>NC_139389.1:22500-2771250 GCF_054392235.1 Sus scrofa | reverse complement strand
TGCCTGCATCTATGGTCTACACCACGGCCCACGGCAATGCCAGATCCTCAACCCACTGATTGAGGCCAGGGATTGTACCCAAATCCTCCTGGTTACTAGTCAGGTTTGTTACCACTGAGCCAAATAGGAACGCCCTGTGTGACTTGCGAATCTAGGCCCTCGCCTGGATCACTTGCTTTGGGGGAAGCCATGTGTCATGACACTCAGGAAGCTCATGTGGCAGGGACCTGCTGCTTCTTGCCAACAGCCACGTGTGTGTGCCACCTTGGGAAGGCATCTCCAGTCCCGGTGAGGCCTTCAGATGCCTAAGGCCTTGGATGAAGCCTTGATGACGATTTCTCAAGAGATCTGGATCCAGAACCCCCCAACGAAGCTGCTCTCAAATTGCTAACCGTAAAACCTGTGAAGTAATAAGTGTGTATTGTTTTAAGCTGCCAAGGTTTGGGATAATTTATTACACAGCCATAGATAACTAATACAAGATACTCTAGAGAAAAAGCAGGAGAATGGGCATCACTTTCAAGATAATGGTAACCCCTTGGGTGGAGGGAAGAAGATGCCGTTAGGCAGGGGCACTTAGATGCCCCAAAGATGCTGTAATGTTTTCGTTTTAATTTGGGTATCAAGCACCTGTGTATTCACTTTATTATTTTTTTAAAAATTGTAAAGATCTGTGATATTTACACACATATGTTACATGTCTTTGGTGTATGGGAGCTATTGTATTAAAACAATCAAAGAAACAAAAACCCCAAATAATTGTGGTCAGAGAAACAGGAAGAAGTCCACGCGTTAAGTTTCATGCAGCTCAGAAATGAATACGGACAAAGAGAGCGGGCAGTGGTGCTTAAGGGGGGCTGACTAGAGAAACACCGGCGGGCGGCCAGACCGCGCTGTTTCCAGACCCTGGAAGTGGAATACCAGTCACCTGACAGGCTGGGTGGCTTCCCCAGAGTCATGCCCAGCCTCCCAGGTTAATCCAGAAGAACACACATCACGAAGAGCCCCGAGGAGCAAAGTCTTGCCCTTGCTGTCACATCCCAGTCTGTGTCAGATCTTGATGAAGTTCCCAGAGTTGGTCCCTCCCTCCCGGCCGGGTGGCCGACTCCCTTCCTTTTGCCTTTACCGACATAACCGACATAACCGTGGTGAACACGCTGGAAGCACCGTGGGAGCGGTTCTCAGGCATGACTTCCCGCCCTGTGGAGGAAGTCGCCCTCGGATCCCTGTGTCGTAAAAGCGGTCACGCGGTAGTCGTGGCGGGACCAGGCGTTGTTTAAATCCTCATTCCACACCGTGTCCTAAGAGGGGCGTGTGCGGAGATGCCAGGCCGTGGCGCAGGTAATGGCTGTGCTGAGATGCTGCCTTCCAGGAGGACGGTATTTGAAGGCGGAGCCTTGGGGAGGAGATTAGGGTTCCATGAGGTCATGAGGCGAAGCCTCAGGATGGGACTAGTGCCCTTACAACCAACACCGGAGGGCAACACGCCTTTGCTTTCTGCCCTGTAACAGACACATCAGAAGGTGACTGTAGCCGGCTAGAGGGTTTTCACCAGAACCTGACCTTGCTGGCTCCCTGACCTTGGACTTCCAGCCTCCAGAACGTTGAGACGTTACTGTTACTAGTAAGCCCCCCAGTCTGTGGAACCTTATTATCGCTGCCTGAAAGGGTGGAGACAGCCCATATCACCTGGGTCCTTTCCCGTTTTATGTACATCTCTTCCCACATTGCTTTCAATCCCAAGGGCCAGCACGAGCGTCTCTGTCACACATATTGTCACAGGGCTGCCCCCAACCTACCAGAATCTGCTCTGTCTGCCCTCGCAGAGGGACAGAAGTGTCTGGAAATTTGTGTTCTCCCAAGGGCAGCCTGTGGCCAATGACAAATGAGTACCTAGGTGTAAACCAGCCCGTGCTTGGCCCCAGACTGGGCATCCCCGAGGCATGACCTGCAGTCGCTGCAGCTCCGCACGTGGGGTCAAGTCAGAGGTAACCTCCCTCCGCGGGCCTTTGTGTGCATGGCGGTGCGTGGCGGATGGCAGTTTCAAAGCTGGCCCTGCGGAGCCTCCCACCCACGTGGCCCTTCTGCAGTGAGATCTTGCCTTAGGCCCCTTGATGTGTGGGAATAATCCCCTTGCATCTGGGCTGAGTGATGGCTTGTAACCAATAGAATGTAGGCGAATCAGTAGAGTTTTGCAGCTGACCTCTGAACCAGGTCAGAAAAAGTCTGGCAGCTTCTGTGCTGTTCTCTTGGAGCTCTTCTTCTCCAAGACATTACCTCACGGAAGGCTTGCTCTTGAAACCCAGCGGCCGTGCTGTGATAAGCCCAAAGCCACGTGGAAGGCCACATGCACTCCCGCTCCTTTGAGTCACCCCGTTCAGTCCTGCTTGCAAGGGAAGAAGTGTCTGGATGGTTCCAGTCCCTATTCATTGAGCCTTCCAGCCTCTGCGTGTTCCCAGCGGCGGCACCAGACACAATGGGACCAAAACAAGCTGTCCCATTTGCCCTGTGCAAATTCCTGACCCATAGACTCTGTGGGCATAAAGACCATGACGGCTGATTGACACCTCTCAGTTGGGGTGTTGTCACGCAGCCATGGGAAACGGGCACACTGACTATTGCATCCTTGCTTTGCTTCTTCCTTCCCCACTCTCCTACCACTGTCTCCTGGGAGAACACATCCCAGTAAATCTGTTTCATACTAATTTGTGTCTCAAGATCTGCTTCATGGGAGCCTGACCTAAGACACCCCTTAGCCTCACCCAGCCTGGAAATTGCCGCTGGGAAGCGGAGTCATCAGGAGCTTGAAGGACGAGCACAGACACACCTGTAGCCAGTGGAAGTCTTACCTAGAAAACAAACACCTGCGTGCGTGTTTGGCCGTCGGAACCTGGGTACGGCGTCTTCGGGGAGGCGCTGTGCATCTGTTAGGATTCAAGGGCCAGAGCGGAGCCGGACTGCGAAGGTGGAGGACAGGACGGGACAGTAAAAGCCGAGCTGGGCCTCTGGGTGGGAATGGTCAGTCCAGACTGGACATGTGCGAAGGGTGTGACCACAAGGCTGGGGTCCAGGTCAGGACGAGGTGAGGGCACAAAGAGATTCATAAACCCAGAGGACACGAAAGAACCGGGGACAAGCTCGAGGGCTGGCCTGAGGGAGACAGAAACCTGGCGAAGCCGGCTGGCGAGGGCGAAACACGACGCATGCGTGGCCCCGCCCCTCGGAGGCAGCCTTCCCCCGTCTTGGCTGAAGTCTTCTAGGTGGTTCCTGTGGAAGAGGCCCTACCACAGCCAGCCGGGTCTTCATGGCACAGGTACTTGGGGTCACCGGCTGGGAATGCGGACCTGGGCTGGCAGCCCCTCCACTGGCTGACCTGTGGGCACAGAGGTAGCCTGGGGCATCAGAGCACCGAGGT
Organism: Sus scrofa; assembly: GCF_054392235.1. Lineage (NCBI taxonomy): Eukaryota > Metazoa > Chordata > Mammalia > Artiodactyla > Suidae > Sus > Sus scrofa. The sequence goes on along the minus strand of NC_139389.1, from coordinate 2,767,835 downwards.
AAACATAGCCAGGAAGACTTGGCACGTGGGAAACCGCTGGCAGGCAGAGTACTGCGGCCTGCCCTGCACAATGCCAGGGAAATTGGTGAAGGGGAAAAGCTTACTTAATTTTTCCAGGAAAGATTAACAAATAGAGACAGAGGAGGAAAGAGAAGTCCGTGCGGCGATGTAACGGGGCCAGCACTCTGGAAGCTGCTTTCCAGGCAGGGTTTTCATCTGGGAGAAGTGCTGATTCACAGGCTGTCACAACCTCTAGGGCTCCTCCCTCCCACGCACTTGGCCATCAGGAGGCGTGCCCTCCTGGACCCCGCCAAAGACCAGGCTGTGCCAGAGTGCTCTACCAGCAGTGCCCAGACTCTCCAGGGTGAAAGGGAGGCTCAGGAAAAAGTGATTCAATAGCCCACCTAAAACCCATAATAAATTAGGTTTTCAAGGGTCACACAGGCAGTATGATAAAAATTCACTCTATACAGAAAAATACACAGTAAACAAGCTCCGGCTCACCCCAACTCCTAGGCCCGTTGCCCACCAGTGAGTGTCCTCCGTTTCTCCTGCATCGTCAGAGATGGTCTGTACACACAGAAGCGGGTAGGGATGTGAGGCCTTGCCCTTGCTTGCAGCTTTTCCCATGGTGGCCGGTACTCCATGTCCAGGGTGTGCTCCGGTCAGCCCTGTAGGCTCGCAGGAGGCCACTGTCAGTTTTCCCGTGAGCTGGAATCTGGTGAGCTGGTTGTGAAATATAGACATTGCGGAAAATTAAATTGTGACTTTATTATTTGATAAATCATATTAAAACAGATACTCAAAGTGCAAGGCTTCCTAATTATTTTACTACGTGTTACTGTTATCTCTGTTCCTCAGATTCTTTATGCCGGTCGTATCCGTAACGTGGAAATACTGCACTTGTGTAATAGCATGCTGTTTACATCCCTTCTCAACTCGGTGTTCAGGGAGGATGTGTTGGTGGCTTGGAGTTGGTCATGGCGGGAAAATTGACACCCTGGAAATCAGCAAGCACTGCAGCTCAGAGCATGGTTTATTGTTCTGTCGGTCATTTAGACCAGGGGTCTGCAAACTTTCTTTGTCAAGGGCCAGAGAGTAAATTTCTGAGGGTTTGTAGCTACACGGCCTCTATTGCAACTACTCAGCTCTGCCATTGGAGTGCAAAAGCAGCCTGAGCTGGTGTATGCGGGTGAGGGGAGGACCCGAGCTCCAAACTGCATTTACAGACCGAGGCCAGGCTGGATTTGGCTCAGGGGCTGCTCGTTGCTGACTCCTCTTCTAGACTTGAGACCGTGGTGGGGGAAGCGATAATAAAACAGATTCACTGTCGAAGTGTTGTGTCTGACTCTGTTACGTTGTGACGAGCACAGAAGGGTGAAGAATATTCTTCAGTGTTCGAAAACAGACCTGACAGAGCCAAGCGGCCCCTGTCATGGATAAACAGTGAGCTTCCAAATACATACTTGTTTTCTTTTCATTTTACTCATGAATAAAAATAGAATCGATCATCGTGTTTGAACACACTCATTGTCAATGGTAGGAGCAATTTCTTTGGTAATTGAATAGTCATCAAGCTTTATTCATGGTCCAATTTTGTGACATGATTGTTGGTGATAGAATTACAAAGCCAACAGTGGATTTTGTCAAGAAAGAGCAAGTTATGTTGATGTTATAGGATCGAATTTACGAAGAAGAATATCATATATGCTGTTATTTGCAAACGGTACATTCTAATCCTTTATATTAGTAAAATGTATAATTATCTTATGTAATATACAAATACTTACAATTTCTTTAGCTTATTAAAGCATTGCTTATGACTATTGAGAATCTTACTTTTATTCACAATCTATTTTCAAAGATCTTTCGTATGTTATTTTCAGCAACTATATTCTTTTTGTTGTTGTTGTTGTTGTTGCTATTTCTTGGGCCGCTCCCGCGGCATATGGGGGTTCCCAGGCCAGGGGTCGAATCGGAGCTGGAGCCACTGGCCTACGCCAGAGCCACAGCAACGCGGGATCCGAGCCGCGTCTGCAACCTACACCACAGCTCACGGCAACGCCACTGAGCAAGGGCAGGGACCGAACCCGCAACCTCCTGGTTCCTAGCCGGATTCGTTAACCACTGCGCCACGACGGGAACTCCCAGCAACTATATTCTTTTTAACAATGCGTACTGTTTTAGGTATGATCCACATTTGTTTCACCACTGTCCTACTGAAGTGATGGGCATCTCTGTTGGCTCGGCGTCTCTCACTGTTGGAAGCAGTGCTACAGAGAAGATTCATGTACATCTGTTACACGTATACGCAAATGTTGTATCTGTAGCCAGAATTCGTGGAAGCAGAATTCTTGGGCTAAAGAGTGCATGTGCCTTTGTAACTGTGGTAGATGATGACTGTGGACTTTTCAAAGAATTTGAACCAATCTACACCCCCCCAAAACGCAAGAGAACACCCATTTCTCTATACCTTTGTCAATGTGGTATATTATCACTTTTTTTTTTCCTTTTTTGGCTGCATCTGTGGCATATGGAAGTTCCCTGGCCAGGGATTGAGTCCGAGCTGCAGCTGTGACCTATGCTGCAGCTGTGGTGGTGCAGGATCCTTAACCCACTGTGCCACAGTGGGAACTCCCTATTATCATGCCTTTTTCTTTTCTTTTTTTTGTCTCGTCTTTTGTCTTTTTGAGGGCCGCACTTGCGGCATATGGAGGTTCCCAGGCTAGGGGTCTGATCAGAGCTGCAGCAGCTGGCCTACACCACAGCCATAGCAACACCAGATCCAAGCCATGTCTTTGACCTCCACTGCAGCTCATGGCAACACCGGATCCTTGACCCACTGAGCGAGGCCAGGGATTGAACCTGAAACCTCATGCTTCCTTGTCAGATGCGTTTCCTCTGCACCACGATGGGAACACCTTATCAGGCCTTTGATTTTAGAAAATTTTATGGGTGAAAGTGGTACTCTATTGAAACTTAACTTGGCATTTCCTTTGTTACGAGGAAACGTGAACATTTTTTCATATGTTTAAATGCCATTTGTATTGTCAACTATGCAAACTATTTGTGGTCTTTGCTCATTTTTTATTAGTTTTCTGCTGATATCCAAGATCCCTCCCAAAAGAATATGAGCTCCAGGAGGTAGGGAGTTTTAATTGGTTTGAATCCCCAAAAGCTTCCAATGGTGCCTGGCACGTATAGTTGTTCATTAAACACTTGTCAATTAATTAATTACTAAGTGATTTAACCCCTTGTCTGTCATATAAGTTGCCTTATTCTCTCCTAGCTTGTCACTTGCCTTTTGACTTTGTGGTATTTTTGTTTCCCTCGCAGGAGCTTTTAATTTCTATATAGTCAAATTTAGAAATCTTTTATGGTTTTTGTACCTTCATGTCTTATTTGGAAAGTATTCATTTCTAAAAGTAAATAAATAAGTTCTCCTGTTAGCTCCTAGGAATTTACAGTTTGATTATTTTTGTATTTAAATCTTTGAAACATCTGGAAATTGTGTTAGAGTAAGTGATAAACTAGGCATCAGACTTACCATTTTCCCATTTGGCTGCCCAGTTGTTCTGACAGAGTCATTGAAATATCTCATTCCCCTAGTGGTTTGAAATTCCAGTTTATCACGCACCAAATTCCCATATGCGGGTGGTCTGTTTCTAATCTCTCTATTCCTCCATCTGCGTATTCACATGGCAGCACCAAGCCATTTTAATTGTTAATGCCTGCTCTCTCACGTGGTGTTTATAGCATCTGAGTGATCAAACTCACATAAATATCACAGTATGATTAAGCTATTTTGGGGCCGTAGGTCTAAACATATAGTTTAAAAAAATGTGTACAGTGCTTTTGCCAACATCATCTGACTTGTTTTTCACAATACATCTTGGGGGAGGTGATGACGGCGGTTTTGTTGTACCATTTTACAGATGAGGAAGCTGAGGCTCAGAGAGGTCAGGGGCTTTTTGCCCCATGATCATTCATGGTTTATGGGATAAAACCCATACTCTTTCCTGTGACAAAATGTTGCTTAATGTAAAGGTGAATCGTTAAAATAACCAGCGAGACAAAAATTACCTGAAGTCCCCAAACCAAATCAAATCAGTGATTTATTTCCACGTATTTTCCTTGTTCTCCTGTATCCATTCCCTTGTGCTTCTTCCTCAGGTGAGTTAATGGCAGAGAACTTTGAAGACGATGATGGCTCATTTATTAAGAGAGTCTTAGCATGGCTACTGGCGTACAGTAAGCGTCAATAAGTGATAACTATACTTTTATTCTTATTGTTTATTTGATTTAAGAACATGAGCTTTTAAGACAGACAGACCTGAGTGCCAGTCTTTATTTTACTCTTCCATTTATTAGCTGGGTGACCTTGGGAAAGTAACTTAACCTCTCTGAGACTTGGTACCCTCGTATGTAAAGTGTGCTTTGTATTAAAACCTCAGGGGTATTGCAGTGATTAAATGAGATAATATATGAAACCTGTCTCAGCATAGCATCTGCCACATGCAAAGCCCTCAATTAATGTTAATGATTTTCTCATCGATTATTTTCTTCTGAGGATCCTAAACTTATTTCTCCACAAATGGGAATATTTCCATAATTTTATTTTATTTTTAATTTTTATTTTTTTGCCTTTTTAGGGCCACACCCACGGTATATGGAGGTTCCCAGGCTAGGGGTCCAATTGGAGCTACAGCTGCCGGCCTACAACACAGCCACAGCAACGCCAGATCTGAGCCGTTTCTGCCACCTACACCACAGCCCACGGCAATGCTGGATCCTTAACCCACTGAGCAAGGCCAGGGATCGAACCCACAACCTCATGGTTCCTAGTCGGATTTGTTTCTGCTGTGCCACAATGGGAAATCCTAAACTTTTTTGTTGTTGTTGTTCCATAATTTAAAAAATAAAATCACAGATAATTCTTCAGTTATTCTTTATTCAGATATACTCTTGCATACCTGATGACTCTTTGTTGCCTTCTCTGAAAAAATGGAAATAAAAAGCAATGCAGGAAGTTCACTTTAATTTAGACTCCACTTATTCTTGCTAAGTCCCACTGGATCTGTTTGCATTATTTGCTAAGAAAGGATTTGTGAAATAAATTAAGAGAGTAAATAAGACTTGGGAAGAGTGTGGAAATAATTATGGGAACTATTTCCAAGCATGTGCTTAAATACTTGAGAAGTACCCTTTAAATACGGACAGTTTATCTGAGATCTCTGAACAGACCGTATCCAGTTGCTCACTAGTGATTATAGCTGGCTGTGCTGCTGTGGACTGAATGTGCCCCTCAGATTCCCGTGCTGAGACCCTCTCCCCAGAATGGTGGTTAGGAGGTGATGCAGGTTAGATAAGCTCTGGAGTCACCATCATGGCCTCAGTGCCTCACGGAGGCGGAGACATCGGAGCTTGCTCTCACCGTCCCTCTGCCATGAGAGGGCACATTGGGATGGGGCCACTTGTAAGCAAAGAAGGGAGCCCTCACTGAGGACCGGGTCGTCCAGCACCTACATTTTGGCTTTTCCCAACCTCCAGAATGGTGAGCGATGGGTCTGTTTTTCAAACTACCCAGGAGTTCCCGTCGTGGCGCAGTGGTTAACGAATCCGACTAGGAACCATGGGGTTGCGGGTTCGATCCCTGGCCTCGCTCTGTGGGTTAAGGATCCAGCGTTGCTGTGAGCTGTGGTGTAGGTCGCAGACGCGGCTCGGACCGTGCGTTGCTATGGGTCTGGCATAGGCCTGGCAGCTGCAGCTCCAATTCGACCCCTATCCTGGGAACCTCCATATGCTGTGGATGCGGCCCTAGAAAAAACAAAAAAGCACACAAACAAAAAAAACTACCCAGTCTGTGGTATTTTGTTACTGCAGCTTGAGCCGACTAAGACCTGTACCCGTCTCTCTGCCCAGCTCAGCATGTAAGGACAGGTCACACCCACAGCCATGTCTATACCCACTGTGCTAAGGGTGGTGCACCTGGCCCAGGAGCAAGGTGCCTGCCCATAGCCAGTGCTCAGAACTCTCTGGAGAAATAACACGTATGTCCCAAGGACTTTCGCTTAGAGATACTTGGTTATTCTGGATTAAGTCATTAATTTATCTTTAATAAGTTAACGATAACTGCTAGTGGGAAAGTCCTACCCACATGTCCTGGGATCCTCTCAAATTCAGCTAAATGCACCCTTTCACTCCATAAAGTCAGATCCTCACTGCAGTTTCCTGTTTTCTTCCCTCAGCAGCATCATTTTTCCATGATCAAAACTTGGAGTCATTTTTGCTTTCCTTCCTCCCCATTTATCAAGTCATGAAGCCCACCGTTCCTGCCTTCGGAGCAGCTCTTGTCTCTCACCTCCTCAGTCCAGCCATTCCCTCCACCAGGCGCCTCGCTTCATCGCTTACTTTCTTTAGCAGAAACCCCTTCAGATTCTGTGTTATTTTTTATTACCTTTTCCCCCCTTCCGAAATATAAGTTGAGCAGTCGCAAAAGAAACGTATGATGAAAATACATTAATTTCCCTTCGTTTCCCCTCAATCCTACTTTCTTAAAGACTATCAAAATTAACAATTTGGTATGGGTCTTCCCATATGTTCCTGTATAGTTTAAAAAGTAGGTCGTGCAGCAAAGTAATCGAATGGAGAACAGATAGTTCTTTCAAGAAATGGAGCTGGGACAACTGGGTATCATGTGGGAAAAATGAAACTGCTCTTACCTTGCACTGTAGGTGAATGTAAAACTTAAAAATTCTAAAAGAAAGTACAGGAGAAAATCTTTGCAACTTGGGGTAGCAAAGATTGCTTGAATAGAATGCATAAAGCACCAGTCAGAAGAAATAATTGAAAAGTTGGGCTTTATCATTAAAGTTAAAAAAAAACCCTGCTCTTCAAAAACCACCATTAAGAAAATGAAAACTCAAATATGTGACATTAAGAAGAAAAACTCTCTCTATAAAGAACCTGTAGGAGTTCCCTAGTGGCTCAGTGGGCTAAGGACCTGGCATTGTCGTGGCTGTGGCTCTGGTTCCTGCTGTGGTGTGGTATTGATCTCTAGGCTTGAACTTCTACATGCATGGGTGCGGCCAAAAAAAAAGAACTTGTGATTAGGTATAAAAATAACTCTTACAATTTAACAATAAGAAGACAACCTAATTAAAAAATAGGCAGAAGACTTGAAGAGACAGTTCACAAAATGTATGCAAATGGCCAATGAGCACATGAGTACATGCTTATCATTAGTTTTCATGGAAATACAAATCAAAACCACCATGAGATGGCATTATACATCTAATTAAATGTTTGCGACAACAAAAAAAAGGATGACAATACCAGGCATTGGCAGGGACCTGGAACACCTGGAAACCTCATACATGGCTGGTGGGAGACTTGTTTGGCATTTCTTTGTAAAATTAAACAGATACATGTGACCCAGGAATATCTCTTGTAAATACTCAAGAAGAATGAAAAGATGTGTTCGTACAAAGACGTGTATACAGATGTTCATGAGAGCTTCATATAATTGGCAAAAACCAGGAATAGCCAAACATCCACAGTAGGCGACTGGTCTCTTCCTGTAATACAATCAGACGTGGAAGGAGAAGGGAGGGAATTAGGGGTATAGGCAACGTCATGGATGATTCTCAAAGTATGCTGAGCAGAGAAGCCACACGCACACACATGCACATGCACACACACGTGTGAGCACACACCGTGTGAGTCCATGTGCACTAGGTAGTAAAACAGGCAGGGCCAGCCTCTAGGAACAGAAAACAGCTAGAGGCCGCCTGGGCCTGGTGGAGGCGTGCACTGCAAAGGGGCGAAGGATGAGGGGGGTTTGAATCCCTTGATTGGTGTGGTTGTGAACAAATATACGCATTTGTTCAACCCTGTAAATGGTACACTTGAAGCGTGTATTGTATTGTATGCCAATTATAACTCAGTAAATTGTGCGCGTGTTATAAAAAGAGCATGCTATGTATGTTATGCTGCCTTTTTTTTTTTTTGCTTGACAGTATCGTGGGCGCTGCTCTGGGTCAGCAAAGAGACTTAGACCATTTAAAAAATGCAAAATAAGTTCATTTTGATGGACATTTAAATTATTTCCTTTTTTTCTTCTTGACAAATATGGCTGCTTTAAACATATTTTTGTATCTGTATCTCTCTGCATTAGCAGAGAGTTTTGTGTATTGCCTATATTATTATGAAAAGGTATTTTTGTTGCCTTTCTCACTTTCTTATAATTTAAGGAACACAGTATAGTCATTGAATGAACTTCTCCGAAATGACCCCTGAGGCCTAGTACCCTTTAAAAGTAAAGTCCCATGGAAATTTGTAGACTGTTTAGAGTTATCAGAGAAGAAGTTCCCGCTTTCCGACTTTACATAAACTTCTGATGATTCAGATGTCTTCACCCAAAAATGAAAATATACAAGCAAGATTATAAAAAATCAACTATTATATTCATTAGCATAGTTGCTTAAATTTAGTTTGTTTCCAGAAATAAAAAAACCTGCAAGAACATTGTCACGTGGCACCAGTGCTCGGTCAGTGGCCCTCCCATGTGCTGGGAAGAGATGCTCCTTGATGTTAGAGTGAAGTCTCTGTTTTTTATACCAGCTGGTGCTTGTGCTTCTGTCATCCCTGCCCCCAGGTAGTCCTTGTTCATTTTTGACTGGAGATTCGTGGGCTCCTGAAACTTCATTAACAGGGGCAGTTTCTTCACAAAAACCACTCCACCTCATTACAGAACCTGAGTTTCTTTCTCAAGAATTGTCTGTACAACTCCCAGGGGGATGCAGCTGCGAACCGAGACTGGAAGAAGTGCTGCCTCTGGAGTGCTTCGTAGGTGGGGTAGCCCAGGGTTCCGAGCCGCAGTCCTTTCTCCGTGTGAAGGAGGGCGGGTCTTTCCCTGCCCGCTGACTGTTCCCCCGGAAAGCCTCAGGCCCGGGAGCCCAGGCTCCACCACACAGTCAGCCCTTGGAAACGGGGCCGTGGCGGCGTACACACCCCAAGCCTGTGGGGACGACGGGCCCCCTCCCTCCTCAGTCAGAGCCTGGGGCCCCCGTGTAGTTTCCACACTCCCAGAACACACAGCCCAGGGAAGGAGGCCAACCTGGCACAATGCCTCCGTGCCGGGGGCCCCGCTGGTAGCTAGGAAACCCCAGGTGCCAACCTCTAGTTCATCCTGCACACCCCTCTTTGCGAAACTCCTTCTCTTGAGCCACTTCCCTCCCAGACTGTTAGCAGTTTCCCAGCATCCTCATGGAACTTTCCAGCCCGGTCCCCAGCCAGCCCCATGGAGCCCTCCCAGACAGAGCAGCCCTCCTACCCGGCCAGGGCCATTCGCCCCTCTCGTGGGCTCTGCCTGCTCCTGCCGAGGCTTCCTACCTCCTCAGTCCTGTCCCCTCTGCCTGCCCTTCACTGTCCAGCGCGGCTGTGCCCTCTCCGCAGACGTCCCCAGATCTTCTGGGCTGTGCTGACCTTTCTGGCACCTTAACTTCGCTAGACTCTGTGTTAGCGTTTCTCTGGGCTTTAAGACATGTGCTGTCTTTCGGAAATTACCGTTTGTTGAGTTTTGTTTCCATCTTTCGAGTTTAGCTCCGTGAACTGCCGTTGAGCGCTGGCAGGGGACGGGGGCCGAGGCGGACATCCTTTCTGTCCCCCTCCCGGTCTTTAGTGTCGCAGCAACCCTGAGCATGTGGAGGAAGCGCCATACAGCCGTGTGTCGTCAGCTCATGTGCTTGGACTTGTTAGCAGTAACATCCTAAGCTGCTTCATACAATGCTCTCATGCAGATTACGTAATTCAGACCCACTTTTCCCCAGTTGTTCTGAATTCTTGAATTCGTTCATTCAGCCTTTTTCAGAACTTATTATTTGCAAGGTACTGTGCTCTGTGGGGGGGGATATAATGGTAAGAAAAAAAAAGAGAGAAGGAGGAGAAGACACAGCGTCTGGCTTCATGTGGCGAAAAGCCCTTTGCGGATGACACAGGCATCAAAGAACCACGTCCAAAGTACCACAGAGCAAATGCCACGGTGAATGGCCACGCGGCTTCGGGAGAGCCTCGCAAACCGGCCCAGCTGGGGAGGTGGCTGAAGGCTGCCCTTCCACGTGATCACTGCACCGTGGACAGAAGGTGGCCGGGAGTTAGTCAGCAAAGGTGGGGGTGGATTCCAGCCAGAAGGACTGTGCTGGAAACAGCAGACCCCGGAGAGTGGAAGGGAGTTAGCTGAGGGCACTCAGTGCAGAGAGGGGCAGGCGGAGAGGCGGATGGGGCTGCATCATGGGTTGAGGCCCACATGCAGGGTTTTGTAGGTTGTGTTAAGAACCCTGATACCAGTGGCTGGTTTTATTCGGGAGACTGGACTATCACTGGCACCGAGGGAGACCACCCCGGCTGCAGCACCAGCAGTGGAGGGGAGGCCACCGGGGTGAACGTGGGGAGCCCATTCAGGATGCTAGGCAGCGGTCATCCTGCTTGGCAGAAGTGCTGAGGTTTCTGGGAGGACCGCAGGATGGACGGTGGTGCTGTTCACCCAGTGACACGGTGGCAGGTCCAGGCTAGGCAGACGGGCGATCCTGACTTTGGTTTTGGATGCGTCAAACTTGAAGTGCTTTTGAGAAATCTGGAGCAGGGAAGGGTAACGCATAGCCACTTCCCTTATTCTTTTAACAAGAAGTCCCCTGAACGTCGCGGGGCATAGGGCTGCCGGTGAGAGAAGACATTTCCCAGCGTTCCTTGCACCTAGGTGTGTCCATAAATCCGCGTGCCGGCCCGTGGGCGTGAGTGTCCGTGCCGTGCTCGGCTTCTGGGTCACGCCCTTGAGAGGCACCCACCTCTGCCCCGCTCCCCTCTTCCCCTGCTGCTGGCTGGGACGCAGACGTGGTGATGGGCCCCGAGCTGGCAACCTCCTGTGGAGGATGGCAGAGCCTGTCAGGCCAGGCCTGCCCACTGCTAGACTGTGGTTTGAGAGGAGCTGCGTGTCTGCCTCTGTGAAGGCCCTGCACTTGGTGGTCTCTGGGCCTGAGCTCGTGTGATATCCAAGGGGAGACGTCAGGTAGGCATTTGGACACGCGGACCTGGGGCTCAGAGGGGAGAAGAGTCTGGAGAAGAGGTCGGAGTTTGAGACTTTGGAAGATGCAGGGGAAGAAAAGGAGAGGAGCGGCTGGGGGGGAGGGGGAGGGGGAGGGGGAGGAGAAGCGGCGGGGGGGGGGGGAGGAGGAGCAGGAGCAGGAGGAGCAGCAGCAGCAGCGGCAGCAGCAGCTGCCGCCGCTGCCGCAGGCTGCCGTGGACCGGAAGTCCACGCACGCGATGCCCGGGGTTGAGAAACACCGAGGACCAGCTGGGGCCGAGACGGCGCTGCCGGAGCAGGGGATGGAAGCCCCGGGGAGGAGCGGGTCCCGGAGGCCGGGAGCAGAGGGCAAGGGCTTCCGAAGGAGGCAGCGTGAGCAGGGCTGACCTTATGGGGTGTCCTCCGGCAGCGGTTTGGTTGTGGGCCGGCCGGCCCGGCCCGCGGTGAGCGGGTAAGGCTGTCACACCAAGGTGTCGTTTGCTCTTGCAGCTTCCTAATAACTAGGCCACCGCTGGCAAGAACGCAGAGATCTAATTACTGCTCCTCAGTCCAATTTTCATGATAAATTATCCAGAAAGATTAGAAATGCTCAAACTCTGCTTGGTGCTTCCTGTGAAACACTCGACAAATTTAAGTTTTAGTATTGTGTCTCCAGTTTCCAGAAGTTCATTTAAATTAAAATAAATTTAAGTTGTGGTTAAAAAAAAAAAAAATTTACCCAACAACCCGCTGACCACAGCTTTGCTGCGACTGCACTGGAGATGGCAATAGGAAGGGGACTCTGTCCTAAAACAGGGTCAGTAGTTGATTTAGGGAGGTGCTCACAGGGGAGCCTCGCTGATCAGATGACCTGACTATTTTATTTTAATTCATGGCTGCACCTGTAGCCGGGCCAGGGATTGACTCTGAGCCACAGCTGCGACCTACGTAGGGCCGAGGCTCCAACCTGCACCTCTAAAGCAAGCCAGGCCACTGCAGTTGGGTTCTTAACCCACTGTGCCACAGCAGGAACTCCCAAATGACCTTAATTGCAGAGTTGTGCCACTGTCTTTCCTGCCTCTGGAAGAGACAGACCAGGAGAGGTGAGAAAGGGAGGCGGCGCAGGTGGCCCAAGGAGGCCACTTGTCGGACTCACCCTGGGCGCTGGCCCAGACCTCAGCAGACCACCCTCATTTCCAGCAAGCCGGTGGCAAAGCCGGGGCTAGAGACAAAAATTCTCCGAGTCTAGAGTCCAGCGCTATTTTGCTGCGTCATCATACCTAATTTTGATCTGGCTAAAATAATTTCTTGAAAGTCACCGTCTTAACCATTTTTAAGTGCACACTTGGGTGGTAGGCACGTTCACCGAGGGACAGCTCTCCGGGGCGTTTTCATCTTGCAAGACTGAACTATTCCCGGCGTACCATTGCCTGCATTCCCCCACCACGTCCCTGGAAACCGCCTTTTTACTTGCCGTTTCTATGGGTCTGAGTACTTTAGTTACCTCAGATAAGTGGAATCAGACAACACTTACCTTTCTGTGACTGAAGGTTTCACTCAGTTTAAGGTTCTCAAGTTCATGTGTTGTAACCTAGGCCAAGAGCTCCCTGCTTCTTGAGGCCGAATGCATACACTACATTGTATGCACGGCCGCTGTATGCATGTTCTACATTGTATGCATATGGTACATTTTGCTTTCACAGATTGTTTTTTTGTTTTTTGTTTTTGTCTTGTTGCCGTTTCTTGGGCCGTTCCTGCGGCATATGGAGGTTCCCAGGCTAGGGGTTGAATCGGAGCTGGAGCCGCCGGCCTACGCCAGAGCCACAGCAACGCGGGATCCGAACTACATCTGCAGCCTACACCACAGCTCACAGCAATGCCCCATCCTTAACCCACTGAGCAAGGGCAGGGACCGAACCCGCAACCTTATGGTTCCTGGTCGGATTCGTTAACCACTGCGCCACGACGGGAACTCCTCGCAAACTGGTTTTTAAAAGTCTACTTTCCAAACTATATTCTTCTGGTAGTTTCTTGTCTACCTGGAGGGCATATAGAAGACAGATGGCAAATTAATTACTGTCTTTCTTTTTGTTTTTATGGCTGCACCCATGGTGTATGGAGGTTCCCAGGCTAGGGGTCAAATCAGAGCTACAGTTGCCGGCCTCTGCCACAGCCGCAGCAACGTGGGATCCAAGCCGCGTCTGCGACCTACCCCACAGCTGGATCCTTAACCCACTGAGCAAGACCTGGAATCAAACCCAAGCCCTCATGTATACTAGTTGAGTTTGTTACTATTGAGCCACAATGGGAACTCCAGTTACTGACTTTCTCCAAGAAAACTGACCCTCTAACCAGGGGGCGGGGGGGAACTTACCTTGTAAGGGGCCAGGGAATAAATATCTTTGGCTTTGGTGGCCACACAATCCCTGTCCCAACTACCCAGAGACTCTGCCTGTCTCCTGCACTCCCGGAGATACTGATATTTCACTGCTGTCTTCCCTGCAGGCTTTGAAGGCAGGGGCTGTCCCCTCCCACCTGCAGGGAATTTCTAGCCCCTGGCGCATCAGCCCTTTGTAAAGCACTTCACTTATGTCTCCTTGTGCATGACGTAATCGATGGTTACTTATACGGGAGAAGTACAGTTTTGTTGATGGGCTGACTTCATCTTAAGCTAAGGGAGTGTCCCTGCAGTGTGTCAAGATCCTTGGGAAGGAGTTAGTTCACACGTATTTGCCTAGAGGACAAGCCTCGTCATTGAGAATATTGGGGTTTGGATGGCAGTACGCTGGAACCAAAGATGCGAATTTAAGACAGTTTCGATAGTTCCGGGTAATGTAAGAGTGAATGGCTCATGCATTAGCATTAAAATAAATGTTTTGTCCTTCTTTCTTTTCCTGCTGACATTGAAACCACTGCATGTAGTCATGTTTGTTGGCCACTGCACTAGGTGGCTGGTGGAACAAGAGGGCAGACTGCTTATCTTTATTCTGCTTTCCAGGTCCAGGCCCTGTGCCCAGTGTGGTCTGCATCACCTGCATGGGGCGTCTTTTTCTAGTGGACACGTGGGTGTCTTGAGGGCCAGCTGTGCCCGGGCTGACTGCTTATTTAAAAAGATTTTTTTGGCTTATACGTTGGTCTCCTAATCCAGCGTTTCTGCCTCTGAGTTTTTCCTCACGTAATTTTTTCCCCAGCTATCTTTATATTCTGGCAGCTGCAGCTCTGATTTGACCCCTAGGCGGGGAACTTCCACAAGCTGCAGGGGGGGCCGTGCAAAGAAAAAAAAAAAGGGGGGGAGCAGGGGAGAAGAAAAAAGAGAGAATAAAAAAAGGACCAGTGTTTCCCTTAATTGCCCATAAGCATCACCAGTCACTGGGAGCCAGTTTTAAATGGGCGCTAACTAGAGATTATGCTCCAGTAGACCGAGAGGGAGGGCTCTGGAATATGCATTTTTTAACATACAAGTCAGGTGATTTGGTGGAGGTGTTTTGGGGAGCCTGCTTTGAGAACGTCTGTACTAGATTATCCTGTTTCAAGCGATGAGTGTTTGCCTCTTTCTTTCGAAGGTATGAGGTCAGTACATTCAGCTGCTTCTGAATCACGATTATTGGGCTAGTGCTTCGCTGATGGTGAAATGCATCCATATTGTCCCAGAGACGCCCTGAGTTCTCTGAAAGAGCCTCGGAAGCACTGGTTATACATTGAGATCCTGCAGCGTGGCCAACGAAAGATCTATAAATGCTCGTAAAATCCCTGGTTTTCTTGATAGATTTAACAGAGTATGTCATTAAGGGAAATGGCCTTGCCAATATTGGGATCAGCCACAGAGTTTCGAGCCAAAGGGGATTATTCTCCAGCCTTCAAGTTTAATGGAATTTACCCTGCCAGACTTCCAACTTTCTTAGGACCCACGATCCTTTTTTTCTTTCCAGTTTTTCCCTTTTGGAATGGGACTATCTATCCTATGCCTGTCTCACTGCTGTATTCTGCAGTTAGATACCTTGTCTGGTTTTATAGGTTCAGAGATGAAGAGAAATCTTGCCCCAGGGTGAATCATACCCCAGGTCTCACTCATATCTGATTTAGATGGGGTGTGTGTGTGTGTGTGTGTGTGTGTGTGTGTGTGTGTGTGTCTTTTTGCCTTTTTCTAGGGCAGCTCCTGCAGCACATGGAGGTTCCCAGGCCAGGGGTCTAATCGGAGCTGTAGCCTCTGGCCTACTCCAGAGCCGCAGCAACTCCGGATCCAAGCCGTGTCTGTGACTTACACCTCAGCTCATGGCAGCACGGGATCCTTAACCCTCTGAGCGAGGATCGAACCCGCCACCTCATGGTTCCTAGTCGGATTCGTTAACCACTGCGCCACGACGGGGACTCCTGATTTAGATGATATTGAGATGAGATTGTGGACTTGGAGTCAGATGCTGGAGTGGATTAAGACTGTTGGAGATGTTGGGACATCCAACATCCAACAGTCCAGAGGGTGGACTAGTAATGGTGTCTCCTCCAAATTCACACGCTGAAGGGCTGACCTCCAGAACCTCAGAATGTGACCTTATTTGGAAATAAGTCAGGATGAGTTCATGCTAGAGTAGGGTGGGCCCTATTCCAACATGACTGGTGTTCTCTCTCTCTCTTTTTTTTTTTTTTTGGTCTTTTTTGTCTTTTTGCCATTTCTTGGGCTGCTCCCTCGGCATATGGAGATTCCCAGGCTAGGGGTCTAGTTGGAGCTGTAGCCTCCGGCCTACACCAGAGCCACAGCAACGCGGGATCCGAGCCGTGTCTGTGACCTACACCACAGCTCATGGCAACACCGGATCATCAACCCACGGAGCAAGGCCAGGGATCGAACCCGCAACCTCATGGTTCCTAGTCGGATTCGCTAACCACTGAGCCACGAAGGGAACTCCATGACTGGTGTCTTTTAAAAGGGAGGAATCGGGACACAGACACACACCACTGTGTGACGAGGAAGAGGGACTGTAGTAGTGCCGCTACCATCAGGGAATGCCAGAGACTGCCAGCAAACCATCAGAGGCTGGGAGGCCGGCGTGGAACCGACGTTCCCTCGCAGTGCTCAGGATAAACCAACCCTGCCAATGCCTTGATCTTGGATGTCTAGCCTCCAGAGCTGTGAGACGACGGACTGTCTCTTGTTGAAGCCATCCAATCTGTGGTCCTCTGTTATGGCGACCCCAGCAAATGCATAGATTTTTGGCACGTGATTTAATGCTTTCTGGACACAGAACACCTCCCCGAAGACCATGTGTATCCCCTAGCTAATCAGCTAAGGACTCTGTTTTCAGAAAATGCTGAGATACAGGGGAAATATCACGGAATCAGACGTTAATTATCAGAATGTCAATGAGGTTTGCCGTCTCCTCAGTGCCACTCCCTGAAGCCATGAAATGAGCAACCACAGCTCAGAACCCACCCTCGGGACTGGGCTTAGGGCTGAGCATTGCTGGACATCTGTCGTGACTTGCAGTAGATTTTCTGAAATACAGGCACTTGCTGTAGTGAATTCCTGAGTGTTCTCCATTGAGCTCCCCTTACTATACTCCCTTGTTGACAGTGCCAGGATATTTTTGGCTTGCCCTCCATCCCAGTCCAGCCAGGAATCACGAAAGCTACCACGTCCCCCCAGCCCCAGTCCCCGGTGGCCAGGGCAGGTTTCAATCTGCCCACCATCTGCCAGTATCTGACCAGGAAGGGGCGTCTGTGGGAAATTCCTTGTGCTAAAGATGTAGAAGCTTTCTGTAGGCTTGTGTCACGGGCCGCCCATTAAAAGGGTTTTGTCACAGAACTGAGTTTAAGCAAGTGTTTCTTTCTTTGATGAGGAGATATTTCTGAAGGAGAGGTGCCAGGAGCAATAATGTGGCCAGACCGGTTACGGAGCCACACCAAATCCTTGCAGATATGATGGCAGCCGTGCTGAATACAGTCTCAAATAACGGTCAGGTTGGTACCAGGGTCCTTGACAAGGGAAGCGCGGTGGATGCTGAACAGGCGGTGGAGCCGATGAGGGCAGAACTCATCCTTCTAGTGCAGCACCTGCAGACCCCAGACTCCGCTGAGGTCAGGGCTGTCAGCCCGCCCTTGTCTCAGTGGAGGTTACAGTGTCGGGTGGACCGAAGGCTGGGGGTGGAGGGAATTTACTCTGTAAAATCCGGATTCTCCGGGACAGACGATGTTTTCTTATCCAAGGAGAGAACTGCAGCTCGGGTCTTGGTGTTTCGCTTCCCATCCTGATCCCTCTCCAGCCAGAAGTCTTAGCTGCCATAACACGGGTCCCTGTCGGTGGCCCCTGCTGACAGGCCGTGCATGTGCTTGTGGACTTCTGGAGGTTTAGCACCGCGGCAGCTGTCGTTTGCCTGCATGACCTGACTGAGTGGACTCATTTGTTCAGCTGGAGTGTGCGGTTTCTGCCCGGTGGGAAAATGCTTAAGGCTCCCTTCGTCAAGGCAGGCTGAGCGGGGCTGGGGGGTGGGGAGTCGGGCAGCTGTGCAGGGGCGGGTCTCTGTCACGGGGAGAGCGGAACTGGATAGGCCTGAGGGGTTGGGGTCTGGAGCAGCAGAAAGGGGATGGCAGGGATCAACTCAGGTGCAGAGTGTTTTCAGAGGTTGAGGGCATCCAGGGAGAGGGATGCTCAGGATCCAGCCGGAGAAGAGACGTCGCCCAAAGCGTTTTCAACAGAGGGGATTTAATACAAGGAGTTTATTACATGGGGAGAGCTGAGAAGCCTCAGCTTCAGGGATAGGGAGGCAGATTAGTTTGATAAAGCAAGAAAGCTCTACCAGCTGTAGCATCAGGTGTATTAGCTTGTGCCCAGAAGCTGGGGCACTGGGTGGAAATGGGACCCAGTCCAGGGCTGCTGAGTGGCAGCTGGGATGGTGGAGGGAGGGGCTCCTAGTCAGAGATGGAGCCGCTCTCAGAGATGCCGCTTGAGGCAAGAGGGAGGAGAACCCGAGCTGCTCCCCATCCCCAGAGCCTTTTTCTGGCCCAGACTCCTGGGAAGCCATTTGCAAGGGAGCCCAAGAAGAGAAGAAGGGAGAAAGGTCATGGATCTCCCTGACAGCGGATGGCTGGTGACCACCATGGCCTTGCTGGACAGGCCCTGGGGCGGGTGCATTGGGAGGTTCTGTCAGTGCTGTTATCATTTCTCTGGGGATCAGAGAGCAATCAGAGAGGTACATTAAGTTGCCCAGAGTCACACCAGGGCAGAGCCAGCTTTTGACCATGGGGCCGTCGGGTTCTGGGTTCTCTGTGCCACGCTGAGGATAGAATTGGCCTCCTGGGGAAGAGGCTCTCTGGGGATATTTGGGCAGAAGAGCACAGCGCCGAGAAGTGCAGACGAGGGTTATTAAGTGGGAGGAGGCCCCACAGCTGGGCCAGAGCTGGGAGGACAGTGGCAAGGCTGGGGTGATGGGGGTGATTCCGCCCGGCAGCTCTCTTACTCTGCTTGGAGTCGCGCTTCAGAAATCTAGGAGCAACCGCAGGAAAAATGAGCAAGTCTTTTGGCTGTTATCTGGGTGTTGGGGGAAGAGAGTGAGGGGAACTTCAGGTCATGCCAGAATTGTGAGCAGGAAGGACTGCTCTTTGGCTCAGCTGCAGGCACAGCGCTTGCTGCAGTGCTGCCTCCTGGGCAGCCAGCTCCATTCTGGGAAGACCGAGGCACTGCCCACCCCAGATCGTTGGGCGCGTGCGTCTCTGGCTGACTCACAGTTGCATCTCGCCAGGAGCAGCGCTGTGGGGAGGTTTGGAGTGATGTCTCTGTGGCCACGGTGTTTTCCAGCGGTTGCCTAACCTCGGCGGTGAGTTTGCAGAGGGTGCTGGGAAGATTTGAACTCAGATGGTGAGGCCATGTTTGCTGCAATGATTCACGCACGCATCACGAGATGGTCTCAGGGTCGTTGAACATGTTTTTAAAGTTCACAAACAGGTCACACCAAGGACTCGCTGCCTGGGACGCAAGCTATAAAAGGCTTTGTGCTCTTCCTGTGTTCTTGGAGTGATGACTCCAAAATGTCAGCAGGAGGTCAAAGCTCCTTTTCTGTGCCCTTCTGCCTCTGGCCACTCCTTTGGAAAGGGAGAAGTGTTTTACCCTGCGACAGCATCAAAGCCACAAAGCCTCCCCCCTCCACTGCACCCCCAGGGTGGGCTTTGAACACACTCAGTCCTGGGCAAGAAGCGATTGCTCAAGTGGAGCACAGGACACGCTACCGCCAAGGTGCCAACCTGGATAAATAGAAAACACTTGAAAACACGTGTTAACAATGGGAAACATGGGAAATTGAATCCGTGCCTTGTCCCGTGCTTCTTGCCTCCCCAGCTGGTCTCAGTAGTTTCGTCCCGTGCAGGGCGTTGAGCGGCGTGGCCTCCGTCTGGGACTGAGGAGAGAGCATCCACTTTGAGTCTGAACCGCCCGGTCTGGCAGCTGATGGTCTCGCCTTTCATCGGACAGTTTGGCCCAAGGAGTATTTCATGAATTACACTCATTGCAATAAAACGCCCAGGAATCAGCGTCTGTGCTTGGAGAATAACCCCACTTTCTACACAAGCCACTTTATTTAGCACTGTGTACACACAGCATGACCGATGGCGCTCCCGGGAGTGAGGGCGGGTGAGATTGGAGAGGAGCAGGAGGGGAGGCGAGCACTCTATCCCTTTGCTGAAAGTGGCAGCCCCGAAACCTGCTGGGGGTCTGGTCCTCAGGGTCCTGGAAGACGGGACCCCAAGGCCTCGCTCTGATGGAAGTGGCTCGGCACCCTTGGGTCCTTGGCAGCCACGTGGGCAGGGGTCCGATGAATGGCTCCTCAGGTCCTGGGCCTCGCCGGGAGACGGGTCTTGTTCTGAAGGGCTGCAGCGCCCTGCGGTAGCAGCGATCGTGGGATGGGTGGTAGGTGCGGGGGGGGGGGCGGGTGCGGGGGGGACACAGCGGGCGACGCTTGCCTGGGGCGGGATGAATGGCTGCGCTCAGCTGCTGGTGCTCATTCTTCGGCGTGAGCGCTGTCGGCTGCTGCTTCCGTATTTGCACGTGGTAGTTTCCATGAACTGTGAATTTGGGGAAAACGTTACCAAGGAGCCTCTCTCTCCAATCTCTCTTTTCTCTCCGCTCTCTTCACCTTCCCTGTCTCTCTGTGACCTGAAGCCACGAGCAGGGGTCTTGTCTTTTCAAAGTCAGTGCGTAGCGCTGGGACCGAGTCCGTCACAGCAAGGCCAGGGCTTCAGGGCCGCGTGGAGACGACTGAGTCTGGGGAGACCCTGACGTCTGATTGCCCAGTTCCGGGGACAGGCATGGCAGGGCACAAAGCTGGGCGTGGACCGGAGGTGGCTGGCGAGGGAGGAAGGCCCGGGAGGATGCAGGGGTGGAGAAGAGCAGGGGCAGGGCAGACAAGTGACTGCCCCCAACCAGAGCCCGGGGACACAAAGGCCCAGTCGGCAGCCCCCACGCGCCTGCCGTTGGGCAGAGCTGTCTGGGAGCCAAGGTCCCTCGAGAGCTGCGGGTGGGCCCTGGGGTGGGCACGAGCTGGGTGAGGAGTTTCCAGTGGCAGCAAGGGCAAGTCCGACTGGTCTGGATGCAGCCTGAGCCTTTTTGTTTCGTATCATTTATTTCCTGGAGTGCGGCTCCAAAGAGGTCCTGCTAACTTCTGAGGGAACAGCCTTGGAGTGACTTCTGAGAGCGCTCCCGACGGCAAGAAGGAGCGTCCCATCGGGACGCTGCGTCCAGACAGGCTTTCATCTCCACTCCCTTGAGCTGATTTCCTTCCATGTTTGTCTTTTTCAAAAAGGAGATGCTGTTTGTTCTGTCACATGGGGCGGGGATTACTCATGGGGCAGGACGCCCTCCTCGAGACTCTGGCAAGAGCTGGGGAAATTCCTTTCAACACCAGCCCCACGGAATTCTCGTGCTCCGGGTTTCCACTTGGGTCAAAACCGAGATGAAAGGACTCAGCCTGCACCGAGGAGAAGCGTAATTTCCATCCTGAGGGAGGCAGAGCCAGATGAAAAACCAAGCTCCCCTTTCATCTGTTCTGTGAACGAGGGTTCACATCCTGGTACAAATTGAACGACTGTTGTGAGTCAGATTCCCGGTTTGACGCCCGTCTCTCGATCTAAGCCTCGGGAGAGGAGGAGGAGCAGCTCTGGAGACGGCTGCATTTTTTCCCCATCAGAGTGTTAGGTGATACTACGAGCTGCCTGCATAGTCTGTTTGGGCTGCTCTGACAAAATGCCTCTGACGGGCGGCCTGTGGACCAGAGGCCACCCTTCTCAAAGTTCTCAAAGTTCTGGAGGCTGGACATCTGAAACCAGGGTGGCAGCAGGGTCCGCGAGGGCCCTTTTCTGGGTCCCAGACCTCCCGCTGGGTCCTCTCGTGGCGAGGGGCTGTGACACCCTGCGGGGTCTCTCTTCCACGGGCTCTAGTCCCTTCTAAGGGCTCTCCTGCCTTCACTTTCCAAAGTCCCCACCTTCCACAACCACCGCTGAGATGAGCATCTCAGCATGACTCCTGGGGCAGCCCAGACCTTCAGACCATGGCATCTACCTACTTTGTGCCTTCGTGTCTTCGTAGTGGCCCTTACAAAGGCCGGGAGGATCAGCAGGTTCCCGGAGAACATTCCCAGTTGGTAGCAGGGGGCGGCTTCTCTTGGATGATCGTGGACATTGCGCTATTCGAAGGTCTATTTTTCACCCTCCTTGTTTCCAGCCTCCCGGATCCATGTCAGTCTCTGAAGATTTTAAATCGTGGCCAAGTAGTCCTCACGCGAAATCGACCACACTAACCACGTCTAAGTGCGGTTCGGTAATGTTAAGTACGTTACACATGGTGCAGCCAACTTCCAGAACTCTTACTTCTTGCAAAACAAGGACTCCCCGTTCCCCTGTCCCCCAGCCCCTGGCACATCCCACGCTGCTTTCTGTCTCCATGAATCTGATGACTGTGGCAGCCTCACAGAGGTGGCATCACACTCTGGTTGTCTTTCTGTGACTGGTTTATGTCACTTAGCACGTGTCCTCCACCATATTGCTCAGAGCAGAGTGGGACATCTCCGAGGTGAAAAAGCAAATGGGCCGAGGTCGCCCTGGTGAAGGGAGAGAGGGCATGTCAGCGATGCCAGCTGGAAACCTGCTGTCCAGCAGGGAGCCGAGCCCACAGGCTTGGAGCTGGGGGCCGGGGACGCTCTGCAGATGTGCCTGCTCTCGGTGGGTGCCTGCGGTCACGCCACTCCCCCGGGCTGCTGCAGCAGCTGCCAGAGCAGTGGGGCTGGCAACTGCCCGGGAAGGAGACATCTGCCCGGGCTGTCACCAGAGTGGGAGAACGGAAGGCAGCTGCAAAGCAGCAGGGATGAGGTAGGGGCAGAGGACACGCTGCAGAAACACCCTCACCCCCCCCCCCCAGCCCACCCCCGCCCCCAACACAGGAGCGGATTCGAAGGAAGCTGTTTTCGCCCTAAGCAGCTGTCCGGCCGGGGGACTGGGTAGGGATACCAGGCCGCCTGTCTCACAGATGCGGCCTTTGAAAGCTCCTTGGAGTTTCCTTCTGTCTCAGCAGTCAAGCAAATAATCTCTAGGAACCGTGACACCATCTTTTTCTAAGAAATGTAATTTGCTCCTGTCACCGACACAGCCTTCCCACCCTGAAGAGCCAGTGTGTTTTCTCCCTATTCATCAGACCTTTACACTCTGGTGACGAATGGAAAAGGCAGGGGTGATTTGTTACTGTTTTGGCATTGTTTGCTATCAGAAATGACACTGGCACAAAGGGGTGATCGTTTACAACGGCGCCCAAATTTACCGTTTCCGGAGGGAGGATATACACACTCGCACGGCGGTAGGGTTAATGGGTGCAGCCTTATACGTGATCTATGCGGTAATTTTCGCTTTAAAAAACCGTGTTCCCATCCACCGGCTCATTTGGGTGTCACGAGGATGTTGATGGGATTGCTTCAGTTGGCAGGAACGAGGCTTAAAGGAGAAATGGCTTGTCGCCGGCCACATAAGGAGTCCGCTGGGGCTGAACTATAGGCCCCGCCTCTTAAACCAGAGCTTTCTCCTCTCAACTGTACTTGAGAAGAAGACGCGTTAGAACCATCGCCAGGGAGAGGCGATTTCTCTCCCCTGCCGGTGGGCCGCGCTCCCCCACTGCAGCCCGAGCAATCCTGAGGTGCCCGATGAGTGATTACTTGAAAATCAAAGGGGTGTCATTGTTAGGTTGAACGTTGTAAAACTTCCATTTTTAAGAGGTCTGAAGTAGTCAGATATCAGCAGTTTCATGTTTCAAACAACTCCTGTAGGTTGCATTTCCCTCGCAGCCGCAGGTGGTCGTTTTGTTGGCGAATTTGGCCCGTGGCTCACCTCCCCGTTTTGCGGCTCCTTGCTCCAGTCCGCAGGGGCATCGGATCACTCTCCTCGTGGCCTCCCTGACCGAACTGGACCAGCCGTGAAGGCGGCAGACCAAACTGTGCAATTAAAGCCAAACCGGGCAAGGCAGGGTCATGTAAACATGACTCACAGATGACCCGCCTGCGAGAATTTTCAACAGGTCCGACCGGCTTCTTCTTCTTGCACATTTTGCCTGGAAAAGGCCTTCGATCAGTATTCTTTTCATTCGTCTGGCGTAAACTGGCATGTGTTCTGGTGGGTGGGAGACAGCTGACTTCCGAGGCTGTTGCAGAGGGAAGACTAGAAAATCAGGGGGTATCTTGGCTGAACGTCAAGAATGAAGTGAGGGGCAGTGAGTCAAGTGGCTAAAGACACACACATTAGAGTCATTCATTCCTCCTGCTTGGCGGAAGCTGGGAACTCGCACCCCTGGCCAGGCTTCCCACCATCTGGAGCGAGATCAGGACCCTCCCACCAGGGCTGGAAGGGCTCCAAGGGGGGCAGGCTGGCAGGAGGGCCGCGACCGCTCTGCAGGGAGACAGGGCCTCCTGCTTCCGCAGGCAGCAGGCCGAAGAGAAGAGCGCCTTCTGCCTTTTCTTTCCTGGATATGAGGTCCTTTTGGGGACCGCTTGAGACTGGGCGTGAAATGACTAAGCTGAAAAGCTTCTGGGGCTGCTGCTTTGGAGGAGCGGTGTTTTGAAGGGGCTGCACCCCACATTTCTCAGTTCCCTTTTCTGGCAATAAAGGCACCGTTTCCCCTTTGCACTCCACGTGCTGAGAGCCCAGGCAGAAGAACGCTGATTCCCACAGCGAGATGTCTTGCCCAGCGAGCAGGGGCTGCGTCCCTGGTCCCAGTTCCAGCGGGCAGGGGCTGCGTCCCCTGTCCCAGTTCCAGCGGGCAGAGCCTGTCCCGGTCCCAGGTCCAGCGGGCAGAGCCTGTCCCGGTCCCAGGTCCAGCGGGCAGAGCCTGTCCCGGTCCCAGTTCCAGCGGGCAGAGCCTGTCCCGGTCCCAGGTCCAGCGGGCAGAGCCTGTCCTGGTCCCAGGTCCAGCGGGCAGAGCCTGTCCCGGTCCCAGGTCCAGCGGGCAGAGCCTGTCCCGGTCCCAGTTCCAGCGGGCAGAGCCTGTCCCGGTCCCAGGTCCAGCGGGCAGAGCCTGTCCTGGTCCCAGGTCCAGCGGGCAGAGCCTGTCGGAGGGAGGCAGAGCCTTCCGTGAACCAGTGGGGGGCGGTGTGCTGGGAGGTCATCTCTCTGGGAAACCTCAGCGCCGCTCTGGTTTGTAACATCCGCCCATTGTCAGGGGTCGTGGTGTGAAAACACTCCCACCGTAGCCGGTCTGAACCGCCAGTAGTTTAACAGCTAGTAATTCGGCTTGCGGAATTTTTGCATGTTTGCCACCTCTGCTGATTCTGGACTTGGTGGCTTAAAAACTGGAGTTGGGCAGAGGCATGAGCAAAGGCAGCGTGGATCCTGGGGAAGAAGCGTGTCTTGGGGCACTGTCCCCTCCCTGTCCCGCTTCTGCTCTTCCTCCTAAGCTCTCCTAAGCGTGCACCCCAGGCCAAGTCACTGCTTTGGATGAGGGTCCCGGTCCCAGGCTCTGGCCCTTGACACTGTGTCCCAGTCACACGCTGACGTGCCCAGAGCGCCATGACTTCCTGGACAGTCTCATGCACCCAGGGGGCTCTCGGCCGCTCTTCCTGCCCTCAGGCCAAGGGCTGACCTGCCAGGAGGCCACTGCAGCTCTCGTGGAGAACACAGCTGAGGGGCATCCTAGAGCTGGAGCGTGGATGGTCTCAGACACTTACGCCAAGATTAAAACGCCCGTCTCCAGGAGGAGACACTCAGTGATCTTGTTAGGAAGGAAAAAGAGTCTGCTTTTATGTAGGGTGGGTTGATTCAGAAAGAAATCCCCAAGATTCCTAACTGACAGCATTCAGTGTTTAGTGACAAATCTTTCTTCCAATTATGCAAACACTAGGGTGTGTCATCTGCATTTTGACAAACACACTTTTTTTTCTCTCTTTTTAAGGCCACACCTGCGGCATATGGAAGTTCCCCAGCTAGGGGTCCAATTGGAGCTGCAGCTGCTGGTCTACCTGCCAGCCACAGCAACGCCAGCTCCAAGCCACGTCTGTGACCTACGCCACAGCTCATGGCCACGCTGGATCCTTAACCCACTGAGCGAGGCCAGGGATCAAACCTGTATCCTCATGGATACTCGTTGGGTTCATTACCACTGAGCCACAATGGGAACTCCCGAAACACGCTTAAAATTTTTTTATAGTTGATTTACACTGTTCTGCAATTTCTGCTGCACAGCAAGGTGACCCAGCGATACATCCATACGCGTTTTCTTTCTCATGTTATCTTCCATCAGGTTAACATGGATGGAACCAGGTCCCTGTGCGGGCACCCAGTTCCCTGTCTCACAGTCTGTCCACTCTAAATGTAGCAGTTTGCATCTATTAACCCCCAAATCCCAGTCCGTCCCACTCCCTCCTCCTCCCCCTTGACAACCACAAGTCTGCTGTCCACGTCTTTGAGTCTGTTTCTGTTCCGTAGGTAGGGTTCATCTGTGGCAACCACACTTTTTAAGCCTCAAGTTCTTTATTTGAAAAGCTGAGTGGCTGGAGTGAGCTGACCTCTAAGGCGTCTGTCTGTTCTGTGCTTCTGGGATTCTACTGGTGGTCCGTGCACATTTCTCCAGACTTCCCTGTAGAGTTTTCAGTCCTTTTTTATTATTTAGCTGTGCCGCAAATACACTTTCTTTCCCTCTAAATGAACTCAGAGCATTCTAGGTTAAACCAGAACTTTACTGTGCACCTTCCGCAGGATCTCTCTGATATTCTAGGGGGCACTGTGTCCCTCCCAGAGGGAAACTTAACGTCACGGGCCCCCATGCTTTTTGGACCTCAAATTATCTTTCCTAAGTGTCAGTCTTCCAGTTCTGCTATAACGAAGTGCCAAAAATCGGATGGCTTAAAACAGCAGAAATTGGGCTTGAAGTTCAAAATCCGGGTCTTGGCAGGACCACGTGCTCTTCTGGAGTGGCTCTTCTATGCCTTTTCTTTGGCTCCTGGTGGTTGCCAGCAGCCTTGTTGTTCCAGGGCTTGTAGATGCCTGGCTCTGCTCTCTGCTCCTGTCATCACGTGGGGTCTCCTGTGTCTGTCTCTGCTCTCCTCTCGGGACAGCTGCGCAGGCACCAGTCATACTGGATGGGTTGAGAACCATCCTAATCGACCACGCCCTCACCTCAACCCGATGGCAGCTGCAGAGGCTGTGTTTCCAAGGAAGGTCATTCTCACAGCTACCAGGAGTGCAGATGTCAGCCTGTCTTTTGGGGACGGGGGGAGACGCAGTTCGACCTGTACCTGCCAGCGGGATGGAGCGTGTGAGCGAACATTTCCTGGTGACATTTCCTGCAACTGGCCTCCAACCAACACATTTTGGGAAATGCCGTCCCGGGAACTTGGAACGTAATTAGGATTCACTGACGAGGTACTTGGTCAAAGCTTTAGGTCAAGACTTCTTAATAGGGTTTGTACCTTTGGATGAGAAAAAAAAATATGTCTTTATTTGCATCCTTTCTGACTGAGGCTTAGCATTTCCTTCATTTCTGAGCGCAGGCAACACGCCGCAGTTAACGGCGCTAGTGCCGTGACTTTGTCAGATACTCGTGACTGCACACGGCAGGGGCTGCCCATCTCCTGGGATGTCTGTCACGATTATCGCCATCTCAAAATCACAGTGGCAGCTAGACCTGGCGTCAAATCTTATCATTTCATGGGTTAACAGGGAAGCACATAACACGGGTTTGTTTTAAGGTTTCGGGAACTGTTTCGACACAATCACTTCCCTTTCTTTCATGTTTTCTTTTATGCATTTTTATAAAACACTACTTTGAGGAGACCATGGGCTCCACCGGACAGGGTGCCCAGTGCCCCCCCTAGCCTGCTCTCTGCCAGGCTCTCCCTCGTGCCCCCCGACCCCCAAGCCCGTGCGTCCCGTCTGGCTCCATCCCGCTGGCAGTTCCTGCGACAGTGGTCCTCGCTGTTGGCTGGGCGTCGGAACCAGCTGGGAGGCTTTTCTCTGTCCTGATGTGGGCGGGGGCAGGGGGCTCAGATGTGAGTTGAAATCTCCACTTGGGTGTTGCCTGGAGGTTAGTCGGAGAAACGGAGTCCCTGTTCGTCTGCAGCAGCAGGGCTGTTAGCCTTCCCAGAGACCTTTGCTTCAACCCAGGCGGTTTTCTTAACAGTCTTCCTAAAGATGTGTTTCTGGAAGGCCCCTCCAGAGCACCGCACCCCAGGCCGGTAACCACTGTCCATCAACCCTCGGGACACATTCTTCAGGAGAGTTCCTCGTTCTGAGCCATCCATGCGCTTTCTCCCCAGAGCGTGGCAGTGCCTTTCTGAGGCTGAGATGCGCTGCTGCCCTGGCCCTACAGCTCGCCTGGGTGCCTGGCCTCCGTTTCTGTATTCGGCTGCGTTCAGGACAGGATTTCCTGAGTTGGGAGGGGAGCCGTGACTTCTGCCTCCTTGCGCTGTCCCTTCTCCTCCACTGCTGTGCACGTTCATAGGGAGGATGGGGGGGCAGCCTGCAGGAGCACACTCAGCCCAGGTACCTCGGCTCTGCCCCTGCAGTCTTGTGTCTTCTTCAGCCCGGGGCTCCGGTGGGGCGTTCCAGGGGGCTGCATCCCCCTGCTGGGGGCCGTGGCGCTTCCCCAAGATGCTGTTGCGGTCACAGCACCGTGGCAGGGCTCTGACCTCCTGAGCCCTAGGCAGCTGCCATCACCATGCGATTTAGAAGGACCCTCCCAAGACTAGGGTCTCACTAGTCTTCCCAAGTTCCCAGCGCTCCCAGCTTTGCCAAATCCTTACCTCTCCAAGAGCCCTGGCTTGAAGTGCTTACACCCTAGGAGGACTTATCCATTCATCTACCCTCAGGTGTTACCCCTGCCAGGGCCCCGTGGTGCAGCAGGACAGTGCTCTGGGGTCTGGACTTGCACATGTGCTCTTGGGCAAAGCATTCACCTTCCTGAGAATCGGCAGTCTCATCAAAGGAATGAAGACTTTCCTCTTTTCCCCACATACCCTATAGGACTGAGGTTGAGGTCCCTGGAGATAACAGACAAGAAAGTGATTTTTGTACAACAAAGCCCATTTGACGACGTGTAAGGCAGTTTCATTACTGTTATTGGGGGAAAAAAGCGTGCATCTGCTTTCCTGTACTGCAGCTTGCTGACAGCGAGGGGCAGAGTTTGGAGGAAAAAGGTGCTGCCTGTGGAGGTCCCGTTGAGGTCAGAAGCTCTTGATGTCCCGAGGACAAGCCCAGGGTTGTGGGAGTCTGGAGAAGACAGCCTGAGTGGGGAGGAAGGAAACCAAGTGGGGATGCAGGCCAGCCTCACTGGTTCCACATTTTGCCAGGAGCCAGCTCAGCCCCTGCTGAGGCAGCTGACAAAGAAGTGGCACACCCTCCAGGCTCCTGTGTGCATGTTTCAGACTCAGCAGGAGGACAGGCCACTGATAAGGATAATACAGACCAGCAGGCAGCACCTGCTGGGGACACCCGAAAGGAAAACAAGGAAACAGATTTGAGCTGGGCCTGGCCTCCTTGGGGGCGGACTGGCTGACTGGCATGGGCATCTGAGGTGGCCCTGGGTGTGGTACCTGGTGGGGCCAGCAGAGCATCCGCCAGGCCCAGCACCCAAGCCGTGGGGAATTTGGCTTGTGCAAGGGGGCAGGACCTTAGCCTTGCAACCAGGCCGGGTGTGGCAGGCTCAGTCCAGAGCACTTCCTTCTTTGGGGGCCACATGTCCCTTGTGATTTGAGAGATTTGGGCACCTGCTTCTCCAGGTGCACCATCTGTGGTCCAGGCTCTGCCCTGACTGTATTCCCAAGAGGTTGTGCCTGTAGGCAAGACACATCGCCTCTCTGGGCTGCTTGTTCATCTCTGTAAAAGGGGAGATTGGCCTAGATGACTCCCAGGATCCCTTCCAGCTTGGGATCAGGTGGCTCTGTGGTCCAAACCTAGTGTCAAAGAAACTCAAGAAACCATATGGCATATATATGATTGCAGCCCCTGGGATGGGAGTTTACGCATTTTCTGAAATTATAAAATCTTCATATTAAAACCAAATACTGAAGTACAGCCTGCCTCAAAAAATTAAACATAGAATTATCATGTGATCCAGAAATTCCACTTATAGGTAAACATGTGAAAGAACTGTAAGCAGGGATTCAGACAAATGCACACCAATGTCCAGTAGCAGCTGAAACAACCCAAGTGTCCACTGAGGGATGAATGAAACAAAAAGTGATGTGTGCACAGTGGGATGTTATTCAGCGGGAAAAAGGAAGGGATTCTGACACATTCTACAACCTGGGGAACGCTTTGCTCCCCAAACATGAAAGGACACAGGCTGTATGATTCCACTTATATGAGGTACTTAGGATAGGCTAATTCACAGAGACAGACAGTAGAATGATGGCTCTCAGTGGCTGGGGGAGGAGGGACTGGGGAGTTAGGGTTTAGTGGGGGCAGAGTTTCAGTTTGGAAAGATGAAAAAGTTCTGGCGATGGATGGTGGTGGCGGTTGCACAGCAACATGAATAAACCTTATGCCACTGAACACTACACTTAAATGGCTAATTTTATGTTTTATCAGGGTACAAATTCTTATGCATGGTAATCGTTTTAATTTGGTATACAAATTAATGATAATAAAGCATAATTCATGCTTGTTTGTAGCCATCTTACTAATATGAAGAATGAAACCAATCACTAAATAATTAATTTTAAAAATTAAAGTGGGAGTTATAGTATAGGATGCTCCTGTACTATATTGTAATTTAGCTCAAAATATCTACATGTCATTTTATCACCAGTCTTTGAATCTTTTTCTTTGTGTGTAGGTTTGTTGAGTGGTGTTCAGCATGGTCTCTCTTGCATAAACCACAGCCAAGGTGTATCCTTTACAAAGTCTAGCTTCAGGGTCTTTAACGTGGACTGAGATCTCAGAGACATTTGTGAATACAAATGAAGACAGAATTCTTCTAGATTTTCTTCTCCACTGCCAGTTCTTTTATAATTGCATCCCCTCATCTAATTCCATATCTCTGTCTCCATGTCTATGTAACTATCTGTTTATATAAATATATTTAAATAGCTAATCTTTATAAAGTCTTCCCAAAGCATTCCATATGTTTTGTTACGGAAACAAAATAGCAATTTCAATGAGGCAGAACAGGCTTGGGGACAAACACAATTCCTGGTTTCTAAGCTTAGGCTCCCTGACAGGAGAAGGCAAAGTGTGCATGCGGTTCATCAGAAAAGATAAGCCATGATGTTCGTGACACTCAAACCAACAAAGGATTAGGATGTCAAAACTTATAGAGAATTTAACCAAATCAATACAAATCAATAACCCCATCGGAAAAGGGGCTTCGCCTCTGGACGGACGTAAAGCCAAGGAGGAGATCCAGATGGACGATACGCAGGAAAAGAGGTTCAACTTAGGAAATAAGAGAAATGCAAAGCAAACCACACGAGTTAACATCACATACGGAAAAGGCAAAACAGAGTTCTGAAAATACTCGTTGTCAGGGAGGCTTTGGGGCAGCAGAAACCCTGGGGGAAGTTGTAACCTGCTAAAACCTCTTTAGAACGCCAATTGCATTGTCTAGGAAAGATTGAAGACACACAGCCTGCGACCCAGAAATTCCATTCTCAGGTCGATACCTGGAGAAACCCAGGCAGAGGTGCCGCAGAGTGTACGCACATGCAGGACTGCTCACGGCAGCCTGCTCACCTCAGCGGCCCTGGGCAACAACCTAAACCCTCACCACCTGTAGAATAAATACGTAGATTCCAGTGTGGTCAAACAATGAGATACTGTGTAACAATGGAAGTGAACAAACTTAGAGTTACACAAAACAGTAGGAGTAAATCTTTAGAACATAATATTGAGCAATAGAAGCAAGACAATACGTTGTGATCATATTTATTTCAGGTTGAAAATCAGGTAAAACTAAACTCTAGTAAATTGTTTGTCCATGTTATACATGGATAGTAGCCTGTGGTATTAGGGCTGAATGTTTGTGTTCCCCGCAAATTCTGACATTCTAACCTCCAATGTGATGGTATTGGGGGCGGGCCTTTGGGGGGGTGATTATGTTTCGATGAGCTCATGCGCCGTGTGGAGCCCCCAGGATGGGGTTTTAAGAAGAGACACCAGAGAGGCTGCTCCCTCTTCGTCTCTCTGCCACATGAGGACACAGGGAGAAGGCAGCCATCTGTAAGCCAGGGAAGGGGCTCTCACCAGAATCAGACCATGCTGGCACCATGATCTTGGACTTGCAGCTTCCAGAACTTTGCAAAAAAAAAAAAGTCTATTGCTTAAGCCACCCAGTCCATGGCCTTTGGTTATAGTAGCCAGGCAGACTAATACAGGGGGGTTGGGTGTATCTTCAATGGGGAGGGGCATGAGGGGGGTCTTCTGGGTATTGGCAGTGAGGCTCCAAGGAGGGTTACATAGAGTTCATTCTCTGATTATTCATTAAACCCCATTTCATTTACATATTCATGAAAGTGTATGTAAATTTCAATGCAACAATTCACATTAAGAGTGAGTAAGGAAGTATGTGGGTGTGCCTGCAAGTAGCTTTCTTGATGCCTGGCTTCTCGATTGTGGCATGTCTTTTGAGAGAATGGGGAGCAGTGGTTAATCTGGCAACCAGTCAGGTGGAACTAGGGTAGAGGAGATGAGAGGGACATCAGAGAAAACATGACACAAGTGAAATACTGGTATATTCTGGTGGAAAACAGAGTTTCTGAGGAGGTATGATAACATGTTCTCTTTCATTTTACATTGTTTATTACCTAAACCACAACATTACAAATCTCATGCACTTTCCTCTTTTTGGTGATAGTTCTGTTGAGTTCCTTTCTGGCCCAGTCTTTGTATTTGGGAGAAAAATAAGCATTTTCTGGGTATTTATAGGTATAATTTGGATAAAGGCAGAGAAAGAAATCACATTTGGAAATAATCTTATGGCAATATATAAAGCATAATAGAGGGATATAATCTCATAAAATAGTCAAAGCCTACCGCTACTTCCAAAGTGATCCCATAGAATCTTGGCAGGCTCCCACAGAAGCCTGGGCTCCTTGCAGTGGAGTTTGAGATCCCTGCTATAGGGAGGAGGGACCCAGCACCGGGAGTGTTGTGGAGAAAGGGGTGGTGAGTAATTCCTTACTCTAATAACACATTCTTCACAGCTCCATCATAGCTTTGCCACATCTCAGAGCTGCTGGCCAGTGGGTCTGATAACTGAGACACTGAGAGAAGAAGACGTGCTTTCTCCTCTACTCCCTTCTCCCAGATCCCAAGGTCAACCTTCTTTCATTTTATTTGTGTTCAATATGTGTTTGTTGAAAAAATTCTTGGAAGTATCCAAACTGAACTCAAGGAGCTTTGGGGATTGAAAGCAATGAGAATTTCTAAGGGATTGTTTCTGTCTGCGACATGGAGGAAGACTTCATGAGAGGGAAGGTGCTGAGTTAAGCTTTGAGGAATAAACGGAGGCTGTGGATGAGGTTGGATTTGAGAGAGGAGTTTGCAAAGGCACAAGGCATCAAGGACAAAGCATGTTTGGAGATCTTGGTGGTACTTGTTTGGCTGAGCCTGTGGAAAATGAAAGGGAGACAGTTAAGCTAAAGTGGAAGTGAGGAGGTTCCTACATGTAGAGACAGTCACAGGCAACGTGGAAGACAAGTAATTTGAAACTGAGTTGTGCCTGGGTCAGAGGTCAGCCTGGTGGCAGTACAGAGGCTGGATTGGACACATGGTTGGTTGGAGCCAAGGGAATGGGTTAGGGGGCTGGTACAGATGGTCTGGGCAGGAGGTGAGGAGGCCCGGATATCAGGCTGGTAGAGCACATGAGAAGTAAGGAGCATGTCTTATGAGGGAATGAGGAGCAGTGGTTAATAACCAAATAAAGGAAAACAGGGATTAGCTACAGACTAGGTTGAGAGGCATAGTTAGAGACAGATGATTGAGGTTTGTACGACCTAGTGACAATGAGTATGAGGGGGCCATGGGTGGAAAAAGAAGCTGGTGTGTGGGGGCAGATAATGAGCTACTTTCCACTTGCTGGGGGGACATCTAGGTGGAAACATCCTACAGCTGGAAATTTAGAACCGGATACTTGGAAGGAAGTTAGAACTGGAACAACAGATTCAGTAGATGAGATCTTGGAAGTGAGCCCTGGGTGTGGAATAGCCCCAGAGGGAAGCTGTGTAGAGCAAGAGAGGAAGGCAGGACTTGGTGAAGGTGCGTATTTCGGAATAAGAAAAAGAAGGACGTCACGAGTCAAGAGGATAATGTAAACTTAGATGAAGAAACGAACTGACTTTTAACTCTCTCCATTCAGCCCTACAATTCCAAGAGCCAGAGCCACTTATGCTTCATTTCAGGATTGGACCAGTCCTGAGTTCTGTAAGGAAACTCATCATTTCTGGTTTTCAGTGGTTCCAGGAAGTTAACTTTCTTGTTAAAAAGGCCTCTGCTATAGTATTTATCTCTGTTGCAGATTGTAGCTAAAACCTATAACAGACTCAGGCAGGGGAAACCATTGTGAACAGTGAATGCCTATCATTCTGCATGAGAAGGACCAATAAATAATCAATACAGAGCTCTTAGTATGTGTCAGTCTCTCCTAAGAATTTTGCAAGCATTATATCACTCAGTCTTTAATCCATTTGACCACATATTAACGTCTTCCCGTCTAACAGAAAGGAAACTGATATTCAGAGAGCAAATAAGGTCACAAAGCGAGGAGGCAGCAAAGGTTGGAGTCCAGGCAAATTAACCTCACAGCCCTAACTATTACATTATCTTGAGAGAGAAAGAAAAGAATTGGATATCAGAGTCCAGATGTAAGCAAGATGAGAATGAGAGAACTTTAAAGATGAGTTGAAAATGTTAATTACCAAAGATGCCTTGGACTGACAGTCGAGATTCCCCATATCCATAAAAAAAAAGTGGAAGGTCTTAATATCCTAGACAGTAAAGGAGCGTTTAGGGTTTCCTAGAACTAACCATGTTTTGACCTAATCTCCCTACCTAAAGATATATAAGAAGCCATCTGCAAGAAGACATAACAAGGTATTTGAGAATCAGGACACCACCAAAAGAACATGATAATTTTCTAGTAACCCACTCCAAAGAAATGGAGATCTATAAGTTATCTGAGAAAAATTAAAAATAATTGTTTAAGAAAGCTCACTGAGCTACAAGAGAACATAGATCACTCCATGAAATCAGGAAAACAACACACAAACAAAACAAAGTTTCAAAAGAGAGATAGGAGTAGTAAAGAAAGGAAGTAGAAATTTTGGAACTTAAGAATGTATGAAGGAAATAAAAAATGCAATAGATGGCATTAATAGCAAACTTGATCAAGCAGAGGGAAGAAAACCTATGAACTTGAAGACAGATCATTTGGAATTATCTAGACAGGGGAGAGAAAAAAAGAATAAAAAAGCAAATAAAACCTATGTTTATTATGGGACATCATCAAGCAAAACAATATGTGTACTATGAGAGTCCTGGAGAGGGAGAGAGAGAGAGGCAGGCATATATCTTGTTTAAATAAATAATGGCTAAAAAGTTCCCAAATTTTGGGAGAAAGGTGGACATCCAGGTACATGAAACTCATAGGTCCTCAAGCAGAATCAACCCAAAGAGGACTTCACTGAGACACATTAAAATAAAACTCAAAAGTCAAAGACAAAGAAAATTTGAAAGCAATAGGGGATAAAAGAAAAACTTCATCACATACAAAGGCATTTCCATAAGGCTTTTAGTGTATTTCTCAGCCAAAACCTTGCAGACCAGGAGAGAGTGGAATGATATATTCAAAGCGCTGAAAGAAATAAACTGCTAACCAAGAATATGGGTGGGGGCAACAAAAAGGTAGAGTTTTTGTATGCAATGGAAATTAAGTTTTAGCTTAAAACAGACTATTATAACTACACAATATTTTATGTAAGTCTCATGGTAATGACAAAGCCAAAACCTGTAGTATACATACACAAAAGATAAAGAGAAAACAATCCAGGCATGTAACTATACAAAATAATCAAAGTACAAAGAAGACATCAAGAGGAGAAGAAAGGAACAGTGGAACTATTATATAGTCAGAAGACAATAAACATGATGGCAGTGGTTAAGTCCTTATGTGTCAGTAATTAGTTTAAATGTAAATGGATTAAATTTTCTAATCACAAGGCATACAGTAGCTAAAGGGATTAGAAGAAAATGAGACCCAACTGTATGCTGCCTACAAGAGATTCACTTCAGCTTTAGGGACATACCTAGGCTGAAAGTAAGGGGATGGGAAAAGATACTCCATGCAAATGGAAACCAAAAGAGAGCAGGGGTAACTATACTTATATCAGATAAAGTAGACCTTAAGTCAAAAACTGTAGCAAGAGACAAAAAGGTTATTAAATCATGACAATTGGATCAGTTCATCAAGAAGATAGAATAATTATAAATGCATCTAAGTTTATCGTATCTAAGTATACAAAGAAAATATTAAGGAAGAAAATATATAAAGGAAGAAATGGATAACAGCCCAGTAATAGTAGAAGATTCAATATCCCACTTTCGGCAATGGGTAAAACATTCAGACAGCAAATCAGTAAGGAAGTATTGGACTTGAACTATACATTAGACAAAATGGTTCTAGTAGACATACACAGAATGTTTTGTCTAATAGCAGCAGAATACTTTTTTTCCTCAAGTGCACACAAAATCGTCTCCAGGGTAGATCATATGTTAGGTCACAAAACAAGGAGACTGAAATCATTAAGTATCATTTCTGACCACAGTGGTATGAAATTGGAAATCAACAACAGAAAGCTAGAAAATTCAGAAATATTGAAAGAAAATTCAATAAATTAAAGAGCAGAATCCTGAAAAAAAAAAACTGGTCAAAGATTTAAAAATATATTGAAACAAAAAAAAATGAAAACCAGCATATTAAAATAAACAGTGCAGCTAAAGCAGTTTAAAGAGGGTTTGTAGAGATAATGCCTACATTAAAAGAAATGAATGTCTCAAACAACTTTACACCACGTGTAACTAGAGAAAGAAGAACAAACTAAACTCAGAGTTAACAAAAAGAAGGAAGTAACAAATATCAGAGTAGAAATGAATTAGATAGGGACTAGAAAAATAATAGACAAGACCCACAAAGGTAAGAGCTATTTTTGGAAGGTAAACAAAATTGACAAACCTTGAGTAAGATTAAGAAAAGAAGACTCAAAATCAGAAATGAAGGAGAAGATATTAAAACCAATACTATAGATATAAAATATGAGACAACTATGAATAGTTGTATGAAAACAGATTGGATAATCTATAAGAAGTGGGAAAAAATTCTTGAAGCATACAAGGTATCAAGACTGATCATGAAAAAATAGAAAATCTGAACAGACCAATAATGAGAAAAGAGATTGAATCTCCCCTTTCCCCCCAAAGCCCAGGATGAGATGGTTTTACTGGCAAATTCTACCAGATATTTAAAAAATTAACAGTCCTTTCAAATTGTTCCCAAAAATTGAAGAAGGCACATTTTTCAAATTCATTTTAAGAGGCCAGCATTGCCAGCAATGATTTCCACTCTTGCCACTCCTGTTCAGCATAGTACTTGAAGTCCTAGCCAGAAAGGCTAGGCAAGAAAAAGAAACTTAAGTTATACACGTTGGAAAGGAAGAAGTAAAATTGTCTATTTGCAGGTGATGTGATCCTTTTTTTTTTTTTTTGATGTGATTTTTTTATAAAGAAAGTCCTAAAAACTGCACCAAAACCCATTAGAACAAATCAATGGATTCAGTAAAATTGCAGGATACAAAATCAAAGTACAAATATCACTTTCATTTTTATATAGTAACAACAAAATATCTGAAGAAGAAATTAAGAAAACAGTCCCATTTACAGTACTTAGGAATAAATTTAACCAAGGGGGTTAGAGTCCTGTACACTGAAAACTACATGACTTGGATGAATTCAGCTGAGGGAGACACAAATAAATGGAAACATACTCCATGCTCATGGATTGAAAGAATTTATATTGTTAAACTATCCATACTACCCAAAGCGATCTATAGATTCATATCAAAATTTCAACGGCATTTTTCACATAAATAGAGAAATTCCAAAACGTGTATGGAGCCACAAAAGACTCCAAATGGGCAAAGCAGTCTTGAGAAAAAACAATGCTGAAAGCATCATACTTCCTGATTTCAAACTATGTTGCGAAACTGTAGTCATCAGAACAGTATGATATTGGCATAAAAACACATCTAGATCAGTGGGATAGAATAGAGAGTCCAGGAATAAATCTGCATATATACTGTCATCTAATCCTTTACGAGGGTGTCAAGGAAATACATACAGTGGGGAGAGGGTAGTCTGTTCAATAAATGGTGTTGTGAAAACTAGATATCCCCATGTAAAAGAAAGCCACTTGTTTTAAACCACTCACAAAACCTGAAACCATAAAACTCTTTGAAGAAAACACAAAGGAAAAGCTCCTTGACATAGGTTTTGGCCATGATTTTTTGGGTATGATACCAAAAGCTCAGGGAAGAAAAGCAAAAATAAACCAGTGGGGCTACATAAAACTAAAAACTTTCTGCACAGCAAAGGAAATTATCAATGAAATG
Organism: Sus scrofa; assembly: GCF_054392235.1. Lineage (NCBI taxonomy): Eukaryota > Metazoa > Chordata > Mammalia > Artiodactyla > Suidae > Sus > Sus scrofa. Next base: position 2,729,669 of record NC_139389.1, on the reverse strand, counting down.
GAAAGGCAACCAACCCATGGAAAGTGAGCAAAAAATGTTCAAATCATGTATCTGATAATGGGGTTAATATCTAAAATATATAAGGAACCCATACAACTGAGTAGCCAATAAACCAAATAATTTGATGAAAAAAAAATGGGTAGAGACCTTTTTCAAAGAAGGACAAACAGATAAGCCCACACGTGCATGAAAAGGTGCAGAGAAATGCACATCAAAACCACAGTGAGATATCACCTCACTCCTGTTTGGATGGTTGTTATCAAAATGACAGCAGAGAAGAAGTATTGGCGAGGAAGCGGAGAAAAAGAGACCCCTGTACACTGTTGAGGGGAATGTAAGTCGGTGCAATACCAGGGAAAACGGTGGAGTTTCCTCAAAAAATAAAAAGGAATTACCCTGTGACCCAGCAACTGTACTTCTGGGTGTACCTCCAAAGAAAAGGGAATCAGTCTCTCAAAGTGATACCTGCATTCTTGTGTTCACTGCAGCAGTCAGTCTTCACAACAGCCAGGGCGTGGGAACGACCTCAGTGTCTGTTGACAGATGGACGAATAAAGGAAATGTTACACGCACACGCATGCACACGCACACACACACAGCGTGCATGCATGCGTGTGCACACACAGGGATGTTATTCATCCATAAAAAAAAGGACTCTTGCCATTTGTGACAAAGTGGATGAACCTGGGGACATTATACTGAGTGAAATAAGCCCGACACAGAAAGACAAATACCGCATGGCCTCATTCATATGTGGAATCTTAAAAACAAAACAAAAAAAAATTCCAAAATACAGAACGTTGACCTTGTAGAAACGGAGTAGAGTGGTGATTGCCAGGGGTTGGAGGCTGGAGATGGAGAGGTGTCGGTCAAAGAACACCAACGGTCAGTGATAAAATGAATGAGTTCTGGGGATGTGACCCGCAGCACGGAGACTAGTTAACACACTGTGTGATGTATTTTAAATGTGCCGAGAGACTAGATCTTAAGCCTTCTCACCCCCCGCACAGTCGTAATTACGCAAGCTGATGAATTTGTTAGTTAACTCCATTATATTTAACATTTCACAGTGGGTACATACGTCAGTTATTATGCTGTATACTGTATTATTTACTTATTTATTTTGTCTTTTCTAGGGCCACACTCGCGGCATATGGAGGTTCCCAGGCTAGGAGTCCAGTCGGAGCTGTAGCCACCGGCCTGCACCACAGCCACAGCCACTCAGGGTCCGAGTTGCGTCTGTGACCTACACCAGGTCAACGCCGGAGTCTCAACCCACTGAGCAAGGCCAGGGATCAAACCTGCAGCCTTATGTTTCCTAGTCGTATTTGTTTCAGCTGCGCCATGACGGGAAGTTCTGTGTTGTATACTTTATTTTTTTATTTTTTTTTAATTTTCCCACTGTACAGCAAGGGGGTCAGGTTATCCTTAGATGTATACATTGCAATTAGAGTTTTTTTCCCCCACAGTGTTGTATACTTTAAATAGACAATTTTGTTTGTCATTTTTTATAAATAAATAAAACGAAAAAAAAAAAAACAAACAAAAAAACCCCCAAAACAAACGAATCCTGAATCCACAGGTAGTGAGGAGCAGGGTAGTAGCTGGCGTGGCTTGCTTCCCCTTCCCATCGCCAGCTTGTGCGTGAGCCTCCCGGGGTGGGTTAATGATCTGGTGTTAAACTGGTGAATGTGAAAAGCACATCATAACGCTTTGCTGAGAAGCCCAACATCATCCTGCCTTCAGGGAATTGTGGGGAGAGAGAGGACAGGTAGGGAGAGACACAACAGTAGAAAGGACAGGCAGCTCAAACTCCCGCGTTTATTCTTGTGAGTAGATTGATGTCCAGGAGAAACATTTAGAGGAAGGTTGCTTCCGCGACGTTAAGACAGAAAAAGAATGTGTGTGTGTGCGTATGTGTGATGTGTGGTCATGTGCAGAGTGAGGTCGCACCCTCCCCTGAGCCTGGCTGAGCAGTGGAGATGATGTGGGAACAGCTCCGGGGCTGTGAGAGCTGGCGGAGGATGAAGGTGGTGGCGGCGGTAGGTGTGTATACGTCTGGAACGGAGGGAGAGAGAATTCCTTCGTCGTGCCTTGGAATCCCTGGACAGTGCCTCACCTTCCATGATGCATCTTTTCTTCTCCTTTCCTTGGGGCCAGGCAGGCACCTGACAGCCTCCAAAGCACAGCCTGACCCAGGGGCTCTGCAGGGCGGCTGAGAAACGCTTGTCCCGGCACCACGCAACATAGGATGTTTCTGGAAGAGCTGACTCCCTTATTTCACACGAGACTTGAGACTTGAGGGTTGAATGAGGCAGAGCAGGTGAATGGTTGAGCTCAGGGCTGACACGGAAGCCCGCAGTGTCGGACGGCTCTTAATACTGTGGTCCAGACAGAGCTGGAATCTGAGCCTGACTCTTGCCCCGTCGCATTGGCCTCTGCCCCGGCACACGCCCATCCCACCACTCCTTTCATCTTTCTGGGCTCTCTGCTCGGGTCTGAATGAAGATGAATAAGAATACGGGTTAGATACAGGGCGAGGGGAGCCTGAATAAGGTCCTGAGTCTTCACCCGCTCAGCGTGAGAGCTTGGCCTGTCTTTTGCAGCTTAAAAGTGGGAAGGATAATTGACTTAAAGCTGTGCCTTCTTTCAGGCTAATTAGAAAGTCAGCAGTCTGAGCCCTGGGATCCCCCAGCTCCCTCCTCTTGAAGAGGAAGCAGCTCTTGACCCTTGGGGCACCAACCCGGAGGCAGGGGCAGAGGCAGTGCTGGCGGGGAAAGCAGAACGCTGCAGGAGACAGACTTGGATCGTGTCCTCTGGCCAAGCAGCTGCCTGGTAAACTCTGGCCAGTTACTCTATGTCTTGCAGCCTTAGTTTCTTCCCCCTTAAAGCAAAGATAATAAATATTAGCCGGGTGACTATGAAGAAACAAGGCAGCGTCTGTGCAGTACCTAGAGCGCCAAGGGCTGGGTAAGGAGTCCATAGGGTGTGGGGTCGCTTGCTGCCCCTCAGCATGAGCTACCATGGTGAAGCAGGCGGGGGATCAGTATTCCTCTCATGACAAACTGGAATGCAGAGTGCAGAGCTTGCAGGGTGTCACCAGAAGATGCCGCCTGGAGCCATGCTTGGGGCTCGTTGTGAGTGTTTGTGGGTACTGAGAAATGAAGGATCCTTGTAGGTTTCATGGGTCAGGAAAATCAGAGATGCAGGACATGACCCAGCCGTTGAAGGGCAGATAGGGTTTGGGGGGAGGCGTCACAGGGGAGGGAGGTGGTTGATCGAAAGCTCAGCGGAGGGAATGTGTGGTTCTCAGTGGTCAGTGAGGAGACCAGCCCAGTGGGAACAGATGGTTGGCCACAAGGAAGTGGGAAGGGATGCCAGTGTGTCATCTTTCCTCCTCGTCATCTCATCACACCTCTCTGAGATGACATGTTGAAGTCCGTTCTCCCAGCAGGGCTGTAATAAGCCCGTGTCTGAGCTAGCTCACCTTGACCGTGTCTCTAGGGCCAGGCACAGAATAGAGGCTCAGTGTGTATGTTCGTTCAGGTAATGAATGGACGAGGGTGTACGCGGATGTATGGGAAAGGGAGGCTGTGTTCTCATTATGGCGGGTCTGCGGTGGAAACTCGAAACCCACCGAAAGTTTTGCATGGGGATGTGTCTGCCCGAAGGGGTGTCTTAGGAAGGAGTGGCTAGGACCACAGGAGGATGGGTTGGAAGGTAGAGGATTTGTAGACGGAGGGTGAGGTGGAGGCCAGTGGGGAGGCCGCTGGAGTCACGAAGCATCAAATGCTGAGACCTCAGGGGTGATGAGACGGAAAAGCAGGTGTAGTCAGATGAATTAAACAAGTGCTCCACAGACATTGTCACCTAGTGGCCTCTTCTGACGGGTTTGGTAGTCTTCAGATTCTGCTTGTTTTCCCCTCGCCCCCGAAAAGTTTCCACACAGATACGAAGAGGAGAGGAAAGGCCACGACGTCCCACTCTTCCCACTCTGTTCTTCGGCTGTGGATTCGGTGGTAGAAGGCCAGCCCAAGGAGGGCACGGGGATAACAGGGCCTGGTGGGAATGGGGTCTGGGAGGGGAAGGGGATGGGCCAGGGCAGAGCTGAGGCCTTATCGACACTGTGGCCGCTGGTTTCTCTTCTTTGAAAAAGATGGGAAGTCCGGACTTTTCTGGTACGGATGAGCGGTGGGAGAGAGGAAGGATGAAAAACATTTCTATTTCCTGCCTGGTTAAAAACCTTGACTACTGTGGCTCTTTGAAATGATTGCACAGGGTTCTAAAGATTTCAGACATTGCTCTTCAGGGGTGAGCCTCGGGGAAAGCGTGCCCCAAGGGAGCCCTCCTGCTCGAAGAGCGGCCCGAGCGGGGCATTAAAACGCCGTGAAATGCGAAGGACCCTCTCAGATCAGGGCCTGGGCGAGTGGCCTCTCTTGTTCTGCTGGGACTTCAGGGGTCAGAGACCAGAACTTGGATGAGATCCACCTTCAAGGGTAAATGTAGACAAACCCGCTGACGTTTCCAGTTAGCGTCTCAGGGGCGAGATCAGGAACTGGGTCTTGGATGAGAAGAAAGCCGAAGTCTTCACGTTGGTAGTTTCGTCACGCTCGGTGCGCTTCGGGTCGTGGTCAGTAGAAAAGCGTTGCAGGCCAGCTAGCCCGAAGGCCTGTCCTCAGCACAGCAAGGAGGGAGGCTGGGCCCCTCTTCGGCCAGGCTTGGGAGCGGAAGAACCAAAGGGGACCAAGAGGTGCGTCAGTCACAAAGAGGCGGGGTGAGCCAGCTGGTCCTGAGGCCTTTGTCGGTGAAGAAAAAAGAGGATATCCTAATTAGAGGCTGCAGTGGTTCCTGTTCTGCGTCCGCTTGGCTGAGCCGCAGTGCCCAGAAATGTGGCCACACGTTATTCTGGCTGTTTCTGTGAGGGGTTTTAGATGCGCGTAATGTTTAAATTGGCGGACTTTGAACATAGCGGATTGCCCTCCGTAGTGTGGTGGGCATTTTCCCAATCGACCGAAGGCCTGAATAGAACAAAAACCTGACCACCGCAAGCAAGAAGAAATTCTGCCAGCAGATAGCCTTTGGATTTGAACTGCAGCATCAGCTTTTTTCTGGGACTCTAGCCTGCTGGCCCGTCCTGGAGATATTGAACTTGCAAGTCTCCATAACTTTGTGAGATTATGGATCGTGTGTGTGCATGTGTGTGTGTGTGTACACATACATACATATATATACATCTCTGTCTATCTGCATATGTATCCCACCTATTGGTTTTGTTTCCCTGGAGAATCCTGACCACCTGACTAATACAGAGGCTTAGTTTTCAGTGCCGTGGTTTTTCAGTACCTCTGTTCCCAGGTCTGCACCCGATAGGATAAGAAACCAGCTGGAGCAGGCAGACTCTCCAGAGCTAGTATCCCTGACTAACTGGTCGCCACTCTTACTTGATCTGGTCATCTGTGCTCTTAGCAAAGCTCAGATGAGCTCAAGCTATGGACAGTTCCAGATATGCTAAAATTCAGAGAAAAGTCATTGCTACATTTGTTAGAGGACATATGAACATTATTTAGGCATTCCCGTCATGGCTCGGTGGAAACGAATCTGAGTATCCATGAGGATGCAGGTTTGATCCCTGGCGTCGCTCAGTGGGTTAAAGATCTGGCGTGGCTGTGGCTGTGGTGTAGGCTGGCAGCTACAGCTCTGATTTGACCCCTAGCCTGGGAACCTCCATATGCCACCGGTGTGGCCCTTAAAAAAAAAAGGAACATTATTTAGAGAATGGAGGACACGATGGTTATTTGACAGATAGGGTTCTTGTGACTCAGCATTAGAAGCCAGATGTGGAACAGAGGGAAAATCATGAGAGCAACACTTCGAGTCAGTAATAAACTACTTTGAAGTAAATGGTTAACCTTGAGACGCCCAGTTAATCGTAGTACTGTGGTTTGACAAGGTTTCCGTCGATTAACACTCCTGATGTGTGCAGTGCAATTCATAGCTATATGCTTTGGACCATGCTTGTTAAATTGAGTGATTGTCCTGACAGTTCAGGTTGAGCAGGGACCGTGGCTGGACAAATTGGTGGGGAATGGATGCTGAAACATATTCAGTGAAGAAAATAAAGCACATGTCTTTCTGGCCCAGAGTTTCTATTTCTGAGAAACTGAAGGCAGTGGTCAGGTGAGACTCATTTCTAAACAGGGGACCGTGGGCCCAAGAACGGTACCAGTCATGACTGCACCCGGTGCCCCAGGTCTAAGAACAAGTTTTGGCTCCAACTCTTCTAGTTCTGAAGGAGAATGTTGGGCTATAGGTTAGTCCTGAATCCTGACATTATCCCGTGGTAGAGAGATGGGGTAGAGAAATTTCTAGCCTAAACAGAGGAGACTCTTTCAGACATTTGCGCGGTAATAACACAGCCTTACAACACCGTTCACCTGCCCGGAGAGGAAATGAAACGTCGGGCGGCGGGGTTTTAGTGAAAGGAAAGTGGACCTCATGTTCGTAAACTCCGGCCTTACACAGCTGCTCGCTGCACTCCCGAAAGGCCGTGTTCTCTCCGCACTCTGAGTCTTGCCACGCCTTTGCTGGAGACTGCTTCTTTACTAACCCAGCTCCTCCTTGACCACCTGCTCTCAACACGGAACCACTTCTTTTAGAAGCTTTCCTTGGTCCTCTGTGTGCCACTTCAGCCCTGCTGCTGACTTTTCTTGGCTCTTCTTGTTTAGAAGTATTGCCTCCTAGACCCTGTGGTTGGAAGGAATGTGATCGTATCCCAGTTCCAGGAAGAGGCCTGCCGCAGTGTAAAGGTCTCCCCTCTTCTTCTCCCTGAAGTTGTGACCTTGCCCTGGACCCCCTCTATCTGACGCAGAGCTGTATAGGGCTTGTCTGTTCTTATACAGCTGATGCCATTATTGGACCTGCTTTGACTGTAAAACCCCACCTCCTGCGTTTACTCCTTGTGATATAGTCCCCTGTCCTTCCAGAGAACGGATTTCCTTTCTTTGGACCTCAGCTTCCTGTATCAGTTACCTGCAGGTCTGGTGGTGGGTTGCCATCCCCAGAACTGGGTCAGGTGGGTTGCCTCCCCAGAGCTTGTATCCATCACCTGTTTGCAGCACTTGCAAACCTAGGCTTCATTGGAGCCATCACTGAATGGGGATTTTGCCCTGCATCCGCTTCTCAGCCTGTTCTGGGCCTACCTTCAGGCACGTGTCCTGTAATAACTAACTCCTGGTCTTGCTGTGTGGTCTAATGCTAGGCTCTCCCTGCCTCTGAGGGACTCCTTGGACTGCAGCTCCTGGAGCAGTTCCCAGAGGTTGAGAATGGGCTGTGGGTGCAACTCCATAAGCCTAAGGTTGAATAATAAGGTGTCTGAGAAACATGCGCAAAAACCTAGGTTTTCTATATTTGGAGATTTAAAGTTTCCCCCCACCGATCGCAAGCCAAAGACCAGCTGTACTGAACTGAAAAGGCCCAGTTGTTTTCATGCCAGGCAGGGTCCTAGTTTTGGAATATAGATGTCAGGCTCCATCACGCACGGGTCCAGTATGGTCCACACCTGACTCCGGAACTTGGGCACACCTGACCCTGCAAAAGGAAGTTTGCTGATGCCATTGAGGTTCCTGACCTTAAGATAGGGGGATTAGCAGATGCACCCAACCTAATCATCTGAGCCCTTAAAAAGCAAAGACTTTTCTCTGGATGGAGTTAGGGAGCTGCCGCAGAAGGAGGAGTCAGGGAGATTCCTGCTGGTTCTGAAACGTGGGAACCCTGTGCAAGGATCCCAGGGAGGCCTCTAGGAGCAAAGGGTGCACCCAGCTGACAGCCAGCAAGGAAACAGGGCCCTCAATTCCACAATGACAGGGAACTGAAATTTGGCCAGCAATCCGAATGAGCTTGGAAGCCAGTTCTTCCTCAGAGCCCCCAGCGAGGAACGCGGCCCAGCTGATGGCTTGACCTCAGCCGTGTAGACTCTAACAAGAGAGCCTGGTGGAGCCGAGCTATGGAGCTGTCAAGGAAGACGTGCTGTGGTTTTAAGCTACTAAATTTGTGGTGATTTGTTCTGGCAGCAACAGCAAGTGAATACAGGGCTTTGTCGAGATCAGAGCCTTTAGGAAGATTTGCCCTTTCCTCTTCTATCCAAGATTCTCAGTGGCAAAGCGCCTCTCGGAAGCGCCCTGGTCCGCATGCTTGGCGAAGAACCTGTGAGCCCCTGTCTCTGTTCGCAGCAGCTTGCTTCCTGCTTGGGTGCTTCCTCAGCACAGCGGGTCTGGACTTCTGCAGCCTTCCGGTCAAGCCAGATCGGACCATTCCATCGTCCTGCCAGGGAGCTTGCCCAGCCAGCCTCCGAGGATGCCAGCCTCCTTTCATGCACCCACCACCTCCAGCTGCAAAGTGGAATAGGGCTTGTTTTGCAGCAACTTAAAGCATCAAGGCAAACATCTGAGATAGACCTTTTAAGCTGGTGGGACACCTCTCTGAAGACTGCCCCCTACTCAGCAAAGTGAAATGGCCTTCTACAGAAATGGGGCCAGAACAAAGGGCTTCCGGATTCCCTGTAAGTTCCTGAAGTCCGTGGGGGGAGCCCAGCGCTGACGAGGCGATGGCAGGGTTTAGTCTGCAGGCAGGCCAGTGTGCTTCCGTGTGGTCTGTGGAGAAAGACTTCCTTTAATTCACAGTGCCTTAACTGAGCACCTAGTAACTGCCAGGCTCTGTGCTAGGGGCTGGGAGACCAATGAAAAGAGTCAGACCTTGCCCACAAGAATTTACAGGAGAGACGGGAGAGGAGCCCCAAAGCCAAGAAGGATGAATTGATGTTACACGAAGCTGTGGAAAGTTCCTCCCTGTGCAGAGGCAGGGGATGTTAATCTGCCTGTGCATCCAGGAGGCGTCAGAGGAGAGGTGAGCCTGGGGCCCGGCTTCGCTGGAGAGGCAGGGTAAACACCAATCGGGGATTTACACTTGGCGCTCTGAGGCTGTAATTTCATGCCAGTGCGATTCTGATGGCAGAGCGTGACGAAGGTGCTTTGGTGCAGGAAACTGTAGGACCAGGCGTAAAAAGGCATAAAGAATAAAACGCATGATGCTTCCTGTGAGTAGACGCTGTCACTGATTCCCAGGTGTTACTGCTTCGGGTCGCTCAGCAGAGCGGGTAGCTCCTGACACACCCCTGCGTTGACATCCGTGTCCGTCTGTACACATGGAGCTCTCAGTTCACACCCTTCTTCCAACCCCAGGAAGCACCTCGGGGCTCAGTCTGGTTTTCCCCTTTCTGGACTCGTAGCTCCCTTCTTCAGCCGTGGATTGTGGCCTGTTTTCGTCTCTTTGGGCTGCTCTAACAAAAACACCAGGGCCGTGTTTAAACCACCCTGGGTGGCTTCTTCACAACAGGCATTTATTTTCCACAGTGGAAGTCCAGGATCAAGCTGCTGGCACATTCAGTGTCTGGTGAGAGCCCCCTTCCTGGCTCATAGCTGGTATCATCTCACTGTGCCTTCACATGGCAGAAGAGAGCAAAGGAGTTCTGCAGGGCCTCTTGTATAAGGGTATCGGCCCCCTTCATTGGGGCTGCACCCTCACGATTTTATCACCCCACAGGCCCCACCCCCAGCACCATCGCTTTGGGGATAAGGGGTCAGCACATGCACTCTGTGGGGACACAGCCATTCAGCCTGTAGCAGAGCCCTCCGTGGCCCGTAAGTGTGGCGAGTAGGGTATGTTGAGAAAAAGGACAGATGTGAAGGGGGTTTGGGGTCTGCCCAGGAAAGACGTGGAGTGTGGCGGTAGGATAAAAGACTGTTTTTCACGGATTGGTGAGTCCTTCAAGGTTTCTGAGGAACGAGTCATAAGATTTAACAAGAAGAGAAAAAGTAATAGAAATTAGGTGGAAAAGGAAATGTCTTACAGACGTGTAAAAGCTCTCTTGGACTACTCTCAGCTTAGGCGCCTGGCTCCTCACGTGAGGTTCGTTCCTGTCCTACGGAGCTTCCCCACTGTGGTAAACTAAGCACATTCCTTTACTCTTTGTCTGCCTCTTCCTCGGGATCTGAAAGTCCCCGAGAAAAGTCTCCAGAAGATATCCAGTACACACATTTCCCCGTTTCCATGTGGGTCAAAAGGGGCCTTTTTATCTGCCCAGGAGCAATAACATTGATGTAACGGGAGTGGAATTCGTTGCTAGAGGGCCCTGGTGTCCCTTTTCAAAGACTGTGAATCAATCAGGATGACTTGGTGGCAAATAATTGAAAACCAGACACGACTAGCTGGACCAACAAGGAAATTTGATGACGCCCATAACTGGAAGTTTGGGGGTGGGGGTGGGGTGGGATGCTGAGCTCCAGGCTGGCGTGATCCAGGGGCTCTGGACCACTTGCCTGGGATCCTCTTAGCTTTGCTTCCTCTCAGGCTTGTAGTGAGGTAGTCACCTGGATCTCACTCAGTGCCTGACATTATCCAGGAAACAAAGTACTTTCCTCAAAGTTGCCTGCAATGGTCTCTTTGTTTCTTAAGGAACAATTTTTCACTTCTTTTCCCTTTTTTTTGGTCTTTTTTTGTCTTTTTAGGGCTATACTCACAGCATATGGAGGTTCCCAAGCTAGGGGTCTAATCTGACCTGCAGCCGCCGGCTTACACCACAGCCACATCAATGCCAGGTCTGAACTGTGTCTGTTAGCTACACCACAGCTCATGGCAATACCGGATCCTTTAACCCACTGAGCAAGGCTAGGGATTGGACGTGTGTTCTCATGGATGCTAGCCAGATTTGTTTCTGCTGAGCCATGATGGGAACTCAACTTCTTTTCCTTCTATTTCTATTTTTTGTTTTGAAACAATCTTAGATTTACAGAAAAGCTGCAAAAATAGTATAAAACTTTTTTTCTTTGAACAACTTGAGAGTAATTCATCAACCGTCCACCAGAATAATTTAGTGTATATTTCCTATGAACAAACACAGTTCTACAAATTCTCATCCATAGACTTTATTGGTTTCGCTACTAGTTCCAATAATATCCTTCATAGAATCCCTGACATCTAAAAGCACATAACAAACCCAAGCCAATATAATACTCAATGGAGAAAAGCTGAAATTCTTCCCACTACAATCTGGAACAAGGCAAGGCTGTACACTCTCACTGCTTTTATTCAGCATAGTATTGAAAGGCATAGCCAAAGCATTCAGACAAACAAAAGAAATAAAACGTATCCAAATTGAAAGCGAAGAGGTAAAATTGTCGCTATATGCAGATGACATGATGCTATATGCAGATGACGTTACTATATATAGAAAACCCTAAGGACTCCACACAAAAACTACTCAAACTGATCAACAAATTTAGCAAAGTAGCAGGATGCAAGATTAACATTCAGAAATTGCTTGCGTTTCTATGTACTATCAATGAAATATTAGAAAAGGAATACAAAAATATAGTAACTTTAGAAATTGTACCCCCCAAAATTAAATACTAAGGAGTAAACCTGACCAAGGAGGTGAAAGACTTATATGCTAAGAACTACAAAACATTAATCAAGGAATTAAAGAGGATTCAAAGAAATGGAAAGCTATCCCGTGCTCCTGGGTTGGAAGAATTAATATTGTTAAAATGGCCATGCCACCCAAAGCAATCTGCAGAGTTAACGTGATCCGTATCGAATTACCCATGGCAGTTTTCACAGAACCAGAACAGACAATCCAAAAATTTATATGGAACCATAAAAGACCCAGAATTTCCAAAGCAATAGAGGAGGAAAAAAACAAAACAAAACGAAACAAACAAAAAAAAAACAAGCAGGAGGCATAACTCTCCCAGACTTTCAGGCAATATTACAAAGCCACAGTCATCAAGACAGTGTGGTACTGGTACAAAAACAGACATACAGACCAGTGAAACAGCTAGAGAACCCAGAAATAAACCCAGATACTTAGGGTCAATTAATCTTTGACAAAGGAGGCAAGAATATAAAATGGGAAAAAGACATCTCTTCATCAAGTGGTACTGGAAAAACTGGACAGCTGCATGTAAATCAGTGAAACTAGAACACACCCTCATGCCATGCACACACACACACACACACACCCCAAAAAACTCAATGGCTTAAAAAACTTAAATGTAAGACACCATAAAACTCACATCAACTGTATGTCAGATATATAACAAAGGCAATAGAAATAAAAACAAAAATAAACCAAGGGGACCTAGTCAAACTCAAAATCTTTTGCACCACAAAGGAAACCATAAAAAGAAAAAAACAAAAAGCCAACCTATGGAATGGGGGGAAATATTTGCAAATGATGCAACCAACAAGCACTTAATCTCCAGAATATACAAACAACTCATACAACTCAACAGCAAAAAAACAAACAACCCAATTGAAAAATGTGAAGAAGACCTAAATAGACATTTCTCCAAAGAAGACATGGATGGTCAGCAAGCACATGAAAAGATGCTGAGCATCACTAATTATCAGAGAAATGCACATCAGAACTACAGTGAGGTACCACCTCACCCCAGTCAGAATGGCCATCACTAAGTCTACAAATAAATGCTGGAGAGGGCGTGGAGAAAAGGGAACTCTCCTACACTCTTGGTGGGAATATAAATTGGTACAACCACTATGGAAAACTGTATGGAGGTACCTCAGCAGATTAAATATAGAACTAACGTATGATTGAGCAATACCACTCATGGGCATCTATCTGGACAAAATTTTCCTTCAAAAAGATATATGCACTCCTATGTTCATTGCAGCACTATTCACAATAGCCAAGACAAGGAAACAACCTAAATGTCCATTTACAGATGAATAGATTAAGGAAATGTGGTGCATATACATAATGGAATACTACTCAGCCATAAAAAGAACAAAATAATGCCTTTTTTCAGCAACATGGATGGAACTAGAGATTCTCTTACTAAGTGAGGTAAGTCAGAAAGAGAAGGACAAGTACCATATGATATCATTTATATGTGGAATCTAAAAGACAACACAATGAACCTATCTACATAACAGAAACAAACTCATGGACATAGAGAACAGACTTGTGGTTGCCGAGGGAGTGGGATGGACTGGGAGTTTGGGGTTAGTAGATACAAAGTGTTGCATTTGGAGTGGATAGGCCATGAAATCCTGTGTATAGCACAGGGAACTATATCCAGTCACTTGTGATGGAACATGATGGAACATAATATGATAAAAAGAATTTGTACACACACACACACACACACACACACACATTGGGTCACTTTGCTGTATAGCAGAAATAGACAACATTATAAATCAACTAATACATAAAAAATAAAAAGTGGATAGCCCAGTTGTTTTAGAGGATGTACCTCAACTTGGGTTTATTTGATGTTTCCTCATTGGATTCAGGTTTTGCGTCTTTGGCAAGAATAGCACAGAAGTGATGCTGTATTTCTTTCCATGCATCCTATCCCCTGGTACATGGTTTTAATTTGTTCAATCATTGGAGATGCTTATTTTGATCACTTGATTAAAGCTGTTATCTGCCAGACTTCTCCACTGTGTAATTACGTTCTTTTCTTTTGTAATTAATAAGTATTTTACAGATAGGTACATTGGTGCAATGTGAATGTCACATGACTACACTGAATGTAAAATTTTCAAATATCTCTGTCTCTATCTATCTATACAGTATGGACTCATGAATTCCCGTTTTGCTCAATGGCCTATGGTATGTAACTATTATTGTCTATTTTGATGATCAGATTTTCCCTGATTTGGTCAGTGGGAGCCCCTTTAAATTTGGCTTCTGAATCGTTTTGAAATATCCCCTAATTGGGGGGACATTTATTTACTTTTTGGTAGAACAGAATGTTCTAGGCTTATCTTATTCTTTCTCCTCTTGGGTCATTGAATCAGCCCTTTCTCCAAGAAGCCTTGGTTCCATTTAGTGCTGAATGATATTTAGAAGCCAAAATTTGGATACTAAGTATTTTTATTGCTATTGAGTGTCATTGCTTCTAGATCCTCTCAGTGAAGGAATGCATCCTGGTGTATATATTTGCATTTATATCTGTACTTACTTCCACATTGAGATCTGTATTTATAGCTGTACCTATGAGTTCACACTGTCACCAGTTCTGAGGGTTCTAGCTAGTTTCTCTTTTTTCCACATTTGTAACTTCCTACTCCAACAGTGGGAAAATTAGCTCCCATATTTGCATTCTATTTGTTTATTTGACTAATTCCCCATATGTCATCAGTTTCCCATTGCCATGGTCCCCTGCTGGACTCCATGTAGTCCTTCTGTCTGGAATGCCTTTCCTCGATCCACTGGTGGTTCACCTGGTGGAAATCTGTTCCACTTTCAAGATTGAAATCAGAAGTCACCGCCTTTATAAAACTTTTTGGGGCTTCTTTTGTTTTGGTCCTACTCTACCCTGTTACAGACTTTTATCATATATTTTATGTGACATATTTTTCACATGACTACACTGTGAGCTCCTGGAGGCAAGGGGCTAAATCTTATTCACATCTGAATCTTCCTACCTCCAGAGTCACACAGAGTCTATGGCCAGCTCTCAGTTTATGACAAAGGAAAGAAAATCCTCAATGGGTGTCAGCCCTGCTGGAAGAATTGTTTAGTCCATGGGGGTAGAAACCAGACTGCTAAGAGGGGCAGTCGAAGAGGAAGGGACAGTGATTCCCAGTAACAGTCTCTATTTAGACTTTAATTCTTCAGGTCTTCAAAGCTCTAAGCATGGAAAACATGGAATAAGTGCATCACAAAGGAAAACCGCTATACTTTATAACACAGAAACACACACAAAAATTATCTTGGAAAACTGACCGCAAAAAAAGAAAAAATAGACAAGATGATAAAAAATATTTGCAATTCATATTACAAAGAGTTAATTGTTTCAGTATACAAAGAGCTCTTATACATCAGTGAGAAAAAGATTGACCATTCAATGAGAAAAAGTGGACAGAGGGCATAAATAGGCATTCATAGGAAAAAATGAAAATGACTTAACCGTGTGAAAAGATGTCCACCTTTATTCACAATTAAAGAAATGCAAATAAAAACAACAAAGCATGCCAATTCCACCTATCAGATTGGCAAACATTTTAAGTCCAGTGATGCCCAGTGTTGGCCCAGGTTTGGAGATGCTTACATCTGTCAGCGTTTTGGTGGGAGTGAAAATTTGTCCACCACTTTAATGCAGGAATTTGTTGACATCTTTAATATTTTAAATTTATATACTTTTAAATTCAAATAATTATACTGGGAAGGGAAAACAGAGGGGAACTGAGATAGGCTGTGATTTCAGAATATATTTATTCTGCCCTGACGTAAGCCCTGGGCTCTACTCCAGAAGCCTTGTTCACATAGTTTCCTGCTCATGACGGCTGTTTATTTTATTGGTCTTTTCTCAGCAGTCAGACTACGTTGTCCTTTGGCTTCTGCACCAAGAAGCTTGCTTCCCATCATGGAAAAGATGATGGGGGAGACTTGCCTTGGAGAGTTTGACGTGGTTGCTGGGATGAGTGTTGTTTGTTTTCAATAATGGGAATGTGTTTGTATTGCTCTTCAGTGGACATCGTTATTGCTAACTCAGCATCCATTCTCCCTCTTTCTTCCTAAGAAGCTTGGAGAGGGCTGTGACCAAGGCAATAAGTGGTAGGGGGATGGAAAGAGAGGAGGGTGCAAAGGGGGGAAGAGGAGTCAAGGTGGCCTTATTGGAAGGGGGGGGTGTTTGTCGGTCAGAGGAGCAAGGGAGCTGGGGATTTGGGGAGGAGAGGTGAAGAGCGGGCTGTAGGAGAACTCCAGGGTTCGTTACGGATGGATGATGCTAATGACCAAGAAGGAAACATGGGGGGAGGAGCAGACTTGGAAGGCAAGGTAATTTGGTTTTGGATTTACTGGGCTTGTGGTTTTGGTGGGACATCCAGTAGAGACAGCTAACAGGCAGTTGGAAATAAACAGCTGTGTTCTGGAGAAAGTCTAGAGCAAAGATACAGATGTCTACTAGTCGTCGGTCGTGGTTGACAGAGACTGAGACAAGCAGGTAATGAAGGAAAGTCCTGTATCTTAGGTATGTGTTTTAATTTAACAAGAACTTATATGCCACTTACTCTGGACTGGGTGCATTGCAAATATTTATTCACTTAATACAAATTAAACTTTGAGGAAGATACCATTATTATCCTAATTTTGCAGATGAGAGAATTGAAGTTTGGAGAAGCCCCCCAACCCGCTCAAGTTCTCGTAGGTCATAAAGGCAAAGACCAGGCTTCAACTCGGATTACCTGGCCCCAAAGCCAATGTTTTCAACAACTACTTTATTCAAAATGGCCACCTTATACTGGGCATTGATTGTCTGTGTGTTTGTAAGGAAGTTTATAGGAGTGAAAAGAGCTACCACCTACTCTGTCCTGGGGCCCTGGGGCTGTTTGCATAAAGACCACATCCTGCACATATAGGTAAAAGCTAAGACATCTGTTAGTTGAGGAGGATCCTTTGGTAAAAACGTCACATTATCTGTAATTCTTATATCTTCACGGATGCAAGACATTGAATGACAACAGGTGTCCTGCAGGGAGGACCACTGGGCTCACCAGCACTGTTTGTCTTCTTTCAGTTAATTTCCACTACCTTTTCAACTTCTTCTCTCAATGACTTTTGGATTTTTACTTTATCAAGGTCCAGGTGATACTGTAAATTTACAACTTCTGCAATAAATCTCCTCCACGAAGTCACATATCAGTAATAGAGAACATACCAAAAGAAGGCATTACTAGGTCATAGATTCATTTGAAAACAAGACAGAGTTCCATGGTTCAAAGGCATAGCAGAAGTACTGAAGTCATGGTGCTTCTGGGCTTGGGTACAACGGAGGGAGTTTGTATTCTGCAAAGTCATGGGCAGGAAAGCACTTCACATAAGGCAGAGGATATGGACCTGCACGTTTCATGAACCCAGGTGCTGGGATGGATCTCCCTGCACTGATAGCAGCTGGAAGAACTTACTACTAGTGATTGCTTATTCCATTCTGGGGACCCTGGATTGTACAAATCCCAGGGATGTGGGAGGAAGCAGACTCAGCCTTGTAACCAGATCTGGGCCAGGCTGCCAGCTGCCTCATTGCTGACTGAATCCAAAATATTCACTATAACATTGATAAGAACATTTGTTCCAAGGTTGGGAGACCTGAGAGAGGGGCATGTAGAGGTAGCCACCAAACTGCCAGGCAGGGAGCAACAGACAGTGGGAGAGGAGAGAGAAGAGAGACTTCCACTCAAGATGAACCTACAAACTAAAATTCCCTAAAATTCCCAAACATAGCAAGAACAAACATTGAGGAAGACTACCAATAAAAGGAAGTATTGGGAGAGCCAGTCGCTGTCGGCAAAATGATAACAATAAAAGACTGGTTAGTCAAAAATCACTCCCGTGGTGAGCACATGGCTAGATCCTGCTTCTTAGCCTTCCTTGCGATTAGGAGCCATACGATTGGCTCCCAGCCGCTGAAATGTGAGCAGCAGTGAGGTGCACCATTGCATACCTGACTCACATAGCTTCCCACGCGCCTCTCCCGAATGCTTTCTCCATGTACAAGCTAAGTAGGATCGAGATACCCCTGGTAACCTCAGAAGCACACGTGGAAAAGGACAGAACCTTCATTAACTTGGGTTCCTCAATGACCTTTGGAGGAGAGTTGGCTTACCCGGATTGTCACATGACCAAAACCAGCTGCTGTTGCGTTGAGCCGTTACATCTTTAGATCCTCAAAGAGATCAAGGAAAGAAAACTGACTTAAAAACTGAATAATAAAGAGTGAAAAACAGACAGAAATAAAGCATCAGTAGATGAATACAGGAAAGAACCAACTAGAAATCCTAGAAATAGAAGCAATAATAAATAAAATTTTAAAACGCAAATGGAGTAAATGCTACACCCAACAGAATTGAAGAAAAAAATTGGTGAATTGGAAATAGCACCAGAATGTAATATACAGATGAAAAGAAACAAAATGTTAAAGAGAAGTTAAGAGTCACAGAAGAGGGGGTTTGAGGGGCTCCAAAAATCATAAAACAGGAATTCAGAAGAAAATAAGAGTTGATTCAATGAGGAAGGCAAACTTTGAAAATGTATTAATGGGAATTTTTTAGAATTTAAAGCTATTGTTTCTCAGATTAGCAGTGTACATGGAATCAATAAAAGTAAATTTATATGCAGATGAATAAATTTATTCATTGAACTTTGAGAATAAAGATAAAATATTAAAGGCTACTAGAAAAAATAGAGAGAGTTTCCTTTCTGGTGCAGTGGAAATGAATCTGACTAGTATCCACTGAACCCTAGGATGTGGGTTCCATTTCTGGCTTTGCTCAGTGGGCCAGGGATCCAGTGTTGCCATGAGCTGTCGTGTAGGTCACAGATGTGGCTTGGAGCCTGTGTTGCTGTGGCTGTGGTATCGGCCGGCAGCTGTGGCTCTGATTCGACCCCTAGCCTGGGGAACTTCCATATGCTACAGGTGTGGCCCTAAAAAGAAAAAAAAGAAAAGAAAAAAATAAACAGTAAACCTATCAAAAACAATAATTAGAATGACACCAGACATGTACTTTATAGATATCAGGAGACACTGGAGTAGTATCTTCAAAATGCTGATGAAAAATAACTGACAGCCTAGAATTCTATACCTAACTAAAGTATTATTTATGAATGGACAGCAAGTAAATAACATTTCAGACAAAAATTAAGTGATTGCACCACCTATAGATTCTCTTTGAAAGAACTAACGCAGATGTATTTCAGAGCTGGAGGGGAGGGGCAGGATCTAAGAAGCAATGGTGAACACAAATAATTGTAATTTATGTTTTACAAATGAAGGATATCAACAAGAAAAAAGTCTAATTTTTGTGTGTTAAAGAAAGTGCAGCTCAAATTCTAGACATTATTCACAAAGAGGAGAATGCTCAGGGGTGGCTGAAACATGCTGAGTTTCTGGTTTTGTTGGAAATGAGAAAAAAGACATTGAATACATTTAACTTTCTTATTTATGGTTAATTATGATTGCTAAAAATTGAACAGCAAAACAAAATTGCAGAACAAAATGCAATGTATCTTTTCAAAGCAGCAAAGAAAGTAGAAAGGAATAAAGAAAGTATTGAAATTTAAGAGAAGTTAGGAGAAAAGAAGAAACAAACAAACAAAAAACATCTGGTAAGCCAAAACTGTTGTTGTCTGTGCACATGGGTCAGAAAAAGGATTTTCCAGATTCAAAGCAAGGTGAAGAAGAGACAAGTTTATTGAGATAAGAGGTGCTGCTAGTGTGGTGGGACAACTTCCTGGTAACCAGGGAGAGCCAACCCTGTGCCTGTGGTCCTGCCTGTTTTTACAGCCCTGGCAGAGAGGAGAGGGCTTCCCATACACCCGCTGACCTGCTGATTGGTTGGGGAAAGAAGGGTCTTAGGATACACTTGCTGGCTGTTTGGGGGCCTGTAATGCCCCTATAGGGGCAGGGTGAGGAGTGGGCCATGTACCTCTCCCAGTAGGGGTAGGAAGGAGTAAGCCAGGTTGCTCAAGGCGGTGGGGGGAGGGGGCATTCCATAAGGGTCTGATAACAAGGGCCTTGGCCAGAGGCTCCGAGTTCTATCTCCTTGAAGGGGCCTTGCATGTCCACAAAAACCACAAGAAAAAAATGGTAGAAATATCTCCAAATAGATCAGTAATCATGATTACAGTAAACAGTTGAAGGCCTCTTAAAAGACGTAGACTTTTAGATTTGATTTTTAAAAATTAGGAGTTCCCATCATGGCTCAGTGGAAATGAATCTGACTAGCATCCATGAGGACGCAGGTTCGGTCCCTGGCCTCGCTTAGTGCGTTAAGGATCCGGTGTTGCCAGGAGCTGTGGTGTAGGTCGAAGACATGGATCAGATCCAGTGTTGCTGTGGCTGTGGTGTAGGCCAGCGGCTACAGCTCTGATTTGACCCCTGGCCTAGGAACCTCCATATGCCTTGGGCATGGCCCTAAGAAGACAAAAATAAAATAAAATAAAATAATAAAATAAATTAAAAAAATTAAATTCAGCTTTGTGCTATTTACAGGAGACATAAGAAATGACACTAACCCTAATTAAGTTGGAAAATTAAACTGGAAAAATTAAGTAGGCAGACAAAGATTCATTAATAGGGATTAAAAAAAACCGTTCCTAGTAAGAAAGGAACAGTCCTACAAGAGTGGCAGTTGTAAATCTCTGTGGTCTTCACAGCATAGCCTCAGTGTAGAAAGCAAAAGCTAACAGAACTACAAGGAAGTTTTGTACGGAAACTGGAAGATCAAGCTGATATAAAATAAAGATGTGAAGAATTTCCGTGGCACAACTAAACTAGATACAAGGATAAACTAGGTAAGAAGAGAACCCTGCACCTAGCGTGGCGATCACGCCGTATTTCCAAGCACACTTTGCACATTTGTAAAAACGGGCTCATTAAGAACATAATCATTTTCTCTGACTTTAATGCGATTAAATTAGGAATGTACAATAAACAGAGTGTATGGCAAGAGATAACCGCTTGTGGTTGTAGGCTGTAAAACCGGCTCCTGGAGAGGGAACCACAATGGAAATTAGCAAGGGAGCAGTCATGGCTTTCCACTCCAATTAGCTCTTTACCTTGTGAAGGAAGTAGCTTGTTTTCTTACCTTGATTTATGCTTAAATGGTTTCTCCTGTATTTTCCCTTTTCCTCACCACCATTGCTCTCATTTCCAAGGATTTTGCTTTTATTATGGAAAAAAGCAGTTTCCAGAAATCTCCTTTACTCTAATAGCTTTCGTGTTTTTATTCTTGTTCTTCATCCTTAAAATTAAGGATGTTATAAACTTATAGTATCAATGATTTTTGGCTTTTGGTGCCTACTTTGTGTTGTTAACATTTAAATCTCATTGACTCCTAATCTTCCCTCTTAAATGTCTATTTTTCCTCATTATTCCAAACTCTATCTTCTAAAATAGTAATCCCATTTAAAAATTCTAGTCCTTTTAACAATATTTTCCTCTAACCCTTAAAAAATTCTAAACTTCCTACTCTATGATTTTAATTGGTATTTTTCTTCTTTTAGTCTTTTTTTCTTAATTTGTACAATAAGAGCCAGCCTTAGAAGCCTGGGCCCAAAGTGGCACATGAAGAAAACTTGTCTTTACAGGGAGGGAGCTTGTGTCTTCCGTACTTCCCATCCTGCAACCACCAGGCTGCCCTTTGGCCCATGCGAAAGGTTGGGTTTCACTCTGCAGGGCTCTGAAAACTCCTGGGTCATTACTCTCCGAGCCACAGTTTTCTCTGTGCAGACAATGTCCTTGATGTGCTGAGACACTTCTTCCTCAGCTCACGGTCCTATTAGCCTTTGTACCTTAGGCCATCGGCACCACCAGCCACTGGGCCATCGGCACCACCAGCCACAGGGCCATCTGCACCACCAGCCACTAGGCCATCTACACCACTAGCCACGGAGCCGTCTGAACCACCAGCCATGGGGTCATCTGCAGCACTAGCCATGTGGTCATCTACTCCACTAGCCACAGGATTATCTACACCACTAGCCATGAGGCCACCTATGCCGATAACAGTGAGGCCATTGGCACCACTAGCTGCAAGGCTGGAGAGAATGGAAGGTGGGCAGGGGTCGTGGCAGGAGGCCGTGGCCCACTTCACTAAGGAGCTGGGTCATTCTCTGAGAGTTCCAGTATCTTTCCTAGCCTGGGCTTCTGCTTCACTCACTCTCACACTCTATTTCCAAATTCCCTTCTCAGGGAGAATGTAGACTTTTTTTCCTTGATACATGATTCTTCCTGGCTTCCTCTCCCATTGTGGAAGACGTTCAAGAGGAATTCGGCTGAAGCAAAGGTTTTTCTGGATGGGGTTGGAACAGTCCCCGTCCTGCCGAGTGGAACAGCTTTCTCCATCTGGCAAGACCCCCCCGCAGCAGCTCAGACCCACTGGATGTTAGAGCCTGCAGGACAGGGAGCCCTCTCCACGGAGGCCCTCCAGCGAGTTTTCAAAGTGGAGGGAGCCTTCCTTGCTTCTTGCCCACTCTCCTGCAAGGAAGAAGAGGCTAGAGTTCCTGAAAAAAGCATGGCCCACTTTCGGAGCCTTGTCCACGGTGGCAACATCCTTTTCTCCCAAAGCCACTCCAGCCTCCTGAAGTCTACCACTCAGTGACGAAAGCGTCCCCCTTGGTGTCAGGGCTTCAGAAAGTAAGGAGTTGAGTGCTTAGGTTTTCTGTGAAAGATTTTAATAAAGCACCACTGTGGGAGACCTTAATTTTAAAACTTGCGTCTTCGCATCTTCAAGGAGGTTTGGATCCCTTAGTGTTCTCATTATCAAGGCCACATAACTGGACCCAGGACAAGGGCACTCTTACTTCTGCTGCCTTTGGCATCCAACAGAGCTGTCAGGAACCCCTTCTTTCCAGTTTTGATTTGGTACCTGGCATCTTCCTGTGTTTCTTAACATACACGTTCTCTCAGCTCATATATGGATGGTCTCTCTTTGGCTGTCTTTTAAGTCGTTGTTTATTTTACATGTTCTAAGACAGAATTAGTTATCTGTGTTATCCGTAAGTCAAGATTGGCTCATTTTTTCATTTAACGGTTGTCTAAGATGTTTCCAAAATGGACCATATGTGAGCATCATTAGCAAGTTGATGAGTTACTCCTTCCCTAGAGGCCATTCTCTTAGTGGAGAGTGTTCCAGTCCAATGGAAAATTTCTCTCCGTACTTTTACTTAAAGGACAGCAAATGTGTTCTGTCCCTTCGCCAGTGCCCAGAGCTTCGTTGTCTTCTGTGCATCTGGACCTGACACGTTGGAGCCTCCATAGGGAAGCTCTCATCACCCTTCCTAGACTGTTAGCAAAATGCCTTGCGGTGGGCACTGGGTATGAATTTGTCGAAGAAATGTGTATTCCTCTCCAAAAAGTCTTGAGAAGGATGGACTTTCTTTCTGCAAATTGTCTTCAGCACTTTCCATGGCTGTTGTCTTGACTTTAGGTCAGCAAGGCCTCAAAACGGAGAGGCCTTGTTGGAGGCCACACTTCCTTAGGCACGTGGCAGGTGTTGGAGGTGCCGCTGGGCTGACTCTCCAGGCCACTGGGAACTGGAACAGATGGAAGGATAGAGTGTGTCCCCCTCCCTCGCAGAACAGGGAGCCAGCGGTGACTCACCAGGACGTCGGAAAGCGTGTTCCGTGCGGTGGCAGCTGCCGTGTTGCTGCTGAGGAGATGATTGTGCAGGTGACCTTCAGGCCCTGGCGCTGCGTCTTCAGTGTCCCCAGTCAGAGGGACAGTCTTCCCTGGCGGCACTCGTGATGCCAGGAACGTGATGGAAATGCCACGTTGGGGGTTTCCATCGGCGCTCTGCCAGCTCAGCCACATCCCCCATAAGAACAGGGCATCGGGGTCCCCTCAGAAGGCCCGTTCTTGGAGTAAATCATTTGCAGTTTGTTCATATCTCCTCTGTTCCCTCCTCTGCAAACAGCCCCTCTCCGCCCAGCGTACCGTAGGGGCAAAGCGGCTCTCAATGGTCCAGTCCTGTCGCTGTCCAGAAGTAGCGGGGAGCTGCTAAATGTTAACGACCAGCTTTCCAGGAAAAAAGCCACCCTGATTCGCAGTGTTTGCCAGTTTCCATGGTGTAAATACTCCCAGTTCCAGGCTTCCTTCCTCCATCACTGAACAGAGCTGGAAGAGAGGCAGTTGGAGAGCAGATGTGAACCGGCTGAAGCCGCCTCGCCTGGTCTGCGACCTCTTGTCGAGGGGCCCCCGGGGTACAGCCTGCAAGCTGGGGACCGAGGGGGGTAGTGGACCATTCGGATGCAGAGCGGGTTCTCGGGAGGCAGGCTCGGAGGTGGGCTGGGGAGGAGGCAGACGTGGGCAGGGGGAGAAGCCAAGCAGCGTCCTCAGCGTTGTCTCGCGCGGGCCTGGGTCAGCCTCGGGAGAGCCCCCGAAGGAGCTGATGGGCGCGGGGGGCTCTGCCAACACTCCCCGCAGCTGAGCAGCGCGTCCCTCTCCCAAGAGAGGCCGGCGGGGCTTCTTGGTGACACCTACACTCAGACGCCGCCTTGGCCTGAGCCCCTGCCCTGAGGGCGGGCTCGGGCCTTTCAGCAGGACCCTGACAGCCTGTTCCTGGCTGCGGATGAGCTCCTGGAGCCCGGCTGTCTGCCTGTCCCAGGCTCAGCTTTGTCCCCAGGCCCCATCTGTGGGCTCACCCCTGCAGGCCTTCCTGGATCCCACCCAAGTTCTGCTCTGCTCCGCCTTCTCGGCCAGGCCCAGACACTTCTGCCACCTCCTCCTGGGCGCCCGACCTCCATTGCTTTGGGGTCTGGCCTCGATCCTCTGGGCTGGCGGCTTGTGGTGAAGCTGCCTGCTGGGCAGACAGGAGGCACCCTGCCCTCCAGCTCCATGAAGGACTCGAACCCGAGGGCGGAAGCAGGGCCTGCTCGGGGCCCGAGCAGGGCATGCAAAGGAGCCATCCCTCCTGCCCGCCGCGGACTGAGGAAAGCAGGCGGGTTGGCCGGGCACCACGGGAGTGGCTGCAGAGCTCCGTGGTTTACCCTCATTTTCTCACAGGGCACCGTGCCAGGCCGTCAGTGACGGACTTCCCAGAGTCCCTGCCTGTTCGGGACTGAGCTGGGACCAGGGCTCTGCCCAGAGCCGAGTCCGTGCCACCTTCTGGAGCCTGGTTTGTTTCCCGCGTCCCAGCCCTCTCCCCGCCCCTGACAGCGTGTGTTTGGAAACTGCCTCGTTAGCAGCTTTTATTCTCTCCTCGGCTTGCTCCTCCGACGCTCACCCTGCTTGAGGAGGAGTTATCCCCCCTGCCGACTGGGTGTGGGATTTACACACCGCTGGCGGCAGGGAAGTGGTCTGGACCAGCTAGGGGGCTCCCCAGACCCTCGGCCTGCCGGGCAGATGTGCTGCGGGGCCGCTTGCCCTGCGGGAGGTGTCGGGCTCGGCCAGTGTCCCGGGAGGCCCACTCTTGTATTTGCCTCTGCTCCTCTTTTAGGTCACTCTTAGCAGACATTGTGTCTCAACGAAGGAAATAATTGTCTCACCCTTTTGTTGTGATTCTCTAGCGTATGGTATTTTATTATTTCCTTTTTGAAATTTCTAGTTTTTATCTGTGATCATTTATTTCACAGATAAAAGACGCTTCTCGTCTAACACTTTTTTTTTTTGTACTTTTAATGTATTTATTTAACTGATTTCCGCCTCCATCATGAGTCGGAGGTCTGAGCTCCCTGGGGGGAGGGGTGGGGATGCCCACTGCGGTTGTCCCCGTCGCCTAAGCAGGGAGGCTGGGGCTCTGGGCCCCACCCACGCTGTGCCAGGCCCTCGACCCGCCTTCACCGAATCCGCCTTCTCGCTTTAGGCAAGTGCTTTGATCCAAACCAACCAGCAAGGAAGGGCTGGCAAAGCTCCCGCAGCCTAGACACAGTGGGTATAAAACAGTGAAATACCCACGCTGGGGCATGGCCGGGAGGAGGAGCGAGGTCCTGAGCCGGGCCAGCCTGAGGCACGGTGGCGTGTTGCTGTGTTGTCGGCGACAGTAGCCACGTGGGAAGTGTCTTCCCGCCCGGAGTCCTGTGTCAACACCCCGCTCCCGCCCCCGAAGCACAGGACCGCCCGAAGCCTGTGACCAGAAAGAGGCTGTCGCAGCGGCCCCGCAGCTGGGCAGCTGGGCCGGGCAGCCCAGGAGCCGCCCCTGGCAGGCAGGTCGGGCACCCTGGGTCCTGCTCCTGCAGAGCCTGGAAATATTCCATAGCCCATCGGCCCTTAGAAGCGGAGCTGTGAAGGATGGCAGAGGGGCGCAAGGAGGGAGGAGGGAGAGGGGAGGAGGGGGAGGGAGAGGGGGGAGGGGGGAGGAGGGGGAGGAGGGGGCCTCGCCTGAGCCTCGCTGAGCAGAGGCCTCTCCCTGGCCGGTCCGTTTCTGAGCGAGCGGAGTGGACAGTGAGCGCAGCTCCGCGTGGACTGCAGGGGGACACGGGGAGGTGGTGCCCTTGTTAACTCTTGAGTCAACAAATGTGTGTCTCTCGTCCTTTCCTCGAAAGGCGCAGTCCTTCTCAGTGACTTCTTTCCTGAAGCAGCCTCCTCGCTGCTGGGGCTGCTAAACAGAGACGGCAGATGGGCGGCGGGGGCCACAGGCATCCGTCTTCTCTCAGTTCTGGAGGCTGGAAGGCCAAGGCCAAGGCGTCACAGGGCTGGTTTCTCCTGAGGCCTTGTGCCTGGGCTGCTGGAGGCCGCCTTCCCCTGCGTCCACGCGTGGGCTCCCTTCTGGGCGTCTGTGTCCCGATCTCGTCTGGTTCTAAGGACACAGGTCCAGTGGGATGAAGGCCCACCCCACTGAGTGCATGTTAACGGAACGCCCCTAGAAAGAGCCCGTCTCCAAAGGAGAGCCCGTTCTGAGGTGCCGGGGTTAGGACTTCAGCCGCGAGACTTGGGGAACACAACTCAACTCAGAACAGCACCTTTCTGGATATTGCTAAGGCTAGATATCTGGTCAGGTTTTACCAAGAGACAATTTCTGCCAACATTTTGAAGTCCTGGCGGTGCAAAACAGAGAAGCAATGCCCCTTGAAGAATCCTGCCTTTGAGTTCCTGTCGTGATCCCGACTAGTATCCACGAGGACACGGGTTCAATCTCTGGCCTCGCTCAGTGGGTTAAGGATCTGATATTGTTGCTGTGAGCTGTGGTGTAGGTCGCAGATGTGGCTCGGATCGGGTGGTGCTGTGGCGTAGGCTGGCAGCTGCAGCTCCAATTTGACCCCTAGCCTGGGAACCTCTATATGCTGCAGGTGCAGCCCTTAAAAAAAAAAAGAATCCTGCCTTATTAAGGTTTATCCCTTTCCAAACCTGAGTCCGTTAGGCTGCATACACCGGGGACACAAAGGCCAGATGCCTAAGAGGGGTAGTGGACCCAGTGACCGCCCAACACGACTGTGGTTCTTACACTTCCCACCGTCCAGCCCTCAGCGAGTGATGCAGGGTCTAAAACCCACTGTCTCCATTCTCTGCCCTCACATCCGTTCCCTGTATGAATATTCGTGAGGTTTAATGAGCCTGGTCAGAGGCTGGGTGTTCCACGCCTGGGCTGATCCTGTGACAGAGCTGGAACCTGGTGGTGGAGCCCCCGGGCGTAATTGGGTCACAGAAGTGAGGCTGCAGATCTTGCTAGAATGAGCTCCCGTAGCCATTCTGGGAGAATCACCACTTAGCAGAGTTTTCCTTTGTGTTAATATAAAGCTGTGGGTTAACGTAAAACTTTACCATTTAAATTTAATTGGTTCAAGTTCAGTGTTTAATTTTTTAAAAATTGATGCTGAAGTGCAGACCGGTGTCCATCAGCAAACTCTTACGGATCTGGAATGGGGTCAGTGCAGCCGTTGAGAGAAGCATCTAGAAGCTTTCATGCAGCGTGCCATTGCTTGACGTCCACATCTGAGCGTGACGTGGGCTCTTTTTACTGCACAGGGAATAGACCAGACCGGGTGTCGTTGAATTCTGTGTTGAGTCCCACGTTGTGCAAATTGCATGCAAACCACACGCGGTGTGCACGGATTGGGAATGACGGTGTCTGGACCCGGCCCCCCTGTGAAGCCACCAGAGGACCGAGGATGGTGCCTTGCAGGAGGACCCATAAACACCACAGATCCAGACACCCTGAGAGCCCTGCTTTTCTCTTCTAGCTCTGCATGCAAACCAGAAGCGTCCACCCAGTGCAATGCAAATGCAAGTCACATTACACACGTAACCCAGGCCTCACCCAGGTTACCCTGACTGTTGAGAACCGAATGCGATTGCCTCGTTAGTCTTCCGATTACGGAAGGTCTGATGCCTCCCTGGGATTGTGGGCGCTCCTGGAGATGAACCTGCCCACAGGCACCTCTGGCTCTTAGAATTTGCACATCTCACCACCCCTCGCCACCGCAGCCTTGACCTGGGTGGGAGTTCAGCGTTTTATTTGTTTTCGCAACTCCTTCTGCTCTCAAGGGAAAAATCAAGAACAAAACCCAAAACACCCATCCAGGCCTCTGTGTGGGTAGCAAACTTCACTGAAAATGTGGGGGATAGAACAAATTCTTTTAAAAAATTAGTCACAAGTGTTTCATTACTTGTAATACTTCTGGAAGCTTCTGTCCCCATTTCTGGCCCTTCTCACCTGGGTTTTCTGTGGATGTACAATCAGTTCCTCTAATCTTTCCTGGGTCAGTGTTTTTCGGGGCCCTCGATGAACTCTTTCATCTCCTAGGGAGCTGGTGCAGCCACCGCCACTCACTGCCGAGATAACGAAATTCCTGGCTCTCTTACTCAGCCCCAACTCCTCAAGTCATCCAGACACTCCTTCCTCTCTCTCACCAAGCGCGTTGACTGTGGGTGGGATCTGAGATTCACTGGGAAAGAGGTGACCCCTCGCGTCCCCCCTGCTCCCCAGGGCCTTGTGCTCACACAGTGATTCGTGGAGGGCGGATGGCCCCACTTACCGGCCCAAAGCCCCCTTGTCCACCCCACTCAGTTCTCCTCTAAGACTGAGCTAGAGTGATTTTCTCCCCCATTCCGTGTAAGGGACTGCAGACTCAATGCCCAAGTGCAGCTTAACGCCCACGAGCTGGTGGCACGGGGAGAAGGGATTGGCGGAACAGCCGCACCTCTGGGTGCGTGAGGGCTCTCCCCGGCTCCGCATCCTGGGCTTGGAGCACTGCCGCTGGGGCAGTGGGCATCAGCCTGACCAGGGCCGTCCCTGGTTCTGTGGGGCTGCTTTTCCTGTTTCCTTCGTATCGACTTCGGTTACCTGGTCAAGAGCCCGAGGAGGCTGCCGGGCTGTGGAACGGTGAGAACAGGGAGAGCGCGCCTGTCTGTAGTCTAACAACAGGTGAGCCCCCTCGGGCCGCACGGCGATGTCCTCGGGAGGCGGGTGAGGGAGAGGCCTGTGTTGCGGGCAAGACTGGAGCTGACAGGGGAGAAACCCGGGTTTCTGGAGTCTCAGGATAGGCCCCGTCCACTTAGAGCCAGGCGTCCCCGCGTGCAGGTGTTACCAGCCGCATCACCCCACGGCCCGAGGGAGCGGCGCTCCTGCCAATCCCGAGAGGAGGGGCAGTGGAAGGCCGCTGCCTCCCAGGAGTTGGCAGCACAGGCTCGGTTTGCCTCCCTCAGGAGCCGGAGTCTGGTGCCCGGGGACCAGCCTGGTAAGGCCCGTCCCTGCGGGCGGGCTGGCGCGGGGCTCCTCTGTCTCCTCCCTAGAGCATCCGCTGAGCCTGCCGCCTCTCCCGCACTTACAGAATCCTTCTCAGCGTCTTGCGCGTGGGTGGCACTTTGTGGCTGGCACTTTGTCCCTAAAGTCTGAGGAAAGAGGACAGGTTAGCCAGGCTCTGTGGTTTTCCTCCGGGACCTTGGCTGCCTGCACTCTCTGCCAAGAACAGGTGAGCGAAGAGCGTCCCTGCTGGGATTTCTGCAGAAGGAGGTAGGGTCCTGGGGCCCAGGTGAACCGAGCTGGGGCTGCATTCGGAGGCCTCCGCTGCTCCTGGCCTGAGAGGGCCAAGCGGACTCTTCAGGGACCTCAAAGGGGCAGCCTGTTCACCCACGTGTAACCATTGGTCTGGCAAAGCCTGGAAAGCATCCCTGGCTCCACTGTTTTTTCAGTTGATTTCACGGGAATATACCGCCACAGTTGCCGCCGTCTCTCAGTGTCCATCTGCTGTGTTACTGACTCTTGCTGCTCAGTGCTCGTACCTGGGGTCGGTCATGTCCCCCCGCACCGTCCATCCCTCCTGCCACCTCCTGTTGACCCCCGCCTTGCCTGCGAGATGGGGTGGTGGGTGTCTGTGTCAGCTGAGGAGGAGGGAGGGGGGCCCGAAGCTGGGGAAGGGCGTGGGAAGGAGGAGGAGGTCAGGTGCTGCCTGTCGCTGGCCTGTGCCACCCCCTGGAGGGTCTCAACAAAGCCTGCTCTCCCACGATGCTTCTCCTGCAGAGGCGGAGTTTCTGCCAGGGCAGCGGGGCATTTGCAGACCTCCTGAGGCATCAGGATACGGATGCAAGTGGAGCACGACCGCTGTAAACCCTCCACGCGGTGTGCTTGCCGCCCGCTGCAGAGGACGCTGCTCTCAAGGGCCGGCTGGCTCCCTCATTCGCAGGACCTGGGGGCCTCCGGTGGTAAAGGCCTTGGAAACTCCTGGGAGCAGGAGCTCCTGGGAGCAGACATGAATAAGATGCCCCCTAGGGGCTCACAGTCTGGGGGAGGGTGAAGGCAGCTCAGTTCCCCCAAAGGGCTCAGATCTCATTACCCACGTCTGACAACAGAGAAATGAAGCTTTGCAAGGTTAACGCACCCAGGGCCACACAGCTGACAGCGACAGAGCCAAGATTCAAATGCATCTGCTAAATGTGTCCATCACCACTTGCCTATGGCCCTCTTTGTCTCCAGGGACAAAGGGATAGGCTGAGGAGTTTGGAGGCGGCGATTTTTGAGCTGGTCTTCAAGCGGGCAGAGGCGTTTCTCAGGCAGATGGAGGAGGAAGTGCCTCCTGGGCAGAGGGGACATGCACAGAGCAGGGCACTGCCAGCCGGGCCAGCTCTGGATTGCCAGAACCTGCCAGGGCATCTGGGTGGATCTGGGAGGCCCCAGCACCCATTCTGTGAGGAGTAGCTGTCATTGTGCAGGGGACGGGGTGTTTAATGCAGGGATGGCTAGAATGGTGTCTTAGATTTCCCACTCATGGCACCTCGGCCAGAGCTCATGGGAGACCCTGGGGATCCTTGAGAAGCCAGCCTGAACCCTGCACCTGGCTCCCCCTGTACTTTATGAGGACGCAAGGTCCAAGCCGACTGTCCTTTAAGAAACATCGCAGTCCGACTTCTTGGCGTATAACAGGTGTTCTCTCCCGAGAGTCCTTCCGCTTTTTCCCCCTCACCAAACGTCTGCCACATTCCCAGCCTCGTTCGAGGATCACGTGGGGTTCATTTTGAAGTGATGTGCCTATGCTCTGACGTGGCCCTGGAAGCCGCCCCGCGGCCCGTGTGAACGCCAAGGACAGGCCCCCTCTGGACGGCCCAGAGCTGAGCTTTGTCCTGCGGCCGCACTGACGGTCTTGGCTCTGGTGAGCGGGCCTTCTTGAACTCCCTGCGCCGTGTCAGCGGTTTCACAGACAAAGCAAGTGTGGCCTGGGCCGCGGCGTTGCAGGGCTCTGTGCTGAGGACCCCAGGGGCCAACTCACTCAGCTCTGCCCCCTCCTCTGACTTGGCCCCTCTCGCAGGGCTCACACTGCAGCGTTCCAGGTACCGTCTGGCAGGTGTTCTGGAATGTAGCTCCCACGTCCAGTCGACACGCGGGGTGTGACAACTAAAAGCACAGTTCCAGGTGACTTTCGAGGATGAAAGTTACGGCACACGGAGTGGGTAATGGAGTCGTGGCAATGAGGGTCTGAAAGTCTCAAAGACACACGTGATACGGAAGAAATGCAGGTTGATTTCCAGGGTCTGGAGGCTGCCCCTCTCTGGTCCCTCTGCCTTCCCCACCCCCTCAGTTACTGACTGGAGAGAAACTTGGGTGACAGGTTAATGAATAAGGCGGGCGTGATTGGAAATTTGCATACCAATGGCTTTCATGCAGATAGTGCTTTTGAAGTGATTGCAAAATTTATTCTCTTAAACATTTTAAGCCCTCTCTTACCCTCTGGTTTTGATGGTAAACCTGACTTAGGACAATTTTTAAAAAAAAGGTGGAGGGGAAGGCATTTTTTTGCTCTTTTCTTTGCATCTGACAAGGGCAAATTTCAACCTAGCCTGGGTCCAGTGGTTTCCATTTACAAATGAAGAGACTCAGATTTAACTTGAAAATATGTATACAGTGTTTTTATTTCTGATCATGTAAATAATACAGGTACTATACAAAAATTTGGAAAATAAAGTAGATGAAGATAAAATTAACTGTACTATAATTCTTTCTCTGTACATATAGATGTAAAATTTTTCAGGAAAAATACATGCATAGTGGACTTTTGGTTCTGTAATTTTTTAGCCATTTAGTGATTTACTGAGGACATTCCCCCATGCTAGTAAATATTCTTTGATGGTACTATTTTTATTAATTGTATAGTGGCAATGTAACACTTTTTTTTATACTTTTTTTTTTTTTTTGGCTTTGGCTTTGGCTCTTTAGGGTCGTACTCCCAGCATATGGAGGTTCCCAGGCTAGGGGTCTAATAGGAGCTGCAGCTGCTGGCCTGCGCCACAGCCACAGCAATGCCAGATCAGAGCCGAATATGTGACCTACACCACAGCTCAGGGCAACGCTGGATCCTTAACCCAGTGAGCGAGGCCAGGGATCGAACCGGAAACCTCAGGGTTCCTAGTGGGATTCGTTTCCACTGCTCCACGATGGGAACTCCTAGTTTTGGCAGCGTAGCACTTTAATTTGTTCCACTGTGCCCAGCTTTTGTATATTTAAGTTGTTACCAGTTGTTTGACTTTGTAACCAAACGTTCATCCTTACAGATACAACTTGTGAAGATCTATGATTCTTTCTTGAGGCGAAATGCATAGAAGTGAGATTGCTATATCAGAGGGCACACGTGTGTGAAAACCTTCCATACATACCTCCGCACTGCCCTCCAGAAAGGAGATTCCAGCTGGTGCACCTGCCAGCCCTGTGCTTCTTAGCATCTTGGGTAGCACTGCAGACCAGCTTTTGAAAACACCTGCTTCCCATTGAAACTCGGGTAACACGCCCTTATCGTTTCTCCCAGGCCATTTTTCCTCAGTTTTTAAAAATTCTGGTAAAATGCACAGGACGTAAAATTTACCATCCTCGGAGTTCCCGTCGTGGCACAGCAGAAATGAATCCGACTAGGAACCATGAGGTTGCATGTTTGTCCCTGGCCTCGCTCAGTGGGTTAAGAATCTGGCATTGCCAGCCAGGGCTGTGGTGTAGGTCACAGACGTGGCTTGGATCTGGTGTTGCCATGGCCGTGGTGCAGGCTGGCAGCCACAGCTCCGATTAGACCCCTAGCCTGGGAACCTCCATAGGCTGCGGTGCAGCCCTAAAAAGCAAAAGCAAAAAAAAAAAAAAAAAAAAAAAAAAAAAAAAAAAAAAAGTATCATCTTAACCATTTCTAAGTGTACAGCTCAGTAGTGATTTGTATATTCATATTGTTGTCCAGCCGTCACCACCGCCTGTCTCCGGAGCGCTTCGTCCTCTCAGACCGAAACTCCAAACTCGTTAAACTCTGTCTCCTCATTCCTTCCTCAGCCACTGTCACCCACTCTACATTCTGTCTCTGTGAGTTTGACTCTTCTAGGTCCTCACATAAGTGGATCCACACAGTATTTGTCCTTTGGTGACCGGCTTATTTCACCGAGCATCGTGTCTTCAAGGTTCCTCCATGTGGTAGGTCCGTGTCAGAATTTTCAAGGCTGACCAAGCGTCCGCTGTGTGCATAGACTGCATTTTGTTTGTGCGTTTATCCATCAGCAGACACCTCTCGGCTCTCGTGAACAACGCTGCTGTCAACTCGCGGGCCCCTCCTCAAGGCTTTATGTAAACACCCGGGAGTGGCGTCGCTGGATCACATGGTCGCTCTACTTTTGATTCTTCTAAGACCTGCCGACTGCTTTCGATGGCAACCGTCCCAGCTCGCATCCCGCCAGCAGGGCACAGGTGTCCAGTGTCTCTACGTCCTGCCAACACCTGCCTTTCTTTTTTGGACGGGGGTCATCCTAGTGCCCTCGCCCGCTGTGAGAACCACCATCAAAAGCAGCCTCGTTTGCCCTTCCCTGAGCAGCGAGAGCAAACTCCTCCACGTCCTCGCTGGCCCCCGTGCATCTTCTCTGAGGACCGTCTCGTCAAGTTTTTTGCCCATTTTCGAACCGTGGTGTTTATTTTTGTGGTTGAGTCAGGGGGTCATTTTTAGAGGCTCCTGTAATTTCCCATTTTCTGCTCCCCGACCTCCATCTCTTTCCCAGGGCTAGCAGGCTGGCCAGCTCCTGGGAAGCTTCTGCCCGCCGTGGAAAATTTAAGCAGGCAAGTAGGAACATGACTCACCTCGTCACTTTCATCATTTACGTTTGGTTCTCGCCGAAGTATAGGTGTGCTTCTCAGACATACCAGGATGGGAACGTGCAGGACAGAGAAATGAGGGGGCGACTGCTTAGATCACAAGAAGATTCTGGCCCCGCTGTATAATTACTTTCGGAAAGAACATCTGCAGATCAGACATTTGAAAATCAAAGTCATTTTCTGTAGTAGATTTGCCTTAACTCTAATCTAGTCTCTAACACTAGATGGCAAGTCATCAAGGCACAAGCCTGGTGCAGCCTTTTAATTCTGAAGGGCTCGCTGAGGAACCTCCTCACCCAGAAAAGGACAGTCCGCAGGTGCTCTGCTGGGGTCCACTGAAGTGGGGGCGACTGGGACAGAGTTTTTTCCAGATGAAAATGAGCGTCATCCTGAAGGCATCCAGTATCCATGTGCTAATGTTACTTGAAAATAGAATTGTTTTTTCTGGCAAAAGTCACACTTGATAGCTGTAAGTACTGTGAGCAGCAGTGCACGTGTTGCGTCAGGGAGCCTGTGCCCTCTTCCTCCCACGCCACGCTGCTCAGGGCAGTGGCTGCAAGGGTTCTGGGGCACAGCTTGAGGACCGTGGGGGTGGGAGGGCAGATGTAGAGCCGTGTAGCCTGGGAGGCATCTTGTACTGACCGTAGACGGGTTTGGACAAGTGCGGTTTTGCCTGGGAGAGGAGAGAGAGGCCACCCCTGGCAGTCACAGCAAAAGGGGTCCAGAGACAGTGTCGAAACCCAAAGGGCTGAGCAGTGAAGGGGCATCGGATCTGGGCCGAAGGGCCTGCTGTGGCGCCCAGTTGGTTCGGAGTGGGCAGGCTCGGGCGTGGGTGAAGGTGGGCAAGACACCCTGGCGCAGCTGCCGTGGGGAGGCTGGCGGCACATGGAGTGGGCGCCGCCGGCACAGTCTGATTCTGGACGTCCACAGGGATGCAGGACCATCACGTACAGCTGGGCAGGTCGTGCTCTGCACCCTGACATCGGGCTGAGGCGTGAGGGGGACAGAGTCCCGGGTCCCCTGCCGTATCCGAGCCCTCCTCCTGGGGCAGGGCTGCCTTGCTGGTGCACACCACGGCGCTTCATGAGTTAACAGTGGCCCAAGTGAATCCCGTTATTCTGAGTCCTGGTCCTCTGCCCAGAGGATCTCAGCCGTCTTGGGACGGTCAGCGTGAGTGGCTCTTACCGCCGCGTCCCACACGTGCCACACAGCTGCTTGTCTCACACCCACAGTCCCCTCACTCACTCACGTTGGCAAGTATTTACTGAGGCCTTACCAAGTGCCACGCGCTGTCGGAGGTGTTGGGGGCACACGAGTGAACCCAGTCGTCTAAGATCACTGCCCTGGTGGGGATTACGTTCTCGCAGGGGGGGTTAAGACAGCAAACCCTAACCCTAAAGGGTGCGTTCTCTAGCACACGGGAAGGCGGCGTTAGGGACAGAGAGAGGAGGGCAGGCGAGTAGGAGAGGCTGCAGGATCAACTAGAGATGCCAGGTAAGGCCTCACTGAGAACATGGGATCTGAGCAAGGATGAGGAGGTGAGAGCCCAGGAGGTGGGCAGAGCAAGGTCTCTGCCTGGCGTGGCTGCGGATTGGCACAGAGGCCAGAGTGAGCGGGTGGCAGGAGACTCGTGGGAGAGGAGAGGGAGGGGGGCCAGGTAGGGACTTTGGCTTTTCCCTGAGGAAAATGGGGAGCCAGTGGAGAATTTCCAGATCAATGAGAAGATGGGATTCAGCCGTGCTGAGAATAGAGGCTCAGGATAACGGAAGAAACCCAGGACCTACGAGGAGGCTGTTAGGCTAAATCACGTGGGAGATGGTGGGCCCTGGGACCCGGGGGTGGCCCTGGGGCTGGGGAGAAAGTGTAGAATGTGGAAGCTATGTTGAAAGTAGAGCCCGTGTGGTTCCCGCCACCCCCGCCTGCTTCCTGTCTCGGTAGATTTGCCTTTTCTGGACCTTTCATGTAAGTGAAATTCTGTAATTCACACTCCCGTGTGTGGTTCCTTCCACATAGTGTAGTGTTGCCGAAGCTGACCACGTCGTGGGCGTACTGGTGAATTCTGTGGCTGTCGAGTGGTAGGCTCCATTGCGTGAGTGCATGTCACGTTTTTTTGTCCATTTCCAGTGAACAGACGATGGGGTCGTTTGCCCTTGGGGGCTGTTGTAAATAATGATGTGCCACCCTTCTGTGAGAATAAATTTTAATTTTCTTGGGTCAGTGCATAGGCGTGGAATTGCTGCCTTGTGTGTTAAATATATATTTCACTTTTTAGGAAGTTGCCAGACTACTTTCCAAGGTGGCTGTACCATTTTCCACTCCCACCACCAATGGGTGAGAACTCTGTTTTCGCCCCGTCCTCGCCAACACTTGATACTCTCAGAGTTTGTGACTTTAGCCACTCTGGTGGGTCTGTAGCAGTATTTCATTTTAGTTTTACTTTATTACATTAATGAATTGAGTGTTATTTTAGATACTTAAGAGAATTCGTATATTTTAAATTTTAAAATTTTAATGTAACATTTGCTTTTAAGAACCTTCCTATTTTAAGATTGACAAACAATTTGCAGAAACAGTTCAGAGTTTTCGTACCTTTACACAGCTTCTCCAGATGTTAACATCTTAGGCGTGACAGAACAGTTGTCAAAACTCTGATGTTAGCACTGGTACAGCACGACTTAGTGACTCATAGACCTTATTTGTATTTCACCACGTTTCCCACTCATGTCATTTCCCTGTTTTAAGATCAGTTCCAGGCTCTCACCCTGCCTTGAGCAGCCATGTCTTCTCAGCTGCCTCCAATCCGTAAATGGTCTTCCCTTGTCTTTCATGATTTGGCACTTCCGAAGAGCACTGTCACTTATTTTGTAGACGTTCCCTCGGTTTGGGTTTCCAGGGTTTCTCATGATTAGATCGAGTGGATTCATTTTTGGCAAGACTGTCACAGAAGTGACGCCCTCTCTGTGTCTCATATTAGGGTTTCAGGATGTGAACCTGTCTTCTTGACCCTTATTAGTCTTATTATTATCCATCTTTTGGTTATGGTTGTGCATGATGGATTTTTTCCATTATAAAATAACTCTCTCCCCCATTATAATTAATAGGTATCATGAAGAAGATACTTTGAGGCTAGACAAATATCCTATCCCAAAACATTTCCCCACTAATTTTAGCATCTATTCATCGACTTGTCTGCAGCAGTGATTACGGTGGTATTCTGGGGCAATTTTGTTTTCCTCTCATTCCTTCTGTATTTATGATTTGAAATGTTTCTGCCAGGAAACATTTCTCATTTATTTATTGTTATTTATATCAGTATGGACCTATGGATATTTATTTTAATCTATGGATCCATGGGTTACAAACCAGTAGTATCGTTATTCTATTTCTCAAATTTTCCCAGTTTTGGCCACTGGGAACTCTTTCAGGTTGGCTCTTATGTCATTTCAACATCTGCCATCCTTTTTGAGGGATTCCCATGTTTTGGGACCATGATAAGCTCCAGGCTTATCTCTTGTTTTCCTCATTCAAGCCCTGGGACCAACCTCTTCCCACAGAAGCTCTGGTTTCTTTTTTATTGGAGAGTGGGATTTAGAAGCCAAGATCAGGCACCAGGTGTGGTCATTGACTCTGAGTGTCATTACTTGTAAGTTTTCTTAGGGGACAGACTCTGAAAATATATGTGTGTGTCCTCACTGGTGCAAACACACCCACATATATTTATTTTAAAATCTTAAGTTCATACTAATACTTCCGACTCCTATTCATAGCCCAGAGTTTGCTTTAGTTTCATCCTTTCCTGATTCGTAAGAACTTTCTGCAGCAGTGAGAGAACCGGCTCTCATCAATTAAAATACAGTTACTCGTTTGTTTGACTCTAGTGTGTGCGCTGATGTAATGCTCTGTATCCTCAGTTTATTCTTTAGTTTTAAAACAGTTCACAGTTTGGGAGTTCCTGTCGTGGTGCAGCGGAAACAAATGCGACTAGGAACCACGAGGTTGCGGGTTTGATCCCTGGCCTCGCTCAGTGGGTTAAGAATCCGGCATTGCCATGAGCTGTGGTGTAGGTTGCAGAGGCGGCTTGGATCCCTCATTGCTGTGGCTCTGGTGTAGGCCGGCAGCAACAGCTCCGATTAGACCCTTGGCCTGGGAACCTCCATATGCCAAGGAAGCTGCCTAAGAAATGGAAAAAAGACAAAAAATAAAAGGAAAGAAAGAAGGAAAGAAAGGAAGAAAGAAAGAAATCAAATTATCTATGCTGTTTTATATAGTAACTAAAAATTGCATTCATCAAACACAAACCCTATACTTCTCACTCTTTTTCACTAGTTTCTCTTACCTGTCATAGATTTTCTTATTGAAGTATAATTGGTTTACAATGTAGGATTAGTTTCAGGTGTACATCTTTTTCATTATTTTAACACTTAAAAATCATTCCAAATTCCAAGTGATTTCATAGAGACAAAGTTTAAATAATGCAAGTTCTGTTTTTTGTCTTATCACTGTTATCATTGTTTAATTTATATTTGCTATTTATACACAAGAATATGTAGTACCACATAGCATAAAATAGCAATTTCGAATCGTTTCAAACTTCCTCTTGAAACAATTCTGTTACTGAGATTTTAAAAAATTTACTTCCATGTAGAACACAGTGCTTATTTTTTCTTTTTTTAAAAAAATTTTCCAATTACAGTATAATCTGCATGCAGCAAAATTTACTCATTATACAAACCTATGCATTTTGATGAGTGCATTTTTTGTGTGTAACCACCACCATAATCAAGATATAGAAAAATAAGAACTCAAATCTCTATCTTGAAATCTCTGAACGCCATGTTTATTATAGCATTGTTTACGATAGCCAAGAGACGAAAATAACCTAAGTGTCCACTCACAGACATGTGCATAAAAATAATGTGGTATGTGTACACAGTGAGAATATTACTCAGCCATCAAAAAGGTGGAGATCCTACCATTTGCGACAATATGAATAAATCCTCAGGGCATTATGTCAAGTGAGATAAGTCAGGCAGAGAAGGACGATGCTGTGCTATTTCATTTGTATGTGGAATCGTAGAAACAGTAGGTTAGTGGTTGCTGGGGGCTGGGAGGTGGGGGATGGTGACGTGGTCCAGGGTACAGTCGTCCAGTTAGAAGACGACTATGTTCTGGGGACGTGAGGGACAGCATGGCGACTGCAGCTCACGATACTGTGCTGTTTGCTTGAAGTTGCTGAGAGAGCATCTCTTACAGTTTCTCACCGCACGTGCGCGCGCACACACACACGCACACACACACGTGCACTCGAGGTGATTGTGTGAGGGGACGGATGTGGTCGCTGACCTTACTGGGGTGACGATTTTGCAGGGTGTACATGGTATCCAGTCATCACATTGTACACCTTACACTCACACAGTGGGTGGTGTGTGTCAGTTCTAGCTCAGTCAAGTTTGGAATAAAACCAAGATTTAGAACAATCCCACCCATCCCTCTGGCCCACATGTTAGTAAGTAAATCTTTCCTCCCACCTCTGCCCCAGGCAGTCATCTCTGCTTCCTGTCTGTAAAGTCTGCTTTTTCCAGAATGTCCTGGGAGTGGAATCGTGCAGCATGTAGCCTTTGCGCCTGACTTAGCCTTGGGATCCATCCACGCCTGTGTGTGTATCAGGAATTCATTTCTCTGGATTGCTGAGTAAGTCTCCTTCAGAAGGCCTATATCCCAGTTTACCCAGAGTTTATCCTCTCTCCAGGTGAGGCATGCTTGGGTTGACTCCAGGTTTTGGCAGTGATGAATAAAGCCACTATAACAGTTCAGGTGGAGGTTTTCGTATGAATGTAAGTTTTTCATTTCAGTTGGGGAATTTAAACAATGTCAGATTTATTCCTGAGTATTTGATACCATTTGATGAAGTAAATGGCATCTGAAAATTTTTTTCGTCTTCAAACTCTTTATTGCTATGGTCGAGAAATACAAGTAAGTTTTGTATGTTGAAAATCTATCCAGAAAATGTGCTAAATTGGTTCTTTAATAATTTAACCTAGATTCATTTGTCTAAGTTGTTGCAGATTCTATGTTTAAAATTAGGAAGTTCTCGTCTGTCTTTAATTTGCTAAGATTTCTTTCTTTTAACATTTAATTTACATGAGGAATATTGATTTTTTTCCCCTTAAGCAGAAGTCTCAGTGTAGGTACGAAGAAGGGGAAAATTTGGATTCATTGAGATTGGGAGAGGTTTTTTGGTTTTCCGTTTTGGGTGTCGTGGTTATGTAAATACAATAGATCAAGAGGTGGCCGAGGTGAATGAAGCCTGGGGTTAAAACTGGGTACGAGGACAAAAGGCCTGAGAAAGGAAAAGAGGAGAGGTGTGTGTGACGTGCCAGGCACAGGTCACGGATCAGGCGACCCTGTGAGGCTGAAGACCAGGCAGAGTCGAAGCAGAGAGAACAGCTGGTGGCAGTCAGGGAATGGGAGTTCCAACTCTGGTTGCCTCCTGGAATGTGCTCTGAAAAGGGTCAGATGCCTGGGCCCCCCCTGGGGTCAGTTAAATCAGAATCTGGGAGGAGGTGCCTGGGCAGAGCCTGCAGCAGATGGGGAACCCTGCACTGGCAGGTTGACGTGGTGATTCTGGGGGTGCGGAGCAGTAGGCGGATGGCGGGTGCAGGACAGGCTGGGTGGGGGCGGCGGTGGGTGGAGATGCTGGTCTTGGGGGGATGAGAGGAAGATGACAAGGGGACTAGAAGCTCGTACAAAACATAGATGAAAATGGCCCAGAAAAAAAGTCAAAGCGCAGATTGGCTTTGACTTGGAAGCATCATGAGGCCCCGGGCATGCGAGAAAGAGCAGCCTTGCCAAGGGGGTGCAGGGAAAACAGGTCTGGGAGCAGACGGAGGGTCTCCTTAAGGTTGGGATAGGCAGAAATCATCAGGAACATATCAACCAGTTTTGTAAAATCGTATTCCCTACACCTGCAATCGTGTGTACCAATCGTGTTTCAATCCAGGGTGTTGGCTGCTAGACCGTTGAGGGCTCTGTTTGGGGTTACCCCTGTGAAGGGCAGAGACCATCCTGGGTTTGGGGCACCCATGTCTCTGGATTGGATTCACTTACTTGCCTTGAACCCATTCCTGTTTTCAAATTTTATCTTATCTGGGATTCTATGTACCTTCCTGTAGCTGCCTGAAACATGTGAAACTCTTTTGTACGAATTTATTGGTAACGCACCTCATACCTAAGACATCTTTGCAGTACAGAATGATTCATTACAAACTTCTTTCCAATAACCAGTTCCCCTTGTGTATTTAACATGTAATTCTGTTTATGCATCCTTTTCTTGAAACACGTTCATTATACGAGATAAACATATTCTGCTTTGATCTAATTTTTCTTATATAAGTAACAAATCAAGGAAGAGGAAATTAAATTCGATGTGACTTCCTGATGTTGGAAGGATAACTCATGCCCATGTTGGTAAGACAGAGTAGCTCGTTTCCCCTTCGTTCCTGACCCAGGAGTTTCCTGAGTCTAATACTGACTTTGTCAAAGCTGGCCAAGAAGGATTGTTCTAAAGGTGTTTGAAAAAGCCTGACATGACATTTTTTAGCACCCAGCTTTGGCATAGTTGCACATGGAGCTGACGGATTATTAAAACAAACAAACAAAAAACAACCCCCCTCCAACTTAGTAAATTTAGGAAGTTTGGTCTTGGTGTTGCTTAAGGACCAGATGCAGACCCAGTGCCTAAAAACGTGTGGCTGGATACCCAGCAGCTCTGGTTTTGCTTGTTTCTGATTAAATGATCAGAGGAAATAGAACCCGTGGTTAAGGACCCGGGTTCTGGGCTTGGCGCTTAGCATCTTTCCAAGCCTCTGTTTTGTCGTTGGTGACATGGCGCGAGCAATTGCATCTGCTTAATGGAGCTGGGTGAGAACTAAGAGGACGCACCAAGCGTGGTACCTGTTTTTAGGTGTTAATTTGGCCGGGGGGAACGGCTTTCACGTGGATCTTGCTGACTCTGTGGTGTTATTCTCCTTGTTGCCACGTGTTTACATGTGTCTCTCTGAGTAGAGTAATTCCTTAAGGGTAGGGGATCTCCCTGGGACGCCCACAAGGCCAGATGCCGGAGAGTGGCAGACTCATCTGCTTCTAGATCCATCTCTCAGCGTTGTCAGTGGCATGTCTGAGCCAACACGCTTAGGGAAATGCACCAGGAAACGGCCTATAATGGGAAGCCTCCTGTGTGATTTCATAGATCCATCTGCCTTTAAGTGTTTGTCAGTTGCCTTCTGAGAGTCTCAGTTGCCTTTTTAGTTGGCAAATTTATTTACTACTTTCATGATGCCTAGAGCATATGAGTATTTTGGATGGTAATAGTGTCTTTTCAAAGCCAACTTAAAATAATTAGTTTATTTTCAGTTGTGTAGTATTTGGTGAAGCAGAATATTGCTAAGCAATTTCTGCAGGCGTACTTCCTCTTGCTGTTCTCAACCCCTTTGGGAATCGACAGTGGTGTCAGGCTGGTAGGGATGTGAGCTCCCCCCCACACTTCTTAATAGCATGTTCCACTGGGAAATTTTCTAATTTTCAGGACTTGTGGGGCTTTTGTTTTGTTTTCCTCTGTCAACAAATGTAATCACCAAATCCCAGCAGCAGAAATAGG
Source organism: Sus scrofa (assembly GCF_054392235.1). Lineage (NCBI taxonomy): Eukaryota > Metazoa > Chordata > Mammalia > Artiodactyla > Suidae > Sus > Sus scrofa. Next base: position 2,686,951 of record NC_139389.1, on the reverse strand, counting down.
AGAAACTGAGCAGAAATTCTCAGAGTGGCTCTTAAAATCATGAGTGTGACGTGCACGCATTCACACCCCCCAACACACACATGTTCTGTGGCTTCTGCTTGTGACCCACCTTCAGGCTTAGCGCTCCAGGCTGGCTGGGGAAACACCCTTTATAAGGACCGCGGCAGCTGGTGTGTGAGCGCCAGTTCTCAGGCTCGGAACCAGAGGCAGGCCTGCAGGGAGCGGCTGATTTAACTCTGGAGGAACAACTGCCTGAAATCCCTTCTCTTTGTTCAGAATTAGCTGTGGCAGGGTGGTGGATGTGCTTTCCCCAAGAGAAAGCCGCGTGGTTGAGAAAGCCAGCTCACACACTGGGCACTTTTCCTCTTAATTTTCCTGGTACTTTAGTCACTTTTAAAGACACTTTGCCTCACAGCATTTTGTCTGAATGCTGAATCCTAGAGAAATATTTTGGCTGTGGGTTTGATTTATGGCATCCTGTTTTGTTAACTGTGGCCTCTTGTTGGTCTTTTAAAAATAATATTTCAAGCTGTTGGTTTTATCAAAAGATTACATAGCTCACTGAATTGACTCATGCTGTCTTTTCAAACCTACGTCTTAAATGGAAAAAGTGATACATACCTATGGCAAAAAAAGCCCCCAACAGTGTAAACGAATACACGCGAGAAAAAAGTAGACACGCGTGTTTCTTCTACCCCAGATTCCCAGTCCTCCGAGGCCCCTCCCCAGAGGTCATCGCGGTTGCCAGTCTGCTTTGCATCCTCATGGAATTTTCCGCTGAGATGCAAGTGTATATTCGCAGCCATTCCCTCCACGCTGATCTGTAGCTTGTTTTTCCGCTTAGTGTCTCTTTGCCTTTCAGCGCATATAGAACCACCTCCTTCTTTGTCACGTGTTAGATTTGTACGTGTTAATATAACGTTTAGAACAGCCAGGCATTCATTTTTATTTTTGCCTCCTGGTGGGGCCAGCCACAGGGGTCTCATGACGGTGGCCTGGGAACAGCTCCCGGTAACAGCATCTCTCCTCCGTGGCATTCCCGGGGTCTGTCGTTCCCTACTGTCAGCCCTTCGATTCCAGCTTTGCCCAACCCTCAAAGGCGGATATTCCTGGGCGTCTTGTGTTCTTTTTCATCCTGGTCTCAGGACTGATGAGTTTCTCGGATCCTTTTCTAGGAATGAGTGTAGCTGGCGTAGGAAATGGACCAAAATGGGATCCCCGGGAACCGGGGTGAGGGCGTGAGGAGAGAAGAAGGGAGAGGTGGGCGCCCTACTCAGCTCACTTTCCAGTTATTTTGCATAATTACGGCTGTCCTCCCCGAATCCTGCATGGAAGGCGACTCCTCAGACAGAGGCCGAGGCCGAGGGAGGCCTTCTTTGCTGTTTGCTACGCTCTGGAGGCCCCGGCGAAGGCTGCAGGCTGTTCACGCCGGTCTGAGCAGAGCCCTCAGGGCCGAAAAGACACCAGGTGGGAAGAAGGATCTCTGATAATTTCATAAAAGTTATGACTCTTTCTAGAAAAAGTGAACAAACTCAGCAATCTGTACCCCACTGCCAAGGCATTGTTTTTGAACGTTAAAGCTGCTATTAACTGAGCAGTTATTATATGCTGAGCGCTCCGTCAAACAGCTCTGCAGACTTGTTTATTTACTTCTTCATTTTGGCCGCGCCCACGGCATGTGGAAGTTCCCAGGCCAGGGACTGAACCTGTGCCACAGCAGCGACCTGAGCCGCTGCAGTGGCAACGCCAGATCCTTAACCTGCTGCGCCACCAGAGAACACCGTACACTTATAAATTTTTATTTAAGGCTCACAGTAACAGCCCTATGAGGTAGGTATTATTGTCCTCAATTTACAGATCAAACCCCTAAGGTTCAGAGTTTAATATGAACTTTCAGGTCACAAAGGATAGAGCTGGGTTTGACCCTGTCTGAAGACAAGAGCTCCTGTTGGAAGTTACCGTGGACCTGCTGCGGCTGATGGAGGACCTGGCTCTGGACACGCCTAATGGAGAGTCCAGGGCCTGCAGATGGAAAGAGGTGACAAGAGCCCCGTGAGCGCACTGCCCAACAGGCCAAGCCAAAATAGGCACACATGGGAGGGCAGAACACAAAGCATGGAGTGTGCGCAAAATCACCAAAAGCAGAGGCAGGAAGGGGACCTGGTGGCTTTATGTTAGCACGTGGTGTGGAAATGGCGGTCGCAGTAGCTGCGGGTACTGAGTGCTCCTCACAGGTGAAGCCTTGATCTAAGAACATGACATGCTGTATGTAACTCCCTTCATCCTCATCATAATCTTAGGCGTCGGTCCTGTTATTACTCCCATTTTATAGATGGGAAAACTGAGGGGTGGAGAGGCCATGTAGCTTGCTCCCGATCATGCAGCTAGTAGGTGGGAAGGCCACGATTTGAAAATAGGCCGCTGGGCACCGTCCTCTGGCCCCAGGCCACGCTGCTCCTGTACCCTTGGTTTGCATCCCCCCTCCTCGCTTTTGCATCTCGGTAAAATCCCGGGTGGTGAGTCTCAAGGCTCAGGCCAACCCACATGTCCCATTCTCCATGGAGGCTTTCCCCGTGCTCTATCCCGGGCCTCTGAGGCCCTCATCACTCCCTTCCAGTGGCCTCACTGCACGTGGTTCCTGTGTACCGTTGGTGCCTTTTGGATGTTATGTTTTAGTTGTTCAGTTGCAAGTGTCTTGAGATTGAATGAGGCACATTCTGTGTGCCCTCCGTGTTTAAACCAGCGGTGCTGACAGTGCTGGGTGCTCCCCGCGAGTTTCCTGCAGACTGTCTTTTACTTACACCCTGTGGGGACCCTGGCGGGCACTGCAGGGTAAGGGAGAAGCGGGGCGCACAGGAAGTCCCCCAGGAGGCTCAAGGAGCCCCAGCCCCAGTGTGCTGGGGGGCCACAGCACCAGGGTGACCAGCCCCCTTGCTGCTCCCCTGGGAGCAGGTGTTGTCTGGAGCTCAGTGGTGTCACTCGTCTTGCAAACAAGCATCCCTCTGCTCGGCTGCTTCTGTCGCTTGTTTACAGGAAGAGTTGACTCTGTTTATATTAGAGTCAGGCTCTGGGAGGGGGATCTGACGCCTGGACTGCTGTCCAGTGGCAAGTGTCTCTCTTCCTTCCAGACCACTAGCCTCTTACATTTGGTCCAGGCATTGGTTCCCAGATGTGGTGAATCTTGGTAGGATCTGACTTTCCTTGGGGGTTTTTTCTGTGCCTGGAGAGAAACAGTACAATTGCTACTTTGTTGAATGTCCCATTTATTCATCTTCGAACAATCAACCTTCATCTAAATATTCAGACACTCGTTACACAATGATTAAGTGAAGAAGAACCTCTGAATTTAATAAATTTGATTTCCCCCCATTTAAATATTGGTTGCAAATTAATTTAGGTGCTCACGAATCTAATATTATCAAGTATCAGGTCAATTGTTGTAATCGACCGAAGGAGACAAAACATGCAAGTAGTATTTCAAAGGTTATAAAGCTAATTGGTACTTGATTTTAAAATGTCTTCCTGTGTGCAAATAATATGCATGTGAATGTGGCACCTCATTGTCTGTGTTTTTATTCCTCTGTTTTACTCTTGCCGTTATCTTTACCGCTATTAGTCTTTACTCACCTAACTAGCCAGGCCTGGTAACAATCCAGGGCTAATGTGTGAAGGAGAACAGCGGTCTTGCCTCAAGTAAGAGGAAACGGAGTATATTATTTATTTCTCACAAATAATCATTACAAATAACAATTATAACAAAATCATTCAAAGTGAGTTATACAAAATAAAATTATTAAACCTGAAATGATAGTTCATCGATTCCTGGATATGGTGAAACTGTCATGAAATGATTGTTTGTGTTTTAAATTACAATAATGAGACTTTTTTTTTTTTTGTCTTTTTGGGGCCGCACCCACGGCATATGGAGGTTCCCAGGCTAGGGGTCCAATCGGAGCTGCGGCTGCCAGCCTACACCACAGCCACAGCCATGCGGGATCCAAGCCACGTCTGCAACCTACACCAGAGCTCACGGCAACGCCAGATCCTTAACCCACTGAGCAAGGCCAGGGATCGAACCTGCATCCTCATTTCCGCTGCATCTCAACGGGAACTCCCGACAATAATTAGACATTCTGAGGTAAATACTCTGTTATAAAATGATTGCAAGTCTTGCTGTCATGGAAACCATATCTTGAAGCATGGTTTCAGTGCTCACTGGTTTCCGTACTTTGGGAAACATGGAAAAATGTAAAAATGGTTTTGCCATATTCTACAGTCTTTCCTATGACATCGCAGACCTTAAATAGTTTTAAGATAAATTTTACCGTTGAGTAGTTTTGTCCTCCACTGATGACAGATATTGGTAAGATTAAATAGCTCCTGATGGCCACAAAGTTCTGAAAACATATCCAGCTGACTCTTGCTGGAGATACATTGCCGTGCCTGAAGGGGGGTCAGACTGGGTTTTAGAAAACAGCGCTAGGATTTCGGTTCCAACATCCCACGTCAAAGTCCCATCAGCCTCCTCCCCTTCACCACCCACCTGTCAGCCTCGTGGCACAAATCGGTGTTCGTCGCATTCACTCTCCTTGTTATGCTTCAAATTATGTGAATTATTTAGCAACACTCAAAACACCCTAATGTTCTTTTGGGTTTATAAACTTTTCTCTGAGATATATATTTTGCTCCAACGTAGAAGAAACTGATTTTTTTTAAAAAAACTTTGTATTTAGAAATTGCAAACATAAAAAATGGAAAGGATAATACAGTCAGAAACCTTTTTACACAGATTCCTCCGTTGTTCCCTCATTTTTTGGGTGAAACATTTGCAAATGGCAGATGGGATGTTCCCTCTCTACGCATCCACCTGTACGTGCTGACAACAGCGCTTGCGGAGTTCCCATCGTGGCTCAGTGGTTAACGAACCCAACTAGTATCTATGCGGATACGGGTTCTACCCCTGGCCTCGCTCAGGGGGTTAAGGATCCACTCAGGGGGTTGCCGGGAGCTGAGGGGTAGGTCACAGATACAGCTTGGATCCTGCATTGTTGAGGTTGTGGTGTAGGCTGGCAGCTCCAGCTCCAATATGACCCCTAGCCTGGGAACCTCCACGTGCTGTGGGTGTGGCCCTAAAAAGATAGAAGACACACACACACACGCAAAAGAACAGCGCCTGCCATGCGGACACCTCAGAAATCTATTAACTCAATTAATTCAGCATAGTGTAATCTAATGTACCGTCCATATTCACCTGTTCCGATCGTGCGCGGTCCTTTCTCCATTCCTCCCAGAGCTCAGTTGTTCCCTTCATTGTGTTTGTTTTTTGCTGCTTCCTTTCCTTTGGTCTGGAACAGTCCCTCCGCTTGGTGGTTGATGATACTGAAATTTTTGATGCGTTCAGGCCAGTTGTTTTGTGAAATGCACCACAGTCTGGATTGATCTGATGGTGTGCTCAGGATTAGATTCGAGTAAAGCATTTTTGGGCGAGAGTACCCCAGAGGTGACGTCACGTCTGACCTTCTTGCCGAGTGTGCTGTGAGATTTTCAGTTTGCTTTCCGTTTTTGCAAGTCCTGCTGAAGTATAGCCGATTTACAATGTTGTGATAATTCTGCGGGGCGACAGAGGGATTCGGGTCTGGGTGTACCCTCGGTGCCCACGGAAGGAGTGATCTTGGGGGTTAGACAGGGCGTCTGCTGAGCAGGGGCTGCGTGTGGGTGTCATGCCAGAGTCCCTCCCCCAGGGGGCAAGAAAGGGGACCGTGAAGCGTCCTCAAGCTGACCTGACCCTGACCCTTCTCGTGGAGCTCTGTGACAGCTGGGCTCTTCCTGCCCTCGGCCACAGTCCAGCCACGTCCATCATGCCCTGACTGGGGTCGCCTGGGTGCCACTGCACCTGCACTGAGGTCTTAGGGGTAAGGGAGGCCTTCCCAGGAGGCAGCAAGACCTCCTAGGTGCCCGAGAGAAAGGGGCACAGCCTGTGGCCAGTGGCAGGCACAGCGCCTGTGTCTGCCTCAAACACGGACTGAGACGTGCAGCCTCCAGGGGAAGGAAGGTGCCTCTGGCCCCGCTCCAGGCCGCAGCCAGCATGCAGCCAGCAGCAGCACGACATTGGCAAGTGTGTGCCGGGGCCGGCCGTGCCTTGCCACGCCACCGTGACTCAGGCACCGTGCCCATCCCTCACTCCTCCCTCGCGGATCTGGGCAAATGCAGACACCGGTGTGCCCAGGAGTGTATGGGTCCACCCTGCAGGCTGTCACCGCAGGTCCTCAGGGAGACGCACAGCCGTCTTCCAAAAAACAAAAGATGGCTCAGCCTCTGGTTCCTGATCCTCTCAGGGGCTCCCCAGACAGCAGCGCCTGCAAGAGGAGAGATTGCACCTGCTCTCTCCCTTGGGGCCTCTGCCTGGGCTCAACCTCCGCTCCTGCCAGCGCATTTACCCTCTTCTGCCCTCTGTGGTCCCTCTTCGTGGCATGCCCTCTGTCCTTGTGTGCTATCCCCTACCGTTACCTGGGCCCTCAGGAGAGGATCGCCACTCCTGCCCCCTAAAATTCAGTGTCGCCTCCACAGGGGGCAGACTGCCCCACTTCCATTTTATTTATTTTTTTTATTTTTATTTTTTTTGGTCTTTTTTCCTATTTCTTGGGCCGCATCCACGGCATATGGAGGTTCCCAGGATAGGGGTCGAATCAGAGCTACAGCTGCCGGGCCTATGCCAGACCCATAGCAACGCACGGTCCGAGCCGCATCTGCAACCTACACCACAGCTCACAGCAACGTCGGATCCTTAACCCACAGAGCGGGGCCAGGGATCGAACCCGCAACCCCATGGTTCCTAGTCAGATTCGTTAACCACTGCGCCACGACGGGAACTCCCCCCACTTCCATTTTACTAGTGTTGCTGTGACTTCTGTGTGGGAGCTGGGCTTGAGGGAGCAACGTGGAGGAGACATGACTTGGAGGCTACTGCAGCAGTCCAGGCAGGAGCCGTGGGCAACTTGAGCAAAGGGGCTGGGGGTGAGGCGGCAAAGCAGGTTGGATTGAGAATATATTTGGAGGGAGTTCCCGTTGTGGCTCAGCGGTACCGAACCCTACTAATACCCATGAGGACACGGGTTCAATCCCTGGCCTCACCTAGTGGGTTGAGGATCCAGCATTGCCGTGAGCCGTGGTGTATGTAGGTCACAGATGTGGCTTGGATCCCATGTTGCTGTGGCTGTGGTGTAGGCCAGCGGCTACAGCTCCGATTCACCCCTTGTCTGGAAACGTCCATAGGCTGTGTGTGCAGCCCTAAACAACAACCACGTCCAAATTACAAATGTTTCGAAGAGAGATCCAACTGGTTCGGAGTTCTATGCGGCTGTGACGGCTGAAGGACTTGGAGAGGAAGGACAAGCGAAGTCGAGAAGAGACAAAGGCGTTGCCCCGTCGGGGAGACGCAGCCGCTCCGGTCTGTGCTCAGCGATGGTGCGGTGGACGCGGGAGGAGCTGGAAAGTGCGCCCAAGTCCTGCACTCCCGCGCTGAGGGCGAGTCAGCGATAGAGCGCTCTGGTTTGGAAACCACATGCCAAATAAAGTGCTCCTTTAGAAACCGCAAAGCAATCTCGATTATATTACGCACTGTTGAATCCCAGAGCCGTGCTGGAACTCTGCCTCCAGTTCTGGGTTATACGAATCTAGAGAACTCACAGGAAGTTCACATGAGAGCTTCAGGGGTAATTAAAGGATTGAGAAATACGGAGTTTCCGACATGGCACAGCGGAAACAAATCTGACTAGCATCCATGAGGACGCAGGTTTGATCCCTGGTCTCGCTCAGTGGGTTAAGGATCTGGTGTTCCCGTGAGCTGTGGTGTGGGTCACAGATGTGGCTCAGATCCCGTGTTGCTGTGGCTGTGGTGTAGGTCGGCAGCTATAGCTCCAATCCTGGGCACCTCCATATGCCATGGGTGCAGCCCTAAAAAGACGAAAAAAAAAAAAAAAGATTGAGAAATACAATCTAATGGTTAGAGGAGAAGGCTGTATGGAGATTTAATAATAGCATTTTGTCCACAGAGGGATGCTTTGCAGGGTGTTGAGCAAATCTTCCATAGTTCTCTTCTTCAGTAAAGATGAGATGCCTTAATTTTTATCTTTTGTCTTTTTGTTGTTGTTGTTGTTGTTGCTATTTCTTTTTTTTTTTTTTGTCTTTTGTCTTTTGTCTTTTGTCGTTGTTGTTGTTGCTATTTCTTGGGCCGCTCCCGCGGCATATGGGGGTTCCCAGGCTAGGGGTTGAATCGGAGCTGTAGCCACCGGCCTACGCCAGAGCCACAGCAACGCGGGATCCGAGCCGCGTCTGCAACCTACACCACAGCTCACGGCAACGCCGGATCGTTAACCCACTGAGCAAGGGCAGGGACCGAACCCGCCACCTCATGGTTCCTAGTCGGATTCGTTAACCACTGCGCCACGACGGGAACTCCAAGATGCCTTAATTTTTAAATCTATTGATTGATTGATTGATTGACTTCCTTTTGTGGCTGCCCCATTGCATTTGGAGTTCCCAGGCCAGGGATCAGATCCGAGCCACAGCTGTGACCAGCAATGCAGGATCCTTAACCCACTGTGCCAGGCCGGGAATTGAACCTGTGTCCCAAGATGCTGTCAATCCCGTTGCGCCACAGGGCGATTTTAACTGAAGTTGTGTGGATTTATCATGTTGTATTAGTTCCCGGTGTTTGGCGAAGTGATTCAGAGTCTTTTTCAGATTCTTTTCCATCATAGCTTATTACAAGATACTGAATATATTTCCCTGTAGGTCCTTTTTGTTTATCTGTTTTACATACCGTAGTGTGTATCAGTCAGTCCCAGACTCCTAATTTACCCCTCCCTGCCCCTTTCCCCTTTGTTAACCATAAGTTTCTTTTCTATGTCTGTCCGTCTCTTTCACAAATAAGTCCTTTTTGCATCATTTTTTTTAGATCCCACATAAAAGTGACCTCATATTTCCCTTTGTCTGACTCAGCCTCACTTAGGATGGTCATCTCTGGGCCCCTCCAGGTTGCTGCAGGTGGCATCATTTCATTCTACTTCATGGCCGAGTCATCTTCCCTTGTACAGAGGTACCACTTCTTCTTTATTCATTCATGAGATGAGATGCCCTTCAAGTGCTCCAAGAGTGACTTTGGTTGGATATGAGAGTGGTCCCTCTCCTGAAGGGAGGACAGTTAGGCACTGGAAGTTGCTACCAAGGGAAGCTCTTGGGTGCTTCCCCTCCTGGATTCTTTTTCCTGTTTGTTGGGGCCGGTTAGGTGGAGCCCACCTTAGAGACAGATGGCAGAGCCAGAACTGTGAGTGGTATGTGCTGGTGGCACTCTGGGTCCCTGAGGACCAAGATGGCTGATAAAGTCCAGGTTTGTTACTTTCCTTCTCAGGATGTCCGGTGGAGGGGGGGGTGTGGTCCCTGAAGGTGCCGGGGCTAAGGGATGACTCCCTGGTGTCATTGCAGAGAGGTGCTAGGCCTCCTGGACACACTGGACCGTGGGGTATGTGAGGTGGAGAGCAGGTGGGGTCCAGGTGCTGCACACCTGCTCTCTCTGGTCTGGTTCTTCAGAGCCAGCCAGCACCCCTGCCCTGGTGAAGTGGAGTCCCTCCTAGGACACAGCTGGCCTGGAAAACCAAGGTCAGAGCAGGATTCACGTAGAGCAGGGGCATCGATTCACGGTCCCGTGAGACCTAGCAGGTACTATTCATGGCGAAACAGGTGGGCAGAACCTGGGTATGACAGGGACTGGATGCTCGTGATACAGGCACAGCAGCTGCCACTCGGACATAAAAGCCCCTCAGCATCCTGGGGAGTCAGATATCTGGGCTTTTGATACTGATCTCCTAATTTTTAAAATGTTCCGGCAAATAACAAAAATTCTGGGGAAACCTATGTGGGCCAACATCACACAGACGAAACCAGGGCAGCTGTGTCTGGATTTGGTCTGCAGGTTCTGAATCTGCCCCCTCCAGTACAGACTCGGGAGAGAACTGAGGGAGACTTGAAGCCAGAGGGACATGCCTCCCCCCTCCCCCGCCCCGCCCAGGTCGACATTACAGAAGGTTCTACAGTCTGAATTTGGGGCGAGATGCTGACAACACGTTTCCCTCTGAATTGACTGGGTAGTTGCAGCTGTGTGGACGTCTTACAATTCATCCCTGAGATGTCACCCAGCATAAAAGCTGTAAAACAATGTCCAGCAATCAGGGAAAGCCAAACTTCTGCATGTCAGCATCAACCTCACTTTAGGCCGGGTCATTTTCATGGAAGCACCTGCATACCAGGCTGTTTTTTGAAGGCCTGGGGATGTGCTTGGGATGAGAAAGCTCCACCTTGTCGAGAGCAGGCACTCTGAGTGAAAGAGGTGGAGCTGGGAGCCACTTGTCTTTATAAACTAAGCACCCGACAGGGAAGGGCTGCCACATTCTCACTCGCAGGACAAATCTAGGCGGTTGTTGGCTGGCCCACTCTGGGTGTTGAGTGCTTCAGGGAGAAATGGGGGGCAGTCAAGCTAGCCTTGCCTTCTCACGGCCTTTGCACATCATTGCAGAAAGGTGTCATTGCAGAAAGGTGCTAGGCCTCCTGGACACACTGGACCGTGGGGTATGTGAGGTGGAGGTCAGGTGGGGTCCAGGTGCTGCACACCTGCTCTCTCTGGTCTGGTTCTTGCTTGTGTATGAGTGGCCCTTAAACAGTAAGCTTTTACCCAGGATCACATAGTGAGGCTCCCGGGGGTGGGTACTGTGCTGGGTGCTGGGAGTCCACAGTCACAGGAGCTCTGTGATTCCTGCTTCCAAATTATTTGCCCAGGAAGAGTCATGTGAATGAGGCACCAGTTTCTATTCTGCTTGATGCTTTACCACAGTTGGAGTTCATTGCAATGGAACAGGTGAAGTGTTTTGTTTTTCTTTTCTTTCCTTTTTTTTTTTTTGAGATCAAAAGGAGACAAAGAAGCTGGTAGAATGTGGTGTGAGTGGTCTTTCTGCTACGAGGAAAGACTTCTTGTATTTTCTTTCTGCTTTCACTGGAAATTTTTGTAAATTCTGAGCGTCCCAGAATGCCCTCACAAATAATGGGTTCAGGAATAATTCTACCACGGTGACACTATTTTCTTTGGCTTGAAAAATACTCTGGTTAGTTAAATGCTATTCTGCTGCTAAAATGGATCCACCAAAAGGTTATAACTTTTGGGGAGAAATTGTTCCACCTAATCACAAAATTATTTCTTTATTCGTTAGATACCTGAGTATCAAACATTGACCTGTATAGTCTAAGGACGTAAGGTCTTTTTTCTCAAATCTTTTGGATGACAATAATAATAGCTGCTGTTTTGCCGAGGGTTTGTCCCATACCAGATCCTACACACGCAATTTTATTTAATCTTCCCAGCAACTCTTTTGAGATAATCAGCATTATTACTTCCATTTTATGGGTGAAAGCTGAGGCTCGAAGAATGTGCCCCAAGTTATAGAACTAGCACGTGGCTAGTTTGCTATCAAAGCTTGTCGTTCAACCACTGTTCTGTTTTGTCTCTTTGGTTTAATGTGAGAGATGCAATGTCCACACAAGTAAAACGAGGCATTGCTGATGGTTCTCATCAGAAGTAACATCTTGTTCTCAGAGCCGTCTTTACCACCTGTCCTTGAAATTGGCAGGTGTTTATCCTCTGCTAGTGAACTTGACCTTTGCGAACAGCCCAGTCCCTGGCACCGAGCATGGTGAATACCACTTGAAGATGAAAATGTATTGAGACTCAAGTATCTTCCCTGGCTTGGAAATATTTCCAAGTGAGGCATTTAGGAGAGCTTTTTCAGATGGTAGCAGAAAATGCTACTCTGCAGATACTCTTGTGAAGGGACCTTGAAAGTGCGTGCCTGGGTCTGGCCGGTGACGATTCTCCCATTTTTCCCGCAGCTTCCTTGCATCATCGGTCCTGAAGGAACGGACGACCTCCCTGTGTGCTGGGCAGGGCGTCGTGGTTCGGCAGAGCAGGCCACGGATGGATGGATAGATGGATGGATGGATGGATGGATGGGTGGGTGGCAGCACTCCATCCTCTCCTGCAGGTCAGAGCACCTGCTCACCCCTCTCCTTTCTGCCTTGTGAGGTGGGGTGCTGAGCTCTGGCCCAAGGTCCAACTGCCCGGCTGGCGTGTGGATCTCACAGGCGTCCCCTCCAGCTCCTTCTGCCTCTGGCTGGGGGTCTGGGCTCTTGACTTCTCAGGCGCTTGAGGGTTGCAGCCAAAGGGGAGTACCAGCTGCAGCCTCTTGCCCTCTGCATCCCCCCCGGAGAGAAACACCCGCTCCAGTGGCGAGCCAGACGTCAAGATTCTTGCTTCAAGAACCTTCCCCACAAGTGCGCCTCGCTTGGGATTTCAAAACATTTACCTTCTATCCCGCGTCTCTGTCAAGAGCTTGGACTCTGTGGCCCCATGGCCTGGGGCAGTTACCTAACCTCCCAAGGCCTCAGTTTCCTCATCTGCAAAACAGCGATGGCGGTGGAGGTAGGCGTGAGAAGTATCTTCCTCATCCAGGAGTTTTCGAGAGAGCGCAGATTTGGCTGCTTCACCTGGCTTGAATCCATCTTCTAATTTGGGTGAGTAACTTCTCTGAGCCTTGGTTTTTCATGCATACTATTGAAACAATGCTTCTTGTGTCTTATTTTTTGGAAGGATTAAAAGGAAAGAATATAGGTACCGGGTGGATTCAGATCCTAAAATTGAGAATATGCTCAATGTTAATTATTAGACTCTTACTGTGTTGTCTGAAGTCGAGGGATGGCTCTGGAAGGATGCGGCCCGTGAATCTGCTGAAATTCCGCACACTTTGTGGGGGTCAGGGTTCCGTGACGCTCCTCTGATTCTCAGCACCCAACCTTCCTCCCTCCCCCGCCAAAGTCGAACCGCCGCTCTAGAAACAGGTGTGGAGAATGTGTAAGCGCCGCCGACGCAACCTCCAGGACGGGGTTGAAACCTGGGCCTGTCCGTGCTCTGTCTCCTGTGTTTGAACTGAAGGCCCTGAGACCGATTCTCTTCTCAGCGCCAGTCCCACTGCCCAAGCCCGTGTCTCTTCTTCGGGGCCGCTTGTGTGCGGGTTGTATATTGTGGCCATCTGCCTTTCTGACGAGTCCTTGAAGGCGGGGACGTCACCATTGTGTCCCCAACGGTGGGAGGCTGAGCACAAGTCTCTGAACAGGGCAGGTCTGGAGACCGTCCTCAGGGGAGCGCAGGTTCATATTCATCAGAGCTGCGCACCGAGGAGCCTCCAGCGGCCACCGCTGTGTGCCCGACTTGGGAGAGGAACTGAGGAAAGACTCGAAACATACAGGCCCGCATCCCTGTTTGAGGCCGAGCTGATTTCCAGCCTCGGGGGGGGACGTGAAGTTTCCTCTCTCCTGTGCGATTGGTGGGACAAGTTGGGGCAGGTCGGCAGAGTGGAAACATCGTGGCTGGCAAACGCATTGGGTAGCTCTGGCTTTGCTTGAGCAATTTTGGTGAAAAGAGTAATAGGTAAAACAGGTAGAACCGGTTCTGCATTGAAAAATAAAATTGCACTTGGGCTCAAAGGGTATCTTTTGCTTGGTTTGTGCAAATGATTCAGTGGTGACCTGCCCGTCCAGACCGCTGCCATAACACTCTGCTCCACTCAGGGAAATGGGGTTTGGAATTTAGGGATTTAAGTAGAGGAAAATGGGCTGTCTTCAGTTCCATTGGAGTGCTAGGAGGAGGTTAAAAAAAGTCAGTCCTGTTAAGTTTGGTAAAAGTCAGCAAATGCATCACCTTTCTGGTTCTTTCTCTTCCCACCATCTTTCTTCTCAGCCAAACTGGTGAAAAGACTTCCCTACGGAGCTGTTGATTTTTTCCCAGAATTTATATATCGCACTGGAGAAGGTAAAGGCGTTCACAAAGCCTTTAATTCCCCTGCACTTTTTCAAATTATGAATTTGTTGTTCCATTAACAAGTCATGGGAACGTACATACAAATCACTGAAAATCTGACCACTCGTATTTGCATAATACTTTTCCCACTATTGCCATTGTAAAGTATTTCTTCCTTGTATGTGTACTTACAGTCGTAATGATAGTTTAACTCTAAGTTTGCATCGTGCTGTTTTCACTTTCACGGCCACGGGAGCCTTTCTCGAGGAGCTCTGGTCTTCGTAGCCGCCCCCGCTGGCGGTTTAGCGCGGGGAGTGTGTGCACCACTTTGCCCTCTGCTGCGGGTGTAGATGGGCCCCGTGAGCTGTTGCACCACCCGCCACCCTGAGCGTCTTAGTGCGTAGACACACTGCATGATGGTTTTCCTCGGCTTGGTTCCCAGACGCAAGACGGGAGCCCAGGATCGGTGAGTGTAAGGGCTTGGGTGCCATGGTGTGGCTTCCCCAGAGTGTCCCTGAGGCCTGGACACTTGCCCTGTGCAGCCGCAGTAGGTGAAAGTTCTGGGTTCCCTGCCGAGTGTTTGTGTCAGTGGTGACATGGAATGGACCACCTGGCAGGGTGCCCTGCTGAGACCCGGGGGGACGGGTGGGAGGAGGCCGGTCTGCTCGTGGGCCAGAGAAGGATCTGGACTCAGGATCTTACTGTCCCCTTGCAAGCAGGATTCCCGTGCTGGTGGAGCAGAGGAGAGCCGGGGCATCCTGAACACGAGCCGGGCAAGGAAGGGGAGAGCAACAGACAGGAGCTGCAGTCCGGGCCGCCGTCAGGCGCACCGCTCCTCGGGCTGGGCCCCGTGGGAGGGAGGGAGGGAGGGAGGCCGGCCTTGGGCAGCTCTCGCTGGGTCCGGAGCCCCTTCCCTGGGCCAGCGGCCCACGGCCGTCAGTGATGATCGCCCTGCCAGTTCTGTCCAAGAGAAGTCGTGCCGCGTGCCAGCGCCCAGAAACCTGTCTGGAGGGAGGGGCGAGAGGGATGAACAGGAGGACGGCAGCTGGCGGAGCCCTGGCTTCATGCGAGACGCCCGGCGGATGCTGCCCGTTTCCAGGAAGCCTGTGTTCGCTCTTCTTCCCAGTCACCTGGCCTTCTGCTTTCTCGGAGATACCTCGCTGCCCCAGGCCCCTTGCACGGAGGGAAAGGGAGGCTGGGGGTCTGGTGACACACAGAGCAGGCGTCATCCCCGTGTCTCCGGGGAAGCTGGTTTCTGCTTTCTCACTTTCCCCACTTGCGTCTTGTGAGCTTGGAGGTGGGGCAGCCGTTTTCCACTGAAAGATGACAGACAGGAGGCTGGAGGCCACAGGCTCGAGACAGCCGAGAGCGGAGGGGTAGGAGTGGGGGTGCCGACACCGTGCCAGGTTGCTGCACTGGCCCAGGGCGTTAGGTTTCTAGGGAAATCCACCCGTTTTAGAGACATCACTGAGATTAGATTTTCAGCTACAGGCAGCTGAATGCCATCCTTACTGACACCCGGCCCCTGTGGCCCTGGAAGTGCCATCTGGCACAAGGTCCCAGAGAGAGTGTGGAGCAGTGCTACGACCAGAACCCAGGTCTGCTCAATTCACCGGCCCTCTGGTTGAATACCCTCCACTGCTACCAGTCTTAGCTCGGACGCGCCTTCAAAAGTATATTGAGATTAAATTTGCGTTTTCAATATTTTTGGAAGAGATTTGATAAATAACATATATTGATAAATACTGGTTTCTGACTGATGTGGTAGAGAAAGGGTTCCTGAAGACACTTATAACACAAGGGTTTCGCTTTTGTTGCATATGCTGGAGTCTAAATGCGAGCTTCCTAGAGGGCTATTTACTTATAGCAGAAGAGACAAGAAAAGGGAGTTCCCATTGTGGTCAGTGGTTAGTGAATCCGACTAGGAACCATTGAGGTTGCAGGTTTGATCCCTGGCCTTGCTCCATGGGTTAAGGACCTGGCATTGCCGTGAGCTGTGGTGTAGGTCACAGACGTGGCTCAGATCCCACGTTGCTGTGGCTCTGGTGTAGGAGGGGGGCAGCTACAGCTCCGATTCGACCCCTAGCCCAGGAACTTGCATATGCCACAGGAGCGGCCCTAGAAAAGGCAAAAAGACAAAAAAAAAAAAAAAAGAGGGAGAAGAAAATACTGGAAGTTTTCTTTTAGATTTTCATTTCCTATGTTAACTCTCCCCTCATATTTCTTAAAAAATTAGAGATCAAATCTGATCAATTCTTTTTTTTTGTCTTTTTGTCTTTTTAGGGCCACACCCACAGCATATGGAGGTTCCCAGGCCAGGGGTCTAATCAGAGACATACCTGCCTGCCTACACCACAGCCATAGTGGCCAGATATGAGCCATGTCTTCGACCTACACCACAGCTTACGGCAACACTGGATCCTTAACCCACTGAGGGAGGCCAGGGATTGAACCCCAGACCTCATGGTTCCTAGTGGGATTCATTTCCACTGCACCATGACGGGAACTCCAAATCTGATCAATTTGATTTGGAAGTTGCTATTTCAAAACTTTGGTCTGGCCTTCCATACATTTTTATTCTCAGAGAAATCAAGAAAAAGCTGGGGTACACCTGCCATTGTGTATTTCCTCTCACTGGATGAGCGTATGGACCCCTTTGGCAACGTTTCTCAAGGAACTGATTTTAAACGGCCTTGGAAAGGCATCGACACCGTTCACATAGTTTTCTTCCAGGATCGGTAGGCCTCTGCTTTCAGAAGGGACTTAGGAGACCAGATGAAGGAGAGGTCAAGGTCATGGGGCGTCTCATTTACTGGGGGCCCAGCCAGGAGGCATCTCCACAGGGCCTCTGTCAGCCGCAGAGGAAACCGCCCCTGAGTTTTGCACTCGGTGCACTTGGCAGCCGCAGGAAGTTTCCCAAAGGCGGGATGAAGCCAACCGAACGCTTCAGTCTGTTCTTGGCGAGTCGAAAGGCATTTTAGAAAACGGTGTAAGGAGACAGTTGAGTCAGCCCCATCCATGTCCTACTCCTCACTCTGTTTGTCAGTTCCTTTTTTTTTTTTTTTTTTGCCATTTTTTGGGCCACTCCCACAGCATATGGAGGTTCCCAGGCTAGGGGTCGAATCAGAGCTGTAGCTGCCCGCCTACATCACAGCTCACGGCAATGCCAGGTCCTTAACCCACTGAGCAAGGCCAGGGATGGAACCCGCAACCTCATGGTTCCTAGTCGGATTCATTAACCACTGACCACATCGGGAACTCCTTGTCAGTTCCATTTTTAAATGTAGCTGGTGCGTTCCCTTTCATTGTAATTCTTTGTAGGTTAATGCCCATGTCAGGGAGTTCCCATCGTGGCTCAGTGGTTAATGAATCTGACTAGGAACCATGAGGTTGCGGGTTCGATCCCTGGCCTCGCTCAGTGGGTTAAGGATCCAGCGTTGCCATGAGCTGTGGTGTAGGTCACAGACTCGGCTCAGATCTGGTGTTGCCGTGGCTGTGGCTGTGGTGTGGGCCGGTGGCTACAGCTCCGATTCGACCCCTAGCCTGGGAGCCTCCATATGCCACGGGAGCAGCCCTAGAAAAAAGCAAAAAAAAGACCAAAAAAAAAAAAATGCACATGTCAGGTAACTTCCTCCAATTGACATGTTGACGCTCTGACCAGTCCTGCCCTTCTTTTCACGCTCCTCCCTGGCCGCGAGACAAAGGGACGTCATGGGATCCTGGGTGGCCCTTTTCTTTGTCCTTTTCGTCCACCACCACTCAGAAGTCTTGCTGGGAGTGGCCTGGCTGTGTCTGGGAGCAATGCTGACACTGCTGCCGCCGTCTCGCTGTCAGCCCACCGGTAGAGTCAGCACAGAGGAAGGTCCTTGGTGGCCCACCCCACGGGTCACCCTGCACCTGTTATGGGCACAGTGACAGTTCCCCCAGTTAGACCGGTTGAATCAGAAGTCTATAAATGGCAGCCAAGAACATTAATACACTTAGGGAGGGCTTAACCAGCCCTGAATCAGCCCAGCTAACCATCTGTGATGTCACATGGTCTGGTAGCCTGCAGGAACAGCCTGTCCAACCCACATCTGACTCTTATAACCTAAAAATGACAACGGCTGCTGACCCTGTAGGCTAGACCTAGTAGATTTAGCAAGTAATCACAGGGGAAGCCCAGTTAAGTCTGAATTCAGGCACATAAATGAATAATTTTTATAGCATAAGCATGTCCCCAATGTTGCATGGGACATACTGATACTAAACAATTATTCCCTGTGTGTCTGAAATCCCAGCTTACCTGGGCAACCTGTATTTGATCTGCCAACCCAACTGTAGGCTCCTAGCAAGGCTTCTGAGGTGCTTGTGGGGGTGCCTTGGTTTCAAGCCATCCTGGGCTCTTGAAACCATGTTTGCCCGGGGCTCGTTTTTAATTAAAGGCCGTTCTTTTGGAGCCCGTTTCCTGAGTTAGCGAAGAAGGGTGACAGGCTTTCCCACCGGACCCTGGGCGCTTCGCTAGAGGGCAGAGGAGTCTCCTGTTCTTGGCGCCATCCCCACCTCCTGGCACCTGCTCTTCCTCATTTCCGGGAACTTGTGCTTCTGCTGCTCTTTGGCGCCCAGAGACTCGGGGTCTGTGGTGGCAGTGCCCCCTGGCCTGACTTCTTTTCCTCGGTTCCTGCACAGCCACCCTCCCCTCAGGCCACCCCCAGGGGCACTAGGCTGTGAACGGCTGGCGGATGGACCCGCTCCACTGGGAGCATCTCTCTCGGCTTATCTGCAGGAGCCCTTGCCTGGCTGGTCTCACTGGAGGCAGCAGGGAAAGTGACGCCTTTCCAGCAGCAGGTGGGCGTTTGTTGTCCCAGAAACTCTCAGCCTCTGGCATCTGCTCCTGGATTCTGGCATCTCATTCCCCTGATGCTCTTGGCTCAGTGACTGATCAGAGGCCCCGGCCACACCTCTTGGAGCCACCAAAGGAGGGTTGAGTCCCTCTCCATAGCAACCTCAGCCCGCCCTAATGGAAATGAAGGTTTCCTTTTCTCTTAGGTCGAGATAAAATCGGACTCTTAGGAAGACACAAAGCAAATAGTCCAAAGCACATAAATTAATGGCTCTGTTGGCAGAAGTCATTTTCCAGTCCTGACCCCACAGCCGCAGAGCCATGAGCTCAGGCCTGGACCCGACCCACCACTGCACCCTCTCTGGACCAGAGGAGCCCGAGATAGACGTGGTGATGCTGCCTGGGTGTGATCCTCCTGGCCCCCAGTGCCTAGTCCCACCTCCTGCAGCACATCCCTCTGCTCCTGAGTGGAGGACTCGCCTCTCTGGCCTTGAAGACGCCCCCTCGCTGGTCGCCCTGCTCTCCTAGGCCCTCTGGCCCAGGCCTGGGGTCGCCATGGCTCTGTCTCCATTGCCCTCTGCCCGGCTTCGTCCCTCCGGGGAAGGTCTGTGTCCTTTTCAGAGGCCCCGGGGCTGCCTGGAGTCCCACAGCCTGGCAGGCAGCCTCTGTCTTTCCCTGGGACACGTTCGCCTCTCACCGGAGGTGGGCGATGGCCAGAAGGACTCCCCGCGCCCCTCCCGGTTCTCCGTCAGCCCCATCCTCCTCGGGCCCACCCACCAGGTTCCTGCCTCTGGTTGCTGAGAAGACTCTGGCCCTCGGTTCATTTGCTGCAAAGATAAAGATGTCAGTTATGGATGCCACCATCTCCAAAGAGCAGCCGTGAACCCTTCTGTTGTTTGTACCTAAACATGTCTGGCTCCCGCCTCGGGGTCGCAATAATAGCAAGAGGACGGCAGGAAAAACCAGCTCGTCCGCTGGAGGCAGCAGGCTCTGCAGCTATAGTCCCCATTCAGTGACTCGTTTTACATGGGTGACCCAATTCCTTCCTAATAACTGCTTTTGAAAGGAGAGGACAGTGAGACATCCATGCTCCCCCCTCCCCCCGCCCTGGCCCCGTCTCCTCTGTGGGCTCCACCATTAGGGGTGTCTGCTCTAGGCTGAACCGCACCCTCCCGCCCCCAGTTCCCACGCCGGAGTCCTGACTCTCAGTTCTCAGAGCACAGCGGTACCTGGAGACAAGGGCTTTGAGAAGCGATGGGTGTACATGAGGTCATGGGGTGGCCCTCGTCCAGTATGACAGATGACCTTGTGGAAGGGTGCCACACGTGGGATTAGGGCACAGGCTCGGGGAGAAGGTGGCATCTTCCAGCCAAGGCGAGAAGCCTCAGAAGAGACAAGCCTGGCCCACCCCTTGATCTTGGACTTCCAGCCTCCGAGCTGTGAGGTGATACGTCTCCGTGACGTTCGTTGCAGCAGCCCTGGCCGCCTCTTACAGCCTTTGTCGCACAGCAAGGCTACCGTTCCTCGGACCTGGTGGGAGGTGGTGAGGCTAGGGGTCGCCCCAGGCAGCATTCCAGGTGGCGTCACTCTCTCCGTGCCCCGACCCCTTGCCCTTCTTTCGAAGCCCTCTGACCCCAGAGTGCCGCCAAGCCCTAATCATGGAAAGGACAGGTGAGCAGGAGGGCGTGTAGGTTCGAGAAGGCGTGCAGGGGGCGATCTCTGAGAAGCATCCCAGGGACGTGGGGTCTCTCTTCCTAAAGGTTAGAACAATTATGGTTATGACTTAAAAACCCGTATGGGGGATGGAGGAAACAAGGTAAAATGGAGGGAGAGCCAGGAAACTGCCGCACAGTAGCAGGCTCACCTTCTGTTTGCAAATTGCATTCCCGGTGACCAGGTCCTCAGCACTGATGGTTATTATCCGCCCGGCAGGGTGGGCAGACAAGTGTTACTGTCAGTCTCCCCATTTAGCAGACGGGGCACAGGGAGGCGGGCATTCAGAGGGCGAGACGGCCCCAGCGCCCGCTCCTGAAGCTGCTCCGTGCTCCACGCGCATCCCGCTGTCCACCTCTTCCGAGGCCCCTCCCTGGGTGAGGAGCCTGAGACTCTACCCCCAGCCAGGGGGAGGTGGCCTGAGGGCCGAGGCTCCAACAGCCGGTGCCTCTGGGAACACCCGCCGTTCCCCAAGCCTTGAGTTTCCCCTCTTCTCCAGGGGCTGAGGATGGAGGAAGGACCCGTAGCCTGCCAGGTGGACGGCAGCTACACCCACTTTGACAGCCCTCAAGGCCTCAGCCAGAAGCCAGAGAGTCAAAGCTGCTGTGGTTCCACCGCCCTTAGTGGCTGCACTTAATATTAAAGCCCAGCATGCTGCTTTTTTAAATTCACAATTTATTGTAAAGAGAGAGGAAAGCTGCGGCTGCAGAGATTGTTTCCAGAAGGCTCACCTTTGAGCAGGACTGTAAGCTGCTGCAGCCGAGCCGGGAGGCAGGGGTGTCTGCACGTGAACTGGGGCCCCTGCCTTATCTGCGCTGTGCTCGGGCACCTGTCATGAGAGGGCATCTCACAGCTGTCAGGTCAAGTGTAGTAGCCTGGGAAGCAGCAGCCGGCATGGGAGTGAATTCTGTGAAATGCTTAGCAGCTGTAACAGGGAAGGCCGTCGGTCACCGTGCGTGCGCCTCGTTGCTCAGGGCTGGGGTTTGGCGGCTGTTTCTGGGAGCGGCGGCGGGTGTTACTTGGTGCAAAAGCTGCTTCTTGGTCAAGTCTCGTTCCACCCCTCCCGGCCCATTTCATTTCGGGAACGAGAGGAAGAGATCACACCCTCCTCGGGGCCAGGCCTCCCACCCCCGCAGCTGTGCACGTCTTCCCACTTTGGGACCTGCCAGGATTTGGGGGAGTCTGGGAAGCCTCGGGCTCTGGCCTCACCCAAACAAACAAGGTAGCGGCTCAGCACAGGGGCTCCTTCCCTCCCATCCGTCTGGAGTTAGTGCCATTTAGACGGGGACGAGTTAGACCCAAACGCCCGTGGCAGACAGACAGGGCCCCCAGAGCCCCCACCCCATGTTCATGCCTTGTGCCACCCCTTCCTGGGACTGAAACTGTGGCAGAGGCGCTGATTACATGATGGCCGCGCCTCCATTGAGTCTCCCTGGCCAACTCCAGCCCTCTGCTGGCTCTGTCGTAACAGCCTGGGCAGGACCACATGGCCGGCAACCTCGGTGGCCTCTGGGAATGGAGGGCAGCCTCCCGCTGGCAGCCAGTGAGAAGCCTGCAGCTCTCAGTCCTACGGCCACAAGGAAGTGGATGCTCCCAACAACCTGGGGTCGCTTGGAGGCAGTTTCCCCTGTCGGGCCTCCAGATGAGGACACAGCCTGACCAGCCCTGAGCAGGGGCCCCAGGTAGATGGTGCCCAGAAGCCGGGGTATATTAAACGCGTGTTGCTCAAAGCTGCCGTTTGTGGTGACTTGTTACGTAGCCGTGGGTGACTGGTTGGTCCAGGGTCTGTGGATAAGTGGATGGAGGAAGCAATGGCACAGCTGCAGAGGGAGACCCCTGGGGACCTGCCTGCATTTAAGGGGCAGGCCACGACTTGGGCTTCTGAGCCACCCTTTTAAAAAGGTGTGGCCAAATGCTCCAGAGCACACCTGGGGCAAACACTGCAGTGGAATGAGCGTCCCGGCACAGGGGTGCAGCACCACAGCTGTAGAGGGTGGGGGGGCCCTGCCTGCCTGATGCTCAGAAGCGAGTACCGCCCTCCAGAGGAGCTGGCCAGGGGGCCAGTGGGGGTGCTGTCGGGAAGATCCGGGGGGGTCAGGTGGGTCTGTGGCGCACCAGAAGGACTTTGGCTCTCACTGAGATGCGTGGGAGCTGTTCAAGGCTCTGGGCGGCGGTGGGGGTGGGGGGAGGGAGGTCATGACCCCGAAGCCTTCGCCAGCCATCCAAACCCTCAGTCTCAACCTGTGCTTGTTCAGGGGACGGCGGGTGCCTGGGTGGAGAGGTTTTGATTCACTTCTGTGCCCCTCGCACTACTTAGCATGATATCTGTGCCGATTGGCTGCCCAGTAGCTTCTGGCTGGATTGAACTGTGTGTCAGCGCCCACGGTTGCTGTGAGACATGCAGCTTTCTCAGAGTTTGCATCCCAAACATCATACGTTACCTAACTGGTATTGGAACCTTTGACATAACTGGCGAAATTCAAGGTAAAACTATGTTGATGAGTAAGGCATTTCTGGTTTGTTTGTCTTTTTAAGGCCGCACTCAGGGAATATGGAGGTTCCCAGGCTAGGGGTGAATCGGAGCTGCAGCTGCCGGCCTACACCACAGTCACAGCCACGCCAGATCAGAGCCGCGTCTGTGACCTACACCACAGCTCATGGCAACACTGGATCTTTAGCCCACTGAGTGAGGCCAGGGATGGAACCTGCTTCCTCATGGATACTAGTTGGGTTCGTTAACCACTGAGCTGTAGCGGGAACTCCCATTTCTGGTGTTTTAATCCTCTCCAAGTTCAAGGAGAAGAAAAAGAAAGAGCAGGTGTCACCGCAGGCGGAAGGCCTCCTCTGCTCGGAGGCCTTAAAGAGGTTGGGACGGAGCTGGGCTCGTTCGGTCTCTCCTTGCGTGGGGATGAGGTGGGGGGTCCCGGCCTGCAGAGCTCTGCGGCTTTGCCTATGGTACCTGCCTCTTAGATTATCACTGGTCTATTTCCATCCTGCTGTCATTTTTAATCTTATTACAGGAAGTGGGTAAAGCCGGGCACTCTGCGTAAGGCCGTAGGTGGGTCTCAGCCCACCACTTGAGGCTTTAAGAGAAAAGACTGGGGTTCACCAGGAAGGAAGGCGTGTTTCTTCTTTCAGACGGTCCTTGACTCAAGACTGCGGAGGCAGCGCTTGCAAGATTTTCCAGTCCGCCAGCTGTCCTGCAGGTTTTGGACGGGCTTCCCCCGCAGGCAGGAGAGCCGAGTCCTTGAAATAAATCTCTCTCCCTCCTGTTCACATGCAGAGCCCACGGAGATAGGTACAGCCACGGGCACACCCGCCTCATCCTCTTCACGCTGCGATTCCGGAGACCAGTACGCTCGCCCGGTTCTCAGACCCCGGAAGTCTGTCCACTCCCACCGCCCTCCTCGCGGAAGGCTGGTCCAGGCCTCCCTTCGGCCCGGAGTCAGCATGGGGCTGCCTCCTAGGTGAGGAGCCAAGGGCTGGATGAGGGCAGGCGGGGCTGTGCGCCCTAAACAGGCCTGGCCTTGTCCGCCCAGCTTCCCGGAGGAAACCTCTAGGGAGCTCCAGGGCCTAAGCGGTGGGCCCCCCCCTCCCTGAGCCCGGGGGGTCCAGGCCTTTGGTAAAGGAGGGTCCTGCTCTTTCCTCGGGAGTGAGCTTCCCCAAGGACCCCTCCTCTCTGCTCCCTGCCCCTCCCTGAAGGGTCGGATCTGAAGCATCTGTCCCAGTGGGGAGCTTGTGGGTGGAAAGGGGCCCCTAACTGGGTTTATGGGGGGCACTTGGTGAGCGTGTTCCGGTGCCCAGCTCCCTTTACTCCCCAGTAGCCAGCGGGGACGGAAGGGCCGGGCTCCCTGGTCCTTCGGGACAGCCGCAGGCAGCCACCCTTCCCTGTGGGCTCTCCCTCCCCGAGCCCGGTCTCGCTGGGTGACGAGTGTGGCCGCCCGGCAGAGCTGGTGCCGCGGGGTCAGGCCTCCTGCCCGAGAGCAGGGCTGATTTCAGCTGAGCTCAGTACGGTGTGGACAGAAAGGATACTCTTTAGGCTGCCAAGATCCAGAGAGCATCCCGCACCTTTGGGAGGCTGGTCCGAAACCGGCAGGGACCCCGTCCCAAGTCCCATCAGGACCTGCTAGCCTCTCTGCCTAGTGACCATCGCTCATTATGCCTTGGTGACAGCCGGAATGGTGCCACTTCCTAAATGAAGAGACACAGGATCTGGCCTGCACGGGGCCCTGAGTGCTCATCGGGAAGGTCCCCCCGTTGGGAAGGGGCCATCCGCCTGCTGCACCAGCGGGCTCCTGAGGGGTGCAGAGTCCTGCCGCCTCTGCAGCCTCTGTCCACAACCCTCGCTGTCACGTCACTGGGAAGGTCGGAGAGCGGGTGACAAGTGCAGAGGGACAGATGGCAGGTGTGGGCTGGACTCGATTGTTCCAGGAGCTGCAACCCTGGGAAAATCCTCTGAGCCTAGTGTAGACGTGTTCTAAGGGAATGATCTGCGGGGAGGAATAGGGTTTCCTTCCTTCCTTGTTGCCTTTTCACTTGGAAATCAGAGCCCTTTCAAGGGAGCCCTTCAGCGCGTCCCCAGGACACACCAGCAGTGGCTTCTTTGCATCCGGAACTGGGTCCTGTTGCCCATTTCTAGGTGGGAGGCAAATGTGCTCGTCCTGTGCCTGTGACTTTGCAGGAGGGGCAGGCATGGGAGCCGAGGTTCCAGACCCTGAGCCCCGTGGCCTCATTGCCCCGCCCTCCCTCCGGCCACCTCGAGCCGTGTGCAGCCCTGCTCCCAGCGGGACCCGCAGCGGCTCTCTGACTCCTGCAACACCGGGGAGGCCTCGCAGGTGCCCACACGGCAGAGCGCTCACTGCGGCCCTGAGCCTGCCCTTCCCAGAGGCTTGGGCTTCGCCCAGGCGGGTCTCCAGCTGCCCGGACGCCCGGCGCAATGCCCATCTCCGGCCTGCTTAGCTTCCTCTCCCTCCTCCCCTCCTCCTCCTCCTCCTCCTCCTCCTCCTTGCCCTCCTTCACCTTCTGCAGCCCAAACAGACGTTCTCGTCCAAGGGTAATTACTGCGGAGCCCGTCTGTAATTGGGAGGCCGTTGTTTTGTCTCCAGCAAGAATCCTGTGGTCAGGCTTTGGGGAGATGTGGGATGAAGTCCCACCCGTCTGCATGAAGAGGAAAGTGTTCTCCAGCTCTCCCTCCGTGTCACACTTGATAAGGCCAGGTGCTTGTGACACAGAGAAAACGGGAGGCACCCTGGGGGCGGAGGGGCCGGGAGCAGCGAACGGCCCCCTTGCTGGCGCTCAGGGCACAGGGAGATAGGGCAGGCGGGAGGAAAGCATCTTAAGATAGACGCGTCGCTGTCGGCCTTGAGGAGTGACCTGTTTGTTCGTCTCTGGTTTGTGAGTGGGGTGGGGGTGGGGGGCAGGCAGAGCAGGTGGGCAGGGCAACACCAAGCCGTTCAGAGATAAACAGCACGATTCACCTACACTGTGAGTGCCCGCACATGGGTGTGAGCTGTGCGTCTCCGAGACTCCCTAGTTCCGTCCCAACCTGCATGCTGCTTCTGCACGAAGAAGGTCGGGTTCCCAGGTTGTCAGCAGACCGAGGGCCACTGGAACCAACTCCAAGCAAACCGCTCAGCTGCCATGGACTCACTGGTGCCCAGGCCAAGTCACGTGGGTCAGCTCGGGGGCATGGGTGGGGGCAGGTCTGGGAGAAACCACCTCGAAAGGCAGGCAGGGGGACACCCACCCTGCGCCCTGCACATGCCCGCCCGCCCCCCTCCTGGAAAACAGAGGCCGGACCCCACCCCATCTCCCTGCTCATCTATAAAACGCCGTGTGTGTGTGTTGCCGACCTGGTGGGAGGGGCCGGGACCCCCGTCTCCGCCTGCGCTCAGCCTGGGAGAGAGAAGAGGCTGCTTTATTTAATAGCCCCTTATTTTCGTCATGTCACATGTCCTTATGTTCGCCTTTACGCTGCCCTGATTCCTCCGGGTTCCAGATCTAAGAGCCCACCCTTCCCCAGCCACTCCTGCCCGTCCCTCCTGCCAGGACTTGGTGGTGAACACCCTACGTCACGGCTGGGTCATGAAAGCTCTATTTTATCATGCGTTGAAAATGCCATTTCAGAAGTCCAGCCGGATGCCCTGTTAAAGGGTGGGTACATATTTGCTTTGTTGGCTTAGATCGCCCACCGAGGGGTCGTGGCCCCGGGGACTGAATCTGAGCCAGAGAAGCGAATGATGATGGACCAGGCGCTTTGTCAAGTGTTTGACACGCGTTATCCCGGTTAAGCCTCCGGCCAACCCTGTGAGTTGGGTACGCTTCTGCGACAGTGGGATTTATAATAAGAGATACGTGTTTGGTCTCTGTCCCATTCCTGGCACAGCTCTTCCAACCCTTGGAATTTCCTGTGTGATAAGGGGAGATGCGTGTCTTTTCTGATGTTAATGATTGATTTTTTGAAGCTCTGCGGAGGGGGGCTGCTTGCCAGAGAGGAGGCAGCGTGGTTGGAGGCGTGGAACTTCCCATCCCTGCCCCCCCAGCCCCCCTCTGCCAGGGGATTGAATTCGGTCACCTCTGGCCAATGGCTCCCTCCTTGGTGCCTGTGCGATGACGCCTCCGTAAAAACCCCAGCGAGGTTTGGAGAGCCTCTGGGTTGGTGAACCAGAGCACATCCCTCTGCCGTGGTGCTGGGCCCCAGACGCCACGGGGACAGAAGGTCCTTTGTCAGGGACCTTGTCCTGTGCCTCTCTTCTTCTGGCCACTGATTTGGATCTTTCAATATCCTTCGTAAGAAACTGCAGTCTAGGGCGTGAATGGGTTTCCGGAGTTCTGGGAGCTGTGGGAACCCCTGTCAGAAGCACCGGGGCCCGCCTGGCTGTGACTGGGACCCCGAGTGGGGGTGTCTCGTGGGACGGAGCCCTCCACCTGCCAGGTGGAGTCTCCCTCCAGGTAGAGGGTGTCGGAACTGAGCTGAATCTGGGGGACATCGGTGTCCAAGGAGAACTGACTTAACTGCGTGGTGTGTTAAAGGAAAAACACACGTAGCAATTGGTGTCGCAACTGTACTTCTTATCCCTGTCTTATAGATGCGGGAGCTTAGGGTCGGAGGGTCACAGTCCCTTGTCAAGGGCAGCTCGTGGGAAGTGTCGGAACCCAGGGATGCCCGCCGGCTGCAGTCCTGCGCCCGCTTCCTTCCTGCCCCTCCTGCCTCCTGAGCGGCTTCCAGGGTCGAGTCTCTGACCTGCCGGTTAGAGACGAGCCGGGTGCCTCTCCTCCCTGTCTGGGTCCCTCCATCCCTCCTCTCTGATGGCAGCGGAAACGTCAGTTACCTCTCCCGCTCAGTCTCCCCCGGCTATGGACCGAATGGGTCCCCCCACATCCCGTGTTGAATCTCACCCTTGCCCCTCAGGGCATGACTGTATTTGGAGACAGGGTCCTTAAAGAGGTGACTCAGTGGACACGAGGTCATTGCCTCACTGTGTCCCATGTCTTTCTAGGACGAGGAGGTCAGGACACAGACGGGCATAGAGGGAGGACCATGCGAGGACATGGGGACAAGACAGTCTGCAGCCAGGAGGGCGGCCTCGGAAGAAGCCTTCCAGAACTTTGAGGAAGTAGAGTTCTGTTGTGTAAGCCACCCGGAGTGCTGCTTGGGTGTTGTCCTGGCAGCCCTCGCACACTCACAGGCTCCCCAGGTGTCAGAGACTATTAGCAGGTGGACACGATCTGGTCCAGTTGTTGTGATGCGCCCCGGCCCACGAGAGGGACGGAGAAGCAGGCCGTGGTGGCAGTGCTGTTTGGTGACTCGGCTGAGAGCAGGTGCACTGGGCGGCAGTGGCGGGAGAGCCTAGCAGGAGTCCAGGGGGAGCTGGCCTGCGAGTTGGAGCGGGAATCACGGGTTCCTCAGGCCCAGGAGACAGAAGGGCAGTCAGTCTGGATGGAAAGGGTGCCAGGGCGCAGGCGGGCCTGGAGCTGCGGGACTGTCAAGTGCAGGGCATCTTCCACCTGCGGCTGGGTGTCACGTGAGGGGACAGCCGGGCCCTTGGCAGGAGCTGATCCATGATTTCTCGAGGGAGCAAAGTGGCATGAGGAAGTGAGTGGGCTGCTGGGTGGGCGCCTCCGTGTGACGTGAGCTTCTCTCTGCCACGACACTGTGAGAAGTGTGATTTCTGTGTCTGTGAGAGCCTGGGAGAAGGGGTCTGCAGACTAGGACATCAGGACATTAGCTGCCGCAGGGACTCAGGACCACGGAAGCCCCCGCACAACCTCCTGTGGGCGCACAGGCCCTCGCAGGTCTGCGATGAGCGTCACCAGGCTCGGCCCCCGGGGTCCTGTCCTGTCCCGTTCCTTCCTTAAATCAGCGCTGGTCTCTCCGGGCTTCTGTATCGAGTCCTGCTTGGTGCCACAACTGTGCTGCATAGGAAGCGGTGACCAAACGCACGTGGTCCCCGCCCTCCTGGGAGGAAAGAACAGGGAAGCGGCAGGCGTGGCTTCCACTGGGGCTACAGGCAACCACGCAAGGCCAGAGCCCAGCGCCGACAACGGGAGAGGACAGCAGGGGGGGGCAGAAGGCGGTGGCCAGCCGGGGGCCCCTGGCGAGGGCGAGGCTGTTGCCGGCCGAGGGCGAGGAGGTGGAGACGGGACGGAGGAGGAGCAGCAAGCGGCGGGGGAGGCGGGGCGGCTCTGTCGTCTGAAGTTACTACATCGGTAGAGCGTGTTTGCACAGCCATAGGCAGCTCCTACAAACACGGCTGTGTAAACCCACCAGTACCCAGGTCACGCGTGGGGAGCGGGCAGCCTGGGAGAACAGGGCTTGTCGAGGTGTCAGCCGGGTGGCCTCTGGGCCCGCCCCAGCCCGAAGCCCCTGCAGCCTGGCCTCTTTCTGTCCCTCTTCATTGAACCGGAGCCCTTCTCTGGCCACACTCCCTCCGGGGCGGTTGCTTCCATTCCCGCAGCTTTCGGCACCAGCCCGAACAGCCACGCGTCCCGCGTCCACCTGTGTCTTACTTCAGAGGAACCTTTAAATGCTCCTGCGCCTCTGCTGCTCAGAGCACCTACAAAGCTGCTGTTTCTGCCTAAAATGCACCTCATGTATCTGTTCTCGGCACGGCGTCCCACCTCGTGGCCATGGGCGTGGCCATCAGCTCTCCACTGCATCACGTCCTGAACCTTCCAGATTCACGAGGCCTCAAATCGTGCTTCCGTTAGAATCGCCCGAGACACTGAATTCCAGGCGGCACCCCAGACCAGTTAAACCAGAATCCCTGGGATGGGGTTGGGGGCCCAGACATCAGAATGATTTTACACTTTCCAAGGCTCCCGGTTCACAGACAATGTGGCGACCTGGGTGCCAACCAGGGGCCACGCATGCCCCTCCCGCCCAGTCTCACTGGGAGGGCCCGGGATGGTTTTAAAGTGGAAACTGGGTCCTGGAAGTCCCCACTTAAAACCCGATTTCATGGGGGATAAACTCCAAACGCCTATGCACACCAAGGCCTCGCGGTGTCCATGGCTCAGAGTCCAGGCATGTTCGGGGTCTCACAAGGCTGCTGGCAGCGCGGCAGCCGGGGCCGGGGCCCATCGTAGGCAGGGTTCTCATCCACGTGCAGGTGTTTGCTGGCTGATTTCAGCTCCTTGCCTGATGTCTCGGGGCAGCTGCTTCTCCATAGCCGGCGGGGCTGCAGAGAGCCTGCGCCTCCCTGTCACTCATTCTTTTCTGTGTGCCCTCCGTGGCCCTTGCCCCCGCCCCCAGCCCAGGAAGGCTCTCTAGCTGTTTTTAGGGTCACGCAAGCATGGCACCCCTGACTCAACGAGCTGCAGAACCAGGGATTCTGGAGGGAGGCGTGGCTCTTCGACTCTCTTACCTCCGACCAGCTTTCAAAAGCTGCCCCTCATGAGGCCAGGCCACCCAGGGCCATCGCCCCTCTGTTTAAAGCCCCCAGTGTGTCACAGCTGCAGAATCTCTTGGGTTCACCATCTTACATGGGTCCCCACAGGTGCAGCCCACGTGACAGAGCCCCAGGGATGGGGGGGCTGTTGTGAAATTCCGCCGGCCACAGTGTTCACGTCAGGCAAACTTTTTTTAGAAAACAGACTTTCGTTTTCTTTCCCGACTGCAAAAGCAATATAAGTCCATAGGCTAGAATCTAGCATCCTTAGACATACACGAAGACGAAACTACAATCTGCTCGTAATACCACTTCCCACCTAAAATATGTACATCACTGTAATTTTTATTTATTTCTTTCTACGTAATGGGACCATAATTTAGAATTTAAAACACTTGCCATTAGCAGAAGTGTTCTTTGAGGATACGAACGTGGCTTCATACTCCCCGTGTGAAGACGGACTCAATTTATTTACTCTCTTCTCTTTTACAGCTCTGGTTGCTTCCAGTTTTTAGCTATTATGAATAATTCCGATGAATTCACTCCAGCACATCTAAGTGCTTGTTCAGAGCTTACTATTGACTTGAAGGTTTGAGGCAGAGATACTTAAAGGAATGGGGCCAGATGCCAATAAAACAATCAATCAGAAGTGAACAGGCACACCTTGAATGGGTTATTTGGAAAATAGAATCAGTTTTCTTAAGTGTGTTTTTTTTAACAAGCAATTACGGAGGAAACCAAGATACTCCAGAGCCTTTTGGTGTAAATCTTCACCAGCGTGGGGGCGGCGTTTACACCAGGCCACCCAACTCACATGCTGACTGCCCGGCCCACAGACGTGGTTGTGCCACCAGTAGAGCTTCATAACAGCTCCTGGGGGGAAAGACGGGGGAGCCAGGGAGGGAACGAGAAAGATGTGGGAGGGAGTTGGGTTTGGGTGGGAGGGGGCAGTGGGGGGGCATTGAAGGGTCAGGACTGCAGAGAAAAGGAAGGGAGGGCCCCTGGGTGGGGCCACGGGGCTGAGCAGACGCCTGGGCCGACGTGAACGCTGCCCGTGCTGTGGAGCTCGATCGAGGGATGTAAAAACTGATCTCTGTGTCTTTGTGGGTTTGGGTTTCACCTTGGTGGTTGGCTTGCTTTGAGCGCAGCGGCCGGTCAGCTGAGCCCGTGCCTGGGGCTGAGCTGAGTGTGCGGGAGGCGCTCTTGGACCCGTTCTGGGAGGTCAAGTGCAGGCTGGTCTCTTCCCATGGAGTGGAGGCCATGGGAGGGCAGCGTGTGGTTGGTTTGTGACCTTACCCTCTCTAGGGGTGTGTGCGTGTGTTGGGAAGGGGGCAGGAGGGGACTGTGAGACCAGGGACAGAGCAAGAACAAAGGCGGGCTGTAAGGGGTCCCAGAGTGGGCCGCTGAGATGCTGGGGAAGCCGTCCTGGGCTGAGATGCTGGGGAAGCCGTCCTGGGCCACTGAGATGCTGAGGAAGCCGTCCTGGGCCGAGACGCTGGGGAAGCCGTCCTGGGCCGAGACGCTGGGGAAGCCGTCCTGGGCCGAGACGCTGGGGAAGCCGTCCTGGGCCGAGACGCTGGGGAAGCCGTCCTGGGCCGAGACGCTGGGGAAGCCGTCCTGGGCCGAGACGCTGGGGAAGCCGTCCTGGGCCGAGATGCTGGGGAAGCGGTCCCATGCAGACGGTGCTGACCCAGGAGAACTGTTTTTCCCCGTGTCCCGGGAGGCGCCTCTCCTTCGTGGTTTTGCCCAAGCCCTTTGCAGTGTCATGCGTCTTTCCCCCCACCTCAGCATTGGGAAGAGGTGACCTCTGTGTGTCCCCTGCCAAGTAGCCCAGTGGGCTCTCTCCTCTCCCAGAAGCTTCCCTGTCGGGTGGTTGGGAGCTTAGTAGAAGCAGTTCACAGGTGAGGTAGTGCCCGGGGTGCCAAGCTCTAGCCACCGCCTGGAAGGAAGCCCAGCCCACTGTCTGCCCTTTTGTGGTCTCAGTGAGCACTGAGCCAGGCGTGGGGTGTGTGGGACCCGGGATCTGTCCCTGGGAAAAATCTCCAGGCGGTGGCTCTGCCCCTCGACCTTTGAAAGCCCTGTGCTGCCCAGTTTTACAGGCTGAGGCTTGGCAAGGCCAGACACTGGTGTAGACAGTGCTGCTCAGATGGGCCTTGCTTCTCGGGGACCTTGCCAGTGTCTGGAGACCTTTTTGACTGTCAAGACGAGGAAGGTGGTAGAGGTGGCTGGGGGTGCTGCCCATCCAGTGGGCAGAGGCCAGGGCTCTGCTCAACAGCCTACAAGCACGGGACAGCCCTCCCACCCAGGAATTATTCTGCCTCGAGTGTCAGCAGTGTCAGGGTTGAGAAACCCCAATATAGACTAAAGTATGACCGCTATTACCAGGAAGCCTGCGTCCCTAGTTGGCGAGACAGAAACCGGAGTCCACGGGGGAGCCGGCTGCCTGAGCTCTATTTAGGGAAAGAAGCGTGACCTACTTTTCAGCACTTCCCCTAAAGCAAGATCAGGCAGAAATCTCAAATATCCCCCACGTGGAAGAAGACAAACAGCAAAGGTTCAAAGTTCTTGGCTGGGTTCCTCGTTTACATGACAAGGGGACACTGGCCGCTAGGAAAAGCTGGGCGAGGATGGAGGGTCCCTCACGGAGTGTCCCTGAGGAAGGTGGCCCGGCCCTGCCTCCGCCGGCGCCGGCAGGGCTTCCAACCCCAGGCAAAGCATTACCGGCCCGAGACATGGCCTCCCTCTGGGCGGTTTAGGCTAAGTGCGTTTCGTGGCCCCTTTGGGGACCTATTCCAGCCGACTGTCTTCATTACAGGTGGTGCCTCTGGGGCCAGTGGTGAGAGAGTCGTAAGCGACCAGGTCATAAATTTCATGTCAGAGACCCCGTCCCTTCCCGCACCAGGAACCTGCAACAGCTAGCTTTTAGTGTTTTCAGAAACCGTCCCACTTGAATGTGCAAGCTGAGGGTTGAAGAACCCTGAGGTCAGAGGATGGGTTTTATGAGCCCTGAAACTGTCACACAAAATTGTTTGTGAGTTCGGTTACCTGAGGGAGGAGAGGCTCCATTGATTTCAGCACATCCCCTAAGGAGCCTTCGTTCCAAACGCTAAGAGCCATTGCTGTGGGCTCCCTCTTTCCTCAGATATGTATTGAGCGTCTGTTATGCGCCAGCGCTGTGCTCCCTCCCGAGGGGGAGAGAGTGGGGCTGAGGTGGGGCGGGGGGAGTCTGACTGAAACTCAGAGAAGCCGAGAAGGAGTCTGAAGAGTGTGGGGAGGAAGGCACTTCCTCTGCCCTCTGGACTCCTCTGGCTGGCCGAAGAACTAAACTGGCGTGAGACGGATTAACAGGAGAAAAATCAAAGCAAAGTTAAGTAACACTCACGTGGGCGAGACCCCGGGAAACGGAGCAACTTGCCAGCCTGGGCCCAGACCTTCGCCTTAAATACCATCTGCAGCTGAAGCCAAAGAAGATGTTGGGGTAGTGGTTTGAGACGTCAGAGGGAGGAAGATGGAGAAGCAAATGTTTGGTAGATGACGCGTGGCTGGGCCGCGCCGAGACCGTGGGACACAGAGTGGACTCTGACCGTCGGGCCCTGCCGCGTCCCCCACACCCGGCCGAGCTGTCTGCCTCTGCTGACACCCCTGTCCCGGAGCAGGCC
This sequence comes from Sus scrofa, assembly GCF_054392235.1. Taxonomy (NCBI): domain Eukaryota; kingdom Metazoa; phylum Chordata; class Mammalia; order Artiodactyla; family Suidae; genus Sus; species Sus scrofa. The sequence goes on along the minus strand of NC_139389.1, from coordinate 2,652,970 downwards.
CTTTGTCTAAATTCGTTAGGCAGGTAAGGGGGCGATAACAAGAAAGCCTTCTTGAATCTTCTGTTTCATAAAAATGATCACCCTAAGGCCATCCTCATGCCAAAGAGACACATTTGGCGTGACAAGTTTTGTCCCCCTGCAAGAGGAAATCATGGAATTAATCAAGGCCCACTGAAGGAAGCAATTGAAAAATTTGGAGCGCCTAAAAATGTTTCTTGTTTGATACTGATAAGCATTCTTTTATGTACCCAAGCACCATTCCAACACCACCGCAGCAATGGAGAGGAGACGCTCTGGTGGTGAATATTTAGATGAAGCCGATTTTTATTCATGGGTGGTAAAACTCTCTAAGACGCTGATTCTTAAAATAGAACCTCCCGTGTGGACGATGTGCCCACAGTCCCTGTGTCCCCGTGTCCGAGTCTCCCCTTTGATAAGGACACCGCTTGTGCTGGACTAGGGCCACCCCGACGACCTCATCTTAACCAATGGCATCTACAGTGACCCTGCTTCCAAATGAAGTCATATCCTGAAAAGCCGGGGGTTAGAAATTTGGCATAGGCACTTGAGAGGCTCAATTTAACCCATGAAAAGGGGAAGAGTTGGCAGAGTATTTCAGCCGGATTCTTCCATCCCACCGCCTGCAGGGGAGAGGACCGAAGCATTTCAGAGAAGCAGGGGACCAAGCGTGGGGTCGCATCTTGAGAGGCCGTGGGAGGACCCCTCCTTATGTCCCTTCCGTGAAGCCTCCAACCCTAGCGCCTCTCCCCGCAGCAGCTCGGTCCACACTGGCCAGGGTTGCAGGGTAGGATGTTCAGACGCGGGAGCCTGAGGCCGGGTGTCCCAGCTCCGTGTCTGGTCTCTGTCCCTGCGTCCTGGTACCCTCCCAGCCCGCCTGGGAGCCAGGGACAAAAACGGCCCCCACCAGAGGTGCTGTATTTTAGAAAATACAGTTTAACCTGCTCAATGATAAAAATAACACATGCTCATCATAACTAAGTTGGAAATGACACAGGAGTTGAAAGCGCGTAGGAAAATCACTCCTAATTCCAAGACCCAGACAACCCCTCCTAAGGTTTGGCTTCTATTTCATGCATTCTTGTCTTCTTTTTTCTATGCATATTTCACAGTCTGGACCATGCTCTCTATTCGACTATATGCTTTGATTTTTCTTATAATACAGTATGATATCTCCTCTGCTATTACAAGTTATGCTTAAACATTCTTTCAATAGCTGAAGATGACTAAATAATAATACAGAGAGTCTGGTATTTTCTGCATTCTACTGTTCCAGGCAATTTATATACATTTTTTTCAATTTAATTCTAAGAACAGCCCAGTGCGGTAGCAATAGTTGTCATCATATAAATTGATAAGAAAATTGAGGCTCAGAGTTCTAGTAATTTGTTTAGTATCACACAATTATTGAACAGCCAAAGAGAGATTCTCAGACAAGTTTATTTGACTCTGCTTTCCATGCTTCTAATTCCTGCCTAATTTCTCTATTCTTGGACGTGGATTTGCTTCCAAATTTTTACAGATATAAAGACTGCAATGTACATCTTTAGACAGAAAAAATTTTCCCCTGGATAAATTCGCAGAGCTGGAATTGCCAGGACAAAGATTTGAACATTAAGAAAAAATGTTTTTGCTACCTTATTACCAATTTGCTTTGCAAAAGGCTGTGCTCTTTTGTGTCTCCTCCAGCACTGTTCCCGCTCGCCTATACCCAGCACCTGCCAGTCAGACTCTATAAACATCCTGCTATTTATAAAGCGGATTGTTTTCGCTTTGTGTCTGCCTTTATTTTATTATTAGTAAGGTCCCATCCCCCCCCCCCGCCCATGTTTTAAGCCATTTGTATTTTCTACTAATAATCTGGGCCCATTTACCCATTGAGGGCTCAGTATTAAATTGAATTATGCGTGATGAACATTTCTGTAGGTCAAAAATTGGTGGGACTTCTGGGGTGGCCTGGTAGTTGAGGATTTGGCATTGTCACTGCTGTGGCTTGGGTTCAGTCCCTGGCCCAGGACTTTCTGCATCCTGTAGGCGTGGCCAAAAGAAATTGTTGCCTATGAGCTCAACCAAATAGTTTTTTCAAATGCATTAAGAACATTAATCTTTAGATATATTGTCTGTAGACATTTTTGTTTATGTTTTGATATAAATGTTTCGATTTCCAAAATGAGTGTAATAATCTGGACAGGATTTGAGTGGTAGTGAAGATGGCAGGCTGGTGATTTCCAGGGACTAATTTTTAAAATGTCACGCTTTCACGTGCTCTTTGTCCCTCCTGCACTTCCTACACCCCCACCTCTCCCCAGATTTGAGTCCGCAAAGATGCCTCTCTATGAAGTAGGTCAAGGCTTGGCATCACCTTTGGAGGCAGAATAGGAAATGTCATGGGAAGAATTAGAGGTGCCAGTAAAACGAGCAACAACGACACGGCTGCATTTCGGCCGATGCCTTCTCTCAGTCAAACAATCAAAACTAGCCTGAAAGCACTCGGAGGCGTAGCTTTTACTGCGGCAGCTCAGAGGCTCTTTAAAGACGTGGTGACTGTGGCTTAGGCGAAGGGACACACCTGGTGTGTGTGACCACCCTGAAGGGGCTGCATCTCCTTTCTAGCCACAGTGAAGATAAAACCCGACCACCTGGATCGGCCACAATTCGACGTCTTCTCTTTCCTGTAGGTAGGCAGGCACCAGGGCAGGTAAGCGCGCGTGCGTTATAAACACCTAAAAGGAAGCGCGAAACTCAGCCGTGGAGCTCAGATCACTGTCAGATAGAAGCTCGTGGTGAGGGAACAGCCGTGGGTATTTCGGAGATTGCCGAGAAGCTTGTCCTGGTAACAGTTGGTGCTCAGGACCCTCGTTTGCAGAAACCGTTGCTTGTGTTCACAGGGTAGAGGGCTGGGGTTGTGCCCCCGCCCCGCTTCCTCGAGCCTCTGCTTAAGACGATTCATACCAGCTGTCCCTTGGCCCAAACGCTTTTTCTCGTCACAAACCACAAAGATGGGAAGCAAGTCTTGGCTGCTGCCGAGGCTTTGATCAACCCAGTGGATCTCGCTGCCTTCCGCAAGTCTAAATGGGACTGCATCTCGTGTTCCTGGGGTGGCTCTCAGGAGGGGCACTGGAGACAGGACAGTGAGTGGCGGATACAGTGAACCCTGACCTGACTGCTGGAGGCTGTGCATGCAGTGGGTTTTCCCAGGAAGGACGCGGCCCTGCCACCTGGCTCCTACTGGTCCGATGCTGGCCAGGCTGAGAACAGTGCTTCGGGCCAATGAACCCTGGGAATCCAACGTGCAGTGTCGCTCCTGGCTCCAGCCACAGAGCAGCCGGGACAGAGCCCTGCTGCCACCAGCCCCTGCGCACGAGGCCCTGCCTGAGCTGGACCAGGTTTCGTGGAGACGACGAGGCGCACACGCATCCCAGATGCTCTGTGCAAACAGCCGCCTGAACACACCTGCGCTTTCTGAGGCCTGACTGCAATGTAACCACGGGGTCTGGGCTGTGGTCCACTGCTGGTGTTTAGGGCCCACCCCGTTTCCGCATCCCCTCTCTGTGCTGTTGGGGTGCAGGTCTTAAGAGTTGTGGGAGTTCCCGTCGTGGCACAGTGGTTAATGAATCCGGCTAGGAACCATGAGGTTGCGGGTTCGGTCCCTGCCCTTGCTCAGTGGGTTGACGATCCGGCGTTGCCGTGAGCTGTGGTGTAAGTTGCAGACGCGGCTCGGATCCAGCGTTGCTGTGGCTCTGGCGTAGGCCAGTGGCTACAGCTCTGATTCGACCCCTAGCCTGGGAACCTCCATATGCCGTGGGAGCAGCCCAAAGAAATAGCAAAAAAAGACAAAAAAAAAAAAAAGAGAGTTGTGGTTGTCATGATAGAGGGCTCATTGCACATACTCTGAATATAATCATCAGACTCACTCAAGAACATTAAAAATAATTTGCTAAGAGAACAGGAAGAACAGAAAGAGAAAGAAGCTGGTCATAGCTTGAAATGAATATGAGGAAATGTAATTACACTTTCAAAGTGATAACACTGTCCCCTGTTCATTTTTTATCAGTTTGCATATTATATTTCCACACACACACCCCCCCTGGGGTCTAGAACTCTCCCTTGGACACATGTCAGTGGTGACGGTGAAGCTCCTCCAATGAGCCGTGGGTGGGTCTTGTCTTAAGTCCAGGGCCTGGAACCCAGTGGTGCAGGATGTGCACTGTCCCACCCAGGTTCTCCCAAGGCCTCACTACCTGGCTCCCCGGCCGCCACTCCCTCTCTGTCCAGACCCATCCTGCGAGCTGCCTAATGCAGCCCTGAGGCCTAAGCAGCAATAAACCGCTTCCCTGCTGAAGCAAGTGCCATGACTTCATGGTCCCCAGCGCTCCAGGCCCTGGGGACAAAGGGCAATTGCTTCTTGTCGGCTCTGTATGACTCATACACTTTCCAGCCCCTCAACCCCGCCAGTCTGCGCGGATGCCCAGACCAGGTCAGACCGCCTCTCACAAGCTTCCTAATGGTCTAACCATCATCTCCCCAGCCCTGCTCACAATCCCAACTCTTCTTTTTTTCAGTCTTTTTAGGGCTGCACCCACAATATATGGAGAATCCCAGCCTAGGGGTCGAATCGGAGCTACAGCTGCCGGCCTACACCACAGCCACAGCAACGCCAGATCCAAGCTGTGTCTGTGGCCTACACCTCAGCCCACTCGAACACCGGATCCTTAACCCACTGAGCGAAGCCAGGAATGGAACCCGCGTCTTCGTGGATGCTCGTCGGGCTCGTTAACCGCTGAGCCATGATGGGAACTCCAATCCCAGCTCTTGATCCAGGTCTGTGAGGCTCAGGGCTGGGCTGTCTTCCTCACTGGGTTTCTGCAGGACCCGGTGGAGACGCGCTCCGTGAGTGTCTGCCGACTGGGGAGTGACGGTCCTAGCGGCCAGGCTGGCCCTGGTGTTTAGCACTCCAAGGCCATTTCCGCCACAGTCAACTCCATCTGCACCTAGGCACCTGTTCCCTCCGCCTGGGGTGCTCTGCCCTCTTCCCGCTTCCTCCTGGCCTCTCCTGGCGCCACCCAGCTCTTTCCCCTGCAAGAGCGCCCGGATCCCTACCCGGCTGACCCACGGAGAGTTCGCCCACTTCCAAGTTCCCAGGGGGGCCGGCGCTCCCTGCCCCACAGACACAGCCTTAATCGCATCCTGCCTTGCCTTGCACAAGACCTGGATGCGCCCTGTGCTTGCGCCAGGACCCCTCGTCAAATGTGTACCCAGCCCCGACTCCTCCGAGTCCGGAGCCGAGCTGAGCACAGACCGGCCGCTGGATAAACGTCCACCCGATTGGTTGTGGCTGGGCGCCTCTCCTGCTTCTCCCCAAAGGTCCAGAGCCCACGCATCACTCCAGGACCGCGTCCTCCACCTCCAGGTGGCTCCGCGAGTGACACCCCACACTGACCTCCCCCTGGCTCCCAGCCCCTGCGGGACACGGTTGAGCAGCCCTCCTGCGTGCGTACCCATCACTTGGCAGCTTCACGTGAGTCCTGTCGCGGCCTGGCCCTCTGGGTCGTGGGTGCCTCCCAGGGGAACCCGCCCCCCCACCTGGAGACCCAGCTCATCTTGAGTTGCCCTTCACCCACATGCCCGGAGAACATAAGGCCTGAACGCGTGTGACTAGGGGCCAGCCGCCCTCTCCCGGGGCCTCTGGATGAGTCACAGTGTCTGGTCCTGGAGGTTTTTGCCGGAAGTCCTCGGTGGGGGGGGAGGGAGGCAGCAGAGCTGGGAGACCCGATGACTCACCACCAGGACACCCAGCGTTTTCTTGGGCACAGAGAGACCCACCTCTTTGCGATTTCAAAGAAAGCCCACTCTGCCTGGCACAGAGGGGGGACTTAACACACATGGAAACAGAGGAAAAACAACCATGACCCTTGGTACAAGTGTCCTACCCCAGGGTCTTCAAACACTGGCTTGTGAGCCTCGTAAAATAACACTGGAAGTCTGTGTATTCATCCGCCCTTTTTTAAGTTGGCATCTACAGTTTTTCATCACATGTTTAAGTGCTTATTTCTAATTGACAGGTGATAGGAAGCGTTAAATATTTTATACGGTGAAAGAGGATCGGGATTGATCATAATTTGAGTATTTATGCTTGGATAAAGCAGATTTTCATTACTTTGTTGAGCAAAGCATGCCCTATCTGGAGGATGTCAGGTAGACTTTTGTGTTTGATTTATTGTATTTTGGAAAATCTGATAGTCCTGCAAAAACTATATTTTAAAGGATCAGCATCGCAAGCCCGTGGTTCTTTGCATACTGTGAGTTATGAGCGCCCTGGGCCAGCAGGCCCTTCCTCTCGCAGAGTGTGTATCAGACCAGGGAGGACAGAAAGCCTGATGGGCTTGGGGGCCTTGGCGGATCATTAGCTCCCGTTTATCCTGTGGTTTCACACGCCCACCTGCAGCAAAGACGTGAGACAAGAGTTGGGATGGACGAGGGAGACGGCTTTCGTCTGTAAAGTGAGAACAGGCATATTCTGAACGGAGGCTCCATCCAAGCAGACCAGGCTTCGTCCGTGACATCCGTAGCCATCGGTGTCCTCGGGACTGTCCCTGCCTGCGGTCATCGGAAAAGTCGTCACGTCTTCTGGGAAGCGTGTGCCCAGGTGGAGGAGCGCCGGGCCACCCTGGGCTCAGCGCCGAGCCGGGGTGAGCCAGGGGCAGGTCTGCTCCGGGCTGGGGGCCCCTGCTCCTCTTGCTCCATGGAAAGGGCGCCCTCATCTCGCCACCGGGAGGCAGGCTAGGGTCCAGCAGCCGGGACGAAACGGGGAGAATCCTCAGATAGTAAATGTCACGCGTTACCAACGCCACCAGAAACTCAAGGGCGGCTGAGCCCGAGACCGCCAGCGGAACCGCCAGCTCTGGAGGAGGGAAGGCTGAGGGTGGCGGGCAGCCCCGCTGAGGCAAGGGCAGCGGGCGCAACCGGCAGGCCCAGGCTAGGCCACCCGCAGCCCGTCGAGACCATTTCACGGCCTCCGCGGTTCTTTTGCCAGCCTTTCATCGGGAAAGCCAGAGGCGCCTGGGTCCCCAACTTGCAGGCTTGTCTTAGAGGGGAGTGATTTAACCCCTGTTGTGGCAAGTGCTCCAGATAGAGTCTGGCCTCAAGCTGTGTAGTCCCAGCCTTCTGAGGCCCCCCAGGCTCAAGCTCTGGTCCCCCGTCTTGTTTTTCTTAGGCAGAACAGACCCTGCCAGGCCACTGTGCCTCAGCCGCCCCCTCCACCCAGGAGACCCCCCCCCCATTCGTTCACAGAGCTTTGCCTCGAAGCCTGCTTTCTCCAGCGTGTTCAGCGCACTCAGCAACTTCAGCGTATTCAGCGTACTCACCCCTAGAGCAGAGTGGGGTCCACTGCTGTGTCGGCATTACCCAGGACTTTTGTGGGGAAAAGAGTAGATTCCGAGGACAAACCCGGGGACACCGATCGGCAGATCTGGATTCAGTCTATAACATCGGAGCCCCTGTGACAACACAGAGGAACGTGCACTTGCAGAAGCCACCGGGGTGCTCGTCTGTGTGCTGAACCTGGGCTCCATCAGTGCTGTGGTCTGAATACTTGTTTTGCTCCAAATATTTCCATTGAAATCCTCGTCCCCAGGGTGACGGAGCGGTAGGGGGAGGTGGGGTCTTGGGGGAATTGATGGGGTTATGACGGTGGGGCCCCTGTGATGGGATTAGTACCCTAGTCAAAAGGATGTCTTCTGCCCCGAGGGTGCCGGCTGTCGTGACCCAGAAGGCAGGCCGTCAGCAGACACCACATCTGCCAACACCTTGACCTTGGACTTGCCATGCCGGCGCCGCCGTGAGAGATACTTCCATTGTTTATAGACTGCGGTGCTCTGTACAGTGGCCTAGACGCACTAAGACAAACAGGTGCAGTCAGGGTCGCTGGCCCGTCCCCGACCTCCTCCACACCAATGCTGCAGCGTCCTGTGTCACACCGCGATTTACTTGTGGGCCTGCTTCTCCCACCAGTCTCTGAATTCTCCGGGAGATAAGCGCCCTTCATGCCTGCCCAGCAAGCACAGTGCCGGCTGCGTGGGGGTGCTTAATTGCCATTTGTTCAGTGGTCAGGGTGTCCCCACCAAAGGGTACAGCAGAGAGGAAGGAAGACCCCTCTGGGGGTGTCAGTGCATAAAGCTCTGGAATTCAAAGAGCACTGCCTGCCGGGGTCTGGGGTTAAGCTGACCAGCTGTGCAGGTGTGAAGGGCAGGCCCACGCAGCAAGCGGTGGTGAAGCCTCTGCAGCTGGAGCCCGTCTCTGTGCCTGTGGACCTGTCACCTGGTCAGGTTGATGGGGTGGCCGTGACATCTGCTCTGGCGGTGATGTGTGTCGGGGGGGGGGGGGGGTCTGGCCACCTCCTAGCCTGCCAAGGTCATGGTGAGATGAACATTCACTCAGTCCCGTCTGAGTCTCCAGGAGTCACCGGTGAGCGTGTGCAGTCCTGGAGGGGCCGTGGCCATAATGTCCCACCTCTCGTCCATCTCCCCTTTCTTCCCCAGGACGAGAATTTTTGGAAGGCAACAGTGTACCTGGCTGAAAAGCTGCCTTCCCCAGCCATTAACTGGGAACTACCAGCCATTAGCTGCCCCTTTCCCCGGGGCGGTTAATGAGATTTAAGCAGGAGTCACGGCAGCTGCCTTCCTCTCTTCCTTCTTGAAGCCTGGGGTGCTGTTCTCCACGGCGGGCAGATGCCGCGAGCAGAAAGCTAGAAGTAACGGGGTCACTGGTGATGTCGTGGAGCCAGCACTGCCGCCACAGATGCCGCCCTCTGGACTGGTTTTATGTGACAGACGAAACAAACACGCGCCCCAAACTCTGTATTGTTGGGCAGCTGACATCCAGGTTTCCGCGTTGTCCTGACCTCCACGTTGCTGGGAACACTTGCCTTGTGAGCCGATTGCCTAACGTGCGTTTCTTACTGCTGTTCACGAGGCCCCCGAGAGGTGCCCGGCTCAGCCTCTACTCCAGCTGCAGCTGCAGCTGCAGCTGCCGCCAGGTCTTCGGGTCACTGAGGTGCTCTGCCTGGGCCTGTGCAGTCTTTTAAGTCACTGCAAAGCCAGCAGCTGGGTGCACAGCACCTGCGACATCAGCTCTTGTGACATCAGCCAGATGAGTCTCCGACTCTTCCCTGAAGCCACTGTGCCTGGGGATGGGGCTCTGGGGAATGGTTTCCTGGCCTTTTTAATTTGGACCCAGAGGACCCACAGAGCTGGGAAACTATCATCCAGAGATTTTCTCCCTCAAAGACAGTCGCCTTCGAGTTTAATTGCATATGCTTAAATCTTCCATCTGCACGAAGATTCCCTGGGCCGGGATGGCCAGGAACGAGGGGAGAGTGGGAAGAGTTCCCAGTGCGGTCGGAGGGGGCGGAGGATGTGCACAACAGCATGGACTCCGTATAAAGGATAACAACAGCATGTAACCGGGAGCAGGGGCCGCAAGGTGCAAGGACTTCAAGTCTTCTCGTGTGAAGGGGTTTTGCAGTTGAGGCCAGAGATCAGCGCCTCCTAAGAAGATCTAGAAAAAGCTGTAAGCGTCACCTGCCCCTAGTGAAACGGGGACGTTAGTCCAGAATATCATGTCTAAACCGAATCCTGCTGAGGGGAGTCCCAAGAATCCTTACGCTGTGATGAAAACGTAGACGAGAGGGCTGTGTGAGCACACGCACATGGGCTCGGGGAGCCCGAGAGAACGGGGTGCAGATCCCTCTGTGCCAGCACCGTGAAGTCAGGGCACGCCGTCCATCCAGCACGGTTGTTCCACGGGGGCACTAAGACGCCGTGGGCAAAAGGCCTGGCCACAGAGAAGCCGGGATCGAGGCGTGGGATTGCCCAGCACAGTGGCGGTCAGGACTGGCTTCAACGTTCTGCAGCTGGTGGTCTGAATCCAGCCTCCGCAACTTCCGTGCTCGGGGACCTTGGACAAGTCGGCTGGCCTCTCCAAGCCTCAATTTTCTGACTTGCAAAGTGGGGCGATGCTGCATCATAATGAAAGGATTCTTGTGAGGAATATGACGTCATGTATGGCCTGCCAGCTCTCAGCAGGACACCTAAAGCAGAGCGAGACCTCAGCACACGATGCTGCCATGCGGGAGCCTCTCCCTCCTCCGCCCCTTCTTCTCTCCCCTCTTCCTTTTCCTCCTCCTCAGCCCCAGGAGAGACAGAGCCTGTTCTCCTTCTCGCCAAAGACTAGTTTGTTAACACCCGCCTGGACCAGGAAAACTTGGGTTTCCTGGGACCTCAGATGTGTTTCAAATTGTGTTCCACAGACACTAGTTGTCCCCTAACAGTTACGTGGGCACAGGACTAGTTATGTCCATGAGCTGTGGGTGGAACGGATGCCATTCATCCATGTCAGAGCGCAGAAGAGTGAGCCCTAACTCTCCACGTGCCCGCTTCCCCTGCCTGGTGGCTCCTGGAGCCACACGCTGCCCTGGTCACAACGTGCCGGAACCTCCATTAGCTCAGGTTCCTGAGTGGCTGTCTGGACCCACATGAGCTGTGTTCAGCTACCGGATTTTGAGGTTGATTTGTTACAACAGCATAACCTACCTTATCCTGACTGATGGGAATCATTGCACCAGCTACTGATACGAGTTATGTGAAAAAGTATCTCCAAGTCAAATACGGGTAGAAAGTGCTAGGTTTCAAAACAAGTTTATTCTGGACTTTGTAGACCCTTTCGGATGTTCGTGTCCCTTGTGAAGCTCTGAGGTTTTCCAGAAGAATTCAGCAAAACACTGTTTTTTAAAAAGCACGTTTTAAAGGTCTAGTGTTCTACAAAACACTCTTTGGAAACGGCTGGCCACCACCCTGCTTCATTTAAAAGAAAGATTTGTTTGTTAATGTCTCTGTATCTGCTTCACATGCATGCCTTTTGTAATGATGATAGGGGACAACGTGTTTCAAAAACAGCTCAAATCTGGAGTTCCCATTGTGGTGCAGTGGAAATGAATCTGACTGGGAACCATGAGGTTGCAGGTTCGATCCCTGGCCTCCATCAGCGGGATGAGGATCTGGCGTTGCCGTGAGCTGTGGTGTAGGTTGCAGTCATGGCTCGGATCTGGCATTGCCGTGGCTCTGTCATAGGCCGGTGGCTACAGCTCCAATTAGATCTCTAGTCTGGGAACCTCCATACGCTGCAGGTGTGGCCCTAAAAGGACAAAAGACAAAAAAAAAAAAAAAAAAAAAAGGCTAAAATCCAGTTTTTTTATTAAAGTACAGTTGCTTTGCAGTGTTGTGCCCATTTCTGCTGCACAGCAAAGTAACCCATGGGAATATATCTATTCCCTTTCTTATATTATTTTCCATCACGGTCTATCCCAAGAGACTGGATATAATTTCCTGTGCTGCACAGTAGGAGCTCATTGCTTATCCATTCTAAATGTAATAGTTTGCATCTACTAACCCCAAACTCCCAGCCCATCCCTCCCCCAACCTTCTCCCTCTTGTCAACCACAAATCTGCCCTCTAGGTCTGTGGGTCTGTTTCTGTTCTGCAGATAGGTTCACTTTTGCCTTATTTTAGATTGCGCATATCATATGGTATTTGTATTTCTGATGTACTTCACTGAGTATGAGAGCCTCTAGTTGCATCCATGTTACTGCAAATGGCATTATCTCGTTCTTTTTCATGGCTGAGTAGTATTCCATTGTGTATATGCACCACATCTTCTGAATCCGTTCATCTGTCAGTGGTCATTTAGGTTGTCTCCATGTCTTGGCTATTGTGCATAGTGTTGCAGTGAACATATGGGTGCATGTGTCTTTTTGAATGAAGGTTTTGTCCAGATATGTGCCCAGGAGTGGGATTGCTCGATCATATGTTAGTTCTATATTTCGTTTTCCGAGGTACCTCCATACTGTTCTCCATAGTGGTCGTACCAATTTGCATTCCCACCAACAGTGTAGGGGGGTTCACTTTTCTCCACACCCTCTCCAGCATTTGTTATTTGTAGACTTTTCAATGACAGCCATTCTGACCAGTGTGAAGTGGTACCTCATGGTGGTTTTGAGCTAAAATCCAATCTTACATGTTTCCCTCTTCCCTCTGCCTTAGGAAACCACTGGAAGTTGTTAACGTATTTTCCCGTGTATGACTTTGTACTTTTATTTCATATGCATTGCTTCATAATTACGCAATGCTTTGTGTACTTTAAAACCTTCCAAAAATGGAGTCTGTTATATGTATCCTTTTGCAGCTTGCTTTGTGGCTCGGTAATAGGTCTGATATTTTGATTTATTGAACCTGGTAGATGCAGTTCCTGTACGTTAACCCCTACATGACACTCAATCAGTTGTCACATCTATAACTTCTCCATCTAACCTCCTATGAATGAAAAGTTTATCTTTTATTCTTGTACATATTTCTTTGTTTTCATTTCTTCTCACCTCACCAAGTTGGCCAAAGTGGAAAAGTCCAGTAACACTGAGTGTGGTAAGAACATGAGGAAGTGTAACCTCTGGAGTTCCACACGGCTGCTGGGAGCCCAATTTAGTGACCCCTCGGCGCCGGCAGTGATCAAAGGTCCATTTTGTATTTTGTTTAGGAAACTTCCAGAACCACTTTCCTTTGGTTCTACTTTATTTTCTACGGCAAGTAAACAGCTTATCATTCTAGACATCGCAAAAACTAAAAACTGCTCTGCACCTTCTATACTTTTTTGGGGAAATGGAGACGCCAAGGGGGCTGGGAAACCAATTCAAGTGTTTAACAGTTTTTGAGTAGGAGTTCTCATTGTGGTTCAGCGGATTAAGAACCTGACTAGTATCCACGAGGACGCAGGTTCAACCCCTGGCCTCACGCAGTGGGTTTAGGATCTGGCGTTGCCACGAGCTCTGGTGTAGGTCACAGAGGCACCTCAGATCTTGTGTTGCTGTGGCTGTGGTGTAGGCTGGCAGCTGCAGCTCCACTTTGACCCCTAGCCTGGGAACTTCCATATGCCACAGGTGCAGCCCTTATGAGACACAACAAATTTTTTTAGTAAGTTTATTATAAGTTCAGGTGTATCTGAAAATATTAATAAAGAGTAAGCTTACTCATCTTCCATTATATCCTGCACTGGTGCTGCTTTGTAACCCTGTGCGTTTTGTTAAGAGAGCTGCCCGCCCCCATCCCTGCTCTCCAGGCCTAACCTCTTGCATCTTTTTGCTCTGGTAGGGACTCCGTTCAGCTTAGCCACTCCCACCCCCCTCGTTTGCCTATGAAACAACCACCCAACCACCGAGGGAACTTTCAAAAACACCAGTCCCTGGGGCTCCCCCCCAGAGATCCTGATTAAGTTGGATTTTGAGCCACTGTGTCACACAATTCGACTTAGCAATACAGAGGTTTACACGAGCCATTCATGGCGCAGACACACCTGCCTGCACACACGTTGATGTCTATCTTTCGCCTTCCTTCGGAGGCTGTAACTTGGGCGGACTTTTCACATGAGCCATCCTGCTCCCGCCCCTCTGACTGACGGTGCGACGTGGGGAAATTCCTTCATTCTGGTGTCCTGGTCCCTCCTCGGGAAAACGGAGGTGGTAATCACAACAGACTTTTCAGCGCTGTTGCGAGCATCCAACCGCATTATACATGCACGTAAAATGGAGAGCAGTTTGCAAATGTTAGTCATCCTGGGTCTCCCGCTCAGCACGGCCATGTGCTGTTTGAGGTACAGCCGCAAACACTCCTGTGCGTGTGGCGTTGTTGTCATTTCCTGTTTATTTGTGTATGTGTCCTTATATTTAGAACCTAAACCTCAATTCAATTAAGGCTTTTTTTTTTTTTTTTTTGCTGAGGGGAGAACACGGTCTATAGTTCTTTATTATATTTTATTTTCTCCGTTTCCAAAGACAAAGTGAGAGTCAGAAAACATTGAAGTGAGTGTATTAGCAGAAACATAGTTTATAATTTAAAGAATGTTCTTCTCTTGCAGTAAATATTAACACTGGCCAGGAGATTTTGGACGTGTACACATTACATATGTATATGTGTGTGTGTGTGTGTACATTTCTGTAGTGTGTATATACATACAGGTATGTGTGTATATATATACACACACGTGTATTTACACACACACATATAAAATATGTGGCAGGAACCTGTTTTGCTGTGTTGACCTTTGATCTTTTCCTCTCCACATCTCTCCTTTTCCTTCCTACCACTTTCAAGTACCTACTTGGCTCACTGATACTTGGTCGATTGTCTGATGGGCGGGTTGTGTCAGGATCAAAAGCAGAGCTTGCCTGTGAGACCTTTTTAGTTGAGTTCCTAAAAGCCTAAGCCCAGAGTTCCCACTGTGGCCCAGTGGGTTAAGAATCCAACTGCAGGAGTTCCCATCGTGGCGCAGTGGTTAACGAATCCGACTAGGAACCATGAGGTTGCGGGTTCGGTCCCTGCCCTTGCTCAGTGGGGTAATGATCCGGCGTTGCCGTGAGCTGTGGTGTAGGTTGCAGACGAGGCTCGGATCCCGAGTTGCTGTGGCTCTGGTGTAGGCCGGTGGCTACAGCTCCGATTCCACCCCTAGCCTGGGAACCTCCATATGCCGAGGGAGCGGCCCAAGAAATAGCAACAACAACAACAACAACAAAAAAGACAAAAGACAAAAAAAAAAAAAAAAAAAAAAAAAGAATCCAACTGCAGCAGCTCAGGTCACTGTGGAGGCCCTGGTTCGATTCCCGGCACAGTGAAGTGGGTTAAGGATCCAGTGTTGGCTGTGGCATAGGTTGCAGCTGTGGCTCAGATTCGATCCCTGGCCCGGGAACTTCCATATGCCACGGGTGCAACCAAAAAAGAAAAAATAAATTAAAATGAATAAATAAAGGCCTAAGGCCAAGCCAGTGAAGGGATGTGGGGCACAGACAAAACCAAAAACCATGGTTTCTCCCGCCAGAGACTGGGGAGAATACAGACTTTTCCCATCCCCAGTCAAAAAGAAGCTTTGCCTGGGCTTAGGAGAGAAGTGGACAGCGAGAGGAAAACTGTACAGGGAGGTGTCGAGCCCTGAGAAGAGGCTGGGAGGGCACCTGGGGAGACGATTTCAGTGTCCTCGCCATGACAGGTAGAGAGCAGCTGGACCTGAGAAGGGTGGCTGGTCTCCATGGCAACTTGTGGGAGCAGGTGGTGATGGAGGAGATTTTCCCATAACTCCCCGTGTCTCACCACGGTATAGGGTCCTGCAGCCACGCTGTGGGCATTGTAGTGGAGGCAGAAGCTCATGAAGCCTGAAGCTAACATGTCTTCATAGCTTGTGAGCCAAATAGAAATTAAATGGTTCAAGAAGCTAAAGAAATTTCTAATTCTTGGACATTTGGAAATGTGGGCTGTCATTTACAACTGCCACATGGATGCATATGTGCATATGTGCTTAACAGCTACTTAGATTTTACATTTGCATTTACACACACCCCCAACACAATTCAAGGTACTCTGCTGGAAGTGACCCTTGTATTTTTCTCTCTAGGAGGGAAAATGCCCATGAATCACCTTGGACTCCACTGGGAATGCCCTTGAGCATTGCCGTGGAGTCCAAGTGCAAGGAAGACATCACCTGGGGCTCTCAGCGAGGTGACAGCCCTGTAGTAGAAACGCAGAGGTCAGCCGCTAAAGGACAATATTATATAATGTTAATATTTTCCCATCACTGTTATGTTTTAGCTGATAGGAGAGTTGATATAGTTTTATGGGAAATTAGGAATGATAAAACTAAGGTCATCTAGTTAACAATGGCAAGTGGACGTGATAACAGCTAGTGGCAGTGACGTCCATAGCAGGGGCATCGCTGGGTTTTTTGAAATGAGTCCTAACATGAAGCCCATGCGGGAGTTCCTCCTGCGTGGCCTGAGGCCCGGGCCCTCAGAGACTCTGGCTTTGCGTTCTTATGAGAAGGAAGCGACACAGTGGGGAATAATGAAGGAAATTTGCCAGAAAAGAACGTTGTTTGCATCTTGGAATCATGACTTCCTCCCCATCATGTTCCCTTTGCCCTTCCTCCCGCCTGCCGTGCCGCCAAGATATCTTTTAATAGAGACGTCTGTCTGTGATGCAGCCTGGTTTTGCGATCTTGAAGACAAAAGCTGCTTGGTGACCAAGGCAGAGGTGGGAGGCAGAAGACACCAGGCTCTTGACGACCCCCTTCAGCAGGTGGCAGTTGCCCACGGCTGCTGCCTTGGGGTTCGTGCTACAAGAGGAAACTAACCTCCTTCTGCCTTAAGTCACTGCGGTTGGATGTTCTGTTTCCTGCAGCTAAACGGGTCCCTCCCATCACATGAGGACGGCTAAGATGCTGAGGAACAAGATACACTCTGGGCAGGTCTCACTGTTCATAACAGTGAATGCCCGATTCCAGAGGTTGCCCGGGTGATTTTGAAGACTGTTGGCAGAGACCTTGTCACATGAGGTTGGATGGCCACTCCTTTCACTCGCAGTGGGGGTGATTAAGGGCCTCTGCCTGGAGCAGAGGTGCCAGTGTTGCCCCAGTTTTGCTGTTCATCTCTGCTTTGCACTATTAATATTCTTCAGTCTAGAGAAACGTTTTTTCTTAAATCCTTTAACGTCATCATTGTGTCTTATGGGAATTCGATTAATTAAAACATTGGGATCAAGACATGCATGAAATCAGAGTCAAGCAGAGAGCAAAAGGGGCCTCTCCTCTGAAAGCCAACAAACAAAGGAGAGCCCTGGTCCCTGCCCCCCCCAGACGCAGACGCCGTCCCTTCCTCAGGACCTCGCAGCCGTATGTGATGTACGCATGAGCAGAAGCCTCACTGGTAGTCTGAGGTGAAGCAGTAGAAGAGCTTAACTTACTTATTTTAGGAATTAAAGTAAATATGGACAATGGTACATTGGACGTTCTGAAGGGATTTCTAAAGGAATCTTCTGTTGTAATACAGCTAGATTTTGCATAAATGCCTCCCTTCCAAAGTATTTCTGAGCCATTGCTAAGCTTGCAAGAAAGTCTGGGAAATTTTCAAGGAACCAAAGTAACCAACTCTCACATCTTATTTAAAAAATTAACTCAACATGGATGATGCACGTATGTGTAAAATGTAAAACCAGAAAACTTTCAGAAAAATTTATAGGATGAAATCATCAGGATCTAGGGCCAGGCAAAGAGTCCTGAGACTTGGCACCAAAAGCGTAATTCATAAGAGGAAAAACAGTACGTTGGACTTCATCAAATTTAAAAACCTGCAAAAGACCCTATTATGAGGATGAAAGGCAAACTGCAGATGTGGAGAAAATATTTGCAAACCACATATCTGACAAAGGACTAGGATCTGAAATATATAAATAACTCTCAAAATCAGCAGCCAGAAGCCAAACAGTCCAGTTAGAGAATGGTGAAATGACACAAAGCGACATCTCACTGGAGAGGATACACAGACGGCAAATAAACATAGGAAAAGACGTTCAGAATTTTTAGCCACTGGAAATGCCTATTAAAGCCGCAATGAGCTATTACTACATACCCATTGGAATGGCTAAAATAAAAATCAGTGACAACCCCAAATGCTGGTGAAGATGAGGAGACTCTAGATCATTCGTACACTGGGGTGGAAGTAGGAAATGGTGTAGCCACTCTGGAAAACTGAACATGCAGTTGCCATGTGACCCAGCAACTGTACTCCCGGGCATTTGTCCCAGAGAAATGAAAACTTAGGTTCTCGCGAAAATCTGTACATGAATGTTTCTGAGAACTTTATTTGGGAGTTCCCACTGTGGCTCAGCAGATTACAAACCCAACTCGTATCCATGAGGATACATGTTCAATCCCTGGCCTTGCTCAGTGGGTTAAGGATCTGACATCGCTGTGAGCTGTAGGTCACAGCTGCAGCTCCAATTCAACCCCTAGCCTGGGAATGCATATGCTGTAGGTGTGGCCTTAAAATTAAAAAAAAAAAAAAAATTTCTGTAAATCAACTCTACTTTATTAAAAAAATACAAAAATGAATTCCAGATGAAGCAAAGATTTAAATAAAGAGGGGAAAACTCAAAACACATATAATGTATAAATAAAACCTGAGAATCTAGGGAGAGCCTCCATAATGACTTTTGATATCTGGTTCTGTGAATCATCTAGGCTTTAATTCTCCAGATTATCTTGGCCATTTGGGGCTCCGCTCCCTTTGAACATACACCATAGGGTCCATGTGTCTACAGAATAAAATGCTGGGATTAGACTTAGAATTGCATTGAGTCCATAAGAAATTTGAAGAGAATTACAGTCTTTAAAATATTGTCTTCCAAGCCATGAGTTAACTTAAAATCCTCCATTTCTTCAACAAGTTATATATTTCTCAAAAATGTTTTACAATATCTATTGTTGTGATTTACATGTCTTTACTTACATTGATATCCAAATCAAGGTTTCCCAACTTCAGCACAAAAATAGAAAAAAAATTTAAAAAATTAAAACAGAACTTTATTTGTAATACTCCAAACTAAAGACAAGCTGGGAGTTCCTGTCGTGGCGCAGTGGTTAGCGAATCCGATTACGAACCATGAGGTTGCGGGTTCGGTCCCTGCCCTTGCTCAGTGGGTTAATGATCCAGCGTTGCCGTGAGCTGTGGTGTAGGTTGCAGACGCGGCTCGGATCCCGCGTTGCTGTGGCTCTGGCGTAGGCCGGTGGCTACAGCTCCGATTCAACCCCTAGCCTGGGAACCTCCATATGCCGCGGGAGCGGCCCAAGAAATAGCAACAACAACAACAGCAAAAGACAAAAGACAAAAAAAAATAAAAAAAAAATAATAAATAAATAAATAGATAAAGACAAGCTGGATATCTTTTATTATTTATTTATTTATTTTTTGTCTTTTTGCTATTTCTTTGGGTCGCTCCCACGGCATATGGAGGTTCCCAGGCTAGGAGTTGAATCAGAGCTGTAGCCACTGGCCTACGCCAGAGCCACAGCAATGCGGGATCCAAGCCGCATCTGCAACCTACACCACAGCTCACGGCAACGCTGGATCATTAACCCACTGAGCAAGGGCAGGGACCAAACCCACAACCTCATGGTTCCCAGTCGGATTTGTTAACCACTGCGCCACAACGGGAACTCCCTGGATATCTTTTAATAGGTGAATGGTTTGGGGGAAGAAAAAAAAAAGTGATCCACACCATGGAATACTATACAGCAATAAAAAAGTGATAGGCTATTGATACAACAATCTGGATGAATCTCCAGGTAATTATATTGAATGAAGAAATTTTATCCCCCCAAGTTACATATATGATTCCATTTTTATAGCATTCTTTAGAAGATGAAATCGTAGGATAGAGAACAGATCAGTACTCAGGATTAAGGATAGGGATGAAAGAGATGTGGATGTGTTTATAAAAGGGCAACACGAGGGATTCTTGTGATAATGGAGAAGTTCTGTGTCTGACTGTATCAACGACTATCTCCTGGTGGTGATATTGTACTCCTGGCAAATACTGTTTGTCAATATGTTTTCATTAGGAGAAACTGGATAAAGGGTACGTGGAGTGTCTCTGTGATATTTATTACAACTGCATATGAATCTAAAATTATCTCAAAATAAAAAGTTTAATTTAAAAAGGTAAATACGTAAATAAAACAATGTGTTCAAATCAGAAGACGAGGTATAAGCAAACTTGGGCAGTAAGAGTGCCAAGCAAATACAAACGCCAGCAGTTGTGGTCAACCGAGTAAATGTTAAGTCTGAGGCAAAAGGAAGGATCTAGAAATAAATTGGGTTTCTTGACTATCTCAGGAGTAAAGCACCCCCAATATAGGCCCTCATGATCCCTACAGATTAAGTTCAACCAAGTAAAACATCATAATAGAAGAATTACCGAATGCACAAGGAAGTAAGTCACCATAAAGGGGAGCCAATGGGTACAGTCGATGAAGATTGAGATTCTCGAGAACATCAGATACTTGTTACTTTTCTGATACAGGGTGGAAAATGGCTATGATTAAACTCAATAAAAGGTGAAAATAAAAATAAATAAATGTAAATAGATTAAACTTGCCATCAAAAGACAGAGGTTGGCAGAGTGGACTAAAAATAGGATCTAACCATATGCTGCCTGTAAGAAACTAACTTTAGAGCTAAGAACACATATACATTGAAAGTGAAAAAACGGAAAATGTATTTTAATGCAAATAGTTACCACAAGAGAGCAGATGTGGCTATATTAATCTCAGACGAAAGAGTCTTTAGGTCAAAAACTTAGGAGAGACAAGAAAGGATATTAGATAAAGATAAAAGGGTCCGTTCACCAAGGATTTACAATACTTATAAGCATACAAGCACCAAACATTATAACTCCAAAATCGGTAAGGCAAATATTGATAGAACTGAAGGGAGAAGTAAATGGCTCTCCAGTAAGAGGAGGTTTTTTATAACAGTCTAAACCACACAGAGATCAGTAAGGAAAGAGCAGACTAGAAAAACATTACAGATCAATTGAACCCAATAGACGTGTCAGTAATAATGCTCCACCTCTAACAAACCGAACATCGTTTTTCTAAAGGAACGTGGAACATTCTCCAGCAGAGGCCATGTGTTAGGCCACAAGACCCTTAAAAATTCTAATAAGATTCGAATCACAGGCCGTATATTTTCTAGTCACAGATGAATGAAACACGACCTACCAAGATGAACAGTGACGAAACAGAAAATCCGAGCAGACCCGTAATAGCAGAAGGAGACTGAGTCCGTCGCCAAGAGCTCCCAACAAAGAAAGGCCAGGGTCAGACGGCTTCCCTGGTGAGTTTCATCAAACATTTTAGAAGGATTAACAGCTCTCTTTCTCAAACTCTTCCAAAAATTTGAAGAGGAGGAACCCCTTTCTAATTCATTCTATGCGGCCATTATTACCCTAGTATCAAAACCAGACAAAGATACCTTAAGAAAAGAAAACTGCAGACCAATATCCCTCATCACTATTGATGCAAAAATCCTCCCCAAGATGTTCAGCTAAACAAGTGGGATAAAACCAGAAAGCTCTTATAGAGGAAAACAAAGCAGGAAAGTCCTGTAATGCTGGGTTTGGTAATGATTTCTCGGCTATGACGCCAAAAGCACAGGTAGCCAAAGAAAACGTAGGTGAATTGGAGCATGTTAAAACTTAGGATTTTGTGCATCAAAGGAAACTGTCAACAGAATAAAAGGCAACCCACAGAATGGGAGGAAATATTTGTTAGTCATTCATCTGATAAGAGGTTATTATCCAGCATAAACACAGAACCCCAGAAACTGAACAACAAAAACAAAAATCTGATTTAATAATGGGCAAGGGAACTTAAGTAGACATTTCTCTAAAGAAGATGCACGGATGACTAGTAAGTACTTGAAAAGATGCTTAACATTGCTAATAATTAGGGAAATGCAAATCACAATGACAGTGAAATACTACTTCATACCCTTAGGGTAGCCATTATTTAAAAAATGCAAAATAGCAAGTATTGATGAATATGTGGCAAAGTTGGAACCTTCATGCACTGCTGGTGGGAATGTACAGAGGTGAAGTCATTGTTGAAAAGAGCATAGTGGTTCCTCAAAAAATTAAAAATGGGATTACCGTATGATTCAGTAATTCTGCTTCTCCATATACACCCAAATGAATGAAAGCAGGACTCAGATATTTGCACACCCATGTTCATAGCAGCATCATTCACAATTGTCCAAAGATGAAGCAACCTTAGTGTCTATTGACAGATGAATGGGTAAACAAAATGTATGTACTTACAATGGAATATTATTCAATCATGAAAAGGAAGGAAATTACAACACAGTTTACACCGTGAACAAACCTTGAAGATGCTATAGTAAATGGTATACTATTTAATAAGATTTGAGTCATATGAAGTATATTTTCCAATCACAGTAGAGTAGTAAGTGAAATAAACCAGTCACAAAAGGACAAGTGTTATATGATGTCACTTATATGAGGTACCTAGAGTTGTCATATTGATAGATACAGAAGATAGAATAGTGGTTGCCGGAGGCTGGGAGAAGGGCACAGGGGGAGTTAGTGTTTGAAGGGTACAGAGGTTCCGTTTGTGAAAATGAAGACGTTCTGGAGATGGGTGGGGCTGGTGGTTCCCCAACAAGGTGAATCACTTTAATGCCACTGAACTGTACCCTTAAAAATGATTAAGCCGGTCAGTTTTATGTTACATACATTTTTCCTCAATAAAAATTACAGTTAATATAAATAGAAATTATAACACTTTCCCCAAATCTTGGAGTTCCTGTCATGGCACAGTGGAAATGAATCTGACTAGGAACCATGAGGTTGTGGGTTCGATCCCTGGCCTCGCTCAGTGGGGTTCAGGATCCGTTGTTGCTGTGAGCTGTGGTATAGGTCGCAGACGTGGCTCAGATCCTGCATTGCTGTGGCTGTGGTGTAGGCCGGCGGCTACAGCTCCGATTCGACCCCATCCTGGAACCTCCATATGCCGCGGGTGCGGCCCTAAAAGGACAAAAGGCAAAATAAATAAAAAATAAATTCTTTCCCCAAATCTCAGTGGATTATTTCATGCACCATGTGGGTCCATGTCCTCTGCTTGGACAGTACGCACCTAGAGTGTCCCCGATCCACCAAAGAGTTGAGGTTTCAGCTTCCTCTCGCCTTAGTCATTTAGTGGTGAATCTGTAGGACAGCTGGAGAACCTAATGGGCGACCTTCCAGAAAGCCCGGTAGACTAGACCACGTGGAAGATTTCTCCATTTCCGCCATGTGGTAGCGCAGCCTCCCGTTTTACCTGCCCCCCAACCCTTTCCTCCCGTCTCCCTGATCTGAGCCCTGTGTATCGTACTTTTGTCACCAGGAGTTTGAGTTCCCGTCATACGTGTAGTTTCATGTCAACATGCCTTCATTCGTTTGTTTGGACCATAGTCGGGGATTCCATTTCTGCACCTGAACATAGATTGTCTCCGATGGGAGGTTAGTTCCAGGACCTTGGATCCAGGACTTAAGTTCCATGGATGCTCAAGTCCCTTCTGTTATATGGCGCAATATTTTATATAACCTATGCGCATTTCCTTGTATGCTTTAAATCATCTCTATTACTTGTAGCACCTAATACAATGTAAACGATATGTCAGTAGTTGGCAACGTGCAGCAAATTCAAGTTTTGCTTTTTGGAATTTCTGGAATTTTTGATCCACGGTTCGTTGAATCTATGGATGCAGAACCCGTGGATAAGGAAGGCTGACTCTACTCGTTTTTATAGAGGAAAGTGTTCTCCAACTTGAGTGAGTCCCAGGATACTTACTAGTGTATTTTCGGATGAACCTGGTCTCACCGTGCATATAATACAAGACAGGCACATTGTGGTTATGGCTTGGAGAAACAAAACTATCCAGTTCGGTGGGCTGGTATCCAGAATCAGTGCCTTCTGAATTGACCCGTGGCAGTTAATGCATCTGACGTATCTTGGGATGCTTAGCTGGCATATGTGGAATCGCCACAACCCCAGATATGAGTATTGGCTTTGTTCTGATGTCTTTAGTTCCACATGTGTTCCCACTCCTCTGCCAGACCCACAGATTTTATTTATCTTTTCTGCATCTGTTCCCAGATTATTTCTGTTTAGCAGAGAAGCAATATCAAGAAACCCTACTGTGTTAGTAAGTTTATCAGACAGCAATAAAGCTGGTCTACTGGCCAGAAATTGTGGATGTGAATTTTTTAGTTCTTTTTCTTTTTCTGTTTGTTTCGCTTTTTAGGGCTGCACCCGCAGCATATGGAGATTCCCAGTCTAGGGGTCGGATTGGAGCTGTAGCCACCGGCCTACACCACAGCCACAGCAGTGTGGGATCTGAGCCATGTCTGTGACCTACACCAGAGCTCACAGCAACGCCGGATCCTTAACCCACTGAGGGCGGCCAGGGATCAAAGCTGCAACCTCGGGGTTACGAGTCAGATTTGTTTCCTCTGTGCCACAAGGGGAACTCCTAAAATATATCTTGTAAGGACTAATTTCTAACATTAAAAATCTCTTGACTTTGAATCAGCCATGAACTTGTGACTCATGTTACATAACATCTTTACATTTGCTAAGCAGTTCCATTCACCTTTTCTCATTTAACTCAACCATAAATACTGTGTAGCTCTCATTAATTCTGTTTGATAGGGAAAGTAACTGATGTTCAAAGCTCCTGAGAAAGTTTTTCCTATGGCTCTTAGAAATGTGCTAGAACTTTCAAAATGGGTGAAATAAATCATCCTAGCCATTCTTCATTGGGTGCCCCAGGCCCCTGGAGGTGTGTGCAGATATAGACAGTCTGTGTCATTCAAAAGATCGTCATGAGACTATTTTATGTCAGTGATGATAAGTCGAACATGTTTTAGTTTATTTGGAGAAGCATCTTTTAGCCAGACATTCGCATTCATGGTCGTGTTGGTGCCAAGTGAGGGCTGCACGTCCCGACATTGTAACTTTACGTTTAGTGTGGCGTTTCTCAAGGTAGGGTGGGCAGAACTCTTCCAGGGATCTCTGGGCGCTCAGACGGACCAACCCTGAGCAAAGCGGGACAGAGGAACACAAAGGTAACACGTGAGCATCCGCGGAAGGCTTCTCCTTCCTCTCTCCTGGAAGACGAACGCTTCGTTGTTGTGTGACTGGCATGTGATGGAGAAGGGCAAGGAACTTGAAATGATTTACTTGTATTTCAAAGAGCAGAAAGCTTTGTACTGAAGGAAAGTAACAAGTCCAGAAAGGAAGCAAAAGCAGGTGGGGAAAAAGAAAGGGATGGGGAGAGATCGAGAGAGAGAACAGCACAGGGCTGCTGCTCCATCTACAGTGGAAGAGAAAGAAAAGGGAAAATGTAATAAATTCATTGAGTAATAAAAAACAAACCGAAAAAAACAAAAAGAAAAGGGAAAAGAGGATTTTAACAAGCACACCGTGCATTAGGAATAAAAATTCACTGTGTTCTCTCTTTTTGTTTTTGTTTTTGTTTTTTGTTTTTTGTCTTTTTAAGGCTGCATCTGTGGCATATAGAAATTTCCAGGCTAGGGATCAAATTGGAGCTGCAGCTGCCGGCTTACACCATAGGCACAGCAACCTGAGATCCGAGCTATGTCTGTGACCTATACCACAGCTCATGGCAACGCCAGATCCTTAATCCACTGAGTGAGCCCAGGGATTGAACCCACAACCTCATGGATCCTAGTTGGGTTCGTTACTGCTGAGCCACAATGGGAACTCCACTTTGGCATTTTTTTAGGGACTGTTTTAAAGGCTTGAGCAGCTCTGCAGTTGCTTTGGGTGTTAGACTGGTGTCGGAATGCAATGCGTGGTTGACATGGCCGGTGAAACATCTTCGCTTTATCTAGATTATTTTATTAGTTAACTTTGGATCTTCTGTGAATGTCAGAAAATATCAGTGAATTAAAGGAGATAAATATTTATCTATATTGTTATAAAGGCAGCCCTTTAGGGATTTGGGCTTCTATTTGTTAATTCTGCCACATCCTAAACATGTGGTTTTTACCTCATAAGTCAAGATGGCTGCCCCAGCTCCATCTGTTACATCTGCATTCCAGCTGGCAGAAAGGAGAAAAGTGGGAGAAAAAGCAGCAAGAGGTGAACGTTACTGTATCTTAAAGAAGATTCCTGGAAACATTACAGGTTTATATCCCATTGGCTAGCAGTTAGTTCATAAACTAAACCTAACTGAAAAGGAAGCTGGAAAAATGTAGATTTCGAGGGACCATATGCACCCAGCAAAAACGACAGAAGACGAGTATATATATTAGGATCAATTTACAACCACTCCATCTCCCTGGCTCCCTCACCTCACATGAGCACCTTTCTTTTCTCAAATAGACCATAATTTTCCCCTACTTGGAAAACAAGCAGACGAGCTCCCGTCATGGCTCAGCAGTTAACGAACCCGACTAGCATCCTTAAGGACTCGGGTTCAATCCCTGGCCTGCCTCAGTGGTTGCCGTGAGCTGCTGTGGTGTAGGTCGCAGACGCGGCTTGGATCCCGAGTTGCTGTGGCTGTGACGTAGGCCGGTGGCTGCAGCTCCGATGGGACCCCGACCCTGGGAACCTCCATATGCCATGGGTGAAGCCCTAAAGAGACAAAAAAGAAAGAAAGAAAAAAGAAGCACACAAACTGCAGAGCCCCACACGGTTCTGAGTCATCGTGTATTCACCACGTATTTTATTGTCTGTATTCTGATGCTTTGACCTCCTGGGACTTGCTGACCACAGAGAGACTGGCCCTCTCACGTTTAGCCAGTTCCTGGAGATAGTAAACAGTTTACCCACAGGGAGCCTTTCAAACGCAAACCAGCCCACGGAGAGCCCACCGCTCCACCTCCTCCTGCATCAGCCCTCCTGCTCTGGGCCAGGATCCACGGGCCCTCACCCAGGGCCACTGAAATCATTCGAACCAGCCGATCCTAAGCCTGCTCGGCTGGCCTCACCTCTTGCTTCCC
This sequence comes from Sus scrofa, assembly GCF_054392235.1. NCBI lineage: Eukaryota > Metazoa > Chordata > Mammalia > Artiodactyla > Suidae > Sus > Sus scrofa. The sequence continues at coordinate 2,626,499 of NC_139389.1, read as the reverse complement.
ACAGAAGCCCCAGGCGAGGCTCTTCCCACAGCTCCCCCTCCCCTGCCCCTGGCCCCAGCTGACCTGGGGCCTCTGTGCAGCCCCTGCGGCTGGTGCCTCTCCCTTTGGGATCAGTGAGTAACAAGTTATCTTTTCAAAGACAAGCTTCTCCTGATCTGTGGGCCTTACCATACCTAAAGAACAATAAAACCTGTATTTCTGCCCCGTCTTCTGTGGTTATCTACGTGGGAAGAGAATCAGGGAGAATGGATATGTGTGCATGTGTGACCGGTCACTGTTGTACAGCAGAAATGATCACAGCCTCATAAATCGACTCGACTTCCATGAAATTAAAAACAAAAACTAAAACGAAACTGTATTTTAAAACATAGTTCAGGAGTTCCCGTCGTGGCGCAGTGGTTAACGAATCCGACTAGGAACCATGAGGTTGTGGGTTCGGTCCCTGCCCTTGCTCAGTGGGTTAACGATCCGGCGTTGCCGTGAGCTGTGGTGTAGGTCGCAGACGCGGCTCGGATCCCATGTTGCTGTGGCTCTGGCGTAGGCCGGTGGCTACAGCTCCGATTCAACCCCTAGCCTGGGAACCTCCATATGCCGCGGGAGCGGCCCAAGAAATAGCAACAACAACAACAAAACACAAAAAGACAAAAAAAAAAAAAAAAACATAGTTCAGGAGTTCCCATGTGGCTCGGCAGGCTAAGAACCCCACTAGGATCCATAAGGATGTGGGTTCAATCCCTGGCCTGTCCCTCTCTGTTAAATATCCAGCGTTGACGTGAGCTGGATGTAGTGTAGGTCCCACAGGCGGCTCAGATCCCTCTTTGCTGTGGCTGTGGCCTAGGATCGGCAGCTGCAGCTCTGATTCAACCCCTAGGCTGGGAAATTCCAGATGCTGCAGGTGTGGCCCTAAAAAGAAAAAAAAAAAAAACAGAAAAACCGCATAGTTCAAAGTCTAATCTGTCTGGGTGATACACAGCCTTTTTCCTAGTGCAGACAGATGCCTCCTGTTCTGGTGACCTATAAACCAGGAGAGGAGTGCCCTCCCCCTGCACCCCCGGGGCACAGTGTGAAGTAGGAACAGGGCAATCACAGAGGAAACTCCAGCAAGAAATTCAGTAGAGGGAGAATGGGAAACAGTACCAGCCCCGGGAGGTTAGAACGGGGGAGGTGCGCTCCTGTCAGGAGTGGGCCCCCAGAGTTTCTAGTTCAGCAGGGGGCCGGAGAATGTGCACCTCTAACACATTCCAAGAGGATGCTGATTCCGCCAGTCTGGGGACCACGCTTTGAGAACCACTGCTCTTGGGAAAGAAGTGGCAGCTGGAGGATGGAGCTGGCAGAGTGAAGTCTCCTCCGTCCGAGGGACCAGCTCGAGTGGCCTGCACCCCCCAGTTGGTCCACAACCAGCATCATGCGACGTGTTTTTGCTTGTCATGTGTTACACTGAGGCTTATTTCCCAAAGTCTCTAAAGTGAAAGGCGTATTGACGTGGGACCCGAGTGCGGGGACCAGGGGCTCCTAGGCTGCGCCCAGTGCATCCACAGGACCAGTGGCTCCTAGGGGGTGCCCAGCCCATGCTCACTGAGTGCATCTGCAGGACAGTGGCTCCTAGGGGGCACGTAGTCCACGCTCCCTGAGTGCCCCACGCTCCGTAGGTGCAGTTGGGAGCTGTAGGCATTTCGTCTTTCATCCCCTACGCAAGGTGGGTGGAGTTTTCTCCCTGTTCCACAGATGAGGAAACAGTGACAGAAGCTGGTTTAAGCAAATTGTCTGAGGTCTCACAGCCAGTTAGTGGAGGAGTGGGGCCTGAGCTCAGCCAGGCTTCTAACCACCACACCCACCGTCCACACTGACTCCTGGCTGCCCCCTCACGCCTCTCTTCTGTGGGGCCAGAGAGAAGACTCCTTCGAGGAAATTCCTGGGAGGGGGGAGACTGTGTTCCTGAGGGAGCACACGATTCTCCGTGTGGGGGAGGGCACCCCCCTTCCCCACCCGCCCTGCCTGGCGGCTTGGGGATCAGCCCAAAGCTCAGCATCTCCAGGGCTGCCTGCTTCCTTCCTAATGGGAGGTAAGCTTTATTATCAGTCGGGGATGGGGAGGCCAGCAGCTCAGGAGATGACAGCCATTGAAAGACGGCTTGCTGTGCTCACTGATCCCAAGACGCAGGGCCACATGGGGCGCACCAGGGTCAGGCGTGAGGCAGGGGGAAGGGAGAGCCTTCATGTGGTTGGTTCCTGTGGGAAGGAAGCCGTGAGGCAGGGTGAGCAGACTTAGGACTGGCCAGTTAGAGTCATTTCATGGGACTCTGGGGCACAGGGCTGTCCCTCGTTGTCTGGTCCCCAGCCCTGGGTGATGAGGGCTGAGAGCTGATGGTGGTGGGGCTATGGGCTGGGTTGGTCGGTTTGCCTCTGAAAGGCGCTCACAGGTGCGTCTTTACGGCTCTAGGCCTTGGCTGACCCTGGGAGGGGCACTTCCTCCAGGGCCCCCCCAAGATGCCAAAGCAGCCAATACAGAAGCTAGGAAATGTGAGCATTACAGAAAGCCACACACAGGCTGCGTTAGGAACTGCTGCTCTGTTCAGCAGCCCAAGCCTGTGATCAGAGAATATCAGAACAAGGAGAGCAGCCCGCATGCGGTATAAGCAAGGACGGTCTTTCTTGGTATAGACATAAAGGGATGCTCTTTGGGGAGGGGTGAGGACAGCATCTCAGGGCGCAGGCAGGGCAGGATGAGCTGAGATGGGCTTGGTGGGATGGCGAGAGCGCCGTGAGCACAAGGAATGACCCGTGTACTCCCTGGGGATGGACAGCTCTGAACAGGTGCCTCTTGCTCTTCAGCGGTGCCCCTACCCTGCATGCTCTTATTTCACGTGATTTCAGTGTTTTCAAAAGAGGCAGTTCGAGAGATCTGCCCCTCACAAAGGATGCCCCACCCCAGTCTGGAGCCTCCCCCCTTCTCAATTTTGCACTGGAGGGATCGCCAGCCTCAGCAGGATGTGTGTCAGTTGTCCAGTCCCCATTCCTGCAAACGGCAGCCCATTAGTCACCCCTTGAGGATGGTCATTTGAAAGGGGAACTCAGAGTTCCCTGGTGGTACAGTGGGTTAAGGTCTGGCATTGTCACTGCTGTGGCACAGGTCACTGCTGTGGTGCAGGTTTGATCCCTTCCATGGCATGTGGTGGACCAAAAATTTTTTTAATTAAAAAATAAAATATGGAGTTCCCATTGTGGCTGAGTGGTTAACAAATCCGACGAGGAACCATGAGGTTACGGGTTCGTTCCCTAGCCTTGCTCAGTGGGTTAAGGATCCAGCGTTGCCGTGAGCTGTGGTGTAGGTCACAGATGCGGCTTGGATCCCAAGTTGCTGTGGCTCTGGCATAGGCTGGAATCTACAGCTCCGATTAGAGCCGTAGCCTGGGAACGTCCATATGCCACGGAAGCTGCCCTAGAAAATGCAAAAAGACAAAATAATAATAATAGTAATAATAAAATAAAATAAAGGGGGAACTTGTCTTCGGGGGGGACCCCTGGCCCTGTGAAGAGGGGCACATCTGGAGAAAGGCCAGAGTGGGCCCAGTCACCCGAGTCTAAGCCCTGTACCCTAATGAAATACCACTCATTCTCATTGCTTCGGGGGCTTCTCCCGATGTTAGAGACACAAAACTTGCCAGATCATCTGGCCTTATCTTGGGCTTGAAAAAAATGGGGTATAAAGAGTGTCCCCAACTTTGAGCCCTCCTGCTGTTTGAAGGCCCTAGGACCCAGTGCTGTGGCAACATGCTTTGTGAAGGGCCAGGCCTACGAAGTTTCAGTGTCCAAGGTGGAAGAGTGACCTCTCTGTGGGAAAGGGATTCTTTCAAGAAAGCAGAGTCCCTCGGGCTTCAGAGCTGCTTGGGGGTGATTCAGGGAGCGCCAGCTTCACGTTTAAGCAAAGCCCCCAGCCCTCAGATCCACAGCGTCAGCCGAGAGGCTGCCAGGGAGACTTTTAAATGCAGGGCAGGGAGGGAAACTAACAACTTTGCTTTGGCCCGAGGATCTAGCAACGCAAATACAGAGTGAATTGGAGTTAGGCTTTGGTGCAGGAAGAATTGAACGACACAAACATGAAATGGAAAATCCACTTTCTGCTGTCTTTCTGCAGCCTGGACAAGTGCAGAGTTTAGTCTCAGATGGCCAGACTCACCAACTTATAAAAGGGTGTCAAGCCAGAGTGCTGTTTGTGCAAGGAATTTGAACTCCAAAGGACCGCCTTGCCTGCGGAGGTGCCTCCCGTAACCAGGCGGGTTGAGTCAGGTTTAGAACCCAGATTTGTCCACTAGGCTGAGAGGGCGGCTCCAGGTAAGACCTCAGTTAATAGAGTCTTGACCAATGGCAGGGGGAAAGTGGCTATTTGCATATTTTACTATTCATGACCTCCAGACTAAAGGAACCAGAAGGCCAGCAGGTGCTAGTCTGTCAGGCTGCCCTTTCTGAAGGGAAAAGCAATTTGGTTGGTGGATAAATAGGCATTTTATGTGCTACCTTATTCTGCTGGACCTGAGGTACCGTCAACTCCAAGTGTGGGAAGTACTTCTCAGAGGAAGAGGAAGAACTTTGGTGAGAGTTATTAACCCAAATGCCCAAGATGCATCTATGGCACTGAGATGGAGAGCCAGTGGGCAGACCCTCCTGGAAAAGGAGCAGGGTGAAGTCCCAAGAGGACAGGGACCCAGGGAGGAGGGTCAGACTCCTCGATTCCTTGTTGGCCCTCAACCAGGAATGGGCGGGGACCCCAACGTCCCAGCCGGCAGCAGGCAGACTGGGGTGATGCCAGCCCCGGGGCTCTAGGCTTGTGGGTGCTGAGCTGTCCTTTCCTGCTCGCCCAGGTGAACTGGGTACCGGAGCAAGCTTTCTAGGGCGAGGCGTTCTGGAATTAAGGATTCATGAAAGATGTCATCAGAAGCTGGGGCGAGGCAGGGTGTAGCGTGGTAAGATGGGGTAGGAGTCTCCAGTCTGAGCGTTTCTTCTCTTTCCAAAAACATCCTCTTCCCAGCTGCCCCGCCCACACCTCCACCCAAACAGAGCAAACCAACTCCTAGGGCTCCGTGCGGACTTCCCTCCGCCTCCTCCTGCAGTTGCTCTCAGGAAAGACTGAACCACCAGTCGTTCAAACTCTGGGACGCTTTCAGGGCAGATAGAACCTTCTGTTTTTCTACATAAGGACTCCAGTTTTCCCAGCACTATTGTTAAAAAGACTGTCTTCTCTCCGTTGACTTGCTTTTGCTCCTTTGTCAAAGATTGCTTGACTCTGTGTGAGGGGCTATTTCTGGGCTCTGAATGCTGTCCCACTGCTCCATCTGTCTGTTCTTTCACCATCATGTTCTCTTGATTCCCAGAGCTTTATAGTAAGTTTAAAGCCAGGTCGTGTTTGTTCTCGAACTCTCTTCTTTTTCAGTATTGTATTGGCTATTCTGGGTCTTTTCCCAGGAAAACATTGGAATCATTTTTTTCAACATCCACAAAATAACTTCCTGGGATGCCTAGTGTGATTGTGTTGAATTTATAGATCAGGTGGGGAAGAGCTGGCATCTTAACCATATTGAGTCTTTCTTCCTATCCGTGAACTTGGAATATGTCTCCGTTCATTTAGATCTTTAATTTCTTTCACCAGAGGCTTGTAGTTTTCCTCATTTGGATCCTGTATGTATTTTATTAGATGTGTGCCTATTTTTGTTTTTATATGACAAGATAAATGGCAAAGTGTTCATTTTTTTTTAAGACTTTTTAAAGAGCAGTGTTGGGGTTACAGCAAAGTTGAGGGGAATGTACCGAGACTTCCCATGTACCCCGTTCCTACACATGCCCCGCCTCCCCTGTTATCTACACCCCCCCACCTCCAGGCGTGCATTTGTTATGACACTAACCAGTGTCCATAGTTTACCTTGCAGCTCACGCTTGGGGTTAACATTCTGCGGACTTGCACAGACATGTAATGACGTGTATCCATCACCTTGGCATCACACGGAGTATTTTCATTGCCCTAAAGAGCCTCTGTGCTCCGTCTTCATCCTTCTCCCCACTGCCCTCCAACCCTGGCAACCACGAATCTTTTCACTCTCTTCACAGTTTTGCCTTTTTCTGGGATGTCATGTTGTTGGAATCCTACGATATGTAACCTGTTCAGATGGGCTTCTTTCATTGCGTAATATCCCTTTTAAAGGTCCTCCTTATCTTTTCACTGTTTTATCGCGCATTTCTTTTTGGTGCCAAATAACACTCCATTGCCTGGATGGACCACAACGTATTCACCCGATAACCTACTAAGGGAGATCGTGTTTGCGTCCACATGTTGGCATTTATGAATAAAGCCGCCATATCCATCCTCGTGTAGGTTTCTGTGTGGACATCAGTTTTCAACTGCTTTTGGTAACTACCAAAAATTATGCTTTCTGGATCACATGGTAACATTATGTTCGATTTTGTAAGAAACGGCCAAACTGTCTTGCAAAGTGACTGCACCATTTTGCATTTGCCCCAGCAGTAAGTCAGAATTCCCGTGGCTCCACATCTCAGCAGAATCGGTGCTGTCAGTGTTTCGGATTCTGGCCATCCTAATAGGTCGCAGAGGCCGCACGTTGCTGTTTTAATTTGCACTTCCCTGAGGCTGTCTGATGGGAGGAGTGCTTTCATCTGCTTGTTTGCCGTCTGTGTATGGTCTTTGATGATGTATCTGTTAAGGCTTTGAGCTTTTGTTTGTTGACTTATTGTTGAGGTTTAAGAATTCTTTGTATGTTTTGTATAGCAGTCCTCTATCAGAGGTGTCTTTGGCAAATATTTTCTCCCTGACTGTGGCTTGTCTTCTCATTCTCTTGATGTTGTCTTTTGCAGAGCAGACAGTCTTAATTTTAATGAAGTCTAGCTTATCGAGTCTTTCTTCCATGGGTCAAACAAACCTTTACTGTTGCATCTAAAAAGTCATTGCCATGGCCAAAGTTATCTAGGTTTTCGCCTATGTTATCTTATAGGGTTTTTGCAGTTTTGCATTTTCCTTTTAGGTCTGGGATCCATTTTGAGCTGATATTTGTGAGGGATGTGAGCGACTGTCTTTGCTTTGTTGTGTCACCTTGGCTCCTTTGTCAAAGATCAGGTGACTGTATTTATTTTGGTCTATTTATGGGGCTCTCTATTCTCCCATTGATCTATTTGTCTATCCATTCACCAATACCATACTATCCCGATTACTCTAGCTTCATGATAAGCCTTGAATTCAGGTACTGTCACTTCTCAAATTTGTTCTTCTCCTTCACTGCTGTATTGGCTATTTTTGGTCTTCTGTCTTTTCATGTAAGTTTTAAGATCTACTTATTAATATCCACAAATTAACTTGCTGGGATTTTTATTGGGATTGCGTTGAATCTATAGATTAAGATGGGAAGAACTGATGTCTTGACAATAGCGAATCTTTCTATCCATAAACATGGAATCTCTCTTCATTTATTTATGTCTACTTTAAAATTGTTCATCAGAGTTTTGTGGTTTCCCTCGTATAGATCTTGTATATGTTTTGTTAGATTTATACTTAAGTATTTCATTTTTGGGGTGCTAATGTAAATGGTATTATGTTTAAATTTCAAATTGCACTTGTTCATTGTTGGTGTATAAGAAAGCAATTGATTTTTGTATATTAACTTTGTATCCTGCAACCTTGCTATAATTGATTTTTAGCGTCAGGAGGTTTTTGTCCATTCTTTTGGATCTCGTCCACAGTCAATCATGCCATCTGCGAAAAAAGCTTGAGGAGAAGTCTGATGTAATTCTTATCTGTGCTCCTTTATAGGTAAGAAGTTTCCCCAACTCCAGGTTCTTTCAAGATTTTCTCTTTGTCTTTGGTTTTTTTTGCCATTTGAATATGCTCTGCCTAGGTGTAGATTTTTATTACTTATCCTGCTTGGTGTTCTCTGCCTTTTGGATCTATAGTTTGGTTTCTGTCATTAACTTTGAAAATTCTCTGCCGTTATCACTCAGATATGTCCTCTGCTCATTCCTCTTCTTCTCCTTGTAGTGTTCTCATTACATGTGCCCTAATACCCTTTGTAATTGCCCAACACCTTTTGGATATCATGTTCCTTTTCTTCCTTCTTTCCTTCCTTCCTCCCTTCCTATTTCTGTCTTCCTTCCTTCCTTTCCCCCTTTCCTTCCCTTTTCTTCCTTCTTTCTTTCTTTCTTTGGCCGCACCCACAGCGTATGGAAGTTCCTAGGCTAGGGGTGCAGCTGCAGCTGCAGCGGCCAGCCTACACCACAGCCACAGCAATGCTGGATCCTTTAACCCACTGAGCAAGGTCAGGAATCGAACCCACATCTTCATGGATACTAGTCAGGTTTGTTACCACTAAGCCACAACAGGAACTCCCCCTTTTCTTTTTAATTATTCTTTTTTCTTTGCTTCATAGATTTGGAAATTTCTACCGACCTAGCTCAGAGCGCATGGATGCTTTGCTGGTCTGTGTCCCGTTCACCAGCAGGCACAGCAAAGGCTTCTTCATCGCTGTTGCAGTGTTTGAGATTTCCAGTACTTCCTTAAATTCTTTCCTACATGTCATTTCTCTCTGTTTGCATCGCCCATCTGCTCTTTCCTTTGCCTGCTTTTTTCCATTTGAGCCTTTAGCATATTAATCAGAGTTGTTTTAAATTCCTGGTCTTCGAATTTCAAAAAGCAGTGTCATATCTGAGTCTGGTTCTGAGTCTGGTTCTGGTTCTTTGTCTCTTATTTAGACATAAAAAAATTTTTTAGCACACCTTATAATTTTATTTTTAAAGCTAGATATTATTTAATGGCCATAGAAGCTGAGACCAGAAGGCTTTTAATGTGGAGGTCTCTGTTTATCTGGCTAGGAGTTATTTGGTGTTTGTAGCTGTACCTGTCAGAGCCCTCAGATGCCTCCCGTGCCTCTGTTTTTGTGTTTTCAGTTGTCTTGGGGTTTCCCTAGAGACTCCCTCTTTAAAAGGATCTTAGCCTTAGGGTTCTTTCAGCTGTCTCCCGCAGACATTAATAGACAGGATGCTATGGATTGGTGGGAAGGTGCAGCGAGTCCTGTGATTGAGACTCAGTCTTTGGGTGAGATGATGCCCCTGCGCCGTGACCTTCACAAGTGCTTCTCAGCTTTTTATTCCCCTTCCCGGGTGCGACAGGGAGGCTTGTGCTTCCTCACATTTGCTAAGTCTCTGGTAAAGCAGTTTTCTCTGAGGGAAGCCCTTTGTGAATCAGGAGGGGCTCTCTGGGTGTATTTTTAAGTGGCTCTTTTTCCTCTGCCCCTGGTGGGGGCTGGAGGGGATTTTTCTCTCACCTTCGCCCTGAGAGCCTGCTGGATGCCCCACCCCCAGAGTTGGGCCCCCCTTGGGCCACAAGCTGCTTCCCACTCAGCCTCAAACAGTGGTGGTCCGTTACCACGGAACTTTCCCTGACCTTCAGCTGCCTGCCCCGGGGGCTTCGTGCCTCCAGGAGGCTGTGGTTCTCTGGGCCCAGCTGCGACTTTCTGTACCTCCCTGTCTCTCAGTGTGGGGGCAGCCGCCCGCCCTGCGACCACAGTTCTCTCAAGGATCTAGGAAGAGCCGTGGGTTCTCCGTGTGCTCAGCTTTCCCGTCGTGGGGTGGGCGTGATGACTTCCGAGCTTGTGACGTGTTGGGGCAGGGACGTCGGAAGTCTAGGTGACTTCCGTGTGAGGCATGAGATGAGGCGAGCGCTCGTTTTTCGGCTCACGGGTGTCCGAAGTTTCGGCACCACGTGTGAAGGACTGCTCTTTGTCCCCGCAGTTGCTCTTGCTTCTTTGTTGATTGATCTCTCCCAACCGACCTGAGACACTGACGTTATGGCATCAGATGCCCGCATGTACGCAGGCCCGTCCCTGGATCCTCTCAGTGGCATTAACTTGTCTGCTTCAGTGGCTATTAATCGAGGACAGTTTTGCCCCCAGAGGACACTTAATAAAGTCTGGAAACGTTTGTTTGTTTTTTTTTTTTTTTTTTTGTTGTTGTTGTTGTTGCTATTTCTTGGGCCGCTCCCGCGGCATATGGAGGTTCCCAGGCTAGGGGTCCAATCGGAGCTGTAGCCACCGGCCTACGCCAGAGCCACAGCAACGCGGGATCCGAGCCGCGTCTGCAACCTACACCACAGCTCACGGCAACGCCGGATCCTTAACCCACTGAGCAAGGGCAGGGACCGAACCCGCAACCTCATGGTTCCTAGTTGGATTCATTAACCACTGCACCACGACGGGAACTCCTGGAAACGTTTTTGATGGCCGCAGCCGAGAGGAGAGGGGCACAAATGGAATTTCAGCCAGGAATGCTGCTCAGCATCCTACAGTGCACTCAACAGCCCCCCACAGTGAGGAATGACTGGCCCCAAAAGTCTGCCAGGGGAGCCAAGTGAGAGCCCTACACTTCGCCCACTGAAGGTGCTGCAGCATGCTGCTGAATATTAAGTAAGCGTTTTCCTTCACATTATCCATGCTTTCCCCCAGGACTTCTCCCGACTGGGCTTTCATGACCCCTCCTTCCTCCCACCCCTCCACAGGAACTGGAAGGTCCGTTCTTCTCGCTCAGGCTTTCTCGGCCTCGGTGCTGTTAGCATTTTGCCGTGGGGGCGGTCCTGGCCTTGAAGGATGGTTACATGGGCATCCCTGGCCTCCACCCGCTAGAACCCAGTGGTGCTCCCTCCCGCATTCGTGAGATTGTCACATGTCCTCTCGGGGGCCAAGCCACCACACATGAGAACCCCTGGCCGAGATGATAAAAAATGAGTCCTGGAGCTCCCTTGTGGTGCAGCGGGTTAAGCATCTTGGGTTCCTGCTGTGACCCGGGTTCTGTCCCTGGCCCAGGAACTTACATATGCCATAGGCATGGCAAAAAAACCAAACCAAAACAAACAAAAACACTCCTGTTGGTGTTTTTGTAAGGTTCACATGAATTTTATGGATTAAGGATATTTGACGTCTTTGCCATATGAGAGCTGTCTAAGAACACAGTGTGCTTCTCCTGTTAGTATTTAACTTTTCTGTGCACCCTAGTAGAGATTTACTATTTTATTTCTGTAAAAACATGCACATTTTAAAAAGTTAATTCCTATATGTCTTACAATTTTGGCTTCAATTATAAATGGTATATTTCCTTCATTATATTTTTCAACTTTTTTTTTTTTCTCTTTAGGGCCACACGCAGCATATGGGGATTCCCAGGCCAGGGGTTGAATCGGAGCTACAGCTGTTGGCCTCCGCCACAGCCACAGCAACACCAGATCCGAGCTACGTCTGCGACCTACACCACAGCTCATGGCAGTGCCGGAGCCTTAACCCACTGAGATTTGTTTCCACTGAGCCACAATAGGAACTCCTCCACTGGTTATTATTTGTACATGAAAACTAGTGATTTTACTTCTTAGGTTAATAACTGGCCACCATACTGATCTCTTTTGCTAATTTTTCCTTATTACTTTTAAATAAATTTAGGTTTTCCAAAATGAAAACCTAAGTCTGGACATTATCCTTTTAGTTCTTTTTTTCCAGTTTTTGCACCATTTATTTCTTCTTTCTTTTGTGCAGTTGTGTTTACTTGGGAGACTCCCAAAAAACACTGTCCAATCAGCGTATGATGGTGACATCTTGTGTTGTTCCTTCTTCAAAAAAGTGCTAATTATCAAATCTGTTTTTCTGTGTGGCAGTTGTTTTATTCCTTTCAGTTCTCTCCAAAGTAAATGTATGCAGCAACTTCTCTTGCAAAGTTTAAGAGCAGTGTGGCGTTTACAGCTTAAGGGGAACTAGCTCTGTTAAGAACACAGAACATTTGCCGTCTTAGTCTTTGCTGCAAGGGGGCAGATACGTTTACCTGTCCAGGGATTCCTCCCAGACATTGGCTCAGGAGCTAGTGCTGCAAAGAAGCAGGGGCCAAGGAGAGGGAGCCAGGTTTCTGAGTCAGGAGGGGGTGGCTGTCTGTAGCCTGCAGCACCAGGTCTGGGCGCCAGCTGTCAGGCGCCCTGGGGCAGCAGTGTCCTCACCAGCCCATTTCGTGGTGTGACTGTGTGTGTCCATTCTGGCTGTGGAGACGCTGAGCCGGGTTCTCTGGCCTGTCCAGCAATCCCCGGCCTACCCGATTGCTTTTTTTTTCCCTGCCGAATCCGTCCAGAATTAGTCACTGTTCCATCCCCTTCAGAGCCCTGACCGCTGCGATGTCTAGGCCGCCCATGCAAACTGGGTTCCCTGTCAGGTCTTCTAACCTCCCACGCTTCTCCTTCAGACCATCTGTGATTAAACCGGAGCGACTGTTTCTGTCTCCCCACTGACGAGGCCTCACAGGCCCGGGATCCTATCTGTTTGCCATTGAACTTCGCACATGAACTCAATCAAGTAAACAATAACACTGATAAGACATGAAAGTAGAAACTTCATGCTCGGAGTGAAACCCAGAAGGATTTGGCAGACCAGGTCCCTTAAGCCTGTTTCTAGGTGACCACAAAGCATGAGGTACTGGAACCATGCCAGCTTCCCCGTCCCTTGATCACTGTGTCCCCCAGATACGCTCAGATCACATGTCTAGGTTTGGATGCCGTAAATCCTAGTTGCACGAGAGAAGGAAAGCCACCGATGCCAATCATAGGTCACTCCCCTGACGAATGCCGTGCCCTGTTCCCCTTTGTGTCAAATGAACGTTACCTGCCCACGTGGACCATACCTTCGTTTTGCCGTGCGCCGCTGGAGACCACGATGGCACCTGAGTGACCGCAGACGGCGTGTTCCGACCACGCTGCTCAGGACATGTACAGTGGTTTTCTGCCCGGTCAGGAGAGGCCTTTGTTGGCCGTCAAAGCTCTCAGCAGTCAAGAGTGACAGCTCCTGCAGACCATGTGTCTGGGACCGTGACAGGTGTCTCACATGCCAGCTCCACTCTTGGCTGACGGTCCCGTGACGCAGGCCTCTGCTCTTTCTCTGCCTCTGCCATGTCTGGGCCCTCCACGGTGCTCGCCTTGCGGCAGCCCAGCAGGAAACATGAGCAGTCCGATTCCAGTGACCCCTTCCCGCATCCTGAAGCTGCTGCACGGGCCCAGCTTTACGGCCGGGAGAGGCTCGGGGAGGCTCAATGACCCGTTTCAAATCGCATCCTGTGTAGAGGGCAGATCTGGGATCCAAAGACATGTCTGACTCTGGATCCCAGGCTTCCAGCCTCTACACTCTTGTGTCCCCTGTTTCGTGTAGTCTGTATGGTAGACACATGTCCCAAAGAAGGCACAGCCAGGAAGATTTGGGACTCGGGTCAGAAAGCGGAAGAGCCAGGGTGAAATGAAACGAGATTAAGCGCGTGGCGCGGAGGCTCGTTGCTGCGATACAGCAACTTGTCCAGTGTCCAGTGTCCATGAAGAAGACAGACTGCATCCAACACTCAGGGGCAGAGAACCGTCAGGGTGGCTGTGATGGTTCATTTTCTGTGTCAGTGTGGCTAGGCCATGGCACCTCGGTTTGGGTCAGACATCGGTCTCGATGGTGCCGTGAAGGTATTATTCCTTTTAGATGAGATTAGCATTTACATCAGTAGACTCTGAGTAGGCAGATAGCCCGCCCTAAGGAGGGTGGGCCTCTCCCTATCAGGTGAAGGTCTTGCGAGAAAAGGACTGAGGTCCCTCAAAGATGAGGTGACTCTGCCTCCGGATGCCTTCAGACTCAAGCTACACATCAGCCCTTCCCTGGGCCTCCGGTCTGCTGTCGGCCCTGCAGAGTTCACACTTGCCAGCCCCTACAGTTGCACGAGCCAGTTCCTTCATATAAATCTCTATCTATCCATCTATCCATCCATCCCGTTGGTTCCGTTTCTCTGGAGAATCCTGACTACCACAGTGACCGGGTATAGCCTCCAGAAAACATGCCTGGTCTGGTCTGCAGAGCCTGAAAGAGAAGTGTGTGTGTGGTCCCAGCACAGGATGCTTCTGTGCTTTCTAGATCAGAGAGCAGGGCCCTCCAGTGCACACCCCCCTGAGGGGAGCCAAAGGCCGGGTCTATGCATCTCTGCCTGTGGCCAGGGGTCTGGTTCTAGTACCATCTCTCCAGGAGAGCATCTCTCTCATGATGCCCTGTGAACCACCCGCTGCCTGTAGAGATGCGGGGAACATGACCCAGACTCTCCCCACGTTCTGCTCTGAGTCTGGGCTCATCCGGTGACATTTGCACTCCCGACTTAGGTCAGCTGGAGAGTATGTCCTGGCTGCAGCAGGAGCCGCTCGTGGACAAGGGCGGCAAGTCGGAGCTCTCACTGATTACTCCGCCTCTTTTCAGTTTCTTAGCAGTGTCCTCTTAGAGACCCTCCGTGGTGTGGGTCCTTGGAGAAGGATTTCTGTACGCTGTCACCAAGGAAGACTCCCTGGAGAGCCGTCATCAGGGCTGCTCAGCCCAGGGGACCTGGAGCCTGGGTTACAGCCCACAGTGGCCCAGCCCACAGCAGGTGTGGGCTTTGTCCCATGGCTGGGGACATCTGCCGGCTTTTAGGTGCTTCTGGCTCTCCAGCTACTGCCAGGCAGGAAAGCCAAGGAGCTGGAGGCCAGAAGAGCTGCAGGTGCTGCCGTTTGCTTCAGATGGCTCCAGTGGGATCTGGCAGGGCGTTGACACCCTGCCAGGTTCTGCTGTGACCTCGCTACGACCTGTGATGTCTCACCTGCCAACCTGAGGAGCCAGGATCCACTGGTCTAGACCCAGCGTCTACCCGTCTCTCCTTTGCCATCCTTGGCACACTATCCTGAGAAGTCCTCTCTGCTCTGGGTGGCACTAACAGAGACACCACCATTCACTTCTCACATGGACAGGGGCGACGGCTGCCAGGCCTGTGTCATCCGGACATCTGTTTAGGGACACGTTATTTACCAGGTGACAACCAGGCATCTGGGATCCCGGCCTCGGTGGGGAGAGGACAGACACAGTCCCTGACTTTTTGGAGTCATGTGTGGCTCTGTACAGCCACCCCAACTAAAAAGACTCAAAATGCAAAACCCAGCGCCTCGGACCCACGGGCTGCAGTGCGAGGGCTCAGTAGCACATGAAGCTGGTGGCTGCTGCCCTGGCTGTGCAGACACGGGCGTCTGGACCCTCCCGTGTCCTGTGAAGCTCTCAGAGGACATTCACACCCGCGATGGCACTGAGCCTGGTGACATCTCTGGGCTTACTGTCTCTGGCTGATGGAGTTGCTCAGTAGAGGGAGACCTGAGGCCCTGGACGCTGCTGCTCGCCGTGAGGAGCTGGCAGTTGGTGGAGGGCAGCCCGGCCTGTGGCTCTCTGATCCCCGGGCAGCGCACTTCCCGGCTGCCGCAGCCTGTCCCAGACACCCGCGTTCTCAGGGCCCTGCGATGCCTCAGGCCGCCCAGCCTCGGGCCGCGGCCTGACATCCCTGCTCTTACAAGCAGCCGTGCCGAGGGGACATCTGACACCTAAAAATACTGTCTCCAGCACAGTGCAGGACGTCCCTCTTGCTGCACCTCCCTTTTGCTGGTAAGTGCAGAGGCCAGCGTGTCCATGTGAAATAGTAAAAACAGAGCAAATGCAAGCGCCGCCTCCGAGACCCCAGACGCCGTTCCCGGCACTTCACGCACAGGCATCGAGCTCCCCTTCACAGCCCCCCTGTGCTGCGGAGGCTGTAATTATCCCCGATTGACAGAGGAAGGAAAGAAAGCCCTGGGAGGCGGGAGTGACTCGCTTCACGGCTCGGAGCTGGCGAGCGGTCGACCCAGTGTTTGAACCCAGGCCACCTGCTCTGGCTCCCAGAGCGCTGGGCGGGCTGCCCTTCGGCCTCGCGAGCACGTTTCTCTTTGTGGTGACCGCACAGCACTGAAGACAAACGCAGTGCGAGCTTGGAGCCCGGACACGCAGTCGTTTGTAGAGGCAAAGGGTCAGGATGACTCACCAGACCCATGCATTTTCTGAAGCTTTTTGAAAAATGCCCTTTACATAATAGGCTTATTCTTTTTATTTCTCATTACAAGTGTCCACAAATAGTCCACAGGGCCCAAATGAATGGAAGGCAGTTTTGATGATGCTGGAGCTTCTATTGTCAACCGTGCCCCTCCTGGAGCATCAGCCAGGGCTCTCGGCCAAGAACAGAAGCCTCTCTGGACAGCGAAGGCTGAAGGGGATTTGGTACCAGGTCTTCGATGTTCGCACAGTTGCTGGGCTCTGTCTGGGAGGTGCAACAGTTCTCGGCCCCAGCCTCCTGGTTGTAGCTTCTGCTCTGAGTGGGACCTTTGTCCCGGGGCTGCAGAGGGCACAGGAGCCGACACTGACCCCGCAGTACTGAAAGGTTGCTGGTAACGGCGGCTGCCCAGCTCCACCTCCCACGTGGCTGCTTCACATCTGCCTCTCTTTCTACTTCTCCCTGCCTCCAATTCACATCCGGCCTGAGGGTCTCACCTTGGCAGGTCCTCATGGCTGGACAACCCGGGAAAGGCAGCTTTTGCCTCTCTGGCCTTGGCACACCACCAGGGGGCAGGATGGATGCTGGGAGAGCCGGCCTGCAGGTCCCTCCTGCGGGCTACTTAACGGTCGAACTTCTCCCCAACAGCAATAGCAACAGCCTTCCCTGACATAAAGCCGCTGCCCTCATACCAAGATGCTCGTCCTTTCCTCATCAAGGAGACCCCTACTCCCCCAGCCCGAGGCCCTCTGCCCTGCCGGGGCCGGGAGCGGGGCGGGGGGCTTTTCTCCTCGTCCAGTTCATTCGCAATCCAGTTTTGACGTTTTGATTCCGAGACCCAACGTCAAAGTACCCCGTTAACAACCAACAATGTGTAGGCAGACCTGGTTTTACTGCACTTTCCTTTACTGCGCGTCACAGATAATCGAGAGTTTTACCAATTGAAGATTGTGGCCACCTCCCCGGAACACGTCTGTTGGGGCCATTTTTCCAAGCGTTTATTCACCTCATGTCTCTGTGACATGTTTTGGTAACTCTTGAAATAGTTCCACTTTTGTTTTGTTTTGTTTTTTCTTTTTTGGCCGCCCCGAGGCATATGGAGTTCCCGGGCCAGAGATCAGATCTGAGCCGCAGTTTCAGCCTAAGCTGCAGCTGCAGCAGTGCCAGATCCTTAACCCACTGCATCTGACTGGGTATAGAACCCACGTCCCTGCCGCTGTAGACACACGTTGAACCTGTTTCACCACAGCAGGAGCGCCTCAGACTTTTTGTTTGTTATTATATTTGTTAGAGGGTCTGAGATTGGTCATCTTTGGTGTTACTGTTGCAAAAAGATTCCAACTCGAAGACTCAGATGATGATGAGCGTTTTTAGCAAGAAAGCATTTTTAAATGAAGGTATGTACACTCTTTTTTTTTTAAGCATAATGCTATTGCACACTTACTACATGAAGGTATATTGCAAACATAATTTTTATTGCACAAGGAACCCCAAAGTTCGTGTGCCTCACTTTGTCGGAGTATTGTCTTTAGTGTGGTGGCCTGGAATCGAACCCGTGGTATCTCCACGGTGTGCCTGTACTCTTTGTAACATGACGGGGGCAGAGAGAAGGCAAGCGGATGAGCACGCGTTAAGTCCTCACCTGGCAGAGAGATGAGGAAAATGCCTGAGTGCCTATTACAATACTGGTCCTTATGCTGGCCCAGAGTTAGCAGGTAGAAATTCCTTTCTCTTCTTCCCATTTCTGGGCTTCTTCTGCCTTTGATCCGATCCTCCTTTGGCTGGGATTCTTTCCTGTGGAGGTGATGGAAGCCCTTAGGCATGAGCGGCCTGCGGTCTGGCTGTAAGAGTGACAGTGAGATGTGCTGTCCCTCTTCCTGTGTTCTCGTTCTTTCGGCCACTGGTTCAGGGCCCATCCTACCCCCTGGGAACCGGGCGGCCTCACATGGTGCATCTCTTCTGTGACTCTTCTGTAGGCAAGTCTACATTCTTTAAGACGGGCTGTTTCTGGAGTTCCCATGGTGGCTCAGTGGTTAACGAATCTGACTAGGAACCATGAGGTTGCGGGTTCGATCCCTGGCCTTGCTCCGTGGGTTAACGATCCAGCGTTGCCGTGAGCTGTGGTATAGGTCGCAGATGCAGCTCGGATCCCGCGTTGCTGTGACTCTGGCGTAGGCCGACGGCTACAACTCCCATCAGACCCCTAGCCTGGGAACCTCCAAATACCCTAGAAATGGCAAAAAGACCAAAAAAAAAAAAAAAAAAAAAAAAAGACGGGCTGCTTCTAAGTAATAAGAAGCACAGTGAGACCAGTGATCCCCTGGGCAAAGCCAGTAACGCCTCTTTTGGTGTGAAATCAAATTCCTCGGTCAGAAGCAATGCTGAGTGGAATCACGGATGAAACGTAACTCTGTCAGCCTCTGCTGCTGTCTTTGGAAGACGGAGGGAAAGCCTGGACAAGCAGATCCATTTCTCGAAAGCGTCTACTTCATGAAGAGGACACACTGGCTCTGCCGTGGTGAGCGGGCTCTGACGCCCCCAAGCTGTGCGGGTGACCGGCCGTTCCTCCCAGGAGGGGGTGACCGGAGAAGGAGGCTGAGTAAGGTCCATAGACCAGTCTGCACCAGCTGTGTTTTAGTGACTGTCACATGAGTTCCAACAGCTCCGTGCTCCGGACCCTTCTGAGACACGTGCCCGCAAGTATTTTTCCCGAGCATCCCTGCCAGTAATTCTCTTGTTTTGAGGTGTCCATGCCCTTGACCACCTGGCCAAGTGCTCAGGTACTGCTCACGGGTCCGCACAGACCCACCCATGCAGCCACCTTGCCTTCCAGATAAAGTGGACAATCAGACGGACCCCTTGAAATTCCGCTCTGGAGACAACTCCTCTTCCTGCTGTGTCCAGGCCCCCTCCAGCCAGGGACGAAATGCTGCCTGGTCTCCTCGGAGGAGAATCCACGTATCACGCAGAACTGTCCGGTGACCAAAGTTGAATTGTTTCTCCCCCATCGGTCTGGTCCTGCAGAACATCCACTTGAGGCCACAGGTGTAGCTTGAGAGCGAGGTGGTGACGCTGCAGGGCCAGGAGCCACTGGTGGATGCCAGTGACTCGCACCTTACATTCGGGACTTGCTCGGGCCCGTGTGGACACCACTGCCGCTGCTGTTGCGGTGCTGTAGCGCGTGAGGACCGCTGGACTGACAGGTCAGCAGGACAAGTTCACCGTGTGCCTCTCATGCCTCGTGTGCATTCAGACTCTGAAAGGGAGCCGCGAGCCAAAGCCTCCAGGCGACTGGCATGGATTTATTCCAAACCCTGGGTGCCTGTGCCACTTTCCTCCTTCACATCTTGCCGCGGGCTCGGCGCAGCCCCGCTGGTCACACACACGTTGAGATATGAGGTCCGAGCTCCCAAGTGATGAGGCTGCTTGTTCCGCAGCCTGAGCCGCCTGGAGACGCCCTCCCTGGCCTCGGGCCCCGCTCGGAACTGGCTACCTCGTGGTTACCTGGTAAATAACTCCGACAGGTACGCCCAAGGCTGGAGCAAGTTGTCGCCGTAACAAGATATTCATCAGGCTTTGCACCTGGTTAACGGGGCGGGGGCGGCTTCGAGGCCCAGAACTTGTATTTAATTTCAAAGAGGCTACGGATCACGCCCCCCATTGCCGTGCCGTGTGCCAGAAACTTGACTCTACCTCCCGCCGCACTGTAATGTCTTTTAGGAGCTCACCTCCCACATTCCAGGGTACCTATGTCGCATCGAGGTACCTCGGAACCTGCTATTTCCTGCTCCCGAGTCCTGTCAGCATTTTATGATCGCCGCGGTGGGTCGGTGGTGAAATGTTCCTGGACCGAACATGACGCAGAGGCCCAGGACTGTGGAAGGCTTGAAGAAGGCAGTGCAAGGGAACTGTCGTCCTTGCCAGGTGACACGAAGGTGTGCTTGGTGTCCTCTGCTTCTGGGGAGAGAGGAGGGGCTGTCCCCCAGGTCCTGGCAGCTACCTCGTCTTGCTCCAGCAAACAGTCTCCCCTGGAGGTGCCTCTGCAGTGAGCACCCATCGGACGGGCACTCGGTGGGATGCCGGTCTTCTCCGCAGCTCACAGGACCCCCACGCCTGCATCTTTCAAGAGTGATCTGCTCAGAAATCCCCCCTTGGACGAGGCGTTGCCCACGGTGATGGTTGCCGCTGGGAGGGGGATTTCCATAGGCTTCCCCTCGGGGCTTCAACCCTTACCCTCAGGTCCCCAGGGCAATGTGGGGATCCCTAAGCACGTGGGTTCCAGGGTACAGACCAGGGGCTAGGACGGTGACCTCGGAGGACGGCACATCCAGCTCCCAGGGGACACAGATTGATCTGAACCTTTTCTCTGTTCTTTTTTACGGCCATACCTGCAGGCTGTGGAGGTTCCCAGGCTAGGGGTCGAATTAGAGCTGCAGCTGAGGTCTACACCACAGCCACAGCCACACCGATCCTTAAGCCACAGAACAAGACTAGGGATTGAATCCAAATCCTTATGGAGACAACCTTGGGTTCTTAACCTGCTGAGCTGCAACCAGAACAACCTGCAACTTTTTTATCAAGTAACCTTTACAAGGGTCCCATCTCTCTGGTCAACCCCTGAGGCATTCCCCGGGACCCCCAGTGTTGACACGGTCTTGGAGCCAGGACCTCAGGACTGGGTACTTAATTTCATGCTGGCCAGAGGGGCATGATCTTGTGCAGCCGGGCCGCTGTCACAGCATCTTGCTTCGGAATAGCTGTATCCCCTCATTCTATGGCTCTGAACTGCCCTGGGGAGGGCCAGAGGTCTTGACGCTGAAACCATGAGCTCGGCCCTCAGGGTCAGTGTAACGGCCTCCAGCCACCTGGCCAAGCAGCTTCATTGGCTTGTTTGTTTACTTTTATATAAATCAAGTAGCTATATAAATCAACGACTTTAGTTCCAAGGACCTCAGGCTCATAGTTCCTCGGCAGTGATTTTGGGATGAAATCAGTCAGTATGGATACATTTGTTCCAGATTATGTTTTGTTCTTGAACAGCTGGGGAAGATTCTGTTGGGTTGTTTGGTTGACTGAAACGTAGGTTGCCGGCCTGAAATTAAATGAAGACGCCAGAAGTTGTTAGGTGTGTTTACCCGGGGAGGTGGGACAACTGAATGTGTTAACCTGCCTGATCATCTAACCGTGTCCCCAGAGGGGCCCAGAAAAATGCGCCAGGGTCAGAATGCCAGCATCGTTAAAGGGACCACAGCTGTTGCCCACTGTGGACGAGGGAGAAGAGGCAGATTCCAGCTGCCTAAATCGGGGAGGACCGGCCCCCGAGGCAGGGACCAGCAGCAGAGCTGGCGTGTCAGAGGCAGGATGCTGCGACTCCTGGAAAGGCCCGAGGGCCCGAGGGGTGACCTGATCTCCAGTGGGGATGATCAACCATGGGTCTCTCCCTGCGTCCTAAGCTGCCAGAGGAAAGAGTGTCACTGGTGATTCATGTCTCTCTCGAAGCGAGAATCACCTCGACCTCTGGTCCCACGCTTCTCTTGGTAAGCACTGCGCAGGGCTGCAGGGTGCTTGGAGCTGAGCCCATCACACCCGCATGTGCGTTTGTGTGACAAGCTCGGATCTTGTCAAAGGGCAGGTTCTGGCTCAGCAGGCCTGGGGCGCGGTCTGCGACACTGCAGGCCTCCCGGGCCCCCCGCGGTGCTGATGCTGGCGGGCCACGGCTGGCCCGGGCGTGGAGGAGGGCTGCCCCCTCTGCCCCAGCTCTGCTTCCGTCGGAGCGGCTCCCGCTGGCCAGGAGTCTTCTGTTAGATTTCATTTGAAACAAAAGCAGTTCTAATTTAAAAAGGGTCTAATTTTTTTAAAACACCTGGTCTAAAGATTCCGAAGAAAATGTTGATTAAAAAAAAGAGAGAACTGACCAAGCCGCTGTCCAGGTCCCCTTGTTAAGGGAAGGGGGGAAGGAGTTTTACTTTGGGGATTCCTTTCTGACATAGTTTTCAGTTATTCAAGAAATCATTGTTGGAGTTCCCGTCGTGGTGCAGTGGTTAATGAATCCGACTAGGAACCATGAGGTTGTGGGTTTGATCCCTGGCCTTGCTCAGTGGGTTAAGGATCCGGCGTTGCTGTGAGCTGTGGTGTAGGTTGTAGACGCGGCGTTGCTATGGCTGTGGTGTAGGCTGGTGGCTACAGTTCCGATTAGACCCCTAGCCTGGGAGCCTCCAGGTGCCACGGGTGCAGCCCAAGAAAAGACCAAAAAAAAGAAAGAAAGAAAGAAAGAAATCACTGTTTCGAGGCCCTTCTGTGCAAAGCGCTGTGAAGGCTGAATTTGCCTCATGTCGGATTCGCAAAGTGAAATTCTCCGTCTGCGGCTGTTCTGACCGCGGGAACTGCTCCCCTAAAACTGCGGTCACCTCTGGGACGTCGCAGCCTTCCTCCCCGGGTTGGGGTCCCGGCCGGCATTTCCTTGTGTGTGTGCATTTATGTCAACCTGTCGCTTCATTTCCATCTCCTGCCACAGGGAGGGGGCATCCCTGCCCCAGGCCTGGAGCACCCACAGAACCCTCCAGGTGGCGTTTGAGAGGCCCCTTTGTGAAGGCCACACATGCGTTTGGGTGAAATGTTGAGGCTGTGGGGAAAGGCGGGGAACGTGGCTTCCGAGGAGACTTATCACCTGCGTGTTTGACGTGCGTCTACATTTTGGCAGATGCTGATGGCTCTCAGTTCCCGAGAGACAGACTCTTTGCTGCTGGTTCACCTTCTCTGGGTCGCGATTCCTAACGCGTTCGTGTTCTATCTGTTCTTTTCACATTACACCCAGGGCTCCATTTAAATGGCACCTCCTCTGTGATGGCTTGTTGACGGCGGCGTTCTTGTCGGAAATGACTCATCCCTTCTCTGCCTTCTCGTGTCGCTCTGCAGAGGCGCTCCGTAGACTTCGAGTATTAATAACGGATAGTAAATTTTAGAAAGATATTAGACTGTCATCGTTAAAGTAACCCAAACAATTTGGTTAATACTGTCCACTCGATCTGATAAAATACTTAATTAAATTGTGGACCTGCGGCGGGTTTTGGTACTTTTATCACAGCCCTTAACACAGCCAGTCTTAGATGGTGTGCTCTCTTTTTTTTCCTGGCATGTCTGTCATTTTATTTAGTCTTCCTTCCTTCCTGTCTTTTTTCCTGTCTGTCTGTCTGTCTCTTTCTTTCTGTCTTTCTCTCTTTATCTTTTTCTACTTTTTTTATTTATTAAGGCAGAGTTGGTTTACAGTATTGAGCCATCTCTGCTGTGCAGCGGAGTGACCCAGTCGTACGTATGTATACATTCTTTTTCTCATACTATCTCCCATACTCTCCTTTCTTATAGCTTGTGAGCTAATAGAAGGGAAAAGCACATCTATTTATTCTTCACATTAAGCCTAATTATGGCACCGCATCTACAAGCTGTTGAAATGTACAACATGGTAAGTGAAATTTTACAAATTTCTGTGTGAATACAGTTTTCTGAGGGAGGGATCGGTAGCTCTTTAATTCCTTTAAAGAATCTGAGAACCTACAGAAATTGATGATAACCTGTGGCGTAAAGACTCTCACAGTGAGTCTGTTTATGAAGCAAAGCCCCGTTTGTAACACTCCCCACCCGTGCACTCATTCGCAGGTCGTGAGACTTGGATTCGGGGGTGTTTGCTGTGCTTGAAGTGGGCACATGCGTATAGAGTGGCTGGATGATTCTCTGCTGTGGAAAATAGCGGCTCCCTGCTGGCTGGCGCTCTGACCGGGGCCTGTGCAGGACTCGGCACTTCTGCTGGGAGATGAACGGAGGCAGGGAGAAGGGGTTGCAAGCCAGGCAAGGGTTGCAAGCCAGGCTACGTCCTGCGGCTCCCATGGCGCTGACCTGGAGGGGACGCTGGAATTACTGAGCCGGATGAAGTATGGGGGAGTTCCCACCGTGGCTCAGTGGGTTAAGAACCCGACACAGTGTCCATGAGGATGCAGGCTCAATCCCTGGCCTCGCTCATCGGGTTAGGGCCAGCATTGCCTCAAGCTGTGCCATAGGTCGCCAACGTGGCTCAGATCCCGTGGCCCACAGCTGCAGCTCCAGTTTGACCCCTAGCCTGGGAACTTCCATGCACCACAGGTGCAGCTGTAAAAAGACAAAGAGAAAAAAATGAGGTTTGGGGATCATTGCTGGCTATCAGTTATCAGTGGACACCGGTGACCTCCTGTCTCCCGTGGCTACTAGTGACTTAACATTGCCTGTAAGCTAAAGTGGCCTCTTTTAATTAAATGTAAAAGATCAAACTCACAAAGACGGATGAGCCTTGTGGCTTGGGCTGGGGTTCTGGCCTGGGGGAGACTCTGGTTGGCCAGAAAGGGCAGGATGCCATTTTCTAGGCTCTGCTCCATGAAGGTACCCCGGGGGGGCTGTCTTTAGGGGAGAACGGTGACTTTCTCAACCAGGAGGGCAGGGGATCCCCGTGAAAGGGGGGGCAGGAGAGTGACAGGGTGTGAGGTCCGAGACCCCTCTGGGGGTCTGCCCTGTGCTCCCCTCCTTACCCCACCCGAAGCTGAAGCACGATGCTCTGTGAGGAGTGAAATCATATCTGGGCGACACACGGTGCTTCTTGGCGAGACGTGTGCTTCCCGGGCTGCTGTCCCGCCCGCCGGCGCTCGGGAGTAAACTTTGCTCGGCGTGGGCTCTGCGACCTGCAGGTTCCAACTTTCGGCTTCCTTCTCCTACTTCCCCCGCCTGGGCGCTCTGCCACGCGCGGGGTGTGAATCCAGGTGGAAAGCAGACGGCCAAGCGGCGACCTCGGCGTAACGGGTCGAATGCTGCTTCTCCCTGCAAAGCGGGAGCGGGCTGGGGAAGGCACTCGTGTGCCTCATTCCCGCTGATTCCTGAGCAAGGGCATCCAGCCACCTCTTCTGCCCTCGTGCTGGAGAGCAGAGAGAAGCACAACTGGGAGTTCTGCCAGAGGGCCCTGGCGCGTCCACGGGCAAAGCCAGGGACTTGCTGCCGTTCAGCTGCACGTGTGCCCGGAGCGTCCGCCCCGCTGAAGAGGGGGAGGCCTGGCTAACAATAGAGCTCTGTCTCTCCCCAAGCTTTCTGGAACAGCGGAAAAGAAGAGCAACCTCGGCTCCTTGAATGCAGCACCACGGTACCTCCCGCGGCGTGGAAGGTACTCGCTGAGTGCTCGAGGGTAAGTGGGCTCTGGGAACCATATAAATCCAGGAACACACGTACACGTGTACACACACACACACACACACACACACACACACACACACATGCCGCAAAGAGCTGTTCCTGACAGCAGCACTCTTGGATCCTGTGAGCTGCATAAGGTCCAGCAAAGTTAAGTAACTTACTCAAAATCACACAGCAGCACAGAGAGGGCTGCACTTATTTCTAACTGTATTTGTGTTCGGGGGGCCCACAATTTAGCCAGGGCTGCTGCTGCTTTGGGCCCTCTTTCCACCAATTTTCTTTTGCCCCCCGCAAAAGAAGAACCCAAGGAGAAGAAAGTTTACATGAAGAGAAGCAGAAGAAGAGAACCCTGTTTTCTCATTTTGCTCGGAGATCTCTAAACCCAGAAGAGAATCTGCGTGAGCGCGTGGCAGAGGTGGGAGCCAAGCTCCAGGGCCACACGCCAGGGACGCGGCTTCCAGCCCAAAGTCACGGTAGCCTGTCCTGCTTCCCGCTGCCGTGGGGCCTCAGGTCCAGGCACGCGCTCCCAGCCCCACCGTGGGAGGTGCCAGGAGGAGACAGAGCCTGGCATTCAGGGAGCCTGCAGGCCTGAGCAGCTCTCCTGAAGCTGAGCCGTCGTGCTCAGAGCCCTCGGCTTCCTGCTGGGTTCCGGCCGGAGTCTCTGAAATCAATCGGGTCAAGGTCAAATGGCCAAACTCAGGAACGTGGGTTTAGAGAAGAGAACGGACACCGTGCAGCCGGATCCCAGCTGTGACTCAGCGGAAGTTCTGGACAGAGGAGGCCTTACGGAATGTTCGTGGGTGAGAACAGAACTGCGGTTCGTGGAATGGGCCGGAACGAGTAGACAGCGGGGCTGAGGAGGGCGCTGGGGTGGGGGGGGACGTGTGATGTGATGGGGACGCTCCCCCCTCCCCACCCCCCGTGGAGCAGCTCTGAGGACCGTGTGCTTAAGGACCGCCTGCTGGAAGATGCTCGCTTCCCAGTAGGGGCCGGGGCCCCAGGAAGCCTAGCGGGGCGTTTCCCCCCTCGGCAGGGGCCGAGTCTCTGGGCCGGACCCCTAGACTGTGCCTGGCTCCTGGCTTGATGGAGGTGGCACCCGAAGTGGACTGAGGTGGAGGGAGGGCTCCTGGCTTCCAGCCACTGCCAGACTCAGAGAAGCAGAGTTGTGGCAGGAGGGGACAGCTGGCAGGCGTCCCTTGCTGAGGTCACAGCAGCTACCTAGGCGGTGGCCTTGGTGGCCCCCTGACTCCAGGGAGGAGCTGCACTCCAGGAGTGGTGCTGAGGCGGGAGGGACGGGGCCAAAGACGAACATGCCACAGAGACTCTTGTCCTGTGATGATCGCACAGGACGTGGCAGCTGAGGACCGGGGTGAGCCAGGTGTGCCAGGGCCCCCAGGGGCTCCCCTGGCCAGGCAGGACCTTTGGCTCCTGCGACAGCAAAGGGAAAACAGTCACATGCCCACTCTGACCAGGCGGTCAGGGAAAGGGGCAGGAGGGCCCCTTCTGCCAAGTAGATGGACTCCTGCTCTTCTTTCTGTTTATCCTCCCCTGTTAAAGTGTTAACGCCCCTTCCGCAAGCTGTGCCAGCATCTCCACCCCTTCAGATGCCCAGCTGGCTCTCTCTCGACTCCAAGACCATGCATTTATTGGGAGTTATTTATGTGCAAGGCCCTGTGCCTGGCGCTAACACCAAAGCAAGATGAATGGACGCGAAGCGGGTGGCCAAGATCAGGGCTCAGGTTCACCCTGAGTCGCGCCCTCTGCCTGGGTCCGGCACGTCTCGTCTGTGGAACGGGCGGGACCACGCCTGCCTCGTGAAGTGACTCGAGGTCTACATGTGATTGTTTTATAAAAGTCTGCATGGTGCCCGGCAAGTGACAGCCCGTCTCTAGATGAAGGTGCCCCCCGCCCCTCGCTGAGGAAAGGGGCCCAGTAGTCAGACGGCAAAAAGGGTCGTGGAGACCTCAACTGAATCCCAACCCGGGGTGCGTACTTGCTCAGCAGTCCACGGCCACGCGCTGGAAGTGCAGCCGGAGAGGACACAGGCACTTCAGCAGAGGAGCCTGTGAATAGGGCCTCGCGGGGGCCGCCGGTTTTGATCAACCTCCTGCGCCAGTGGGATGGCACAGCCCCGCCCAGGGGCCTCCTGGCTCACAGCCTGCTCAGAGGATGGGGCTGCCTGGGTGCACGGAAGGAGGCAGAGGGCCAGCCTGGGGGGCCCTAGGGGACCCAGTGTCATCCCGGAGGGCACATTTCAGGGCCCTCCAGGGCTCCTCCAGGAGCAGAGGCTGTGTAGTCCCTGACTGTCCCTGTAGGCAGTTCCAGAAACTCTGTGTCTAGGTGACATTCTTCAGTGCCCCGGGGCCCGGGAGCGGCCTCTTTCCACGTGTGTTCCCACAGCTGCAGGGTGTTTAAATTGGGCCCCACTGTCCACTGAACAGCTGAATCTTGGAAACTATTAAAAGAAATACATCACACGGTAGCTTGGAAGTACTGCTGTGCCTCTGGGCGTCACTCAGACTCTTATTAACGTGTAATGCCTGGTCTTGAGCACAGCCAACGACTGTCAAGAGATCAGGGAGGGACAGGAAGGCACAAAGGGGTCAAAGGACGTGGCGCCCTGGGCAGGGAAGGCCGAGCAGAGAGTCAGCTGGGCAGAGAAGGTGAAGACGCACATGGGCCGGCCGTTCCCCCGCAGAGATCACTTTGGGGACAGAAAGGAGGCTCCCAACGCCCCCCGCCCCGCTGCCGCCATGAAGACTGGAGCCAAGTAGGGCTGCTCCAGGGGGCTCCCTTCCCCCATTGCCCATCCACCACTCCGATGAGCAGCCAGCTGTGTGTGCCACCCCCGGAGCTGCCCTGAGCCACTCTGAGACCAGGATGGAGCATGTGATGCAGGGACAAGCAGGTAGGGAGACCTCCAGGCGGCTCTAAGAGGGTGGTCACGGCCAAGGCTTCCGTCTTCGGCTCCCTTGGGCAGTGCCTCCCCAGGACATGTCCCCACGGCCTAGGAAATGCCAGTGGGCTGTGGCCGAGACATGGGGTCTGCACCCTAACCCTGAGCATCGCAAAGGGCCAGGCCCCTCGGGAGGAGCAGGACAGGGCAAGGCCTAAAGCAGGAGGAGTGTGAGCCCCGCCTGGAGCCTGGAGAAGATGGGGTCTCGGGAAGGGAGGTGAAACGGGGAGATCTGGGCCACTGGGGGTGCCATCACCTCCTCCTCCTCCAGACTCTGGCCCTCGGGGCGCTCCCACGAGTGGAAGCATGGAGGGGGTGGCAGGGGCCAGGGGCAGACCCAGATTCACTGCCCAGCGTCAGGGCATAGTAAGCGTTCAGTGCGGGTGTGGAGGCTGCGTCGCCTGGGTCGGCTGAGTTGGGTTTCCCAGGTCCCCCCCCCTCCCCTTTCCCATGGAGGAGGGAAGGGCTGGCATGTGCGTCCCCAAACAGGACCGTCCCTTTGTCTCGATTTCCCTGTTAGGAGCTGCTTCCGGGGAGCAGTGGTCAGACACCCAGGCCGGCCTTAGCCAGAGGCTGGCCAGGGGACCAGGAGTGCACCGCGCAGGTGTGCGGGCGGCTTCTCGCCAGGTGATGGAGAGCCCGGCCGGCTGGGCTTATTTATTACAGAAGGCCTGGACCCACCGGAGAGCAGACACTGGTACAGCCTGAGCAAGGGGGACAGGCCCTGGTCCCCAAGAGCCTACTGTCAGTACCCAGTGAGCACACAGGTGTGGCCACGTGTGGATGTACAGTTTGCACTCCGTGTTTCACCCTCACAACGGCAGGAGCCACCTATGGTCAGTTCTGCTGGACACAGGAAGAAGCTTAGATTCATTCAGCGAGGCAGGGCGGGCAGGCAGCCGGGGTGTCAGCTGCCTTTCTTTACCGCAGCCTGCGCCTGAAGCAGGAGTCGGCCGCGGTCCTGGTGCCCCAACGCAAGTCCCAGACCCCTACGTCAGGGTTGCCCGGGGAGCTCCTTAGACCTGCAGGTCCCATCCCAGCCTTGCTGGAGGAGATGTTCAGGATGGGGCTGAGGCGGGGTCCCTGCCGGGTGCCCCGCTGGCCGCAGCTGGGTGTGGCCAGTGCGTTCCCAGGATGCTCTGTGGCTCACGTTCAACCTCCCATGGCCGATGATGTTCATTTCAGGTTTTTTTTTCAAAGAGGCTTCAAAGGAGGAGCAGCAAATTCAGAAAGAAGGCTGCTTTTTGAGCTGAAACGGATTCACGAAGAGAAGTTCTCCAGGCAGTGAGCAGGCAAATGCTGGCCCCCTGCTTTCTGTGCCGTGTGGCCCTTCCAAGCGGACGTGTTATGTGCCAACGTGCAGACAGGAGAGCCGGGCACCCCGGCCCCAAAACAGAGGCTGTGGAACCGCAGCCCCACTTCCGTCCGGGACAATTGCGGGGGCGTCTAACTCTGCTCGGAGTTTCTGTGCCATCGGGGTTCCTTAGTCTGCGGTGGCGGGAAAGCCCAGTGGCCCACAGGCTTAAATCATGAGGAAATGTACTCTGTCCTATCACAAGGGCTCAGAGTCAGTCTCTGGAGGTGAGTAGTTCAGGGCTGCAAGGAAAGAACGGGCCAGGTTCCTTCTGCCCGGCCACCCCTGGTGTTGGCTTTATTCCGGGCTGGAGGCAGTGCTTGCCCGGTGATCCACAGTCTCTGTAAAGAGAGCAGACTTCCCCAGAAGCCCCCTCAGATGCCCCGGGTCTCGGATAAGCAGCCTAAGACACCTAGCCTGAACCAGCCCCTGGCAAAGGGAGGAGGAACCCACGGTGGGCCTGGACCACTCAGGATCTCTGCCTGGGCCAGGGCCCCGGTTGTGGCTGGGCCTCCCCTGAATCATGTGTCAAGGAAGATGGATTGGGTACCAAATCGGGGGTCTGCTCCGCAGCGGACAGGTGGGTGGAGGAAACTGGTGCAGGACGAGAAACTAACCCACGACAGCACAGCTTCTTCCCAGAAAGGGGCTGGTTTGGAGACTGACTGGCATGGAGCTAATCCAGGGGTGTCTGTTCCCCTAAACGAGAGCAGGGCCTTACTGCGCCCTGCCCACCCCCAACCCCTCTGCCCGGCCCTGCTTCTCCTGGCCGCTCCCCATCCGAGGGAGGGCTCGGGAAGCAGACACAGCAACCATCGGGGAGGGAGGTGGGACAGCCGGGGGACAGTGCAGAAAGCTGCCCCTGGTCCATATCCCCGCATTCCTTCCGGGGGGCACCCAGGCCCTAGACTGCCCCTGCGGGGTAACCCTTTGACCCCTCTAACACCCGAGACCTCTCCATGGAGCCGAGAGCACCCTTCCACACTTAGGGAACCTGGCAAAGTGCCTCAGAGGTACAGAGACCCGGCCAGCGTCTGCTGGATGGGTGTTTGACCAGCTCAGCTTTGTGCTCTTTCCCGTTAGACTTCCTGCCAGGGATGAGGCGAGCTCTGAAGAATGTACTGGTGAGGTCAGCGGAGAGCCGGGACTGGGTCCTGGTGGAGCTGCGGTCCGGTCAGCCCCTCAGTGCAGTCAGGACCCGGTCTGTGGGGACCGCGGCTGAGATCAGCCCTGGCACCCGTTCAACCTCACGCCATGGGGACGAGGGAAGCTGGCTGGCGGGGCTCAGGCGCCTCTGCTGTGCGCTCGGGCCTCAGGCCTCAGGCACCGAGGTGGGGCACGCCCTCCAGTTTTGAAGCCTGGAGTTCCCTGGTGGCAAGGCGGGTTCAGGATCTAGCATGGCTGGGCCTTGGCACTGCTTTGATCCCTGGCCTGCGAACTCTGCGTGATGTGAGTGCAGCCAAAAAGAATAAAATGAAATAAGCTGAGAAAAATTTTGTACTAGAAAACATCTATCTTGGGGGGCAGATACTACCAATATAAGAAACTCAAGTTGAGCTTCAGAAAATACCGATACAAGAGCTCAGTGGAGCCCAGTAGGCACATTGTTACGTGAGCGACATAGTACACTGTGTGGGGGAGGAGACGGGCTGCAGTTTATTTTATTTCATTCTATTCGGCCGGAAATGATAGGCATTTATTCTTTCACTGTTCTGGAGGCCGGAAGTCCGAAGACAAGGTGTCAGCCATGTTGGGTCCTTCTTTTTGGAAAAATTTATTTAAAATTAGGAGTTCCTGTCATGGCTCAGTGGTTAATGAGTCCGACTAGGAACCACGAGTTTTCGGGTTTGGTCCCTGGCCTTACTCAGTGGGTTAAGGATCCGGCGTTGCCGTGAGCTGTGGTGTAGGTCGAAGATGCAGCTTGGATCTGGCGTTGCTGTGGCTGTGGTGTAGGCCGGCGGCTACAGCTCCAATGAGACCCCTAGCCTGGGAACCTCCATAGGCCGTGGGAGCGGCTCCAGAGAAGACAAGACGAAATAAATAAATAAATAATAAAATTAATCATAGTAAAATACATACATCATAAAATTTAGCAATTTGTCATAAATTTTGACCGTTTTGAAGCATAGAGTTCAGGAAGGTGCATGTGCACGCACACACGCACACAGTCACACACTCACACACTCGTGTTGTTGTGCAGGTCGTCTTAGATACCTTTTTAACTGAAGCATAACTACTCCAAAAACGTGCTCAAATCGTGGAGACAGAGCTCGGTGCCTCCTCAGAGTGGACCTTCCTGGATCATCCAGTCCAGATCGGAAGGTAGGCTGTTATCCACGCCCAAAAAGGCCTCCGCGTCCCTCCCGGTCGCCAGCCACCCACGTCCCAAAGGGAACCGCCATTTCGTTCTGCCGCCATCAGAGTTTACCTGGTTCTGAACTTTGTCTAAGTGGAATTAGATCGTCTGCACTCTTTTGTGTCTGGTTTCTTTGGTTTCAGGTCATGTTTTGAGAGACTCCTCCATGTGGTAGTGATGGCAGTCCCTCCCTTTTCAGTGCTGCGTGGTAGTCCATTGTGTGACCACCGCACGATTTATCCATCTTGCGGTTGATGGATACTTGGCTGGTTTTCAGGCTGGAACTGTAGTGAATAACCTTCCTTACTGGATCAGTGAATGCTTCGATGGGGATTTTTGGTCATGCCCTTACGTGCACGTTTATAACGCAAACCAAGAGTAGAATTGCTGGATGGTGGGTTCAAATTTAGTGGATACTGTCCTAGAATTTTCCAAAGTGGTTGTACCAGTTTCTGTTCTCGCCAGCAGGATGTTAGAGTTCTAATTGCTTTATGTCTCTACCAGCTGTTGATTTTTTTTTTTTTTTTTTTTTTTTTTTGCTTTTATGGCCACACTGAGGCATTTGGAAGTTTCTGGGCCATGGATTGAAATCAGAGCCACGGTTGCAACCTACACTGCAGCTGCAACAGTGCCTAAACCTTTAATACACTGTGTCAGGCTGGGGATAGAATCCTAGCCTCTGCAGTGACCCAAGCCACTGCAGTCAGGTTCTTAACCCTCTGTACCACAGTGGGAACTCCACGTTTGTCTTTTGAATGTTGTCCTTCCTGCTGGATGTGCCCTGGAACCTCACTGAGCTTCAATTTGCATTTTCCTGCTGAGCAGTAAGGCGGAGTCCCTTTTCTTATGCTTACTGGCCATTTGCATATCTTCTTTGATGAGATACCTCTTCAAGACTTTGACCTCTTTTTTTAAAGTTGGGTTTTTTTTTTTTTTCTTATCGATTTGTAGGATTTCTTTTTTGTCTTTTTCTAGTGTCGCTCCCGTGGCATATGGAGGTTCCCAGGCTAGGGGTCTAATCGGAGCTGTAGCCGCCTCCCGACACCACAGCCACAGCAATGCCAGATCCAAGCTGTGACTGTGACCTACACCACAGCTCACAGCAACACCAGATCCTTAACCCACTGACCGAGGCCAGGGATCGAACCCACAACCTCATGGTTCCTAGTCGGATTCGTTAACCACTGAGCCGTGATGGGAACTCCTGCAGGATTTCTTTATATATTCTGGGCAGAAGGCTTTCATTGAGCATACGTATCACGAATACCTTTTCCCACTCCATGGCGTGCCTTTTCACGCTCTCTCCTCATAGTGGCTTTTGTTGATCAGAAGTTCTAGACTGTGGCACAGTCCAGATTATCTGTCTCCCTTTAAGATCTGGGTTTTCCGTGTGTTCTGTCTGAGAAACATGTGTCTATCCTGAGTCACGAAGATGTTTTGCTATTGTTTTCTAGAGCTTCATTGTTTTGCCTTCCGCATTTGAATCTATAGTCTGCCCTAGAATTGGTTTTGCATATGACGGGAGTTCGAATCACTTTTTTCGTTGTTTGGTTTTGGACTCAGCTTTGCTTCTTTCAAAAACCAATCATTGTGCTGTGTCAAGCTAAACGAATCAGACCTGCCAGAGAAGCCTGGCTTCCCAGAACCAACCTCCGTATTTGTTACTTTGTCCCTAGGTTGAGAAAAGACTCTCCTTAGTCCAACCTGTAAAAAGAAGAAAAGGGCTGGGCTAAGCCGCATTTTGTTGACAACTGTCGAGTGATAGGAAACTGCGTACCCGTGGGTCTGGAACTTCCTAGAGCTCCATCCTTACAGAGAGGTCGCTCTCTAGTCAATGCTCTTCTGGGGGTTCGTTTTTCTAAAAGTGAAACGTAGGAGTTCCCCGGTGGTGCAGCAGAGGAGAGACCCAGCATTGTCACTGTAGCGGCCTGGGTCCTGCTGTGGTGAGGTTTCAATCCCTGGCCCTGAAAGTTCCATCTGCCTCAGGTGCAGCCAAAAAAATAAAAATTTTTGAAAAGTGATGTAAATAGTTTCCTTTTGCTTGAGTTGCAGCGCCTGGATCGATGAACTCCTGCCTGGCGCCGCTAGTCGTAAAGAGCCGAGGGTCACCCGCCTGGCATTCCTCTCGGGCCTCCCTGCTCCTGGCTCACGTGACCATGCGGCTGCCCCTGACCAGGGGGTACTTCCCCCCCGGTCCCATCACTTGCTCGCTGGGTCCTGAGCTGTCTTCAGCCGAGTCTAGGCAACGACCCCGCTCATCTCCGCGGCTGAAGTCAGGTGGGGAGTCCTCTGAGAGGGGCGTCGTTCCGGCAGGGTTCCCCCTCTCCTCTCTCGCCGGTCCTGCCCAGCACGCCTCCCGGGCATTTTGTCCCCACCTTCTCTGCGGCCTGATGGGTCCCGCCATTGCTGTCCCGTAGCCTGTAGCTGGAGAGTTCCTCTCCTTCGGTGCTCGGGGCCGCATTTTCTCTTTCTCCCCCTTTTCACGTTTTATGCCCCTTATGTATAATCTTCAGGAGCTTGATTGGGCTGCTATTTTGTTTTGAAAGTGATGTTGCTCTTTTTAAGGAGCCAGTTCATGTTTTAGCAAAAATTCATCTTTTGAGTTTGGGGGCCCTTGTGAGTCCTCTGATTGATTTCATGACGTCATCTCCCCACCCCCCAAAACAAGGGCTGAAATTTTACAAGGCGTTGCTTCTACAAAAGCAGCTTTAAATTAATCTGGTTTAGAGAAGCGGTCAAGAACTTTGCAGCAGCACAGCCTGCTGCCACGGAGTGCCCCGCGGTTGGGAGCAGGTGACGCCAGATCCAGTCCCAGGTGTGCAGTCAACGAGGTGCGCGACCGACCTCACTTTTCAGGGTCTCCGTTTTCGTGTCAGTTGAGTGGAGGAATGGGCTCTTGGGGGCAGGTTCAGCCGTAATACTGTAGATTTCGCTGCAAATGGACGCCGCCAAGGTTGAAGAGTCAAGACTATGTATGAATCAGTCATAAAGATTTAGTTCACTTTTCTTAAGGTTTTATATTTTTTAAATCTGTATATGGAGCTATTCCTGTAATAGAAGCCAACTAACTAGGTTTCAACACACACAGAGCAAAATGATGCAAAGTCCGAGTGACGGCGTCTTCGACTTAGTCGTAGTCAACGTGAGGGTGTTGGTGAAGGGCAGTAAAAGACGCTGGCCCCTTTTTTTGGCGCTGATTTCATTATTATTTTTTAATTTTATAAGTTTATTTTGTATAGGCTCATTTAAATATTGATATTTCCATTTTACACTATTTACCTGAGTTTTGAAAATAGATCTTGAAATCAGAGGTACAGCGTCCACTGATTGTCCTCCTTTGATAGGTAGTTTAAAATACATTTTAGGGAGTTCCCGTCGTGGCGCAGCAGAAACGAATCCGACTAGGAACCATGAGGTTGCAGGTTCCATCCCTGGCCTTGCTCAGTGGGTTTAGGATCCGGCGCTGCCATGAGCTGTGGTGTAGGTCACAGGTGCAGCTTGGATCTTGCGTTGCTGTGGCTCTGGTGTAGGCCGGTGGCTACAGCTCTGATTTGACCCCTAGCCTGGGAACCTCCATATGCTGCCCTGAAAAGCAAAAAAAAAAAAAAAAAAAAAAAGCTCTGGCAATGTAGAATTCTGGGGAGTGTTTGCTGTGTCACCATGCACTTGTTGGGCATTTTCTAAATATGAGGCACTGCAAAGATGTCAGAGACATGAAATAAGACATGGCTGGAGTTCCTGTCGTGACGCAGCAGAAACGAATCCAACTAGGGACCATGAGATTGCGGATTCGATCCCTGGCCTTGCTCAGTGGGTTAAGGATCCAGCGTTGCTATGGGCTGTGGTGTAGGCCTGCAACTGTATCTCTCATTGGACCCCTAGCCTGGGAACTTCCATGTGCCACAAGTGCGCCCCTAAAAAGCAAAAAAGAAAGAGAGAAAGAAATGGCTATTGTCCTTAGGAATTCTACAACCTGCGGGGATGAATGAGACTTAAAGAAGTGAACATGCAAATCACAATAACAATGTAAAGAGTGATTAAAGACCCTGATTCCCAGGCGTTTTTTTAGACCCTGATGAAATGATACGCACGTTCATTGGGAAGAAAAAAATGGGCAGAATGGCCAAGAAAAAATTGAAAGGATGATAGGCAGTGATTGGGAGGAGGGCAAGCTCACCCTGCCGGTTACCCCCAAGGACTGTGAATCCATTGCAGTGATAAAAGTCTGCAGTCATTTGGGATCAAAAAAGATAATCAAAACAGATTCAAGTATGTGTGTGTGCCTGTATTCAATGTATGATTTTAAAAATGGCATCTTTAAATCAGAGAAAAAGATGATATTAGATAATTGTTAAACTCTTTGGAAATTATATGAATAGATGCTTCACCATACACATTCAAATAAATCCCATAAAAACTGAAGGTTAAGTATAAAAATGAGCACAAGCACACACAGGTGAGTATTTACGTAGTCTTTAGTGTGGGAAGGGCTCTTTAAATGAACACATCTTAAAGGAAGAGATTGTTGGGTTGGACTAATAAGAAGCGGAGCAAACATTTTGTGTCTCAAAAAGCCCAGATAATTTTAGTCTATGATAGAAAAGGTGGATCAGTGTTGCCTGGGGCCACTGTGGAAACCGGCCGAAAGGGGCATGGAAGGATGTTTACGGGTAATGAGAGCGTTCCGTTTCGGCTGTGGTGGTGGTTACACAGGCGTATGCATTTGTCAGAACTCCCGCTTCACACTTTGAGTGACTTCATTTGAGTCATGTAAATTGTACCTCAATCAAGTTGACTTTAAAGGCCGTGTACAGATCATTAAAAGGCAAACCGGAAACGAAGGAAATTATGTGCAACACCTGTGACAAACTGTCTGAAGAGGAAAAAGAGGAATATCCAGTGTAAAATGGGCAAAGGACATGAATGGGGAGAAGAAAAACAGAGGAAGTCTGGGAAAACCAACTCAACCCCGCCAGGAGTCACAGAGCGTGAAATTGAAGCACGCAGAGGTCAGGCTCACTTACATACGGGTGACGAGGAAAAAGAATACTATGCGTTGGTGGTGAGCATGTGGTGAAATAAGCACTCGCTGATAGGTGGCGTCCGGGTGCAGTGTAGTGAGCCAGCAAACACATTCAGATTTTGAAAGGCACCGGGCAGGTGCACACAGGCATCCTCACGTATTCTTAGCCTCCCGTCTCCATCCTAAACATCAGCTCATCTGTGCCTTCATCCCATCCTACGCCTCGCGCCATCTCTCCATGTTCTAACTGCTACTCTCAAACTTGTATGTGCAAGACGATGCATTGCAACATGTATCAGGTGGGCTTGCTGTGTAACAAACCACCCCGGATCTTAAGCAGCCATTTAATCAGCTCACAATTCTGTGGATCAGCTGAGTGGTTCTTCTCACCCAGGTCAGCTATCCAAGTCCTGCTGGGCTCGGTCATGGGTCTGTGGTCAGCTGGCGAGTTGGCTGGTCACAGTTTGCTCTAGGATAACCGCACTCACAGGTCTGGCCGTCAGCAAGCTGTCGTCAGGGGGTGACAGGGTGACTGGGCCACATATCTCATCATCCTGCAGGGTGAGCTGGCTTCGTCAGGTGGTGGCCATTGTAGGGTTCTCAAGAGCAGCCCGAGAGCCACCCCCAATGGGCAACCATACCTCCAGTCTCCGCTGGTGTGCACTGCCTCACGTCCTCTTGGCAAATCAAGCCCCATGGCTAGCAAAGATTGGAGGACTGGAGAAGTACACTGTGTGTCTTGATAAGGGGTTTTACAGTCTGCCACGACACTGTTCAATAATGACCTTTAGAAACCGTCTAAATGTCCCCAAACAGGGAAGTGATCAAATAAAAACAGTTCAGCAGTGGAGTTCCCACTGAGGCTCAGTGGGTTAAGAACGTAGTCTCCGTGAGGATTTGGATTCGATCCCTGGCATTGCTCAGTGGGTTAAGGATCCAGAGTTGCCACAAGCTGCAGCAAAGGTTACAGACATGGCCGCAGGTAAAAACAAACGACAAACAAACACCCCCCCCCCCAATTCAACCATGCAGTGGGCAATGAATGATATTATAGGAAAAAAATTCTTTTTCGGCAGCACCCTAAACACACGGAAGTTCCCAGGCCGGGGATCCAATCTGAGCCACAGCTGCAGCCTATGCCACAGATGTGGCAACGCTTGATCCTTAGCCCCTTTAGCAGCTGGAACTCCTATAGAAGAAAACTTGATATATAAAGGTGACTTGTTAAAATACAAAACAAAATATTCTGCATAAAATCACTTCAATGAAAAAAAGAATGGAAAAAAAGATGGCCAGAAGGACAAAATTGGAAATATTTTCACCCCATGTCTGAACAGAAAGGTTATGAGACCTATGTTTCCTTATACTTGAAGGTATAGGCCGGTCTCGTCTCAAAGCCTGGCTCTGCCTCTTGTTACTTGTTACTGAAACTCTTTGTCTGTAAAGTGGGGGTTGCACTAGAACCTACCTGTTAGGTTGTCGTGAGGATTAAATGAGATACTTCAAATGAAGGGCATCACAAATGGCCAGGCACGTAATAGTCACTCAATAAATGGTAAATACGAATTCTTTTCTTTTCTTTTTTTTTTTATTTGCTTTTTAGGGCCAAACCTGCGGCATATGGAGATTCCCAGGCCAGGGGTCGAATCGCAATGACAGCCGCTGGCCTACACCACAGCCACAGCAGCGGGGGATCCAAGCCATGTCTGCGACCTACACCACGGCTCACGGCAACGCCGGATCCTGAACCCACTGAGCGAGGCCAGGGACGGAACGCGAAACCTCACGGTTCCTAGTCGGATTCGTTTCCACTGCGCCACGATGGGAACTCAGTCATTCATTATTTTTATAACTAAAGCATATAAATATTGTTTTTTTACATTTTGAGACATAAACATAATTGTATTTACTTAGCATCCGTTGATTGAGGAAGTACATGACAAAGGGTCAATAATCCTTGCTAACATTTTCTCTTGGATTTGGGTTTTCTTAATCCCATTAATATGAAAAGTAGCAGCTCATATAATATGTGATGCGTATTTACTACGTCCACAGATGACGTGTGCTGTGCATAGGGATTTGAAGCCCTGCCAGTGGTTTTTATCTCACGGGTGGGAGCCAATTACTTGAGACAACAAAAGAAAGATGGTACAAAGCAGATCCTGCTCGCTGGCCAACTAAATCCTCGAGGCAGCAAATGGGTAATGCAGGCAGCCCGATCGTTCTTAGGCTATGTCAGACTTATTCTCCACTGCAAATGGCACCAGCGAGTTGCAGGACCCCCAGCAAGGACCAGCCAGGGTGTGGTCCTCCGGGTTTTCCTGCCCCGGGGGCTGGGAGGGAGCACGGAATGCACAAGGCGGATGCTTTCTGGGCACTGCATGTCTGTTATTTGGAAAAAATCTCGCAGGTGACTTTCGGAGTTTGATCCGTTTGGAGTCCACAGCAAACAGCCCAGCTTGTTGCATCCCCAGCATTCTTCCAAACGCCCTGAACCCCCCACACCATGTTCAAGCCGCACAAACCTTTGACGTGGGTGAGAGGCGTGCCCCTTCCAACAGTCCGTTCAAAGCCTGTCTGTTGACAGCAGTGTCACCACGGGAGGTTCTAAGAGGGCACGGCTGCCCTTGATGGCTCCCTTGTGAAAAGGGGCCCCGGGCCCATCCCGACGTCCAGGGCCCACCCCTTGTAACCATCCATAAGTTTTCTTCTTGCGGCTCTGAGACTGCAGGTCCACGGCTTTTCTTTGGATGAATCCGACACGGTTGTATGATTTTCCTTCTCGGCCTCATCGTCCTGGACAGAAGAGGCCACGTTCTGGTTCCCTCCCCGGGAAGGCTGTCCGTCCCTCCAATCACTTTAGACGCCTCGTCAGGGACCTTCTCGCGAGGCCCGGACAATGTCCGCACACTCTGTGCCATGACCACGGCAGCAGGGACTTCTGAAGGCAACACACCCTAACGGGGGCGGGCGTGGGGGGCCCATTCTCTTCCTGATTTCCGTCCCAGCCAGGCAGCGAGGGAGCAGCTAGGGAAAGACTCCGGAGCCCCTAGGGTCCTCTTCTCAGACAGGCGTGAGCCGGCCCCAGGTCAGGACAGTCTGGGGAGTAACCCGAGGATCATCTCTCAGGCCCCTGACGCCCCGTCATTTCACTCCTGCAGGTCCCGTGACCCTGTCCTGCTTTACCCTGACCCCTGGGAAGCTCAGGCCCCTTTACTCTTTGGGGAGAGGGTAGAGCCTTTCCTCCACCCTTGGGAGTCCTAGGAATATAGGATGAAGCATTTGGACTACTCTCCCTGTATCTGCAGTGAGATGAATTTATCTGTGCAGCCAGCCTGCCTTGCGCTCTGGGAGCCTTTGGGTACAAATGAGGCCGTGTTCACGGACACCGAGAGCTCAGCCCTGCAGAGGCCCCATCTGTCTTCACCAACTCTCCCTCCCCAGCGTGTTCGAGGCTCCCAGAGTTCCATGGATTCTTGAGACGGTTCTGATGGGCACTCGAGCACGGCCCAGCGGGACCTCTGCTAGGACCCTGTAGCCTAGAGCCACCGGCTCCCTGACGGTCCCTGAGGCTGTCTCTCCCGTGGAATCACTCAGACTCTTGGGCGCTGCTGCTGCCAAGACAGAGCCAGGCTCCAGCTGGCGTTCCCAGAACAGGGGAAACGGCTGGCCCAGGGGTGCTGCTCTCTGCTGTACCAGGACTCAAGGGCCAAGCCTACTGTCCTCTAGGGCAGTGGTTCCTCTTTAGCCATCTGCTCCTACTGGCCTCGGGGTACACCTTTCTTAATTCACCCTGGCGCTGGAGAAGACAGGGAGAATGCTGTGCTGCATATAAAAACTGCCTGAGCCCTAAACTATAATAGAGCTTGGGGCTCCAGCTCTGTAAACTCAAATAAACCTGAAGCCATGTTCCTCCAGATACACCGGGGCATCGGGGTGGCTGGGTCAGGGGGGCTCCAGTGTTAGCAATACACCCCTGCCTGGAATCACTTCCTAATTTGATCTTTATGCTTCAGAGCTGATGAGGTTCTAGACTCCCAGAGCATCGCATACAATTTGCACAGTAGGCACTGCACAAATCTGAAAAGAGATTAGAAGTAAATAGGGCCCCAGGGTTGTCCAGTGCACAACCTGCACAGCTGGTTGGTGCTTTCTCTGGGGCTCTGCTCTCCTCACTGTAAAATGGATCCGCTCTCCTTTCCAATCCTTGACCCTCAAGAGGTTCAGAGATCCACTTTCTCTCCCCCCACCCACGCTAATTAGCTGTCATAAAAAACGGCAACAGCAAAGAGATGCTGGCAGAACTTCACTCAGAGCATCTGAGCCCCAAGCAGTGTCCTGAGAAATAGCCTCTTCGACTTGTAAGCAGCCACTCCCATCTCTTCAGGGTCTCAAATAATTGGGAGAACTAGAGATCAATAAATCTTGACAGTGAATTAGCGCTCCTCCGACCAGAACCCCTGCCAAACAGCCTGGAACAGGAAACAGAGTCATCACGAGGGTCACGGCCCCCGTTTCTTCTTGACGTCAGCATCTTTTCTGCTGCTCCCTGGTTGGAGACCATCTGTCGAAATGCCCTCCTCCGTCTGTGTCCCCTGTCATCGCTGCGGTAAGGACTGCCGGGGGGGTCTGGGAAAGCCTCTGCATCGCTGTCCTTCTCTGCGGCTCTCGGGGGCTCCGTGCCTCTGCATCGCTGTCCTTCTCTCGGGGGCTCCGTGCCTCTGTGGCCGGGGCCGTTTCTGGCCAACACTTGGACTGTGTGCCCACAATTCAGGTGGCTGCCACTGGGGGACTGTGGCTTTATTTGTTTGCAGAGTCCCAGGCGGCTGCTCCAGACAAGGAGATAACCAGCGGAGCAGTGGTTTGGCGTCCACAGTTTTCCCAGCACAGCCCCTGGGGCCAGGGGAGAAACGGGACTTGAAAGAGTTTACAGGCGGCTCAGACAAGCTGGTCAAAAATGCCAGGGAACAAATATAGCTATATATAGGACTGCCCCGGATCCACCCCTGGCCGCAAGCTTTGATTCCATTCTTGGGGGCATTTTGAAGTCCCAGGCCTCTTTCATCACCCAGCTCTGCTAAA
Organism: Sus scrofa; assembly: GCF_054392235.1. Classification (NCBI taxonomy): domain Eukaryota; kingdom Metazoa; phylum Chordata; class Mammalia; order Artiodactyla; family Suidae; genus Sus; species Sus scrofa. Next base: position 2,584,616 of record NC_139389.1, on the reverse strand, counting down.
TGTCAGCGCTGCTTGTAAAGAACGAGCCAGGCCCTCATTACGCTCTCGTTTGATTTCAGGGCAGCAACAATGAGATAATAACACAGCCCCAGAGTCTGTGGGGTCGTGGGTCAGCGTCCAGGCTCAGCTTTCCCTCTGACCCGCTGTGCCGTCCTGCAGGTCACTTAACCCCTTGTCATTTAAAGGACTTGATTAACAGAGATGAGAGGAAAGTGGCTTGAAAGGCGGGCAGAACTGGGTTTTAACCCCAGCTCCTGTCACTTTCTAGCCGGTCAAATTGCCGAATGCTGGCTTGCTTCCTCTTCAGTAAAATGGGACCGGGCCCACGTTTGACAGGGATAATGACGTGCTTTTTTCACAGAAGAGTAGTCTTCTCTAAGTGCTAGCTTTGCCCTTGTCCGCTTTGTTAAAAACTGGGATTCAGAGTCAGAAAGCCTGGATGACGTCTCAACTCAGTCTCGGTGTGTGCAAGTCACACACTGTCTCTGAGCCTCTCTTTCCACATCTGTGTAATGGTCTTATTGCTGCTGGGGGCGGATGGAACAGTATAAGTGAAAGTGTTTGAAGACCTAGAAGATTGTAGAGTTGGGAGTTCCCTGGTGGCCGAGTGGTTTAAGGATCTGGTGTTACTGCTATTGCTCTGGCTACAGCTGTGGCGTGGGTTCGATCTCTGGCTTAGGAACTTTGGCATGCTGCGGGCATGGGGGAAAAAAGACTGTAGAGTCAGAAAGTGGAGGTCACTCCCCCAGGTCACGCCCAGCTGTCCCCATCTCGCGTCCATGCGCCCCCTCACTGGACCCTCCATCCCTAAAAACTCCCAAGAACTGGGTGAGGATGGGATGGGCCTTCTCAAAGGACCCACACTGTGTCTCCATTTCTCAGTCTGTCTTCTCAGCGAGCATTCTCAGAACACCAGGCCAACCACCACCCAGCCCGGGGCTCCCAGGGACCAGCTGGCAGGTGACTATGCTCTCCCGGGTGTTCCCTGACCCCGGGCGCGCCAGCAGTGAGGGTGGTGGAAGCAGGCATGGCTGCAGAAGAAGCAGGTGAGCCTACTGTCGGAGCCCCAGCCAGGTGGATGCTCAGAGGTCCGTGTGATGGGACCTTGGTATGAGAGCCTGACTCTCGGAGTGGAGGGGGCACCACTTCCCAGGGGCCCCTCCCTGGCTCCTGGAGCCTTGTGACCCCAACCACGTGTGTGACATCCCTCACGAGGGGACACGCAAGCCTCCCTGACCCTGCTGTGGAAACCTCACCACTTCCCTCAGGCCATCCACCTCTGTGACCTCAGCTCAGCCTCCGGGAGGCTGGCCCTGGACACGCATTCTTATAAACGGCTAATTTTAGGGTAATAGAATCAAGTGTAACTGTCCCCTTGCAACACTTTAGATAGACGACCAGGACAGAATTTAGTTAGGTTGAGGTGACTTTAAAAACGAGTTTTCATGGCTGGGGTCTGTGTGGAAACGTTACGGCAATGATGGTTTAGGGTTGTGACAGCCCTGGTGAAAGGGCCCTGTGAATTTTCTTTGGAAGCTAAAAAGCAGTATGCACAAAATGAAAATGTTTTCTAGATATTGAGAAAAGCCTGCATTGATTCTTCCATCTAGTGTTCGTGGAAGTGGTTTCTTCTCTGCAGTAAAGAATCGCTCACAGGAGTTCCTGTTGTGGCTCATTGGGTCCAAAACCCGACTGGTCTCCATGAGGGTGTGGTTGGATTCTTGGCCTGGCTCAGTGGGTTAAGGATCTGGCATTGCCATGAGCTATGGTGTAGGTCGCAGACGCGGCTCGGATGTGGTGTTGCTGTGGCTGTGGTGTAGACCTGCAGCTGCAGCTCCAATTCAACCTCTGGCCCGGGAACTTCCATATGCCACACGTGCAGCCCAAAACAACACAAAACAAAACAATCACTCACTCTCTCGGCGAAGGGAGCTCGGGATGCTGGCTTTACTGAGCATCACATAGAGTGTCTGGTGGCAGGTGTAATCCCATTGCCACCTGGGGGCACCTTCCTCTGGGGCTTCGTCCTCAGGGAGGAAGAGGACAAATAACTCTCTCTGCAGTGACTCGTGTCCAAAGGCTGAGGGCGTTTTCCACCGTGGACAGTGGTCTATAGGGGACAATGGCTTCAGGGCCAGCTAGGCATGGCAGTTGAAGAAGCTTCCCCAAACTGGAGCGTGTTGGGGGGATGGGGGAAAGGGTGGGAGAGACTCGGGACCCGCTTCTGTGGTAGGGATGGCGCACCCAGAAGTGGGACTGGATGTGGGCTACTCTCTTTTTTCTTTGGCCGCATCTGCAGCATGTGGAAGTTCCCGGACCAGGAATTAAACCCACACCACAGCAGTGTCACTGAGCTGCAGCAGTGACAACTCCAGATCCTTAACCCACTGCACCACCAAGGAACTCCTGGGGTTACTTTTTAAGTTGGAAGGGTGACCCCTGGCAGTCACCCATACTGAAGCAAGTTTGGATAAACTGACTAGCAGCTTCCATAGAGATGGCTCTTGTTTCCTGGTTGGTCCTGCCTGGGGGAGGGGAGAGCCCTGCCGGTCCTTCCTGTACCAAGTGGGGCCCCCTCGGCCCCACGCTGCCACCTTCTCCTGCTGTGCTTGTGGGATTGAGACATAGAAGGACCTATCAACATGCACTGAGTGGACAGGCCTGGCGGCGACTTAAGACTCGCCTCTCATGGGACGCTGGGTTGGGCACATCCTGCCGCCCTCGCAGGACCTCCGCCTAACGCCGTCTGGGACTCGCCTGGGATCTCCTTTGAGCCGTAACATCGGCTGAGCCAGACGTCAGCCTTGGGCGGGTGCTTTCAAACAGGCTGGGAGTTGTGCCAGGTCCGAGGAAGGGGCCTCGGGGCCGGGGAGGGGCTGGAGAGACGGAGGGCGTGGCTTGGGGTCCTGGGGCTCCTCCCCGGGTCCTGGGACCCCTGGGGTTGAGCCGGAGAACTTCACTCTCCCGGGCGTCTCCGCGGTTGTAGGACTCCACGTGGGGATCTGTTGGAGAATAGAAAGGGCCCTTCTGCTCCGGGGAACAAAGAAGGCTTGAGAGGCCGAGGGGCCGTGCAGCCCAGGGCCCAAGGGCGGGGCCGCCGATCAGCTGGGGAGCCCTCTGGCCTCGGTTTATCCGTCTCTGAAGCGGGGACTACCGCGGGACGCTCCGCGAAGGCTGTTGGGAGGTCGGATGGCGAGAGCTGACTGCGGGCTGATTCCGATGTGACCACTGCTAAGCGGACCGGCCATCGTGGGCTTCTGAGTGGAGCGATATCATGATTAAATGTTTAAAAATCTCTCTCTGGAGGTGTATTGGAAAATGGACTAGGACAAGGGTGCTAGGCTCGACACCCGAAAGTTATTATCGAAAGTTATCCCCGGCGTCTGTGTAGGGGCCTCAAGCAGCGGCGGCCAAGATGAAGCCGAGTGAAAATATTAAGGAAGCCGGGCAGGAAGGGACCACCTGCTGACTGGGGGTCGGGGGAGGAGAAAGAGTTGGGGGATCCGCGTCCCGTCGGGGGCACAAGCTCTGGATGTTTAGGAGGGAAGGAGCGTTTCCGGGAGCAGAGGGACCTTGCGGGGCCGCGGTCCTGGCGCAGGTGGCCGTCCGGGGTGGACTGCAGGTCTGGGCGGAGCGCGGCGCGCACGGGCACATGAAGAACTGTGGGCTGTCGTGGGTGAAGGTCAGCAAGGAAAAGCTTGGGGAACAACAGAGACCAGTGATCACATCCATCAGAACGCAGGTGTGGGAGCGGAGTGGGGCCAGCGCAGAGGGAGGGGCGTGTCCCCGGGGCTCTCAGCTCATCCAGTAACTGCAGGGCAGCGCGGGTCTGGGGACAGACACACTGGTGACACTGGCAGCCTCTCACTAGGGCATCTCCTCGGGTTGGCTGCTCGTGGAATCGGAGCCTGGCCCCACCTCGGAGCCCAGCAGAGTCCGCGCCCAGGCCAGAGAGCACTCGCCAGAGGGAGTGTGAGTAAGGAGGTGGCTTTTGATGGCTCTCCAGACACTCAGCATGAGTGACAGCTCAGCATGCAGCCGAATCCAAGGAAAGGGGCCTGAGCGGTGCCCCCAAATCAACCCCTACCACTGTGCCCCCTCTTCTGTGGCCCCTGCCGCCCCATCCTGATGCTGGGGACTCAGCAGGCGCTGGACAGAGTGGAGACGGAGCGCAAGACTGTCCTGTGCGAAGGCTTCCCGAGCTGGGACGCGCTGAGAACCCGCCTGCTTTGACCGCGCGCTATCTCCCCGCCCCCAGCCCCACCCCCGTCCGTAGCTCCACCCCTCCCGGCTCCACCCCCTCGAGTCCCCCCCGCCCCCCAGCCCCAGGAGTGGGAGGGCTTTCTCCTGGCTCTTCCACCCCCTGGTAACCCATGCGCTCAGTTCAAGCCCCTCCTCTGGAAAGCCCTGGAGCAGTCCCTACTCCAGGCAGCCGAAGTGAAGGACAGTGGTGCGGGGTGCGGCTGCCAAGTCCTTTCCGTGGCTACAGTCTCGGCTCTGGGCTCCCCACGGCTGGATCAAGTCTGCTTATTCTGCGCTTCACGTGATGCAGTGAAGACAGTGCAGTCCTCAGGGGGTGTCCCACTCTCAGACTTCAGCCTTCCCTGGTTCTGACCATGGAGCTGGGGTCAGGCGGGCAGCACACAGGCCTCCGGAGCACAACCAGGACGAGGTTCAGAGCCGACAAGTGGGGGGTTGGCAGAGTCCGTGGAGCCTGGAGGAAAAGGCCCCCCAGACCCCTTCCCTCAGTTCAAGCCCCTCCTCGCCCCCCCCTCCCCCACCAGATGCCGCCCCATCCTGGCAGAATGAGGCAGCCCCGGGACCTCTCCCTGGGCCCCCCTCCCCACTGGCCTCCAGTTGGTGCCGTCAAGGGGGAGAGCAGCTGGAGACGGGTGAGGCCGGGGCGGTGCTGGGCTGCAGCTAGCTGTCCACCTCTCGGCAATTCTGCATCCAGACCTCACTTTGGAAGCTTGAAATAGGCGATGGGGAGAGAAATCGCCAGGAAAACAGACAAATGCTACAAATTTTAAGGACGTTTCCCCGAGAGCTAGCTATTGAACACTGAGCACTGGGTGGACTTTTATTCTGCTGCTCCAGTTATGGAGTAGCTTCGAGCTGACTTTGACCAAAGGTCATTGTTCTGCAAGTAGCCATCTTCACACACTGGTCTTCTGGGCATGCACTCTCTCGTGGTTCCCAAATTGCCCCCCACCTTGTAAGTAGCCCCCTTACTGATAACCTTCAGATTGTCTTAATGACTGGCCACCTGTCTCCTGCAGAGATCTCGGCAGACACAGTGGGAGGCAGATGAGTCACAACCACTGGCCACGTCATTGTGGGTGTGGCTGTGAGGTGTCCAGCCCTGGCCTTAAATTCTCACCAGGCCATTCAACACCAGCCCGGCTCCCAGCACCTTGGTCCTGCCTCCAAGTGTGATGGTTCCAGAGCTTGAGCCTCCTGCGGAGGGAGAGAGAGAGGAAATCCTTCACCTAGAATGACAGCCAAAATCTGTTTTTTAAAAACAGCTTTTTCTCAAAATCTTTGCCCATTAATGTCTCCTCTCCCAACAACTCCTCTAATACTAGGACATGAAAAAAAAATCGCTTTTCCAAAAGATGACTTTGGAACCTCCAGGCTCCAGTGCAAATCCGAGGGAAGAATCCACACAAGGTGGGGCCAGGGTCTCCTGCTTTGGCAGCTGGTTCAGAGTGAAAAAGTCCCAAACCAGGGGCTCCGAACCTTCGCTGCACATTCCCTCCCCCCACCCCCCCCAGGAGCTGTGGACAGTCAGACACATGGATCCTGTCTGTGTGAGCACAAGAAACCACCCCTCTAAGCCATCATCTCACCGGAAGGGTGAGCAATGGTACCTGTCCCACGGGATCGCTGGGGACTAGCTGGGCGCTAAAGAGGACGTGGCCCTGGCTCACCCTCCTCCCTCCCCTCCTTAGCGCTCCCAGCGCTGTCCTAGGAGAGAGAGTACAAAGCAGGCCACTGGGAGATCTGGACAACTGGCTTCCAGAAAAGTGGCTTCTGGATCCCAGCATCACCTGGGAACTTGCTAGAAACCCAGATCCTCCAGCATCATCCCAGATCCACTGACGGTGACATCCTGGGGTGGGGTCCGCTGTTTATCCTTCAGCAGAACGCCCCAATGGTTCCAACTCTGCCAAACCCGAGACATTGCTGTCTTTATCTGTGGGGACTTCTAGAGGCGTCAGCTGCCTCTTTCCCTGCTCTGGCGCAGGTTGGACCCTTTAGCTGAATGGACTCCCCTACCCCATGGACCAGCCCTGGCCTTAAATTCTCACCAGGCCATTCAACACCAGCCCGGCTCCCAGCACCTTCCACCGGCTCAGCAGGAGTTGTTTGGTTGTCTGAGCACTGGCTGGATTCCAGGGTTCACTGCCCATGGAACTGGGGGGAGACAAGCACAGGGGTGGAGTCCCCAGCGGATCCAGGGCCATCATTTGGGGAAGAAATTACTTTCCTGTTTTGGTTTTGAAGTGGCCACTGCACTGACGGGTAATGACTCCGCTACTTCCCCCCCGCCCAGGACACAGAGGCGGACAAGAGGTCTCCTTTAAGGGCCGTGGGTATGTGCGTGCGTGAGGTTGCTGGCATACATGCCTGTGGGTTTGGGGTCGGTGAGGGCGGGTAGCTGGATTTGAGGAGAGAGAAGGGCAAGCCACGTCTGCGTAATAAAAGAGTTGTGCTAAATGGTCTGGTTTGGAAGTTTGGGACCAAGAAGGGCCAGCGCGGGGATGTGTTGGCCATGGAGATTTCCCAGCCCAGGGTGCTGGGCTTCTCCATGTGCTCAGCTCTCAAGCACGGGGGGGACGGGGCTCTTCCTGCTGTTACCTGGGGCCCCCGCAGACCCTAACCAGAGAGAGGCTCCCCCCGCCTCCCCGGCAGGCAGTCGGGCATGAGGCTGCGCTTTCAGGAGCCCCCCCGGAGAACGACCCTCCTGCTGGGTTAGATGCAGGTGTCAGGCAAGTGTGAATGCGGGCTGGAGAGCAGGCCTTTAGAGTTCCAGCTGGAACCCAGTGTCCCTGGCTGGTGGGCTCTTGACCTTATGAAATGCCTTGGGCTTTTCCCTAAACTGCATTCCTGTCCACCTCTGTGAATTTTATTGAGGCTCCCACACCTACGAAGAGGACTCCGGGATCTTGAGGGCATCGCCTATGCAGTGGATGCAAATGAGCTCAGGCTCTGGCTCACAAAACATGAACTCAACCCCTTGGCTGCTCTTCATTTCGAGGCGTCTTCTCGAGGGACCCAGCAGCAGTGACGACCACAGGGCATGCAAAGAATGAAGAGCCGAGAGCGTGGAAGTTGCTCTCTGCGGGGCAGCCTGGTCCATCTCAGCTGCTGCCAGTAGTTCAGCCACGAGCCGTCCTTGGTTGGCACTTCAACCTGCAGCGTCCCAGGCCATGGTGTCCAAGTGGGGTTTGCAGATGACTCTACAGCAGCAGAAGAAATGACGGGGACCTGTCCCTTAACAGAAAGGGCTCCAGAGCTTTTATCCATAGATGCAAGTATTGCAGCAGCGTTTTCACTGTGAAGCCCAAGCGGGAAATAGCTGAGCCCGTGACAAACACCGCCCGGCCCTGACCCGCCAGCTCAGCCTTCAGATTTTCATCCACAAGGGCTCTTCATGGGGCATCATTTTCTCTAAGTGTTTTACATCCTGAATATATAGATATTCACACGGACTCGGTGTCGCTCCTCATAGCATTAGGATGGTGATGGTTGTGGGTGAATTAAGGGCCGTGATCATAAACGTAAAACGTGTCTAGATGTTTGTGCGTCACGGCGGGGAAACCGCTTTACAGCTCTGCGTAAAACCCTTGTCAACGTCTACGGAATTGTTTTTGAAAAGTGAGGTTCTGGTACCAACGGAGATTTTGGGGGCAGAGACGTTAATAGAAAACACTGGATGCTGTTGCCATGGGGACCAGCGAAGGTGAGGATTGGTCCCTGCTGGGGCCTTCCTGGTTTGGTCAGAGGCAGGAGGCCAAGAGGGATGATTCTTCATGAAAGTAGAAGAGAAAAGGTGACGACGAGGGGACGGTGGGGGTGGGACCCTTCCTCTGACTGACGTCTAGAGCCATCTCCCTGCTTGGGCGGGAAACACACATGCCTCAGCTCCTTCGTTGACTTTGTCAGGAAAACAGGGGCAGGGGGCTGGGAGGAGGCACCCCCTGTACCCTGGCAGTGACCTCTCTGCCTGGGGTGAGCGGCGGGGGTTCCAGACACACTGGCAGAAGGGGCCAGACCAGGCCGATCTGGCTCCCGAAGAATGGTTATCAAGACGACGGCGAGGCCCAGGTACCTGAAGCCCTGGGTCTCGTACGTGGACTGGGGCTTCTCCATTGTGCACATGGGGACAAGGCTGGGGTGAGGCTTGTGCTCCGGAGACAGCCCCTCCCCCAGGACGGAAGTCCCATCCCTGCCCAGCCCCCTCCCTGGCCTGCTCCCCTCACTCCCTGCAGCTCTCCCCCCAGCACTCCCACCCCAAACAGCAGGCACCTTGACCCCAAACAAAAACCGCAGAGCAAACGGGACCTCCATGAGCTCCCCAGGCACACACCGTCCCCGCCAGCACCCACCCTTTGAGCTCCAGCTTCCCGGCCCGGGTCCCATAAAATGAAGGTGCCATGCTGTTTACCCTTCGGAAAGCTGAAACGGGAGGCCACCAAGGAAAAGTACGGAACGGAGTAAAGTGGAGGATTCTCTGACCAATTTTAATAAACCAAGTTTCCATGGCATGGCAATAGCCAATGAAATCATTGCAATGATTTGCAGTTAAGACTGGCTCATGTTGGGGACACACATTCAGCCAATTCTTCTGTTTTGCGGACCCTGTTATAAAAACCATTTGGAATTCACAGTTTTATGAAGTGATTGAGACCCAGTGGAGGTTGTAATGTCAGTGAATTAAAGACCAACCGTTGTATTTATCACGAGAGAGCTGAAATCTTTAGGTCGACGACCACAGACGATGTCAAGAGATCAAGCAGCTTTTTGCAAACAGAGTTATTTAGGGAGGCAGGTTGGGAAACCATATGACCTGTTGATAAAGCCGCCCATGGTATCAGGTCACCCAGTGCACAGGCAGCGTGGTGTTCCGAGGACCCAGGGACAGGCACAGAGCAGGGGGTGGACATCCCAGGCCAATGCTTGCTTGTCCGTAACTTTGCCAATTGCTTAATCACCAAACTTCGGGTTTCTCATCTGAAAAACAGGCACCGACTGCCTGCCTCATTGGGTCACTTAGGGTTTAATTCAATAATGTCTACAAAGCAGCCAGCATGATGCTTAGAGGGGTGTGAGAACCCATCAGACGACCCCCGCTTGTCTGAAAGAAGGGCTACAGTCCTGACTTTGGTAATTCTAAGTGAATATTTATATAATACTTTTTTTTTTTTTCTGAAAGAAGGGCTACAGTCCTGACTTTGGTAATTCTAAGTGGATATTTATATAATACTTTTTTTTTTTTTCTGAGCCCTTGGCATATGGAAGTTCCTGGGCCGGGGGTCAAATCCAAGCCATAGCTTTGCCCTACGCCACATGTGTGGCAACACTGGATCCTTAATTGCACCACAGCGGGCACTCCTGTATAGTACACTGTAAAACTGTAGCAAAGATCACAACTGAATCTGAACAGTGTGTTATTTCAAGCTTTCCTGCCCTCTGTGCGTGTACTAGCACGCACGTGAACACAGATGTGCCGGCATTCCATTCCATTGTACTGTCCGTCCTGCTTTTTGCCCCATTCAGGGTTATTTTCACACAGTCTAGATATGGGCATTCTTGTATTTCATCTGTGAAGGCTACAATACAGAATATCACAGAAGCTGGAGGAGGTGCTGGCCCATGATGCTAACATTTGCTTCCCTGAAGCCCCAGGGTTCTAGGAAACTCACCAAACCATAAGACCCAGTCAGATCTGTTAGCAAGTCACTTACCACCTGCCAGGACCCTCCGGGCAGCCGGGCTTGGTCTTCAAAGCCTGTGTCTGGCTCCTCTCCAGAAGCCTCCCGTCCCCCTCCGTTTGCCCCCCTCTTGCTGAGACCGCTCGGTCCCCGGTGCCTCTTTCTAGGACGGGTTTTCCAGCCCCTGCCTATTAACGATGAGCCCAGAAGAGTCTCTGTTGGGAGTGGGGGGCTGTCCTGTGCACCCCAGGACGTATTTCCACATCTCTGGTCCCGACCCACTCGATGCCGGTAGCACCTGCCCACAAATTATGACAACAAAGGCGTCTGTAGAAGTGGCCGCTGTCCCCTGGGTTGAGCACCGGTGTCACGGGACGTCGTCGGTTTGCTCTGAGCGCCCCTGGCTCGGCCTCCACGTCATTCTCAGCACCGTGTCCTTCCCGGGAGCTTCGTCTCCATCACAGGACTGGAGCTCTGTGGCTGATGCGGAACAGAGCACGTGGCGGCTGGACCAAGCAGGGGGATTTCAACCCAGTGTAGTTATCAGTAGGATAAGGAAGGCCGTCGAGCATAATGGAAAGTCCCTCTGCCTTTCCAGGGCCGGCCGTTCATCGGTAGCCGAGAACAAGTGACTCTGAAGGCCACTGGGAGGGACCGTGTGTCGAATGATGGACTCATCATCCGGCGTTTATGGAGCCGACACCTGGGTTTGGCACATGGCCGCAGGGGAGTGTCCGACAGGCGTCCAGCCTCGGGGGCAGACCAGCGCAGACACCTGTAAAACCCCGTGGTTTCACTGGCAGACGGATGGATGCACGAAGTGTGGTCTATCCACACAGAGAACTAGGATTCGGGTTAAAAAGGAAGGAAGCGCCAAGCCAGGCTACACGGTGGGTGACGCTTAAGGACTTTATGCTCGTTGAAATAAGCCGGTCACAGAACAGACACTGCAGGTGCCACTTAACCAAGGAAAGCAGCCGAATTCACAGAGACACAAAAGAATGGGGGTCGCTGGGAGGAGGGGGGTGGGCAGTTCCTGCTCCTTGGTGTCCTGGACTGATGAGTTGTGTCCCCTCCAGATTCTTATGCAGAAGCCCAACCCCCAGTGGGACTGTAATTGGAGATGGGCCTCAGGGAGGGGACCCAGTGAACCCAGACGGTGAGGGTGGGGCCCTCAGAGGACCCTCCCCCTCCCTTTCTCTCTCTCTCCCCCTCCCCCTTCCCTCCCTCTCTCTCTCCCCCCCTTCTTCCTCCCTCCCCCCTTCTCCCTCCCTCTCTTCTCTCCCCCCTCTCCCTCTCTCCCCCCTCCCTCTCTTTCTCCCTCTCTCTCTCCCTCCCCTCTTCTCCCTCCCCCTCCCCACGCAGGAGCAGAGAAAAGCCCACTCCAGGACTGGGGCGGGAAGGGAGCCACGTCTTCTACAAGCCAGAAAAGAGTCCCCAGCAGACACCTTCCCGACAGCACTTTGATCTTGGCCTTCCAGCCCTGGAACTGTGAGAAGGTCACTGCCTTGGTTTAAGCCTCCCTGTCTGTGCCATTTGTCACAGCGGCCAGAAGACCAAGGCAGCGGGGTGGAATTTCCATCCAAGATGGTGGGAAGGTGAGAACGTTCTGGAGAGGAAGGCGGTGCTGGCTGCACAGCAGTGGGAACTACTTACCGCCACCTCGCTGTGCCCCAGAGTGTTCAGATGGCACGTTTTGTGTGGGTGTATTTTGCCACAATAAAGAAGCCACACACACAGCGGTACCTGTTGTCACAGGGGGCAGGAGGAGGAGGCTGGGGTGGGAGGGAAAGAGTGGGCACCGCGGAGAAGCACCCAAGGAGCAAACGCCCAGACAGGAAGCGGAGGGACCGGCGACTTGTGTGCTGTCGCTGGAGTGGGAAGTGGCGTGCGAGGCAGGAAGCAGGTCAGTGACAGGCCCTGAGGCCACGGCCGTGAGCGCCTAGAACAGCCTGGAATGGCCAGGAGCCCAGACTTCTTCCCGCACATGGCAGGGGCCGTTCAAGGACTGGGGACAGGAAATAGTGGCCAGAGGTGTGGCTGCGTGACGGATGGATGCGAGGCCCCAGCAGGTCGTGAACTCCTGTGCGAGTGTGAGCGGCATTCTGTTGTCGTTATTGCAGGGACAGCTGCAGGTGACACACAGCGTCTGGTTCTGCGGAGGGTTCTGGGGGGCAGCGTGGCTCACAGAGGCCGGGGCAGGAGGCTCGCCTTCTCGCCCAGGAGACCCCTCTGCCTGGAGGGTGTCGCCGGGATGAACAAGGGAGGTGACACGCCTGGGACACAGCCTCGGCCCCAGAGACAGCGGGTTAGACACGAGCGCCGGCCAGGCCTCGGGCTTATCGATGGGGCTGTTACAGTCAGCGGAGTTCCAGAAGACTCGACGCAGAAAAGACAGGACTCTGTGGGGCGTGAGGAGTGACGGGAGGGAAGTTGGCCGTTTCGAAGAATGAGAGCCGCATGGCTCCCGGCTTTTACTCAGGCGGCCAGGGCCCTCCCCACCCAGCACCAGCTCAGCCCCCAGGGGTGAGCCTCCGCCAGTCCCCCCGAAAGCCTGGGGAACTGGGGGGGAAGCCTGACTTTAGGTGAGGGATCCGTGCCTGGCAACAGAATCTTCTTTCCCTGCTGACTTACCTGAGAACCTATAGGCCGTCCGTTGGTTTCTGATAGATTTTCACTTTGAAGGGGGCACTTAGAGCTGTCTCTGTACCCCACGCTTCACTTGTAGCCCCAGGATGGACACGTGTGCGCGCACACACACGCACATACACACACACACACACTCACACACACACACACACACACACAGAGCCCTGTGAGGCAGGTGGCTTTTAAAGGAAGGCCGGGGCAAATCCTTGAGCAATCATTTCCCAGGATTGCTGTTTTGAAAGTTCAGACGAAGAGCAGTGAGGGTCACACTGCAAACACCAGGCAGCAGGTAGGAGGTTCATGGTCACAGGTGTGCAGAGGTGAATTCCGTGAGATACTTAGTGAAGGAGTTTCTCTGTCATTTCAAGGCGAGGGGTTTTTTGTTTGTTTGGGTTTTTTTTTTTTTGCCAATTTGGGGTCATCTTCGTGAATTCGGGGTGTTCCTGAGCCTGCCCCTCTCCCCGGTCCCACATCTCACCCATCCCCATGGCACTAGGGGGAGGACCTGCCTGGACCCCCGCCCTGTCTTGGCTGCCCCGGGGATGGTCAGAGGCCTGGGGTCGGCAGCCTCTGGCCCGGCTGCTCTCCTGCTGCCCATGGTCCTGCCCAAGACGTGGGGCTCAGACCCCCCACCCCTCAGCCACTTGCTGGAGCTGCTGGGCTCAAACCCAGGGCCATTTCTGGTCTGTCCCCGTCCTGCCTCAGGTTAGGAAGGGCCGTGCCCTTCTGCAAAGCTGCTCTCTTCAGCTGTGGCACATCCAGAAGAGAGCCGGCCACTGGACGTGCGCTGGGGGAACAGAGTCCTCGTTCCTAGGAGAGGATCTGGGAGGGGTCTCCCTGGCCTGAGAGCACCTGTGTGCAGTTAACGTGGGAGGGCGGCCGCTCCGCGTGCCCTCCTGTCACGTGAGGATGTGAAAGTAAGAAGCTCGAATTAACATCAGTGCAATTTAGGAGTTCCCGCTGTGGCTCAGCAGATTAAGAACCTGACTAGTATCCATGCGGACTTGGATTCCATCCCTGGGTTAAGGATCCCGTGTTGGCGTGGCTGTGGTGTAGGTCACAGACACGGCTCAGATCCCGTGTTGTTGTGGCTGTGACTTAGGCTGGCAGCTGCAGCTCCAGCCTGGGAACTTCCATATGCCGCAGGTGGAGCCCTAAAAAAAAAGAAAAAAAAAATTAGTGCAATTTTGACTTGGGCTCAAGTGAGTCATGTTAATGCGACCTTTCACCCATCAAGCACCACTCCCTCCAGTGGGGTGGCTCATCCCCCCCTTCCTGTCCTGAGTCCCTTTCCTGTTCTCACCTGGACCACAGGCTGTCGGGCATCGAAGGCACACTGCCCACAGTCAGCTCTAGCCCAGCTCAGCCGTGGGGAAGTGGCAGCTGCAGTGCTGGCTAGGCTGATTGGAAGGATTTCCAATCGCCTCTTGCTCCCATTTCCTTGGAAGAAACCTCCAGTGGTCTCCACGGGGAGTTACAGGACCCGCTCAGGGTGTTTCCCGCACCACTGCTGCAGACGCCGGAAGGGGCTCTGGGACCTGGGACAGCACCCCCCCCCAGCATCCACATCCCCAGAGGAGAATCCACTGGGCACCGGAGCCTGCGGTGCGGACCTGGGCCCTGCTGCAGACGTCTCCCCACAGAGCCAACCCTGAGGCCGGACTCACAGCAGCAGCAACCACCCGGGAACTTTGAAGAATGAGGTTTATTACTCTCAGGTTCTGGAGGAGACACGGCTTGCCTGGCCCCATGATGAGGCTGTTGGGAGGCCGGGAGAGGAAGAGAGAGAGAAGGGCCTGGGGTTCTACCTCTACTGGGTCCAGGGTGGGGTGCCTAGGGTTTGGTTGGTTCGTTCTTTGTGGGTGAATTTATAACAAGAGAGCAGGAATTAAAGTGCAGGAGGGAAAGCAGGGCCAGTTTTATCTTTTATCTTATCTGGGTCACCCCTGGCTTCCTAAAAGGGGAACTTCGGGTGGAGTGGCGGCTCTTTAGCTCCCCGTGAAGGAGAAGGGGGGTGTCTTTGAAGTGGAGGTTTAATGTCCAGAACTTACACTCCCATCAGAAAAGCTAATTGTCGGGCACTTACCCTGCAGGGGTCATCTGGGAAATGGCTGCTCCCACTTGATCCAGTTGTTTTAAGAGGCCCTGAGCCAGAATCATGGGCTCCTCCACCCTGAATCCCTGACCCACAGGAGCCACGTGAGGTAGTCCGTGGTTATTTGTTATTTTCAGCTCTTCCTTTCCGGGATCACTGCGGAACCGAGCAGGGCCCTGCGGGCTCCTGGGCACTCAGGCCTTTCTGGGGCCTCCATTGCTATTTTCAGGGAATAAGCCTCTGCCTCGGTGACCCGTCCTGAGTTCCAAAGGGCAGTTGCTCATCGGGGAAGGGAGGGGACACGGGACCTGGGAGACCAGCGTGCAGCCTCGGGGCAGGTCCTGGTTCCCCCTCAAGGAGCGGGCCTAGCAGTGTCTTTGAGCCTTTCTGCAGAAGTAAAACCCCCGACAAATGGAGGACCTGCTAGATGAAGCCTTCTTCATTCAGGAAGGAGGAGAGCCACCAGCACCCGTCCTGGGGCCACCAAACACCAGCTTTGAAAGACATCGCAGGCTCGCCTCCACCCTGACACGTATCTAGGGCCCGATTTTCCACTCCCCAAAACTATGAAACCACCTCCTAACCTCTCCCAAGGCAGGCGCAGTCTTTAAGGCACTGGCCTGCTGTAGCCCCTCTGCCCAGCAAAGCAATAAAGCTGTTTCTCCTTCACCCCAAACTCTGTCTCCAAGTTTCTATTCAGCACCAGAGGACAGAGGCCGGGTTTCGGGAACAGCTGGTTCTGTAGGCAGAGGAGATGCCGGGAGCAGAGGCAGGAGGCTGAGGTCTGGATGCAGGGCTCCGGGTTGCCCGTGCATCTGGGATGGGTCCCTGTGGCTTCATACGCTGGTGAAGGGAGCAGGGGTTCTGTGTTGGGAAACTTGACAAATGGGTCGTTCTGGAAAAATGGTCCTTAGATGAACTGACGTCCAGTGAATCGATTTTCTGTGAATC
Organism: Sus scrofa; assembly: GCF_054392235.1. Taxonomy (NCBI): domain Eukaryota; kingdom Metazoa; phylum Chordata; class Mammalia; order Artiodactyla; family Suidae; genus Sus; species Sus scrofa. Next base: position 2,568,983 of record NC_139389.1, on the reverse strand, counting down.
ACCCAGAGCTGGGATACCTAGTGGGCTTTCATTCTGGAATCCTAGAGCCAGAGTTTCCGAAAGAATTTCCATCGCGGTGTGTTAAGGTGGGGTGGATCGGACTAAGTAATAGGTGGTAAGGACAGGGCTCACCTCTCTGTGTGTCTTCCCCCCCCCTTCCCCCCTCCCTCTCCCTCCCCTCTTCCTCCTCTTCCTTCTTCTTCTCACCTACCCCCCCCCATGTATCTGGGTCATTGTAGAACAAATGTAATCAATTTCCTATCCAGAGATAACAGTACTGCTTTCCAGCATCTGTGACTATGTTTGGGGGTAAACTCACCTCTACGGGATGATGAGAAGGATGTAATTTGCAGGTAAAATAAAAAGAGAAATTGGAGTCATAAATACCATCTCCCCAGATGCTTAAAAGATGCCAGTACCCCTCTCCCAAAGATGTGGGTTCCTCCTTGTACACAGCCTTCTTGTGCCCGCGAGCAGGCAGCCGCCGCTGCTACGGAAGGATTCTGCGAAGCCCAGCTTGAGAAGCCCAGTTTCTCCCAGTGAAGTGGGGAAATGGGAGGCGGGGTTACTGGGCACCCTTGGGGTCGCGGCGATAAGAGCATGGCCCCTTAATCCTCCCCGCTCCCTCTAAGGAAGGTTCCGCTGACCCCATTGCACAGATTGGCAATTCATGTGACGGTGGTTAGGCAAGTTGCCACGAGTCACCTGGCTGGCGATGGGGACCATGTCCTGAGCTGGCCCTCGGTTCTGGGGCTCGTTCGTGCTCTGCTGCCACATGAGGCCTGCATGGGCATTGCGGGCGATGCCCCCCAGCTCTAAAGGCATCGTGGTGAATGCACAGTGCTGCCCAGGAGCAGGGCTGCCTGAGGGCTGAGGCTTCCGGAGGATGAGCAGCGAGCTGAGAACCTAATTACAGGGGGAGGGACGTCCATGACCGTTGGGGGATCAGCCCTGCAGAGTCTTTTGGAACCAGAGCCTGGGCCCAGTGTCTGATCCCGGCCCGGGGCTCTCACAGCATCTGCTGCCTGGTTTGCAGCTTCTGTGTCCCTCTTCCCCCAGCTCCCTGAGGGCAGGGCCATGGCCCAGTGTCCTGGTGTCCCCACCCAGCGGCCAGCCTCACTGAGGGATTTCTGGGAGGATCCGAGGCTCTAACTCTTGGGTCTAGGACTCAAGCGCAGAGCTGGGGCACAGAAGGAGCCCCCCAGCTGCCCTGGGCTGGTGGAGGCTCGATGGCATCTCCACGTGATGAGCCCTCTGGAAGCAGAAGCAACAGGCTGGGAGCAGGTGCAAAACCCGCAGCCTGATCCTGTGCTGAGTCAGGCTGAGGCCTCCCGGGGGCCCTGCATGGAATCAGGGAGGCCCCTCCTCAAAAGCATCTCTAACAAGATGCTCCCAGGCTTTTCCTCTCGTGAGCCCCAATCAGAGTTGTCTGTGCTGCAAACCTGGTGTTTGGTAGGCAGGTCTGCCAGGCAGCCAGGCAATGAGTCCACAGACACAGGCTGGGCCCCAGGGAGGGCCGCCTCGGGGCTGAGGACAGGATGTGGGAGAGGACAGGACAGACCTGCAGGGTGGCGTTCCGTCCTCTCTGCTCTCCTCTGGGCTCCTTCCTCCCCAGGCTTCTCCTTTTCCACATTGTCTCCCGGTCTCTGCCTAACTCCCTCCCTCCCTCATCTCAGAAGCAGGTCTTATGTCTAGTCTTCCTCCTCGTTTCATAGCCCGCCGTCTCCATCAGTCCCTGAACTTTCATTCTCTTTTATTATTTTATAATACCTTTATATGCCATCCCCTGCCTCCAGAAAGGACCTATTCTAAAGGGCTTAAATATGTCTTCAAGGAAGTCTCGATGCTGAAAGCTATGGATGGGGTTATTCTACGTGTGTGCGTATTTCCAGGTATAGTCATTTTCTTTCATTAGACTCACAGATCAATCCGTGCAGCTTGACGCATCCTTGGCCAGCGCGTGCATGAGCGCAACTGTCCCAGTCATGATCTGGAAGACCCTCCTGGCCCCAGAAAGCTCCGTCGTGTCCCTTTTTCGTCAGCCCCCACCCTCTGGAGAACTAGTGTGGAGATTTCTACTTCCCACATTCATTTCCTGCTCTGGAAGTGGAGTCGCCCACTGAACGGTCTGTCACGTCTGGCTGCCTTCGGGCACCCCTGCGGTTCACCCCTCTGCGGTGCTGAGCTGTGTCCCATCGCGCAAGCCTGTGGACTTTGTCCATCCACCAGTTGGCAAGCGCTTGGGTTCACTCACATTTGACTGGTAGGAATGAAGCGGCTGTGAACGTTGGGGCACAAGTCTTCTTCTGGATAAGTACCCCGGCGTGGAATCGCGGGGTCCCTGGGGAAATGCATGCTCAACTCTACAAGAAGTTGGGATGCTGCTCCCAAATCCTGCACCGCGCCATTGCCCGCAGTGCTGGTGGATGGTCCGCGCTCGTGGGCGGCTGAGAACATCTCATTGCGGTTCGGACTGACCTTTCCCCTGGTGGCTTATGAAGTTGGGGATGTTGTCATGGGCTTACCGGCCATTTGCCTTTATAAAGAGTCTAGATCCTTTCCCATTTAAAAAATCAGGTTTATATTTCCACTGAAAAATTTTAGAAGTTCCATCTGTATTCTAGACTTCTGCACTATAAATACTAGGAAAATACTTTTCCCTAGTCTGCAACTTGCCTTTTCATTTTCCTAACGGTGCCTTTTGACAAGCAGACATTTTTATTTTAACGAACTCTATCGTCTCAAGGCTTTTTTGTTTTGTTTTGTTTCCTGGCAGGGGCTTTCTGGTATGACCCAAGAAATCTTTGCCTGTATTCCCCGAAGTTCATGAACGTATTCATCTCTATTTTCTTCTAGAAGGTTTCTATCTTGAGCTTTGAAGTCTAACTCTGTGATCCATCTTGAGTTCGTTTTTATGTGTCATATGACGTAAGGGTTGAGGTTCGTTGTTCTTTCCATACAGTTGTTCCAGCACCATTCGTTGAAAAGTTTTCCTTCCCCCACTGAATTTCCTCGAAGCTTGTGTGTATAACTTACATTAACGGTATTGTGCTACAAGTTCCACTGCTGCTTTTTTACATTTTTTAATTAACGTATAGTTGACGAACAATTTTCCTTTAACTCCGGCTGTACAGCAAAGGGACCCACTCCTATGCACACATACACATTCTTTTTTCCTCACACTGTCTTCCGTCAGGGTCTAACCCAAGAGGCTGGATAGAGCGCCCTGTGCTGTACGGCAGGGCCCCATGGCTTATCCGTTCTAAACGTGATCGTTTCTTAATGTTTTCACTTCATGCAGCGTCTGTAAGACCCTCCGACACTGCCACGGTCAGTCATTTAACTGCCCACCCATATGCATTCATTTAATCATTCAATAAATAGTGATGCGGTGGTGACGAGCACAGAAACTGTCTCTGTTTTCATGAAGCTTATAATCTGGTGAGGGTACTGGCTGGAGTACATGCAGCCAGTGATAAGCGCACTAAGAAGAGTGAGGTGGGGAGTTCCCGTTGTGGCGCCGTGGTTAACGAATCCGACTAGGAACCATGAGGTTGCGGGTTTGATCCCTGCCCTTGCTCAGTGGGTTAAGGATCCGGCGTTGCTGTGAGCTGTGGTATAGGTTGCAGACGTGGCTCAGATCCCGCCTTGCTGTGGCTCTGGTGCAGGCCGGTGGCTACGGCTCCGATTGGACCCCTAGCCTGGGAATCTCCATGTGCCTCGGGAGTGGCCCTAGAAAAGGCAAAAAAAAAAAAAAAAAAAAGAAGAAGAAAGAAGGAAAGAGTGAGGTGGGATGCACAGAAAGAGGTTTTTTGATATTGAGCTGGAGGACCTGTGTATATACTTTGGGTATATTTACCCCTTATTGGTCATACCACTTGCAAATATTTTCTCCCATTCAATAGCTGGTCTTTTCATTTCGTTAATGATCTCTGCTGTGCACAAAGCTTTTTAAGTTTAATTGGGTCCCATTTGCCTGTTTTCGCTTTTGTTTCCTTCGCCGGAGGAGACAGATCCAAAAAGAAAAATTGCCGTGATTTATGTCAGAGTGTTCTGCCTGTTTTATTTTTAAATAGATTATTTGTGGTTGTTTTATAATTTGTTTCAAATGATCCCAGTGTCTGAAGTCTTTAGAGAATACATCTATTTTGGGTTTTTTTTCCTCCGACTCCCATTTAGGGAAGCTTGCTTTCCCGTGATTTTGATGTATCCATATATTTTTAAATTGTGCACTCTTATTTGGCTGAATTCCTTGTGGAGGCCTGAGGGCCCGAATCTGGGATGGTTTCTACCAGAAAGAAATCGCGTTTGATTCCGTTGACACCCAAGTTTGCTACATTTGGAACGATTTTAATTTCATTTGATGTATGCATTTATTTTGTCTTTTTAGGGCCGCACCCTCAGCATATGGAAGCTCCCAGGCTAGGGGTCCAATCGGAACTGCACCTGCCAGCCTACACCACAGCCACAGCAACGTGGGATCTGAGCCACATCTGCAACCTACACTGCAGCCCACGGCAACACTGGATCCTTAACCCACTGAGCAAGGCCAGGGATCAAACTCACATCCTCAGGGATACCAGTCAGGTTCTTAACTCTGGAGCACAAGAATGCCTAATTATAAACGCATGTTTCTCGCCATTGAGGCGGCATAAATTCAACACCAGATCCAAGTGAGGAAAGGCCAGTGATTAGAAATTCTCAGGGGGTTATTGCTGGGGTCATTCAGCAGATGTATTTCTTGAGTGACTCCTTCATCTCGGGCAAGGGTGTTTTTTAAGTTAAGCCTTTTACTAAAAATGGGACCCCTCTGAGCGCCCTGGCTTCACGGGAAGAGGCCCAGGGGTCTCTCGGCCCCCAGATCTTGCCCACCCTCCTATGACAAGCTGTTAACACCCAGCGATCCAGGCTCTTGGGTCCCCGTTTGCCCTAGAACGTTCCCTCACGTACATCCCACAGGCCCTCAGCACCCAGGTCCAGGCTCTGTGCCGGGGCTGGGGCTCCGGCAGCGCTCAGGCCATCAGAGGCCCCTGCCCAGGGAGCCCGCTTCCTCAGGAGGCGCCTGCCTGTCACCTTCACTGACAGCACTTGAGTCAACACGTCATTTGCCGACGGAGCGGGTCCAGACTTGCTTGCAGAGGGACGCGAGATGCTGTTTTAAAACGTTGCAACCTTTATCCAGCCTCACGATGTTCCCGGGCCGCGTTTTCCCGGCTGTCTCGTCCGCAGGACGTCGGGAAGCAGGCAGATCCTTGATTTTTAAAACCCGCGTGACTTCCGTTGCTTCTCCTCAGCCACCTTCATGGTTCTAATACCGTTTCTGAGCTGCGGGAAGGTACACAGACGCTCACTGAAACGTTGGGCTCTGTTCGCTCTGTTCGCTCTGCGCTGGTGTGATCTGTCGTGTGATGGGATGCTGTGCGCTGTCCTTAAATTTCTCACTCTCTGCTCCTGGGAACTCAGCGTTCCTTGCATCTGTCAAAGCAATAACTGCCCTCCTAACCATAAAGAATTAGAAAATCAGAAAACAAATATATTAAACACGTGTTTTCAAACCTTGGACAACGGGCAGCACGAGCCTGGGATGCCCGAGAGAAAGGGATCCTTGGAGGGAGGCCTGCGGTTACCCCAGCTCGTGGCCTGGAGCTGGTTTCTAGGCTCAAGGGCAGGGGGGGGACCCGGGAAAGCGCAGCCGCTCCCCCCGTGGTGAGGGAGGCACAGGATTGGGGAGGAGGAAGCGTCTAGAATTGGCTGGACCCTCTCCCAGGGCTGGAGAGGAGGCAGCGATGCGGAGACAGAGGAGGCCCCTGGGGTCTTGCCGAGCAGACTCCCCGGCCCCAGGGAAGGCCCCGCGGGAGAGCGCTACACCTGGACTCCTGGAGGTCCCACAGGGTGGGACGTGCACAACCCCACCAATTACGAGAGACCGTACAGGTCAGAAGGCACTGGGGAGAGTTCTTGGAAGGGCCACCGATCCACAGCAAAGCCACGTTGTGCCTGGCGTGAGGCTGCTCTGGGTGCAGCCTAGTCAGCCAGGAAAGCAAGGCTGGGAAGGGCCGGTCTGCTCGGCAAGGAGCTCAACTGCAAGCCGGGACCCAGACCAGTGCCTTCGAAAGGAGTACGACAAAATCTAGCCCTCACCAACCTAAAATTTCTTGCTGCTCGACATTTCAGTTTTGATTACAATTTGTATCAATTAATCTTTCTTTTTTTTAAAAAAAAATTTGTGTGTGTGTGTGTGTTTTGGGGGCCACACCCGAGGCACATGGAGGTTCCCAGGCTAGAGGTCCAGAGCTGTAGCTGCCGGCCTACACCACAGCTGAGCCACAATGGGAACTCCCTTAAAATATTTTTTTCACTGAAGTATAGTTGTTTTATAATGTTGTGTTAGGGAGTTCTCGTCGTGACTCAGTGGTTAACGAACCCGATTAGTATCCATGAGGACATGGGTTTGATCCCTGGCCTCACCCCGTGGGTTAAGGACCTGGTGTCGCTGTGAGCTGTGGTGTAGGTCGCAGATGCGGCTTGGATCTGATGTTGCTGTGGCTGGGGTGTAGGCCGGCAGCTGCAGCTCCGATTTGACTCCTAGCCTGGGAACCTCTGTGTGCCATGGGTGTGGCCCTGAAAAGCCAAAAAATAATGATAATAATAAAATAAAAATAAAGGAAATTTAGAGGGATTAGGTACCAGACTACTCAGCAAAATATATATATATTTTTTATTTTTAGTGTCATACATCCCAGCAGCTACGAAGAATATTCTAAATTAGTGCTTCTCAATTGTTTTTTCATTGCTGTCCCCCTAAGGAGACTTTTTAAAAAGCTTTTTTTGTAATTGTTCCATCCCTATGAAATTTTAATACTGCCCTTAAACTGACACCTCTTTAAATGCCAACGCACGAATGTATATAAAACACAAAGAGAATAACATTTTCCTGCCCCGCGGGGTCAGTAAATACCCCATTGAGAACGTGTGCTTCAGATCCTATGCAGGCTATTCCTTCAGTCACTTTAGCTGCTGCAAGTAGCACCTTCGTGGTTATTTGCCTGCCTTGCCGTTTTCTAGCAACAATAAATTAGAAGATAAAGAAAAAATGTTAATGTGTTTAGTGACCAAAAAAAGAGAAATATTTAGGGATCAATCTGACAAAAGATGTTGAAAATTGGGACACTGAACACTATAAACAGGGCTGAGAGGAGTAAGATATCATTTCAGTAGGGAGGTATGGGCACCCCAGGAAGACTCCAGTGCTACCGTGGTACCGATTCTCCCCACATCCATATATGGATTCAATACATTCCAGTAGGATGTCCAGCAATTTTTTTAGTAAAAATTAGCAATCTAGTTCCAAAATATATATGGAAATTAAAAAATCTAGAATAGGAGTTCCCATTGTGGTGCAGCGGAAACGAATCCAACTAGGAACCAGGAGGTTTTGGGTTCGATCCCTGGCCCTGCTCAGTGGGTTAAGGATCTGGTGTTGCTGTGAGCTGTGGTGTGGGTCACAGACGCGGCTCGGATCCCGAGTTGCTATGGCTCTGGTGTAGGACAGAAGCTGTAGCTCCAATTTGACCCCTAGCCTGGGAGCCTACATATGCCGTGGGTGTGGCCCTAAAAACCAAAATAAAAATAAAATTAAAATCGAGAATAGACAAAAAAAATTGAGAAAGAACGACATTGGAGGATTTACACTGATTTTAAGACTTACCACAAAGCTATAGTAATCGACACTGTGGTAATTGTGTGGAGACAGGCATATGGACCCACGGAACAGAACAGAGAGTCTAAAAATAGACCACACACATATGGTCAATTGCTTTCTGTCCAGGCTGCCAAGGAATTTCAATGGAGAGAGGGCAGTCTTTCCACAAAGTGGTGCTGGGATAACTGGATATCCATATGGAAAAACAGGGACACTTACCTTACTCCATATAAAAAATTAACCCCAAATGGATCTTATACCTAGCTGTGAAAACTAACACTATAAAATTTCCAGGAGGAAATCTTTGCCATCTTGAATTAGGCATAGAAGTCTTAGACATGATCTCCCAAAAAAGCATAAATGTAAGAGAAAAAATGACCAATTGGACTTCATCAAAATCAACAACTTTGAACCTTTGAACAACATGGTTAAAAAAATAAAGACCGAGAACATATGTGACATAAAGTACTAGTATTCAGAACGAACGTGTAAAGAATTCTTGCAACTCAAGAATAAGACAACGACAGGTAAAAAATGGGGAAAACATTTGAACAAACAAAATACACAATGACAAAAACACAAAAAAAGATATTCAACATTAGATTACTAGTCATAAGGGAACACAAATTAAAACTACAGATATACTGTAACAACCTAAATGTCCATTGACAGAGGAGTGGATCAAGAAGATGTGGTACATATACACAATGGAATATTACTCAGCCATTAAAAGGAACGAAATACCAGCATTTTTAGCAACATGGATGGACCTAGAAATTATCATGCTAAGCGAAGTCAGTCAGACAGTGAGACACCAAAATCAAATGCTTTCACTGACATGTGGAATCTGAAAAAAGGACAGACTGAACTTCCTTGCAGAACAGATGCTGACTCATAGACATTGAAAAACTTATGGTCTCTGGAGGAGACAGTGTGGGGGGCGGGGGGGATGTGCTTGGGTTGTGGGATGGAAATCCTGTGAAATTGGATTGTTATGGTCATTATACAACTACAGATGTGATAAATTCATTTGAGTAATAAAAAAACTACAAAGATACTAATAATGCTATAACATATGTAAAGTTCAAAACAAAACAAAAAGGACCATCCCAAGTGTTGACCAGGATATGGAGCAACTGGAACTCTCAAACGTTGCTGCTGACACTGCAAAATGGTACAGTCCCTTAAGTTAAACCTTTTTTTTTTTTTTTTTTTTTTTTGGCATGCACCTGCACATGGAAGTTCCCAGGCAGGGGATCAAATCCAAGCTGCAGCTGCAACCAACACCACAGCTGCTGCAATGCCAGATCCTTAACCCACAGGGCCACAGCCGAAACTCCAAAGGTAAACCTATATTTTCTGTATGACCCAGCTTTCTGGCTCCTAGATATTTAACCCTCCACCCCCTGCAAAAGAGAAAACATTGCATATAACATATTTGTAATAGCCCAAAACTGGTAAACCACTCCAAAGTCTGTCAACTGAATGGCTAGTCAAATTCTAGTGCATCCATACAACGCAAGACCCCTCAGCAATGAAAAGAAACAAAGCACCCATCCCCTCGCTGAGGAATCTCAGACGTATCACGCTCAGTGAAAGAAGCCAGACCCCAAAGGAGCCATGTCATCTGATCCTATTTGTATGAAATTGTAGAATTTCAGCAAAGGCAAAACTATAAAGAGGGGATCTAACTGTGGGGTCTGAGAGGGAGGGGGAGGGGAGGGGGATTCTGTAATGGGTCATTAATGAGCTTTTTGAAGTGATGTAATTATTCCATATCTTGATTATATTAGTGGTTACAAAACGTACCCATTTGTCAAAACGCCAGTCAATTTCGTTTTATATAAATTAGTAAATCAGGGTTTTTTTTGTTTTTTTTTTAAGCCAGAGTCCTAGCTTTTGAGCCTCTTCCTAAATTTAGGAATGAGCAGTAGGGCTAGGGGTTTGGAAGGATCTCCTGGGTTCGACAGCCCCTCCCCCATTTGCAGCAGGTAAAGATCCCACGTGGGCGCTTCCATCGTCAGCGATCGGCCCCACCGGCTGGGCGCGGCCAGCGGAGCACAGGCAGGGTTCAGGGCATTCCTGATCTCTCCGCGGCCGTCACTCCTTGACGCCTCGCCCCAGCCAGGCTCTGGGACGTCCTAATGCACCTCCTCACCTTTGGCTCCAAGCTGCGGCTGTTACTGTTCTTAACGCCCCCCCCCCCCCAAAAAAAAGAGTGAGCAAAGTTGGAGAAGAGAAGGGGACAGGGCGACACTGTAACGCCAACGCTCTCCCGCAACCCGCTCCCCAGCAGCCGGGCTCTCCCCCCTGGACCCCGCTGCGCCGGAGGTGGCGCCCAATTTCCGCTCTCCAGTCCGGGCTCCATCTGCTGTCCCCTGGCTTCTTGGGTAGAGCTCCAGGGAGAGAGCCAGCCGCCGTGCTCCTCCGAGACCCCGAAGTCAGCGAATCCCAGACCCATTTGTGGCCTTGAATCTTTGTGTTGGATAAAACCTGGATTTGGTGATAAATGTATGAAGCTATCCCAGCAGTTCTGGGGGCGGCTTGGGAGGGGGCTGCCCCAGGGCGGATCTCAGAAAGGTCGAGAAAGGAGGAGTCGGTGCCATGGAGGGCACAGGGGCAGAGAAGGGGCCGGGTGCCTTTGGCGACAGGAGCAAGGGACCGTGGGAAAGCTGGGGAGCGGGGCGGGGGCCGTTCAGGGACCCTAAGACCAGGTAGAACGCTGGGCGATGAGACCTACAGCTTCCAGAGTCCACCTCCTCCTTTGACAGCTGAGGGGACGAGGCCACGGCCAGTCACAGCGAGTGAGCTGCGGACCTGAGGATTCTGTTCTCCTGATGCTCAGATCAGCGCTCTCTGGTGACAGCACGGCCCGGTGTTCGTGCAGGCGGGGAGTGGCACGTTTTTCTGAAACTGTCTACGAGTGGAGGAAGGAATGCCACAGCTCAAATCACTGGAGAATGACATCCTGGTTGGGTCTTTGCAGCCGATGGTGTCAAAGAAGCTGTTCCGACCCAGTGGATTCGCACACTGCCTGTCCAGTCCACTCCTGCACAGTCAACTCAGTCCCTCCCCCACGCAGGCTGCTTCCTGCCCCAGATGCAGGTGAGCATCCAGCCAGGTCACTTCGGCCCTGAAATGTGCAAACACGGGCTGGACCTCTGGTCTCCCTTTCTCATTGTCAGGTTTGGTTCATATGCAAAGAACACACTTTGCACCACTTTGGGGACTGACAAACTGCTCGGGTGGAAGACAGCTGAGGAGCCCTTGCTCTGCGGCCTCTCGTCTCTGACCACTAACTTTTTTAGGTCACAAAGAGAGACAGAGAGAGCTGAAGAAATTGTTCTCGTTCTCCTGCTGGAAACTGAGTACCTTATCCTATTCTTCGTTCTAAACATCTCATTTCTGCCCTTTCTCTTCCAACACAACAACCATCCGTCGGGAATCACTCCCGGTGAACTGCAGAAATTACACCCCAAATTCCCAGCTTGGCCATTGATGTCGCATAAAAGATCCTTAATGGAGTCCCCATTGTGGCTCGGCGGTAACGAGCCCAGCTGGTATCCATGAGGATGTGACCTTGCTCGGTGGGTTAAGGATCCGGCGTTGCCGTGAGCTGTGGTGTAGGTTGAAGATGAAGCTCGGATCCCAAGTGGCTGTGTCTGTGGTGTAAGCCAGCAGCTGCAGCTCCCATTAAACCCCAGTCTGGGAATGTCTGTGTGCTGCAGGTGCGACCCTAAAAAACAAAACAAAAGACAGACCATTAATAGACTTCTATTAATTGAACGTTTATGAAACAGGCCAAGAATACCGACTGGGTCTCTGTAGGTCTGCAGCAGACCTGAGCCTGGATTCTGAGCCAGTCATCCTTTGAGCCAGGACAGTGGACAGTCAGCATCTCACCTTTGTTAACAAATGCATCCCCATTATCTATTCATTGAGGTGATATCTATCAGTGTTTAAAAACATATCCTGGAATTCCCTTCGTGGTGCAGAGGTTAACGAATCCGACTAGGAACCATGAGGTTGCGGGTTCGATCCCTGCCCTTGCTCAGTGGGTTCAGGATCCGGCGTTGCCGTGAGCTGTGGTGCAGGTTGCAGACGCAGCTCAGATCCCGCATTGCTGTGGCTCTGGCATAGGCCGGTGACTACGGCTCCGATTCGACCCCTAGCCTGGGAACCTCCATATGCCATGGGAAGCGGCCCTCGAAAAGGCAAAAAGACAAAAATAAAAATTAAAAATTAAATAAGTAAATAAATAAAAATAAAAACATAGCCTAAACTCAAAGTTTTTTTGGTTTTTGATGAGTTTTTTGTTTGTTGTTTGTTTTGCCACACCCGAGGCATGAAGTTCAAGTGCCAGGGATCAAATCTGAGACACAGCAATGACATTGCCAGGTCCTTAACTGCTAGGCTACTAGGGAACTCCTTAAACTCAAAGGTTTAATCTTGGCTTGTGTCCAAATCTTTAGGCTGATTAGATAAATCAAAAGGAAATTTATTTTGGCGGCAGCAAGTATGCATGGTTTGTGCCCAGGTCCCATGCACTCCACTTATTGGTTAAAAAAAAAGCCCAAACACATTTTGCTAAGATATGCCCCCACCACCCACGACACACTTCCCCCCACCCCCAATGTGAAATATGAAAGTATAGTGTATGGAGTTCCCATTGTGACTCAGCAGTAACAAACCTGACTAGCATCCATGAGGATGCAGGTTCAATCCCTGGCCCCACGTGGTGGGTTAAGGATCCAGTGTTGCTGTAAGCTGTGGTGTAGGTTGTGGTCTCGGCTTGGATCCGTCATTGCTGTGGCTGTGGTGTAGGCCGGCAGCTGCAGCTCCGATTCAACCCCTAGCCTGGGAATTTTCATATGCTGTGGGCGAAGCCTCAAAAAAGACCCCCCCCAAAAAAGTATAGTGTAAATCACCCTGGAAACATGTGATGGAAGGAAAATTTACACTCTGGTTAAGATAATAAACACAGGTGCTCCCCAGTAGCTTAGCGAATTAAGGATCTGGCATTGTCGCTGCTGTGATTCAGGTTGCTGCTATCACATGGGTTCAATCCCTGGCTCTGGAACTTCCTCATTCCAAAGGCACAGTCAAAAAAAAAAAAAAATTATAATCCACACATGCTGATGACTATTTTTCTAAATGCTTGTGCATTTTTTGCGTTCCTTCCTTCCTTCTAACGCAGAGTTAATGACACATCCCGGTTCCCTCCGGTACAGAAGCACCTCAATCTTGAAAACGTTTATTTCCTCCAGGACTGCTTATCTGCTGCGGTAATTACCAATAAATCTCTCAACATGAGAAATCGCAGGGCGAGCGCCTCTGCGATGAATAGAGAGGGTGGCTGTTTCGTCTCCATTCGTCTTGATAATTTTCATCATCACGTAAACAGCCAGACACATTGTCATGATTCATGTTCAAGAGCCTACCCAGCTCAGCGTGGATTCTGGAGAAATTCTCCCTAATAAGCTGTTTTGTGAGGGCTGAAAGGCAACAGTGGGAAGCGCTGGTGATGGTCTGGACTTGTGAGTGAATGCGTGAGTGGGAGAGAGGAAGACAGAGGGACGGACCTCTGCGATCAGACGCACGGAGCCCTGGATCTAGTCGATGAACCTCCTTCTCCGCCGAGTGGCTCCCTGGCTACTACGCTCATCAGAATCCCGGTTCACCTGAGTGAGCAGACACCAGATACAAAGTGTCAATTCCAGATGTGTGTTTCGAGCACTTCCTCCCTTAACATCCGAACATATACAAGGATTCAGTCCACGGGATCCCTGAAGGACTCCTGAAAAGCTGGGGTGGGGGAGGTACTCTAAAAATATCTGAGCACTAAAGGGATCCTATCCTGTTCCCAAACGAGCCCAGACGACTCTCATCTCAGCCCAGCCGGAAGACAATCCTCAGTGTGAGAAAACACTTCTCAGGCTGGCACCTGGAAGAAGCTAGGATTGCCTCGCTGTCTCCAGTGAACCACCTTCCCGCCCACGAGAGAGGTAACGTCTAAGTGCCAGAGACGAAACCCAAGCAGATGAGATGTGCCTCAGTTCCGAGCCCAGAGGAAACCAGATGCTCCCCGGGCTCCTTCCCTCCAGGGCAGCGCCTGTTCTTACTGTATGTGGTTATTTTTAAACCCTGGTGTAAAATATAGGATAGCCCAGCTGTTCAGCATCACACCCAACATAAGGTCAATTTTATAGAGCTGCTCTTCCTTGAAGAGCTAACGTTAAGTGGCCCAAAAGGCCAGTTTTCCCCGCTAATAAAGGCTTTTCTTCTTGGAAAGTTGCCATTTTGCTGTGAAACTTCTGTCTCCCTATTTTACTAATGCAAACTTTGAACTGTGAAAATCTTGCCGGATTCAATTTTTATACTTTCGGGGCTCGGATTACAAGGTACAGGCGTGGCTCAATTATGTCCATTAATAACCAACGGGGCTGGGTGAGTCAAATCCACCTAGAAGCCCCAAATCGTACAGAGCCCGGATTTAGCCAACTGCACTTCTTTTAAATCTTTGAAATGGTCAGAATTCGCATCTCAGCTGTGAAATAGTCAAAAGATGGGCTGTCCTAAATAGGACGGTCGGGGTGGGAGGGATCCAGCCCAGACCAGGAGCCAGACGCCCCTGGGTTCAAATCCAGACCTGCCATTGGCTGGCTTAGCTGAGTCCATGCCTCCCTCTTGTCCTCTTTCAGAGAGGAGGGAACTGCTGTGAACACTGGAAAAATTTACAGCGTAGAGCTTCTCAGGACGTGCCTCCTGGCATCTGCCTTTCACATCATTACGGAGGCAGAAGCGCTTCTCCGTTGATCGTCAGGCATTTCCTGCGGAGCAAGGCTCATTTTACAGATGAGAAAACCAAGGCTTAGAAGGGTTACATGATCCTGCTCAGGGCGACACAATTAGGAAGGCAGAGCGGGGCTTGATCACTGCAGAGTCCCCTCCACGGTAGGGGTTCCGCTTGGCTTCTGTTCTGAGCTGGACCGGAATGTGTATTTTTAGTGCTTTGAGTGCGCGCCGTCGCCTTCCCTTCATCCCTCCTTCCTTTTCTCCCTTTCTCCTGTCTTCCCACAGGGTATTTTTAGCATCTCCCAGGGCTAGAATGCCCTCTTGATCCTCAGGAAACAGTTACACATCATTAAAACGTGGCTCAAAGCTTTCGACCCGTTTTCCCTGGGGGCTCATCAGTGGCCCCTGCCAGAGTCACCAGCCCCGCGCTGTCAGACCCTCGCAAGTCACAGGTTCATTCACCTGCCCACAGAGAGCTCCAAAATGAAGTTTTCCCAGCTCCCTGTCTAAAAGCGGGCCTCCTGTCTTCTGGAAGACACCCTGGCCCAGTTGGGTTCACCCCTAACAAGCGTATTCTTTCCAGGAGACACAAAACCCTCAAGGGCGCCGCGTGTTCTAGAATTCCCCCCGACAGCGCAGGCGTCCGTGTCATTTTATTCTTTTTGAAACAGACAATGCGTTACACGTGAGTCCAAATGTGATTTTTAAAGATGGGCGTGAGGGCTGCCTTTTCTCCGGAAGGAGGAGGAGGAAGAAGAGGAAGAAGAAAAGTGCTCCCTCAGCAGAAGGCCATCGCGCTGGAGCTCTGTCCCTGACTGACCAGCACGGCATCGCCAGCGCCAGCGCCGCCCGGAAACCTCCCCACGCAGGCCCTGGACGTCGGCGCAGCCTGCGGGGGGACCCAGCGCCCCTGGTCCTCCTGCGGCGTGTTCAGTGCGCGTGCGCGCGAGATGCTGCGCGATTCCTCCCCGCGGGCGGCGCCGGGACCCCGGACTCAGAGGGAAACAGCCTCGGTCCCCAGCCGCCGCGAGCTGCGCGGGACGTGAAGACGGCGTTCCCAGCGGCCAAGGTGCCCCTTTAGGTGGCGTTCCTGCCGTCCCGTGTTCTGGAGTGGATGCTGGCGGGCTCGCAGGCTCAAGAAGAGCCCCAGGAACCGTGGGTAAGGTTTCGGGGCCGTGACGAGTGACGCTGAAGAGGGACTAAGGCGACCTCGTGTCTCACTGAAGAAGAGCTGGGCCTGGCAGCTTCCCCCTGCCTCCCCCCCCTCCTGTCCACAGCCTGAACTTGATTCAGGATGTTCCACCCAGGACTCGATGTAATGGGTGCCGAGGAGAAAACAGATGGAAACGCTTTTGCGGACTGGGGAAGTGGACAGTGAGAGGCTTTTAAAATTGATCCCCCCAAACTCAAGGACGAAGGTGTTTGGAGAGTGGCCTGCCAGTCCCACGCATTAGGTAGAGGGGCCCGTATGACCCCCAGGCTCCACCCGGAAACCTTCCTGAAACCCCCAAATCTGTGAGACCCTGTCATATCTGGGGCACAAGGCATTGCCCGGCGGGGGGTGGGGGGTGGGGGGGAGTGTGAGAGAATGCAGGTCCCTGGCCCCACCTCAGAGACTTCTGTTTAGTAGAGCGGGTGGGCTGGGACTGGGGTGTTTCCCAAGGCTCCCCAGGGGCCCTGAGGTCCCCTCTGACCTTCTCTTGTCACCTGCCCTGCTTCCCTTCTTCAAACTCCTCATGCTGTGGCCACGAGGCTCCCAGGCACATTCACAGATGTGGCCACACACCACAGAGGTGCCCGTTCCTGGGCCTGAGCCCTGCTTCTGAAGGATCAGTAGATCTGTCCTTGGACAGACGCATGACGACTCCCAGAAAATGGTCCTTCTCGTCGAAACTTGGCCAAGCAACCTGTCATGGTTCGGAGGGGGGGGGTCCAAAGCATCCTTGCTCCTCAGCCTGTGCAGTGTGCTCTCAGCCTCTGGCCCTCCCAGCCTGGCTGTGCTGTTGCAGGCTGCTGGACCACGACCACATTCCCTGGCCGCAGAAGGTGACGGGAGGGACGCAGAAAGAACAGTAGTGTTCGGGGGGGGGGGGGGCACAGGGTCAGGCTTTATTCTCAAGAAAATGACCCCAGTGTGTGAGCGCAAGAAGCCTGGAGTGAGGGAGACCAGTTTGGAGGCTACTGGTTTGGCCAGAGGTGAGCTGGCAGGTGCCTGAGCTGCGACCGGGATGGGAGGAGAAGACGGATGTGCGAGCCTTGGCTGAAAGCGCGTCAGTGGCTGGGCGACAGACTGGAGGGAGGAGTCAGATTTGGTGACCGGAGAACTTAGAGAAATTCCAGTGTTTACACCAGATGACCGAGGATCTCGTGACCCAGGAAAGAACAAAAACTGCTGGTCCAAGGGAACTGACAAGGAAGGACCCAGTGACCAGGGGAGACAGTTGCCTTAGAAACCATGGGATGTGCTGAAGCTTATTTTTCAAAGCCCCTGCCACCGACCTGGGAATTGGGCGTGTAACGCTGACAACTGTCAGCAAACTCTAGCCTGTGCAAGGAAATGAGGACAAAGAGTGAAACAACGATCTTCAATGATTTCTGGTTTGACAAGAATTGTGACTTCTCCACAGTGGAGCTTATGCCTTTAGCCAAAATGAAGAGTTGCGTGGTTGTGAAGGGGACACACGTGAAAGCGGCCTGAGCTTCACTTATAACTCCCTAAGATCTTTATCATGATGAAATAAATATTAAATAAGTACTAATATCTCTAAATAGCTATTATTATTAAATTAAACAGACAGCCGTCAAATAGCTTGGTAAAGGCTTTATAATTATGGCTGTCATAATCATTAATGTAATTTACCAAATGGCAGAAACTACTACAGTTTGCTTGGTTCCTTAAAAGGCATAAGAAATTGGTAGGAAATGCCCAAACCCTGGAAGGGTTTTTATTACAACCTAAGAGGACACTACAGTATTGTCATCTGACAGTGAAGAATTCCTCATCTTTTACAAAATAATACTTCTTCTGATTGTGCAGATAACACATGGTCATTATAAAAATGTTAAAAAAAACCATGTAAAATAAAAAAAAAATGAAAGTCAGCCATAATCCTAATAGACATAGCTGTCGTTTAGAAACATTGTGACATATTTTTCATCTTTTCCTATAATTAAGTACATTTTTTAACATATGTGGGGTCGCATTGCATGTAACATTTGTTTCATAAGTTCTTTTGCTTCCTATTATAATTAAAATCTCTTCCACTATCGTTAAATATTCTTCAAAAACATGATGATAGTAGCTCTTTTTCAGTTCTCCTTCGGTAGAAATACTGTGGTGAGGATAAAACATCAAGATGTTTCATTCATTATATCCTTAAATGCAGTCGAGGCAGCTGGGCATTCTCGACTCTTTCATGCAGGTCTTTGAGGAGAAGCCCTCTGAAATGACTTTCCCTGAACTGACTCTCGGAAATAACTGGCCCTCAGTTTATTCTGTTTTTCCAAGCACAGGCTGAATCCTCGAAGCTAGTGGACTACCGTAATTCTCAGACTAGGAGACGACCGTGTTACAGGGACACACCTCTGCCTTCACCAGTCGATGTGTGTGCTCACCAAGAGTTAGTTACATTTGTCCCCACCCTGTTCATGTCAATAGTACACATATTATAATAATTCTAAATTGTAATTACATATGATACAAACCAACGCTATCACAATGTGGAAAGAGTTATTTCCGTAAATGTCAAGTAGCATGCTTTGGAAATACTCTGTTAAGGCAAGTTAGTTAAAATATTTTTGTTTAGGGAGTTCCCATCATGGCTCAGTGGTAACGGGCCCAACCCGTATCCATGAGGACTCAGGTTTGTTTGATCCCTGGCCTCACTCGGTGCGTTAAGGATCCGACATTGTCGTGGGCTGTGGTGTAGGTCACAGATGCACCTTGGATCCTGCGTTGCTGTGGCTGTGGTGTAGGGTGGCAGCTGCAGCTCTGATTTGACGCCTAGCCTGGGCACCTCTGTGTGCCAAGGGTGCAGCCCTAAGACAAAAGAAAAAAGAAACGGCATTTACAGATGTTCTGCACTCGCCAGCCTCGTGAGATTTCTCATCTGCAAATCACCTGTTCACATCTTTTGCCCTTTGTTCTCCTGTGGCGGCTGCTGCCTCTTCCTTGTTGATTCCTGGGCCTCCACAGGGACTCAGGAATTCATCTTCCCGATGACACAAGACAATCTTTCTTCTCTTTTTTTTAGGGCCACACCCATGGCTTATGGAGGTTCCCAGGCTAGGAACTGGAGCTGGAGCTGAAGGCCTACACCATAGCCGCAGCCACCCCAGATCCGAGCCACATCTGCAACCTACACCACAGCTCACCGACACACCAGGTCTTTCACCCACTGGGCAAGGCCAGGGATCAAACCTCCGTCTTCATGGTTGCTAGTGAGATTCGTTTCCGCTGAGCCACGACGGGAACTCCCAAGACGGTCTGTCTTTACTTAACACCTTAAGCTCAGTCTTTCCTTTCAAGGTCCCCATGAGTTCAGCTCTGACTCCTTATCCCTACTTTATGGTTTCAGACGAAGTGGCAGAGGCAGTTAAGGTATCATTCTCAGAGATCACTTCCCTCCCTCCGTCAGCTCCAGGCAGCTGGGAAGGATGAACGGGAGGGAACTCTGTACAAACACAGAGTGGTGCTTCCTGGAGTCACACACTCCACACCAAGAAGCTTTCTTTTTTTTGGCTGAAACTGCAGCACATGGAAGTTGTAGAGCCAGGGATTGAATCCGAGCCACAGCTGTGACCTACAGGGCAACAGTCAGATTTTTTTTTAAGCCACTGCACCAGGACAGGGAGCGAACCCACACCTCTGCAGTGACCCAAGCCACTGCAGTTAAATTCTCAACCCACTGCCCGACAGCGGGAACTCCTGGGATTTTTAAAAAGGAAAATAAAAAAGACTTCCCTGGAGTTCTCATCGTAGCACAGCGGAACCAAATCTGACTAGGAACCATGAGGTTACAGGTTCGATCCCTGGCCTCGATCAGTGGGTTAAGGATCCAGCGTTGTCATGAGCTGTGGTGTAGGTCACAGACATGGCTCGGATCCTGCGTTGCTGTGGCTGTGGCGTAGGCCGGCAGCTGTAGCTCCAATTGGACCACTAGCCTGGGAACCTCCATATGCCATGGGTGTGGCCCTAAAAAGTAAAAATAAACAAACAAAAGATTTCTTTGGCTCTGGGCCTGCGGTTTCCTGAATAGTTTGGTTCAGTATTCTACTGGTTCAAAAATATTTTCAATTAAGAAAGACAAAATTCCCTATCCCAGATTAATCAAAAATCACTTTAAGTGACTTAAATTAGCAACAGGAAAAAAAGCTTCACCAACCTGAAAATTAAATTAAGCAGCATTCAGTTTATTATTTGAGAGTGCAAGTCGAAGGAAAATCTAATAGAAATGTCTTCATAAAACAGCATGGGCTTGAACCTCCCTACGGCAGAATTCAGTAACACCTGCCACGTTGGAGTGTGTACTGAGCCCTGGTTCAGAAGATGCCTCTGAGAACATCCCTGGATCCCGTTACCCCCAGTAACTCGTTCCCGCCAGTTCCTCCCTGCCACGTGGCTTAGTGCATGCTGTTCCCTCTGCCCAGGACACCCTTCCACCCTCTCTTCATTTAGCTTCCTCCTGCTGGTCCTCACATCTCTGCACATCGTGGCCTCCTCAGGAAGGCTTCCCCTACCTCGAAGACCCCAGCGCAGATGCCCCTCTGTCTGCAGTCCTGGTCCAAGGGGCATCCATGAGGCAGGACCCAAGGCTTCTGTCTCTCTAGACCCCCTACTGCTGGCCCCTCGATGAACGTGTGCTGAGTGAATGGGCGGCACCAGGAATTTGCGCAGGCGCTGGAGGGCAATGGCCGTGGAAGCCTTTGCGCTATAGCAGGTGCAGACGCCTTACCTGAGAATTCTGCTTTTCGGTCATTAACGCTGGTTCCCACTGCCCAGATGCTTTTGGTTTACCTGGGTCTTGCTGTCAGAGCAAGGTAAAAACTGCTGATGGCACCTCCTGTTCTGATAAAATTCCCAAATGCCAAGAGAAGGGGGCTCTGAGGTGACACTGGACCCATCCATCAGCAGGTCAAGTTTCAGACCAGCCATCAAGAAGCTCTGACCCCACAGTTCCTATTCATGCTTTTTTTCCTTTATGGCCAAACCCACAGTACATGGAAGTTCCCAGGCCAGGGACTGAATCCGAGCCACAGCTGTGACCTACACCACAGCAGCAGCAACGCTGGACCCTGTAACCCACTGAGCCCGGCCAGGGTTCAAACCCGCACCTCCTCAGTGACCCAAGCTGCTGGAGTCAGAGTCTTAACCCACTGCACCACAGCGGGAACTCCCCCATTTGTTTTTACATTTGGCAGGAGGTATAATCGAGAGAGCCCCAGATCAAGCAGGAGGTCACCTGAGGGAGACGAGAGGGATGGGAAGAAAGAAAAGACTCACAGAGGAGGATCAGGCCTACGCGTTGCTCCTCCCCGGAGCGGCAGCCGCAGAATCCCTGGTACAGCCACTCCGCCTCTGTTCCCTTGGTGGACTTAGCCCTTCACCCAAAGAAGCGCTCCTTGGAACAGTTACTCTCTAATGCTTTCAAACATACTTACGAAGAAAAGACTGTGAATTCCCTTTTAATTAAACAATAGTCTGTGTATATTAAAAGAAATGGAGCCTCAAGCCAACCAGAGAGAATCCAGGTCCGTAACAGAACCGGGCCCCATCAGAGACGCCCGAGGCCGGAAGGCTGCTGTGTGGTCCAGCGTTCTCCCATCTGTGGTCCAGAGGCCGTCGCAGCATCATCCACAGGGAGCTTTCAAGTCAACTTCTGGGAGTTGCCCCGGTGTCCTTGTCATCCGCATGGTGCCCAGATGAACCTGACAAACTCTCTAGTTTGGGAGCCAGACTCCCGGTCTGGTCCAGCCCCTGCTTCACAGAAGAGGAGGCTCAGGCAGGTCCCGGGGTGGGGGTGGGGTCTCAGCAGCCGGGCAGCTGGGAGGAGACGGAATCTCTGACCCGGGCCTTCAGACAGCAGACCCAGAGCTTTCCGCCAGGCCTGCTGGGGCCGGAGATAAAAGTAAGTCCTGCGGGCCAGCGATCGCTGCTTTCCGCTCCGCCCGCCCCTTCTCCACCCTGGGATGGTCAGCATCCTGACCAGCGGCCTCGCAGCAGCTCCAGCCAGAGGGGCTGGGGCTGGGAAAATGTGCTGCCCCCCCGGTCCTTCGAGACCCGCGGGTGGGGGAGACGGTGGGGGGCGGGGAGGCTGACTTCCCGCGAGGTCAAGGCACTGGGAGTGTGGTCAGCTGGGGACAGGTGGCCTTTGGGTAGCATTTCCCCATGTGTTCACAATACCGCCAGCTCGTCACTTAATCAGGAATTTTTATCTGTTCAAATGTACTGCAGATGTTCACAGCCTGTCTGGAATGTCACTGCCGTGTTAGGAGTTCAGGCCCCCTGTCATGTCTCGGGCTATGCAGTCCTCACAGAGGTGACAGGAGCCACCCGGGCTGCAGGCTGCATGGGCAGCACAGGCAGCAAAATCCCCACTGCCCTTGAGAAAGCGGTTTGGTTTGTTTTTTGTTTTTTTTTCTCCAGAACTGAGAGCTATGCCATCCTAAGTGAGAAGCAGCGCTGCGGGGGCTCAAGGGGCGGGAGAGAATATTACTCAGAATAGCCTTCCTGCCTTGACCAGGACTCTGACCGCAAAGGATGGACTTGAGGAGGGTCCCCTTGGGGAGCTGAGCCATTCCTGACCCCAGAAAGGACGGCGGCCTGTGACCACACGGGTGGCAGAGTCAGCCAGGGCCTGGGGGCAGGGGGAGGCGGTGCATCTGTTTAGTGACAGGACGTGGGGCGGAAGGTCCTCCTGGAAGCCGGCGGCCTGTGCACTCTGGGGATGTGGGGCCACCTGCATCGCTCAGGGCAGCTTCCCAGCCAAGCGTCGCTCACTCTCTTTCTGGGAGTGGATGGTCCCTGGCCCACAGGACAGCCAGAGCCATCCTTGCCCCTCCAGCTGGGTGATGGGACCTAGAAGCCTGTCTGGGGGCACTGGAGCTGCGGTTGCAGGGGTGGTCAGAGGCACCCCGTTCCCCTCTCCTGGGCACCCACCCTGGGTGTTTTCAACTCTGGCTCCTCAATTTGTGTACATTGTAGTTTACTTCTGTTTCGTTTGGCCGAGGAAGTTCCAGGCCAGGGGGCTCTCCCGGGGAAACTCCTGCTGTAACCCCTTCTCCTGTACTGTTTTCTCGACCCTGCTTTCCCGGCAGGGCGCTACATGCTGACTCATCGCATCCCCCTTTGCCTTCACTGCCCTGGTCCTCCGAGCTCTTCATCTTGAACGTGATTTGGGCTCTCATGATGCTGGCACCCAGTGTCTGGGGTTGAGGTCCCATCCGAGCTTGAGGCTGGAGGGCCTCGCCAGAGCGATGGCCCCAAGGAGGAGGTTCAGGAGGAGATCCAAGATAAACCCTCTGGCTTCTCCCGCCTGGCTGCATAGTAATGTCACCATCAGTGTCTGGTGGGATGGCGTTGGGAGGCGTCGACTCTAGAGGCTCAGTGAAGTGTTTGCTTCTTGGGCCACATGTGCAGGGTGCGTGTTTGGCGCACGTGGGGAGACGATTTTGTACAAATGGGTGCCATGGCAGCAAAGAAGTCCACTGGTTGTTGTCACCCTTTATCAGCTTCAGAGGCGTTCCGGGGCTTAATAAGTGCTTTTAACACCAAACTAAAATATAGGAGTTCCCTGGTGGCTCAGTGGGTTAAGGATCACTGATGGGGCATGAGTTTGATCCCTGGCCCGGGAATTTCTGCATATGCCACGGGCAGCCAAAAAAATAAAGCGTTTTCCCAGATGGAAACCCAGAAGACCCCCCACTCCCCTTGAGCAGTGGTAATAGCTGCTCCTCCTGCCAGCTCACCGGTTCTAAGTTGGCATCCTTCCACAACAGGCTCAGGATGCCCCAGAGCTCCCCAGAATGCGGTGGTGAGTGATGGCCAGCTGGCCGGGGCGGGTCCTGGGCTTCTGAGGGTAACAAGAGGCTTCCAGGAGTCAGATGCAGCACCTCCTTCACTGGCTGGTTCCGCACATGTTTACTGGGTCCTGTCTTGAGGTCCTTCAGGACCCATGCGAGGCTTCTCTCCCAGCCTGTGTTTTCTGCACCGCAGCTCCAAAACCTGGCTCTGGTGCCCGTGCCCGCCTGTGGCCGGGTCTAGTTTACTGAAACGTCACTCACCCCGGCGCAGCCTCCAGCTAGACAAAGACGCACTCCGGCAGCACTTGAAACTGCCACACTGGGCTTAGAGGTGCTATTTTTGCAGGTCCCTCTCTGCCCAGCTCACACCGGAGCCCATCCTGAGCCTGGAACCCTGTCTACAACCTTCCAAAATGTGTTAAGCTAGAGCCTATTAACTGCCAAACAATCGTGAGGGGAACCCGCGTCAGATAAGCTGCAAAGAACCAGCTTATCTGACAAACATCCCTATTTGTACACAAAGGTTGAAAGCAGATTGACTATGCCCAGAATAAGCCTTATTTCAAGGAATTCCCTACCCATTTACGATAATCCTAGACGGCAAGCAAAACGCTGCTTAAATGAAATGCACTTTCCCTGGAGCCTCTCGGTGAAATTGTCTCATGGAGCCGGCTTTAGTGGTTGAGGGACGGCCCTTCAATAATGCGTTATTTGAACTAATGGATTTTGAAGGCCCCATTAAACTCTTGACAATTTTTTAATTGAGGGTGGTGATGGTTAAACGGCCATCTGACATGATCTAAAAGTTATGATGCAGAGACAATATGACACAACAGACTGAGATGCCTCTTGCTTCTGGGGCTGGGATCACCTGAGCGCAGACAGGACCGCAAAGAGGAGACTAATTCTTTTTCCCCACGGAAAAAGAAATGACAGCTTGTCACCCAAACAGTCACACCTGAACCAAGACACTCCACTGTTGCTTCATTTTAGCGTCCCACAGTCAAATTCAAAACATTATCATTGAGAAGGGGTTGGAAGGCACACGATGGTGATAAGACAGAAAGGTGCCAAATACACTCCTTCCACCAGTTTTTTTTTTTTTTTTCTTTTTTGGCCGCACCCTCAGAGTCCGGAAGTTCCTGGGCCACGGATCAAACCCGAGCCACAGCTGTGAGGACACCAGATCCTGACCCCGCTGAGCCATCGGGGGCCTCCAGCTTCCACCATTTTTACTGTAACGTCTCTGCTTCATGTTTCCGCAACTTGTTAGTGAGGAGACGGGTGTGACTCAGCTCTTCACTGTGACAGAACTCTTACCCAGATAAGTGCACTGCCTTGTGACACATGGATGACTTCGGGGCGAATGCCCGAGACGGACGGGTCCCGTCCAGGTGCTTCCAGAGGCCTGGGCTCGGAGGCTGCTGGGGCTTTACGGATGGCTTCCAGCTCTGAGCCCAGCGTCTGTCTGTCCAGCGCCCTCTCCTCTCACCCTGTTCCCTTGCTTCTCAGCGCAAACACCCATTCGCATCCTGATGTCGGCTGAGCACCTCCCGCGAGACCCGTCATCCACGCCCCAATCTTTGTGAATGAACCAATGCATCGATGATGACAGTCCCCAGACGGGGCTGTCCCCCCAGCCAGGACCTGGCCGGCCTCCCTGCTGCCTCTGCCTCCCAGCTGTGTTCCGGAAGTTACTCCGGTTGCATTGTTTGGGTTCCGGAAGGATGTATGTCTTCCATTTATTTTTATCATAGGCTCCTTTTCTTCCTCAAACTCACAACTGCTCCCAGGAAGCCAGTCGTGGTGAACTAAACACAGCTTCTCACTCTCTATTATCCACACCACCCGTTGAACCCCACTTCTGTCCTGGGGGGGTCCTGACCCCTGGCACACACACCCCCGCCCCCCGCCCCAGGTCTCATTCCCATTTCTAACAAGTTCCCAGGCCACGCTGTGCAGATGCTGCTGGTCTGGGGTCCCACTTAAGACCTCGGCCCTGCTTGCCTGGTGCTAAAGTCCTAGCTGCCTCCCCAAGTCCACACCACCACATCTAGAAGTCACTTTTGGGCTTTAGAACATTTAAATGCCTTATCCTGCGGCAAAGCAGAGCCCTCGCCTCTGTAGAATTCCCTGGCTATCAGCGGAGCGGCTCTGGAAGCTGAGGCGCCCTTTCTCTGGCCCTGAAGGAACCGGCCCATCACCTTGAACGTGCGCCCTGTTTTGCACATTTAAGTGTCCGCAGCTGGTGGACGTCTTCCTAAGGAGGCTGGTGGACACCCGTCATGACTGCCAGCACTTGGGGCTGTGCTCGGGCGCCTGAGCTTCTGGAACAATCCCTCCTACTCTTGAGGGAGAAGCACAGGCTCTCCCAGGAGCCTGGACGTTCCCTGGCACCTGCCTTGCTGAGAAGAGGTCAGAGGATATGGCTGGAGCCTCAGGACTGCAGAGAAGCCATGTGTAAATGTGGGTGCTGGGAGGCGAGGCCACCGGGATGCTCCTAAACCCCTTAGGCCTGTTCTGTCTGAGCCCCAGACCACGTCCCCCCTCCCCACACCTCCTGACCCCACAGCATGCGGGGTCCCCACGGAAGGGACCAAGGCGAGAAGAGCCAAGAGCCAGCGATCCCTCCAGAAGACATGATGGAGTCTGCGGATTCCCTGCTCCCCAGCCACAGGGGCAGGCTGCTGCCTCACCTGGAGCCAGGTGGCCAGGCTCCCAGGCACCCCCGGGTCAGGGGGCAGAGAGACAGCTGCGTGCTGGTGCCCACCCGGCAGGCCCTGGAGTGGACGTGCTCCCCCATGGCAGGGAGCAGGGGTGCTGGTGCTCTTTCCTGGAGATGAGACGTGGGCCATCTGAGGCAGGGGGCAGCCCGGGCGCAGAGTCTCCCTCCCGGCGCAGAAGCAACACCTTGGTTTTAAACTCCAGCCTCCGCAGCAGTGACGCTGAGTTTCTGTGGTTTCAGGCCCGGCTATGGTACTTGGTTTCCGGAGCCTGAGAAAACGCACACAGACGTCTCAGCTTCTGTTATGGAATCTGTCATCTCCTGATGCTGCAGCTCAGCGGATCAGTCTCCTGATGAAGCCCGAGGCCATCTCAGGAGTCCTCTGGTCCACACCCACTGTGACACACCAAGAACTAAACCCCAGAGAGACCACAGGACTCGTCCAAAAGCAGACAGCTGGTTGGCGGCAGAACCAAGCACAGAAGCCCCGTCTTTTAGGTTTTGCCGCGCCTCCTTCCCACCAAGATGGAACTTCAAGGACCCCCCTCCCCCGCTGGGGGGGGAGTTGGTCAGCACAGAATCCACCCCACAAAGCTAGAACTTCTGTCCTTGTTTCCCATCGGAACCACCACGAAGGCTCTGAACGCACAGCAGTGGCCTCTCCCCAGACGCGCCAAATCCCATTTCTGGGGGTGGGCTCTGAGAATCTGTTTTATTTTAAGAGCTCAGCCACTTTGGGCAGCCTTGCAAGGGATCAGACCCCGTCTGCCAGCGGCAGGGCAGGGCCTGGGCTGTGGGGCACAGGCCTGGGGCAAGGGCTGCCAGCTGTGGGACCTTGGGCATGTCATTGGACTGTCCGAAGCCCAGCTGCCTGTCGGTGCAAGAAAGGCCATGCCCTCCCTGGCCTCGTTAGGCTGCAGAGTTAAGAGAAAGTTCATGCTCAGCTCATGCCAGGCGCCTGGCACAGGGTCAGCACTGCTTGGGATTTAGCTGTGATCGCATCAGTATTCGTGACACGGACAATCTGTGGTCTGGAGCCACACGGCCCCTGAGGTCAGAGCCTTTCCTGTTATTTTTCTCTAAAGAGGTCATAGTATCACGATGCTCCCCGTCTGGAGGCCTCTCTCCACCTGTCAGTGTCCTACTCCCGCTTCCTGGTCCGTGTCCCCTCCTCGTGACACCTGCCTTGATTCTGGACTCAGCCCGCGGAGACGGTAAATTTCTGTGTTTGAGCGCCACGCCCCCGCCCCGCCCCGCCCACACCTACGGCACTTGGTTTCGGGAGCCCTAGAGCCACGTCATGACCCCTTCCCACGTCCCCAGCCCCTACACTGAAGCTCCTTAGGACGGGTCACAGGCGGATGGGCCGTGGTGGCCGATGGGCCGTTCCCCATCTGTCTGGCCCCACATGCAGCCCTGAGATGCTCGGGGAACTTCCCACGAACCGGATGAAGCAGGAACGCGTGTGAGTCCTAACGAAGCCTGACCCGACTCCTCTGCGGCCGGGAGCCGGGATTCCGGGTGATGGTCAACAGCGCCTTCCACAGGAGGACGAAGGGACCAGGGGAGACGCGCCGGGCAAGGGCGGCCTCAGCCTCGGATGTAACAGCAGAAGGACCTCGGTCACGGGTTTCTGAGAGATGCCTCTGAGTCTGCAGCAACTGCACCAGGCGTCTGGCTGCGGCCCTGGGAACGCGAGCAGCGCGGAGCCCCGACTCCCCAGAGTAAAGAACGGGGGTTACGGGGAGACCAGCACGTGGCCGTACTGATTCCTGTGTCGCGGAGGGAGAAGACCTGCCACAGGTGCCACCCGCCGGCGCCCACGCTTCTCATCCCCGACGTTCGGGTACCAGTTGGGCGAGATGAGGGAGAGAGAGAGTGGGATGAATGGTGCGCTGCGGGGCTGTTTTTCTCTTACTGTCTCCTTTCTCATCCCTGTAACGTCCTGACCTGAAAGGCCATCTCTCTCTCTCTCTCCTCTTAATGAAACGGGGCAGCACAGGTTTCAGGGAGGCGATGTCACTCTTGTCACCGCTGGGGACAGGAACAGGGGCAGCTCTCGGGGTCGAGGCCTCCGCGACACAGATGAGCAAAACCCACCCCAAGTCTCCGAGCTTCTCTTTGCCGTAATCTTCAGCGTCTGCCCCGCCTCCCCCGGCTCACCAGCACCGATCGGCCCACGTTCGGGACCTCGCGGACCTGAAACGGTCCCACCACCGAGCACTGACCTGACTGTGGACAGACAGACAGAGGTTTTCTGTCTGCTTCGAGGGCTCCGCTTCCTCCCGAGACCCAGACTCTGAACTTTGCTTCTGCTGCCCTTCTCGTCACTCCAGATGCTCTCCCCAACTGCTGCCTGTCCCGCCTGGGGTCTGGGGTGTCTCAAATTTATTTCTTTCTCTCCTACCGTGGTCCCCACTTTAGCCTAGACTCTTTTATCTGCATCTCTGCAACCTGCCTTCTGCCCCAAACTTCTCACCTCAACCTCAGGCGTGGATCTGCACTCAGACGCCAGCACACTATTTATCCCGACATCCAAAGTCCTCCGCCTCCTGACCCTTCTGGGCCTTGTCGAATATTCCTCTCTCCCTCCATCATCCATCCATCCATCCACCCATCTGTCCAGCTCACTCATTTATCTATTACCTCTCTGGCCGTTTATCCAGCCATCCGTCCATCTCTATCTATCCATCTATCACTCTATCTCCCAATCTGTGCATCTCTCCATTATCACCTTCTATCCTCCCACGTAGGCCTTTACCTGCATCAGGACCACGTCCCCTTTGCCCCAGAACACTTCGATTCATCCCGGAGACCGTGCCTCAGGACCTTTGCACCTGCTGCTCCTCCCGGCTGGGACAAGTGCAGGTCCTAACACGGTGTGGCTTCGGAGCCCTTCCCTGATGTGCTCCTCTCTTCCACCATCACATGATTCCCCGTCTTTGAGGCGCTGCCTGGTTACCGGTTTGTCTCCTCCACCAGCTCCAAGTGCCGTGAAAACAGAGACAAAATCCGTCTCAGTGCCCATTCCATGACTGTGCCTGGCACACAGGACATCCTCAAGGAACACGTGGCAGCTGCTGTCACTGTCCCACCAGAGCCTCTAGTCCTCATCGCCTTAGTCCAGGCTGGTCCCACCTCCAGCCACCAGGACCTGCGCCCCTTTGTCTGGGTATTTCCTTGAGCCACCAAAGCCGGCTCTGCCTACTCCGGCAGCAGGACAGAAGTCCCGTGGGTGGGGTAACTCTGAGCCATGCGTTCTGCACTGGATCCCGAAGTTTCCCAGCATGGTGACGCCCCCTCAGGGGCAGCTGACTTCACAGGCCCCCCCTTTAGTGGCCTCCTTCATTCTCTGTTTTACTTCCTCACTTCAGCTCCCCAATAAAGGACTTGCTCTCAAATCCCTTATTGGGAATCGGCTCCCCCAGGAAGCCACACTATGATAGAACGCTTGCTGAATGAACAAGTGAGCCTCTGTCCCAGTGCCCCAGGACCCACTCCATACACCACCCGGGCGCATGAACACGACTGCCAGCATCCTTGCGTGTTCTGCACCAGGAACACAGGTACCTGGCAGGGGATTTCCAACCTTCACTTCTGTTTCTACTGACATCCGCAACGAGACACACCAACAAGGACATTATTTTACCTAAAAGCGTGCTGTTGGGAGGTGGCACCACAAGAGATGGTTAGCTCGTAAACCACAGAGCCCCTGTGGACGACTCACCTCTGGCAGTGGAGCCCAGGGCTGGCGAGATCAACCGCCAGACAGATAACACGACTTATTTTCCACCTGCTTGGCCCTCGGCTGGCATCTTGCAATCTTCCTTCCCGTCAGAGACCCAGAGCCACTCCGGTGTGTCGCCCAGCCATGGAGCAGAAGCAGAAGCTGGAGACGGGAGGGCAGCTCGGGGTTATAACTTGGAAAGGGATTTGCAGCACATTCCACCCCGCCCTGGGCTTCTTTTATTTCCCCACCACACTTCCCCCACGATTCTCTATTTTTTTCCCCTTCCGGAGCATTAATAGGTGTCTGCCGGGCGTGGGGAGGCTGCAGCGCAGTTCACAGGCTGGTGCCTGCAAGGGGCCCTCTGAGGTCAGAAAATCGACGATCCAGGATTTGATGTTCTCACCAGGCCAAACCCAGCTCCACCTCTGAGTGGGGAGGGGGCATGGAAGGGGAGGTGGGCCCTGGGAAAAGAGATATTTGTATTTCCCTCCCCGTCCCCAAGAGAAATACTTTAAAAATTACATTTAAATGAATGTTGACTGGGTAAAGAAAGAGAAGAACTCAAGGTCGTTTGGGGTCAGGAGATGCAAACCATTCCCTTTAGAATGGGGAAGCCACATGGTCCTGCAGCGCAGCGCGGGGAACTTGATACGCGGTCCCCGGGCTAGACCGTGATGGAAGGGAATTTTAAAAGAATGTATGTAACTGAGTCACTCTGCTGTTCCGCAGAGCACAACACTGCTAATCAACTATACTTCAATTTAAAAAATCTATTTCAAAAAAAAGTATTGGGCGTTTCCCTCATGGCGCAGCGGAAACGAATCTGACTCGTATCCATGAGAACGAGGGTTCGATCTCTGGCCTCACTCAGTGGGTTGAGGATCTGGCGTTGCTGTGAGCTGTGGTGTAGGCTGCAGATGAGACTCAGATCTGGTGTTGCTGTGGCTGTGGTGTAGACCTGTAGCTGCAGCGCCAATTGGACCCCTGGTCTGGGAAGTTCCATATGCCTTGGATACGGCCCTAAAAAGCAAAAACAAAAAACAAAAAGTATTGAAGAAGAGGGAGCTATTTGGCCAGATTTAGTGTGTGTGTGTGTGTGTCTGTGTGTGTCTGTGCAGGGGGGAGTGTGCAGGGGAGGGGGAAGGAAGAGATGGCCTCACCCTTCCTAAGTCCTTCTAGCTGGTCTAAGAATTAAACTGACCTGAGATAGATTAACAACAACAACAACAAAAATCAAAGAAAAGTTTAAAAACATATCCATGGCAGAGACCCAGGAAAACTGAGTAACTCGCCAAAATGGCCAAAACTTTCCCTGTAAATGCCATCTTCAGCTGGGGTGGCGATGTGAGACCTCAAAGGCTGGAAGGCGGTCACACAGAAACAGGAAAGCAAACGCGTAACCAGTGTTCGCTGGGTCCTGCAGAGACAACGGGGCTCAGAGAGGAACGGTAGCAGACCAGCCTGCAGTTCCTCCCGCCGTCTCGGCGTGCAATGTGCCCTGTCCTGGTCATTTCCTTTCTTCCCATCCACATTCTTCAGGCAGTTAAAGAGCCCAAGGGGTCCTCAGAGTCTTTGGGGCCTTCAGCATAATCAGCCTA
Source organism: Sus scrofa (assembly GCF_054392235.1). NCBI lineage: Eukaryota > Metazoa > Chordata > Mammalia > Artiodactyla > Suidae > Sus > Sus scrofa. The sequence goes on along the minus strand of NC_139389.1, from coordinate 2,537,412 downwards.
GGCGTTCCCTGGGGGCCTAATGATTAAGGATCCAGCATTGTCACTGCTGTGGCTACAATCGCTGCTGTGGTGTGGGTTTGATCCTTGGCCTGGGAACTTCCACACGCCAGGGGCGCAAGAACAATAATATCATAATCAGCCTAAATTAATCCTTCTGCCTAAGAGTCACATTTGGGGGCGGAAACGTTTGCTCCCCTACTGTATTTCCACTGTCACTTGAATTGGTCCCCTCCTCTCTCACGCTGACACATCCCCCTACTTCCAATGCCCACCTCTCAGATCCAACCACCTATCAACCTCATTCTTCCAAATCCCACCATTCAACCCTCCTCCCTAAAACCAGGGGCTGCCAGGTGCCTCTAAGGGGCAGGCCCAAGCAGAGCTCCAGAACCTTCCTGAGAGGCCTGAGGGAATGGGGGAAGTCCCACGCCTGGTTTAGAGGAGGCAGCCGTACCCTGGCACCAACTTCCTGCAGGAGCACAAGTCCAGTGATGTCACATCTGCCCGGGCTTCCAAGAAAGGCTAGAAAGGTCCTGACTTTAAACTTTTTATGAATTAAACAAAGCAAGTTCCTAGGATTGAAAAACAACCATCTCGTGGCCACCAGCGTGCAAGCTCCAGCCCTCAGGGTCAAGTGTAAGCCCATGAGCGTGGCCTCCCTGCCCTCTGTGGTCCTGCCTATTTGTGTTTCTGTCCCAGTCCATCCCTTCTCCACAAAGCCCCACATGCTCCAGCTCAAGTTAATAGCCAGGAACCAACCCGGAGGGGACAGGTATGCCTGGACGTGGAGTCCACGTGGAAAGTGCACCATTTTGCTTAGATTTGCTTATTTAAGGTGGCTCCGAAGGGGATACGGGGCACCAAGCCCCCCTTGGGCTCCTGCTCGGCCCATGCCCTCCGGTTTCCCTCTGCAACTTAAAAAACCCCATTTCCTTTTAGGGGCTGTTCCGCTATGTTCTTATCCACCCAGCAAACTGGGGTCCGCCTTCAACCCGGCTCCACCTTCAACCCGGCTCCGCCTTCAACCCGGCTCCGCCTTAAACTCCACTTAGATTTCCCTGAAGACGCCCCACAAAGAACCCCCCCCCCCCGCCTTTACTCTGTACTTTGCACGCATCCCGCTGTAACACATGGCATAATGTCGTGTGTTTAGTGCTTCTGGCACCCGGCTCCCCTTTCCCGCCGTGAACTCACGGGGGAGGCGGGGGTGCTGTCATGTGGTACCTGTGTCCTCGGGGCCGGTTTATACAGCCTTCCTCCTACTCTGTATTCCGATGTCTCGAATTATCCATCACACTTCCGCCAACACCCAGACATCCAGTAACTGCTTGTCGAAAGGAAACCAAAAGAAGATCTGAGACTCCACGTGGCCGGGCTCCAGGCTCACAACTTCCTTGGAGCCGCGCCCCCTGCCACCTGCCTCGCCCGCTTCCTAACCCAGATTCCGCGCCGCGGGTCAGGGCCGCGGGGCTGCAGGTGGCCGGCAGAGCGCAGTTAGGCGCGGCCGCGTCTGGCCAAGTAGGAAAGGGGACCGCTGGGTCTGAATGCCCAGACGCGCTCTGTGCCCAGCAGAAGCGAGAGGACGTAGGATGCGGTGGCCCCGCCTGGGAGGGGCGGGGCCTGTGGGGCGGAGGTGGCAGAGGGGGTCGCTCCCAGACAGCAGCGGGGATTCCTGCCGAGACGGGAGTCCTGGGAAGGGCCTGGCGCTGGGGGTGGATGCGACAAGCTTCTCTTTCTGGCCAAAGTCGTGGGTGGGGTGTGGGGTGACCTCTGAGATGCCTGGCCTTGTGGGCAAGAGGAGCGTGGGCTGGGACCCCCGCGGATCCTCCTGTGCTGGGCTGAAAGCGGCGAGGATGCCCTGCACCCTGGGGTCGGCTCCATCTGCCAGAACCCCGACAGTGCCTTGTGCCCAGGTGCCGGGCAGGTGAGGGAGGAGTGACTTCTGACTGGGTCTGACCTGTATCCTGGACTTGAAGGACCCGTGTCAATCCGCAGGAGGGGACCGGGGTGGCCCAGGAGTCTTTCCTGGGATCCCAAGCCTGGGGGGGAGGGGGTTTCCACCGGGGCGGCAAGAAGTGTTTGGAAAATGTCCCCTTAACCAGAAAAGGGATCTTGCCGTTGATATTTGAAACCCCTGGGGGAAATGTCTTCTTTGTAGCAGGGACTTTGGGGTGGGGCGTTATTTTGTGTTTACTTTGCATTATTTTAATGCACGTTTTATTTGCATTACTTCTGTTAATCCTCCTAGTGCCTCTGGGGAGAGGCACCGTTTTCAACTATCAGAAACTTGTGCTTGCAGGTGCCCAGCTGCGTCGATGAGGTGCCCCCCCAACACACACACCTGCACGTGCACACACGCCCTGCTTTCCTTCAGGTGGGTTGCGGTCCTTTCAGGCCTCTGTCCGGCGCCCTTGGAGGGAGGAGGTTAGGGTGAGGTGGAGGTGGGGGGAGCAGAGGAGAAGAGGGGGAGGCTGCCTTTGCCCCGGAGGGCTTGGGTCTGGCTGGAGTGGGGCTGGGGATAAAAGGGCCTGAGGCCCATTGGATTTTCCGAGAAAGACTCAGAGGCTCCCAGGCAGCGTTTAAGGTGGAGAAGACTTTCCTCCCCATCCTGTTGAAACAGCATCCCTCTCGAGTTCCCTGGTGGCCTAGCAGTTAAGGACGCAGCATTGTCACCACTGTGGCACAGGTTCAGTCTCCGGCTCTGGAAATTCCACGTGTCCTGGGCACAGCCAAAAAAAAAAAAAAAAAAAAAGTAGGAAGCAGCATTGCTCTGGTGCCCCTCGGGCAGGGAGACTCAAACGAGCCCTAAAAAGCATGCTTTGGGCAATCCAGTGTCCCGCCGTCTCCTGGAAATCCAGCAGAAACAAGTCTGGCTGGGGGTGGGGACAAGTGCAGAAGAGGCAGCGGGGGACGGGTGTGACAGAGCAGGTAACTAGCTGACAAACTGACTCTGGACATGTGAGCCCCCCTCTGGGGGCTCAGAAGCAAGTAGGGGGTACCCTGAAGGGGCTCCTTTTGGCAGCGAGATCTGGGGGCTCAGGCCACAGTAATTTGTTATTAAAAGCAAGTGTTATCAGACACAACCTAGAATAGATTTACAAGGAGATCCTGCTGAATAGCATTGAGAACTATGTCTAGATACTCATGTCGCAACAGAAGAAAGGGTGGGGGAAAAATGTAACTGCAATGTATACATGTAAGGATAACCTGACCCCCTTGCTGTACAGTGGGAAAATAAAAAAAAAAAAAAAAAAAAAAAAAAGCAAGTGTGACTTTCGTTACTGACACAGGCCCAGGCGCAGTCACCTGGGCACCTGGATCACAGCACACTCATAAAGAAGATGCAACAGATGCAAAGAAATTAAGTTCTTTTGAAGTTTTTTCACACCAAAGCAGAGGGATGATGAGCAGCTAGGATTCAAAATGGGGCCTTTGTTTGTTTTGTTTCGTTTTTGCCTTTTAAGGCCGCACCTGCAGCATATGGAGATTCCCAGGCTTGGAGTCGAATTGGAGCTGCAGCAACGCCAGATCCCAGCCACGTCTTGACCTACCCCACAGCTCACGGCAGCACCTGATCCTTAACCCACTGAGCAAGGTCAGGGATCACACCTGCATTCTCATGGATGCTAGTCAGATTCATTAACCACTGAGCCGCGACGGGAACTCCTAGGCTCTTGTTAATACTCTGGGAGAGACAGGAGTGTGGGAACCGAGAACTTGTCATTTTCATCACAAATCCACCTGTTCTTTGGTGGCAAGGTGGGCAGTAGTTTGAATGTGTGTTTTTCTGCTTTGGCTTCTCCATCTTTTAGTGCAATTCCCGTAGTATTTTCTCCTAATAAGTTTACTAAAACAGAATCATTATGCTGTAATAAGGAAATAGTTAAGCTTGATTGGTAAAAGAAGATAATTCATTTACAAGGGCAAAGCATTCCATTTTTCAAGTAGCTGGAGGAAATAGGAGCTAGAGCAGGAAAACCTAGAAATTGTTGGCTATGGGAGTTGAGTAACTGTTAAGGTCTGGGGTTGGTTTTGTCTTTTAAGAGTGACACTGTGGAAGATTAAATAATTAGTCCCTGGTTCGAATCGGAGCTGCAGCTGCCGGTCTACACTACAGCCACCGCAACGCCAGATCCAAACCACATCGGCAACCTGTGCCACATCGGCAACCTGTGCCACATCAGCAACCTGCACCACAGCTCATGGCATTGCTGGATCCTTAACCCACTGAGCAAGGCCAAGGGATCAAGCTCACATCCTCATGGATACTAGTTGGGTTCATTACCACTAAGCCACGACAGGTACTCCTGACCAAGCTTTTAAATGACATTGACACATTTCCTTTTGTTGCACCTCTAAACAGTCACATTTTTTTGAAATTAACCCATATTGCTCTGTGCACAAATTAAACTCCAGTAAAAATAAAAGCTGCAATAAATAAACCCATCAAGTCTTGTACTTCAAGGGTGATTCCATAAATCACATAGAAAGTTAAAGACTTGCCTTGAAGAAAGTTTCACGTATCAGAGAGATCTTTTGCAAAGTGAATAATTTATGTTTAAAGTGGATCTTGAGTCACCTTTTAAAAATGTATCCACCACCTAATTATCACAGCAGTCTGGAGATGATTCAAGCTCATGCTTAGTAGCAACATATTTAAAAAGGTACTACTTCTGAAAACTATTTATGATGCTGCAATAAATGCATAGCATTATCCTATTAAGTGACAGCCTCTTTTAGCAGGTGTTGTCCTTGCTGCAGGAAGCAATTTTGATAATTCCTTTTTTTCCTCAAACAGACTTTGCTGATATGTCTTCTTTTGTTACCATGCTAAGAATTTTTGAGAAAGCTAAGTACATATTCCAGGTTATTATAACATTTTCCTAAACACTAAACTTTCACTTTTTCAAGAATAATATGTTTATTTGTTATAAGTTGGCTTTGTATTCATAACTTTCATTTATTTATTTTGATGCCAGGTATGCTAAGAATTTTACACATATTTTCTCATTTAATCCTTGTAACACCTCTGTTATGTGGTAGGTACTGTTCTTGCCATCAAGGTACAGGAAACACTGGTGGTTAGAAAACTGAAGTAACTTAACCAAGTTCTCACAATCACGGAACCAAGACTGGAGCCCCAGCAGCCAGATGGCAGAAGCTAAGCTCTTAACCCCTGTGCTACATTGTGTCCTGGCTACTCATGACAGATTATGAGAAAAATGTAAATTTTAGAACAGCATGTATAAAGGGATCCCTAGTATGATATAACATGTTTCCTTGGTGTGTGTGTATGTGTACAGATATATATGTACGGAATGTATATCATACGTATATATGTGTGCATATAGTATTTTATATAATACAGACATCAAAAAATAATAATAATAATAATTAGTCCTGGATTGGTCTAATTAGTCCCTGGATTCAACACAATCCTTCTCAAAATACCAGCTGCTGTTTTTTTTTCCTGTGTAAATTGACAAATAGATCCAAAATTCAGACAGAAATACAAGGGACCCAGAAGAGCCAAAATAATCTTGAAAAAGATCAAAGTTGGAAGACGGAAGCCCCAATTTCAAGACTCATGACAAATCAACACTAATCAAGACAGTGTGTACTGACGTAAGGCTGGACATATGTTGAGAGTCCAAAAATAAATTCATATGTTTATAGGTAATTGCTTTTCAGCAAGGATGCCAAGACAATCTAGTAGAAAGAATAGACTTTTCAACATATGGTGTTGGGGTAACTGGATGTCCACATGCAAAAGAATGAAGTTGGACCTATACCTCACACCATATGTGAGACTGACCTGAAATGAAACAAAGACTTAAGTGTAAGTCTTAGAAGAAACAGGAGTACATCTTCAAGTCCTTGCATGAACTATGACACCGAAAGCACCAACAACACAAGGAAAAAAAAATCGTTAAATCAAACTTCATTAAATTAAAAACTTTTGTGTTTCAAAGGATACCACCGAGAAAGTGAGATAACAAACCCCTGAGCAGGGAAAAAAATACTTGCAAATCTACATGATAAAGGCCTAGGATCCAGAATATATAAAGAACTCTTCCAAATCAATAATAAAAAGGCAAATAACCAAGTTTTTAAGTGGGCAACGGATTTGAATATGAGTTTATTTAAAGAAGATATACCAGTGGCCAGTAAACACATGAGGAGATTTCAACAGTACCAGTCATTAGGAAGATGCAAATCAAAATCTCAAGGAGATAGCACTTCACACCTACTAGGATAGCTATAATCAAAATGATTGTAAAGGATGAACAAATAACAAGTGTCCACGAGGATGTGGGGACATCAGGATTCTTATACATTACTAGTGGGAATAAAAATGTGCTTCTCCTTTGGGGACCCATTTGACAATTTTTCAGTAAGCTAAGCATGGAGTTATACAGCAATCCCACTCCTAACCCAAGAGAATTAAAAACATATGCACACAATAACTTGTGCACAAATGTTAACAGCAGCACTATTCCTAGAAACCAAAATATGGAAACAACCCAAAAGTCTATCAATTGATGAATGGATAAACAAATGTGGTCTGGCCATATCATGGAATATTATTTAGCCATGAAAAATGAAGTTCTGATACATGGATGAACCTGGAGACCATTCCATTGCGTGAAAGAAGCCGCACATGAAAAGATGTGTCTAGATTCCACTTATACAAAGTCTGGAATAAGCAAATCTATAGAGACAGGAAGGTAAATTACTTGTCACCAGGGCCTGGGGAAGGGAACATGGGAGGGTGGTTGCTCATGGGTCTGGGTTTCTTTCAGGGGGACAAACATGTTCTGGAGTTAGTGGCAATGGTTGCACCACTTTGTGGTTATATTAAAACCATCGAATTGTACCCTTTAAAAGAGTGAATTTTATGCTACTTTAATTATAGCTCAATTTTTTAAATGCTCAGGTGTGGGCAAAAACAATAAATAAAAAAGAATAACACTCAAGAAGTAGGACCAGGTAGTGTAGCCATCAGTTCTGGCCATGTGAGCCCAGACTCTCCAAGAAAGGGGGCTGAACTGGAGAGGGGGCCCCTGTCCCTCACGCTGAAGCAGAGAGCCCTTCTCCCTGGAGCTGGTGATGCAGAAAAGAATTTCCCTCCAATCTCCTTCAAGAATCTCAACTACCCTCCCTGGAGCCTCTTGTAGCCCAGAGCCCGCAGTTGATCTCCCGGGGCTGTTACATTCCAGGAAACAGGTGCATCCAACACATGCAATGATTTCCCACATTTTACCCCAGGCGAACTCCTGAATGGCCATCAAGAATTCAGACTGCAAGAGTTCCCACTGTGGCCCCATGGCTTAAGAATATGACTGCCGTGGCTCAGATCATCTGCAGCCCCGGCACAGTGGGTCAAAGCATCTGGCATTGCTGCCTCTGTGGCGCAGGTCACAGCCCCAGCTCAGATTAAATCCCTGGCCTGGGAGCTTCCACAGGCCGAGGGTGCGGCCATAAACATTTTAGAAATAATTTTTAAAAACTCAGACTGCAAAGAAAACAATCCAAACTTACAGGCATGGTCACTGCAACATTTTTTTATTTAACACTGAAACATTAGAAACAGCTAATTGTCCAACAATAATTGGTTAGAAAAATGGTGGTACATCCTCACTGCAGAGTGTTGCAAACTTCTGAAAGTAAGGCCTGACAAACCATTTTTAGGGACATGGGAGATGCCTGGGATGACGGCAGGCGAAATGTATGCAAGAGACAAGATCCTGTGGGTATGATGGTGACAACTACGGTAAAAATATGCTTAAAAATATGCCATGATGATAATAATGATCATCTTAGTGGGCAAATATCTGCGTTCTCCTTCTTCTCAAATCACCCAACGTAGGCATGTAGAATCCACTAATAAAAAAAATCAGTTCCTGCTGCGGCTCAGTGGTAATGAATCCAACTGGTATCCATGAGGATGCAGGTTCGATCCCTGGCCTCGTTCAGTGGCTTACGGATCCAGTGTTGTCATGAGCTGTGATGTAGGTCGCAGATGTGGCTCGGATCGGGTGTGGCCCTGGCCGGCAGCTACAGCTCCAATTCGACCCCTAGCCTGGGAATTCCATATGCCGTGGGTTTGGCCCTAAAAAGCCAAAAAAAAAAAAAAAAATCATTTGGGGTTGGGGAGGTGGGGAGGGAATTCCAGGTGGCACAATAGATTTGTGACACAGCCTTGGGAGGAGGCGCGCAGGAAGAGGTGTGTGTAAGTGTGTGTGTCTGATCGCACAGCTTCTCTGCAGCATCTGAAGGGGAAGGTATGCCCGTGATGAGGCTCGAGGTGGTGGCTTGTGGTTCCAAGACTCTTCCTGCTGGGGGAGCCTGGCCCCGTGTTGACAGGGGACAGGAAGTCTGGGGATCTAGTCGGGAGCCATCAGCTCCGTGACTAGGCTGATGAATAGGATTGGCGGTCAGGGCTTACTGGCGTCCCACTTGGGATCTGACGAAGGAAAGCCCGTTGCACCCTGTAAAGTTCTGTGGGGTTGTCTTTACTGCCCCAACCACAAGCCATCGCGCGCAGTTCTTGAAACAGGAGACAGATTTCTTTCCCCTGGCAAGAATCGTGAGGAATACAGGCCAGGATGCTTTGCATTTTCCTGGCCTTAAAATAAAACTGAACCCAAACCAGAGCACAGATGCAACCCTTGGTTCTCCGGCTCTCCTGGCGCCCTCCAGTCTCGGTGCCCAGAGCTCCGTGGAGGGCAAGGTTGGCTGGGACCTGGTCCCCGTCCTCCCAGGCCCCCGTCAGGCAAGAGGCCAGACATTCCTGTTCGGGGTTTCCTGCAGGAAGAGAGGATCACAAAGGTGTCAGGAAAGTGGAGAGAAGCAGGGGTCCTTTCCGTTTAGTGAAACCGGGCCAAGCTTTCCGGAGAAGAGAATGAGTTGGGTCCTAAAAGCTGGCTCGCCTTTGGGCAGGTAAAGAGGGCCACTTGGGCAGAGGCTTTGCAGGTGGGCAGCTGCGGGCCCTGGAGGGAAAAGGGGTGTGTGTGTGTGATTTGATTGAATCACAGGTGCATAAAGAAAGAGGTGCGGGAACCTGGGCTGGATTTCAGGGAACTTGAAAGTCAGACCGAGGGTAGTTTTCTGAATAGGAAATAGACACTTGACCCAGCGGGGGTCACAGGCAGAACTTTCCAGAGGCCACGTGTAGGGAAGCCCTGAATTAGGACACAGCAGCGTGGGAGCCAGGGAGACCCCGCAGGCACAGAACCCAGGAGACCTGTCAGAGTAGCGTAATGGGGCTGGGACTCTACCAACCGGTAAGCGAGTCTGCGTTTGCTTCTGTGTTTCAGAAGCTCCATAGATTCATCCATCTGACAAATCTGGGTCAGATGTGTGCTGGGGGCTGAGCACACAGCCCTGAGCAAAGCAGACAGGCCCCCTCCCCCAACCCCGTGGGAGGGAGGCGGACCCTAAACAACTGACTCCATCTGGAAACAAGGGGCCAAGGAACAGGGTGATGTGACATGCCTGGTGGCAGGGCCAGAAGAGCAGCTCAGGTGGCGGAGGTGACACTGGGCTGAACTTTAAAGGATGAGCATAAGAGCCGCACCAAGTTGGGCGAAGAGCCAGCATTTGAATCCAAATGACGATTTAGGGCGTTACCTTTGGCCGTCAAGACACCGAGGTCCCACTGTGGCCCCCAAGCCACGGACGACCTCTTGTTTTCTGTCCTGTAGAGTCGATGTCCCACTTGTCTCTTGCACCTAATAGTCTCACCCTCTAATGAGGTCTTTTTTCTCCCGCAGTGGTTATGGGCCAGTTTCCCATCTCTTCTTCCAAAGAGCCCATCTCTGGGTGTTCAGGTGGGTTGGCACTACGTTTCTCTAAAAGACCAGCTTCATAGATAACCTGGAGCTCCCAACCGAAGCATCCCAGAAGCTTCTATATATTGGATCATGCAGACGTGCCCACTGATATATAACCCAGCCAATTTAATAGATCACGAGGCCCTTTTTCCAAAAGACAGGTGAATTCTTCAGTCCAAAGGGTGAGCCAACCCATCTGGTCCGACAAATGCTGTTTCTGGCTTGATTCCTTGTCTGAGACCATTTGCCAAAACCTTTTTCATGACTCAATAGTTGAGATCATGTCAGCTGATCCCAGTAGATACACTCGGGCAGGGGGTCCAGGCATAAGACATCAATTGGATTTGGTTATAAACTTTAATATTCTGTCATTCACAGAGAATCTAATTCACGCACCATTTGGTTTGGGAAGAAAGACCTGTGGAAGAGGCGGGGCTTTCAGCTGGAGCCTTTCTCCCAATCCTCCCGAGCTCGCCCAAGGCTCCCCACCCACACTGGGTGGGAAAACCATCTAGCGAGAGTTTCACCGCTCATTTCGCAAATGGTAAGTTCCTTCCGCCTGGTTTGCTCTGTCCTGTGTCCACGGACCCTCTCGGCCCCCGGGCCTGATCGAGGGTCTCTAACCCTGTCAGATGCTCCCTCTCCGTGGCAGAGGGCTGCGGGGAAGCAGCCTGGGCACGGGAGAACCTGGTCGATCTCCCGAAACCTTGTTTTCTCCCATAACCCAGAAGGTTTACACAACACCTTCTCTTACGTGTTCTCACTCTGCCCTCAGGCTGACCTTGAGAGCATCCCCACTTTACAGGTGAGCCCCTTAAAGCCCAGAAAGATGAACTGGGGAGTTCCCATTGTGGTGCAGTGGTAATGAACCCGACTCGCATCCATGAGGATGCGGGTTCCATCCCTGGCCTCGCTCATGGGGTTAACGATCCAGCATTGCTGTGAGCTGTGGTGTAGGTCACAGACGTGGTTTGGATCCCACATTGCTGTGGCTGTGGTGTAGGCCTGCCACTGCAGCTCCAATCGCTCCCTAGCCTGTATGCTGCCGGTGCAGCCCTAAAAAGCCAAAAAAAAAAAAAAAAAAAAAAAAAAAAAAACGGGACTTGTCTAAACCCAGGATCCCTGGCTACAGTGTGCCTCCTGCCCAGATATTCAGTTGTCCTGCACCCACCTGGGGATTCTGTTATGACCCCTGAACCCCCACCCCCAACCTGGCCTTGGTATCTGACTGCCCAGACTCCTCTTCCCGCCTCTGCTCTCAGCCCCCCGTCCCAGTGGGGCCGGGTTTCTGGTGTTCTCTGAGCCTGCCAGGTGGTGGGTGGGCTTCTGGGAGACCCAGCGCCCCGCATGGGTGTTGTAGAATTTGTGATGCCTGCTTGTGTGCATTTATCTGGGTAAGAATCCAGTTTCGGAGTTCCCGTCGTGGCGCAGTGGTTAACGAATCCGACTAGGAACCATGAGGTTGCGAGTTCGATCCCTGCCCTTGCTCAGTGGGTTAACGATCCGGCGTTGCCGTGAGCTGTGTTGTAGGTTGCAGACGTGGTTCGGATCCCGCGTTGCTCTGGCTCTGGCGCAGGCCGGTGGCTACAGCTCCGATTCGACCCCTAGCCTGGGGACCTCCATATGCCGCAGGAGCGGCCCCAAGAAATAGCAAGAAAAAAAAAAAAAGAATCCAGTTTCATCAGCTCCTCAAAGTCAATGGGGTCCCCCTTCAAAAAAAGGGTTAAATTAATTTCAGACATTCGTTCCTTCCCCCAAATGCCCTCTCCACCCCTCTCGACCCATGTAATGCCACGCTTCCTAATTTTTCTTCTCTTTAAACAAAACCACCTCTGACGTCGGGCCCATGAAGATTCTCCCACCCCAGTTTGTTGTTCTCTTCTTTCCAAGGAGTAATGCAAAGAGGGAGAAGCCAGAGGGTTCCCAGGGCCGCCTGTACGTGGCCAACCAGCAGGTGAGGAGGTATTTCAGCAGAGGGCACGACGGCCTGGGAACCTCCGCCGCTCCCTGCAGGGTTCATGTAACTCCTCCCGTCGGCCCAGCGCGGCCTGTGACGGATCAGGAGCACGAAGGGCTGAGGGTGTGTGTGGCTCATGGATACAGACACGGTCTCAGCTGAGAGAGAAAACCGGCCCCTCACCTGGCAGCACTGCGTAATGATATTCCAGCTGAAAACAAAACGAGAAAAGCAGTCAAGCTTCCCCCACGCCCCAGACACCAAAACAGGACAACGCCACTGCTTATGGGGACCTGCGGGCGGGCGGGGGTGTGAAGCTTTGTAAGCTCGGGTCTGGTTTGGGAGCTCCAGATGAGGGGTGGGGGGTGAGGGAGTGGCCCGAGGGGGGCTCTGGCGGAGCGTGGGGGTGGGGTTCTGGCCGTGGGTGCCGGACCTCGGCCCTGACACCCTTCCAGCCTCTCAGCCTCCACGCACCCTCTCCGACGCTTTCTCACTCTTCGCCTGGAAGCGCTTCTGCTTCTCTGGGCTAGTCTGTCTTCTGATCACGCGTGTGGGGAGAAGGGAACCATCGTGCCCTGTTGGGGGGCTGTGAATTAGTACAGCCACTGTGGAAGACAGAGAAGAGGGGCCTCAAGAAATTAACCCCAGAACCACCAGGAGTTCCCATTGTTGCACACTGGGTTGAGGACCTGACTTAGGGTCCATGAGGATTCAGGTTCCATCCCTGGCCTTGCTCAGTGGGTTGAGGATCCCGCGTTGCCACAAGCGCTGGTGTAGGTTGCAGAGGCAGCTTGGATCCGGTGTTTCAGAAGCTGTGGCCTAGGCCTCAGCAGCAGCTCTAATTCAGCCCCTGGCCCAGAAACGTCCATATGCCTCAGGTGCAGCCATAAAATAAAAAATAAAAAAATAGAACCACCATATGATCCAGCATTCCCCCTTCTGGGTATTTACCAAAGGAAATGAAGTCAGTAGCCGCATTCGCACGTTTATTGCCGCGCTCCTCACAGGAGCCAAGATGTTGGAAACAACCTAACTGTCCATGGAGAGATAAAAGGATCAAGAAAATCAAAAACAGACAAGCAAGCAAGCCATTGACCAGTCTCAGTCACAGCCTCATTTATCGCGTGTTGATTTCAGCAGGCTGCAGCCATCTAAATCACGGCCGGTTTTTCCATATTAGACCCACAGTGGTTTGCTGTGGCAAAAACCTTTGCAAACAGTTTTCTTGCATCCTGGGAACGCCCCTCAGCTGGGAAGGTCCCCGACTTGTTCCGAATAACGGGCACGTGCTGCCTTCACGGACCTCCCAACATGGCTGTGACCAGCGATGGTTCTGGAAGGTTTTTTTATTCCACGTGCAGATAAAAAAGGGAAGCACACCCCCGCCGTCCGCTCAGAGCAGCGCTATCCAGAAACCCAGTGGTTCCCATTCTCAGGTTATTCTTGATCAGAAGAGAGTTGCTTCCCTTCCTTTCAACCAGGACGACTCGCCCTGTGAAGCTTTCCCTTAAATGGGGTCTGATATTTGAATCATCGGTAATTTCTGACTAACCTGCTTTAGCGAGAAAGCGCTCAATAACGAAAGCCCTAGGATTTTCCGCCCATGACTCTGTAGGACACGATGTGAACCTAACAGTTCCAAACACGGAGGAGGTGTAGCCCGGCCCAGAGCCCAGCCTGCCCCCAGGAAGGAGACGGCCGCCTTTTCGGCACTAACAGGGCCATCGTGGCCGGTGGGCTGGCACCAGCTGGGGCACTGACACGTTCCAGGGTGTGTCCGAGACCTTGGTTACAGCCGCCTTTGCCTGTGCCACCCCCGCTGCCACGGAACGTGCAGCTACCGCGGCCTCTGGACAGGCCGAGGCGGGACGCAAGGGGCCGAGTGTCTGACTTGGCCAAGATGCTTAAAATCAGCCCTGATGCTGTGAGGAGCGGCTGTTGGGACTGTCCCTGCGATGGTGGGTTCTACACATCAACTCCGCTGAGTGGCCATCACCTAGCAGGGAGGCAAAGGAGCGGTGAATTCACTCTCGTCCTGCGCTGGGACGCCGTCCTCTGCTGCTGGGACACTGGGGCTCTGGCTCTGGGTCACCGTCAGGACCCACACCTGCAGCCGCCTGGTTCTCGGGCCTTGACCAGGGCCGGGGAGTCAAAGCATCAGGTTACACCGCGGGCCGTCCTGGATCTCCAGGGTCACGGCCGCGCACTGTGGAGCTTCTCGGCCCCCGTAGCTGTGCGAGCAAATCCCTACAGTAACTCTCCCTCTTCGCCACCGCCTCACCCCCCTCCCCATGCACATATCCGCACGTGTTCTGGTTTCTGTTCCTCTGGAAAATCCAGACTGATGCTGTCACTACAGTTGCAAAAGGAGTGTTTGACGATGAAATGCTCAGCTTCAGGAGTTCCTGTTGTGCCTCAGCGGGTTAAGAACCCAACACAGTGTCTGCGAGGATGCAGGTTCCCTCCCTGGCCTTGCTCCATGGGTTAAGGATCCGGCGTTGCCGTGAGCTGTGGTGTAGGTCGCAGACGCGGCTCAGATCCTGCGTTGCTGTGGCTGTGGTATAGACTGGCAGCTGCAGCTCTGATTCAACCCCTAGCCTGGGACCTTCCATAGGCCATAGGTGCAGCCTTAAAAAGAAAAACAAAAAGAAAGAAACGTACAACTTCGTCACCAGAGGAGGTTACTGTCCCCACCGGCCTGTCCCCACTGTCCTCAGCCAGGGGCCTCCAACAACAGCCAGGACAGAAGGGCAGCTTCGAGGCCATGTCGCAGCTCCGTGTGGTGATGCCGCCACTCTTCTGACCAAGAACATACAGCCTTCCAACCATCCCCCCAAGCAGGTGCGCTTCCCGGAGGCCCTAGCCCTGCGTCCTCTCCAGCCCCACCTTCTGGATGGATGGGCCTTGGAGGCCCGAGTGTGGCTCACATTTCAATGAGGTCTCAGCTCACTTCCGACACGTCAGAAGATCCGGTGAAAAGAGGCGCTGACATTCATGTGCTTATTTAAAGCTGGAGGCTCAGCAATTACATGCATCTCACTTGTAATGACCCATATTCCAGTTTATAAGTTACGACCACAGCAGGCTGTGGATTTTTCCAGAAAGGAAAATAAAGGGCCCCACTGCACCTTGCGTCGTGTGTATTTGACAGTCCAAGATGAGACGCGGGAAGGCACCATCACTGGGGTGGGGGCTTGCTGCGGGCGTGTGTGTGTGTGTGTGGGTGTGGGTGTGGGTGTGTGGGTGTGGGTGTGGGTGTGGGTGTGGGGGTGTGTCTTCTTTCTACGTCAGCTAAAGGAGAGCCTGGCTATGAAACAGGAGGCCACAATCAGTCAACCAACAGCTCTTCACTGAGATCAACTTTGCAGGTGATCCGCTGGTGCCCAAGGGCCACCCAGAAGCCCCAGGCAGCATCCTTTTCAGGAAGCTTGACCGTCCACCTGAAAATACGGCACAAGCCAGAATGTGCTGGTTGCCAAGGGAACTCTGGGTAGTAGGCGCTGCTGGAGTGCAGGGGAGGAAGGTGTGTGCCTGCGGGGCTCCCACGGAAGGCTTTCCGGAGGAAGCATTTACTCTGAGGATGGGAAGCATTTGCAAGGCAGGGACGGGGAAAAGAGGGGACACCCAGGAGGGGGCCCCCTGACAAGGCACAGAGCTGGGAGCACCCCACGTGCTGGGGAAGCAATGACTGGGGGAGGGGGGAGACAGAGGTCCTGCTGCGAGTAGTGGGATGCTGCATTTCCCCTGTATCCAAATGATGCCCTAGCACGTGCTGAGCCAGGACACCTGTCAGAGCACCTGCGATCTGGAAGGCTCCCTGGGGGCCCTTCAGGAGCCTCTTTCACTCCTCCAGGTTCTGAAAGACCCGAAGCCCCACACGTCTCTGCCGACACTCCCCCAACCCCCGTGCCCTAGCGAGTCAGTGGGATTAAGTGAGACACCGCCCCCGCAGGCACCGTTGTCCCCGAACCCCACTTTCTCCTCTCTCTCCTTCACCTCCAATTTTAAAGATGAAAGCGCCTTGAGAAGCCAAGAAAGGAAGCAACTTCACAAAGCCTCCCCACGGGCGCAAGGAGCAGATGAAGCAGGACCAAGCTGTCGGCTCCAGGTCCACAAGGAGGAAGCTCCCCAAATGAGCCAAGCTCCTGTTCTTGGCCAGACGCTCGGCTGGGCCCCAAAGACACAGCAAACAGCCAGCCAGGATCCATAGCCTCACAGAGCTAAGGAGGCTTTGAAGAGCAGACAGTGGCCTTGGGAAGTGCAGAGGGAAAGCCAGGAGCTGCAGGGCCTCTGGGGGGGCCCTCTGGGGTGGGGGCTTTAGGCTGAGATCTGACCACTGGACTGGGCTGGAGTGACCTGAATGTAACCGAGCAGGACCCCTCGAGGCCTCCCCAGGGTGGACCCCACTCATGTCCCCACCTGCCTTTTCATCCAGAGGAAAACTCTTGTCAAAGAATCAATTTGATCAGAGGAGTGAGAAAACACAGAGAAAAAAGGAAAACCGTCAAGCAAGACAGAATAATGATAGTTTAGCCATTCAACAAAGTCACGGACCTCTAGTCAGTTCTTCTTCAAAGACTATAGATCATATTCTGAGCCGTGTCCTTGGATCTGATTTGCAGGCGCTGAAGCCCCCAGGGCTGGGAGACGTCACCTGTGCGCTGCCCGCCAGCACGGAGACCCCAGACCGGCTGGAACCAGGATGCTGCTGCCGATTCCCAGTGACCTCACCACCCACCCATCAGGAAAATGTCCACGAGCTGAGCCTGCCCTGCTCCCTGACACCCTAAGATGCCTCACAGCCCCCTGCAGGGGGCACAGTCCTGGAGGCGCTAGCCTGCTGTGTCCCCTCTTTGCCATTAGAGCTACTTTCTCTGTTTCCTCCAACTCTGACTCCGTGTTTCTATTTGGCCTCAGTGGACAGAGGCAGCCGAGATTTCAGCAACGTGACCAGCCCCCCTCCACCCCCACCCCCACCCTCATGACTGCGACCGCGCTAATTCCCCGGAAGCCCACCCAGTCTATGCAGACAAGGCGAGGCGGCAAGAATTTTCTCTCCAGAGCCCAAGATGCAAGTCCGAGTGTTTGCAGATGCCTCGAGGAGGCTTTTCCGACGGCTTCTTTACACTTAGAGTGGGATGGTGTTTACTCAAAACCACCAGTGACCTCTGAGCCATCAGACGCAGCGCTTTGTCCTCTGGCCTCAGCCTCTTCCACGCTGTGGGCCACCTCTCCTCTGAAACGCTGCCTTCCTGGTTTCCGTGACCCTGAAGCACCCCTGTGAACGCTCTCTGGCTGCTTCTTCTGGTCTCCTGGGCCTCGTGATTTGTCAGCTGAGATTCATTTTGGCTGAAAGCCACGGAGACCCGCAGTTACAGTGGCTGAAACAAGCTCGTGGTTCCTCGCTCCCTCGTGTCAAAGGCTGGGGATCAGCAAGCCAGGGCCAGTGTGGCGAAGCACGGAGTCATCGAGAGTCCTGACCCCAGGCCAGCGACCCGTGCTCCATCCCTAGGGGGCAGCACCCATCCTCGTGGTCCAGGGAGGCTGCTGGAACTCCAGCCCTTCACCTCAGAGTTCCAGGAAGCAGGACGGAACTTGGCTCAGAGCAAAAGGGGACAAAGAGAACATCCTGTCTCCGTTAGGACAGGTTCCTGAGAGCACTTACAGGACACTGATTCTTAAATCTCTTGGATAAAATTAGTCCCTTGGCCTGAACCTAGTGACGAGGGATGCTGGGCTATGTAGCCTCTATTTCAGATAATTCTGTGCCCAAATTTAAAATGCGGATCCTGTCATTAAGGAAGAGAAGAATGAATGATAATGGACAATCCCTAGTCTCTGCTCGTACCCACAGATTTGGGGGCCATGAGGGGCGTGGCCACAGGGGGGTCAACGGTTTTTTTCCTTCCACATGTAAGTGATGCCATACAGTGTTTGTGTTTCCGTGTCTGGCTTATTTCACTTAGCACAGAGTCCTCCAGGTTGATACATGTTGTTGCAAATGGCAGCATTTCCTTCTTTTTGATGACTGAATAATATTCCATTGTGCATACATGTCCTTTATCCATTCATCCATCAATGGACAGTTGCTTCCATTATCTGGGCTATTGTGAGCAATGAGGCAGTAAACATGGGAATGCAGACAGCTCTTCAAGATGCTGGTTTTATTTCCTTTGGATACATACCCAGAAGGGAGATGGCTAAATCTTAGTGTAGTTCCATCTTTAATTTCTTAAGGAACCTCCATACTGTTTTCCATAGTGGCTGCACCCGTTCACATTCCCACCCACAAGGTATAAGTGTCCCCTTCTCCTTACGTCTTTGCCAACGTTTGTCTCTTGTATTTTGGCAGAGCCATCCTAGCACGTGTGAGGTGCTATCTCATTGTGGTTTCGACTTGCATTTCCCTGATGATTAGTGATGTCGAGCACCTTTTCATGTACCTGTTGGTCCTTTGAATGTCTTCTTGGGAAAAATGTCTATTCAGATGCTCGGCCCCCCCCCGCCCCCCACCTTTTGGCTATACCCACAGCATGCAGACGTTTCTGAGCCAGCAATTGAACCAGCACCACGCAGCAACCCAAGCTGATTCGGGCAGATCCTTAACCTGCTGCATCACGAAAGAACTACTGCTCTGTCCATTTTTTAATTAGGTTATTTGTGGGGTTTTGTTTGGTTGGTTTTGCTGTTGAATTGCAATGGGTTCCCTCTATATTTTGAATATTAATCCTTTACCAAATGTGTGGTTTGCAAATATTTTCTCCTCTTCCATAAGTTGCCTTTTCATTTTGCTGATGGTTTCCTTTGATGTACAATAGTTTCTTAGTCTGAGGTGGTTCCATGTGTTTATTTTTGCTTTTGTTGCCTGTGATTTTGGTGCTTTTGGTGTCATGTCATAAAAAAATAATTGCCAGAGTTCCCACTGTGGTTCACTATGTGAAAAACCCAACATACTGTCCATGAGGATGCAGGTTCAGTCCCTTTGCTCAGTGGGTTAAGGATCTGGCGTTATGATGAACTGTGACTTAGGCTGCGGCTGCAGCTTGGATCTGATCCCTGGCCGGGGAACTCTCTATGCCATGGGCAGCCATAAAGGAAAAAAAAAAAAAGTCAAATAAATAACTTAAAAAAAATTGCCAAGACCAATGTCAAGGAGATTTTCTCCTATTTTTTTTTCTAGGAGTTATATGGTTTCAGGCTTTATGTGTGAGGTTTTAATCCATTTCAAGTGAATTTTCAGGAGTGGTTTAAAACAGGGGTCTAGTTTCACTCTTTTTTTTCATTCGTTCATTCCATTTTCTCAACACTTTATTGAAGAGATTATCCTTAACCTCTTGTATGTTCTCGGTGCCTTTGTCAAGGACTAGGTGACCAAACTGAGTGGCTTTTGCTTTCTGGACTCTCTATTCCAGTCCATGGGTTTCTGTACCCACTTTTATGCTAGTACTGTACAGTTTTGAGTACTGTAACTTTGCAATATATTTTGAAACCAAGAAGTATGATACCTCCAGCTTATCTCTTCTTTCTCAAAATTGCTTTGGCCATTTGAGAGCAAAAGAATTCCATAAGAATTTTAGGATTGTGTTTTCTGTTTCTGTGAAAAATGCTTTGGGAATTTTGATAGAGACTGTGTTGAATCCATAGATTGCTTTCAGCAGTATGGATGTTTTAACAGTAGTTATTCTTCTAAACCAAGAACACGGGATATCGTTTTGTTTATTTGTGCTTTCTTCAGCTTCTTCCATTAGTGTCTTATAGTTTTCAGAGTACAGGTCTTTCACCTCCTTGGTTAAATTTATTCCTAAGCATTTGATTGTTTTTGCTGCTATTGTAAATAGAAGATTTATTAATTGCTCTTTGCGTGTAGAAATGAAAGTTTTGTATGTTGATTTTACATGCTGCAACTTCAATGGATTTTTTAATTAGCTCTAACAGGGTTTTTGGTGGAGTTTTTAGAATTTTTATGTATAAGATCATGTCATCTGCAAACAGAGACAATTTTATTACTTCCTTTCTGAAGTGGATGCTTTTTATTTCTTTTTCTTGCCTAGTTGCTCTCGCTAGGACTCTTAGTACCCTATTAAATATAAATGGCAAAAGTGGATATCTTTAGCTTATTCCTGATTTGGAGGAAAAGCTTTCACCTTTATACCATTGAGTAGGATGTGACCCGTGGACTTTTCATATTTGGATTTTTAATGTAAATTCCTCCTCTACTTAATTCATTGAGAGTTTTCATGTTGAAAGGGTGTTGAACGCTTTTTATGCAACTGTTGCGATGATCATATGATTTTTGTTCTTTACTCTGTTAATGTGGTGTATCATCTTTATCAACTTGCATACATGGAAACATCCTTGCATCTCAGGGATAAATCCCAATTAATCATGGTGTATGATACTTTCCAAGTGCTGTTGAACTTGACTTGCTAGTATTTTATTGAGGGTTTTGCATCTATGTGGGTAAGGAATACTGGCCTGTCATTTTTTTTTTTCTTGTAGTGGCCTTATCTGGCTTTAGGATCTGGGCAATGCTGGGCATGAATTTGGAAGCATTCCCTTTTCTTCAAGTTCTTGGAAGGTTCTTCTTTTTAAGGCTAAAGGTAAATAATTAAATTTGTTTCCACATTCCCTCTTTTTCTCCTGGGCTCCCTGCTTTCACGCATTTTCATCTCACCCCCTTCCTATCACCAACAGTCAAATCCTCGCTGTCCTTACTTGTCATCTCCCTCCACTTGCAATCTGCAGCTCAGCCCCTGGGACCTCTTGCCTGGACTCCTGCCAACAGCCTTCCAGCAGTTTCCTTACCTGAGGGGTCAGCCTCTTCTCCAATATCCCTGACAAATGACTGTCTGACTAATATTTCTGATATCGAGAATGGAACATTGCGAAGGAATGGGTTGCCTCCCTGCCTTACTCCAGAACATTCAAGTGTCTTCTCCCTGCTACTTGCAGAATTAAATCAATACGCCTCAACCAGTGCTCAAACCTCTAGAAAGCGGTCCTAGACTCTTGCCACACAACAAACCCACTGAGTTTCAACTATGGGCCAGACCCTATTCCAGGTGTTTGGGGTCCATCATGAAGCAAAACAGATACGCACACATCAAACTCCCCTCTGTGGGGCTTAGAGTCTAATGTTCCACTGTTTGGCCCAAGAGTCCTCATCACAGCCCCTTCAACCCTCCGACCCAGCAGACTGAGTCACCTGCCGTTCATGCAGGGCCTGGCTTTTGCTCATGGTTTTATTCTTCCTGGAATATGCTTTTGCCTGGAGGCATGTGCCAAGGTCTGGAGACACGTTGGCTGCCACGAGTGATGGGGCCCTACTGTCTCCACCTGGGTAGAAGCCTGGGCGGCTGCTAAACACTCTGCAATGCACGGAGCGGCCCCCACAGTGGAGAATTGTCTGGTCCGTTATGTCAACCGTGCCAAGGCTGAGAAACTCTGCTCTAGAGCCAAGGTGCTCCCATCTTTCACACCAGCTCCGATTTCACCTCCACAAAACACCCACAAATCCTTCCTCACTCTGTTCTAAGCCATCTACTCCCCGCCCCCAATTCCCAGTGCCCCGTGGGTAAATCTTTAGTGGGACGCTTCATCTTTCACAGGCAGTGAAGTCTGCAAAGATGGATTTATACCTGACTCATCTGGTTCTCGAGGCTAGCCTGGAGCCTAGTCAACAGAGAAAAGGCGCTCAGACATTTGTTATACGCATGAGCAGGGAATACCCAACATCTGTCTCTTCCCGCAGACTTCAGTTCAGAGGAACCAGGCAGGCAGGAAGTTCTCACTTCAGAGGGGAATCTGCCAGGCTCCTTCCAGCCATACCTGGAAGAGACTCAAGTGGCATGAAGCCACAAAAAAGACGCTAACTCTACCAGCCTGAAGGAGAGGAGCCAGTGGGAAAAGAGACTAAACAAACATGGCATGAAATATGACTCTGTGCAAACACAGGCTCCCTACAAAAATACTGAAATCAGGAAGGACGTTTGGTTGGATGGGAGCTTGACCAGCTTTATAAGTGGGTTAGACAACCAGCAACCTCAGATGCCCCTTGCAATCCCACTCTTAGCAATGCAGAAACCAGCAGCCCCCTGCAGCCACCCCCCTGGGCCGGGGCTGTGGGCTCAGAACCATGCGTCAGCTGCCACCCAGTAACTCAAGCTCTTCCTGTCCAAGTCCCTGAGTTGTGCAGGAGGCTGAGTGTCCTGGTGGGCTTGGAAAATTGCGGAATTCAAAGAAATGGGCTCGGTTATTTCAGGCTTCTGAACCCAGACATGCCAGGTCCTGCCTCTGCTCCCAAGCACTCTGGGCAGGGAGCTCTGCTGGGCACCAATTCTATCTGCTTGGCAGCTGACATGGCAGAAAGGTCTGCAGAGTCCTGGCTCAGCACTCCTGTAGCTCTTGCAAAAGGACTGACTGAAGTCAGACGGAGAATTAAAAAAAAAAAAAAAAAAAAAAAAAAAAAAAAAAAAAACGGCTCAAAGGTGCAGTCAGAGTCCAAACCCACAGAGCACTGGGCCAGTGCCTTGCAACTGCATCTATTCCTCCTGGGAGCACCTGTCACTCAGCCAGCATGACAGAGAAGCGGCCTTACCGTGAATCAAACAGCATCACCAACCAGCCAGGTGAGTTCTTCCGTCTACCACCCCGTCCTGTTCCCACGTGCTGCCATTCATGCTTCGTCGTGGGCCTGGATGTTGGGAACGAGACAGGAGGAAGCCTGCTGTCATTTTGCCTTTGCTGGATTCTGGAAGCTCGATTGAGCGGGGGTGGAGGGGTGTGTGTGTGTGTGTGTGTGTGTGTGTGTGTGTGTGTGTGTGTGTGTGATTCCTGAGCCTACACTCCAACTCTAGGCTCTAAGTCTGCCTCTCAAACCAAAACACTACACCAGCCACAAACACCAGCCACCGTTATACTTCTAAGGTTTCTAGTAGCCACAGTGAAACACCAAGAAATTAAACTAATTTTACTAAAATATTTCACTTAGTCTGTTATAGCTGAGACATTATCATTTTAAACATGCAGTCAATATAAATAATAATATCAATAAGACAGATAATTCACATTCTTTTGATCAGACGAAGTCTTTGAAATTCGTTGTGTTAATTGCTCTTACAGAGACTTTTCCATTTGAACCAGCCCCCTGGAAGGCTCACCTACTGTGCAGATCTAGAGTAATTAAGCGCTTTCACCAGGCACTCACTGGTGTCCCAGCCAGTAATGCATCAGGTATGCAGCAAGGAACTGAAATATAGCACCTGAAATATCATCAGATGGGAATTTTTTCAATTTGCTCGAATTGCCCCCCAACGGGAGCACAGAGCGCACGTGTTGGGAGAAACATTTTGCCAAGCTCGCTGGGGTGAGGGTGGGGGTGGGACATGGGAAACTCACGATGTTCAGATCATAATGGGTTGAGAACTGAATTCCAGTCTTTAAGGAGAAGGTCACAGACCCCTGAAACTGAGAGCGACCGAGACAGAAGACACAGGTGTGCCCTGGGGGCGCAGCAGGTAAGGATCCCCTATTATGGCTGCTGTTGGCGAGGACTCGATTCCTAGCCTGGGAACTTGCACGGCCATGGGCTCCGCAAAACAAAACAAACAAACAAGACAGAGACGGTATATGTGATGACAGTGACTCATTTTATTTTTGGAAAAAGTGTAACAATTTCAATGCCTTTAGGGAAATTGTGAAGCAGCCACCTGAAAGGGTGTTTTGTCATGATTAAAATTCTACTTAGAAACATGGGGATAGACCTGAGGTAGAAACTGGTAAGTGGACGAGAAACCCAGGACGGAGAGTAATTGCTTTTGTACAAGTGGGTCTACACTTAACAAGTACAAAGGAAAGATGAGCCGAAGGTCGCCCTTGTTTTTCCTAGAGGTAGCGCTGCGGGTGCCTTTTCTGGATTTTTCTGACGCTTTTCTGATGCCCGTAGGTCACTGTTTCTAGAAAGAAGGGGTGAACTGAAGAACAAAAATCCAATGACCCACTTGCCAGAACTGCCCCGCTGTGTAACTACATGATCATGGGTGTGTGTTTGCAGTATGTGCGTCTGTGCAGGTGTGCGAGGGTGCGTGTGCACGTGTGTACGTGGGCGTACGTGTGTCTTCTCCATCCCTCCCCTGAGGCTGCTGCCCGCTCACGCTGGACAGATCTGGGGAGAGGCGACTTCTTCCGCACGGAAAGAATTCCTTCCTTGGATGTCGCAACCGGCTGAAAGTTGCGGCTGAAACCGGCCGCCGCTCTGGGCTTGTTTCTCTCTGGATCCCCACCTGCTTGTCGAGACGTCATCTCTCGTGACCGTTTCCAGCTCAGTACAGGATGGTTTTCCCTACACGCGAAGCGAAAATAAGACAGTAAATCACCTCTGAGCTCCATGTGCTCGACCCAGAGGCAGAGTGCTGTTTATAATCATATAAAAGCCTAGTCCTGTGGGGAGGACGATGAGCTAATTTGAAATGACTTTCAGGGGCGTTCCCGTCGTGGCGCAGTGGTTAACGAATCCGACTAGGAACCATGAGGTTGTGGGTTCGATCTCTGGCCTCACTCAGTGGGTTAAGGATCTGGCATTGCTGTGAGCTGTGGTGTAGGTCATAGACACGGCTCGGATCCCGCTTTGCTGTGGCTGTGGCTGTGGTGTAGGCCGGCAGCTACAGCTCCAATTAGACCCCTAGCCTGGGAACCTCCATATGCTGTGGGAGAGGCCCTAGAAATGGCAAAAAGACAAAAAAAAAAAAAGAGAGAGAGAGAGAAAACAAATGACTTTCAGCTCCTCTGGAGAAAAGGCAACAGAGAGTAGGTGGGACCCTGTGGAAAGTGGACCCAGCACTACGGTGAAAGGCAAGGCCGAGGGGTATTTTGAGTTGTTTCTTATTCTGTATATTAATTCTTCTCATGCACCAGTGGTTTCAGCTAGCGCTTAATAACAACTAAATTAGGGTCAGATTTTTTTTTTTTTTTTTTGCTGCACCGGTGGCATATGGACCTTCCCAGGCCAGGGATGGACTCCCAGCTGCAGCCTTGGCAACTCAGGATTCTCAACCCACTGTGCGAGGCAGGGATCAAACCCATGCCTCGATGGGGACCCAAGCCGCTGCAGAGACAGTGCTGGGTTCTTAACCTGCTGACTGCAGTGGGAACTCCGTGTCAAATTTCGTCTAGCACTTTCTTAGGGAGTAAAGGGAAAGCCGAGATGGTGCTGGCAGGTGAACTGCACCACAGGGAAGTGCAAGGCCATAAGACACAGAGGGAGGAGCAGGGAGAGAACACGTAGCCTGCGGGGCCAGAACAGGCAGACGACAGGAGACGTAGCTGACTCGCACTCTCTGGAAATCCTCGGGAATATTTAGCAGGAGACTCAATTTACTAAAACCAAGTGTGGGGTGTGGACCTGAGTTACTCTATTTGGATATCAAAGGAATGGCCACCTCTCAGTTTCTGGTAGACTTGGGGACATTTGGGTTACATTTAATGACTGGATTAATGATAAATAACATTGGTGTCAAAACAGAACACTATGGAGCTTATAAAGCACTTTCACTTTTTTTGTTTTATCTTTTTAGGGCTGCACCCACGGCATATGGAAGTTCCCAGGTTAGGGGTCGAATTGGAGCTACAGCTGCTGGCCTGCACCACAGCCACAGCCATGCGAGATCTGAGCCACGTCTGCAACCTACACCGTGGCTCACCGCAAAGCCAGATCCATAACCCACTGAGTGGGGCCAGGGATCGAACCTGAGTCCTCATGGATACTAGTTGGGTTCATTACCACTGAGCCAGGACGGGAGCCCCATCAATATTTACTGTATCATCTCACAGATGATGTATTACCATTTAACTTTCCAAATCGATTCCAGTATTTGGAAGAGAATGTATTTTTGTTGAAATAGTCATGGTACAGATATTTAAACAGCACACCGAACACCATCTTTGACTAGAACTACACAGTGGATTTCTTTAATTTGTTCTCTTTACAATAAAGCAAACCTCCTAGCTCATTTGAAATAAGACATTTCAATTGACTTTACCCCTGGCCCTTCAGGACCGTCCTTACTAGAAAGCCTGCTGGCCCTCCCTGGAGGCTCAGCCCGATGGCTTCCGAGCCTCCTCCTCGCCACGCCAAGATGCGTGGGAAGGGAGCAGAGTGGAGAAAAAGAGCCTCAGAAAGACTTCTGGGTCAAAAGAGAAATGCAGCAAATACTCCGCTTCCCTGCAAGCCTGAACCTGAAGTGATGACCTCAGCAACGGAGCTCGTGTTTGTGACCAGCAGAGGCATCGTGAAATGTTGGCTGCTTTATCCGCAAATGGCCTTATCTGGTTTTTCTTCCCCTCAACTGAAGCTAATTGATCAGTTCGCTCTTCCTCAACGGAGGGTTCCTCTTAAACGTACATTAACTACAAAAGCATTTCCAAGGTTTTGCCCACAGCAACCAAGGGAAGAAGCTCTGTGCCGTCAGCAGGAGATTGGGGGCACGAAAATTGCTACTGGGGACACGTCAGGCTGGTGCCAAGGTGTAGCTTTTTAACGTCAAAAACATGATTCTTATACAAATGTGGAATGAACCTGCCTCACACCTTTGCTGTCTGCATTAATGAAGGAGCTAACAGAACTGGAAAGCTGGTTCAGAGAGAATTAGAGAAACTGGGCTCTGAAAGTCAGAAGGCTGTAATAAGACGGCTAGGCTAGATAGAAAGTGAACTTTGTCTCTGCAGGGCAGGAAAACCAAAACTTTTGTCACTCTCCTTTCTAAAGGAGAGAAGTCACATGACTCCCTCCTGGACAAAAACCATTTCCACCTTGTAACTCTCCAAGTCAACGTCTGATTCCCAAAATCTAACCGCGAGTAAATCATAAGTGACATGAAGGGAGGACCACCCTGGACAGGGTTTGACTGACGGCAAGACACCATCATCCTTTTACTTTGTCCTAGTTTGGGCTATTTTTTCTTAAGACAGAATACACAAGAGAAGGGATAAAAGAAACTTTAAGTGCGTGGTTGTAAGAATTTAGCCTTTCAACTGATATCCTGCAACAGGTTTCTCTAGGATTTATGTACTTACTGGTGTGTTTTTTGGGGTTTTTTTTTTCTGGCTTTTTAGGGCCACACCCACCACATACGGAAGCTCCCAGGCTAGGGGTCCAATCAGAACCCTAGCTGCCAGCCTCCCCACAGCCACGCCAGATCTGAGCCGTGTCTGTGACCTACACCACAGCTCAGGGCAATGCTGGATCCTTAACCCACTGAGCGAGGCCAGGGATACAACCGGCAACCTCCTGATTACTGGTCGGCTTCGTTCCCGCTGTGCCACGACGGGAACTCCTTACTGGTGTGTTTTTTGAATTACTTAATTACTGGGGTCTTTGCTCTCCCAGGAGAAAGGACTCTTTATGGAACTATCTCATCTGCTTTCCTTTGCCACCACTGAGGTCTTCAGGTAAGGCAGGGCTTAGCAAGAGGAGGACAAGTTCAGAATATTCAGACCTTTCCCTGAAGCGGTCAAATATAAAGAACTCAATTATTATGTCTTTAAAGAAAAATACAGGAATAAACCTTCAGGAAAACAGGTGCGGCCAACTGGGGCGGAGGGGGGACGGGTGGGGACTTATCCTTGGGAGGCATAGTTAATTCATTTGACTGTTTCTAAGAACGTTCCTATCAAAGTCGACTAGGAAAGAGTGTTAATAAAGAGCGAAGCGGACGCTCGGGCGGCCCGCGGCATCTGCGCATGCTCTGGATGCTGCCGTGGGAGAAAGGGATGGTTATGACGTCACAGGGAGGTTCCTGGACGTGGCGCCCAGGGGTCCGGCTCCTGCTGGGACTCTTCAACCCCGCGCGCCGCGGGCAGCGCTGGTCGGTGAGGGAGAGAGAGAAGCTGCAGCCTGCAGCCGGGCCTGTTCGCTGACCCAGCAGCCTCCCTCCGTCTCGTAGGGACATTTGGAGGGAAGCCAAGGCTACCCTGAAAATCAGCAGATGAACACCTGACGCTCAGTGACTGCCTCATGTCCGGGCTGGTTTGGAATCTTAAATCAGAAGCCACAAATGCCAGCACATGTCAGCATGGGCAGTCACAGCTCCTGAATGGGTGGCCCCAACCCTGGCGGGGCTGTGGGGCCCAGAGATGCCCGCCTCCCTTGCAAAGTGGGCACCCGCTACTGGGGACGCTCACTGTGGCTATATGGGAACAATGGCCCGAGGTCGCCAAACTTCCCATTGTTTTAAGCTGGACTCTCCATGTCCAGCTTAAAACATCTCCTAGTTTTAACCTTGACTCAACAGTTTTTGGAAATATCACTGAAAAGAAACAGAGCCGATAGACTGTGGCCTTGGCATTGATGACCCCTTCCTTCTCATATCCAGCATCACCCGTGGTCTCTAAATCCCTCTTCCATCCATCTGGCCCCGTCCCAGATGCCTCATCTGCAGATTATTTTTCTGTCTTGCTTCTTTGGACCAAAGACTCTCGGGCAGACTTTTGATTCAGCGTCTCCTAAGGTCTGCCTTCAAGTCGTCTTTCTTGGCTTAATCCACTGCAGGCCCTGAATGAGTGAGGTTCTACCCTTGTGTCTGACCTTGGTGTCCAGAGAACACGCCCAGGCTTGGGTCTGGCATCCTTACTACAGCTTGTATGAACAGAGGTTCTGAGCTAGAGAGACGTTTGTGTGTGTGTGTGTGTGTGTGTGTAAGAGAGAGTGGGGGGCAGAGGGGCAGGTGTTGGGGAGAGGGGTCTGGGGAGGGAGAGATTAGTAATAAGAATGCTGAATTGAGAGGGATTTGTTCCAAACACAGGTCGGAATAGCATAAAAAGCATATACGAACATAGGAATAACGTGGAGCCCTGAGGATTTGAACTTGACACATCAAAGCTGTTTCCTTAGCCACACTGGTTACTCATTACTAGCAATGGCTCTGGACTCTGGCTGCATGTTACAATGACTCAGGAAGCTTTTATAACATATGGATGACGGGGCACCACCCCCAAAGATTCTGATGCAATTTGTCTGGATTATACGACTTGGCATCTGTCCTTTTTTTAAAAGCCCTCCACTGATCTTAATGTGCCGTAAGTTTATGAACCACAGCACAGGGAGAAGCCCCACAGCACAGTGGTGGATTCTGAAGTCAGCTTTCAAGTGAGCTCCAGGTCAGCCTTCACCCCCTTCCCCCCCCCCAATAGCTGTGTGACCTTAGCCAGCATGCTGTGGGTGTCTGAGGCTTACTCAGTCATGGAAAACCCCAAATCAAGTGCCAACTTCACAAGACTGTGTTGGATGAGGCACTGTTTGCCAAGCACTTAGCAAGGACAGAATGAATTATGGCTGTTTTTGTTACCAGCAGGTATGAAGGAGAATCTGATGACTGTTCATGATTCAACAATACTTTAAATCATCTCATCATTTAAAAATAACACGCTAAGCACCCATATACAATCCTACTCTATAAAATGTATACTCACTGAAAATACCGTTTCAGCAAGTCATTTGGACAATGTCAGAGGCTGCTGTTGCACAAGACCTTCAGGCTTTGTGACCTGTGGACCCCTGGCAAGAAAAAGCTCTTCTGACTCATGTGCTGGGAAGTCATACAAATGAAATGCTCTTGGCTATTAAGTACATGCCACAGTATTGAACCATCCTAGCACTACGGCAAATTCAGATTCCAGTAACAGCGACATGCCCTTGTGGCTTATCAAACTGGCAAAAACCTTTTAACAGCAGCAAGAAGAAATTTTGAATTTTATGCACTAATAGTACGATAGCATGTCGGTGTGCAGTTCTTAGAGAAAATTTAGTGATGTGTATCAAAGGGCTTAAAAATATAGATATCCTTTGGTTCAACAATTTCACTTCTAGAAATTAATCCTAAAGGAAAATAATCAGAGATCCATGAAGTTTCACAATTATCAGTGCTATTTTTTAATAGTAGGACGGTTAAGTGCCAATTGAAATATAAATAAATTATGGTACATCTATATATATTCTATCTCGTGTGGAATATCATATTATCATTTTTAAACCACATTTTCCAAGATTAGCAAATGACATAGGAAAACACCCATCAAGAACTTTAAGTAAAATATACACCCAAGTAGAAAAAAATTTTAAGGTAAAAATCCAAGATGTTAATAGTGATGGGGAGTTTCCATCGTGGCGCAGCGGAAACAAATCCGATGCGGAACCATGAGGTTGTGGGTTCGATCCCTGGCCTCACTCAGTGGGGTAAGGATCCGGTGTTGCCGTGAGCTGTGGTGTAGGTCGGCAACTGTAGCTCTGATTGGACCCCTAGCCCAGGAACCTCCATATGCTGCGGCTGCGGCCGTAAAAAGACAAAAAAAAAAAAAAATGTAAATAGTGATTATCTTTGGGGGCTGGGATTGTGAGACTTCTGTACTTTTCCATATTTTCTATAATCTGTACTGTTTTTATCATAAGAAATCTATGTTCTAAGAGTTTTAAATATTCCTTTGCCAAAAGCAAACAAAACCAGCCAAAGTCCTTATAAAGAATTCTATTTTAGTGGAGCTGATTTGTGTCTCTAGACCAACATTATAAATTCTATTCCAGATATTTTGAGACAATGAGAGGATCTCTTGCCAACAACACTGAATTTGTTAGAAAAACAAATTCTCCCCCCAGAGGTATATTTTCCAAGAAAAGAGAAACAGGTGTGAGAGTACGTGGGATGTATGTTTCAGATGCTCCTGGGTGTCCAATTGAGGACACCTGGTGGCAGCAGAAAATAAGGGACTGAAGCTCGAGGGAGAGGTTGGGACTGAAGACGTGACTCCAGGCGTCAAGGGCTTAAGGATAAAAGCAGAAGAATGTGATAAGTTTATTCAAAACATATTTGTAAAAGGACTAGGTGGTCGAGAACCAAAATCTGGGGAAAGCCTGGGAAAACGGGAAGGGAAGAGGCAGCAGTGCTGGCAGCTTATTTGTTAACCTCCCCCAACCCCTCCGTGAATGTAAGAAAAGAAACCAGGATGGCAAAACAAAAGGCCCAAGGACAATGTCTACACGGCAACGAGGTTGGCCAGATGCCCCCCAGATTCCAAAAATCCGAGCAGGTGCAGGAAGATCTCTGGCAGCCACAAAGTCTGCCTGGCGTCAGCAGCTGTGCCAAGGGAAGCAGCAGGCGTTTGAAGAACCAAGAACACCAAGGTCAGAGGAGGGGCCACCTGAAAGGCTCTACCAGGCCCAGTTAGCAGGAGTGGGAAGGGGTTTGTGCCCCAGAGGCAGGTGAGTCGAGGGGTCCTGAGGACCGTGTGCAGGGGCCAAACGGCCTGTGGACTCTCCAGACACGAGTCAAATGCCCCCTCCGGGGGTCACGTTCCACTCTGAGGACACACTGCTGAAAATAGAATCCAAATTCAGCAGGATAAGAGCAGGGGACCCAAAGAATAAAGAAAGCGCAGATGCACACGGGGAGAGGGAGTATACGGGCCACCAGGGGGGCAAAGAGCCACATTTAACACCATGTAGGATCCAAACAAGGAGGGGGTTTGTGAGGCCTCGAAAGCTCTCTTGAATCTTACCTTATTCTAAAAGTTCAGGAAAACCAATTGCCATAAAAATGATCAATTAGGGAGCTCCCAGTGTGGCGCAGCGGAAACGAATCCACCTAGTATTCATGATTCATGCTTTTTTTTTTTTTTAGGGCTATACCCAAGGCATATGGAGTTGCCAGGCTAGGGATGGAATCAGAGCTGTAGTTGCTGACCTGCACCACAGCCCACGACAACGCTGGATCCTTAACCCACTGAGCAAGGCCGGGGATAGAACCCGAATCCTCGTGGATGCTAGTTGGGTTCGTTTCTGCTGAGCCACGAGGGACCTCCACCATTAGACTTTTTGACAGTAATACTCTTTCTTACAAGAAAATGTAGCAACATATCTAAGGTACCCAAAGGAAGAAAATGCAAGTCAAAGACTTTATATCTGGGCCAACTTATTTTCAAGAATAAGGCAACAAGGTGTGGTCAGATACAAGAACTAAGAAAATATTGTTCTGATGAGTCTTTCTTTAGAATCGATTAGAAAAAAAGCTATAACCAACCAGAATGCCTGGGAGAGACACCATCTCAAATACTGGCACTGAGCCTTAAATGCGCATTTAAATGTGCAATGGAGACAATGAAAGATACGAGAAAGTACAAAACAGCTATATTCTCTGACAAGGCAGATTGTAGTATACCTGTGAATAACGCAGAGAACGCACGCAAGAAGAATTTAGCTTTGTCTTCAGTAATCCCGATGGTAAAAGTGTTGGGATGGTTGTCCAGAAAGTGTTTTGGAAAAAGCAAACGAGCTCTGGGGGATCCACCCTGTCATCTACGTGTCCCTGAGAGCCAGGGTTCTCGGTTGGGGAGCACACACAGACACGTGTAAGAGAGACGTGATGAATTATCTTAACTCCTGACTTTGGAAAAGAAGTGACAGTATGGACTCATGAAGTTTTTTTTGTTTTGTTTTGTTTTAGTCTTTTTTGGTTGCCCCGTGGCATGTGGAGTTCCTGGACCAGGGATCAGATCTGAGCCACGTTGTGACCTACGCCAGATCCTTTAACCCCCTGTGCTTGGCCAGGAATCAAACCTGGAGGTCCTGCTATGGCTCAGTGGTAACGAACCCAACTAGTATCCATGAGGATGTGGGTTCGATCCCTGGCCTCGCTCAATGGGTTAAGGATCCCACCTTGCTGGGGCTGTGGTACAGGCCAGCAGCAATGGCTCCAATGCAACCTGTAACCTGGGAAATTCCGTATGCTGTAGGTGCAGCCCTTTGAAAACACAAAACAAAACCAAAAAAACCTGCATCCTGGCACTACAGAGATGCCACTGATCTCATTGCACCACAGGGGGGGACTCCGGTATCTTCTTTTTAATCTTTAAATAGCTTTGTCCTGCCCATTGTAAAGGCCGAGAAATGATGATGTAACAGCAGCAACGAGCATCACCAGTCTCCAGATCAGGGTCTTGGAGGGGCAGGAAATGGGTAAGGTGAGCCTGGGAGATCACGCCGCTCGGCAGGAAAGCTGTCAGAGACCACCAGGGTTGGTCAAAGAAGGCAGCAACTTGAAAAGACTCCTTCCGACCAAAGAGAATGAATAAGGATAACTGCTATGGTGGGTAAAACACATCGAATACTGTTATTTGATCCCTGAGTTTATAAATCCCGCCCCCCATACCCTAATCCTAACCACTTGCCTTTAGAGGCTGCTAGGGGAGTGACTCTTGTGAAAACCACAAGTAAACAAAGGGAAGATTTTGAGTTAGTGCCCCATCTTTCCCTGGAAAATCCTGCCACTGGCTAATCAAACAGCAGGTGAGGGAGAGTTTCTCTTTATAAAAATATTCCAGATGGACTTCCCCCATTGTGGCTCAGCAGTCACGAATCCGACTAGTATCCATAAGGATGCGGGTTCAATCCCTGGCCTCGCTCAGTGGGTTAAGGATCTGGCGTTGCCTGTGAGCTGTGGCGGAGGTCGCAGATGCAGCTTGGATCTGGCATGGCTGGGGCTGTGGTGTAGGCCGGCAGCTACAACTTCCATTTGACCCCTAGCCTGGGAACTTGCACATGTCGCAGGTGTGGCCCTAAGAAAAGCTAAAAAAAAAAAAAAAGAAGAAGAAGAAGAAATGATGAATAAGATGGTCACATTTTGCAAAATCGCTAATGAAATAAAGGATCTTAGCATCGGTTACCTGTTGCTAACAGCACCCCCCCCAAAAAAAGGCAATTAGACATTCTCGGCCTTTCAGTGAAGAACAAAACACCACCTATGGTGAGATTTCCCCCCCCACATACACAAAATCTAGGGGGTACCCGGGAATTAAAATAGACTCAAGAGACATATTTTGGCCGCACCCTAGGCATGTGGAAGTTACCAGGCCAGAGAATGAACCCACGCTGAAGTTGCCGCCTGCAACACGGGATCCTTTACCCACTGTGCCAGAAGGCAACTTCCTCAATTCAGAGACTTTGAAATAAAGCAAAAGGGCAGGCCTAAACTACAGTGCAGAGCGATAAAACTATAAACCAAATAAGTGGTGCCTCCAGTGAGAGGTGTGGGAGTGTTCCGGGAACTGTGGCTGCCAAGCCCCCCTTCCTTGACTGCTGGGGTTGCAGGGGTCATTGCCTGGAACAGGGAGAGGGTGTGGCCGCAGAAAAGAGGGCAGAGGCGGGACGCAGCCAGAGCATCCAGGCTTCAGAAAGAGTGAAGACAAAGAGGAGTCGAGAAGGTGGAACAGGTGTGGACGGAGCCCTAGAAGGAAAGCAGGCGGAAGAGGAGGCGGGCGAGAGCCCGCAGGGACCAGGGGCGACTCTCGCCGAAGCCGCCGGCGCCCCCTTGAGCCCTAGGCTGCGCCTTGAGGACTGACCCCCCCACACACACCCCTCCCCTCCCCCGTCTTGAGAAGCTCTCCCTCCCTGGGGGAGGTCAGGCTCCAGGTCTTACTCTCACCCCGTGCCTGATGCTTCGTTGGCATGTTTTCCTGTTCAGATACCGTAAATCCTGGAATGCTTCCAGAGGTCCGTCGTTACTTTCTTTTTCCTTTTCATGCGTCCTCCTGCCCCAATTTCTGCAGCGCCCACAACGTCACTGTCCCCTCGGAGGCAGTAAATCTGGGTCTCTGGGTCTAAGCTTTCTCTCCAGCTCCCGACTCCCTGCTGACTGTTTCCCCGCAGGGTCCCCTTGGACCTTTGGATGTTTATGAAACCAAACCCGTCGGCTCCCCTGCCGCCTCCTGCTCCTGCGGCCCCCGACCCTTTCTTCCGCGCAAGCCTGACGCCCTGGGCTCATTCAGGCTTTCCCTCCCTCCGGCCTGAGAGGTGCCAGCCCCGCTCCATCAATCAGAACGTCTTGGGAACCTGCAGCCGCCTCTTCCTGCTTCCAGTGCTGCATCCGCGCGACTCCCGACTCCCGCAGCGTAGCATCTGCTTTCGCCCGCGGTGTTACTGCCCTGGTCCCACCGCAGGCCCACACCGGCCCACCTGCCGCTACACAGTAACTTTGATTGTCAGGGAAAAACAGAGCCTTCCTCGTCTTCCTCTTCCTCCTCCTCCTCCAGATCCGAGCCGCATCTGAGGCCTACACCACAGCCCACAGCAACGCAGGATCCTTTAACCCACTGGGCAAGGCCAGGGAGTGAACACGCATCTTCATGGATACTAGTCAGGTTCTTAACCCACTGAGCCACGACAGGAACTCCAGGGGGGTTATTTTATTTTATTTTATTTTATTCTTTAATTTTTTCATTTCCCCAATGCATTATTTTTTTCCTACTGTACAGCATGGTGACCCAGTTAGGATTGTCTTAACATTCCTAAAATCACAGAACATCAGTAACTCCTTGCCACTGCAGCAAACTATAATGCAAACAAAGAAAAACCAGTAGTATGTTAAGTGGCTTGGCACAAAAACACAAAATAAACACAGCAGTGCTGTATGGCTCAAGTTTGTTGTTGTCAGAAAATAGAGCAACCTCTCGTTGTGTTAAACTCTGCTGTTGTTTTTAACAGGAATTCAGAAGGAGAAGCATAGGTACAGACAGAAGGCATGCAGAAGGCTGCTACAGGGACACCAACACGGGAAAGGGGACAGCAGGAATGTGGTGTGTTTGACGCTGAAAAGCACGTTCCCCACCCTTGGCACAAGTGCAGCACGAGACGAAGGCTGGCTCAGAGTCAGGCTCGCAGCTGGCTGGAGGGAACTAGGTTCCCATCAGAGCAGCCCCGGGGGTAAGCCTTTCCCATAAGCCACTGTGGCAGCACACCCCCTGCAGCAGCTCTTCATTAGCATATTAAAGAGATGATGAGGAGCCTGTGGAATTCCGGAGCCCCTTTTAACATTGTATCCATTTTCTGCAAAGCTGAAAAAGACAAGGGCAAGGGCCAGTGTGTGTGTATCCTGCGGGTGTATATGTGGTGTGTGTCATGTGTATGTGTGTGTACCCTGTGTGTGTGTGTCTGTGTGTGTGTGTGTGTCTGTGTCGCAGAACCTGGAGGAGGAAAGTGTTGGGAATAGGATCTTCCAGTGGTTCTGAAACGTGGCTGCACATTAGATCATCTGGGGAAATTCATCAGTCCGGATGCACAGGCTCCTCCCTCTTCCCCAAACCAAGTTCATCAGAATCCACAGGGAGGGCTGGCATCAGGGGCGCGTTTTTTTTAGGATCGAAGTACAGTTAATTTATGATGCTGTGGTAGTTTCAGGTGTACAGCAAAGTGATTCAGTTATAAATATATATATATATATATATTCTTTTTTCAGATTCTTCTCCATTACAGGTTATTTCCAGACACTGAGTGTGGTTCCCTGTGCTAGACCGTAGGAGGTCCTTGTTGTTCATTTCCTTTCCAGAGAGTAAGGTGTATCTGCTAATCCCATACTCCTAATTTTTCTCCCCCACCCACCTCATGCCATCCCCTTTGGTAACCCTAAGTTTGTTTTCTATGTCTGAATCTGATTCTGCTTTGTAAATAAGTTCATTTGTATCATATTTTATTTTTTTATTTTCTGTTTTGCTTTTTAAGGCCACATCTGGGGCATATGGACGTTCCCAGACTAGGGGTCAAATTGAAGCTACAGCCACTGGCCTACCCACAGCCACAAAAATGTTGGATCCCCAACTAACCGAACAAGGCCAGGGATCGAACCCGAATCCTCATGGATCCTAGTCAGGTTCATTAACCACTGAGCCACAAAGGGAGCTCCCTATTTTTTATTTTCTTTTTTAAAAATCATTTGTTTCATATTTTAGATGCCACATATATCTTTGTCTTTGTCTGACTTCACTTAGTATGATAATCTCCAGGTCCATCCATGCTGCTTCAAATAGTGCTGGTTTGTTTGTTTTCATGACTGACTAGTATTCCTTTGAATATATGTACCACTTCATCTATACCCATTCATCCGTCTGTGGACACTTAGGTGGCTTTCATGTCTTGGCTGTTGTAAATAGTGCTGCACTGAACACTGGGGTGCATGTATCTTTTGAATTAGAGTTTTCTTTGGATATAAGGCGTCGGTGTTTTCAAAACTCCCCAGGTGATCCGCAGGTGCAGCCAGTGGTATAAACCGTGGTCCTCTCTCCCACACCCTCTAACTGCGTCTTTCCCTTGGACCATCACCGACACCCTAAAACCACTCGCTACCACCTCCCGTACACACGTTAAAACTGCTCCTTACAGGGTGGAGAACGACTGACTGGGTTCCTCTGGGTTCACCTGCAATGACTTTGTTCCCTGCTTATTTTAATATAAAAGAGCAGCCGAGTGAAAACAGACTGGCGCCCACAACCACGTTGACCGGCCTAAAGTGAGAGTCCTCCCTGCCTCTTACCTGGTGACGTGCGCCCGTATGCTCCGTTCTTTGCTGTGCTCTTGTTTGGTGTGATTCTCTGTGCACTGAGAGGCTGCAAACGCCCTGGAGACAAGGTGCCATCTGACCCCCGACCCCTCCAGCACTTTGCCTCAAGCCTGGCACACAGCAGGTGCTCTGTGTCTGGCCTCCTGATCTTTCTGAGGTCTGTCCCTCCACCAATAGAAATGTTCTCAAACACTTGGCATGTTCACGGGCTCTTCTGCTGTCTCTGTGTCTTGTTCCCATTTCTAACGTCATCCTGAGACTGTGCCTCCTTTCTGCCACACCCTGCTCGACAGACAGCCTCTCTAGAAGGCGCCCTGTGGCCATGGTTTCCGTGGAAATCGGTCTCTGGGGGACTGGAGTGTATTTGCCGAAGGGGAACCAGAAAGGCCGGTGGCCCCAGCGTGAGGAAGTCACCAGGGCGGTGGAGAGCTGGGAGAGCATGGCCCCGGCTCGGGACTCACACCCGGGGGTGCAGGGCGGGGCAGAGAACAGAGTCGCCTGTCACACACATGGAATCAAACAGGACGAGTTCGCATCCTTCCAGAGCAGAAGGCTTATCCTTCTGGGAATGACGAATAAAAAGAGACATGGAGTCTTTCCCATGGAGAAGAGCGAGCCTCGGCCACCTGGTGTCCCCAAGGCCTGGGCGGGGCTCTTGTTTAGATCCAGGCTGAGATGCAATTCTCGCCATGACCATAAGGTGTCCCAGTGATTCCCAACAAAGGGGTTCCTCCTCATCTTCGCGAGAAAGGCAGTAACTGCCGTAAGGCCAGTGCAGACTTCGAAGATGCGAGGAGGCTTAGAAAATCCAAGCGTCTGCTACTTTGGGGAGGAAGCTATGACAGCAGGGACAGAGGCCACTGTCCGCCTGGAGCACACCTTCCGTTCAGTGGGTCTCGGTTTAAGGTGCAGCGCCCAAGATGTGTCTCAAACAGGAACAGCGACGGGTGGCGATGTTGTGACAGCTGTCTTCATTGGTAAATGCTTTCATCTGTGGCTTTAAAGATGCTCTTGAACCTAGTAACCAGTTCTTCAGTCAGGCATTAGAGGGGGTGGGGTTAAAAGTATGGATGCTTTCAGGATGCTCAGAAGTCCTCTCAGACCCCAGCAGCAGTGTCCGTCGCCTACCTGCTTTGACCGCAGTGGCAAACTTTTCACTAAACCACTCAGTTACACAGAGACACTCTTCCTTTCTCCTCTGATCAGTCTTTTAATAAATAAGAATGAGTGTCTTCCTAACGACACACATGCAACGGGCAGGATGCCAAGGAGTCAACGATGGATAACATTGGGGACCTCCTTTCTGGGAGCTCAGAATCCAGCTGTGGAGGTGGTTGGATGACCAGAGATGCCGATGGTTGTGGGACCCTCAGCTACTGCAGTGGGAGGTCTACCCTCTGGGAACACAGTGGGGATGTGAAGCACTAGTTAGTGTTTACCCCCAAAAGAGAACCTACGAGGGATGCTCCTATGGGGGGGGGGAAGTATCCTAGGAGGGAAAAAACACTGGCCTTTAAGTGCTGTCAAGACCCATTGCTTGGAGTTCCCATTGTGGCTCAGCAGGTTAAGAACCTGACAGTGTCTGTGACGATGTGGGCTCAATCCCTGGCCTCGCTCAGTGAGTTAAGGATCCAGCATTGCCACAAGCTGCAGCAAAGGTCACAGATGTGGTTTGGATCCTGTGTTGCTGAGGCTGTGGTATAGACCTACTGCCACAGCTCTAATTTGACCGCTGGCCTGGGAACTTCCATATGCCACAGGTACGGCTGTAAAAAGAAAAAAAAAAAAAAGATTCACGGCTCCACTCTGACAAGAGGGCTCGTGCTACTCCCCAAAGGCGTCATCATTCTCCGGGCAGTATTCCAGCCGTCCATCCAGCAAGCTGAGAGTCAGGACCAGCAGAAACCGCATCAGTTACACCTCACTGTTTAAGTCCCCCATGGACCACGTGAGGCCTGAGCACTGCAGCTAGTCAGGAGGATAAAGCTCGTGAATCAAGACTCCTTTTGAGCCGAAATACGGAAGCATCCTAAATGTCCATCAACAGATGAATGGATAAAAGAGAGGTGGTACATATACACAAGAGGCTACTACTCAGCTAAAGAAAGGAGGAAAGAATGCCATTGGCAGCAGCATGGACGGACCTGCATCTGATCATTATGTAAGTCAGACCGAGAAAGACAAATATCACATGATATCACTTCTAGTGGAATCTAAAATATGCTCCAAAAGAACTCATTTATGAAACAGAAACAGACTCACAGACATAGAACAAACTTATAGTTACCAAAGGGGGAAGGGGAGGGAGGGATCAATTAGGAGTTTGGGATTGATTAGCAGATACAAACTACTACAGGAGTTCCTGTTGGGGCGCGGCGGACCAACCCGACTAGGAACCATGAGGTTGCAGGTTCGATCCCTGGCCCCACTCAGTGGGTTAAGGATCTGGCGTTGCCACGAGCTGTGGTGTAGGTTGCAGAGGCAGCTTGGATCTTGCGTTGCTGTGGCTGTGGCATAGGCCTCGGGTGCGGCCCTAAAAAAAAAAGAAAAAGAAAAAACAAACAAAAACTACTACATATGAAATAGAAACGAGGACCCACTGACTAATACAGGGAGCTGTATTCAATGTCTTGCAATACCTTTATAATGAAAGGAATACATATACGTATACCGGAATCACTGCTGTACCCAGAAACGAACACATCAGTGTAAATCAACTATATTTCGATTTTCAAAAAACTCTATTTTACAGGCATCATCGTAGCGCTAAGCTAAAACAATAAGACGGTTTATTTTCCCAGCAAGGTGGATTTATACAGCAGTTTGGGGAACGCAACTACGGGGAAGCACAGCCAAGTAAGCAGAGGGAACCCTTACGGAGACGAGGGCGTGGGGAGGAGCTGCTGTAAACAAACAGACTATTGGAGGAAACTCGGACCTCCAAGTACAGCGGCTTCTCATTGGCTGAGCTGTTGCCAGGCGAGGAGAAAGTCTTGCCGCCTCCTTCTAGCTGGTAAAGCAGGGTCGCTTCCTGCCATAGAGGGAAGGTACCTCCCTTCCCGTTGGAATCCTTGATGTGGAGCCGTCCGTGCGAAAGAGCTCCCCACTCCGACCTCCAGAGTCTGTCTGTGTTGATTTTCACAAGAGTCCTTTGGGATAGGTCTCAAATAGGTTCTAAATCCGTAACACTCAGATTCCAGGTCCTGCACTAGGTTTGAACGGAGCTGACTGCACTTCTTTTGGGGCCCTCCTCCTGCTCCCTCCTTTAACGCCCCTTTCCGCTCTAGGGTCTCATATCCTTTCATTACCCCCTCATTATGCTCCTGCGGAGGAATATCTCCAGGGCGATGCTAACCCACGTCCGCACAGAGATTCGGCTCCAGCCAACGTCTGGGCTCTCAGCGTGCCGTCCAAGTTTAGGTCGTCGATCTCTGGGATCCAGGAAGTCCAAAGAGGGGTGGTGTCCCTCTTCTGTCTCCTGCAGCTGGGTGTTTCAGGGGCGAAGGAAAGTCGAATCTACAGAGAGAAACACGTGGGCCAGGGGAAGGGCTCCTTCATTGTCATGAACCTGCCCGTGTGACATATTCATGAGGCTGTGAGTCTAGAACCTGGGCACCTGGGAGTGACTTTGGGATGCTCCTCGAATGGCCTCCAATCCAGTCTCTGAGTAAACACGTCCTGCAGGAATTCACCACCGAGCCGGCCTGCATTAAAGAAAGAATACTTTGTGGGACCAGCTCTTGCCCAGATTTCTGACCACCTAAGATTTTTCTGGAAGAGCTGGACTTCTTACTTTGGGGTAAAAGTCTGCCCCTCACCCAGTAACCCCAGTCATGATAACTGGAGCAAAAAGAGAGAGAAAGATAACACCAGGCCTCTTTCATTTAGCCAGTCGTATTTACTGAGGGCCTCTGCCAGGCACTGGATAGGGTAGCAGAGCTGTCACTCTCAGCTGGTGGCAGAGGTGAGAGAAGAAAGCCAATGACCACACAGCAAGAACGTCTGAAGATGGCAGAGGCGAAGCATCCTCAGAGCCCAGGGCTGGAGGAAGGCTAAGGGAGGGCCTGGCGAGGCAGTCACTCCACTGAGAGGGTGCCACTGCCCTGACGGTGACCATGGAGCTGGGAGACACTGGGTAATTCCAGGGTGTTGAGTGCTATTAACAGAGGCTGGGGGAGTTCCCATCGTGGCGCAGTGGTTAACGAATCCGACTAGGAACCATGAGGTTGCGGGTTCGGTCCCTGCCCTTGCTCAGTGGGTTAACGATCCGGCGTTGCCGGGAGCTGTGGGGTAGGTTGCAGACGCGGCTCGGATCCCGCGTTGCTGTGGCTCTGGCGTAGGCCGGTGGCTACAGCTCCGATTCGACCCCTAGCCTGGGAACCTCCACATGCCGCAGGAGCGGCCCAAGAAATAGCAAAAAGACAAAAAAAAAAAAAAAAAAAAAACAGAGGCTGGGACGGAGGGGTGTGGAGCACAGGAAGTTTCCTCCTTGTCCTCAGGGGACAGAGAGCTGGAGAGAGGAAGGCACTCTAGTTAATGGTGAGGGTGATGGCTCCGGGGACCACGTGGAGCCCAGGGGCAGGTGGGCCTCGCAGGGTCAGGCCCTGGAGCAGGTGCTGCACCGCAGGCTGGTCAGCTGCCTGGAGATCTTGCATGGGCCGAAACCAGCACTTGCACTCACTGAACTCACTCTCGGTCACCCGGGATTGGGGTACTTTGCGGGCAAGGAACAGACAGAAAGGAACACGTGCAGATACATGTGGCCTGAAAAGTATTTAACTCCCAGGCCTCTGCCACCACCTTGCAATTATCGCAACAAGGACTCTCTTGCTCCTTAATTACAGCTCTTGGAGTCTACAGGGCTTTCTGAGATAATCACATCACGCGGGTGGAACCAGGGGCTGTTCCTTGGGGCAAACGTGTAATTAAAGCACCAGGAGCAGGGAGCGGAGTTAGACAACTGTGTCCCATCCTGGCTGGGCCTGTGGCCGCTCCCCACCGGGCCCGGCTCTGGGGAACAGGCAGCTCCCCGCAGAGGAAAACCGGGGGCCCATCGCCCCAAGAGGGGGACCAACCGCTTGTGATTTTGATGCCAATGACACTTGAACCCTGTACCAAGAGCCACAAAGCAGGCGAAGTAAATGAAAGCCATTTATCTGAAAATCTGAGAAGACATCAGAGGATGGTCACGCCACGAAAGCTTGCAGAAAAAGAAAAAAGGAAAGAAACCAAGGGTGTCTGCCCCTGGCTTTGGAAGCATCCACGTAAAGTTAGTGGAACTCCTGCGTCTGTGTCATAGAATAACATTTATCACAGACAACACCATAGGCACCGACAAGAAGCCGGTAACAGAAAGGTTGCAGAACAGTCCCCTCGGCTTTTCTGCACACCGTGGCCTCAGAGCTGGCGGCTCCAGAGCTCTGGTCGCTTAGCTAAGCTCTGCTCAGGGCTGAGCCGGATCACGAGCCTGGGACAGAAAGGGCTGAAAACGGAAAGCGGGCACAGTGGGCCTTCCGAGACATTAACCCGTCCCAGTGTTCTCCAGACCTGACCCAGAAATGATGGGCTGGCTCTTGACCTTGAACCCTTCAGCCCTCACCGCACCGAGCCCCTCCCCCAGACCAGTGCCAGTCCCCACGATCGTGTGGTCCCGTCCGTGTCTTCGATTTGTCACCTGGACTGTCGTATCATGCAGTTCGCCCCAGCAGGAATAAAAAGGGTTAAGAATGCTTCGCGGGGGCTCTCTTGCTGGTTTCACGCGCTCTGGACTTCAGATCCCGCACCAGACCGTCGGGGTCCAGGTACGTACACGGAATGACCATAGCCGTTCACAACGTTGCAAACCAACTGTACTTCAATAAAACTTTAAAAAATGAAAAAAATAAAATTCACACAAGTGTGGAAAGCATAAGTAGAGCTGTATTGTTTTTTTAAAAAACTCAAAACTAAGGAGGCTACAAGCGCATTGGTAGAGAAGCACCACACGCACGTTGCTTGTTCGAAGCTTGACCTGTGGTTATAGGGGAGCGACAGTGGGTTCTGAGGTCAATGTCGAATTCCTCCAAAGAAACCAGAGGTGATTAGCCCGCGCCTCCCCCTGGC
Organism: Sus scrofa; assembly: GCF_054392235.1. Lineage (NCBI taxonomy): Eukaryota > Metazoa > Chordata > Mammalia > Artiodactyla > Suidae > Sus > Sus scrofa. The sequence goes on along the minus strand of NC_139389.1, from coordinate 2,494,147 downwards.
TGCCCCACGTTAGTCCTAAGCGAGGCTCTGGGACTGGAGGCCGAAGGCCATGTGCAGCCTCTCCAACCTCCCAAGATTAAGAGCTGAATTGTGAAATCAGTGCAGGCTTCTGCTTGTTCTTGTGCGGTGGGACTGCCGCTTTTTCTTCGAGATACACCTGGAAGGCCCCAGAAGGCCCCAAGGGGCACCACGTTGGTAACTGCTGATGATCTGCCTGCTGCTCCTCCAGGTCTGCTTTTCCATCATAGCCTGGGTGGCACCTACCCGAGCCACAGCCCGAAGGAAAGTCCAAATTATCTTAAGTGAAGCAAGTCTGAAGTCACAGCAGAGAATGACCCGCTGGGGAAGGTGGTAAGAAACCAGGCAAGGGGGCCACGTGGGCGAAGGCCAGGACGGTCAAAACTAAAGCCAAACCCTGAGGCCACCGTGGGGGTTTGGAGGCCAGTTCTCATGTCCACCTGCTGTGGGATGTGGGGTGAGTTCGCCCGCTTCACAAGGCCAAACAACAGACACAGAAACCAGTGGGACTGATGGGGGCCAGAGGCACATCCACACACACAGGTTTAGATGGAGAAGCTCTGAGACGGTTGATGGGGGGACGCGGGCAGGGCGGTGGGGACAGCGGCCGCTGGAAAGTGCACCAGGGAGCCGGTTCCAGGGAGAAACTCTGGGGGGAGGTGCCGAATAAGTCCCAGAATGTTCCCACCTGGAGGGGGAGCTGGGAGAGTCACAGCCCCACCCCTGAGGCTTTGGTGGGGCGGCCCCAGGGGAGGGCCAACCCCACACTTTCAGGCCCAGAGATAAACAGCCGTGGGAAGTCACTGCAGGCGCCTTCGATAGGTATCTTTGTAGATGAAGGAGGCAGCCCCACAGATGCGGGGGGAGGATGCACTCGTCCACAAATGACACCGGGAAAATGACGAGCCCGAGGCATGTGCAAGTTCCCAGGCAAGGGGTCGAACCCGCGCCACAGCAGCCCCTGGAGCTGCTGCAGTGACAGCGCCAGATCCTTAACCCACCGAGCCACAGGAGAACTCCTCCTTTACTTCTTTGAGGATATTTTTGTCGAGTGCGCAGAGATGCAAGAGAGACACTTTCCCGTGTGAGATGCCGCAGAGTCACCTCTCAAAGGACACACAGGACAGGAGAGCTGAAGCTCTGCCCCTGTTTTAATCTGGGAGGTCTGTTCTCCCAGTCCTGTGGGATCTCTTTAAAAATCCTCACTATTGATTGCCTGGGATTTTAGGAGTGAAATGATATGTTCAAGATCCCAGTTTAACGCGGAATTCTTATTCTACTTTCTTCTTGAGAGATTCTCACCCACCAATTTTTTTTTTTTTTTTTTTTTGGTCTTTTTAAGGTCGCACCCGCAGCATATGGAAGTTTCCAGGCTAGGGACCGAAGCAGAGCCGCAGCAATGCCAGATCTGAGCCGAGTCTGCGATCTATACCACACTTTACCGTACGAAAGAAGTTGGCACAACTTTGTAAACCAACTATACTTTAATTAAAAAAAACTTAAAAAATTGTGGCAAATGGAAACTACTTATAGAACTAATACAAGCAAACATGCTTGAGGAAAAAAAAAAAGAAAGAAATTGAGTAACGTTGGAGATCCTACAACATACAAAAGGTAACTTCTACCTACTATTAAAAAAATAGAAAATGACACTTTAGACGTATGAAAAACTTCAATATCTTTTAGAGAAAACATTTGCATGTGGAAGTTCCCGAGCCAGGCATCAAATCTGTGCCACAGCCGGGATTGCGCCACTGCAGTGATGCCAGATCCTTAACCTGATGTACCACAAGGGAACTCTGAGAAAAAAAAAATATTTTAAGCCTAAATAAGTGTAAAGCTATTCTATGTTCACAGATTGAAAGAATATTGTAAATATTCTCACCAAATTGAACTACCGATGCAGTGCAACCCAAATCAGACGCCAGCAGTATTGTATTGTTTTGGCTTGGTTTGGTTTGGTGTGGAAAGAGACAAATTGAATCTAAATACATACGGAAATGTAAGGGCCTAGAATTGCCGAGACAGGGAGTTCCTGCTGTGGTTAAGAACCTGACTAGTACCTGTGAGGGTGCGGGTTCAATCCCTGGCCTCGCTCAGTGGGTTAAGGATCCAGCGTGGCCGTGAGCTGTGGTGCAGGTTCTTGAGAGAAGGCCCGGATCTGGAGTTCCCGTCGTGGCTCAGTGGTTAACGAATCCGACTAGGAACCATGAGGTTGCGGGTTCGGTCCCTGCCCTTGCTCAGTGGGTGAACGATCTGGCGTTGCCATGAGCTGTGGTGTAGGTTGCAGAAGCGGCTCGGATCCCGCGTTGCTGTGGCTCTGGCGTAGGCTGGTGGCTACAGCTCCGATTCAACCCCTAGCCTGGGAACCTCCATATGCCGCGGGAGCGGCCCAAGAAATAGCAACAACAACAACAAAAAAAGACAAAAGACAAAAAAAAAAAAAAAAAAAAAAAAAGACAGAAGGCTCGGATCTGGCGTTGCTGTGGCTGTGGTGTAGGACGGCAGCTGCAGCCCCGATTCGACCCCTAGCCTGGGAACTTCCATATGTCACAGGTACAGCCCTGTAAAGCAAAAAAAAAAAAAAAAAATTAACAATAAAAATAAAGCAAGTAAAATGAAAAAGGTACAATGAATTCTCAGGCCAAATGTTTGATCTACCTGAGGTCATAACTGACTTACCCCCGGGAATTCAAGGAACTCCCAAGGGAGTGACTCTAAGGTTACTGGATGATAGAATCGGAGCTCCGAAGCCAGCTGGGGCCTGGCAGAGTGGGGAGTGAGGGCACGTGCGCTGTGTGTAGCCCCCCCAGTGGAAAGGGGATGCAGAGAGCTGGCTTCTAGGATGGCTCTGCTCTGTCCCAGTGTCACTCATCTGTCTGTGTGTCACAGCTTCACCCATAAAACAAACAGCGAGTTTTTTGTTAAAGTTCCCCTCTGCCTGAAAATTCTACGGTTTCTATAAAGAAAATAATTCCATTATTCTTCCGTCTCCTGAAGACCAATTTGTAAATGTGTCAGTTTACATAAATGGGCACATATGTACCGGTTACGTACGATGCAGCTCAGACCCCTTGTTGTGGCTGCGGTGTAGGCGGCAGCTGCAGTTCCAATTTGACTCCTAGCCCAGGAACTTCCAAATGCTGCAGGTGTGGCCAAAGAAAGAAAGAAAGAACGCGAACAGGGGAGGGTGTAGGAAGAGGGACTGGACAGAGCCCAGCGGTCTCTCTGAGCTCACAAGACAGAGCTTGGAGCCTTTCTGGACACCCCCGCTTCCACACACACACACACACAGCACGTTTGAAAATCAGGATCCTGGTGTATTTTCTCCACAATGTTTAATACCTGAAATGATTTTATTTGTCTGCTGATGACTTTTTGCCTCCCTCCTCCAGAAGGTGAGTTCAGTGAGAGCAAGACTGTGTGGTTGGCACCACTCCCTGGTGCCAAGGACGCACGTGGCACATGGCATCACTCAGGAAGCACCTCCCACGCACACTCAGGCGTGACCTTCAGTTGTCAATATCTGCAGCTTATCAGAAAGTGTAGGTACCTTCTTGTGGGAAGCGTTGATTAAAAGGGGGATCGTTGGGAGTTTCTGTCCTGGCTCAGCGGCCACGAACCCGACTCGTATCCATGAGGCTGCCTGGCCTCACTCTGTGGTTAAGGATCCCGTGTGGCTGTGGCTGTATCATAGGCCCGCAGCTGCAGCTCTCATTGGACCCCTCGCCCGGGAACGTCCCCGTGCAGCATGTGTGGCCCTAAGAAAAGACCAAAAAGGTGGGGGGGGGGAATGTAGCTGTCCAGATTCAATGTAATAGTTCGTCACTGGGCTTGGGGTGTGCAATGAGTACTTTGGCGGAGACCACGGAAACTGCTGAACGAGGCAGTGAACAAATGTGGTGCAGGTGCAAAAGCACTACCACGAAGAGAGAGCTTTGTCATGACCTGCACCTGATTTTGCTCACGACCCTACGTCACCTTCCCTAATAAAAGTCACGTGGGCTAGAGCCTAGGGCCCTTGTTCTGCGGAACAGAGTGCTTCCTGGTCCCCCGCTTTCTAGACGTAAGAGCCTTCTGTGCTGTTAGGCCGAGCCTTCCCTCTTCCAGGGTCTCCCGCTGCTGCAGCGCTGGACGTGGCAGTACTTGAATATGAATTCAAAAAGAATCACAGCGACAGCGAAGTTAATCCCAGCTTCTGAAAATTAATAAAGCTGAGCACAAAGTTTAAGAGAGCACTGCTTCGAAACCTGCAATTAAGTAAATTAACCCCAGCTCCATTACAAAGATTCATGGCCTTCGGTGTATCAGTCATTACTTTGAGTTAGGAAGGAATTGATTGCTTTTAAATACCCAGCATTAGCGACAGAAAAGGTGAAACAGCCCATGGGATCATCTCATGGTTTATCTACAATTTCTCTTTAAAAATACCCACTTTGGGGAGTTCCCACCGTGGCACAGTGGGTTAAGAACCTGACTGCTGCAGAGGTGATGGTTTGATCCCTGGCCCAGCACAGTGGGTTAAAGGATCAGGTGTTGCCACATCTGCGGCATAGGTCACAGCTGTAGGTCAACATCTAGCCTGGAAACTTCCATATGCTGTGGGTTTAGCCATAAAAATATATGTGTGTGTGTGTGTGTGTGTGTGTGTATACACACACTCCTCCTACTGAGACCTAATTCCCTTGAATATATTAAACAATAGAAGTCTCTGAAAGACACACAGTTTTGGAGTTCACTGCCTTCTATGGAGTTCCCAAGAAGATCAATAGTGCCCGACAAGAGGCTACTGCTCATCTAAGAGCCTGCTACTTGCCCTGCCGTGTGGGCAGATAAAGTATCTCCTGAAGACAGCGCATCCTTCCCCACTCACGGCGTAACCACGTCTCTCCGCGGTCCTAAGGCCCCCCCACCCCCTCAGCCCACAATGGCAGCTCCAGCTCCAGCTCCAGGTCTCCCCAGGCTGCCTGCACAAATCCCTCCTTACTGTTTGCGGAGCCACGCACCCAGGCACTCTGCATAATAAATGGACATCTATTGTCTCCTGATGGACCTCATGTTCAGGCCACCAGAGTCCTGCGAACCAAGCCTTGTGGGCAACCAGTGAGTGTCATCTCAGCACTTGGATGTGAACGAAGAAGACCACCGGCTGGATCCGTAACAAGCACCTTGCAGCCGTCAGCCACTGCAGCCACCCCCGATGGTGAGCCCCGAGAGGGCTCAAGACGAGGAGCACAGGACACCCGCCGCAGAGAGCGGAGGTGCACACCAAAGGAAAGACTTCAGTGAGCCCAGACTCTTGCATCTTCCCACACACAGAAGGAACTGAATGCCGTACCTTGAGAGAGTGGCTTGCCCTTAACAGTAATCTTTTGATGTTGCAACGAGCTGGTCTCTACTGCAAAACTCCCATAGGTCTTGGCTATTTCCCTGACCTCTGCAGTTACCTGAGATGTTGTGTCCCAGGCCTAAGTACTAAGTTTTGTCCACAGAATAAAACATAACTCTCAACTTTTCAGGAGTGCGTTTTTTACACGCAATGAGGACCAAGGGACACAAAGACAGGAAGACGTCCAGCCAGCTCAGTTGGCCAAGCCAGGTTCTCAAGGGGCTGCAGCGGCTGGGTCACCCTTTCTAATTCAAGTGCACATGTGACCCAAGGACTAATGCTGGTTTGGACCCTCTTTCTAAAGGGAGGGGAAAACGAGCCCTCAAGTCGCCTAAGACCTGCAAGACCAGGAGGTGGTCTCTCCTCTCAGACCAAACCGAGGTTTGTCATTGAAAAGAAATGGAAGTTGGAGTTCCCTGGTGGCTAACAGTGAAGGATTGGGCTTTGCCACTGCCGTGGCGAGGGTTGCTGCTGTGGTGAGGGTTCCATCCCTGGCCTGGGAACTATCTCATGCCACAGGCACATCCCACCTAAGAAAGGAAGGAAATTCTGACATGTGCTACAATGTGGATGAACCTGAAGACATCATGAAAAGTGAAAGTTACATGGAGTGCCCGTCGTGGCTCAGTGGTTAATCCATGTGACAGGTGTGGCTCAGATTCCGCATTGCTGTGGCTGTGGTATAGACCAGCGGCTACAGCTCCCATTCGACCCCTGTCCTGGGAACCTCCATATGCTGCCAGTGTGGCCCTAAGAGACAAAAAGGCCAAAAAAAAAAAAAAAGTGAACGTTGCAAAAGACAAACACTGGGTGATTCTATTCATGAGGTCCCTCGAATAGTCAAAGTCACGGAGAAAGAAAGTAGACTAGTGGCTGCCAGAAGCCAGGAGGGAAAAGAACAGAGGAGTGGGTTAATGGGCACAGAGTTTCATTTTTGCTGGATGGACAGCGTTTTGGCACTTGGATGTACAGTGATGTGACTGTACTCCAAGCTAATGAACGGTACACATAAAATGGTTAAGAAAGTAAATTTTTTTGGGTCTTTTTAGGGCTACACCTGCGGCATATGGAGGTTCCCAGCTTCGGGGTCGAATCGGAGCTGCCTCTTTGGTCCTACACCACAGCCACAGCAATGCAGATCTGAGCCACATCTGCGACCTACATCGCAGCTCACGGAAACGCCAGATCTCTAACCCACTGAGCGAGGCCAGGGACCAAACCCGAGTTCTCCTGGATCCTAGTCGGGTTTGTTAACTGCTGAGCCACGATGGAACTCCTAAATTTTATGTTACATGTATTTTACCACAATTTTGAAACCGATCAGTCATCATTACAATTCATTGATTTCATGTTTCCTTTACTAAAAATCTTCACATATTAATGTCAGGTGGTCTCAGAACCTTCAGCATATTTTCCTGAGAGCTTTCCATCACACCTCTCTAATCTGCAATCCTTTCCCACTTGTATCAAATTCATTTACCTCAACTTAACACAAATTAGATTTACCTGGATTAAAATAATAAAGCGCTTGGAGTGCCTGTTGTGGCGCAGTGGTTAACGAATCTGACTAGGAACCATGAGGTTGCGGGTTCAGTCCCTGGCCTTGCTCAGTGGGTTAAGGATCTGGCGTTGCCACTAGCTGTGGTGTAGGTCGCAGACGTGGCTCGGATCCCACGTTGCTGTGGCTCTGGCGTAGGCTGGCGGCTACAGCTCCAATTCGACCCCTAGCCTGGGAATGTCCACATGTTGCAGGTGTGGCCCTCACAAGAAAAAAAAATTACTGATGTTGTTACAGCAAATACGGGTCCTAAGCCCCTCCCCTGTGGCTTCCTGCACCAGTTCTGCTGGAGTCCCTCTCCCCTTTCTCTGCCTGGGCAGAAAGAGCAGAGCCTGCTGTTCCACAGCCTCTCCTCAACAAACCCATATCCCACGGGCACCCAGAGCTCTGCCTGGGAGCCTCACCCACCCGCCAAGAGAGTCCTCTTCTGCTGCCTGACACATAACGAGTGACCCAAAAATGTCTGCTGAAGAGGGAACGAATTCTTCCATCCATCCATCAATTTTCCACCTTGCTAAAGGCTGCCAGCAACCTAATAGAGCAGATCGTGGCAGATGAATGACAGACCACTCCTTTTATATCAGTCCTGTTAACCAAGGCTTTGTCTCAGCTTCCTGTACTGACAGCAACACTCAGACATGTTCATTCCATTCGGGCACCATGGAGTGTAAGAAAAACACAGGATTACACTCCTGAGGGCTGCCTGCAGTTATACTTGGGCTGAAAATGTTGGGTGGCATCAAATGTGCACGACATTCTTTTCCCCCTGAAATGCCACAGGTGCAGAGAATGGGAAGAGTTATTCAGATGACAGCCATGCTGCACCAAAGCATTACATTGGCTGGACTGGACTTGTGAATTTTCTATCAACGAATCAAACTTCAATTTACTTGAAATGGTTCAGGATCAAAGACACCGTTAAAGGAGGGGATCTAAAAGGAATCAATGGTCTGAATCTAGTCGGCAGAGACCTGATAGCCCAGCTGAGACCCCAAGACACACCTTTGACATGGCTCATCAAGTACAGCGCTTGCCCAGTGCAGGACGGGGCAGTGGGTGCGGGAGCCCAACAGGCAAGCTGGAGCCCCAGAGCAGGTGCATCAGAAACAGAGAGAATCAAAGTGGACAAGGGAAAGCGACCAAAGACATGAGGCAGTGTATATAAAACCAACAATTTTTTTGCCAATCATTTAAACCAGCCATTATAACCTTCTTCCATGAGGTAAATGTGAGGACTTCTGAGATGAAAATAAAGAGAAATTGGCAACAGGGAAAGAAAAACTGTAAGAAAGAGCAAAATGGAAATTCGGAATTGAAAAATAGAATGTCAGGGAGCTCCCACTGCAGTGCAGCAGAAACAAATCTGACTAGTATCCATGAGGAAGTAGGTTCAATTCTTGGCCTTGCTCAATGAGTTGGGGATCTGGTAATGTCATTGGCTATGGTGTAGGTTGCAGATGTGGCTCAGATCCTGCATTGCTGTGGCTGTGGTGTAGGCCAGCAGCTGCAGCTCCAATTCGACCCCTAGCCTGGGAACGTCCATATGCCACTGGTGCAGCCCTAAAAAAGGGTAAAAAAAGGGGGGTGGGGAATGTCCAAAAGAAAAAAGGCATATGAGAGGCTCAATAGCAGAATGGAGATGACAGAGAAAAGTGTCAGTGAACTTGAAGATGGATCCACAGGAATTATCCAATCTGGAGAACGCACAGGAAAAGGACTGAAATACAAGCAGTCCGAGGGACAGGGGAACAACACACCTATTACTGGTGCCCCTGAAGAAGAGGAGAAAGATGTACGACAGTCAAAATATTTGAAGAAATAATGACTAAAAACTCCTCAAATTTTGTAAAAGACATCAATTTATAGATTCAAGAAGCTCAGTGAGCCCAACCAAGATAAACTAAAAAGATAAATAAATAAAGCCATGCTTACACACATCAAAAAAGAAAAAAACTGCTGAAAAGCAAAAATACAGACTTAAAAGCAGTCATAGCAAAATGACACCATACGTGTGAGAACAGTCATTCAGATACTTCCGATGCCAGATAACGCAAAGGATTGCTCATCAGAAATCCTAACTGCAGTGGAGTAAAGTCTTTAAGGTGCTGAAAGAAACACCAATTCAGATGTCTTGGTTTTTTTTGTTTTTTGTTTTTTTTCTTTATAGGGCTGCACCTGCGGCATATGGAGGTTCCCAGGCTAGGGGTCAAATCAGAGCTACAGCTGCCAACCTACGCCACAGCCATAGCCACACAGGATCCAAGCCGCGTCTGCGACCTACACCACAGCTCATAGCAATGCCAGATCCTTAACCCACTGAGCCAGGCCAGGGATCGAACCCACGACCTCATGGCTCCTAGTTGGATTCCTTTCCGTTGTGCCACGATGGGAACTCCCAATTCAGATTTCTGTAGCCAATGAAAATATCCTTCAGGGATGAACGTAAAATAATGGTGAAGTAAAACCAAAGAAGTCATTGCTGGTATGTTTGTTCTAAGCGAAATTGCTGAAGGAATTTAAGACCAGAGGAAAATGTTCCCAGAGGGACACCTGGAACTTCAAGAATGAAGGAAAAAACAACAGAAATGATAGCTATCTGGTTAAGTGAGATAGCTTTCTCTTTTTAAGCTCCCTGAAATACGTATGGAGGTGGAAAGCAATAATTAAACATTCTTGTCTAGGAAGGTGTCAGCGTATGTAAGTGTAACGCATGTGACAACGACAGAATACAGGAGAAGGTAAAGACACCTATGTGGTCGCGAGCCTTCTACATGTTTTTCCTGAAGCTGTAAAGTATTGTCGCTGAGTAGACCGTGGAAACTACGTCGTCAGAATCCCTAGAGCAACGACTGAAACAAAACACAAAGGGATATAGCCCAAAAAGCTAATAGGCTAATTAGCATACTGAAAAAAATACTCAAAAGAAGGCAGGAAGGGGGGAACAGAAGAAGGAAAAGCAGAGAAAACAAACAGAAAAATCACCAAACGGTAGGACGGAGTCAACCAAAACAGTCACCACAAGACATCGCACCACTTCACAAACAAAGACTGTCAGACTGGATTTAAACCAAAAAACAAACAAACAAACAAAAAACCCCAAAAGCAAAAAATAAATATATACTGTCTACAAGAAACCTACTTTAAATATGATGATATACATACATCAAACAGATAAACCACATAAAGCCCAATAAAAAGAAAGCTGTATGGTCTATATTAATACCATAAAAATTAGGCATCCTATCAAAGAAAATTATTTAGCAGAGATTAAAAAGGGACAATACGTAATATTAGAAAAAGTCAGTTCATCAAGAACCATCAATTTGTATGGATCTAACAACAGACCATGAAGCCCAAACTGATAGAACTGAGTGGAGAAATAGGCAAATTCACAATTATACTTGGCAACATCAACGTTCTTCTCTTAGTTTTTTTTTTTTTTTTTTTTTTCGTCTTTTTGTCTTTTTGTATTTTCTAGGGCCATACCCGCAGCATGTGGAGGTTCCTAGGTTCGGGGTCTAATCAGAGCTGTAGCTGCCGGCCTACGCCAGAGCCACAGCAACGTGGGATCTGAGCCTCATCTGCAACCTACACCACAGCTCACGGCAACACCAGATCCTTAACCCGCTGAGCAAGGCCAGGGATCAAACCCAAAACCTCATGGTTCCTAGTTGGATTCGTTAACCACTGAGCCACGGCAGGAGCTCCAACATTCTTCTCTTGGTAATCTACAGAACATGTGGGCACAAAAATAGCAAGTGAGAGATGGAGTTCCCTTGTTGTGCAGCAGGTTAAGGACCAGGTGTTGTCACGGATGTAGCTCCAGTCACTGATGTGGTACAGGTTGGATCCCTGGTCTGAGAACTTCCACAGGCCACAGGCACAGCCAGAAAGAGAAAGAAAAAGTCAGTAAGTGACACTTTGAGAATATCCACTGGACAATGAGGGCCTTTGCATCAACCAAGGACGCCACTCTCCGACCTTCTTAAAGCCCTGAAATCAACGTAAATCATATAACATTGTGCTGAATACCCAGATAATGATTTTTTTCTCGTCGCTGACTTTTTAGCCACTGTGCAGCCATTTTTGTTATTCTTTTCTACGCATTTGGACAGGTTGTAAGTTAAGCTTTGGTGTGAACAAGAAAAAGTGCAATGATGCTGGGGAAAAAAACAGGCATTTCTTGCACAAGAGTATCTACCAGGTCCAGTCATTCTCAGAGGGTGGTGCCTGTGGGAGGGTTCTTTGCCAGCTGAAAAGTAGTCTTCGAGCACGAGGCTGGCTTCATGCTTGCAACAACCCCGAACTGGGCAAACTAGCTTCAGGGGAATGAACAAATCACAGGAGCAGGACAAGTGAGGCAAGGGTGATACCGTGAGTCAAATACTTGCTGATTCTGCTTATCTGGCCTCACTGGCAGCATAAGGAAGTTTCCAGGTCAGGAAATGAATCTGAGCCACAGCTGCGACCTATGCCACAGCTGCAGCGGTGCCAGATCCTTTAACCCACTGCGCCAGGCTGGGGATCAGAGCTGCTGCAGTCAGCTTCTTAACCCACCACGCCACAGTGAGAACCCCTTCCAATGTTTACTTTTGAAAAGCCTTTCTTCTCTAAACTACAGCAGTCGGGAATAGAAAGAACACTCAAAAGCATAGAAGATTCCAGAATACAATCGTTACTATCCTGACATGAACACACAAGGCTGTGTGGGGAAATGATACAAAGCCTAACGAGGAAGAAAAAGCAGGGTTAATTTGGTTTAAAAAAAAAAAAAGCATAACAACAGCATAGGTTGAATTGATCCCAAGCAATGTTCTAGGTGAAACGGTCACCACACAGAACACGGAACATGAAATAACAGTGGTTAAAGGCTAAGAGAAGAACACAAAATGCACTCTCTGCCCCTCCCCAAATGTATAGAGCGAAATAATAACATCGTTTCTTTGGTACCACTAGGTGGTTTTACTGCAAGATCCTGGCAATAGTCAAATTCTCTCTCAATTTTTCAGTGAGATACCACTCACAGAGAAAGAAATATTTTAAAGCATGAAGACACTGATGTTTGGGAGGTTTGGGGAGGAGGGGCGGGGGGGTGTTGGCCACGCCCACAGCATGAGGACACTCCCAGGCCAACTGGGGGATCCAACCAGTGCCACAGCAGTGACAATGCCAGATCCTTAACCCCCCATGCCGCAAGGGAACTCTCCCCCAGCCCTGGTGTTAATTCCTCCTGACGACTTAATAAAAAGGAAGCAATTTACTCCCAACGTACCATCCAACATGGATAAAGGTGGCCTAGTCGGAAGCTTTCAACACACATTCGCAGAGTCTTTCAGGGCAAGCAGTGCATCCGTCGAGGGAAAGTGGGGAACCCTGCCCAGGGCGTGCCCTTGGGCGAGTGATGAGACAGGTGACAATGAGACGCACAACCAGACAGGAGCTTTGAGATGACAGACAGAGAGGACACACCCAGCAGAGGGTCGGAGGACTTCCTGGGAGAGACAGTGCCTGGAGGGGAGAACATGGAAGCAGGGGAACAGCATCCCCAGTCCACCAGCTGCCAGGTTCCCAGGTCCAAGGGCGGGGTCGGTGAGAGACACACCGGGCAGGAGGCAAAGGCCTGAGCCTGAGGACCTCACAGGGCAGGCGAAGCTGTCCGGGTTTGCTCCAAAGGCCACGGGGCCCCACTCTGTCATTTTCAACCCCAGGGGAAGGTTGCGGGAGAATGAGGGTCCTGTTAGGCTCATAATGTAGGCACGTCAGTCAGGAAGCAGGAAGAGGGTGGCCTGCAGATGGGGCTGAGGTCAGCAAAACTGGCAAGTGGCCTAAGTGACAATAATTCAAGCCACAGTAATCCAGACATAGCACCAGAGTTCGGGGCCGGGGTGGGGGGGGTTAATCCGTTTTGGAAAGGATCGCCCGGACTGGGCAGCCATCAGAAGTGACAGGCCTGCTGACGGGAGGGTATGAGTGCTTCTGACTCTGCCTCTCACTGATAACAGAGCATCCGAATTGTCTCCCAACACTGAGCCTGACAGGCTTTTACATGTTGTCATCAGAGCACCTGATGGCTCGAATGTCAGAAGCTGAAATAATACTATGACGGCAGGACAGTCAAATATGGTAAGTTCTACTCTGTGATCCTAAAAGTAAACATTTAGCCCGAACGCTGAGCACAACACTGTGACATCTTGGCCCCAAAGACGAGTTACAGCAGGGGACAGCTCCTCCTGGGGACCTGTGACCACGAGGGGCGTCTGGGATTCTCTGCGCAGGCCTGGATCAACTCCCCTCCCTGGCATGCCCCCTCTCCCCTGCAACTGATACTCTAAGACAGGACCTAGCCGACAGGGCATCCCCCTGCCAAGCCTTCAGAAGCGACAGGGCAACCTGACCCTATAACGGGGTGGAGATTAGCACTTAGACGAAGCCTTGGCTGGCCTTCTGTGATTCTTCATTTTATCCAGAAACGAATGGGAGTATATGATTGCACTAAGAACTGAATAACCAGGAGTTCCCGCCGAGGCGCAGTGGTTAACGAATCCGACTAGGAACCATGAGGTTGTTGGTTCGGTCCCTGCCCTTGCTCAGTGGGTTAACGATCCGGCGTTGCCCTGAGCTGTGGTGCAGGTTGCAGACGTGGCTCGGATCTGGTGTTGCTGTGGCTCTGGCGTAGGCTGGTGGCTACTGCTCCGATTAGACCCCTAGCCTGGGACTCTCCATATGCCGCGGGAGCGGCCCAAGAAATAGCAAAACGACAAAAACAAAAAACAAAAAACAAAAAAAACCCTGAATAACCAGACCCACTGGTTTTACCTTCAGACCTGAGTCAGGGAGTGCTGTCCACCCCCACTATGCCTCTACCGCCGCCCGCTCCGCCCGCCCCGCGCGCCTCTGGCATCCGCGGCCTTAGCAGAACTAGTGCTTCTCTCACACAGATGCGCTCGGGCCGCGGAGAGAACCCGCCGCGCCTCTGGCTCCAGCAGTGCCCAGGCCACGCGCCCGGAGGCTTCCGGTGGCTCCTGACCTTGAGCGTCGGCCCCGCCCCGGGCCCCCAGACGCCCCAACTCCCTTCAGATTGGCCCCGCCTCCGTCCCATATGATGGCCCCGCCCCGACCGCTCCAACCTATCGCGCCCCGGCTCCCCGGCGCTGCGGCCCCGCCCCGGCCCTGCTCCGACCTATGATGTCGCGGCTCCTACCCGCGGTCAGCGGCCGGGTCCCCGGAGTCCCGCCCACGCCGGCCATGGCTAGGGTGGTGGGCCTGCTGGCGCATCGTTGGTTCTCGGGCGCTTTCCGGGGGTAAGTGCTGAGCCCGGGCCCGCGGGTCTTGCAGGGGGCACCCGGTCCGCTATAGCGTCTCGGTGGCCGCTGGGTTTGCAAGTTTCCAGGACGGAGGGATGCCAGGCGTTCTCCTATGCGGCGGGCACCAGGGTCGGGACTGCGCAGCTGGGTCTCCCGGCCCCGCCGCGGGCTCCGAGGGGCTTTGCTGAGTGGGGGATTGGGGAGGACGGGCGAGCTGCCCTGAAGGTTCGCGCGCGCCCTGGGGTCAGGCTGCGGGTGACCTGTCCGCTCCTGGAGAACGTCCTGTTCCAGGGACGGTGGCGTGGCGGGTGCACAGCCAGGCAGCGCGAAATCCCGCACCGAGCTGTGCCCACGTGATGGGAAAACCCTGCCGGTTGCCTTCAGGGGGTCGGAGTCCGGAGTGATTTTTCCCGATTTTACGTAATAAACGGTCGTGTTTTGCCATTTTTTTTAGAAAACAGTCCTTTAAAATGAATAAATTTGCACTCTGTTTTGTGAGAACTTTAACATTTCGGCGTTCACAAACATTTGAAGTTTTCCTTTCATTTTCTGCTTAGGACTGAACGGCTGTTAAATTCACATAGGATGCATAGCTTTCCCCTTTTCGAATTAAAAAAATTCAGTTATTTAACATGAGACTTATAGAAGACCAGTTTTACTGAATGACACTAACTCAGGGTTTGAGGATGATACGTTTAAGTTGGGGTTTATTTGTAACTGTGATTTTAATTATCTTTGGTGCCATCGACTTGGCTATTCCAGGGTCATTGTTGGGAACATCCATTGTTTGTGACTCCTTGCTGGGCATGGAAGCTTTCTCCTCCCCTCTGCTTACTCTGCTACTTACCTGGAAGCACTTGCTGTCTGTGCTTTGCTTCCACCTGGCCCCTTAAACATCTCAGGATGAGGACTGAGGCTGTCTGCCCACCGGCTTCACCATCCAGGGCAGGTGGGGTTCCCTACCTCCAAGACAAAGAGGCATTCTCTGTCTGGAAAGCCAGCACGTGTCCATCTGCCCTTCTGAACACTGGCGTCTTCATTCGCCCCGCCTGTTGCTTGTGTACACACATTTTTTGCTGAGCAGACAGGAAGGAATTGACCGGACACTAGTTTATACTTTGTTAATTAGTGAGTATGTGACCAAGCAAAAGGGCCCATGAGCCCAGAAGGGCAGAAAGCCAAACTCTGAGTTGGCAGCGCACTGAGGATTTATTGCAGGGCGCTAAGCATGGGAGGGGGGTCTCAAGCCTCAGGGCCACTCCAGGTCTTTGAATTACAGTTTTGTTGTTTTTTTTTTAAAGAGGAAGAACAAAGAAACTGTGGTTAATCACCCTCTTGTGACATTTAATTGTTTGGAGTCAGGATGTCTCTCTGGCCGCGGGGTCCGTGGCTCCAAGGTCTGTTTGTTTCTCCTGCTCTGGAAAAACCACCTGAGTTTGGAGTTAACAGTGATGTCTCTGATAGCGATTTTAGTACAAAAAACCGTGTTTTCAGCAGCGGCAGTTTCAGTCATCGGACTCTGGTTGATTCTTGTTCACTTAGCACAGGACTGAGGTCAGAGAGGAATGAGGCTGTGGACGGCGAGAGAATCAAGAACTCAAGGCCAGATACAGCCTCTGCCGTTGACAGTGAGTCCCCCTGAAACCGAGTTCCCTTACGCAGCATGTATCTGGCCCCTGGGACGCGGGGGACAGAATTCTTTCGGTTAACTTACCCCCGTGGTCTCCATAGCCTTGTTTGTTTGGGGGGTGAGGATGGGGCAGGCTCATTACACTCAGAGCCTGTCTTCGCCAATATTTTATCTAACACAGCTTCGCTGCAGTAATTATAATTTCCTAAGCAACAGCTTACAGGACAATGTTTCGTAATAAGCCAGTAAAGAAATAACATACCCCAGGCAAAGGATTAAGTGCATTATTTTCTCAAGGAAGGGGAAAATGACAGAAATAAAGTCCACATTCAGCTGAGGTGTGCCTTTTCTCCGAGTTGTGGCTTCCAGAGGGAGATGGCTCTGCCATCCAAGCACTGATGTCCAGCTGCCAGCCTCCAAATAAAAATCCCTTGATGTTGGCACAGTTTATCGCTGTGGATGGGCAAGTGGATTCCTTGGTGGCTCCTGCATGGCTTCACCACTGCTGATGAGAGTTGTCCCCTTCGTGGAGTTCCCTGGTGGCTCAGTGGGTTAAGGATCCAGCATTGTCACTGCTGTGGCACGGATTCGATCCCTGGCCCAGGGAACTTCCAAAAGGGTGGGCACGGCAACAAAATAAAAGTCCCCTCCCCATAGTTGCTTCTTCATCGGTTCCTATTGCTGCACCCCCCCCCCCCCCGGCAGGGCCCCTGGGGCACTGAGCTCTGAATGCTTACCAACCAGAAATCTGGACCCAGCTCGCTTCATTCTCATATCAGAGCAACGTTACTTCTAAAAATAACTTGTGTGCTCTTTGCCGTAATCAAGTGGATTGAAACGACTTCACTGAAGTGGTGGCAGGTGGCTCTGCAGTCACACGAAGTCTTGCCTGCCTCCCTTGCATTTACGTGCTGTTTGCAGCAAAGTTACAGAGCTCCTTGGCTTCTGGCCGCTTCTCTCTCTATTTAATCTGAATTTTGCTCCATTACTCCGGTTAGCTTCTGTATTGGTTTCCCGGCAATGACACCACTGCCGTGGGCACCCAGGGGGTCGGGGCAAGTTTTGGGGAAGCTCTTTGCGGAGAAATATAGCACCTTGGTGGGCAAGGGCTGGGAAAGGTTAGAAACCCGTCCTCCTGTTTGCAGCCCTCTGCAGGTCATTCGTTGCCCAGCACCTCAGCTGCACGTGAGTGGGCCTGCGATGGCAGCCAGCCAGGAGGACTTTGCAAAGGCAATGAATCAAGTGAAACTCTTGAAGGAGGATCCAGGAAATGAGGTGAAGCTGAAACTCTACGCGCTGTATAAGCAGGTAAATGGCATCTCTAGCCGAGGGGTCCTCAGGTAGACAGGCTGAATGTTGCTCAAAAATGCACTCAATGTTTTTAGGGTTTGTGTCTTTCCTCTCAAGAGTGTGTGCGTGAGAATTTATTATAGCAGTGTTTGAAATACAATAAAGGCCAAAAGTAACCCCCCAGGATCCCGCTAGAGTAAGAGACTTCAAAGATAGAACCCCCAATGTGTAGACTTCGTTTGGCTCCTAATGAACGTCCATCAGCTGAAAAGGCTGTCTGGAGACAGTTGCGGAAATTTGAATATGGACGGAGTATCAGATGATGCCTAGGGATTATTCTTAATGGCGTCGTGTTTCTATAAGAAAATATTGATTTTTATTTTTAGGAATGCATCCTGGGTACATAGGGGTAAGATAGTGTAGTGTTGGGAGTCAGTAAAATAGTGAAATACCGTGGGGCTCCCTGGTAGCCTAGTAAGGATCCCTTGCTGTCACTGCCGTGGCGCAGTTTGGAGCCCCGGCCTGGGAACTTCTGCATGCCGCAGGCATGGCCAAAAAATTAAAAAATAAATGTAAAAATTAAGAAAAAAATTGTAAATAATGAAGCAAAAAAGGAAAGAAAAGAATGGATGGCAAAAAAAATGATAGTTATTGAATTTGGGTGATGAATATTGGGAATTCAGTATAATATTCTATTTCTGCCTATGTTGGGAAATTTTTATAACAAAATTCTAAAACTTACGTTTTTAAGTTGTAAGTATGTCTGGGAGTTCCCGTCGTGGCTCAGCGGAAACGAATCTGACGAGTATCCATGAGGACGCAGGTTCGATCCCAGACCTCACTCAATGGGATAAGGATCCGGCATTGTCATGAGCTGTGGTGTAGGTCGCAGTCGCGGCTTGAATCTGGCATTGCTGTGGCTGTGGTGTAAGCTGGCAGCTGCAGCTCCGATTCGACCTTTAGCCTGAAAACCTCCATGTGCCACAGGTGTGACCCTAAAAAGAGAAAAAATAAATAAATACCTAAGTGTTTTTTTAAAAAGTCAGAATGTCTGAAGCCTGTCCTGGGAAGTCAGCCCCTCCGGGCTCCTGTGGTTTTTTTTTTTTTCTTCTGTTTTTCCCTTCCTGTGGCTGGTGTGAGCCTCTACTTTCACATGGGTGTGTATAATAAAGAATTTAACTTTGCCCAAAAAGAGGTATGACGTTTGCCCTTGGCTTCTGGGAGGTAATTTCTAAGCCCTTGAAATGCCACGCGTGATAAAAATGTTTTTGTTTTGTTTTGTTTTTTGTCTCTTTGTCTTTTTAGGGTCACGCCCGTGGCATATGGAGAATCCCAGGCTAGGGGTCGAGCTGAGCCACAATGGGAAATCCCAGAATTTTTTTAAAGTACTTTTCCCAAACCCTTATCCTGCACTATTTTCATACACAGCAGTTATAACTTATTTTGGGGAGTGATAATTCAGTAGCATGTTTTTGTCTCTTCAATCTGTTGTTTGTGCTTTTTTTTTTTTTTTTTGGCTACTCTCAATGAAGTTCCTGGGCTCAGGATTGAACCTGAGCCACAGCAGTAACAATGCTGGATCCTTAACCCACTAGGCCACCAGGGAACTCCCTGTTTGTGCATTTTTAACAACGGCGCCATAGGGAGGCCAAGGGAGAGGGATGTTCAAATCAATGAGTGTACCTTGTGAAACTCTTTCGGAAGGGCAGGCGCATCGTGTGCCTTTCATGGATCCTAAATATTTAAGGCTCCGGTTTGTGTGTGCATTTGACCAGTAACTGCCCCTCCCCTTTTCACAGGCCACCGAAGGACCTTGTAATGCGCCCAAACCAGGCATGCTGGACTTTATCCTTAAGGCCAAATGGGACGCGTGGAATGCTCTCGGCAATCTGCCCAAGGTACACTTCCGGTCACTCTGCTCTTATTTTCCTCGCTCTGCTCCTAAAGGGAGGGGCTGCTTCTCACTGTGAAGCCGTGAGAGCTGCTGCTTCTCCACCCGGAGGTCCCTGTACTGAGCCGGAACCTGTCCTCGAGCCTCCCGGCGAGGTGCTCCCTGTTCACTCAGGGGGGGGGGTCTCAGAACTGCTTGTTCGTTGACCCTGGACCACGGTTGTCGATCGTCTCTCTGCAGGAAACTGCCAGGCAGAACTACGTGGACTTGGTGTCCAGCCTGAGTGCTTCATCCTGCAGCCAGGTGACACCTGCCGCGGACAAGAAACAAGCGGAAAGTGACAGCCTGGTGGTGACCTCTGAAGACGGCATCACAACGATCAGGTTGAACCGGCCGGCCAAAAAAAATGCACTCACCACCCAGGTAGCCTGCACTGCCCCGGGGGGTCCTGCCCTCCTCTTCTCCCTCTGCTTGTCGCGCTCGGGAGCCACCTCGCTTCAGCACCCTTCCTGTTTCTGTGATTGCTCCTGTTCAGTTTGTGCAGCGGGATTGGGCATGGTGGCCACTTCGTACAGCAGAGCTGGGCAGTCCTGTTTAGAACTCGCGAGCCCAGGGTGGGTCCTGCGTGCCTACAAGGCGCAGCAGCTTCGCTAATGATGGACACTCAGACAGGTGACATTAACGGCAGTGCCCACACATGGCTCTAAGAGATCGTGCCCAGGGGCTCCGAGGTCGGCATGGACGATGCCCGGCAGTAACTTCATGGCACTTAGACTGGGGAGGCGTTATAATCTCCTTGCACGGAGCTTTCTTTTGTACACGTAGAGGGAAAAAGGCGAAAGGACTTGGGTCATTACCCAGCTCCGCGTGAAGTGAGCGGCTTCACAAGAGCAGCGCTCGCCTTTGAATCGGCCGTGGAGCTAGAATGCTAACCCAGAAGAACCACTGTGGCAACCTCGGCGTCCATCCGTGGACGTGGACAAAGAAAATGGGGCACACGTGTGTGTACGGTGGCGGCATATAGTTCAGCCGTAAAAGAGGATGAAATCTTGCCACTGTGACACCTCGGGGGGACCTCGACGGCATGATGCTGGGTGAGGTCCGTCGGGTAGAGAAAGGCACCTACCTTAGGACGCGCCCTCGGTGCGGAGAAGAGCCAGCTCCTGCTGGCCAGACGGGGAAGGTCCAGACAGATCAAGCCAATCAGTCCTGGGTGAGCTTCGCAGCGTGGCGACCACGCCGGACAGCCCGTTGTCCACTTTAAAAGTTGCTCAGTTAGGATGTCTTCAAATTTCTTAGCGCGAGGGAAAAAAAAACCCAACTGTGTGTCGGGGACAGATGTTAAGTAGACTTACTGCGGTGCTCATTTTGCCGTGCATACGACTTTTAAATCATTGTGTCCTAGACCTGAAATGAATAGATGTTACACCTCATTTGAAAAAATAAATAAATCGCAGTGAGGAGGAATGGCTGCTTCAGCCCTTGCCCCTGGGAAAAAACGACTGAGACTTTATCGGGTGGTTGGCCCTGAACGGGGAGTGAAGTTCAGGAGAGCTGGCAGCCCTCTCGCTGCGCGTGTCATCTGTGTTGTAGCAGAAAGACACACCACAACTGAGAGAGTCTTAAGGAAGAAGTCCGTCAAGTTGGAGAGGCTCTATTCCAGTGACAAAACTTTTTCCTTCTCTCCGGACTCGTTCCTATGTAATCACGGTGGTACTTGTGGTACCTACGGTCCCCAGGGTGCCTTGTGTGTGTCGGGGCTTTGCACACAGAGGTTTCGTTCCGTTCCCACCAGGAGCCTGCTGTCACCAGCACCGAGCAGTACAGTAATTAGGTGAAGTCTTCCTTTGCTCCATGACCAGCAAGCCGGGGAACCTAGGTTGAGACCGATCCCTGCAGAGCGTGGGTTTGCCGGCGGACGTTTCGTGAATCCCCGGGTGCTGGTTGTGGTCACTTCACTTTTTCCTTGTCTCTCCCCTTTCCCAGATGTACCGAGACATCATGCGTGCGCTGGAAGCGGCGAGCGAGGACAGCTCGCGCATCACCGTTCTAACAGGTGAGAAATTTCCTTGGCTTTCTTAAGGCAGTTTCGGGGGGGGGGGTACTTTCTACGAGATAGGAAGTCGAATGCAGACGCTGTAAAGGTCTTGTCCAGCACTGGGACACTCCAGCGCCCAAGTACATAAAAAATATGGTAGACACGGGATTGGTATCTTTATCTTGTAAAAAGCAGATACACATTGGTAAGAAAAGCACTGAGGCTTATTAGATGAATCGACGAGTAGAATGAATACAGTTTATATGAGAAAGTCCAGGCATTGAACAAACAAGGAAAATGCAACCAGATCAATAACCACAAATACAGGAGTTCCCGTCATGGTGCAGCGGAAACAAATCCAACCAGGAACCATGAGGTTGCGGGTTCGATCCCTGGCCTCAATCAGTGGGTTAAGGATCTGGCGTTGCCGTGAACCATGGCGTAGATCGAAGACGCATTGCTGTAGCTGTGGTGTAGGCCGGCAGCTCCAGCTCCAGTTTGACCCCTAGCCTCCTGGGAACCTCCATATGCCATGTGTGCGGCCAACTAGCATCCATAAGAACAAGAATTTTATCCCTGGCCCCACTCGATGGGTGATGGATCTGGTGTTGTCAGGAGCGGCAGTATAGGTCAAAGATGTGGCTTGGATCTGGCGTTGCTGTGGCTGTGGTGTCGGCTGGCAGCTGCAGCTTCGATTCGACCCTTAGCCTGGGAACCTCCATATGCCGGAGGGGCAGCCCTAAAAAGAATGAAATACAGTTTTAAAAAAATGATGAGATACCATTTTATACTTACTCGAATTAACAAAATTTCAGATTATTCCTAATCCTGCCAAAGTTATGGAAGGATAAATGCCTCTAGACCCTTGCCGACAGCGGCGTTTCGGCTGTCAAAAGTGTACATGGGGGCGTTTGAGGATATGGTTGTGTACTTTGACCCAGGAAGGCCACTTACGGGGATTTATTTCAGGGAAATTATCCAAGAGGTGGGAAAGGCGTCGTGCAGGAAAGGCGATCTTTGCAGCATTGCTTGTAATTGTGAAAAGATGAACTCATTTTAAACATGTTGCTAGAATTGCAAAGCACGTTGTAGAACACCCACTGGGCGACTTTGTTTTTGTTTTTGTTTTTGTCTTTTTAGCCACACCCATAGCATGTGAAGGGTCCCAGGCTAGAGGCTGAATCGGAGCAGCAGCTGCCGGCCTGCACCACAGCCACAGCAATGTGAGATCCGAACCACACCACAGCTCACGGCAACGCCAGATCCTCAACCCGTGGAGCAAGGTCAGGGATCGAACCTGCATCCTCATGGATACGAGTCAGATTTGTTTCCCCTGAGCCACGACGGGAATGCCCCACTGGACTACTTATTGCACACACATTAAAAATTATGGTAGACTAACAATATAGGAAATGCGTAAACTATAATAAAAAAATTGGCAATCGTATCGGTACTGTAATTACAGCTGGAAAATATGGTGGCTGCCCATAGGCCTGGACTGGCGAGAACTTGGAGAATGGGCGTCACTGACCTTTGAAGGGGCTCTGTGTTCAGGGGTGAAGGCTGAGGGCTGGGACTCAGTTAACTTTGAGTTCCAGCCCTGGCTTCGTTCCTTGCTGCCTGCAGGCAGGTGGCCCCTGCTTCCTAGACAGATGCCAGTGTCTTCCTAACCCCATTAACATATGGTCACCAGAGGGGACTCGTGGCGAGGTTGGGGTTGGCCCATACACACTACCGTATACAGAATGGATAAATTAACCAGGACCTGCTCTACAGCCCAGGGACCTCTACCCAGTGCCCTGTGACGGCCAGTGTGGGGACGCGTCTGAAAAAGAATGGATACGGCTATATGTGTGCCTGACTCGCTTTGCTGTACACGTGAAGTCAGCTATACGCCAGTAAAATTTAAGAAAAAATGTTGGGAGTTCCCGTTGTGGCTCAGTGGTTAGCGACTCCAACTAGGCACCATGAGGTTGTGGGTTCGATCCCTGGCCTCACTCCGTGGGTTAAGGATCCGAGCATTGCCATGAGCTGTGGTGTAGGTCGCAGACGCGGCTGGGATCTGGCATTGCTGTGGCTGTGGCGTAGGCTGGTGGCAACAGCTCCGATTGGACCCCTGGCCTGGGAAGCTCCATATGCCGCAGGTGCAGCCCTAAAAAGACAAAAAAAGAAAAGAAAAGAAAAGAAAAAATGTTGAAATGGTGCTGTGAGATGATTCAGGCCGGCAGAGCACACAGCAGGCACTCGAGAGGTGGGGGGTTGTTACTGTGCAGAAGCAGGAGGGGTTTTCTTTTGTTTTGATTTTCATTACAACTTGCGAAGTAAGTAACATCCCGTAGAGCTATCAGACAGCTTTTAGTATAAAATAGAGATGAGGAGAGAGAGAGCTTCCTACTAGCTGACGGGGGAGTGGAGGGCTCGGCACCGAAGCGGCCTGGCGTTTCCCGGGTCCGCCTGGAGAATGGAGAACAGACACCCTCTGGAAGGGGCCTTGGTTTGATAGCGGAGAAGAATGTTGTATTTTTTTAGTTAACTTTTTTTTTAAGAGAAAGTATAGCATAGGCACACGGCTTATTAAAAAATCCAAGGACCTTAAAAAGGTCTTGAGCCAAACTCCATCTCACTCTCCTTGGAATCCGGGTCCTGCTTCCTTGCAAATTCAGATTTTCTCGATGCCTTCCAGAAACTGCCTGTGCATGTCCGTGTGTGTGTGTGTGTGTGTGTGTCTCCCCCCTCCTTTGTAAACAGAAAAGGAAGCCCAGAGCAGACGCGTGCTGTGCCCACTCGTAACAGCAGAGCCTAAAAAAGTGTTCTCTGCTGGCATTTAGACAGCTCAGCTTTCTCTTTGGGGACACAAAGTCTGAAAGTCTTTGGATTCCATAATTTATTTCGTCATGTATCTATTTATTTATTTATTCATTTATTTACTTTCTGTTTTTTGTTTGTTTTTTTGTCTTTTAGAGCAGCACCCTCGGCATGTGGAGGTTCCCAGGCTAGGGGTCCAATTGGAGCTGTAGCTGCCGGCCTACACCACAGCCACAGCAACGTAGGATCCGAGCCACATCTGTGACCTACACCGCAGTTCACGGCAACGCCAGATCCTTAACCCATGGAGCGAGGCCAGGGATCGAACCTGCATCCTCATGGATCCTTGTCAGGTTCGTTAACGCTGAGCCACGCCGGGAGCGCCTCGTATCTATGTATTGATGAGCAGGTACATCCCACTCACTAGTCTTTTCCTGTTAAAATCAGGCTGCACGGAGTAGCCTTGGGTGTGTGTCGTTCAGTGAACATGCGGACTTGTCTGGAGGAAATGCAGCTGCTGAGTTGACATCAGTAGCCACCCCAGCCAAGACGGCACACTCTCGGCTTGCGGAGCCCCGGTTGCAGGGCTTTAGTTCATTTGGCAGCTGAATCCCAAGCTCGCTGGCAGTAACCCTGCGAGGCTGGGCCCTCTTCTTCCTCATCTTTTACGGGTGAGAAAACTGAAGGGCGGAGTCTGCACAGAGCTTTTCCTTTGGTTTCTACACAGGCTTCGCTTTGGGTGTTTGCTTCCTCTTTTGTGCCAAGCATATTCCATGGGAACAGCAGTACCTTTACTTTCCAGAAAGAATTTCTTTGGTTTTCTATTCTTGTGAGCAATTCGTCGCTTATTGTTTAAACTCAGAGATGATCAGTTTTCCTGATTTTACTTTCTTCCGTTCTGTTAAAATTTTATCTGTATTGGCTGCGTCTAGAAATCTCTACCTTGAGGGTTAGACATTGAAAAATGGCCACTCTTTCGTACCACCCAGGAACACTTAAAAAAGTAAGTTCATTCTTGACTTTTTTTAGGTGTGGAGTCACGAATGTATCAGTTAGACTTGCCTTTCTAACTCATGTTATATAGATTCTCTAAAGTCTATTTTCTCTTCCCTTTTTTTGGCTGAGCCCGCGGTATGCAGAAGCTCCTGAGCCACAGCAGGGACAACACCAGATCCTTCTTTTTTTAGGGCTGCACCTGCGGCATGTGGAGGTTCCCAGTCTAGGGGTCAAAACAGAGCTGCAGCCACTGGCCGACAGCACAGCCAGAGCAACACCAGATCCGAGCCACGTCTGCAACCTGCACCACAGCTCATGGCAACACCGGGTCCTTAACCCACGGAGCGAGGCCAGGGATCGAACCCGCATCCTCATGGATATGAGTGAGGTTCGTTTCCACTGCACACAACAGGAACTCTAACACTGGTTCCTTAACCTGCCGAGCCACCAGGGAGCTCCCAGTTCATGTGTTTTTAAGTCAGCGTGCAGCTGACTCACCAGTCTGTAAAGTTGGATAGGAATTATATGTGGTTCACCAGTGTATTTCCAGAGCTTGGCATGGAGCCTGGCATGTGCTAGATGCCTGCTAAGGACTGGGTGGATGCGTGGTGAATCGGTGGGTTTTGCTTTCAGGAAGTGGGGACTATTACTGTAGCGGCAATGACCTGACCAACTTCAAGGATATCCCCCCTGACAAAGTAGAGGAGAGAGCCCAGAGCAGCGCCGTCTTACTGAGGTAAGCGTGACGCTTGTCGGATCCCTGCTCATCCAGGCGGTCCTCAGCTGGGCAGAAGTAAAACAAGGGCTGCTTTGGTTCCGTGGAACGAGTTGGGACTTTGGACGTTGCTCACACTGAGTTCTCTCCTCCCGAGGGGGGAACTGAGCAAGTTCTCACCCGGCCAGAGGGAGGCCTGGCTTCCACGACGGCGGCTACCCGGAGACTTGAAGTGGCCTCAGCCGTCTCCTCCCGCCTCGGTGACCCCAGCCCCACCCAGCCCCCGCATGCCTGGTGGCACTGAGCTGTGACTGAGCCCAGCCCGACCTGAGCCCACAGCTGCCGGGCGGCCCTACCCTGATGCCCAGAGCCCTAGACGGGTAGCAAGGCGGACTTGGAGCTTCTCTCGGTGCCATTCAGACGGGGTCCATGGTGCATCCAGCACGGGAGCCGGGGCCTGGCGACACGGGAGGCGGAGCCACTGCTGGCTCCTGCGGAAACGTACCCGGCCTGGCCGGGGACAGGCCGTGCCTCGGGCTCGCACTGTCCTGCCTGCTTCCACAGAGCCACTTGGAAACACCTAAGCCGCCTTTTCTGTTTCCTTGCCTGCAGGGACTTTGTGGACCGTTTCATAGATTTTCCTAAGCCTCTGATTGCCGTGGTCAACGGTCCAGCCGTGGGCATCTCCGTCACCCTCCTCGGGCTGTTCGATGTCGTGTATGCGTCCGACAGGGTGAGTCAGGTGGCGCGGACGCGGCAGGTCATACGAGTGAAAGTGAGACCTGGGTTCGCTCTCCCGTTGCTCGTAGAGAACAGGTCACACACGGTTTGTGGCAGAGTCGACTGAAGCGCAATTTTTCCCAAAGCATTCGTTGAACTGGACGCATTTGTATTCTCCCTTCACCATGAACTGAATCTTTCTCAGCACCAATGTGCTGCACGTGGTGCCAGCTCTGCTGTGTTCCCATCGCTTTCCTCTGAAGTCGGCGGGGGACCTTCAGAGCCTCTGGGGGGGTGGGTAGAGCAGCTTTGGAGGGTATGCGAGTGAGTTAGCTGATCATTTTGTCCACGTACATGGATTCTGGAGTTGAGAATTCTAGAATAAGAAAGGGCTCTCGGGCGTCATCTGTTTCCCTCCCTCCTTTGCAGAGGAGAAAACGGAAGCTCTGCGCTGTTACCTGCCTCGTGGTCACCGTTGGATGACTGATTTTTAATTGCTCCTCATTCTATAGTAGTAATAGATGTCATAGCAGAAACTAAAATTTTGGAAAATACGGAAAAACACGCAGAGAAGAGATAATTTACAAATCCCTCCTTATCTCGCCAGAGAAAAACCGTGCTAACGTTTCGCTTATTTCACTTGTCTTGTTTAACCAAATCCCTGATGCTGGAACCCCAGCCTCTTTCCAGCATTTGTCATTATAAGCAGAGGGG
Source organism: Sus scrofa (assembly GCF_054392235.1). Lineage (NCBI taxonomy): Eukaryota > Metazoa > Chordata > Mammalia > Artiodactyla > Suidae > Sus > Sus scrofa. Next base: position 2,467,079 of record NC_139389.1, on the reverse strand, counting down.
CTGATCGCAGAACCTTTACCTGAGAACTTAGACTGTAGAGCTGCTGAGCCTCTCTTAGGGTGAGGCCACTCTTAGCGCGACAGTGCTTTGGTGGCGGTCACATGTGCTGATGTCACATGCGCTGATGTAAAGCCTTGCGGGGAATGTTTGGTTTTACTGCTGCGGGGATTCCTGGTTTTGTTGGGAGGTATTTTCTCCACTAATAGGACCATATGTTATAGGGTCCTTACCTCTTTGGTGATTTTTTCCTGGATTCTGTCCAATCAGATTGGGCGTATCGGCGGATCTAATTCTCATTAGTAACCTTCCCGTAAGAGTAGCCGGTGAGGCTCTAGCCAGGCCGCCTGGCCTTTGTAGGTGGGAGGCTCAGCTCCGAGGCGGGATCAGCGGGCACAGCCTCTGTGTTACACGACCAGTTCAGGGACCTGCTTTGAGCAGAGTGGGGTCACAGGTTCCTGACCTGAACTGGGGTCTCAGTCTTCAGAACTTGGGGGCCCATGTGAGTCTCGTCCTGCTTCTCTCACTGGGCCTCCGTGATGGTCACGTGATCATCTTCCAGAGACTCCTCGGGCTCCGTCTTAGGACACAACTTGGGTTAAAACCGAAATCGGAGAGGGGTGTGTGTATGGGATTTAAATGCTAAAAGGTTGGGCCCAAAGTAAAATATTTGACACATATCGACCACTGCTAAGAGTTCACCCAGCTGAATTAAATAAACCAAAGTTCAATTTAAAATCAGGGAAAGACCAGAGCCCCGTCGTGGCGCAGTGGTTAACGAATCCGACTAGGAACCATGAGGTTGTGGGTTCGGTCCCTGCCCTTGCTCAGCGGGTTAAGGATCCGGCATTGTTGTGAGCTGTGGTGTAGGTTGCAGACGCGACTTGGATCCCGCGTTGCTGTGGCTCTGGTGTAGGCCGGTGGCTACAGCTCCGATTCGACCCCTAGCCCAGAAACCTCCATATGCTGTGGGAGCGGTCCTAGAAAAGGCAAAAAGACAAAAAAAAAAAAAAAAGACAAAAATAAAATAAAATCGGAAAGACCATGTGGAGAGGAACTCATTTTGCCCAATTTATTGTTACTGGTTTGTGAATGTAAATTAACAGGAGTTCCCATCGTGGCTCAGCAGAAACGAATCTGACTAGTGTCCTAAAGGATACAGGTTCGATCCCTGGCCTTGCTCAGTGGGTTAGGGAACCTTTGCTGTGGCTGTGGTGTGGGCTGGCGGCTGCAGCTCTGATTCAACCCCTAGCCTGGGAACTTCCATATGCCGTGGGTGGCGGCCCTAAGAAGACAAAAAATAAATAAATAAATGTGGGTTAACTTTTAACCCTTGTGACCAAAGTCAGGTTTTGGTTTTTGTTTTGTTTTTTAATGCCTGTACCCACGGTATATGGAAGTGACCAGGCCAGGGACTAAATCCGATCTGCAGCTGCAACCTGCACCACAGCTGCAGCAAAACTGGATCCTTGAACCCACCGCACAGGGCCGGGGATCAAACCCGCCCCTCCACAGGGACCCAAGTTGCTGCAGTCAGACTCTTAACCCGCTGCGCCACAGTGGGAACTCCCCAAAGTATTCTTTATTATGGGTCATAGTTACTGGCTGCCCATTAGCTTTTCTGTTGGCAGATTTTCTCTTCGAGTTAATAAAAAGCTGGGAATGCCAGCAGCGAATATTTGAGTGATTTCCCATTGGTAGATGCTCTCTTGATGCAGCTGATATGAACTCGGTGAATGCCTACGTGAATTACCCTGTGGGGCAGGTGCTCTCAGCCATGTTTGGCAGGTGAGGAAGCTGGCACAGAGGTTAAACTCCAGGGCCACTGAGCAGCCTGCTGCCAGCGTCTAACCCTTAGCGACAGCTACCGCTCTCTTTCTGAAAATAAGCTAAATGTGTGCTGATAATTGTGCTAATAAGGTCAGCGCCTCTTATTATCAGCTTTGTTTGTGGCTCCTTATCCAAGCTGGCTTCTTTTTTCAGTTTTTTAGTTGTGTTGCTTAGGTTGCGACTTCTCAGTACATTTTCTCGAATAAGCTTTCTTTTAGAAGAAAAAGAGAAGAGGAGTGACCTCCATAACTGTTTATCTTTTTATGATTTTGATTTGTTTGCTTTGTACATTGTATGTTTATAAGTTCTAATACCATTCATTTCAAAACACACTGTATCTGACGATGGGAAACAAAGCCTATTCTGTTTACAGAATTGTCAATTATAAATTAATTTCCTTTCATAAGAACGTTTCATTCATCCAGAAACACACAAAAGTATTTCTGAGATCTAGGGGGAAAATGGCTCTGTACTCTAAAGTACCAGTATTAAAGTAGTTTCTAATATTTAAAGACAATCAAAAAAACTCTGGGGCAAAATGCAGACGAATGGCAGACGGAGGGAACAGTTTTTCCACTCACACCGTAGAGGCTCATCTTTCTACAGAATGTGTTTTAAATATGTTCATAAAGTGATGGGTCAACAACTTAACATAAAAAATAGAAAACAAAGTATAGACGGCGCCTTAAAACATAGGAGAAAGATGCCATTAAGAAAGGACTTATAAACGGAATATGCAAAGGACTCTTACAACTGGATAATAAGGAGTTCCCGTCGTGGCGCAGTGGTTAACGAATCCGACTAGGAACCATGAGGTTGCGGGTTCGGTCCCTGCCCTTGCTCAGTGGGTTAACAATCCGGCGTTGCCGTGAGCTGTGGTGTAGGTTGCAGACGCGGCTCGGATCCTGCGTTGCTGTGGCTCTGGCGTAGGCCGGTGGCTACAGCTCCGATTCAACCCCTAGCCTGGGAACCTCCATATGCCGCGGAAGCGGCCCAAGAAATAGCAACAACAACAACAACAACAAAAGACAAAAAAGACAAAAAAAAAAAAAAAAAAAGAAAGGACTTATATTTTTTTTTTTTTTTTTTTTTTTTTTTTTTTGTCTTTTTTGTTGTTGCTATTTCTTGGGCCGCTCCCGCGGCATATGGAGGTTCCCAGGCTAGGGGTCGAATCGGAGCTGTAGCCGCCAGCCTACGCCAGAGCCACAGCAACGCAGGATCCGAGCCTCGTCTGCAACCTACACCACAGCTCACGGCAACGCCGGATCGTTAACCCACTGAGCAAGGGCAGGGACCGAACCCGCAACCTCATGGTTCCTAGTCGGATTCCTTAACCACTGCGCCACGACGGGAACTCCCAGAAAGGACTTATAAACAGAATATGCAAAGGACTCTTACAACTGGATAGTGAGGAGTTCCCGTCGTGGCTCAGTGGTTAACGAATCTGACTAGGAACCGTGAGGTTGCAGGTTCGATCCTTGCCCTTGCTCAGTGGGTTAAGGATCCGGTGTTGCCGTGAGCTGTGGTGTAGGTCGCAGACGAGGTTCGGATCTGGCGTTGCTATGGCTGTGGTGTAGGCCGGTGACTACAGCTCCGATTAGACCCCTAGCCTGGGAACCTCCATATGCCACAGGAGGGGCTCAAGAAAAGGCAAAAAAAAAAAAAAAAAAGGACAAAAATAAATAAATAAAAATGCATTTTAAAAAAACTGGATAATAAGACAACCCATCCAACTTAAAAATAGCGGGCAGAGTACTGCAAGTTACTTCCCCAAAGATACCGCAGACGGCTGACGAGCACATAAATGCTGCTCTTCACGCTACACCCCTGCTAGGTGGGTGAACTTGGAAAGACCCATCACAGCGTTTAGGGAAGTCGGAACTCTGCACCACTGGTGGCATCTTAAACGGTGGGTCCCCTTGCAGAATAGTTTGGCAACATCTTAGAAAGTGAAGCACGCATTTCCCACGGGGCCCAGCAACGCCACCCCCAGGTACCTCCCACGAGCAAGCACTAAAAATCCATGTCCTTAATGACTGTACCCACAACACCCCGCCCACTGGATGCCACAGCGGCGTCCGTCGGTGAGTGGACAGACAAGTCACGGCACAGCCACACAATGGGATCCTGCTCAGAAAGAAGAAGGAACAAGCCCTAAGACACCACAGCATGGTGACTCGTGGCCCTTATGCCAAGGGCAGCAGCTACAAAAGGAGGAAGGCTACAGAATGTATGATTCTACTTAGATACCTTCCAGAAAAGGTAAAACTATAGGAACAGAAAAGCAGATCTCAGCGGTTGCTCGGGGGTCGGGGGACAGATGGACAGCAGAGGGGCCGGGGGAACTCAGGTGATGCGGACACCTTGTATCCTGGTGGTGGTGGCTGCGTCGCTGTACCCCTTTGTTAAAACCACCCGACTGCACACTTGGAGAGAGCGGATTTGTGTCTACACAGGCAGACCTCGGAGATACTGCGGGCTGGGTTGCAGATCAACATAAAGCAAACCTCACGATAAAGGGACTCGAGTCGTGGGATTTTGTCGGTTTCCCAGTGCCTTTCAAGTTATGTTTACATTACCCTGTCGTGTGTTAAGTGTACAGTAGCACCATGCCTAAGACAACAATTAGGCGTTTAAAAACAACGGCCTTAATTTAGAAATAAAGCTGCTGGGAAAATGACACCCAGAGACCCGCTCGACGCAGAGCGGCCACAAACCTTCCGTTTGTAGAAGTCACAGTATCTGTGCAGCAAAGCACAGTGAGACGGGTCTGCCTGTCCAGTGATACACGCTAATCATAACTTTTTCATGTCCTTCAGTTCGGTGTGGTCAGGAGGCTGCAGACAATGATTTTTTGAAATGACACATGAAAACTGTTTTTTTTTTTTTTCTCCAAAAAGGCAACATTTCACACGCCCTTCAGCCACCTCGGCCAGAGTCCAGAAGGATGCTCCTCTTACATTTTTCCGAAGATGATGGGCCCAAGCAAGGTAACTGCTGGACGCCTTCCAGCTAAATGGCAACGCGTCATCTCCCTTCCAGAAGAAATCCCCAGCTCTGTTATTCCCCTCGATAAGAGAGAGGAGAGAGAAGCGAATCGTTGGCTCCCCAACTCTGAGCAGTTTCAGAGGTGGGGGAACCCGGCTGGGGGACGTGTCCAGCAGGAGGGGGAACGGGAAGCTCAGGCTGCGGCTCCCCAGTTGCGGGTCACCCTAAGCTGGGTGCCCGGTGCCCGCCCCGCAGCGACCCCGGCCTCCGCAGCCTGCCTGCCTTCCCCCCCCATCCCCGCTTCCTTTTTTCCCTTGGCTGCCCCCGTGGCACATGGAAGTGGCCGCTCAGATCTGTCCCTGGGGTTGTGGGGGCCTAGGCGGCCCCACTCTGCCACTGCCCCTGAGGGGACAGTGACAAGGCCGAGAGCCAGCGCGGAGGGAAAGGCGTAGCAAATGCTCCAAGATCTGGAGGGGGCAGGAATCGAGCCTCTGTTCAGTGCTGTCAGGTGCTCGTTGAAAATCCCTCTGTGTTTCTCTGGGTGTGTTTTAAAGCTCTTCTGTTCTGTGCTCTGAATTGTGACACAGACTTTAACTTTGAAAGGCTGGACAGAACCCCAGCTCTAAGGCTTAGAGCACTGGGTTAGGAGACAGTGTTTGCTTTTCTGGAAGAGAAGCTGCACACAGAGAGAAGGACATTGACCTCGTGAGCCCGGCTTGGTCAGAAACAGAGCGTTCGTCTGCCTCACTTTCCTAAGTTACCTGGGCAGGTACAGAGAACTGTCAGGGCCAGAGCACTGTGTGAATTTGCAGGGAAGGGCATTTTGAAAGTTGGGGTTTCTAAAAGTTCGTTGGCATTCCCTATGGGCATAATTTTTCTTTTTTTTTCTTCTTTTAAAAGAATAATTGTGTATAAAACTGAAACTCACGGAGTTCCTGTCATGGCTCAGTGTTTAACGAATCCAACTTGTAACCATGAGGTTGCGGGTTCAGTCCCTGGCCTCGCGCAGTGGGTTAAGGATCCAGCGTTGCCGTAAACTGTGGTGCAGGTCACAGACGAGGCTCAGATCCTGTGTTGCTGTGGCTGTGGTGTGGGCTGGAGGCTACCGCTCCGATTGGACCCCTAGCCTGGGAACCTCCATATGCCTTGGGTGTGGCCCTAAAAAGACAAAAACAAACCAACGAAAAAACCCCAGAAACTCAACAGTTGGCACGTGTGGGAGAGTCAGCAGTGCCCCTGGCTCCCCGCTCCTGCCTCCCCAGCCTAGACACACACAGACGCAGCAACTGCTGCAAGCCTTCTAGAAAAAGCCTAACTGGCGTCTGCACACAGGTGGCAGACCTTCGACTGGGGGCTCCTCAGTCTCCTCCGCGGGGAATCCCGGCAGCACCTCAGAGAGCAGGAGTGAATGTCCCTGTATCGACGGACAGCAGTTGGTTCTGACCCGTCTCACTCTCGCCTTTCATTTCAGGCCGCGGAGATGCTCATCTTTGGGAAGAAGTTAACCGCACGAGAAGCACTTGCTCAAGGACTTGTTACTGCGGTTTTTCCTGATGACACCTTTCAGAAAGAAGTTTGGGCCAGGCTGAAGGCATATGCAAAGCTCCCCCCAAATGTTAGGATTCTTTTTTTTTAATGAACCCTATTAGTATCCATGAGGACATGGGCTCGAGCCCTGGCCTCGTGCAGTGGGTTAAGGATCTGGCATTGCTGTGAGCTGTGGTCGCAGACGAGGCTCAGATCCCAAGTTGCTGTGGCCGTGGTGTAGGCTGGCAGGTGCAGCTCCAATTCAACCCCTAGCCTGGAAACGTCCATATGCTGCAGGTGCGGCCCTAACAAAGAGGGGGTGGGGAGATTTCTAGGAGAATCCCACTCCTGTTAGAAAACTTTTTTTTTTTTCCTCCCTTTTTCAGCCGCACTTGGAGCATATGGAAGCTCCTGGGCCAGGGATGGAATCCGAGCCACAGGTATAACAATGCCAGATGCTTAACCCAGTGCCCTGGGCTGGAGATCCAGCCTTTGTAGCTACTGCAGAGACCCCACCAGATCCTTAACCCACTGCTGCATAGCAGGAACTCCTAAAATACCTCTTATCATCACTATGGGTTTTGTTTTTTCAGGCTATGAGAATTGCAAAACGGCTCATGAGGCATCAGGAGAAGGAGAAGTTGCATGCGGTTAATGCGGAGGAAAGCAGAGTCCTGGCAGAGAGGTGGGTGTCCGATGAGTGCATCACGGCCATCGTAGCCTTCTTGTCCAAGAAGGCGAAGCTATGACGCCTGCCACAGCCCAGGACTTCCCAGCAGCTGGTTCTGAGTGCCAGCTGCCGAACCAAAGAGGCGTCATCGTGCCTTTTTTTCAGCGCTAACTAGCAGGTGGGGTGATTTTATTTCAGCGGAGCCCTGCTGAAAAGGGATGTGAAACGGGCTTTGAGAAGGGAGGCAGGTGGGGGGCAGGGGGCAGGCTCACGTCCTTGGCCATGAACCGCTGCTGCCAGGCGCACCGAAACATCGTGCCTGGCACCCTGCTCTGAAAAGCCGTCACCGCGTGGCAGGCTGAGACCGTGTCTTCGAAAACCACGACAGCACTCTGCCGTCCACACAGAGTCACAGACTTGATCGGCCCAAACACCGCCAGCTTCTGGGTGACCGAGTCCAGGTCCTCGGCGGGTCGCATGTTCTTTTTCAGCCATCTGGCGGGAGGAGCAAGCGGAAGGGGCATTACCAGGGAATACATACGACTTTAAGTTTCACTGACACCCCCCCCCCCCCGCCATAATCAATAAAAAAGCACAAAGGGAGAATCAGATTGTTCGTTTGGAAAGCAATGATCTGAATCAACAAGCATTTCCTCAATTATCAGGTCTTTATTATCTGTCTCGTTTTTGTAAACATTCTCTTTTTTGCAATATTTTTGTTTTGTTCTTGGGTTTTTTGTTTGTTTGGCCTCACCCACGGCATGAGGAAGTTCCAGGGCCGGGGATGAAACCCGCACCTCACCTGCAGCCTGAACCACAGCAGTGACAACGCTGGATCCTTTACCCGCTGTGCCTCACAGGGAACTCCTTCATTCTTTTTTTTTTTTTAGGGCCACACCTGCCGCATATGGAGGTTCCCAGGCTAGGGGTCGAATCGGAGCTGTAGCCGCCAGCCTACGCCACAGCCACAGCAATACCAGCTCCGAGCTGCATCTGTGGCCACCACAGCTCCTGGCAACACCGGATCCTTAACCCACTGAGCGGGGCCAGGGATCGAACCCACAACCTCATGGTCCCCAGTCGGATTCAATTCTGCTGAGTCACAACAGGAACTCTGGGAACTTCTTCATTCTTGTTGAACGTGGTATTTTATAAACGGCTCATGTGAAAGCTGCCTTCACTGTCCTTGCATCTTTCTGCTTTGACGTGTGTCCTTGGACAGACAAGGGTGTGGTTCCGGGGGCTATGCCGGGGCCGTGGGCTACCTGCTCTTCTAAGCGTCCGCGTTACTCTCTCACCCTCCGGCATCGGCATGTAGGTAGCCACCCCACCAAACATCCACCTTCTTAGTTCTTAATTTCTTTTTTTCTGTCTTTTTAGGGCTGCACCTGTGGCATGTGGACGTTCCCAGATCGGGGGGTTGAATCAGAGCTGCAGCTGCAGTCGGAGCCTACGCCACAGCCACAGCAACGCCAGACCCGAGCCGCATCTTCGACCTAGACCACAGCTCTCGGGCAACGCCCTATCCTTAACCTGCTGAGCAAGGCTAGGGATCGAACGTGTGTCCTCATGGATACTGGTCAGATTCCTTTCCATTGAGCCATGTCGAGAACACCTTAGTGCTTCACTTTTTAATTCCAGAAATCCTAATCCAGAACATTCAGTCTTGGGAGTTCCCATTGTGGTTCAGCAGGTTAAGAACCCAACTAGTATCCATGAGGATGCAGGTTCGATCCCTGGCCTTGCTCAGTGGGTTAAGGATCCAGCGTTGCTGCAAGCTGCTGGGTAGGTCACAGATGCAGCTGCAGCTCCCATTTGACCTGCGAGCCCAGGAATTTCCATATGCTGCAGGTGTGGCCCTAAAAAGAAAAAAAGTTCAGTCTTATAGAAAATATATTAAAACTCACACCGTTAATGTTAATTGAGCTCTCACTATTTTCTCTAGTGCTTAATGCCCACAGTCACATTTTGTCATTAAGAAGCAATGCCAGGAGTTCCCGTCGTGGCGCAGTGGTTAACGAATCCGACTAGGAACCATGAGGTTGCGGGTTCGGTCCCTGCCCTTGCTCAGTGGGTTAACGATCCGGCGTTGCCGTGAGCTGTGGTGTAGGTTGCAGACGCGGCTCGGATCCCGCGTTGCTGTGGCTCTGGCGTAGGCCGGTGGCTACAGCTCCGATTGGACCCCTAGCCTGGGAACCTCCATATGCCGCGGGAGCGGCCCAAGAAATGGCAAAAAGACAAAAAAAAAAAAAAAAAAAAAAGAAGCAATGCCAAGAATTAAAAGTGAAGGGCATTCCCGTCATGGCGCAGTGGAAACGAATCCACCTAGGAACCATGAGGTTTCAGGTTCAATCCCTGGCCTCGCTCCGTAGGTTAAGGGTGTGGTGTTGCTGTGAGCTGTGATGTGGGTCACAGATGCGGCTTGGATCTGGCGTGGCTGTGGCTGTGGTGTAGGCCAGCAGCTATATCTCCAGTTCGACCCTTAGCCTGGGAACTTCCATATGCCATGAGTGCGGCCCTAAAAAGAACAAAAATCTCCAGATGATTTCAACAGAACCAGGGCACATGCAGCATAATAGTCCCCCTGTCCATGATACAAACCAAAACTCTTGGACATGCAAAGACTGTGAAAATACAGGCGCACTCCAGTGAAGAAAAGACAACACATGTGACTCCTGAGATGCCCTAGATGTTGGCATTTTCACACAAAGACCTGAAAGCAGTCCTTATAACTGTGCTCTACCAGGTAAAGAAAAACACACTTGAAATTATTCAAACTATGACTTCTCAGCGGGGAAACTACAAAAGAAGAACCAAATAAAAAATTTGGAACTGAAAATCTGAAATTAAAAAACCACTCTCTGGAGGAACTCAGTAACAGCATAGATGATGGAGTCAGTGACCCAAGATAAATCCGTAAAAACTTCAGCATGTGAAATACGGAGAGAAGAAACGGGCAGATGAATAAGAGTGACAACAGCGAGATACTGACCCGGAAGTTTGAGGTTGTCTTCCCTCCCAAAAAATCAAGTAATCAACTAGTAGAAACCAGTCAAACATCTACAGCAAGCAGGTGAATGCCCATCGAGAAAAAAAAATCACATTGAAGATGTTAGCAGCAGAGTTCCCGTCACGGCTCAGTGGTAACAAACCTGTCTAGCAGGGTTGATCCCTGGCCTCGCTCCGCTAAGGATCCAGTGTTGCCAGGAGCTGCAGTGTAGGTTGCAGATGCGGCTCGGATCCGGCGTGGCTGTGGCTGTGGGATAGACCTGCAGCTGTAGCTCCAATTTGACCCCTCGCCTGGGAACTTATAATATGCTGCAGGTGTGGCCATAAAAAGACAAAAAAAATTTAATAATTGAAGGAAAGAAAATACACCAAAAGAAATTGAGAAGGGGATTAAAATACGTCAACGCACACACACACACACAATCAAGTTAACACAAAGGAAAGCAGCAGTCACGGAGGAAACCGGCAAAATCGTGGTACGACGCACACAGAACAAGATGCTGAGAAAGCATGTGCGTCTCTCTGTGTGAATGTCAATGTGTGAAACACTCCAGAAAAACGCAGATGGACGGGATGGATTTAAAAAATCACCTGACTCATCTGTGTGCTGCCAGTGCAGTTCACTTCCAGTCTCGTGTGATGCGCAGGTTAAAGGATGAAGAAGAGGTACTCCAGACAAAGAGTAAAATGGTAAAACTATTTTAGAGGAGGATGGCTCTCTCTTTTTTTTAAGATGAAATAGACTCAAAAACTTACAAACACAGATCCAGTGTTGCTGCAGCTGTGTGGCAGGCCAGCAGCTACAGCTCCAATTTGACCCCTAGTCTGGGAATTCGCATATACCACAGATACGTCCCTAAAAAGAAAAACACCACCACTAACAACAAAAACCAAACAACAAAACCAAAAAACACCTGCATAGGACAAAAGTTAGACCCCTACCTGACAACTATGGTCGACATCGGGGGCTCCTTTGTGGTTTTATTCCACACGTGGCATTTCTTCCACCCCTGATTTTCATTGTTGGCTTTCCTTCTCCACAGGGGCATACTGCTTGGTTTTGGGGTCAGATGAATCTCTTTGGGGAACTGATGTCTTTCTAAGATCCTTTCTAAGCCAGAGAATTCAGAATTTTCACCTGATAATAGAATAAGCGTTATTGCAATTCAATATTCCTTTTTGTCGTTTTGCATAGCAAAGCTAACGTGGGATTAATTTGAGAAAGAAAGAATGCTCGTGCTGCTTCATTACTATTTAGTTCTGTCATTTCTTTATTCCAAAAATATCAGTGAGCAAAATTTCCACCTTCGCCTGGTCCTAGATCTCTAATAGATGCACAGCAAGCCACGAGTGAGCGAATGAACAGATGTGCTGGGTTCCACCACAGACACGGCACGTAATCGGTGTGATCTGCGCATGCCTCAAGCGAATGGCAAGTGACTTTATAATTGTTTTGCATCTTCAGAGATGCTAACCTCACTCTGCACTGACATCACGTCCACTACTTCACGCTGACCTCCGTTGGTCCCTAACCAAACCGCCCCATCCACCGTGAGACAAGGGCTTGTGCCGGAATGCGATGCTTCCTTCACCAAAACTGTCTTACACCAAAGGAAGAAGAGAAGCGGGCAGAGAGGAGGGGAGTCGTTGGACGACGTGGGATGTCTGGCAACCGTTAAGGTATCCCACCGTGTAAGCTGCTAGCTCTTTGCCTGCTGGTAACAACTTGAGAAGCAAAAGCCAGTTTGCAAGCTGCACCATGAGCCTCTCTGCATGCAGTTCGCTTGGGTGCGTAGAAAATAGGAAGCTCGGAGTTCCTGTCGTGGCTCAGCGGAAACGCATCTGATTAGCATCCATGAGGACGCAGGTTCAACCCCTGGCCTTGCTCAGTGGGTTGAGGATGCGGCGTTGCCCTGAGTTGTGGTGTAGGTCGAAGATGTGGCTCAGGTCTGACGTTGCTGTGGCTGTGGTTCAGGTCAGTGGCTGCAGCTCCAATTTGACCCCTAGCCTGGGAACCTCCATGTGCCTCGGGTGTGGCCCTAAAAAAACAAGGGAAAAGGGAAAATAGGAAGCTGTCACAAACCTGATGCAAAAAGAGAAGCTGAGCCTCAAGAGATTCGGGGCGACACTGCCCTGGATAAGGAATTAGAATGGAGCTTGTCCAGCCCCCGTGATTTCTCAGGCTGAAGCCCTGAGGCTCCCTCCCAGGCAGGGTAACGGGCAGAGACACAGAACTGGTTCAAGGGACATGGCATGGCACTCTCCTAAGTGGCACAATGACTTGAATAGACCGATCCTTAGAGACCTGAAAACCACTGCAAGGGACTCACGAGCAGAACTGGAATATGAGGCTCCTGCCCAGGGGCCTGAGGCCAGGACTAGGGCAGTTACTGGCTCAGTGACTACACTGCTGGCTGCCCAGAAGTCCCTGCAGGCTCCACGGAACAAGAGGCAGAGCCTAGGGTGTGCTTTTTGGTTGTCAGAATTTCAAATATAAAAGGAATGGACAGTGGTCCTACATGACAAAAACACTACCAGTTGGTAAACTGTATTGCTATCTATTTGTGTCTACACTGTATTGCTATCTATTTGTGTCTACACTGGGAGACTAAGAGCATAAAATCTAAACACCTAACTGGAATATCACTGGGAATCAAAACCCACTTCTCCAACCTCACGTAAACACTCACTGCCTTCTCCATTTAAAACTGCATTTTAATTACAAAAACACATGAGAAGATTTTTACTGGAATAGATAAAATCAAACATCTCAGAGATGCGTGCCCTAAAAGATGAATGAACAGAAACCTCAGTGAAATAGAGACAGGAGGCCAGCAGGGGGAGCTCTCACTCCCCGCATCCAGGAAGAAGCCGTTCCTCTCTTCCCAGGAGCTGCAGGGGAAAAGCCAGGGGCTCTTTGTTGGCTATTTTGTTACTGTTGCCTTCCCAACTTCCTTCCCATCTATAAACACGTCCTCTATCTCTTGCCATTTGGACACTTGCCCTGGTTTGCAGGCCCCAAATTCCAACTCTGCTGATCCTGAATAAACCCATCTTTGCTGGAGAATATGGGTGGCTCTTTGGCTTCAGGTCAACAGCAGTCAAAGGGAAAGCCTTCCTTCCTCCAACTCCTCTCCTTCCTCCAGAGGTAGCCACATCCTGAATTTTGTGTGTCTTCTTCTGCAACTCTTCTGTCTGCATTGATGCGTGTTTGCATCTACAGATATGCATCCTTCTTTCGGCACAAACCGAATCGTGTTCTTAAACTCTGCAGTGTGTTTTGCAGATATCTAAATATTTAAATATTTTCTTTTTGCTTTTTCTTTTTACGGCCGCACCTGCGGCATATGGAAATTCCCCGGCCAAGTGTGAAATCGCCAGATCCTTAACCCACTGAGCGAGGCCGGGGATGGAACCTGCATCTTCACGGAGACAGCAAGTCCTCAACTGGCTAAACCACAATGGAAACTCCTTATTTAGCTTTTACTTCCTGAATTACTGGTGTTTGGACATGTTTCATGCCTGCAGATGGGTTGTAGTTCATCCTGTGAAATTGTCTGTCTAGACCAAGTATCTCTTCTCTTAGGTTGCTTATATTTTTCTTGATGATTTTTATATAATCTTTGGTATAATCTGGATATTGCAGTTGATTTGCGATCCTGTGGATTTGGAGTTTAGGGATTCACCAGAATACACATGGCCAAGGTGGCCAGAATGGTTTTTTTCTGGTGCGTGGGGGCTGCACTGGTGGCACGTGGGAGTCAGTGGGTTAAGGATCCGTGTTGCCATAAGCTGGGGTGTAGGTCATAGACGTGGCTCGGATCTGGCGTTGCTGTGGCTGTGGTGTAGGCCGGCAGCTGTAGCTCAGATTCGACCCATAGCCTGGGAACTTCCATATGCCGCGGGCCTGAAACGCAAAAAAAAAGAATCCATTTTCACTCGAGACTAGAGAAGGCAGGGTGGGTACCACGAGGTGGTGTGGGCTTACGGAAAAGAGTTCGCACCCCCCTCTGCCCACGTACATTTTCTCTGGTCCTCTTCACTCTTGTGGGAATAGAGCAGCTCCATCAGGCGGTTTGGAAGCAGCTTGTAAAGGTTGGACAGAGCCTCAAAGGTGTGGCGGAGAACTTCGGGGTGGCCGTAGTTTTTTGGGGTCCTAGGTGTTTCGAGGAGTGGGAGTTTCAGGTCATTGTGGCTGTTTCTGGCCGTTCCCATGGCAACCCATTCAGTTACAGAGGAGAAATGCAGACCTGGGGGGGTGTCCCTGGGCTCTGTCCTTTCTCCTGGCTTTCCTTCCTCTCCTGGAAGCTACCTTGGAACCTGTTTTCTGGCTCTGCTCGCTGGGCGTTCTGAGGGTCACAATGGCCCAGATTTTCGCCTGGAACCCCGAGAGTTCATCTGGCATCTTCCAACCAGAGGAAAGCAGCCTTTCAAATACAGTGCAAGTCTCACAGGGGTTTCCAGCAGAAACCTATTTTGGGTCTGGACTTGTTTTTTTTTTTTTTTTTGGTTTCTTTTTTTTTTTTTTTTTTTTGTCTTTTTGTCTTTTTGCCATTTCTTGGGCCGCTCCCACAGCATATGGAGGTTCCCAGGCTAGGGGTCTAGTCGGAGCTGTAGCCGCCAGCCTACTCCAGAGCCACAGCAACTTGGGATCTGAGCTGCGTCTGTGACCTATACCACAGCTCATGGCAACACGGATCCTTAACCCACTGAGCGAGGCCAGGGATGGAACCCGCAACCTCATCGTTCCTAGTCAGATTCGTTAACCACTGTGCCATGATGGGAACTCCCGGGTCTGGGCTTGGACAGTATCTGAGGAAGACAGGGTGTTGTGCACGCATCAGGGTGCTTTGCCCATCTGGCCCCCGGGGAGGCTGTGCACCCTGTGTGGACACAATTAAGGCCCCACAGACAGACCAGCCCAGAGGGAGTGTGGCTCCCTCCGCAGAGGTCTCGAGCAGCACTGAGGAAAACCGAGGACGTGTCTGGGTTCACACAGGTAAGACGCCCACCTGCTTCTCATCCTCTGACCCAAACTGACAGCAAGGAAGCACAAGTAAGCCAACAAACATGCTCAGCTCTGGCTTGACTGGAGAAGCCGTCCTTCACTGTGGACTCCAGGCAGAGGGCCGTAGACAAACAAAATAATCCCAAACCACCACACTTGACAGCGCAGGTCCCCAGCAAGACGGAAGCTGCCGAGAACCACCCTCAGATTTGGGGTAAGAATGCTGCGATGAGGTGGGTTAGAGCTACTCCTTAATCTCAGCATGCCATCAGCTAAGCCAGGTTCCCCATCACTGCCCTGTCACTTCATGCCCTCGCGGGCTGGGCAGTCACACTGCAAAATGGTCAGCCAGGTGTGTCACCTCAAAATCTGGGCGTATTCACCAGCTTTTTACCAAACTCAAAAGCCCTTGACCCGGACTGTGAAAAAAAAAAAAAATCACGATGGTATCGTGTTATAGGAGTGCCCAGCTCTGGAGATAGGAAATTCCACGCCTTAATTTGCAACTTGCAAATTTAAAAACTAAAACTTTAAAAAATAAACAGGAGTTCCCTTTGTGGCTCAGAGGAAATGAACCCGACTAATACCCATGAAGATGCAGATTCACTCCCTGGCCTCTCAGTGGGTGAAAGATCCGGCGTTGCTGTGGCTGTGGTGCAAGCCAGCAGCTGCAGCTCCGATTTGACCTCTAGCCTGGGAACCTCCGTATGCCACAGGTGCAGCCGTTAAAAAAAAAAAAAAAAAAGCAATGAATTAATTCATTAAAATAAAAAGTAAACCAAAACGTATACTTAACACCCCAACGTAGGAATTCCTGCTGTGGCTCAGCAGGTCAAGAGGCCAACACAGTGTTCATGAGGGTGCAGATTCGATCCCTGGCCTCAATCGGGTTAAAGATCCGGCGTTGCCACCGGTGCAGACATTAAAAAAGAATGTAATGTTTTGAAAATATAGTACAGAACGTACTAGGACCGCTGGAATATGCCGTAATTCTCATAATTTCATGGGTGTTTTTGGAGAAAGAAGGGGATTGATGAAGTTGAGCGTAGAATATTCCGAGAGCCAGAAATTTCTTTCTTCCAAGCAAATTTGAGGGTATGACTGTAAATCCTCATTTACATAAACAGGAAAGACTAAACCATGTTTTAAGTCATTCAACAGGGGAAGGAAGTGATCTATTAAAATTGTTTTTTTCCTTTTTAGGGCTGCACAGGAAGCATATGAAAGTTCCCAGGCTAAGGGTCAAATCGGAGCTGCAGCTGCCGGCCTACGCCACAGCCATAACACCAGATCTGAGCCACATCCGTGACCTAAACCAAAGCTTGCAGCAATGCCAGGGATTGAACCTGCATCCTCATGGGTACTAGTCGGGTTCTTAGCCCGATGAGCCACAACAGGAACTCCTAAAATTGATATTTTTCAATCCACATAAATTGTGATCCATATGTTCTTTTTTAAAAAAATTATTTTATTGAATTATAGTTGGTTCCCAGTGTTGTGTTCATTTCTGCGGTACAGCATCTGGCCGTCCCTCCCCCGGGGCCTCCCTGCACGAGCTAAGGGTCCCCCCCACTGCAAGGCAGAGGAGGCCCTCTCCTTCGGAGACAGTGAAGAGTGGGCAGCCAGGGAGGAGCGCCCGACCGCCACCAGGGTATGGCGACACCTGCACGGGGTATTTAGCCATGGCTCTGGGGGCGGGGAATCCCTCTCGTGCTTCAGTCACCAGGTGCGAGCACAATACCCTCTGCTCCTGTTGGATTAGAAACGAGGCCGGGGGAGTCTCCCGATGCTGTGGGGGCGGCCCAAGAAATGGTAAAAAGACAAAAAAAAAACAAAAACAAAAAACAAACAAACAAGGACAGGTGTGTATGACTTGGTCCCCGAGGCTCACCTGTTCTTCACCTGGCAGTTCCCAAACATATTTGAGCAGAAAATACTGTTCAATGCACATCTATGAAGATCGAGTAAGGAACTTTTTAATTGAAATGGAAAAACACCCAACTTGAGCAATGAAAAAGCCAGGAGGCAGTATAGAAACGAGAAACATATTTTATTAAGTTTTCCTAGTCAGTAAGAAACACTGCTACTGAAGTGCAAGTTACAATTTGAATGATACTGGAACAATTAGGACACACAAGAGTATTTTCAGAGATCAGCTTCCATATCTTGATCACTAAATGGAAAGATTCTTCAGAAGAAGAGTCCCTTACCCTACACACAGGAGAAGAAAAATTAAAGATGTCATGCTGATATCCATCAAAGGAACTGGAAAACTTTTTTTAAAAGTCAACTTAGCATACACTGACATGTAAAAAACACAAACGAATCTGCAGTGAACATTTCTATAAGGGGGGCATTTCACCTCAAAAAAAGATAAAATTCATGTTGAATATACGCTTGAACTAAGTTACTAGGAAAGAAACTTTATGAAGCCCACTTTGCAAAGCTCTCAGGCTGACATGAAGTGCTACGTATTTGATCATCTGGCTTCTTTCCTATCTCAGTATTTGAAAGGGGCTTCCTTAACGGCGTGGCCTACGTCTGAAGGTACGTGACTCCCCTTGCCAGCAGCTTGAGGTCCGCGACAAATGACGGCCAGAGCACAGGGAACGCGGAGCAGGAAGAACGCAAAGCAACGATCTGAGGACTCTATGTTTCACCGCCTCCACCACACACCACACACACAACGTTTGTACTGTGAGCATGTCCTGAGTGTTTTAGGAAAAGAAAGTGGTAATTATAAAGGCAAAAAAAAAAAAAAAAGAAAAAAAAAAGAAAGCAAAATTATTTTGAAAAAAGCAGCAGAAGGAATGAAACAGGTGCTGGGGATAAAGGACAAGATGCTATTAAATACAGATGCTGGGAGCCACCCCCTCCCTTCAAAACCCTGCAACTCCAGCCTCATTTCTGACAACCTTTGGGGGAGGTCCACCCAGAGGTGGGGTCTGAGACCCGTGAGAGGCACCCCCCAGTCGCAGCGGGAACTGCACCCCAGGACTCGGGGCCCCAGAAGGCTCATGCTCACTGGCACGTTTTTGCCCTCAAGTGTCACAGAGCCAGCATCACGAGAACTGTATTTGAGCACCGCACGTCTGCCGAGGGCTGCTCAGCCGGGCCCCTGGCCTCGACCTAGCACAGGGCCCGACACTCTACAACAATCGTGCGGGCGTGGAGAGAGGCTGCTTCCGGGCTTCCTATCTAATACGTCGCCTGGGAATGCCGTGTTCGGGGGAGAAGAGCCGCAGGCTGTCGCCTCACTCCCTTAAGATGGGAAACCGACAGTGGCTCTGGACGTCTGGTCTGTTTCGAGACCACTGCTGAGCCCTGGCCGCGGACAGACTCGGGGCGAGCTGGGGGCGCCGCAGGAGCTGAGTGGGGCTCCAGGAGCCCAGGTCCCGGCCTTGGGCGGGCGCTGGGCGAGGAGAGGTGACACCCCGCGTGGGGGGGGGGGGCTTTCTGACGGAAGCTCTTCGGGGGCAGCTGGTTTTCTAACAAGCCCGGGGAACCGTCTGGACACCCCGTGCGGTGGGGTACCTCCCCGCCCACGTCGCCCACCTCGCTAGATGTGGCCGCTATCCTCACTGGAGGGGAGGGAGGGTGGGGAGGGAGGCAGGCGGCAGATGACGGAACAAGCATTTCACAATGGACACAGTGCCACCACTGAGTACCAGACATGAACGCACCCAATCACAAAGGCTGCAAAACAAAAAACTGGACGCAAATTAAATGGAGGAGTTTTCTCTTTTTTTTTTCTTTCTTTTTTTTTTTTTTTAATCTTTTATGGGACAGAAACCTTAGCTCATGTCTTCTGGTGGCATCATCTTCCACTGAGCTGCACCTAAAACACAAAGAACAAGTAACAAGCAACTTTGTTTTTTAAAGAACATGTAACAGTTTTGAAGGCATAAGATGAACTGTTTCTACTGGAAGTTAACTTACTTAAAATAAGTCTACAAAATGAAGCCATGAAAAGCACCAGAAACATCCAAACGTTAACTATTTTGAGTGAAAAGTAACTACAAAAGCCTGGCCCGAATGCAGCATATTCTCAGCAAGGTGAGTCATGGTGGGGGCCTCGCTGCCGTCTCACTCCGGCAGGAGAGCTGCGCCTCGGAGCCTCATTTACGAGGCCTCACTGCCTGGCCTTTGCTTTAGGTCTAAACCACGAGCGAGCAGACGGGGTCCAGACTCAAAGCTGGCTTGTGATAGCGTCTGTCACCTTCCTGGCTGCAGTTCATGTCTTTAAATGGAGCAAAACCCACCAGAAGAATGCTGCTATTCTGATTTTCCATTCTTGAATGCACCAAAATGTGCATGCCTGTTGTAATTAGGTGCCTGGGTGAATAGAAAAATCCCATTTACAATTTCAAAAGATCAGGTAAACCCCCCAAGGCTGCTTGTTTCCACATTCCTCAGGGAGCCAAGCACTAATTTTACCACCCAAAGAGAACGATGCCATACATTTCTGGAAATTCGCCTCTACCACGTTAACAACACTACTTCCTCTGTGTTGCAAAACCACCCTGATTTACAAGACTTGGCTTTACATTGTTGCTAAACGTTTATCTACACATGCTGTCGGAAATAACCTTGTTAGGAAGGTGAAGCTGGTGTCTCAGCAAATCAGACCCTGGAGAGGCGGTGAGTGGCCTGTGCCCCGTTCTCCTTCTCCTCTTTCCGCACCATCAGGAGGAAGAGTGAGAAAATAGCAGAAACATTAGTTACACCCTGAGTCGCACCCCGCAACCTACAGGCGTTACCTCACTACACTGCGAGCTGCCGCTATCTCGGGAGGATTCTTTGAGGGCACAGTCGGGATCCCAACCTGCCCTGAGGCGCTGAGCCCGGGGCGAAGCTACTACGTCTTTAAGGGACAGTTCCTTCCGTCAGGCTCAAGGGAAGCAGCGAGAGGTCGCTTCGCACTACAGGTACGGTTACCTGACTCGCCAGCACTGAAGACAACACTTTTAGAAATGGCTACAAATGCCTTGTTCACAAAAGCCTTTATTCTCTAGTGATGCGGACTGAGAACACACAGAAACCTGCATGGTGCACGTCACATGCAGTAGAACCATCTCCACTTTACAGTGAGCGCGTGCCAACTGTTTTAGGCAAACGGACGACACTTTCAAGTCACATTCTTAAAGGACAGTTTCATTTACAAAAGAAGGAGAAGGTAAAGAAGCAATTACCGCTTTTAAAAAGCAGCTGCTTTGTTCAAGAGTGGGAGGTTTACGCCTGTATTGAAAGACAACATGATCACAAGTAGTGAAAATGAACAAACGGAAACGCTTTTACCACAAAGCAGTACACTTTCAAAACGACATACAAATAGTTAAAATTCATTACGTGGCCTATCTAACTTTAAATATGAGGACTTCCAGAATCAGGCCTCAACATTTGTTATCAGTAAATGAAAGTACGCCCGTTTCCAGGTCACTAGGAGCTGTGTTTAACAAAATGTATATAAAGTCTATAGCAAGTTGATCTAGAAAAATTAAAGGTAATAAGAAACAGTACACTGAAGGCGCTCCATCCATCAAGCGCATACTCTTCAAATTTTAAATGTGATGAACAGAACAGAAATTGTAACTATGCCACAGGTGCGATGCCAGAAAAGAAACAAGATCAGTTATCACACATGCAGGGAATCCGCCACAAAGCTAAGAACATCCCTCCTTTGTCAATTGTTCCAATAAACTAACATCTGCAGACACCGGGAGGCGGATGGTTCAGCTTACCTTCAGTGTACTGAATGCTGTACGCAACCTGCTTTAAAAGAGGAGACCGTCCCTGCAGGCAGGCTCAAGAAGGAACAGGCCCCTTTCGGCACTGACTACACCCAGGGCATGCCGCTGTGGCCTGCACACACACACCTAGGGAAACGTGAATATAAACAGCATTTATGCCGGCCTTTTTCTCCGAAGACCACAATGAAGCCAAGTTTGCTAAAATAAATCAACCACC
Organism: Sus scrofa; assembly: GCF_054392235.1. NCBI lineage: Eukaryota > Metazoa > Chordata > Mammalia > Artiodactyla > Suidae > Sus > Sus scrofa. The sequence goes on along the minus strand of NC_139389.1, from coordinate 2,446,083 downwards.
CAGCACTAGCCCTCGTTTGTAACCGATGCTTCCGTCTCTGCTGTGAACTGCAACCCTTGACATTCGCACTGAAGCTCTGGGCAGCCTTGGCAACTACAACAGTTCTACAGTGGAATTTCACATCCGACACAAAACAGATCAACTAACACTTCTAAAAGAAATATCACCCTTGGTGTTAATTCAAATATATCATGCGTTCTCAAATTTGCTGGAGAAATATTTATAAGTTTATATACATTAATAAACTGCTGTGAAATCTCGTCAGTCTTTGTACTTAATTACTCAACCCCTTGGAGCTTCTTCTCTGGTTTAAATCTTCTCCTGGATGAAGGCATGCTGCAGGGCCTGGTTGATGCTAATCCGCTTAGCAGGGTCCAACATTAGGATCTGGTCCAACAAGTCCTTGAGCTGGTGCACTTTTTTACGCTGGTCCTCGGGAAGGCGCTGGCAGCCAATCAGGTCGGCCAACAGGTCTTTAGTTGGGTTAATGGTGCTCATGACAGTAACCTTCTCCTAGAAATAATGTTTAAAATGCGTTTCTCTAAATTACGACACCTACAGAACGTCAAAGACGCCACTGAAAAGATCAACCCCACGCTACGTTAACTACAGTCGTTTTCCTAAAGCGTCATTCTGCAGCTTAGTTTCGTAAAAAGACTAGGACGCCCGCAGAAGGGAACTCTGAGCATTCCAAACCGTAAGTTAAGGAGTTCAGGTAAGTCACAGCAAGCACCTGCTGCGTGAACTCTTCTTTCCCTGCTCTGAAGCGGCAGAGACAAGCTGTGAGGGCGTCGCCACGAAGCGTCGCTAAGGCGCTGCTCTGCCGGCTGCGGGGCAACCACAGCGACGTCCGCACTTCAGCCGGCACAGCTCGCGCACCACGGGTACTTCACGTGGCGCCCGAGGCGGAAGGACGTTTTTTTAGGGGAGGAGGACGTTTAAGAGGCAAGAAGTGTCGGGACGGCCGGTGGCACAGAGCACGGAGCCCTGGGCCCGCCGGGTGTGTGTGTGTGTTGGGGGGGGGGGGTCTGTACGGTCGCGAGGAGGGAGGAAGGTCTTTCTGGGGAGTTAAGCCCATTCTCTTCTAGGTACCGGGGTTTCTAGGCGGGGAGAGGAACACCAGCGGATCTGCTTCCGGAAACGGGGCCCTGGCAGCAGCACAGAGGCTGGATGGGAGGCCAGACCAGGAGGGCGACCCCAGGAAAGGGCCTCCAGACGACACTTAGAATCAGCTCATTCCACTGGGCAAACGTTTTCACATCTCTTCATCTTTTCTACAACCTGATGTGTTTTAATTAGCAATCGGCCAACAGCGGCAGGACTTGTCTGTCGTGTTTTAAAATACTCACAGCTCCTAGAACCACCCAGCACTCAATTCATTAGCAGTAAGACCATCACTCCACGTAGCAAGGCCCAGAAGACACTCACCCTCTCTGTTACTTTATCAACTTCTATGTACATAAAGTTGAGGTTCTGATCAAAATGTTGGTCTTTAAATACACCTTTCCGAATCATCTGGGAAGAAAACAAAACAAAACTTGGATGCGGAGCTCCGAGACACAGTCTGGTCTACCGCGCGCAGTGAATACAAACAAGTCACACAGACGCAGCTTTGAGTCTCTCTGGCTTCACTGACCGGCTGGAAAATGATCTCAGATTCCTTGCTCTTCAGAGTCTAACATCTTCGGAAAAGCTGGTACGAATGCTGTACCTACAACTACCTAATAACACGAAATTGTGGCGTTCCCACTGCGGCTCAGCGGAAACGAACCCGACCAGGATTCATGAGGATGCGGGTTCGGTCCCTGGCCTTGCTCCGTGGGTTAAAGATCTGGCGTTGCCGTGAGCTGTGGTGTAGGCTGCAGAGGCAGCCTGGATCCCGAGCTGCTGTGACTGTGGTGGAGGCCGGCAGCTGTAGCTCTGATTAGACCCCTCGTCTGGGAACCTCCATGTGCCATGGGTGTGACCCTAAAAGGCAAAAAAGGCCCCCCCCACCACGACACTGTGTTTTCCCAGGCAATGACTTAAACTAATCACAACAGCAAGCTGTACTTGCACTAGTCACAACTGAAGATTAAACAAGGACATACAGTCATTTGTCCTTAGGCGGGACAGATGATCGGGGCCTTTCCCTGGGCCGTTGAGAAACCCAGTGACATTAAAAACTATGTTCCAACAGTCCTAAAATGATACAAGTCAGATCTCATTAAAACAAGTATCAAAATGGCTAATTTTCCGGGTAACTTACTCTAAACAAGCCCAACATAACAGAATTTGGATAAGACCTAAAAAAACCCATAATGGCCTCTGACCTATAAGGAGAAAAATCTCTACATCTCTCAGAAATCCAGCAAATAAGCTGAAATCATAAAAGCCTAAGACATGGTCTTCAGACATTTTTGTATATGCCTACAGTTTGGGATTTTCTGTTAAACAAAAAGGGATTATGAGTGAAGCATTGACGTAAGTTTTTGGTTAGAAAGCAGTTTTTCCGTACCTTCTCCCTTCCCAAACAGCTTCCAACCTTTAACAAACGGACTGGGACTGCCAGCGAGCCTCTCCCCTCACTCCCCGTTCAGTCTGTGACGACCGGTCCTCCCTCGCCTTGGCCCGTGACCTGGATCGCCTGTCACCCCGCCTGTTCCCAGCCAGGCTGCTCCAGGGGAGCGAGAGGACAGAGAGGTGGGCACTGCCAGTCTACACGGTGCTTAGACGCAGCTGCGTCAGCTCCCTCAATGCTAGGTCTACCCCAAGCTACAGGCCCTGTCCTCTGGCTCCATTCGGGAGGGTGGAGAAAAGCACCACGACAGACTTTGGCAGGAAAAGGGAACGGGATTCTCCCCCTCTCGACAGCTCCCGGCTGATGAGAACCACCAGTTTGAACACCAGGAACGAGAGAGAGCTAAGAAAGGATGTTTCACAGCCTTGAGTGGCACGTAAGTGGCAGCAGCTGGCCTACAGGAGTCTAGCAGAAAGCACTGCTAAGACCCCGGAGGCAACAAGCTCAGGCTAAGCTCCTACCTTATTCGGCATCTTTCCCTTGAGATCCATGGCGAGCTTCAACATATGGTTATTGGTTTTGCCAGGAAATAGGATTTTCCCAGTATAGAGTTCATACAGGGTACAACCTACGGACCACATGTCTATACCGTAGTCATAGCTTTTACCTATAACTGAAAACATAATACAAGTTTCAAGGTACAACGACAGAAACAACTATTGCCATCCACGGGGCGATCAAGTTCGCCTGGACTGTACACCCGCCTCCGAATTCCTAACCTCGGCACCACTTCTCTGCTCTTTCCCACTAATTCTTAGCCGAGACTCTGAACCCTGAAAGACCGTTTAAGGATGAGGGCGTGGAGAGGACCCAGGGGCAGGAGCAAGAAACCCAGAGGCCCACGCAGCCCGTGAAGGTGACCAGCAGACCTCAAGGACTAAGAGCAGCCTGCGAAGTGCAGGGCTTCTTCCCAGCTCTGTCTTGCCACTCGTGCCACGCCACCGCCACCGCCAGGCCATGTCCCTCCAGCAGGGAGGGGACCTCGGGGCGGGCAGCTGCTTAGCGCTGCGGGAACACAACGCTCAGCCGGGACCCACGCCACCCTCGCCGCCTCCCGGCCCTGGTCACAGGGCATCCGAAGACACTTACTGATTTCAGGAGCTCGATAAAATCTACTGACGAGATAAGGCGTGATGTCGTTGTCCGCGACGTGGGAAGCCGAGCCAAAATCGCAGAGCTTCAAGATAGTTTTCGATTCATTAACCTGCAAAACATTTCGTGACCGAAGTTTAACTCAGGCCAGGAATAATTCATAGAACTCTCATATAAAAATCATTGGCTTTGAGAGGTTATTTCCAAGACTGACAGCAAAGTCACTCATTTTTAAATGCCTTTTTCTAATTATTTTGTGACTCAATTTTCTAATGAATGAAAGAGCTACCACATATTTGATTATAATCAGTGAAAGAACTTTCTTCAGTGAGGAGAGCAGGGATAAGAACTAGTCAATTTAATTGTAACCAGTGCTATTTAGAAAAGGGAGGACTAGTAAGAGAAAGCACTGAAGCTGTGTCTTTAAAAACCCCAGAAACACGAAGGAAGTCACTCCTTAAAGGAGTGCGAAGACGGCTGTTAACAAGGGGTCAGACTCAGATGGACTTACAACTGACTCAAGTTCACTTTTGTTTGCCAGAAAGTTATGTCGGCAGTGACAGCACACGTATGATTCAGACTGAATGTGGATAAAGACAGAATAAAAACATTCTTCATCTGAAGCTGCCAATAGACCAACCCAAATTTAGCACTCACTTTAAAAAAAAAAAAATTAAATCCCTTAGCTATAAAGAAGGTATTAGTCAGGAAAATGTTAACTCTATTGGGCAAGACTGATCAACACGAACACCGAATTAGTCACGTGTTTCTTTTCCTCTGTCAACACTTCCACATACACAGTGACAGCGGCATCTGCCGGGAAGGGCTGCAGGTGCTCCCAGGGCTGCTGCCACGCCTGAGTCGGAAGCGCGGTCGGGATTAACAAGTGAGGAAATTCACAGTGCAGAGTCCCCTTCCCCCCTTCAAGAGAGACACACACAAATGCGAGTTGGGACTTGAACTCGGCCTACCGTGCCCACCCCCGAGACACACGACCCTGCGGCAAAGGGCCCCGGCCAGCTCTCCTGGGACACCGTGAGGCCAGGTCAAGGTCCGTGTTACGACCGGCCCGTGACAGAAGATACCCTCGGAATTCACAACAGGCACGACGTGAACGGCCACGTCGATGGCCCCCCGCGTCCGGGACCGGGAACCCCAGCGCCTTCCAATGACAAGGCCTCGGATCGCTTTGTGATATAAGCTGCATCCAGCTGCTTAGGGACGCAGTTTCGGTAGGCAGAGAAACCCCAGGACTACAAACTGCACGACAGGGGCTGGAGAAAGCGCCTCGGCGGGAGCAGGGACCCCGCGGGCCTCTTCGTCCCACGTGCCCGCAGGGACGCGGCGCTTCCACGGCTCAGATGGCTGCCAGCTGGGCTCCAAGCTCTGGCTTTTCATTAACAAACAGCTCCATGTGGCCTCTCATGTCTATTTTTCCCTTTCTCAGGAAGAAGGAAAAACTGTCTGACACACACGAAAACCTATACTAGTTTAGGATCAGCTCAAAAATCATGTTTTAAAAACAATAACTTTTAAGACGCTGCCACTGTCTTATGCAACCTCTGTGGCGTCACACAGACACTCGCTGCACAACTACCTCTGCCTACAACTCACTGGTACTGTGTCTACTGTTTCACGGTGGCTTCTCAGCCCTTCCACCCCCCGGTTCTGTGACACTCGTGCCACATTATAAACAAGGACCAAGCACAACAAACTGGAAGGCCTCCCTACTGCGGGAGTCTGGAAGGAAATATTAAGATAGCAAAAAAAAAAAAGAAAGAAGAAAAAGAGGAATCTGAACTAGGAGCTAAGTTACTGATGAGAAGGGGTCCTAAACAAACCTGAACAAGACTGCATCTTCTTCTCAACAGGTGGACTATGTTCCTGGCAGACAAGCCAAGAATCCCCTGAGCGTGAAGACGCCCCAGGCTCTGACGGGACGAGGGCGCAGGGCCGGGGAGGGCAGGGGCACGTGGGTTCAAAAGCAAACGCTGGGACACCTGCTCTCCCTCACTGGAGGCCAGGAGCCGGGAGAGGCCGCACTGGGAGAGGTAAGCCTTCAGTACAAGGCCCCACAGCTTCTGATGCATGAAGGACAAAGGGACGAGCCTCCTTCCGGGCACTGCCGCCCGACCCCACGCATCTGCTTCGGAGTGAGTCCTCCTCGCACGGCCCTCGCTCGTCCACCAAACCGCAGAACAGAGGCCTCGGACACCACCTCCGGAAGGGCAACACCGCCGCCTTCGCTCAGCTGTTTCAGGCAACGAGCCCACCGCTACCACCTCAGAGCACTCCTAGGATCTGTGTGAACTCAAACCCACCAACTGAAAGGGAAAAACTGGGACAGCAGCTTACTTCCTTTCTCTACATTTTACTGTAAAACTTCATGGCCCAACTTCTGAAAAAGTAAAAACGGGCAAGATCATTTGTAATAGGGAGTCAATAAACTGCATTACTCTTCTAAGACATCATTTCTAGAATACAATGGTAATCACACATCAGGTAAGAAGCTGGACCAAGCGTCAGAAAGCCCGACTGCCGACTTACCAAGATATTGTCTGGCTTGATATCTGCGTGGAGGATATTGCATCTTTTAAGGAGTTTCAGTGCCAAGAACAACTGCTGACTATAGGATCGTACGGCCTTAATATGAAGGCCGACATCCTTACCATATTTTTTTAACACCTCTCGTAAATTCATACTTTTAGGAAAGAAAAACAAACAAAATTAGGGATTAAAATGCAAAATAGAAATTAAAAAGGCAAAAACATTTTTAAGACTGCAGTAAAAAGCAAGTCCAAAATAAAATTACAAGGAAAATATTCTGTTCAAGAACCTCCCCCCAGAGTTCCCGCCATGGCGCAGTGGGTTAAGAACCTGACTCTTCAGCTCAGGTCACTGCAGAGGTGTGGGTTTGATCCCTGGCACAGCGCAGTGCATTAAGGACCCAGCACTGCTGCAGCTGCAGCTCAGATTCAGTCCCTGGCCTGGAAACTGCCATATGCCACAAGTGTGGCCAAAAAAAACCACCAAAAAACAAAAAACAAAAGACCCCTCTCCCCCATGCTTGATAGATTATTCTACACTGAAACCAGAGCAACAGGAAGCTGTGTCTACACAATTTCCAAAACACAGAAGGGAAGGTATGCAGTGGTCAAATTCCTACTGATTTGAGAACTGGCTTACATCTGAAAGCATGAGCAACGGAGCCATGCTTTTGAGGATTAAAACTATTCCTAACTTCACTACTCTCATTTCTTTTCATCCTGGTTTAATCCTTCCTTGGACGAGAGATTCTGAGATTCTCTTGGTCAAGCTCAAGGCCGCAAGATGAGTGTGGCTCATGGTACATAGCCAACTACTGTCTACACGCTAACGACCGTCAGGAAGCTAGCTAAAAACAATAAACACCAATAAACACGGTAAACACCAATAGCTAAAAGCAAAAACCAGAGCCACTAGGAAAACCAAACCCAATTCCCGGAAAATGTACCACACAGTTATCTAAACTGAGGCTGGGCGAGATGAAGCCGCTAAATCTTCAGTGTAGACAGATGTACAGGTTCTGACACTGTACCTCAGAGGCTCAAACACAAGACAGAGATGCTGCTTGTGATAAAAGTGTCTGAAGAGTCGCAAACAGTGAAATTTGTCATCAGGATCGGCGTCGTTAAGTTTTTTCAAGAATTCTAATTCTTTTAAGCCAGTCTTTTGCCTGAAATGAAAAGGAAATTTAGGTCAAAAGTGATGACATCAAGAATTTAGGATAACTTCACAGCCCATCTTTGCTAGGTGCAGCCTGGTGTACTGCAGGCACTACTAACCAATCTGCTAAGGAGTGACAAGACTCCAACAGTCACAGGATACTTTACACTTAACCAACCAGTGTTTCCATGGAATTAATTTCCAAAATAATTAATTATCCAAACGCTGAGGAACAAACCCGCTCTGCCCCAAGGGAAATCGATCTGGCGCCTTTTCTTTCGCTCCAAATGGCTTGCTGTACTATCCTCTGAAATTCCAGTTACAATGTGTCAACAGGCTATATTTTAAAGTTGGTGTCTACGACACAGAAATTGGGCGTTTCCACTAAACGGAATTAACTTTCTAAGCAGGGAAGCCTAAGACTTCAGCATAAATCGAAACACTTCTTTCTAGTGATTTCAAACCAATGGTAAGCTGACTCTCTGGCCAGCTCGGAGCAAGGGACCAGGCAGGCCTTAAGGCACACAGGCAGGGCAGTTACCTCCTTGTTAATAAGGAGAAAAGGGAACAGACGAAAGATGCAGGTAATTCCCAGAACCACGTGAGAAATCCGTTTTACCTTTCACAGGCCACCACACGCTCAGGGACAGCCCATCAGTGCCACCTGCTTTCTCACCTCTGGTCCTGCGGGTGACGGTTCACAGCAGGGACGCCCCCAGACCAGTGGGAGGCGGCACCCAGGTGGCCTCAGTGCACAGTCGGTGCCGAAACGCAGGGAGCTGCGAACCCGCCGCCTCCAGGTCCCATGACACGGAGTGTCAGTCAAACACCCCGTCCAAAGAGCCGCCCTGCAGCCCTCTGAGCGCAGCGCCTGCCGCCCGGACCGAGGCCCGCCCCTTGCGCACAGGCTCACGGGTCAAGGGCTGGGCTGCGAAGGCTCGTGCCGCCCCCGGACTTACATGAGCTCGTTGTTCCGGATGATCTTCACGGCCACCTCCTGGTTGGCCCTCGCGTTGTCCCTGGCACGCACCACGTTACTGAACACGCCCTGACCCGTGTAGCCGTACACGTTGTAGCGCTTATCCAGGACCTCGCCTATGTTCACACCTGAGGAGGGCAACGGAAAAATGGGAGTTCCGGCCACAGCCAACAGCGCTGAACAAAACTAGGAGAGGCACACGACACATCAAAGGGCAGCAAGCAGTGCAGCCACTTCAAAGACGCGTGTCCGTCCGTCTCCACCGTGCGCCTGGCTTCCCGGACACCACGGAGAGTCCACCTGTTCCAGAAGCCTCAGCTTCCAACCATCACAGGCCGCTTCCGCTGACGACCCTGACTCCAGCAGGGAAGACGTGTGCTTCAGCCACAGCCTGCGCGACAAACACCGGCTGCCTGGCACCCCCCAAGTTCCTCGTGCGCCATCTTCTAGGTTTCAGCTCAAGACAAGCACCCTTCTCTCGAGGATGAGCTCACAGCTAAAGCGCCTCTGCACAGATTTCAGGTGCACATCAAGTCCAACCTCACTTCCATCTACGATGCTTCCAGGCTGCTTACTAGAACCAAGGTGTGTTCACGCAGGTGCCAGGTGTGCCACACTTGAAGTGATGGCACGGAGAGCTCTCCCAGGTGTGAAGGCCTCATTATGCTACTGGGACATGTATAAACGCCTCAGAACTGCGGACTTACGGTAATAGCCTTCGGCATCAGTCCAGTTGTCCCTGAGATTGGGATTCTCTTTGAAATCTTTTCCAATGCCAGCAGCCCGAAGACGCGCACTCTGAAATGAAGGCAGCAACATGAGCTATTGACCCCCGATTAGGCAGACATTTAAAGCACTTGCTTTAAAAGAAAAAATGGGTGAAGCCAGCTAAAATTTGATCAAAACATTTTAGGCCAAATCAGGTCAACTTGAACTCTGACTTGCGTAAATGCAACGCAGTTAAGACATGCTTGTCACCGCCTCTGGTACTGCCACACTCGGGGGGAAAAAAGATTTTTTCCAAAAGCTTCCAAAAATACAATTAGAGCGTAAAACCTGATCTGATTTTCTAAAGCTGCCAACAGGAAGAAGACGAGCACTACGAATGGGCACGGAGTTCGGCGTCCACCTGTCTCCTACAGACGCTCACATTGCTCCTGCTGCCCCGCCACAGCCCGCTTCTCTTCCCACCCAGGCGGCCAGTGTCCCTGGCTGCACGGGGTGAGTCTGTGTGGGGGTGGAAAGCCTTTACTACACACCTCTCTCCCCGGTGCCCAGCACATCCTCCAGGGTCTTCGGGGCAAGTGATGGCACCCAATACTTAAACGGGCTCACAATCCCTCAGCCTCTCCTGACCCACCTTTGTCTGGTGTTCCTGCTGCAATGTACCCTTCCCGGGAGCCGGCCCAGGGCCCTGCACTACCGCCTATCCTAGTCCATTTTAAATGTCCCTGCTAAACACTTACTCCCCCCACGCCCTTTACCAAAACCCCCGTACTTATCGTGTTCTCCTAAATTTAAGATGGTCTCATTCTTTTAAGTATGTTTTAAAACTTTTTCAAGAAAAACCACTGATACAGGAGTTCCTATTGTGGTTCAGCGGAAACGAACCTAACCAGTCTCCAAGAGGATGCAGGTTTAAGACCTGGCCCCACTCTGGAACTGGTGTTGCTGTGAGCTGTGGCACAGGCTGCAGATGCAGCTTGGATCTGGTGTGGCTGTGGCTGTGGTCAAGGCAGGCAGCTATAGCTCCGGTTTGACCCCTGGTTTGGCAACTTCCATATATTACAGGTGCAGCCCCCCCCCCACCAAAAAGAAAAAGAAAAACCACTGACAAAATGGCTGTAAGGGACCAAAATTTCATAACTCATTGCTTATATAATAACATTCCCAACTCTTCAATGAATATATTAGGCTCTAAGTCCTTAGGTTTCCAACCACACAGAAGCCCAAAGCGGATCCGGGCCTTGGAATTATTATTATTTTTTTTGGCCTTTTTTAAGGGCCCAACCCTCGGCACATGGAGGTTCCCAGAATAGGAATCAAATCAGAGCTATAGCTGCCAGCCTACACCACAGCCACTGTAACTTGGGATCTGAGCTGCATCTGTGACCTACACCACAGCTCTCGGCAACGTCGGATCCTTAACCCATTGAATGAGCCAAGGATGGAACCCAAAACCTCATGGTTCCAAGTCAGATTTGTTTCCACTGAGCTGCGATGGGAACTCCAGGCCTGGAAATCACTGATTTCATCTCGTCTCACCTAACAACACGCACCCGAGGTTTGTAAATCCAAGAAAAATGTTATTTATTCATTCACTTATTTATTTAGGGCCAAACCCACAGCACAAGGAAGATCCCAGGCTAGGGGTCAAACTGGTGCTACTGCTGCAGGCCCACACCACAGCCACAGAATGGACATGCATCTGTGACCTACACTGCAGCTCACGGCAACGCTGGATCCTTAACTCACTCAGCGAGGCCAGGGATGGAACCTGCATCCTCGTGGACACCTGCTGGATTCACCTCCACTGTGCCACAACGGGAACGCCCACAGAGCTGGGTTTTTTTTTTTTTTTTGGTCTTTTTAGGGCTGAACCAGCAGCATATGGAAATTGCCAGGCTACACCACAGCCACAGCAAAGCCAGATCTGAGCCGCACTGAGACCTACACCACAGCTCACAGCAATGCCAGATCCTTAACCCACTGAGCAAGGTCAGGGATTGAACCTGCATTCTCACGGATACTAGTCAGGTGAGTTTCCGCTGAGCCATGACAGGAATGCCCCAAAAAACTTTTTAAAAACAAAATAACTACACTTACATCATTTGTGTGTAACTTTTAGGAAGCTCTCAAATTGTTCTGCTGTATTTATGTTAAAATCTGACCTAATTCCAGACTTAGAGAAAAGCTACAAAACTAGTGTAGAGGTTCCAGAGAGACTTCGCCCAGACTGTCCAAGTGTTAATTTGCTTTATCCTTCTTCCGCTATACACGTACGTACTGCTCAAATATCTATTTGTTACAGATGCTTTAACAGTTAACCTTTTTGACTTTAAATTACTTACATCGAAATATGCAGCAAACATATCATCAGATTCTGTAAACATATCAGGTGCCAAGAGCTTCTTCTGAGATGAACCTTAATGAAAATTAGCATTAATATTTGAGAAATGAAAAGACACAAAACACAAGTACGTCAACAGAAAACAAAGCAATTCAAACATTATTCTTCCTGCACATTAGTTTTTCGTTAACAACCAACTTAAAAGCAGTTTATAATACCATCTTAAAGGCATCTACTTTCTACTGAAAGAACGCATTTCAGAAAGTTAAAAGACCTACTATCATCAGCTTCCCTAACATTAATATGCTAATAACTAAGCAATGATTATGTATTAAAATGAAAGCTCAGAGTTCCCACTCTGGCTCAGCGGTAACCAAACTGACTAGTATTTGTGAGAACGTGAGTTGGATCCCTGGCCTTGCTCAGTGGGTTAAGGATCCTGCGTAGAGGTAAGCTGCAGGGTAAGTCACCGATGCAGCTCGGATCTGGAATCTGTTGTTGCTGTGGCAGCTGAAATTCCGATTTGACCCCTAGCCTGGGAACTTCCACATGCCAATGGTGCAGCCCTAAAAAGACAAACAAAACCAAGCAAGGAAAAAGAAGATTCCTCTTTAAAAGAATTGCATTTCTAAATTGCAACTTAAATCTAAGAGGTTAATATTCCCACTATAGATGCAGATTTATATATTACTCTCCTAACGAGTTTAATAACCCCATTCAAAAAATGGGGCAAAAGGGAGTTCCCTGGTGGCTCAGTTGGTTAAGGATCCAGTGTCATCACTGCTGTGGCTTGGGTTTGATCCCTGGCCTGGGAATTTACATGTTTCCAGTGCCGCCAACAAAACAGATAAATGGAGCGAAAAAATATAAGGAGAGTCTAGAAGAAAAGAATGTAATAGCTGTTACCCATATCAACACATCCCCACCCTCACAGCAAAGGAATCACAAATCACAGTTGAAATGAAACATCACTTCTCTCCTATGAGACTGGCTAAAAATCCAAGTATGACAATATTCTGTTAACAAGCCCTGAACAAGAAGCACTCAGACACTGCTTGTGGGATGGCAAAACTGTATAACCTTTATAGAAAGGAATTTGGAAATACATAGCAAAATTACGTATCCATGTATTCATTCAGACTCAGCAATCCCACTTCTAGGAAACCATTCCAAAGACACAGTAACAAGGAGAAAAAAAGCTGTTCTGCCGAACGCTCCAATCTGCAGCCAAATATCCACCACGAGAAGGCTACCTGTGGACACTCGCTCCGCCAGAGCAGCATGCAGCTGCCAAAAGGAATGAAGACCTCTTCGTACTGATGAGTGTGCAGAGAATGATTTTTGTGCATGTGTGCATGTATAGAGAAATAACACACACACATGTGAAAAGATGTTCTAATAATTTTTTAAAACACCAAATATTCCTAAAAATCAAAAAGTAAACCGTCAGAATTTTTTATGTGCTACTGAGCTGTTAACATTAGTTGGCTCCCCTACAGCCTATATTCTGAAAAATAAAATGAGACATACCATAGGAATAGAGTAAGGGAATAAAAGGGTTCCTGTTGTGGCTCAGTGGATTAAGAACGGGACAGAGTCTCTGGGAGGATGTGGGTTCAATCCCTGGCCTTGGGGGGGGGAGAGAGAGAGAGAGAGAGAAAGCAAGCAAGCAAGCAAGCAGGAAAGAAAGAAAGCTAAGAAAGAAAGCTAAACGTGTTAAACTGGTAGTATAACCCCATACAGAGAAGAATTATTTCAATAACTTTAAAAACGCAGATCTGCTGATTTGACAAATCTTGGGATGTATCCTAAGGACAAAAAGAACCATTACATTTTGAAACTGCATTTGGTGCACTTAATACTGGTAACCACAGTGCTAACTACAGGTATGAAACCTAAGTAACCGTGTCTTTTGGGAACCATGGTTTTCTACTGGAAAAGAGACAGAAATACAAACCAAGGAAGTTAATAAAAACCCTACAACCTCAAATCAGAACCAGCAGTATGCGCGCCTCCTTCCCCGCTGAGGTCCACTAGAAAGGCCCAGGAGTACATGGGCCAAATTGGGCCCCTTGCTTGTTTCTGTATGGCCCATTTTTACATTTTTTAAAGGTCTGGGGACAAACATGGTAAGGATTCTGTGACATGTGCACATAACATGAAATGTGGGGACACAGCTCATCCTCCAGGCTGGTGGGGCTGCCCTGCACCACAGGGCAGAGTTCAGGAGAAGGAATGGACAGCCTAAAATAGTGAGAAAAGCCGAAAGTACTTCCTAACTGATACTTGACAGAAAGCTTGTGAACCCCGGACCCAGAAAGAACAGCCATGTGAGACACTGCAAAGGCTGGGGGTCAAAAAGGCACCAGAAACAAGTGAAAAGGGGCTCTGGCACCCTCCCCACATCCTCAAAGAGAAAAAGGACGCCACGGACCCCACAGCAGGAACAGGATGACACCAAACCCACCCAAGTCTCGCTGGCCACCTCTGAAGGCTGCCAGGGCACTGACTCTCACATACAATCTCAAGGCCAACAGGCTAAGGACACAGCACATGCCACCACAAGACCACCTACCAAGTGTTTTTGCCAAAAAAGAAATCAAAATCTATTTAAGTCTCTAACGCTACTAGTTTTCAAGAAATACAGGTGTTCCCATGTGGCTCAGTGGTTAATGAACCGGACCAGCATCCATGAGGCCGCGGGTTCCATCCCTGGCCCCGCTCAGTGGGTTAAGGATCTGGCATTGCTGTGAGCTGTGGTATAGGCCGGCGGCTGCAGCTCCAATTCCACACCTGGCCTGAGAACTTCTTCTTCTTTTTTTTTTTTTTTTTGTCTTTTTGTTGTTGTTGTTGTTGCTATTTCTTGGGCCGCTCCCGCGGCATATGGAGATTCCCAGGCTAGGGGTCGAATCGGAGCTGTAGCCACCGGCCTACGCCAGAGCCACAGCAACGCGGGATCCGAGCCGCGTCTGCAACCTACACCACAGCTCACGGCAACGCCGGATCGTTAACCCACTGAGCAAGGGCAGGGACCGAACCCGCAACCTCATGGTTCTTAGTCGGATTCGTTAACCACTGCACCACGACGGGAACTCCCCTGAGAACTTCTATATGCTGCAGGTGCAGCCCTAAAAAAGACAAAAAGACAAAGAAAAGAATGAACGAAAAAGAGATACAGAGAACAGAGAAAGTAAAGGACGTAAGAATGTGGCCAGAACAAAGTCAACACAGAAAAGACACAGGGCCCGAGGAAACTGCAGGAGAGAAACCTCAGCGAGAAAATCTATTACAAGAAGACTCAAGAGATGGATACCCTAATATAATACGTACCTCATTTGGATTTTGACTCAAACCAACTGTAATCAGACATTAGATATTTAAAAATTACCCATGGTATCAAGTGTAAGTAATGTTTTTAAAAAGCCCTTGTCTATCGCCGATGTGGCTCAGATCTGGCGTTGCTGTGGCGTAGACCGGCAGCTACAGCTCTGATTCGACCCTAGCCTGGAACCCTCCATATGCCACAGGTGCGGCCCTAAAAAGACAAAAAAAAGACCAAAAAAAAAAAAAAAAGCCCTTATCTAGGAGTTCCTACCATCATCGGTGGCATGGGGTCTCTGGTGCGCTGGTTCGATCCCAGCCTAGCACAGAGGGTTAAGGATCTGGTGCTGCCACAGCTAGGGCTCAGATCGGATCCCTGACCCAGGAACCCCATATGTCACAGGGCGGCAAAAAAAAAAGAAAAAAGAAATATAAAAAGTCCTTGACAGAGATACAAAACTGAAGTATTCACAGATGAAATTAAATCACGGCTGGGATTTCCGTTAAAATAGTCCAGCAAGCAAAACAAGAGGTACTGACCATGTGGGGACTGGGTGTACTGCTTGGGTTACGTGAACTAATCGGGAACACTGCCTGGGCCCCGCCAGCACCGCATTCCCACGCCACCCTGCAGGGGCAACGTTCCCAGCCCCCTTCTTTCTCCCCCACCCCCGGACAATGAAGCAGCAGAGCCAAAACGTCCGAGAAAACCATGGGGGAAACCAAAGGCTACCTGACGCACCATTACTCTGCTCAACCGTCATGAGGTTGTGCTTGGCTTTGACGGAAGCCTCGAACGTGTCCACGTTTTCCCGTTCGTACTCCTTGACGTCGGCGGCGACCCTCTCCAGGATGTCGTCTGGGGAAGGGGACCGGGTGCGCGGGCTGCTCTGGGGGCTGCTGGGCTCGGACGGCACGGACAGGTTGCTGTCCTCGGCAAGGTACTGGTATTTCTGTAACAGCAGCACAGTGTCACCCCCACCAACCCCGAAGCTCCCTGAATCTACCGCTAAGAGGAGCCCCACTGAAGAGGGAGGCGCCAGATAACGGTCAACTTCCGGGTTCCGACGTCTTAACCCCACAATCCCTTACACGTAACTCCCAATCCACAAAACCCTCCAAGTCCTTCTCAAAGCCCTGCCCGTACCTGAACAATGGCTTGCCTTTGGAGCCGTCTCTGTTCTATCAAGGCTTCTTCGTCTTCCTCCTCTACATCAAAGTCTTCAAGGCTTAGAAAAATCACACACACGATTAATTTCAAATACCCCCAAAGACTCCAAAACCACGGCATTTATTATACATTCTAAAAATAAGTCGGGAGTTCCTGCTGTGGCGCAGCGGAAACAAATATGACTGGGAACCACGAGGTTGCAGGTTCGATCCCTGGCCTCGCTCAGTGGGTTAAGGATCCAGTGTTGCTGACGCTGTGGTGCAGGCTGGCAGTGGATGCTCTGGTTTGACTCCTCTATTCCAACTTGGTATAAAAAACGATCTCACCACCAAAGCTGCTAACTAAGACAGACAGGACTAATACCCTGCAGTTCCTAATGAAAACAAAGGCGGCTCGTGACACAGGGGCCCAGCGTCCACCCCAGCCGAACGGAACCCTCCAAACTCAGACTACACGACCTGTCACATAACCCACAAGACATGCACAGAAGACGGACTCAAATGTAGGCCCAAACGAATGGACTTGCTTTAAATATTCAGACGGAAATTATTTCCACATCCAACGGTGTCTCTCTAAGTTGGAAAACAGAAGACACGGGCCAGTCCCCTTCTTACTTATCATCAGACGAAGACTCCTGCTCAGCCTTCATTCCTTCGGAAAGGCTTCCTTTGAATTTGTCTTCCTTCACCTTGCTTCTGCTCCTGCGTCTGCGACCACCCCGAGACCGAGAGCGCCTCCGGAGGCGGGACCTGCTCCTCCGAGCCCTGTCCCTGTTCGAGGAGAAAACCATGCACGTTGAAGGTCGACCCGAGCGGAGGCGGCTGTGTTGAGGAAAGGGTGCGACAGGAACTGTGTGCCTTCCAGAAGCTCACTTTTGCTGGGAACCCGGGACTGGTCTACAAACAAGGTCGTTAAAAAGGTTCGTGGCAAGGCTGCCTGGCCTGCCCGCTTGCATCTCTCACAAGCGTCCTAGCCTAATAAGCCTATTTCTTGCCTATCGAAAATTTTAAGCACGATCAGCACAGAATCAGGACTGGGAGGACGAAGGGAAGAGAACTAAGACGCCTGTGTGCCTGCTGATGACCCAGGGGCACCAGCCAGCTCTGGAGGCCATGGAGACCTTCGGCACCTCGACGGTGTCCATCGGGGCACATGTGCCCTCAAAACTCACAACTCGACACCCAAAAGGGTGAATTTTACTTGATATAAGTGATATGTTTCAAGAAACCTAATTTTTAAAAAAATGACTACTGGAGTTCCCGTCGTGGCGCAGTGGTTAGCGAATCCGACTAGAAGCCATGAGGTTGCGGGTTCGATCCCTGGCCTTGCTCAGTGGGTTAACGATTTGGCGTTGCCGTGAGCTGTGGTGTAGGTCGCGCCGTGAGCTGTGGTGTAGGTTGCAGATGCGGCTCGGATCCCACGTTGCTGTGGCTGTGGTGTAGGCTGGCAGCAACAGCTCCAATTCGACCCCTAGCCTGGGAACCTCCATATGCCGCAGGAGCGGCCCTAGAAATGGCAAAAAGACAAAAATAAATAAATAAATTAAATAAATAAAATAAAGAAATAAAAAGATGACTACTGCTAAGGTATGGGAGAGACAAAGGTGACGAAGAAGCTGAACTGGAGTTCCCGCTGTGGCTCAGCAGGTTAAGGAGCTGGGGTTGCTGTGGCTGCGGCAAGGCCTGGGAACGTCCGTGTGCCACAGCTAGGACCATAAAAAGGAGAAAAGGATTCTAGGTCTAATGAATCACTACCATGGCCCTCAGGGGCCTCCTCAGCGCAGCAGACAGCACGTCGCTCCGGTGACGGCGCCCGAGGGCTGTGCTTTCTGTCAGCACATCAGAGCTCAAGCCTGAGGGGTCTGCGTGAGAAAGGGGAGCGCTCCAAACAGAAAAGGAGCAAAGCCCACAAACTCTGCACGTCACACTGCCCACGCCGACCTCAGATGTCTTCTGAAACCTTATTAAGACAACAGTAAAAGGGAACAAGGAAACAATAAAACCCTCGAAGACTGTGACGAGCTGTGACCACAGAGACGGCATCAGCGCCCTCAAAGGTTCCATGGACAGAAAGACAGCAGCAGATCCAATCCGAATCTTAGTGCAACAGCGACAGACGAGGCAAACACGAAACAAGTCAGTGCAGGCCACCAAAGCCCGGAAAGGCTCGGGAATGGGGGAGCTAAAGAGAAGCGGCTGAGATCTCCTGGGAAGAGCCTGACTCGATGTACCCCCTTTCCGACGCAGTGGGAAATACGCTCAGGCAGGACACAGAGAGGAGGTGGCGGCGGCTGTACAAACTGGCCCAAGGCACGTGGGGCAGGGGACACTGTTCTGGAAGGGGAAGGATTAAGGGGAAGCCTGCATCACGAAGGACCAGAACCCCACGGAGGGCCACGGCTTACTCTCCCGCAGGAGACAAGAGGATTCTGGAAACTCACTCACCCAAAAGAAAAAAGACTCTGAGAAGAAGCAATGTACATGTAGGTAAAACGATAAAGAACCAAAAACTCCACATAATAAACACATCATCATCCCTGACATGAGATACCATTTCCCCTCAAGAGAGAGAAAAACAGTTATTAAAAAAATAAACAACCAGCAATGTCTTGGAAGTTTCAAAAATTTAATGAGCACGGGAGCGGGGGGAGTGGTCAACAGAAAGGTAAGAAGGTGGAATGAGAAAACCTCTCAAGATTGTAAGTAGAAAAGGACAAACACAAAAGATGAGTGAGGGGAAAGTTAGTCTAACAACATACAAAGTCCAAGTGGAAAAAAACAGAAAATAATGGGGGAGAAAGCAAAGAGAAACAACAAAACGAGAGAATAAAATTTCCCAGAACAGGCAGCCATAATCTTCCTGTGTTCAAGGCATATTACAGTGAAATTTCAAAACACAGGACATTTCTTATAAAAAGAGAAAAAAGCAAGCCCTATAAAAAAACGCCCAGTTATCCTCAATAGTAATAATGGAAACTAGAAATCAGTGGACTAATAATTTAAAAGTTCTTAAAACGTGGTGCAACAGGATTGGTGGCGTCTCTGGAGCACTGGGACACAGGTTCGATCCCCCAGCCCAGCACAGTGAGTTAAGGATCCAGCACTGCCAAAGGACCTGGCGTAGGTTGCAACTGCGGCTCAGGAACTCCACATGCCAAGGGGTAGCCAGAACGAACGACTTCAATTAGAATTCTACTCCCTGACAGATCAGCAGTGAGAAAAGGCATTTTTTAGAGCCAAAGGTCCCCAACAGTGTCCGTTTCGTGCACTTTCCTCGAGACGTACTGCAGACGCATTACCAAAGCAAGGAGTGAGACATGGAAAGACAGTGGATACAGGGAATGGAATCGCAGCACGAGAGAAACAGGGGCCCGTGGAAAAGGGAACGCAGATGCCCTGGGAACTGGCTAAGCAGACCCCGGAGGCCAGGAGCACACCAAGGAAGGTCCCTGCACCCCCTCGTCTGCTAAGGAACCAAAGGTGAGCACACAAACTGTGAGCACGCACACCTGCGAGCAACGTGATGGAGCCAGGCAGAAGAAAGGTACGGGGCGGTATTAAAACCAACCGGTCAAAGACATCAATACATCCGGCAGTGACTTAAAAAAAACCCAAACACACTGTCAGAGACAGCATTTCTGCTCCGCGAGCCAGGTGTGCAGAGCTGGGGTCTGCTGCCGTGAGTCACAGGTCTTGGCCCACTCTTCCTTCTGCGCCTGAGGACATCACCATTGCGATGCCGTCTCACAAGGACCACAGACAAGTTCATAGAAAAATAAATGCAGAACTACAATAGAGGACAGGATATGTACTGCTCTGCCAACTAGCTTAAGCCTAGCTCATTTAGTATTTACCTCTTTTAGGAATAGGAAAAGAAAATCCTTCTTTAAAAACGATGATTGAATTTTTGATGAACACTGATTTATTTAACTGTGAAGAGAAACTACATTAAAGAGAAAGGAGCATGTGCGAAATATCACATGTCGGTAACAGGAGACCACATGAGGTCACAGCTATAATTTTTCAGAGAAAAACAGTAAGAAACCTACCAGCTGGAGTTCCCTGGTGGTGCAGAGGATTAAGGACCCAGCATTGCTATTGATGTGGCTCAGGTCACTGCTGTGGGTTCCATCCCTGACCTAGGAACTTCTGCATGGCGTGGAAGCGGCCAAAACAAAAACAGAAAGCCTACCAACTGAGCTTCCAAACCATTCGGTTCGGAGTTCCCACTGTGGCTCAGTGCGTTAAGAAACTGACTAGTATCCATGAGGACATGGGTTCGATTCCTGGCCTCGCTAAGTGGGTTAAGGATCCCAAGTTACCCAAGCTGTGGTCTAGGTCATGATGTGGCTTGGATGAGGCGGTGCTGTAGGGTAAGCTGGTGTCTACAGCTCCAATTCGACCCCTAGCCAGGGAACCTCCATATGCCACAAAAGAAAAAAGAGACATGCGGGGTCTGACGGATCAAACGGGCGTCGTTACCTCCTCCGAGGAGATCGGCTTCTTCTTCTGGGAGACCGGCTGCGTCTGAGGGGGGATCGGGACCTCCTTCTGACCGGAGACCGACTGGCTCTTCTTCGGGCAGGAGACCACCTACTGATGGGGCTGGCATCTTTTGACCTTTCCCGCCTACTGAGGATGTCATCTCGAGGACGTGTCCTTAAGGAGACCAAACACAAGCACAAAGAAGAAGAGAGCCAATCAGAACAAGCGAACTTCTCCTACCTGCAAAGAGCACCTTAAGAAGGGGCACAGAGCGGAGTTCCAGCTGTGGCTCAGAGGTTAATGGACCCAACTAGGATCCATGAGGACGCGGGTTCGATCCCTGGTCTCGCTCAGTGGGTTAAGGATCTGGCGTTGCCATGGCTGTGGCAGAGGCCAGCATTTACAGCTTCAAGTCGACATCTGGCCTGGGAATCTCCATATGCCGAGGATGCGGCCCTAAAAAGCAAAAAGCAAATTTAAAAAAAAAAAGAAAGAAAAAAGAAAGGGCACATAACTAAGATGGTAAAACACCTGTTTTGTAACAAAACAAGTGGAGATGATCGCAACGACATTTTGGTGTGCTGGGAGACCCACAAGAATTATTAAAGGTGATGCATATTGTTAAAGCCACTGATTCTAACACCAGACAGACCCTAATAAAATTTCCACAAGTGAGTAATAATATTCCATTCCCTTAGGTAGAAGGCTGTTTTCTAAGTTTTGCAACTGAGAGCCTGAGTTGTCTGTGGCATATGGAGGTTCCCAGGCTAGAGGTTGAACCAGAGTTGTAGCCACCAGCCTACACCACAGCCACAACAACACAGGATCTGAGCTGCATCTGCACCCTACACCACAGCTCACGGCAACGCCGGCTCCTTAATCCACTGAGCGAGGCCAGGGATCAAACCCACGTCCTCATGGATACTAGTCGGGTAACCACTGAGCCACGACGGGAACTCCCAAGAACCTTCCTTTTAATGTACCAATCGAGAACAGAAGCATCTTACAACCGCCAGTAACCTTCCAACAGAGGGAACGTAAGTCAGAGTTCAGGAAAAAGGACACTCCTTCTGGTCCCGGAAGTAAGAATCAACGTGACTTCCCTGGAAGGACACACGGCTGTAACTTTCTAGAGAGCAAACGCCCATCGTCTGAGACGCTACCCTTCAACTTCTACGAATCCATTCTGCAAAGAAACTGCACACATGACGAAAGGCCATCTTTACACACAATCATGAAAAACTGGGACCAAGTTTCATCGCTCAAACCAAGTTTCAATTTTCATCAATTTCAACAAGGGAATGTTTAAACGTATCATATTATGGTACATCTATGCGGTGAGACATGTTGCTATTTATTACATAAAGAAAATCACTGTTGGCATAACTAGTATGAATTCTATTTTTAAGAAAAAAAATACAGGAATTCCCATTGTGGCACAGTGGAAACGAATCAGACTAGGAACCATGAGTTGTGGGTTCGATCCCTGGCCTCGCTCAGTGGGTTAAGATTTGGCGTTGCAGTGAGCTGTGGTGTAGGTCACAGGTGTAGCTCTGATTCAGCCTCTAGCCTGGGAACCTCCATATGCTGTGGGTGTGGCCCTAAAAGAAAAAAAAAAAGCCCCCCTCCCCCCGCCAAAATATATACATACAATTGTATGTGCATAGGAAAGGGGCAAGAGACAGCAGAGGGATGGCAAAAGTGAATTTACAGGCTTTCAGCACAATTTGAGTTTCTCTTTAATCAGCATTATCTCTTCCATAAGCAAAAAAAAAAATTTTTTTTTAAATATTCAACTCTAGCCTTTAGTAAATTCTCAGATTTTCCTTTTCAAACTGAAAGCCACTGAAAGAGGAGGGGATCCTTAAGAACGAAGTGAAGCAACACTGTGTGTAACACCATTTCCAGGCAGGGAGAAAAGGCAGGGATCACTTCGTTTGAGTGTCTCTTAGGATAGAGCCCTTTGAAAAACAGCATTCTTGAAGCTTCTCATAACACAGGAAAATTTAAAATTCAAGGGCAGTTTATATTTATACCATACGCAATAAATATTAAGATGCAACAGTAGATAGCTAGGAATTCATAACATCTCTGCCTGGTATGAGCCAACACTCTTCTAGGCAAAACATGGTTGCTAATTTCACACACCTAATTGCTAAATACAAATATATTAAAAAAAATCCGTTTCTAGGAGGTCCTGCTGTGGCACAGTGGGTTAAGACTCCACCTGCAGCGGTTCTGGCTGCTGTGGAGGCAAAGGTTCGACACCCTGCCCACACAGTGCGTTATGGGGCTCCACGCAGGTCATTGCTACGGCCTGGATTCAGTCCCTGGCCGAGGAACTCCATGTGCCGTCCATGTGCCGTGAGTGTGGCCATTAAAAAAAAGAAAAGAAAAGAAAGAAAGAAAGGAAAAAAGGAAAGAAAACCAGTTTCTAAAGTAGTTTAGACTAATCTGAAGACCACCACCCGCAGGCCCCAAAATCCTTTCTGTGCCTTGACTTACCAGTTCTGTGAGCCTGAGTAACTAAACAGTCTCTCAATCTATTTTCTCACTTATAAATTAAGTCTGAGAACCACTCCACTTCCTGAGAGATAATCATGAGAATGTACGAAAAAAAGAATTGATGGACTAAATGTATTATATAAATATGAATGATTTTCGTTACTAATAAAATCTTTTTTGTACTAGTCATGCTGAACTTAAAGTTTTCCCCCCCAACAATGAGACTGTAATTATATGAATCAGTAACAAAAAAAATTTCTACTTTCAATTTAACTACATTCTGGGAACCAAAAGCGTTTCGGAGTGCCAACAGAGTGTTAGACCACGCCGACTCAAAAGAATGGCCAGACGATGATCCTTAAACCGATACCTCCAGTTTTTTAAGTTAAAAAAGACTCAGCCCACACCGTTCGAAGAAAAATGCCGGTTCTAGAAATTACCTCCCTTTCCTATAAATCGGTATACAGACTTATCACCCAAATTACTTGGATTTAAAGGATTCTGGGGAGTTCCCGTCGTGGTGCAGTGGTTAAAGAATCCGACTGGGAACCATGAGGTTGCGGGTTCGATCCCTGCCCTTGCTCAGTGGGTTAAGAATCCAGTGTTGCCGTGAGCTGTGGTGTAGGTCACAGACGCAGCTCGGATCCCGCGCTGCTGTGGCTCTGGCGTAGGCCAGTGGCTACAGCTCCGATTGGACCCCTAGCCTGGGAACCTCCATATGCTGCCGGAGCAGCCCAAGAAATGGCAAAAAGACAAAAAAAAAAAAAAAAATTAAAGGATTCTGGGAGCTCCCGTTGTGGCTCTGCAGTAATGAACCTGACTAGTATCTGTGAGGATCCCTGGCCTCACTCAGTGGGTTAGGGAACCAGCGCTGCATGAGCCGTGGTGTTGGATCTGGGGGTGCCATCGCTGTGGAGCAGGCCGGTGGCTCTGATTTGACCCCTAGCCTGGGAACTTCCACATGCCGCAGGTGCAGCCCTAAAAAACCAAAAAATTAGAAAAATAAAAAGAGGAGTGATTCTGCAAATCAGATGCTGAATTAGGAACTTCAATACTGGAAAATCACCCCACAGTTGAGACACTGACCCACGTGCAAACACTGACACGGTCAGTGCACAGGGTTGTTCCTCACGCTGTAAACGCATCACCCTCTCCTTTTAAGACCCGAGGCGCTGGTAAAAGGAACTAAGGTTTGAAAGCAGGTTACCGTGGAGAAGAAAGGCGTCTGCGTTCAGGCTCCCTGCGTTTTCTTTCCAAGGAGCGGCTCTTGGCTCTCCTACCAGGGGACAGAGTTCGAGACGGCGACTTGCTCTGCTTAGACCTTCTGTCGTTTACGAGCGGAGACCTGCTTCTTCGTGATTTATCGCGCTGTTTCGGAGACAGACTTCTTCTCTTAGGACTCCGACCAGGTCTCCTACTGGGCGACCTGTTTTCCTTCCCAGAAGAGGCATCTTTAGAGGGAGATTTAACTGGTTTCTTCTCTCTATCAGTTTCAGACCGCTGTGGTTTTCTCTCTTTGGACCGTGACCTTCTGTCTTTGGATTTACCTCGCGCGTCAACTGGGGATCGAGATTTTTTGCCTCGATCCCGACTTCTACTCTCATTTGTAACTGGGGACTTTTTCCTATCTTTTGGCTTACTTTTGTCTTCGATCTTGACCTTGTCGTCGGGGGGAGATCTGGCCTTGCCAATCTTCTCTTGAGAGCGCCTTCGGAGGGCGGGAGACTTCGACTTTCTCGCTTGGTCTTGGGACTTGCTCCTTTTGGAGGGGCTTCTGGACTTTTTCCTCTCCTTCGACTTGCTCCTCGTCTTCTCTTTGACTATCTCGACACCGCCCTTACTCTTCTTTTTCTCAGACCTATGTCTAGTCCGTTCTTTGGATCTGCTTTTGCTTCGCTTTTTTGCGCTATTTTTATTGTCCACAAGTTCAAGTTTCCCCTTGGTGCTCGAAGACCTGGTACTAGGCCTATTCCCATTTCTTGCTTTGTCATGAATCTCCCCCTCTTCTTCAGAGCCAGACTCGTAACCCTGCAAGATGAGCCCCATCCCAGACTGGACCTTTCCTTCCATTAACTCATTGTCAAGTTCGGCTTTAATCAAGGCTCTCTGTTTCTCCAAGTCTTCCAGCAAAGCTAAGTCATCGAGTTTAGTTCTTTTGGCTGGAGACATACCTTCTTTGTCAGACGCATCAATCACCTCTTTTCTTTTGTGTTTCTTATGCTTATGCTTGTGCTTATGCTTTTTATCCTTGTCTTCTTCTGAAGAATGTTTATGTTTCTTATGTTTACTTCTGTGTTTATGTTTCTTTTTCTTGTGACGACTGTGCTTGTTCTGAGACTGGTCTTCTGACACTTCTCCATTTTCTTCATTTACACTCTTTTCCGAATTATCAGCATCTTCCATCCTATAAATGCATCAAACACATGTAAAAGTCACATAATTTATCACGCATTCAGAATCATAAAAAATAACAGTAATGATAAAATACATCTCAATGTAATACATGAAGTTAGTCGCTGAAATGTTTTATTTCAAAAGTATGTGGCAAGAACGGAGCTGAAGAGTGATTCAACCGTAATTTGTTTCTAATGGTTGAACTCAAATACCAAACGTAGTAGAGGAAATACATAATTGGGGAGGTTAACCGTTATACTTAACAGAAAAAGGGAATCCAAGCCAGGCTACAGCAAACTGTCATTAATACTGACTCGGTGAAACAGTCACTCAGGAACTCGGTTGTTACACCAGCACCTCCCACACAGATGTATGGGATTCTGGGAGGACACGGCCGAGACAGGCAGAGCCCAGGAACTGCAACGCTGGGCTGCGGGACGGGCTGTGTGTGATGACACTGCTGTCACACAAAGTGCTCGAGAAGTACTGGCTCTCCATATGTCCCCACGGCAGATGACACTTCACGTTCAAGGAGGTTTGTGGCACTCGCCTAAGGTCACAGGCATATCATGCTGGTCAGAAGACTGGTATTGATTCAACGTCAGAGCTCCTGCACTTGCTCAAAGGTGCTTGTGAACCGTCAGGTCATATCACCCTGGGAGTGAGACCTGACGCCCATCTCCCGCATTCGGAGTAACACCCCAGCCCCGCTGCCCCAGGCCAATAAGACCCCCCCACCCCCACCCCGGGCCCGGGGCTGTCCCTGCGGTCCCCGTGCCCGGAGAGCTCTCCCCAAGTACATGCTGCTGCCTCCTCTGCCTCCCTCTGGTCTGCACTCACGTCACACTTTCTCAAACCGGCCAAGTTTTCCAGACCAAGTCTTTTGAACCGCAACCCTCCACTACATACACTCACTCTCTCTGCTTCATTCTTCTCCAAATTGCCACCACCTCATAGGATGTCGTTGTCTCTCCTGATGATAACATATAAGCCCCACGAGAGCAGTATTTTGATCTGTTCCGCTCACTGCTCTATCCCCGAGGCCTAGAAGATCAGCTAACCCAGAGAAGGCGCTCAAGAAGCATTTGCTGGGTCAAAGAAACGACCTGGACAGATAGACTAACACACAAATGGTATCACTGGCTACCACTGGCTTATGCCAACTCTTCTCAACTCTCTGCTCTTGACGGTAAACATTCTGCTTTTGCTCAGTTATTTCTCCGGTGCACACGCCTACTTCTTGACTGCAATACCCCAGATCGCTGAAACTTAATCACCTCCCCCACAAACATCTGCTCTCTTAACCCTTTTCTAATGCTTCCTATAATTTACAAATCTTCCAAGTAGCTTCAAATCGAAATTCTTAAGCATTTACCAACAGAGAAGTAATGTCTTTTAAAAGAAGACTGAGCTCCTAAAGCTTCTAGAATCAGGATCTACATCACGATGCCCAAGCCCCTGAAGGGTCACTCCGAGAGACCTGTTTCCACCGCAACTTAATGAATGTTAACGCAAGAAACAACGAGCGGGTTACCGACAGGACGCTACTAGCACCTTAGAGCCAGCTCGGTCGGCCCCAGAGCTCTGCCCGCCTCGTGCCAGGCCAAGAGCAGACCTTCAGCCTCTTGCGCTGATCTCTCAAGGCAAATTTCAAAGTCAATAACCACTGAAGTCTGACTAGGTCAACCAGGAAACTTGAACTCAATGAGTCGATGACACCCATGACATGTCACAGACAGTGAACGAGTGTGTGCTCGGTCAGGTTCATTAGCAAGAGTTTTCTTCTAAAGCTTGAGGAAAAGGTTGCTTGTTAAGGAATCTAATAGGCTTCTTGGATGGTTCATGTTAACAATAAACACGTATATAAATCCCGCACAGACTCGTTTACGCTTTAACCTTTACACTTTGCAGTCGAACCCTGCACGTTGCCAAGGCTGTGTCTGGCCCGAGCTGGGCTGGGACAGGGCTCACTGAGACCTGAGCAACATCCTTCAAATCTCACTGGGAAACGAAGCTGCATTCAAAATGCAGACAGTGCGCGAGTGTTTGAGGCTATTTAATCAAGTATTTGGTTAAATGGAACGTACAAGTCTCACCCTTCCAACAACCTAGGTCGTCGTGGGGCATACGGCGAGATGTAAGCAGCCATGCGCCAACTTTAAAATAGAGTGACCAACCGCCAGCTGCTAATGTTACTTTAATTTCCTCTTTCAAGTATTTTTTTCAAAGAACATTCCTAATAACATCTTATTCAGGAGGCATTTGATTCATGCTTTGGAGATGGGAGCAATGGTGAACAAAATGAATGCCATTTCTTTTTACAAGAAAAATAGTGAAGCTGTTTCTCTGACAAGTTAAATTACCTTAACGCAGAATTAAGGTAGATTAAAAAAATAAGAATGGGAGTTCCCGTCGTGGCGCAGTGGTTAACGAATCCGACTAGGAACCATGAGGTTGCGGGTTCGGTCCCTGCCCTTGCTCGGTGGGTTAACGATCCGGCGTTGCCGTGAGCTGTGGTGTAGGTTGCAGACGAGGCTCGGATCCCGCGTTGCTGTGGCTCTGGCGTAGGCCAGTGGCTACAGCTCCAATTCGACCCCTAGCCTGGGAACCTCCATATGCCGTGGGAGCAGCTCAAGAAATGGCAAAAAGACAAAAAGACCAAAAAAAAAAAGAATGGATTCAGAAGACCGACTAGTGTTAAAGCGACCCTTTCCACCCCCACCATTTCCAAGTCAGGTTTGGAAAATTAAGTTTCAAAGAGTTAGAACTGTCCTATCATAAAAATGGACCTTTCTGGGACACTGAAAATAAATAAAAACGATCTCAAACCTTAAAGGCTATTTTTAAAAGGTGTCACAATGGACAGTGGGAGACCAGGCAGAGCATTAGTCAGGTGCAGGGCTCTAGGCTCAGACTGCCTGGGCTTGAATCCTCCATCTGTCACTTACCATGACCTCAGGCAAGTTAACTTAATTTCTCTGTGTTTCAGTTTCGTCATCTGCAAAATATGGGAAATAGCAGTGTCCACCTCCACAGAGTTGCTGTAAGGACTGAATGGCTTAGTATTTGTTCAGTGCTTTGAACATGACCTGGTCTAGATTAAGTGCAAATAAGTCAACACATATAAAGTCTTAAAAGCTTAAATCCATTAAAAAGGCTGAGCTAATGAGACTGACAAATGTGAAAATCACTACAAAGCCTTCAGCGAACTTAAACAGTATCATATGTTTACTTCTTCCAAATGTTCCCCTTGGAAGAGAGTCCTCAGTGTCCTGGAAAGAACTTGTCCTGGAAAGACACTACATCTCAGCACTCACCGTGGACAGCCAACAGGGTACCCGCTTTCTTATCAAACTGTCATTTTCTTTCTTTCTTTCTTTTTTTGGGGGGGGGGGCTCTTTTTGTATTTTCTAGGGCCGCGCCCGTGGCATATGGAGGTTCCCAGGCTAGGGGTCTAATCGGAGCTGTAGCCGCCAGCCTACACAACAGCCACAGCAACTCGGGATCCGAGCTGCGTCTGCAACCTACACCACAGCTCACAGCAACGGATCCTCAACCCACTGACCGAGGCCAGGGATCGAACCTGCAACTGCATGGTTCCTAGTTGGATTTGTTAACCACTGAGCCACGACAGGAACTCCTCCAAACTGTCATTTTCTTTGTGAAACATTTTCAAATAAGCGAAAGTGGGACACATACAGACCAAGTATTCTATGCACACCAAGTGTTCTGAGCAGAGGGAGTAGCATGAAAGACTATTCATACTGTCATTCATATGGCAGGGCCTACAAATTATTATTATTATTATATCTAGTGTTATTTGAACATGTAAATAAAGATGGCTGAACCACTCCTCAAAAGCAATCGGAACTGTCCCTGAAATCAAGTAAGTGAACATAATACATAGAACTTTAAACCGATTACTAGAAAAATCATCTGCACAGTCTAAGACCTGCGCTGTCCTGGCACGAAGACATAACTGGGCCACACTGTGAAGTGGATGAGAAAGGCAAAGTCTAGTTAAAACTTCAGGACCCATTTGCTCTCTTTTAAGTAAAATTGTTAAGATGATAAATCTGCTTTCAGAAGCTCTTGATAAAAAATCTGTACTCCCTGTCTAGCTGAGCAAAGCAAATCACCGAAGGGTCCAGAGCTGGGCGAACAGCACCGGTGGGGAGATTTCCACCCTCTCTCAGCCCAAAGTTGCTGGGAGACTATATCTGCCTCTTTCCTAAGATGGCTAGAAACAAATCAGATAATGCCGATGCCAAAAAAAGGGTCGTTATAGCAATACTGTTTTAAAATCCATTCTCTTATGTTCTTGAGTTTCCCTATCAAACACATGAAAAACGAAACACCGCTTTTAGTTAAGCAATGGTTAGCCTTGCCGCACATACAAGTAGGTTTTCACTCGGCCGCACATAATTAGCTTAATTACAGACGTGAAGTGCTTGGGTTCGGAAGGTGGTAACAATGCCCATTATTTCTCCCACTCCCAAATGAACGCTATAAGCTCTGGCTAAAAACACTAGGCCTCAAAACCGAGAACTTGATCTTACTTTGCCTCAAGTTCGCAAGCTGGCAAATGAGTTGCAATGGGCAGGGGGATGAATATCGGGTGGATGCTGGAGGAAGTACCCCGCCAGCCACAAACTCTAGCTCTGGGATGGTTAAGGAGGGCGGCCCCGCGCCCTTGTCTTCTCTGCCTCCAGGTCCTAAACGTGACACCGGCACCAGGACCACCGGTACCGCCTGCAGAGGGAAGGTCTCAGGGCTCGCCCGCTGCCGCCCGGCTGCTCCGGGGGTCCGCACCGAGGCCGCCGGGCTGCGGCCAGGAGCCTGGCTCATCCCCGCGGAGGACAGGCGGAAGGCGCGCCCGCGCTGGGGCCTCGCGCCCCGGACCTGTAGAGGCCGCTCGCGCCCACGCCTCCCGGGGCAACGACGCGGCAGGCCCCGCCGCCCTGGACCCAACAGCCGCGGCCTCCGGGCGAGCGGCGCGCGGCTTGCCGCCCGCCCGCGCCCCACGACCCGCGCGCGCGCGCGAGGCAAAGTTTGGCCGTGGCCGCGGGGCCCGAACTTTCCCGCCCGCCTGGCAGCTCTCCGCCGGTTCCCCCTCGGCCGGGCCCGGACGCCGGCCTTCCGCGCTCCCAGACTACTTACTCTGGCTGTTCCCGCAGCGTCGGAGCCTCCGCGGCGGCCATCTTGAACTTCCTGACTCCTCGGCGGCGGTGGCGGCGGCTTCCCGGACGGTGGGAGCCAGTGGAGGCGGAGGAAGAGGGAGCAGGGTCCTCGCGCATGTGCCGACCGCGTCGGGAACCGTGGAGCTGAGGCCGCTCGAAGAATCCGGATATAAAAGTGCATCCGGGGACGGGGCGCGCGAGCGTCGTGACGCACTTCCGGGGCGGGGCGGGGCTGCGGCGCCGGCTCGGGCCGTAAGCGGTTACGTTGCCTGGGCTGCGTGCTGGAACCCAGGCGGAGTTCTGGGTGCTGGAGGGAGGAGGGAGCGGAGGGAGGAGGCTGTCTGCGCCGTGGTCGCAGTTCCGAGAACCGGTTTCACTGTGGGACCCAGACTTAGTTAAAATTCCGAAACTAGGGCAAACAAGAGCAACGCTGGGAGCATAATGAATGCCTTTTTATTGCCTAGCATTAAGGCATTAAGGGAAAGCTTGTAGAAAGGCAAGTTGAGAAAACTGAAAGGTAGGGCTGGAGCCAGGACAGAGGGAGCTATTGTTGATACATTTATTTGAAATCTTCAGCATAAGGATTCAGGAGTCCCTTGCTCCTGTTCATGTTCGCTGGTTCCGTAAATTGAATTTTTAAGTAATATTTTTGGCCCGAATACCTTCATGTGATTGTTTTTCCATAATAATGGCATCTACAGTAATGCAATTATGTAATGGTTATGTATCTCATTATGAGTAATGAACTATTGTATGAGAAAACATTTATTGGCTCTTGGAGAGCTTTCAACGTATGTTTTTATATGCTCTCTCTCAAAAGTATCTTTCTCCATGATCTGAATCTTAAAAGCAGGGTGGTGATCACTTTTATTCTTGTCAGCAACTGAGTTTGTGGGGTTTGGCCTAGAATTTTGACCTCGGAATATCTGATCTTATATACCTCATGATTTTATAGAGGGGAGGAGTTACAAATATTCCGACAAAATAAGCCCCTGGTTGGCTGAATTCCAAACGTGTTTAATGTTAATAAGCGTTTCCCCCCATGAATATTACTAACATTAAATCAACCTTGGATATTTATTGACTTTTGGGGGTTGCCCCACCCCACACCTATTGTAGCATTTCCTTTTTTTTTTTTTTTTTCTGCTTTTTAGGGCTGCACCCCCGTGGCATATGTAGATTTCCAGGTTAGGGGTTGAATCAGAACTGCAAGCTGCTAGCCTAAGCCACAGCCACGCCAGATCTGAGCCGCATGTGTGACCTATGCAATGCTGGATCCTTAACCCACTGAGCGAGGCCAGGGATCAAATGAACCTGCAACCTCATGGTTCCTAGTCAGATTCGTTTCCCTTACGCCACAGCAGGAACTCCTGTGGCATTTCTTTATATGGTCCTTAATTATATTGTTTCCTTTATGAAGGCTTTCTGTCCCCTTAATAATCAAATTCAGGTATAATAACTGAGAATGCTGCTGCTGCTTTTTTTTTTTTTTTCTCTTTTCTCTCCTTTGGGCCTCGCCTGAGGCATGTGGAAGTTCCCAGGCCAGGGATCAGACGGGAGCCACAGCCTCCACAATAGCAGTGACATTGCCTGATTGTTAACCTGATGTGCCACCAGGGAAATCCAGAAGGCTTCTTTCAAATAAAATAGTTTTCAGAACTATGTTAAGAATGGTTTATATTTTCTTTCTTTTTTTTTTTTTTTTTTTGGTCTCTTTGCCTTTTCTAGGGCCCCTTCCCACCGCATATGGAGGTTCCCAGGCTAGGGGTCCAATGGGAGCTGTAGTTGCTGGCCTACGCCAGAGCCACAGCAACGTGGGATCTAAGCCGTGTCTGTGACCTACACCACAGCTCACGGCAACGCCAGATCCTTAACCCACTGAGCAAGGCCAAGGATCAAACCCTCAACCTCATGATTCCTAGTTGGATTTGTTAACCACTGTGCTATTATTGGTTTATATTTTCAACCAATATATTTATTTACTAATAGCGTGTAAGTTGGGATTTCAGAGTTCTACTAATTGTTCCTGCCTCTAGATTCTCATTCCAATATATCTTTTCAAAGCTATTATGTATAAAACGTTGTAGTTAAGGTTTTATATTCTCTGTCCCATGAAGGCAAGGCCATGTGCCATTATGTTAAGAATAGATCAAATGTTATTAGAGTAACAGGAAATTTAGTACATTATTTTAAATAACTTTAAAGTTAAGATAAATGAACATAGTGTATGTACTGCAGACCTCTTACAGATTTCTTGGAAGTGACTACAAACCAGTAAGAGTTCTTGTCTTGGAGATAAAGTAGAATAATATACTTTTAAGCAAAAGCAGCCTAGAAAACTGGCACTAGCAAGTAGGTTTTCTTATGATGACTCAGTTCCTAAGCGCCAAACCGCGGTATGAACTGAAATCTCTCGAGTCTGTGCGGTTCCTTCTTATCGTGCTGCTTCCTACAGAAACTTCATTTGTTTAGCATCTACTCCTTGGGTACCCACCCGTACAGCTCTTTGGTTCTCAAATGCTTTTTGAATAAAGGTTATGGAGAGAGCACTGGATTGGCATCCAGAAATGCTTTATTTCTCCGGGTCCAGAAGGGGTAGTCTCTTCCTTCGCTGACGAGTGGAGAGCTCGTGAACCAGTTTCCTCAGCCACCGTACGCTCTCCATGGTCTCTGCTCCGCATTTCTTGGCAGCACGCTTAAGTGGAGATTCACGTTAGGCGGACGGACGTGTGGGGAGAGGCAGGTGGGGAACATAGGGACCGAGGTTCAGGTGTGAAGCCTGACTGTGACTGTCCAAGTTTAGACTTGGCAAACCAAGCATTTAAAAAAGAGCACGGTAAAAATCAAGTTTCAGAAAATGATGCTGGCAAAAGAATTTCCTTTAAAAATTCCTCCCCACGTGGCTGTGGCTGTGGCGTTGGCCGGCAGCTGTAGCTCCGATTGGACCCCTAGACTGGGACCCTCCATATGCCGCGGGTTTGGCGCTAAAAAGCAAAAAAATCCCTCACCAAGTTCGCTTGCAGGATGCTACGTTCGTTCGGAGAGTGCACTAGGAGCAGGGTTTGTCCAGGACTCACCCAGGCTATGTGCCGGTTGTCGTTTTGGAAACAACGGGGTCTTGGAAGGTGGACGTAAAGCAAACATCCAACGATTTGTCATTCACCAAACGTTTGCTGAGCGACACACTTATGTTCAGCTCTTCCTGTTCAGTCTTGAACCCCGTCCGCTCATCCCCGCGGGCCTGCCCCGCCCGACCCCGGGAAGCTTTGCACCGGAAAGGAGCCGGGGCAGGGGCCGCCTCGGGCCCTCCCGCCGGAAGTCCCTGGAGGGGCGGGGCCTCGGTGAGCGCGCGTTTCTCGGTCACTGAGCCCGCGCACCGCCCGGAGAGGCGCGTGCGTGCGTGCGTGCGTGCGTGCGTGCGTGCGTGCGTGCGTCCGGGCAGCGGTGGGCGGGCCTGGGGAGAGTGGCGGCTGCGGGCCCCGCCGTGCCCCGCCCGGAAGCTGCCTTTCCGCTGGCGCTGCCCGCCTTCGACCCGGTGTTGCCGCTGCGGCGGTGATGGAGCGTAGACCCCTGAGGTCCGCTCTGCGCTGCTGGCGGAGACGAGGCCGCGGGGACCGCAGCGCCGGGCGACCACACCCTCGGTTTGGGGGACAAGCCTGCCTTTTGCGCACTTGGACTTTTCCCCACCCTCTTCTAAGTCTTAGTGCCTCCGTACCAGGTACATCTTCCAGACAGTGTGGCCGTGCTTTAGAACAGTGTTCCTACCGTGCAGAGGGATTATTAAATTTGGAGCCTCTAAGCGGCACCGTTGTCAGCAATCCAGATAAGCTCTTAATAGCTCGTTAGAATGCAGGCTGCAAACAAAAATAAAAGCACCACGACCTCCTTTCAGGAAGACTGGCCCGCGCTGAGTGTCCCCCGTGTCAATTGAAAGAACGCCGACGACCTTTTAGATAGTATGTAAGGTTTTGCCTCGTTTAGGTCTAGGCTTGAGGTTTGGAGCTGCTTGGGAAACTCAACACTGGGTTCAGTTCTTTCATTACAGAGCAGATACGTTTCCCTTTGTCCATGAAAATGAGGTTTTGGGTTTTGTTTTAAAGCAGTTCTAACGCATTCACGAAAATCTGGGAAATACAGCAAAGCAAAAAAGAACGAATTGAAAACCACCCAGGATTCCATTATATCCAAATGGAAGCAGCATCAACATATGGGCTTGTTTTGACCTATTTCCATGTAAAATACTGTTTTCTTGTACTCCTGTATGTCTGTGATGGTTTGCTTCTCCAGGGAACATGCCCATCAATTTTTACATAATTCTAGTTGTAATAAAGGTTTTCATAGCTACACGGTACCCCTTTCGTTGATACTGGGTGTCCAGTGGGGTTGGTGTCGCTCTACTGTAGGTGATTCTGATGAGGCTGCATCAACAGTGGTGTTTAGAACTTGGCCTTGGAGTCAGGTAGACCTGGGGTGGGCTTCAGCACTTCCTCTGAATCTTCACACGGGTTTAATGAACCTTCTTCCTCTGTATCCTCACACGTGTTTAACCTTTTGAGCCGCACCTTACACACCAGTAACATGAGGGTGATAGTTCTCATCACGTAGGATTACTACAGGAATTAAATGAAATAATGAATGAAACTTCCTGGAGCCTGTATTGGTAAATACTGGTTATTTCTGTAGGCGCGGTAGGTTTTGTTTTAGTTTTTTAGTTTGTTTCTTTTGTTCTGATTTTTTGTTTGTCTGTTTAGTTCCAGATTTGGTATATAGTTAAATACTATCGGTACACTAGGTGTAAGGGGTTTATACACAGCTTTTCATGTTTTATTACATAAGTTACACATAAATAATACATACATTAGGAACGCTTTTTGCAATAAGAAAAGAAGAAAATTGTCTGTAATCCTGCTACCTGTAGATAATTATTATTCATGTTTTATGATAGGGCCTCTCCTTTCTCACTTTTTTATACTTGTACACATATATTCATTATATTTAAAGAACTAGAATTGCGTTTTAAACTACGTTTAAAAACTTAATGATGACAGTGAGGGGACAATTTGAGGAGAGTACCATGATGAAAGGAATAGGTGATAAGGTTGGAAAGGGAGCTTGTAGGATTTGGATTTCGTTTACTTTATTGGACAGGTTAAGGGCAGGGGTGAAGAATAACATGATTTAATGTATTTCGGAAGGTTCTCTCGGCTGCTATTTGGAGACAGAGAGTTGGGGACCAGGGAGAAAAGGTGGAATCCAGTCAGGAGTGTAATTCAGTAATCCTGGTGAGTGACGGTGGTGGCTTAGACCAGGGTGGAAGTGGAAAAAAGTGGCTGGATTCTGGATGTGCTTTGAAAGTGTGGGCTGTAGAATTCACCGATCCGTTGGATCTGGGGTGGGAGAGACAGTGACTTCGAGGTATTTTGGATTCCCTGGTGGCAGGGTATGTTAAAGATCTGGTGGTGGTGTCACTGCTGTGGCTCAGGTTCAACCCCTGGCCCGGGACCCTCTCCATCCTGCATGGTGGCCAAAAAAAAGGTATTTTGGCTCAAGCAGTTGGATGGATGCGGTTACTACTACAGACACTAAAGGAGGAGCGGAGTTTAAGGGGAGTGGGATGAAGAGGTCTGTGTCATTTATATTGCAAATTTCAGCATCTGTTAGATGCCTTGTTGGAAATGATATCTTAACAGCGTCACTTATTGTTGAGGTGTCCATTTGTCCCTTCCTTTCTGTTAACTTGTGCTGCGTGTATTTATAAATATTATATTATATCTTTCTGGCTTGATACCTTTAATGTTGCAAAATGTCCCTCTTTTCTCTAGTAACTTTGTATTTTCTTAATTTAAAGTTTATTTTGCCTGATATTAGCACAGTCATCCCAGTTTTCTTGTCGCTGCTGCTTGCATGTTTTTTAACAGCATTTTCTATTACTCAGTTGCATTTATAGGTGTCCAACGATCATCACAACCCAATTTTATAGCATTTCCATCCCAAACCCCCAGTGCATTCCCCCCACCCCCCAACCTGTCTCATTTGGAAATCAAAGTTTTTCAAAGGCTACGAGTCAGTATCTGTTCTGCAAAGAAGTTCACTGTGTCCTTTTTTCAGATTCCGCGTGTCAGTGACAGCATTTGATGTTAGTGCCTCCTTGTCAGACTGACTTCACTTAGCGTGATAATTTCTAGGTCCAACCATGTTGCTGCAAATACTGTTATTTCTTTCCTTTTAGTGGCTGAGTAATATTCCAGTGGGTATAGGTACCACATCTTCTTGATCCACTTCTCAGTTGATGGGCATTTAGGTTGTTTCCATGTCTTGGCTATTGTACATAGTGCTGCAGTGAACACTGGAGTCCATGTGTCTTTTCAAGTCATGGTTTTCTCTGGATAGATGCCCAGGAGTGGGATTGCTGGATCAAATGGTAGTTCTATTTCTAGTTTTCTGAGGCATCTCCATACTGTTTTCCACAGGGGTTGCACCAATTTACATTCCCACCAACAGTGTAATAGGGTTCCCTTTTCTCCACACCCTCTCCAGCATTTATTGTTTGTAGACTTTTTAATGATGGCCATTCTGGCCAGTGTAAGGTGGTACCTCATAGTAGTGGGTTTTTTTTGTTTGTTTGTTTTTTGTTTTACCTTTTCTAGGGCTGCACCCTCGGCATATGGAGGTTCCCAGGCTAGGGGTCTAATCAGAGCTGTAGCCACCGGCCTACGCCAGAGCCACAGCAGTGGGGCATCCGCGGTGCTTCTGCAATCTACACCACAGCTGGATCCTTAACCCACTGAGCAAGGCCAGGGATGGAACCCACAACCTCATGGTTCCTAGTCAGATTCGTTAACCACTGAGCCATGATGGGAACTCCTCATAGTGGTTTTGATTTTTATTTCTCTAATAATTAGTGATGTTGAACATCTTTTTATGTGTTTTTTGGCCATCCGTATGTCTTCTTTGGAGAATTGTCTGTTCAGATCTTCTGCCCATTTTTTGATGCGGTTGTGTTTTTTTTTGGTATTGAGCTGCAAAGGGTGTTTATAAATCTTAGAGATTAATCCCTTGTCAGTCGCTTCATTTGCAAATATTTTCTTCCATTCTCTTTTTACTTTGTCTAGGGTTTCTTTTGCTGTGCAGAAACCTTTAAGTTTAATTAAGTCCCATTTGTTTGTTTTTATTGTCATTACTCTAGGAGGTAGGTCTCAGATGATGTTGCTCTGGTTCATGTCAGAGAGTGTTTGGCCTATGTTTTCCTCTAAGAGTTTTATAGTATCTGGTCTTATATTTAGGTCTTTAATCCATTTTGAGTTTATTTTTGTGTATGGTGTTAGGAAATCTTCTAATTTCATTCTTTTATATGTGGCTGTCCAGTTTTCCCAGCACCACTTATCGAAGGGGCTGTCTTTTCTCTATGGAATATTCTTACCTCCTTTGTCATAGATTAGTTGGGTTTAACTCTGGGCTTTCTATCCTGTTCCACTGATCTGTATTTCTGTCTTTGTGCCAGTATCATACAGTTTTGATGACTGTAGCTTTGCAGTATAGTCTGAGGCCAGGGAGCCTGAATCCTCCAGCTCTTTTTCTTTGTCAGGATGTCTTTGGCTATTCTGGGTCTTTTGTTTTCCAAACAAACTTTAAAATATTTTGTTCGAGTTCTGTGAAAAATGTCCTTGGTAATTTGATAGGGATTGCATTAAATCTGTAGATTGCCTTGGGTAGTATAGTCATTTTGATATTGATTTTTCCAATCCAAGAGCATGGTATGTCTTTCCATCTGTTTGTGTCATCTTTGATTTCTTTCATCAGTGTCATAGTTTTCAGAGTGAAGATCTTTTGTCTCTTTAGATAGGTTTATTCCTAAGTATTTTATTATTTTTGATGTGAGGGTAAATGGGATTATTTCCCTAATTTCTCTTTCTGATCCTTTGTTGTTAGTACATAGAAATGCAGTCAACTTCTGTGTATTAATTTTGTATGCTGTAACTTTGCCAAATTCGTGGATGAGCTCTAACAGTTTTCTGGTAGTGTCTTATAGGATTTTCTAGGTATAGTATCATGTCATCTGCAAATAGAGATAGTTTTACTTCTTCCTTTCCAATTTGGACTCCTTTTATTTCTTTTTCTTCTCTGATTGCTGTGGCTAGGACTTCCCAAACTATGTTGAATAGTGAGAGCAGACATCCTTGTCTTGTTCCTGATCTCAGTGGGAATTCTTTCAGCTTTTCACTGTTGAGAATGATGTTAGCTCTGGGTTTCTCATATATGGCCTTTATTATGTTGGCTGTTTGCATGATTTTTATATGACAAATGAAGTGCATCTCCTGTAGGCATCACATTGTTGGATCTTTTTTTAATCTATTCTAGTGATCCAGTTTTTTATTAGATTGTTTAATTTATTCGTGTTCAGTGTTATTGATGTAGTTGGATTTATGGCTATCATTTTCCACTTTATGTATATCTCCTGTCTTTTTTGTTTCTTAATCCATTCATCTGTCCACAGACATTTAGGTTGTTTCCTTGTCTTGGCTATTGTGAATAGTGCTGCTGTGGACATAGGGGTGCATGTATTTTTTTTTTTATTAGAGTTTTATCTGGATATGTGCCCAGGAATAGGATTGCTGGATCATATTGCAACTCTAAAAAATTTTTTTTATTTTTATTTTTATTTATTTATTTATTTTTTGGCTTTTTGCTATTTCTTGGGCCGCTCCCGTGGCATATGGAGGTTCCCAGGCTAGGGGTCCAATCGGAGCTGTAGCCACCGGCCTACGCCAGAGCCACAGCAACGCGGGATCCGAGCCGCGTCTGCAACCTACACCACAGCTCTCGGCAATGCCGGATCGTTAACCCACTGAGCAAGGGCAGGGACCGAACCCGCCACCTCATGGTTCCTAGTCGGATTCGTTAACCACTGCGCCACAACGGGAACTCCATAAAAAAATTTTTTTTTTTTAAATTGCAGTTGTAAACATAGCAGTTTGTAAAGGAGATCTCTGTATGCTATGTTCTTTGGTAGGTGACCGAATAAACAACTGTGGTAGCTCTGTACAATGGAGCGCTATTCAGCACTGGAAAGAAATGAATTATCAGAAAAGACATGGAGGATCCTAAATGCACTTTGCTGAGTGGAAGAAGTCTGAAAACGCCAAATACTGCATGACTGCAACTCTGACATTCTGAAAAGGACAAACCTAGTGGAGACAGTGGTTTCCAGGCTCAAGGAGAGGGAGTGATGGAAGGCCGAACACAGAGGATTTTTAGGGTCGTGAAACTAATGATGAATACATGTCATTACGCATTTGTCCAAACCCGTGGAAGGAACAACCCCAAGAGTGAGCCCTCAGGTAAACCATAGGCTTTAGTTAATAGTAATGATCGGTGCTGGTCCATTAACTGAGTGAATGTACCACAGCTACGCAGGTCCTTAATAGTAGGGAGGCCCAGTGTGGGCAGAGAGTATATAACAACATTCGGCACTTCCTGCTCAGTTTCTCCATAAACCTAAAACTCCAAAAAATAAAGTCTAATTTTTAAAAACCTCAGCTACCAGAGTTCCTGTCGTGGCTCAGCAGTAATGAAGCAGACTGGTATCTGTGAGGTTGCAGGTTCGATCCCTGGCCTTGCTCAGTGGGTTAAGGATCTGGCCTTGCTGCGAGCTGGAGCATAGGTCATGGATGTCCCTTGGATCCCTTGTTGCCATGGCTGTGGTGTAGACGGGCCACTGCAGCTCCAATTTGACCCCTAGCCTGGGAACTTCCATGTGCTGTGGGTTCCACCCTAAAAAGACAAAAAAACCAAAACCAAACAAACAAAAAACAAACCAAAACCAAACAAAAAACCCAGCTACCAGATTTCTGAGGTAGACCTCTCTTTGTGTATGTGGGGGAGGGAAGGGGATTCTTTCTGTACTGGGTGAAGTCACAGATGCCTAGCTGTCACTTCAGCAACATTTACCCTCCACATTTGCAATAGAGTATTTTTTTAAATTGTGTGCCTTGTGGCAAAGATTTAATGCCCAATCGTATGGATACTGGAAGGATGATACCGGAATCTGGGTTCTTGTTCACGGTGGTCGAGGAATGAACTCCGTGAACCCACAGGCAGCAAGCAAGCAGTCTTTATTAAAGAAAAGCAAATAGCTCCCAGGACAGGCTGGGAGGGGGGAGAAGAACCCCCTTTATTGTCCTTTAAGGGTTTTTATTCCTTAAAGATGGGGGGTACCAGCATGGGGTCCAGAGAGATGTGGTCTTCTCCCATTGGCCTTGCCCAGTTACCTGTGTCAGTCCTTGTCCAATAGGGGTCTTAGGGGTGGGAATGTCCCGGAAGTCTCATAGTTTCCTTTCCCTTTTCTCCCTGTAAACTGAGTCACAGGGGATTAGGGATTAAGGTCCATCTGGGTGTAGGTCCACTCCCAACAGTAAACAGGCCTGTGGGGATGTTACTCCCTGGAGCCCTTAAGCCACAAACGTTCATCAGTGGCCACGTCAACGAAGGCATCGAAGCCCAGGCTCCTCCCCCGACTCCCTGGGTTAGTATTCCGCCTCAGTATGTTCGGTTATATCTCAATAAATCTGGGGCGGGGAGGCGTACCATCACCCCTTTAAATTGCCTTTTTCTGCCTTCTTTTCTCTTTTTGCTCCTATCTGTGGATCTGCATTGTTAAAGTAATGCATTCAAGTGTAAATCCAAGTACAGCTCCAGGAGCCTGACGTTTATCAGAGGAAAGCCTCACGTCCGACTCTCTCCTCTCCTCTCCTCGGTGGGGACTGTGCTGCTGGGAGGGAAGGCTTGGGAGGAGACCCGCGGGTGAGGGCTGTGCCAGGTCCTCAGAAGCACGTTTTCATTTCCTGTTAAAGGATAAAGTCCTGTCGCAGTTTTGAACCAGAAATGAAAACCACCTGAGACAAAAACGTCAAGACTTTGACGCTGCAGAGGAGTCAGGAAACAAAGGAAATCGGGAAACAATCCCTTTTCTATTCTCAGCAGACAGTGCTCCCCGGCCCGAATTCCGGGTAAGACCCTCACCCCAGGGGACCATAGCGACCGTTCTCGTGGGCCCTGCACGCATGGGGCAGGCACACTGAAAAAGCTGGGTAGTTCCTGCCACGGGCGTTTTTCCCCTGTGGCCAATGTCCTCTGCCCTGAACTCAGGTAGGAAAGATGGAAAGACCCAGCCTGGGCGCTTTAGGTGGTTGGTTTATGCTGAATTTCTACTGCACAGTGGCAGAAGCTGGGTAGATTATAAGTGTCCAAAGTACTTTCAGAATGGAGAACTGGGGAGTTCCTGTAGTGGCCCAGCAGGTTAAGGACCTGCCTGGTATCCATGAGGGTGTGAGTTCGATCCCTGGTCTCTGTCAAGTGGGTTAAGGATCCTGCGTTGCTGTGAACCGCAGTGTAGGTCGCAAATTCAGTTTGGATCTGGCGTTGCTGTGGCTGTGGTGTAGGCCAGCAGCTGCAGCTCCAATTCAGCCCTTAGCCTGGGAACTTCTGTATGCCTCAGTTACAGCCCTAAAAAGGTTTAAAAAAAAAAATAAGTAGACCTGATAAAAAGCAGAAAAGACAGAAGAAACATCCTTAGAGTTCCCCTCTTAAAATGTTGGGACGGAAGAAGTCTTCTGTGTGCCTGATGCTTTAGACCAAAGCTGTACTAAATTACGCTGTAAATGTCAAAAGAAGCCTTTCGAATTTGTACGTTTCTGTTGTAATTGAGCGATGATGCGGTGGAACTTAATGGGAAGATAATTTTGCACATGCCAGTGAACGTAACCATCAATGCCTGATACGGAAAAATTTTTCTTGACATAAAATGATTGGGGGGAAACCTAAGAATTCATCCTCATAGCGGTTAGTTTAGTGTGTGCAGTGTTTGGCTTTTTCTGTGGAGCTGAACTTGTGAGACAGCTCAGGAGACTTCTCGCTGTGATAGCTTACCTGTCTCTGAGCAGTCATCTTACTGTAAAGTTTAGAGCCTTTCTTTTCTGCTGTGGCTGTTCCCGGGCACTCATCCTATAGGAAATTCAGCAAACTATTTGGAAGCAAACAGTCACGGCGCCTGTGTTTGCGGGTGCAAGCAGTTACGATGAACCTTTTGTAGCTTGCATAATTCACATATCAAAGTATGTGAGAATAGAAAATGACTTTCTGCCATAGCCATTAGAATGCCTCCTTATAATCTTTGAATACATATCTGTAATTGTGAAGCGTTAAAAGCTTTCCCACCCGTCTTGACGAGGCTGCAGTCTGCTCACCATGCGTGCACAGCAGTGCCTGAACAGTTTGCCTTGGTGTGCCCTAAGGTGCCAGCAGTTTTTCCACCTTCGGTTTTGCATCATCTGTACAATGTCAACACAGCCGCAGAGGCAGATGGCATCTCAGTGTGGTTATGAGAGCCGTCTTGACATTGTAGACGGCGAGAAAGGCTCTGGGGCATCCCGATGACGCACGGACCACACTGAGAACTGCTGTGGTCATGAGGAAAGTTCGTCACAGAGACAGGATGGGCGGGGCGTGGGCACCAACTCCCAGAGGACAGCAGAGCTCGTCACTTGGTGTCAGAGTTGTCTAGGAAAACAGCGCTTTCACCCCGCAGAGACGAGACAGCACCATCAGCTCCAAGAAGTAGTGTGTGTCTGTCCCCCACGGCCAGCAGGTTCCCCCGCAGCCGACGCAGGACAGATGGACGGCACACAGCCCTCCTGAGCTACAGCAGAAAACCCGACCCCTCCCCGGAGGAGTCTGAGTACCCACAGCGGGGGGCGTGTCTGAGGACCCCTGAGGCCCCACGGGGGTGCACGGAGGAGCACGCACTGAGCTGGCACGGGGAGACCCACTCCCACAGACGGCGGTAGACCAGCTGTGTGGGCTCCTGCCCCGGGGAGGGAGGGGTCAGGGCCAAGGCCCTTCCTGTGCGTGCAAGACCAGGGACCATGGGCAGGAGGTGGCGTCGCCCGGCAGCTGTGTGTCCGTGTCACCTGCGCCCACTGCAGGTTTATCTGTGGCTCCTCTAACCTCGTCTAGTTGCTTTCCTTTTTTTTTTTTTTTTTTTTTTTTTGGTCAAATGACTTTGCCTTAATGTATTCTGTAATGTTCTCTTGTTGAAAATTGGTATATGATTTAAGTGTATAGGTGTTTGCTTTGAAGAATTCGTAGTGCAGGGAACTAGGCATAATTAAAAAAAAAAATCACCTAGGAGCAGTAAATAAACGCTAGATCGCTGCGTAGCAGGCCTGTCCTCAAGTCCAAAGGAAGGATGAAACCGAAACTCCCGGGACTCGAGTTTTCGTGCACGGGGGAGGCGTGTCGTTGGTGTCTGTCATTTTCTGCCGTGAGAGCCTTGTGCCACTTTCACAAGCTATTCGGAATACATAGGGCTGGACTTGCCTACTTTGGGTGCTTTTGAAACTGATGGCTGACTCCTGTTGCAGACGGGATTACCGACAGAGGCTGTAAGAGGCCGGTCTGCTACCCCAGGGGGTCATTTCTGCAGTTCTCACATGGGAAGTACTCCTGTGTTTTTCTTGTCTTTTTAAAGAGATAAGGGCTGCCAGACTCCCTTTTCACGTCCGGGGAGGGATGCTGTCACCTCTGCTGGTGGCAGCTCTCTGGTACTCTGCCCGAAGGAAGTCATCTGCTTCCTTTGGGTGGTAGGCACTGCCGCCCGTGCCAGGTCCTCGGGAGTATTTTGGGGAAAACTCGGATTGCTTTGGATTACACGTCCTGATGTATGAGGAGGGCTTATAAGCCCTGCAACGGTATATACCCTGGAGCCGTGCCGTTGAGGTGGTTTCCACCTTTTAACTATACACGTAAGTTCATTCATTCTGCCAGGGACAAAACTTAGAGCTGTCAGGTTCTATTTTTTTTTTTTTTTTTTTGTCTTTTTAGGGCCGCACCTGCGGCATATGAAGACTCCCAGGCTAGGGGTCAAATTGGAGCTACAGCTGCCGGCCTACCCCACAGCCACAGCAACGTCAGATCCAAGCTAAATTGGCCACCTACACCACAGCTCATGGCAACGCCAGATGCGCTCAACCTACTGAACCAGGCCAGGGATCTAACCTGCATCCTCATGGATACTAGTCAGATTCGTTTCCCTTGAGCCAC
Source organism: Sus scrofa (assembly GCF_054392235.1). Lineage (NCBI taxonomy): Eukaryota > Metazoa > Chordata > Mammalia > Artiodactyla > Suidae > Sus > Sus scrofa. Next base: position 2,401,525 of record NC_139389.1, on the reverse strand, counting down.
GATGGGCACTCCACCAGTCGGATTTGTTACTGCTGAGCCAGAACGGAAGCTGCAGGGCTTAGTTTTGATAAGCTGTATTTTAATCTGCCACATTATTTAAAAATTTTTTCATTAAAAATTTTTTTGGTTGATCTGAAAACATATACGTACAGGTTTATATTGTATTCGTAGGAACTATAATTCCTTTTTTTTTTTTTTTTTTGTCTTCTTGCTATAATTCCTAATTAAGATGAGAGTACTTCTGGTTGATCTTCAGCATCATTTTGAAGACTACAGGTCATCTCAGTCTACTATATGTATCCCTGGGCTTTTTTTTTTTGACAGATAAAGATTTGCCTGAGATTCCCAAGCATCTCAATGCCGGTACCCACAGTTCTATTCACATTTGTCCAACGAATGTGAAGAAAACAGCAACCAAATGACAGCCACAGAATTGCATCAAAATGTAAGTGACTTGCTGTTCATTGATAATCTAGAAACTGGAAAACTATGAAGTGAAAAATAAGTTATATATGATCCTGCCACCAAGGAATAGTCCTACTAACCCTCTGGTATATTTTCTTTCAGTCCCCCTTTCTCTGGCTTTTCCTTACAAAGCAGGGATTTTTTAAAATTTAAAAAATTTGTTTTTTATTTTATTTTTTGCTTTTTAGGGCCGCGCCTATGGCATATGGAAGTTCCCAGGCTAGGGGTCGAATCAGAGCTACAGCAGCCGGCCTGCACCACAGCCACAGCCATGTGGGATCCTTAACCCACTGAGCAAGGCCAGGGATCAAACCCGCATCCTTATGGATCCTGGTTGGGTTTATTAAGCGCTGAGCCACAAAGGGAACTCCCTGGGATTTTTTTTTTTAGATCTGACACTTATATAGGTTATTTTGAATCATTTAAGATCTAGGTAGAACAAGTGTAGGAGGAAAAAACTTGGACAATATTTGCAAAAGCTTACAAATGTTTTTCTTTTTCTTTTCTTTCTTTCTTTTTTTTTTACATCCACACTTGTGGCATATGGAGGTTCCCAGGCTAGGGGTCAAATCAGAGCTGCAGCTGCTGACCGACACCACAGCCACAGCAACACCAGATCCAAGCCGCATCTGTGACCTAAACCGTAGCTTGTGGCAACGCTGGATCCTTAATCCACTGAGCAAGGCCAGGGATTGAACCTGCATCCTCAGGGGCACTATGTTGGATTCTTAACCCACTGAGCCACAATGGGAATGTCTTAAATTTTATTTAAATTAAAATATTGTGTCAGTATTTTAAAAAAACAGATGTTGAATTTGGAAATTCAAGTACAGAATCCCTCCCCACAACCATACACTTTCTTGCCTTTTAATCAGTATATTTCATGGATAGACTGATCACATCCTGAGGTCTATGAAAATACAGAAACTCGGATCCTGTTACAGTCGGTCCTCTGTGTCTGTGGGTTCCGCCTCCATGAAGATTCAAAAGTATTTGGGGTGGGGGGGAGTTCCTGTCGTGGCGCAGTGCAAACGAATCCGACTAGGAACCATGAGGTTGCTGGTCTGATCCCTGGCCTCTCTCAGTGGGTTAAGGATCCAGCGTTGCTGTAGCTCCAATTAGAATGCGGCCCTGAAAAGACAAAAAGACAAAAAAAAAAAAAAAGGGAGGGGGAAGGGTGGAAATTCCAAAAGCAAAACCTTGAATCTGCATTGAGAACTATTTACAAAACATTTACATTGTTTTGACAACTATGTGCATAGTATTTGCATTAGATATTCTAAGTAATTCGGACCATTTAAAGTGTATGGGAAGGAGTTCCCATCATGGCTCAGTGGTTAAGGAATCCCTGGCCTTGCTCAGTGGGTTAAGGAGCGAGAGTTGCTGTGAGCTGTGGTGTAGGTCACAGATGCGGCTCAGATCCCGCGTTGCTGTGGCTGTGGTGTAGGCCAGCAGCTATAGCTCCGGTTAGACCCCTAGCCTGGGAACCTCCGCATGCCGCAGGTGTGGCCCTAGAAAAGACAAAAAGACAAAAACCAAAAAACAGAAAAAACTAAGGTGTACAGGAGGATGTACATAAGTTATATGCAAGTACTGTGCTAATTTTACGTAAGTGACTTGAACTTTCAGTGGCTTTTGGTCTCTGAGGGGGTCCTGGAACCGATCCCCCGGTTTCCTAGGGACAGATGTAAGTATTTTATTGCTACTAACATATTTTAGAAAGTTTTGAAATGCCGTAATAAATGCTTTTCAGACACTCATAAGCACATGTCACACCGTGACACGCGTCTCACAGAACCTTTGGGTTGACCTTGCGGCTTTCCTGACATTCTTAACCCTTTCTATCCGCAAACATTCTTAACCCTTTTTCTATGACTAATTTTTGGTTTGGTTTAGTTCCGCTCTCTCGGGAAAACCTCGCAGTTGTAGGGTGGACCCTGCCCAGAAACTAGTTCTGATGTTGAGACTGACTGTCACAGCACGTGGGCACGAAGAGTTTATTTATAGGCTTTCTGGCGGGAGTGGGGTGGGGGAGACCGGCTTGGGGTTCCCGTGACCCGGCCTGGGCTTGTGTGGTTTGAACTTGCACCAACGTGTGAGCCCTGGACTCGGGGAGGGTGGGGCTTGCATGCTGTCCGTCCTCAGACGTCGACGTTGGAATCAGACTCTGTGTCCAGTCCACCTTCTGAACCCTTCGTGGAAGTAGTTCTGAAGCATCTGTTTTCCGTAGCGTTTTCCAGGAGAGGGATAGCCGTGTGACAGTGGTGACGGCTGACACGCCTGCTTGCCACGTGCCGGACCCTGGGCGGCAGTGACTGTCACACACACGCCAGTTCACGTCGCCTTCGTGATCAGTCTGTGCAGTAGGCAATATGCTCTTCGTCCTACAGATGAAGATAATTTTCCCAAGGGTACATAGCTAGTGAGTGGCAGAGGCAGGGCTTGAAAACAGATAGTTTGAGACGTTGCCTTTAATTCTTTCCTCTTTCCAGTTCTTTGCATTGACATCCCATATTCCGTGGTAACCAAAAGGGCTTTAAGAATAATGCATTTCAAATCACTTCCAATTTCTCTGGGTGAATTAGAGCAGCTTTGGGGCCCTAGGAATTGCTCTTCCGAGGGAACGCCTCGTGGGTAATGATATTGTGTTGTGTACTTGAAATCGGCTAAGACCACATCTTAATTGTTTTACCACCAAAAACCCTGCTCCGCGAGGTGACAGGTGTGTCAGCAACGTCATCCTGATCGTCGTTTGGCAGCATATGTGTGTATTAAATCATCGCATTGTGTGCCTTGAGAAAGTCATGTGACGCAACCTAAATGGGTAACACTTTTGTCGGGTACACTTCAGTAAAGCTAGAAAGAAGAGGAAATCTCAGAACTCCGTGCCTCCTTACCTTTATTCTACGGTTCCGTAAGGTTTTGTTTTGAGTATATGGCGGGAAGATACCATGCGTCTCTCGGGCTGTAGGGCTTCTGATGTTTTTACCCACATCGCATCTCAGACTTGATCCTTATGCTTTATGGTCAGCGTGCCAAATCCAGCCTTCATACTCACACAGCCATTCTGACCTTCTTCCCGTTTTTAGTCTCTTCCTGAACTTACCACAGCGGTTCTCAAACACTTTGAGCTGAGGGACTCTTAAATGGTATCGAAAAGCTTTTATTTGCGTGCGTTGTATCTATTGACATTTGTTGTAATAAATGTTAAAATTGAGAAATTCAAAAACGTTTACAGATTCAAATATCAAAAGTAAGCCCATTTTCTAATGAAAATTATTCTACTTCCCACTGTGCACTTCCGCCTTCCAAAAATAGGTAGTTGACTGTCTAGAAGGGAATACGATTTAGGAAATGTTTTTTTTCTTTTTTTTTTTTAATTTTTTTTTGCTATTTCTTGGGCCGCTTCCATGGCATATGGAGATTCCCAGGCTAGGGGTCTAATCGGAGCTGTAGCCACCAGTCTACACAGCAACGCGGGATCTGAGCCGCGCCTGCAATCTACACCACAGCTCACAGCAATGCCGGATTGTTAACCCACTGAGCAAGGGCAGGGACCGAACCCGCAACCTCATGGTTCCTAGTCGGATTCGTTAACCACTGCGCCACGACGGGAACTCCAGGAAATGTTTTCTAATAAATGCACTCCAATTTTTAAAAATTGGAAATGTGTGGTATATACATGGTTTGCATTTGCAGTTGCAAATTTCACTTTTAGTAGAATTTGCTTTGGAGAACAGGTTGTTTATTCCTAACCAAGTGATCCCTCAGTTAGTTAACCATCTATTATAAAACCTCATTGATGAAAATTAGCCCTAGGGTGGCCCGTGGCATAGAAAGGCTTGGGAAGGATCCAGGCTCCTTGGCCCAGTACTGGCTGTGATTGTGGGTAAGGGTGCGGACCTTCATCGCATGTTTAGGTGTCGTAAGTAGAGCGGGGTTGGGCCCCTGGAGATGCTCAGCTTCCTCATTAGGAAGAGGGTGATATTGCCGAGTGTGACCCCAGGGGGGCAGGCAGCCGTGCAGCAGGGCAGCTCGTGAGTCCTCAGGACTAGGAGATGAGGAGAGTCCAACCACGGTTCGGAATTCTAGAATACGTATTGCTCTCATCGTCAATGTTATACTTTCCAAACCACGAAAAACGATGACTCCCCATGCTCATTGGACAGTACTACCCATTCCCTTTGCTTACTCCATACCCTTAGGGAGAACCTGCTGGGTTTTAAGCGCTGTTCTAGGCATCGGGGAAGTGGCGGTGAACTCGAGGTGCGTAAGACTCTTGCTGTCACGCAGCTTACATTCTAGTTGTTGGGAACGTACAGGCGTAACGTGCTGTGAGAACATAAAGCGGAAGGACGGGGTAGAGGGACGCTGAGGAAGCGCTGTCTGAACGAGGACTTGAATAGAGGAGCCACCGGAGGAAGAGGGCTCCAGACCTCAGCGAGTGTCAGAGCCCTGGCAGAGGGACGCAGGTGATGCGTTCAAAAGACGGCAGGAAGGCCCTGTTCCCGCTGAACACTGTTGACGGCGCTTCGCCGTGAGCTCGCCGTGCTAGCAGGCAAACCTCTGCGGCACTCTGGTTTTGTGCATTTAATGTGTCTTTAAGATCGTCCCAAGAAATTTTTTTTTCTTTGTTGGCCATGCCTCAGCACATGGAGTCCTGGAGCCGGGGATCAGATCCAAGCTGGCTGTGGCAACGTCAGATCCTTTAACCCACTGTGCCTCGCTGGGGACGGGACCTGTGTCCTGGCACGGCAAAGGTGCTGCTGGTCCCGTTGCACCACAGCGGAAACTCCAAGATCTTCTTAAGAAATTGAGGAGTTCCTGTCATGGCTCAGTGGTTAACGAATCCGACTAGGAACCATGAGGTTTGCAGGTTCGATCCCTGGCCTCACTCAGTGGGTTAAGGATCCGGCGTTGCTGTGAGCTGTGGTGTAGGCCAGAGGCTACAGCTCCGATTCAACCTCCAGCCTGGGAACTTCCATATGCCATATGCCGGGGGAGTGGCCCAAGAAATGGCAAAAAGACGAAAAAAAAGAAATTGATCAGATGGACTAACCAGCCATTCGCATGGTCACCTGTCGGCTCCCATTACCACATGTGAACTTCCGTGTGCTGCTGCTCTCCAGACTTTCCTCAGCTGGAGTCTTCCGCTTCACTCTCCCCTTGCAGCCGGGTCTTGCATCCCTTCTCGTTCTGTGCCAACTCTTGAAGTGATCTCACCCATTTCCATTGTGTTTCACATACTGGCTACTTGGCACATTTACCCGGGACCTCAGGAGCATCTCTCTCCCCACGCAATGGGCTCCTTGGTCCTCCTCTTCTTGGCACAGGAGAGTCTTCCATTCATGCGTTGCTCAGCTCAGTCTGCACCCAGCCCATCATCAGGTTCTGTTAATCTTACCTGCAAAAAATCTATTAAATTCTCTGTTTCCTTCTAGGACCATTGTCACCATTGGTCCAAACCCCGACTGTGGTTGAAACTCCTGCCTCTGCTGTGCTCCAAACCACTCTCAACTTGGGGGCTGGAGTATGATTTTACTTTATTTTATTTTATTTTTTCTTTTGAGGGCCATGCCCCTGGCATATGGAGGATCCCAGGTGGAGGGTCGAATCAGAGCTGAAGCCACTGGCCTACGCCACAGCCCCAGCAATGCCAGATCCGAGCCTCCTCTGTGACCTACAGCACAGCTCATGGCAACACCAGATCCTTAACCCACTGAGCAAGGCCAGGGATCGAACCTGCATCTTCATGGATACTAGTCAGACTGTTTCCACTGAGCCATCATGGGAACTCCTGGAGTATGATTTTAAAAGCATGGATTAGATCGTGTTGCTTTCCTGCTTCAAACCATTTACTGGTCCCGTGGTTCTGTCAATGAAATCAAACTTCTTAACGCGGCCTGCAAAGCCCCCATAATTTAGACTTTACTTTCCCGTCCCATCTCTCATCCTCACTGGTCTTATGTTAATCCTATAGCACTCCGTGCTTTTTCTTATCTTAAAGGTGTTTTTTGTTTGTTTGGCTATTTCTTCTACCTGGATTTCTCTGCTCTCAGCTCTTCACCTAGCTTACTACAAGCTATTCTTCAGCTGTTGTCTTCAATGTCAGTTTCACAGAGGGCCCATCTCCACGCGACAGCCTTCCCTATGGATAATTAGGATCTGTCTTTACTATAATTCTCTCTCTCTCTTCCTTCCTTCCTTTCTTCCTTCCTTCCTTTCTTTTCTCTCTCTCTCTCTTTCTTTCTTTCTTTCTTTCCTTCCTTCCTTCCCTCCTTCCTTCCTTCCTTCCTTCCTTCCTTCCTTCTTTCTTTCTTTCTTTCTTTCTTCCTTCCTTCCTTCCTTCCTTCTTTCTTTCTTTCTTCCTTCCTTTCTTCCTTTCTTCCTCTCTTCCTCTCTTCCTTTCTTCCTTTCTTCCTCTCTTCCTTTCTTCCTTCTCTCTCTCTCTCTTTCTTTCTCTTTTTGGGGCTGCACTCAAAGCATATGGAAGTTCCCAGGCTGGGGGTCCAATCAGATCTGCAGCTGCCGGCCCACACCACAGCCACAGCAATGTGGGATCCAAATTGCACCTGCAACCTACACCGCAGCTCTCGGCAACACCGGATCCTTAACCCAGTGAGGACCAACTCTCGTCCTTGTGGATACTACTTGGGTTGTTCCTGCTAAGCCACAATGGAACTCCCCTATGACTCTCTCTTAAATCATCCCGTTGGTTTCCCTAGTCAAAACTTATCTGCTGTCCGTCAGTGTATTTATCTGTGTGTTTATTTGTTTGGTGCCTGTTTTCTCTTTCCAGACTGTAAGGTACATGAGGTCAGCCCATGTTTCTGTTCCTTGTCATTCTGTGCCCAGCTCCTCATGTAGCACTTGCACATACTGCTGAAGAGATGTAGTATTTTGGGAGTTGTGGCTCAGCGGTAACGAGTCTAATTAGCATCTACGAGGTCGTGGGTTTGATCCCTGGCCCTGCTCAGTGGGTTAAGGATCTGGCATTGCCATGAGCTGTGGTGTAGGTGGCAGACGTGGCTCGGATCTGGTGTTGCTGTGGCTGTGGTGTATGTGGGCCAGCAGCTGTAGCTCCAGTTTGACCCCTAGCCTGAACCTCTATATGCCACAGGTGCAGCCCTAAAAAAAGCAAAAAAAAAAAGAGAGAGAGAGAGAGAGAGAGATGCGGTGTTTGATGAGTGACTGTAAGAAGGTCAGAGCCTGAGCTAGTGTGATACACTGAGAAAGGGATGGGAAGAGAAGGGCAAAGCTCTGAAACCCGTAGGAGGTTATCGTGAGAGAGCTACCTGGGAAGCCAGGAAATATCCAGCTGATTGTTTTTTCTTTCATTTGCTGTATCCACCCAGCATGTGCGAGTGGTATTTGTGGTACTTAACAACATGTGGGAATGGTGGTGCTGGCACAGCTCAGCGATGTGTGCAGCCTTTCCCAGGGCTGGGGAAGGGAGCCTGCTGAGGTCCAGGTCTAAGGATTTAAACATTTTTTTCAGTAGGAAGTGCGGAGAGACTCCTTTGTCTAAGATTATCCATGACCTTGGAAGAGCACTTGTCCATGACGTAGTGAAACAATTACCTTTACCACTGAGCTACAGAAATCCCTCACTGTTTTGGGGTCATAAGATCATGGGCTTTCACGTGTGGTGTAATCATGACCAACATTATCAGTCTGAGAAATAGCTGGGACATAGCACTTACCTTCTTGAAACTCCAAGCCATGCAGTTCTTCATAGATTTTATTGAGAATCGACCTGGCCTATCTATTGCAGAGCTCAAAACACTTAGTTTCTTGTTTGTTTAATCTCCAAAGACACTTAAAAAAAGAACAGGAAATCAAAAGACACTTGAACCATTCACTTGGACTGTGTTAGATTTGGGCTTTAAATATAAGCAAAGGTACTTGAAATAGGTGATTACATTGGTATAGCCTCTATGGAAAACAGTACGGAGTTTCCTCAAAAAACTAGATATAGGAGTTCCCGTCGTGGCGCAGTGGTTAACGAATCCAACTAGGAACCATGAGGTTTCAGGTTCGGTCCCTGCCCTTGCTCAGTGGGTTAACGATCCGGCGTTGCTGTGAGCTGTGGTGTAGGTTGCAGACGCGGCTCGGATCCCATGTTGCTGTGGCTCTGGTGTAGGCTGGTGGCTACAGCTCCGATTCGACCCCTAGCCTGGGAATCTCCATAGGCTGCGGGAGCGGCCCAAGAAATAGCAAAAAGACAAAACAAAACAAAAAATAGAACTACCATGATAGAGCTGTTTTACTCCCAGGTGTTTATCTGAAGAAAATGAAAACACTAATTCGAAAAGATATATGCACCCCCATGCTGACAGAAACATTATTTACAGTTGCAGAGCTATAGATGCCAACTTGGTGTCCATCAGCAGATGAACGGATAAAGAAGAGGTGGTACACGCAACACATTGGAATACTACTCAGCCATTAAAAAGAATGGAATTCTGGAGTTCCCATCGTGGCGCAGTGGTTAATGAATCCGACTGGGAACCATGAGGTTGCGGGTTCGGTCCCTGCCCTTGCTCAGTGGGTTGAGGATCCGGCGTTGCCGTGAGCTGTGGTGTAGGTTGCAGACTCGGCTCGGATCCCGCGCGTTGCTGGGGCTCTGGCGTAGGCCAGTGGCTACAGCTCCGATTTGACCCCTAGCCTGGGAACCTCCATATGCCGCAGGAGTGGCCCAAAGAAATAGCAAAAAGACCAAAAAAAAAAAAAAAAAAGAATGGAATTCTGCTATTTGCAAGAACGTGGATGGGCCTAGGGAGTATCATGCTTAGTGAAATAAGTGAGGCAGAGGAGGAGAAATACTCTGTTACCACTTGTATGTGGAATCTAAAAAATATAGTAAACGAATATAACATCAGAAATAGACTGACAGACACGGAGAGCAAACTAATCGTTACCAGTAGGAGGTGGAAAGGCGGGGGGGACTAGGGCTCTGGTATTAAGACGTACAAAGTGCTCTGTATAAAATGGACCAGGAACAAAGACAGTGCACAGCACAGGGAATGGAGTTACTGCTTTGCACTAACTTTTTTTTTTTTTTTTTGGCTTTTTAGGGACGCACCTGTGGCATATGGAAGTTCCCAGGGTAAGAGTGGAATTGGAGCTACAACTGCCAGCCTTCACCACAGCCACAGCAATGAGGGATCCGAGCCACATCTGCAACCTACACCACAGCTCACGGCAACGCTGGATCACTGACCCGCTGAGGGAGGCCAGGGATCGAACCCACATCCTCAGGAATACTAGTTGGATTCGTTTCCATTTCGCCACAACAGGAACGCCCTTCAATAACATTAAATGGAGAGTAACTTACATTAAAAAATTGAGTCACTATGTTGTACAACCGAAACCAATATAATACTGTAAATCAACTGTATTTCAATTTTAAAAAAGAAAGCAGAAGGGAGTTCCCATCGTGGTGCAGCGGAAATGAATCTGACTAAGAACCATGAGGTTTCGTGTTCCATCCCTGGCCTTGCTCAGTGGGTTAAGGATCTGGCGTTGCTGTGGCTGTGGTGTAGGCTGGGAGCCGTAGCTCTGATTCGACCCCTAGCCGGGGAACCTCCATATGCCGCAGGTGCAGCCCTAAAAATAAGAGGAATAAAAAAATAAAAAAAGAAGCAAAAGTGCTTGACACAAATGATTAAAATGAAAATTTTAGGATTTTATTATGTACATTTTATGATTTTATTAATTTATTTATAAAGTTGGCTACATGATGCAATTTTATAATTTTATTTATTTATTTTAGGGCTGCACCTGGGGCACATGGAAGTTCCCAGGCTGGGGCTCTAGTCAGAGCTGCAGCCGCCGGCCTTCACCACAGCCACAGCAACATGGGATCCAAGCCGCATCTGAGGCCTACACCACAGCTCACGGCACCGCCAGGTTGTTAACCCACTGAGCGAGGCCAGAGATTGAACCTGTGTCCTCATGGTTACTGGTCAGATTAGTTTCCACTGAGCCAACAGGAACTCCCCTACAATTTTATAATTTTAAATAAACATAATATATGCCATTCTGTCCACCATAAAAATTAAATTGAAAGGTGTTTGGTCATTTAACCAAACAAATAGTTTATCATAGGGTTCTCATAAAACCAAACTTCTAGTACATATCAGAGATTCAGTGGATAAAACTTTCAGTTCAGTTCTACAGACATTCATCGAATACCTCTTCTGTGCTAGTTGCATTGTTCTAGAAGCTCATCTATCACTTAAAGCTAGATACACCTGAAATTATTTATGACAAGATGACAGTGCAGCTGCTGGCCGGGATTTTGTGTGTCTGTGCATCTTCCATAAGGGGGCAGTAAAGGACCGCCCTGATGTGGCTCTTTTGCTGTCTCCCACCGGAGAGGGGCTCAAGCTGCAAACTTAAGTATTAGAATCTTCCGAGAATAAAACGGGAGAACAGAAGACATGGTTATAGCTTCACTGTGTTTCTGGGTTATCTGTTGTAAGGTCTAATACTGCGGCATGATGCTCACACACGCTCTGTGGTGTCAGGGCAGCCTCGTGGTCGAATGTTGGCCGTGGGATCAGCCAGAAGTGAGACTTACCAGTGTATAGCCTGGAAAGACTATTTCACCTTTCTGGGGCTGCTTCCTCACCTAATAAAAAAGCCAGCCACAGCAACCGGGGATCTGAGCTGCATCTGCAACCTATCCTGCAGCTTGGGGCAACCCTGGGTCCTTAACCCACTGAGCGAGGCCAGGGATCGAACCCGCATCCTCAAGGACACGAATCAGGTTCCTAACCTGCAGAGCCACAGCAGGAGCTCCCGATTTTTTCCCTACCAATCATTATAATATTGTAAAAGCATAATATTTTCAGTTGTATTTATTTTTATTGTAGGACATTTACGAAATATAGATGAACATTAAGTCACCCACAATCCTCCTAGAGGCTCTAAACCTTCTCATCCTGTCTGTCTGTTGCTGCACAGACACACAGACATACACACACAGACACAGACACACACACCCCCCGACTTATGCGAAGGGGCAGAACCCGCTGGCTCCCTGGTACGTAGGCTGTCTGATCCACTTAACAGCGCGCTGTGGCAGGGCTGTGGATGCCATGAAATAGTGATGCGCAGAGGGGCTGCAGAAGTTTGCCTTGTGTAGACTCTGCTCAGAAACGATGCTTTGCTGGTGTCTCCCATGCTGCTGCCACAGCCATGCTGCTGGTTAAAATGTGAAAAGCCCTCCTTGCTGGTGGGTAAGTGGGTCTTTCTTGAGTCCTCCTCCTGCCTTCCCACTGAACCCTCCAGCAGCGAGAGGGCCACTGGCTGGCCCACCTGGGGGCCTCCAGGTTCTGCCCTGGTGCTTGGCCAGTCCGATTTCAATCTGACGGCTGAATGGTCAGGGCCCACACCGGTGGTTTCAGGTATCATCTTGAAGGTGTCATAATTTATCCGGTTATTCGAAAGTATTTTTCTCTTACGTATATATATTTAAAAGTCTTCTGATGGTTTTCATTGAAGGGTTATGATATCTTGAGGAATCCGTAGGTTTCCCTGTGAATTTGGTTTCTGGAATTATCACCACAATTAATGTAATAACAGAACTGATTGGAACAGTGGTTTGGCCATATAAAAATCCAATTTATACACCGAGTTTACCTGAGTAGAGGCTTTATTTCCTTCTCTGTGGCGCCAGAAACTGTGACATTTGGGTGAAATTCATTGTTTTTGTGTTACTTGAAATTCAGACCTTCAGTGCATTTCTCTTCTGAGTGTAATTTTTTGTTGCTGGTGTAGTATTTACACTTGATCATCTCCAGTACTCTTCCACCTTCTTCTTCTTCTTCTTCCTTTTTTTTTTTTTTTTTTTTTTTTTGTCTTTTTAGGGCCATACCTGTGGCATATGGAGGTTCCCAGGCTAGGGGTCAAATCGGAGCTACAGCTGCCGGCCTACATCATGGCCACAGCAACGCCGGATCTGAGCCGTGTCTTCGACCTACACCACAGCTCACGGCAACGCCAGATCCTTTACCTACTGAGTGAGGCCAGGGATCGAACCCGCAACCTCATGGTTCCTAGTCGGATTCGTGTCCGCTGCACCCCGACGGGAACTCCCACCTTATTCTTTTTTATTTTCTTCCCTCATTTATCCATTCCTAACACACCCATATGTATTTTTCAAAATCTTTTATATTTTTCCAGTCTTGTCTAGAATTTCACATTTCACATTATTTGGTTAAATTTTTTTTTTTAATAATCTGACCTCTGAATTTGTCCTCATACTACTTACCAGCTTTTATTTGTTTTAAAAAATCTTCTTTTAAAAAAGAAAGAAACTTGCAAAATTGTATTTACCCAGATCTTCAGAATACGTTTTTGATTTTTTGTTTTTGTTTTTTGTCTTTTTGCCTTTTTCTTGAGCCGCTCCTGTGGCATAGGGAGGTTCCAAGGCTAGGGGTCTCATTGGAGCTGTAGCTGCCAGGCTACATCAGAGCCACAGCAACACGGGATCTGAGCCGCGTCTGCGACCTACACTGCAGTTCACAGCAACGCCAGATCCTTAACCCACTGAGCAAGGGCAGGGATCGAACTCGCAAACCTCATGGTTCCTAGTCGGATTCGTTAACCACTGCGCCACGACGGGAACTCCTTGATTTTTTGTTTTTTAAGCCATGTGTGAAATGGCTATGACTTTTTCCTGCAAATGTCCAAGCTGTCTGTTTTTGGCCTCAGGAGGAGGATTTTTCGTTAATTCTCAGATGATGGAATTTTCTGCCGCCACAGTTTAAGAGAACCATGAAGGCTTGGTCGGCTGGCACCTGCTCCTGCCATGACGCGCGTTTCTGCAGTTAATCAATCTCGGGGTGGGGAAGGCAAGTGTTCCCTGTCGACTTTGCCATAAAATGTGCTGCAGGCTCCTGTCTGCCTTGCATCTCCGTGCCCGTCCCCAAGACGGCCCACGTGGCCTCTCTGCTTCGATTCCTTCGCCTCTGAAGCAAGACAGTGACGTTTCAGGACCTCGATCAGAGCACACACCATCGCGGCGTGTCTCCTTCTACGGGAAATCAAACCCAGACTCGTCCCGGGGCCTGCGCGCCCCGCCTGACCCGCCCTCCCCACTTTTCCGCCGGGGCTCTTGAAGCTCAGGGTCACCTGCTCCTCCCCTGTGTCAATTCCCCAAGCTCGCGCGGGTCTCACAGCCACTTGAGATGATGTCTCGCTGCCAGGACCTCTCTCTCCCCCTCTTGGCCGGTATCTATTCACCCTGCTGGCTTCCCGGTCTTGGCCCAAAGTGCCACCGAAGGTGGGGGCCGGCCGCTCGCTGCGCTGAAGCCAGCAAAGGGGCAAGACTGCTAGGAAGGAAGGCTGGTGTTGTCTCGGGGGCCTGCAGCGGGCCGGGGAGTGGACGGACGGCGGCCTCGTGTCCAAGGGCCACGCCGGCACCCCTGACAGCCCGTGGGCAGGAGGGTGAGGGAGGGGCTCCGGGCCGACCAGCAGTTTCAGCTCTGGGTCTTCCTGAAACTGGTCCTGGGGTCGGGCCTGTGTCGTCTTGACTGTTTCAAGTACCCTGACTTCATCTTCCGTCCAGGATGGGCTTGTTTCCATTTTCGTCGAGGGCAGGTCTCAGAGCTGCGGCAGCCGATGTCACGGCTCCGGTCTGGTCATCACATCTCGCCGATGTCTTCCTGCCCGCGGGGATTTTCGTGTCTATAAAACAGCTCACAGGACGTGGCTCAGAATGTGACCCGTGGCCCTCGAGGAGGAATGGCAGCTGCTTGACTTTGCCTCACGATTAAAATATTGTTTTGTCTCATTGACTGTTTTCCTCCTTTGTGTCTGCCTTTTCTCTTTTCTCTGATTCGACTTATTCTTTGGCTAAAGTTTTTTTTTGTTGTTGTTGTTTTTTTTAACAGACAAAAGCCAGGTGGAGGACATGGGAGTTGGGGGCACCAGGGGGTCCTTCTTTGTTTCAAGAGGTTGCATCTTCAATCCTGCTCGGTCTCCTGTAGCCTCTCACCCGACTCGCCAGTCACCTGCTCACATCTCCCTGCTTTATTTCCTTCTCACAGTTTAAGATTATAATTACTACTCACTAAATTAGATGTAAGTTCTTTAAAATGAGGGGTCTTGCCTAGTGCTTGGCAGGGTTTACCATATGGCAGGCATAGGGCAAATATTTGTTGAATTAATAAACTAGTTCCTTAATAAACCTCCGTGTTGATAGTCCATACTTGTTTCTTTGGCGAAAGAGGGTTTATTGTCTTTACATGAATGTGTCCAAGTTTCAGTGGCTTCCCGTTGAGTGTAGACCAAGAAGAAGGGACCCATGCCCCCCAAAGCACCACCTCCTTTCGGCCAGTACATGGGGGGACATCCAGCTTTACTTTAGGAGGTAAATGCCACACTGCGATTATCTAGAGACAGTGGCCGAATCTTGCTACTGAGTAACAGTCCTTTTGAGGAAAATTTTAGACACGCATCTTATTTCTATAGGTGCTGACAAGCGTTTTCTTTCACAGAATAAAACCCATCTTGCCGGGAGTAAAAGCAAAAGACCCCCCCTCTGTGTAGCGCTTTTTTTTTTTTCTGTTGTGGAGAAAGGGGCTTTTTAGCTGTTCTATGTCATGTAAATTTGAATTCTCCATCGGAAGTCTAGGGCTTTGGTTTCCTTGATGTTTCTAGGCTGTGGGGTTTTGTCTGAGACTCGTGTTTTAGGATGGAACATTGCCATGGTTACACCCAGTCTTTCTACCATCCTTAAAAAAAAAAACCCATGACAAGTAATCTGATTCCTGGATCACTACACAGATGTCTTTTAAATCTGTACATATGAAACTCTTGGGCAAGTTCCATTTCCGTGCATTTAGTCCCTTGAATGCTTTTTTGTTTTGTTTTGTTTAAGAAAGCATGTTTAAAATTAGGAATAAATGACTTGGATTGGCAAATGAAACAGGGAATGAATGGCCTGTGTTGTGTTCATGGTCTCAGCTCCATGTAAGATGAATTTAGAGGTAGGGATATAAAAGGAGAGATTGTTTCAGAGGCAAAACCAAATAGCGGTTTCGGGCAGAAATCATACATGTGTGAACAGTCAATACTGCATTCAGAAGGACTGTGTTCAAAAAGAGTATTCCGGGAACACTACTCAGTGGTGTGTAATATGTGAAACAAGAATGGGTGTGTGTATATATATATATCTGATTCACTTTGCTGTACACCTGAAACTAATCCAACCTTGGAAGTCAACTAGAAAATTAAAAACAAAAACCAAAAAATACTGTTCAGTTTTTAAAGTATGAAGTTTCATGTCAACACGTTGTAATAAACACATGCACTTTCACTGACAGGGAGCAGAAGTAAAACTCACTTTTCCTCAGAACAGTCGGTGTGCTTATCACGCTTCCTCTCAAGCCTGGTCCAGCTGTGCACACTCCGGCACTTTTTGGGGTGTTGCAAAGCCTTTGCACAGATGCCTTTGAATTTAGCCTCGTGAGATAATTTCAAGTGGGATGCCGGCGGGGGGGGGGGTGAGCTAGAGAAAGACCGTCTCAGAATTAATGCTAAGTCCAAATTATGGAAAAGTAGTGCAGCTTTTTAGAAAGTCAGAGTCGTGGTTAACTTATACTGTATTTCTCAATGAGAATACAAAAAGCTTAATTTGAATATTAACTGCTGGTCGGAGTGCAGAAAGCTTGGCTGGTGGCTGATCATCAAGCATTTAGTGACTTTCCCACCTGGTGTCACCCCTGTTTTGCTTGAGGCTCAAATCCTCTCTCTTTTCCTCTTTTTCTTTGGTATCTCCTCCTCTCTCCTGACCAATTTCAGAGGTAAATTATCACTAATATGTAATTATTATTAATTTATAAATGCTTGTGGCTGAAACATAAAATAACACTAAAAAGGAAAACTCTGTAATCTTAACTTCTAGATACTTTTACGAGTATTTTACCATCCATAATTCCTTTTTTCTTACCAAATGGGGTTCATACTATGTAAATTAGTGTACAGGTTTTTGTATGTATCTTGAATTTACATGCTAGTATTTATAAATGTTCTTCCTTATTTGTCATTTTGTAGCTGTCCTCGTAGATAACATACATTTTGCTTCCTTGTCTTTTTATAAAAACACCAGTGATACATTTGTTGGCTAAAGGAATGCATCATTCAACTTCTTACGTGCAGACTGTCTCAAGTTTCGATTACAGATACATTAGGAAAGATTACTATGTATAATGTGTTTTCATTTTAATGGGTTCATGTGCAAGCTACTATTTAATCCCTTGATGCAGTTACTAAGTAGCGTAGATTTCCAAACTGTGCGCCCAAAGCGTGTCTGCTTCATGAATCACCTCTCCATCCGTTGATGTTCTCCGGGGATGAAGGACAAAGCCCTGCTTTTGTGTTCCCGCTTCCTCTTCTCCAGCCCTCCTGTCCTGCTATTTTGTTCTCGCATAGCCTGCTTCTTTTACGCTCAGGAAAGAACGTCTATGCAGGGCTTAACCCAACAAAGCCTGGCACCGGCAGGGCTGGCACAGAATCAAGGGGAGTCTGTGAAAGACTGTGGCTTAAACGTTCAGCGCTTCCCTTGCTGACTGCACTTGGATTAGGCAGAGCAGGACGGCCAGGCTGACCGCGCTCTCGTCCAGCCCCAGGCAGCTTCCTTATTGTGTAAGCAGATTTATGCACATCCTATCCCCAGGCTGGCTTCACTGCAGAACCAAAAGATAAGGGGCCTCAGCCCGAATACCCTTTATTTTTATTTGTAGGCACATTTTCTAGGATTATTAGTCTAAGTTGTAATGAACACAATAACATTTATGTATCTGGAATGAGCCTTTTGCCTCAGAAAGACATTGGCCAACATGTTAATACTAAAAAAATGCCAACCGGCAATTAAATTGTTTTGTTTTTTAAAACAATTTCGAAGTGGTTTTTTTTTTTTTTTTTTTTTTTTTTTTTGGTCTTTTTTTAGGCCACTCCTGCGGCATATGGAGGTTCCCAGGCTAGGGGATCTCTTTGGAGTTTGGAGCTGCAGCTGCCAAGCCTACACCATAGCCACAGCAACACCAGATCTGAACCACATCTGTGACCTACACCACAGCTCACGGCAACGCCGGATCCTTAACCCATTGAGCGAGGCCAGGGATCGAACCTCTGTCCTCATGGATGCTAGTCAGATTTATTTCCACTGAGCCAGGACAGGAGCTCCTGCCTTGGCCTTCGGAGAGGCCTGCTGTTTGCTTGGCGTTCAGGATGATGTCACACTTTCTCGGGGCAGCTGCCACGATGCCAGCGAATAGTTTACCTGCCAATTGGTTAGTCTTCAAACGGCGCCAGTGAGCACCCTGCTCGCTTCAGCGGCTTTGGGGAAAGATCTCAGTTGCCTGCATCTGGGTCTGCTTTCCCGTGCTGGGGTTTATTCGTTTTGTGGTTTTTTTTGAGGAACCTTGTGACACACCCTACTTAGATACCCAGAGGCGAACGAGTCATGCCTGGCCAACAGCGCCTCGGCATGGACGTGCGTGTTGCCAGTTACGTGCCATGCAGACAACCCGGGCTCCTCCGACAGCCTGTGGAAACAGGACACCTTCAAGGCTTGGCACGTGGACTGAAATGATTTCCAACCAAGTTCCCCCAGTCTGAAGGGTGAAGTTGATTTGGGGGTCCTTTTGTCGTGAGAACGACTTCTGGACCATTCTCCAGGTGAGCATCTTTCCCACGGCAGCCCCAGGGCCTCGAAGTTTGCTCCGTGAACCTGAATGTCCACCTCACCCGGTGCCAGCAGCGTGGGCACGATGGGTCGGTGCCTCTGCAGCCGGGCAGCCCCCCTCCCCAGCGAAATCTCCCCAGGGAGCCCCGGGAAGGTCAGTTAAGCCAAAGGGGCAACAAATGACAAGCCCACAGGCGAGGACAGGGTTGTCGGCCAAACCCATTCCTGCAAAAGTGGAAATTAACCCACAGGAGGCCACCAGAGAAGAGAAGTCTTCAGACAAAAAAGCCTCTGAAAACAAAATACCTAAGGGAAGCGGAGAGGACAAAGCAGGCAAGAAACTGAAAAAGATTCATGCATTAAAAAAAACAGAAATGGGAGTTCCTACTGCAGGGGAGTGGGTTAGGAACCTGATGTGGCTGCTCGGGTTGCTGCGAAGGCCAGGAGTCCATCCTTGCAGTGGGTTTTGCCATAGGTTGCAGCCGTGGCTCAGATTCAGTCCCTGGTCCAGGAACTTCCATACACTGAGCATGCAGCCACAAGATACAATCGCAACAACAGAGAAACTAGGAATGACGAGAGTCTAGCAGCTGAGGAAGGAGAGACCAAGTCACGCCTGATGAACAACCCAGACTGTCTTATCCAATCTCCTTTCTGTAAATCTGGAGAAACTGTTCACTACTGGTTTTGGAAATGCAAGTGTTCAGAGCCCAAGAAACTTAAAAACAATTTTTTTAAGATAGAATCTCATCTCATCCTTTTTTTTCCTTTTTTTTTTTTTTTTTTTTTTTTTTGGCCGCCCTGAGGCACATGGAGTTTCTGGGCCGGGAATCAGCTGCAGCTGCGACCTGCACCACAGCTTAGGCAATGCCAGATCCTTTAACCCCCTGTGCTCGGGCGGGGATCGAACCTGCCTCCTGGCTCTGCGGAGACACTGCTGATCCTGTTGTGCCACAGGGAACTCCTCGCCTCATCCTTTTTTTTTTTTTTTTTTTTTTTTTTAAGTATGTGTATAAGTGGAAGTGCTTATTTTTTTTAATAAAGAAGTAAAATCAAGAGCTGATTGTTTATTTCTCTGATCAGTGGGATATCAAAATAAGGGAAACTTTGACCGTTTAGGGGAAGTTACTACTCTGTAGGTTGGAGGGAGAAGACTTTTATTTTTGATTTAAAAAATTTCTTTTATTAAAGTATAGTTGGTTTGCAATGTTCCATCAATTTCTGCTGTACAGCAAAGTGACCAAGTCATGCATCTCTCTCTGTCTCTATCTCCACCTTCTCTTTCTTGTACCCTCTTCCATCACGGTGCATCACGAGTGAATGGATATAGTTCCCTGTGCTGTACAGTAGGACCTCGTTGCAAGAGCTTTATATCCTAAAATACCAAGTGTAGGAGTGGCAGTTTGTGGTCACAGCCTTGGGTTGAATAGGTCTCAAACGTTTAGATTCCTCAACTTCCACACGTGCTGTGTGTACGTTGTGTACGCTCCTGGCTCGCGGGACGGAGCTGGGTGTCCTCTGTGATATCTTTGGTCCTCTGGGGTTTTGTTAATGTGCCTGGAAAGATTGGAATTTTGAGTTTATAGTGTATAAGGTACTAACAGCTTAATAACATCCGAAGATATGGGTACTTCTTTTCTTCATAAAGACAATTCACTTTTCTTTTTTTTTTTTTGCCTTTTAGGGCCACACCCATGGCACATGGAAGTTCCCAGGCTAGGTGTTGAATTGGAGCTTCGGCTGCCAGCCTACACCACAGCCACAGCAACGCCAGATCCAAGCCATGTCTGCGACCTACACCACAGCTCAGGAGGGCAACGCCAGATCCTTAACCCACTGAGTGAGGCCAGGGATTGAACCTGCGTGCTCATGAATGCTAGTCAGATTCGTTTCTGATGCGCCACAAAGGAGACTCTCAAGACAAGTTGCTTTCAAAATTTAAGCTAGAAAGTCAGTGGACTAGTTCTTCAGAAAGGATTATAATTATGTAGCTGCTTAGGTTTTCAGTGCTTAGAGTAAGAAGTGTTCATAGTGCCTGCGTACTGCTGCTCAAACAAAAACTAATAGAATCTCAATTATTAAAGAAAAAAATGCCATTTAAGATTGCATCACAAATGTGAAATACTTAGGGATATATTTACCAAAATATGTGCAATGGAGTTCCCACTGTGGCTCCGCGTGCTAAGAATCTGCCTAGTATCCATGAGGATGCGAGTTTGATCCCTGGCCTCCACCCGCGGGTTAAGGACCTGGTGTTGCTGTGAGCTACAGTGCAGGTCTTGGCCATGACTCGGGTCCCGCGTGGCTGTGGCTGTGGTGTCGGCCGGCAGCTGCAGCTCCGATTTGACTTCTGGCCTGGGAACGTCTGTATGCCACAGGTGCGGCCCCCAAGAGGAAAAAAAAAAAACAAAACATATGTGCAAGCTGTTTACACTAAAACACGCAAGACATGGCTGAGACAATTTCAGACAGCTTCAGTGGTTGGAGAGATAGATCATATCCTCGGCTTGAAAAATAAAACACTAAGGTGTCAAATCTTCCCAAAGTCACCCGTAGATTCGGTGTAATTCCAATCAAAGTCCTAGCAGGCTTTAAAATAGAAATTTCCAAGCTGATTCTAAAGTTTGCATGGACATGCAAAGGACCTAGACTCGATGAAGCGATTTTGACAAGGAGCAAAGTGGAAGGTCTTCCAGGACCTGATTTCAGGACTTCAAGACCATGTGATATTGAATGGGGACAGAAATACAGATGGACGGGACGGGACCCCGGGTCCACAGATGGACTTGCACGAGGTAGTCAATTTATTTTCAACAAAGGGACTTTGTCAAAGCAATTCAATGAGAAAAAAAGAGAGACGTTTCAGCAAGTAGTGCCCCCCCCAAAAAAAAAGAAAAGAAAAAGAAGCCGTGCTTCTCACTCATCCCATCGAGAAAACTTAACTCAGGATAAGCAGTTAGATCCTACTGTGCCGCACAGAAAACTCTCCAGTCTCTTGAGGCAGACCATGATGGAAGAGAATAGGAGAAGAAGAATGTATGTGTATGTATGCTTGGGTCACTTTGCTGTACAGCAGTCATTGACAGAGCACTGTAAAGCAGCTATACTTTAATAAAAAAATACATTCAAAATGGTTATGGCTCTACAAGGAGAAGCTAAACTGTACAACTTATGCAAGAAGACATGAAAAACTCTTGGGGACCTTGAGTCAATAAGATTACTTAGATTGCACACAAAAGGCACAAGCCAAACATTGTTTAAAAATAAGTTTATGTGGACTATATAAAAATTAAAAACTTGGGCTCTTCAAAAGACACTTGGTAAAAATGAAGAGACACGCCCCAGACGAGGCGGAAGTAGAGCTGATTCCTTGTGGTGGTCATGTTCTTACATAAAAGTCACCATGAACCCTGAGTTTGCAAACTCTGAACTCAGGAGAAGGCCAGGGTGAGGTTTCTGTGAACCTGCGGTCACCTTATCTGTAACCAGTCAACACATAACCTTGTTTGAGGTCTTTCTGTTTAAAGGCGCCTTATGTCCTAGATACTGCGTTCCACACTGAGCTTACAGGCCACAGCTCTGCAGCTCAGACCTGAACAAAACTCGTCTCACACATGCACTGTCCCCATAAGGCACATCGCTCTTGGGGACCCTGGACTGCGTTCCAGCACTCGGCCTGGGGCCATCCGAAAAGCACAACACCCACAGAAAGCACAACGAATGCGGCACTTTATGTGAAACAAGATTTTCCTGCTTGGCTCTTTCCTGATTGTGCCTTCGTTCCATGGTAGGCCATGAAAAGGACATGTGTTTATAGCAGGAGCTGAAACAGGAAGGCAGAGGCCATCTCTCGTCCAACCTCAGCTGGACAACTCAAAATTTTCATAGTTCTCCTAGTTCCGAAGAGTTGTGGCTCTGTAGAAATGAACTTGACTAGTGTCCATGAGGATGTGGGTTTGATCCCTGGCCTCGCTCAGTGGGTTAAGGATCTGGAGTTGCTGTGAGCTGGGGTGTGTAGGTCGCAGACGCAGCTTGGTTCTGGCTGTGGCTGGGGCTGTGGCAGGCAGATGTAGCTCGGATTTGATCCCTAGCCTGGGAACTTCCATATGCTGCTCCTGTGGCTCCCAACCCCCCAGAAAGAATTCACAGTTCTCTGCATGTCTGTGAATAATTGCACAAGCACCACAGTACTGGTCCGGGGTTGCAAATGCATTTCAGTGAGCAGGCAAACTGGCAAATCCGGACTCCTCGGATAGCGAGGCTGCGGAAGCAGTGGCGGCCTGTGGCTGAGTGGGAGACCCCGCTTGCCCCGCGGGCTGGACGCTGCCACCCAGAGTGACATGCTTTCAGTTTAGAGGAAGCACTTTTCCTAAATGTGAGAGGAGCCGGGAGCCGGGTTAGGAGGCGGATCCAGGCGAGGTGGGGGTGAAACCGCTGGGCCCAGGCAGAGGTTTGAGGAGCTGACCTGAGAGCCGTTTTGGTCTGTAGGTCCCGGCATGGGGAGTGGGAGGGTTCCTGAGGGTTGAGGGCCACTCCCAGCTTCTGTGATGGGCAGCAAGCTCCCCGAGCCTGCTGGGCGGTGGGAGAGAGATGCTCAGGACAGACCCAGCCCCACACGCACGGCTCTCTAACTCTGTAGGCTTCACTTTTCCATCTCCAGTATGTAGAGTCTACATAATGGGAAGATAACTCCTCTCAGAGTTGTTTTGATGTTGAAATGAGTGCTGGTGCTTTTCACTTAAATAAGGAAAATGGGAGACATAGCAGCATTCCGGGAGGGAGGAGGAAGAGGAGGGGCAGGGAGGGGGAGGAGTAAGGGGGGGCAGGGAGGGGGAGGAGGGAAAGGGGAGGAGGAGGAGGAGGAGTCCCGATGGACATGGTGGGTGGATGTGCCTGTGGACATGAAAGCAGCCGTGTGATACAGGAAAGAAAGCCACAGTCATGAAAGAGCCAAGTAGGAAGAGATTCTTTCCTATAAAGTTGAGTATCTTGATTGATCAATGTAATAAAAATGTTACCATCATTTTTTTTCTCTTGACTGTCATTGGCACTCTGCCCAACTCAGATGAAATGGTATATGATGTAAATAGCAGGAAACTCTAACAACTACTGGGTCTTTTTCTAGTTAAAAGGGAAACAAATGGGAGTTCCCACTGTGGCTCAGCACGTCAAGGACCTGACGTTGTCTCTGTAAGGATGAGGGCTGGATCCCTGGCCTCACTCAGTGGGTTAAGGGTCTGGCATTGCTGCAAGCTGTGGTGTAGGTGGTAGATGCACCTCAGATCTGGCGTTGCTGTGGCTGTGGGATAGGCCGGCAGCTGCGGCTCTGATTCGATCCCTGGCCTGAGAACTTCCATATGCCTCAGGTGCAGCTGTAACAAGGAATCAAAAAGCGTGTGGGGGGGGTACCAAATGATGAAGCTGTGTTGGAAACAAGCCATGTCATTTATTCAAAAGTCCCTTCTGCTCCAGGGCCTCGGGGGTGGGCGGGCAGGGGCAGAGCTCTGCATTTCCAGAGGAAACGCTGCTGCAAATTGTGGTTCCTCCATCTCAGCATCACTGAGATTTGGGGCAGCTGGGGACCAGGGCCGTAGATGGCAGATGGTGAGGAGACAACACCACTTAAAGGGATGCTTATCACACTCACCGGTCCCAAGAGATGGGGGCATGTCACCCCCAGGTTGGGGGGTGGGGCACACAGGGATGCCCTGGGTTGGGCAAGGGCAGAGGGAGAGGAGGAAACAGCTGAGTGCCCTTCTGGTGGTTTCTGTTGGAAGGAATGGGTAAAGTAGGGTAAGCAGGTTGAGAATTGCGTAGGCAATAATTTCAGCAGGTTCTAGGGCACGAGGGCTGTCTAGTGTCTGGTACCTGGCACTGGGGTACCAGATAGGCACAGGCGATCGTGGTCCAGAGCATGAGGGCAGATAAAGGAGGGGACTGGCATGTGGGCTCTGGAGTGAGTGGCTTGCATCGGAAAGGTGTGCTCCTCGGATGAGCTGTGTGCTGCCTCTGGGCATTGGCGCACCTTGGGAGGTACCGTCCCTTCCGGGTCAGCAAGCCCCCAGATGCCAAAGAATCAGAACACAGAAAATAAGAGACACAGTTAATACAATTGGCTTATGACACTTTGCCGTCATATGGAGGCGTTGGCAGAGAGCTGGAGGAGGGAGTGGGGAGGGCCCTGGGGAGTGGTTGGTCTTCTCTTTAGGGTCAAGGAGTTGCCTGATAGGTGCCTCCTGGGGAAAGCAGGAACTCCTCTGATTCTAGAACGACACTGACAAGAGAATGAGAGGACTGAGCACAGACCGGAAGGAAATAGGGGCCAAGCGCACATCCGATAAAGGACCGTTATCCAAAATATACAAAGAGCTCTTAAAACTCAACAATCAGAAAACAAACTACCTGACTAAAAAATGGGACAAAGGTCTTAACAGACATCTCACCAAAGGAGACATGTAGATGGGAAAAAAGCATGTGAAAGGTGCAGCGCAGCATATGCCGCCAGGGAAATGCAAATTAAAACAACAGTGACACACACTCCTATTAGAATGGCCAAAACCCCCAACCCCAAACGTTAGCAAGCACGCAGAGCAGCAGGAATTCTCATTCACTGCTGGCGAGAACAGCCACTGCGAAAGACTGCTTGGTGGCTTTTTACAAAACGAGACGGACTCTAACCATACCATCCACTATTACATTGCCTCGAATTACCCAAAGGAGTTGAAAACGCGTGTGCACGCAACAACCACGCGGGCGCACTCAGAGCAGCTTTATTCATAATTGCTCAAACTTAGATACCACCGGGATATCTGTCTTCAGTCGCTGAAAGGTCAAATAAATGCGGCTCTTGTAAAAAGGGTTCAATACAAATTTCACGTCCTTGATGAGCTCCAGATAGCCACCTTCAGAGATATGACAGGAGTTCCCGTTGTGGTGCAGCAGAATTGACAAGGAACCATGAGGTTGTGGGTTCGATCCCTGGCCCCACTCAGTGGGTTAAGGATCCGGCGTTGCTGTGGCTGTGGTGTAGGCCGGCAGCTGTAGCTCTGATTAGACCCCTAGCCCGGGAACTTCCATATGCTGCCAGGCAGTCCTAAAAAAAAAAAAAAAACAATGAAAAGAGAGAGAGAGAGCGTTCTCCTCAAATTAACTCCATTTTAAATTCCAGTCTGGCGAATAGGTCTTTGTCTTGCTCCAGGCCTCAGTTCTCTTAATTTAAAGACCCCTGGCAGACTCTCACCTCACACCAGCTTTAAAAAGTTCAAGAGGGCTATTTCTCGCCTCCATGTACATAAGGACTCCGTGTGATGGCCTGCAGTTGTGTCTTCCGTCTTTACACCTGTTCCGTCTTGCCTGCATCCTACGAGGGCTGGAGGCCAGTTTGAAGACACACACACTTCTGGGATCTGTGAGCCACAGGGCTTCCAAGGACCAGGCAGCTCTTGGTCCAACGGGCCCCTGGAGCCCCACACGCCCACCACCCCCGAAACAAAAACAAAACCGGACATCTACTCAGCGCAGCTGCACGCCACGCTGTTGTTGCTGGTCCCGTGACTGTCGGCCTGGGTGCTTTTGTTGCTTTGCTATCCAGAGTCCCAAACCCTCCAAGAAAGCTGGCGTTTCAACCAGACATGACACGTGCTGGGACACCCACGCCACCAAGAAGCTCCATAACCCGAAGACCTCTCTGGCTTGCCCGTCACCAACCAAACCAACAACTGAGGCGAAGGGCCTGGGGGCACTGGCTGCATCAAAGGGCCTGCCCATAGGCTGATGCTGGAGCTCCAAATTCAGCCACAGTCTGGAGCAAAGCACCTCACCCTCCACTAACACCATACGCCCAAATCAAGCCCAATGTCTGTATTAAAGCCGGTTTGCAATAGAACCCCTCTCGGCACCCACCCGGGAAAAACCTTGGATTGTTGGAAACTTTCAGATTCAGCCCCACCCCCACTGGGGCTTTGATGGCCAGTTGGGCTCTGGCATGGTGCCAACGACACCAATTGGAGGTACAGCTCACAGCAACGCTGGATCCTTAACCCACTGAGTGAGGCCAAGGATCAAACCCACAACCTCACGATTCTCAGTCAGATTTGTTTCCACTGAGCCATGCTGGGAACTCCTGTATTGCGCTTTTTTTTTTTTTTGTCTTTTCTAGGGCCACACTTGCGGCATATGGAGATTCCCAGGCTAGGGGTCCAAGCGGAGCTGTGGCTGCCAGCCTGCGCCAGAGCTACAGCAACGCAGGATCTGAGCCGCGTCTGTGACCTACACCGCAGCTCACGGCAATGCCGGATCCTTAACCCATTGAGCAAGGCCACAACCTCATGGCTCCTAGTTGGATTCATTAACCGTTCATCCACAAAGGGAACTCCCTGTATTGTGCTTTTAATTTCAAGCTCCACTTGTTCATTGTTAGTATGTAAGAAAGCAATCGACTTTTTTTTTTTTTTACTTTTACATATTAGAAAAATATATCCTGCAGCCTTTCTGTAATCAATTAGCTCCCGGAGATTTTTTTGGTCAATTCTTTTATATTTTCTATATAGTCGATCATGCTGTCTTTCAATAAAGACGAGTTATATCTTCCTTCACAATCTGTATCTCACTTTATTTCCTTTTCTTATCTTATTGCGTGAGCGAAGACTTCCAGTACGGTATTGGAAAGGAGCAGTGAGAGGGGACATCCTTGCTTTGCCACTTATCAAGGTGGGAAAGCTCCGTGTTTACCATTAAGTGCATCTGTCGACATACTCATGTAACTTTCCCACTATGATAGTAGATTCATCTGTCTACTTTGCAGTTCTCATGGCATGTATTTTTTTTTTTTTTTGTCTTATTGCCTTTTCTAGGGCTGCACCCAGGGCATATGGACGTTCCCAGGCTAGGGGTCGAATCGGAGCTGTAGCTGCCAAGGCTACGCCACAGTCACAGCAACGCAGGATCCAAGCCACGTCTGCGACCTACACCGCAGCTCACGGCAGCGCCGGGTCCTTAACCCACTGAGCAAGGCCAGGGATCGAACCGGAAACCTCATGTATTTTGATGCTCTGTTGTGAGGCACATACACTTGAAGAATTGTTATGTCTTCCTGGAGAATCAACCCGTTTATCAGAATGTAATACTTTATCCCTGATAAGGATTCTGACTTTGAGTCTGCTCTGCCCGTGGCTGGTGTAGCTGCTTCTGCTTTCTTTTAGGTTAGTTGGTGTATTTTTCTCCATCCCTTTGCTCTGAATCTATACATGACTGTGTATTTAAAGTGGGTTTCTTGCAGACAGTGTATGGTTGGTTGTGTGTTTTGATCCACCTGGACGATCTCTGTCTTTTAATTCGTGCCTTTAGACCATGGATGTGAACCGGTGATTGCGATGATGCCCTGGCGGATCTCAACAGCAAACACACCCGCTTGGGTGTATTTTGATGGTAGTTGAGAAAAGGCAGATAATGCGCTTAGTACAGTACCGAGCACACACTGAGCACTCCGCGACCATTAGACGTGGTCGTGGGGTTATGCTTCAGAACTCACCCTGGTACCTCTTCCCCGGTGCCCTAGCGTGACTGAAGCTGCTGCTGTTTTTTGCCCCAGCTTATTCATTCAGAAGGTGTCACTTTCGCCATTCTGTTTCAAGTCACATCGAAGGAAGCATTCATTTAGCTGACAGCCTATCACAGGGCATCTTTCCACATAAAATGAACCAATTTATAGTCATTGCTGACAGCTGTTTGTTGAAGGAAAGGCCATTTTCCTGAGTTGATTGCAGAGAACAGTGATTAATTCAGCTCATCAGCCCGCAGTAGCAAATGCTAAAAAAGGGCCCCATTGTGTGGAGCCCCCGGTCTCCTAAAACCTACGTTTCTGAGTTTGTCAGGATTTCCTGCGCCTGGCCTGCAGTTCCAGAGGTCACTGAAGCCACCCTCTCGTCTCCTTCACTGTTTTTAAAGACCTCTGGATGAAAAAAGAGCCTGGTTTTCCTTGGCAAGGGGCCATCAGGAGAGGTGCATTTGGCCGCAGCTCTGTCTTGGGGTTCCGTGGGCAGTCGAAAGGGCGCCCTCCCTGCCCAGTGACTTGCCCGCTCCCGAAAGGGACAGGGTCTGAAGCTGCAGTCACTGGGAACGTTTCGGGAGCAGAGGCAGGCCCGGGTCCCCTCCCCTCCCTGCACCCAGAGGGAGGGGGGCGTGAGGTGAGATGAAGTGGTGGCATTTTCCTCGTTGGTGGGAAACCAGAGTTTTGCTATGAGAGGCGTCTATGCAGCCGGCAAACACTCGGTGCTCCTCCTCCTGGTCGCCTCGATGATGCGCGAACGTGGGGCCCTGGTCAGCACGACCTCCAGGACTTGCTGTGGGCCCCCCAGTGGGCCAGGACCCTCCAGGAGAGCCGAGGGTAGAAGAGTCCTGGGATGTGTGGCGGGAGGAAGGGGCGAGAGTGACAGCAGAGGCAGAGGGACTTCCGAGCAGCGGTTGTCATGATGTGGGTGTCAGCTGGACCTCGGGACTCCGCCGGCAGCCGCTCCAAGGCGCTCTCTTTCTAGTGGCAGCTGTCCAGCTCGGTGCCCAGACACGCGGACACAGTTCAGCACCGCCTGGACTTTCCTCCTTCCTCCACAAGGTGAACTTGTACTGAAGCATCGGTGCCAGGCTGCTGAGCGGGGGCCACAGAGAGGGAGGGTGAGGTCTTCCTCGAGGGTGACCCTGCACTCCCTGCCTGCGTCCCCCTCTTCTAGTGACCGTTTGTGACATCTGTCCTGCTGGCCGGGGACTCAAGCCCTGCGCCCCCACCCTGAAAGGTTTTGCCTCGGGGCTCCTTCCAGTGGGGAGGGAAAGTGGGCACAGACGACTGCCCCCTGCCCTGGGCCAGACAGGGCCTCTGGAGGGGCTTGCGTCCCGCCCCTCACTGTCCGGCTCCTTCTTCGAGTCTGAGTTGTCTTATTCCCCTTGTCATGCTCTTCTGCTGTCTTAAGCTCATGTATCTTCATGTTTTCCTTTTTAATTTTTTTAAAAATTAGCAAGTTTTTCCACTTCCTCCCCCAGTTTTCTGCACAACCAGTGAACAGTTGTTTTTGTTTGTTTTTAGAGCCACACCTGCATATGGAAGTTCCCAGGCTAGGGGTTGAATCATAGCTACCGCTGCCGGCCTATACCACAGCCTCAGCAGCACAGGATCTGAGCCATGTCTGCGACCTGCACCACAGCTCACGGCAACGCTGGATCCTTGACCCACGGAGCGAGGCCAGGGATTGAACCTGCAACCTCATGGTTCCTCGTCGGATTCGTTTCTGCTGCACCACAATGGGAGCTCCCCACTGAGCAGTTTGGGATCCCTGATGCACCGTCCTTTTCTGCCAGCTGGTTAGTATTTATGGAAACTGGATGAACAGGTCGGTAAAAATCACAGGGCCAGGCTTAAAAGTCGGCACCCCCACCTCCGCCCCAGTTCCTGCAACAACCACAGCTGTTGGGAACGGACGGCACATGGCTCCCCGAGGGGACACCCGCCTCCTCCAGCGTGTGCTGAATGGGGACAGATGAGCAGGAGACGAGGAGTCAGGGGCCCAGACCCCCGGCCCAGCCCTGCCGTGAACAAGCTGGAGATTTTCCTGAACCACCGCTCCCAGGTCTGTAAAGTGGGCATCCAGAATTCGCCTCCTTCAGCAAAGTCGAGGACTTTTAAATATATGAAAACAGGTATGAGAGAGCCCCACAGGAACCCCAAGACCCAAATTTTACATTGCCAAGCTACAGGACACGGCCAGCGTAACTTGTCATGACGCACTTAACAGCGTGACTGCTGTGATTTTTACTGACCTGTTCATCCAGTTTCCATAAATACTTAGGGTTCCCATTGTGGCTCAGTGGTAACGAGCCCAACTAGCATCCATGGGGATGCGGGTTCCATTCCTGGCCTCACTCAGTGGGTTAAGGATCTGCCGTTGCCATGAGCTGTGGTATGGGTTGCAGATGCGGCTTGGATCCCATGTTGCTGTGGCTGTGGTGTAGGTCGGCAGCTGCAGCTCTGATTCGACCTCTAGACGGGGAACTTCCATATGCTGTGGGCACGACCCTAAAAAAGAAAAATGCTGATGTGTCTGGAAGCAATTTTCCAAAGCCTGGGGCTGTGTAGGTGCCAGTAACTGGCTGTCAGGTTGTTATTTACAGGACTGCTCATTTAATACATGGCTCCCACTGGCGCAGGAACGTGTGGCAGTTGAACTTTGAATCCTTGTTCAAGGCTTGATGGATTTTTTTCCTTCACCGGAAGCAGGAAATCGAGTCTCAGCTTTCTCCTTACGCCTCAGGCAACGGGGCTGGGCAGGAAGCCCCCTCCTCTCTTTGCTCAGAAAACAAGATGCCCATGTGTTCCCAAGCACCGCAGACACAGCTCTGCTTCAGCCTCGAGGGCCCCTGACTTACCGTCCCCTCCCCTGGGCTGGTCCCAGCCACATCCCAGGTCACTCCCCCTCTGCACACAGGCTGCTTTGTACGTGGGAGGAAGAACCCACAGAATTCGATTCTTGTGTGTTTGCACAGAAACCCATACGTCTCACAGACCAGCGCAGATAGACGGGGACCTTGTGAACACATAGAGTCCTGCCAGCAGGGCTGTCGCTTCATAAAGTTCAGTCCACTACCCCGACAGCCTGAAGTGTCTTCCTGAAGCCTGGAGGGAGCATGGGATCAGAGTTGAAGTCACAGCACAGCTACGCTGTCCCCCTCCACAGGGCAGGTGCACCCTAAATTGCTTTCTGGAGCCACCGGTGATGCCCAGGACCCCTCTGATGGCTGGACCGGCCCACTAGTGAGAGATGCACAGTGCAGCACAGGGAGGACCCTCGGGCGCCCCCGGCAGCCGCTGCGCCGACACCAGCCCTTGTTCCTGGGGGAGCTTGGAGGCTGGCGGAACGCTGCCAGTTGTCTCTAGAAATGGCCCGCCTGGCTGTCCGTTTTCCCTTTGAGTGTTTGCTAAAATAGCATCATAGAAGTGTGTCAAGATGCTGTTTTACCACGAAGCCTGGTAGGGAATCCACCTTGTCCTCCTGCAAGATCGGATTCCAGCAGCTCCCACCGACCCCATTACCTAACTCACTGCATCTCTTCGGTTTTCCTCACCGACTCCCTCCCTTTAGAGTTGGTTCTTCTGTGGGAGTAATCTCCCCAAACCTCAGTTGTTTTCAGGAAACTCTTCAATAGCTTTTGGGGGGAAGTTTATTTATTTATTTATTGGCCACATCCATGGCACATGGAAGTTCCCAGGCCAGGGACTGAACCCACGCTGCGGCAGTGACAACACCAGGTCCTTCACCTGCTGCTCTTGATCGGAACTCCTGATTTACTTTCTAAAAGGAAACCTTTTAATTGCGCATAATTCCTCCAGAGACGTGCACAAGCTCTGAGGATTCACCTTTAAGAGTGTCCACGAAACGATGGCGTTAATTGGCAAAGCACCAGGTTAGGAACCCATGCCACCAGCAGCCCAGGCGCCCCCGATGGGTCACCGCCTGCTCATCTCTGTCACTCTCAACTGACTTGGCGTAGTTCTGAACTTTACATAAATGGACCCTTGCAACAGGATGTCTCCGAGAACCACGCAACTTGTTGAGTGTGGAACCGCCCAAGGATGCTCGGATTTGTGATTTACCAGAGAGTAACAAGTGGAAGAAACCTACTCAGGACAGGAATGTCACACCAGCTTGAGTGTGGATCGGGGACCTCAGGGACCTTGCCCTTCTGAGCGTCTGAGCTGGAGGTTGGGGGTGAGCCCCACTCTGCTCTGGGATGTGCTCCCAGCTCCCTCCCTTCACCCCTAATTGATGACCAGCATGATGACAAATTGAATGTCGCTTGTTCACCTAAGAAAGTGTATCGACCACGCTGTGTCTGCCTCGAGGAAAGACAGCCCACCTGAGACCGGGCTTCAGAGAAAAGTGGACCAACTGAGAATCTGCTTCCTAGGGAGGTGGGCTCAGAACCAGCCGCTGCTGAACCGTCGTCAGCCAGCATCTCTGAGCACCTCCTAGGCTTTTCCTGCACGTGTCTCCACTCACAGGCTCTGGACCAAGGGCTGCATTGTTTTCACTTGCGAGCGGGAGCACCGTAGCGCAGAGCTGAAGAGGCAAGCGCTGATTTCCCGTAGCATCGTTGTATACGCCACCCAGAAATCAAGAGTGCCCATGATGGAGGAGTTCCCGTCATGGCGCTGCGGAAGTGAATCCGACTGGGAACCACGAGGTTGTGGGTTCGATCCCTGGCCTTGCTCAGTGGGTTAAAATCCGGCATTGCCATGAGCTGTGGGGTAGGTTGCAGACGCGACTCGGATCCGGTGTTGCTGTGGCTGTGGGGTAGGCTGGTGGTTACAGCTCCGATTCGACCCCTAGCCTGGGAGCCTCCATATGCCATGGGCGCCTCCATATGCCATGGGCATGGCCCTAAAAAGACAAAAAAAAAAAAAAAGTAAGAGTGAGGAGCCTGGGGAGGCTGGGGAGGCTTCATCGTGAAGGACGGAAGAGGTGAGGGGGAGAATATTCCAGGCTGTGGAGAGACTAGGAGTAAAGGCTGGGGGGTAGGAGAGAAGGGGTGGGTCCAGAGGGTGGGCGTGTGGTGGAAGGGACGAACCAGGGCGGCGTTTGGAGTCCCGACGGTGGAGGGTCCTGGGAGGGGAACGGATGCTGTCCCCGCCACCTAAGCTGTGACCAGAATGCACTCCGGTGGCAGCTTGGGAAAGGGGAAGCGGGGGATCTCTGGAGCCGTGATGAGCTTTCGAGTTGCAGCGGGGCAGTGCGCTGGGTGGCCGAGGGGACAGGCCACCGGGGAGGCCACTGCACTGATGCCTCGTGTGAACACAGACAGCGTGAGTTGCAGTAACATCGTGTTGAAAGGAAAAATAAAGAGCAAAAAGATTGAGGTTATGACTTATGTATGTTTCAAAGACACAAAAAAACCCAGTAGATGTTCATGGATATGTGTAATATACAGTAAAAAGGCAGGAGTTGCCATCATGGCTCAGCAGACGCGAATCCAACTAGTATCCATGAGGATGTGGGTTCGATCCCTGGCCTCACTCACTGGGTTAGGGATCTATCATTGCAGTGACCTGTGGTGTAGGTTGCAGATGCGGCTCAGATCTGGTGTTGCTGTGACTGTGGTGAAGGCTAGCAGCTGTAGCTCCGATTCGACACCTAGCCTGGGAACCTCCATATGCTGTGGAAAAAAAAATCAAAAAAAAAAAAAAAAAAAAGGCAGAATCACAAAGCCTCAAATATGTGGGTATGTGTGGGTGGATGTGATCCCAGGGCGGGAGCTTTTGCTGTATCTGTCATTTTTTGTCTGTTTAAAGGAGAAGGATATGG
Organism: Sus scrofa; assembly: GCF_054392235.1. Lineage (NCBI taxonomy): Eukaryota > Metazoa > Chordata > Mammalia > Artiodactyla > Suidae > Sus > Sus scrofa. Next base: position 2,368,015 of record NC_139389.1, on the reverse strand, counting down.
TTAATTATACATGTACAATTACATAGTAGAACACTAGCATTTTTTAAATTTTAGTGGTGAGCATATAGTTGTCTGTTATATTATTTTCTGTATGCTGGAAAGGTTTTATAATTTCCTAGAAAAAATAAACCATGAAAAACTGCACAGAAATATGTCAAAATATTCCTAGAAATATTTTCCAATGTCTCCGTTGCTTGTTTCAACGGGTGCAATTCTCTCCCCGTGGTTTTCCAAGTTTTGTGAAAACGAAGTTGTGTGACTGTAGTGTTTTTGTCTTTTTTCTTTTTTGGCCACACATGCAGCATGTGGACGTTCCCTGGCCAGGGATGGAACCCAGGCCACCGTAGTGACAATGGCGAATGGTTAAGTCCTAGGTCACCAGGGAACTCCATTAGAGTTTTTTGGGTTTTTGTTGTTTGTTTGTTTGTTTTTGCTTTTTAGGGCTGCATTCATGGCACATGGAGGTTCCCAGGCTAGGGGTCGAATCGGATCTGCAGCTGCCGGCCTACGCCACAGCCACAGCCACACAGGATCCGAGCCGCACCTGCAACCTACACCACAGCTCATGGCAATGCCAGGTCCTTAACCCACGGAGCAAGGCCAGGGTTGGAACCCCCGTCCTCATGGATACTAGCCAGTTTCCTTACCGCTGAGCCGTGATGGGAATTCCTTCCATTAGAGTATTTTTTTATGATGAAAAACTGACTGATGATTCTTTCAGTTTCTTTAAAAACTAACCTATGGAAAAGAACAAGGACTAGCAGGGTATGTATCAAGCTCTGTGCACCAGCCTCTCAGCAGACAGGGCTCCTTTGTAAGCTGCGACTGGTGAGCGGTGTGGGGAGGGTTGGCGGGCTCTCTGTGACGGGCTCGTGTCCTACAGAGAGAGCAGTGTTGCTGGTTCCGACACCAGTAAAATCCGCAGGACTGACCTGACAGAGGCGTTCTGAATGTGTCATTTACAGCACCAAATGAAAAGGTCTTGTTCCCCAGCCAGGTTCTAGGCTGAGGAAGGATGGACAGATCGGTATGCAGGCTCTTCCTGACCATCGGAAACTAGCATCTTCCTGGTAACCAATGTGAAAGCAGCATGGATTTTTCGGAATTGGGTCCTGAGCCTGCAGGAGGGGGCGAGTCCACTGGTTAACTGCGTAGACGAGCCCAGTCCATCTGGGGATCTGTCTAGGGTCACTACACCCTTTGAAACGGAAATACAGCTCCTCAACCCCCCAGTTCACAAACCCTGGGAAAGCCTGCATCCTCCCCATGTTTGTGGGGAGGTGTGGGCGTTGTCAGCCCCGCCCCCGCCCCCATCACCTCTAGCTGCTTATTCTGGAATCCTTTCCCCAGGTTGCTGATGTGCCGGCTTCACCCTGTGCTTCTCCTGAATCTGCAGTCCCCCCTACCCCGGGGCTCCCTTCCCAGCCAGGTCTGAGAGGTCGGGGTCCAGAGAGTGGAGGGGCTGCCTTGCTGCAGCACAAAACTGCCCCCAGCTAAACGCGTGCCCCTGACCCACAAAGTCCCTGTGATTAAAGCCTTCTGCTCCCCGCTCTTCCTTTGCTCTTGCATCGTTTTCTGGTCCGGGGTCTCCTAGCTGGTCAGTCTCCTCTCCACCCTGAGGAAATACATTAAACAGAACAATTTCGTTCTTATAGTTTTACTCCCCTCCGTCTTGACTCTGCCCCAAGGTCCATTTTGTTCCCCCCACAACAAAGTAGTACCTCAAAGGGCTTTCTCAAAAAAGAATTCTCATTACGAGGTGCAATTCTGCCTGCAGACATTACATGGTCACCAGCCCCCACAGCCCCACTCCTGGCTTCACCCCTTGAAAACATAGTTTGGGAATCAGAGCATATCTGAACCAAACTGAACCAAAGCGTGCTAAGTGTCACAGAAATGGTAAAAGCAGTAAATTCTGTAGGTATGGCTATGGCAGGGGCTGGGGGAGGCTAAGGCATTCTGTGACCTGTAAGAAATGATCTGACGTATTGAAATGATGGAAACAGAAGCAGAATTTTCAGTAACACCTCTGAAACAGCTTTCTGCATCCTTGGGCAGACTGCAGGCTGCGGGCAGATCCCTCTGGTCTGGAAGATGCCGTGGGCTCAGACTAACAGCTGCTTCCTGGGGGGACGGGTGATGGGGTCTGAGCACTGCTGGGGTCTGATTGCCTGCACTTTCCTGCCTGAAGATCGGAGTCAAAAAAACAGTCTAAGAAAAACCCCAGAGTCCTAATCCAGCCAAGCAGGGAGCTGACGTCTGACAGCGGAGCTGCATCGAAAGCCACCTGTGCCGTAATGACCCCCTATATTAACACAAAGTTGAAAAACCGGCACTGAAAGAAGCAGAGGCATTCCCACAAGGCCAGTGCAGCCTTAAGCCTGTTTTGGAAACGAACCAGCTGTAGCAAGCCTTGCCTCGCACGGCCCTGGGCCCACGGTGGCTCCGCTGAAGTCTTCGGGTGGACTTGGGACCGGGATGCAGAGAACGAGGCAGTGTGGCCCATGGTGGCTCGGAGCTCCTGGGCTCCATCCACAGCTGAGATGGCCCTTGGCCCCCACGTGCGCCGGGAGGCACCATCCTGGCTGCATCTGGGACTCCCGCTGGCCTCCTGTACCCTTGACCTGAACCGAGGTCCGTTCGCAGGGAGTCAAGGGGAGAGGGGCGGGTGGCTGAAGATGAGCGGGGCAGGGCTGGCCCTTCCTGGCTCTGGCTGCCTCCCTGGGCTTTTGTGACCAGGACCACGTTCGTCTTCAACGCCCTCCCCCACCCCTGGATTCAGGACAAACCTGGGTGCCGGAGCCAGGGTCATGGCCATTGGGGGCGGGGGCAGGGGGAGCGGGGATGAGCTTTTTTTTTCTTGTTAACTTGGTGCAATCTGCTTTTTTTTTTTTTTTTTTTCCATTTAGACGTTGGCAGTTACTCACATTTGGGAGAAAGAGACAGAGTGGCCGGCCCAGCCCCTGTGACGTCCCGCTCTGTGCCTCCTCAGGTCTCCTGCCTGCCCAGGTGGCCACATTCAGGGCGGCCTTTGCCACCCTGAGGTCCGAGTGGGTCTGAGCATCTCAGGGGCGGGGATGGGTTTAAACGTGAGCACAGGATACAGTTTTGCCCAATGAGATGCAAGGGGCTCAACCCTAGGACCCCCGGACCCGGGCACACGGGGCCACTGCTGCGTCCCCGTCTGCTGTGTCCCTGTCGGCAGCAGCGAGATGCGGGTGTGTTTTCTCCATTGCACCAGCCTGGACCAGGCTGGTCTCGGCATAAGTTACTAAATCCTGGGAACCAGCTGAGCAGGGACCAGCCGAGCGGAGGCCCAGCACGGGTGCCGAGTAGCTGGCACTGCCGGGGCAAATCTGAACAATTAGTAAGTGTGCAAACAGGGAGGTCCCATTGTGGCTCGGTGGTAACGAACCCGACTAGTATGCATGAGGATATGGGTTCGATCCCTGGCCTTGCTCAATGGGTTTAGGATCCGGCGCTGCTGTGAGCTGTGGTGTAGGTCACAGACGCGGCTTGAATCCTGCATGTGGCTGTGGAGTAGGTTGGTGGCTGTGGTTCTGATTCAACCCCTAGCCTGGGAACTTCAATGTGTCGCAAGGGGGGGAACCCTAAAAAGAAAAAAAAAGCATGCGCTCAGAAACTGCAGGGATGGGGGGATGATGGACCATAAACAGGATGGGCTGGCACCGCGGGTGTTTCCAGCACAGCAGGCAGCCCGTTGGACCCACCTCACAGCAACAGAGTTGGAGAAAATGGATGTGATTTTACAGAACAATGGACCTAACTAAGCCGCCTGTTTAGTTCTCTTCAAAAGGGAAGATGCGAGCCTCGCTGGACGGGTAATTGACTCTCTCCGCTTCCAGCTGAAGGCTTAGGAATGAGGCCACAATGCACTGTCATCATTTTCTTGTTAACTTGGTGCAATCTGCTTTTATCCCCTAAGTCGGGTGAGCAGAGTGAGAAAAGATTTCCGTAAGTCGAGAGCCGGAGATGGATGTTACCCTCCTTTGGGAGAAGAGAACGAGTGAGTCCAGCTCACAGGTCTGCAGCTTTGCCACCGTCGTAAAACCCCGGCAGGGCCCAGAGACAAAATCATCCCCCACCAGCCCCCGGGGCCTCCTTGGGGGCTTAGGGAACAACGCTCGCCAAGGGGCAAAAGCATGGGCTTCCTCTCTCTGTACTGGGTCTTTTTTAAAAATAAATGATACAAGTTGGCACAAGATGCATCTGGAGACGCAGACAAGACTTTGGCAGGAAACCTGGGGAGGGCGGGGCCTGGGGCTCATCTGCGTTATGTGTCCTGCTTCCAACTAGCAGCCCCCCACAATCCCCCTGCGCTGAAGGGAGGCGGGACCTGTCCTCGTCCAGGGCGGGTCCGGCTGGCTGGGGGCCACACAACAGGCGCTTATTCCCTCACTACCTGGAAGCTGGAGGTCCAAAGTCAGGGTGTCACAGGGTCGGTTTCTCCCGAGGTCTCCCCCTTGGCTGGTAGGTGCCACCTGCTCCTGTGTCCTCACACGCTGTGCGTGTCTGTGTCCTCATCTCCCTTAATGAGGACACCACTCACACAGGGTTACGGCCCGTCTGCATGGCCCCGTTTTAACTCCACCACCTCTGTAAAGGCCCTGTCACCACGTACGGTCACATTCTGGGGGCAGGGCTTCGGCAAACGACTCTGGGGACACACAGCCCACAGCTCTCAGAGGCGGTTCAGGGGGGGTTTCCTTGAAGGCAGGGCAGGGCAGGGCAATGGCTGGGGCTTTGGCTTCTGATGACAGTAGCTGGAGTATCAGGGCCAACCTGCCTAGAAAAGCAAGACAGAAATGTCTGCATGGTACACCGGGGAGCTCAGGGGACACTGGAGAGCCAGAGAGAGAAACCTAGGTGGGGATGGGGGGTGTCTGGTTGTTGGGGGGGTGCTGCTGCTTCTCCAGCTAGAGAAGCCAGAGGGGGCTCTGGGCGCAGGTAATGGGCTATTTCTTTTCTTTTCTTTTCTTTTGTCTTTTTGCCATTTCTTGGGCCACTCCTGTGGCATATGGAGGTTCCCAGGCTAAGGGTCGAATCGGAGCTATAGCCACCAGCCTATGCCAGAGCCACAGCAATGCCAGATCCCAGCCGTGTCTGCAGCCTACACCACAGCTCACAGCAACGCCTGATCCTTAACCCACTGAGCAAGGGCAGGGATCGAACCCACAACCTCATGGTTCCTAGTCGGATTTGTTAACCACTCACTGCGCCACAACAGGAACTCCAATAACAGGCTATTTCTTGACCGGCCGCTGGTTACAATGCGTTTACTCTGGAGATTCATTGAACTGGACTCACGATTTGAGTACTTTTCTCTTTATATGTTTTGCCTCAAAAAAAAAAAAAAGTCATTAAAAAAAGACTTTAGCAATGAACAAACTAGGGTTTGAGGCCCAGCTCTGCTGCTTAGAAATGAGCCCTCAGGAAAGTGCGTCGTGGAGTTCCCATTGTGGCTCAGCAGGTTAAGAACCCAACTGTTCTCCATGAGGATGCAGGTTCGAGCCCTGGCCTCGCTCAGTGAGTTAAGGAAGGATCCAGCATTGCTCTAAGCTGAAGCGTAGGTCACAGTTGCTGCTCGGATCCCGCATGGCTGTGGCTGTGGCTGTGGCTGTGGCTGTGGGATAGGCCGGCAGCTGCAGCTCTGATTCCACCCCTAGCCTGGGGACCTCCATATGCGGTGGGTGCGGCCCTATAAGAAAAAAAAAAGTTTCTCTTTTTCAAAACTTGGTTTCTCATGTGTACAGTGCTGAGTGTAAGTGGCAGTCTGGTGGGATGGCCTGAAGTGTCAATGAGACCTTGTCGCATGGCCTGTCCTGGGCCTGGAAGCTGGCGGAGGCTCAGGGGACAGCAGCCTGATGATGTATTGCCTTTAACTGAGTGCCGCTGCATGTGGGGCGCTGCACCCTGTCTGTCTCACCCTGGCGATGTGCGCCGTGTCCGGGGAGGGACACCCCGGCTCCACGGTGAAGGCCCCGCCGTTAGAAAAGAGCCGGGCTGAGATCCAGTCTCAGGCCTCGTCCAGAACCAGGGCTGGGAAGCCTTGCTGACGTGTCCTGCAGGTCTCAGCTGGCCCAGGAGCCTGAACGGGAGTCACATCCTGCCAGGAGGCCAGGCTCGGGTGCTGAGAAGCGGCTCCCGCCAAGCCTGCCCTCGCCGGAGCTTGGGGATGGGGCAGCTCTGCTCAGCAAGCCAGCCTTTAGGTACCTCTGTGCTTCCTTTTTTCTTTTGTTTTTTTTCTTTAGTTGCCTAGTAAACATTCCTACTGGAAAATTCCGATCTTGCCTCGGATGAACTAAGAGGAAAAGCAGCGTGTCCACACCCAGGCCAGCCCGGCCAAGGAGGCAGAGGCCCCGGGACAGGCTTGGGCCACGTGGCCACAGCTGCAGCTGCAGCTGGAACTCTGGGGCGCCTGGGCAATGTCACCGAGCCAGGTGGACACTGAGGGTGTTGACAGCGGCCATGGCTGCTCTGAAGGGCCCTCTCTTCTTCCCTCTCCAGCTCCTTGGTGCTTGTTGCTCCTTTTTTTTTATTTTGGTCTTTTGTCTTTTTCGGGCCGAACTTGTAGCATATGGAGGTTCCCGGGCTAGAGGACCAATCGGAGCTGTGGCTGCCAGCCTACACCACAGCCACAGCCACGCCAGATCTGAGCCATGTCCTTGGACTACACGGCAGCTCACGGCAACACCGGATCCTTAACCCGCTGAGCGAGGCCAGGGATCAAACCTGCAACCTCATCATGGTTCCTAGTCGTATTCGTTTCTGCTGTACCATGACGGGAACTCCACTTGTTGCTCTTTGTGCAAAACCGTGGCTCTTAAAACTTACCTGTGTTCTCTTGACCCAAAGCCAGATGCTGGCCCGGTTCACTGAGCCTCTCCAGTGCCTACGTGGCATTTAATGCGTCATAAGTGTTTCTAATTTTTTTTTTTTTTTTTATGGCCTATGCAAGTTCCTGGCCCGAGGTTGACTCTAGGCTGGAGCTGCAGCCATGCTGAACCCCTTAACCCCCTGCACAGGGCTGGGGATTGAACCGGCACCTCTGCAGAGACCCCAGCCACTGTACTTGGAGTTTTTAACCCATTGCGCCACAGCGGGAACTCCTAAGCATTTCTTGCATGAAACCAAATGGTGTGAGATTGAAGTGGGAGAGGGTCTGTATGAGCAAACGAGCTAGGAAGAGGCTGGTGTCCTGGTGTCACCCCTGAGAGCCCGTGGCACACAGCGCCTGGGGCACCTCAGTGGGAGAAACTAGAGTTAGTAGCTTTGGAGGGAGTCTTTTGAAAAAGTTGAAAGAACGTTGTTGAATCCCTGCCCCAATGCACTGGAGTCCCTGATGGCGGAGGCTGGGTGAGTTTGGCGGCTGCCAGGCTGGGCAGAGGTGTGGGGTGGGTACCAGAGGGCCCGCGGGCCTCTCCACAAGGTGGCGCTGGCCCCTCGTTCTCAGCTCCCATCCATGAACACCTTGTGCTTAAATCACGGCAGGCCGATTCGGGCGACTTGTTCCAGGCCCTGGGTTCAGCAGCCCCACTGCCTGCTCCAGAACACTTTGCGGGGACTCTCGGGTTGTTTCATGCCCCGGGATCCTGGCCCCTTAGTTGGCTCGGGCTCAGGTGTCGGGGTGGTGACTGGGTGACTGGTGTGAGTAACATGCTGTCTTTGAACCTGTGGCCTCAGCTGATGGGACCTTTGTCCCTACTGTGTAGTCCCGCCGAGGGGACCTCTGATGCTGACCGGGTCCCTGCAGACACGCCTGGGCTTTCAGCGCAAGAGTGTCAGTTTGCAAGAGAGAGACCCCTGGTCTCTGAATTACATGAGAGGAGGTTTTAAAAGCGCAGACTGCGCAGCCCAAAGTAAACACGGAGGAAAGCCCTTTTCCGGCTCCTTCGCTTCCCTGCCGTCCCCGTGGACCGAGGGGTGCACGTGGAGATCTGCTCTCTTACCAGGGATGATGAGCCTCATCCATCTCCTTCATCCAATCTTCCAACCCCACCCGACTCCTGCGAGAACGCCGTCAAGCATTTCTTTCTTTCTTCCTTTCTTTTTTCTTTTTTTTTTTTTTTTTTTTTTGTCTTTTTAGGGCCACACCTGCAGCATGTGGAAGTTCCCAGGCTAGGGGCCGAATCAGAGCTGTAGCTGCCAAGCCTGCACCACAGCCACAGCCACGCCAGATCCAAGCCGCATCTGCCACCTACACCACAGCTCACGACAACGCCGGAGCCTTAACCCACTGAGCAAGGCCAGGGATCAAACCCAAGTCCTCATGGATACTAGTTGGATTCGTTTCCGCTGAGCCACGAAGGGAACTCCTGTTTGAGCATTTCATAGAGCAATGGGACAGGTTTCCAAGATGTTAACCCAGCCTCCTGACAAATCTCCAGAACCTTCGGGTTGAGCCCAGTTTTCACCAATTTTGAGGAAACCCACAGTGACCATCCCTCGCATGTCCTGCCACGGGCCTGGGCACTCTGATGCTGGAGACGGGTCTCGCTGGTCGTGGCGATCTCATTCCATGAGGAGGTCGCAAGGCAAACAATTCCCAAATGGACAACATTTAAAACAGGGCCCGTGTAGGCAGCCTGTTGACATGTCACCCACTAATGGTAACACTGCCACATTTCCGCACTGCCTTACTGAACCCGGGTAAGCCGTGGCTCCCCCTAAGGGCCCCGCGGGTGGATTATGCCCCGCTGTGGGCGCAGGGAGTGAGGAGTCAGGAGGTGAGTCTCAGAGTCGGGGTCACAACCTGGCCCGAGTCCTGCCCACTTTCTCCACGTCCTCTGCTCTTTCCCAGAGCCGGCTCTGTCCTGGGGTTGGGAACACAGCAGACAAAATCCACAACATCTCTGCCTTTGTTGACATGCTGGTTGCGGAAAGCGGGTGAAGGGTTGAGTCACAGCAGGTGCTCTATTGAAGGAGGAAAAGGAAGCAAGACATGAGCAGCCCGGGGTTGGCAGGGGTGTGGTTCATTCTCACGGGGGCTCAGGCGACGTCTGAACAGAGACCTGACCGTGGCAGGGTGTCACGCAGAACCTGGTGGAGACGCCCCGGGGCAGGGGGACTGCGGTCACCAACGCAGGGCGGGGGCAGCACAGCGGGGTGGGCGGGGCAGTGGGCCGTGACGTCAGAGGGCGCTGGGGGCAGGGCTCTTCCCGGACTGAGATGGACCCACTGGAGGGTTTCAAGCCGACACGTGTGAGGTGTTTGTTCCTTTCGAACCGGGTCGCTCTGGAGGCTTTCCTTAGAACCTGAATTCCCCATGAGATCCAGGAAAGCAGCGGCTGCGGTCAAGGTTGTCACGCTCACGGTATCTGTGGTCCCCGGACGAGGCGACGAGGGTGCCCGCGGTGGGGGTCCTTGCCAGGGGCTGTCCTCGCCCTCCCAGTTCCCTTCTGTGCTTCCAGTCGGCTGCATGATGTAATTGCTGTTGTGCCATTTTACAGGTGAGGAAACTGAGGTTCAGAGAGGGACTCCAGGTCACAGGAACCCGGGACATCCCTTGAGCTCAGACTGGCCCCTCGGCTTCTCTTGTGAGCGTGTGCTCATGACGACTGAGATGGTCTTTTCAGGGGAAGAAAAGGTGGTCCTTGCAGATGTGTCTCCTAAGAAATCCATTTATAATGGAACTCGGTGAATATTTAAATGTCGTTTCATTAGCACAACAGCAGTGTCCTTTCGTGCCCTTTGTATGTGACATTCAACCTGCAAAGCTTATTTTCAACAGTGAATCTAGTACTATTGAGTAACTTTTCAAAGAGGGCCTTTGATTAATCTTTGGTCCTATTAAAAACTCAAAGAAGGAGTTCCCATTGTGGCTCAGTGAATTAAGGATCCGACGTTGACTCTGTGAGGATGCAGTTTCGATTCCTGGCCTGGCTCAGTGTATTGAGAATCTGGACTTGCTGTGGCTGTGGTGTAGGCCAGCAGCTGCAGCTCCGATTTGACCCTTGGCCTGGGAACCTCCATATGCTGTAGGTACAGCAGTAAAAAAAAAAAAAAAATTACAAGTTTGACGACATTTGAGCAACAAAATCCTCTTAAACATAACAAATGGGAAAAATAACAAATATTCACAGACTTTTTCTTTTTCTTTTCTTTCTTTTGTTTTTTGCTTTTTAGGGCCACATCTGCGGCATAAGGAGGTTCCCAGGCTAGGGGTCTAATCAGAGCTACAGCTGCCGCCCTACACCATAGCTCATGGCAACACCAGATCCTTAACCCACTGAGTGAGGCCAGGGATTGAACCCACATCCTCAGGGATCCTAGTTGGGTTTGTTACCGCTGAGCCCGGAGGGGAACTCCCACACAGACTTTTTTCTTAATCTCAATGTTTCAAGCTTAGGTTTGATTTCTCTTCATCAGTTTTACATTTTAATTCTGTATCTTTTCTTTCTTTCTTTTTTTTTTTGTCTTTTTGTCTTTTCTAGGGCTGTACCTACGGCATATGGAGGTTCCCAGGCTAGGAGTCTAATCGGAGCTACAGCTGCTGGCCTACGCTGGAGCCACAGCCACGCAGGATCCGAGCTGTGTCTGCGACCTACACCACAGCTCACGGCAACACTGGATCCTTAACCCACTGAACAAGGCCAGGGATCGAACTGGCAACCTCGTGGTTCCTAGTCGGATTCGTTAACCACTGCGCCATGACGGGAACTCCCTAATTCCGAATCTTTTCAAGATTAAATGTCACGTGCTCACGACGGAAATGATGATATCATCCCAAATAGATTTGGGGTTGGATTCCCAGTGAATTTGGGGGACTCCTCAGAGCTGGCAGAGGTCACATCTCGTGCAGGGGGTTAGGCGGGAAGTGTGAGCGGGAGGTAGGACATTCTTGATGGCCAGGCTGGGCTGGTCCCGTACTGGCTGGGCTGGCTCTGCCCTTGGTTCTCGCCTTGCTGTGTCCATGTCTTGGGAACAGCTTGGTTTATACCCTTGTCCCCTCCATTCGGTCCCCCCTTCCTGCCGTGACTCTGGCCCACGTAGCTGGACGTCGCAGTGTTATTTCCAGCTGAATTCGATTCTAAATTCCTCTCGTGTTCTGCACGTTTGCTGCAGCCATTAACTCGCAGGGATTTAAATGGTGTTGGACGGACTCCCTGTCTCCCCAGGGTGCTGTCTGCCCTGATCGCAGTGGGGGTCAGGCCGGTGGCCAGTGTGTGCGACGGTGACCCTGAGGGAGGAGAAAGCAAATGGGGGGACTACGAGGGGAGCAGGGGGGCAGGATGGGGAGATGGTTGTGAGGCAGAGGCGGAGACAAGCCCACCTGCCGGCCGGGTCGGGCTGACGGGGCGTGGAGACCCCAGCAGGACACAGGGGCCTCTCCGCCAGGGTCCTGGGAAGAGGGTGAGGGACCCCAGAAGGTGACAGGGAACCGTGGTGATGGGGGAGGGCTGGGAAAGGGGGCAGCTCCAATGGAACCTGCTCCGCAAGGAGGAGGCTTAGCGCCGTCCGCTCGGGGGCCAGGCTGCCCAGCGCTCCGGAAACGTGTGTGTGTGTGTGTGTGTGTGTGTGTGTGTGTGTGTGTGTGTGAGCATGACTGTGTGTATGTGTGTGTCTGTACATCTCTGACTCTGTGTGTGTATACGTGTGTGAGTGTGGGTGTGGGTAATGTGTGTCTCTATGTATGGCTGTGTTTCTGTGTGTGCTTGTGTATCTGTGTGTGTAGGTGTGTGTCCGCAGTGGCTGTGTGTGTGTGTGTGACTGTGTGTCTGTGGTGACTGACTGTGTGTGTCCACCACGTGTCTGTGTGCGAGTGTGTCTGTGTGTGTGTCAGTGTGCAAGTGTGAGTGTGTGTGCGTGTGTGTCTGTGTGTCTGTGTGTCTGCGTGTGAGTCTGCATATACAGTCCTCGGCGGGCACAGCTTTGCTGAAGCTGCCGTGGCTCGTCCTCGTCTTCGTCTCTGGGACGCAGAGGAAATGGCCCGACTGGAACGCGTGTCCCTCTGAGTGACCGCGTCCTCGGAGCCACCTGGCCAACACAGTGACACCACGGCGCGGGGGTTCCTTTCACTCTGGAGGAGGCAGAATCGCTGCCCCCAGGTCCTCAGGGACGGGTACTTGTGAATCTCTGTTTATGGAATTTTCTTTTACCTTAAAGTACATTAAAAATATTGGCGCAACAATATAAATAACCCCTCTTCTTTTTTTTTGAAAGCAAGAAGTTTCTTGAACTTGTATTTGTTTTGCTTCTTGAAACCAAATCCCGGGGGACGCCGGAGCCCAGGCAAGCGCCCCAGTGCTGCAGGTGGGGCTGTGGTCACCAGCAGAGACGGCTGCCTCTGGAGGGCCCCCCAGGGGGCCAGCAGCCCCCCCACCTCTGTCTGCAGCTGTGCAGGTGGTGGGTCAGGCTGGGATGCTCGGAGCTTCTGTTCTGCCGGGCCCCACACCCCTGCCGGGCTCCGCTGTGGATGGGCCTCGGGGCCAGGAGTGTTTCAAAAGCCGAAGCTTTGGCACAGGGGCTCTTCTTCTGTTTGTAGCTGAGAGTTGCCATCCGCTCAGAAAATTACAGTTTCTAGGCATGTGGGTTTGGAATTTGAACAACATGTTACTTTATTCTGGAAACACTTTATCAGAGCTGAAAATTAGAGTTCTCCCTCTGCCACGTTACCAGGACGCCCAGAAGGCGCAGAGAGGGAAGCTCGGCATTCGCTGCTTGTGAAACAAAAGCCACATTAAGGACGAGGCCGCCATCTGAGCCAGCATCTTGCCTGGGAATCGTCAGGCCTCATGAACGAAGCTGAGGAAATCTGCAGGGCACAAAACACAGCATCCGTACCCCAGCGAGGAGCACAAAATTCCCTCCTGTTTTGCGCCACCTGGACCTGAGGCTCCCGGGACGTAAAAAGCCAGTTTTCCCCACGGCCCTTGGGTTAGGACAGGGTCAAAGTCACGTCCATTTCCCTGTGAAATAACGACACAGAGGAGGGAAGCTTCCGACAAACTGGAAATTATCTTTTAGGGTGCCGTTCGAGACAGGAATTGTCACAGCACCAAAGCCATTTCAAATGCTTCGAGTCTGTGCCTTCTTTCTGCGCAAGGGACACGTGACTTGAAACTCTGTGGGCTCTGCAAACCTCATTTGTTAGTTGGGAAATTGAGACACAAAAGAGGCATGTGGTTCCTCGCTGGGTCTGAACTCGGTTCCGTTCCCAAGTGGAAGGAACCGCCCATCCTGCTGACCGTGTGGGAAGCCCTGCTGTCACTGCTCTCGCTGCTTCTGGGCTTGTGGGGAGTGTGGAGTCAGCAGTCTGTCCTGTTTCCGTCACCGGCCACATCTCTTCCTCTGTGTTGTGCCCACGGCAAAGGGACCAGCGGAGTTCACGGTCTCAGCCCCGGGGAGGGGCAGTGAGAGGTGAACCACACGCCTCCTGCAAAGAACGAGCTAGATGCACATTCAGTGTTGAATCGCTCAAGAAACTCTGCTCTGCTAAGACTGTGTGCGTAGAAGTGAGATGGGGAGTTCCTGCTGTGGCTAAGTGGGTTAAGAACCCGAGCCGTATCCATGAGGACGCAGCTTCGATCCCTGGCCTCACTCAGTGGGTTAAGATCCTGCATTGCCGTGAGCTGTGATGTAGGTCACAGACTCGGCTTGGACCTGGTGTTGCTGTTGGCTGTGGTGTAGACCCACGGCGGCAGCTCCAGTTGGACCGCTAGCCTGGGAACCTCCATGTGCTTCAGGTGCCCCTAAAAAGGAAAAAAAAAAGAAGTGAAATGGGAGAGCTTGCGGGTTTACCTGCCTCGCCCCGGCCGTCACTGTCACTTGCATTCGAGACTACAGACACACGGTGGGGGTGGGGGGCCAGGGGCTGCAGAGTCGTCGTTTCGTCTGCACGGAGTCCTGGTTTTGCAGGATGGCAAGAGTTCTGGGACGGGAGCCACTGCAGGTGCTTTAGCGCCATCGAGCTCACCCCACCCTTAAGGACGGTTAAAACAACACAATTTATGTTCTGTGCATTTCCCCACAATTAAAAATCAATTTTATAAAAAGCTAGAGGGTAAGTCTAACTCAGGGAGTCAGAATTCCGAAGTGGCCTGTGATTCCTCCTGGCCCAGCCCCACTGCCACGCAGTCGCCTGTTGCCTATGGCGGCCAGACCTGTGAATACGATGGGGTTTCACTCCTGTCATTGCTTATCTGGTAAAGATAAAGCGGTTATGGATGTGATTCAGGTCCCTAATCAGTGGCCTTTGACGTCGTTAAGGGGAAGGTCAGCCTGCGTGGGCTCACCTGGCCTAACCCTTGCCCAGAGGGCCTCCTGAGCGCGATCTGAAGCCGTGGCTCCGAGAAGTGCCGAGTCGTGGAGCAGCCCACGAGGGAGGGCGGGGGGCCGAGGGGGCTCCCCTGCTCCTGTGTCACAGTGACCCCAGTGCCACCAACAGCCAGACAGCTTGCCGGGGGACCCCCTCCTCCCAGAGGAGACCCTGCAGAGGCCTCTGTGCCTGGACCCCTGACCACAAGGGGCGTGAGCTCCCGAGCCTGTGTTGTTGTGAAGGGCTGAGTTTCTGCTACTCTGGCGGCAGCAGAAGACAGATATTAATCCTGTGGTCACTGGACGTGTCCATTGGGCATCTGTGGTCACTAGCCGTCTGTGGCCTCTCGCTGGGATTCCACGGACCTGGCTGCTTCTTGGCTCGGGCAGGGGGCGGGGGGGTCAAACGTGCTCACCTGGTGAGAGGAAAGCTGTGCTTAGGGGACGAGTGCAGATGACCTTGGTTTATCAGTAGTATTTTTGGCCACGCCTGTGACATGCAGCAGTTCCTGGGCCAGGGCTTGAACCCATGCCGCAGCAGCAACCAGAGCCACACTGGATCCTTCACACACTGAACCACCAGGGAACTCCCTGGTGATCCCTTCCTCATCCTCCTTCCCTGATGTTTGAAAACATCAAACGAAGTCATGTTAAATCTGTTAGAAGATGTTTTGATGCAAAAATACATGATTATCTGGAGACTGTATCTGCTTATATGTTCATGATCCGTCTTCCTAAACAGGAATGGCCGCTCCGTGTGAGATCAGGGCTCTTGTTCTCCTGCCTCCGCGGCACCCCGTGCCGAGGACACGACACACAGCTGGAGAAATGTACGTGAGCCCCAGAAATCAGGTCCGGTTTGCATGCGCTCTCATGACAGTACCACGGCCTAGATGTTAATAAAGAGAAAACATCAACAATTTTCTCTTGGAAACTTTGTAATCTAACAGTCCATGGATTTATCCCTCACGTAACTCCTAACACATAACTTAGGAGATACTAGTTTTAATTAAGTATATTCACCCGCATGCCAGAATTTGATCACTTCCTTAACATAAGAGCTGAAGAAACAGAGCAGACGAAACCGGAGGAAGAGTGCACGTGTTCTACCACAGACACCCACTCCCAGGGACCGTGACAACAGCCGAGGGTGGCAGGGTTCCGCCCTGCCCAGAACGAGGGCTCGGGTTTGGTGCTGTCCCACGAGCCAGCACTGCGGATCTCAGGGTAAAGAAGTGAGCTCCCGAGACTGTTTTCTAGCAGACAGGTCCCCTCGGTGCGTGGCACTTGGGGTGAATTTTCAAGCTTGGACCCGTGAGAGAGGGCGGAAACAAAGCAGCATTGGCTCGTCTCAGAGCCAGATCGATGTGGAAGATTTTCCAGTTTGTCACTCCAACGGCTAGAATGTGCCAGGAAGATGGAAGCGTGTGGGCAGGGATGGGAATCTGGTTCTTTTTAGAGGACGACGTGGGCCCCGTGAGACCTAAGACCCAGGTCGTCTGAAGACCTAAGAGGGGCCAATACAAGAACGTTGTGTGGCCCTTTCACTCTCTTAGTAGGAATACACCTGCAAATGGTTCTTTCCTTTTTTCTCTATTCCTCCTCAGGGCACCTTCCTAAACCTCGGCCATCCCATAAATCAAAAGACTCTCCTGATTCCTCTATGTGTTTTTGTTTTTTTCTCTAACTAGGGACACGCCTAACTCCACCACTTTCCATGTCTGCCTTTCACTTTAAAAACTGTAGTATGGATTTAAAATAGCATTTGGGGAGTTCCCGTTGTGGCTCAGTTGGTTAAGGACCTGATGTTGTCTCTCTGAGGATGTGAGTTTGATCCCTGACCTCATGAAGTGGGTTAAGGATCCAGCGTTGCCACAAGCTGTGGTGTCGCAGCTGCAGCTCTGATTCGACTCCTGGCCTGGGAACGTCCATAGGCTGCATGTGTAACTCTAAAGAGAATTGAAAAAAGGAAGGAAAGAAGGACGGACGAGAAAGAAAGCAGAAGAGGTCACCTTTGGGACAAGCTGAGAAAGGACTTCGCGTAAAAGGAATAGGAAACCTGGAGAAGAAGCTGAATGTTCCACGATTAAAATACGGACTCCGGTTGAGAAACTCCTGGACCAGGAAAATTCTAACATGTTGATGTGTGCAGTGTGACTAAAACGTCTGTATTTATGTCTCTGGCTCTGTTTTGTTTCTATATATATTTGACCCTTCCCCCCCATCGAATTTGTGTCATTTCGTTGCATTTCATGTCTCCCCAATTCACCTCAAATTCTCTTTGTATATGTAATACCCCCACCTCCAACCAACTTGTGAGCCACCCTTAGTTATCTTTTATTTACGGCAGAATCATCAATAGATGCGCTGTAATATCAAAATCACTCTCATCCGCCATCTGTTCACAATATTCTAGAACTCCTTGGAAGTCATATCTTGTTAAAAGTCTGATTCATATAAACCAGATGTCCAGCACTAAGGAAATGGCTTAGTAAATGACGGTGCTTCAAGATCCTGGAATATTATGCCGCCACTAAAACTATAATGATGCAGCCTATGTTAAAATATAGAGTGGTATAATCTCTTATGGAAAAATAATATACAAAGTATACATACACTTAGATTATAACTGGGTTAAATATTTATGTATCAGGGAAAGAGTTAAAGACAATACGTAAAAATGGTACGTGGGAGTTCCCGTTGTGCCTCAGCGGTAACAAACCCCACTAGTATCCCTAAAGATGCAGGTTCGATCCCTGGCCCCGCTCAGTGTGTTAAGGATCCAGTGTTGCCATGAGCCGTGGTGTAGGTTGAAGATGTGGCTTGGATCTGGTGTTGCTGCGGCTGTGGCCTAGGCCAGCAGCTACAGCTCTGATTCGATCCCTAGCCTGGGAACTTCCATATGTGTGGCCCTAAAAAGAAAAAAGAAAAAAAAAAGAAAGGAAAAAGGTGCCTGGCTCATTCCAGGCCTACATGGCTTTCTTATTTCTCTTTCTTGCCTTTTTGTTCTTTTTCCTCAAATAAATACGCCATGATCTGTTGCCTGGTAAGAACTTTAGAACCAAACCAAAAAAATAAGAATCTATAGTTTTGCTCCCTAGTGTCCAGTTTTCTTCTCCCTAATAAATGTTTAGGAATATCACTGACATGAGAAAATTTTTCTATAGAACTGGCTAACTGGGTGTAGTAATTCTAAAGTCAGCAGGCAGCTTTGCTCATGGAATAAAACACATGTTTGTGGACCAGTAAAAAATGCAATGCTGTCGATCTGTCGACAGTAGTAAAAAGTGGGATAATGCATTTTGGCTGACAGTTTTAAAGAGCAAGGTTGCTCTCTGTTGTGGCTCAACGGTAAGGAATCTGACTAATATCCATGAGGACACAGGTTCAATTCCTGGCCCTGTTCAGTGGTATCCAGCATTGCCATGAGCTGTGGTGTAGGTCGCAGACTCAGCTTGGATGCCACTGTGGGTGTAGTATAGGCTGGCAGCTGTCACTCCAGTTTGACCTCTGGCTGGGATCTTCCACATGCCACAGGTGCAGCCCTTAAAAGCCAAAAAAAAAAAAAAAAAAAAAAAAAAGAAAGAAAAACAAAACAAAACAAACCCAAAGCTGAATAATCCTTTCAAGCCCACTGTAGCTAAAAAAAAAAAAGGGAAATATAGGGAGCTTAGTATGCTGTCCAATGATAATAGTATGTAAAACACACAATGACAAAAACAAAGCCTCAGCTACCTTGCCAAAATCTCGGGGCCAACAAACCCACCCAGAGCCACAGGACCAGCAAGGGTGGAGCCTCACATTCACTCTCGAGGGACTCAGACCCCTGATTTCCCACCTGAGGGTGCAGTCACCTGCTTAGGACCCACAGGTAGACGTGGTTGGCAGTGAGTGAGATTCCTGTCCTCTGTGAGCCTGTGGGGGTCAGTTCCCCCCCACCACTCAGTCTGAACCCCCGTAATAACGGGGGTGTGATTACTCCTCAAGGCCGCCTGGTGACCTGAGGCTGAGCTGGGGACAGAGATGCTCCCAGGATGAATTCTACAGACCCGGCCAGGCAGAGGGGGCGCATGCCGCACAATGACCACCCACGGCTCAGAGACAGGAGCTCCCCCAAACCGGGCATGAGAGCTGAGACTCATGCAGGGCCAGCTTCAAGGTTGTCAGCCCCTGCGAGGCTGCTGCTGTGACACGTTCTCCGCCCATGGCTCGAAATATTGCACAGGACTTAATTTCCCGTGATAACTTTTGCGATAGCTCAACAATTGTGCTTTGACAGAGACCCTGGGGAAATGTGCTGGGGGGGAGAAAAAGGCCTTGCATTCCGACCCCAAACGTAGTCAGTGTTCGAACATCAAAGATAATTGCTGGCAAAGAAATTGGCTAGGAGTTCCCATCATGGCACAGCAGAAACAAATCCGGCTAGGAACCATGAGGTTTCAGGTTCGATCCCTGGCCTCGCTCAGTGGGTTAAGGGTCCGGTGTTGCCGGGAGCTGTGGTCTAGGTTGCAGATGTGGCTCAGGTCTGGTGTGGCTGTGGCTGTGGTGTAGGCCAGCAGCTGTAGCTCCGATTAGACTCCTAGCCTGGGAACCTCCATATGCTGTGGGCGCGGCCCTAAAAGGACAAAATAAATAAATAAATAAAGTACAGTTGATTTACAGTGTTGTGCCAGTTTCTGCCATTCAGCAAAGTGACCCTGTCATACATGTAAATATGTTCTCTTTCCTGCATTATCTTCCATCGGGGTCCATCCCAAGAGGCTGGGTAGAGTTCCCTGTGCTTCCCTGTGCTGTACAGGAGGGCCTCATTGTGCATCCATTCTGAATATAGTAGTTTGCATCTACTAACCCCAGACTCTCAGTGCATCACGCTCCCTCCCCACCCCACCTCCCCCTTGGCCACCGTGAGTCTGTTCTCTGTGTCTATGATTTGCTTCTGTTTTGTAAATAGGTTTCCTTGTGTCATATTTTAGATTCCACATGTAAGTGATATCATATGGTTCTTTCTCTTTCTGACTTATTTCACTTAGGATGAGAACCTCTATCTAGTTGCATTCATGCTGCTGTAAATGCCATTATTTCATTCTTTTTTATGGCTGAGAGTAAACCACATCTTAATCCATGTATCTGTCGATGGACATTTAATTTGTTTCCGTGTCTTGGCTATTGTGAATAGTGCTGCAGGGAACATAGAGGTGCATGTGTCTTTTTGAATGGTGGGGTTGTCTGGATATACGCCCGGGAGTGGGATGGCTGGACCATACAGTAGTTCTGTATTTCGTTTGCTAAGGAAACCTCTGTCCTGTTCTCCAGGGCGGTTGTACCAGTTTGCATTCCCACCAACAGTGCGGGAAGCTCCCTTTTCTCTGGAGACCTTTCTGATTTTTACAACCAAAGCAGGTGGCGCCCCTGGCATCCAGTTTGCAGAGGCCACAGGGATGGTGCCAGACAGCTCACAGGGCACGGAGCAGCCCCCCCAGTAAAGAATTAGCGGATCCAAAGTGTTCACGGTGCCACTGTTGAGAAGTCAGGTTGTAGGTGGAAGCTGCCCGGCCTTGCATGTCCCACACTCTCTCTTTGTCATATTCCCTTGGTCCCGCGGGGCCAGACCCTTTCCCTGTGGGTGCTGGGCTGGGTTCCTGAGGGGATCTTGGGGGTTGGGTGACACACGCCAGATCTTGGTAGTGGTCGTCTTTCTGCAGTGGGACTGAGAGGGACCTTTTCCCCTCTCTCGGCGTGTCCATATCTTCTGAGTTATGGAATAAGAATGTGCATTTCTGTAATCATACATCCACGTCGCCTTTATATAATGCAAAATAAACATCACAAGTAACGCCTTACAGCCCTGTAGCGCTACCTAGTGCTTTGCGAGATCTCATCCACCGAGAGTCACAGGGCCATTGGCTTCACGGAAGTGATAATCTGACATTGAAGGATTTTTTATTTTTTTTATTTTTTATCTCTTTGGCTGTGCTCATGGCAGGTGGAAGTTCCCGGGCCAGGGATCAAACCCGAGCGACAACAGTGATAATGCCAAATCCATAACCTGCTGTGCCACCGGGGAACTTCCCGCAGGATGTTTTTAACGGGAGGGTCGGACGGCCACCATGAGGGCGGTTAGGGATCCTGTTGTCCCCATTTGGTGAGAAGATAGAACCGTTTCTCCTAAACATCTAGGAACCACCGCTTCGTGGAAGCTCAGTAGCATTCGGGCTCCGACGAGTGCTTCCCTGGGCCCGCTTTTTCTTTCTAAATCCTGTGTTTCGGTTTCGGCACTTCAGGGAAAGCCAAGCCACCAGCAACACTGTCCTGGGAACTTGAGGTGACACCATCCATCCTTTCTCTCTTCTCTCAACAAGTTACTCAGATCGCCTTCTGACTCAAAGGACACATTCCTTCTGCAAAGCCGGGGGGCCGTCCAGCGGGGACCTGGTCCAGGGCCTGGCTCCGTAGGTCACCCCATTCTGCTGTCATTGCCGCTCTCCCACAATCGGCCCCGTTCACCCCTGCCCAGAAATACACCTAAATCTTGGCATTCTTTAAAATCAAGGGGAAGGAAAGGTGTGCGTCTTCGTTCTCTTTCACATCCACCACCAGCTGGGGCTCGCTTTCTTCCCTTCCCAGCTTCCTAAAGGGACGTCTGTACTTCCCATTGGCCGCTTCTCCACCTCCAGCCCCTTCTTGTTCTCCCCAAGGTCGACCCGCTGTCAAGGCAGAGGTTTTTGGCTCCTATCTGCCCGTGTTCCTCAAAGACCCGCCTTGCCCCCGGGCAGCACAATTACCTGGAGGCCTGCTGACCCGAGGTCTCGGGTGGGGCTCAGGCCACACTTCGCAGTTTTGAGGCGCTCCTGGGACTCACAGTCCAGCTCGTCTCTCGTGCTGGCCCCTTAGCTGCGGGCCCTCCTTCCCGCAAACTCTAGGTAGATGCCACTTTCAGAGGCAGAACTGGAAGAACTGGGTTTGACTTGTAGGGGACATTTTTTTTTTTTTTTGTCTTTTTGCCATTTCTTGGGCCGCTCCCGCGGCATATGGAGGTTCCCAGGCGAGGGGTCTAATTGGAGCTGTAGCTGCCAGGCTACGCCAGAGCCACAGCAACGCAGGATCCGAGCCGCATCTGCGACCTACACCACAGCTCACGGCAACGCTGGATCCTTAACCCACTGAGCAAGGGCAGGGATTGAACCCGCAACCTCATGGTTCCTAGTCGGATTTGTTAACCACTGCGCCACAACGGGAACTCCAAAGGGACATTCGTGTGATGTGATATCATACACAATGAGAAGGAAAAAGACTGCAAACATACATTTTTGTCCTGAAAAAACTTTTTTTTTTTTTTTTTGTCTTTTTGTTGTTGTTGTTGTTGCTATTTCTTGGGCCGCTCCCGCGGCATATGGAGGTTCCCAGGCTAGGGGTCGAATCGGAGCTGTAGCCACCGGCCTACGCCAGAGCCACAGCAACGCGGGATCCAAGCCGCGTCTGCAACCTACACCACAGCTCACGGCAACGCCGGATCGTTAACCCACTGAGCAAGGGCAGGGACCGAACCCGCAACCTCATGGTTCTTAGTCGGATTCGTTAACCACTGCGCCACGACGGGAACTCCTGAAAAAACTTTTAAGGTTTGATCTCATTCCCCCCCCCCCATAGCTATGTACAATAGCATCTGAGATGAGTTTTGGCATCTTTAGACTCTTGGTGCGAAGGCAGAGGTGGGGACGTTTTCACCTGCCCCGCAGCTTGGCTCAGAGGGACCCACCTAATAATCCCTTTTCTCCTTGGCACGGGGTGGGGGCGGGGAATAATTGTGCGGCGTCGGAAGTGGGTTTGGAAGATCAAAGCGTTTATCTGGAACTCTGTCCCCTCATCTCCCCCAGCATCAGATTTTATCAGTGACATTAGGCAGGGACGGTGGGTGGGTGGGGGAAGATGCAGTTAGACATGTGCTGGCTTAAAAATCCCTACTTCCTTAAAAAGATAAAACGAAGCTAACATGTCAAACCAAACCCGCGCCCGAATCTGCTGGGGAAATCTTTGTGTTCCTGAAACCAGCAGGTTGTGGACTGGCGGCGAGCAGAGCCGTGGGGAACGGTTGGGACGGAGCCAGAGGGAGAGGCCCGTCAGCACCAGGAGGAAGAAAGCCCAGGAAACTCTTCCCCAGGGATGAATGTCGGTCACCCTCCCAGGGCAGGGGGCCAAGCTGCCCCCAACCCCCCAGCTCCAGGCAGGCAGGGTCCTGCGGGCAGTGGGGGTGGCTTGGAGCCTGTCCTCCTTGCAAACAGCCTGTCCCAACTCACCCCCTTCTCTCCCTGGGGCCGCCGCACGGCCACGTCCTCTGGGGACAGGAGAGAGGAAAAGTCCCCATCTTGCAGGCCCCTCAGCTCAGAACAGCCCTTGCTCGGGGGCCATTGCTTTGCTTTGCGCTGGCTTTCAAAGGCAGGCCCAGCCCTTGGCTCTGCAGCATCCACAGAAGCAGGGAAGGGGCTGCTCTGTCTCACCTGACTCGCCAGGTCAAAGGTCCCCAGCAGCCCGTGGTGGGCCTCGTCCACTGAACACACTCGTTCAAAGCCAGGCACGGGTCCAGTGTGCACAGCATGCTGCTGTGATCAGAGCCAGACGTGGCTCAGGGGACCTTAGCATCCTCATTCCCTCTTCCTTGAGGGCTGCCCTGTTGGAGAGGCAGGGAAAGCTGGCATTTGGCCTTTCGAGGCGTTAAAGGTGGTGGGAGCGACGAGGAGGAGGGGTGTTATAAATGAGAAATCTGTGCCTTGTTGTGCCATCAACAGGCAGAAACCACAGAAACCTCCAAGCAAGAAGGGCTCTGCCCTTTGCTGGGGAACCGGGACAAGGTCTTGGTCAGGCTTCTTTTTTGGAGGAGTGGGAGGAAGCCGCACCCTAGCATGTGGAGGTTCCCAGGCTAGGGGTCCAATCGGAGCGACAGCTGCCACTCCACACCACAGCCACAGCACTGCGGGATCCGAGCCACGTCTGCGACCTACACCACAGCTCGTGGCAATGCCGGATCCTGAACCCACTGAGCGAGGCCAGGGATCACACCTCCATCCTCATGCATCCTAGCTGGGTTCGTTTCCACTGAGCCACAACAGGAACTCCCTTCGCCAGTTCTCAGGGCTTCTTAGCAAAAGCAAAGGCGGTATGGTTGGATCTGGGTGGGAGTGGGTTTTAATCCTCTTTTTTTAAAAAAAAATCAGGACAATATGTAGGTGTACAGGGGAGCTGGGAGAATGAAGGGAGCAGTGATATAATTGAAAAAGTTTTCCCTACCTCTGCTCCCCACGCCCCAGGAGAAATTAAATCAGTTGGGTCCAGAAGAGGCCCCACTTCCCAGTTGTGGCGGAGCCTGCAAGTGGGTGAAGGTCACATCCTAATGGGATGAAACAGCCCCACAACCACTTGATATGAACAAAGGCTTTGGAGTTCCAACTGTGAGGGGTGGGTTAAGAATCTGACTGCAGCACTGGGGGCGCTGTGGAGGCATGGGTTTGATTCCTGGCTCAGGAACTTCCATAGGCCTTGGGTGCAGTCATAAAAAAATTTTTTTAAATGAAAAAAGAGAAACAGCAAAGAGGCTTTGCTACCTTCTGCCTTCTCACACATTCAGCGTTTAGATGAGTAGACTTTCCGACTTTTTAAAAATAGGAAAGGATTCTAGGCATCTTTCCCAGGATAAACAAATGCACATCTAAATTACCACGGAGCATGCTGCTGCTCCAGAGAGAAAGCCTAATTTGAAAGCAATTGTGGAAAAATAGAAGTGAGGCCTGTGTTTTCTTTACTTGGGCCAGTCATTACTCAGGACAGTACTTTAAAAAATCTAGAACACTGAAAAATTGCAGCTTCTAAATCTATATATTTTGAAGACATTTGGAGTATACATATATGTTTTTAAAAAATGAAAAGGGAAAATTTGAGATGAAAGTATCTCGGGGGGTTTTGAAGGCAGTGTGGGGAAAATGCTTCAGTACAATGGTAAATTTAAAAAGCGTATCGCAAAATTACATGGACAGTTTAATGATAAAGATATATATTATGTATACACACGCACCTGGGGGAAATGACTGAAAAATTTAAAATGTCATAATAACAGTGGTTTTTTCTGAGTGGTACGATGAGTGATTTGTTTCCTTCTTTGTATTTAAAAGTTTTCTATAATAAGCATGTGTTACTTTTTTTTTTTTTTTTTTTTTTTTGCCTTTTAGGGCCTCACCTGTGGCATATGGAAGTTCCCAGGCTAGGGGTCGAATTGGAGCTGCAACTGCCGGCCTACTCCACAGCCACAGCAACGCAGGGTCTGTGGGCCTCTTCAGAGACCTACACCCCTAGGGCCCCTCCGCAGGGAGGAGGAAGCCCATGAGGGAGAGGCCACCCTGAGTGTGGAAGTTAAATGACGGGCAACGTAAGGTGGTTGGTGGCTCTAATCCTGAGAGAGGAGCCACACCAGCTACGCTGACGTCTGGACCTGCTGTGAAACGGCTGCACAGCGAGGGAGGACACAAAGTCACCTGCGATGGGAGGTCCAGGAACTGGGAGGCGGTCAGAGCCGCAGGCGGGACACGGATGGAGAGAGAGCACGCGAGGCCGAGGTAAGGCCCTTCCCTGAAGCTTAGGGCCGTTTCCATCACTTTGCCCCAAATCACACAGCACGTAAGAAGCTGCGCTGGGACCCAAACCCAGACAGTCGGAGGCCGAGTCTGCGCCCACGATCCTTGCCAGATCGCCGTGGTCAGCTCAGGCCCTGGCCCTCGCCCCCACCCAGGCTCCCGCCCAGCCCAGCGGAGCCAGGCCGCCCACAGCGCCTGGGCGACACCAACCCCCCGACCGGAACACCGCAGCCACACCACGACCACAGGGGCAGAGTGAAGCCGCGCGGGCTTTATTCATTTTCAGCTGGGAGGTCAAGGCCGCCGAGCGCGGGGGCGGGGGGGGGGGAGCTCAGCGGACGGTGTAGCGGTCCCAGCGCTTCTCGGGGTCGTAGGGCTCCCAGCGGCTGGCGGGGAAGATGTGCTTGTTTTTCTCGTACCAGCTGCGCAGCACCACCTTGCCCGCGTGCGACTCGTCCTTCTCCAGGGTGGCGTCGCTGCGCAGCCGCACGTCGTCGTGCACGTCGAAGGTGAAGAGCGGCCCGCTCTTGCCGCGCGCCTGCGCCACGATCAGGTCGTAGAAGGTGTGGCAGTGCGGCAGGATCAGGTCCTCCTTGACGAACAGCAGCTGCTCCACGCCGGCCGCGCGCAGCTCGCGGAAGTCGGGGCGCAGCGCCTGCAGCGCCCTCTTGAGGAACTGCTGCACGGTGCCGCCCTTGTGGATGCGCGCGGCGCGCCGGTGCCCGCAGCCGTCCCAGTAGCTGAAGGTCACCTCCACCTCCTCGCGCTTCACGCGCTCGCGCCGCGCCTCCCACTCGCGCCGCAGCTCCTCGCGCAGCCGCCGCTCCTCCTCCTCGCGCTCGCGGTCCGGCAGGAAGCTGGTGTCCACGGCCGGGTCCTTGCCCAGGGGCCTGCGGGGCCCGGCGGGCTCGGCGGCCTCGCGGTCCCCGTCACTGTCGTCGTCGCCGTCGTCGGTGGAGAAGGACAGGCCGCAGATCTGGCGCCGCTGCTCGCTCTTGCGCTCCCGCTCGCGCTGCGCCTCCAGCTGCCGGCGCCGCCGCTCCCGCCGCGCGCGCTGCGCCAGCTGCATCTCCCGCTCGCGCACCAGGGCCTCCTGCCGCGCCTTCATGTCGTTCAGGGTCACTAGCCCCACGGTGCTGGACTTGAGCTCGGCCTCCACCGCGTCGTAGTGGGCCGAGAACTTCTTGTCCACCTTGGACTTGCTGATGGTCTCCTCGGCGATGCGCTGCTTCAGCACCTCCATCTGCTCCTTCTGCTTCTCCCGCTTCTTGAGCAGGTGCAGGGCCCGGCCCGCCTCGCGCATGGTGCCCTTGTACTGAGCCATCGCGCCGCCGCCACCGCCGCCGAGCCTCGGGGCTACCGCGTGGACTCTGCATCAGGGACGAGAGAGACGGGATTACAGAGGACCGGCACCGGGCGTGTCCAGATAGCTCAGTGCACAGTTTCGATGGCGCGTCCTAATAGAACTTTCAGCGATGGTGCAATGTTCTGCAGCTGCTTGGGGCTACTGAGCGCTTGAAATGTGGACGGCACCGTGGAGGCACTGATTTTTTAATTTTAACTAAATTTAAATGCAGCAGCCACATGTGACTACCGGCTCCTATACTGCCCAGTGGAGGCTGGGTTTGGGGAGCTGCCCGTGGTCAGGGTTGGTCTCCCCAGCGAACTCTTACCTGTCCAGGTACACTCACCTGTCCCGGTATCCATGCAAGAGTCAGAGCCCCCAGAGACCCGCCTGCGCTGGGCCTGAGCCTGGATTCCAGGTGTCCTGACCACGAAGACACAGTGTAAGAAAGCGCCTCCCTTCTCAATCGGGCACAGGAGCCAGTGAGGGGAGAAGGGCCAGACAAACACCTGGCAGCCCCTCCCTCTGGGGTGTTCACGTCAGCTGAGTTTCCAGGCCTGGCAGGACTGTGCTGGTTGCTGTCCGTATTCCTCCCTTAGGAGTCATTCCTGGAGTTCCCGTTGTGGTTCAGGGGTTAACGAACCCAGCTAGCATCCATGAGGATTCGGGTTTGATCCCTGGCCTGGCTCAGTGGGTTAAGTATCTGGCATTGCCATGAGCTGTGGTGTAGGTCGGAGATGAGGCTCAGATCTGGCGTTGCTGTGGCTGTGGCGTAGGCTGGCGGCTGTAGCTGCGATTTGACCCCTAGCCTGGGGACTTCCATATGCCGCGAGTACAGCCCTGAAAAAAAAGTCAATCCTGCAGTGAGTGTTTGCTGAGTCTTCCTTGTGCCCAGTGCTCAAGTTCACAGAAGCCAGGGTGGGCACAGCCCTTGTAGTGGGAACTCCCAGCACAAAACTGCCTTCTGGATGTTTCAACCCAGGCAGAGTGAGGCTGCCCTAATTCGTTTCCTGCCTCAGACCAATCCCGTCGGGCACCCGCGGGACCTCACCCCCCAAGCCCTGTCCTTCCACCGCACCCTCTGAACGCAGCAGCTCATCAGCAAACTCCTAAAGCCGCAGCCGCCCTTGGGAAACGCCCGGCGGCCTTCCTGCCCCACCCGGGAAACTGCCCCTGCCCCCGACTTCCGCCTGGTTCTCCCTCAAGGAGAGGTGGTTTCCTCTGAGCTTCCCCATCATCTCAAAGTCTGAACCGGCGATGAGTGTCCTCGCTGTTTCCAAAACATTTCTTCAGTTTCCCCGAAGAGCCCCAGCTCCCTAAAGCTCCTGCTGTCCAGGGACACCGTCCCTGCTGTGACCGACCTCGCTGCAGTCCCTGTCCTCCTCCCCAGCCTGGAGGGTCCCCGCCTGCCTCCTCTGCCTTCCTCCTCCAGTCCCCCTCCCACACGGTCCCGGGTGCCTCAGCCTCCCGCCTCACTTCCACACCCAGCTCTCATCACTGCGGGTGGGCGCTCATCTCCAAAACCTTAGCTCTCTTCTCTCCTTTGCGGGCACCCCAACTCCGCCCACCCTCTGATACCTTGACAGCCGGAGCCCCAAAGACCCCATCACCCCTCCAGCATCACCACACCCTCCCGTGCCTGCGCTCCCCTCACCCACCAGAGAGGAGGGGACTCCGTGTATTGGGGGGGGGCTGGAGGTTTTCTGTAGAGGGCTGAGGGCTGGCCCCCTCCGGGTGGGTGGGCAGGGCTTGTAGGAAGGGGCCCTCCAAAGCCAACAGCTCGGATGGGGCATCTTCTGTTCAGGAACTGAGCGCTGCAGGGTGGCTGCTGGGTGCCGGGCCACGTGGAGCGTTGGGAAAGGGGAGGGTGGGTGCCGTTATGAGAGACCCGGTAGGACAGAGGAAGGACTCCAAGTTTGTCCTAAAAGGGATCGTTGGCGATTTTCCTGTATTACATGCATTTTCCTGACTCACGCATGCATGCGCCTTTCCGTCCTGGTCCTGAAAGAGGGTCCTGAATGAGCCCTCATCCTGGTCCCACCCGGCTTCTGTCTTCTCAGCTGCTAACCCAGGCGGCTGGATGCTGCTGGAGCAAACGGCGCAGCTGCTGCCCGCCCGTCTCTAATTCATGACAGGTCCCCAAAGGGGACTCAAAACTGCCCAGAAATTCTCTTCCTGCTCCAGGAAGCCCACTGTCCAGTTCTCCGGGACGACTCTTTCATCAAATGCCTCCTCCTGTGCTCCCTCCCTGCAGCTTACCTGGGAAACGTTTGGCAGCTCAGCCATGGCTGAGTCTTTCTTGTGACTCCGTCACACTGATGCTCTGGGTAACTGAACCCTACTCCCGCCTAAATTTTCATACGAATCCTTCTCGGACTTGTCGGATCTCTTCTGGGGCAGTTTCTCCAAGGGTATGGTCTATGAAAAGGGTCTTAAGCTCCACGGATGAAGAGAAACTGAGTGAAACAGCGTGTTTTCTGTCTTTGATGCTCTTCTGTCTGCTGTGACTCTCCAGAAGGTGGTCAGGTATTTCGTGCTTCCAGCAAGTTCTGGATAGTTAAATACTTTTTTCTTTTTAGGGCTGAACCTGCAGCAGGTGGCGGTTCCCAGGCTAGGGGTTGAATTAGAGCCGCAGCTGCTGACCTACACCACAGCCACAGCAACGCCAGATCCAAGCTTCGTCTTTTACCCATAGCTCATAGCAACACCGGATCCTTAACCTGCTGAGCGAGGCCAGGGATTCAACCTGTGTCCTCGTGGATACTGGTTGGGTTTGTTTCTGCTGAGCTGCAGTGGGAGCTCCTGGATGATTAAATGTTGCCCCTCTATAGGGTTACCTGCTAGTGTTCCCGAGACCAGAGTGTCCCGGGACCTCGTTTGGAGAAGCCGGCTGTGAAATGCATGCCAGCCTCTCAGCCTGGCCCTTCTCAAACAGAGTGTCTGGGGCACTGCCTCAACGAGAAGCCCTTTGTCACGCTGAGGGTAGAAGTGGCTCCCGTGGGCCTGGCAGAGAGTTGGGTGCCGGAACCCCATCATTGTGGTCAAAGAAGAAAGAGCGCCAGGCGGTCCCCTGGACTGGGTCCTCCACACGCAGTCAGTTACCGCCCCACCCCCAGACTCTCCTGGATGTGCCTTTTCTCTCCTTTTCTGCCCCTTGCCATCATCTAGGAATCCTGCTTTCCCCACCTCCAGCCTCCTCCAGGGGCCCTGTCACCATCTTCTCAATCCTGTCTGTCTGCTGTGCCCTGTCCAGTGATTCTCGCAAGAAGTAAACCTGCTGCTCAATGCTCTCTTCCAACCTCCCCTTCTGCTTTTTTTTTTGACCACTGCTTCCCCCTCTTCGGCCCGTGGAGTTCCCAGGCCAGGGATCCGATCCGAGCTCAGCCACTGACAGAGCCGTAACCTGCTGTGCTGGGCTGGGGATTGAACCTTGTGCCCCAGCGCTCCCAAGATGCCATTGATCTCACTGCGCCACAGCGGGAACTCCCAGCTCTGTTTTAAGACCATGTTGGAGTCCTTCCTCTGTCCTACCGAGTCTCTCATAACAGAACCCACCCACCCCTTTCCCAACGCTCCACACCGCCCGGCACCCGGCAGCCACCCTGCACCACTTACTCTTCCTGAACAGAAGATGCCTCGTCCTAGCTGTTGGCTTTGGAGGTCCGCTTCCTCCGAGCCTGCCCTCCCCCCGCCCCCCGCTAGCCCTCAGCCCTCTACAGAAAACCTCCAGCTCCCGCCGCCCCCAGATACACCGTTACCAACTCCCTCCTCTCTCCAGGCTCCTGGATCATTGCCTTTATCAGACGTAAAATAAACCTGATTGCCGGCCGCCTCCGTTTTCAATGGGATGGTCCATCCAGCTCCACTTTAATCCAATCAGCCGGAGTTTTGCCATTCCGTGTAACTGCCCTTCCTCCAGTCTGATCAGAACCCGAATGCCATGTGGTCCCCACACCTCGTCTCCCCTCTTCCTGCTCTCCTGCCTCCATCCTCCTAACTCAATCACCGCCTCCTGCACGGCAGCCAGCCAGCCCCGGATTAACAAGGTTAGTCTCGAACTCTCTGAAAAGGTTGACAAGAAAAACAAAGAACAGACGGAAGCAGGTTTATCTTAAGAGTCCGAGTTCCTGATTTTAAGAATTTTCCCAAGTTCCCTGATGTTCACCCCTGAGGCCTCAATTCTCAATGAAAAGTACCCCATCAAACTAAAAGCCTCTGCTCTCAACACTTTTAAACTTTATCGACAAATAACAATACCAAAGAGGGCACAGCAGCCACAGTCTGCTCCAGGGAATCTGAAATGCCGATTAAATAAGCAGATTTTAATTTAGAGGAAATGTAGTCTCCTCTGGGTTTTTACAAGGTAAACAAATATGCAAAAACAAACAGCAGCAATTTAAAAAACTTCGACAAAACTAAAAAGCTACTCTTTCATTTTAATAGGAAAAAAACAAACAAACCGAAAAACTGCAATTCAGTTTCCATTCCAAACAACCATCACCCATCAAAAAAGGATTCCTTTTGTCACAATTGGGTTTCAACTTGCCTTCCACCAGTCTGAGTTCTGATTTAAAATGCTAATCCTGCAAGTGGCCAGTGTCCTCGCCTCCCCAGAGTCAGCCCTTCGTGAACACTGGTGGTGGACCAGTGTCTGTAAGGTGCCGAGGCTGCCCAAGGGCCCAGGTTGGGTCTAGACTGTCTCCTGATGGCCTCATCCCTCTGGGAGCCCTCCAGCAGCCATCAGCGTATTCTGAAACTGGTTGTCCAAGCAGAGCCGCAGGACCTCTCCCTCAGATGCCAAAACCAACCAACCCCTGCATGACCTCCCCAGAATTCTGTCACCAGACCAGAAGTCCTTCACAGATGTTTTTAAATGAATATAGAGGCGACTGCGTTGTGAATTTTAAAATCGGGGTTAGAAAAGGTCTTCCAGCATTTGCTTGGGAGAAAGCCAATATTTTGAGAAGCTGCAGGGTCAGGGGAAGATCCCTCATGTGGTCAGAGACAGAGAAGTGCAAAATATATACCAAGTGGAAGAAGCCTGGACAGACAACCCAGGACTGCTGTATGTGTGTTCACTGGGAAAAAAAAGAAGAAAAAATACAAATAGAACATGCCACAGACTTCAAAATAGGCGGCACCGTAAGTGTCCCTTGAGTTTCATAAGATCAAAAATTTTTAACGTTTTTTTCAAGTCATGCATCGGGTGGTCTAAAAAGAAAAGTAGCCCCGAAAGGATTATTTTAACCCCCAAAACAACAGCCCAGATCTCCCAGATTCATCACTTTCTGCGGGCGTCCCCTTCCAAGCCCTCCAAGTATTTCTTCTCAGGTTTTCCTTCTTTTTTTTCAGTCCTTACGCTGATGTTTGTGGCGGATCAATTTTACTTTGTCTGGAGCTGTTGATAAAACTGATAATGCGCCAAGCCAGCTACCCAGGAGGTGGGAGGGAAGCCAGCCGGCCTGGGCGATAACTTTCCCGAGCCCCTCGCGACCCTCCAGGGATCTGCCAGCCCTGTTTTTTGGTTTGTTTGTTTTTTTTAATGTTTTATTGAAGTCTGTAATTTACAAGACTGTGATAACTCCCAGTGTACAACAAAGTGACCCAGTCTTGCATATACACCTACCCATTCTCTGATTGTGTTCCCGCCTAGATGTTCACAGAACACTGGGTGGGGTTCTCCGTGCTGTACAGCAGGTCTCCTTTGGCCAGTCGTTCCGTATAGCTCCGTGTGCATGTGCCAATCCCAACCCCCAGTCCATCCCTCCCGTCCCCCACCTGTCCGCCTTCGTAACCATACGTTTTTCAGAATTTGCTTCTGTTCTGCAAATACAAAGTTCATTTGTATCCTCTTTTTTTTCTTAGATTCCACATATGGGTGATATCATATGATGTTTGTCTTTCAGTGTCTGACTTGGTATGATAGTTTCTAGGTCCTTCCATGTTGCTGCAAATGGCATTATTTCATTCTTTTTTATGGCTGAGTAATATTCCACTGTATATATGTACCACATCTTCCTTGTCCTTTCCTCTCTTGAAGGACATTTAGGTGGCTTCCATGTCTTTGCTACTGTAAATAGTGCTGCAGTGAACATTGGGGTGCATGTATCTTTTCAAATTCCCCAGAGGGTTTTGATATTGCCTCTGGTCTCTGTTAGGTGTATCACTTGGTCCATCATGCTCTGGGTTTATTCTTCAAACAGCTTGTAAACATGGAAGACACTCCCCCATTGACAGGATGCCTGTGCCGTGTAGACGGAGCAGTTCATGCTCGGGCCCCTCACAGGTCGGACCCTTCTGCCGACTTGTATGTTCTGCCAGGGGCACCACTGTTTGTGATACACACAAAATACATCACAAAAGAAGAAACAACCTCAATAGCTATTCCTGCCACCCATCACTTTAATTTGGGTCCAAATAAACAAAAGACATGCGCTAGTTGCCCCAAATTTATCTTTAGTTACAATTTGAGATTGGCTTTCCTCAGAGCTTCTTAAAATTTATTTTTATATTTACATTCAGTACCGTCCTCTCTCTTTGGTGTATAGTTATTTGAGTTTTTAAAGTTTTTAATGCATCCTTTGTTACAGATTTTATTTTTTATTGAAATATTGTTGGTTTACAGCATTGTATTTAAGTGTACAGCAAAGCGATTTCGTTGTGTCTATTTCAGATTCTTTTCTGTTACAGGTTTCTAGAAGACGTCGAATATTGTTCTTCGCCCTCTGCAGTAAATCCTTGTTGCTTATCTGTTTTATGTATATTAGTTGTCTCTATTAATCCTAAACTCCTAATTTATCACCCCCTCCTTTTTCCCTTTCATAACCAAAAGTTGGTTCTCTGTGTCTGTGGGTCTGTTTTCTGTTTTGTATGTAGATTCATTTGTGCTATTTTTTTATATTTACATGTGTAAGTGATATCATGTAATATTTGTTATTCTCTGACTTATGAAAATCTGTAGGTCCACCTATGTTGCTGCAAATGGCAATATTTCATTCTTTTTTGTGGCTGAGTAATAGTCCACGGTGCATATACACCACAGCTGCTGAAACCAGGCGTCTGTTAATGGGCAGTTGGGTTGCTTCCATGTCTTGGCTTTGGTAAATAATTCTACTTTGAATATGGGGTACATATCTCTTTTCAAATCAAGAGTTTGCATTTTTCTGGATATAAGCCCAAGAGTGGCATTGCTGGTTGATATGGTAGCTCTGTTTTTAGTTTTTTAAGGAACTTCTATGCTATTTTCCATGGCGGCTGCACCAGTTTACATTCCTGCCAGCAGTGTGGGAGGGTTCCCTTGCTCCACGCCCTCTCCAGCATTGGTGATTTGTAGAGTTTGATGATGACTATTGGGAGATGGACTTCTTTTTTTTTTTTTTTTTTTTTTTTTTTTTTGTCTTTTTTTGCCATTTCTTGGGCTGCTCCTGCAGCATATGGAGGTTCCCAGGCTAGGGGTCGTCGGAGCTATAGCCACCGGCCTACACCACAGCCACAGCAACACGGGATCCGAGCCACGTCTGCAACCTGCACCACAGCTCACGGCAACGCTGGATCGTCAACCCACTGAGCAAGGCCAGGGATCGAACCCGCAACCTCATGGTTCCTAGTCGGATTCGTTAACCACTGAGCCCCGACGGGAACTCCGGGAGACAGACTTCTTAACCCCCTTTACCCACTGTGCCTTCCTTCCCCGCGTCTGGAAAGCGCTAATCTTTTCTCTGTGTCCGTGAGCTTGGTGTTCTTTGTCTTTTTTGATTTTTTAGATTCCACAGGTGGGTGAAATCACACAACGTTTGTCTTTCTCTGACTTACTTCACTTACTGTAATGCTTTCAAAGCCTGTGTTGTCACAAATAGCAGGTTTCCCTTTTTTTATGGCCGAATAATATTTTACTTAATATAAATATATTCCATTTCTTTGATCGAGTACCTTCTAGTTTTCAGGATATAGGTTCTTCATTTCCCTGGCTAAATTTATTCTTATGTGTTTTATTCTTATTGATGCCATTGTAAATGGAACTGTTTTCTTAATCTCTTTCTAACTATTTCATTATTAGTGTGTAGAAATGCAACACATTTTTGTACTTTGATGTTGTATCCTGCAGCTTTATCGAACTTGTTTATTCTAACAGTTTTTGGTGGTATCTTTAGGGATTTGAATATTTAATACCATGTCATCTGCAAATACTCACACTTTTACCGCTTCCTTTCTTATTTGTGTGCCTTTTATTTATTTACCGTTCTTGTCTCATTGCTCTGGCTAGGTGCTCATTTTTTAATCGTTTATTATTATTATTCAGTTTTGAGAGCTTTTTGTGTTCTGAATACAGATCCTTTAGCAGACATGTTTTTTTTTTTTTTTTTCTTTCTTTTTTTGGTCTTTTGTCTTTTTAGGGCTGCACTTGAGGCATATGGAGCTTCCAGGGTTGGGGTCCATCAGAGCTACCGCAGCCAGTCTACACCACAGCCACAGCAACGGGGGGATCTGAGCCACATCTGCGACCTACACCACTGATCATGGCAACGCCAGATCCTTAACCCACTGAGCGAGGCCAGGGATCGAACCTGAAACCTCATGGATACTAGTCAGGTTCATTACCCACTGAGCCACAATGGGAACTCCCAGATATGTGATTTGTGATAGCTTCTACCAGTATAGATTCTTTTTCATTCTTGTAAACATCTCTTGCAGAGCAAAAGTTTTAAATTTTGTCAAAGTCCAATTTATCATTTGTTCATTTATGGATTGTGCTTTTGATGTCTTAGTTTTTTGCCTAACCTAAGATTACAAAGATTTTTCTCCTATGCTTTCTTCTAAAAATTTTGTAGTTTTATATTTTTCATTTAGATCTATGATTTTTTTTTTTTTTTTTTTTTTACTTCTTAAGGCCAAGCCTGTGGCATATGGAAGTTCCCAGGCTAGGAGTCTAATCCGAGCTATAGCCACCAGCCTACATCACAGCCACAGCAACGCCAGATCCTTAAACCACTGAGTGAAGCCAGGGATCAAACCCGAGTCTTCATGGATACAAGTCTGTTTCATTAACCACTGAGCCACAACAGGAACTCCTATTTTTTACTTAATTTTTGTATAAGATATGAGGTTTAGGTCAAAGTTAATTTTATGCATATAAGTGTCTAATTGTTCCAGCGCCATTTGTTTAAAAGATCATCCTTATTCCATTGAATTTTCTTTGTCAGAATCAGTTGGCTGAATTTTATGAATCTATTTCTGGACTCTGTTCTGTTCCATTGAACTGCGTGTGTTACTTTGCTCCTGTGTTCGCGTCCTGTAGCTTTGTAGAAAGTCTTCACATGGGTTAATACGAATCTTCCAGTCGTTTTCTTTCAGGAACTTTTCAAGTGTTCTAGTTCTTTTGTCTTCCCACATAAGCTGTAGCATCACTTAGTCTATCTGCTATAAATGGTCTTTCTTGGAGTTTTACTGGGAGAGCAGTCAATTTATGGGTCGATGTGGAGGGATTGGCTCTCTTGATCACATGGAGCTTTCCAGTCTGTGAACATTGCGTGACCTCCATTCGTTTAGGGCTCCTTTGTTTACGCTCATGGCATTTTGTAGTTTTCATCATACAGATCCTGCACGTGTTAGCTTTATACGCAAGTAGTTAAAGCGTTTATCTTTTAGTGGGAGCCATTGTAAATGGCTTCTTAACAATTTGGCTTTTATTGGCATCTGCTATTTTATTACTTATTTTCTATTTTTTCCCTGTTTTCATTCCTCTGTTTCCCCCTTTACTGCTGCCTTTTGCATGACTTTAGTTTTTAGTATTCAATTTTAATTTTTCTTTTCCTTTTTTCTTGTCTTCTTAGGGCTGCACCCGCGGCACATGGAGGTTCCCAGGCTAGGGGTCCAATAGGAGCTGTAACCGCCCACCTACACCACAGCCACAGCAATGAGGGATCCTTAACCCAGTGAGCGAGGCCAGGGATTGAGCCCATGTCCTCATGGATGCTAGTCGGGTTTGTTACCGCTGAGCCACGACGGGAACTCCCAGTTAAAATTTTTCTGTTGTGTTTTGTTTGTTTGTTTTGCTGTATCTTTTTGTGGATTGTTAGAGGTTGCTTTTGAGATTGCACCCTGTATTCTCAATGTTTTCAGTTTTCTTGGAGTAATATTTCACTACTTTAGGAGTAATGTGACAGTCTTGCCACCATGTGTAAGTCCCTCTCTCTCCCTATTTGCCGTAGTTATTGTGTGTGTGGCCTGCACACGCACCGGCCCGTCGGACCTTGGTAGAATTTGTTCTGGACCATCACACACAGTTGATAGGCTCCGGAAGAGGACCCAGTTTCTTGTATGCCCCGGGCTCTGCGTGTTCGTTTCTCCTCCTTCACTCCCGAAGGCGCGTGTTTCTCTCCAATAGCCTCTCTCCTCCGTCCAAAGAACTTCTTCCATCATTCTTGGTTTTAAGTGACCAGCTTTGTCTCCCAGATTTTGAAAAATCAATCTGTACCTTCTCTTTAGAGTACGAATCTATGGCGAAGCCAGGACTTTTGCCTTCAGGGTGTGGGTGGCGCCCTCGGGGACGGACTGCAGAAAGCCCAGGAGAGGCATTTCCTCGGGGAGGGAGGCCTCCCGTGACGCTGGCGTCCGTGCATAGCCTCCTTCAGCGGATTCGGGCTCCTCGGCCTGTGCGCAGACACTGGCTGTCAACAGTGTCCACATGCACAGGTGGCCATGTGACATAAGGACGCCCATCCTCAGACACCGTTCACTGGACGTGGTGGTTTACGTGTCTGCTAACGTGTAGCCATCCTTCCCTTGGAGCCGAAATTAACCGGTTGGGATCTTGGCTGAGCCAGTGGAATTGTCTCTAATGGCCAGGGTAGGACTGGGGCTTGGGTCTTGGTGATGCAGCTCGTGCTGTCTGAGGGGACTCCCCGCCAGCGCTTTCAGGATGCTGAGATTCCAGCCGCGCGTGAAACGTAAGAGGTGAAGGCTTCCTCACCTCCTGGCACCCAGATTCCCTCCAGACCGCCATCCGCGGGGGCAACATCCTAGAGCTGATGGCTTGTGCGTTCTGCACTGGGGGAGTCATTCCTTGTACGAGAGCTGCCATGGCCAAGGGCAAGCATGAGTCCGACCAGATGAACTGTCTGAGGACGTGCGGCCTAAAGTTATCGCTGGGTTCTCTGGCCCCTTGAGGCTGCTGTGTGTTTTCGTTGTCCTGCTCCGGGGCCTGGCATATCGTATATGCCCAATAAATAATTGATATGTGAAGGAAGGAGCAGGTGTCTCATTGTTTGGTCAGATGACCTCGAGACTTTGCTGATGTCAGCAGGACCGGGTGTCGCGGTAAAAGTGTTAGAGCTGCATCCTCACTTCCAGTTCTCTGTCGGGCATGAAGGGGTAAAAGCTCACTCTTCACAAACCCCTGAAACGTGCAGCGGGAAGTGTGGGGGCCCAGGATGTAGACGGCAGAGTGGAATTCATGCCTGGGAGGAGGCCGGGTTCTCCTCGGATTGGCTCTCCAGCTTGTTATGGCCTCAGGGAAAGCCGCAGAACTCCCCACGCTTCGGTCTTTACCTGGGAAATTACAGACTGGACTATCAGATCCTTTTGAGCTGTGCAGGTCCAGAATTCAACCAAGAGAACGTTCTCAGAACTCATCTAAGTTGATCACAAGACACGGATCAGGGAGCCTAGAGCTTACTTGCTTAAGCCATTCTTCTTTGCTGCTGGTTATCCAGAAACCCTGCGGCTGATTATCCAGAAACCCTGCCGCTGGTTATCCAGAAACCCTGCGGCTGGTTATCTAGAAACCCTGCTGCTGGTTATCTGGAAATCCAGATTTCTCGGGCTAGGTGGGGAGGTGCCTGTTCTGCCAAAGGTAATGACTCACGGACCTTATCAGACGTCGCTGGTCGTAGCAGGTGACTGTTATTGCATCAGTCCACAGGTGAATCCAAAGGTCTGGGAGGGGATTAGATTAAGTACAAAAAACTTGATTCAGCGGCCGAGCAGTTGGGGGCAGCCTCTGCCTTCACAGCAACCTGGCAAATGGCTGCGTCTCAGCTTCTCCAGGGCCCCGTCTGAACACCTTTGCCAGGCACTTACTTACTCTCAGGAGTGAACGTGAGAAACCAGTCCTCTTGGTTCACTTGTGATTGACTGTGACTCGCTGATTGTGACAATTGCCATTCCTGGTTTCCTGGTTGGGAAGTTCTCCCCTTCTCCGAGCCCGAGAGGCCCCGCAGCCCACTCCCTGCAGCACTTTGAGGGGGTGGAGCCTAGATCTCTCAGCCCCGCCTCCCTCCTTCCATCTCCCCAGACGTGAGAGGGACTGTCACCTGCCACAGGCTTCGTCGGCGCTCAGACGCTGCCGAGGACAAGGGGGTAAATTCCACTGTCAGGGTGGCCCCAGATCACCCAGCCTGGGCTTCTCTCTGATTTGTGCTCGTTTTTTTGTTTTGGTTTGGTTTGGTTTTTTTTTTTTTTGCCATTTCTTGGGCTGCTCCTGCAGCATATGGAGGTTCCCAGGCTAGGGGTCCAATCGGACCTACAGCTGGAGCCTGTGCCACAGCCACAGCAACGCCAGATCTGAGCTGCATCTGTGACCTACACCACAGCTCACGGTAAAGCCAGATCCTTAACCCACTGAGCAAGGCCAGGGATGGAACCCACAACCTCTTGGTTCCTAGTCGGGTTCATTAGCCACTGAGCCATGACGGGAACTCCTTGTTTCTTTTTTTGAAATAAAAACATTTTTATACTATATGACTTTTGTAAAAACTACATTAAATGGTCTTTTTGGAACCCAAACCTGAGAGAGAATCATTATTAATAGTTGGCATTTACTTCCACACTTTAAATGTATAAACATGTACTTTAATATAAATGGAATGATTTTGTACATAGTTTGATAACGTCAACGGTATGTCACACTTCTTTCCATGTTAACACTTAAAGGCCTATTAGATCCTTTTTAAGCCCAAAGGTATTTCCATATAGGGATTATCACAACATATTTTAATAATTTTCTGTTGCTTGACATTTGTTTTTTTTTAATGCTATAATAATCATTCTTATACCTATGTCTTTGTGAGAGAATTCTTATAGTGCCTGACATTTAATATATATTAGTTATTACAATTACTAGCGATGCTCTTTAGCCTGATAACACTTGACTTTCTTTGATTTTTTAAGTTGAGTATCTTGTGCTTTTTAAATTTCATGATAAAAAATTTAACCTCTTTTTCTGTTGAGATTTCTTCTTTTCCTATTGATTTATAAGAACTTTTTATATATTGAGAATACTCTTTTATCTGTCATACAAGTTCCAAACATCTTCCCCAGCTAAGGGTCAAATTGAAGCTGTAGCTGCCGGCCTACACCACAGCCACAGCAATGCCAGATCCGAGCCACATCTGTGACCTACACCACAGCTCACGGCAACACCGGATCCTTAACCCACTGAGCAAGGCCAGAGATTGAACCTGCATCCTCATGGGTACTAGTCAGATTCATTTCTGCTGAGCCACACCAGGAACTCCTGTGGTTTTATTTTCATGTAGCCAAATATGACAGTCTTTTCTTTTTGACTTGTGAGTTTAATATATATTTTTAAACTCAGTTTTGTAGGGTTGTTTCGTGATTGTTTTTATGTAGATTAAATGTAGCTGGGAGCTATCTCTGAACATTGTAAGGCAGTGGTTTAGATTTTTTTTTCCCAAAAGGTACTACATTCAAATGAATTTCTCAATCTGCTCCATAGACCATAGGTATTTTTTCTAACTAGTAGTAATAAAAATGAGAAAAACTTGCTGTTCCCTGGTGACCTAGGGGTGAGGACTTTGCCCTTTTACTGCTGGAGCCCAGGGTTCAATATCTGGCCTGGAAACTGAGATCCTTTATCAAAGCCACCTGTGCAACACGGCCAAAACAAAAACGAAACCCCAAACCCCTACCTTCAAAAAAGAAATGAATGAATGAATAAAAACTAATGTTTTCATAGGGATTGACAAGGACAAAGCCTGTTTACATACGACACCAGCTGGGACTCTTTTTTGTTCTAGGTCAGAGGAGCCTGACTCGGACTGGCTCACGTAAAGGGTTCAATGACACACGTGTCCGCAAAGACCAGACGTCATGGCTGTGGACGCAGCTGGATTGGAAGCTTGGGAGCCGCTCCCTCCTTTCCGTGTCATCTTCAGGATGACACTTGCCAGGGTCACAAGACGGTGTCTAGCGACTTCCAGGAATGACCTGTCTCATCCACATCCTGGCCAAAGTGACAGTGACCTTTCGACTGTGCTCTTCCTTCCCAGATCCCGTCACAGCTTTCCTCTTGCCTTTTCCAGCCCCGGCGGCCAGGAAAACCATGCCCGGTCCCTTCCGATGTGGTCGCTCAGAGCCTGCCTGGGGGCAGGGGTGGGGTGGCGGGGGCAGGGGCGGGGGGTGGCGGGGAAAGGTGACTCTCCATCCAAACAGCAGCTGGGGGAGAAAGGCAGAGAGCCCACTGCCAGCGCACAGACACTGTCCCGTTTGG
The DNA here is from genome assembly GCF_054392235.1 of Sus scrofa. NCBI lineage: Eukaryota > Metazoa > Chordata > Mammalia > Artiodactyla > Suidae > Sus > Sus scrofa. The sequence continues at coordinate 2,327,265 of NC_139389.1, read as the reverse complement.
TGTTCACGGGACCCGGCGCCGGCGGGCAGTGTCCGCCTCCTTCTTTTCTGGATGGAGGTGCCCCAGGCCCCACTGCCTTCATCGCTCCCCTAGTCGGCGGCAAAGCTCAAATCTAGGACCAACTCTGCCAAGCTCTCCACTCCTCCCGGGACCTCGAGTGACCTCCCTGCAAGCTTAACATCACCCCTTATTACACGGACGGCGTCAGGTATGCGATCTCACTGCAGAGTTAAAAGGTCACAAGGAGACATTCGCCGTAGGCCACGTGGATGGATGCTCCCAGTGGGGGAAGAACATTCTGGGTTCTGAAGCCATGGTCGGGAGGGCCCTGTTCTAGCTCGGCCCGGGTTTCCCCAAAGAGGAGTGCATGGTGCAAAGGCTCATGCCTGGGGTGCGCCCAGGACTGCAGTCACAGGGAGCAGGAGGGGGTCTCAGGGTGAGACGGGAGGCCGGAGCGAGGCCAGTGAGGCCAAGACGGCGGTCCCTCCGGGGCACCGTCCGACCAACCCCACGGGAGCTTCGGACGCTCTAGAAATGTGTCATCGCGGGGCGAGGAGCACAGGGGAGGTGTTTACGCTACAGCCCACGTCTGCGGTCATCGGCGCTTGTGCCCAGGATGCTGACACCCCTGCGTGTCTGAGTTGTGCGTGGAGGAGCGCGCCCTTGTCTGGACAGCCGGGCCGTCCCTGCGTCGCGGAGCCACAAGGATGGGGATGAGACGAGGTGCACGAAGCCGGGTGAATAGAACTGCTCACCGCAGCGGCTGGAAGGAGATGGGACCAGGGGATTTTAAGTGGGGGATTTTACGCTGGGCAAGGGGCCCAGGGGCTTCCACACGCGGTCCATCATAAGCTGACAGTCCAAACCCTGAGATGAGGAGGTGACCCACCAACGAGCCTAAATTCCTGGCTCCCCAGCTAACATCTGAAAAGCAGATGCCTGGATCACTGCAAGCACCTCCTGAAAAGGTCTTGCTGGTTTAACCCCTTCAACCCCTGCACCGATCTTCCTAAAACACAACAAACACCGCCATTCCTGTCATCGCCTTCCCGAAAGTGTTCATGCTTCTGCACTGCTTGCAGGATTATGGACAGATTTCTTTGCTGGACATTCAGTATTCCTCACAATCGGTTTTTACGATAATTAAACAGCTGACTCCCCATCACTGCCCCGCTTGGACTCAAGCCAGTCCAGTTTCCTTACCGTTTGAGAACCGGGCCAAGATTTTTCCTTCTCTGTGCCTTTGCTAGCGTTGTTCACCCAACCGACAGGGATGATATGCAAATCACTGACCAACTGCCAGGGCAGACACGGACCAATCAGCATGAGAACTGAGCCTGTCGGAACTGGTGGTGGGTGGAATGGACAAAACAGGTTGACCAGTTGGCTCAGCCCCCCTTCTCCTGCCCGTCGGACCCCATCTCTCCCTCCGAGAAGTTTCCTGCATTGCTCTTGCTTATCTTGGTCTTTCCTTCTTTGGGATTAATTACTGCCTTATGTCCTGAATATTCTTAAAGCTGTTCATGTGATGATGTAACAGCCCCAAACACCTGCACTTTTTGGCAACATATTATCTCCACTTCCTATGGGGACAATTCCACGATCTTTTGTGTAGAGAGAATAGAAAGATGTAATTCGGGTTTTCTCACGGTGATCAAACGAGTTATTACTGATATTTTAGAAAAGTTTCAGTTTCAAAAATTTGTGACTGATGACACAAATTTTTAGAATTTTTTTGTTGTATAGGAGGAAAACCTCTAAGTTTCCTTCATGTAGGAACTATAAAATTTAAGATATCATGTTCCCATGAAATGCTCCTTGAATTGCCTTTAGATAAATTCCTAAAAGCTGGTCCAACACTGGGATGGCCTGCAGTATTTTATCCGTGTGGTGACATCAAAACATGGTCCCCAAGGGAGTTCCCTGGTGACCTAGTGGGTTAGGACCTGGTGTCACGGCTGTGGCTTGGGTTCCATCTCTAGCCCAGGAGCTTCTGCATGGCGTGGACTGGGAGGTGGGGTCTGTGTCTCTGGGGAAAGCAGTGCAGCTACCGCCTAGTTCTCTGGGGTTCTCGCCTCTGGAGCCCGATCCTTCGTGTAAGAAGGTGGCCCTCCAAGACTGTCCTCCTTGGGCAGGAAGCCTGCGCCATATCTAGGGGCTGCAGCCACAGCCTGGCTGAGATCCCAGCCAACAGCCAGCACCAATCAACAGGGCTGATTCTGGCACCGACGATAATGTCACCCCCCCTCCCCCCACCGAGCGGTTCTTCCAGCCGAGGCCCCAGACATGGTGGGGCAGAGATAAGCTGTGCCCAGTCCAAGTTTCTGTCCCAGAGAATCCACGAGCATAATGAGATGGTGGTTTGTAGCACCAGTTAACACAGTAGTAGTGACCAGAATACCCGGGCAAAAGGAACTGGGCCCCAGGCCACTCCTGACATCTTGGGGTTGCCAGCTTGCGTACAGATGGAGGGCTGCATACCACGGCTAGATGCCTAAAGTTTTATAAATTAAGTGTTATAAGTCGTGCCAGGAACTATCAAATAAAGGGGTTCTCCCCTCCTTCCCTGAAAAGTATCCTTCCTTCGACCCAGAGGCCACAGCTTTGGATGTGGGATTCCCATCGTGGGCCCCCGCCTTCCTCAGCCCCATGGGCTCCGCCCAGCACCTGTGCGGGCTCCACACACGCACCCCAGGCCCCGTCCTTACGCCCTGAAAACAGCCCCGTCGCGGCCTTTCCTGGTCCTGCAGGAGCCCAGCCAGCAGTGGATGTTGTCACCCACCCACGGGTGACAGCCCAGGGGTGTGGCACAGGATGTCGCGGGATCCCAGGTCTGGTGTAGTGTCGGGGCTCTGGGGCAGGTCCCACAACGTGGAGCTCCCCAGTGGCCGGGCTCCGGTCAGTCCCGGGCCGCCCCAGGGCGTTCCTCGTGCCAACTGCAAAGCGAAATCCTGCTCAATCCCACTGACTGAGTATTCAGTTCCGTTCCCTTCTGCCGTTTCCCACGACTCTCCTGGCCAGGTCAGTGCCACCTGAGAGGAAGGCAAGCGTGACTTAGGACGAGTCACAGTGGAAAGAGATGGCCGTGCCGTCAGTTCTGGCGGAAGCTTCTCCCTTGGGAAACATTCCAGTAACACACAGTGAAGCCAAGAGGCCCAGGCCTGCGGGGGCTGAGCAGCCACTGCTCCGGGGGCTTCGTGGAGAGCCGCCTCCCTCCCCCTTTCTCGGTCCGTCCATCCCCTCTCGATGGACACCCAGTGGGAAACAAGAGTGCGGACTCGGCCTCTGTGACCCGGGAAGAACTTCACTGGAGTGGGTGGAGGCCAGGACTACTGACCCGAGGGCTGCATTTGACCACAAATGTATTTTTATTTGGCCTGTGCCGGGTTTAATATTTTTTTTCTGAATAAGGGGTTAGCACTTAAAACGGGCAGACTTCACACCAGCTTCTCGATGTCTTGCCTTACCTGATAGCGAGAATGATCTGGAACCGCGGGCCTGCATTTCCCCAGAGCCACCAGCCGCTGCTCCTTGGGACCCAGGCTCCCGGGGTCTCCGGGCCGCGCCCCTCATGCCCCTCGTCATTTGGGTCTAACTGCTGGGGCATTCGCGTGTCCAGCACACGGTTAGAGTAGTGAGACACAGACGCAGGTGCCTGGGGGAGAGAGCCCTGCCTGCTGACTAACGGCCAGCAGGTGGCAGTGGGTTTGAAGGAACCAAGGAATGAATGAATGAGTGACGGGGGAGATGAAAGGTCATGGTTCAGGTGAGTAAACACACCTCAGCAGGACAAGGCAATCGCCTTAACTGTGCAGTCTTCTCTAAAGAGTAAATTTAGTAGCTCTTCCTTCTGCTCTTCACTGACTATATGCTACTAATAATAGACTCTAATTTGACCAGATCTTTAAAGAGAAGGAAGCTTATAAAACTTCTCCACGTGGATCAACCAGAAAGAAAATGCAACACTGCAGCCCGCCTCCTCCATGAACGACAGATCTGCCACGAAACCTACGTTTCTTATGCTCTTTATTTTATTTTTTTAATTTTTATTTTTGTCTTTTGTCTTTTTAGGGCTGCACCCGTGGCATATGAAGGCTCCCAGGCTAGGAGTCGAATCAGAGCTGGAGCCGCCGGCCTACATCACAGCCACAGCAACGCCAGATCCGAGCCGTGTCTGCGACCTACACCACAGCTCACAGCAACACTGGATCCTTAACCCACTGAGCGAGGCCAGGGATCGAACCTGCAACCTCATGGTTCCTAGTCGGATCCGTTTCGCTGCGCCAAGACGGGAACTCCTATTTTTTTTTTTTTTAATTTAAAGAGTTACATTCCCATCTTATGCAACCCTTTAAAAAAATAAACACAACAGTGCGGCAGGTTCTCAGAAAATTTCCATGGAATTACCATGTAGTCTAGACACCTCTCTTCTAGGTTTGTCCCCAAAGAATTGAAAATAGTCTTGAACAGCCGTGTGCACACCCGCGTTCATAGCAGCCTTATTCACGACAGCCACCCAGCTGTCCATCGAAGAATAAACGGGTAAGAAAATGTTGTCTCTTCATAAAATGCAGTATTATTCAGCCTTAAATCGGAAGGAATTCTGACACAGGCTATAGTACAGAGGAACCCTGAAGACGTCATGCTCAGTGAAAAAAGCCAGTCACAAAAAGCCATGTACTGGGTTATTCTAGAGGCCCCTAGAGTCATCAAAATCAGAGACAGAACGTGGGAGGGTGGCTGTCAAGTGGCTGAAGCGAGGTGATGGCGAGTTAGTGTTTAAGCAGACAGAGTGGAGTTCCTGTCATGGCGCAGCAGAAACGAATCCAACGAGTATCCATTGAGGACGCAGGTTTGATCCCTGGCCTCGCTCAGTGGGTTAAGGATCCAGTATCACCGTGAGCTGTGATGTAGGTTGCAGACATGGCTCAGGTCCCATGTTGCTGTGGCTGTGGCATGGGCTGGTGGTTACAGCTCCAATTCCACCCCTCGCCTGGGAACCTCCTTATGCCGCAGGTGTGGCCCTAAAAGATTAAAAAAAAAAAAATTAAAGGGGACAGAGTTTCTCTTTGGGAAGATGACACACTTCTGTGGATGGATGGAGGTTACACAACAAGGCGAAGCTACTTAATGTCACAGAACAGCAATTTAAAGACCGTTGAAATGGTAAATTGGGTGTTAGGTGTATTTAGACACAACTTTAAAATAAATGGAAAAGATACACGTGTGATCAGCAGGTTTTCATTTGAAGTCACAACTAAGCTCAGCTCGCTGCTCCCGAGAGGGTGCGGGGCAGCCGTCAGAGAGGCGTGGGGCAGGGGGGACGAAGCGGGCTCACGAGGTGCATCGGCCAGTGGAGGGGGCCCTGGCCCCTGGATGAAAAGAAGCCGCCGTCTGACTTCCACAGCCTCCTGGCCAGTAAACGCCTCCTTCTCCTCCAAGTGCTTGGGGATCAGAACTCAGCTGTCAGCCTTTTTCAAAACAACTCTGATGCAAAGAGGATGCAGGCTTCAAAGCCTGGACCCCCCACCCCCATGGTGCAGCCGCCCTGCCAGGGCCAAGACCAGTGGTGCACAAGAGCCCCCGCTGCCACCGTGGCAGGCACCTCGCCCTGGGCCCTGGGAGCCTCTGGCTTTTCCACGGAGATCACCACCGCTGGGCCAGGGCGGGAACCGGCCGGGTTAAGCCAGATGCTGTGCTTTCCTCCAGGCGGGAAAAGGGGGTCCAGCCTCTAAGGAAAAAGCCACCGGGCTTCGTGTTTTGATCCCACTTGGCCCCACTTCCTCCAAGTCCCAGCTGTCTGTGGAACAGGGAAATGAGCCGAGTCAGAGGACCGAGCTGATATGATTCATGCGTTTGTCAGGCGGGAAGGAGCAGGAAGCAGAGCACAGCGCCCGGCGCGTGACCTCATGCCTCTGGCATCCCGGCCGGTCCTGGCACCGCCCTGAGCCTTTCGAGACGCAGGAGACCGACGCTGCTGGGTGGTGGGACGTCCCGTCCTCGGAGCGGGTTAAGGGGGAACCGTGGTATGTGTTCCGCCGCCAAGGACTCCAGGAGAAGCGAGAGGAGAAACAGAACCCTGCCGTCCAAACGCAGTGGAAAAACACTCTTAAAAACAAATGCTGAGAAGCACAATGTGCTTTTATTGTGCCTGGGATTTTTTAAAAAACGGTTTTGGAAAAATAATCTCCTGATGTTTTACCAAGTTCCTCCAGAAGAGAGGTCACTCCAGGGCAATTAGCAAGTTGGCCCCAGGGCCTGGGAACTCGCATCTCCCGCCGTCTTTCTTAGGGAGCGTGCAGGGAGGTGGTGGGGGCGGGGGGGGGCTTTCACCCCTCTTTCACAGACAAGGAAGGTTCCAGGGCTCATGCTGTGACCTGGCCCTAGGCTCTTGCCTCCTGGCAACAGAGATCAGGTTTTGGCCTTTTACTGAAGTTTCCTGAGCCCCTGGCCCCCGGTCCAAAGCAAGAGAGCTGTCAGGGGAGGGGGCCCTCTGGTCTCGGAGCCCCCCCATCACAGAGGGAGAGGACAAGAGCGCTCCTCCCTCCCACAGAGGCCACCTGGCTAAGGGGACATTGGCCTGGCCACTTCTGTCCTGCGTGTTCCCACAGCTCTTGCTGGCCGTGCAACTGGGCTGGTTCCCACCCCGGTCCTGCAGCCCGCCCCTGCCCCCCCTTCTCTCTGGGCTCTGTGAGGGCCACGGGGCTAACTCCTTCTTGCACTCGCAGTATCATAGGTGCTCAATAAATTTTATTCTAATTAATAAGTGCACAAGCAATGGATTCCATGTTTAAACCAACAAATGACTTGAGGCCTTATCCCACGCAGACTGCGCCTCCTCCCAGCAGCCGGGGCCCAGTCATGAGTGTGTCTGGGAGCTAGGAACTTAGCCCCATTTCAAGGCAATATTCTTTTACTGTATATTCCACATGTATTTAGCAAGAAGAAACACATTTTCTTGTGGTGAAAACTTATCGTCTTCCCATCCAGGGACGTATTAGCTACACTGAATGTAACGTAGCGGCTAACGTTACGTGTTTGGAGTTGCCTTTCGGTTTTTCCATCACTTGAGACTGGATTACAATTAGTCATTCACAAACGCAAAGAATTGCAATAACACAGAGCCTCGTTCAAAATAGATTTGAAATTTATTTTTCCTGGCTTTCATTATCCCTCAAACCTTTCCATCTTTTTCTAGGGTCCTTTGTGTGTCCTGGGCTCTCCTTTGCAATTTTCTGAACACAGCTTCCTGTTTACACACTAAATAGGGTGAGATGTGGCATAAAGCCAACCCCCCCAGTCCCAGGAAGCACCCCTCTTCAGGGCGTTATCTGGTGTCGGGACCTCCCTTGACCTGGGGTCACACTCACCTGACGACACCGTGGCTGCCCTTCCGTGTTCACTCAGCTGGGAAGGATGGGCCGAGAGAAGGGGTGAGGCGTCGCTGTCCACCTGGGGGGAGGGACTGCGTGCCGGGCAGAGGACTGGTCTATGCTGAGCCCTTGATCTAGAGTCACCCATGGAGCCCCGTGGGGGGTTGGTTCCAGCAAGGGCTGAGCGTGGGGCCCAGAGCAGTTGCCTGGCTCCCACGTGTTGACGCAGGCTGACCTCGCTGCTCAGGTCCACCACGAGGCAGAATCACCACACAGCCTCCCGATGACCGATGGCCATGAAGTCCTAAGAATAAAAAGGTCACTTCCCCAGAGCATCAGCTCCCTCCAGGTGGGCGTGTTTGCTGCAAGGCCAGCGCCAAGTCCGAGGGGAGCGGGGTCCCGCGGGGTCTAGCGAGGCAGCACACTGGCGTTCAGGGACTAGTTGGGCCTGGACGAACTTGGGGCAACATCGCCCTGAGTAAGGTTCCCTCTGTGTCCATTTATGGCCCCTTCACGACGTGACCGTGAGTGGAGGCTTGCTGTGTCCATTTGGCAGGTGAGAAAGCTGAGGCTCAGGGGCTGACTTGTCCCCGTACGAACAGCCCGTCGGAGCTCAGATCTGTTTGATCTGGGGATCCCTGTTCTTTCCCCAGTGCCACATGGTTCTGGAGCCACCAAGCCGGTTCTGTCAGAGACCTAACTGTCGTGTGCTGCCCAGCAAGGCCCGGAGAGCACCCCCTGGGGTGTCCCCCCCAAATACGAGTCAGCAGGGGAACTGGTTCAGGGCTGTGGGCAGGGCAGCGGGGACTTATCTCCTGGCACCTGCAGATAAGGCCCGGCCAGAACCTCCAGTGTGTCACCGCCACGAGGCCCGGCTTTATCTGCCTCCACATGGGCAGGTGTTGGGAGGCAGAGAGGGCTCGAAGTCCAGAGTCCGGGGCTGCAGAGAGCAGCCCACGAGCAGGTTCCTGTAGCAAATGCGGGTTTGGGGATGGATGGACTGGCGTGGGGTGCCGAGGGCAGCCTGGGAGCACCGTTCACCGTGTGCGGGGGGGCCCTGCGTCTGTGGGGGCTGTGGGCGTGTGTGTGGGAGGTGATGGGCCCAGGCTGGACTCCACGGCAGCCCGCCCGCCGCCCCCAGCGGCTGGTTTTCGGGCAGAGTAACCCCGAGGGGCTTGGGGGTCGGCGACTTGGGGCCGTCCTCAGACTTGCTCCAGACCTGGCAGGCAGGTCACAGCCTCGAGGGCTGGTCCCAGGAACCTGTGCTTTTCATCGCATTTCTAGGTGGTTCTTACACTGAAATATGAGAGCCTCTGTTTGAGGGATGGGCGGAAAATCAGATGCCCACTTTTAACGTTTAGACTTGCAGTATTTGACAGTTTTTGATTTAAAAATACAGGTCGGGGGGAGAAAGGAATGGAGGCGGAGGAGAAAAAAGGCAGCATGATGCGGGGCGGGGGGTGGGGGGCGCTTGGGTAAAGGAACCGGTCTCCAGACTCCGGATATTCGGGACAGGCCGTCTGCCTTCTCTCTGTCCCTTCATGTGCTTTTCCTCCTCCTCCTCCTCCTTCTCTCCCTCTCTCTGCCCTTCTCCCCCTCCTCCTCCCCCTCCCTCTCTCTCCCCCTCCTCCCCTCTCCCCCCACAAATACCATTACCATCACCAAGCCAGTACCGCCACCATACTCCCCGCCAAAATCAAAACCAACCTTAAACTAGTATCTGCCAGGCCTGGGGCTGCAATGGTTTGTCTTCTCCAGAGCCCGGCGTTAATATTTCAGGACCAGAAAAGCACAGTCAAGCCTCCCAAGAACTGCTTCCAAAGTTGCCTTCTTTTCCTGGACAAATAAATCCTCAGGCTCCTAGCTTCCTGTTGCCGTGGAGTTGATTCCACATACTTGGTTACAAAAGGAAGATTGTTTTGGTTTGTTTTTTCCTTTTAAATGAGTTTCTTTTCTTTTCTTTTCTTCTTTTTTTTTTTTTGTCTTTTTGCCATTTTCTTGGGCTGCTCCCGCAGCATATGGAGGTTCCCAGGCAAGGGGTCTAATCGGAGCTGTGGCCACGAGCCTGTGCCAGAGCCACAGCAACATGGGATCCGAGCCGCACCTGCAACCTACAGCACAGCTCATGGCAATGCCGGCTCCTTAACCCACTGAGCAAGGCCAGGGATCGAACCTGCAACCTCACGATTCCTAGTTGGATTTGTTAACCACTGCGCCACAAAGGGAACTCCTTAAATGAGTTTCTTCCAGTTTCCACTGAGGCGCAGCAGAAATGAATCCGAAAAGGAACCATGAGGTTGCAGGTTCAATCCCTGGCCTCGCTCAGTGGGTTCCATATGCCACGGGTGTGGCCTTAAAGAGCAGAAATAAACAAACAAATAAAGAAAGAAAGAGTTTATTTGGCTTCAAAACGCAGAAAAAGTACATTCCAAAGAGAACCTTAAAATCTGTGGACCTAAATTCCTAAGTGTTGAGTTTTTCACACTTAGGGTCTCTAGAGCGAAGCCTTTCAGGGCCTGGCTCCTGGGAGGTGAGGTAGGTGTGAGAAATGCCCTGAACTGACAGCAGGCAGTGCCAGGCCTGAGCTGCCCCGGGGAAGGTGGCCTTCCAGTGTGGGCGCCACACGTTGGCAAACACTGACCCCTGCCCTTGCCCTCAGGCCCTGGTCGTGCAGGCCTCGTGTTGTGGAGAAGCTCCTGAAGTGAGGTTCTGCCCTACAGCACAGGGAGCTGTATCCTATCACTTGCGGGGTTTTTTTGTTTGTTTGTTTGTTTTTGCTTTTTAGGGCTGCTCCTGCGGCATATGGAGGTTCCCAGGCTAGGGGTCGAGTTGGAGCTGCGTCTGCAGCCTACACCACAGCTCCCAGCAATGCTGGATCCCAGACCCACTGAGCGAGGCCAGGGATTGAACCTGCCTCCTCATGGATACTAGTTGGGTTCGTTAACCACTGCGCCACAGTGGGAACTCCCTCTACCACCACTTGTGATGGACCATGAAGGAAGATAACGTGAGAAAAAGAATGCGTGTGTGTGTGTGTGTGTGTGTGTGTGTGTCCACACATGACTGGATCACTTTGCTGTACAGCAAAAATTGACAGAACATTGCAAATCAACTATAAGAAATTTTTAAAAAATGAATAAGCTCCTTGTTACCGGGTGTCTTGCCGAACTACTTCCTTGCAATAAATTGCCCCAGACCAGCCTGCCAACCCACAGGGTGACCCGAGACCCACCGCACCCGGAAGGGGAGGGTGCGAGCCCCGGGACCCAGACGCAGGTCCGAGGCCACCGCCCATCTGCCCCGTCTGCGCGCGACCCTGGCTCCCCACCTGCCGGGTCCTCACAGCAGCCTCGAGCCTGGCTCCTGCCCCGTGGAAGGAGGGGGAGACGCGGCTCCTTTGTGGGGTCAGGCATGGACTTCACTGAGGGACAGGCCACAGCGGACCAGTCCTTCCTGCAGAGAATCCTCCACCCGGCCCCGACCATGGAGCCACCAAGGGGTGTCCAGAAACCCCACCCAGGCTACACCGACCAAGCAGGTCAGGGTTCCCAGGGCTGGGACGTCCCCCGGGATTCCCGGGCGTGGCTGAGGGGGAGGCCAGGTCAGCCTTGCTTTCCGCTGCCCCCTGGGTGGTTGTCTGTAGGCCGGCAGCCCTGGATCCCCAATGGGAAGGCTCAGCCCCGACGTCTCAGTAGAAGCCTGTACCGCAGCCCGGCCCTGGGTGACTCCTTGGACCTTAAAGTCCTGAAGCCCAGCCTGGAGTTCCTGTTGTGGCTCAGAAGTAACAAATCCGACTAGTAGTCATTAGGATTCGAGTTCAATCCCTGGCCCTGCTCAGTGGGTTAAGGATCCGGTGTTGCCGTGAGCTGTAGTGTAGGTCGCAGACGTGGTTCGGGTCTGGCGCTGCTGCAGCTGTGGTGTAGGCTTGGCAGGTGTAGCTCCAGTTCAACCCCTAGCCTGGGAACCTCCGTATGACTTGGGTGCGGCCCTAAAAAGGAAAAAAAAAAAAAAAAAAAAAAAAAGAGCCGGCCATACCCTCTCCGCACGCTGCTACTGGTGTGTGTTTCTCTGTGTCCTGATACCCCATATTCTTTCGAAGCCCCCTTCTGTTCTATCATCGGCAGGGTAGCCATTCACGCTGTGTCCAGGACGTTGCAGAAACAGGGTTGCAGTCATTTCAGGAGGTTTTGAGTAATAAAGGTGAGGCTCTGAGGGAAGGCTCGTCCAAATGCCTCCCTGTGACACGGGTGACTTCTCTCGGCAGGCATTTAAGGAGCATCAGTGCGTTACCCCGGTTTCACGGGAGCCGGTGTTATTCCAAGGGAAGCGATGAGTCACACAAGCCGTGTGGTACCTTTTCTTTGCATCGGCTGCCCACACTGCGGGTTTCCTTGGCGGCACAGGTATTCACAGAGGTAAGCGATCAATAGGCTCATTTGGACGAGATGTTTCTCGTTGCCTCTTACAGCCCGCTTCGCCCCTTCCCTGAAGTAAAGCTGACCTGCCTTGAGCCCCGTCCATCGCTGTGATAAAGAGCTAGGCGTCTCATGCTGGGGAGATGCTACCAGTTGAACTGGGTCCCCTAAGATAGGCTGAAGTCTGGCCACATGGCAGGTTTGTTTTCTTTTATTTGGGGGAGTGTTTGTTTTAAACCGGACAACGCGCCTCTGTGGGGGGGTCATCCTGTGTGTGGTGGGATGCCTGGCACCAGCTCCGGCCTCTGCCCACGGGGTGCCTGGAGTACCACCCCGGTCCTGACATCCAAAGCGCCTCCAGATCTTCCCATCGAGGGGAACCGAGGATGTATGCCGTCGGGCAGGAGGCGGACTGACGCATGTGTATGTTTTGAGTTGTGGACTCTGAGTCGGAATTGTGAGATGTTGGCTTAACTGGGACAAAGAAAGCAGTCCTCGTGGGCTGAATCGTGTCCCCCAAAGGTGGGTGGAAGTCCTAATCTGGGTGCCTGTGAGCGTGGACTGACCTGGAAACAGGGGCTGCAGGGGTAGCCGTGATGAGGTCCCCTGAAGGGGCCCCCGTCCGGGGTGACGCAGGTCCAGACCAATGCGGTCTGGGAGGACGCAGCCCTGCCCCCGCTCAGCTCACCCGAGGGCGACACTCGCAAGTGTAACCTCGCTCCCCCGCTGCTCACCCCGGTGGTGAGACCCGAGGATTCACAGGCGCGGCGAGCAGTTCTGCAGGCGGGTTCCACGCCCTGGTGCTGAGCTGTGGTGAGAACGTGGCCATGAATCCTTCCCCGCCGCCCGAGGATGTGGTTAGAGCAGATGCCTGTAAAGAAAGAAACGTGTACATGCGTGTAAGGAGCTTTGCCTTTGTGATGAACAGGGACAGGTGTCCAGGTGTGAGTGTGAGCAGGTGAGCGGGGACAGGTGGCCGGGTGTGAGTGTGAGGCTGCCATCCTGCCTCGTTAGCTGGGAGCCCTTGCGTGGGTTTCTCTAGCTGCATGAGAGCCACTCTTTGGTCTGAGCCTGGGCACCCAGGTCCCCTCCTTCGGAAACTACCTTTGGGAGTAGTTTAGGGAACTTTCTAGAAGTCTGGTGGTTTTACCCATGTGACATTCCACAGCTGGCCTGTCTCCTCATTCGTGACTTGAGGCTCCTCAGACACGAACTCTACCTGCCGGCGGAGATGACTTGGCATCCGTGGATGTGATCAAAAGAAGCCGCTCCTAGGTGAGTGCCACGGGGCTGAACGTGTTCCTGGCCTTTCGCCAGGTGTACCACTTAGTGAACAACTTGTGGCAACATCGGAGCCTCAGCCCGCTGAGCGAGGGCAGGGATCAAACCTGCATCCTCACGGACACTAGGTCAGGTTCTTAACCCACTGAGCTACGGTGGGAACACCTTTTTTTTTTTTTAAAGTATAGTTGATTCACAATATTGTGCCAATGTCTGCTGTACAGCGCGGTGACCCAGTCAGACATAGATATACGTTCCCTTCCCCCCTTTTATTATTTTTTTTTTTGTCTTTTTGTCTTTTCTAGGGCCGCACCCATGCCATATAGAGGTTCCCAGGCTAGGGGTCAAATCGGTGTAGCTGCCGGCCTACACCACAGCCACAGCAACTCGGGATCCGAGCTGCGTCTGCGACCTGCACCATAGCTCACGGCAACGCCGAATCCTTACGGAGCGAGGCCAGGGATGGAACCTGCAACCTCATGGTTTCTAGTCGGATTCGTTAACCACTGAGCCACAATGGGAACGTATACTATCTTCCGGCATGGTCTGTCCCAAGAGACTGGACAGAGCTCCCTGTGCCGCACAGCGGGACCTCACTGCTCGCCCATTCTGAATGTCACCGTTTGGTAGCTGGCAGGCTTCTTAAAGCCAGGAGCCCCCGCACTTGGCCGCAGTGGGTCACTGTGCACGTGTCATTATGTCTTGTCTTCTCTGCTCTGGTCCTTCTGCTCCTCACCGCCCTCCACACGCCGTGTTCACACCCCCTCGTGTCCTCACGGCGCATGGCGGGCTTTGGCGTTCTCAGGTCTCGCATGTCCGCGATGGGTCAGGATGCCAGGTGTCTGAGTCCAGGGACCGCCTCTGCCCTGCATGTCGCAGGACAGCCTTGCTCATTGTGCGCTTCCTGGCAGAGGTGGCCCCTGTGAATGCTCATCTCTGCTGTGGCCTCACCAAGCGTTGCTGCAGGACTTCTCAGAGCCTTTGGAAACTGTGATCAGTAAGGATACAGGGCCCAGCCTCTCCCAAAGGTACTCAACCCCACACGCTGCCCTGTTCCCAAACCTTCGTTTTGAAGAGACTCCAATCTCTCAGGAAGTTGCAGAACCCGTCCACAGAGGTCCCGGGTTTGCTCCCTGTGTTTACTTTGTGGTCACAGCCATTTGCAGGCTCGGATTCTTTGAGAAACTGCCTCGGACAGCCAGGCCCTGGTTTTTACCCACGGTCTCCTGCTTCTGCCAAGACAAAGAGGATCAACGCCCGCACGAAAACGGAGGGGTCCTCACATTTAGCCAAGGACATCCATTCGTTTGCAAACAGCACGCACAACTGCTGAGTGCAAGCGCGGCTCCTGTGTGCAGAGGGCCAGACCCCTCGTGTGCATGTGTCAATTTTTAGCAGCAGTTCCAGGCAAATTAAATTAAATTAAATTAAAACCCAGCTGTCGCAGATGTCCTGGCCCCGCCCTGCCTTTGAGTGGCTCTCCTTCCTCGGCCCCTGCAGCCCCGGCCCACTTCTCCCATCACGTGAGACATGGGCCCTGGGCCCCGGGCCGCCGCCGGCTGCACCTCTGCATGAGCCGGGCCTGCTGTCTCGTGGGAGCTCCTGCCTCTGCCTGGAGAAACCGCGGTTGGGCTACAGGCCTCGGCTGGATGTTCTCACCCACGAAGGCTGGTGCTCCGCTAAAACCACCCCCTTCCCTCCCCTGCTTTCAGGGCCACATGGTATCGGTCAGAATTTTCCTGCCTGGGCCAGAAACCCAGCTGAGACTGACTTCTGCAAAAGGGGGTCATTTACTGACCAAACTTGGGAAAGACGGAGATGCCAGGAAGCAGAGCCTGGGCTGAGGGCAAAGCCGTCCTGGCCTCGCTCCGAGCATCATCAGCCAGTGTCCCAAAGCCCGTCCGTGGGAGAGCCCACGGTGGCCATGACCCGACCACAGCCCACGGCCACCCCCGGAAGGAAGGGCTCTGTCCCCCCGCAGCACAGCAAGTCTGGGAAGGACGCTGGGGCCCTTGCTGGGCCGGGGGCCGCCGAGACGGGGCTGGGCCGGGATGTCTGTAGGCAGCTTCCTCTCGGAGCACAGAGTCAGGCTAGTGGGACACGAGCTGGGCCAGTGATGGAGGACGGAGCATGAGCTGCCACTTGCAGGACGGTCCCACTTCTACCAAGAGTGGAGCACCGCTGACACCCTGGACACACACGGACCTGCTGTGCCTGCCTTCCGGATGGACAGCTCAGTGGCGGAAAACGTAGTATCTTCCTGACCTTTCTGCCTCCGGAGAGCAGCGTGGGGGCCCAGGAATGTTTGCTGAGTCGAATAGTCATAACTAAGGTTATTTTTCAGGGACGAACTTAACGTAGCAGGATTCGTGAAGTTGGTGAGATTTCGGATCTTTGCATATTTTCATTGAACCGTGGTGGTGGTGGGGGAGGGGTCAAGGAGGAGGCTGAGATTTCCTCAAGGTCACCTTTCCTCCATCGCAGACCTGTTTATCTGCCCTCACCTGTCATTAATTCTCCAATGGAGATTAAAAAAAATAATAAGAATAAAGCAAAGATTTACTGTCAAGTTGCTACCTTGTTAGCTTGTTCTCTATTAAAGATGAAATTATCCAATAGGGCTTCCTTTTGGATTGGCGCAGTTATGATGAAGAGTCAGAAAAACACTTTCATGGATTTGAACTTGCCAAGTTCAGTATCGCTGTATTTTATGTACCTGGCCGACCCCCTTTGAGTCCTATGGGCAGCATTAGATAAAGTAGTTAATATTCCAATAACTCGAAAAAGAGGTGTTCATTTTAGATGCAGTGTCCCAGGCTTTCTGGAATAAAAGGTCCCTCGCATTCACATAGCGGTGCTTTGGAAAAACCCAGAGTTTGCCTCTTGCAGAGCTAGGCCTGGAGTGTGCACAGGGCCCCGGGGTGGAAAATGGTCTGCAGACCCCACCCTCTCAACTGCACTGGGCAGTGTCTCACCTTCATTTCCAACGTCAGCGCCTTGGTCTAGGCCTGCACTGCCTCTCCCCGGACCAGGATGGGCACGCCTTTTACGCAAAGAGCCAGACAGTAAATGCATCAGGCTTTTGGGTGTCCAGTTCTGGCCCAGCTGCTCGGCTCTGCCGTGATGGAAGTGGCCACGGACTGGCAGCAAGTGGATGTGACCGGATTCCAGTGCCCCCCAGGCTGCGGGCTGCATGGGCTATCCCCTGGGAAGTGTCCTTGGCCACCCCATCCAGGTCAGTGGCCTGTGTGCTTGGCTTCTCTCTGTCCCCAGGTTCTTACATGCTGTGTAACATCTAAGAGACGCGCCACGGAAGTAGTTGGAAGCCGCTGAGGGCCCAGCCCACACGCCCGCCAGGCTGCCAGCCTATTACTGAGCTGTCAGGTATTATTTCAACTTCATTAACTTAAAGGATTTGGAGCTCTTTTTAGATTTACTAAGAATTAAAAACTCATCCCCCTTCCAACAACACAATCTCCGCATTTGATTATTGTTTTATGAACAGTTGTTGCAGACACATGGAACCTGGCATCTCTGATTGGAAACCCTTGAAAACACATTCCTCTGGGTGGTAAAGTCCGATCAAGGCCTAGACGAGAGGTGTTTTGTGTTTTGTTTAAACAAGAGGACCTCGGACACAGGCGAATGATGAAACGGTCTGCTCGCTGGTAGCAAGAATATCGTTTACCGTGAAACTCGGTGTCAGGTCTGACATGCTTTGCATATCTTTGGGGTTAATCATTCCTGAGATGAATTCCACACTTGTTCCTCTGCATCGCAGCAAAAAGGCTTTGCTTTTTGTTCTGAGGGACAGGAGGTGCCATGGCTCTGCCAGCCTCCTCCTGCCTGGACATAACTCCATGCCCGGTGGGGACGTCCCTGGGGGCGGCACGAAGCTCATGTGTCCTGTGCTGGGGGCACAGCCACCCCCAGAATGAACCCCCATGTCAGAGCGAGATTCGGGTCAATGACCCACCAGCCCCACCGGCAGCCTCCTCTAAGTCACTGCGCTTTCAAGAAACGGTTGGAGGATCCCAGAGTCAGACTCCCTCCCAGACCAAGCAGCCGTGGGGCTGATGGCCTGTGCTCGGCCCAGGGGCCAGGGAGGTGCAAAAGCCACTGCCCGTGTGTCCCCCCCTGTGCTGGGGTGGGGCGGGGAGCACCCACAGCGGGGACACAGACAAACACGACCAATGAGGTCCAGGGCACTGCCAGGTCCCTCGTCACGTCTTCCCACCCTCACACTGGCCTGTGTGAAATGAGAGCCGACTGACCCATCCAGTGCGTTATTTCTTTTTTGTTTTTCTTTTTAGGGCGGCATCTGCGGAGGTTCCCAGGCTAGGGGTCGAATTGGAGCTACAGCTGCTGGCCTACACCACAGCCACAGCAACACCAGATCCGAGCCGCGTCTGTGATCTGTGCCTCGGCTTGTGGCAACACCAGATCCTTAACCCACTGAGCAAGGCCAGGGATGGAACCCGCATCCTCATGGACACTATGTCAGGTTCTTAACCCACTGGGCCACAGCGGGAACGGCCCCAGTGCATTATTTCTAATGATTTGGTTCCTGCCTGCAAGGGGTCTGTCTGGCAGGTGAAACACATTCATGCGAAAAGATGACTCCTACAGCCGACCTCTCAGGAGTGACCTCTGTGCGTTGCCTGATCGCCCTGTGCCTCGGTGTTCTCATCTGTAACATGGGGGTTAAGACTACCTTGCAGAAGAGATAGGAAGTCAAAGTACTGTCTGCAAAGCATCTAGCACGGACCAAGTGTGACCACACGTGCTTAAAAAATGGCGATTATTATTATTGTTATTGTTTAACTAAGAAAGAAACAGGAGATTAGGATTTGGAATAAGCGAGGCTGGGGTGGTGGCTGCTGTCTAGAGACTGCTAAATAGGCACAGGATCAGCGCCGGGCACTGGTGGAGGCCCACGTGGCAGTAGAACCGGGAAAGGGCAGCTTCCGGGCTCTCGTGCCAGCTCTGCACTTGGCTTCAGGCTTCTCTCAGAGCGTCATCTATCGAAGACCAGGACAGGAGCAGGTGTCACCCACGCCCTCTCAGCTGGCTCCACACCAGGGCCTCAGGAGCCCCCACAGCAACACGCGGAGCTCATGATGAAGCCTCACCCACAGAAGCAGGAAGGACTCACGCGAGTGTTGGAAGCCGTGCTGAACTGGCGTCTCCACTGTGGTAACTGGCTCAGCCTGGACTCTCTGAGTGGCCACAGAGGAGAGGAGAGCTGAGCTGGTGCTTCCTTGCGGGAGGTATAAAGTATTATTTCATGCGTGTATTTGAAGGACTATTATTATTATTATTACTGTCTTTTTAGGGCCACACCCACAACATATGGAAGTTCCCAGGCTAGGGGTTGACTGGGAGCTGCGGCAGCTGGCCTATATCACAGCCACAGCAATGCAGGATCCGAGCTGTGTCTTTGACCTACACCGAAGCTCATGGCAACGCTGGATCCTTAACCCACTGAGCGAGGCCAGGGATCGAACCCACATCCTCATGGATACTAGTCAGGTTTGTTAAGTGCTGAGCCACAGTGAGAACTCCTAGAAGGATTATTTTAATGATTTAATTGAATTCTATCCCTCTCTCACCATGGAAATGCAAAGTATAAAAGGAAAACCTTTGGATTTTGTGCACACCAGGACCGAACAGGGGGGAGTGGGCAGTTTTCTATCAAAAGGTTTCTGCAGACAGTTTCACCCGTAGCTACCACTGGATGTGGGTCATTGCATCGGTCAGCCTTCTTAGGTGTAAGCAACAGAAACCAAGTTTGCTATTGTAAGCAAAATGGAATTGATTAAAAAGGTATTGGGACGAGTTCCCTGGTGGCCTAGTGGTTAAAGAGCTAGAAGTGCTACTGCTGTGGCTCAGAGCACTGCTGTGGCGCAGGTTGGATGCCAGGCCTGGAAACCTCTGTATGCCACAGGCGTGCCCCCCTGCCGCCCCCAAAGGGTATTGAGATGCTCAAAAAACTCTCTAAGAAGGATGAAGATCCAGGCTTGGAAGCTATGCAGCCAGGAACAGCCTTCTCCACCCACATCAAGAAGTGCTGCTGCTGGGAGTGTGTGCAGGGGAGATAGATTAGGAATTCGGGGTTAACATTTACACACTACTGAATATAAAATAGATAAACAACAAGGATCTACTGCCTAGCGCAGGGACCTCTATATCCTATAATAACCTATAATGGAAAAGAATCTGAAAAAAATGTGTGTGTGTGTGTGTGTATCTGAGTCACTTCACTGTACACTTGAAACTAACACGACATTGTCAATCAACTCTACCTTAATCTAAAACTGCCACTGCTGCTGCTCCAGAAGCACCCGACGCGGGCATCATCCCTGGCACTGCGGATGCCAGGCAGAGCCCCTGCTTCCGCCGTGGCGTGGATTCTGCACCATCTCGACTTCTTCACGCCAGGGGCTTCTGACTCAAGGCTTGGCCTAGTTGACGGTTGGTGGAGCTCATGGGATATGTCCATTCCCATCAACCCAGGACCCTGGCAAGGGGCGCCATCGGCCTAGTCAGTCTGTACCGGGAGGCGTGCTCTGCCGTTTAAGGCAGGAGCTGCCGTGAACACGAGTTTCTTGCGAAATGTTTATTTCACCCGGAAGGGCTGCTCTGGGTGCGTTTGCTTTTATCTCAGATGCTCCTTCCAGATTTCCAGTGATATTTTGTTCAAATCCCTGTAGCCACTCATTTGGCCTTTCTTGGAGCAGAACTAATTATAAGTATAAGCAGAAGAGGAATATCATTAGGAGCCATGTGCCGCGGCCGCAGCCATCACCACAGTAATGATACGTCACGCAGGGTAGGCTGTAGAGTTTACAAAGCACCGTCCTCTCCGTGTGACTGCTTTAATGTTCACGCGTCGCAAGCCTCGTGCGTGAGCCTGTAATAACAGTCACTAACTTAGTTCGCACGACCTGCTAATCACTGAGGCCTGCCTGGGCCCATTTGCTTGTCCAAGCCCTGCCACCTTTACCACGAGGGAGGTCCCGGTGTTTCTTCTCTTTGTCAGACGAGGACATAGACTAAAGAATTTAAGTAACATCCCCAAGGCATGCAGCTCATACATGGTAGACCCCGGGTTCAAATATGTGTCCATCTCAGTCTAAAGTCTAAGAATTTGCCTCCCTTCTCATTCCCTTTATTGTCTAATTTGGGGGCAACTGAAGTCTAATCGCAATTGGGGGCAGTTCATTCAAGGCCACCCCACTTCTAACTCCATTTCCCCAGGGGCTGAGGACGTGGCAGCTGCTACGAGAAAGTGGGGTGACAACTTTGAGAGAGTTAGAGAGTGGGGTTCCACTACTTAATCGCCCGACTCCCCGACGTCACCACCCTATCCAGGTCCTGCACAGAATTCCGAGTGGCCCGGCTGGAAGGCAGACACATGGGTTGGCATCTTGGTCAATTCCTTAACCTCCTTGAGCCGCAGGCTCTCTTTATAGAGCAGTTGGAGTAAACGAGCTCTTTCCTGAACTGTCTTTGTAGTGCCTGACGCTCAAATATGCTGCAGCCCTTTCCGCCTCCACACACCTGTTCTCTTTCCCCTTTTATCCAGAAGGCTGCCCTTCCTCCGTCCTCATGGAATACTTCAGGAGACAGTGTGCCCGGGTCATGGGTTTGCCCACTGAGGTTGACCAGACGTCCTGGCATTCTTCCTGTTTTGTGCCAGATGCATTCATGGAGCTTTGGACCTCATAAAACCAAGACATCTGGGGAGGGAGTGCAATGGACGAGGAGTTTGGGGTAGTGGATGAAAACGATTCCATGTAGAATGGACAGACAGTGAGGTCCTGCTGTTTAGCACAGGGAACTATATCCAGTCTCCTGGTAGAAAATAATATTTAAAAAAAAGGAGTTCCCGTGGTGGCTCAGCAGGTTAAGAACCCGGCTAGTATCCATGAGGATACAGGTTCCATCCCTGGCCTTGCTCAGCGGGTTAAAGGATCCCGCGTTGCTACAAGCTGTGGTGTGGGTCATGGATGCGGCTTGGATCTAGCATGGCTGTGGTTGTGGCGTAAGCTGGCAGCTATGGCTCCAATTGGACCCCTAGCTTGGGAACCTCCATATGCCATGAATGAGGCCCTAAAAAAATAAACAAAAAGAATGTGTGTGTGTGTAGAGAGAGTCATATACATATAGATAAATGACTGAGTCTCTTTATTGTATACAGCAAATGGCACAACATTGTAACTCAACTATAATTTTAATTTAAAAAAATGAAACAAAGACATCTCATATTAGATGTCCGTGTCTTCCCATCGCACAGGAAATATCAAGCCTGAGCTAACAATTTCCCTCATGTCTGGAAGCAGAGACACCTTCTTTTTTTTTTTTTTTTTTTTTTGTCTTTTTAGGGCTGCGCCTGCGGCATATGGGGGTTCCCAGGCTAGGGGTCTAATCGGAGCTGTAGCCACTGGCCTACACCGCAGCCACAGCAACACCAGATCCTGAACCCACTGAGTGAGCCCAGGGATCGAACCTGCAACCTCATGGTTCCTCGTTGGATTCATTTCCGCTGAGCCACGACGGGAACTCCAGAGACAGCTTCTTAAATATCAGAGAATCTCAAAACCAGACTTTGCTGGTGGATCAAGACCAGCGGTGAACGGGTAGTTGGTACTTATTCATCTACTCTCCTGAAAGTGGATCCTGAAACACTCTAGTGACAGCTGCAGGTTAGTCCGGCCCTGTGCCAGGTTGCTGCTGGGGGCCAAGGTCATTCACTCTGGAACTAGGTTTCTCCAGGGCTGGGACCTTTGCATCTGGTACCCAGGAGGGTCCAGTAATTGTTGGTGGCTGGCTGGCTGGTCCCAGCCGCCTCAAAGTGGAGCTACGTAGAAAGGACACTTCCAGTTCTTGTGACACCAGGGGACAAAGCAAGGTGCTGCTTCCTCCGGGCTTTTGGCAGAAACTTTCCCTCTTGAGTGATTTAAGTTCATGTGTAAAACAGAAAACGGAAGAAAGGAAGTGAGCTTCGGGGATGACCTCAGTTCAGCCGGGGAGGGACCATCCCCAGGGTCGCGGGCCGGCTGTGGCCACCGCGACAGCAAGGCCACTTCGGCTGTCTGAGGGAGTCCCCCTCACGCCCACAGTCGTCTGTCCTGGGCTTGAGAAGGAAGTGGCACCAGAAGTCAAGAAATCTATTTTAAGTTTTTTCTTTTTTGACTGTACAGGATGAGTAAGTGTGAAGAAAATTTCCCTCGATGCTGGCACAGCCTTGGGCAGCTAGTTACAGCTTCATTTCAAAATGCTGTGGACTTTGTCGAAAGCTGCTAAGAGGCTTTGCAGTCATGGTTTCTGGGGCAGATGGGAGCAGCCACTTACAAAGGACCTGCTGTCTGTCCAGTGTGTGCCCTTACCGCGCCACTGCTCAGGAAGCTGGGTTTTATCTTCATGCTGGAGGAAGGACTGTAAGCCTCAGGTTTAAAATATTAGCTTTAGGAGTTCCCGTCCTGGGGCAGAGGAAACGAATCTGACTCGTATCCATGAGGATGCAGGTTCGATCCCTGGCCTCGCTCAGTGTGTCAGAGATCCAGTGTTGCCGTGAGCTGTGGTGGCTCAGGTGGCACACAGCTCTCAGATCAGGTGTTGCTGTGGCTGTGCTGTAGGCCAGCAGCTGCAGTTCCAATTCGACCCCTAGCCTGTGGAACCTCCATTTATTGTAAAAAGCAAATACAATACAATGAAATAAATTAAATATTAGGTTTAAAAAAAGAAATACTCAGGGAGTCCCTGTCATGTCTAAGGGCTTACATATGCTGAACCCCAGCCAAGGTTCTTTAGGAGGCCACAGCCCCAGACAAAATTTCATATGAAGAGATAAGACGGGACTATTCAGAATAGAAAAAAAAAAAAAACTTCTGTAATCTAGTGTTATTTTGGAGTAATACTTTCACATCGGGAAAACCTAGACTGCAGAGCATCTCTGAGGGCGTGGGCCTTCTCCACGCTGATTGGCCGGGAGAGGAGAGAAGCACCCAATGGCCTTGGGGACCGGGGAAGGACCACATGGCAGGAGCCACTGGAAAGTCCTACTTGGGGGAGAATCCTGAGAAAACTCAGAAGAGGGAAGTGCGAGCCTGTTCAGAGATGGTTGGCAAAGCTCCGATTTGGGAGATCTAGTAATGATTTGGCTCTGGGCACACGGAGGTGCGGGAGTGGGCATGAAGTCACGGTCACGGGCTGGACCTGGTGCGGTGAGGGTCTCCGGACCCTCTTGATGGCAGAGGCGGCGGGCAGGAGCCCCTCGCCCAGCGCCTCGAGAAGCGATGTCGAGATGGGCCGGTGCGTGGCCCCATCCTCTTAGGAGGAGCAGCAAACACTGCAAGGAGGAGCGTGGATTCCAGGGCCAGGCTGCTGGAGCGGCATCCTGACTGGGCCCCCGCCACCTGGGGGGTGAAGGCTCCTACCCAACCTGTGTGATTTGGGGGTGACGCTGCACAGATCGCGCGGAGGACAGGGCCCTGTACAGGCTCAGCACACAGCTGTTCGCAGCTCGCCTCAGACCCTGGCAAGCGGCGCCTGCCTGGCCCCAGCTTTGTGGCCCCAGTCTAGCCCCACACCCGATGGGGCAAGCATGTGAGCCCTGGAGCCCACGTCCTTCCCCTGGACCACGCAGGTCACGCGGAGCCCGAATTTCCCTCTGAGCTACCTGTTCCCACCTTCAGGGCCTGCCTGTCATCCCAGAGCGCCACTCCCAGGCCCCAGGGGTAAAGCCGGCAGCTGGTGTCGGGTGTGGCCGAGGATGGGAGGCCTCTCGGGTGCTGGGGGAGAAGAGGGAGCAGGTCGCAGGCTGAGAGCAGGATTGTCCTCACGTTACTGACCTCAAAGAGCCAGAAATCCTGCATTTGACCCTGGTCTTCTGGTCTTTATGAAGGTATACGCGCAAAGGCGGGACAACTTCTGACATTTGGGGCTGCGGTGCGGTGGCCTCTGCTCGAGCCTGGCTGGGGCCCCGCAGGCATCCGGGCAGGACGGTTCCCACAGTCCTCTGGTTTTCCATCACCAGCCGCTGTGCCGGAGGCCCTGACGCTCCCTGCTGGACACGAGAGTCCGTCACGACCCAGGACACATGGTTAGGGCTTCATTCTCACACGCTGCTTGGCGGGAAGTTTGAGCCAAACCTTGGAGGGACGACAGCAGGAACAGGCCACTGTCCTCGGAGGGGCCAATGCAGCCATCGGGGAGCGGCCACCTCACCCCCAGAAGCAGGAGTTGGTGGACCCTCGCTCCGTCACAAGGCTCAGGTCCCCCTTGTCCCAGCTTCGCGCTGTCTTTGACTCAGCAGAGTTCCCCATCTGGAAACTCAGGTGAAGGGAACACGCAGAGGAGTTCCCATCGTGGCCCAGTGGGGTAAGAATCCAACTGCAGCAACTCGGGTCGCTGCAGAGGTGTGGGCTTGATCTCCCGCCAGGTGCAGTGGGGTAAAGGATCCAGTGCTGCACCTGTGGCGTAGGTCACAGGTGTGGCTCAGATTCGATTCCTGGCCCGGGAACTTCCATATGCCGAGGGTGAGGCCATTAAAGGAAACAAATGAGCAGGAGGAGACCGTGAGCCACAGGCCCAGGGGAGCAAGGACCCCTGCTTCCTCGCCGTGTGTTCTGAGCCCCAGCCCCAGGCCTGGCAGGTGTGCAGCCTGCAGCTGTTGAACCTGCGAAGGAACATGGCCAAGGATCTGTGAACAAAGCTGCGCACTAAGGCTTTATTTGTAACAGGGAAAATGTGGGACACCCTCTAAAGCCTAAAATTAGAAAAATGATTAAATGAAATATTGGACTCTAATTAAAAGATGTCTTAAATACCAATGGGATGGGAAAATCCTCGCAGTAGAGTTTTAAGTGAAAAAGCAAGATTTAAAATTGTTATTATTATTATTTTGTCTTTTTGCCTTTTCTAGGGTCACACCCGCAGCATATGGAGGTTCCCAGGCTAGGGGTTGAATCGGAGCTGTAGTCACCGGCCTACACCAGAGCCACGGCAACGCGGGATCTGAGCCGCATCTGTGACCTACACCACAGCTCACAGCAAGGCTGGATCCTTAACCCGCTAAACGAGGCCCGGGATCGAACCCACAACCTCATGGTTCCTAGTCGGATTCGTTAACCACTGAGCCACAACGGGAACTCCCAGATTTAAAATTACAGAGACTATAAAGTATAAACCCAGTTGCTCACAAATACACACACGTCAACTAAATCGAGGTGTTACAGAGTTGTTACCTCTAGTTGTGGAATTTTGAGCATTTCCAATTCATTCTTTTGGTTATTTTTAAAAGTTTCCACAGTACGCATATGTGCATGTATAACTAAATTTTCTTTTTTAAATAGGAGTTTCCTGCTGGCCTAGCAGTTAAGGATCTGGTGCGGTCACTGCTGTAGCATGCGTTTGATCCCTGGCCCTGGGAACTTCTGCATGCTGCAGGTAGAGCCAAAAAAAACCTATTTTTTAAATAGAAAACCCCATAAACACAGTTAAAAGTGAAAAAGATACCAAAGAAAAATTTTGCCATATCTGTGTGTCGTAAAACTCCTGTCATTAATTTATAAAGAGCTCTCACGTGTCAAAGAGCAAAAGATGAACATTCTCACGGAAAAGTGGATAAAGGAGTTCCCGTGGTGGCTCAGCAGTAACGAACCCAACTAGTATCCTTGAGGATGTGGGTTTGATCCCTGGCCTCACTCAGTGGGTTAAGGATGCTGCGTTGCTGTGAGCTGCACATAGGTTGCAGATGTGGCTCGGATCTGGCATGGCTGTGGCTGTGGTGTAGGCTGGCAGCTGCAGGTCCAATGGGACCCCTAGCCTGGGAACTTCCATATGCCACAGGTGCGGCCCTAAAAAGACAAAAAAAAAGGGGGGGAGGTGAATCGTATTGTGGCAGAGATTAGCTTTCCACCCCCATCCACCCCTAGCCCACACCCACAGACCTGGCGTCCTGGCGTCATGCTGGCTGCCTGCCCAGCCGCACTGGTTTCCCAGCATCCTTGGGAGGAAGGCGTGGTCTTTGGACCAAGATCTCTCCAGAGGAGAGTGATGGCAGCAGTATGGACCGAGTGTACACTTGGCCCCCAAACCCTCGGGGTCGTTTCTGAAACAGTAGCATCCCATTTCCAAACTTAACATATATTGCGCTGTTAACATGAGCTCAGCACATTACATTACATGGCATCTCATTTCGTCCCATCAAGGACCCCATGGGACAGCTGTTATCATTCTCCCCGCTTTAGAGATGAGGAAACTGAAGCTGGAGTCGCAGTGGTATGGGTTCCATGTACGTGTAGAAACAGCTGGAAAGTTTACAATCAGACGTTGTAGTGGTTATTTCTGGTGTCCAGGTACCATGTGTCTGTATGTTTTCTCAACAAACATGCATTACTTGTATAATTTTTATTTTTTAATTTTTATTTATTTATTTGAAATTTTTTGTGTGTGTGTTTTTAGGGCCACACCTGTGGCATATGGAAGTTCCCAGGCTAGGGGTCGAATCAGAGCTGCAGATGCCAGCCTACACCACAGCCACAGCAACGCCAGATCTGAGCCACATTTACAACCTACACCACAGTGCATTTACAACCTACACCACAGCGCATAGCAACTCCAGATCCTTAACCCATGGAGGGATGCCAGGGATTGAACCTGCATCCTCATGGATACTAGTAAGATTTCATTCTCACTGAGCCATGACGGGAACCCCATTTTTTAAATAATAGAAAACTTTTTTTTGTGTGTTTTAGGGCTGCACCTGCGGCATGTGGAAGTTCCCAGGCTAGGGGTTGAATCGGAGCTATAGCTTCCAGCCTACAACGCAGCCACAGCAACGCGGGATCCAAACCACTTCTGCGACCTATACCATAGCTCATGGCAACACTGGACCCTCAACCCACTAAGCGAGGCCGGAGATCAAACCTGCACCCTCATGGATACTAGCTGGATTGGTTTCTGCTGCGCCACGACGGGGCCTCTGGTAGACAACTTTTAAATGGCAGTAATTCAGTTGGAATGTTGTGGACAATAGATTGTACAGATTAAGACATTAGCCAAAGAACTTTCAGGGGAGCAGAAATTATCCTTCCCTTTTTTTTTTAAAAGTGCCTGCTATATGCACAAAAACTGAATTTCACGACCCAAATTGTAAACTAGATCTGAAAGCTTCAAAAGGAGGTCAGAAGGTCTAATAATTATTACTGGGACTTTAAAATGCACGCTGCACCCGCATGTTCATTGCAGCTTTATTCACAATCGCCAAGACATGGAAACAACCCAAATGTCCATTGGCAGACGATTGGATTAGGAAGGTGTGGTATATATACACAATGGAATACTACTCAGCCATAAAAAAGAATGACATAATGCCATTTGCAGCACTATGGATGGAACTAGAGACTCTCATATTGAGTGAAATAAGTCAGAAAGAGAAAGACAAAACCATATGATATCACTTATAACTGGAATCTAAGATACAGCACAAATGAATGTTTCCACCGAAAAGAAAATCATAGACTTGGAGAATAGACTTGTGGCTGCCTGGGGGGAGAGGGAAGGGAGCATGGGGTTAATGGATGCAAACTATTGCTCTTGGAATGGATTTGCAGTGAGATCCTGCTGTGTAGCATTGAGAACTATGTCTAGATACTTATATTGCAACACGACAATGGGAGGAATAAGTATGAATACATGTACGTGTGACTTGGTCCCCATGCTGTACGGTGGGAAAAAAATAAGTAAATAAAAAGAAAAAAGAAAAATAAAATGCATGCTGCCCCTCCTGTGAGAGCCCCCCGAATCACCATCATCTTATAAGGATCTTGACCCACCAGCCTGGGTCCTCAAAGACCCAGATAAGCCAGCATTAACCGATAATAGATAAGCCGGCATTAATTAGCATGCTCCAAATCAGGGGATGGCATGTTTCTTTTTCTGTGGAGAGCCAGATAGTAAATATTTTAGGCTTTGGGGTCATACAGTCTGTTATAACTACCCAGCTGGGCTTGGCTGTGCCCCAATGAAACTATTTATAAAAATAGGCATCTGGCCCAGGAGGTGCAGCTGGCTGAGCCCTGTTTCTGACTCCGGCTGCTCCAAGGTCCCCAGACCCGCAGCATCGCATCACTTGAGAGCAGGGAGAAGGGCGGCAGCACAGGCCCCTCACAGCCCTGCTGTTCAGAATCTGCATTTTAGCGGATGCCCTGTTGATATGTACTTTCATTCAAGTCTGAGAAGCTGAGTCTCAAGCATGGGTGCTCGTGGGGTGTTTCTGTAAAAAGCCCCGATGCCCAGAGACTCTGATTTCTCTGGCAGGCAGTGGAGTCCGGGCACAGGGATCCTTAAAAGCTCCCAGGTGACACTAATGAGCGGCCATCGTTGCAAACCCGTAGACCTTGTCACCTGAGCATCTCCAATCCTGACTCAACACCAAAAGACACTGCCCATGAGAAAGACAGTATGTCTGGCAGCCTGGGCTCAGTTCTGGAGAGCGAAATGCCCCTCTGTGTCCACCTTGGCAGGGAGCGGGCCTGCCCCCTAACCCTGAGGGTGATTCTGTGAGGGCCCCCACCCAAAAGGGGAGCTGCCACTGCTGGATCTCACAGCTCCAGCCACGGAGGACGCGGGCCCTGGGAACTGGGCCAGCCCCACCCCGTGAGAGTCCAGGCGCTGTGATTCAGCTCCAGGAGAAAATGTCACTGATTCAGAAAGGATGGCGGGAGGCGGGAAGGATCATGTGATCGGAAAGCCTACCCTTAACATGTCAGAGCACGTAGTTAGAAGAGCAAACACGAAGTTGCTGAGTACCAGATGGAATCCTTTGGAAGTTTCTGGGGGGCGGGGGGAGACACATGACAGCGTGCACTGCATCATTCAGATCTGCCGGGGGGACCCCCCAAAGGTGAGGCATCAGGGATTTACAGCTTATTGGGAAATAGGAAGCTGCTTGTGCAGATACTCTGCCTGCACCGAGGACAGCAGCGCCACGGCTGTGACACACACCTGCTCCATGTGTCTGAGTCCCTGGGAAGCTTAGGGGGCTGGACTCAGGACCCCCTGCTGCTCCCCTCAGACCCACCATCCACACCTGCTCCCTAAGGAAGACCAGGAAAGGTGCAGACAGGAGGCAGTCTGCATGGGGGCAGGGTCTGCCGAGGAGGGCTGGGATGCCAGGTGGCTGGAGGGCTCCCACCCGGTCGTTTCTGGCAGGGCAGCCGTGATCACACCCTCAAAGGCCTTCAGGCTCCACCGTGGGGGTGGCAGGCAGCTGTGCACCTCAGGAGAGCCCTTCTCTGAGACTGCAAGGCACGCAAGGGGAACACGCAGGACCGTGGAGAAAGTTCCCTTGCAGGTAAGAGTAAGCAGAAGATGAGAAAATCATCAATCACAGCAGAACCCACAGGCCCCAGCCTCTCAGGGCCCTTTCACCACGACTCAGGGGAGCCCTGGGCCTGCAGGGGACTTTCAGAGGTTCAGAGGCTCCTGCAGGAGTGAGGCTGCCCTGGCAGCGAACAGACAGGGGCACAGCCACCTGGCAGGAGGATGCCCGTGGCTCTGTGACAGTGTGGTGGTCACACGTGGCTTTGGACACTTTCTGCCAGACATCGCCCCTGGACGGACGCTCTGATGGAGCGACTAGAACCAGAGCAACCAAACGTGGGAGGGAGCTGGGCGCTGGCCCAGGGCAGGCCTGTCAGGCCCCTCAGTGGGCCCTGCAGAGAGGCCGGCCCAGCACCCGGTAACAGCCAAGGGTACTAGCTGAGGGGCGGGCCTTCCAGCAGCACAGATGGGCCGCACACCCCACGTTTTAGGAGGGAGAGCGTGGCTGTTAACCTTCCAGTGCAGACACCCCAGGACGTGCAGGATGGGGGGCAGAGAACGTTCGAGGGGGTTTACA
Source organism: Sus scrofa (assembly GCF_054392235.1). Lineage (NCBI taxonomy): Eukaryota > Metazoa > Chordata > Mammalia > Artiodactyla > Suidae > Sus > Sus scrofa. Next base: position 2,297,287 of record NC_139389.1, on the reverse strand, counting down.
GATTAATCAGGACACAGAGCAGCGCCGTTCGTCAGATGCTGCGGTCCTGCCTTTCATGCCAACTTTTACAGAGCAGAGGCGCCTGGGGGCTGGGAACCGCTGCTGAGAGGGGGACATTGTGCCAGGATCCTGCCACGCCCACAGGGGGCACCTTCCTGGGCCTTGACTGGTGCCTGAAGCTCAGCTCCTTCAGCAGGACGGGACTGCTGGGTCTGGAGGTGGGGGATGTGGGGCCAGTACACACACTCACACACACTCACCTGCATGCACACTCGCCTGCACACACTCACCTGCGAGAACACACTCACCTGCGTGCATACACTCACCTGTGCACACTCATCTGTACACACACTCACCCGCACACACACTCACCAGCACACACTCACCTGTACACATACACACTCGCTAGCGCACTCACCTGCACACACACTCACTTGTACACACACACTGAGGCCATGAGAGGTTCACGGCTGGGTGTTGTGTAGAAATAATAGATTAATGTGAATTTGGCTTCGAAGGCAGACGCGGTGTCAGCTCTGACAAAGGGACCAGCGGGCCGCGTTCCTGGGGAAGAAGGGCCTCGAGGGGCGGAGCTTAGCGCGGCGGGCGGCCGTCGGGCAGCACTGAGCATGCGCGTGGTTACAGGCCCGGCGGCCTCAGCTCTGCCTGTTTTCTGAGCAGAACTTCAAGCTGCTGCATGACATGACCTGTGGGTGGAGGGGAAAGAAGCAAAGGCCCGCAGCCGCTCTCCCGACCGGCTTCCGTGGTGGGAGCTTTCTTCCCGCTTGGCTGGCAGTTGTCCCCTACTGACCCCTTTACCTGGAGCAGGAGGGAGCTGGCAGAGAGGCACCGTGCTGGAAAGGCGAGAAGCTGCCCGCCTGCCTGCCCCCGGCTCTGGGCAGCCTCCCAGCCTACCTCCTGCTACCCCCGCCCCCGTTCTGCTCCATCCTTCCTACCGCCTATACTGCCTGGTGTCTCCAGCGCCCCTCTCCCTTGGGCATCCCACGCCTGAGCTCAGGGCTCCCCCGTCCCCCCTCCCGCCCACCTCCATCCGAGGGCGTCAGCCCTGCTCCCCTCTCCCCAGACCTTTCCTCCTGTTTCCATAGGAATTTTCTGACCCAAAGGCTGCCTGCTGTCCCCGCCCCCTCCCCGGTTGCAGGCTGCCCCCAGGGAGGCCTACAAAGGGCCATTGGTTACATCAACGAAGATTTTGGAATACTGACTGTGTCTTTCTTTTTTTCTCTTTTCTTTTTCTTTTTTAGGGCTGCACCCATGGCATATGGAGGTTCCCAGGCTAGGGGTCGAATCGGATCTGTTGCCCCTGACCTACACCACAGCCACAGCAACACAGGATCCGGGCTGGGTCTGCCACCTACAGCATAGCTCATGGCAACCCACTGAGGGAAACCGGGGATTGAACCTGAAGCCTCAAGGTTCCTAGTGGGATTCATTGCCGCTGCGCCATGGCAGGAACTCCCTTTTTTCGCTTTTTAAACGTTTTGGTGAAGTATAGCTGATTTACAATGGTGCGATAATTTCTGCTGTACAACAAAGTGCTCCCATTATACAGGTGCACGCATTCATTCTTTTTCAGTGATTTAAATACAAGTTTATGAAGAAAATAACATTCATTTCTCACACAAAGCTTCAAAAATCTTACCAGTTACTTTCAATGAATTGAAATTCTTAAGAATACCAGTCTCTGGTCTCTCCAAAGCATTGTCTAAAAGAGAAAATACAGTAACTATTTCATCCAATTTTGCATTTATTGAAAGGTAAATTTTAGCAAAAGAAATGCTCTCGCTCCCTTATTTTTTAAACAGTTTTTATTAATGTGTAGTTGACTTACAATGTTGTGAAATTAATTTTACCTATTTTTATTTCATTTTTTTAAATTTTAATTTAAATTTTTGGCCATGCCTTGCAGCACGTGGAAGTTCCCAGGCCAGAGATCAAACTTGTGCCACATCAGGATCCTCAACCCACTGAGCCACCAGGGAACTCTCTCCCTTAATTCTCATTTTGAAACAAAAGATGAAAATTTTTTAAAAAAATTAAGTTTATGGTCCTCTTCTGATACCCTTAACATGGTTAAATTTCAAGCTGCTTTGTGGTATTTGTTGTTTGTCCAAACGAAACACAATATAAAATCACTTTAAAATGGTTTGTCAACAAATTGTGGGTTTTTTGTGTATGAACTTAAGGTTAAGTAGCACAAGCCGCTCACCGAGTGAGAAAAGGTAAAAATGCATCTTGCAAATTACGGCCGTCATGAAGATGACTTCGGAAATAGCTTACGTCATCCTTCGATGTTGTATTGATCTGAAATAAGATACTAAAATTAAGAGAACTTTCGGCTCACATCCTGTAATTTTGAAGGAGGTTCTCAGATTATACGGCACCTGAAAGGGGTGCATGGGCCAAAACCTCTGGGGAAAAGGCATCTCTTGCCCACGGGATTATTTCTCAGACTCACATGACGAGCCCCCTGGTCCCCTGCCCACTCCCAGGCTCATGAATTAGCGTCTCCAAGAGAGGCTGGCGCACCGCTGTTTTCATAAACACCCCAGATGGTTCTGGTGATGGGCCTGGTGTGGGAAACACCCCTCTTGTTAGAAAGCAGGTCCCAGAGGCAAAACCAAACAAAGCCATAAAAGCCTGGGTCAGTGGGCCAAGCGCACAGCTGGCAGAAGGTTAGATGTGAGTGGGGGGCCTCTGGAAGGTCTTAGAAAACCAGCGGGAAGGCGCTGGACGGTAGATCCAGGGCGGGGCCAGGATGGAGGCTGCAGGTGGTTGCAAAGCTGCACACCCAGTTATGTGTCTCTGAGCCGCCTCTTACCGGACAGCGGAGGGACAGTCCCTTGCCTCTGGTTCCTCATCTGTATGAGGATTGAAAACAAAAAAAAGGGCAGAGTTCCCATCGTGGCACAGCGGAAACGAATCTGACTAGGAACCATGAGGTTGCGGGTTCGATCCCTGGCCTCCCTCAGTAGGTTAAGGATACAGTGTTGCCGTGAGCTGTGGTGCAGGTTGCAGATAGGCTCAGATCTGGTGTTGCTGTGGCTGTGGCAAAGATCGGCGGCTACAGCTTCGATTAGACCCCTAGCCTGGGAACCTCTATATGCTGTGGGTGCAGCCCTAAAAAGACCGAAAAAAAAAAAAAAAAAAAAAAAAACCTCAACCTCTGAGGATTGTGAAATCGTCTGGTCAAAGCATTTGGCCCCAAAGCAGCTAAACCTAAGTGAGAGTCCAAAGAAACGGAAATGACTTTGAAGAGTGATTTTGACTCTGCCTTTGCCCTGCCTCGCGAAATTACTATTATGCTTTCTACACCGGTAACTTGTCTGTTGGCCTTTTCTCTTAGGGACGAATGGTTCATTCATCAACGCCAGCCCTCCGGGACCCCACGCCTTTCACTCAGCTGGCATCTTGGTCACGGAACTCTGTCTCCAAGCCTGGGAAATTCTTATTTTCTGGGGTGGTCTGTTTAGAGCATCTTGGTGGAGGGGCTAAACAGTGCTGGGTTTGGACGTAGTTCCTGCAGGGTTCTCCGGGCGAAGATGAATGTTCTAGAGGAAGGGATTGATCTGACCAACCTCCCCTGAGCAAGCCCAGAAACTGGACGGGGGTGAGGGGGCCGCTTCTGCTGACGTCTTTGATTCCCCCCCCCCCACAAAGCATTCTTTCACCCAACGTCTTTCAGAGATGGAGACGTAATTGCTAGCTAGGCTTACAAATCGGAGGTGCGGTCCCAAAGCCCGGAGAACAGCTCACTGGAAGCTCGCAGGCTGGTAATGAGATTAAAGGCTCAACATTCAGAAATCACACAGAATAAAATGCATATTCAAGAAGCCGGAGATGGGACCCATGCGACCAAAAATATGGTATGCAAATACGTGTGTCTCTATTAGTCAGGGAAGGGGTGGAGAACAGAAAGAAAGCAATTCCGTGGTCTTTCTGTTCCTTAAAGAAAAATATGGAGGGTTGGAACCTGCTCTCCGCCCCCCCCCCGCCACCGCAAGAAGATGCCACCTCTCCGGGTCCCTGGCTGCCTCTGCGGAGTATGGACCGGTGGCTCTGGGGAGGTACGTGGGAAAGCACCCCCCACCCAAGCCTGGCTCTGAAGATGCCAGTGAACCACACGCCAGGGAGAAAAGGAGGCAAAAGAATAGCATGATTATTTTCATCTTTATCCTCTTGGTTCCCGTGGTTACTCTTCATCCTTTGGGAGCGCTGCCCGTGTCTTCCTAGCTCCTCCTTTCAGACACAATGCTCGTTAACTGCTGAAGTCATTAGCATACTTCAGCGAAAATTCCTACAGCAAACGTTTACCATGTGGTGACCATTCTTGTCATCAGAAGGATGGAACTGGAAGTTGGGGGCGTTCGGGTTCATAAAGGAGCACGTCCATGGCTTCTCTCCTTGCAGCATTTTTCCCGCTAAGTGGACAGGCTAGCCGAATCCAGGATGAGACATGCATATGTGAGTTGTACAAAGAGAACAGGAGAGGTTTGCTATGATCTAATGGGCTGTTGAAATTTTATCAGAGAGGTTCAAAAGAGGGGCCTCTCAAAGTGTCTCTCTGTAAGTGAGCACATCACCATGGAGAAAGGTCCCTTAGCCTGGGGAGAAAGCTCGTTCAGAAATGAATGGTCTAGGAGTTTCCGTCGGGGCTCATCCGTAATGACATTGACTAGGATCCGTGTGGATGCCGGTTCGATCTCTGGCTCCGTGGGTTAAGGATCCAGCATTGCTGTGAGCTGTGGTGTAGGTCGTAGACAAGGCTCAGATCCAGCGTGGCTGTGGCTGTGGCGTTGGCCGGCAGCTGCAGCTCTGATTCAACCCCTAGCCTGGGAGCCTCCACATGCTGTGGGTGTGGCCCTAAAAAGACCAAAAACAAACAAACAAACAAACAAAAGAAAAGAAAAGAAAAGAATAGTCTGATGTCTGTGAAGAAAATACCCCAAGCCTTGCCTCCAGGGAGCTTTTTAGAAAAGGTCTGGACAGCGCAGCCACCCACGAAATACAGTCAGGGCTGCTCCCGCTCACAGGTGCTACGGATTTCTCCTACTTTGAAATTAAACCGTGGTGGCATTAAAAATTGATAGATGAACTTATCAGAGGTACCAGATGATCAACTTCTAGAATGTCCTTTTTCCTCTCTCCCCGTCCTCAAGATTGATAACTCCTGATGTTGTGGGCTGACTAAATCCAAATTAAAAAAACTCAAACAAAAACCCTAACTAGCTGGTTACGTCCCAAGATCCAGAGGGATGCTTTATCTTTCCTAAGGAAGCCCCGCGTGTCCAGAAGAAGCCTGATCCCATGGAGGCGCCTCTCCCTCGGCGGACAACCTGGCATCAAAAATCTGCTGAATGCGGCGTTCGTTCCCTTCGTGGCGCGGTGGTTAACGAACCCGACTGGGATCCGTGAGGATTCGGGTTCGATCCGTCAGTGGGTTAAGGACCTGGCGTTGCCATGAGCTGTGATGTAGGTCGCAGAGGTGGCTCAGATCCTGCGTGGCTGTGGCTGTGGTGGAGGCCAGTGGCTGCAACTCTGATTCAACCCCTGGCCTGGCAACCTCCATATGCCGTGGGTGCGGCCCTGAAAAGCACAAAAATAAATAATAAATAAAATACAAATAAAAATCTATTGAATGAGCGGTGGAAACGGATGGACCTGTGATGAAGAGGGACTTTTACAGGGAGAGAGAGATCGTGTTGGGTAAATATTTTTAAAAAATTGAAGAGGAGGAGTGAAAAAAATAACACATGTAAAAAAATCACTGGTTAACCGGGTAAAGAGTCATAGCTTTTGCACCTGGATTTATAATCATGAATTGAAAAAGAAATAAAAAAGCCAAACCAAAAAACGATTCTCTTGAGATCACCAGCCAGGTCCTGGAGGCTTTTAGGAGTTTCATTTCCTTAGGAAGCGGGCTCATTCTTACCACGTTGTCATAGAAACGGTTTTTTTTAAAATGTTTTCCGGCCATTTTGCTGTTCCATGGAAGAACCTAGAGACCCACCAAGTTACTGGTTCAGAAGAGACAGAAAAGTCCCTTCCTGCTCCCTCGACCAACGCATTCGGATCAGTTCTTTGACTTGAGCGTTCCTGGAAGTGCCTTTTGTTTGAAAACCCTGAGCTGGTCCTCCCAGCCGGGAGCCAAGGCGAGGAAAAGCTCAGCTATTAGGGAGCAAGCCTTGCAGGCAGCAGGAGGTGGCCGATGCCAAGCTTCCTGTATGGCGAAGCATCTAATGGGATGTGTGTAAATATTTTTTACTCGCCTTATTAAAATGCTTTCGATTCTCTATGTGTATGGAACAGTTAGTTACACGGTCTCTAAACAACTAACGGAGGCGTACCCGTTTGCCTCTGAACCTGTGACTTCAGCAGAGTTTCCCCAGCCATCCTTTGCTGGTTTCCTAATCCCCCTGGGGTGGAAGGAGCCATCAGAGTGACAGAAAAGGAAGGAGTCTGCTTCCGCCCGGTGTCTGCCCCGTGTCCTTCGCTGTCAGTTTCTTTCTTTCATGCATTGTTTTGGAAGTCACGTCAAGCCCTTTTGGGAATGGAGCAGTTATACTCAGGAATTGAACCGCCTGTGCGTTTCTGTTCTAGGAAGGGCTGCGTTTCTTCTCACATGGGACTAAAATTGTGGGGATTAATGGGAAAACGATCTCAATTCCATTTTCTCTCCACGTGAAAGGTACCTACATGTCAAAGCCTGTTTCCCCGAAAGCGGCCAAAAGCAGCAAAATTAATCAGCAAGAGCTGTCATCACCGGAGACTAGACAGTGTCTAACTCCAGGAGGGCGCGGTTCTGGGTGTGAGGTTTGTGGAAATCACCTTGGCCCTTTGCCCTGAGCGGGCCCTTCCGTGTGGCCGCTGGCCACCACTGCAGGTAGACCAGTTCTCTCCAGGAGGAGGCGTTTAGCAGAACCATCCTGGAGGGGCTCTGTCGGTTCCGAGGGGGCAGCTACTTTGGGGGGGGGTACTGTCTTTCAAATGCAGCCCCCCTGCAGACCAAGAAAGCAGTCTCGCCTACTGTTGGACCGGGATCTGCTGACGGTGGATTTGGAGGCATCAAGAGTATAATCAGAATCAAAGGAGATGCCAGGCTGCCGAACTTTCAGTAGGTCATTAACCAGACGCGAAGCCTGGCAGAGCCGTCTGCAATGGCTTAGCTTCCCCACTGCAGCTCAGCCCCGAGCTGGTCCTCAGATTAGCACCGGTTTTCTAGCATCTGTGTATTTGGGGAGGTGGTGGGGGGAGGTGTCTGCTGTGCTCTCCACACACACACTCACGCCTCATGCTGACGGTCCATAGAAGCAACGTAAACAATTTCAAGGAAGGAGGACGCCCACGTGCCACGTGTCCTGAGCGCCTCCTCAATCCCGGACCCCATCAGATGTTTTCAGAAAGCAGAGCTCTCTGTGTCTCTTTAAATATGTATTTGCTTTTTTCCCCCCCCAGTCTTATGACTTCTGCTCTGGGCCAGCTGAGGCCAGGTTGTCTTGAATGTTTGCGTTAAGGCGCCCTCAGGAAAAGAAACTTCCATTAGTTTCCTGCCTGGGTGAGTGTCAGAACAATTCATCATAACAACAAATACAAATGTACCCACGTCTGTAAAAGTCAACTCCATGGACCAGACGTGGCATTGGCTCCGTCGCCCTGGGCTTTTCTCTGGTTTCAGTTCACTGAATGCTTTGTTCCCAGACAGAACTTCAGCCGCCTGGGTGAGGTGCTCGGAGTCTGCACACAACCGGAGAGCAGACCTTGGACAATTAGCTCAAATCTGCGGGATGTGCAGGCAACGGACGAAGTCCTCTGGCACCACTTGGAAGCCAATATCTGGGCCAACCGGAGAGAAGAGACGAGAATCAGAGGCTTTATTTGCAAAACCGTGCTGGCACCGTGTGCACATCTGGGAGTGAAAATAGAAATAGTCGCAAAAGCCCAAAGGAAATGAGAATGCGATGCTTTTTGCTTCAGGGAGGACGGTCACCTGGGACTCTTGGGCAAGACACCTGCAAGCACTATCTTGATGTACCTTGTCCCCCATTTCCTCAGATGGAGAAAACCCAGAATTGTGTCAAGAAGGCAAAGAGAGGGAGCTGTGGCTCAGCGGTAACAAATCCGACTTGTATCCATGAGGACGCGGGTTCGATCCCTGGTCTCGCTCAGCGGGTTTAGGATCCGTCATTGCCGTGAGCTGCCGTGTAGTCCAAGGACATGGCTCAGATCTGGCGTGGCTGTGGCTGTGGTGTAGGGCGGCAGCTGCAGCTCTGATTCGACCCCTAGCCCCGGAACTTCCATGTGCTGGAGGTGCGGCCTTAAAAAGAGAAAAAGACGAAGAAGGTGGCAGCGAGAAATCCTCCCTAGAAGGACGCTCCTGAGGTTCTGAAAGCAAGGCCGCAGCAGGGCCGGAAAGAGCTGATGCCTTGGAAAAGGGCAAAGGAAGAGCCTGGCACTGGGATGTGTGGGGGGAGCGTGGCGGGATGCTCGGGGAGGTGGGTGGGGAGGAAGGAGGGAGTGGGGCGCTGCCCCGTGGGAACCAAGACACACCTGCAGACCATGATTTGCAGGTGGTGAGGGCTGCTCAGTGCTCACTGGCCCGGAGACTCGCAGACACGTGCCTGCCCTCTGCCCACACGGCCACCTCTCCAGACACCCGCTGAGCCCCGGAACTGCCTCATAGTTCCTTTATTTATTTATTTATTTTTTCTTTTTGGTGCTACATGTGCTACACTCATGGCACAGAGAAGTTCCTAGGCCAGCGATAAAACTTGCACCACGGTAGTGGCCTGAGCTGCAGCAGTGACAATACCAGGTCCTTCACCTGCTGCGTCACCAGGGAACTCCATATTTCCTCTCTTGAATGACCCAAATCATGAAATTTCCCCCGAGAGTGGGTCCTCGCTTCTCAGCAAAGCAGCTGGGGACAAATCGAGCTCCTGTAGGTGGGGGGGCCTGAGTGGCCAAATACCAGCTCGCGTTATAGAGTTCTGCTCATTTTAATCAAATTTATGGAAACCGAATCCATCCCTACCTTTTCAGGAACATCTACCCCATAAAGTGAGGGGCAGTAGAATTCGGCCTCGGTCTCAACCAGGAGCTCTTGCTCACCTCGTGCCAAGTGGGCGGCCGGCGAGGTGAGTGGACAGAGCCCGCACTAGAGGGTCTCGGCCACCCGTGTGAGCAGGCTTCAGGGGGGCGAAGGGCAGTAGCTGCAAAGCCCCAGGAGAGAGACCCCCAAGAGGGCTGGACCGAGGCGGGGGTGGAGGATGGGGCTTGGGGCTGGGGGATGGGATGACGGCAGCTGTCCCAGGGGCCACGCGATGGTTCTGGAGTTGAACTCTGAGCCGGAAAGCCGTTGGAGGTAAACCACTTCAACCCACAGTTAGTAACTGAGTGTGGATCCAGGGCCTGCATGCCTGGGTCCCAGCTTTCCTGCTTTTTCTTCTCTTCTGCTCTAGTTCCCTAGGCCTCCAATTGTAATTTATGCATTTATATTGTACATATATATATATATATTTGTCAGATCAGCTTGAGTTTTTGGTGGAATCAGCTATGTCCTTCTATCTATCTAAGTACACAGTAAAGTTCTTAAAAGTATTGCTTGTTTGGGGGCTACCGTTGCTGGTTAATAGGAGCAGCTATGTCAGCCCAGAACAGGTAGGAGCAAAATTCAGGCATGGAGATTTTATCTCGATTCGGAATATAAGGAATGGAGAGCCTCACAGTAGCCACGATCCCTCATTTAATCTATAACCAGAGGGGCCTGAAGTTTGTCCTGATGGAATTGTTCTTCTAGAAACACCATAGTCCGGCTCCATGTCTCACACGGCAGCGGTGATGCCTAAATATTTCAATTTTGATCTTTCAGCTTTCCTTATTTTTCCCCGGTCGTTTTCACAGACTTGCTCACTGACTCTGCTCATGGCAGCTTACGGAAGCAGCTTGAGGCGTTCTCGTCGTGCGTGGTGCAGTGGAAACGAATCTGACTAGGAACCACGAGGCTGCGGGTTTGATCCCTGGCTTTAGCTCAGTGGGTTTAGGATCTGGTGTTGCCATGAGCCATGGTGTAGGTCGAAGACGAGACTCGGATCCCAAGCTGCCGTGGCTGTATCTTCGATTAGACCCCTAGCCTAGGAGCCTCTGTATGCCTCAGGTGCAGCCCTAAAAAGCAAAAAAAAAAAAAAAAAAAAGAAGCAGCAGCAGCAGCAGCTTGAGTGAAACTTTCTGTGAGCTAACAATGCAGAAATAATGCTTAACTTCAAGCCAAAAAATCATGTTAAATCAAAATAGTTGTGCATTTGAACCACTGGGACCTTGGAGGGGTGTGTGGAAGAGGTGGTTGCATTTGTCCGTGGGCTGTTTGCCCAATGACCACACACAGGTTATATATGTATTTTAAGACCAGGTAATGAATGCCAATGACTGAAAAGGGTAAAACTCCAGAAGCCCTTCCCAATGGGATTATTTAATGCTGTGAAGATGCTGATGCTCTCCAGCCGTTTGGGGCTTTCATGGTTGTGTTTTGTTTTTTTTCAATGTCACGTTAAAAATGTCGTCGTAAGTCTACGCAGACGCGTTCGGGGAAAGTCTGCTACTCAGGCCTTGAGCAGCCAAATCCCATCCTCAGAAAAGGGGCATTGTGGAACGGCACTCAGGTTGGCAAGAACCGCGGAGACGAGGTCATCAGGAACGGGGCTGGGATTCCGTGGGGGTAACAGGGAGGGGGGCAGATGTGAAGGAAAAGACAGAGTCAGAGAATTCCTGCCCGAGCGGGTCGCGGCGCTTTGGTGGCTCGACCCTACTTTACAGTCTGGAGACAGATGCAATGAACGTGGTAGGGGCTGCACAGCCCGCCCAGCATCTGCGGTGATACAGGAGCAGCCACCGTGTGGACAGGGCAAGCGGGAACCTGCTTAGATCAACCTCGGACTTGCCTTCGAAGGACTGCGGCAGTGATGCTTGCCGAAGGCATGACATCTGGAAAATGTCAAAAGCGCAGAGAGGAAACATTAGCCTGGCTGGGATCCTGTGTCTGAAAAATGGTCACCACGAACCCCTTGGAAGATGGTTTGCTCCCCGGGGTCTGGGTCTCTGGGAAAATCTGGACGATAAGATTGGGGCACCCTCCCTGGTGTCCACTGTTGGAAGTCGAGGGGTGGCGTCTTTGTGGTGGAAGGACAGTGGCCGATCGTTGGCTCCGTCCCTCCTTTCCTTACTCAATTCATTCAGCAGATACTTAGAGACTCTTTGTGCCCCGTGCCAGGCACAGTGGCAGGCGGTGGGTTCACACATATGAAGGAGCAGGTGCAGCCCCAAGCCTCATGGAGATGCAGTTCTAGCCAGGAAAACACCATCAGCCCGTCGTTGCCGTCAGGAACCGATGCAGACACCAGGGATGGTCCCGCTGTGTCTGCTGACACCATCTAGCCCCGCTTCGTCCGGTTGAGGCTGGAATCAGCCGTGCTACTCAGAGTGGCCAGCAGAAAATGCACTCAGGGACCTCCTGGGAACTCGGCAGATATGCAGATTCTCAAGCCCCACCCAGACCTCCTGAATCCAGATCTGCTTTTTCACAGGCTCCCAGGGGAGTCACAGGCCCATGAGGGCTTGAGATGCACTGGCCTAAAAGATCTGAGAATCAGCCGAAGGGAGGGGGCGGAGGGCGCAGGCCTGTCCGTCTGTGAGCCTGACGTCCACCACCGGCATGGGAGATGCCAGGAGCACGAAGGGAGGTGGGTGTGACTGGACCACAGCCGGGGCCCGGGTTCAGGTGCACTTCAGCCCCTCTTGGACCCCAGTTTCCTGGCCTGCAGGGGCAGCTATCCTGCCCTCCTTGTCCCTAAGGGCTGTGGTGAGGCTCAGACCAGTCAAGGGGTCTAGAATGTTCTGGGCCCTGAGGCCCCCCTACGACTATTCATTTGCAGAGAAAGAGGAAGAGTTATGTTTGCAGGATGCTCGCTGAACCAGCTTCCTTGTCCAGAACCACCCAAGAGGTGGTTTCTCAATGCAAATCATGGTGCTTCTGCAACGAGTTAACGGACTCATGCAAGCACAGGCAGTCATGGAAAAAACTTTTTTTTTTTTTTTTGGATGAACAGCTTAAATTATTTGTGTCAATTAGCGTTTTCATAGATTATCCTGGGTTGTACTGATAATTCACTTTCAGGCATGAGTACGTTCAAGACCATAATAAGCCCAGGCAGATACTGCAAGTGCTGTAACCACCTGCTCCTGTGCTGCTCACCTGTTTCCTGCTCAGGAACCATTTAGGCATGAATTGGGCAAAAAATAGCTCCCGGCGGGTGGGGCGGGGAGACTCTTTAGCCCCAACTTTGCGTATGGTGGAGATAGAGTGGGGGGAGGGTTACAAAGTGTTGAGCCTGTGGGGTCAGGGCTGCGCTGGACCTGCTCCAGCCTAATCTCACCTCCTGCCTTGAGCCTCCAGCTGCCTACTGTGTGGTCCGATGCAGCAGGGGTGGGACACAGAGGGTGACCTAGAGTGACAACCAACCTTTGCCCCTTACTCTTCTGGACCGTAAGGGTTAGCAAGAAATCACAGAGCTTAACGTCACCGAAGCCAAAACAAACAACCACAGAAGAAAAATAAACATCCCGTCAAAAGCCAGGGCCCTGCATTTCATGAAGTCTTTGATTCCCATTTTTTATTCTTAAGAATCAGATGGATGTGTCTGGTTTCCCAGGTGCTGGCCACACCCAGGCCGCCTCCTAGACACACCTGTGTAACCGGAGCCAGGCTTGGGAGATGGGCAGGTGACCCCAAGCGCTCCTCTTTGTTCCCAGCAACAACAGGTATTATGTGGCCTCGGGCACGGAGCTGCCTGATCAGCTTGATTTACAACCCGAAACCACCCCACCTCCTCCCGGTCTGTTCCTGAGGTTTACATAACACAGGTCCTGGGGTAGGACCTGTTCTCGCTGCCCAGAGTCAAGACTGGGGACATTCTGGCTCTGTACCTCCAGGTTCTCCAGGCGCCTAGATATCCCTTTAAAAAATTCTACAAGTTGGAGTTCCTGTTGCGGCTCAGCAGGTTGAGAACCTGACTGGTACCCATGAAGATGCAGGTTCTATCCCTGGCCTTGCTCAGTGGGTTAAGGGTCTGGTGTTGCTGTGAGCTGTGGCATCGGTCACAGATGCAGCTCAGATCCTGAGTTGCTGTGGCTGTGCCATAGGTCGGCAGCCATAGCTCCGGTTCGACCCCTAGCCTGGAAACTTCCATATGCCACAGCCATTAAAAAAAAAAATTCCACAAGTAATATGTGCATTCATGCAATTCAGAAATGTCTATAAGAACTACCGATAAGGCAAAAGTCCCTGTGGACACTCTTGCACCTTGACTTTGTTCTCACCACCTCAAAGGCATCCTTAGGGATTTGGCAGGCCTCTTTCCTAATTTAGCATTTTTTTTTTTTTCTTTTCATGTCTATCTGTATCCCTATGCTGAACCCAGCAGTCATTTTCATGGACAGTTTTTCCACTGACATTTTATCTTATTTTATTTTATTTTAGTCTTTTTTGTCTTTTTAGGGCCGCACCCGTGGCATATGAAGGTTCCCAGGCTAGGGGTCCAATTGGAGCTTAGCCGCCAGCCTACGCCACAGCCACAGCAATTTGGGATCCGAACCGCATCTGCGATCTACACCACAGCTCACAGCAATGCCGGATCCTTAACCCATTGAGCGAGGCCAGGGATCAAACCCACAACCTCATGGCTCCTAGTCGGATTCGTTTCTGCTGCACCACGATGGGAGCTCCATGGATAATTTTTCTTAATAGATTTTTTAAGTCTTTATCAGGGAGTTCCTGTTGTGACTCAGCAGTAATGAACCCAACTAGGATCCATGAGCATGTGGGTTCGATCCCTGGCCTTGCTCAGTGAGTTAAGGATTCCTCGCTGCTGTGAGCTGTGGTGTAGGTCAAAGATGCAGCCTGGATCCTGCATCACTGTGGCTGTGGCTGGCAGCTGCAGCTCTGATTCGACCCCTAGCCTGGGAACTTCCACATGCTGCAGGTACAGCCCTAAAAAGCAAAAAAAAAAAAAAAAAAAAAAAAAAAAAGTAAAAAGTCTATATCAATGCAAAGGATTAAAAAGTGGCAGGTCATTGCATTTCACTCTGAATTTCTGTAATGATTAGTGACTTCTGAGTTGTTATTTTTAACTCTCTAGTTTCAGGTGTCTTTAAACAAACAAACATCCTGATAGGAAAATGCTTCCTTCTCTTCAGTGACCAGAAGCGCCGGGTGCAACTGAAGGGCAGCCTCACAAAGTCAGGTCTCCTGGGCAACAGGGAACGAAGCCCGGATTGTTCCTAGAAAAGACTGTACAGGAGGCATAAAAGCACCGTAATTCTGGCTTTAAAGTCGAAGAGCCACTGCTCAGCCCAGGGGCAGTGAGAGGAGGCAACGTGCCCACAGAGGTTGAGGATGGGGCTTTGTGGGAAGAGGTGAAACTCTGCCCTGCCTGGCTCCCCCCGCAGCCTCCCTCCGCCCCTCCTGCGACTAGGTGGCCAGTCTCTCAGTCACCAGCACTTAGTGACCGCTGCCGCATGGCGGGGTCCCCAGGCGGTGGAAAACACCTTCTCTTCCCAGTTTACACGGAAAATGGGAGGTAAAGATAAACTTGGATGATGAACTTTGAAGACAGGATAAGGGCAAATCACTGAGTAAAACGTGTGTGTGTGTGTCTGTGTCTGTGTGTCTGTGTGTGTGTGTCTGTCTCTCGGGAAACGGGAAGCAGGGGTGCGCACCTCTCGGTCTGGATTGAATCAAGTCACCGGCAACCTGCCCCGGCCCCAGTCCTTTCTGCGCCCAGGCTCTTTCTCCACCGCCTGGGGCGGGGTGAGGTCCCTGCAGCCTCTGGAACCAACTTGCAGTTCTTGAACTAACTTCCGATTCTGGACCTATCGTTCGAAATTTCTTCCCAATTAGGAACAGCGTGAGGAGCAGGCCGCTGTGAACCAGAGTTCTGCAGGCGGGCGGCTTCCCCGGGTCCGCTTCCGAAATCCCCTCGCTCACCTAGGGCCCCCGCTGCCGCGGGGATGCTCTTTCCCACCGCGGGTCGGTCCCACTTCTCAGCAGGGAGGTCCCCTCTCCTTTTGGAGGGCGGCCCCTCGGCTGGCTGGCGCGGGCCTGTCTGTCCCGCCGCGTCCCCGTCTGTCTCCAGCCGCGTCCGGGCCAAGGCCAGGCAGCGGCGCGACTGGAATGCGCGGGGGCCGCGGGGCGGGGGCCGCCCCAGCCCGGCCCGGCCCAGGGTGGATGGGGGGGCGGCGCGCAGTGGAGAACCTGGCAGACGGTCCCGGCGCCAAGTCCCCGGAGCCCGTGCGCCCCGCCCTCGCCCCCCGCCCGCACACGTGCCACTGCCACCCCCTCGCGGGCCGGGTGGGGCGCGCAGGATCGAGAAACGGAAAGACAAGAGTCTCCCCAGGAACCCGGCGGGCACAGGCCGGCCGGCCCTCCCACCCCCAGTCTCGTCCAGTCCGGGCCGGCGGCTCGGGACCCGGAGCGGAGGGGGGAGGCGGGAGGCGGGGCCGGCGCTGGGGTTTCCGCCCCGCCCGGCGGCCGGGGGTCCCCGCGGCCCCAGCAGCGCGGGCTCGGGAGGCGGCGCGGGGCGCGGCGGCCAGGCCACCCCTCCGCGCGCGGCGTGTCCTCTTGCCTGGAGGCGGGGAAGGCGGAGGCGGCCGCGGCCTCGACGTCGGCGACCGCGCCGCCCGCGATGGGAAGTGCCTTATAAGCCTCGGCTCGGCCGGCCCCGCCGCTCGTAGCCTCGCCCTCCGGGAGAGCGCGCGGAGGCCCGGCCGACATCCGCAGACCCGCTCCGCCGCGACCCCGGGCCGGGACGGACCCGGACTCGAGCAGGCCTCCTACCGACCCGGTCTCCGGACGGAGCCCAAACGGACCCCGGCCCCAAGTAGACCTCGGAGGGGCGCCAGCCCGGGACTGAGCCCGGGCAGACCCTGACCGACTCCGGCTCCGGACAGATCCCAGGTCTCTTCGACTCTGGACAGACCTCGGACGGACCCCGGCGCCGGACCGACCCCAGGCCGGGCAGACCCCGGCTCCGCGCAGATCCCGGACCGATCCCGGCGCCGGACGGACTTCGGGCGGACCCCGGCCCTGGATTGACCCCGGCTCCGCGCAGATCCCGGGCAGATACAGGCGCCCGACGGACTCTGGGCGGACCCCGGCCCCGGGCTGCCCCCGGCCCGGGCGGGCGCGCCCCCTGCCGGCCGGGGCATGCGCGGCCCGCGGCATGGCCTCGGCGGTGTTTGAGGGCACGTCGCTCGTGAACATGTTCGTGCGCGGCTGCTGGGTGAACGGCATCCGCAGGCTCATCGTCAGCCGGCGCGGCGACGAGGAGGAGTTCTTCGAGATCCGCACCGAGTGGTCGGACCGCAGCGTGCTGTACCTGCACCGCAGCCTGGCCGACCTGGGCCGCCTGTGGCAGCGCCTCCGCGACGCCTTCCCCGAGGACCGGCCGGAGCTGGCGCGCGCGCCGCTGCGCCAAGGTGGGCGCGGGCCCGGCCTCGGGGGCTGGGCTCTCGGGGCACTGGGTGGGAGTCGGGGACCGGGGGGAGGGTGCGGGCTCCTTCGACGTGCAGGGAGAGGGGCTCCGCCTTCCCCCAGGCGAGGGGCGCCCGGGCCGCAGTGGCAGCGGCAGGAATCCGCACATCGGCACCGTGGCCCCTGGCCGAGGCTGGTTGCCTTGACCATCACCAAGGTCAACCACCGTCCAGCGCTGGCCGCGGCAGGAGGGGCGGGGGGACGTTTGGGAGAGTTCAGCGCAGCGTCCGGCGGGGGTCGCGCCGTGTCTGGCAGCCCCTTCGCGGTCCTAGCCGGGCAGGGCCGCGCCCCTTGTCCCTGCTGACCGACGTGCGAGGTGCCACGTGGCCTCTGTCATTCCAGGAGGGGCCCCGCGGGGTGCGTCCGCATTCGGGTTTGATTAACCCTGGCCGCCTCCTCCCGAGCCTTGTGACTTTCCTGGCTCTTGGGGACTCGAGTTTCAGAGAACTGGGTGGCTTCCCACTTCCTACTCGCGGGCTGGCGTTTGGAGGCCGCGGAGAGGAGGTTGGAGGGGAGGAAGCCAGACCCGAGGTTGAGAAGGAGGGACTGGGTCAGCCCCCCACCACACCTGTGCGGCCACCTGCAGCTCTGAGACTCTGTGACGCCTCCCAGAGCCGTCCTTTAAGCAGGGCCTGGGCACTTTTGGGGGCACTTCCTGAAGAGACATAGTTTACGGAGGGTCCCCATTTACCGAGGGTCTCCGAAGCTGCCTGTCTGCCTGAGGTCTTGCGGTCTCCAGCCCCCCTGGTGACAGCCTCACCCCAGCCTGTGAATTCTGTGGATAATTAGCTCATTCTCATGACACATCCTCTGGCAGATGCGTCACTTGGACAGGTTCCCGAAGCCAGAGGGTTTGCAGGCCCTGAGTGAGACCGCCTGCTCCTGGCCTGGCACTTGTGGCTGCTCTGGGGGTGGTTCAGTAGCGTTTCAAGCAGGGCAGCAGTTTACCTTGATTTACTCCTTGGCTGTGTGAGTTATTATATTTTTAATTTAGCAAATGAAGGTCCAAGCCCAGGAAACTTAGACTGAAGGAACAATTTGCTCAGTGACTTGTGTCCTTTCTGGAACAAGGTGGGGTGAACAAGCAGGAGCCCCAGAGCCTGGGCAGAGAGCCTGCCGTCCCTGCCCTCCCCTCTGCCCCCCCCCCCCCGTCCCTCTCCTGCTCCATATCCACCCCCCCAGCCTTACTTTGTTGGGGACCCAGCTCGGCTGTGACCCGGGGCGGGCTCTGGAAATCCGCTCCCGTCTGGCCCCTCCCCCGCAGCACAGTCCCCGATGCCCACTTGTGAGAACAGAGGTTCATGCCCCGTGTCCCACGTAGTGAGCCCTCCGTGACTGTGGCCTTCGTTGTCCCCCTTAATGGCTGCTGGCTGCCGGGGTTGTAGATGGTACGGAGGAGGTGTAGCTTTGGTCGCCTTGGGGGCTGGTGGGGACACCGCCTCATCCAGAGCAGAAGGCAGGTGTGCGTGAGGCACATGACCTGCCCTGCACACGCGCCTGGCTCTGTCCCTCTGTGCGAGTTGTGCCGGGTCCGTTCTGGGTTTGGGAGGTGTCAGCGCACAGTCCCCCACAGAGGGGGCCCTCCAAGGAGACAGGGCCAGGAAGAGGGGACCCCCAGGGAGAAACCAGATGCTAGGGGATACGAGAGCTGTTTCCAAGTGTCTGAGAAGGAAAATGAGAAGTGAGTGTTAGAGGAGGTGGGGGCACAGGGGGGGTCGCGGCTGTTAGATGCGGGTCTGGGTTGCGTGTAAAGCCTGTGCCGACAGCCCTGGTGGGACGGGGAATCGTTGTCCTGGCTGGAGGCCTGACCGGAGGGGGCCTCCCCCAGGGCCAGCTCAGCTCAGCACCGGGGAGAGGTGAGGGCGGCCCCGGGGCCCCAGGAGGGGGCATCCATCCCCTGCTCTGGTCCTCGGGTCTCCGCTGGGTGGCACGCTGGCCCTCCCCCGGCACCACCCGAGTTCCCAGCCTCCTCCTCCTCCTCTTTCAGCTCCCTTTAATTCCGGGAAAGTTGTTTTCTAAGTAGAATGTGTCTCCGTTATGTAAAGGAAGATCCCACCTTTTTCCAGGCTGATTAATGATTTGCATGAAAAGATTGGATGCACAGGCCCTACCCGCCAAAGGCATCAGATGCGTGTGGTGCTGGAGAGGCCGTGTTCTCAGTGCCACTCGGCATCGGATCCCTTCCATTAAAACTCACCGAGTAGTTCTGGCCTGGCTTAGACTGGCAGGCTTGTCTCATCAGAAGCTCTGTGGACACTTCCGGGTTCCACAGGCTGAGCGGGCAGCAGGCCGGTCACTCTCATAAATGTAGGACCGAAGACCTGCAGAGGGTGGGGAAGCCTCGGCCCCCGCCTGCATCTTCAATTCGCTGTGCGGTCAGGCAGGTGCACAGCCTGTGTCTGGGGCCCCGGAGCACTGCCGTGGGAGCAGGCGTGGCGGGGGCACGTTCCCTCTGATCCACGCACGCGTGGGTGCTGGCCTTGGCCACACATAGTTTCCAGGTGGCATGTGGGCAGAGGTCTTTAACCCCTGTGTGGCCTGGCGGCGCAGGGCCCTCTGTCTGGGCGGAGCGCGGGGCCTGTCTGGTTTCTGTTCTTCTCCTTGGTGCCTTGGCCTCTCACCTCTGCACCCGGCTCTGACACACCCACCCTCCATCTCTCGTCCCCCTGCCCGAGGGGACAGAGGTGCCCTTTCTGCTTTTTCCACACAATGACACAGGCGGGGCCGAGTCTGACTTAAATCTGCTCTATGTAATATTTAACGTGGTTCAGGGTTTCCTGACCAGACGTGGCGAGCTCTCTTGCCCGCCGCGGCTCTCACAATTGGGAAGGTTTACTTTAAGACAGACGTGCAGGAGTTCCCGTCATGGCTCAGCGGTAACAAACCGACTAGTATCCATGAGGACACAGGTGGGATCCCTAGCCTTGCCCAGTGGGTTAAGGATCCCGCCTTGCTGTGGTGTAGACAGGCAGCTGTGGCTCTGATTTGGCCCCTGGCCTGGGAACCTCCTTATGCCACAGGTACGGCCCTAAAAAGACTAAATAAATGAATAAATAAATAAATAAACAAATAAAAGACAAATGTGCAGAATTTCCCCAATGACTGTTTGGGGCTCTTGCACTATTTTGATTTTTTAAAAAATAATGCCCATTCCAGCACTGCAGCCCAGATTCTACTTCCAAAGTAGTCGGGTGATCTTTGATTCCTGATGACTGAAAAACCAACATTTTGGTTTTTTATTCGCTCACCAAGTGCCCAGTGGGTGCCTCCCCTGTGCTGAGTGTCGCCTAGGTTCTGGGGACACAGCAGCAACTAGAACAGACACAAAACCTCTGCCCTTGTGAGTCTCTTCTGGGCGAGAGATATCCAGTGATAAAGATAAGTTACAAAATTACCTGAGCTGGGTGTACATGTTCAGAAGAGAAGAAAAGTAGGAAAAAGAGTTGCTATGATTTGTCGGGGTCGGGGCGGGGGACCTCACTTTCAGATGGGCTGGTCCAGGAGGGCTCAGAGGAAGTGACCTGGGAGTCAAGACTGGAGGAAGCAGGGCGTGAACTCTGTGGATACTTGGAGAATAGCTTCCAGGCAGCGGCCAGAGCAAGTGCAAAGGCACTGAGGCCAGCGTGTGCCCAGTGGCTCTAAGTAGTGAAGAGCCCATTGTTGCTGGAGGGGAGAGAGGGGGGTAGAGGAAGTGGGAGGTTGGGGGTGGGGAGTGGACAGTCCGCTCAGAGTGGGGCTCTTGTTCAGAGGTGGGCAGCTTCCATCAGAGAGCTCCCAGCAGGGTGTGGCTTGATGTGCCTGCTGGGCACTCTGGCTGCTGTGCTGAGCAAGGCTGGGCGGAGGATGGGGGGAGGCAGGGAGGCAGGGAGGCAGGGGAGGTGTGAGAAGAGGTCAGGCTGTCTGACCTTTCCCTGGAGAGAGAGCGCGGGCTTTCCTGAGAGACCAGACGTGGCTGTAGGCGTGTCGGGGCCAACACAGAAGGCCTGCAGGAGGAGCTGGTGGAGGGCCCAGCTTCCAACGTGGTACGTTGGCCTCTTCTCCAAATAAGGCCCCTCCCGGAGAGCCCTGTGGGGGTGCCGGGGTAACGTCTGTTCACCTTCAGCACCGATGATGGTCTGCCTGCATCCTGCAGACCGGCTAGTAGATTTGAGATGGAGGACCAGGAAGGGAGGTGTCCGGAACCTACCAGAGGGGCCTGGGCACAGGCCACCAGCCGGACTCCACCCCGTCAGCTCTAGGGGACCAGCGCTCTGCTCTCAAAACAAGGGGGGGGGTGGCGATCGCCACCTGATGTGGGGACAACTGCAGAGCCCCCCAGTTTACGTGGTGCAAGTGGCTGAAAATAGAGCAGAGGCTGCACCCGGGTCAGGAGCAGATCAGAGGTCACCTCTGACCAGCCCGCTGGGCCCTGGGGCAGGGGGGCCAGAGCGGGGCCTGGGGTCCTGCCTCTCACAGCCCCGCCCCAGGTCCGCCTCCCTGCCGGGGCTCCTGCCCCTTCCAGGGGGGACCAGGTTTACCTCTCTGGGCGTTTGGGTGCTCGCTCGATTCAGGGACCTGGTTTTGAGTCTCTTCCGTGTGCAGGCTCCCGGCTGGGGCTGCCCTGCCCGTGTCCCGGGTCTGGTGCGCACCCGCCGCCTCCTGGGAGCCCGCCGCTCCCTCTCGCCCTGATGTTTTCTGCTCTAACCTTGTGCTCTGCAGCTGCTCAGGCTTCGCTCGGGGCTCCCTGCCCGGAGCTCCGGGCCTCTCCTCCCTCCAGTGTGCCGTAGCCCCATGGCCTCACCCGTCAGGGCTCAGGCTGTGCTGTGAGCCCTGTGACCTGGGCTGACACTCAGCTAGGGGAGGAGTGGCCTGGAAACCTAGGGACAAGCTTGCAGAGCCTCCAGGCCCCTTCCCACCAGGTGTCCAAGGAGGGAGAGGCTTGGTTCAGCCTCTACCTTGGGACCTGCTGGCACACCTGGTTGCCCTCGGCCTGGCCCCCTGGGACGTGGTCCTTCTCTCTTTTTAAAATAAGTCTGGGCCTGGTGGGCTCCACTGTCTGGTCTTATAACCATTTTCCCAAAAGGCAGAAGGTATTTCAAAGTGAGGGAGATGGGGCGTGGTGACAGTGACCCCAAGCCAGTGAGACACGAGGAGCAGGTGGCCTCCTGGGGGAGGCTCGGACTGGAGCCGCAGGGTGACCACAGGCCCGGCCCCTCTGAGCAGGGCATCCCTCAGGGTGCCGCCTTGGGGCTGCAGCTGTCACAGCAGGGTCGCTGGGGGACCGTGAGCATGGGCACGGTGTCACCAGGGGTTGACACTGTCATCCCACTGAAATCATGTTTATTGACGTCTTTGTTCACGTTGACTTCCTTGGGTGATAGGAGGCGTCCAGTAGCCACTTTTTCTTTTCTTTTCTTTTTTTTTTTTTTTTTGGTCTTTTTGCTATTTTTTGGGCCGCTCCTGCGGCATATGGAGGTTCCCAGGCTAGGGGTCTCATCGGAGCTGTAGCCACCGGCCTACGCCAGAGCCACAGCAACGCGGGACCCGAGCCAGGTCTGCAACCTGCACCACAGCTCACGGCAACGCCGGATCGTTAACCCACTGAGCAAGGGCAGGGACCGAACCCGCAACCTCATGGTTCCTAGTTGGATTCGTTAACCACTGCACCACGATGGGAACTCCCAGTAGCCACTTTTGCTCGTCACCCCTCAAGAGATGGTCCCTGTGTCCCCAGGGCCTTGACCAGAATCCTCCTGGTGATGGCAGAGGTGACCGGGCCAGGCTGCGTGTGACTGAGGAAGAGCTGCCGTGGGGCGGAGCCTGCGAGGGCAGCCGGGCTCCTTGCTGCGCTGGCGTGAGGTCTGCCTCCCCGCCTGCCCTGCGCTTGGCGGGCTTCCTGCTGTGTCTTCCTGGCCTCTCAGGGGACAGCTGTCTGTGTCAGCGTCAGCTTCGTGTCCATCGTCCTGGCCAGGGTGGGGGGCAGGGCTTGTCCACCACCTGACAGGTGCCTGGCACAGCCGAGTGCAGACAGGGGCTGAACGCCGCCGTCCCGGGGCTTGATGGCAAAGGATAACCTGCCCGTCACGCTCTCAAGCTAATCAGAGTCCCCGCTTCTGGAACAGCGGCTGCCTGTTCAGGAAACAGATGCTTAGGAAGGAGGAATTGTTGACAGTTTTTCTGGAAAATTTAAAATATCTTATTCCCCAGGAGTTCCTGTTATGGCTCAGCAGTTAATGAACCTGACTAGTATCCATGAGGACACAGGTTCGATCCCTGGCCTCGCTCAGTGGGTCAAGGATCCAGTGTTGCCATGAGCTATGGTATAGGTCGCAGACACGGCTCGGATCACGCGTTGCTGTGGCTGTGGTGTAGTCGGCGGCTTCAGCTCCAATTTGACCCCTCGCCTGGGAACCTCCACATGCCATGGGTGCAGCCCTAAAAAGACAAAAAAACTTGTTCCCCACATTTGTATCACGCTCAGCCTTTAGGAATATGTATTCCTTGTGCAGGCAGGATACCCGCCTTCCTCCCCTCGCCCCAGCGCCCGCTCCTCTGGACAGTGTGTGGATGGACCCTTGGAGTGTAATTTCTTATTTGACTCAATTTGAAAGTTCAAGTTCACGTCTCAGAGTTTCCCTGGGGCTGTCATGGGTCTCCTCTTAAGAGATTCGTGTTCTTTGGGTAACAGGCACACCTTGCCCATTGACCCGAGAGGCATCTGTCTTCACGTGCAGAATTACGGGGGCAGAAGGCACTGGGGCAGATTCAGCCCCACGTCCGTCTGTCCCTGGCGGCTGGGACAGTCACCAGACATGGTCATTTGGAAGCAGGATGTGGGACCCTGGTCTCTGTACTGAGGATTCTGTCTCTTGCTCTCGTGGACTGATCACGTGTTCAGTTTGGGTTCCTAGAGGATGGGGTGTCCGTGTTTGGATAAAGGCACTAACCCTGGGACAGATGGAAGCTCTTTGTGTTCTGAGTTTTCAAGGGCACCCTGGCTGCTCTAGGCTGAATTAATTACTTAATGTTTGTTTTTTCATTTTTAAAAATTTTGTTGTAGTTGATTTACAGTGTTGTAATAATCACTGCTCTACAACAGAGGGATTCAGTTACGCGTGTACACAGTCCATTCTCTTTCTCGAGGCTGAATTTAACCCAAAAGAGGTGTGAAATTGACACACTGAAATTTTAAGTCCTCTTGTCAATCTTTTGGCTTCAAATTTTTAACCATTGTGGTCCGTACCAGGATACGTTTCTCACGTCATAAACTGTGGAGTGAAATTTTAAAAATCAGGTTATGGGCGTCCCCTGGTGGCTCAGTGGGTTAAGGATCCAGCATTATTGCTGCTGTGGCACGGGTTCCATCCCTGGTCCTGGAGCTGCTACATGCTGTGGGTGTGGCCAAAAAACTGAGATCATGCAGGTGATTATGATTTATCAGAAATTAGAGAACGTCCTGAGGCTGTGACGTCTTCCGAGTTAAGTTTTCTGAGAGGAGAGAGAACGTGGATGTGGCGCGGCCCCTTTCGCGAGCTCCTGGCGCCCTCTTATGGCAAGTCCTGGAACTACAGTCGTAACCAAGAGGGGTTTGAACTTTTCTGTTCAGGGGTGCAAATTCACAACTTTTGCCTGCCTGTAGATTTTACAATTGATAGAATTTGCACCAGAATGATAGAATTGCATTGTTTCCTCGGTCCTCACCGCACCCCAGCAAAGCATGGAAGCAGCAGGCGCGTTACACATTTATTAAGGCGGAAGTACATCTTGAGGGATGGCGAGAGAGACTGCACGTGTTCCAGTGGCTTTGGTAGCCCCAGGCCGCGGACCTGAGGGGGACCTGATTCTTCCCACCCGGGCCCACTCTGCATGCATAAGGGCTGCGTCTTGACTCCTCTTGGTCTGGAGGCAAGTTTTGCTCCTCCGCCTGGTCTTTAGGGAACCAGGTGACACAGAGGCAGGGAGAGGAGTCAGGTACCTTTCCTAGCAGGGGTAGGAGGCAGGCCAGGGTGCTCAAGGTGGGCCAGGGGACGTGACAATGAGACATGATAAGGGTCTGATAATTCTTGTCCTGGCTTTGGGCTTCATCTCCTTGAAGGGACTTTGAAGCCTGTAGCAGAATTACGATCTCAGATAGTAAAATGGAGTCACACAAGGTCCCCACAGAGCTTTTGTTCCATCCACATCAGGAATGCAAATGTTGAAAGTTCTAGATAATCCTAAATTATTGCACTTAAGCACGTCTTTGAAAATGAAGTTTCAGATCGTTCCTGTAAACAACTGACATTTGGAAAAGCTCTGCCAGTCGTCAGGAGCCATCAGGGGAGTTCCCGTCATGGCTCAGCAGTAATGAACCTGACTGGTAACCATGAGGATGCTGGCCCTGCTCAGCGGGTTAAAGATCCGGTGTTGCCGTGAGCTTTGGTGTAGGTTGCAGATGTGGCTTGATCTGGCGTTGCTGTGGCTGTGGTGTAGGACAGCAGCTGTAGCTCCAAGTCAACCCCTAGCCTGGGAACCTCCATATGCCCAAGGGTGCATCCCTAAAAAGACAGAGACACACACACACACAAATAGCTAAAGCCCTTCAGTCACAAAGGAAGGACACAGCAGGTAGAAGAGAAAGTCACCAACTGCAGGCTGCTAGCCTAGGGCATCCATATGCCATCTGTCCTTGGTGACAGCGCGGGGCCCCAGATGTGAGTTCTGCTCACACCCCACCCCTGGTGCTGTCATTTCGAGAATTTGTCCTGATTTGGGCGTTACCAGCAGGTGTTTTGGCTCTGATCCGTCATGAACTTGAGAAACCTGATGGGAGGGACCTCAGTGAGCTTTGAGAAGAAATTTTAAAGGAAGATTTATTTCATTTCTGTGCTGTGGCCCCGGAAGAGAGTTTCGAGTCTGTTGGTTGGTTGGTTTGGTTAAATGTTTTCCTTTCACATGTAACATCCCGTCTGTACGATGGGAAATGCTTTTAAAAAACCAAAGGAGGGTGCTTTCCAGCCCAGGAGAGGCGTAGGACGTGGGCGTTGGAGTCGGAGAGGACCAGGACGGTGGGCTGGGCTCAGACCCCGAGGGTCTGTGGTCCAAGCCTACAGAGTAATGTCTCCAGAGGCCCGACCAGGTCCTTCTTGCCTTTCTCTCCTTCATTCTGGAAAGCAGGTCACCAGGAGGATAAGGTTGCCAGATAAAACACAAGACACCAAGTGCGTCTGAATTTCAGGTAAACAGTGAATCATTTTTAGTTTGTCTGATCAATTGCATTATTCATTGTTTATCTGAAATGCACATCAAATTAGATGTCCTTTGTCTTTTGCTAATTCTGACAACCCTAAGAGAATGAGTGCAGAGCAGAGTGCATTTATCAGAATGAAGGGTACCCTGGTGCTTAGAAAGCTAAGCCTGGGCTAGCGTGCTTTACATCCTGTAAAATGGGTATAACTATTGTGTTTGCATTGATGGACAAGAGACTAATCTCCATGTAAATTGTACCTACAAAACATAAAAACGCATCGTCTGTGTCATAAAGTCAGTTGATTTAAGACCAGTATTCTAGATGCCATAAAGGTTGAGACATGCCGGTGCTTTCACTTGTCTTAGAATAAAGAAGCACTTTGTGGGGTGATTTATAGACTCGTCCTCTCCCTAGAAACCCTTCAGAGGATTTTGCATCTTCTCTCCTTCCCTCTGTTCCTTGTCCACAGCAAGCAGGCAGTCATGGAGCGGTCTGTGCGTGCGTGAGAGTGTGTGTGTGTGAATCTGAAATGCGCATCCTGAGACCTGCACCTGCTGCTCTCTCTCTTCCCTCTTGCTGCCCCAGCCTGCAGGGTGGTGGGAGGGCTGGACAGCCCAGGCGAGATGGGGAGAAGGTGGCCTAGTGCCCCTGTCTGGTGACATCTGGGATCCTGCTGGAGTGCCAGCTCGGGCAGTGTGGGCAGGGGCCCTGTGCCCGTGTGGCTGAGGAGGGTGGGCAGGATCATACAGTCCACTGACGAGCAGGGCCCCCAGTGACTGGGTCACGGGCGTCCGGCCTGTGCTCCCGGAGGTTGAGGGATGGATTCTTGGCCTTGACCGACTCTGGCTGGCACAGTGAAGAACCCCGGCACAGCCCAGGCCTTCAAAACCCCTCCTGCCCCGTGTCTGGGGCGCCCCTGGTTCCCAGGGCCCACGAGGTCTGGGCCTCTTAATTTCAGCCCTGTAGTTTGGGCAGCTAATTTTCTCACTACATGGACTTCAGCGAGTTGCCTGCAACGTGAACAATGCTTTGCCCTGTAAAATAAAAC
The DNA here is from genome assembly GCF_054392235.1 of Sus scrofa. Taxonomy (NCBI): domain Eukaryota; kingdom Metazoa; phylum Chordata; class Mammalia; order Artiodactyla; family Suidae; genus Sus; species Sus scrofa. The sequence continues at coordinate 2,270,434 of NC_139389.1, read as the reverse complement.
CAGCTCTTCTGAAACCTGAGATTCGGGGCCTGAAAATAGTTCAGGATCCGCCTCTGTGGTTTGGTCGTCGTCACGGGGACGGGTGAAACGTCCCGGGGAGTCTGAGTTGCTCCCTGCCTGGCAGCGCTCTGAAGGGTACGCGCTGCACCCTCCGGGGGAACAGAAACCCACCCCGGGTCTCGGGCTGTTAGTGCTCTCACTTCAGGGACAAAACACTGCACTTCTAGTAGCCAGTGAGGCTTCTGGTCACTGAACAAAGGGGGAAGCTCAGATTCCTGGAAGGAATCCGTGAGTCGTGTCTATGTTGGTTTTCTCTGCTAAAGACATAACTTTTCTCTTCCAAACCCAGCATTTAAATGATGTCTATCTATGGGCCCTGCTTACATGGCCCTGTGGTCATTGCAGCTGTGTCATTGGGGGTGGGTGGGTCCTGGGCCACTTCCCGGGGCTGCAGCTGCCACGCTGGCGGGGGACGGAGCTGGCCAGGCTGTTCCGCCTGGAGGAGCGTCTGATGGGCTCCCTGTGGCTTTCCGTGGACAGCATGAGGCCAAGGCTGTCTTCCCAGATAGCTTTTTCTTTTCAAGGCCACACCTGCGGCATATGGAAGTTCCCGGGCAAAGGGTCAAATCAGAGCTGCAGCTGCAGGTCTACAGCCACAGCCACAGCAACACGGGATCCGAGGTGCATTTGCAACCTACAGTGCAGCTCCCGGCAATGCGGGATCCTTAACCCACCGAGCAAGGCCAGGGATCAAACCCCCATCCTCATGGATATTAGTCAGGTTCTTAACCTGCTGAGCCACAATGGGAACTCCTTCCTGGACGGCTTTTGTGGAGGGTGACGGGGCGGCGGGTGCCGGCTGCGGGATGCGGGGGCTGCTGGTGGTTCCGTGTGACGTCGGGAGCGCACTTCCTGGTCCTGCTGTCTGACCGAGGCCGTTCTGTCTCCATCCAGGTCTGGTTGCCATAAAGGATGCTCACGACATAGAGACCAGGCTTAATGAGGTGGAGAAGCTGCTCAAGACCGTCATTGGCATGCCCCGGAAGGTGGGTGCGGCCGGGCTGGGGCGCCTCCCAGAGTCGGGCACGGGGGCGGGTGTCCCCCGGAGGCCTCGGGACTCCAGGGGCTCGGGGTCCCGCCCGGGGAAGAGGAAGCGGAGGGCGCGGTTTACGGTGGCGTGCGGGGGAGGGGTGTGGCGCGCTGGCACAGCCCGGGCCCTCGTGGTTCCCACTGTCCCCGTCCCGCCTGTGCCCGGGCCTTGCCCGGAGCCTGACAGATGTGCGGTCAGTCCCGTGGCCGCGGGCGCAGGCGTCCCACGGGCCACCTCGAGGGGCGCGTGTGGGACCACGGCCGTCTCTCCCCAGTACTCCAGGTCGGAAGTCGTGCTCACCTTCTTCGAACGCTCTCCCCTGGATCAGGTGTTAAAAAATGACAACGTCCACAAAATTCAGCCCAGCTTCCAAAGTCCGGTGAAAATATCGGGTAAGAGCCCCGGGGAGGGTGTGCGGGGTGGGGGGCAGCGCCGCTGCGGAAGCCGGAGGTTTCCCGAACCGCTCCCAGCCCAGCACCCACGCGTGGGCTCCGGAGAGACGGCCCCACAGAGGATGGGGGTTGTGGGGGAGGGGCTGTCCCTGGTTTTTATGAAGCCACCTGTTTCTACCCACTGACCTTCCTACTTCCAAAGCGAGTTATTTCTCACATACACTGGACTTTACCTAAATAGTCTCCGAAAGCATCAATGAGACATTTTGAAGTGAACAGGAATCCGTCGTCCAGCCCGCTGACCTGAAAGAGGTCCCGTGGAGGGGCCTTGGCTTTGTTCTTGGCTTTAGGGCAGCGAGGACAGAAGGGGACATGCAGCACAGGTCTGGCAAAGGGTGGCAGCAGTAAGAGGATGGTCAGCTGTCCGGTGGCTCAGAGGGGGCGCGTGCCTTCGGCCCATTGGCAGCATTCTCAGATCTGGCTGCCCCGTCCTTACAGCCTGGACTGTTTCTGCGGTGCAGTTGGTGGAGCCTGTGAGGGGCAGCGTGACTCACATTCAGGCCTCAGGTGGCCTCCAGGTTGACCAGCCGGGGGTTGGGGCTCCCCTAGAACCGAACCGGCCACCTGCCTGGCCCCCGTTCCGGAAGGGCTGTAGCCTCTGTGGGGATGCTTTGGCCGATGTAGCCTTGAGCATCCTTCAGCCCGTGTTAATCTAAAAGCATAGTACCAACTGTAAGAAATCTTAATTTTGCTTTTCTACACCACGGCTGCGTCTCTGCCGCTTAAAAGGAAGCGTCAACCCCAGCCTGGGTTTGGCTACTTGGATTAACTCATCAACCACACAATCAGATTATTCAGGTTTGGGAAGCCCGGAAATATAATTTCATTTTTCAGTAACCAGCAGTCTGTGCAGGCTCCACTTTAATTTTCACCACTCAGGGAGACTCTTATTCACCAGTCTGTGAAAAGGCACTGCTTTGGGTTTTGTTCTGTGGCTGGAAACACGGGGCATGTATTAGGAGAGGGGGTTGGAACGCGTGCGAGTGTGCTCTCAAGGCCGACTCTGTCTTCAGGGAAAAGGGGAAAGAAGAATGAATGAACTGAGGGATGATGGCACATGGACCTGTGAAAACAGGGCTGCAGGGAAAATACAAAATCAGCGCCAGGCAGACGGTAGTCACTGTTGGAGAAAAGATCCGTGGGCAGGTGCTGAGAGGAGAGGGCCAGAGCTTAAGGAGAACCAGCGTTTGCTGCATCTCGGTGCTTCTCCACCGAGATGCTTCTTGACTACAAAGAGAATGCTGGAGACGGGGGAGGGAGAGGGAGGGGCGGGGCGTTGGGGGTTGGTAGAGGCAAACGAGTACATTTAGGAAGGATGAGCAATGAGGTCCCGCTGTGCAGCACGGGGGCCTCTGTCCAGCCTCTCGGGACAGACCACGGTGGAAGATCGTATGGGAAAAAGGATGTGCGTGTGTGTACGACTGGGCCGCTTCGCTGTACAGCAGAAGTCGGCACCACTTTGTAAATCAATTATACTTTAACTAAACAAATGTAAGAATTAAAAGAAGAGAAGGGCAGTGCCCTCACTTTGGAGAAACCTCCCTACTCTGGAGACCCAGACGACGCCCTGGGAGTAAGTCCTGCTGGCGGCACCCCCTGCTCCGATGGCCCAAGGGAAGCAGCAGCCCCTCTGGTTCCTGCTGGACGGCACTACCTCTGTCCAAGATCGTACACCCTGCAAATTGAGGCACAGTCGATAAAAGACCCCCCCTAGTTGCAGCCGGGAGAGACGAGGCAGGGCTGAGGTCACAGAGGTTGTCAGGGGCCGAGCGAGCTGCCTGCAGCAGAGGTCCGGGGTCGGGTCCAGAATGGGCGAGGGGGCATCGGGGAAGCTCAGGTGGGGAGGGGTTTTCTTTGGGGGTTTGGGGGACCTTTTTTTTCTGCCTTTTTAGGGCCGCATTCTCAGCATATGGAGGCTCCCAGGCTAGGGGTCGAATTGCAGCTGCAGCTGCCGGTCTACACCACAGCCACAGTAACGCGGGATCTGAGCTGCCTTTGCTACTGACGCTCAAAGCAACGCCAGATCCTCAATTCACTGAACAAGGCTGGGGATCAAACCTGCGTCCTCATGAATACAAGTTAGGTTCATAACCAGCTGAGCCACAGTGGGAGCTCCAAGTGGGGGGTTTTAGTTGAGAGCATTGTCCCAATGCTAATTTCCTGGATTGGCTCATTGAAGCTTAGTGACGTATACAGGTCACCGCAGGGCACCCCCTACCACCATCCGCCTTCACCAACTTCACCCTGGGGAAGTTTCTCGTGGGGCTTTTAAAATTGTTCCAAATCATGCTTGCTGGAAAGAAGTCAATTTATATCTAGAATTATATAAAGTAAAAGGTGGGTGTCACCCATTTGGGTGAAAAAACCCACTGATCTCACTGGATCCTCCCGGCAAGCGGGGCGGTACAAAGTCTGACCCAGGTGAGAGCTTAGAGAGATGGGTTACCTGCTGAGCCCCACGGTGTGTGCCACGGGCCCAGACTCCTTCCTTCCCAGCATCAAGCCCACGGGAGGGCGTGTGGCCAGGGCCCCGGACAAACAGAGCATCCTTCTGGCGGGGAAGAGAGGCACCTCCAAGCCGCCGCGGGCTTGGCAGGTGTGGCTCCTGCGGAGGCTGCGTCAGCCCCGAAGCTGTGAGGTGTGGGCCGAAGGGGCGGTCGGTGGCGGCAGGGTAAGGGCGTCGAGGTCCAACGCTGACCCCTTCCGACTCCGTCCCGCACCGCTTTCATTTTCAGAAATCATGCGGTCCAATGGATTTTGTCTAGCGAATACGGAAACGATTGTTATCGACCACGGGATCCCGAGCGGCAAAGACCAGGCCCTGGCCGTGGACCCCACGGAGCACCTGTAAGTGCACCGACCCACTGCCCTTCCGCACAAGGGATCCCGAGCCGCTGGCCGGTGCCCGGGCTGGGCTCCTGGCCCACGTGGGGCTCCGCAGGAAGAAAGCGGATGCGGCCAGGATGGGGGGCTTCCTGAAGTGCTCGCCCCCCCCCTGCAGGACAGGGAGACCTTGGCTCATAAACCCGTGGGGACAGAGTTCCTTTGACTGAGTGGCCGGCTGGGGAACATTCAGGAGAAATTGCCAAGCTGGGCTGTGCTGGTTCTGAGGGGTCCAGGGGCCGTACACCTGCTCTCAGGGGCCTGGTCTCCTGTGTGGGGGGTTGGGGGTGGGGGCAACACCACTTGCATGGTGGCCTCTGGTCACCCCCAGGTGGACTCTGTGTGGCCCTGAGCAGAGGGAGGATGCCTCGTATTAGAGACGGTGGGCAGCCAAAGACACCCTGCCCTCCGACCTTCCTGCCTTGGACAACAGAACTTGGAACCACACTGGGGACCCTAGGAAAGCCACCTCGGGTGCTTCCAGGCGTCTCCTTGGGATTATAGAGCAGGACTTGGCCTTGGTGACTGTCAAGGCCACGCCTGGGGCTCTCCCTGAGCTCAGGAAGTTAGTTAACCTCTCCTGGCTCCTCTTATCCCCAAGTGGGACCTCCATTCAAGATCTTGCGAAGGCCCAGATTTGCGAGGGCCCCTGACTCTGGGGCCCACAGGCAGCTCTGGATGCAGTGAGTCTCCTATAGGCACTTGAGCAGCACAAGCCAGGGACGTGGGGGCCTCCCAGGATGGACGGGTGGTGGATGGAAGGAAGGAAGGATGGGTGGGTGGGTGGATGGATGGGGGGGGATGGATAGTAGGTGGGTGGGTAGAAGGACGGACGGGTGGGTGGATGGACAGATGGATGGGGGGACAGCTGGGTGATGGACAGACAGGTAGACGCCTCGATAAATGTTGGTCAGTTGAGAGAACAGTCTCTAAGGTGGTGAAAACCGGAGCCCAAACCTCTTTGGAGTCAGACCGTGTGTCGGATCCGTTTGTATCACGGTTCCTAACACACTCGCTCCACACACAGCAGTAAGGTGGTGCCTGACAGTGGACGGGCCCACGTTTTGGAGAGCCCCCCGTGCTGTCTGACCTGAAGCCCCTCCTGCCAGTGACCTCTGCCCTCTGTCCCCTTCAGTGGTGCCGGGGGTCAGTGAGCCAGCCCCGGCCTCACGTCTGTGCTTTCCCATTCCAGGTTTGAGAATGGTGCCGAGTTTGCCCCCGAGCTGGAGGACGGCGATGACCCAGCAGCTTATGTCACCAACCTGTCCTACTACCACCTGGTGCCCTTCGAGACGGACATCCTGGACTGAGTCCCCCTGGGCCCCTCCTCCCCCAGCCGTGGCCGCTGCTGTCCACCGTGCCGGGGACCTGGTCCAGCCAGCCTCCCCTGCCGTGGAGCCCCCCAGACGTCTAGGGTCTGCACCCCTGGGACGTCCCCCCACCCCCGACGCGTGGAGGAGCCACAAGTGCCTGCAGGACGCCCAGGCCAGGGCTGGACACCCACTGCCCCGCCTTCTCCTGGTGGGCCCCCTCCCCGCCCTCGACAAGTGCCCAGGGCATTTCATGTGAGCTCTTGGTGAGGCGCCAAGTTCTGGACCACAGAGGCGGTGTGTCCTGCCCCGGCTTTTCCCAGGAAACCGGGACGTGTGGCTCTCATTGTGTTTTTCATCTTCTTTCCGGAAGCTGTGGCCTTTGTGTTGGGTAGGGTGTGTTTACGGGAGGTGAGCTGGCGGCCACGGGCACGGGGAACCGGGCGCCCGTGTGACCGGCCCTGAGCGGGGATGAGGATGGTTCTCGGGAGAGGGAGGAGCGCCCACCTGGCCTCCTGCGAGGGGTGACAGCGCGGTGTCCCTGGGTGGCGAGGGTCCCTCTCCTCCGGTCCCCAACGTTGTCATCTCTGCAGTAACCGCCGAGAGGACGGGAATCAAGCAAAAGGTCCCGAGTGTCCCCAGGATCCTCCTGCCCTCGGGAGGATGTGGGTTTGTGTCTTTATCCCTCACGGAGTCTACTAACGACCAGAATTTGCTCATGTAAATAATAGTAAATTACTGAGAATCCTAATTCTTTTACACAGTCTGTTTTTTAATCTATTTTAATTAAATAAAGCACATTACTTTTATCGATTTCCGGTGTTCCTGTGTGCCGGTGTGGCTCTTGTTGTCCCTGCCGGGGGAGGGGCGGCCCCGCGTCTCCTCGTCGTTTAGGAGACGTTGCTCCCCAGGGAAGGACCTGTCCGTCGGGAAGTAGACGAACTGCTTGGGTTTTGACGCAGGGTCCCCCCCACCCCACGCCCGCCGCCGCTGTGTTCCCCGTTGGCGGCCACAGGAAATCTCTTCTGTGACCCAGCTGTGCACTATGCAGGCCTCCTGTGACTTTCCATGTCCCTCTGCCTTCCAGCCACAGTCCTCTTGGAGCGGCCTGCTTCCAAATAGGCTGGCAGGGGGTGATGGGGTCGACCAGTTGCCTTTTCTCTTGGGGGCCGAAATTGAGCTCCTTGTGGGTGGGCTTCTTATCTGGCAGTGCTTGACTCTGTCCGGCTCCGCGAAGAACCATCAAATTTTTTTTTTTTTTTTTGTCTTTTTGTCTGTTGTTGTTGTTGTTGTTGTTGTTGCTATTTCTTGGGCCGCTCCCGCGGCATATGGAGGTTCCCAGGCTAGGGGTTGAATCGGAGCTGTAGCCACCGGCCTCCGCCAGAGCCACAGCAACGCGGGATCCGAGCCGCGTCTGCGACGTACACCACAGCTCACGGCAACGCCGGATCGTTAACCCACTGAGCAAGGGCAGGGACCGAACCCGCCACCTCATGGTTCCTAGTCGGATTCGTTAACCACTGCGCCACGACGGGAACTCCAGAACCATCAAATTTAATTGCCGATTCGTAGGTTTTCCTGGGCATCCACATCCCCAACTGTCAGGGCCTCAGGGGTGGCAGCTCCTGGGCTCGCCTGCCCCCTCGGGCTCTTCCCCATCAGACCCGAGCCTGGCGCCCCCACCCCCCTCGCTTTCACTCGAGAGGCGTCAGGGCTTCCAGTCTGTGCACAGGGAGCGCCCTGCCAGAGGGGTCAGGGGTTGGGATGTTTTCCTGCAAAACACATCAGAGCGTCCTCTGGCTTCCACCCTTTCTTCTGGAACAACGCGACCTTCTGGCTCCACCTGTCGTGTGCGCACATTTGAAAGGACCAGACACACGGATCACTGTTGCCTTCACGGTGACTCGTGCCCAGCCTCCCGGTGGGCGGGCCTGTGCGGGTCAAACTGGCAGACAGAGCCCAGCTTGGCTTGAAGGGGCCAGTCACTGCTCAGCTGAGCTGGTGGTGGTGCCCCGTGTGGGGGCCCAGTGTGGCCGGTTCTCCCAGTCTTTCAGTAGAAGCTGGAAGTCTGACTTTGCGTGTGAATTACCCCAATGTTGATGTGTTGCCACAAACAGCAGTGAGAAACTTGACCAAGGGAAAGAGACTCAGGAATTGTCAGCTTAGAGAATCAACACTCGAGGGTTCGAACCACAGCAGTGACAATGCTGAGTCCTTAAATCACTGAGTCACCAGGGACCTCTAAACCTACTGTTTTTATCCACGTTTTCAACGCGTGTGTCATCTAAACCTCTCCATGTGGTCATCTGATCTCAAAGGGGCGACTGAATGTTTGCCTTTACACCACTAGAGGGCGCCACTTGCAGGAAACCAGAGAGGCTCTCAGCATTTCTCTCTGTGCAGGCCATCCCGTGTGTTTTGATAGCCTTCGTTCTTATTTATTTTATTTTATTTCATTTCATTTATTTTATTTTATTATTATTGTTTTTTGTTTTTCTGCCTTTTCTAGGGCTGCTCCTGTGGCATATGGAGGTTCCCAGGCTAGGGGTCTAATCGGAGCTGCAGCCTCCAGCCTACACCAGAGCCACAGCAACGCGGGATCTGAGCCGCATCTGCAACCTACACCACAGCTCACGGCAATGCTTGACCCTTAACCCACTGAGCAAGGCCAGGGATCGAACCTGCACCCTCATGGTTCCTAGTCAGATTCGTTAACCACTGCACCACAACGGGAACTCTATTTTAATTTATTTGCATTTCAGGGCCACACTCACCACTTGTGAAAGTTCCCAGGCTAGGGGTCGAATCAGAGCTACAACCACCGGCCTATACCACAGATCCCTGACCCACTGAGCGAGGCCAGGGGTTGAACCCACATCCTCATGGATATTAGTCGGATTCGTTTCCACTGTGCCACAATGGCAACTCCCTGAGTTATTTTTAAGGTAAACAATTTTTATTGACATGGAAACACAGAAGAGTGCACAGAGGCTGGACGTTTGGCTCCACAAATGTCTTCGAAGTGAAGGGGAAGGCAGCAATACAGCCCCGCCCAGATCAGAGAAAGAACCCGGCAGCTCCGCAAGTGCCCCCCCCAGCCCCCACCTCCTTCCCCCAAAGATGACGGGGCGTCGGGCCTCTCCGCCGGGGACCGTCTTGTCTGAGTTTGAGTGTTGTGCAAGCAGAATCATACGGACTGCTGTTCGCTGTCTGGCTTCTTTGCTCACACTTGGTTTTCTTCCCCGCACATTAAAAACCATTCGGTGGCATGAATGAACCAAAGCTAAGCTCGCATGTGTGAGCCTCCATCAAAATACAAATAACAGGAAGAGAGAAGCCTCTCCTGAGACAGTGATCTGAGAACTTCCATGTCTATGGCCTGCCAAGCGGAGGCAAATTATTAGTGACAGTCAACTATTTTGTGCTTGTAGGAGTCACGCATTTTTATTGCTGCAGAGGATTCCATGGTGCACGTGTTCTCTAATTTACTTAATGCGTAAACAATTCAAATAGCTCACTAATATAATGTATATGAATGAACACATTAAATAATACATTTATAATTTATTTGTGCTTTTTTGGGGTCACACCCATAGCATACTGAATCTGAGCCACAGCTTCAAACTACACAACAGGACTCTTTTTTTTTTTTTTTTTGTCCTTTTGCCTTTTTCTAGGACTGCTTCCTTGGCACATGGAGGTTCCCAGACTAGGGGTCTAATCGGAGCTGTAGCCACTGGCCTACGCCAGAGCCGAGCTGTGTCTGCGACCTACACCACAGCTCGTGGCAATGCCGGATCCTTAACCCACTGAGCAAGGCCAGGGATCGAACCCGCAACCTCATGGTACCTAGTCGTATTCGTTCACCACTGTGCCATGACGGGAACTCTGAAACGCTGGATTCTTAACCCACTGTGCTGGGTGGGGGATCGAACCTGTACCTCCACAGAGACCCAAACTGCTTCAGTTGGCTCCTTAACCCACTGTGCCAGAGTGGGAACTCCTGCGCATTTTACTTCTAGTGAACATTTGGTGTTGTCTCTAGTTTGGGGCTGTTAAAAGCAGTGTAACTGTAACCCTTTTTGCACATGTCTCTTGGTGCACATGTGTAAGCATTTTTAAAAAATATATACTTAGAATATTCAGTTTCAGTGGATAATGCACAGAATTTTCCGAAACAGTTGACAGAATTGTATTCCTAGCAACCGTGTTTGAGCACTGGTGTTTGTGGCTGCCACACTTGGTATCATCAATTTCTGTTGTTTGAAATCCTTCTAACAGATATGTGAATGTACTAATATTTACTGATTTTTTTTTTCTTTTTAGGGCTGCACCCACAGCATATGGAGGTTCCCAGGCTAGGGGCTGAATCAGAGCTACAGCTGCTGGCCTACACCACAGCCACACAGCCACAGCCAAGCCAGATCTGAGCCGCATCTGCGACCTACACCACAGCTCACGGCAACACCAGATCCTTAACCCACTGAGCGAGCCCAGGGATTGAACCTGAGTCCTCATGGATGCTAGTTGGATTCTTAACTAAGCCACAATGGGAACTCCTAATTATGGGTTTGATTTACATTTCACCTTTTCATACGTTTATGGGCCACGTGGATATCTTTTGTGAAGTACAAGTTCGAATCTCTTGTCCATTTCTTAAAACGTCGAGTTTTCTTTTCCTTGCCTATCTGTAGGTGGGCCGTATGCCGCTTGTGGGTCACCCGCGCGGGTCACCTGTTTGGAAGATGCCCTCCCAGGCTACACCTTGGCCTTTCGGTCTCCTGGAAGGTGTCTTTTGCCGCATGGAAGCGGATTTCCATGTGGTTCTAATGACCTTTCCCTTTATATGGACTTAGAATATTTTCTTTTTCCAAGATCAGCTCTCCCCTCCGCTACCTTCCAGAACTTCTATTTTCTTCTTTGCTGTTACCGAAGCCTTTGATCCATCTGGAATTGGGGTGCGTGGGGTGGCAGGGAGGGTCAGGTCTCAGTTTTTCTCCTTGTCTTTATCCAGCTGACCGTCACGCCTCCCCCACAGCCCTGTGGCACCGCCTCCGTCCGAACCCTGCGGACACGAGAATTGCTGCTGTCACCTTGGTCTGTCTGTCCCGCGCTGGGAGGCACCAACTTCATTTCCCTCCCATGGTCTCCAGCGCTATAAACCCTCCATCCTTTTTCTTTCTGGGGAGCAGTGGAGAGTCTCGAGTTCACCTCCGAGCACTTACCTCCCCCCGGGATCTTGGCCCTTCCGCCCTGCCTGCCCTGGTTTCTCTTTTGATGCCTTCAAACAGTTGTTTCCTAAAAGCCCTGTATCCAGCTTTTCTCATTTTTCTCGGTACAAGAGTTAGTCTGATCTGAGCTGCTCAGACATAGATGGAAGCAGAAGTTCAACCAATTATTCTTTTTCTTTTTAAAATCCTTTTTGTTATGGTAAAATACCAATAACAAAAAATATTTGCCATTTTCACCATTTTAAGTGTACTGTTGAGCGGCGTTTGGCAGCTTTGGGATGCTGGGTGACCCTCTACTGACTCGTTCCGGAGCTGCCCTCTCTCCCCAAGAGGCAAACAGCCATCACTCCTCGTCCTCCTACCCCCGGACTAGCCATTTATCCCTAAAATACTTTACGAGCCGACCGAAGCAAAGTGTTTTAAATTTCTGACGCTCTCTGTGGACACACCACCCTTTGTTCTCACACCAGCTCTTGTGGTTGGTTGCAGTTGTCCGAGGCAGCGGACGAGGGAATTGGAACCCAGAGAGAGGGGTGGTTTCACAGCTGGGAGCCCCTTCCTGGAGGTTCCGAGCCAGCTGCGTGGTCAGGAGCTTTGCAACCTCAGCAGTTCCTTGGCGAAGAGCCATTTCCTGTGACGGAGGCTCTCGAAGGCAGATTTACAAGTAACATTAATAAAAATATTGATCTCATATCTGATTGCCTTTAAGAAAGGGCTCTTGTGGTGCAGCGGGTGAAGGATCTAGGATTGTCCTTGTAGGGACTCAGGTGGCTGCTGTGGCACAGGTTCGATCCCTGGCCCGGGAACTTCCACATGCCATAGGTTCAGCCAAAAAAGAAAGAAAAAGAAACAAAGAAACAGCTAAGCATATGCCATATAACTCCCTAAACGGAAGGAACAGACTTCACCATATGGGGGTTAATGGCACTTGCTCCTTTGGGTCTATAAGCTGCCTTTGAGATTCATTATCAAGGACTCTTGCATTCAAGGAATTGTCGGACTTGCAAGCATCCAGCTCCATTTTTGGAACATTGTCCAGGGTCAGGGTTCCTTCCACAAGTCACTGTTTTAAATTCCCACCCTCGGCTGGGTGGACGCTCCCAAGAGTACGTGCTTTATTAATGTGAGATCAATAAACACCTAAGAGGAGACGAGATTGCGAGCTGTAAAATTGGTGCTCGGCCAACCTGCTTCATTAACTGCTTTGCGGGACCAGAACTGAAGGCACCGTGCTGGCCTGGGCTGGGGGAAGGGGGAGATGACCCCCTGCCTATGGAAGGGACTGGAATCGCCTCTACCGCCTGATTGCAGACCCCGGGTTCTGCGGGGCTGCGTGACCTCAGCCACATGCGTAGGGGGAGCTCTGTGACCCTGGGTTTCTCCTGGAGCAGCGAGCCTTGCAGGCCTTGCTCCCTGAGTGACAGGCTGCGGGAGTGAGCCTCTGCCTTGCCACCTTCCTGACTTTGTGTTTGGAAGGCTCTGGAGCAGAGCTGCCCAAGGAAAAGACTTGGGCCCCAGGTCAGGCCAGCTCAGGATGGGGGGCGTGGGGTTCTCATGAGGCCTCGGCTGTTGGCTCCATGTGGCCCTAACTTACAGGGGCCTAGAACGGCCTTTCCTGAGAAGGATGGTGCCTGCGGCTCGGATGGGGCGCACGTGCAGGGAAGGGGCGGGGGACTCAGGACAGGCTGGGGGTGCTCTTGAGTGACCCCCGCCGACAGCAGCCCCCCCCCCTCCCGCCACCAGGAATTAGCCCAGGACCGTTTTCCTCCCTCCACCCCAGGCTTGTGGGGGTCGGGGCGGGGGGGGGCATGTTCGCCCCACCCTCAGCCTCACGTTTAAGGCGCCCCCCCGAAAAGGGCTGATGAAGCTGGCTCCTGGAACACGGGGGAAATAATTCCGAGAGGCCCGCTTGGGGCCAGTCTGGGGCAAAATTGGAACTAGTTATAAGAATGAAGACAGACGATGAGCAGCTATAATGCTGGTGACCTTGTCTTTGCCCAAACACACTCACAGCCAACGTCTCATTGGACCCCTCGGCTGGGCCGTGAGTGGGGACGTGTCACAGCGTTTCACTGGTGTGAGGACGAAGCTTGGGGAAGCCTCGTTCCAGAGTTGACGGTGGCAGGGGACAGGGTTGGGGGGGGCTGTGCTGAGGTGGGCTGAGGTCTCGAGGGTGAGTCCAGGCCTCCCGGCATCACGAGAAGATGTGGCCTTGGTCCCCTGGCCTCTCCTGACACCTGGGCCCCACCCTTCCAACCTGGGATCTGCTGGTGTCCCCAAGACCCTGACTGATAATTGACACCTGCCGCAAGGCCACCCTGGAAGCCGGAAAATTCCATGTGGCTGAAAAAGAGGCCGTGTATCGCCTTTCCCCCGAGGGAGAGTGAATAATTGACGGTCTGCCCGCCCCCTGAACCCCTGTGCCGCATCATGGAACGCGTGGCCACCGAGTCCCTCTCAGGTGTCAGAAGTTCCAACACAGTGCAAAGGGTGCTGTTTGCTCCAGGACCGTCTCCAGCCCCTCGCACGCCTCGCACAGAGCAGCCGCCGGAGTGACCTTGGTGCTGTCACCACACTGTCCTCTACCCTGGGTGCCCGTGACTGGAGTGGGGACAGGTCCTCACCCCGGGCAGCCTGTCTGTGGCCATGGCCTTGCGAGAGCCCGGCAGAGACCAGGCAGACCAGCCCAGTGCCCAGGAGCCCAGGGAGGCAGGGAGGCAGAGAGGTGGGGGTGAGGGCACATGAGGAGCCAGCCTCGGGGCCCAGAGGCAGGTCCTGGAGGTGTCGGGAGCCCTGCTGTGTCCCAGAGCTGCCGGAAGTCCCCAGGCTCCCTGCCCCCTGTGCTCAGAGAGCGTCCACCGCAGCCACCACCGCCGCTGTGAGCTGCAGACACTCGAGGTGCAGGCATCCAGCTGGTGGCCACCGTGCGTCCCAGCGCGTCCCCCTCTGCCGGCCAGGCTGCAGCAGGACCTCCCTGCCCATCTTCAAGCTAAGACCAGGCCGGAGCATCTGGGGCTGGGAGCCCGCAGTGGGAGCCGGCATCTGTGGTCCGGCGAGGCTGGCTGGAGGCCCAGGAACTGGGAACCAGGAGCAGCCGAATTCTTTATCTCCCACATCCTCCACGGCCGAGCCTCCCCGGCAGCTGGGGGTGAACTTGCAGCTCCAGCCGTAAGGACTGCGTGGAGGTTGCTGGGGTTTATAGGAAGCTCTGTCTCGTTGGTTTCCCAAGCCAACTTCTCCTCTTCGTCTTGAACCTGGTTGTACTATTTGGAGCCATATTACAGCTTGTGACAACTAAAGGGAAGACAAATACACAGAGAGAAGATCTCTGTTCACGGCGTTTTTAGTGCTGAACCAGTGCCGGCAAGGGCCCCTGCCTGCCTGTTTGCAGGGGTTTTGGTGTGTGAGAAATGCCAGCCCCAGCTGGCTCTAACCATCATCGGGTGTGAGCGTTTACTTGCAGCCGGGAGCACTCCCGGCTCAGCTCTCATGGTGCCTCCCGGCTGCTTGGGTTCTTTTTTGCGGAGAACCATCTGCTCATGTTCTTAGTCCATTTCTCTCGGGTGGTTTCCTTTGTTCCTCACGACTTGTTAGTTTTGCAGAGTAGAGAAATTAGCCCTTTATCTGAAATACATGTCACCGGTTTGTTTGGTTTTTTTCCTTTAGTACATTGTTGCTTGTCTTTTAACTTTCTTTTTAGTGGTTTTACTCTAGAGGTTTTTTTTGTTTTTTTGTTTTTTTTTTTTTTTCCATTTTAATGTAGTAGTATTTATCCATCTCTCATTTTGCTTTTGGGTTATGTGTCACCCTTATCTATGTCAAAGGAATGAAAATACTAATCTGTGGAGGTGGAAATACTGTTTTATGATTTAACACTTACACTCAGCCTTGTTTTGTCATAAGAGCAAAGTCAGAAATAATAGCAGAGAGCATTAAATATTTACAGGATGTTACATTTAGAATGGAGGAGCAGTGAGGTCCTGCTGTCCAGCACAGCGACCTCTGTCCAGTCTCTTGGGATAGAACATGATGGAAGAGAGTAGGAGAAAAAGAATGTGTGTGTGTGTGTGTGTGTGTGTGTGTGTGTGTGTGTGTGTATGACTAGGTTACTATGATCCACAGCAGAAATTGGCACATCGTAAATCCATTATACTTTTAAAAAATATTTAAAAAATACACACGGGGTTATTTCTTTTCTTTACAAGGATTGTTTCATTTAAACTTCACACCAGAAGCAGAAACTATTCCTATCGTCATTTCAGAGATGACGGCCGAGGCTCAGAGGCTAATATGCCTCCCTCAGGGTCATGGAGCTACAGAGGGAACTGCCAAGGCTTGAACCCAGGCGAGCTGAGGGCATTCCACGCTCTTAGCTGCTGTGCTCAGCGGTAAGGTGATGGGTCCCATTTATTTCAATGTATGTTTCTCCCAAGCTACCTCTCAATTGTCATCACGCGATGATGTTTCTGGCTTTCAGAAATGACTCATTAGAGCTGTTCTGATTCCACCAGCCTCTGCCTGTGATCCCCACTTAATGGCTTATCTCCAACTTTCCTTTAGGTTTGGGACCTAGGATGACAAACCAAGGCAACTTCATGAATGTGGAGGTTCCACTTGCTGCTTCTGGTTTGGGCAGTTTGTTGCGGCAGACTGTTTTAAGGACACCCCTAAACAGGATGTGTTTGCATCAGGTACAGTAAAACAGGGAGATGCAGAAATCAGTGTCATGAAGAGAGATGTTGCTCTGCTCACAGACCCCAGAAACAAGCAGCACGGCACAGCACAGGGCCACGCGGGGAAGCACCGGGGTGGTCAGGAGGCAAACGGAGGGAGGGAAAACGTGGGCTGGAGCCTTCACTGTGGTTTCTGTGGGGAGGAAGGATGAGGACTGGCTGCCTTCAACAAGTCACTGGGCACTGGGGCACAGCAGCTGCCCTGGTGGTCTGGTACCTGGACTGGGTGATGAGGGCAGCAGGGTAGTGGCTTGAACGTGAGACCCTGTGATTGGAGGTGGCCGGCTGGCGGTGAGCTCTGTTTGGGTTGATCTGCACGTGAAAGACTCACCAGCAGTTAAGTCGTTGGCCCTGGCCGACCCTGGGAGGGGCTGTCCATTCAGGGTCCTCAGGAGCCTAGAAATCAAAGCGTCAAATAGAGAATAAAAACCCAAGATTCATAAGAGACAGTTGTCACTTTGTCTGCCCAGAACTTTCTTTGCTTGAGGAAGGTCTCCCCTTCTCTGTCTTGTGACGTGTCTTCTCATATAACCGTCTCCACGGTTTGAGCACCTGACCTTAGACAGCCGAGAGCCATTTCCAGGCTTTTCTAGTAGACGTAGGGTCTCACTCTTAGGGAGCTATAGGAGAACGGGGATCTGCCTGTGGAGAGAAGGGAGCTCCGATGTAGACTGAAGCACAGAGGGGGAAAGAGGGAAGCCTGGGACATTGGAGTCTTGGATCGAGCCATTCCTGATGCTGACTCCATTTCCATCCTCTACCACAAGAGCCAATAACTTGCTTTTTCACTTGAATTGGTTTGAATTGGTTCTTTCCTTTGCATTTTATCTTTATGGAAGAGAAAGCGTATGTCTTTTAATTTATTCTTGGAAAGTTCCATGCTGCCTTTCTAAGGGGGGCTTGAAGCCCTAAGCAGCTCCTCTTGGGAGGTGGCATTTCAATGACCTAATAGCTAACAGATTACATTTCTCCGGAGGAGCCCAGACAACAATTAAGAGTGAATTTTCAAGGCAAATTATAAAAATTGGCAGATTCAGTTGGATTTAAACATCCCTATTTTGAGAGTCTGAGTTTGAACTTAATGGTGGGGCAAGGCAGACACTAATACACACCTGACAAGACTTCCGAGTCAGAGGACACCGTTTGTTGAGGTCCTTGGCAGTCAAGATAGGTTTCAAGAGGGTGACATCACCAGGAGTCAGGCAAATCCTTCTCCAGCAAACACTGAGCCCCACTGACCTCTCCCTCGGAGGAAGGAGCAGTAGTGGAATATGATCCGTACTGGCTGCCATGAACTTGGTAAGGAGACGGGGGGCGGTTCGGGGAACCGTGCTGCCCTTGAACAGGACGACACCGTGGGTTGGCTGTCAGCCATCGAAGATGCCATGTTAGGCTCCAGTAAATAGTTGGACGCTGTGGGCTGGCCCTTCCTCACGCTTCCAAGCCCATGGCAACCCCACGCCTCTCACCTGCATGGGCTTATCTTGCTTCTCATCTCGTTGACTTAACATTCGATTCCTCCTTTGCATGCAATGTGACGCGTTCCAGGTTTTTTTAGGTTGGACCTAGAGATGACCACACTCAGTGAAGTAGGTCGGAAAGAGAGAGACCAATATCCTGGGATATCACGTATTTGTGGAATTTTTACAAAATCGTACAAATGAGCTTATTTACAAACCAAATAGACTCGTAGACATAAGAAAACAAATGTATGGTTATTAAAGGGGGAGGGAGAATTAGGAGTTTGGGTTTAACATATACATACACGACTTTTTTTTTTAATTTAAGTAGAATTAAAATCGTTTTTCTTAAATGGATAAACAAATCCTTTTCAATTTCCTATCCAATAGGGGTCAGCTTCTTATGGTCATATATACCTTAAAAGTTTTTTTCTCTTGAAAAAGGAAGAGAAGGGGGTAAGAAAACAAAGTTAAAGAAGAATTTTTGTTGTTGTTCTTTTTTCCCCCCCTTTCCAACCTGAAGAACAACTTGCACCAAGAAACAGCATTAAAGGAAGTTCCAGGTGGGAGGTCCAAGAATCACAGGCCATCTGGAAAGGCTTGGCTTTCTCTGGACCTCATTTTCAGCCCCATAGCAGTGACTCAGCAGCAGGAACACCACAAGACCCAGGATGTGACAGCACTGTCATTCCAGGGTCAGAAACTAGCAGCAGCTATACTCTGAAACTAGCAAAAAAACTCACAGATTTTGAGACTGCCTGGTGGCAGAGTCAAACCATGATCCTTGTGTAGTCAAAAACCCCAGCTCTTAATTATTATCTAAATATTTATATACAATGTATCTTGGCTTCTTCTGCACCTTAATCCTCCTAATGTATTATACTAGGGAGAAGGGTCCCTTCCTCCCACCAGAGGGAACGAAATGGAAAAAGGAGTTACATCCAGCGTGGTCGTTGCCTGGATTAACAACAGCAAAAATCAATAATTACAATTTGATTAGAAAGAAACTTAAAATGTCAACAATGAGATGTGGTTATCTCCTTTTTTATCCCCCCACCTCCCACTCTTTTTTTTTTTTTTTTTTTTTTTTTTACAGAATAAAACACATACATTTACACAGATTATTATAACATGGATCTTAAGAAACAGATTAAGTGACTCCCACGGGAGAAGTGGAATGGAAAATATGCTGAGACAAATAGGAAATTTATTCTATACTTTATCCCAATTTTATGGCTTTCATCTTTACTACTTAGTTTTATCTATTACGTTTCAATTTTTCTTTAAAAATTAGCATTATATTAAATTGTCATATTATGCAACTAAAATTTATAAAGAAGAAAGCCTTATATACCATTAAATATTTTATATAGCATAGTAAAAAGAATAACAACTGGTAAGCATAACAAAAATAATACACCCTCTGAAAATAAGTAAAATATAAAATGCATAAGTTGGTTAAAAAACAGTGTAGCTATATAAATATGTCCTCACGATTTGTTACATCTCATTGATTCTTCAATAAAGACATTACACCATTCTAGGTGATGTGATAAACAAGACATTATAGACTTTACATTGTACCATGGAGAGAAATGGTTATTAATAATACAATTGTAGAACTGTATTATTTCATTGTACAGTGGCATTATTTAATTATAATCATCATAAGTTCTTTGATGGAGAAGAAATCAGAATCAGATCTAAGAAGACTTCAGCCTTCCAAGAATGATGTCAAATGACCCCCTTCATGGTGGATTATGCACTTATTTACTATGAGATATATTTCTTCTCCAGAGATTCCTTGTTTGTGTATCAATTGTAGATTTTTGGTTTGCAGTTGTTCTGAAGTTTTGATGTAAGAGTCTATATGTATACGAGATTGTTTTAAGTTGCTGTTCTCTTAATTGCAAGCTCATCTCCAGCGACCCGCATTTGTACCCACCTCTTCTCATGATTTCTGATTTTGATGGAATCATTGTGCATGGATGATTTCGTATCTTTACTGTACCGTTACTGGTGAGCCTTGTCATTTGTGGCATTTTTGTTTCCTGTTGCCGATCTTTTCTTTCCTGCCTAGAGAAGCTCCTTTAGTATTTGTTGTAAGGCTGGTTTAGTGTTGCTGAATTCTCTCAGCTTTTGCTTATCTGAGAAGGTTTTTATTTCTCCTTCAAATCTGAATGAGAGCCTTGCTGGGTAGAATAATCTTGGTTGGAGGTTTTTTCCTTTCATCACGTTAAGTATATCATGCCACTACCTTCTGACCTGCAGAGTTTCTGCTGAAAAATCTGCTGATAACCTTATTGGGGTTCCCTTGTATGTTACTTGTTTCTTTTCCCTAGCTGCTTTCAAGAGTTTCTCCTTGTCTTTAATTTTGGTCGGTTTGATTATTATGTGTCTCAGTGTGTTCCTCCCTAGGTTTATTTTATATGGTACTCGTTGTGCTTCCCGGATTTGAGTGAGTGGTTCCTTTCCCATGTTAGGGAAGTTTTCGGCTATTATCTCTTGGAATATTTTTTCTGTCTCCTTCTCTCTCTTTTCTCCTTCCGGCACCCCTATAATACGGATGTTGGTGCGTTTAACATTGTCCCAGAGTTCTCTGAGACTCTCTTCATTTGTTTTCAATCTTTTTTCTCTTTTCTGTTCTGCATCTGTAATTTCCACTCATCTGTCCTCCACCTCACTTATTCATCTGCCTCCTGTATTCTGCTGTTAGCTGCTTCTAGTGAATTTTTTATTTCCGTTCTTGTATTTTGCCTCTCTTCTTGTTTAAGTTTTCTATGTTGTATCTCTTTGGCCAGTGTTTCCTGTAAGTTATCCATCTTTGCCTCCAGTTTATTTCCAATGTCTTGCATCATCTTCAGCATCGACAGTCTAAAGTCTTTTTCCTGGAGGCTGAGAATCTCCTCCTCACTTCGGTGATTTTCTGGGGTTTTTCCTTTCTCCCTCATCTGAGTTATAGTCTTTCCATTTTTATAGGTTTTTGGTGTGGTGACCTTTTTATAGATAATAGAGTTTTAGCCTCTCTTCCTTCTGCTGTCTGCCCCCCTTGTGGCTGAAGTCAGTATGGGGGGCTTGCTGTAGGCTTCCTGATGGGAGGGGCTGATGCCTGCCCCCTGGTAGGTGGAGCCGATTCTAATCCCTCTGGTGAGTGGGACTTAGCCTCTGGATGGGATTAGGGGCTGCTGTGTACCTGAGGCTCTTTAGGTAGCCTGTTTCCTGAGCGGTGGGGCTGTGATTCCACCTGGATTCTTGTTTGGCCTGGGGCTTCTCAGGCTGACTGACAGGTGGGGACAGATTTTCCCAAAATGGCCCCCTCCAGAGAAAGGCAGCTGCTGAATATTCCCAAGAGCTTTGCCTTCAATGTCCTTCCCCCACAACAAGCCACGTTCACCCCTGTTTTCCCAGGATGTCCTCCAAGAACTGTAGTCAGGTTTGACCCAGATTCCTATGGAGACCTCGCTCTGCCCTGGGACCTAGCGCACGTGAAAGTCTGTGTACACCTTTTAAGAATGGGGTCTCCAATTCCCCCAGTCCTGTGGAGCTCCTGTGCACAAGCCCCACTGGCCTTCAATGCCAGATGCTCCAGGGGCTCTTTCTCCCAGTGACAGATCCCAGAATGTGAGGGTTTGATGTGAGGCTCAGAGCTCTCACTCCCGTAGGTGAGTCTCTGTGAGCCAGTTAGCTTTCAGTCTGTGGAGCTTCCCACCCGGGAGGTATGGGGTTGTTTATATCACGAAATCACCCCTCCTACCTGTGGATGTGGCCTCCTCTTTTTCTTCTGGAGTAGGGTATGGGTTTCCGGTCCATTTGGGTGGAGATTGCTCAGTCTTTAGTTGTGGGTTTTGTTGTTTTTAGGAGAGAAGTTGAGCTCCAGTCCTTCTATTCCGCCATCTTAACCCCGTCTCCCCTACACGACTATTTAAAGGACCTACTGTGCAGCACAAGCAACTCCACTCACTATTTCATAATTCTATAGATATAATTATATATAAAACTGAAATATATTATATGTATAATATATTCATGTAGTATATAAGACTGAATCCCTTTGCTGGGCCCCAGAAGCTTACACAACATTGTTAATTAACTATAATTTTTAAAAAAGATTTTAAAAAATATATACACATCGTAGGCATGCTTGGCCTCCGCGCCTCTTTCATAGAGGAAATTAAACTCCAAATAAAAGACAGACACCCCAGTGCCCTCCACAAGAAAGAGAACTTGCAATGTTTCCTGTGCAAGGGGGTCGGGTGTGTGTGGGTTACAGCCTCTCACACAAACCGTGGTCGCACTCGCTTGTGTGTTCTGTCTGTGTTTACAAACTACAATTGACTTTAAAAATTTTTTTAACAACAATCCACTGTTTGTTTGGTCGGTTTTTTTTTTTTTTTTGGTTTTTTCAGGGCCACACTCACAGCATATGGAGGTTCCCAGGCTAGGGGTCGAATCAGAGCTGCAGCTGCCAGCCTACACCACCAGCCACAGCAACCCGGGATCCGAGCCGGTCTGCAACCTACACCACAGCTCACATCAATGCCGGATCCTTAACCCCCTGAGCGAGGCCAAAGATCAAACCTTCATCTTCACACACACCTGTTAGGGTTGTTCCTGCTGAGCCACGACGGGAACTCCAACCACAATTGACTTTAAAAGCACCAAGTCGGACCCCTTCTCTAAGCATTTCTGGGTTGAGAACATATCAGCCTCGCTGTGCCCGCTGCCTTCTTTCGAAAGCCCGACCTCGTCCGTGGCTCTTTTCCTAACACCTGACCATACCTGTCCTTGGAATACAGGTGCGGTATTATTTCTACTGCCCTTTTCAACCTGCTTGCTGGAACCCTCCGGGGGTGGGGAGACAAATATTTAGACATCATCAAGCAAATAAGGATGTCTTTTGATTTCCCTGTGAACAGAACTCTGCTGCTTGGGGCCACAGTCCCTGCTATTCTTTATTCATTCCGTCCTCTGTCCAGCTACGTGGTCAGGGAACACTTAGCAGGTGCCATGCCAGCTGTCTATGAGCAGGGCCTTGCCTTTGCCCCCGGTGCTCTTGCCTGTTGCTCCTGAAGCGTGTTCTTTTTTTTTTTTTTTTTGTCTTCTTAGGGCCTCACCTGCAGCATATGGATATTCCCAGGGTAGGGGTTGAATCTGAGCTACAACGGTCAGCCTACACCACAGCTCACAGCCACGCTGGATCCTTAACCCACTGAGCGAGGCCAGGGATCGAACTTGTGTCCTCATGGACGCTAGTCAGCTTTGTCTCCACGTCAAGAATTCCTGAAGCTGTGTTCTAATTACGAAGGCGGGCTTGTGAACACAGAGCGAGGTGGCGTCCTGTGGAGCCAGGAGGAGTGGCGTCCAGGAGCCCCACCGTGCGGGCACTGAGCGGTCACATCCTCAGCTCATGCAGCCTCTCAGCAACTTCTGGGACAGCGGGTGCCGTCGGAAGCTCGTTCCCCGAGAAGAACCAGGACTGATGGGGACGAAGGGACCTGTGTAAGACTTCCCCGGGTGGGGGGAGCAGACCCCCAAATCCATGTTCACAGGCTGCCCGGTTCAATCCGAATTTTAGGTAAATAGCAAAAACATTTTCATATGAGAATGTCCCCCTACTGCCTGCCTTCTTAATGGCTGAGCCTGGCAACGCTCTGGTCCCCCTAAGCTTCCTGCACCTGCTATGGAGATAGATGGTCTCTCCCCTGCGCACAGCTTCCAGCAGAGACTCCCCACCCTTGGAGCTTGGGGTCCGCCGTCAGCTTGGCTGGCACTGCGTTCCCACCACACCTTAAGCAAACCCGCGCCGGCTCTGCCAGGGCAGCCCGGCCTGGCTGGCTTCCCTGGGAGTGGTTGCAGTGCTGCTTTGCCCACTTGCAGTTGTGAAATTCCTGCCAGCTCCCCTGGGAGAGGTGTCTAAATCAGGGTTTCTTGAATTTTAATTGCGTCTGAGTCACCTGGGCCTCTGCTCAAATGCAGATTGTCACTCAGCTGGTCTTGGCTGGGGCCTGGGGGGTTCTGCTTCTCTGACCAGCTCCCAGGGGGCATCCGGCGGTTACTTAGAAACGGAGATGCAGGCTCACCTGAAGCAGGACAGCCACACTGGCCCCTTCTCAGCTTACGTGTGGGTAGGACTGTGTCCCCCGAGATTCACGTGTTGAAGTCCTGACAGACCCTGAGACACACACAGGGACGACCCTGTGGGGGCGCAGTGGGCAGGCGGCCCCCACGCCAAGAATGAGGCCTCGGGGGAATCAACCCTGTTAACATCTGGATCTCAGGCCACCAGCCTCCAGAAGCAGAGGAGTCAGTGTCTGCTGTTAAGCCTGGGGCACAGCGCATGGTGCCCGTGCAGACAAATACGTGCTCCTTCCTCAGTGGCAGTCACCGGGCAGGGCCACCCGGTGGGACGCACAGCACCTGGAAAATAAGGAAGAAAGAGCCCTTCAGGGAGTCAGAGCTTGTAACTAATGGCCAAGCGGAACAGCCGTTCTCAGGAAGGTTCAGTAACCTGGATTCCAGAATTCAAATCACTGCAGCGGTGTATACAGTAGGATAAAGGATCCCCACTGATGCAGCTGCAGTGCAGTTCACAGCTGAGGCTCGGATTCTATTCCTGGCCTGGGAACTTCCATATGATGCAGGAGCAGCCATATAATTTTAAAAAAAGTTAAAACGCAGAGTTCCCCAGTGGCTCCATGGGTTAAGGATCCAGTGTTGTCACTGCTGTGGCTCAGGTCACTGTTGTGGCTTAATCCTTGGCCTGGGGACTTCTGTACACCATGGATGTGGCCAAAAAAATAGATAAAGGCGTACATATTTACACAGCTACTAGTTTAACTACTGATGCCTCTTTTAAGTTAAAAAAATTTTAAAATGGTAAATTTCATGTCATGCCTATTTATCACAATTTTTAAAATTAAAAATTAATAGAAGAACGTTATCAAAAGCTTTTTCTTCATCTATTGAGATGATCATATGGTTTCTATTCTTTCATTTGTCAATGTGGCGTATCACACTGATTGATTTGACGGATATTGGAAAATCCTGGCATCCCTGGGATAAGTCCCACTTAATCGTGGTGTATGATCTGTTAATATATTGTAGCATTTTGTTTGCTAGTGTTTTGTTGGAGATTTTTTGACATGTACATACTACTATGTATAAAATAACCAACAAGGACCTACTGTATAGAACAGGGAACTATATTCAATAGTTTATGATAAGCTACAAGGGAAAAGAACCTGAAAAAGAATACACACAAATTTTTCAGTTATACTTATTATATATATTATTATATATACTTATTATATTATATATCACATATTATATACTTATTATATTATATGTTATATATATAATAAGTGTAACTGAACCACTTTGCGATACACCTGAAATCAACACAACATTGTGGGTCCACTATCCTTCAATAAAAAATAAAATAAAACAATAATGCAAGAATCTTAATAATTAAAAAAAAACCAAAAATGTAAATTCCGGTTTAAAGCGAGGCTCCTTGCATTTGCTGGGGAGGCCAAAGGCCTTTAGCCTCATTATGTCCCCAGGGGACTTGGGGCCCCAATTTTTTATTAAAAACCTGTGTGTCATGTTGTGGAGGGAGGAGAAGGACAGGGACGGAGGACAGAGGTGGGTCTGGGGTGGTCAGGACGGGAGCCCCCAGGCGGGCAGCACTGCCCGCAGCTGGCGGAACCAGGCGAGCCGAGGGGTGTGCGAGTTCCCTTCAGGATGCTTGCACTGCTTAGCTTTGCTCCTGTGCTGAAAACAGGCAACCATCAAACAGCAAGACCAGTGAGTGTGGACGGAGCCCAAATCGGGGGGCGGGACGCTTGGTCCCTCTGGGTCCCCTCGGTGACAGGCAGGTAAGAAACCAATGAGAGACCAGGGGCTTTAGTGAGGTCGAATGGGAGTGGGAGTGGGGGTGGGGACAGGGGGATGCCCCCTGGCGGGTTCCCCCGTGGTTTGCCCTGGCCTGGGCGCTGGCCAGCACACAAGTCCCTGGGGAGGGGTCTCCGCCCCTTCCACTCTCCTGGTGACTCGAGCAGGCTTGGCCGTGGAATGTGAGCCTGGGCCCCAGAGGAGCAGGTGTGTCCGGAATGAATTCTTGTCACAGCTCTGTCAGCGCTTCGAGGCCAACCTTGAAAGGGAGGACTGACCCTCCCTAAAGTCGCCTGGCCTTGGCCCAGGGGCTCATCCCACCGCAAACCACAGCTTCTCAAGCACAGACGCCCCTGCGCCGCCCGCCCCGCCGAATTCTTGTCCCGGAGGGTAGGAAAGGCCCACCGCCCTGAGAGGACCTGCCCCCCTCCCCTCTCAGCCCCCTGCCCAACGCCCCCTGCAAGTAGCAGGAAGGAAAGTGGCCCAGTTCCTGAAGGGACACTGGGAGACAAAACTACTTTTCCCAAAGGCTGGGGAGTTTCCAGAGCGGGACAGAAGGACTGCGGCGGACGGGCCTAAAGAGGATGAGGACCCTTCTGCGACAAGGTTCTTTCGTCCCCCCACCCCTCTTTCTCTGGCTGCACCTGCGGCGTGCAGGAGTTCCCGGGCAAGGGATCGAACCCGCATCACATCGGCTCCCTGGGCCACAGCAGTGACAACCTTGGGTCTTTGCCTGCTGGGCCACCGGAACTCCGGGGACGATAACAATCCGACTTTTATTTAGCAGGGATGGCAATTTTTGCCAATAAATATAGTATATCTTTAATTTGTGTCCAAAATGAAGGATTTATTGCTTGCATTCATTGGATGTCATTTTCCAAACCACACGATTTATTGGCAGCCACCAACAAGGTACACGGCCTCAAATGTGGAAAATAAAGTAAAGCATGCATTTCCAATAAAAAGCGCAACAGAGCTGCCCTCATCCTGTTCATAATATTTGCTGCCTTTTCATAATTTTCGTTGGCGTGAGGTGACTCTCAGCCACCTGATGTCAGAGCCGGGGGCCGGGCTTGTGCTGTAGTTTCACCCCAATTACTCAGCGGAGAGAGGGACGCGGGCTGGGCTGACTGGGGAGACCCAGGGGAGGGGGAGGGGAGCGGGAGGGGCCTGAGAGTCAGCCCCGGAAACTTCTGGACCCCTGCCCAAGGCAGGCGCAGAGCCTGGGCCTCTAAGAGGGAGGGTCTAGAACCCCAGGGAACGTGGCCAAGAGCTCCTGGGTCCTGGGTCCAGTCATCCCTGCCATCGGCTCTGATGCAACGTGGGTGCCTCCCTGATGACGGAGGCCCCCGGGGGCTTGGACTCTGGCCTCACAAGCTGGTTCAAGTCGTGCGAGGCTGTCAGAGGATGGGAGGTGTGTATTGACCTGCGCCAAAGCAGCGTCAGCCTTTGCCTGGACGGCGAATTTCCATCCATTGTGGCTTCCTCAGTGGCCAAGGACCCCGATGTCCGTCTCGCAGACAGTGTCGGGAGTCCACGTGGAAGGAGGTCAATGGCACAGCAGTTGCAGGCCATCCCACGAGGCCTCAGCATCCCCTATGGCCTGACGGCCCCTGGTTCTGGTTCTGTCCCTGGACCCACCCCAGCAGAGGCGTCTCAGGCCTCTCCCAGAGCAGCCACGTGAAGGTGCCCCTCCAAGGCCCCATGTCAGCCTTGCTCCTTCCTGGGGCCTCCCAGGAGAGCCCCCAAACCCTCTCCCTGAAAGCTCCCAAACCTGACGTGAGGTTGAGACACAGCGTCCCGGCTGGCAGGCCGGGTTAGAGCAGCTTTCTGCGTGGGGACAGGAACCCTGTCAGGCTAAAGGCCATCCTGACGTTTGAAGGCAGGCTCTCGGGTAAGTTCTGGTCATTCGAGGGCAAGAAGCCTGCACCTCTGTCTTCCTGTTAAAATGGTGAGAAGCCTTTTGTTCTCTCTTCTCTTAAAAGTAGGGACTAAGCGGAGCTGCCACTGTGGCTCAGCAGGTTAAGAACCCAGCTGGTATCCATGAGGATGTGGGTTCAATCCTGGCCTCAGTGGGTAAGGATCCCCTGGCTGTGGTGTAGGTCGCAGATGCAGCTCGGATCTGGCGTGGCTGTGGCTGTGGTGTAGACTGGCAACTGTAGCTCCGATTTGACCCCTAGCCTTGGAACCTCCGTGTGCCGCAGGGGCTGCCCTTCAAAAAAAAGTAGGGACTAAAGGGAACTTGCTGGGTATGACCTTGTCTCTAAGGGGAGCTGCTCGCATGGGAAAGAAACATGCGTTTCTGTCCCCGTCACCGTCACCGTTAACCACACTTGGCAAGCGTGTGGGCAGGACTCGGCCAGGGGCTGTCAGATGAACTGTCACCATCCCTGACTTTGGGGAAGGCAGAGCCCAGGGACAGCCGTGCTGACCGGCAAAGGGGCGCGCGTGTGGGAAACCCTTGGGCATGCCATGTGCCACGGACACTGTCACTTCCTAACCACAGCTTCCCGGAGACAGTACAGTCTGGACATGGCTGTCATCTCAGCGTCCGCGTCACTGCAGGGGGAGGGGCAACAGCAAGGAGGCGTTGCCCAAGTGACAGTTACCGCTGGATCGAAGCCCACTCACTGGATGCAGCTTGACCCCCGCTTGGCCCTCCCCCACCCGGGCCCAGGGGCCGGGACCCTCCCGGAGGTCCCGTGAGGCTGGAAGAGCTGGCGCCTCTTCCAGCTCCTCAGAGCCTCGTCCCCTCTGTGGGAGAGGGTCTCTCGCTGGTTTGGTTCAGGTGGGAGGTTCAGGGATTGGCCCCTAAAGACGGGTGATGCTGGGGTTTTGTGCCATCCGCCAGCCTGGTAATGAGCCTGCAGTTTGAGAGAATTTACACCGAGGGAAACCTTTTCCAAAATGCCCTTCTCTGGCCAGTGTTACTCAAAGGGTCAGCTCTGTTTAAAGGAGGAGCCCCTGTGGAGCCCGCCCCACACCCCTCGCCACGGGGAGACAGACCCTTGTTTCAACGAGACGTGTCCATTCTAGATGAGGGTCTCACCCCAGCAGGACTGGCGCCTGGGGCTGGATCATTCTCTGCTGCGGGGCCTGTCGGTGCCCTGAGCAGGTCTGGCAGCCTCCCCGGCCCATGCCCACGAGATGCCAGTGGCACCTCTTCCCTAAGCTCCGACAATCAGAACTGTCTCCCGGCGCTGGCAGACCTTCGGGGCTGGGGACGGGGGTGGGCGGTGGAAAAGGCCCTCAGCTGAGAATCGCTATTTCGGACGCAAGTCTTGATCCTAACAAATCACACACACACACACACACACACACACACACACACACACACACACACAGAATCAACAATGAATATTATTCGTGTTACTACATTAGCACAGGAAGGACATGGGTTCTAAAGAAATTTCAGGATTCCAAGCCCAGCCCTCCCACCCCCAACTTTTAGCACCTTGTTAAAACTTAGGGTCCTTCGTGTTGAAGGTGCAGGGTGGAGGCAGGGGGGGTGCACTCCATCGGTGCTCTGGGGCCCAGGAGGAGGGGGCGGTGTGTACTCACTTCCCTTCTGGCCCTTCGCCTCTGCCTTCTTAGAAGGAAACCATTGCGCTAAATCTGTGGTTTTCCCTGTTCCTTCTGCTCTGATCCGTGTGGGCGCTGGACCCACCCCAGTCTGGCAGCCCTGGTGATCCCACTGTCCCTTTGAGCACAGTTCCTGGTTGGCAGCTGAAGTCGCCCTGCTGCTACTTGGTCAAGAGCTCCACTGTTTTCTGACCCTCTGGGTGAGAACCGCTGCAAAGTATCTTTATTTGTTCTCCCAGAGACTAAGAAGACTCTCCTTCTATCCAGCTTGCTGGCCAGCCAGCCCGACGGACAGCACCCACTGCCCCAGACCCCCAGTCCCTCCACCTGGTAGGCGCCCGCCCCCTCAAGCACACCCTACCCACGGTGGAGAAATATTTGGGCATCTTTCTTTGTCATGAGATGTTTTAGAGTCTCAGTGACGCATGGGGTTATCCTGACACCGTCCCCTCCCCCACCTGCACTTCTAGAACGTGTCCTCAGGTTGGCATAAATTCATCCAGTCATCATTCCATGGGATGCTGGTCGCAGGTCGCTACGTAAAAGCTAGCTTTCCATCCTTCGCCAAGTGTCAAACAGGCTAGATTCCTTCGTTCCTGTCGGTGGGGTGAGGTGTCTAACCTCCCTGTGCTCGGCTTTGGAAGGGACCTACTCCATCACTGAGCCACTGAAGCCCTCAGACACGCTGGGGCCCCCGTGTGCCAGGAATCGTGCAGGTGCTGGGGGCAGAAAGCTGAGACAGACTCGGCCGCCCTCCAGGGAGGCCTGGGACAGGGAAAGGCTGTAGGTCGGACCCCATCCCCGCCCCACGGAGGGAAAAGCAGTGAGCACACGACACACCCACGACGTCAAAGAAAGTGACCCAACGCTCCCGGTGAGACAGGAGGCCCACGGAGGACGCTTCCCCTGAGCCGCGGCTGGCAAGACGGGGAAGGCGCGAGGGGACCACGTGGGTGCAGGCCGGGGGGTGGGAGCAGCTTGCCAGCAGAGCAGGGGGTGGTGGGCCTGAAGCTCGTGCTGCGGGTGCGTGTGCATGTGTGGGAGCGTGAGGGCGTGTGCGCGCCGGAGGGTGTGTGTCGTGGGGAAGCAGCAGAGACAACGCCTGGGAGGATATGTGTGGCCCATCGAGGTGCCTGAATCCTTCCATCGTCACGTGGGCCTGGCAGGACCAGAGCGGAGGCTGCTGGAGGCAGCGGGAGTTCCCGGGAGCAGGGGAGTGACAGCCGGGAGGACCAGCCCTGGGGATGCATCCACGCGGGCGGGGGCGACCTTGTCTGGTTCAAGCTTTGGGACAAGGAGGGAGAAGAGGCCATTCGCCAAGGGGACTCAGAGAAAAGGAGCGTTTTGGGGAAAAGACAGTAACTTTGGTCAGCTGCGTGCGGAACGGCCAGGGGCCAAGGCAGGTCCCCACCTGCGATAAGACGGCTCGTCGGGAAAACGGGATTGAAATGAAGGGAGCGCTTTGAAGCCATCAGAGGACAGGTCAGCGACTCCTCGGCCAGCTCTCCGTGAGACCAGAGCTCTTCCTGGCCTTGATTTGAGCACCAGCGCCAGCTCATTCTAGGAGGCACAACACAAGTGCCACACATGTGAGACGTGGGAGGGCCGGGGCAGGGGCTCAGGGGCTCTGGGGCCCGAGGAGAGGCAGCCAGAACCAGAGGGGGACAACTGATGGGCGATTCGTCCTGAGCATCTGGTTTCAACTCCTATCCCCCATCGCCTGGAAAATCCATGATTTTCGGTTTCCTTACAGACCTGGACCGTCTGGTGACACCTAAGATGTCGTGTCTCCTGGCCCCGACCGCGTGGCTGGTGTCCCGGTTTAATATCCAACAAGAGGGACACCCCCGGCCTCCCAGAGGGGACAGTCTACTAGTAAGAAGATTTTTAAAGCATCTCATGATCAAGAGAAAGACCACGAGCGGAGGAGACAGACTCCAAGCTAACGGCTCAGTTCAGCAAAGAGCTGACGCTCAGTCTCGGGAGCCTTTGCAAGGGCAGCCCTGTCGCTCCCAAGGCCTTCCGGGGAGGAGGGGGAGCGCTTTCTCCCACTGGGCCGACAGGCAGGCGAATCACTCGTGGGTCACCTTCCGTGTCCCAGAGATTCACAGCCGGGGCCTTGGTCCTGCCCGGCTGGAGCGTCTCCCCCTCATGTCACCGTCATTACTTAGGACTGGCCTGGCAGCCGCCCGCACACACGTGGGACGTGCTGGGAGCAAGTTCCAGGCGGAGCCAAGCAGAATGAATGCCCCTGCTCAGTGCCCGTGGATGCTCCGGGCCCATGTCCCTGGGGACACCACAGGAGGACGATGTCGCCCTGGTCATTGAGCCGGAGGAAGTGGGGGTGCGGGCCTGCTGCGAGGCAGCGCCAGGCCTGCTGCCACGTTGTCTGCACCCTAACGCCAGCCCCGTGCGTTCGCAGCAAGAACACAGCCTCCCCAGGATAGTGCTCTTCTCCTCCTAAATTCCCTCCCTGTCCTTTGCTTCCTGGGTCCCCTGTCCCCATCTTTGAGCACCTGCTGTCTCAGGTTCCATGCTGGGTGCTGGAGAAACTCAGAGAAGGCACACCCCACCCTCCAAGGACCCCTGGGAGCCTGGGCGCCACTGGCCGAGGGCCCAGGTCAGGTTACACCCCCTGCCCAGCGTTACCCCCTCCCTTTGGACGGGCTCAGCAATACTGTGGACGAGGCCTCGGCCGGGCGCGTCCACCTGGGCTGGTCCGCAGGGAACGGCAGCGAGGCCAGGCTGCACCAGCTGCACCTGCTGGTTGGCGGCTGCTAGCGCAGTGGGCTGTGGCCACGTTAACACCTCTCCTTACTCCCAGAGAGAGGCTTGGAGCCTGGGTGCCGGCGATTCCAGACGATTCTAGGTGCCCCCAGGAAAGGCTCAGAGGAGGCCTTGCCTCTTCTGTGTCTGCTGCCCATAGGCGCCCGACCACATGGCTGCCAGGGGTCCCATCACAGGAGGCGGCCCAGAGGAGTGGCCTGGGGTCTGGGGCCAGGCCAGGTGGATGGGCTGTGCTGTGGGTGGGGTGCGGGGGGTCAAGAACCTCTTTCTCGTCTCTCTTGCTTCCCCATACCAGCTTTCACCCTTGTCTTAATCGTTTTTCAAACTAATTTGCCCCCCTCCCGCTCCGCAAACATCCACTTTCAGAAAGTAGTTTACGCGTTTTTTCCCTAAGACGTGCTGGTGCCTGCAACTCCCCCTTCCTTTCCGTTTGTAACTCCCAGCAAAGCTCCGCTTCTCACCTCCCGTCCATCCCCAGGGAGGAGGCAGCGCCACACCCGGGCCTGAAAGCTGCTGCTCTTCCCCTGAAGCCTGGAAACCTCACCCCAAACCTTCCAGGGGGAACAGGGGACACCCCGGCAGCTAAGCTCCTCTTTGAAGTTGTGACTTGGCTTCCTATCCTGCCTCTGGGACCGGGGCCTCGGGCGGGAAGCTGAGGGGGTGACACCGCAGGACGGGGGCCGTCTGGCGGGGCCCGGGGGAGCCCAAGGCACGGTGTCTCTGGGAGGCTGAGTTGACCTGCCTTCTGGGCCTTTCCCGGCTCTCCTGGTCACACCAACAAAGAGAACCAGAGGGCAGGAGGGGGTGGCGGGGGCGGGGCTGCCCTCGCCCGGCCTGGGTGTTGGCAGCGGGGTGCCGGGGCCAGTTACGGGGAGACTGCGGTCTCTTTAAGGTTCTTTCGTCAAGTGGCCCCTTCTCCTGGCCCCCGCCTGTCCCCTCCCCGTCCCCTCCCCACGCCACAGCACAGCCTGGAAGGAGGACCCCAAAGTGGACACTAAAGACAGTTCTCCCCAGCTTCCTGTGCTGGGGGTGGGGGGGTCTAATGAGAATCAAGCCTGAGAGGTCCCAGCCCTTTTGGGGGGGGGGCGGTAGGAGCTGCGGCAGGAGTCTGTGTGCTCAGCGGCGAGTGCTCACGTCGCACGGAGCCCAGCCCGCGCACCGTTCCGAGTTGGCACCCGATTTACGAGCAGGCTGCCTAGGAATTTCTGGCCAAAGTTCTGAGTTAACGCCCCTCCATGCTCGGCTGCAGCGTCCACGCTCCCTTCTGAAAGGACTTCCTGACAACGTTTCCTGCGTGAGGGTGGCCCCTCCTGTCCTGGCGGTCAGGCCACAGGGGGAGGGTCTGTGCAGATGCCCCGGAGACAGGGCCCCCACCTCGGGGCACAGTGCCACCCTCTTCTCTCCCACGGCCACCGTCACGGTCACTTTACTGCTACCGCCACCATTGCCACCGCCAACCTCGGCCTGGCTTGTGACCCGGCCCCTCCCAGTCCCCTGGACGCCCCTCAGGCCTGCACTTGGGTACCCGGGCAGCAATCCTGTGTGTCCTCACAGCCTTCTGCCCCCTTGGGCCTGTTGTGTTGGCACAACTGCCCCGCGTCTCCATCATGCGTGTAACACACCCCATCAGAGTTCACGCACTAAACACAGGTTCAGAGAGGCCCTATGGAGGATTTCAGGACGGCCGCCGTGGGTTACACCAGACCTGGCCCTTCCGAGACAGCACGGGCCAGACACAAGCTTGGCCCAAGTACAAGAGCCTGGCACCGCCCCTACCCCCAACACACACCTGTGTGAGGCAGCACAGGGCTGAGGTTTGGGGTCCGACACAAGACCTATGGCCTCGTACCCTAGGTCCTCCAGCCTCTGTCCCCTCATGGAGGTCAGGAAGGGGCCCACTCGGGTGTGACGGAGTTAATTACGGTAACTTCCCCATGAGATCTGGAGAACCAGTCAAGGCAAAGTGAGTCACATGGCCAAGCATCCAGCCTGCTGTCACCATCAGCTCTCACTACTATTACGGGTTCCCGAATGAAGTAAATGACAAGTTTTATTTAAGTGCCAAGCTCTAGGTGGATACCGAGTGGAATTAAATTAAGTCAGTCCTCAGTTAGTCTAAGAGAAAAAAAAAAAGAACAGTAATTTCTTACTGACCCAGGGTCCTGAGCCTCCGCAGGGCCTGTCTGTCCAAGATCTTTGGGCTGGGGGTCTGGTGAGCGAGTCTGAAAGAGGCCTTCCCAGGGCCCAGGGCTGTGACAATGACACAGCTCTCGGGGACCCCACAGTGTGCTTTGTCTGAGGGACTTGTGTGTCTCTGGTTTCCAGAGACAGAAATTGCACTGTGGGGAACCATTTAAAAAGGCTTATGCCCTATTTCGTAGCCAAGAGCCGGCCCTAGATCCTTCTAGAACATTGGAGGCGTCTCCCTGTGTCTGCCCAAAGCCATCGCCCTTCTCCGGCTGCTGCTGCATCTCCCTGTCATTGTCGGTGCCACGTGGAGCAAGAACGCCCTCTGCAAGGGGGTCCCCACACTCCCGGCTGGATGAGAAGCATCGCAGGAGTTGTTTCAATGCATGTCCCGCCCCCTCACCCCCGGATCCTGACTCAGAGGCTCCACGGGCCGGTGATCTGAATTCTCAAGCTCTGGTTTAGGGGATTCACAGACCACACGTCGGGAAAGCGTGTTCAGCAGGTGCTACAAAGTTTCTTCGCATGAGGGGGAACGTGTGCCTTGATTATCTTCTTTAATCGCTAAGCTACACCCGCTCCTTAAGCTCCGCTAATAACATGGTGTGAGAATACAGCCGAGCTTGAAAAGCCCCTGTGTGTTCCAATAAAACCGCCTGTCACAGCTCGGAAACGTTAACTACTGGCTTCCGTAGCCCCCTTTCTACAACCTAGAAATTTCAGAGCTCCAAGAGATACACCATTATTTTATTTAAGGCTTCTGATCATTCTTGTTGCCAAAATGTTTTGAAAATCACAAATTGCTACATGAGCTCTCAGGGGTTATTATTGTACTAGATTCACCGACAATAAAAATAAGGCTTTTCATTTGCATCCTTTACAGCAAGTACAGCCAACATGAAGTATAATAAAAAGGCACTTGAGGAGTTCCCGCTGTGGTGCTGTGGGTTAAGGATCCAGTAACGTCTCTGCAGGGGCTCAGGTCGCTGCTCAGGCACAGGTTCAATTCCCCAAGGGATCCTTAACCCTCTGAGCGGGGCCAAGGATCAAACCCACATCCTCACAGACACTTTGTGGGTTCTTAACCCGCTGAGGCACAGCAGAAACTCCCCAAATGACTACTTTTTCACCAGCTGTCTACCCCGGCATGTTCCCCAGAGGAGTGAAAGGCTTGTACACAAACACTCACAGCAAGAGGAACAAACTGAAAACAACTCCAGTGTGCATCAGCTGTTGGATGGGTGAGCAAGCCCTGGCACGCCCGGATCTCAGTGATAAAGTGTGTGCCACTGCCCACGGCAATGTGTGAAAATTCACAATCATTACGCTGGCTAAGGAAGCCAGGCCAATAAAGAATGCACGCTGTGTAGCTTTATATCAAATTCTAGAAGTGAGGAAACTTGGGGGGGGTGAGGGACGTGTTTATTATCTAGATGGTGGTGACGGTTCCATAGGCACATTTGTGGGTGAAAACATCCACCTGCCCACGTGAAATGTGTGCCTTTACTGAGTGTGACTCCACCTCGTACAACCACACAGCAAGAACAGAAACACTTAACCCTCCCATAAATTTGCCAGTCTGACTTGGGTATTTTGGGTCCCCTGAAATACCAGTAATACCCCCAGAGCTTCTCGTGACCATTTTAATTCTTTCCTCTTGGGTTCACTATCGGATTAAGGCTTGAGGCTTCCTGCCTGACTCATCAACCTTAAAATATCAGTGATGGGTTACAGGAGCCCAGGGGTGAAGATCCAGGCACATATTTCAATACCCAGAGGCACGGGACCAACCTACCTTCTTGAAGGTACCAGGATGTATGTCCAAATTCAGGACCAGAGGGCAATGCAGGAAAAATCGGGGCTTATACAATGTAAATTCTCTGCCAAGCAAGCTGTTCAGATGTGCTTGGGATGCGAATCCTAATTCACAGGAACCTGTCCCCCGTCACCCCCGGGGCTACAGGGACCATCAGGCACTCAGGAGAACGGCAATGGCAGGAGCACCTGCCCCGGGAGTCCGGGGGCGTCTGTGCAAGGTCGCGGCACACAGCCAGCCTCAGGAAGCTGGCGTGCGAAGCCCAGAGGACCAAGCCCACCCCTCCAGCCGCCCGGATCCCAGTCAAACCAGCAGACCCACGCAGCGAGACAGTTCTCTTGACCCTGCCAGTGGGAAAAAAGTTGCAAAATCCCCCCAGCCTAGTATTGCACTCATGACTCAGCCGACAAACTCAGGCTCAGACTCTATGAACATTCTGGTCCATCATTTGCTGTGACTCTAAGACCCCTCGTGTCTATAAATACAGGCTCTCATCTTCTGCTTCCTCTTTCCATGGGTTTTCAAGCACTGAAATAGTACTATGTCATCAGATTCAAAAAGAGAGGAGTGAGGAGCTTCCTGGTGGCTCAGTGG
Source organism: Sus scrofa (assembly GCF_054392235.1). Classification (NCBI taxonomy): domain Eukaryota; kingdom Metazoa; phylum Chordata; class Mammalia; order Artiodactyla; family Suidae; genus Sus; species Sus scrofa. The sequence goes on along the minus strand of NC_139389.1, from coordinate 2,234,416 downwards.
GTTATGGATCCAACCGAATCCAACAACATATCAAAAAGATCGTACATCATGACCTGGTGGGATTCATCCCAGGTTCACAAGGGTGGTTCAACATACGCAAATCAATCAACGTCACATACCATATTAACAAAAGAAAAGTCCAAAACCACATGATCATCTCAATAGATGCAGAAAAAGCATTTGACAATGTCCAACATCCATTTATGACAAAAACTCTCACCAAAATGGGTATAGAGGGAACATTCCTGAACATAATCAAAGCCATTTATGACAAACCCACAGCAAATATAATACTCAATGGAGAAAAGCTGAAAGCCTTCCCACTAAAATCTAGAACAAGACAGGGATGCCCACTCTCACCACTGCTGTTCAACATAGTACTGGAAGTCCTAACCACAGCAATCAGACAAATCAAAGAAATAAAAGGCATCCATACAGGAAGAGAAGAGGTAAAACTGTCACTGTATGCAGACAACATGCTACTATACAGAGAAAACCCTAAGGACCCCACACAAAAACTACTCGAGCTGATCAACAAATTCAGCAAAGTAGCAGGATATAAGATGAACATTCAGGAGTCAGTTGCATTTCTGTACACTAACAACGAAATATTAGAAAAGGAATACAGAAATATAATACCCTTTAAAATAACACCACAAAAAATCAAATACCTGGGAATAAACCTGACCAAGGAGGTGAAAGACTTATATGCTGAGAACTACAAAACATTAATCGAGGAAATTAAAGAGGATGTAAAAAAAAGGAAAGATATTCCAGGCTCCTGGGTTGGAAAAATTAATATTGTAAAAATGGCCATACTGCCCAAAGCAATCTACAGGGTCAATGCAATCCCTATCAAATTATCCATGACACTTTTCACAGAACTAGAACAAACAACCCCAAAATTTATATGGAACCACAAAAATCCCAGAATAGCCAAAGCAATCCTGAGAAACAAAAACCAAGCAGGAGGCATAACTCTTCCAGACTTCAGGCAATATTACAAAGCCACAGTCAACAAGACAGTGTGGTACTGGTGCAAAAACAGAACTGCAGACCAATGGAACAGAATAGAGAACCCAGAAAGAAACCCAGACACTACGGTCAATTAATCTTTGACAAAGGAGGCAAGAATATAAAACAGGAAAAAGACAGTTTATTCAGCAAGCATTGCTGGGAAACCTGGACAGCTGCATGCAAATCAATGAAACGAAGCTTTGTTTTGAAGGCGGAGACAACTCGGTTGTGTAGGAGAACAGGCTTCTTCCCCTTCAGAGACAGGTGCTCAGGTGTCTGGGGGGAGGCACCATGATGTCGGCAACCTGCTGACAAATGGTCAACAACAACAACAAACCCCCCAAAACCCACCACAGCAAATGCCCACATGGACGAAGATAAAGGCAGCGTCCTGAGATGTTAAAAGGCCGACGGGCATGTATGGCACATCTCTCTCAACTTCCTGCAGACTGGAGAATTCCCATAACAAAGGAGGGAGGAAGCAGCATCCTTCTGCACAGTACCCTTGGCCATTCCAGCAAAGAGAAGTACCACCTCCCAAGTCCACTGGCAACTCCCACTTTCTCACCAGAGGAAAGACTTTCCGCGGGCTGCTAAAATAATCTAAGGTTACAAAAGTGCATTGCCCCCCAGGGAAAGTATGCAGGAAATACTGAAGGGCGTTTAAGGTCATCCAACAACCCACTTTTGTTGGAGACCGTAACCACCAGGTGGTCTCAGCAGGCGCTCGGGTTCTTACACAATCGCCTCTTGCAGGGTCAGCATCAGAGACAGAGGCTGAGACAGGCGGGACGGGACCTGAGCTTGTAGAACCGTGTCTTCTGGAACAATCACGAACATGGAGCTAAGACTGACACGAACCAGACGTGGGATCGGAAAGGAGCCACGAGTGGTTCCCACGACTTCGTTTCCTCTCTTTTCAAAGGGGCAGATGAAACCGACACAATCTACCCCGGAGGGTTTTTTATGAGGTCAAAGGAGGCTCGAAATATTAAAACTGGTCTGAAATGTAAGACGCACGTGTTCGCAATCTTTGCGTTGAATAAAACGGAGCATCTCTTTACACAGAGCGATGTGCTGAGTTGAATTACTATCTATGTCCGTCAGGGGCATGAAATTAGTAGATGTCGGTGGTTTTATTTTGGCAAATACCTTTCAACTACTTCATCCAATCAGAGGAATAATGTCTTGAACATATATATTCACTCACCCGAAATTCCCCTACTGTTGTTTGTGAGCTTATTTCTGAGCAAAGATCTGATTTCTTTTCAGTGGGAATAAAATTTCTTTCCCTTACGACTGCAGAGAGTGAAAAAGGTCTTCAGAGCAAGTGAACCTCGTGATAGGCCTGTCTGAAGCCTCAGAGATACAAGGAGCTGGAAACAGGCAACCAGCCCTAACATCCTGCGAGCCTGTGATGTGACTGCTAAGAATCAAGTTTCCAGAGTTCCCTTTGTGACGCGTTGTTAACGAATCCGACTAGGAACCATGAGGTTGCGGGTTTGATCCCTGGGTAAAGGATCCGGCGTTGCCGTGAGCTGTGGTGTAGGTCATAGACGCGGCTCGGATCCCGTGTTGCTGTGACTATGGTGTGGGCCAGAGGTAACCCCACTTGGACTCCTAGCTGGGAACCTCCACATGCTGCGGGAGCAGCCCTAGAAAAGGCAAAAAGACAAAAAAAAAAAAAAAAAAAAAAAAAAGAATCAAGTTCCCCCATCACCTTCCTTTGAGTTTGAAAATGTTATCTGGTTCCAGGACATACACTCAAGACTAGTGAATAGAAACTGCAGAATCATAGGTTTCAGCTGAATACCAGTCACTGTGTTTGGAAAATGAAGTCGTTTAAGAGTAGACTGGGGAGTTCCCATTGTGGCTCAGCGGGTTAAGAACCCGACTTGTGTCCATGAGGATGTGGGTTTGATCCCTGGCCTCACTCAGTAGGTTAAGAATCCAGCATTGCATGAGCTGCGGTGTAGGCTGCAGATGCAGCTCAGAGCCTGCATTGCATGAGCTGTGGTGTAGGCTGCAGATGCAGCTCAGATCCTGCATTGCTGTGGCTGTGGTGTAGGCCAGCAGCTGCAGCTCCGATTCAATGATTTAACCCCTAGCCTGGGACCTTCCATTGGCCAGGGGCATGCCCCCTGCTCCAAAACAAGAGAGCAGCCCCCCGCAGGGGTGTCTGGCTCAGGAGGCATGAAGGTTGACTCTCAGAGGTGAGCCCTGACCCCCGGGCTCCAAACACAGCAGTGACAGACACAGCAAAACCAAAAACTTTGCCAGAAGCAGAAGCAAAAGAGAGCCGGTCAGTGGGGGCCCAGCAGAGGCCTGCTGGGCTCCGATCCTCAGGCAGGGCAAATGAACCACCTTTCCCGCCTTCGGGCAGCGTAACACAGAAATGCTTGATCCAGGGAGTGAGACCCAGCCCGGCCGTGTGCTACCAGAGAGGGGAGCCTGGTCTGAGTCTTTCCCGTGAACGAGGACAACAAGCCGTGGAGCCAGGTCTGTGTGGCCACGGGGCTGCTGCCCAGGGAGGGAGGCAGCTTAAGGCCCGCTCCCCCACCGGCAAGGTCGCAGGTGCTGGGAGCTGGGGGGCGGGGGCAGACAAGCCCCGCCCCAGAGGAGGGCCAGCATGATTTTCCTCCTCGCCTTCTAACTGCCCTCCCCCTCCCCTTGCCCAGATCAACCTACTTGTAACAAGCAGTTACCAGGGATGCTGGAAAAGTGGAGCTGAGGCCACGTCTTCCTCGGCTTGAATCTTCCATGGCTCCCGGTTTCCTTCTGTGTGGATTGTCCCGCCTCCACCTCCGTGGTCCTGCTCATCACTGTGCTGGTCTCCCCTCTCCTCCCCTCCCCTCCCCTCACTTCCCCTCCCCTCCCCTCCCTCCTCCCCCCACCGCCCACTCCTCTACCCTGGCCGTTCCTGAAAACCCCAACCTCCCAATCCAGACACGCTTGTGTCTCATCTTCTCCAATTTGGATGGCCCTTCCCAGTGAGTCCTCCACCCACTGCCACTCAGCGAGAGGCCGGTCCTCTCACCCCCTGCGGTCCCCCTACGTACAGCGCCCACCTTCGGACCCCTGCCAGGAGCTCAGCATCCCCGGTAGCTCTGAGGCCCTTCCCAGACTGACAGACCCCAGACCGACAGAGTCTGCTTGGAACAAGGTCCCGGGCTCTGCAGACACCTTGAGGCTGGCGAAGCCCGGCTCCGGCAGACAAGGGAATTTACTTCTCCGTGGAAGGCCTTGTTTAGGTCCCTAACTCCCTGTGCTGGAGCGTCAGTCGTCCAGGTTATGGCTTTTGGCCTCTTTTATTCATGACAGCTCTCGGAGGCTAAAACAAGGTCTGGCACAGATGTGGACTGATGCTTTTCTATAAACGTCTACAAAGGAACTGCTTTCCACACCACCCGAAGGAGCCAGAGCTGGCTCCTCTTTAGAGCTCTTAGAGAAATAGTTTTAGATTTAAGTCTGGGGGAGAACGGTATAAAATTAAGAATGTTTTTTCACATCTGGGCATCCAGAAACACCAGCTCACTGAAGAACAGGTCCAGAGAATAAAGCGTTGGGGGCGGGGGCCGCGGGGGAATAAATGTGAACCCATCAAAGATCATGGATCTGGACAGAAGAGAAAAGAAGCCAGAGAAAGAGGACGGCCTGCACTGTCTGTCCTCCTGGCCCTGGGACGTGTCCCCGGGCTCTGCAGCTGCTGCCCATCTTGGTGAGAGCTGGGCGGCCGGAGCCCTGAGCCCATACCTGTCTGTGCGTTGAGCCGGCAGAACCAGCGCGTCTGGAGCCCCCCTGGATCTGTGTCCTGTGAGTTGACCCTCGGTCGTCCTGTGAGACCTGATGCTCATTTTCTAGGAAAAACAAGCCCCAGGCAGATAACACCTCTTTCTCTTTCCTCATCTGTGGTCCCGACTCCCTCCTCCATCGACCCTAAATTTCATTAGCCCGTGATGAAAACGCATCTGTGTTAAACCCTACACATTTCCACGAGGGGTATTGTGTGAGTGTGGGTGCATGTGTGTGTGTGTGTGTGTGTGTGTGTGTGTGTGTGTGTGTGTGTGTGTGCATGCACTCATACGCCTTGGCCCCACTGCAGGCACTGCGCCCCAGCCTTCTAGTGCCATGCTGGGCACACTGCCCATCCCCCACCCCCACGTGATGGCCGGTGGTGTCCCGTTCCTGTGACCACGCTCCAGCCTCAACCTGGACCAGGGATGGTGCACTAGCTCTGTGTATCTTCCTCCTCGCCCCGTCCACAGTCTAAATGTGGGAATAACACCCTCTGGGCCTCCTTAGACTTTTTATTTATTTATTTTTGCTTTTCAGGGCTGCACCTGCCGCATATGGAGGTTCCCAGGCTAGGGGTTGAATCGGAGCTACAGCTGGAGCCTACGCCACAGCCACAGCAATGAAGGATCCAAGCTGAGTCTTCGACCTACACCACAGTTCACGGCAATGCCGGATCCTTAACCCACTGAGCGAGGCCGGGGATTGAACCTGCAACCTCATGGCTCCTAGTCAGATTCGTTAACCACTGAGCCACAAAGGGAACTCCTATTCTCTTGACATTTTTAAAAGTAAGATATAATATTTTGACCACAATACATGTGTTGGCAGGACTGTTTTTGATCTCACCAATTATATATTTAATGGTAAAGAATTAAAATGTGAAATTATCTTCTGGTCAAATTATCAGAGATGCAGAATGAGTGGAAATTTTACTCTGTCATACCTATTTTAGGAGGGAGGAGCAACAATTTTTGTGGGGGGGGGGGCCCTGTTGGTGTAAATAATATGAGTTGTTCAAAATCAGCCCATCAGTATCTTTTGGCTGCCCAATTTCATGTGATGCCATGAAAGAAGTTTGGTACCAGCCAGTGAGAAGTTGCTAGGCAACCCTCCAGGGTGACCCTGCTATGCACAATCCAGAGCTCCAGGCCATCTGGTCAACTCTATGCAGAGAATGGAGGCAAGTGGGCTGGAGACTGACCCAAAGGGAGAAATGAGGTCTGGGGCCCCCACGGTCTCAGACCAGCCTCAGGGTACCCTGTCGCCCCCAGCCTCCACAGGAGGAACCAGCTCGCCTGGATCAAAGGGTGGTACTGTCTTTATAAGTCAAGGATGTAAAAGGAATTCATGTATAAAAATTCCGTATGCTCACAGCTTTCCAGGACCTTCTCTCCGGGCAGTAATTAAACCTGGAATTGAAAATCAAAAGGGAAAGCGCTTCCATGACAGCTAAGCCTGCGTTTTGAATCTCTTTGATGTGAGCAGCTCGCACTTCCTGTCTCATCTGTCTCATCCTTCACCGCGATGTTGGCAGAGGGCTCCCTACGATGCCGCTGAAGTCGCGGATCTAGGTGAACGGAAGCCACCAACTGGCCTTTCCCATCCCCACGGGAATTTTTAAAAGCGGATCTTTCCAGTGAGGCCCAGCAGGGAGCCACGCTCCGAGGGCCCTCTTTCCTCCTGGGCCGACGTTAAGGGCCGTGGCACTTGGAACTTGATGGAACAGCACCTGGTGTCCAGGCTCGTGGGTAGGCGCAAACCCTGCCGCACAGTGTGTAAAGCTACCCTTGCGTGGACCCACGGCGTCCGCGGGCCCTGCTGCAGGTTGTGCATAAGGCAGGACGTGAGAGGACGCTGCCCTCTGGTCACACAGCAGAGTGCAGGATGAAACCCCGGTGTCCCCACGGCGCCGTGGAGAGCAGCTGTTCCCCAGGCTGATTTCCTGTGGGTGGAGGCCCGCCTGGCAGCCTGCCTGACCCCGAGGGAGGCAGGGCCCCGCGCATCTGTGTGGATGTCAACATCAGATGTACAGAGGGATCCCTCCCGGAAAAACAAACATCGGCTATTGTGCCATCGTCCACAGAACAGGGTAAGGTCCCAGGACCCCAAGCCCAGCCGCACTTAGGCTCTGGGACACGGGGGGGGGGGGGGTGTCTCCCATCAGGCGTGGGTCGGCTTGTTCCTCCCGTTTCCTCATGGTTCCTGCTGTGTGTCTGTCTCACGCCACCCGATCCCAGGAGGTTTCTGTCTCCCCCTCCCCCGTCCTTGTCCCTGGTCTTGTCCCCTGGGAGTTGTTGCTGGGGGTCTGCTCCGGGAATCTGCTCTGGCGGTAAGAGCAGCAAATCCAGCAGCAGAGCACCGCCTGCACCCGCCCTGCCCTCGTGGGCACCAGGAGCTAGCAGGTCCCTGTCCGTCCCTGGGGGAGGGGGCAGGGTCACCTCGGAAAGGACGCGTTTCTAAATCCCACTCAGTATGAGCAGCTGACATGGGTCAGCAAAGCCACCCAAGAGAACGTCTAGATGTTTCCCTGAGCAGAACCCTCATCCCAATGCTGCTTCTAAAATTACCCCTGTGAGTCGGAAGGGGTCCCGAGAGGAAAAAATCTGCTCCCCCTCCTCATTTTGGATCCCACCTGTCGCCCCTTCAGGTCCGAGCTCAGCTGTGTCCCCCGCCCCACTCAACACCTGTGGCCCAGCCCCTCCCTGCTCGTCTCCCTTTTCCTTGAGCATTTGTCACCTCGAACGTCCTTACACGAAGTCCAAAGCCCATTATATGTTATCTGTCTCGCTCCTGCTGAGGTGAGGGGCCAAGAGTCTGTTTTGTCCCCTGACGTATCTCGATGACCCAGAGCCACACCTGCCACCAAGGAGATGCTGCTGGTGGTATTAGTGCAGTGAGTGGCTCTCGGAGGGGAAAAGGGGAGATCAGATGTTGATGGTGTGTTTATCTCAGGACGCGCCACTTCCCGTCCGAATTTAAAAAAATAAATGCCCCAAACAGAAGCACAGGATCTTATCCTATTTTATGCTGTTTTAATGACAGTGTATTTATTCAGAGACCATATCATGCAGACTCTATTCTGGATTCAAGGAAAAAGAAAGGAAGCCCGTGTGTGTGTGTGTCTGTGTGCATCTGTGTGTGTGTGTGTGTGTGTGTGTGTGTCTGTGTGCGTCTGTGTTTGTGTGTCTGTTTGCATCTGTGTGTCTGTATGTGCGTCTGTGTGCGTTTGTGTGTGTCTGTGTGTGTGTGTGTGTCTGTGTCTGTGTGCGTCTGTGTTTGTGTGTCTGTTTGCATCTGTGTGTCTGTATGTGCGTCTGTGTGTGTCTGTGTGTGTGTGTGTGTGTGTGTGTGTGTGTGTGTGTGTCTGTGTGCGTCTGTGTTTGTGTGTCTGTTTGCATCTGTGTGTCTGTGTGTGCGTCTGTGTGCGTTTGTGTGTGTGTGTGTGTGTGTGTGTGTGTGTGTCTATAGCGGTGGTGATGAAACTAGAGGGTAAATCCAGAAGACGGATCTTTCGTGTTAACCCTGCGCCTAAGGCTGCTCTGCTGGGGCCAGTTCTAATTTTTCGGAGCTGAGACCTGTTCCCCGACTATCGAGCACGTGAAACCCTCTGGAATCGCCCCAGAGCTGGAGTCACCATGTGTCGCGTGTCATTTGTCTATAAACATGAACTCCCTGGGGCAGGTCATTTTCACAAAACTTACTGAAGGCGACAGCGGCCTTGGGGAGGGGTCCTGGTGCCACTTCCGCAGACGTGGCGTGACCACTGGGTAACGGTTTTGTCCGTCAGAGCTGGTCACGGAGAGAGATGCCAGCAGTTTCCCTGAACAGTGGTCGGTGTCCTAGAAGGAGAAACCAACCTGGCTTCACTTTGTTTAAAACAGCAATGACACAAAGTAAAGAAGTACATAGAGCTCAGGCCGTTCACAGCGTTACTCCTGCCTCAGCTGCTCCAGGCACAGAATGAGGAGGCGGCTGTGAAGCGATGCGCCGAGTCCCGTTTCAGAAGCTGAGCCTTGTCCTGACTCTATCGGCTGTGTGTCCTGGAGCAAGTCACTGAACGTCTCTGGTTTCCTCATCTTGGAAACCAGGTTGCCTGGCACCAGCCCGCGAGCTCTGCTGCTCCCCATGGGGAGGCCCTTAACCTCGGTCTCCCCACCTGTAACATGGGAAGAGTGTCTCCCGCAAACAGCACAACGCCTGGCAAGGAGCAGGTACACGGCGAGCTGTGCCGCCCTCTCTCCACTGCCTGTCGCTGCTGCTTCCAGCGCCGAGGCTGCCCCCTGCCCCCGCGCCCCCCTGTTGCCAGAGGGTGGGATCCAGGAGAAAAGGCCCTGGGGACCTATTAATAGAAACACCCATCCCTCCGTGAGCTCCCGCTGCATCCCGGCTGTGTCATCAAGAGCCTGCAGCAACGCCACGCGGAGGATGATATTCCGTTATCCTCGGGTCCGGGGAGGCTGGAGCCCTTAGCCGTAGAGGCAGGATTCTGACCGAGGCCCTCCCTCCGGGCTGTCGCCAGCCACACAGCAAAGGTGATGCTGCCATTAGGCCATGCCCCCTCCCCAAAGAGCTCCTCCTCCACCGAGCTGGCTGCTCCAAAGGTTCCTGTGCCCGGTCGCGTGTGCCTGCTGGGCAGGCAGCAGCAACTGTGGATCTCACAGGGAGATGCCAGCGTCCCCCCACCGACTGGCCAGCTGCCTGACTCCCAAATGCCCGAGCAGGGGAAGGGGCACCGCTTGGGAACAGTGAGAAATGCAGATTCTCGGCCCATCCCAGAACTTTGGAATCAGAATATCTGAGGTGGGGCCCCATCTGCCTTTCCAGCCTTCCAGAGGGTTCTGAGGAGCTCAGGTGTGAGAATCACGGGTGCCTGGTGCCAGGCCCGGGGAATCCAGGCCAGGCCATTGGAACAGGGACTCGAGCTCAGGAGCCTGACATTGTGCAATGCCGCTGCCCCCCTTGGTGGAGGGCACTGTCCGTGGGCACACGGAGTGCCTGGGGTGGGGGCAGGGGCCTGAGGAGAAGGTTCTGTCCCCAGCAGAGGATGTGTCTGCTACCAGAATGAGCTCTCGCCACAGGGGCGAGCCAGGGGAGGCCAAGGCCCTGGGGAGGGTCAGACACAGGTGGCTCGTGGACAAACACCAAACCCAGAGATGGTCAAGGTGAGAGCCAAGGGCCGAGAGAGCAGAGCGGTAGCTCTGCGAGGTCACCAGTGCAGCTGCAGACACACCCGGGCCACCAGCTGCTCAGCGGTGGACGCGGGACACGCGGAGTGTCTGGAGCCGTGTGGACCCGAGGCAGGGTGCCCGCCAAGCTGGCTCAAGGTGGAAATGGGGGGGTCACGTCTGTGCTGGATTCTTCACCCGTTTGGTCCTTCCCTGGAGCAGGGAGTGGGCAGCGGGGGGTGAGGGTAGTGGGGGCGCTGGGGGCTGAGTCCCTTTGCCAGAATTCCTCAGACCAGGGTGACAATCAGAAATGTCATTTTCCATAGGTCCAGCTGCCAGGAGAGCGAAACCCGTAACGTTCGCCATGAGATGTAACATTCAGCTCAAAGAATAAAACACGCAGAACCACTGTTGTTTTTGGCATTTTAGGGCCACACCTGCAACATGTGGAGGTTCCCAGGCTAGGGGTGGACTCAGAGCTGCAGCTGCCGGCCTGCACCACAGCCACAGTGACACAGGATCTGAGCTGCATCTGTGACCTGCACCACAGCTCACGGCAACACCAGATCCTTAACCCACCGAGCGAGGCCAGGGATCGAACCCATGTCCTCATGGACACCAGTCAGATTCATCACCCCTGAGGCACACCTGCGACGCCTTTGTTTGCTATGGTCATTGAGCATTTTTATTTCTCAATATAACGCAGCAAAATAAACCCTGTTTTTGGCAGATGCTCATCATAAGCCAGAGGGCAAGCCCCTTTTTAAGGTTTCCTGGAATCACGTGATTCAGTCCACATCTCTGGCCAAGTCAGAGGAGTGGGGGTGACACTGGCGCCCAGCAGCAGAATGACCACCTGGGATCGGGGGAGGGGGATACAACCGGTTTCTATCTTTTGTTTTCTTTTTGGCCTCCCTGGCCGAGGTTCAGATCCAAGCCACAGGTGTGACCAGCACAGACTCTTAACCCGCCGTGCGGGGGAGGCGTCGAACCTGCGTCCTGATGCTGCAGAGACACCCTGGATCTTTTTTGCCACCGCTGAACCGCCTGAAACCGGTTTTGAATGCCTTCATCTGAGACCACCAATTCTTTGTCACGTCCCCCTTACAGAACGTGTCACCATGCCACATGTAACACCGTTAGAGCAACATGGCTGCTTTTACAGTGAGAACGTGGTCCAGGCAAGCACTTTCTCACTGGTAAGTTTCTACGTTTTCATTTCATGAGAATTCATTTCTTTTATGAGAATAAAAGAAAGAAAAGCCTTGTGCGAAGAAATTGAATTATTTGACTATTTGCTACCTCTTTGGTATATTAAATATCATTTATTAAAATGCTTTTAATTCCAGAAATGTTAACATGAAACATGAGCCCCCTTGCAAATCAAATTTAGATAATTAATCCCGACGCTAATGGAGAAGCATTGCCAGGGAGACGGCCTCGTGTAATGTTTTTGTTACGAGAAGAGCAGTGGCTGCGGTGGAGGCAGGGAGGCCGGGAGAGGCTGCGGGAGGCGGTCAGCAGCGGGGGATGCGGCGTCCTGCAGGGCCGAGGGGAAGCGGGAGGGATGGCGGAGGTGAGGGAAGCAGGTGTGAGTCTGAAGCCCCACTAGGCACCCCCATGACCCAAGGGTGGGTCCCCATCCGGGAATGTCCTCTGCGGGAAGCTTCAGGGGACATGGCTTGATGAGCAGAGCACTGAAGACCAAGCTGGTCTCCCTCCTCTGAGATGCTGCCACCAAGCCACTCTCCACGCCCGGCCGGGCCATGTCACCCACAAAGTCCCCACACATCCTCCTCTACCTCAACACAGGCAGGGTGACATCCTGCACAGGCCCGGAGGCCCTGACCTGGTCCAGGCCTCTCTCCAGTGCCGGTTGCAGGCCCGCCAGCTTCTCAAGGGACCGCCGCCATCCACCAGCCTTCTGCCTCCGAGCTCCTCTTCCTCCTGAGATTTCAGCTCAAACACCATCCCTCCTCCGAAAAGCAAGTGCTCAGCGGGGTCAAATCCCGCTGGCCCAGCCCCTGCCCCTGTGCCCCCCGTCATGACTCGTGTGTGACGTCCACTCCCGAGAACCGTCTGTGAGCTCCCCGAGGGCAGGGACACACCGCCCGCACTGCTCACCTTCCTCCTGGGTGTCCAGGTGGGACCTGGGCCCCCCGGGGCTCAGTCTGCGGAATGAACCAGTGAAGGGAGGAAGGAGGGCCGAGGAAGCGGCGTGGTCCCACCCCGGTCACCCTCCCAGCCCCCTCCTCTGCCGTCGTCGTAGCCCCGTGATGTGGGGCAGGTGGTGCCTCCGTGAAGAACTTGGCTTCTGAGGCTTCCAGAGTCAGAAGCCTTCTGTCTCCTCCTATCTACTGCGTGACCTTGGGCGCATCACAGCTCCTTCCAGATTCACCTTGTCGTCTGTAAAATGGGATCACGACACCATCTCATTGCCCCGTTATGTGCATTCCATGAAATGCCCCGTGGGGGTGGCGGGGAGGGGGAGGCTCTTAAGGGGCCCAGCAGACGCAGTTATAAATCTGTGCCTCAGCAGTGAGCACCTGCTGAGGACGAAAGGTGAGCGCCAACCAGGTGGCCGTTTTTAACGGCCGCCAGACACGCTCCCGTCGCGGCACTTGGACGAGGCCCACGAGTGTGTGTGCCTTTCCATCTTCTTGTGTCTTCTTTCTCCACAGAGTTTACTTGCAAGACATCTCGCCTGACCCAGATGTCACCTGTCAGCCAAATTCTGGTGACAATTGCTCTCACTGGCTTAGAGTCTATCACTCTGTGTCAACTAAACATCAAGCTTATTCTGGGAAGCGAAACACCTATCAAGTGAAGAAAAGCCCAGTGTATGGTGATCTTTCCTGAAACATTAAATAGTGAGAGTTCCTGGAGTTCCCGTCGTGGCTCAGCAGTAACACACACACTCATTAATATCCATGAGAATGTGGGTTCAATCCCTGGCCTTGCTCAGTGGGTTAAGGATCCCACATTGCTGTGGCTGTGGTGTAGGCTGGCAGGTGCAGCTCCAATTCAACCCCTAGCCTGGGAACCTCCATATGCTGCAGGTGCAGCCCTAAAAAAAAAGCAAAAAAAAAAAAAATAGTGAGACCTCCTTTACCAAAAGTTATCTTGAGCACATAACTCCCAGTCCTTTCTCATAGAAAGAGGTATTAAACTCTATAATTCCATGCCATTTGTTCTTGAAGGAGGATTTATATTTTGGTGGACTGCGATGGATAACGTACCAGTTTAGAGTCAAGGACGCTGCCCAGTGCGTTTACGACCTGGTGCAAATGACGTTACCTCCCTTAGTCTTGGGTCTCCATCAGCATGGAAAACGGAAGAGGGAACAAAGCCGAACCCACTTCGCTGCACAGGGCAGGGCGTCCTGGGAACACGCGATAAATGGTAGCTGTCACTCCTTTTACTCTGGCTTTATTTTTCTGTGGATTGGGAAACAGTGGGGAAAATGACGCGGAATTTTTTTTATATCACCTTACCCTAAACATGCTTTGGTTGTTTCTGGTCTTGGGGATTAAGCGCTTACGGAGGACAAAGCCGTGGGGAGAGGAGAAAACGTCTCCCTTCGGATCTACATGTAAACAGCTCCTTAGTGAACGGCTGTTGGATTTAGATTTGCTCTTTCTCCCCAAGGAGTCCAACTTCAGTTTTCTGAGAAGCACAAATGGCAAGGACCCTCTCTAAATGCACGCGGATGATGTGGGCTATAAAATGTCCTTTAAAAATGAATCGTGCGAGGGTTAGTGCTTCTCTGATGATGCTTAACCTGCCGATGGGTTTGAACGGAATCAGCGTCTATCACGGTGCTTGGGGTGGAAAATAATCAGCTGGACCCCCTTCCAGACCTTCCCCCAGATGTCGTTTGATCATTTATTTACCTATATTTATTCATTTGCTTTTCAGGGCCACCACACCTGCGGCACATGGACGTTCCCAGGCTAGGGGTCGAATCAGAGCTACAGCTGCCGCCTACACCACAGCCACAGCAACGCCAGATCCGAGCCACGTCTGCGACCTACACCACAGCTCACAGCAATGCTGGATCCTCAACCCACTGAGCAGGGCCAGAGATCAAACCCGTGTCCTCATGGATGCTAGTTGGGTTCGTAACCCGCTGAGCCTCAATGGGAACCACCCCCCAACCCGAACCTTTCATTGTATTCTAGCTGGGCTCAGGCCTATCATTAATATAAATGAAAACAACTGACAATTGGAAAGATGCTCTGCGTGTGTGTCGTGCTCACTAGGAAACTTCTGGCCAAGCCTCATCCTCAGGACCATCTGCCTGCAGCTTACCTCGAGCGCCAGCCTCTCTTTATCATCCACAAGCCTCGCCGGGCACCCCCCGCCTCACCAGACATGGGCCAGTTATCAGCCATGAAAAGATGAGTTCGAGTCACCCCTGGGAGAGGACTGCGGCAGCTCCTCCAGCTGGCAGTCCACCAGGGGACCTCGGGGCCTCCCATCCTTGTCTGGGTCCCTCCCGCACGGCGGCGTCAGGCTTGGTCTGTGTGACCCCGGGCACAGAAGTGATGTGTCACTTGGAGTCAGGTTACTAAAAGACGCTGGCTCCGCCTTGCTTTCCAGGACCCCCTCACTCATGGACGCCCCTGCCCCAGAGACCCCCCTGCCCCCGTACCATCAGGAAGAGGGAGGATCTGGGAAGGGAGCCCCAGCCCAAGGAGCGAGCTTGGAAGCCGCTTCTCCGGCCCCAGTCGAGCCTTCGGATGGCTGAGAGGCCTTGACCCAGAGTTGAGAGAGAGAGAGAGAGGCGTAGGCTGGCACCTCCCTCCAGGAGAGAGGGAGGGAGAATGAGAGAGAGGAGAAATCTTTAAGTACTGATGGCTCCTTCCCCCAGGGTGGACTCCACGGCTTTCTCTTTGCAAACACACTTGGAGGCATCTGTTTCTCGCCCTGTCTTCACACCAGACAGAATCAGACCAAGACACAGAAACTTCACAAACACGCAGGCTTCGAAACAAAGCAGAACCACGTCTGTCCCTCCGCCTGTCCTCAGTGCGGGAGGAGGGTGGGTCCAGGGTCACAGCAGCACAGTTCCGGAAACGGCTTCTCCACTAAAGGGAAGACTGACCGTGGAAAACAACACAGAAATTACCAAATTACAAATGTCACCCCAAATCATTAAAACTACTAATGCTGAGCAATTTAAATTTTTTTTAAATTTTATTTTTATTTTTATTTTTTTGGCTTTTTTTAGGGCTGCCCCTTCAGCATATGGAGGGTCCCAGGCTAGGGGTCGAATCAGAGCTGTAGCCACCAGCCTACCCCACAGCCACAGCAGTGAGAGATCCAAGCTGCATCTGTGACCTATACCACAGCTCACGGCAATGCCGGATCCTTAACCCACTGAGCGAGGCCAGGGATCAAACCTTCGTCCTCATGTCAGATTCATTTCTGCTGAGCCACGACAGGAACGCCTAAAAAATTATGTTAAATGATAGTTGATTTATAACGTTGTGCCAATTGCTGCTGTCCAGGAAAGTGACCCAGTCATACGTATACATACATTCTTTTTCTCATATTATCTTCCATCATGTTCCATACCAGGAGATTGGATATAGTTCCCTGTGCTTCTTAATTAAAAACAAAACAAAACAAAACAAAAAACAACCCTTGAGTTCCCACTGTGGTGCAGTGGATTATGGATCTGGCATGGTCTTGGTTGCAGGGCAGGTTCAATCCCTGGCCCAGCACAGTGGGTTAAGAATCCGGTGTTGCTGCAGCTGAGGCGTAGATCACAGTTGTGGCTCAGCCTCAGTCCCTGGCCCAGGAACATTCCTGTGCCACGCGTGCAGCCAGGAAAACAAAACAAAACAAAACCTGCCCAAGGCAGCTGAGCTGCCGCCACAAGAAATCCAGCCCGAGGCCTAGTCCTGACACCGTCCGAGGCCCCTTTAAGCAGCAAACCCCAGCAGGCCCTCTCGTGCTGCCTGCCTGCAGCTTCGCTTGAGAAGGATGCTGAGACCATGAGTGGTTGTGGCCCCCGAGGTGACAAAACAGCCCCTCCAAGAGACACAGGAGGTAAGGACACCTGCTCACCTGCCCTGGCAGTGTCACCTGGCCCCATAGCTTCTAACCTGCTATAACGGAAACAGAAAGATCATGTTCAGAAGTAAAAGGAGGGCTCAGGCTCTGGGTGGGGCCTCCTGGGTGTGAACTTCTTTGGTGCTTCCATGAGTGTGCTGTTTGGGCCCCGGCACTCAGGCTGGGATTCTCACTTGTCCTGGAGCAGCCTTGACAATGACCTTCATGCAGACAAGGCCGTTTGTACACAGAGCAGCCAGCCCCACGACTGCAACAGTCTTTGCACAGGTTACCAGCCTTCTCGCCACCTGCTGGGCCGCCTGACATTCGATGCACAGGAAGGCGATGCTGGGGCTCCAGCCACAGGAGTCGGCGACGTCCTGGCGTTGGGGGAAGATCTGGTCCGGTCTAAGCCTCATTCGGCATTGACCTACACAAGGCTGTTTGATAAAAAAGCAAAATTTGGCGTTCATTCATTTGGCAAATAGCTGGTGACACTGAGTGCGCACACATGCTTGAACTACGGGGGCAAAATGAACCTGGAGCCATTCCCAGAAAAATGACAAGAAGCGTGTGAACTTTTTTTTTTTTTTTTTTTTTGTCTTTTTAGGGCCGTTCCCACGGCATATGGAGGTTCCCAGGCTGGGGCTCCAATCAGAGCTGTAGCCGCAGGCCCACACCACAGCTCACGGCAACGCCAGACCCTTAACCCACTGAGCGAGGCGAGGGATCCAAAACGCATCCTCACGGTTCCTAGTCAGATTCGTTAACCACTGAGCCACGACGGGAACTCCAAGTGTGTGAACTTTGATATTAGAACTGAAAAAAATGAACAAGAAAAAGCAGATGAGACTCTATCCCTTACGCAAACACACCCCACCTGTCCTGTTCTTGGGTCACTAAGCAGACGTGGTGTCGGTGTGTCTCGCATGCCTCGGTCTCCTCCTGACCCCGCTGGAGGGACAAGGGGAGACGCACCAGCACCTGCCGTCATCTTTAAGGAACAAGGAGGATTCAGTTGCTTTTTTAGACTGTGGGTTCTGTTTTATAAAACACACATATGTACACACCTGCTCTCAGCATAGTAGCTAAAACTCTCGGCCTGCTCCGTTTGGAGAAAACAATGCCAAGTTCATAGGCGTTTGCAGATGACAGAGCAGGGCTTTCACCACTAGAGAAAAAGATGGATGGGTCACCTGTGCTGTTCCCACAGCGGAAGCCTCTCGCCCTCCAGGAGCGTGTGAAGCCCAGCGCCTGCGGGCTCCAAGGGCCCTGGGCGTTGCCAGCAGCTGCCAGCTACTGTCAAGGCTGGAAAAGATCTCTGACTACAACGACCTGCGCCGTGCTGGGCAGGGAACGGTCACAGGCAGAGGGGCGGTGGAATTCCACACCAGCTTGTACTCACACCCAGGAGAAAGCAGACCCGTCAAGGGGAACAGAAGCCTGCAAACCTTGGCACCGTGGAAATTAGACGCCTCAAAATATGGCAGTTAAAGGCTAATGAAAAGAGATGGGCTTTGTAACGGGCACGCCTTACCCCCTCCGCCTCCACTGATGCTGATGGAGGCGTTGGTGAGGGAGAGCCAGGCGCCCGGAGGGAGCCACCCTGACAGACAGGAGTCCTGACTCCACTGCTTGGCGATGGGCTGACATGGAAAATGACCTAATTCCCCCCTGACTCACGTTCCTCTGTAAAACGGGGCACGCCAGCGGCGTTAGGCTGTTGGAGTGTGACAAGAAGACAGTGATGTCATCTCTTGGGGGGCACAGAAGGGTTTTGTCTTCTCTGGTAGAATCAGAGCTCCCCCCACACCCCCTGGTCCCCCTCCTCACCTAGAAGACACCACAGTAGATTTGTTTCCACAGACTGTCACCTCTTCCCAATGCTCTGCGACCAAATTACTCACTATTTAGTAACTGGAAACAAATCACTCCTTCTAAACACTGTTTTGAAAATGCTGCTGTCATTCCAACTTGGGATGCCAGGAACACACGCATCCTGGTGCAGCCACGGCTGGACCCCGACTGCCCCGCTGCCCTTCCCGGAAGGGGTGGGGCAGGGGCGCCCAGATGTCCGAGGAGTTGCCAAGAGGGGAGGGGGTTGCACGGAGTGGGCAGCTGTTCCCAGGTGGTAGCAGCTTGTTCCAAGCGCTTCTAGAGGATTTGAGGAAGTCAGTATCAAGTAAGCCTAGCAAGAAAGTGTGGCGTAGAAAAGCCATTTAGAATGTGATAGACAGCAAAGTCCTGCTGCACAGCGCAGGAAGCTCCATCCAGTCCCCTGGGCTAGACCACATGGAAGACAGGATAAGAAAGGGAACGTGCGCGTGTGCCTGACTGGTCCCTTTGCTGGGCAGCAGACATTAGCTCAACACCGCACATCAACTCTAATTTTTAAAAAATGAACAAAGGGGTTCCTGCTGTGGCTCAGCAGGTTAAGAACTCGACATAGCGTCCCTGAGGATGCGGGTTGGATCACTGGCCTCTCGCAGTGGGTTGAGGACCCAGTGTTGGCGCAAGCGGCAGCGTAGGTCACAGATGCGGCTCAGATTCGACCCCTGGCCTGGGAACTTTCATATGCTGCAGGCACGGCCATAAAAAGAAAAAAAAAAGTTTTAATTAAATAAAAAATGAAAAAAAGAGGAGAAAAAGAAAAAGTCAAAGCAGGAGAAAGATGCTTATACTTAAGAGGTGAGGCTGACATCCGTAGGACTATTCAGAGAGTGACATGGCTCATTTCCAACAGCGTCCCCAGTGGACCCCAGTGAGTGACTGGCTGTGGGTGTGTTGAGGAAAGTAACCCACCTTACTCTGCAGTAGTACCCATCCCCACCTCCCTTGCGGGGCGGGGGGGGGGTGGGTGTCGCGTAAAGGAGCCTGTGCCTGGACTTGAACACGCCCCTGCCTGGGCCTGACTCCACCCTGAACGGCCAA
This sequence comes from Sus scrofa, assembly GCF_054392235.1. Taxonomy (NCBI): domain Eukaryota; kingdom Metazoa; phylum Chordata; class Mammalia; order Artiodactyla; family Suidae; genus Sus; species Sus scrofa. The sequence continues at coordinate 2,215,448 of NC_139389.1, read as the reverse complement.
ACCTCCCCCTGAGACGCCGTGAAACTGCTGAGCCAGCACCGCTTGGCGGTACAGTCCCCGCTGCACGGACATAAAAAGCAGCAACCGAAGGCGGTGGGTCACCTGCGGAACCTGCGGCGGGATTTTCAGGGCGCAGTTTCTACCTCGAGAGCCACGGAACGGAAGCGCTCTGCTGCTGCCACTGCCGGCCACAACGTGAAGCCTGGAGAGGGGCTGGCAGCAGCCCCGACGTGACCGGGAGGGGACGGCGTCCTCCCTCTGGCTAATGAAGGGCAGCCGTTCTGCGTGGACCCACTAGCAACTTAATGAAAGCGGCCGTTGTGCCTTTAAATGTCAGTCTCATCCTTACGATGAATTATTAAGCTGGGACTCCTGCCAGCGACGGATGGCCTCCGGTTCCTGAGGTTTCCAGCGGCCCCGCTGGCCGCTGACCCTACCTCGCTCCCCGCCCCGCCCCCTCCAGCCCTGCTGGCCCCGCCCCTGGCCCCGCCTACCCCAAGAGGCTCCCCGCAGCCTCTGCCCCCACCTGACCCTGTCTCCTACCCTCTGTCCCCTCCTCGGTTCTCTCTGGATTCCTGTCTCCAGGAAACAGAGCTCGCTACGATGTCCTGGCTCTGCCGGGAGGGCGTCGCCTCCCATCTCCCCCCCCCCCCCCCGCCGCCCCACGAATCCTCGGGGCACCGCCCGCCCCCCCTCTCCTGCAAACCAACGCCTTCCCCCAGGCTCGGCTGTCCGCTCTGTGCCGCGTCCCCCAGAGGGGTCCCACCCCGCTTCCTGGGCTCCCATCGTCACCGGTGTGGTCCGCACCTGTCCCAGGAGCTCGCCATCTCCGCCCCAAGCCTGCCGCTCCGCCCAGCCTCCCTCCCTTCACGCGGCCTCCATCCTTTACCTCAGGCCGGGCCTCCCCCACCCCACCCCGACCTGTCGGCCTTTGAATCGAGTCACCCCTTTAAAGACACCCCCGGCCCCATCATTCTCTAACTTCCGAGAGGCGAGAAGACCTCTCTGCTCTCTTCCGTGAAACACTGTCGTTTGATGATATAAAAAATGTTTGGAATTAGTTAATGCTGTCTCTCCCAGTTGTCCCAGGACACACTAGGCTCCTGCTCTGGCTCCTTCTCCCTTCAGTGTTTCATTTTTATGTTTGAGCGCCTGGTTCCGTATCTGGCGGTGGATCCCGGCTGAATGAAGAAGCGGATATGCTTGATGGGATGCAAGATGTTTGATTCATCTGCCTTCGGATGAGAACATGGAAACCCAGGGCCAAGGGGGGGATATGAGGTCTTGGGGTCACACAGCTGAGTCAAACCAGACAGCTGGTGGGATCCAGGTTTTCTGAATCCCGGCCCCAGGGTCCTTCCCAGCATGCTGCACTCCCTTTCTCTGTTTAGATGCATTTCAGTTTTTACGTTAATGAGTTCAATTGTTAAAAACGACATACATATACAGAAAGATAGACTCTGCTAAAAAAATTTTGGAAGACTTCTGAGAATGATAGTGATGTGCCTATAATTAAAAAAGAAAAGAAAAGAAAAAAAATCTCCCGGAAGGAATCGTAAGAGTTATAACCACCCCAGAAAGGAGGAAATTCTTTGTGTTATTTTTACCAACTTGAAGGACCATCAGCAGAGGAACAGGGTTTGGACGGAATTAAATGGCATCCTTATTTGCTGAAAGACAACAATGTAAGATTCGGAATGAATCCACTGGGGGTGGGGGTGGGGAGGGGGCAGGGAGCCCGTGGGCACCTCAGAGGCTCTCGGGCAAAGCAGCTGGTTGTCCTCCTTGATTCCAGAACATTCTCTGGTTAGCGCCTTCCTAGGCGGGAGGGGACATGCAGGTCGGGCTGTTCTACATCAGGACCCAAAATCAAACACTAACTCACTCCGGATGCCAAGGAAGCCGTACCAGCCCAACTGTGACCTACAAATGTGATCACGCAAAGGCGATTTGCTAGACTCTGGAAGGCAATAAGAAACCACAGAAGAGGCTAAACCAGCCAACGAGCAGGCGCGGCTCCCAATTAAAAAGATTTAATGCAGGAAACAAAAGATAATCTTTGATAAATTCTGATTGGCATCCTCAGTGACAACCAAGAGGATAAAACAGTCACCAAGCCCTCCTAGAGACACAGAAAACAGTCATAGAAAGAAAATAACAATTAGAGAAATGCATTTCACAGCAGAAATTGGCACAACATTGTAAATCAACGAAGTTTAATAAAAAAAGAAAAATGAAATAAGTTTAATCCAGGAATTGAGCTTCAGAAAGAACCCTGTTGAAAATAAAATTTTGGAGCTGGTAAAGCAATGGAAGCACATTTCCCCACATGTGATAAAGTTGTTACGAGGAGTTCCTGCTGTGGTGCAGTGGGTTAAGGATCTGATTGCAGTGGCTCAGGTTGGTACAGAGGTGTGGGTTCCATCCCCAGCCCGGTGCAGTGGGTGAAGGATCTGGCATCGCCACCTCTGAGATGTAGGTTGCAACTGTGGCTCGGATTCCATCACTGGCCCGGGAACGTCCATATACCGTGGGTGGGGCCATAAAAAAAAATTTTTTTAAATCGTTACCCAGTCAAAGCTCATGCTGTTCCTTGCACCACAAGCCAATAAACTGAGAAACAAGCTGGGGCAAAAAATACAAACTTTATATGGGAAAAGCCAAAGACAGAGAAGATGGTGGACTCCTGTCCCAAAGGACCACTTTGCCTGAGTTAGAATTCAGGCCTCTTTCATGCTAAGAGGGGAGCGCATAGAGTCAAGCATCTCCTGGTTGGGGTCAGCGTTGGGGGAGGCGGGGGACGGGGGGTCATTTCCTCCTCCCTGCAGCCATTCCCGGGTGGGCCTGGTCAGAATGTTTCCTTGAGCTAAACAAAGGTATTTGAGCTTTTGCTGCTCATGATCCGGGAGCAGAGTTCCCAGAGGTGGGCTGTTATGTCGAATTTGCTCTTACGGGCAACCTCCCTTTAGTGATTAACTTGTGCTAAAATACTAGGTTCTTTTCTAGGACAAAATGGCAAAGGGGGTGGAGGTTGTGAAGTGAAGACAGGCAAAGGCTCAGAGGATGCGTCCGGGTCGGTACCATCTCCACAGAAGCATCTGCAGAAACGGAGAGCAGACCCAATGAGCAAAGCGGCGACCCAGACACCCTGGGTGACTGACAACACAAACTTCCATTTCCTCCGGAGCTGTCCCTTCCCAACCCAGAACATTCTGCCCGGCGCTCGTGGGCCAGTGCCGATAATCCTGGCCGCCACAGCGCTCTCTCCCTCACGCCTGGCGTTGCCCCTGAAGACGGGCGTTGGGGCAGCGCTGGCCCAAAGTGGCCAGCTCTGTGTCCAGCTAGGCGTTCCTTCCAGGGGAGATGGAGCGAACATCAGCCTCGCGTAGAACCCAGGCCGTGGACCAACCCACGTCCTGAGCGAGCAGCCTGTGAGAAGAGGCCCAGACACCCCACGAACGTACAGGGGTTCCACCGCGGGTCACTCTTAATCCTCTGCTGCACGAAGCCCCTCACACGTCAACCCCACGCAACTCCACTTGGGTTGGTTCCCCTAATGGGTGCGTACTTTTCCTACACGACTAAAGGGATGCATCACGTCACCCCCCAAATAAAGAGACGTCCACCCTCCAAACCCCGTCCTTCTCCACCCTTCAACAGCCAAACTGCCGTAACCGCCAATCCCCTCCACTGCGTCTGATGTTCGCAGCTAATCAATTTGCACCCATTTTTAAAGGAATAAACGGGAACGGGAGAAACAGGAAGAAAATTCTGGATTATTTCATAAAAATCAGGTGAGAAGAGGGAGAAAGGGGAATGACATTCCAATGCTTGGCTGAGTGAAGGCTGGCAGCTGTGAACCAGGTCTAATTCTTCCCCTTGACAGAGGAAGGTAGCATAAAACACGCTGGTCATAATTGAAGGGAAACCACTCTTAGGATAACGTTTAGATGTGACTTTTCATACCGCATCAAATGATCAAACAAGGACGAGATGGGAAAGGTGAGAAAGAGAAGCAACGAGCACTCAGAAGGAAGACATACCATACGATGGCAGGAGAAAGACTGAGAGTATCTTTAATCACAGCAAAAGATGGGCATGGATAAAATTATCCTCCTTGCTCTGTCTGACACTCGAGAAGAAACGAACAGATTACGTGAAAGAGCAAAACTCAGCTCGATGCTATTTTTAAGGTACACACATACAGCAAATGATAAAGGCAAGGTGGAAATAAGGAAATGAGCAAGAATATATCAGGAGAATGCTAACGATGGCCAATGACAAAAGTATTAATATATTATGAAGCACCCTTTTGGGCCAAAACATCGAATACGGCCAAGAGGAGGTTTATTGCGGAAAAACAGCATCTCGAAAGAAACGGTAAAAACCGTAAACATTTAGACACTAAACTATGTTGTGTGAAAACACTTGAAGCAAAAAAAAAAAATTTAGGAATTCAAGGTTATTTTGACAACATCACAATGAGCTTTAGAAATTTATATCAGGGAGTTCCCGTCGTGGCGCAGTGGTTAACGAATCCGACTAGGAACCATGAGGTTGCGGGTTCGATCCCTGCCCTTGCTCAGTGGGTTAAGGATCCGGCGTTGCCGTGAGCTGTGGTGTAGGTCGCAGACACAGCTCAGATCCCGTGTTGCTGTGGCTGTGGTGCAGGCCGGCGGCTACAGCTCCGATTCGACCCCTAACCTGGGAACCTCCGTATGCCGTGGGAGCGGCTCAAGAAAAGGCAAAAAGACAAAAATAAATAAATAAATAAATAAAATTTATATCAAAATTTAACAAATCTGTCGAAAAAGAATCAATGTGATTAGAGTATTTGAATTACATGGCAAGCATTATACAATACATATACTGGTTTTTTTAATAAAACAGAAAAATTTTATTTTATTTTAATGGCGGCGCCTGCAGCATATGGAAGTTCCCGGGCTCCGGGTTGAATCAGGGTTGCAGCTGCCAGCCTACACCACAGCCACAGCAACACGGGTTCCAAGCCTCATCTGCTACCCACACCACAGCTCACAGCAACGCCGGATCCTTAACCCACTGAGTGAGGCCAGGGATCGAACCTGCATCCTCACGGACCCTGTGTCAGGTTCTTAACCTGCTGAGCCACAACGGGAACTCCAGAAAAAAATTTTTTAAATGGTCATGGACTATTTACAGAAATTGTTCGTAGACTGCACCATAAGGAAAATCTCAAATTCCTATTTGTCCCCCTTTCCAAGGTCCACGTGGAAGCTCTAACCGCCAGTATCTCAAAATGTGACTGTACTTGGACATAAGCCTCTCAGGGTGACAGCCAAACGAGACCATTAGGGTGGCCCTCAGTCCTTTCTCAGGTGTGTCCCCGGGGTTAAGGGGAGACTCCTGAGGCCAGGCCCGGCACAGTGGCACCTGCAAGCCGCAGAGAGGCCTGGGGAGAAACCAGCCCAGCCGCGCCCTGACCTTGGACGCCCAGCCTCCTGCGGTGAGAACATAAACCTGTGTGCGTGTTAGGAGGCCCCTCAGACCTGCATAAACACCTGCGGCCGGGGGCGGGGGCAGCCGGGGCTCCGGCCACGTGGGCCTCTCCCTGCCACTGTGGGTCAGGCTGCAGCTGAATGCATCGCACCCTGATGCCCCCAGAGAAAAGCCACCCTCCTCCCAGCAGCTTGGGAGACAGACTCTGGGAGTTCCTGTCGTGGCGCAGCGGAAACGAATCCAACCAGGAACCATAAGGTGACGGGTTCGATCCCTGGCCTCACTCAGTGGGTTAAGGATCTGGTCTTGTCATGGGCTGTGGTGTAGGTTGCAGACGCGGCTCAGATCTGGTGTTGCTGTGGCTGTGGTGTAGGCCGGCAGCTGTAGCTCCAATTAGACCCCTAGCCTGGGAAGCCCTAAGAAGACAAAAAAAAACCACTTTTAAAAAATAAATGTGTAGTTTTCATCTAGCAACCCCAAACTCCCCGTCCCTCCCACTTCCTCCCGCTCCCCCTTAGCAGCCAGGACTCTGTTCTGTCAGCGAGTGTGTTTCTGTTCTGTAGACAGGTTCATCTGTGCCGGGTTTTAGATTCCACTTAGAGGTGACACCATCTGGCCTTCGTCCTCCTCTGTCTGACTTCCCGTCTGATGAGAACAGGCAGTGTGGCTTCTCTTCCAGGAGGGGAAGAATCCTACAAGGACTCGCTGCTCTGAGGTCCACCCTCACCCTGAGAAATCAGAGCTGAAAAGCCCTTTTCCGCCCACGGCTCTGGGTCAGAATGATCTTGTCCTCACTTCTGAGGGATCGATAAGATCCTGCGAGATGATTAAAGCTGAGCAAAGCCCACTTGCCTCCTGGCTTCGGGTGGAGGGACTGATCGTGTGGCCCCGTGGACACCCCGGCGACGTCCGCCGAGACACGCACGTTGGGGATGGGGGGGCCCGGCTCTAAGGCGCTTCGGCCGCTCGTGGCCTCCGTGAGTCCTCGCTGCGAGGAGGGCGGCTCAGGACAGACGGTGCCAAGTCTGCTTATTTTCAGATAAGACACAGTGAAGACGTACATTTTAGGTCCGTAAGTGTGGTGTCCGCTGGTAGAATGGGACCTGAGGGGACAGAGGGTCGTCAACCCACCAAGTTCACGGCCACAGAGCAGAGGCGGTGCCCTCCGTGCCCAGTGCCCTGAGCCTCTGCTGTGGCTGCGGTCGAGCTGGCCTTGTGCTCAGACTCGCTGTACGACGTACGACACGGATTCCCAGGCCGCAGGTTCATAACCCGTCTCCCGCTGGTCTCCCCCACCCCCCTCACCCGGAGGCACTCATTTTCCCCGACGGCTGGCGGAGTCCCTCCCAACCGCCCTCTGCCAAAGAGAGCTGCCTTGCCTGAGGTCACACCACTGTCCCAGGGCGGCCACGTGCAAGGGCTGTCACAAGGGCCAGAGCTCCCGGTGGGAACCAGCTGTCCTGCTGGGACAGACATCCCCCGTCCCCGCTCTGCAGAGAGCCTTGGCCGCAGCCTTGCCTCTAAAGACGTGAGCAAACACTAGCATCGTCTCTGACAGCTCAAGGCTGCATCCCAACCCCAGGGGACAGGAGGCCCCCCACCCACCCCACGAGGACCTGCCTCAGAACACTCAAAGCCACCAAAGACTTGACCCTTGGCTCCAGCCACCCCTGAAGATGGCCTCTGGGCCCCCTCGGGGTCCTGCCTTCTATAAGCGCCAATTAGCGGCCCAGCCAGTGTCATGGGGACCCAGGCACCCACCCCCTTGTCATTTTTCACGTCCTGAGCCCCAATCACCCATCCTGCCCCCTCCTTCTCCCTATAAAACTGTCACTTCTGCCCACCTCTGTACAAAGCAAAATGTGTTCAAGCTGGACCTGTCTCTGTTTCGCAACAGCCGTTCCTGATTAAGGCCTGTCCTTCCCACTTTGTGGATCTGGGACAATCCAGTGACATCGCAGCCATAGCTCCGAGGCCACTTCCTCCAGGAAGCCTTCCCTGACCTCTCCAGTCTGGGTGGAGAGTCCACTGCTCTCACACCCCTGAAATGACCCCGACCAGCGCTTTTCACGTGGTGTCATGTCACGGCCTTTTCATCTCTCTGCATCCTGTCCTCCACTAGACCTGCCTGGAAGCTGCGACCACAGGACGTGCCTTCGACTCACCTGTTCATGTCCACGCCGAGTAGGCGCTCGACAGCCATCTGCCGCGGGAGTGAATGACTGTTGGGAGATGCAAGCAGGTAAAGCCAGAAGACAGTGTATCTGGAAGAATTTGCTCCTGCTTAAGTGTTCCCAAGCCAAATCCGGCCCACGGCATGTGTTTGTAAATAAAGTTTTATTGGCACGTGGCCACACCCATGGGTTTACTACTGTCTGTGGCTGCTTTCCCGCTACAACCACAGAATTGAGCAGATGCAACAGAGGCCATCTAGCCCAAGAAGCCTAAAAGATGTGCTCTCTAGCCCTTCTGGGAGAAAGCTTGCCTCCCCTCGGTCTAGATCTCAGTGTAAATAAGTCTGATTCCAAAATGAGAACAAATGTTGATTAGCCAGGGCTCCACGTGGGGATTGAAGCACCGTCCAGTTAATTCACTGCCCTACCAAGGGCTTCTTTTATTATTATCCAGATAATCTTGTCAACTGCCCCCTCCCTAAGATCCTTGGCGGTGAATCCTTCCCCTAAGTGGAGCTAATTAACTCTTTCAGTCTCCACATTGAGGGGCCCCAGGCCCAGGAATCTAACAGCTCTCTGGGGGCCATAAAAGGTTTAATTCACCCATAAAAAAAATAGAAGTTTGACCTATTTCCCTGTCAGCTGGTTCTGCATCACCAGGCCAGCCACGTGAACTCACACCCTCAAAGCTCCTTCCTTCCCTGAACTTGGGCGCCCGTGGTGAAGTCAGGCTGAGGGCGGGTTAGAAGCAGTTAACCTCACATCTGGAGCCGAACCAGGATCGCAGGTGTGTCCTGTGTCTGGATTCACACCCGGCCCTGCCGTGTGGTGAGGAGGGTGCATGTCCCCGGCCAGAGTGCTGGCAGGTGCCCAGGTGTCCCTCTGCAGAGGTCTCGCCCTCAGGAAGTTTGGCTTTGGGGCAGGTGGTGACAGCAAGGCCAGAAGGATGGCTTAGCAGGTAGCCTTCTCAATGAAGGCCGTCATGTCACAGGCAAACGGTGGCGCCCTGTTCCCTTCCCGTGTGCCTGCCAGGGCAGGGTGAGGCTCTGGGGACAGCCAGCACCCTGTCGATGCAAAAGGGGACCCCACTGACCCTCCTGAGCCAAAGGACAGGCACCGAGGAGTAACCGCATTGCTGCTGCTGCTGAGGATGACACGTGTTCCCGGGTCTGCGGGAAGTGCATCACCCGCAGGCCAGAGCAGGTGACCCGGTTCCCGTGGGGGGTGAGGTTCCAGGTGCCGGCTCACTCCCACGAGGCTGTCTTTTGTTGGTTGGGTTTTCTATTTGCCTCGTTCCTATTTACCAGACTCTTCTCATTTTCTGCTGTTGGTGTTTTTTTCCCACGGATGGCCTCGGTCAAAATAGCGACCGCGGTGCTATTTCTGGGAATCAGCAAATGTCAGGGGGCAGGAAACCTCTGGGGTCCCCTCAGCGGGTGGGGGAGACCCTCCCTCTCAAGTGGAAAGTTCGTGGGGTCCCGGGGTGCACATACCCACAGTGGAGATGAGAAAGCCGAGGCACCGGTGAACGAGGTGAGACGGTAGCTTCCTCAGGCCGGGCTCCCTCTGAGGCAGAGTCCGAGATGGACCTGGTGCAAGGAGGTGACCAGGGGAGGAAGGAAGCAAAAGGAAGCACGTGTCATCAGCGGCTGATGCGCAGGCAGGACGCCTCCTGTCGTGGAGCGGGAATGGGCCTGCAGGGTACTCCTGAGGCCAGAGGCCATTGGGGGCTCCTGAGCTGGGATCTGGGGGCCAAGGGTGGGACACGGGACTGCAGAGCCCTCCCCCTCACAAACCTGGAGGCAGCAAGTCCGGCCTCTGTCTCCGGAGACCCCCCCGTGCTGTCTTCCCCGGACCGGGGCCTCTCCTAGGGGTGCAGCCGGCCACCTCCCTCTTTCACTGTGTAGGGAGGAGAGGGGCCACGGCCCATGGAAAGACCGCCCACCCAGACGAAGCCACACCAACAGCCCAAAGCCCCTTGAGGTCCTGTGGGCTGAGTGCCGTGTGGCCTAATGCATAGCGCCCCCTGGAGGTGTGCAGAGTGCAGCTGGGTCATCCTGCACTTCCACTGTCACCTGCTTGCAATGCTCTGGGCCACTGATGGGCCGCTTGGCCTCGGCCCCAGCTGACCACACACCTGTAGGCTTTAAGCCCCTCTGCAAGCCCATATGCCTCGTGCCCCCACCCCCTGGCTCCCCTTAGCGGCTGGCGCCCCGTTCACCTCCCACACCAGCTGAGCAGACCCGGTCCCTGGGTAACAAAGCCACAGCATGTGACGTCACATGCAGAGGGAGGGCAGGCACCGCGGAGGGACCCCCCCGCTGAGCACAAGGAGGGTTTCCAGGCCGGTGGGGTTGAGCCGGCTGCCATGGAGCCTGCCGTCTTGGGGAGGAGCCGCTGCGCCTTTCTCAGGCCAGCCTTGGGCATTGGCTCCACTGTCACAAAGCAGATTGGGGCAGGGGTTGAGGACGGAACCCTGCTCCACAGCGGCTGCCCTTTCCCGTGACCTTGGTCTCAGACCACAGACCACCTGCTCTTCTCTCAGAAACAGGATGATTGCGGCCCAGGACCCATCTCATAGGAACCTGAATGCTGTGCTCAGAAGGCCAAATATTGTACCTTAGGTAAAATGTTCCTAAGAGGAGTTTGCATCGTGGTGCAGCGGAAATGAATCCGACTGGGAACCATGAGGGTGCAGGTTTGATCCCTGGCCTCACTCAGTGGGTTAAGGATCTGGTGTTGCTGTGGCTGTGGTGTAGGCCGGCAGCTATAACTCTGATTCAACCCCTGGCCTGGGAAGCTCCATATGCCGCGGGTGTGGTCCTAAAAAGACAAAAAGACCAAAAAAAAAAAAATTCCTAAGAGATTTTTCTGAAAGAAAATATTAAACGCTCCTGCTAAAAACCCTTCTGTGCTTTCTTTTTTCCCTGCGAAATTGCAGCTGAGCGATCTGTGTGTTCACGCTGATGCGGAGCAAACATGCAGAGTCCGTGGAAGCCTAGAATTTGTGGGACTTGACTTTAGAGACCATTCATGCCTTTTCTGGACATTCATGCGTCACGGGTCATCTCATCATCCTAAGTAGTCAGAGGACCTAGGGGCGTCCATTTTCAAGTAAAAGTCTATTACTCAGCACTCCCGAAAGGCCAGGCACCGCCCTGAGGCAGAAGTGAAGAGACCCAACCCCTGCGTTTAGGGGCTCACACCTGAAGGTCAGGGGAACAAGTAGAAAATAATAGTTGCAACACAGCGGAGCAAGTACTGTAATAGAACAGAGCTGACTTTTCTTTTAAGGCAAATAGAAGCACAGAGGAAAGGCCATGCTTATACCACCTGGGAAAATTAGGAAAAGAATGAGCCACTGAGGGGACATTTCAGTTGGGTCTTGAAGGGTGAGTAGGAGTTTTCCTAGGAGTGGTGAGAGGGGGGCATTCCAAGCAGAGCGGGAAGTATACGGAAAAGTTTAGAGGTGTAAAGCACGCAGCATATGCTAAGGGTTTAAATAGTTTTCCGTAGCTGGAGTATGGGGTAAGGCGTGAGAAATCAGACCCTGCTGGCTACACTAAGACCGGGATTAAACTAGATGAAGTGTTCAGATTAACCACCCAATGCAGCCTCTGCCTCTGTAACAGTAAAAGGAGGCGGAGATTTTTGAAGTAAGGGATTCTTTGCCCCAGGTATCTTCTCTACCCGCCTGACCCAAGACTGGAAATGCCACCATCGGAGACCATCCCTTTGGGTCAGAAAGCCTGGTCTTTGATATCCTAATAAAAATGCAAATTTCCCGGAGGAGCGGGCCCCTGAGTCCTCAGGGTTTATTGTGCATTTTCCCAGTCACTGGTCTGGAGAGCATCTTGGCCATTCACGGTCCCACTGCTGTGAAGCGCCGGTTCAGTGCGTTTCCTAATTTTTCTATTGGGTCATTTCTCACTGCTCGGGAGTCATTCTTCACGTCCTCGGGTTGCTAGACGTGTGGCCACTTTCTCCCCCCAGCTCAGTGCTCGCTCACACTCTTCATCAGCCCCTCGCCTGGGATCACTGACTGCCCGCCTCCGGGTGATCACGAGCTAGGAGAGGACCCAAGACGGAGCTGGAGCTGCCGTCCAGAGGCCAGGGCAGGGCCTGGCGGGGGGACGAAGCCTGGAGCCCACTCAGCCCTGCTCAGAGCACGTCAGGGCTAGGCACCTGCTCGCTCTCAGCCAGGCTCGCCTCCTCTGCCCCAGTACTCAAGCCACAGCGACCTCTGCAGTGTTCCGGAGGCACCGTGCTCCCTCTGCCTCAGGGTTTTCCCATGCTGTGCCCTGTGCCAGAGCGCCCAGTCCAATCCTCCCCCAGCCCACTCTGCCCAGAAGGTCCTCCTGGTCCGGCAGTCCCCTCCCCGTCACACCAGGACCTGGTCAGACCCATGGGCCCCCAGAGGAAACTGAGTAAAGAGACTCTCACTTTTCTCACCTCCAAACTACACATCTGTCCAGATGGAGGCTTCACTTTTGTGGGCAAGGCCTCTGCCTCTTCTGCATCCCACACCATCTAGCACAGGCCTCCGTGCAGGATAACCAGGTCCTACCTTTTTAAGAGAAGAGAAGGACTTGATAAAAGGAATTTGGAATGTAATGATACTTTCTTTTTTTTGTCTTTTTTTTTTGCCATTTCTTGGGCCGCTCCTGCGGCATGTGGGAGGTTCCCAGGCTAGGGGTCTAATCGGAGCTGTAGCTGCTGGCCTACACCAGAGCCACAGCAACACGGGATCCGAGCCGCGTCTGCGACCTACACCACAGCTCACGGCAACGCCGGATCCCTAACCCACTGAGCAAGGGCAGGGATCGAACCCGCAACCTCATGGTTCCTAGTCGGATTCGTTAACCACTGCGCCACGACGGGAACTCCTAATGATACTTTCTAATCCGGCTTCCCTCATCACCAGTGGAAATCTAGTTCTTTCAATCAACGTTTGCCTCGTCAGTCTAGCATTTTTCATAAAAGCACAGGATAGTTTCATCAAAACGCTCATCACCCCTCTTTGTCCCGGAAGGGCCTTTGGTCTGGGATGACCTGAGGGCGGTGCAGTGGCAGAGGCAGCTCAGTCTGAGTCACCTTTGGAGGAGAGCTACCCTAGAGGCACACTGGACTCAGATGGGACTGCAGGACACACCACTGCTGTGTTAAGCCTGTACCGCAGCCAGTGTTCATTTATCGAATTTCCCCAGCCAAAAATAAATCTCCTTTAGGAAGTGCCTTTGAAAAGCTGCTGGGAAGACTGCAGTGCTATCAAACCATTATCCTCTGAATATGAATGAATTCACTGATCCAAGTCGGTTCAGCAAGTGTGTACCGAGCCCCCGGCGTGTTCAGGGAGAATGGCGGGCAGGAAAGACCTCAGCCGCAGGTGCACCTCGAAGGCCAGTGGAAGGCGTGGCCCACGCAGATGAGGTCAGCAGGGGGCGGGGCCAGGAGGGGCGGGGCCAGCTGAAGGTGTGGCCAGTGGGGGCGGGGTCCGCAGGCGTGGCCAGGAAGATTTGGAGGAGAGGGCTGGAGATTCAATCCTAAAGCTATTTCCTGGGAAAACAGCGAGTGGAAATGAGAGCCATCGACCACAATATGGAACAGCCTTGTTCCCTGCAGGGCGGTCCTGCTCCCCGGCTTTGGGTGGGCCCCCACCGGGCAGGCTGTGCAGCCTGCAGGGAATGTGGCGGCTTGAGACCCTTTCCGACCCAGAGGTGGTCCTCAGGCTGAGAGATCCAGACGTACATTTGCTGGGTGGCTCTGGGTGGGCTTTTGTTTCCCCACAGATGAGCCAAAAAAGAGGCCAACCCCTTTCTGCTGCAACATCAGGCCCGGTACAGATAAGGAGGGAAGGGCGGCCCGGAGCTCGCGGCTCCCAGGGTTTGCTGTGATGAATAAATCGTGGCGCGTATCGACCCAGGGACGGGTGATGGCCAGGCTCCCAGCACTCAGGCAGCTGCTTTTTAAAGAAATGCCTCCCCCAAAGGTCACGCGTAGTACAAGTGAAGAGATAAAACTAACGGAGAAATGGGGACACATGCAGACGGCCTCACTGGGATAAAGAAACTAGTTTACACAGACAGAGTAATGATAAGGGCCAAACGCCTGGCGGACCTCGGATCCTACTCCGGACACGGCCCGTGGCCACGTGGTCAGCCCTGGTGACTAGGGCCGCTGGAGGAGGCAGAGCAGACAGCCCAGCTGTCTCCCAAAGTACACGATCTATAACCTCGCTGTAATAGGTCTCACCACTCCAGTCTGGGCACCCAGCGCGGATTCCATTACCCGTCCTCTCCTTGGAGGTGGGAAGGCTGCGTTGCTGGCCTCCAGTTTCCTTGTTTCCTAGAACACGTGAGAAAAGATCAGATTGACTCTAGAACTGCCAGCTCGAGCGTCCTAAACTTCCAGTCCTAAAGCTCGTGGCTCTCACTCTTGATCGCCTTTCATCCTCACAACTAGTCCTGTGGTCGTTCTCTTTTCATTCCCTCCTCACAGCTGAGGCACCTATGGCACAGAGAGGTTAAGTAAACGAAAAGAAGGCCACACAGCATGTGTAAATGGCAGAGGCAAAAATTCAAAGCTGTGTCTGTCGGACTGCAGGATCTAAATTCTTAGCTGTTATGCTGTACACCTGCTGTGATGGCCCATTTGATGTGTTACCTTGACGGGGTCACCAGATATCTGTCTCGGTGTCATTCTGGGTGTTTCTGCGAGGGTGTCTCCCCCGAAGGAAAAGCCCCGAATCCCAGTGTTTCCCCCGAGGGAGTGGGGTGCACCCTGCCACCAGGCAGAGCGAGTCCTGGTTCATGAAAGGAAGTCCAGACGGTCCAGCAAATACAGCAGGTCCTGTCACCTGTGCTCCTGTCCAGCCTGCCCTTCCCTAAGGCAGTGGAGAGGACACCCAGACTTCAAACTGCCTGCAGAGAAAACCACTCGGTCTCAGAGATGGAGGCAGTGATGTCAGGTTCCCACTTTAATTCAGAGAGTGAGGTCTGGGAGGAGCACCTCCGACGTGAAAAGATGAAGAGATGGATGCATGCAGCTCAGAAGGAGAGGAGAGGGGGAGGGGGAGGGGGGGGGAGGGAGGGGGAGGGAGGGGGAGGGAGGGGGAGGGACTTACCAAGGGGCCAAAGCTGAGGAGTTGACGTGACCCCTGAGACAAAAAAGAGGGCTAGAGGCTAGAAACGAGTGGTGAACAGGAAAGCTGTTTGGCTATAAAACATGTCACCCCCAGGAAGCGCCACCGTGACCCAGCCGATGGTGGGTAGAGGAAACCGGGACAGTGGCGGCGATGATGGCTCTAGTCAGCTGCGGCTGCCACGGCAAAGTGCCCCAAACAGGGCACGGCAGAAATTCATTCGCTCCCGGTTCTGGAGGCCAAAGTCCAAAATCAAGGCGATGGGAGGGCGGGCGCCTGCTGGGGGCTGGAGGCGGGAGGGGGTCGGTTCCAGGCCCCTGTCGTAGCTTTGGGGGGTTAGCAGCCCCCCTCGGCGCTCTGTGGCTTCCAAACACTGCCCCTCTTCTCAGCCTCTGTCTGCACACTTTCTTTCTTCCACTTGTCTGTGTCACCATCTCCCGTCCTGGTAAGGACGCCAGTCCCTGGGTTAGAGCCCACCACACATCCCTGTGACTCATCTTAACTCGATTACCTCTGCAAAGACCCTGTGTCCAAAGGAAGTCACAGTCACAGGCCATAGGGGTTAGGACCTGAACGTATCTTTTGGGGGAACTCAATTCAACCTCAGTAGTAATATAACCGACTGAAATGAAGAGCAAGAAGAGAGGGCACGGGAGCAGCGTGAGAACCCAGTATCCTCACCTTCATTCAGAGCATGTCTTTCGGAGTCAAGGCAGGTAGTATCCTGCGTGTACACAGACAATCCCAAACCTGCCCATTCTTCTACAGTTTCTTCCACTAAGAGAAATCACCTCTTTTGTGCTAAGGAAACACTTACTTAAGCTCAACAACCTCAGTTTATTTTTGTCCTTTTATAAAATACGGAAATGTTAAATATAACGGCTTGCACTCTTTTAAATACCCGACTGCCTACTTAAGAGGTTGGTCCATTAAGCCATTCTGGTACTGACTTGCGCCCAGACAACCATCAAAGCCATCAGAAAGCTCATGAATAAGCCAGAGTCCGACGGATTTGAAGTTCCGGCACTAGCTAGCAGCATGCCCAATCCATAACTGCTGTTTAATGTTTGCTAAATTGGATTATTTTGTTGCTAATGATGCAGCATGTTTCCCAGACAGCATACAATAAAACCAGTGCCCACAAGCCTTCTGGAATCTGCACACCTGCAGATACTCAGTGTCCAGTTTTCAAGGACTACATTTTTTGATTTCTCTCTTGCACCCAAAGTCTGACCTGGGGAGGTTAGTTCCAGATCCGAGCTGAGGGGGCGAGGGCGAAGTGGTGCTGGGCTGATCCTGTATGAAAAGGGCCATGAATTCCTTCTTTTCCTATGGATGTAATTCATGCCCCCGGCTCTAAAGTCATATTCTCTGGCAACACAATCATTTCATCCTTGGACAACAGAATCTGCCTGCAAAAAGCCAAGGGTGATACCCACCAGCTGCTTGGGCTCAGCCCCTCCCCTGCAGATGCATCATCACATCATGGCATCATTGCAGCTGGTGAATGCAGCCCGGCTCAGAGGGGAGCTGCCGCGGCCGCTGACAGATGCTGCCAGGCGTGCTGGACGTGGGGACCATCGCCAGCCCGAGTCCCCGCCTCCCACCCCTCCCACACCAGCTCTCCTCCTACCTATTTGGGGGGCAACAGAGAGGACTCAGGTTTAGCGCGAACTGGTCTTAGCTTGGCTGACGGGCTCCTGGGAAAGAAGGCCAAGTCCGCCTGCCTCTCACCTCTTCATCTGCCCCCATCGGGGTGAACGGCCTGCTCCCGCCCTCCTACCCCACGCAATCAATATTCTGCTCAATCACAGATTCTGGACCTGAGGGCTGTGTTTGCCATTCCTGAGCTTACTCATCCGCGGAGGCATCAGGAGCCAAGTGCTCCCTCTGGCCCAAAAAGCCACCGCTGGCATGTCCAGCTCTGGCTTGTCTTCGTTCTGATCCCCAAAATCCATGTTGTCGCCCCCGAGAGGGGCATTAGGGCAGCAGGTACGGGGCTGCCTGGGAACGTCCATGTGCCCCAGGTGTGGCCCTAAGAGCATTAATTAAGCTCTGTCGAGGACCTGAGACCACTGTGCCCAGCATGCTCTCTCCACAGTGGTGGAGACTGAGGGAATCCGAGAGGGGCTCTTTCCCTGAGTCCCACGGGGCGGGGTCCTGGGTCCCACAGGGGTATTTTCCTGCCTCCTTGAAGGTGGCCTTCTGTGCACCAGCACCCGGATTCGTGATGCTGTCAGGTCTCACTCTGCAAGGTCTATGGTTTGGGTCAGTCACTGAGAGTGATGCCAGCAGAAGCTGTCTAGGAAAGGAAAGCTGCCTTCTACCCCTTGGTGACGGGCGGTGGCACCACAGCCAGGGCGCCTGAGCAGGGCCAGGATGGCCTGGGACGCAGCTTCCTCGCGGGGCGAGGGCTTCGGTGGGGGTGGCAGGAGCTGAGGCTCTCATCTGCCTCCTGGTTAGGGTTCAGGGCCAAGGATGGCAAAATGGCCACTGGAGAGTTTGAAAGGTGATGAGCCATGTGCCTTCTGCATCGTTAGGTCACAAAGCAAGCTGATGTCTCCTGGAAAGTTCTCTTTCCGGCCCGTGGAACTCTCTGCAGAAAGATGGTGCCAGGTGCTATTAACTCGGCTTCCTTGCTGGGCAGTGAAGTTGGGGTGGGGGGTGATAGAGAGTAGGGGGAGATGCACGGGAGCCCTGGGGTGGGAGGGAGGGGCCGGGGCTGGAGGGGGAGGGGCCGGGGCTGGAGGAGGAGGTGATGCAGATGGAGGAGGAGGGGTTGGGCGCAGCTGAAGATAAATTAAATTTTAATAATATTTAATATCTATTAATATATGAATAAATAATATGGAATATTTAATACTTAGTAGACTGTTAATAAACTATATGTGATATGTTAATATAATAATATAGTGATCTCTACAACATTAACATAAAGTAGTATCAATGCCAAATATATCAATTTTAAAATACACTGCAATAAGCTATATATAATGATGTTTTATAACCTAATAACTTGCTGTTCGTCATTACTGAGTATTCACATGCAATAAGGAAAGCGTTAGGGAGGTGCATGAAGTGATGTGTATTTGCATAATAACAAGACGAAATACCCCTTCTTTCGGCAGAGGCTGTTCTGGACGCTAGGAATTGTCCCATTTACTTCGCACAGCAGCTCCAGGGCCTCGGGTGGCTTCGTCCCGCCCCTGCCCCCAAGGCTCCCGTCACCTGCAGGCCTCAGAGTCTGCCCTCAGCAGAGCCATTAGGACACCGCTGAGCTCCCTGACACAAGGCAGCAGGGCAGCGGGGACAGAGGCCGCCTGACCTGCAGCCGGAGCTGGTCCAGGACTGGCCAACTGGTCTATGGTGGCCCCACAAGTGAAGACCCAGGCTTGGGAAGGGACACAGAACCAAGAACAATCCCTCGCCCTGCGGTCCTCTGCTCAGACACAGCCCCACTGCGCTGGCAGTGAACCTGCCAGTCCGTGAGTGAATGTCGTTTATCCTGGTAATTCGCCCTTGGGACGGAGCCCCCAGAACTCAGGCTTAAGACGCAGGGAGGACCTGGGAGGTGGCCGGTGGGAGGCCCTGCCCCTCCCCCGCCCGGGGGGCCCATCCCCGCGCCTGGCCACCCCGCCCCCACTCCCCAGGCCCCCCCCCCCCCACCGCTCCGTCCTGCTCCCACCTCAGCTCGTCTGGGTGAGCCTCTGGCTCCTGAGCCCCGTTTCCCTCTGTCCCGGACCTGTGTCTCCTGTGCACACACAGGGTTTGTCTGAGCCCTTTCCTGGGGCCGTCGCATCTGTGCACCTTTCCCAAACCCTTGCCGGGGTTTCTGGAGGCGAGGATCCTGGCCACCCCGGAGGCTGGATCTCAGGAGGCCTGGCCCACCCTTTGCAAGGCCAAGAGCTCTCCATTCTGAACCACTACTGTGGCTTCTCCCAGTTTCACTACGGCCGCAGCCTGGGTCCAGCCAGCACCGCCCCCGCCGCCCCCTGGGCCTGGTGCAGGAGCCGCAGAGGGGAGGGGAGGGACCATGTCCCTGGAAGCCCACAGCCAGTGCAGAGTCCCAGTCCCACCACTGCCAGGGGAGGACGCAGGAAAGCTGGCCGCACGTCAGGTGAGGAGCACAGAGCCAGGCCCTGAGCCCTGTGAACTCGGCAGGCCCCTCCATGCGGCCGCTGCTCTTGTCCTTTTGGGGACAGACCTGAAGGGCGCTGGGCGGGGGGTCCTTCTCAGTTTTGCAAACCAAAATCAAGTATTATTTTCTGCCAGGACACCCACATTCCAGAGGCAGGCCCTGTCACCTCGACTGTGGCAATGCCCCCAGGACTGAGGGTTTCCACCGTCTGTGGCTGAATGGAATTTGTGTGCGTGGCTGCGTGCGTGTGTTGTCACAGTGGTGGGGACTCATGATGGGAGCTGAAAAGAAGGTTGACCGGTGATGACTGACGGATTGGCTCATCATCCGGGTGTTTGAGTTCAAATTGGCGGAAAGCAGGAAGGGTTCCTGTTTTAACATTCTCTCCCTCCTACCCACTCACCCAACCTTTTTCCTTTGGATAATTTAAAATGTATCAAAGAGTTGTAAGAATAATAGCAAGAATGCCCATGTATTCTTCACCCACCTATCCTGTTATTCACATAACATTTTGCCACACTTTCTTCCTCCTCTCTGCATGTGTATGTGCGCTGTTGCTTTTTGTGAACAATTTGAAAGTTAGTAGCAGACCCTCTTTGCCCCTAAATATTCCATCCAGCATATATTTTGCAAGAAGAGTGTCCCCTGACATGAACACAGAAGAGTCACCAATTCAGGTGATTTGACATTGAAACAACACTAACCTACCACGCAGATTCCAGTTTCTTTTTTCTTTTCTTTTTCTCTTTTTAGGGCTCCACCTGCAGCATATGGAGGTTCCCAGGCTAGGGTCGAATCGGAGCTGTAGCCACTAGCCTACACCAGAGCCACAGCCACACCAGATCCAAGCTGCCTCTGTAACCTACACCACAGCTCATGGCAACGCCGGATCCTTAACCCACTGAGCAAGGCCAGGGATGGAACCTGCATCCTCATGGATACTAGCTGGGGTCTTAACCTGCTGAGCTGCAATGGGAACTCCCTCCTTCCCTTTTTACAACCGGATTTCATTTGAGGGTGACCTGGGCCTCGTTCATACAAACGTAAGGCATCAGAAGCTAACTGGGTCTGTGTGGGTTTCCCTCTCAGACTGGGAATCCTAGCTGATGCCAGCTAATCTGCCTATTTCTTTTCCAATTCAATGGTGCAAAGGCAAACTAACATGTGGGTTTCTCTGGTGACTCAAAGTCCCAGTGAAGGACCCCTTTTGGCTGGAGCAGAAATCTGGAGAGAAGGGAGGTAAATATTTCCGTAATAAATGCAACCTGCCCCTGGGTTCTCTTTCTGCAAAATCGCATTTGCTCACTTAGCGGCCTGGTTTGGCAACGCAGTGATTAATGCATTAAACCAATTCCACTCTAAGTAACTGTGCGCATTTGTTTGCATACTTTCTTAGAAGCACATACAGAATTAGTCTGAACCAAAGGTGTAATTTATTTGTCTGCCTTCTGAGTCACCACGTTTCCTCAGGATATCTCTGAACTTGTTCTTTCTTAATCTCCGTGGACTATTTTTTTTTCTCAAAGTATGTGACTTATTCAGACCTAGAAAACAAAGTCCTGGTTACGAAAGGGGAAAAGGGAGAGGAATAAATTAGGGGAGTGGGATGAATAGATACACACTACTGTATATAAAACAAACCACAAGGACCTACTGTCTAGCACAGGGAACTGCACTCCACGTCTTGTCATAACCTGTAACGGAAAAGAACCTGGAAAAGAGTATATACATTTATGGATGTGTGTAGAACTGAATCACTTCGCTGGACACGTGAAATACTACATATCAACTGCATTTCACCACAAAAAATTAAAAAGATAAACCCATGTGATTTGTGTAGAAACAGGCGACCAGGCCCACAACCCAACCTGTTGCATGTTCTTTATTTCAGAATCTTCTCGCATGACTCGAGAAACGTTCAAAGAGTGTACTCTAGGACTTTGCAGTTCTGAATCGGTGTGCAGCAGCGAATACTGTTCCCGTGGCTGCTTCATCACAGGAATCAGCCGCAGCCGCTCTCCCGACACGGGCCGTCAACCCCGGGAGGTGAGCGCGAGAAGACACGAGAGCCTGTTTTCACATACTTCTGAATCTCTCAAACTCAGTGGCACTGCTGCATCGGACAACGATTCACCTACAGTTCAAAAGACGTTTTCCTCCTGAACATCGACGTAGCTTTTAGCCTTGAACTGAAAGGAAATCAGGTCGTACGCAGCTATTAGACCCCAAGTACAAGACCACAGGTTTTGCCCTTGACTCTTGCAGAATATTCATGAAGCTCTGTGTGTGTGTGGCCAAGGAGACCCCAGAACTTCAGCTGCAGGGCCCCCACCACAGACCTCTTGATGGTGGGGGAGTTACCGGCCTGGGCCTCAGCTTCCTTGGGGGTGCGATGAGCAAACACCTATTTGCCGCCCCCCCCCCCCCCCCCCGCAGGAAGCCGGGTTTGTTTCAAAGGATGTGGTGCCTGCGGAAGCCCTTTGTAGGGTCCAGGGCTGCCCTGACACAGAGCGTGTGATCACGTGACTTTTTTATCGAGGCTCTTGCTCCTTTTTCTGGGTTGGCTTCCTCGACTGCAGAGGCTGCACACTCCAGACCCCGCTTCCCAGGCCCCGGTGGCTTGGCATCTGGTGATTTTTGTGTCTTGATGGTGTTTCAAGCTGCTGTCCTTGAGGGGCTGTCACATCTGTCCTACGCGCATGTCCCGGACAGGCAGCCAGTGACAGACCTGAGTGGCCTCGCCTGGGCCTTCTGCTGTCCTCGCCCCCAGGAGAAGTCCCCACCCAGAGGAGCCCCGTCCCCACCCCTCTGTGGGCTCCCACTGGGGAAGCTGCCCAGGGCAGCCAGGCTGTCTGTGGAGAAGAAAGTCCTTGGCGGGGGAGGGAAGCCCCTTTGCCTCGGCTTGGACATCACCCCAGTCCAGTCAGGAGACGGACTCACATGGTACTTTGAAACAGGCCAACTTTTGCAAACAGAATTATTAACATTAGTGGGGGGTGGGAGCGATGAGGGCTGGGCCCGGAAGAGGCGAAGGCAGTTCGGAAAGCACGGGAAAAGCAGATTCAAGGAGCTGCTGTGGCCCTGGGCTGAGAGAGAGGGCCCGGGAAGCAGCACGCACCCCAGCCCACCCCAGTGGAGACCCCCGCCTGCTGGTCACGGCCACTGCTCTGTCAGCGGCAGAGAAGGCGCTTCACCAGCAGAACTTGCTGGACATCTGGCCTCCCAGGGGCCCCAGAAAGCTGTTCACAGGAAGTGTCTGTCTGGAGTTACCCTCACAAACCCTCCAGGAGGGGATCAGGCGGACTTGCTGACCTTGGCATCCTCCTGGGCACCATGCCCTGCAGGACTAGCTCGGCTCCAGGGTCACAGGGTGGCTCAGAGGCGGGAGGACTTGGTGCAATGGTGCGATCTTGGTAACAGCCCACCCTTGGGCTCTGTGGCATCCGTGTCCCCTTCCACACACACGTGGGCTTTTGTGCAACAGCTCGGCTTCCACCCAGCACAGCACAGGTGTCCGCACACGAGGGCTGACGCTCTCACCTGCCCCAGAGAGGAGGCGCCAGGAGGCATCATGCCCACATCTCCGTCCCACTGAAGATTCCGTCACCTGAAGACGGAATAGCATCATTCATTGGTCTATGAAAGAATAACAGGAAGAGGAGAAGAAACAAATCCGAAATCAAGACGCGCGCAGCTAATCACCGGAGGCTTTTCAGGGGAGGCACCATCTTTGTTGTTTATGCTCCAAGACTTCCTTCGAGAGAGTCCGTCCTCCCCAAAAACCAGATCTGATTTGACTGCAAACAGCAATTTCTTTTTTTTCTTAACCTATTTATTGAAGTAGGTCTGGGGACACCCCTACTTGGAAAGACTCCCTATTTCGGCTGGTTAGATGTGTGGCAGCGTTCAAGGTAGGAAAATGAAGATTTCCCGTCCATTGCACCCCTCTTCCCAGGAATTAATACCAAGTAGGTGGTGGAATTTGATCAATTACTAAACAAGCATCATTCTCATTGTCAGGAGGCTGGAGCTAACATCTCAACGGCCCTTGAAATCCTGTGCAGATGTTAAGGAGAGCGATAAACAGAAGGACGTGTCCTTTTCTGCTCACCCCACGTCGCGTGCTCACAGGCCCCCCACCTCTGATTCCTGCCCTGGCGGTTCCACGGGTCCCCCTTTATGTCAAGACGCCTCCCAGCAAATGTCCTTAACGCTTCCTGCTGGGACATCTCTCAGGAGCCAGAAACGACGTCAACAGCTGGGTTGTGAGTCTCTGAACTCCCCCACCAGCCCCCAGATGGGTTTAGGTGTCTGTTTTCCCAGCAGACACCAGAGTTCTCTGATCCGCCGTGGTCATTGTCCTTGGCAGCGCTGCTGTCCCTGTGACTGTCAGAGCATCCTTCCCTGGCCTGAGAAGGAAGGGTCAAATCCTGGATGGGCCAGCTGGTACTTGTCCTGCTTCCTTCACTCCTGTTTGCTTCTGTTTCCTGATTCAAGGTTTCACCCCTGCTCTTGTGGATGGTACCCCAAATTTGTGCCAAGTATCCTATTTCAGTCATTTTTAAAATATCAATAATGGAATAGGAATGCTGCTCTCGAAAGAAAGAAAGACAAAGGAAGGAAGGAAATGGAAAGAAAAGCAGAAGAAAAAGGGAAAAGAGACGCAGCGCTGGGCGCTAGCAGGCCAGGTTCCAAGACCTTCACTCAGAGCCCTTTCTTTGCTCCCTAAGTCACAGCCTCTGTTCCAGGAAGCTTTCCGAGCAGAGAAGGGCTGCTTTCAGGCTAGCTGTGCATGGAACACAAGTAATTCAGGGGCACCATAAAAGCATATTGCTTATCAATGGTCCACTCTGTGGTAGGTACTTAAGCAAAGGGAAGAAGGAAAGATATAAATAAACAAGCCCCAAGTTTACTTCTGCAGAAAGAGATGGATCCAATCCCAGGGTGGCACCTTCCCAGCCCAGCCCGCTTCTCACGCTGGTTTAAAGTCAAAATCAGGGGCCCTGGAGGAAAAGCCCAGCTCTCCAGTCCCTTGCCTCCGCCCGCCCCCGGCCCCAGCAAAGCAGCCCCCCCCCGGGGGGGGGGAGAAGGGAAACAAGGCCTTGGTTCTCAAGCTCGAGCACCAGAATCAGCTGGAGGCTTGCAGGCACCCCCGCAGAAGGTCGGGACCAAGCTGGACCAAGCTCCCACGTGATACGATGCTGCTCGTCCAAGGACCACTCTTTGAGAACCAGTGGTTTTGAGGCCGTACACAGCGTGCTCAGGAACCCAGCCTCCGAAGGGGGGACGGCTCCTCCCTCCCTGTGGGAGCCTGAACGGTTACTCAGCGGCACCTCGGGTTCCCCATCCCTAGAATGGGCAGCGTGGCGGCACCTGCTTCACAGGGTCATCAGAACTGAGGTAACGGTACTGAAGATGAGTTAACAGGGAAAAAGCACTTACAACAGCACCTGGCCCGGGCCAGGTAGGCGCTGAGATAAACTTTTCATTTACACCATCACCGAAGTTTGTCCTGTGACACGGTCTGGCCCGAGGGTCCCGTTGAATGTCCGGGGGGAGGTCCTGGTCCTCTCGCAGCCTCACCAGCATCTGCCGGGCCTCAGTCTCCTCTCCCATAAAATGGGAGGGCTGGTGAGTTGACTCTCAGGTTTCCTTTTCGTAAGAAGACAGAGCCCCTCCTGCAGCTTCCAGGAAGCCCTGAAGGTTCCTGCCCTTTTATTAAACTTTCCAATGTAACAAGCACGTGAGTCACGCAGGTTCCTGCCACCGGGCTGACCGTGAACTTGCTCTTGCACCTTGCTTCTCTTTCTCAGGGGGTGTCCCGTCTCCCACTAGGCCACGCTGAGGGGAGGGAGAGGAGGCTGAGCCTCGTGCGTTCCTCAGGGCAGCGCCTGAGGGTGGCTTTGTCCCACTTTCCAGATGAGGAAACCAAGTCCTGAAGGCGACCCAGCTGGGACCCGCACCCCGGTCAGAGGCCTGGGCAAGGTGCTGAGGGCTGCGGTGGGGGGTGGGGAGGGCACAGACAGACACAGACCAGTAAGCCCGGGCCCCAGGGGGTCCAAGGGAACAGAGAGGGCCTTTCAGTGCGGCTGCAAGCCCCGGCCCAGGGTCGACCCGGCACGAGCCCCCAGAACCCATTCTGTGCACAGGGAAGACCTCAGCTCTGCCGCAGTGCGGCCCAGGAGGTCCGAGTGACCAGCAGCCCCTCCCTGCCCCTCCGCTGGCCCAGCCGCTCCCCTGCTTGAGGCTGGGAGCTTTTCTGCCTCCACCCCTCCCCCACCCCCTCCTCCTCCCACCCATCCCCCGCCCTGGGTGCTGGGAAGGGAGCACGGTCGCTCCCCATGGGGGCCTGGCTCGTGGCCTCCCCCGGGGGCCCTGCAATGACCACCCTCCCCGCCTTGCTCCACCGTCCCAGGGCCGCCTGGCATCCGCCCTGGCCCCTGGGACCTCAAAGCAGCCTTTCCCTCCACTACTGACCTGTCATGGGCTGGGTTGTGTCCCCCGGAGGCTCATGTGTGGAAGCCCTGACCCGAGGAGGCAAGTAAGGTTACAGGAGGTCGTTAGGCTGGGCCCTGATCCAGTGTGATGAGTGGCCTTATAAAAGGAGACTAGGACACAGACGCAGAGGGACGGGTAGGGACATGGAGAAGGTGGTACCTGCAGCCAGGGAGCCAGGCCTCAGAGGAAGCACCCTGGCGATGCCTGGTCTTGGATGTCCAGCCTCCAGGCTGCGAGGGCATAAACCGTCATCTATGCCACCCTCCTCGGTCTCCGTTACAGCAGCTCAAGCGGGCAGACAGATCACCCCATGCCCTGCTCACAGCAAGGGCAGTGAACACCCTGGCATCTCTGGCATCAGCTAGTGTTCATCCCAGAATTCCCCACACCCCTGGAGGCCCCCGTTCTTAGGAAGCCTTGGGAGCTGGGCGTGGACGGAATCATGGCTGGGTATCAGATGTGAACACCCGATACTCCATCACAAGGCCCCTTTGTCGGCCCCACACCCAGATCTGTGCTTGAAAAACAACAGGCAAAGGGATTGGCAAGAAACCCGCAGGTGCTGCTTGTGCTGAGCGCTGAAAAATGCTTTAAAGAGCAGTCCTGCCTCGGAGCCTGGCCTGGCAGTACTGTTCTGTTGGACACCAGGCCCGACGCCACGATAAAATAAGTCATAATTTCATCTAAGCACAGACCAAAAAAGGTCACTGTGACACCCACAAAGCCGCTTTATTTGCTGAAATGAGTAACTGCTACTTTGCCGAATGCAGCTTTTTATCTTTATTCTCCCCTTCTTATAAAGCTGTACTGTGATGCCCGTCAAAGAAGTGCCCCCACCTTCTGACAGCCTCTGGTCTCCAATCTAGACCAGTGACGGCCCCTGCACCCTCCCCCAGGTCATCCACCCAAACCCACATCCCTTGATGGCCCCCCCTTTCTCCCCGGGACACCCGTGCTTCCCAGGGTGACCCCCTCCCTCTTGGCAGCTGGTTACTCCCCACTTGTCCCAGCACAGGTGTGGCCCGGGGTCTCAGGCTGCAGCTCCCGGACAGTGCTGTCCCCCCGGCTTTTGCTGGACGGGGTGAGACATGCGGACTGCCGGATTGGGGGGCAGGGGTGTTGTGAGGAAGGAAGGTGGGGGCGATGAAGAAGGGGGTGGGCAGTTTCCGAAGGGAGAGGTGTTTGGAGAGCGTGGACCAGTCAGCTGCCTCTGTCGGGGCAACACAAGCTTTTCGTCCATCTCCCAACCAAACCTTCCTTCCACTGGGTTTGGGTGTGAGGGGGATGGGCCAGATCTCCTGGGAACTGACGGGAGAGGCTGATGGCGAGCGGACCCGCAGGAGAGGGTGGACCCCGAGGCCTGACCTGAGGGATTGACCGCTCCTTGGTGGTCCCTGGGACCCCAGCGGGACGTCCCAGGCCTCCTGGTGCATCAGAACCGGGGAACTCGGGAAGGGTCTTCACGGCCCCACCTACAGACCCAGGTGAGCTGCCTGGGCCCCGCCTCCCCGGTGCTCCCACCCCTGCCTTCCCACGGTCACAGTCATGGGGCCACGTCTCAGCAGCAGGTGCGCTTGTTGAAAAAGCAGCCCTAATCACGAGAACTGCAACCAGCAGCTTAAATGGTGGGAAAGTATTTGCGGACAGACGCGTCTTTTGTTCTCTGAGTAACAACAGAATGAGGTCATTTTGGGGCTTGGTAAGATCTTACCCGAAAGTCTAGGGTGCTGAGCTGAGGCCATGGTGTTCGGTCCCTTCTCAGACACCGTGCTCGGAGTCGTGTTCCAGGGAGACCAGCTCCAGCCTGTGCAACATCCCCCCCAACCCCCAACGTCAGGGGCCAGCAGAGAGGCTTCCTGCCGCTCGCCCAGTGCTTCGGCCGAACGCAGGTGTCTGGAGGGGGGCAAAGCCCCCTCCCTCTGACCGTGAGCCCCTTCCTGCTCATCGGGGATCCCAGGTCTAGTGCCAGGCCCCGCACACGGGTGTGAGATGATGAGGCAAAAGCCCCAGGAGGGCAGGGTCTGGTCGGGCGCCTGGCACAGAGGAGCTTGGGCATTATGATGGAGGCACATCAGGGCATCAAGGACACAGACTGATGCGGCTTTAGCAGAAGGAGGAATGGGGCTGGTGAGAGGTGGTGGCGGTGGGGGGAAGGGGGGTGAGGAGGGGTGGGAGTGGGGAGCGGGGAGAACAGGGAGCGTGAGGGGGAAGGGGAGGGCGGCAGGTGGTGGCCGTGGGAGGTAGAGGCATCTTTGAAGTTGACCTTCACTGCCCCCTGGAGACGGATGGGCAGCAGGCCCTGCGCCACCGAGGCCTGAGAGCCGGAATCCAAGCTGCCTTTCTGCAGAGGGTGTTTCTCCAGAAGACCCCAGAAGTGTTCTGTCCGCAGCCGCTGTCTCACGCGTTTCAGCTCCTTCACCGGGTTCTGCCCAGTGCGCCCAGCCTTGCCCTCAGGTGCCCCTGAGAAGCTGCCTTTTCCCTGACAAGGAGGCCCAGGTCCTTTGTGTCACTGGCAGCCACCTGGGGCTGGGACCGCACATCCTGAATAGCTCTAAAATAGCACGGCTGATATTTAGGAAATTGCTTAGTAACCTGATGTTTACTCTGCTCAGCTGCCTAAGTCGAAACCTATTCCTGTCAGTCAATCAGCTGTGGGATACCTGCTGGGAGTTTGGGGCAAAAGAAACACAAAGTGGTTCATGCCAGGAGCAGCTTGCTCTCAGCTGGGGAGGCCTGAGGGAGGGCGCTGGTGCACAAGGCCCATTGGCGATGCTGACCACGACAGCAGCGGGGGCAGGGAGGGGACTGGGGCAGGCGTAGGCGGATGGAGCCCAGAAAGGGGACACAGGTGTGTGGGTTCTGGTCACAGGAGCCTGAGGGGGAGGGCCTGGGTGAGGGCAGGTGCCCGGGGAGCTGGCCTCCAGGGCTGACAGCCACTGTGGGGCCACTCCATCAGCCGTGGAAAAGCAGGGCACTCAGAGATGAACCTGCTCAGCAGGCGGACCGGAATCCAGACCAGAGGCTGCAGGGCGGGCATGGGTGGCACGCGCCCAGCTGGCGCAGCAGGACGGGGGCCAAGGGATGGGACAGCTCCCAGGTGAGGGCAACAGGATGTGGTAACAGGTTGGAGGCAGAGGGCCAAGAAATGAGAGACTTTCAGAGCCAGAGGTAAGAGAGGTAAAAAGTTTAGGGCAAGTTTTAGTGGCATGAGAACTAGCTGGAAAGCTTCCTTTTTTCGTTTTTTAAAATATTTTTATTATTTTTAAAATTTGCGAAATAGACATGAAATTTACCATTTTAACTTTTTTTTGTTTTTGTTTTTGTCTTTGGCTGTGCCCATGGCATGTGGAAGTTCCCGAGCCAAGGATCAAACCCACACCACTGCAGCAACCTGAACCACAGCAGTGACAATGCTGGATCCTTAATCTGCTGCACCCCCATGGGACGCCCCATTTTAACCATTTTTAAGTGCTCCGTGCAATGCAGTGCATTCACAGGAAAATTCACAATGTTGTGTGACGGTCACCACCATCCGTCTCCCAAGCCAAGACTCTGTCCCCATGAAACATGAATCCTCCTTCCTACGCCCTCAGTCCCCAGTGCCCCCCCATTCTGCTTTCCATCTCTGTGAATCCGATGACCAGGGAGCTCACATAAGTGGGATCACCCCATGTTTGTCCTTCTGTGTCTGCTTATTTCCCTGGGCACCATGTCCTCAAGGTCCCTCCCTGTTGTGGCAGGTGGCAGGATCTCCTTCCTTTTGAGGGCTGAGTAATATTCCATTTGCGTAAAAGGACCGCATTTTCTTATCCACCCTCCATCCATCAATGGCTGTTTGGGTGGTTCCCCTCTGGGCTGTGGTGAATGAGGCTGCCACCACTCAACCACTCCTAACACATCAGTTTGTTCTCCGATTCAGCCCGTGCCTGTCCGTGTGTCCGAGGCTCTCTGGGTGGGAGGCTGGGATGAGCACCCGACCAGCTGCTGCTCTCATCCGGGCCCCTCCTCCCCCAGAAGACATTCAACCATGATGGGTCTCAGCACTGTCGTGGGGCAGGGGAGGGGGGACGCAGGACCTTTCTCTGGGTTGTCCCGAGGGTTGAACCACCCACGAGCGTGGAGGCATTTTAAGGTCCTGAACACCTAAGGAGCTCCCGGTCACAGGTTTCCGGGCCCCTCGTGGTCTAACCATCTGTCCCCAACTGTGCTGACCTGCGGGTAAGCACAGAGGGGTGGCTTCTCTCTCCGGGGCCCTTTTTTTTAGAACAGAGACCAAGGATGGCAGATGCTGGGTTACAAAGGAGTTTCAGCTGCCTCCAGCCTCTGCCTGACAGGCACCTGATAGGAGCCTCCCCAGGGCATCGGGGGAAAGTCCAGACCTAGCCCAGACCATCTGGGACACGGTGGCCAGTCACCAGGCTGTCGTTTTTTAATTGTCTAGGCGCTCAGGGACCCTCTTATCACCTCCGACATGGGGATTTGTTGCCCAAACATACGGAATCGTGATGTCAGTAGGTGGTGAGCACCGTTTAATGGTTAAACCAAAAGCAACCACGCTATCCATCCTCAGTGCACTGCAGAAATGAGCAGAGGGCTGCCCACTGAGCATCCGATGAGTGCATTCCCGCCTGCACGCCTGAGGCACCGCCAGACCGGCACGCCTCCAGCGTGGCACCTGAATTACAAAACCGATAGCACAGGAGACCGCCACTCACCACCTCACCCAGACAGTCGTCAGGATAATTAAACCAAGGCCCAGCTACAAGCAGACTTACGTGTGTCCAGTGCATGTCACTTCTGTCCCTGTGTAGCATCCCAATGGCGTCGTTCTAATGTCTCTCTCACCTGCGGCCCGAGAGCCCTCATCAGTCTGCATTGCCAAAGCCTGGTGCACCGTCTGGACCCTGGGAGAGCCAGGAGAGTGTTGTCAAGCTCCCAGGGCAGGAGGTGCCAGAGACGGCTGCCTCTTCTGTCCCTTCCTCCCGGGTCTCATCACCTAAGGGTACCGGAAGGCGGCACCGCTTGATTTATTTTGGTCTCTGTGTCTGCAAACGCATACATTAGCTGGCTTTTTTTAAAGTGGCTATTCCAAAGGCCGGAATTAGATGCTGGTTCGGATGCTGGCAGAGCTAATTGTGGGATTAGAAAAATGCCCTTATCCCCAACAGGAATTGTGATGCTTCCTATTTTTTAATGTAAAACAGGCATCAAACATAATTCACAGTCATTGTTGATGCCCTGGTACATTTCAGAGACCCATTTAAGATAAGCGAGTCTCAAATGCCTGATGAGTCTGGTTTGAAAACCTCTGTGGAATGAATGCGCTGTAATGTATTCAGAGCGTTTGAAATCCAGGCCCTGCTTTGCTATTTGTTTTCATTTTTGCCATCATGCACAGAGGTGCACGTTCACGTAACTAGGGCATCCGCCACAGGATATGCTCTTCCTGGCCATTAATTCCAATGCTCGTTTTCTAGCTCGACTCAGAAGAGCAGAGAGGTTGCAGGACAAGCCCCCGAAATGTCTATTGTGAGCCACGTGCAGTGTGGTGGGCAGAGGCCAAGGGGCGTGGCAGGGTGTGTGTGCAAAGGAGCGTGACAGAGATGCGTGTGCTCAGCATCAGATAACGGTCCACAGACACTGAGGAGAGACATTGAAATCGGCAGACATAACAGAGAAGTGCTTTTTAAAAAATAGATACACACGGCCGAAACTCAAATCAAGTGAGAAAGTTTGATTGAAAAATCTGTGTGTTAAAATGTCATTCTCGGTGTTCCTGCTGTAGCTCAGCAGGTTAAGAACCTGACATAGTGTCTGTGGGACGACGGTTTGATCCCTCAGCGGGTCAAGGATCTGGCGTTGCTGAAAAGCACGGCGTAGGTCGCAGATGCCGCTCAGATCGGGGGTGGTCGTGTTTGTGGTGTAGCCCGGCAGCCACAGCTCCGATTTGACCCCTAGCCCAGGAACTTCTATACGCCACAGATGCGGCCCTAAAGAGAAAACAAACAGAAAAAAAGAGTCATTCTCCCACTTCTAGTTGAGTGGTTCCTGATGGGTTTCTCCAGCATTCTCTACGCATATGTGAATGTATTTAATTTTCCCCCAATTAGGAGGAACGCTAACTGCGGGTTCCACTCCGGATGTCTTACAACCCGCCCTAGGCGTTTGTGTAACCCTCAGATAATTCGAAGAGGTAAATATTGTCATCATCCCATTTTACAGATGCAGAAACTGAGGCAGGCACACACTGAGTTAAGGTGCCCAAGCGAGTGCAGAGGCAGATTTGAACCTGGCAGGGCTGGGGCGCACACACCCCACCCTTGCCCCTCAGCCAGAGAGAAGCCTCCACAGAACTTCTGTTCTCCCAAAGGCAAGAAGCTATTTCAAAACTGAATAAACCACTGCTCCCCAGGTCCTAGAAGAGAGGCCAGGAGGTCCCTGGAACACGCAGAACAGGTGGCAGAAGGGCCCTGGGGCCATCCGTGCTGTGGTGGCAAGGAAGCCCGGGCTGCTCTGAGGCAGGTCCAGGGTCTGGAAGAAAAACCAGTTCAACACGCTGGTCCCGTCGTCTCGGCCGAGACAGATCCGAGACGGCCAGAGCATCAGGGCCTTGTCGCCCGGCACCCGTGCGGCCTCTCGTGCCGCAGGTGCAGAGTGAACGGATGCCCTGGGAGAGATGGGACCGCTCACCGATCTGGTCAAAGAACCACTGACGCCCACTGTGGACCAGGTGCTGGGCTAGAACGCTGTGGAGACGGGGAAGGGAGTAAACAGGACACATGTCTGCCGCCAGGAGTCTCCCCTTTCGAGAACACAGGCAGGCAGATGCACTGCACACGACAAGTGACAACGGTCACTGCAGGGGCCCCCGAGCCCGGTCCCTGTGACTCCAGGGAGTTGCAGATAAAGGTGGGAAACAAGCCCCACCTGGTTGATTCATCGGAACAGAAGGCGTGGGTGGGGTCAGGGGAACAAGTGGGCCGCGATGGAAACAGACGTGCTTGGTCTTTGTCTTGGTTCCTGGCAGAGAGCTCCCAGGATCCTCTGCGTCTCCTGCGTCACAGGAGTGCCTTCTGCTCTTTGTAATGAGCCCCCTTGACCACGCCTGCGTGATGCCAGCAAGGCGACCCCGGGTCCCTAGAAAGCTCTGGCGTGGCTGGTGCACAGAGCAGTCCCCAATGGTTAGAGGGCGGAGGCCTCAGCCCCATGCTCTGACCTCCTGATGACCTTGCCCCATGTCCCCTGAACCCAAATCTCCATGTCATCCACTGAGCCACGACAGGAACTCCTCCCCTGTCTCTCGAAGAGTGTTGTTTACTTCTCATTGTCCCCTTGCCTGGAGTCCTGCTAAGCAGGTTCCTGAAAGACAGGGGACCTAAATGAAACTGCACGGGATTGACTGTGTCACCAGGTACTTAGTTCTGGACCCAAATTCCCCAGATCGAACCTTGAAATGTCTTCCTAGAGTTTCCTCATAAATAGAGGCTCTGTAGGCAAAGGCAGTTACCCACATGTGATGGCAAATACCAAGAGAAGGGGCAGGTGCCTGAGGACCAGAGACGTTTCCGAACGTGGGTTCCCAGCGGCTCCAGTGCATTCTTGGGGCAGGGGGCGGTGATGCAGATGAAACCTGCACACAAAGGGCACAGAGAAACTTGACCCAGACTGATGGTTTTCCACCAACCAGACCCCAGGCCCCAGACCCAGCAGAGGGTCTTAGCGACCAGGAAATATTCGTCCCCTGAGGCCTGAGGCCACGGACTGTCCCTGCATCCCTGAGATTCTGAGAGATGAGTATCCATCAGAGACGCCAGCAGCGGACTTAAGACCAGGACGCCAGGAGGAAGTCAGGAGACAAAGCGGACAGCACCCAGCCTGGCCTTTATTTCTCCAGAGAAGAACTTACCGGTCCTTTCGAGAAACAGGTCAGGGAGCACACATCCCGCAGTCACTACTGGTCAGAAACAGCGTTGTAAAAATAGCTGAGAAATGGTTAGGAAACTGCAGCTCGTTCACCCACAAGGTTGCACTGCCTCTTCTCAACTGATTCCTGCTGAACTAAAGTGCACATCTTCGAGATAGAAACACGAAAGAAACAGCACACACAACAATAGAACAAGATTGACCAGCTGGACCGCATTAAAGTTTAATGCTTCCTTGTAAAAGGCTCTGTAAACGGAGTTAAAGCCAGTCCCAGCAACAAAAGCCACCCCAGACTGGGAGGAAGTGCCAGGCTGGCAGGGGACAGCGTGAGACCTCGGGAGCCCCTAACTCCCCCAAAACCACTGTTTCTCAGAACGAACCACCTAAACCTTCACCAAGAGGGAAATGGATGAAGAAACTTAACACATTCTCAGGAAAGGCGCTGAAGCAGGACACAAGAAAATTGAGTAAAAATGCAAATTGCAGAAAACCACACGAAAGTGGTATTGATTTAAAAGACCCAAATCCCCACCACATATCGGTCACTTACAGCAACACGTGTGAAAACACAGAGCCATGGAAGGAGGAGACGGCCGGGCTGAGAAGCGGGATTCTGCTGGGCAGGGAGAGGGCAGGGCAGGGCTGGCGGTCAGAGCGAACTTGAAAAACCACCACCAGAGCCCCCCACATGCCTAAAAGCTGGGTGGCCTGTGCCGACGTTATCTTCTGTACTTTTCTGAAGGTTCGAAACATTTCAGAGAGAGGGAGACCCTTCCAGGGGTCGGGATCGGGGCCACCCTTTGCTGCTCAGAGGGGCCGGCCACCCGCAGCTCAGAACTGCGGGTCCTCAGGCCCTGCCCAGCGAGGAAGGTTTCGGATCTGCGCTTTAAGGATCCCTGGGTGATTCCAACGTGGAGGTTCCCACTGCCTCTCCCTGCTGCCCTGCCCGTCTCGCCCTCACGCCTCGAGTTCTGTGAGGGTCGCCTTGTTAGGTCAGGGCTTCCGTGGATGCTCTACTCCTGCTCTTCTCACACCCTCCGGCCCCACTGCCGGCGGCCGCGGGACTGCGACTTGGCCTCCGTGCCCGCCATCCATGGCCCGCGGCGTCAGGGTCAAGGAAGGGTCTACGATGGGACAGAACGCACCTTTTTCGATGCCACTCAGGCCATCGTCCACCCTCACACTCTTCATCCAGGGAGGGGACGCCCGGCTCTGGAGCAGGTTCATGCATGGAATTTTCCTCCGTCTTCGAAAGCTGTAAATCTAAAGGAAGCCGGTTGACTTTAAACCTGTCCCCATTGGAGTTCCCGTCGTGGCGCGGTGGTTAACGAATCCGACTAGGAACCATGAGGTTGTGGGTTCGATCCCTGGCCTTGCTCTGTGGGTTGAGGATCTGGCGTTGCTGTGGCTGTGGTGTAGGCCGGCGGCTGCAGCTCTGATTGGACCCCTAGCCTGGGAACCTCCATATGCTGTGGGTGCGGCCCTAGAAAAGATAAAAAAATAAAAAATAAACGTGTCCCCATTTATTGCAAAGTGTAGGTTTAACACTTCGCAGCTACGTGCTGCTTCTTAGGGCGCCTCTCAGTCACTTGAGGTGAAAAATCTCCGTTTGAGGACCCATCTTCCCAGACGTCTTGGCCCCTCCGATGGCCTGAGGGAAGAGGCGACCTCCTCCGCAGCTGAAGGCTCATCGCGGGCGCATAATTCAGGCCCACGGGCCCCAGGTGAAGGGCTGCTGCTCTAGGTCGACTCGGCCGCAAACGCCGCCTGGACTTTCCCCCGCGTCCTGGGAACGAGGCGGGTCCGTGGACAGCCCTCCCTTCACGGGCCCCTTTCCCAGCAACCCCATTTCTCGTGCTACAGAACCAGTCCCAGCAACACCTGAAAATCGTGACCCCCTGAAAAGCTCTCACCATCGCTGGCTGACAGAGTGATGCTTTGAAGTGTGAGTGCGTTCCACGGGCTCCCCTCCACACCCCCACTGGTCTAGGAGACAGGAGGCGGCCGTGGGAACCAGCCCTTACTGGACGGAGGCAGCTACGGGGACCAAACAGTATTTTATCAAGTGGCTTTCATTTTCTTTAGAAGAAAGGCCTTGGAAACAGTCCGCAAAGCAGGGGAAATACTGTTTGCAGCAGCGTCTAACACCCACGTGGTTTGTGGGTGATAAGCAGGGACCTGGGAAGGAACAAGGAGGGAGGGGAAGCAGGCGAGGAGCCTGCATCCAAGGCCTCACCGCCCCCAGA
Organism: Sus scrofa; assembly: GCF_054392235.1. Classification (NCBI taxonomy): domain Eukaryota; kingdom Metazoa; phylum Chordata; class Mammalia; order Artiodactyla; family Suidae; genus Sus; species Sus scrofa. The sequence goes on along the minus strand of NC_139389.1, from coordinate 2,179,850 downwards.
CGGGGTTCCCTCGCCGCAAAGACAGCCCGCACCCACCCCTCTGAGCGGCGGGTCCCTCCAGGAGAAACACCTGCTGCCAGCAGGGTCATTCTTCCTGCCATTCAGTCACCGTACCTGTGAGTGTTCGGTCGATGACAATAATGTCATGAGGATTTGCCCCTTACCTGTGTCAGTCTATGTTTTAACTATGTTGCCAGAAAGAAGGAGGAGCTTCATACTCCAATCAGGCCACAGCCCCCGACACGGCCACACAGCCCCTGACGTCCACACAGCCCCCCCCAGGCCACACAGCCCCAGACAACCACCCACAGAAACCAGCCCCATGTGGCTGCAAACTGGTGCCGAGCCTCAGAGCCTGGGCTGTTTGTTGCCTCATTAGTGTCTCGATGTTTGTGAAATGACTCTGTGACCAGAAGCCAGCCCCTCCGGGGCACTGAACAAGTCCTGAGTCTTGAGAAAGGCTTAGACGTTTCCAGCAGAGTGAGGTTCATAGGAGGGGCCAGCGTTTCCAGGAGAGCTGGAACATCCACACAGGAGAGAAAGTGAAACTCTGGATGAGTTGCATTTTTATTTGGGGTTTTAATTTACCTTCAATTTTTTGCATTTTTTTTTTTTACAGCTGCACCTGCGGTACATGTAAGTTCCCAGGCTAGGGGTCAAATCAGAGCTGCCACTGCCGGCCTACACCACAGCCACAGCAACGGGGGATCTGAGCTGCATCTGTGGCCTACACCACAGCTTGCAGTGGATGCTTAACCCACTGAGCAAGGCCAGGGATCGAGCCCACATCCTCACGGAGACAACACAGAGTCCTTAACCTGCTGAGCCACCACGGGAACTCCTGCACTGATGTTTTTTCAAAGAAGCCAACTTCACCAGAATAATCAAGGGAGGGGTGGTGAAAGCTGCCTCATGGCTAGTTGGCTAAATGAGTTGGTGCCATCTGGAGAGTCACGGGGGCCCTTGGGGGCAGCTGTTTGGCCTGGTTTTATTCATCCCTTCATTCCCCATTGATTAAGCCCCTACTAGGTTCAAAATATGAAGGTACACAGTGGAATCTTCAGAGAGCTTCGGGTTTCAGGGAGCAGCTCCAAGAGAACTTACCTGATGACACGCAATCGATTTGTTTCCAGAGACGAGGCTGGCGGGCAGTCAGGGAAAGTGCCCTATTGATTGTGTGTCGGTGGTTTTACCATCGACCCTAGTTGTTTGGCACCAGCGCACTTTCCCGGGAGCGGCACTGAGCTGTGTTAACTGGGAATCAGAGCTCAGCTCCAGGCCGGGTCGGCCTCCCATGAGAGCTTCAGCTCAGGTCGAAGAAGTCACTTCCCTGGCTTCCTCGTGCACCCGGAAGGGGAGGAGTTAGTGATTCTTTTTTTTTTTTTTTTTTTTTTTTTGGCTTTTTTGGCTTTTTTGGCTTTTTAGGGCCACACCGTAGCATATGGAGGCTCCCAGGCTAGGGGTTGAATCGGAGCTATAGCTGCCGGCCTACACCACAGCCACAGCCAGATCCGAGCCACGTCTGTGACCTACACCACAGCTCAAGGCAATGCTGGATCCTTAACCCACTGAGTGAGGCCAGGGATGGAACCCGCACCCTCATGGATCCTGGTCGGATTCGTTTTTGCTGCGCCACCACGGGAACTCCGAGAAGTTATTGATTCTTCGTTGTCTTGGGAGAACACCAGCCGTGGCGCACAGCCACACACACAGACAAACTTGCCCTGGACGAGCTACGTCTTCCCTCTCCCGTTTCCAGAAGCTGCCCTGACCCCAAAGCAGCTCTGAAAGCCCCCGAAAGCACGTTCCTCCTCGTCTGCCTGGGGCAGAGGGACCAGCGAGCACTCTTTGCAAAGCTTCCTAGCGGCCTTAATTCGTGCGTTCGTACTTGGGTTTAATGCAAAACAGTTTCTAGCAACAGAGCACCTCAAACAGTGAGGTCCAGCTGCAGTGTAGTCACTGCTGGACGGGACGGAGGAACAGCGTTGAGTCCGGATCCCGTGGGGCTTGGAGACTAGAAGGGGGAGGGGAGCCAGGAGCCATCGTCCCTCCCGACCTGACCCCAGCAGGTGGGTCTGCAGCTCCTCGTGCTCCCCTTCAGCTGTGGGCAAAGGTGCTTTGATGGGGAAGCAGCAGGACGTCACCCCGAGGTCGCCTTCGCTGGGGGACCCACAGGCTTTCTCCTTTGAACGGGAAGAAGCTCACGATCGGAGCAGAGAGACCCCAGGGAACAGGACACTTTTGACTCTGGAGTCCTTTCATCCCGCCACTTAGGAAGCGAGGACCCACGAGAGGGGTGATTTAAATTCTGCCCCAGGTCCTCCCGGGGTTTGGACGCGGCGCCACCCTCGTTAGGTGAAAACGCGAGGGATAAATGCTCGGGCGGGACCACGAGGGAAGACGGGACGCTCCTCAGCGGCTCGGCCTGGCCTGTCACTGTCACCGTCCCCAGGAGGAGGCCTCGGCTCTGCGAAAGTCCCCTGTGCCGAAGGGCATCACAGCCGCAGAGTCGCCCCCCCCCCCAACGCCTTCACCGCCAACCGCCTTTCAAGCCTCCCGTGACACTTCCCAGTGTCATCGCTGAACTTGGTGGCAATGGACGTTGGGCCACTTAAAGTCGAGAGTGTAGGAACATTTCCTGGAGTTCCCGTCGTGGCACAGTGGCTAACGAATCCGACTAGGAACCATGAGGTTGTGGGTTCGATCCCTGGCCTTGCTCAGTGGGTTCAGGATCCGGCTTGCTCCGACTGTGGTGTGGGCCGGCAGCTGTAGCTCCGATTAGAGCCCCAGCCTGGGAACCTCCATATGCTGCGGGAGCAGCCCTAGAAAAGGCAAAAAGACAATACATAAAAACGTAAAAAGAATCAATAAATAATAAAAAAAAGAGAGAACATTTCCTCACAACTGAGACGATTCAAGGAACGCTCTGCAGACGCCAAAGGCGATGTCAGGAAAGGAGGCCGACAGGCTTGAACGACAGCAGCGCTCGCCTCACGGCCCTTTGTCCTCTGTGGGAAGAGGAGAGATGCAGACACACCCGTTCTCCCGGTTGAAAAATGTGTTTCTCTAAGTAAGAGTCTCGTCTGAGACAGGGCATTAAGGTCGGGGGTTTTTGTTTGTTCTGTTTTTGGTGTGTGTTTTTTTTGAAATGAACTCCGAGGGGAAAACAGGTAAAAACATAAAATAGATTCATAGGCAAAGGGTCTGCCCCGCAGAAAGCTCCCCGCAGCCGCCCCAGGGCTACCCTCGGCAACCTCGACCCCCAGCCCAGCCGTGGTTCCAGAGAGGCTGAGCGGCTGCCGCCCAGCCCCGTGTCCCCTGCGGGCTTTCCTGAGCATCTCCCGCCGGCAGACACAGGGAAGACACAGAATTGGATACCCCTGAGACTTTTCCGTGGGAGAACATTCCTGAACCCAAACAAAGGGGAATGAGGCGAGATTCTGAGGAGCCCAGGGCTCTGTTTTGTTCATCCCGGAAGGGCTGAGGCTGAAGCGACTCCCAGACTGGAGGATCCCTCGCCGGAGCCTCGGAGCTCGGAAGTGTCCCCAGGAGGGCATGGGAGACAGTGCTGGCCTGAGGGTCTCTAAGTAGGCATTTTCATCTAGGGAGGCAAACTGGGGTCCCCGAGGTCACCGTGTCGGGGCAGAGGGGAGGCTGCTCCAGGAGCAAAGGCATTCACAGCTCAAGGAGGCCACTGGGCACGCCTCCTGCTTAGAGGACCCGAGAGGCCGCAGCAGCATGTGGCTGGGGCGGGCGGGCCCGTCCTGGGACCAGCCTGTCATGGGGTTGGCCTGTCCGCTGTTGGACCCCAGGGGCTCCCTGCTTCTGAGCACTTTCCAGCCAGAGTGGTCTGGCATGAGAGCCGCCTGAGCTTCAGTTCTGAGTCCTGGTTTGGGTACCGCGTGACTGTGGGCGGTCACCCAACGCCTTCAGCGCCCGCTCTCCTTACCTGCACAAGAGCCTTGCAGGTGTGCGGGGACTTCCAGTGAGGTACTCGTGGAAGGGGTGGGTACCTGGGATGGCTGTTGAGCTTGTCAGGCGTCATTTTTCTGGTTCTGTCAAAGATGCAGACATGGTGTTTGCAGCAGGACAGACAGGCAGGATGCGGAGGGGCCGGGGTTGGGCGTTAGCCCCACCAGGGGCTCAAATCCAGGCAGGGAGTCCTGGCCGGGCTGCCCCTGGGTGGGGACAGGACGGGTGGACGGCGATGCCCCCCGGGTGTGGCAGTCCTCCGCTCTTGGTGATGGGGCCTTGGCCCGGATGGAGGACCAGCTGGCCTGCCCCTGGGCCCAGGGGCCACCAGGGACGCAGGATGATCCACAGAGGTCGGGGCCATAAACAGCTGCTACCAGGAAGTCTGACCGCAGGCAGCAAACTCCAGCTCTGAGTCTGCTGGCAGTGGCTGCAGAATTGCTTAGCTGAGCTAATGCAGTGATGTGTCCGGGGGTTCCAGCCTCTTCTCTGCCTGGTCGATGCTGGAGTCTGATCCCTGGTTTGTGGGGGTGGGGGATCATCATGTCAGCTGGAGTCCCGATGCCCACTGCCGAGGGCCCTGGGTGATGCTGGGTGTTGTCTGCTTGTTCCCACCTCCAAGCTCCCTGCTCGCGCGATCTCACGTGTTCCTCATCGCAGCCCCAGCTCACAGGCGATCGGCAGGGGTTACGATTGTTCCCACTTTACTGATGAGGAAAGTGAGGTTCACAGAGGCAACGAGACCCGTTCAAGCTCATGTGGCAGAAGGCTGCGGGGCCTGGACCAAGAGGCAGGAGGCCCGACCCCAGAGGCTCCGCTCTGCACGACTGGATCCCGCCAAGTGTTTGGGGGGCTTGAGACTCTCATCCTCCTGGACTGAGGCTTGGAAGCCTGGAAGCCGACCCGGAAGAGAAAACAGATGGTGGGGGTCCTCACTGCCCCCCTTGCTCTGTCAGCTGAAGGGGAACCAGATGCCCAGGGCTCCCAGGAACCCATGAACAAGGCTTCACAGAAAAGCCTCCCCTTGGGACTGATGGAATGAAAGCCCATAGAAGCCAGCTCTTTCCCAGCCCTCCCACCAGCAGCGGTCACCAGGGCCCTGTGGGGTCTGGGCAAAGCACCCCTGTAGCCAGGGGACCTGGGGAGGTCCTGCACTCCAGTCACCTGATGCCAGCCAGGCGGACAGCACGCCACACCTGCTCTAGGGCACAGCAGAGTTTCGTCCGTGGGCTCACTGGTGTGTTGTGGGTGGACGTTCCCTCTTACTTACTTTCTGAATCATCCCGAAAAGGGACCCTTGAAAGCCTCCCCTATTTTTTCTCTCAAGTGAAGGGCCCTGAGTGACACCGATACATTTAAAAATCTACAATTTGGACGACATTTCTGCCAAGCGCAGAAAAGGGCATTGCTGCTCCCGCTGCGATAGCTACTCTCAGGGATCCTGCTCACTCCCCCTTGGGCCTGTGGTTCAGGCCACGCCAAGGGCACCAGCCTGCGAGTGACAGAACCTGGCCGGCCAGAGCCTCACACCCAGGATCCATAGCGATGGGCTCGAAAAGAGCCCGAGAGCCGCCAGCCACAGTCAGAGCCAGCGGGACCGGCTGGGCTGTGGTTGGAGCTTTGAGAGAAAATCTTCCTCCTTCTGTGGGAGCTGCCAAGGAAAGGGGGCAGTGGCGCCTGAGAACAAAGTTAACAGAAAAGAAGGCAACCCCCCAGGGGGTGGAGACACACCTGGATCCAGCCATGTCCAAAGCCACAGCACCCTTGGTCTGATTACATAAGCTCGTGGGTAGTAAAGACCTTCCCGCCACTTTTTTTCTGCATTAAGTCAGTTTGCCTTGAGCTTCTATAGCTTTTAGGTGAAAAAAAAAAAAATACGAATACACTTGCAGTATTGGTAATTTCCTGTAGACGTCTTGCTGTGGAGGCACGTGTGAGACCCTGGGAGGCTGCCTAGGTAAGTCTGTTTCCAGATATGGACGCATAGTAGTCACTTCGGCTCCGACGCACCAGACAGCATCTTTGGTGCCGTCTCCCCATTGTCGCTTGTGTCCTCGAAGAATACAAGCATTATTCCAGCCTCCTAAGAATGCAGGCTCTCCCACGTGACTCGCGGTACAACCCCCAACGCCACGCCTCGACAGTGACCCAAGAGAAACGAAAACCTGTGTCTACACAAAGAACCGCGTGTGAGGGTCAAAGCAGCTGTCCTCAAGCTGGACACCACCCAAAGGCCCCGAATAGGGGGATGGACGCCACGTCCTGCTGCATGGGCACCAGGGAACCCATCAGCAATACAGATGCATGCGAGTGCACCTCCGATACCTGCAACGACACTAGGGAATCTTCTAGTGTCTGGCTGAGTGAAAGGAGCTGGACACGGGCCAGATGGGCCTGGCTCCACTCACACCGCGTTGAGGGCAGGCGAGACTGATCTGCAGTGGAAAAGGCAGGCCAGTGGAGCGTGCTGTGGGGGCGGGCCTGTCTACCAAGAGGCTCGGCAGAACTTCCCTGGGGGCGAGAGAGGTTTGATGGGGGTGAGGTTTCGCAGGTTTCCCTGTACGGGGTATGAATGGAAAACAGAGCTCAGTAAAGTCCTTTTCTTTCACAACAGCCAACACATGGAGATAACCTAAATGTCCATCGACAGATGACTGGGTCAAGAGGTGGTACATCCACAGTGGAACACGACTCAGCCATGAAGAGAATGAAATCACGCCATTTGCAGCAACGTGCGTGGAACTAGAGATTCTCATACCAAGTGAACTAAGTCAGTGGATACCAGTCAGAAAGAGAAAGGCAAAGATTATACGCTATCACTTATCTGCGGAATCTGAAATATGACACAAACGAACCTATCTGCAAAACAGAAACAGACTCACAGACACGGAGAACAGACTTGTGGTTGCCGAGGGGGAGGGGGAGGGAGAGGGCCGGCCGGGCAGTTTGGGGTTAGGAGACGCAAATTATTACATTCACAGCGGGTAAGCAGTGAGGCCCTGCTGCACAGCACAGAGAACGATATCCAGTCTCTTGGCATAGAACTTGATGGAAGACACTATGAGAAAAAATAATGTATATATGTATGTATGACTGGGTCACTTTGCTGTAATGGCAGAAGCTGGCACAACACTGCAAATCAACTATACTCTAAGAAAAAAATTAATTATTTTTTTGGCCACAACTTTGGCACATGGAGGTTCCCAGGCTAGGGGTCGAATTGAAGCTACAGCTGCCGGCCTACACCACAGCCACAGCAACGCCGGATCCTTAACCCACGGAGCAAGGCCAGGGATCAAAGCCACAACCTTATGGTTCCTAGTCGGATTTGTTTCCGCTGTGCCACAATGGGAGCTCCCAAGAAAAAAAAATTTTTTTAATCGAATCATTATTTATTTATTTATAGGGCTGCACCTGCAGCATATGGATTTTCCCAGGCTAGGGGTTGAAGTGGAACTTGCAGCTGTCAGTCTAACCACAGCCACAGCAACACAGGACCTGAGCCATGTCTGTGACCTATACCAAAGCTCATGGCAATGCAGGATCCTTATCCCACCGACCGAGGCTGGGGATCAAACCTGCAATCTCGTGGATACCAGTCAGTTTCTTAACCCCCTGAGTCACAATGGAAACTCCCAAAGTTATTTTCTAAAGTGAGGTATTCCCCTAGGATTTTCTTAACTTCCCTTCAAACCTCCTAATATTTATACTTAAAAGAGTCTTTGGGGAGTTCCCATTGTGGCTCAGAGGAAACGCATCTGACAAGGAACCATGAGGTTGCTGGTTCGATCCCTGGCCTCGCTCAGTGGGTTGGGGATCCAGTGTTGCCGTGAGCTGTGGTGTAGGTTGCAGATAGACTCGGATCTGGTGTTGGTGTGGCTGTGGGGTAGGCCAGGGGCTGTAGCTCCGATTCGACCCCTAGCCTGGGAACCTCCATATGCCTCAGGTGCGGCCCTAAAAAAAGCAAAAATAAATAAATACATAAAACCAGCTAGCCTTTGGGAAAATACAGTTCTTCTCCGCTGTGTCTTCCTTCCTTCTCCTCGAGTCTCCTCTCCTGTTCACAGAAAACACGTCGCTTCTGGCCCCCACACCGAGCTCGTCTCAGCGACACCAGCCTGAGTCCCTCTGTTTAATTCAGTTCTGACACTGTTGACCCGGAGTCCCTCTGTTTATTTCAGTTCTGACACTGTTGACCCGGAGTCACCCCGAGATCCCACAGATTCGAGTTCAGCCCCACTCCGACCTCAGATGCCAGTTACAAGCCCAGGTTGTCCGTCCCTCGAGCTTCTGACCCACCGGCTACAGACCTGAGGTTCTAAGGAGCTCTTTTGGGTGTTTAATTCAGTTCTGACACTGTTTAATTCAGTTCTGACACTGTTGACCCGGAGTCACCCCGAGATCCCACAGATTCGAGTTCAGCCCCACTCCGACCTCAGATGCCAGTTACAAGCCCAGGTTGTCCGTCCCCCGAGCTTCTGACCCACCGGCTACAGACCTGAGGTTCTAAGGAGCTCTTTTGGGTGCCTGATGAACCTGTTAGAGAGGCTTACGAAACTCTCGGAAAAGCTTACTTACCTTCACCAGTTTATTAAAGGATGCAATGAAGGATACAGGATACTGGGAGGGTCCTGGGGGCGGAGCTGAAGCCCCTCCCTCCCCATGTGTGTGTGTTCACCCCCTCCCCGGGCGGGGGGGGGGGGGCTTTGGGGAGGTTTCCTCCTGTGGGCATGACTGAGCATTAACTCCACTCCCAGCCCCCCTCCCTGCTCTAGAGAAATGGAAATGCCATGTTTCTCATCATGGCTTGTTTTCGGGTGACCAGCTCTCTCCCCACCCAGGGTCATCGCGTTAGAACAAGAGATGCTCCTGACGTTTTTATGTGTTAACGAATTCACAAGGGTTTTAGGAGTCCTTTACCAGGAACTGAACGCAGAGACCTATGTGTGTGTGTGTGTGTGTGTGTATTTCTTATTACTTCACAAATAGTCTTATCAAATTGTCGTCTATAAATACGGTAATTAAATCACAACGTAGACATGCCATGAAGTCCGGAAACCCTCCCAGATGTGAAATTGTCCTTGGACCTTGCCGGCTTCACTCCCGCCGTGCCTTCACGCTGAAATCACCGTTCCCCCTTCTCCTTCTGGCAGAATCCTATCCCCCCCATTCTTCATCCATCCATTCCAAAACTATTTACTGAGTGCCAGGTCCTGCGACAGGCAGTGTGGCTACCGAGACATATAAGCTGAGCTCTGCCTTTAGGGACAGGTGCTAGAAAATGGAGTTTTGCTTGAATGCCCTTGGACTTAGGTTCCCAGTGTTTTCTGATGATGGAAAGACTCCGCCAAAGACGGTTAACCTGGTGGCTGCAGCCGCTCTGTTAATGCTGCCTAAAGGCATCTTGCTCACCCCACACACGTGGAGTCTGCAGCCTCCCTGAAGGCTCTGTGTTCACGTTAAAGAAATAAGAGCTTTTGAGGAGGTTAACAAGGCCAGAGGAAAAAACTCTGGAAAATTAAAGGAAAAGTTGGTTTAAGTGCCTTTCTGGGTGGATGATCAAGTCATGATAAAGGATGGAAATGCAAACTCCACTGAAACAGGCTAATTTGAGCAAAGTGAGTCATCTTGACACTCAGGGTGGGCTTGAGGCTCACCCCCCACCCTGCTGGCCTTTCAGATGCACTGGAGCCTGGACCACAGCAGGTGGGTCTATTGAGATGGGTGTCTTTTAACATTTGTAGTAGTTTTTAAAAATCAGTTACTATAAGAAGGTTTTCTTAAAATTTCTTTTTCTTTTTCTTTTTCTTTCTTTCTTTCTTTATTTGCTTTTTAGGGCCGCACCTGCAGCAAGTTCCCAGGCTAGGGGTTGAATTGGAGCTGCAGCTGCGGGCCTACACCGCAGCTCACGGCAATGCCAGATCCTTAAACCACTGAGGGAGGCTGGGGATTGAATCCTCATCGACAAGGATCCTAGTCTGGTTTGTTACTGCTGAGCCATGACGGGAACTCCCTAAAATTCATTTTTCAATTTTAAAAAATTTTTTTCTGCTCCCCCTTCAACTTTAGGTTCCAAACCACAAAATCTTTACTTGATTAAAAACTGCAGAGAACCTATACAGTGGGAAATGACTGATTTAGACCTTAAAATGAAATAGTGTTTGAAAAGAGTGTTAAATCACCTTTGTGAAAAAAAAGAGTAATAATTTTTCTTTTTCTGCCACACTTGTGGCTTATGAATTCCCGGGCCAGGGATTAATGCAAGCCACATCTGTGACCTACACCACAGCTGCAGCAATGCTAGATCCTTTAACCCAGTGCACCACAGCGGGAACTCCCTAAAATTTTTGTTTTAGAATATTTTTAGACTTACAGGAAAAATTACAAGGATGGCACAGAGAGTTTCCTTGTACCCACACCTGTTGTTATTAACATCTATCTGGCATTAGTCTGGTGTATGCGTCACAACAAATGAACCAATATTGATCATTTTTATTCATCAAAGTCCGTAGTTTACTCAGATTTCCTCAGTGTTGACGGAATGTCCTCTTTCTCTCCCAGGAGCCCATCTAGACACGTCCTCATTTTGTCTCCTTGGCCTCTTCTTGGCTGTGACAGTTTTTCACTCTTCCCTTGTGTGGATGACCTGGACAGTTTGGGGTCGTGATCGGGCGTTTTGTGGAGTCCCTCAACTGGGATGTGTCTGATGTTTTCCTTAGACTGGGCTAGACTGGGATTATGGGGGGAGGAAGACCCCAGAGTAAAGGGCCCTCCCAAGACACCAGGTCAAGGCCACGTGCGCTGGCGCTGACTCATCACAGTTGCTGCTGACCCTCCTCACCTGGCGGAGGGGTGAGGGCCAGGCCTCTTCCCTGTAACCCTCCCCCCTCTCCCTCCCCTCACTGCCCTCTTTGGAAGGAAATAGTGTGGGCATCGTGCAGTCGAAGAGCGAGCGCTGAATTATGCTCTACCTGCTTGAGGGCCGGGTACCTACATGCATCATTTGCAATTCGTCTGTGGGGGGAGATCTGTCTCTCCTTCCCCATGTCTTTCTCCCTTTATTAATCCTTGCTTTCTATGGGTACGGACCTGTGGACCATGCTTTTGTACTTGGGGGATTACCCAACCCGACTTTATTTTGCTGCTTAAACGGGGAGCCTGTCCCTGTGACGGAGCCCATCGCCGTGCGAGTGTCTCCGGGGGTGAGGGGAGTTCTAGGTCTAGGCTCAGCCTCGGCTGGGAGTATCCCTCATCCTTGTCCTCTCTCAGCTTCCAGCCTGGAAGGAAGCCCGTTGACGCGCTTCGAGCTGGCCAGGAGAACGCCCAGACCAGGCAGCGGCGGGCTTTCTCCATCTCCACTTAGCACCGGGGAGGAATTAGGAAGAGTTGTTCAAAGACGGTTCTTTTCTTTCCTCGAGGAAGGGGCCACTCTCTCCCCTGAAACTCTGTAGTCTGTCACCCCCACAAACCCTCCAGAGTGTCTTCAGCTCACTCACCCATCGACCACTCTTGAGGTTCATTTGCAAATGTGGGGATGATTCTTAACAAATAAAAGGGGCTGGAATGAAACGGCTATTTCCCTGTACGTCGCAGCATAATCTCTGCGTGTGCTTGTGCATGTGTCTGTGTTCAACCGTGAACATGCTTAGACACAATAAGGCAGACATGACTTCTGTGATTTTTAGCAAACAAAAGCCAGCCTCAACTTCTAGATCAATTTGTTACACTAATTGTTTTGAAACACAATAGAAGCTCAAACTTAAATTTTAACCAAGCTTTTAATTGGGCCCTATCAATCACCTCTACAACTGGATAGGTTTTTGCAAGAAGCTTTATCTTTGTTGTTTATTTTCACTTGGCCTTTGATCAGGAAGAATGGGTTTGGCTTGTCCTCAATGAGTAAGCAGTTTTTCCCCCGAAGTTTTTTGTTTGTTTAGGGTAGATTATATGGCATGTTTGCTACTTCTCCCCAGAACAAAAGGAGCTTTTTCATTTTTGTTTATGATAGGTTTTGTAAATGTCAAATTCCTCGTTCATATAATATGGAATATTATATCATGTGATGTTCAAGAGTACACAGTAAAGTTGGAAGGAATTTCATATCACTTTCTCCCATCCTCTAAAACTCAAGGTCACTTTTCAAATAATTATTTGAAAGAAAGGAGTCAAACTGTGGTAAGAAAAAAGAAAGATACAGGATATTTTATTTTATTTATTTTATTTTTTATTTTTGCCTTTACGTCCTTTTTTTTTAGGGCCGCACCCGCGGCACATGGAGGTTCCCAGGCTAAGGGTCAAATCGGAGCTACAGCTGCCAGCCTACGCCACAGCCACAGCAACACCAGATTCCAGCCACGTCTGCGACCTACACCACAGCTGAAGGCAACGCTGGATCCTTCACCCACTGAACGAGGCCAGGGATTGAACCCGCACCCTCATGGTTCCTAGTCAGATTTGTTTCAGCTGCACCACGACGGGAACTCCACACACAGGATATTTTAAAATGCTGTATCTGGAGTTCCCACTATGGCAAGCAGGTTAAGGATCTGGCATTGTCTCTGCAGAGGCTCAGGTTGCTGCTCAGGCACAGGTTCAATCCCTGGCCAAGGCACAGTGGGTTAAGAACCCGGTGTTGCTGCAAGCTGCAGTGTAGGATTCAGTCCCTGGCCCGGGAATTTCCATATGCCACAGGTGGGGCCAGAAAATATATATATTACCTATATTTCAAGTATAAATTTTAAAAAATGAACATAGAGGTTAAAAAACCAACATGAAATCCATTGGCTATGACTAGTGTTGTACCTTTTATATTAAGTAACCCTGACACCTACTCTTTGAAATGAACTTTTACAGAATTAGGGAGGATTTCAACTTCAAGTTCCATCAACTTTAGAAGTAAGCCAAACATTTCTTTTCCCTCCTGCTACCTGTAAGGAAATAAAATTTTTCAATTGTAGTGGTGATTAGGTTGTAGCTTTTATTTCTTTTCATTATTTGTTCAATGTGTAGGAAATTGCAGGCCGATATTATCTCGCATGCTTTCAGAGCAAGAGAGCTGGTGCTCAGTGAGCTCAGGATACTGTCATAAATTTGGGGTCACAAACTCAGATATTCTCTGGGGCGGAACAAACGACCTGCCCACACAGCCCTGTGTGCTCTGCAGAAGCAAAGGGCAGCTGGGTCTGCTGTAGACTCAAAGAACGGTCCCTCTCCTGATCTTCAAACAGTGGCCATTCTTTCTGCGGAGACGCCGTGTATAGTCTGTATGCTGCACTTGGCCTACGAACCAGCCGTCTGCAAAACCGGTAACTACCCACAAGAACATCACAGTGGGAGCTCACCTATTAACCACAATAACTTCCAATACGAAATAGAATTGGCAAGATCATTTTGATTCTCGTGCTGGCTGATGGGAGCACTACATCTGAGAGATTAAACAAACACGAAAAGGTTGCTTGGTGACTTAAAAATCAAAGTAAACAGAGATGGAGGCCCCAGCAGGTAATAGCCCCAAAGTGATAACAGCCGAATATACTCATTTATTCACAACTGCATAACTGTCCTGTGGGAGAGGGAGCAGGTAGTAAATGAGTAAACAAGAAAACCTGCACTTGCTGATAAGGAGCCCGCAGGAAAGTAGATAAGTGAGAGCAGGTGCCTGATGGGCTGCCCCACCTGGGCCAGCGAGCAGGTAGACTCACCCTGGCGGCCCTCGGAGTTTCCAATGATTCCCCTTTACTCTTTTTGTCCCGGGTCCCTCTGTGAGGTCACTTGTGGTATGTCTTAATAAATTAAAGGCCACTTTGACTGCTACCTTTTAATCTTCTTGACTTGATGGGGAGGGGTGGGGGATGGGCATGTGGAGCCAAGAGGGATTTAGGAAAACCCCTAATCTAATCAGCAACTTAATTACAATGGCTGGGTCCCCGCTGCAGCTGGCTAATTCTAAACGTTTTGTGGGGCTTCCTTTTTTGCTGTTGTCTTTTTTTTTTTTTTTTTTTTTTTTTTTTGGCTGCCACAAGAGCATATGGAGTTCCCAGGCCAGGGATCAGATCTGAGCCCAGCTGCGACCTACGTGGCAATGCTGGATCCTTACCCTACCAGGGATCCTTGCCAGACCACGGATGGAACCTGTGTCCTGGTGCTGCAGAGGGGCCTCAGATCCCATTGCATCACAGCGGGAACTCTCCTTTTAGCTCGAATTTTTAGAGGCACCATTTCGAGTGCCATCCCCCACTTCTGGGAATGTACCTTTCTGAGACAAGAACTAACAACAGCTGGGCAATGAAATGCCTTTCCAGGGCTTCTCCCACCTGAAAGCGCCTATTGACAATTATTTGTTAAAACTTCCTAGCATTTTCCCCCCTTGGTTTGTCTCTTTGTTGTTGTTTATTGTTGTTGTTCGCCCTGCGTATTGAAACAGAGAAACCCTGGAAGGTAAAGTCCGAAGACCTGGTTCAAAGCCAGATACTTGGCTGTACTCTGGCCCACGCCTGCTCCGGTATTCACCTAACCCAAAGCTTTATCGTGAAGGCCCACCTCTTGGAGGGAGGCAGGGGGATCGCATAAGGGCTGAGTGAGCCTGTGTATTTGAAAGCCAGCCGTGCAAAGTGCACTCTTTGCTGAAATACTGAACGCCGAGTGCTTAGTGTCAAAATGCGTGCAGGTTTTGAGACCCATTTCTCAGGGGCTTGGTGTTTTCGCCAGCCCTCTGGGCCCCTGCGGCCCAAGCTTATCTAATCTCCCTTTCTCAGCCACACGGAAAAGCCCACGACCTCCCCGCCCCCAAAGCCCGAGCCACTGCAAGTCTTTTAAAGAATTCTCTCTGGTGTGTCGGTATTTTGCATAGCATGTACGTGCTGCCCATAACAAAACAGGAGCTGCCGGTTAACAATGTTAGCAAATAATGGAAATGCAGCGTGCATCCACTATATGCAGCTTCGAGGGTCTCCTTGCGGAAAGCAGCAGCATTTCTTTCAATCCCCCCCCAAACAAGGCTGGAAATGGACTGCTCTACTTCAGATAGGCATTAGTAAACTTCTCAGAATGTCGAGCGTCTGCAACGCTGGGCGAGCCGGGCGAAGAGTGCCGGGCCAGGCCTGGGTGCAAGAGGAAAGAGGCGAACGCGGCCGTTTGCCGCAGGGCCGTGTTGTTTGCACGGCGCCGGCTGGGCACGGTCGGCGCGGAGCGCGGGAGAGGAGGGGAGGCTGGCCTCGGCGAGTGCGCCTGTGCACTCCGCCCCAAGGGCGGCTGCATCTTGGGGAGGGGGTGGGGAACACCGGCTCCGTTCACGGTCACGTACATGTAACTTGGTGCTGGCAACATATCCTTCCAGCCTCAGGCTCAGAATGCCTTTGGGAGCGGGGCAAGAAATGGCGGTTTGGGGGTGGGTGCTGCGGTCGGTGGCGGGGGACCCGCGGCCTGAAATGAGCCCATGCGCCTCCTCGGCTCGAAAGTCAACCCTGCCGGCCCCTCGAAAAAGCGCAGGAGGGTCGCTCCGGAACGCTAGCCACCCTTGGGCGCGGGACCGGGCGTGGGGTGCGGGCGTCTGGTGGCGGGCACTTGGGAAGGCAGCCGAGGTCACTGAGCGCCGAGCCTGAGGACCAGCCGGTCCCTCGCTCCGCGCGCGCCGCCCCCTCCGGGCCCCCGGCCCAGGCGGCCGGGCGCGGAGCGGCGCCGGGCGGGGATCCTCGCGTGGGGCCCCGGGCCGGGCATCCCGTGTCCCCGCCCCTCCCGGGCTCCCGCGGCGGCGGCGGCGGCGGCCGGAGGGGGCGCTCGCGCGCAGGAGCCGGCGCAGCAGGTGCCGCGGTTACCTCCACCGCGCGGGGGGAGAGGGGGCGGGCCGGGGCGCGGGAGGCGGAGGGAGGCCGGAGAGCAGAGCCGGAGAGCGCGGCCGGCGCGGCACGCTGGCCCCGAGCGCGCGGCTTCCGGGAGGCGCCGGGGTCGGATAAATACATCCCGGCGCGCGGGGAGCGCGGAGTCGCCCGCACCGCCCGCGCCGCGCTCCGCAGGGCTCCGGCCGGCCGGCTCTGGCACAGGCGCGGCGCCCGCTCCTCCTTCTCGCGCGCCGGGCGCGGAGCCGCGGAGAGCGGCGGGCTCGGCCGCCGGCGCCCGGGCCGCTGAGCCGATGAGCGGCGGCGGCTGAGGGCCGCGGCCTCTGCCCGCCCTCCGCCCGGCGCCCGCCGGGGCCGCAGCCGGGGCGCGGGTGGCCGGGCATGGAGGCGCACTGACGCGCGCGGCGGCCGAGCGTCCCTGCGAGCGGCGGGCCCTCCTCGGCGGCGGCGGCGGCGGCGGCGCCGGGCCCGCGCGCTCTGCCCGGAGCCCCGCGGGAGCCTCCGCCGCGCTCTATGCGCCTCTGCGGGCGCCGCGGGCCCGGGCCATGGCGATAGACCGGCGGCGCGAGGCGGCGGGCGGCGGGCCCGGGCGGCTGCCGCCCGCGGCCGAGGAGAACGGCGCCCTGCCGCCCGGGGACGCGGCGGCCTCGGCGCCCCTCGGAGGACGCGCGGGCCCCAGCGGCGGCGGCGACATCCAGCCGCTGCCCGCCC
This sequence comes from Sus scrofa, assembly GCF_054392235.1. Taxonomy (NCBI): domain Eukaryota; kingdom Metazoa; phylum Chordata; class Mammalia; order Artiodactyla; family Suidae; genus Sus; species Sus scrofa. The sequence continues at coordinate 2,163,333 of NC_139389.1, read as the reverse complement.
CGCACGCCGCGGGCGGCCCGCACCCGAGCCTCCTGTTGCTGGACTACGACGGGTCGGTGCTGCCCTTCCTCGGGGGCCTGGGCGGCGGCTACCAGAAGACCCTCGTGCTGCTCACCTGGATCCCGGCGCTGTTCATCGGCTTCAGCCAGTTCTCGGACTCCTTCCTCTTGGACCAGCCCAACTTCTGGTGCCGCGGGGCCGGCAGAGACGCCGAGCAGGCTGGGGTCACGGGCGCGGGCCGGTGGGGCGGCGGCGACCTGGCCAACTGGACCAGCCCCCCGACCACCCCCGCCTCCACCGCCGCCTGGGGCACGGCGGGCCCCCTTGGCAACGGCAGCGGCGCGGACGGGGGCGACGCGCCGCCACTGCCGTCCCCTCCGGACAAGGGGGACAACGCCTCCAACTGCGACTGCCACGCGTGGGACTACGGCATCCGCACAGGCCTGGTCCAGAACGTGGTCAGCAAGGTAAGGGCGGCGACCGCCCCGGCCCCCGCGTGCCCCTCCCGAGCGCTGTGTCCTCCGCGGTCCCTCCCCGCGCCCTCGTGCAGACCCAGGACCTGCAGTGCTGCGAGCCCGCGTGGCCACGCACCTCACGTGGGCTTGATCTCCCCCGTCCCTCAAACAGATGTGTTTGCCTGGGTGTGAAGCCAGGCTTAGTTAGGCAGCCCTCCGCGGGGGCGCCGGGGCACCTTAGCCTTCCCTAGTGGGTACCCGAACTCGCGTCCCAGCGCAGACACGGAAGGGGCGCCCCTCCCTCTGCAAAGACTCCAGCTCCCCCGCACGCCCCCCAGCTGTCAGTTCGTTCCGGCAGGGGTGGCCTTGGAGGGCAAGGCCTGATCTGTCACCAGGCGGCCCTGGAGGTCGCGCCTCTCAGGGTCCACGGGCTGGAGCCAAGACCTGGGCTCTGCCCTTTGCCCAGCCAGCTGCCTCCCAGTCTCCCACAAAGAAAGAGCATCCGGGAGAATCGTGCCTCTTCCCAGGTGTTCTTCCTGGAGGGCCTTGCCATCCAGCTCCGGCTTTGGACACAGACCAAAGCCAACTGGCCCCAGTTGTAGCCAGAGAAGCAAACAGCTTGTGAAAACGTTCCTTCCCTGTCCCCCAGCTCGGTCCTCCCCAAAGGCCCGCGTCGTTCACCCTGGACTTTGCCACCCCTGTGTCCCCTCACATGTCTTCTTGGGCGACCCCATGGCAGTGTAGGAAGGAGGGAAGCATCTGTGGGACTCCAGGGCCCGCCTGCTCCCACACAGCAGCTCTTTTGTCCAGGCGTGGAGACCCGCTCCTGGTCTGCTTTGGCTGAACAGCCCACTCGCTCAGGTCCCGGGCCCCCGCTGGCAGAGGCGCTGCATCCTGGGAGATGGAGCCGGAGTGTCGTGAGCTGTGCAGCGGGCATAAAGGTCGAGCCGGGGCAGCCCTAGAACATCGGTGCCCAGGACCTCGACGGTTTTCTGGAGCCCTTAACATAGACGAGAGATCGTGCGCCAGTCTGTCAAACCAATCTGTGGGTTTTGCCATTTTGTGTTTTTCAATAAGTCATTTGCATTTCAAAGCGAATGTCGATCTTTCCCCCACTTCTGGGCAGTCCTGGGCAGCGTTTTCAATGCTTTGTTTAAATGCGGGGTTGAAATCGGACAGTTCATAAGAGTCCATGTGCGTGTATTTCACCCCTGCCCTCCCCCGCAACGCGTTAGTAAACAGTTGTGCCTCACGGAGGTGTAAGATGAAACTCTTACATCACCATAGCCGTTGTCTTCAGCTTGTACAGCCTGGTGAGAAATGATCCATCCCCCCGGGAACTGTCGGGATTAGCTGTTAGAGGGGAAACTCCTTCTGGCTTGCTTCACCTTGGTCCCCTCCCCCGCCCCCAGGCAGCGCGTCCTTGGCAAAGGCGTTTCTGTGACTCTGTTTCCATCGTTGGAGGTCGGTGTGGTTTTTGTTTACCAGCCCCGAAAACTTAAGAACGGGGACTGTTTTAACCCTGCTGGTACGTCTGCGAAAGTCAGGATTGGCAACCTTTTCAGAGTCTTTGAGCCTCTTTCTAAATTGGAGGAGGAATAACGTACATCAATGCAGAGGTGTGTCGAGGGTGCTCAGTCCTGGGGTCCCAGGGGAGGCCAAGTTCAAAGGTAGGAGGGGGGGACAGAGTATCAGTATCCTAGTGGGGGGACCCTGCGTGGGTGGTGGGAGGAGAAAGGAAAACAGTTCCTGAAAGCAGGCTTGTGGGGGCCCCTGGGAGTGCTGGGCAGGTGTTCTGAGTGAGCACCCCAGGGGGTCGAAGATGCCAGCATGCTTTGGGGTGCGTCGGGGACACAGCAGCCTGGGAGGTGGAGCCTGGGGGACAAGAGGTAGACACGGAAAAGGACGTATCGATTTTCACGCACCGATAAGGTCTAAATAAAGGACTGTCCTTCCTCGCTGTCCTGTTCCATAACCAAGGCTTTCAAGAGCTTTTTAAGCACATTTTGGCAGGTCCCGAGGCCGCGGCTTTCTCTCCGCTGGCGGCGGGTGCTGGATGCCGTATCAGGTATACGAATGTGCTCGTTCCAGGGGTCAGGTGCCCGTCAGCTTGGTTGGCAAGTGGAAGCAAAAGTGCAAGGCTGCTGCTGCCCTGGGGATGAAAGCCTCGGGTCTGAGAGGGTGGCTTTTTACACCCACTGCACACCGCCGTCTCCCCACGTGCAAGTACACCCCAGGCAGGTGCAGGCTGTCCTGCAGGGTGGGCCCTGTACTCTCCCCAGGTGTTAGGGTGATACAAGAACCCCCAGGCACCTACTCCGTTGCATTGAGGTTATGTTATAAATATGTATTGCAGTAGTAACCAGATAGCACACACAGTGTGGTCTACCATAGAGGCTGTAGTAGCCTCTCCACACGTGACGTGAATCAGCCAAGCCAGCTAGAGGCCCAGATGGCTATGGTTCAGAGGGGTCTTGGGAGGTCCCCTTGTGGCTCAGTGGTAATTAACCTGACTAGTTAATGAGGATGCGGTTCAATCCCTGGCCCCGCTCAGTGGGTTAAGGATCCGGCATTGCTGTGAGCTGCGGTGTAGGCCACAGATGTACTTGGATCTGGCGTGGCTGTGGCTGTGGCTGTGGCTGTGGCTGGCTGCTGCAGCCCCCTAGCCTGGGAACTTCCATGTGCCCCAGGTACAGCCCTAAAAAGTAGAAAAGAAAGGGGGGGGTGCTCTTGGAACTACGAGGCCCCTTTCCCCTCTGAGTAATGTCCCTGGCGTGGTGGCCCGTTAGCTGGGCGACCCACTCCTGGTGGCGCCTCCTGATAGGCCTGCGTTTTGGTGGCTGTAGCTTGGGTCACCGCATGCCTGGGGAGGTGGGGGCTCCCCCCCCCAGTGATCCTTTTTCCTTCGCAGAGCACATGCTCAGGTGGCCGAGGACTCCAAGCACTGGCTTCTTCCCTGGCTAAGAAGCCTCCAGCCCCTTCATTGGTTCTGTCACGGCAGAATTCACTGTACTTGCTGATGGCGCCACGTGGCCTACGTGGCTCTTAAGCTTGGCGCCCTGAACACAATCCCCTGGCCTGGGTGTTCTGATCAGAAGAAGAGACATTGGACCCAGCGGAGCTTGGAGTTGGTGCATTAAATAAGACTTCCAGTGACATGGGTCTACTTCGAGGCCATGGTCACCAAACCTCGATGGTGCCCCGTTAACTCAGGGCTTTCTCAGCCTGTGCTCATGTGACACGCACAGCGCACCGTGCCCGTGTCATCTTGCTGGCTTGGGGATATTGGATTTCTCCCGTTAGGATCTTTTTTCTTTTCTTTTCTCTTTTTTCCTTGGTCCCTGGTATTTGTAATCTGGCCCAGAATTTGCAGGGCCTTCAAAATAATAATAACGCCCTCTTTCCTTTGTGCTGCCCCAGACGCTTTTCTAACCCTTCTCACGGAAGGTATTTCCTTTGACTGAGAGTGTTGGGCCGTCCAAGGCCAGTCTCCACACTGTCGTCTTGGATTTGAAGTCAGTTTACCGGCCTCGAGTGGCCCAGGCCAGCCTGGTCCTCACCTTCCACATGCCCATCACAGCCCTGCATCTCATCCCCTGGCCGTGTAGGATTGCCAGGGCTTAAGACAACCCCGCTGATTTGAAAATCTTTCGTTACACTTTGCATGGGTTGTCCTGCATTGTTCAACCCCTTGTTGGTTTCTAATGCTCCCCACTTCCTTGAAAAACCCCTAGAATTTTGCCAAAAATCAGTGTCAGCAACGCTTTAAGAACCCCACTCTTTTTCTGTCCATGAAGTTTGGGGTGTTGGTCTGTCTCCAATTTCTCTGGTATTTCTCTTACTGTCCAAGAATTCTCACAGGTTGCTGTAAAGTAACCTGAGAGTTTAAATATCCCAGGAAGTAATTTAAATTTGGGGGGGGGGTTGTGTGTGCTCAAGGCTAGACAATAAAGTGACTCGATACGGTTTAATTGGGGTAAAAGAATTACAGTACCTTCCCAATAGCAACATCTTTAGAAAGAACTGAGCCGTAGGTCTCCCTAGTAATGGTTTTCTCTGGTTTGTCTACCGCATACAACACAACAGCCAACATCTGTGTGTGTGTGTCTGTTTTTGGAAATTGATTGAGACGATGGGCTCCCAGGGGATGGCGAGCAGCAGTCAAAGTAACATGTCTTGCCCTCTCTGCTTCCAGTTTCCCTCTTCAGAAGCAGCCATGGTTCCCAGTTCCTTATGTATCTTTCGGGATACATTTTCATTGATGTGTTTTTCTCTTGGAAGCTGTAACATGTTACATAGACTCTTCCATGCGTTTTGTTCACCCGCTTCGGGGGTGGGAGCCTAACAGTACAGGGAGCCCCTCCCTCTTTTCTCTGTCTGCGTAGCATCCCCCCCACCCCCGTCTGTTGTCTGTCCCGCCAAGATGTAACAAGTCTCCCGCCAAGGGGGCATTTAGGTTGTTTCTGGTCTGTTCTGTTGTAATATGTGAAATCCTGGCCCACTGATTCTCGTAGAGGCGGAGGGTCAAGTTCAGCCCCTTTCCCTTTGAAGATTTGTCAGAGTGGCCCCCGTAGAGGCTGTATCACCAAGGCACATCCACTGACAAGGTGCCATGCCCCGCTCCCACACCCTCCCTGAACGGGGTGGGGTGCCCAGGGCGTTGTCACCACTTCTGTATGCCCTCGAGTTGGACTTGCGAGAAACTGTATTTGCCCATTGTCGTCATTTGCATTCTCTTGTCAGGAAGGAGGCAAACACCTGAAGTTTTTTGAGTCACCTGTGTTTCCGTGTCTGTGAACTTTCTCTTGCTTTGGCCTTTTGTGTGTCTCTGCTGGAAGGGGCATTATTGTCGTACTGACTTATAGAAGCACGTTATACATAAAGTAAATTAATGTTTAGGCTGTTTTGTAAATATCCCCCCTCCCCCCCGCTTTGTTCTCTTGATTTCGTCTGTGGATTTTTTGGTGCGCAGAGACTTTGGTTTGTGGAGGGTCAAATGACGCTTCCATGGTTTCTGGATCTTGTGTGAGATCACGGTCTTCCCGAATCCTGACTCTTAAGGGGAGTCTCATGTTTTCTTCTCCTGTTTTTATGACCTCAGTCCCTCTTTGATTTGATGGTGTAGGTGTCACATTGGCTGCTGTGGAGTTATAGGAAATAAATGTTAGGTCAGCGGAGGTAACAGCATTTCTTGCAAGCTCTGACTTGCTCGTGATGAGCTCCTAAGCGTCGCATCTGGCGTGGTCTCCTCCTCGATGAAGAGAGCAGAAGTCACACAGTCTCTAAGCCATTCTTCCATCTTTTGGGGGGACAGTGTTTGTTCCCAGGTCTCACCTTTCCTTCACCGTCTTGGCCTGGACCAGCTGCAGAACCTCTTGTCTTTAGCGTTGTTTTGCAAGCCTCAATTCATTTCGGCCTTGAGTCCAAGGGAGGATTGAGTCAAAAGTTGCTGTCATTTAAAAACATGTTGGGGAGTTCCCATCGTGGCTCAGTGGTTAACAGACCAGACCAGCATCCATGAGGACTTGGCCTCGCTCAGTGGGTGAAGGATCCGGCGTTGCCATGAGCTATGGTGTAGGTCGCAGATGCGGCTGGGATCTGGCGTTGATGTGGCTGTGGTGTAGGCCGGCAGCTGCAGCTCTGATTCGAGCCCTGGCCTAGAAACTTCCATATGCCTCTGGTGCGGCCCTAAAAGGAGAGGAAAAAAAAAAAAAAAGTGTTGGACACTGAATGTGGGTTGTGGCATTGCAACAGACCAGGGGTGCAGGAGGCAGCTTGGCAGCACAGTCGGGCTGCCAAGCAGGTGGTAGGAGGTGCCCGGGCGGGAGCCCTTCTCAGGCAGCGCACACCACACACCTGGCTTATCTTCCGAGAAACAGTTGTTAGGCAGTCATCACGCCACTCAGTGTGACCTTGGGTCACTTTTTTTTTTTTTTAACTTCTTCCCTCCCCCTCCCTTTCAGACCCTCTCGTGTGCGCCCCTGGGCCCAGCCCTGGGCCTCGCGTCGTTGGCGAAATAGCGCAGCTCCCATCGAGCTGGTATAGACTAACGAGGGAGGTGCACCTTAACTAATTAGAGTCACTTGTTAATTACAAACTGAGTTAAGTGAGCGGAAAGGAAGGGAAATGAGAGAACGGGCGTCCAGGCGAGCGGACTGAGAGCCGGAGGATGTGTGTTTTCCGGGAGGGGAGCAGCACCTGCAAGGGTCCTGTGGCCTGGGGGCCCCTGGAGACGGGGATGCAGTGCAGCTGGGAGCTCGGGATGGGTGACTCAGAGCCACGAGACGAACTCGGCCAGCGAGGGATGGGTTGGGACCGGAGGGCGGCCCGGGAGAGCCTGCAGACTGAGAAGAGGGCTGGGGTCTGACCCGGTGCCTGCAGTGGAGATAGGGGGCCCCAAGGTCAGGCAGTGGGGAAGCCGCGCCGCTTCTGCTGCGGGAAGGAGGCCTTTGGCTGGAGGGGGGTCCTGAGGTGGAGCCGTGGAGAATCCCGCTGGCCGGCAGGTCTAGACCAGGCTTTGGATGGGCCTGACGCTGCTCCCAGGGCTGCGGATGGGAAAAGCACTGGCCTCGGGGAGTTCTAGCAGGTTCCTCTTGCTCTCCCGACTCAGAAGGGGCGGGTGCTAATTAAATTTCCACGAGGCGGAAGGACCCTGGGATGGGAAGCTCCTGGCTGGAATTGGCTTTATTCAAGCAGCTTCACCTCTGCCCAGTGCCCAGCATGGGTAGAAGTCTGTCCCAGGGGGTTCCTGTTGTGGCTCAGTGGTAAAGAACTGGACTAGTATCCGTGAGAATTCAGGTTCGATCCCTGGCCTCACTCAGTGGGTTAAGGATCCAGCATTGCCAGGGGCTGTGGTGTAGGTCGCAGACACGGCTCAGATCTGCTGTGGCTGTGGTGTAGGCCAGCAGCTGCAGCTGTGTTTGACCCCTAGCCTGGACACTTCCATGTGCCTCGGGTGCAGCCCTAAAAAGCAAAAAAAAAGTCCTGGGCATGGCTAATGAGGTATTTTCTGGTCTGAGGCTGAGCCGAGGGGGAGGGTGAGCTGGGGTCACCGAGGTGTGCAGAGCTGTCGCTCCAGGCTCAGGATCTCTCACCTCACCCCAAGGGTGTTCTTACTTCTGCCAGGGGGCCCTTCTTGGGAGGGGGAAGCGCCCGAGGGGCCCTGCCCCTCCAATTCATCTTTACTGGTCTGCTGCCCCCCACCCCCACCCAGGGTGGGCGTGATCCTGTGCTGTGGTCACCTGCGGCTTCGTGTCAGGGGCTGTACAGACCGGCCCCTAATCTTGGCTCTTTCTGCCCTCTGGGCCCGTTTCCTGCCTTTCCCTCCTTCTGCCTGCTGGTCCCTGCCCACCCCCCAGATCGGCCTCCTCCTGCAGCGCTGCAGGCACCTGCTGTGCGTCTGTCCAGCCCCCGCTGGAGGTGTATTCTTTATCCACCAAGTCCTCACCTGAGCGTCTGAGCTCACCTGAGCTGAGGGCATGGAAAGAGCTGGAGCGCATTAGTTTGGCAGGTGTGAGTTGTGACCCATTCACATGTGGGACCTTCACGGGTGCCGTGGGTGCCCTGGGGCAGAATGCGAGAGAGCCCCCGCCCTCCCTCCAGGTGCCGGCTAGGCCGCCAGAGGCCCCTGGAAAAAACTCGGATTCCTTTCTTCCTGGCCTGTGGGCGAGGACCAGCGGAACGAGTCAGGTGAGAAACGCTTGGGGGGAGGAGCTGACAGCCTCACCCGGAAGCCAGGGTCAGTCTGGCAGTTTGCAGGGGTCTCTCGCCTTCGCCCAGAAACTGATGTCACGGAGGCCCAGGGTGCCCTTCAGACGGGATGCCCGGCCAGGTGGCCTGAGGAGTCCGGCCAAGAAGGAGCTCCGGCGGGCTTTGTCTGAAAGACGCTTTAGAGGGTTGCGGGTTCTCAGAGTTTTCAGCTAAGAGGGCCCCGCCTCTGGCCGCAGGGCTCAGGGATCTGGAAGGGAAAGGGCCTTCCTGGCGGCCGGGGTCCCTGGATGGGAGGGGGCTCTGCCTAGTGCTCCTGTGCCCCCTTCCAGGTCTCGGGTCAGAAATCTCGGGTCAGAGTCCAGGCCCTTCAATGGAGGGTGGTCGGCTGTGTAGAGAAGCTGGGTTGGCCGCGCTGGGTGGCAGCGGATCACAGAGAAGCTGGAAAGAGGGGCAAGGGTGAGGCTGCCCTGAGGGACCCGGGGGCTGACTTCAGGGCAGGTGCAAATGGAGAGAGGGCCAGGCCCTGGACGGCAGCCCTGCCCACCCGGAGCGCTGGCCCTCCCACAGGTCGGTGGTCCAGACTTGGCTCTGGGTCGCTGATCCCATGCTGGTCGTTGCATATGGGCCGACCTCCGCCCAGACCAGCGACCTCGAGAGGCACACACCTGGTTTTCTGGGGCAGGGCAGGGCTGAGGGCTGCTTTAAATGGATGTCCCGGCAGCAAATCGTGGCTGCAACAGGACCTGCCAGTGGTCTCGGGCCGTCGCTCACGGGGTGTTCATCTCAGGACCCTCTTTGGTTGCAAGTCATGAAAAGAAATCTCAAGTTATGTTGATCAATGAACTAGAAATGTATTGGAAGAGGCAGGGGTGGCTCAGGATACCCAGGTGGGTTCCGAGGCCAGAAAATGGGGTGGGGGTATTTCAGGAGCCCGGCTGCTACCTCCGCCGGCCTTTTGGAAGCCACACCCACTTCTCCTGAAATCGGCTCTCCTCCCCCTCCAGGCTGGCTCGGTCCTTTGCTCACCTGGTCTCTGGTCTGGCAGCAGCCAGCACCCCTCTGTCCAGGTTCCTGGGTGCAATTCCATGCCCAGCTGGGGTGGGGGGAGGGCAGGGTGCAGTTACCCAGGGCGGGGGGAGCCCTTTGGAGCATATGATGGGGGCAACAGTAGAAGGGGCTGGCGATGGATCTTTTCAGCGAATGATAGAGAATCAATGAATATTGATGATTTACCATTCAGCGCTTTAGACAAAATATTCTTTTTCTTCCCAAGCTCAGTGTGGGATTGGCAGGGATACCCGCCTGGGCTTCTTTTCTGGAAATAGGTGTGGGCGGTCTCAGCCGTTAGCTCCAGATCTGAGGGAGCCCCTGAGCAGACCCCAAAACACTAGGGAAGTGGGGCCCCACCCTGCTCCCCCCGGGAGGGGCTCCTGGTTTCTCCAGACCCTTCTGCTGGCCCAGCCCAGCCTCATAACTGGGGGGGCCCAGCTAGATGAAAACCAGGGCCTCTTGGTCAAAAATGATGACCAAGGTTGAGACAGGGACTGCGAGCATTAAGCCCCAGGCGGCCCTTCTGTGTCAGGGCCTGCTCCTGGGGCCCCTCTGCCTGTCATTGTCCCCAGAGCAGGTTGTCCCCACCGCAGAGCTCAGCAGGTGTCCCCTTTGCCCTCCAGTTCCACACCCCTCTGCGCCTCCGCTCCTTGTTTGGGTCCTTTTCTCAATTTCTTGCAGTAATAGCATAACTCACTTTGTGGGTCCTGTTTTTCGGGCCCTAAGCATTGAGTTCCGGGTGTTTAGTTAGCGCGGGGCCTGCAGTGGCTCCAAGGAGCCGGGAGGCTTCTTACTTGGGAAACGTTGCTCCAGAAGAGAGACAGTCCGTTTTCTTATCTGTGCGCTGAACCCACAGCTGAGTCACAGGAGCCTGCAGGGACAATGTCCAGTCATAGGAATGCTGGGTAAATGTTTATCAGCCTTTCTATTTTTTTAAGTGGGGAAAAGGGTCAGTCTTTGTATAACCGAAGCCTGCTAGCTGAGAGTCACTCTTTAGTTCTTAGTATCATTTAAAGTGTGAGTCCGAGGAGATGCTTTCGCTGTAAACCCGCCGCAAGCGTCCGGGGTCGTATTCAGTTGCGGACGGTTGTGCGCGCAGCCTCGTAATTTGCACTCCAGGCTCTTTCCTCCCAGATTAGAGGAAAAGCTGCCTTCTCTGTGCGTTCAGAAGATGCCTTACCAAAAAAAAAAAAAAAAAAAAAAAAAAAAAAAAGGAGTTCCCGTCGTGGCGCAGTGGTTAACGAATCCGACTAGGAACGATGAGGTTGCAGGTTCGATTCCCTGCCTTTGCTCAGTGGGTTAACGATCTGTCGTTGCTGTGAGCTGTGGTGTAGGTCGCAGACGCGGCTCAGATCCTGCGTTGCTGTGGCTCTGGCGTAGGCTGGTGGCTACAGCTCCGATTCGACCCCTGGCCTGGGAACCTCCACATGCCATGAGAGAGGCCCAAGAAATAGCAAAAAGAAAAAAAAAAAAAGATGCCTTACGAATTGGGCACCCTGGATTGTTTCATCCTGAGTAACTCCACTGTCCTTAAATGAATATATGTGATTATTTGCAGTAAACACAAAGTTTTTGTCCTACTTAAAACTGTTTTGGGGGTTCCTGTTGTGGCTCAGTGGTTAACAAATCCGACTAGGAACCATGAGGTTTCGGGTTTGATCCCTGGCCTCGCTCAGTGGGTTAAGGATCCTGCATTGCCGTGAGCTATGGTGTAGGTCGCAGACACAGCTCGGATCTGGCGTTGCTGTGGCTGTGGTGCAGGCCAGGGGCTACAGCTCCGATGAGACCCTTAGCCTGGGAACCTCCACTCGCCACAGGTGTGGCCCTAGAAAAGACAGACCAAAAAAAAAAAAAAGCAACTGTTTTAATTGCGGTAACATGTACGTAACATAAAGTTTACCATTTTCGCCATTTCTCGATGCCCAGTTCGGTGGCATTAAGCACATCCACAGCGTTGTGTAAACATCACTCCATCCATCGCCAGAACTTTTTCACTTTCCCCGACTGAACCCCTGTCCCATTAAACACTAGCTCCCCCCCACCCCCCCAGCCCCACTGGTCTACTTTCTGTCTCTGTGCTTCTGTCGACTCTTGTACCTCGCGGAGAGTGGAGTCATTTCTCGTCCTGCTGTGACGGCTCAGTTCACGGGCTCCCCCACATTTTCGCACGTGTCAGAATTCCCCTCCTTTCCAAGGCTGGGCAGTGTTCCGTCGGGCTCGTACCCCAGCTGTCCATCCATCCTCTGTTAACAGGCCCTCGGTGGTTCTCCCCTGTCGGCCGCCATCGGGCCGCTGCCGGGAACACAGGTCCTGCCCCGCGCCCCATGCAGCCCTGCCCTGTGTAGGCCTTGCTCTGCCCAGGGTGGGACCCGAGGAACAGAGGGTCCTCTCTGTGGGCGGTGTCAGGGATGGCAGGCGGCCTGTCTGTGGCCTCGGCCCCGACTGTCCACCCTCCCCACTCTCTCCTTGGGGAGAAGGCCGTGGAGGGGTCCTTCTGTCTCGCCTTCTCTGCATCCCTGCTGCCTCCTGCATCCCTTCCTGCGAGAGTCCTTTCCGTCACCCGCCTCCTGATGGTTCCAGGTGTCTTAGCTCCTCAAGGGCCGCGGAACAAGCACTGCAGACCAGACGGGGCGGCTCAGACAACACAAGTGTGCTCCCCGCTGTCGGGAGGTTGACATCCAAGATCCAGGTGTCACAGGGCTGGTTCCTCTGAGCCCCCGCCCCCCAGATGGTGGTGGCCGCCTTCTCCCTGTGTCCTCACAGCTGTGTCCTCCCCTCCTCTTACAAGGTCGCCAGTCCTGCTGAATCAGGTTCCCCTCAGTGACCTGTGGAGTGGCCACTCCTGTCAGGACCCATCTCCAGGCAGGGCACGTTCTGAGGTGCTGGGGTCACGACCTCCGCACAGAAGGGTCTTGGGCGAAGGGACACAGTGCAGCCCAGGACACCTGTGTTCCAGCACACGACCCCCGTACGGCGGCCGCCGGTCTTTGTCTATAACTGTTTCCCAGAAGCCCCGGGCCTGTGCATTCCGTGACTGCTGGACCAACCCTGTCCCCAAATCCCACTGTTTTGGTCCTAAATTGCATCTGAATGACTTTTTTTTTTTGTCTTTTTGGGGCTGCCCCCACAGCATATGGAGGTTCCTAGGCTGGGGGTCAAATCAGAGCTACAGCTGCCACCTATACCACAGCCACAGCAACACCAGATCCGAGCCACGTCTGCGACCTACACCACAGCTCACGGCAACGCCGGATCCTTAACCTGCTGAGCGAGGCCAGGGATCGAACCTGCATCCTCATGGATACGAGTCAGATTCGTTTCTGCTGAGCCACGCCGGGAGCTCCGAGTGCCTCTTTTCACTCCCACTTCAAGCTCGTGGGGGCGTTTGTGGCCTTTAGGATGCCGTTGGGCCTGGGTGGCGGGTCTTCACGGTCCCCACCGGCCACTCCTGCCCCTGCCCCCACCGAGCAGCACAGGGACCCTGTGGCCCAACCCTGCTTGGTCCTCAGACAGCCTCAGCTTTGCACGTGGTGTCTCTCCAGCCCGGAGGCCGCCCCTGGCTCTGGGCCTTTCCTGCCCCCTGACCCTCCATGCGGGTCCCCACCCCGCCTTTCCAGCCCCGGTGCACACCCTCAGCGTCCAGCCCTGGCAGGTGTTCCCCACGGGGAAGCGAGGTGGGGGGTTGTGGCCCGATGGGGGGGGTGCAAAGTGATTGAATTCTAAGATGATGACGAGAGAACGGGCAGCTTCACGGGTGGCCTCGGGCTGGAAGTCAGGCTCGGGAAGCCGCTGAGGCCTTCCAGGGGTCGTGTGACTTATGTGTAAGAGCAGCTAAGCAAACTGCAATTGGTCCCGGGCTCCGGAGCCCAGATGTCTTTAAGCTGCTGTGTTCCAGAATGTTAAGTCACAAAGCCTTTCCTTCCAGTGACAGCCCTGTGTGGACAGAATTGGTCTTTCTGGATCTGGGACCGGGGGGGAAGGGGGGTCTGGAAAACCTGGGCTCACCTGGGGGGCTTTGGGACATGGCTGTGGGACCCAGGCAGCGATTGTTAAGAAAGTTCTGGGAGGTTCCACGTGATACGATTCTCCCCTGAGGGATGTGTGGCAGTGTCTGGAGACATTATGGTTGTCACGGCCCAGGAGGGGGTGTTACCGACACTGGCGAGCAGAGACCAGGGACCTACTGTCCGTGGTGCGATGCACAGGACAGACCCCCAGCAAAGAGTGAACGCCCGGGAGTGGTGAGCGCCAGGCCTGCGGCACCCAGTCTGGGCTGACACGGAAGCTCATTGCGTTCCTTGACCCCACCCAGCACAGGGCCAGGGGTCAGCCCGGGTGAGACCACAGCTCCCCTGTGACCCTGGCAGGAGCTGCAGAGGTGACAGGGTGGTCACCGGGCCGGGTCCTCTGCCCCCTGAAGAAAGCATCTGCCAAGCGCGATGGTGCTAGAAGCCGGGCGCGGCGGGCGGGTGGCGAGGCCCAGCCTGGGTACCAGGCGGGGTACCTGCCAGTGCTTGTTGTTAATGACCCAGGCTGCTCACCAAACAGGTCTTTTGAACCTCTGCTTAGAATAAGGGTTAATTACTTGAAAAGGAAACATTTATTTGCCAGTAAAAGGTATTTATTTTCAAAACGGCTCTCATTCAGACTCGCCTTTCCCACAATTAATTCCCATTAGGTGCTTTGATAGTGTTTTCAGCGGCAGGAAACGAGAGCTGCCTCATGGGGCCAGAAGCAGCTGCAGGCGCTGCTTACGGTGTCTGGGGAGCAGACCCAGGCGACACCCTGGCCCAGGGGTGGTCCTGATGTGACATCCCCCACCACGCCAGGCCCTCCCAAAGCCAGCCTTTGGGTCACCGGGACTGCTGGCCAGGGACCCCTCCACTGACTGAGCTGACCGCCCACTTCGGGGAGGCCCAGACCCCCGAGAGGTCTTTCCTTCCTTGGATGTGCCCAGCGCCGTCTGTCTGTCCCCCTTCCGAGGGTCTGTGCTCCCCGGCGAGCACGCGTAGGAGCCGCGTAGTGCTGCGGGTGGGGCGTTCCTAGCGGCTCTCCGAAGTAACTTTCGAGTAGGAAATGCAGATGCTCTGGGAGTTCCCGTTGTGGCTCAGCAGTAACGAACCCGACTAGGATCCACAAGGACTCAGGTTCGATCTCTGGCCTTGCTCAGTGGGTTAAGGATCTGGCGTTGTCGTGAGCTTAATGTAGGTCGCGGTGTAGGTCGCAGACGTGGCTCGGATCTGGTGTTGCTGTGGCTGTGGTGTAGGCCAGAAGCTGCAGCTCCGATTCGCCCCCTGGCCTGGGAACTTCCATATGCTGCAGGCACAGCCCTAAAAAGGAAAAAAAAAATATGCTCTGACCAGTGGTGACCCAGCGAGAGGTCAGCAGTGTGAGAAGGTGACACATCTTGGTTGGGGCCTGTCCATAGCTTGGAAGCTTCAGGAGCCATCGCGTGGTCTTCTAGGTTCCAGAGTAGAGTTTTTTAAAATTATTATTATTTCCCTGTAGTAGAAAATTTATTTTTAACCTTTTTCTGGGAAATCCTATAAGAAGCCACTTTTCAAAATGGATATATCGAGGTTATGAGGGCGTTTTGCGTTCCTTTGGTTCTGTGTGCCTGCTGATAACACATCTGCATTAATTGTGCTTTAAGTGCACGCAGTGGAATCTCCCCTTAACTAGTTTTCACCTTTCATCTTGTTTTTCCTCTGCATACAGTGCTTTCCAGGCTAGGGGTCGAGTAAGAGCTGTAGCTACAGGCCTGTACCACAACTGTAGGAACGCAGGACTCAAGCCGCGTCTTCGACCTACTTCACAGCTCACAGCAACACAGGATCCTTAACCCACTAAGTAGGGCCAGGGATCGAACCTGTGTCCTCATGGATACTAGTCAGGTTCATTCCTGCTGAGCCACAGCAGGAACTCCAACTCTGGTCTCCTTCTGACCGAGCCTCACGTAGGTAATTTGAGGGGAGCAGGTGAAGAAGGAAGGCTCCAGCCGCGACTCTGGGTCTCGCTCCAGTGGCACTCTGGGGAGAAATGCAAGTGACCCGGGTGGGCGGGGGGGTGACCCGAAGTTCAGGACTCAGTTTATGATGCCGAGAGTAGGTTTTTCAGTCTCCAAAAGGCACTTTTCTCGTGTCGAGTGGGCGCGGTGGCCCACGGCAGCCTTTCCTGAGGGAGCTGGTTGAATCTGTACGGAGAGCAGAGGTGGCGGCCTGAGCACCTCTGACGACTTCAGGCAGGGAGGGGACCACACGGAGGAGAGTCCAGAGGGTGTGACACTCACGCTGGCTGGGCAGCCCTGTGCGTGAAGAGCCGGGGAGCGGTCTGGGTGGGGAGGCCGAGTGGGGGTCCGTGCTGGGATGGGGGGTGCTCCTGTGTCCCCTGGGAGCAGAGGTGGCAGAGCTGTGAAGGGTTGAACCCTCGGGGATCAGTAGGGAGGTCGTCCGCTCCAATAGCAGAAGACCTCGGGGGTCCCCGAGCTCTGAAACATGCGGGGATGTGAAGATGTTTCTGGAGTCAGGGATACTCCGCGGGGCTGGTCCATCCAGCGTAGAGAGGCTGGTGCACCCGGGCCGCTGTGACAAAGCATCACAGCCCGAGGCGGACACAGCGGGGTTTACCGCTCGCCGTCTGGAGGCTGGAAGCCCAAGGCCGAGGTGTCGGCGAGGCTGTTTCTCCTGAGGCCTCTCCTCGGCGGTGACTGCCGCCTGCTCCCCGTGTGCTCTCGGGTCCTCCCTCTGTGCACCTGTGCCTCATTTCCTCTTATAAAGACACTGGTCATACTGGGTTGAGGTCCCTGATGACCCTGTTTTAATTACCTTTTTTTTTTTTTTTTTTGAGGGCCACACCCACAGCAGATGGAGGTTCCCAGGCTAGGGATTGAATCGGAGCTGCTTCAGCTGCCGGCCTACACCACAGCCACAGCAATGCGGGATCCAAGCCCCATCTGCAACCTACACCCCCCTCAAGGCAACGCTGGATTCTTAACCCACTGAGCAAGGCCAGGGATTGAACCCACATCCTCATGGTTCCTAGTTGGATTCGTTTCCCCTGCACCACAACAGGAACTCCCTTGATTACTTCTCTAAAGCCTGTGGCCATCTCAGCCACATCTCAGGTGCTGGGGGTTATAGGGCTTCAGCAGGTGGATTCCAGGGAAGGAGATTTAGCCCATGGCAGGTGCTGCGTTCCTCGTGATGGCAACGTGACTTCCTGACAGCGGCTCTGTGCTGCCCCTGCCCCCTCCTGGCCTGTGATGCGGGTGGATAACAGCCTCTCCTTCCAGCCTGGAGCTCAAGCCCTTCTTTCTTACCTGCGCCCCCAGGTCCAATACCCGCCCTGGACCAACACCATCCCTGGTGCCATGTGGGCACCGGGCCCCTTCCTGGAGCCACGTCAACTGGGAGGAATTGAGGGATGGAGTCAGAGGAGTTCCCTGGAGGTGCAGTGGGTTAAGGATCCGGTGTTGTCACTGCTGTAGCTCTATTTACTGCTGTGGCGTGGGTTCAATACCTGGCCTAGGAACTTCGGCGAGCCACCATGTGGCCAAAAAAAAAAAAGAAAACCTGAATGTGTCTTAAAATGCAGCCGTACAGGGGAGCACCGTCCAGTCCAAAGTTTTGTCTGTGGACTCTTCACTTAGCTCATCTTTTGCTTCCCATGTGCCTTAGAGGGGAAGGCGTGGGGAGTGCCTGGTGGGGGGGCCTTGCTGGTCACGTGGGCATGCCCCCCCCACCAAATAACAGAGTTGGGAGAAGAGGGGGTCCTGGTGACCCTCGGCCCTACAGCGGCAGTGAATCACTCATCATGCTGCGTGGGGAAGGAGGCTGGAGGACCAGGGGTGAGGCGGGGCGCGTGGGCGGGGAGAAGCCGCACCTGGGCCGGGCAGGTAGCAGGTGTGCTCACGTCTCATCCGACCCACGCACGGGCTCTGAGCAGCAGGACCTCCTGCCCTGTGGGAACCATGCCAGGAATCCCTCATTCTCCCCCAACCCCCTGTCTTAGGAAGACCTGGGTAAGCCTGGGGGAGGCAGCCAGCTTCGGGGTTAAAGAAGCTTTAGAGCAAGAGGCCAAATAGTTGTGCGTCACCCCCCCCACCCCTGCCCCCAGGGCTGAGCTGGCAGTCCCTTTGTAGCCGTGTTTGCAGGGACAGGCCAGGGGAGGTCCCTCTCGGGACCTGCCTTACAGGATCCTGCCTGTTCCCTTGGTCGAAGGAGGGGGTTAGGAGAGGTTTCCCCATGGGGGTGGGGCGCCAGGGGAGAGCGGGCCCTCCCAGCCGCGTCCCTCCTGGCTGCAGATCTTAAAGGAAGCACGAGATGCAGGCCTCTGGTTCCCCCCGGTTTTGAACATGGAAAAGCGCATTTCTCCCAGGTTTTCCCATTGCTCCGTATCGTGAGTCACAGGGCACTTTGTTGGAGGTGCCTGTGCCCGTGGGCCTGGGTGATCCAGGGCGGGGCCGGCAGTCCTGCCGAAGCAGGTTAGGACGCCCGAGGTGCACTGCTGTTGCGCCAGCAGTTTAGGGGTTGGAGGCCCCTCCATGGTCAGCACAGCCCATGCATCTGTCCTGATGCTCCTTGAAGTTACTGAGCCAAGGAGGGGAGTCAGGGCTCGACTTTCCTGGGCGTCCTTCTTCTCTGCGCTTAGGCAGGTGGTGTGGTGATCGGCCGTTGTGCACAGCAGCCAGGAAGCTTGGCGCCTTTAGGTTTTGTCAGAGCAGCCACGTGATTTGAAAAAATGATGCTTTGAAAAATGCTTTTACACGTGGGCTTGTTCACAGTCTGGCCGCCGATCTCACCGCAGGCGCCGCGTGGTTGTGAGTCGGGGCTGGTCCAGGTGCCGAGTGCGGGCGTCTCCGTTCCCGGCTCTTCACCCCTCTTCCAATCGGACCTCCAGCCCTGGAGTCACTTGGCCTCCTGGAACCAGATTCCAGGGTGGAGATGCCACTTAATGTGTCTTAGGCTTTGGGGGTTCAGTGAACCGACTCTGGTGTGAGCGCCCTCTCCGCAGACCGTGAGCTCGGCGACCCGCGTTGACTCCGAGTCCCTTTTCTCCAGGAGCCCCACTGGGGCACAGGCGGGGTGTCATTGCCGCAGTCATCACGCAAATTGCCATGACTGCCCCGCCTTGTTTTAATACGCTTAAAACAAGACGGCTGGAAGGAGGTCACAGGACATAGTTAACATCTGCCCTGGCAGATGAGTCTTTGTGGCAGGTGGCCAGCCAGCTGCGCTGCGGCCACCTGGGGCCACCCTCTTTTCTCACCTTCAGAAAACGTCCGAGCTAAGAGAGGGCAGGGCACACCCCAGGGTAACCTCCTCTGCTCATACTTGTCTTTCAGCCTGTTCATCGGCTGCACCCTGGTGCCCCCACCCCCCTGACACACCGTGTCTGTGGAAAGCCTGGGGCCTGGGTGCCCCCCCCAACTCTCTCCCCCCACCCCACGAACAGCTGGTTCCGTGATTCTGTCCTCTTTCTCTGAAAGGCTCCCAGCCTTGATCAGCGCGTTTATGACAAGAGCAGCACCAAGCAAGAGCCAGCCTGAGGTTTGATTTCAGGTGACATTTGAGCTCCATTTAAAGTTGGTTGGGGGATTCCTGTTGTGGCTCAGCAGTGTCCGTGAGGATGTGGGTTTGATCCCTGGCCTCGCCCAGTGGGTTAAGGATCCAGTGTTGCTCGGATCCCACGTCGCTGTGGCTGTGGTGTAGGCTGTCAGCTGCAGGTTTGATTCAACCCCTAGCCTGGGAACTTACATATTCGGCCCTAAAAAAAAAGTTGGTGTTGGTATGTCCCTGCTGTAACCAGGGGTGCAGGCCTCCAGGGGCTCCCCCGCCCTCCACCCCCAACTCCAGCCCTGAGTCTGGCCCGAGAGCCAGTCCCTTTCTGACCCAAACTTGTAGTCTCTTCCAGAACAGCTGCCTCTCCACTCACCCCCCGCCCCAACCCCGGCCTGGCCCCGGCTGGGAAGGGTCAGAGGGCAAGTCATGACCAAAGGAGCCCCAGGCCTCTCTGTGCCCTCGTGGCCTTGCGCCCCCTTAGACCCCGGAGGGCGAGGATGGTTCTTCCTGCACTGTCGCTCGCTGGGGTCTGACACCAGGAGTGACCAGTAAGAGTCATTAAATACTGAAAGTGTGTCACCCTCTGAACACGCCGACGAGCCCCAGGCCTTCAAGGGGTGTAAGTTCAACGGGGCTCTGACTGTTCACGTCTTGGGCTTGTCATTGGAAGGATTGGAGCACAGTCTTATTTCACTTGTTTTTAAATTTTGGTAAAATATATAGAAAATCCAATTTCCCATTTCAACCACTTTTCAGTATATAATTCACTGGCATTGAGCACAGTCACGGTAGTGTGCAACCATCCCCGCCATCCCCCTCCAGAACTTTTTCCTCTCCCCACACTGAACCTCTTTCCCCGTTAAACGCGCATTCCCCGCCCCCCTCCCGCCACCTCTTCCCCACCATCTGGTTTCTGTCTGTAGAAGTCAGAAGACTCTAGGGACCTCTCCTGAGTGGAATCAGTGTTTTCCTTTTGTGACCAGCTTATTGCAGGGAACACCGTGTTCTTGGGGTTCTTCTGTGCTGTGGCACGTGTCTGGGTTTCCTTCCTTTTCAGGGCTGACTAATATTCCGCTGTGCGCATGCACCACATTCTCTGGATCTTTGTGTGTCTGTGGACCCTGGGGTTGCTTCTCCTTTGCGGCTGTTGTGCTGCTTTGCACAGCGACACACACGTGTCTGTGTCTGCTTTGCCGTCTCTTGGGTACGCAGGCCACTCCTGAAAGCGTCCGTAAGTGCCGCTGGACCCGGGCTGACTGAGTGTCCTGCTGCGGGAGAGGCGGAGACGAGCAGCCTGGGCGCGTTTCCTTTCCCGGAGGCCGAGCTGTGCGCAGGGATCGCTCTTTGCGGCGACGACCTTCTGCACATCACTTCCTAAGACTCGTTAGTGTTTGCCCGTCTGTTACCAGTCAGCCGTTAGGGTTCTTGCGGACAGAGAAGCACAGTGACGTTGTTGTTTTCTCTGATCAAAGTGAGAAAACACGTTCCTGGGCTGACTTTGACTGTCCTCTGACCCACAGACAGAGCAGCCCTCCTCCCTCATGTGGAGGCAGGGGGCATGGAACGCTCTTCCCCAGGCTCAGAATCCCGGAACTGTCATGTCATAACAATTGTGATATATTCGCTCAAAAGGCAGACAAAATGCATGTGGCACCATCTCTCTTCCCCAACCTGAAAAAATGCCCTTTTAAGTGTGTGTGTGAGGGGAGGGTTTCAGGGCCTCCTGAGTGTGGGATCTTCAGGACCCAGGGCGCACAGTGACAGTAGAGGCTCTGAGAAGTCCTGCAGGGGAGACCTCAGCTTCACCCTGTTACCCATGCCCTTCCACGCACTTTCAGCAAATGCCCGGCTGCTGACTTAGAAGTTGGATGCTGCTGGGAGTCCCCTCATGGCTCAGCAAGGTGATGATCCGGTGTCGTCACTGCTGTGGCTCTGTTAACTGCTGTGATGAGTGTTTGATCCCTGGCCTGGGAACTTTTGCATGCCGAGGGTGCAGCTCCCCCACCCAAAAAAGTGAATGCATCTCAAAGATGCAGCCCTGCCGGGGCGCACAGGCGGCTTGAAAGTCCTGTTTCTGGACTGTTCACTTATCTTTTGCTTCCGGTGAGCCTTGGGGGGGGGAGGGGAGTGTCCTGTGGGTGGCCTGGGTGGTCCTGCTTGGTAAGGCTGCTCTCTTGAATCTGTGGTCGGTGGGGGGGTTTCGTTTGGTTGTCTGTGAATTGCCCCTTAGCAGAGCAGCCTTAGGCTGGGGTGGGGTTCAGGGGCCCTGGCTAATGAGCAAGGCCATGCCCACCAAACCCCAGGCACGAAGCAGTTGATACTGTTGCCAGGTTTCCAAGCGCTGTAATTTCAGATGCACTCACAGCAGAGGACACCTCTCAGGGTCCAGCGGTCCCAGGCCTGTCACCAGTAATAAATCCTCTGTGATCCTGACCAGCCTCGTGGGGGCGGGGAGGGCCGAGAACATTCTCGCAGCCGCCAGGGCCGGAGGAGGAGGCCACCTGTGGCCCAGCCTGGCCACTTGCTCTGCCCCCTTCCTCCTCCCACCGGCTGTGTCTGCTCTCCCCTTCCTCCCCCAGCGGGCCGGCTGGTGTGGCTTCTTCCCCAGGGTCTGTCCCCAGGGGCACCGGTTCACGGCAGTACAAAGTATTCCTTGGGAAGATGCTTCTGGCTTTGGCTTAAGGATGCTTTTTGAGTCTTATTCGAGGAAAATCTTGGAGAACTGTCTGTCTGTAAACTATCCTTCGGGATGTGGGAGGCACCCGGGGTGGTCGGCGGAGCTCTTGGGGCTGCGTCAGCACATCTGCGTCCCGAAGAGCCCCGGCGGCCGGAGACAAACTGCACCGTCACCTTTGCTGTCATGTTGCCAACTCCGCTCAGTGTTGGGGAGAGATTAGTCGTTGATTCAAGGGGAAAAATGTAAACACACTTTTGGGTGTAATAGTGGTGCTAGC
The DNA here is from genome assembly GCF_054392235.1 of Sus scrofa. Lineage (NCBI taxonomy): Eukaryota > Metazoa > Chordata > Mammalia > Artiodactyla > Suidae > Sus > Sus scrofa. Next base: position 2,141,604 of record NC_139389.1, on the reverse strand, counting down.
GTTTGAGAGCCAACCTTTTTCTCCTCAGGGGGAACATCTAGGACTTGGGGCTGTGTGGCTGTCCCCCATCTGCCACCAACGAGGTTGAAGTGAAGGGTGTCACGTTCCAGCTCTGGGGAAGGACTGGAAAGGCAGGTGGGCCCCGCGTGGAGCTGTGCCCGCTCTGCAGCGGTGCACACAGCTGGATGCCTTCTGAACTCATCTCTCTCACTTCCTGATCCGCTGCGGGCCATGCAGGCTGGATGGACGGCTGGAAAATAGCCCTTGGTTTGGATCAGTGAGGGTGAGGCTCAGTGAAGAATGCAGATTCTTCTTCTTCTTCTTCTTTTTTTTTTTTTTTTGTATTTTGCCTTTTCTAGGGCCGCTTCCCACGGCATATGGAGATTCCCAGGCTAGGGGTTGAATTGGAGCTGTAGCCGCTGGCCTACACCACAGCCACAGCAACCCGGGATCCGAGCCGCGTCTGCGACCTACACCACAGCTCACGGCAATGCCAGATCCTTAACCCACGGAGCAAGGCCAGGGATCGAACCCACAACCTCATGGTTCCTAGTCGGATTCGTTAACCACTGCGCCACGACGGGAACTCCAGGACGCAGATTCTAAATACCAGAATAAATTTTCTCTTTCATGTTTATATTTTTTAAGCATTTATCTTGTATCATAGTTGATTTACAGTGTTGCAGTTTCTGCTGTACAGCAGGATGACCCAGTCATACGGATATTCTCTTCCGTCATGGTCTCTCCCGAGAGACTGGACAGAGGTCCCTGTGCTGTACAGCGGGGCCTCATTGCTTATTGATTCTAGATGGAATAGGCTGCATCTACCAACCCCAAGCTCCCCGTCCATTCCCCCCGCCCCCCAACCCCAGCAACCGCAAGTCTTTTCTCTATGTTGGTGCCAAAACCCTTTTTGAAAATAGTTTCATGAGCTCTCCTTCAGGTGTTACTCACCAACAGACATAAGCCCCAAGGAGCTGCTTCAATGACCCACGAAATTAATGAGCGATGGTCACCGTGCCGGCGCCTGCATTAAGCACATGCTTTCTATAGGTTTGGACTCATAACAAACCTGCATTGCAGGTTTATGACTCTATGGTGGATGTTGCGACGGAGGCCCCTGGAGGGAGGCTGCTCGCCTGGGCCCTGTGACTAGTCTCAAAAGTCGGGTCTGTGGCCTGAGACTCTGCTGTCTCTACGGTGCCCAGCTGCTCCAGATGGACGGTCACCTCCCGACCCAGCCCAGGGCCCGTGCTGGTCTCTGGACATCAAGCCTCCCAGGCTCTTGTTTATCACGTGGTCCTCTTCCTCAGAGACGGGGGTGAACTGTAGCCCGGCCTGAGGACAAGCAGGCAAAAGGCCAGATTGGTAAAAATTCCAATCGCAGTGTTCTCCTAGAGCTTTTGTGAGTTTGGGCACCTTTGGTTTCGTTTCTTAATCTTTTTTTAAATTGAAGTATAGTTGATTTCTACTCTACAGCAAAATGATTCAGCTACACATATATACATCCTTTTTTAAAAGATTCTTTTCCAGCGGTTCATCATAGGCCGTTGAATATAGTTCTCCATTCTGTACATTAGATTTTGCTGTGGATCCCTCCATGTATATGTAGGAGCCCACATCTGCTGAGCCCAGCCTCCCACTCCATCCCTCCCCCAGCTCCCTCCCCCTTGGCAACCACAAGTCTGTTCTCTACGACTTGAGCCTGTTCCTGTTTCGTAGGTAGGTTCATTTGTGTCCTATTTCAGATTCCACACATAAGTGATATCATGTGATGTTTGTCTTTCTCTGACTCACGTTGCCAAGCACGAGAATCTCTAGTTGCATCCATGTTGCTGCGAATGGCACGATTTTGTTCTTTTTGTGGCTGAGTTGTATTCCATTGTGTACAGGGCACACGGCGGGGGGGTGCAGCCGTGGGGTCTGTGTACCTGTTTTATCAGGTTGCCGTTGGCTGTCCTTGTGGAAAGGTGATCCATCACTGAGACCACAGTTGTGCTGGTTCTGGTTTGAGTCCGACAAAGCTGACAGCATCCTTGTTTGAAGAGGCCATTTCTTCTCCTGTCACTCATGTCTTCCAAGATGGTTACACCGGTGGTGCAACAAGGTAGAAAGCTGCTTTAGCTGCTCACGCACGCTGATTCGTCTCTTATTAAAAAGATGACTGTTTGATAAACCCTAGAGTTGGTCTCAATTAGAATGTTGAGTTAGTTTTAAAAAATCCTCATGTTGTGAAGACTTTGGACCAGAGTGAAGGTGGTGCCGACAGATGACCTCGAGCTCAGGAGCTGGACCACACGCTGCTGTCCTACTGGGCACTGATGGGCCTGAGTGGTTTGCGGGAGGGCCCTGTGTCCTTGCGCACCAGGCCAACCAGTCAGGAAGTGAGATCTCCCAGCTCGGGCTCAGCTCGCGGTGGCCCAGGAGGCCTGGCTCAGCTTCAGGTGTTTTTATTTTGAGCAAGTCACTTACCTCTCTGGGCTTCCGATTTCTCATTTTTTTTAAATGAGGAGGTTGACCTTGACTTGTCTCAGCATTTTGGGACTCAAATTCTGTGAAAAATGAGATATTGTGATATTGCTTTTCATGGCTGCTTTTTATTCAAACCTGCTATTCCCAGTGACTTTCCAAGCAATTTTTGTTTAGTCATTGTTGTAACAATGAAGTAACAGCACAGCTGTCCTTTGCGTCCATGTATCTGCACTCCTTTGAATACCTGGCAAGGCAAATGCTCTAAGGGGTAACAATTTAATAAAAACCAGAGAATTTTTTGTATTTGCATGAACAGTGGCTGTTTCTTTGAGTTTATTAGGGGAAGGACATGAATTTTCATCAGACACGGATGTATAATCGTCTGCTGGAGAACCACGTGATCTTAGATTAGTTGGTTCCCCCTGGCCTCAGTTTCCTCACCTATAAAATGGACACACTGGTCATAAGCCCGTGTTGTAGGATTGTTGCGATGCCTGATGGAGACACTCAGTCAAAGCAGCCAGCACAGCATCCAGACCGTGGCAGGTGCTTAAAGACGTTGAACGGTGCTGAACTTAATATAACAGATTTGTTGTATTAAGAGAGACGTACTCATTTGTTTTAAATACATTTCTCATATACCCAATATCCTATTGGCTTTGATCATAAAACTAGAATTCTCTTTTCCTTGGGGAAAATGACTAATGGTGAAATGTTTGGCGGAAATATTTTAAAAATTGTATTGCGTTGTAACTTTCACAGAATGATTATGTATTAATGATTGAAGTCCTATGTGGAGACGTAATCTCAGGGCGCAGGAGGGTTTGAGGATGCACGGCCGCCGTGAACCCAAAGCAAGCACAAGAGCTCGTCCCCTTCCGGGGCGGCGGCTCCCCCGGGCTGTCCCTTCGCACCTGCCCGTCCCCGACATCAGCCAAGAGAGTGAGGACATGTGCCTCCTTTCCTCGGGGAGCTCCCAGGCACGTGCCAGGGTGGACACACCTTGCCTGGGACTGGCAGGCGTTTTGCGCTTTGCCGGCCGTGCGGTCTGCGTTGTCTCTGCATCCGCGGCTGTGCATCCGCAGAGATGGATGGAGGCGTTTTGTGCCCCAGTCGGACTGTAGGTACCAGATAGGTGGCAGGGCCGAATGTAGCCCACAGGCTGTAGTTTGCCAACCTGGGCTGGTGTAAGAAAGGTTTGTAAACAACAGGCAATTATGACATTTTGTGATAAATAGTCTGGGTGTTTATCATGAATACAAGGCCCCAAAGAGGTACAGAGCAGGGAGGGGGGCGGAGCGGCCCTCTTGGTCGAGTTTATTACACCGGATGGAAGTATGGACATGTGCTCGCCGTATCCTCTCCTTTGGGGTCCCTTCACGTCACTAATGGTAAATGGTCTGTGCCCACGGAAAGGGAGAATGCCAGCAGTACGGAAAGGCTGCATTCCTCAGGCCCGCGGGTGATATCCGTGTTAAATAAATGGGGTTTTAATGAATTTTATCCTTTGACTAGGCATCGGGCCAGGAGAATTGGGGTGTGTGTGTGGATATTGAGGGACAGGCAGAGGACACGGAGGCGTTTGGGAGCTGGCGGCGGCCAGGCTGGCGTGCAGGGGGCAGGCCTGTGCTGGTGGGGGTGGGGTGGGGAGTGACCCATGACTTGGTGACGGGGAACTTCGCGGGGTTGTGTCAAGTCAGAGACACAGCCTTCCAGGCAGTGGGAAGGGGTGGAGGCACTTGTTTTCGCAAGTGAACGATAATTTTCTTTCTGCCTCTGAGTTCTTCCACGATTGCTCACCTGGGTCATCAAATACGTCTCATTCCAAGCTCTGCTGTCCAGAGGTCCCCAGACTCGGCTCCTTTCCAGGGTTAGTGAGGCCGCCTTAAAGGTTAAAGTCCAGTTTTGTTCCTGCACTGCATTATTCTAAGGGAGCTCTGGAGGTAACAGGTGCAACAACTTTTTCCCACTGAGTCTCTCTGTCAGTTAATATCAGCTGCAATCCGGAAGCCTGTGTGTGGGTTTCACTTAGGGCAGGAATGATTGCTCCGGTGAATTGCTTAGGGCAGTGGAGGGTTGGGGGTCCCCCCTTTCTTTCTGGCGTTGTGTAGCTCTCTTTAATTCATGGGGTTTGCTCGGAGTCTCCCTCTTGCAGGTAGGAACACTTGCATGGCGGGGTTTGGAAAGACGTGCCAAGGTTTTGGTGATAGAAGAGCGTTGCTTATCCGCTGTGTCTGCCGCCCGGGTACAGAGGTTCATTGTCCCCCAGTGCCATGGAGGGCCTCCTGCCAAGTGACTAGGAACACTGGCTAACGTAAGCCTCTGCTTAGAACTGTACTAACCCTCGCTTCCTTCCAGAAAAAGCAAAGGAAAACTGAGTTTGACCTCGTGTCACCTCCCAGAGATGGCCTCCATCCACCCCTCAGGGCCCGCTGAGGTGGTCAGCTGTTTCCTCTTTACATTCTCTTTTTAAATTTTTATGTTTATATTATTTTACCTTTTTTTTTTTTTTTTGGTCTTTTTGCCATTTCTTGGGCCACTCCTGCAGCATATGGAGGTTTCTAGGCTAGGGGTCGAATTGGAGCTGTAGCCATCGGCCTACACCACAGCCACAGCAACGCGGAATCTGAGCCACGTCTGCAACCTACATCACAGCTCACGGCAATGCCAGATCCTAACCCACTGAGCAAGGCCAGGGATCGAACCCACAACCTCATGGTTCCTAGTCAGATTTGTTAACCACTGAGCCACGACAGGAACTCCAAGTTTTTATTTTTTTAAATTGAAGTATAGTTGATTTATGTTATTGTATTAGTTTCAGGTGTACGATGAGGTGATTAATCATACATGTCTCCGTATATATTTTAATTCTTTAACATTATAGTTTATGACAAGATATTGAATGTAGTTCCCTATGCTATAAATAAGAGGTTTTATATTTCCAGCCCTTTAAAAGTGGTCAGATTCAGGAGTTCCCTGGTGGCACAGTGGGTTAAGGATCTGGTGTGGACACTGCTGTGGCTCAGGTTTGATCCCTGGCCCAGGAACTGCCACTGGCTATGGGCACGTTCACAAAAAGTTTTTCAAAAATTGGAGTTCCCATTGTGGCTCAGCAGGTTAAGAATCTGACTAGTATCCATGGACATGGGTTCGATCCCTGGCCTCTCTTAACAGGTTAAGGATCCGGCATTTCCATGAGCTGTTGTGGGGGTTGCAGACTCAGCTCGGATCTGGTGTTGCTGTGGCTGTGGTGTAGGCCAGCAGCTACAGCTGCTGATTCGACCCCTAGCCTGGGAACCTCTGTACAATGCAGGTGTGGCCTTAAAACAGAAAAGAAAGAAAAGGAATGGGGTTGGAGAAGTTTACCAGCTCTGCTGCGGTGGTTTGGGGATGTTTCCCTGGCGAGAGGGGTGCAGGTTTGCTGGTATCTTCCAAGGAGCACGAACGGGCTTCCAGTAGATTTTTGGTGCACCTGTTTCCCTCAGCGTGCCGTGTTGGGGATTTGGGTACCAGGTTGAAGACAAGAATGTTCAGGAGCCATTTGAGCAGCAGTTAATGAAAAACAGAAACAAACAAACAAAATCCCCAGAGTATCTGGCAGGGTCGCTCTGCATGTCACTTAAGGAAGCTTTGCAGGAGTGCCAGCTCTAATTGGCAGTCGTGTTGGCTGCTGTGGACAGTGACGCACCTGAAATTGAGGATATGCTCTTAGAGGAAGAAAGCAGGGAGTAATTTGGACTTTTCCAAACACACAGTATTCCTGAATTTTGATAGAGTCTTTTAGGAAAAAAAAAAAAAAATCTGAGCACTGCTAGATTAAAAAAAAAAAAAAGCCCCAAGGGAGTTCCCGCCATGGCGCCATGAGTTAAGGACCTGGCATTGCCGCAGCTGTGGCTCAGATTTCGTCCCTGGCCCGGGAGCTCTGTATGCCACTGGTTCGGCCATAAAAGAAGAAGGAAAAAGCACGCTGAAAAGCACAGGCCGGTATAGGCTGCCTAAAGATTGAGAAGCTGATTGTGGCTAATGTGCTTCATTCGTCCAGCTTACTTGACCAGCCTTCCAGGCCGGACCCGAGTGTGTGTGTGTGTTCTTGTGACTTCTGTCTCCAGTTAAGAGATGCAGAGCAGGGCAGATCTTCTGTGCTGAAAACGGTGGTTCTTGGAGTTCCCTGGCAGCTTAGTGATTAAGGATCCGGCATTGTCACTGCTGTGACATGGGTTCCATCCCTGGGCCAGGAACTTCCGCATGCCGTGGGCGTGGCCAAAACAAACAAAAATGAATAAAGACCAAAAAAAAAAAAAAAAATGAGTGGTTCATGAGGGCTGCTGAATAGTACTTGGGGGGAAACGTTCAGAGGAGCAGTGCCCTGCTTTCCTCTGAAGTCCTACAACCCAGTGAGAAATTTGTTGAAGCTTTTGAAACTTTAAGTGGCCCTTGTCTCCTTTGAAGTTTGAGCAGAAATGTTTCCGTTTATTTCCATGGGCTCCTTGGGTTTAGAACAGACCTGTGACGGTGAGACCCTCGTGGCTCCAATGCTGCAGGCATAAATGGGGATCCCCGCCACAAAGATGAAACTCGGGGGAAATTTTTCTCTTAGTTCCCTAAAAGATGTCTTTTGCTTTAGTCAGTGAGCAGTAACATCGGTGAACTGCGGCCCCAGAGGCCTGGTTTGTTCCTCGTCCCTTTCCTCATCACTTTCCAGACAAGCTTCCGCGGGGCCTGAGTGCTGAGGTGGTGGTTAAAATGCACATTCTGAACAGGTGTTTGGTTGGTTTGGCTTTTGAATGATGTGGGCTCACCCTCCCCGCTGGCACTTAACACCGTTGGTAAGAGTTTGCATTTCTTTTACCTGTATTTTTTCTTCTCATTATAAGGTTTCTTGTAGAAAGTTTAGAAAAGTATAAAATCAAAAATAAGTAGTATAAAATAGCAGTGTTAGAATGAAAAGTAGAAAATCCAAAATAAAACTCAACCATCCAGAGATGGTCCTTTGAACATTCTGGAATGTCTCCTGCTTTCCCCAGCGTGCACACACATCTGTCTCCGCGCTTTTTTGTTCTGAGGCTTTCTCATTCCATCAGACGAGAAGCATTTCTCTCGTTAGCTTCCAAAAGCAAACATTTTCATGCCGTGTAGTCTTGTTGGACCCTGGGGCCAGTTCCCACTCTTACGGAGACGTTATGGACAGTGAGCATTTCGCCAGGGCGCCTGGGGCGCCAACCCTGAGGGTCCCCTTGGGAAAAGCTGCCAAGGAAGGGAAGCGCGGGGTGCAGAGCCTTCGCAGTTTCAAGGCACGGATGCCCGTTGCCAGGCAGCCCTCCAGAGACGCAGGGCCCAGTTTACACACCCAGCTCAGATTTGATCCCCACTGCTTCTCCTGCATCTTTGGGAAAATGAATTTTTTGGGAAACAAAATGTTGACTTTGAATTTCCGTAGTGGAATCAGGCATCTCCCAGGTTTTCTTTTTCAGCCATGTGTTTGGTATTTTGTGAGTTGGGTGCTTGGGCCATTTCTCGTTGGAGCAGCTGTCCATATTGTGGTGGAAATACCTACTGAGGCTAGTTACCCTCGGGGCATCACAGGTGGGAGCCTCTGAGGCTCTGGGGCCAGGCTCTGGATGCTGGATGGACAGCAGGCAGCTGAACAAGAGGAAGCCAGGGCTCAGGGGACTGCCAGATAATGAGAACTCAAAGGGGTGGTTAGAACCCAGGCTTACTTAGCCCTTGACAAGAGGATATGATACATTTGTAGCAAAGTGAGGAACAGGTTTAGGCTTTTCTGGGCAATGAACATGGGTCAGTAAACACACAGGAGGAGCCAGTGGAAGATGATGGTTCTCTGAGGCAGTTGGCAGATGCACCTTGGAGCTGACTTTCTGGGGAGCAGCCCCGCAAGAGGGTTTATGGCCTGGCTCGTTTCTCAGAAGTGTCTGCTTTTAGGCAGATAAGGAAGCTCTGAGACGGCTTCTTCACCTGCTGATTCTCATTGGCCTCCAGCTCAGAATCATTCTTACCCCAAAGTGGCATTTGGCCGGGGGGGGGGGGGCAATAGTCTGATCCCCCCTCCAATATATTTCATACTTTTAAATCTTTATGATTTTGTTTATGATGTTTTTGGTGCATGGAGGTTTTAAAGAACAATAAAGTGAATAATTAAGGAGTAAAGACAAACTTACAAAATCCATCCTCTTTTCCACAGGTGGTTTCTTTTCCTCTTAGCTTTTATCCTCAGGGACTCTCTCTCCACTTCAAAGTCGGCCAAGTAATCTATTTCCTTCCGGTTTTTTTTATGTTCTTGTGCATTTTACCTCCTCACTGTGTTCATCAGTGCTTAGAAGAAGGTTGTATTTGCCACCTCCCACTTAGTCTCCTTTAGAAATTTCACTAGTTTCCTTGCATATTCCTCTCCTCTGGCAAGTCGAGCAATTAGAGTATTCCTTGGAAAATAATAGACATTTTATTTCTTTTAGCTTATCCTTAAAACATGCAGGTAGAAAAACAGTGTGCCAGATTTTCTGTAACCCCCTGCCTTTAAAGGATCCAACCCCTAGCCTGGGTACTTCCATATGCAGCAGGTGCAGCCCTTACCAAAAAAAAAAAAAAAGAACAGGAGTTCCTGTTGTGGCTCAGCAGGTTAAGAACCCGACTAGTATCCATGAGGACGCAGGTTTGATCCCTGGCCTCACTCAGTGGGTTAAGAATCTGGTGTTGCCATAAGCCGTGGTGTAGGTCGCAGACATGGCTCAGATCTGGTGTTGCTGTGGTTGTAGTGTAGGCTTTTCAGCTGCAGCTCTGATTCAACCCCTAACCTGGGTAGTTCCATATGCTGCAGGTGCAGCCCTTAAAAAACAGAACCTGTGTAGCTGAGGTTGAGGTCACTATTTAGGGTGGGTTTCCTCACCAGGGGGCATCCTGCAGCACCACCACGGCCCGGCCCTGGTCCAGCGGCAGAGAAAGCAGGCCCAAGACTGTGAAAGGGGGCCCTGACTCTGCCTTTACGATCCTCTTAAACCCGCTGATGAAGAGATGAAATGCTTAGTTAGCTGTTGTCCTCATGCAGGGAAGAGATTGAGGGTTGATGCATGGAAACCCCTGTGTTAGTGGGGGGGGGGGACACAGGACCCTGTCCCCCCTCCACCCTCCATCCCAAGGATCTGATGGTGAAATCAGAGCTCACAGAAGTGCAGGCGCAGCTGAGGGCTGGGCCTCCTGAAGGATGCTGGGAGCAGCCCCCAGGAGCTGGCCGGTCTAGGGGCCTTGTCACAGGCTGGGGTTCAGGAGGTCACTGTCCAGCCGAGGCTCTGGGATCACACCTCGGCCACCTGCCGGACACCTGCCTGATCTGACCCCCACACAGATGTCACCTCCTCCCCGCCTAAGGTGCTTTCTGAGTCGAGTCATCCTGAAAATCAGAACAAGGTTGTGCCCCGGGCGTTACTTTGGGGTGTGCAGGCGACTGGCAGAAGAACCTCAGCCACACGTGAAAGCTTGGTGGGCAGGGGCGCCGGCCATGGTGCTTTTCAGCCTTCTTGCCCCCGTGCAGGTGGGTGAACCCCTCCTCGTCTCCACAAATCAGGGTGTCTGCGGGGGGTAGGGTGGGGCTCACTTGGAAGGGAGACTCCTCTGGACTCAGTGACGGATGGGTCTGGGGCTGTGCGAGGAGGGAGGTGACAAGGTGATAATGTCAGAGGCAAAACCCATGACAGTGAGTCCTGGTTTTGCTCGATTTAGATTTCTTACTGTCCCTTGTCCTGTGCTGAGAGAATTGACCCATCACCAGGTCTTACTGATGATGTAGATTTCAAAGGCAAGACAGTCTTGGGCTTCCTCGTGCTTGTGAAATTCTTTGGAGATGATGCGACATCTGAGGACAGGGTATTTTCATCAAAGCTGGGGTCAGACAGGGCAAGCCGCGCAGGAGAGTTCTCTGTCCCATCCTGCCTGCTGTGTGGAATGTGCCTCGGGGGGGCCTCCAGACCCCTGAGGGGATCTGGCAGACCCCGGCCAGGAGCAGCTTTATCTTGGGGAGCCGGCTGGGGTCCGGGGTAGTTAGCTGTTGACTCAGAGATGCTGTCTGCTCTGGCGCCTGATTGAGGGGATTAAGGCGCCAGGTGGCTGCCTGTCCTGGATGCCCGCCCCCAGGCTGAGGACAGCGGTGCTGGTGCCGGGAGACACCTCCGATCAGGCCGCCTTTCCTGCCGGCCGTGGAAGTGGCTCTGTCTCTCCAGCTCCGTCCGTTTCCCACTCCCACCTTTGCTTCTTGATGGAGATCGCGCGACCATCCGTGGCAGCTCACCTGGGTCATGGCTGCCCAAGGCTGGGTCCAGTTGTTTGGGGGCTGAGCGCTCAGCAGGGCTGACTACTCCTCCCCGCCCACCTCGGATGCTTTTATTAACATGGCTTTGCCTCCCGGGCACCTCACAGAATGAGGCCTGTTCCCCTGCATCATGAACCTCAGATACACTCGTCAGTGGGCAGTGCAGGTGGAGACGAGGTCGGATTCTCTGCCGCAGAGCCAGCAGCTGCCTCCGCCCTTGCCGGCAGCATCCTGAGCCCGGGCGTGCCCTTCTCTTGCCAAGAATGTGCCGGGCGCGGCGGGAAGGTGTGATGTGATTGGGAATGTGGTGAGCACATGGGCCGTAGGCACCTGCTCGCCCAGAGGAGCCTCAGTGCTCGTGGCTGTGGCTCTTCTCCTTGGAATCGAGTGCTTTGGGGGCAGGGGCCTGTGCTGGGCAGAGAGGGAAGGACACGGTGTGGAAACCAGGCCAGGGGACAGAATCTACCCACGCTGGGACTTGCGGAGTGTAACGCACACGACAGGGCTCTGCATTTCCAAGGTTCGACACAGGTGGCGCCTGGAACGGTGTTTATCGTGATGAAAGCACTGTCTCCCAGAAGCGATACCTACGTGCGTATTGGTTTTCCAGGCTGGCCTCCAAAAGGCCCCTTAGCTCACACCCCAGTTTCCAAACCCTGCGTCTGCAGCACGAAGCACCAGCCAGCCCTGCCGCCCGCGCCTGTCCCGTGTGGCCTTTGGCCTCAGCCTGCTCTGGGGAGTTGGTTGATAGAGCCCCAGCCGGGGGCTGCGAAGCCCACTCACCGTGTTGAGAACGGCAGGGACGTGGCAGGAAAATGGCAGGACAGAGCGGCGTCATTGTCACCTGGGCTCTTGTGAAACTGCCTCCTGTGCTTCCTCCGAAACTTCTCCTTCGGGGCCCGGCCTGGGCCCGGGAACCAGCATTTCTAATACATTCCCAGGTGACGCTGCTGGGGGCATCCCTGAGGAGGTCTGTGTCCCCAGGAGTTGGGGCAGCGGCGTGATGGGCAGCTGCCCTCCTGCTCTGCCCAGGCTGGCGCCTCACTCTGCAGAGGCTCGGGCAGCTGCTTGGCTTTTCCCAGAAAGTAGTCGAGACCCACAGCTGAGGACCCTGGGACTCCGTGGAGCTTTCCAGAAGCTCGAGCTGAGCTGACACTGGCGATCCCTACCTTAGCCCGTTGACCTCGAGCAACACGGGGGAGCGGGGGCCGGGTGTGGGCACTGACTGTCCAGGCGCTGGAAGATAGTCGGCCCGCGGAGCTGCGGTGCCTCTGGGTCTGCAGTTCCTCTGCGTCTACCAGCCTCCCACCGCATTGTCCTGCAGTGTCGACCCCTGGAAAAGATCCGTGTATTAGTGAACCCTTGTGGTTCAGGCCCACGTGTTGTTCAAGGGGCAGCTTAACTCTGGTCTCAAGCTGGCCGGACGGAAGGGGAGAGATAGAATACACTAAGGACGGCTCTCCGCCCAGGCGGTCCACCCACCCCCACCCCCGGCCCGCAAGCCCTGCTTCTGCTTCCAGGGGTCCCCCCTGCTGGGTCCCCCCCTCCCAGCATGTCTCCTTCTCCACTGACCCAGGCCAATCCAAGGCTGGGAGCCTGAGTCACTTCTCAGGAGGAGGCATCTGCGCTGAGCTGGGGTGACGGGGTCGGGGGGGGTCTTCACAGCGTCACCAGCCGAGAGGCCCGTTTGCCTGCCCCTCGGCCCAGACGTCAGCTGCCTGTGGACTGGGGGCTGTGTCCGCACGCGGGCACCACTTGGACACCTGTCGCTTTGCGGGATCAGAGGTGTGTTTCTCTCCTGCTTCTGCAAGAGGAGGGAGGGAAAATTGGAGGGTGGTTTTTATATTTTACCTGATAAACCTCAGTTGTCAAAATAGTCTGAGTGTTTTTTTCACCAGTTGATGGGCCTTCTGTCCAGGCGGGGCAGGTAGCTTCACTGTGGACTCGGGGGAAACAGCAGCAACACTTAGACGGAAGAAGTGCCGAAGGCATGAATCGCCGTTTACTGCTGAGCCTCCGTGTCGTTAAGACACCTTGCGAAGTTTGAGGCGTTTGGGGGACGGGAGCACCGAGTTACTTTTAATTCCTCACGTCATCGTGGTGCCCCTGTGCTCCCACCTGCAGGGCGTGTGACAGCTCTGCCAGTGACTGGCGGGGAACGTCCAGCCTTCCTTTCCCTGCGGTGGCCGGGACAGAGGGGACCCCCCCCCCCCCATTGCATGGGGATGTCACACCACACTGACTGTTATCATCTGTCCTGGACTAAAACGTTGCAGCACTTTCCGTGGACGAGTTACAGCTCTCGTTGCTGGAGTCTCACAAACATAGGCGCGTCGTGGTTTAGGTGACATGGCCTGTAAGAGGTGCCACGACCCTGGCCCCAGTTCCGTGTCGCGCCTGGGATCGCCAGCCGGGCTCCGAGCCTCCCTCTGACCTGTTTTCTGTTTGCCCCTCTCTAGTGGGACCTTGTGTGTGATAATGCCTGGAAGGTCCACGTCGCTAAGTTCTCCTTACTGGTGGGATTGATCTTTGGCTACCTGATCACTGGATGCGTTGCTGACTGGTGAGTACCCCGGGCCCGCCGCACACGGCGGGGGCCGCAGCCACTCCCGGTGCCGGCGGTGGCGCCCGTGGCCACAGTACTCCTGGCCCTGGTGCTGGTGCCAGAGCGGCAGGCGAAGCTGCCACCTGCAGAATCCAGACTGAAGGGAACTGGCCAGTGTGCAGGGCAGACCCTTTGAAGCCAGAGGGTCCCTTCATTGCGATGCCCGGCTGCTGGCATCTGTGGCAGCCCAGCTTGCGGGCTGCAGCCGCGTCTCCCCAACAGTCTGCGTGCAGCTGGGAAGAGCCAGGCTTCCGGGCTCGGAGGGCGGGGCCCGCGGGTGGGTGTCCCGAGGAAGCGCAGGGGACCAGCCTCTTCACCCCGACACCTGGATGGGAGGGTGCTGACGCCTCCAGAGCCGCACAGATCTTAGAGACGGATGGTCCTGGAGTCAACTCAGCCGGGAGCTGGTCCTTGGCAGGGGGCAGCATTTGGTGGGCAGTGCAGGCAGAGGGGCCAGAGCCGAGAAGGAATGTGCCTTACCTGGGTGGGGGAGGGGCCAGGTGTGTGGTTCAGCTGAAGCGAGCGGTTGGTCCGATGGGGGTGGCGGTGGGGGCTGCGGTAATGGGGGTGCCAGCAGCTGCAGGCGCAGAGCCCCCCTTACTGGCTCTTCCCGAGGCGGGGCGCTGTGCTGTTCCCTGCGTTAAAATAGCCCATCCTCGGCACCCTCTGAGGAGGGTTATTACCTCTGTCTCACAGTGAAAAACAGCAGCTCAGAGGTTTACGTTAGCCCCCCCCAGTTTCACTCGGCTTACAGGTCAGAGAGCCGGGATTTGAAACTGAGCCCCGTGGTAGCTCCAGGGCCTGCTCCCCCCTCACCCCGTGTGGCCTGGGCTGCAGCGCTTTATCCGCGGGGCTTTCAGGTAACGGGGCTGCTCGAGGAGAGAGGCGCAGGGGACCGTTCCCGCTTGACATTCTCTTTAAGGGGCTGTTTGTGGGCGTGAATGAGGGTGGCTTAGACCCAGAGACAGGATGAGGCCAACAGCGAATCGGAGCAAACTCCTTATGCCCGTGGCTTTGCTCAGGGGTGAGACCCCGAGGGGTTCCAAAAGCACGTTCGAGTTCAGGAAATTTCTTTCCAAAAGCTACCATCTACTTGGGAGTTCCATGCATGAACATGCAGTGTGATCTCCAGCTCAGAAGTTGCTTAGTCATCACGTATAAGTGCTTCTTAGGGACACGCTCCCTGGGGACAGTCACGAGACGCTATCAGTGACCTCCGGAAACCCACGCCACCCCCCTCCCCCCCTGGGGGGGACCATTGGGGGATTTTGGTGGGGGAGGGCAGGGTTGGGAGAGGGCGAGGGTTTCGTGGTTTTTTGGTTTTGTTTTTTTAATCCTTGAGCTTGAAGGTCTTCGGAGGGACCTGTGCTGATCTCAGAAAGGCTCCGCTCCCGGCACTTTAGCCACAAGAAGGCTGGCCTCCCAGAAGCCCGCATTGAGACAGGCTAGGAGGATATACAGAAACATAATCACGTCCCTTTCTTCTAAAACACGGAGTTGACCGAGCTGCTCCCGACCCGATTCAGTGATTTAACAGGAAAAGGAACGACGGGCTCCCAAGAGATGAGTCTAGGGCGGTTTCAGTTGTTTAGCGGGACCTTTTGTGACGTCTCACGTCCTGCACGGACTCGCCGTCGGGCCTCCCTGCTGCGCCCCAGGCCCGGGGACGAAAGGCGGGGAGTCGAGGTCTTCCCGGCCGAGTCGGGGGCGCGGCAGGTGGGGGTTGGGGCTGCCTGTGTGGGGCTTGCCCAGCATGGTGAGGGGGCCTGAGGTCCAGTTTGGGAGTTCGGTGTTTTCCGCCCTTTATTCATTTATTTTTGGCATTTTACTCCCTGCCAGAGCCTCGCTTTAAAGGACACAAGCGCGTGTGGCGGGAGCTCCGGCTTTCACAGCCTGGTGGCACCGTGTCCCGGCCGCGTGGGGCAGCTGGGCAAGCGGTAGTTAAGCTAAGACCACAGTCAGCATGTAACGCAACTTCAGCAGGACGGTTTTTCCTTTAAAAGGTGACTGTTTTCCACCCACAGGGTGTGCGGGGGGTTAGGCGGTGTGTTTGCCTGTGACGCCCTAGTTCAGGGGTGAGAACGGGGCCTGCTGGTCAGTGGCTCTCGCCAATGACCTCCTCCCCTGCCTCTTGGGGCCCTTTGCTGGACGGTCCTGGGAGGCCCCCTTGCCCTCTGGCTCCCGGCTGAGCCCGGCCCGTGGGGAGGGAGCTGGAGGTCTGAGGGAGGGGACAGTGGGGAGGGGCCCCTCCCCTGCTTCGCCTCCGCAGGGCTGCCAAATGCCAGGGCCCCTGCTCTGCAGCTCCCCCGACCCCCAGGCTCCAGACCACCCTCCCCTGCTCCCTGCTGTCCATGGCCCCAGCTTTCTCTCCCAGTTCATAAATAATCCCCTTTATGAATAATCCTATTAAAAAAAAAAAAAGGGTTCCCATCACTGCACAGCAGGAATAAATCTGACTGGGAACCATGAGGTTTCGGGTTTGACCCCTGGCCTTGCTCAGTAGGTTAAGGATCCGGCGTTGCCGTGAGCTGTGGTGTGGGTCGCAGACACGGCTCGGATCCCGGGTGGCTGTGGCTGTGGTGTAGGCTGGCGGCTGCAGCTCCAATTGGACCCCTAGCCTGGGAACCTCCATATGCTGCGGGTGCGGCCCTAGAAGGACAAAACAAACAAAAAAATGAATAATCCCGTTACTGAAATGCGCCTTTTGTGGGGGGCACCTCTCCTGTTGGGGCCCCGTCCCACTGCTCTGCTGTCCCCCTGAGCTCGCACCTCTGCCATTCACGCAGTTAGGGTCGGGCCGCGCTGCGGGCACCGGGAGGGGCGGCCTCCTGGCCTCCGGAGCCACTCCCACCCTGCCGCTGCGGGCTGCACTGTGGCTTCGGAGCCGAGGTGGCTGGGCTGCTCCTCTCCTGAGGCCGTCTCTGCGGGCCTCCAGGTATGGAGCTTGGACCCAAGCCCCTTGTCACCAGGCCCCTCCCCTTCCCTGCACCTGCAGAGCCCCTTGTGCCTCGAGAAGTAGCAGTCACGGGGTCTGGGGCACAGGACATGGACACCCTTGAGGCCGTCATCCTGCCCCGTCCCAGGCCCTGACTAAGGAAGCCTGTGCATCACAGATGCGGGGGGGCAGTTGAAGGGGTCACCGAGAGGGGGTGGGGACTGGCAGTACGGTTTCTCAATCTCTTGCACGTGTCTACATGGACAGCCTTTCCTGAAGCAAACACGAGACCGAGCCTGGTCGTCCTCGAGATCCCACCCTTCCCGTTGGGAGCCTGGATTTGGGGGCCGGGGGCTCTGGCTTTGAAGACCCTGTTTGCCCCACAGCTCTGAACAGTCACTTCTACTTGCTGATTTTAGCAACCGCTGGGGAAGGAGACATTTAGAGTTGTTTCGACAAGTTTAAAAAAAAAAAAAAAATCCAGGATCCCTCCAGAAGTGTCAGGATGGAGCAGAGCGGGTCTGCGGGCGCCAGGGGGTAGGATGCAGGAAGGGGTCCCACCAGCTGCTGGGCGCTCCATCCAACATCTCTGTGAATGGCCTCCATGAGCTGGGCCCAAGTGACACCTCACGTTACGGGCAAGGAAGTAAACTTGCTAGATTTAGCTTTCCTTCGTGCCGGGAGGCCCGCTGAGCCGTTGCTCAGTTCACGTCCGTAAACAAATTGGGTTTGGACAAACCTACCTGTAGAGTCTGTCCTGATACGGGCTTAGTGACCCAGCACCAGGCAGGGAAGTCAAGCCTAAATGGCAACAAGAAAGGTGACCGACCTGTGAGGCCCACAGACCTGGCTGCTCTGAACCACCTGACTGCTGGGGGTGGTGAGACGCCTAAGGGATTCTGAGTGAAATTGTGGCCTGTGGCTCCTGCCCCCAAAGTTTCTTGAAATTGCATGCATCTCCCGCACAGGCCATGCGCTCCTGGATATTACGGGTTTTTTTGTTGTTTTTTTTAAAAAACAGCTCTATTGGGAGATTGCGTACATACCATAAAGCTCACCCATTTTAAGCGCACAATTCAGCAAG
This sequence comes from Sus scrofa, assembly GCF_054392235.1. Classification (NCBI taxonomy): domain Eukaryota; kingdom Metazoa; phylum Chordata; class Mammalia; order Artiodactyla; family Suidae; genus Sus; species Sus scrofa. The sequence goes on along the minus strand of NC_139389.1, from coordinate 2,124,191 downwards.
TTTTCGTGTATTTACAGGGTTCTGCCACCCCCGCCACGTGGCGAGTTTAAAACACTGCCCCCGCCCTGCGCCTTCACAGTCTCTGCCATTCTCCTCCCAGCCCTGGGCCACCGCACACCTGCTTTCCCCTTCTGTCTGTTGCCCTTTTGGGCATTTGGTTTTCAGGGAGATAGATGCCCAGGCCTGAAGATGCCGAGGTATTTTGGGACTTTGTTCCCTGGCATTGGGGTCCAGTTTGCCTGTGAGCTTTCCTTCTAGTGCCCACTGGCTGGCATGTCAGTCTGTGGGAAGGAAAGTTCTGTTTTGTTTGGAAAGATGGCAGGGTAGCTTGTTGTGGGGGGGTGGGTGGAGAAACAGGGCCGTGGGCCACCCGTGCACCCCCACCAACGCCTGGGAGCACAGCCCCTCAAGGCCCCTCCCGCCGAGGGCACGAATTGTGGGGCTCGGGCTCCTGGGCGCGCTGGCAGGCCTGTGCCCGCCGTGTAGAGTTCAGGCGACCTGAGCTGGTCTGGGATCCCTCAGAATAACTCCTCCGGCCGTCGAAACCTGTCGACGGCAGCATAGCCTTTGGCTCCGATGGGCCACACGGCCCAGAGAACCATCCTGACACCACCACCCTCTGGTGTCGGCGTGACTTTGGGGCCATTTTCAAAAGTCAGCAGCTTCTGAAGACATTTCATGGGGGGGGGGGTCAAGTTTGTGTTTGGGGGTTGTGGTTGGTGCTGTGGAACTCTCCCCCCCAGGGGGGCTGTGGGTCTCCAGTCCCCGATCTACAGAACAAGGGGTAATCCCCTCCCGGGGTGGGGGGGTCTGGGAGGGACGCAGACCTCGTGCCGCCACCGAGCGCGGCCCCGCGGCGCGTCCACGCCGCCCTCACCGTGTCCCTGTCCGCGCAGGTTCGGCCGGCGGCCCGTGCTGCTCGTCTGCATCGTCTCCATCCTCATCTTCGGTCTGGCCGTGGCGCTGTCCGTGAACGTGACCATGTTCAGCACACTCAGGTTCTTCGAGGGCTTCTGCCTGGCCGGCGTCATCCTCACCCTGTACGCGCTGCGTAAGTAGGCGCCCGTGCGGGCAGCTCGCGGGAGCGGGGCCCGCGCGCCTCGGTGGGGGCACCAGCCTGCGGGGAGCACAGACCGCGGCGCGGGCCTCGGCGGCCGTGAAGCGCGGGCCGGGTCTCGGGCGCGGGCTCGGGACGCAGCCGAGGCCGCGGGGTCTGCGTGGTTTGCCGAAGCGGGGAGCGGCCCCGGGCGGCCGGGCGCGGGCTCTGGCTTCGCCTGGAATTGTCTGCGTTGCTCGGCGCCTCCCAGTCGGTGCGGGCCTGGGCCTCCCCGCGCTCGGCTCCACACCATCGGCTGCCTGCTGGCGTCGGCTCTGGGCTCCGTGTTCTGATGGACCCTTGGAGAGTTTTTCGTGTATTTTTTCCTCTAAGGCTGTGCAGAGTCCAAATTTTCCACACGCCCGTGTCGCCCGAGCGGTCTGGACCTGGACCCTCGGCGCTGGTGCTGGCAGAGTAAATGCCAGTCTTTTTCAGCAAAGAAGGGTTCCTCTGTTGCCCCATCGTGGGTGTGGCCGTTTCGAGCCCCCGAGAGGGTGGCTGCGCTTCCCGTCTGTGTGGGGGCTGGTTTCTAACGCACAGCCGCCAACCCTCCGGGACAGAGACCGTCTTAGGCCGGGCTGTTTGTTATTTTCCGGTTTGATACTGTTTCATCACGGTGTGGAAAGAGCTGCGAGGAATCACGGAAGACGATTTAAAACACGATGTCTTTTCTTGCCCTTCGGCAGCGTGGTTAGCCTGAGCTATAGGTTAAGCAGCAATTTCCAGGGGGGCCCGTCAGAATAGCTGTGATTGTCTGAAAGTCCAGCTCTCTTAGTTTAGTCTGTGATCCCTTTAAACACCACTTTCAGATACAGCCTGGAGTTTGTTTCCCTGCAGAAGAGAATGGCCTGTGCAGTGGATGATAGCGTACGTCTGTGGCTGCAGAGAAGGGCTGCTCGTGTGCTCTCCTGAATCCATAGCTGGCAGTTTCGCTATTTTCTTCCGACATGGGCTTGAAAGGCGGTTTCTTAGACATCGCCCCTTCCGGCGTGTTTGCTTTTCCTTTGGAACCCAGGTTCTTGGCGGTTCTTTGGGAAGGTCTGTGGCCCAGGTCACTGGGTGGGTTGCTGGCTGTCGGGACGGTTTGTCTCTTTGGGTGAGTGTTGGGCTTGACTGTTTGCGCACGAGGGGCCTGGGCCCTTCTCCAGCCCCGCGCACCCATCCTCCCTGCCACCTGGACTCCTGGCCCTGCTCACAGGAGGGCGGCCCTGCTGGGGGACAGCTCTGCCCGCTGGCAGAATGGAGCAGCTGCCTTCAGACACTTGGCCGAGACACAGCCTCCTTCTCACCCCCTAGCCGGTACTCACACGTTCAGCGGAGAAGAGCCTGAAAGCAAAGCTGAGGTGTGGGTTTTATCATGCATGCCAGCTGCCGACCGGGAACTCAGACGGCCTGGGAGGGACTCAGTGGGCCAGGAGCTGGGACCCGTTAGTCCTGCCGGCCTGTGATAAGGAGGCGGGACCAGGTGGCTGGCACTGACCTCTGCAGACTCCCCAGAATTCAGCCAGACGGGGCGAGAATCTGCCCCCAGCGGCAGCGTTTTAGCCTTGCATAGACTCGCCGTGGGCCCTATGAGATCTGTTGCTGTATTTAAGTAAAAATGAAGCTAAGAGTGTTTTTCCTGCCTTGACACAGTGAACTCTTTAGAGTAGAAAGTTCTCTCACACTTGAGAAATGCACAAAGAATGTGCTTATCCCAGGAAACTGCTTTGCTTTTCTCTTACAGGCACAGCACCCTGTTACCCAGGCATCTGCAGACTTTTTCTGTAAAGGGCCAGGTAGTAAATATTTTATTCTGTCGCAGCTACTCAGCTCTGCCATCGTTTCTGAAAGCAGCCATAAATAATATGCAGCTGATTAGGTGTGGTTGTGTTCCAATCAGACTTTATTTGTAGAAACAGATGATGGGCCAGATTTGACAAGCAGGCCATCATATTTTAGCCTCCGATAAGTGATTCTCTCTTTCCGCTGACTGCCGGGAGCCTTGGGGAGCTTGGAATCTGATCCAGCACGTGTGTGGGCCTGACAAGCTGAGCTCCGAATTCTGGCCTCTCTCCTCGTTTTACTTAAAATGTTCTGCTTTCGTTTCTCCTTCGTCCCATCTTCCTACTATCCCCACAATTTTAAGTGTTATTTTATAGAGTGGATTCGTGTAAACGGTCTCCAGTATTCTCTGAAATGAAGCCGGGCGTAAATAAAGAGTTCTGTCTTCTTGGGTTGGGATTTCACATCCAACGTCATGATGGAAAGCGGTGCGATGACAGTTTCCAAGTCTCCGTCAGGAGCCCACTGTCTGAGGTGGTACAGTACCTGGTGTAGCAGAATGAAAGCCGAAGGATGTACCAGTGGTTATTCGGAGTTCCTTGAGATAGTGTTTCAACAGTGTAAAGCGGGGGTGGGGGGGGTGATTGGGAGGGGGCAGTCCGGAAAGGAAATGGCTGGATGGGCAGACGCCTTCGGGCTGGGATGGGCTGTGTCCTGGGCTGGGGTGGCCCCTCTGTCGGTGGTCTTGGGCGGGGCCAGAGGCTGGTGATGAGCATTGAAGAGACCTGTGCTCGTCCGTAGGGCCGGGGACTCTGAAATTCCAAATCGGCATATGCTCGCTAGCATCTTATGCACAAGTGGTGTGCATGCTTAGCGCGTGCTTGGGGATTTGCTTTGCTTAAAGGAGATTCTTGATAACCCTGCCCACAGGGTGGAAGTGTGTCTTGACTCTAAAGAGAAGTTTGGAAATCGGGGCACGGATGCCTTGGAAGGTCCCTTTTTAATGCTCCTGACATGTTCTCCTGCTTTATCTGCCTGGCTTTTCTCTCACTTAAGGCAGCTGCTGGAAGGGCCTGTGTTTTCTCAGGTGTTCTGTCGGTGTTCCGTCTTGCAGGTGCTCAGCAGCATCCGTAGGGAGAGTCATAATTTTTGCAGAGGCCGTGTCCTGCAGGACGTGCCCCGAGGGGTTTTGAGACACGCTGCTGCCGTCACGTGCTTTCTGTGCAAGGCCGCCGAAGGGTCGGTCTGCTTCGGAATAAGGTACATTCCAGGGAAAGACTCTTGTGGGGGCTGCGGCGGGGCTTCCTGCCGGCTCGGAGGCCGCACGAGATGCTGAAATAGTGAAACACACTTGGGCTGCCCTGGTGGCATCATCGTGTCCCTGTGGCCCTGGACCAGAAACGAAAAGGGAGAAAGTCTTGACCGAGCTGGGCCGGGGCGGGAAAGCACAGACCAAGAACAGGAGCCAGCATCGTCACACTTCCTTACTTGTTTATGAAAAGAAAGCCTTGTCAGAGGCTGGAGAAATAGGCGCTTTGCAACACGGGCAGCTGAGACTGGTGGTGGTGTGAATTCTTTCTCCAGCAGGAACTTGTGACCTCACCGACAGGGCGATGCAGCTTTGGTAAGGTGCCTCCTTGGGGAGAAGCAGCCGTTTGAGTTGACCTGATGCCGCATGCAATGAGCCTGGGGAGAGGAGTGTTTTCCAGTCTGCTTTTTTGCGTGTCTCTCCTCGTTTGAGCTGCCCCACTTTGAGCACCTGCCCGCAGCCTGAGGGGCCGTGATGAGCCCTGCTCTTTTGCCCACAGAGACCAGACCTTAGTGACTGTGGGTGAATGAACTTTTTTTTAAGATTTGTTTTTTGGGCTCAACCACAGTGAACGATTTTCTTGAAAAATCCTCTCCGAGCTTCACGTTCTCATGATCATAACCCTCCTGAAACCCGGGCAGCCTAAGTAATTGGATGCATTTTGCACATAATCAAGGGAGTGACCAGAAATTTCACAGGTGACTAAGTTGCTGACTACTTTGCAAAATGAGAAACCAAGTCTTGACTGGTAAATAGTCAAGAGCCTTGCGTTTGCTCTGGGCGGGGCGGCCTTCTGGGTCCCGCCCGCACTGCTGGGTCTGGCTTGGGTGGAGTAATTGCCAGCATGCTGGGTGGCCTTCCTCAGCATCGCCTGTCTTTCTGTCATTTGCTGTTTTTCTGAGGACTCCTTGGAACGTATTTCAGTCGACGGCGGGGGTGGGGGGGCGGGGAGGGGGGTGTTGAGCATCTAGGCTGTGCAGTACCTTAAGGAAAAACTCCACTGACCCCACTGGCTCCAGGTGGTGAGTGGTTGAGCGGTGGAATCACGTGTAAGTGACTTCAGCTGCCTGTGGGTCGCTTCTGCCAGGGAGTGAATATTTGCACTGCATTTGGGGGAAGGGACAGTGTCACTTCAGCGTGTGCCTGGTCACCGCTGTCTGCCACCTCTCCCCCCCCACCAGCCCCCATCGTCCAGGGCTCGGGCCACCCAGTGGCTGCCCTCAGAGCCAGGGCCCCAGCCTTCTGGTGGAACCGGATCTACCCACAGGGCTTTGTCCATTGAGTGGATGAGTCAGAGTTTACTCTAGCCAGTGGCACTTTTTTTTTTTTTTTTTTTTTAACTTCAGAATTTTGGTTTGATCCAGGTTCATACTGGCATGGATGGGAAATCAGAACAGACTAAGACTAAGCTTTTTCCCCGTCTGTCCTTTTCTTCCCTGGAAACACGCGCCTAAGCTGAGCGAGTGAAGGAGCGGAGGTAACGAAGCCTCTGTGCCCTCACCCTCCATCCCCGTCACACCTCCTGGGGCAGCGCAGGGGACTGAGCAAGGGCAGAGGCTCCGGGGATCCAGCCCCGTCCCCCCGAGGGTGGGGTGGCCCTGATGATGGTTGGGGCCCGGCTGCAGCTGACCTGAGACTGGAGGGGTGAGTCATCCAGCAGGGACCCAGAAAACGCCACCAATGACCCATTTTTCTCACAGCTGTGCCACTTGTTCAAATAAAAATGCTGATACCGCTCCCCCTACTCAGGTGTTAGCCGCAAGTGGGACTTACATCCAGACTTTTCCCTGAAACAAATGCAGGTGTCTCTGTGTCTGCAGGCCAGGCGAGGACATACGGTGTGACCTGCAGGCCAGAGGTGGACATGCCAGGGCAGAGGAAGGGGCCGTGGCCGGGGGCCGCCGCAGAGACCCCTCTGCCGCTGGAAGTGAGTGCGAGTGGCTTCACGGTGCACGTTTCTTTGGGTCCTGTCCCGAATCGGTAGAAAGTATTTGGAGGCCCAGATATTCTCAAATGAGCGTATCTGGAGGCCTCGTCCACACAGCGGAGGGTGTTAGTGACACTGTGTGTATCCTTAAGGACAGGGCGTCTGCCAGACTGGGAGTCGTGTGGTGCAGGAGTGCTTCGTTTGAAACAAGCTAGTCACATATAAACGGACAAGGAGAAAGGCCTGGAAATCAGGAGACCCTTGTGTAGTCACAGCGGAGAGACTCTGGGCCTGCAGCAAACTGCTCTCTCTCTTAGCTTCTGTCTTCCTCTCTAGAAAGTCAGGGCATGAGTTTTTCTTTTTATTTCTTCTTCTTCTTTTTTTTTAATGGCCTCACGCAGGCCAGTGGAAGCTCCTGGGCCAAGGATCAAATCTGAGCCACAGCTGCGGCAAGGCTGGATCCTTTAACCTCTGCGGGGGTGGGGATTGAACCCACACCTCCACAGTGACCCGAGCCACTGCCATCAGATCCTCAACCTACCAGAGCGAGAACTCCAGAGCATGGCTTTTCCAAGGGTGGCCCGTGGAACTGTGGAACCATGAGATCCCTTCCTGGAACCGTTTGTGGAGAAAAAGGGCAGAAAAACAGAAACAAATGACCTCTCCATGTCAACATTTAATGCTGCTGTAAAAATAAAACAACAGCAAAACTAAATGGAAACCCCCGGACCTTCCCACCGTAGCCATGCGTGGCTTTCACTTTGAAGCTCAGCAAGAGCCGTCTCCAGCGTTGAGGGTGTCACAGCCCCAAGGGCGGGCGGGGAGGGGGGCATGAAATCGGGGCTGCTGGGCCCCAAATGGTGTCCTTCTCCAGCCCACACTGGCAGCCTGAGCTGTTGCCCTCTGGAGGCTGCGGTGCTGGGGGTCTGAGGTCCCAGGGGGATGCGGGCGGGGGGGGTGGGGGCGTCGTGCTTGATGGCTTTCGTTGGCCCCTGTTTCTGGCCCTGCCTTCGTGGCCACCCCACCCCCTGCCACCCCGGGAAGGTCTTCCCTGCTCCCGGCCCCTCCCTTCTGGCCACACGTTTACCTGGGAGACGCACGGGTCTGTTCCAGGAATCCCTGCGGGACCTTCTTTCCTGGTCTGGAAAGACAGGAGGGGCCGTGCCGCGGACAGCTGGCTGCCTGGAGGGGGGGGTTGAGGAGAGGTACGAGCAAGCTCCGACTGACCTGGGTCGGGGGCGCCCCCTTGAAACAAAGGAGAGCAAAGTAATGTCACCTTGAGAGCAAGGGAGGGCGCCCCGGCGTCCTCAGCACATCCAGACGCGCCTGGTGGGAGGGAATCGCACTGGTTTGCCCAGGCTCCTGTTGGCAAAAACCCGTCCCCTTGGCTGAGAGAACAGAGAGAAGCGTGACTCCCGTGATGCCGAGCCGCGAGCGCCCGCTGTCAGCAGCTACGGTACCGCGTCACACCGGAGCAGCTCTGCTTCACGAGGCGCAGTTTTGGTTTTGGCGACTCTCGCGCACACAAGACTGTTTGCTCCTTCCCTCATTCGCTTGGCAAGCACTGGAGGCTCTCTAGGTGCCAGAGGACCGTGAATGACTTGAGACCTCACTGGGCTCTGTCGGATGCTGAGCACGCAAAGGCGGCCGCACCTTCCCACCTGCCGGGACTCTGTTTAGCGAGGGAAACACGGGGACAGGCTGCGGCCGCCCTGAGAAAGAAGGCGGGCCTGAGCCTGAGGGTTGGGGAGAGCAGGTGTTCACTGTCTGCAGTGGGTACTCAGGGACCAGAGGAGCCTGGTGCCTTCCGGCTAATGTGTCTGGGGACAAGGTAGAGCCCAGAGTCTGAATCATGAGTGGCGAAGCCTGGGAAGCAGCCTGGGCCAGTGCACAGGTTTCTGTCCTCTGCGACCTTATGACAGTGCCAGGCTCCTGCAGGGTCTCAAGCAAAGGAGGGTGCAGTTTTAGATGCTCGTTTTGGAGGGCGCGCTCGGGCAGGGGCAGCGGAGAGCAGGCCCAGGAGGCGGGTCACACCGCAAGCTGGAGGCTGGTGTGCGTCGGGGCGCGGCAGGGAGCCTGGACGCGGGCCGTGGCCAAGAGGAGAGCCTGAGGAGGTAGAATCCGAGCCTGGGTGACCAAAGAACAAGAGAGGAGAGGCTCAGGGGACCAGCTTTTGGACACCCCCACAGGTTTTCCTCCACGTGGCAGGGCGAGATTCCAGCTCAGCCCTGGTTCCAAATCCTGTAGACCTTGACCGCTGTCCCTCGCCTCTGGCAGGTTTGTGGGGGAAGAGGACGGCTTCAGTTTCAGACGTGACGAGTTGGTGATGCCTTAGGGCATGTGATTGGTTGTTCGGAAGTTCAAGAGCAAGGTCTGTGCGTCCTCAGCTTCCTGGAGCAGTTCCAGGCTCTGGAATAGCTGGGTTTGCCCAGAGCCGGTGCAACGTGAGGAATAAAGGGCTGGAAGCAGAGCAACCAGTGAGAGGCAGGAAGGAGCGGCGGAGTGGTCGCTGGAAAGTCAGAGAATCCTGATAACCAGGGCGCAAAGAAGGGGCCGATGAGAATGTCCAGGGGTGCAAGACGAGGACCGAGAGACGCTGTGGGCTGGAGCAGTGGCCGCCCAGTAGGTCAGAGGGAACTGGGCAAAAGCGACTTCAGTTCCGTTGAGCGGCGCATGTGATCAAATCATTTCAGGCACAGATTTGAATCCGTGTCTCCCCCAAGGAACCCCGTCTCGTCCTCGTGTCAGGTATTTTAGAAAGAACATCAATTTTTAGAAAAAACTTTGGTAGAATGTATAACCCTTGCAACCGTCTTCAGGTGGGCACGTCAGTGGCTTAAATGCATCCACAAGGCCGTGCGAGCACATAGTTTCTAGATGGTGGTAAATAACTGGGTGGGAAAAAACTGAGTCGGAGGCAGATCAGTCGTGGGTTTTTTCTTGAAGTCGCCTGAAATAGCACATTATCTTGGCTCAGGAGCTGGGGGTTCAGCTCGGCAGTTGAGTCAGGGATGCAGTTTTGTCCCCCCGGGGATGTCATGCTGCTCACGCACAAGGCTCGCGGTGCGCCCACCCTCCTCCTGGTCCACACACACGCGTGGTCACGCGCCAGCAGCTGGAGGGATCCTGGAGAGGGTTCAGGGTTGGATGGAAGGAAGCCCCAGCACTCGCCCCGTGTGCCCTTGGGCAGAGGCTTCAGACTCTAAATCCGTTTCTCTCCGTGGAGACGGTGCAGCGGGGCGAGCGGATGAACGGGACAGCGGCTGTAAGCCACGACGGTCCGGAGGTGTGGCGGACGTGCGTGTTTGTGTGCGTGCTTCTGGGTGTGGGGCGGCCCCCCTTCTGCGAAAAGCAGCAATCCTGCGCTGGGATCACCCACCCTCTCCTCTTCCAAAGGCCCCCGGGGGAGACGTCCCTGAGCTCGGGGCCAGCTGGCGAGGCGCTCAGGCCCGGGCGGGCCGCTAGCCAGGGGTCATGTAGGAGAGTGACTGGTGGGGCAGCTGGGGGTACGAGTCTGCTTCGTAATCCTTTTTCCAGTGGCTGCTTCGTAAATGATCTGTCCCGTGACATCCAGTCAGAGCTCCGTCGACAGCACTTCGAAAGTCAGGGCCACTTGAGGGGCAGGAGAAGCCACTAAACCAAAGGAAAAGTACCCCTGGACCAGCCACCCGTGGGGGCCTCAGCTCTTTGGTGGGACCCTGGTACCTGGGTACCCATCATGCCCAGAACATTCCACTCACTGCTGGGAAGACCCAAGAAGAGAGGACACTGGTGGCATTTTCAAGATCCGTCTTACATGCATCCCCCCAAAAGCGTTGCCTGTCCTGTCCCTGGACTCAAAGTGCAGAGGCTCCGAGGGGCCCCTGCAGGGAGTAGAATGTGGGGTGAACACGACTGATCCACGCTGAGAACCATCATCGGCCTCCGCGCTGGGGTGCGAGAGGGCCTGTCCTTACTGACAGAGGGGCAGGGGCTTGCTGGGGGCCCTCAGCCCCCGCCCCGGTCATTTGCTGGAAGTGTGTCTTTGATGTCACTCGCCTGGACAGATGGACGGAGGGTCACGTCTTTCCTTTTAGAGGAAACTCTGGACAGCCCGGGTGTGCGTGGTTAGAGACGAGCTGGGAGCCTTGTGTCCAGACCTCTCTCGCCTCCAGCGTGCGCACACCCGTGTGTGGCTGGTGCTGTGCAGCTGGGCGGGGTCTTTTTTTTTTTTTTTTAAACTGAGCAGTGTCTCACTGTTGAGGAGTGAAGAGGAGAGGCTGAGGGGGTCGTGATGATGGGTTGTTTTTTCAGTTGAAGTGTAGCTGATTGTCTCTTGCTTTTTAGGGCTGCACCTGCAGCACGTGGAAGTTCCCAGGCTAGGGGTGGAATCAGAGCTACAGCTGCCGGCCTACACAACAGCCACCGCAGTGCAGGATCCAAGCCTTGGCTGCAGCCTCCACCACAGCTCACGGCAACGCCGGATCCCCAACCCACTGAGCAAGGCCAGGGATCGAACCTGCCTCCTTGTGGATCCTAGTCGGGTTCATTACCACAGAGCCACCATGGGAACTCCTAGTTGATTTTCAACACTGTGTTAGTTTCAGGTGTTCAGCAAGGTGAATGCTCTTTTTTTCAGATTATTTTCCATGGTAGATTATTACAAGATAGTAGTATTCCCTGTGCTGTACAGTGGTCCACGCTGCTTTATTGTACGTGGAGGAGCGCGTATCTCTCAGTCCCACCCTCCTGATTCGTCCCTCCCGTCTTCCCCCTTTCGTGACCTTCAGCTTGTCTTCTGTGTCTGTGAGTCTTGTTCTGGTTTTATGTATAGATTTACTTGTATTATGTTTTAGATTCCGCTTGTAAGGATTGCATGTGATCTTTGACTTATTTTACTTAGTATGAGAATCTCTGAGTGCATCCATGTTGCTGCAAATGGCACTGTTCACTCTTTTTTACGGCTGAGTCGTATTCCTTTGTGTGTCTACCCCATCTTCTTAGTCCGTTCATGTGTGGGTGGACATTTGGGTTGTGTCCATGCCTTGGCTATTGTAAATAGTGCTGCTGTAAACATAGGGGTGTCTGTTTCTGTTGGCACATTAGAGCTTCCATCCTTCCTGGGTATATGGGATTTTGCTGGATCACATGGCAGCTCCGTATTTATATTTTTAAGAAATCTCCGTACGTTCTCCACAGTGGCTGCACCAGTGTACATTCCCAAGAGGGCAGGAGGGTTCCCTTTTCTCCACACCCTCTCCAGCTTTTGTTTTTTTGTAGACATTCTGATGACGGCCATTCAGGCGGTGGGAGGGGATAACCTCATCGTAGTTTGGATTTGCATTTATTAACAATTAGTGATATCGAGCCCCTTTTCGTGTGCCTCTTGGCCATCTGAAGGTCTCCTTTGGAGAGGTGTCTGTTTAGATCTTCTGCCCAGTTTTCGATGGGGTTTGTTTGCTTGTTTGTTTTGATGTTGAGCTGTATGTGCTGTTGGTATATTTTGGAAAGTAAGCCCCTGTCGGTTGCATCGTTTGCACATCTTTTTTCCTCGTGTCCTCAGCCTGGTCGTTGCTCTGGGCTGCTGTACACATGCGGTGACTTCCTTCTCTGGCTCCTTTGTCCAAACCACTGTTAAGCCTGCATCCGTGCAGCTGGGCATGGTGGCCTTCAGCCTTTGTGAGCCTGAGTCTAGATGCGAACACGGCTCTGGAATCTTAGGTCCCCGCCAGGTTCCGGGCTGCTCACCGTGGCAGCCCAGGTGAGGCTTGTGTTAAATGCAGAGGGTCTTCGGTGACACGAGGGCATAAAACTTAAAAGTGCCTGCGGACTTCCAAGGGCTCGACTGCAGGCGACCAGTCCCCCCCCCAACTCAGGAACCTGTGTTCTGGCGTCTAGCATCCAGCCCAACCTGGAGACCCCGCTCTGTCCTCACTCCCACTGGGAATGAGGCTGGGCTGGTGGCTCGGCTCCGCTCTGCCCCCACCTCCCTGTCCCTTTCCTGGATCAGCCACTTCTCTGGCCTCGTTGTCTAGCGTCCTGAGGTCCAGATGCTTTTCCAGGACTGCCTCTGCCCTCCCACCCAGGAGCCTGGCCTCGGGCAGGTGTGGCCTCTCCACAGGGAGTCGCCGTGGGAGCTGGACAGGGATGCCGCAGGGGAGGGGCTGGGCCCCCGAGGGACGTGGGTGCCGATGGTGCCTGGGCTTTGCTCTGCAGGCAGAGGACAGCATTGCTGGCCTTTGAGAAGGTGTCTCGTTCTGTGTTGGGAGAGAGCTCTGGGGGTACCTTCACCTCCCGCGGCAGCTGGGACGTGGGGGTGCCTCACTGTTCTAGTTCTAGCTTGTTCTAACCAGTTTGAACCAAAACGTCCCCTTTGTCCCAGAGGCATCGCTGGGAAAAGTTCATTGGAAAACCGATCGTCCAGATACGGCCTGTGAATAAAACGTGGCAAAGTCATTCCTCTTCTTGGCAGTTTGTCCCAGAAAAGAGCACCTTCCAGAGTCATCCTTCAGGCTCTGTCCTCCGTTCCGCGAGGCTCCAGGATCCCAGTTCCGGGCGGGGGTCGGGTCGTGGGAGGAGCTTTGGTGGGAGCCCTGAGTCCAGGGCGCCAGCTCGCCCAGGACGCTCCGATCGCGTTCTTTAAAAGGGTATCATTGCAGCACGGAACCCGGCCCGGGGGTCCCAGAGGGGTCAGACCCTTTGTCCTTTGTGATTGTCACGCAGAAACCCCCGAGCTCGTCTCTGACATTCGTTTGTGGGGGTCCTTTACTTCCCATTTCCTCTGGGGGGGTCTCAGTGGGGTCTTTCACGCTCTCCTCAGGGGTTGACTGCTCTCTTGCTGTTTTGCCAAACTCTCCTTTCTGGCATTTCCCGTCCACCTGGTGACGGCAGGAGCGAATGTTGGCACGGCTGGCCTCTCCATCCACGTCCGCGCAGGACCGGGGGCCGGGGGCGCTGGTGGCCGGGGGGCGAGCAGAGGCTGTGCCGCCCTCCGCAGACGGCAGACGTCGCTGTGTCCCATCCTCCTTTGTCAGGGCTGATGAGGCGACTCAGGATAGAAGAACGATTGCAGCTTTCAGACTCTTACCTTCTGGAACGTTCTGCCGACCTCTGGCGGCTTCAGATGTCGGGAGTTATTGCGAGCAGCTTGTGAACATGCACCAGAAGAATTTGAGCAAAGGAGTGTTGTTGCGTGTCTGAATTATGGAGAAGAAAATAAAGTAGGAAACACGTGCCTTTATTTTCTGTTGCACGTGAGCCTGTGGGATGAAGCCGGTCGGTCGGCCCTCATCTGTTCCCGCAGCGGTTCAGCCCAGAGTTGGAATGTTCCCGCCTGCCTGGCGCTCGGACACCACCTCATGTGGCTGTGAGCCAGGGCTGGGGGACTGAATCTGTCATCCTAGTTCGTTTTAATTAATCCAATTTAATAACCCCATCTGGCAGTGGCCACTGGGTTGGTTACCGCCAGAAACATGGCATTAAATCATCTCAGTGCAATTTATTTCACCAGCTCCGACCTCTGCTGAGCTCTGCACCCCTACCCAGCTGCCCTGCCCAGTGGATGCTCCACCTGGCTGGCTGAGGGCTTCTCAGGTGTAGTGCGGCCGAAACAGGGCTCTGGTCCCCACCCCAACCTCAAGCCCCTCCACCCAGTCCCCCCCTGCAGTGGCTCCAGGCAAGCGTCCAGCCACTTTCTCCCCTCCCACCCCAGCCCTTCAGGTCAAATGCCGAGGCCCGGTTCCCACCTGCCCTGCTGTCCAAGGCAAAGCCCTTCACTCCTGCCTGGACACCTGCAGTGGCTCCTGACCCCTGCCCGCTTCCTTCCCAGCCGCACAGCCAGCTCTCCATCTACACCCAGGGCGCGTTTATTCACTGTGAGCCAGACCTTGTCCTCAGCTGCACACCTGCTCTGTGAGGTGGCAGTCATTTCACTGCAAAAGCCTGGAAACCCAGGTTTAAATAGAGGGCTCATTTATTCTGCCCTCACTGTAGTCCAGGGCTGGCAGGGACACCCCTGACCCTGGGTCCAGCCTCTCCCATGGTGCTAATCCAGCCATCACGGCCACCCTGAAGCTCAGAGGTGCCCTTCGGGTCACTTCTCAGAGGCCGTGGGTTCCACATCTTACATCCCAGTAGAACCTGCACCCACTTGGTTGCAAGGAGGCCTGGGAAATACTGTCTCATCCTGAACCTGCAGAAGGGGCGGGGGTGCTGGCAGGGGTGACCCGTGGTCTTGGGCACACCCCCAGTGGCTTTCGTTGTGCAGCTCAGACTCCTCGCCGTGGCCTGTGGGTTCCTAGAGGTCTGACCCCGCCCCCCCCAACCTCACACCCTGTGCCAGCCAAACTGACCCTTCCTGTTCTCTCCGGGCCATACCCTCCCTGGTCCCTGGGCTCGTTCATACCACCCCTGCCCCCCACCTGAAATAGTCCAACCCCAATTATTCAGGGACCACCTCCCTTTTCCCACGCGCCTGCCCCTCCCTGGGGATAGATTGATTTGTCTGCATCTCCATGAACGCAGCCCCCTGCCCGAGAGCAAACGCCCCCTTCTCCCCCGTGTCCCCCAAACCGCAGGTTGTACCTGGCACAGACATGTCTAAACACCGTCGGATGAGGGGTGGTTTCATGGGACGTGATGAAATGTGGGCAGCACCGCTGCAGAGTGGATGTACATGAAGGCTGGCACCTTGGTCAGGGTGCCACCTCCTGAAGATGCAGGAGAAGGGAGGGCCATGGTTCTGTGGGCACCATCAGTAGGAGAGGGAGTTCGCTGGGATTCCTCGTGAACCAGGCAGAACTCAGCCGCGTGCTGCCCTCCGAACCACACGTGGGAGGTCAGGTCCATTCACACTGCTGTGCAGCCATCACCACCCTCCGCCTCCCACTGAAACTCTGTCCCCATTAGACACGGAGGCCCCTGCCCCCCCGCTGCCGTCTCTGTGCCTCTGACCCCTCTGGGGACCTCGCGTCAGTGGAGTCACACGGTACTTGTCCCTTTGCGTCTGGCTTGTTTCACATATCACAGTGTCCTCCAGGTTCATCTTGTGTTGTAACGTATCAGAGTTGCCTTTTGAAGCCTGAGTAATATTCCAGGGCGGGTCAGACGGCATTTTGTTCTTCCGTCATCCATCCACCGGCACGTGGGGTGCTCCACCTTCCGGTTCCTGTGAATGAGGCTGCAGGGAACGTGGGTGTGCAAATATCTCTTGGGGACTTGCTTTCGGTTCTTTGGGGTGTGCGCCCAGGAGTGTTATTGCCAGTATATGGACTCACTTTCTTTATCTGCAAAACAAAAGGGCTGGCTCTGAGCCCGGGGCTGTCTGCAGGGATGCAAGGCCCGGCTGCCGAGGAGGAGGGCCCGCGGGGCTGCTGTGGCCGGCGTGCCCGTCTCCTCCGGGCACTAAGAACAAGGCTGTCTTAGAAGAACCCCGAGCTGCCCTCGCCGCTTTATTTGGAGCCCCTCCCCCGACTTTCCAAACAAGCGGACTTTTTAAGGAGGAACAGGGAGGCGCCAGTTACAGATGCCCCCTCACCAAGTTCCTGGCTGTTGGCTTTGTTTACAGCTTCTGAGCAGCAAGTGAGTTTTTCTCTCTGCTCTCTGTTTGGCTGGGTGCTCGTCTGCCTTCCTGCAGGGCCTCCTCGGCCGCCTCCCCACAGCCTCCTCTTCTGCCTCCCTCCCGTCACCCCTCTGGTCCCTTTCCAACCTCAGGGGAGCTTTCCAAGCCTTGGTGGCATCAACGTTGTGTTTCCAGCTAATGTCGAGCTGGGTCATTTAATGCATCCATCTGGCCAGGTAATTAAAGACCCAGGAGGAATGCGGAAAGATGCGATTTGCCGAGCCTGTCGAGTCTTCCTCTTCGTGACCCGCAGGGACTGATGTTTGATGGGGAGCTGGGAGAGCCGGGTCACGTAGCGTGCAACGCATTTAATTTGGCAGCATCCTGCTTGAATGCCGAGCTGGGGCACCTTTTGCAGTCTCTTGGTGGCCTGGTGGGGTATTCTGCGGGTGTTGTTTCGAGAAGGTGAGCTGAAAAAACTTAGCGACCAAGTCTGCCCTCAGGACAGCCCAGCTGTGCTTTGTCTCTGTCCTGGCAGCAGAGGCTTCGTGGGGGAATGTTTTGTTTTGAAGACGGGGGTTTGTCTGGGGCCAGGAGCAGGCACGTGTGTTCAGCAGCATGACCGGGAGGACAAGGATGCCCTAAGCCCTGGCCGTTTCTTTCGACCTCAGAGGACTTTGCTAAGGAAGCCACAGACTTTCAGGGAACCAAGACGACTGGGTCCCCGGGGAGGGACAAGTGGAGTCTGTGATAAACGGCGCATGTGTGAGGTTCACTGAAGGCATCCGTGTTTTGGAAACTTTTGCTTCCTTGGGGGTAAAATACACTGAGCCTAAGATTCACCATCCTAACCGTTACAAAGCGGTCAGCTCAGTGGCATTCGGGGCATTTGCTTCGTTCGTGTCACCACCATGGTCTCAGAACGTCTTTCACGCAGAAATGCTGTCCCCATGAGACACCAACCCCTGGCCCTCCTCCTCCCAGACCCCGGCGCCGCCTTCCTCCCCCGTCTCTCTGACGCCGACGGCTCCAGGGACCTCATAGACGTGGAACTGTCTAGTATTCGTCCTTTTTGGCTTAGTTCTCTGAGCATGATGTTGTCAGTGAGAGTTCATCCCTGGTGGAGCCTGGGTCAGAATGACCTTCCCTTTCCAGGCTGACCGACCCTCCATCGTGTGGCTGGACCCGTTCGTTGATCCATCACTCATCAGTGGTCACCTGGGCAGCTCCCACTTCTGGACCAGTTGTGACCGATGCTGCTGTGAATGTGGTGCACAGCTGTCCGTTCCAAGCCCTGCTTTCCGTTCTTTTAGGTATAGCCTCTGGAGTGGAGGCGTTCAGTCCTCTAGTCTTGAGCCTTTTAAAGTCACCAAATTCTTCGGAGACAGTCTGGTCTGACTTGCCACAAGCAGATTAAGTGTCTGCTGATGTTTTTTTCACGGAGGAAAAACAGAAGGCAAAGGCAATGATCACTATTTATGAATTTGATCATTATTTACTAATTAAGTAACAAGCGTTGAACAACGTGGTGTGATGATGAAACCAGAGGCAGTGGCTTTTCTTTTTCTTTTTCTTTTTTTTTTTTTTTGGCCCCACATGCAGCACGTGGAAGTTCCCAGTCCAGGGATCGAACCCAAGCCACTGCAGTGACAACCTCAGATCTTGAACCTGCTATGCCACGGGAGAATTCTCAGTGCTTATTTTATGTTTTGTTTTCTTTGTAGCATTTTATACACAATGAAACATGTTTCTTCCTGCTGCTAGAGAAATGTGCTTTTTAACTGATTTTCCTACTGATCGGATTTTAAAGCATCTACCACATTCATAGTTTTCACTTACCTATATTTTTTAAAAATTAAGAAGCCATTAGAGAGAATGCTTGTTTGAAGTGGATCTGATGGATGAAAACGTATTATTGTAAAGTCAGCACATGGTGGGAGCTTCTGTTTTTTAGACACGGGGCACCTGCTTTGCAGAGATTCACCTCTGGAATGTCTTTATAACCGTGAGCTCTCTTGGTGTGCTGATCCTGAATTCAAGGTTCAAAAACTGGATTTACACAAAGTGTTTGTGTCTCTGCTCAGGAGAGTTCACATTCAACGTGCATTAGCTGTCAGAGGGCCAGATGGTAAATATTTTAGGCTTTGGAGGCCATATGGTTCCTCTCGTAACTGCCCTGTCCTTGTGGCAGGAAAGCATCCACAGACAACATGTGAACAGATGGATGTGCCAATAAAACTTTATTTACAGAAACAGCCCCTGGGCCGCATTAGCCCATTGACTAGAGTTTGACAGCCCTGTGCTGGAGGACTTTGCTGGTTGGAAAGGAGGACAGTGAAAGGAAGCCCTGGTCACACCGTGCCTTCCAGGGGGGCCCCCGGTCATGTCCAGGCGAGGATGGGTGGGGTGGGGGAGGTGCCGGGGCACCCAGGTCACCGCTCCCCGGGCTGCTTATCTGCCTCCGTCATGGGGGTTTGAAGTGGCTCTCAGGGAGGACCTTCTCCTGCTGTCTCCCCGCCCCGTGGTTACGGGAGCACAGCCCAGTGTGGGAGTTCGGTCAGCAGCATCGTTCCTGGGCTGATGCCCGGCGCTGCTGCCTTCATCTGACGTCTCCCAAACCTGCCTGACTTGCTGGGCTTGGGCGAAGCGTTCCCTCCGCCGGCCTGCGCACGCACGTGGGAACTGCCGGCAGATCAGGCTGCTCCGGCCCGGAACCTGTTCTCTACGAAGTGTGTCTTGGGCAGACCTCCCTGGGGATTCCTCTTCTCTGACCCCCTCCACCGCTCTCTCATCCTGTGCGCCCCAGTTTTCTCTTCCTCCTCCTCTTGCTCACATGTGGGTATCCGCCCCCCCATCTCTGTATCTCTGCCTTTCTCTCCCCCCACCACCCCATCCACAGAGTTTCATTGATCCTGTTCTAAGATCCCTGACTCCGGGGAAATGCCTGCACGTGTTTCATCTTCCCTAGAGAGCAAAGCTGCAGGAAGCCTTTGCAGCTCTCCAGCCGTGTGCTCAGCGGGCCCCGAGCCTACCCAGCCCAGGACTTTGGTTTGTGTTGCGCAGTTTCTGCTTCGAGCCGGGCCCTGAGCTCGGGGCTTTGGGCTTGTCCACAGGATGATGTAGAGCAGGGCTGGAGTTAGGAGGGGAAGCCCAGTCCCCAGGGGAGGGAGGGATCGCCGCGTGCCCGTCCCCACAAGGCGCCTGCCTCTGTCACCCAAGCGAAAATTTCCAAAGCCAGGTGGAAATGCTTCCCCACCCGAGGCCCTGCAGGTACAGCACCTCCAATTTGCAGCGTGGGTGGTGATCTTAGTTCCCTGACCACGCCCCGTGGCATGAGAACAGAGTCTCATCCTTGGCAATGGGAGCACTCCCTGAACTGTCTCAGGGAGCATTGGTGACTCTTAAGGTTTATAAATGACCCTCAGGAAGGTAGGCCTTTTTCTCCATCTGGTGGATCCTAAGACTTTTGCCAAGGGGTTCCTGTCATGGCTCAACATTGGTGAGGACCCAGTGTTGTCTCTGTGAGGATGTGGGTTCGAGCCCTGGCCTCGCTCAGTGGGTTGAGGCTCCGGTGTTGCCGTGGGCTGCGGTGTAGGTCGCAGATGCGGCTCGGATCCCGCGCTGCTGTGGCTGTGGTGTAGGCTGGCAGCTGTAGCTCCGATTAGAGCCCTAGCCTGAGAAGCTCCACATGCTGCGGGTGCGGCCCTAAAAAGCAAAAAAAAAAAAAAAGACTTTTGCCGCGAAGAAGGAGTGTGTTTGGTGGGAAGAGACCGCGTGCCGTGGGCAGGGGAGGACTGTCTGCAGGGTGGCCCTGTCTGCACTCCGAGTGAGGATGGGCTGGTGTCTGGGTGCCGGGCGGGGGGACCTCCAGGGAGCCTGTGGGGGACGTCGCCGGCGGTGACGGGCGGGCGGGGGGCCCGGGGCAGCCTGTCCTCTGCAGACAGGCCTGGCTGTCCACGGTTCAGCCCCTGCATCGTGCTAAACTCTCTGAGCCAGTGAGTCGTCAGGGGTCGCCCTCAGCTGGGACGGGGGCGGAGGTCAGAGGTCAGAGAAGATGCACCACAGAAAGGAAATGGAAGCTTCTCCAGGGGAACTGAGGCCTGCGGCCCGAGGAAGAGCAGCAGCCGCGGTCACTCGGTAACTTTCTTTCAGATGCCCCTCCAGCCTCGTGGTGTGCTTGCTGATACCCAGGTCCCCTCAGCCCTGACCAGCCGTCCAGGCCCTCGCTTGCCGGGGCGCCTCCTCCTCCGTCCACGTGCACCTCCAGGTTCTGCCCGTTCTCAGGCCCCTCCTCGTCTCCTCCGCACGCGAACCGTCGAGGGCCTGCCGCCGTCCTTCTGCAGGGGCTGCACTGACCTCTGCACTGCCCCAGGCTTTGGGCACGGCCGCCTGCGCCAGCACAAAGGGCCCTTTTCTCTGCAGCTCCCCCCCAAGCTGGGGGGGGTTGTCTCAC
This sequence comes from Sus scrofa, assembly GCF_054392235.1. Lineage (NCBI taxonomy): Eukaryota > Metazoa > Chordata > Mammalia > Artiodactyla > Suidae > Sus > Sus scrofa. The sequence continues at coordinate 2,104,104 of NC_139389.1, read as the reverse complement.
TGTTCTGAACCCCTGCCCGGCTTTACCTTCGCCCTCCGCACGGGCAGCGTCCTTCCCTCCTGCCGCCATCACGGCGAGTGTGGCCCCGTCGTGCTGGTCCCAGGGACCCAAGACCCGGGGTGCTCCGTGAGCCGCAGTCGCACGCACCGTATCTGATGGACACGAAAGTGTTTGTGCTGTGAGTGAATGAATCAGGGGTGGCTGAGGGTCAGCGGACATTCCTGCCCTCCGGCAGATGGGAGGGCTCCTGAGACAGGAGGATTTGGTGCCAGGGAGGCTAGCAAGAGGACGCACAGTGACCGCAGTGGGGCCGCAACGGATGCAGACGGGGAGGTGGCGGGGCCAGGAAGGCGGAGGGAGAGGGCGGAGGGAGGTCCCCTGTGCGCCTGGCCTCTCTGCGTCTTGGCACAGCCGTGGTTACGTGACTCACTCACGTCAGACAGTGGAACGAGGAGGCGGCTGAGGCTGGGAGTCCAGCCTTCGCCCCGGCCTCTCGCGGGCGGGTGCCCATCTGGAATGACTGCACAGGGAGCCTTTGTCCTCCGAAGCCAGCGCCAGCATCGACTGCCGGGCTCTTACTGGTACAATTGTTTCGTCAAGGCTGCCGGGTCTCTGTCACCCCAAGTGCAGTGTGTTTTTCCAAAGAATCACGTACGGCTACAGAATACTCAGCGAGGAGCTGTGAAGGAGGCTTCCTGATGCCCGCTAGAAAGGGAATGGAAATCCACCTGGCCCCAGATGGATTCATTTCTGCTCTTAAAATTCCTAGTGTGTCAACTACTTGAAAGGCAGCTCTGAGTAAACAGACGGGCCTGTGGTTTCCTCTAAGCGGGTTGTTTTCATGAGAACGGAGGCGCTTGATGGGCATCAGTATGGGCAGCTCTTCTCTCTGCCCCAGGAAACCGGAAGCTGGCCTTTGCCAGTGGATACCTGGTGTGTGTGTGCAGCTGCCGTCGTCACCCGGGATCCGTGTGCAGGGCAGGGTGATTGCCTGGAAGGGGCCCCTAGGGACTTGCTTGTTCTGTCGTGTTTGATGCCAGCCTGGTGCCCTCAGTGCTCAGCTGTGCCACCTGCGCCCTGGAGGCTGACGTGCACGGAGCAGGGGACGGAGGCTGCAGGAAGTAGCTTGGGCCATAGGACCGGGTGGTTTCTCCCCCACCGAGTCCTCTCTCCGCCCGTGGTCCTGGCCTGGGCACTGGCCCCAGGCTTGTGTTGGTCCCCAGTGGTGGAGCCCGCCAAGCGCCCGGCCCCTGGGAGTGAAAGGTGTGCTGGACGTATTATTGTGCATAACTGCGCTCAAAAATGGAAACGCAGTTAGCTTCCCGAGGGCCGGTGGCTGATGCTCGCTTTCAAAACACAAAACGTGTTCTACCCGATCTGAGAATTCACCACCTCCCGCAGCCATTGCGGAAAGCGCTGTTTGGACCGAGCGGTGCACCTGAGCTGGGAGCGTGGCGGTGGTGACTGGTGCCTGGCGTGGCGAAAGCAGCTGTCAGCGAGCCCATCTTCTCTCAGCCTTGCTCTTTGGGTTTTTTTTTTTTTTTTTTTTTTTTTGCTTTTTTTCCTTGTAGCTTCTTGTCATGGAGAGTCTCACTTGTTGCTGCTGCTAAGATGATTCTTCCTTCAGGCAGGCTTTTCGGGGTGAAATAAAGCACAGCTGTGATTTTCCTCCCTGCTCTCCTCTCCCCACCAGTATCTCCATCATTCATTCTCTGGTTTCCTGTGCTCCCGCTCAGCCATTGTGAACAGCCCGCCCAGCCGGCGAGATGCCAGATGCCATCAACTCTCTTTAGAAGTGGTTCTTTTTTTTTTTTTCTTTTCTTTTTGCTATTTCCTTGGGCCGCTCCCGCGGCATATGGAGGTTCCCAGGCTAGGGGTTGAATCGGAGCTGTAGCCACCGGCCTACGCCAGAGCCACAGCAACGCGGGATCCGAGCCGCGTCTGCAACCTACACCACAGCTCACGGCAACGCCGGATCGTTAACCCACTGAGCAAGGGCAGGGACCGAACCCGCAACCTCATGGTTCCTAGTCGGATTCGTTAACCACTGCGCCACGACGGGAACTCCTAGAAGTGGTTCTTAAAGCCCCCGGCTACCACCTGCTCCAACCCAAGCCTGTCAGGGTCCTGAAAGGTGGCGGTGGGGAAGGCCGGGGTGTCGGCTCCATCTGCAGCTCAGAGAGGTTATTCCGGCCAAGGTCGCGCTTGTCTTAGTGGTGGCTCTTCCACTAAACCTGCCTCCCGCCGTGGGCTCTGGCTGCGTTCCGTGCTGGTTCACGTGTGCAGAGCCTTTTCTGCAGCATGTCGACTCCCCGCCCCTCCCGGGCTGGCCCGTCCCATCCTCTGCCCTGGAGAAATCTAACCATTGTCACTTTTTTCCTGGCTGGCTTCCCCCCACTTTTTGCCTTTTGTTTTGTTTTCTTTTCTGGCTACCCCACAGCCTGCGGAGTTCCCGGGCCAGGGGTCAGATCTGAGCTGCAGCATGACCTTAGTTGCAGCTGTGGCAACGCTGGATCCGTAACCCACCCCCCCGTGCGGGGCCGGGGATGGAACCTGCGTCCCAGCGCTCCCACGACGCCACCCAGCCTGCTGTGCCACAGCGGGGTCTCCCGCCCTCCTCTTCTAGGCTCTGGCTTTCCGTTTAAAGACCGTCCCAGTTCTGTTCCACCCAGCTTCACCAGGCACACCCTTGCCTCTGGCCAGTCCTCTCTGGGCCTCCCGACTTCCCGTGGTCGCTGCCGAGTCCACGGCTGTGCCTGTATCGCCACTGCCCGTGGAACGGCTGCTTTCCCTTCCAACCGGTGGGAACTTACCCGTGAGATTCCGCTCCGTGTCCACGGCTTCCCGAGACCTAGATCACGGTTCTGGTCTGCGCCGACCCCCACCCCAGCTCCTCCCGATGGTGCCGGCCCGTCCGTCTGCATCAGAATGCTTGCCACACACCACGGAAGGGCCAGCGTCACCCTGGGTGCAGAGGCGGGAAAACGCACACAAACACACACACACACACACACACACTCACGAGTACTTCTGAGGCTGGCGGAAGGTATGAATACTGTGCTTTTTAGAGGAGTGGGTAAAGGTGGGCCTGTTTGTGCTGGTTCAGACTTAGGTCTCTGTCCAGTGGGAGACTGTTCCGTGTGGTGGTCGAGAGCTCGGATTCTGCAGCCGGGGGACTGTTGCCAGGAACCATTGTGTGGCCCGGGGTGGCTCTTAGCCTCTTGTTGCTCGGCTTCCTCATCGCAAAGACAGAGCTGATACAGCCCCTGCCCCGAGGGTTAACTGAGTGACGTGGGACGTGCTTTGGGGTGAGCCTGGGAGGCGCCAGGGAGTGTTGGCTGTTGTCACATCACCTCCAGTGCCATCTCCTGCACGAAGGACAGAAATCGCGAGGTCCCATCTCCCAGAGGGGCACGTCAGGTGCTTGGTTGACACTGGGGTCGGGGGAGCAGAGATATTCAGCCCCCCGGCTTCTCACTGCCTGTGCTTCAGAGCTGGTACTTCAGGGCCTTCCTACGCCTGGCACGGCGCTGTTGCAGAGGGACAGTGTCCGCAGGTGAAACAGCGGAGGATGGCCGTGTCAGAGTCCCCAGGACCACCCCTGGGACTGAGGGTTCACAGACGCAGCATCTCAGCATCCAGTTTGGCCGGGATTTATTACAGGAAAGGAGACAGAGCCAAGTCTGCCCAAGGGCAGAGTTCGGGGGAAGCCGGGCCCAAGCTCCTGCGGCCTCTCCCCGTGGTCACACCGCTGCGGGCTGTGACCCCGTGTGAGATGGTGTCTCCCTGGAGACCGTCTGAGACCGGGAGCCAGGACTTCCATTGGAGCCGGTCACGGGCCCCTCTGCCTGACACGGACCAGCCCCCAGGCTTGCAGAAGGAAGCAGGTGCCCAGCCTGAGCCACCCTGACCACGTGTGGGTCCCTTGAGCCAGGCTGGTGGGTCAGGGACCCGAGGGACAGCTCCTGAAACCCAGGGTCCCGGACCCCGCCCAGCCGACCCGCGAGGAAGCCTTTCCAAGGAGAGGGGCCCTGGGCTGCTGCGCGGCCTCCCGCGTGACGTGGGCACGTGCACAGCGGCAAGCTTTTTGAGTAAGGGGACTTTGAGGGGCAAAAAGGAAATCCTTCCCTTCTAGCATATTTGAAGCACTTCGCACAGGCGGTGGTGACATGACAGGAAATGCTGGGACATTCGAGGCCAGGAAATTGGGAGGAAAGGCCAATCCGAGTTTGGAAGAGCATTTTTGCCCTAAACCCTCCCATGGTTTCTGCACCTGCCTTTTGCCCCGGCCCTGCGACAGCCACAGCCCGCTGAGCGAGAGGTGGGACCACGTGCCTGTGACGAGAGGAGGGGCCCTGGGGTCACGGGGCCCCAGGTGACAGAGCCACAGGTGACCTGTGCCTTGGACGGCACGCCCCACAGGCGTGAAAACAAGGCTCAGGGTGGAGGCCCCTCCCGCTGTCCCCTCCCGCCCTGCCTTTATCGTACCCTCTCGGCATCACGCCCGCCCCACACTGAGCTGGGCAGGATTCTGCACGTGACTGCCAGGAGGCACCTGCAGGGGGGCTGCTGGTGTGCTTGCCGTCTGCACCCCTCATTGTAGACTCCCCGCTCCTGCCACCTCTCGCTGCGGTCACAACCTGCATTGAAGCACCCAAGGGACACGACTGGCCGGCCTGGTTGTTGTGTGTCCTCTCTGACCGGAGACGAGGTTCGTCTGCGCCAGACGCCTGGACCCTGACATCTTCCGCTCAAAGTTCCAACTGTTTCAGCTTCTGCCAGGCACGCATGCCCGAGAGGCAGAGCTCAGACTCTGGACCCGGCCGGCACGTTCAGTCCCAGCTTCCGAGCACAGACGAGGACGTGGTCCTCAGTTTCCTCATCTGTACAAGGGGAGAAGGGCACCCACTTCCTTAAAGGAACTACCGTACGTCACTGGTTTTGAATGCAATCCCCCCCCACCACCACCGGTACACAGGCATCTTACGGTCGATGCCCTGTCAGAGGTTAACTGGCAGCTTTTTCTTTCTCTCTGTTCAGTAGTGGTGCCTCCTAAAATCGATGGCATCATAGATCAGATAAAATACTATAAAAAGCACATAGCACTTAATGCTGGCAGGGACCTCGGCTGTTCCCGCTGTTATCAGCAGGGCTGCCCCTCCAGGAAGGAGACAGGCTGGCATTTGTTGTCTGTGTTGGGGCATCTAATTGTCAGAACTGACAGACAAAGATTCTCATCCCATGTCACGGCTGAGCACGGCGAGGCTTGGGACATCCAGGCCGCTCACCTGCCCTTGCAGAGCGAGGAGGGGGCAGACCCAGGAGGCTGCAGGCCACAACCACGGCCACCAGCTGCCTGCTTTGTATGGCCAGTGAGCTGTGAATGGTTTTTCCTTTTTTCTGCGGGTTGTCAAACATCAAACGAAGTTGAATATTTGGTGATGTTGAAAACTGCAAGAAACGTGAGTGTCCTTGGACTCGGCCCTGCCCACTCGATGATGTGCCTGCTGGTGGCTTTTGCACCGTGGTGCCAGCGTTTGGTGGTCCCAACAGAAACCGCGTGGCCCGCTGCACCTAAAACATTTGCTGTTTGGCTTTTTACGGGAAAAGCTGCTGACGCCTGGTCTGGTTCTTGGCCCGCTGGCCGGCGTCCGATGGAGAAGAGTCTTGTTTGTTTTTATCGTCCACGCCTGGCAGCCACTCGGTCAGCGGCGACTACGTCAAATTTCTGTCATCAGTCCCGAGAGTCCAGAGTAGCTCTTCAGTCGTGCAGGTAACCAGGGCTCCCGTAAACAGCGAAATAAAATGCCCCTCGGCTCAAGGAGGGGAAGCCAGTTACAGAGACTTTCCAGGACGCTTTTCCAAATAATTCGCACTTGTGTTGCAACATCTCTTACAGAGTAAATAAAAGAAGGCAGTTCCCGTAGCACGAGGCAGCTCTCCCGGGAGCCGAGGAAAGGGTGGAGTCCCAGGTAGGAGCTGTTCTCAGGAAATCAAACACTCAGTTCCAAGCCGTCAGCCTTGAAAGGCCCGCCGCGTGGCAGGACCGAGGCTCGGCGGTCAGGAGCCCCTTTGGCAAGTGGGAGGTGTCCGCGGTGTCCTGCTTTGAAGGCCCAGTTGGTTTTAAGGGGTCCATCAAGTCATTGACACGAACCCAGGACTGAGTCTCCCTCCGCAGTAAATGTGTATAAGGCAGACAGGCGTGGGCACCGCCAAGGCCACTGGGGAGCTCACTCAGCCTGGACTCAGGAAGGAACATCCTGTGTTTGCAGCTGCCGCAGGTCTGGACCAGCACAACAGCTGGTGCCCTGGGCAGCTCGCCCACCCGGACACAGCTTTCTCTCGGGCTCAGGGTCCCATGGAGAGAGCCACCTTCACAGCTGTACAGAGAAGGCATCATGAAATCAGAACCAAAGCCAGAGCGCCCTCACCCAACCCCTCCCTGGGAGGGCTGCACGCACCCCCTCTGTCCCGTAAGACGCAAGAGTTTCTCAGGGACCCACTCTGGACACTTCAGGACATGCTTAAGCATTTAAACTGTCTTAACAAATAATTTCCATTTAAGGCATTTCCCGAAAAAGCTTATTTCTGGAAAGATTGCCTGCACTCCTGGATGTGGTTGATAACCTTTGGTTTTGTAAAGGAAGTCAATGGAAACGTTTAAGAGAAAAATTCCCAGCCAAGGCAAACTTAAAAATGGAAGCTTAGGAGTTCCCTGGTGGCCTCATGGTTATAAGGACCTGGCATTGTTGCGGCTGTGGTGCAGCTTCCATCCCTGGTCTGGTAGGTAACAGCAGCATGCCCCAGGCAAGGCCAAAAAAAAAAAAAAAAAAGGAAGCATAGATTCCAGAGTGGTGAGGTTTGGTGGAGCCCCAGCAGTCCACGCTCTGAGTATTTCGTCCTCATCAGATTGGACCGATTTTCTTAGAATGTGCCTCTTTCTGCTAGAAGTGCGACAGAATTAATCGTGGTGACCGGGGCCTGAGTTTTTCTTTTTGTTTCCTCGCGAATCGGGGAGGTATACCTGTATGTGATGAGACGTTCACAAGAAAAAAAGTTGTGTTTAAAATCCGCTAAGAACCATTTCTTGTAGGGAAGCAGTATGGTTTCAACACACAGATGTTTCAAGTATGAAGCATTTCAACAGTTTTCAGGTTCAAATGCTTGTGTAGACTAGTCTGGGCCCCTCAAACTGTGGCCTCTAATTTTAAAGAATCTAAACAGAGGTTTACCCATCATTTCTATTTAGGCAAGTTATACAAAAACTTCTGGAAAACATTCATGACGTGGGCTATCTCTTTGAACAAGGGCTGCAGAGAGGCCCGGGGAGGTGACAGTGATTTCGAAGCCCTGGGCTACCGTCCTTGTTGTCTTGTTTTTGCTGTTCTGTTCTTTTTAATTAGGGCCCCTGCAGGGTGGGAAGCAGGGATTCGCATTTTTTGGGGGTTCTCTTTTGCCTGGACTGTCCCCCTCAGTCTTCAGAAGAGATTCTGGAAGGAGCCTGGAAAGGTGACCAGCGAGGCTCAATCATTCATGGGAATATTAAGAAGGAGGAGGTATTTTCTTACCCAAAGAAAAAAAAAAGTAAACTTCACACTTTCAGTGACAGAATTAGGTTAAAAATAGAGCATCTCTGGGAAAGACCACAGCATTTTAATTAGCTCATCTCTCGGAGCAGTTCTGATGTGTCAGCAGGTTGATCCCGGGGGCGGGGTGCCGGGGAAGCTGCACGCACGCTTTCCCAGGAGGTCTGAGTGAAACTAGGAGCCACGTGCAGCCCGGGCGCGGCTTTGCAGTGTGGAGGGTGCGGCCTCGTGTGCACGCGCGGTTCCCACGGCCGGCTCCCCTCCCGGCCCCCCGGTCCTGCGCCCCCTCTGTGGGCACCCTCCTGCAGAAGGCCCCCCTCGCAGGATTTGTTGGCACTTCCCTGCCATCCTTCAGACTACATGGCCCAACCTTGACTTTTTTCAGCTTCTAATCGCTCTGACCCACTTTCGGTTGCAACGTGGCCAATTTGACAGACATGAAGGCTCCTTTTTAAGCAGTGCTTCTGAGTCTTCTGAAGCTGTTTCGGGTCAGAGACCTTTGAGAATTTGATGAAAACGATGGATTCTTTCCCAGGAAAATGCGTATCGCGTACACACGCGCGTGCGTCCCGTCTAAAGTGCAGAAGATCCGCACACACCCCAGGCACATCCATGCACCCAGGCCGCAAGGACCAGCCCCGGTCAGGCGGGAGGGGCGAGGGCCCGGCGGGGGGCGGACGTGCGTCGCCGTCGCTGGAATTGGATGCAGGACGTGCTGCGGGTCCAGGGTTCCTGCCCGAGATGTGGGGTCTGGCAGGCACTTTGTCCCGATGAGCTAAGTAAGGGACTGATCTGATCCAAACCCTGTTTTCAGAAAATGCCTTTTGTCCAAAAGGAGGGAGGAAGTGGTTTTGCCCTCTGACCCCAGGAGGCCTCCCTCCCTTGCCCACCGCCCTCGGCCACCTTGACCCTGACCCTGACCCTGCTGGAGCCCCGGGAGGACCTGCTCTGAGCACCGGCCTCCCGGGCTGCCGGTGAAGAACGGGGAGCCGGGAGCTTCGGGATGAGGTGGGGACGGCCTAGCCGGACTGGGCGCTGGAGGAAACAGGGAGAAAGACACTGTGGCCACCGTGTCTTCAGCAGAAGGAGAAGTAGTTGCTCTTTTGAGTCTCATTTGAGGTCACGGGACACGGGGGCGGGGGGTGAGGGTTTCTGATCCTTTCATGGCACATGACTAACCTTTAACTGCAAACAAATAGCCGAGTGTCCCCGAGGTGGCAGCCCTGGGCCCAGCCCCCTCCCTGGGGGGAGGTGATGTGGCTGTTTTCCTCCAGGAGCTGCCCTGAGCCTGGGCCCTTAGGCCACGTGCCCGGTCCTGGCCCCTTTCTCAGCTCCGGCTGGGGTGGCCCCGGGCCCACACTGCCTCGTGGGGGTGAGGTGGCCTCAGAGCCGTCTGCGGGTGCTGCTGAGGCCTGGTCCTGGGGCTGCATGAGGCCAGCCTGCAGGTGGTGCCGTCGGGTCTGACTCGCTGATGCCTGAGATGACGGTGATAGAAACTGCTTCAGAGACGAGCGGCACCAGCCCGACCCCAAGCCCATCTCGAGTTGCTCATTTCTGGACTGTTTGCAGCATTTTCTCGGGGCAGCGTGCACGTTCTCTGAAGCTCTGCCCTCATCGGGAGTCGCGGGCTGGCTGGACGACAGCCACGCTTGCATGTGAGTGGGGGCTGCCCCTCTGCTCCTGCCGAGGCGCAAGCGCACCCCCCCATCCTCCTGGGGGGACAGTGGCCACGTCGAAAACCCCAGTGACCTTGAACCTTTGTGTTAGGGACGGAGTGGGAGACAGAGGCCCCTTGCTTCTCCTCAGTCCCCTCCCGTGGCTGGGATCCCTCAGCCCGAGGTCCACGGTGGCCTCTCGTGGGAACAGGCTCTGGGGCTGAGTGGTCAGCCTGGTGTTGGGGGCGGGGGGTTGCTTGGGGAGGGTCTGGGTGAGTTTGGGGGACTTGAGCAGTTGTGGGGCTCTATAGAAGGGTTTTTCTCGAGCACCAGCTAGTTGAGAAGTTAATCTTTAGACTTTGCCAGTGGTAATAATACCAGAGGTATTTGCCGAGTCAGGAGGGTACTAGACGGTCAACACACAGTCACCTGTCCCCACACAACGCCGTGAATTAACATTTTCCACCAGTTCGCTGAGGTTCCCAGAAGAATCCGGGATAAACACGTGCATTATAGGCCTGACGACTGTTTTTTTAATGTTTAAAAATTTTCTGGTAAAAAGTTGAACACGTGGCCCAACACTGTCTTGGAGTAGTATATCTTAAGGGGGATTATTCTGGAAAATTCATGGTGGATCGTTTCCATGGTGTAGGTTTCATCTGCCTTTCACGGTTCATCGTTTGCCAGAAATACCGTCAGGTAGAGAACCGGTGTCTGCAAGGCCGGGGTCCCGCCGGCTCCTCTGACTGCTGTATCCTCAGCTGGAAGAGGTGCTCGCCGGGGACCCAGCAGATGCCTAGTGACCACGGGGCCGATGGAGAAGCCCGTGTTTCAGGAGGTCCCCGTGCTTTCTCAAAGCATCGTGCCCTGTTCGGTCTTTGTTAGTTGAAGCATAGTTGATTGGCAATGTTTTGCTAATTTCCGCTGCAGACACATTCTTTTCCATACTCTTTTCCGTTCTGTTCTGTCTCAGGGTAGCGAATAGAGTTCCCTGTGCTGTGCAGGGGACCTTGCTGTTTGTCCATCCTGCACATGTACCCCTTTGCCTCTGCCACCCCCAGACTCGCAGTCCTTCTGCCCCGCCCCTCCCCCCGCAACTATAGGTCTGTTCTTTCCGTCCGAGGCCGGCTTCGGCCTCACGGGTAAGCGAGGCAATTTTGGTGTCTCCTGCGTTTTCCAGAACTCCCGATCTCATGGCCTCAAGTTGGGCCTGTCCCTTGGCTGCGCCTGGTAGGTGGCTGATGCCTGTTGGGGTCCGCTGCTCCCTGGCTCCCCCCCACGTCCCTGTCCTCTCAGAATTGTAAAGCCGGTGCCCCCCCCGCCAGGTGCCAGGGCAGGAGGGGCGGGGCGGTGGAGCCTGAGCAGAGGCCTGGGAGAAGCCCCCTTCTTCTCCCCAGGGTGGTTGGGTGGCAGTGCATGGTGGCTTCCTGCAGTGACCTTGCCCTGGGGGGTAGCAGGCAGGCCCCTCCCTCGGTGCCGGGGTGGTCGCGGGGTCCCATGCGGGGCCCGGGGCTTGCCACGCATTGAACCTGTGTCATCAAGGTGACTGAAGGCCAGGTGATGAGTGGGGCTGAGCCCAGGAGCCACGCTGCCTCTGGCCCTCCCCCCTCATCCTCTGCCTATGCCAGGGCATCACGCCTCCCTGAGAAGGAAGACTGCTGAACCCTGCATCCCGATTGGGCCCCGTCTGTGTTCTGTCTGTGCTGGTGGCCTGGCCCTGAGGACTGAGCCCCGCAGGCCCCTGCCAGCCGTGGGCCCTGATGTCACAGGGGCGAGCGCTACCTCTGTGTGGGTGAGGATGGCAGCCAAGCTGCAGGGAGAGGGAGAGGGAGAGGGAGAGGGAGTTGCCCCCCCCCCCCGGGGAAGTGCTCACGGGTTCTGTTCTCATTTGAAAGAACAGGAGCCAAAGTCACGAAAACACCTGCTGCTGCGTCTGAGTTCCAGGCAGTGGGGGGAGGGGGTTCTGGGGTGGGTGCAGGGCCCGTTCTGGGCCCAGCGCTGCAGGCCTGGCGGGAGTGGCTGAGCAGGAAGCCTGGTGCCAAGCCGCTCCCACGAGAATGCGGGTCAAACTTCAGCGCCCGGTCTGGGGCTGAGAGGCTGATTGGCTGAGCCATGTCATGTGCCACACGCACATGGATGGGGGGGCAGGAGGGGCCTCAAATTGTCCATTGGATGGTCCTGCAACGTCGGCTCCTCACGTCTCCTCTCCTGGCCGGTGGGGTCTGCACGTCCCGGGACCTGGTGCTGTCTTCTGCGCCTCACTCCCAGCAGCAAGACAGGTGGGGGCCTGGGGCTCTCCGCCCGGCCTCTCCCGCCTTCCTGGAAAGATGGGTCTGGGGGCTTTGCTGGGTCCTGAGTCCTGATCCCATGGAGCCTGGCTCCTCGGAGAGACCCCAGGAGGAACACAGCCCTGCCCGTCCAACAGCTGCTTGGGTCAGAAAAGGGTCTCCCCAGGAGATGTTTCCAGGGCTGATTAAAATATATACTCATGTTTTAAAGTATACTTGAAGATGATAATTTAAACAAATGTTTTGTTTTCTGCTAGAGTTTCACAGGGCCTTTAATTTGCTGCTGGGCCTGTGAGTCTCCAGAAAGGGGTGCGTGATGTTTGCGTCGTCCCCGTGGAGCTCTGCGTGCTAGCGTGTGGCGCTGCGGTCCTGGGGCCTGGATGCCTCCGAGCGCAGTGCCCCAGGCAGGGGCTGGCGTGCGCCTGGCGGCCGGCGTGGGAACTGGCTCGAATTCACTCCGCTTGCGTTCGCTGCCAGCGCCTTTGTTATCTGTTGTCGTGGCCTCGCGTTTCTTGCCCAATAACGAGATTCGACAGAAAGCTTTAGGAAACACACCTACCAGGTGTTTCTCTTGGATCCCGGAGGACTTGCTGCAGCCCGGGCGGTGCTTTGCAGAGAGGGCGCTTTCGAAGCAGAGTGGGTGTTGCTGACGTGGAAAGTTCTCCCAGGACACGGCCCAGCCCTGCCCTCCATGCATCGGGGGGTGGACGACTCAAACCCCAGAGTTTGGGAGATGGGGCCAATGACAGGTAGGGTCACCACCCCTTCCTCGGCCCGTGTGACCTCTCGGTCGTTGAGCTTCAGACATGGTGGCACACGGGTCCCCACCCGGCCATCAGGATGCCTTGGGGTGTCCAAGGCTGAGGTTAGAGGACAGGGTTCAGGATGACGCAGCCAATGGCCTAGCCTTGATGCATCCAGACTTTTTAAAAGATAAGAAAGGATGTCGGAACCTTCCAGGGCCTCCCAAAGGGGAGCTTCGGGTCCGAGCACCATCCGGTTCCATGTTTTGGTAGAAGGTGTGTTTGGTCGGGGGCGGGGGGGGGAGGTGGTGTTTGGTGAGAGGCAGCCCTGGGCCTCCTTGGGAGGGAAGCCCTGATCTAACTCACGCTGGTTCCGGCTGACGTCACTTGATGAGTTCCACGTGAGGCAAGTGCAAGATGCGTGTACCCGGGAAAGCCGTGAGCCACGGAGGTGCCGGCCTGGGTGCCGTCTGTGGCCTGGACGGAGGGCCCCCGGCCCCTCCCTCCGTGTCCGCCCACGCCTGGCTCTCAGCACCCTCTCCCTCTGTCCCAGGGAAGCCTGTGGCCCCGGTGAGAGGACACCCCCTGCGCCTCTGTCCTGTGTCCTCACAGAGGGCTCAGCTCAGTTCCCAAGGACCTGGGATGGCGTCTAGGCCTGGGTGGCAGTTGACGTGGGACTAGGAGACATGGAGGTGGCTGCGCAGAGCGAGACGGTCAGGGCCGACCTCGGGAGGTAGAAGTGACGCCCCCCCCCCCCGCCCCCCGCTGCAGCTGAGCTGGTGCCTGACATCTGACCATCAGGGCACAGTTCTCTATTTTAAGCCACACAGGATCCTTGCCCTGGCGGCCACACAGCAAGCCTCCGGAATCATTTCCACCTCATGGTGACCAAGTTTATCTGACTCCCTTGAAGGAGTGGACCGGGTGGGGTGGGCACAGGGCGGGGAGGCGCTCCAAAGGCAGACATGCCCACTTTCCATTTTGTTTTTTTTCTTTTTCAGAAGGGGATTTTTTTATTGTGGTAAAAGATACTGTGAAATTTACCATTTTAGCTATTTTAAAGTGTGCAATCCAGTAGCATTGAGTGGGTCACATTGTGGTACCACCGTCTGTCTGTCTCCGGAACGTGTGCCTCTTGCAGAACCCAAACGCCGTCCCGTTAAACTCTGATTCCCCGTCCCCCTCCCCGTCGTTCGAACCCCCGAGCCCCACCCTCCACTTCCTGGCTCTGTGAATGCGGTGACTTTAGGGGCCTCATGTGGGTGGAATCCTGCAGGCCCTGTCCTCGTATGACCGGCGTCACGTCCTCCAGGTCCATCCGTGTTGGGACACGTGTCAGGATTTCCCGTCTTTTCAAGGTTGAGCCGTGTCCCGTCGCCCGGCAGACCATGTTTTGTTTCTCCATCCACCCTCAGAGGGAATTCGGATCACGTCCCCCCTTTGGCTGCTATGACGCATACGCTGCTGTGCGCACGGGGGTACAGACACCCCTTCTCAGTCTCCGCTTTCGGTGATTCGGGGTCCATACCCAGAAGCGGGATTGCGGGGTCATACGGTAGTTCTGTGTCTTGAGCTTTTTGAGGACCCTCCGTCCCGTTGTCCCCGCACATGCGCGTGTTCCGTCCCCACGAGCAGAGCCGGGCTCCCCTCTCCGCGTCCGTGCCGTCCTCGGGGCTGTGACGGGGTCTCACGGAGTCTGGACGAGCGTGTTCCTGGGGGCGGCGAGCGTCTGCATCCCGCCTGTCGGCTCCGTCCGGCCTCCTTGGTGTCCATTTGTTTGAAACTTGCCCTCGGGTGGCTGTTCATGCCCGCGGGACCCACTGGGTGAGGAGGGTTGGAGGTGCCAGCACCAGGCGGCGGGCTCAGCAGCCTCCGCGTCCGCCCGGTGGTGGCGAGTCCTCCTCGAGGCGTGCATCCCGGGGCGTCCCGGCGCGAGACGGGTCTCAGTGCGTGTGTCCCTAACCCCCCTTCTCTGTGCCCATCCCGCTCTCAGTTGAAACGCCCTGGGAGTCCGGTTGTGGCCTGTCTGGTCTCTGACCCGTCTCTGTGACACCAAGTTAGTTTCCCTCTTGGCAGTTGTGTGACGGGACTTCCTGGCCTCCTGTCGTCCTGAATGACAGAGACACATGGGTGGGGGCAGCAAACGGGGTGTGGAACTGGCAGATGGTGGAGCCCTGCTTCAGAGGCGCCAGGGGGGCGGAGAGCAGGGCCACCCGAGCCGCGTGGCTCCTCCCTGTGGCCCTCTCCTCACGCAGCTGTGGCTCCTGGCCTTGTCACTGTGGCTGAAACAGGCCCTCCCAGGGACTTTGGATCCTGATAACAAGCCAACTCTGGCCTCTCCCGCACGGCTCTCTTTCCGGGAGTGAGCTGCTCTGCCAGGCCCCCTCCCAGCCCTTCCCCTCCTGCCACCCACAAGGCAGGACAGCGAGACCGACGTGCCCCCGGGCCCAGCTTCAGCGCTGCTTCCCCTGCGGAGCCCTCCCCAGGGCTCCCTCCCGCCTCCGCACACCACTTGTCTGGGCAGCTAGTCCCGTGCCTCCTGCCTCAGACGGTCGGCCCCCCGAGGCCCGCAGGCCGCTCCCTCGTCCTGGCTTCTCCTAGTGTAGCGTTTCTGCATGAGCCCTGCTGAGTGGGCAGACAGGGTGCGTGTATTTTGCACAGCTGTCCTTCTGTTTTCTGTGACTCATCGTTATTCAGTGTCTTCTCCGGGTCAAGAGTCGGACATGTGACTTTGAGTAAGAGCACAGTTCCTAGACTCAAGCTGCTTTTAATCTGGGAACCAGAAAGGGTGAGCCTGGATTTGTGTGTATGGCACACGCATTTAGATGTCTTTTGGATATTTAGAGGAAGCCAGCCCGGCCTGTGGAGTTCAGTCTTTGAAGCGGTTAAGATCTGTGGCCAGGGCAGGGCGTGGGAGCAGGGAAGACGACCCATCTGAGCCCGAGTCCCCTTCCTCATGTGGCTTGGTTGGGGGACGGTCCTGTGCCACCCCGGGCGCCCAGCCTGCCTTGACCTCAGAGTGCTGTCTGGATAATTATTAGCGCAGACTTCCTGAGGAGGCCGGAGCAAGTCCTCCAGCTGGTGTTTGCACTGGGGGGGGGTTACTGGGCTTTTGGCCTTTGCTTAAGGCGAGGGAGGGTTTGTTTGGTGTAAACAATGATAAATATTCCCCGGCCCCTAAATGCCGCTGGACCTTAGGGACTCGGGGCGTGTGATGTGGCCTGCAGCGCTCGCCCGCCTCTGGCTTTGTGTGCCTTTTGGTTGTGTCCTCCCCAGGCAGTGCGGCTGGGGTGACTGCTTGAAGACGGTGTGTTCGGGCTGCTGCAGCCCCAGGCCGACCACGGGGCTGGGAAGCAAAAAGCCTGGGCCTGTGCATGTCCTCGCGTCAATGACCAAAAGCCTTGAAGGTGCCTTTTTCCCATCTTAGAAATGGGCACAAGGCCCAGTGTCCTTAATTACAGGATCCGCGAGGGCTTACGGGGCAGTGCGTCTGGAAGGGCTCTGAAGGGCCCGGGTGTCACCGGCCCCGACTGTGATGGCTGCTGCCGTCACACCCCAGGCGGCCAAGCCGGGCTGGGCTCACCGCTGGGCCGGCGAGGACAAGAAAACACGGTTACAGCAAAGCTCCAGACCCGGGAAGCAGTGTCCTACGTGGAGGGGAGGGGGTCCTGGCCGCGGGTTCGGTTCTGAAATACACCCTCCGCCGCTGCTGCTGAAGCCTGGCCAGTGCCGCGGAGGCGCGGCTGCAGGGCCGTGCGTGGCGCCTGTGTTTTCGGAAGCGGACGAGGAAGTGGGCGACTGCCAGGTCCTCGTCTCCGTGGATTCCCTTGCTGGGCAGGCGCTGCTGACGCCAGGCCCGGTCTGGCTGGATTGGAGGCCCTGCTTGGCGATCCAGCCCCGTCAGCTGTTGGGCAGCTGACCGGTTCCTCCTGGATGTTCTGGGCGCCCGCAGGCCGCTCCCCAGGAGTGCGTGTGCCTGGTTTCTCGTGATCGTGGGAACTAGGGTTACCCATCTTCACCCCCACCTGCAGGCTCAGCCGCCAAGCGTTGTTAGAATGTCCAGCCCTCCCGGCCAGCAGCACCGCTCCCCCTGCCCCATCCCTGAACCCCTGTCACTCCTGTCACCCCGTGGCCCCCCTTCGCCCATCTGTACTCGTCCCCGAGCAGCGTCCCGAACGCCCTCTGGCACTGCTTTGCCTTTAAAAACTTTCAACAAGTGGAGTCCTATGTGCTTGGTGTTCTGAACGTCCCTTTTTTCTGCTTAAGCTCAGCGCTGCGCTTCGGAGGCTCGTCCACGTTTGGGCGGGAGGAGCGACCCGGGGCTGCATCGGCCCTGGTGGTCGGGTTTGCTCAGGACTGAACTGGGGTCTTAAGAAATAGCAAACAGGTGTAGTGGATGAGCCAGAAATAGCCTGTGCTTCTGTTTCCTCCGTGTTGAAATTTAATCTTGGGAGGCACGGGAGGGACAAGTCCTCTGCAGCCGGGGGCAGGGCTGTGGGGGCGTGGGGGTGCCCAGATCAAACCCCACCTGCAGCAGCCCGGACGGTAGCCTTGCTGGGCCTCTTCCTGCCCTCGCCCGCAGCCCCTGCCCCCTTTCTTCCTACAGACGGCGAGAAGGAAGGATGCCCTCTTGCCAGGAATAGCGGGTGAGGCACCGAAGAACAGCAGGCGTGTCTTGCTCTTCGTTTCCGTTTCAGGTCGCGGGCTTCTGACCGTGTGCGGGAGTTCACCTCTGTCCTCTAGATACTCTTACTTCTGATTTTCACTTTGAGGATGAGGGAACTGCTGGTAGTGGGGCCTCGATTCACCTTGTTTTATTCTCACAATGTCCAGGGGAAGAGATGCTGGCCCCAATTTGGGAGGGAGATGCCCTGTTTTGTTTGGGGAGGACAGTGACCCCCCCAGAGAGGGTGGGGGCCCGGAACCCACAGAAGGGTCTTGGAAACTCCGTGCTGCCCAGGTGCAGGCGCTGTTTTCTTTCCTTGCTGTTAAATTCGGTCATAGAAGCCTCGGTATTTTTCCAGTTTCCTATTTAAAGGAACAGGTGTGGCACAAAGCCCCCAGGTGTGCTGCGGTTTTAGGGGCAGCATCCCCGCTGTGCCCTCTGACCCCAGCGCGTTGCATCGAGGACGTCATTGCGTGTTCCCCGGAGAAGACGTTGCATCGTGAGACCCAGTCCCGCGGTGACCTGGCCCGGGCGCCTCCTCCCGTTGTGGACATTCGCTCATTACTTGATTGCTTGGTGGGAACCTAGTGACGGCGTGGACACTGAAGCCTGGGTGACCCGTCCAATGCCCCGTCTCCACCCTGACCCTCGTAACAGGGGCTCCTGCTGGAAAACAGAGCCGGTGTTCTGTTCATCTGCTGGCGGACAGGCCGTCCCTCACGTGGGACTGCTCGCTGGACGGAAGGACGTTGTCTGGCCACGGAGGCACGGGGTCTCCAGAGTGACCGTGGTGGCTGACCACACGGCCTCACATGATGGAGGCACAGACCAGAGGGGGTGGGGGTGGGGGTGAGCCTCGGGACCCTCTCGCTCCCGGCCCCACCCCCAAGTGAAGCCAGGAGAAGGGTCTCCAAGGGCCTTGCTTGCCAGCTTCCTGGCAGGTGTGCCTCTCCGATCAAGTTTACCGTCGAGGGTCTTGAGGGGAGGGTCTGTGCCGTCCGGGGCCCTGATTGCCTCTGGGGGAAGGACCTGGCCGTCCCCAGGCCGCGCGGTCCCCAGGCTGCGTGGTCTGTGTGTCTCTGGCCTGGATTTCTCCCCGAGCCTCTCATGCCGCTCCTGTGGCCGTGCCAGCCCCAGGGGGCAAATGCCGGTGATCCTCCTTGAAGTCCCCACAAGCTGTCCCAGGGGCCGAGGAGCTTTACCTCATCGGAAGGGTGCTTCCGCCACTTGTCACCGCGGGGGATTCATCAACCTGCCCCAGCCGTGGTGTTTTCCCCACCGACTTCCTAGAAAAAGCAAAGCAGGAGGCGTGAAAAACCACCACTAGGATGTGGGACCTCTGCCTGTGTCATGCCCAGGGCCAGGCTGGGGGCCTGGGAAACGTCCGCCCGTGGAGGAGCGGGTCTGGCTCTGCTGAGAAGGGCTGGGGGCTCCCAGAGTCGGGACCCTCAGGGCCCTTCATCCTGGAGGCAGAAGCCACAGGAGGTCAGCGCGTGACCTGTTTGGCGATTGGGAGACAAAAACCTCAGCAGCTCCGGTCTTCTGGTTGCAGGTGCACCTTTTTCCCAATGTTTGAATCTGCATGATCTTGTAAAGGGCTACAAACCCCCAAATCAGAGCAGCACTGGGTCTGACAGCCCGGCCTCTTCGTCGGGGACCACTGAGGCTGGATGGCAAGAGGTCTCAGGAGACCCAGGAGGGGTTAAACGGGTCTCCCATCAAGGAGGCTGAAACCGACAGCTGGGAGAGCTGGGGTCAGAGACCCCTCCTTATCAGGCTTCTGGGTGTGGCTGGGGGGCTCACAGGGCTTCTGGGTGGTGTTCGGGTATTAGAGAGCCAGGTGGGGACCCCTGCTCCGTGCCCCCTGCAGCTTCTGCCGCGACCTCTCCCGGAAGGCGGGGTGTGATCTCCTGAACGGCGGGGACGCCTGAGTCACTGCGGATCAAGCAGGACTTCGGCGAGACTGCGTGTCGCCTGACATCTTGTGGGTCCCGTCAATATTTGCACAGGAATTATGCCTTCATTTTTAAGGACGAGTTTGTTTTGTTTTGTTTTTCCCCACTGTACAGCAAGGGGATCAAGTTATCCTTACATGTGTACATTACAATTACATTTTTTCCCCACCCTTTCTTCTGTTGCAACATGAGTATCTAGACAAAGTTCTCAATGCTATTGAGCAGGATCTCCTTGTAAATCTATTCTAGGTTGTGTCTGATAAGCCCAAGCTCCCGATCCCTCCCACTCCCTCCCCCTCCCATCAGGCAGCCACAAGTCTCTTCTCCAAGTCCATGATTTTCTTTTCTGAGGAGATGTTCATTTGTGCTGGATATTAGATTCCAGTTATAAGTGATATCATATGGTATTTGTCTTTGTCTTTCTGGCTCATTTCACTCAGGATGAGATTCTCTAGTTCCATCCCTGTTGCTGCAAATGGCATGATGTCATTCTTTTTTATGGCTGAGTAGTATTCCA
Organism: Sus scrofa; assembly: GCF_054392235.1. Lineage (NCBI taxonomy): Eukaryota > Metazoa > Chordata > Mammalia > Artiodactyla > Suidae > Sus > Sus scrofa. The sequence continues at coordinate 2,084,694 of NC_139389.1, read as the reverse complement.
TTGTGTATATAGACCACATCTTCTGAATCCAGTCATCTATCGATGGACATTTGGGTTGTTTCCATGTCCTGGCTATTGTGAATAGTGCTGCAATGAACATGCGGGTGCACGTGTCTCTTTTAAGTAGAGCTTTGTCCGGATAGATGCCCAAGAGTGGGATTGTGGGGTCACATGGAAGTTCTATGGATAGATTTCTAAGGTATCTCCAGACTGTTCTCCATAGTGGCTGTACCAGTTTCCATTCCCACCAACAGTGCAGGAGGGTTCCCTTTTCTCCACAGCCCCTCCAGCACTTGTTATTTGTGGACTTATTAATGATGGCCATTCTGACTGGTGTGAGGTGGTATCTCATGGTAGTTTTGATTTGCATTTCTCTTATAATCAGTGATGTTGAGCATTTTTTCATGTGTTTGCTGGCCATCTGTATATCTTCTTTGGAGAAATGTCTATTCAGGTCTTTTGCCCATTTTTCCATTGATTGGTTGGCTTTTTTGCTGTTGGGTTGTATAAGTTGTTTATATATTCTAGAGATTAAGCCCTTGTCGGTTGCATCATTTGAAACTATTTTCTCCCATTCTGTAAGTTGTCTTTTTGTTTTCTTAAGGACGAGTTTTGCCCCTTCCTCAGCCGCCGAGTTCCGTGGACGCAAGGCTGATCTCCAGGGGCTGGTTCTGTTAGCGCAAGAAGGGGGGCACCTGCCGGAGGCCAGCACGCCCCGAGCCGGTCGCAGGTCCGACCCCAGCACCTCCAAATGTCGTTCAAGCTGAGCGTTTGCAGGATCCTTCTCGTGTCCGCCAAATCCCCGCTCAGGCTGACGGCAGAGGGGAGGTTTTGTTGAGACCAGCACGCTGCTCGTTTCCAGAACTCGAGGTCGGACACAATGGGAGTGTATGACGTGCGGAGCCAGGGGCACGAGTTCCAGGATTCGAGTGATGCCCACTGGAGGTTTCTTGTTTAAAGACGGAAAAACGAGAATGAGGTGGAGGCAAAGGTCAGAGCCTCAAGGAATGAAATCCTTAAAGCGGCTCTTCTTTAACCGTTGTTAAGCTGAAGCGTGGCGCTCTGTGTGTGTGTGGAGGGGGGGTGTATATGTATTCTTGTGTGTGGGGGGGGTGCATATGTATCTGAGTGAGTGGGGCATGTGTGTATGTGTGTACCTGTGTGCGGTGTGCATGTGTGTGACTCTCCCGTCAGACAGGAGGGCCACCCCCGCCCCTCTCCGTGGTCCCTGAGGCCTGGCTGGCCCTTCTCTGGGGTCGCCTACCTGCCCAGAATGGGGGAAACCAGGGGTGCTTTTTTTTTTTTTTTTTTTTTTGTATTCTTTTTTGCCTTTTCTAGGGCCGCTCCCGCGGCATATGGAGGTTCCCAGGCTAGGGGTCTAATCGGAGCTGTAGTCGCCGGCCTACACCACAGCCACAGCAGTGCAGGATATGAGCCGCGTCTGACCTACACCATAGCTCACAGCAATGCCGGATCCTCAACCCACTGGGCAAGGCCAGGGATTGAACCCGCAAGCTCATGGTTCCTAGTCAGATTTGTTAACCACTGCGCCACGATGGGGACTCTCTGCCTTTGTTGTGACTCGATTTCAGAGTCAAGCGCTGCCAGCTGGCCTTGAGCCCTGAGGTCCCTCCCTGCCCTCTCACTTGCCATGGCTGCAGGCACCAGGGCAACTCCGGTGCCCCTGCTGTGTGCAGCACTTGGGCAGGCCCTGGCACCACCGTCCTGGCTCCTGCTCGGGCGGGCACATCACTGAGAAGCCCTTAGGGTCTGGGTCTCAAGCTCAGTTTGCAAGGAAGCCCAGAGTCTCCTCAGATCCCGTTCTGGTTCCAGGTGGCACAAGCGCGGCCTCCCTGAGGCCAGCTGCCGCAGGCGGTGTGGGCAGGGCCAGAGGGGCTGCGGAGCCTTCAGAGTGGCTGGGGCAGCAGAGGGGAGACGGTTCTGGGGCTGGGCGGGAGGGGCGGCGGGAGCCAAAAGGCCCTTTATTTGGCCGCAACAACCTCCCGCTGCTTCTGACCGTGCAGACCGCACCTTGCTGGCCACGTCGTCCTGCAGAGCCCGGGGCTGGAGTTCAGCACCCACAGCCATCCCACCCCCGTGGCATCTTGCGATGTGTCTCTGCGGCATCAGGTTGCTCTTCCTTCGCCCTCCTCTGTCCGCCAGCCCGAGAGGCTGAAGCCCCGCCGCCTCCGTGTACTTGGATCACGCTGGACAAAGGCCCGCGGGCTGCAGGCTGGCAGGGAGCCAGCTGTCCCCTCACGCTGCCACTCGCCAATGTGCACCTCCCAAAAGCTGGGGCTGGAGTTCCCGTTGTGGCTCAGTGGTTAACAAATCCAACTAAGAACCATAAGATTACGGGTTCGATCCCTGCCCTTGCTCAGTGGGTTGACGATCTGGTATTGCCATGAGCTGTGGTGTAGGTCGCAGATGCAGCTCAGATCCCGCGTTGCTGTGGCTGTGGTGTAGGCCGGCAGCTTCAGCTCCGATTTGACTCCTAGCCTGGGAACCTCCATGTGCCATGGGTGCGGCCCAAGAAAATACAAAAAGAGAAAAAAAAAAGCCGGGGCCTCCTCGCCCTCCCTCTCTGCTGGGATTGTGTGCAGACACCCCAGCCTTGGCCTGTCTTCGCAGCCACTCCCGGGGAACGTCCCACCCACGGGGGCGCCTTGCATGCGTGTCAAGGGAAGTTTGTTCTCCTGGGCTTGGAGCTCCCCTGTGGAGGAGGAGGAGCGGCTCAGGACTTCGTTAGCAGAGGGCTGGTTTTTGAAAGCGTCCGTCCTTGTGTTCCACCGCCTGTGATGTGCCTCAGAAAGAGAAGAGCCTGACACGGTAAAACGCCCTTGGCCCTGCCCCCACACCCTCAGAAATCCCACTGTCGCCTCCCGTGTGTGACCTTAGCTCAGCCTCCTTAAGAAACCTGTTCTCATTAAAAAAAACCCGCTGTGCCCTTTAGTGACTTGCCCATAATTCTATTACAAGCGGAAGTAAAACAGAGCTATCCCAGTTCTGACAACCCGTTTGACGGATTGCTCAGCTAGTCCGGTCTGCACCAGTCAGAGCATCAGAGCACATGTCAGCAAAAATTTTTTCTGTAAAGGGCCAGAAATTCGGTCTTTGGGGGTGCGTGGCCATCGAGCTGTGCCAGGCCTGCGTGAGAGCAGCTCAGCCAGGCTGGGGCTGAGCGAGTGTGGCCGTGTTCCAGGAAAAGGCTTGCAGACTCTCCGGTTCCGATGTCACATACATTTCCCACAAGCGGTATTCTTCCTCTGGTTGTTTTGAACCATTTGGAAAACGTGAAAACCGTTTGCAGTTCATGGGCTGAATACAAATAGGTGGCAGGTTATTCAAAGCCAGGCAGCGGGTAGGACGAGGGCCCCGGGGTCACAGTTCTTGGAGTCCCCTGTGCACTTGCTTCTGAAGCCAGCTGAACCCTACCCTAAAGCAGCTTTTTAAAACCGCAGTTCAGGAGTTCCTCTTGTGGCTCAGTGGTTGCGAACCTGACTAGCATCCATGAGGTTGCATGTTCAATCCCTGGCCTCGCTCACTGGGTTAAGGATCTGGCGTTGCTGTGGCTGTGGTGTGGGCCGGCAGCTGCAGCTCCAATTCGCCCCCTAGCCTGGGAACCTCCATATGCCGTGAGTGTGGCCCTAAAAAGAGAAAAAAACAAAAACAAAAAGCACTGTTCACAACACAGTCGTGGGTTGCCAAGTCCTTTGAGGCTCCATCACAGCATCTTAAAAGGAGGGGAGCAGAATTTAGTGCAACCCACGTAACAAGGGTTGTTCTGTTTCATGCACCTGTTGGGGGGGGGCATGCGCACCTGTGTGCTGGGTCACGATGCTGTCGGATACTTGGAAAGAATTCTCTGTCAACAGTGGGCCTCCCCAGCCCTCGGACTTCCCCCGCCCAGGGCCACAGAGACTCAGAGCCAGTGGCGCCGATGTCAGCAGCAGGAGTGGACAGTGGGACACGGGGACGCCCCCCGTCCCAGAGCACAGGAGCCAGGGCCCTCAGCGTCCCTCTCTCCCCACGTCTGTAGACACAGCGAGACGCAAGCGAAGGCACCTGTCTGTCCTGCTGAGTCTTGAGTGTTTGGGGCACTGCCCGTCGAGCGCAGATGTCACTCGTTCACGGTTTGCTTATTCTGGGGGGTTCCGAGAATCCGTCCTCAGCCTCCTCCTCTGTCTCCCCAGACCCCACGATACCTGGAGTCTCGGTTGTGTATTCGGCGTCCTTTGCCAAACAGGAACCCCGTCCTGCGTGGGGAGAGAAGTGCTACCGTCTAGGCTGCTGAGAACAAGTCACGGCAGCCGTGGCTGCTGCCGGGCCGAGAGGAGGTGGGGGCCGGGGAAGGAAGGCTGATGTGGCACTAGAGTAACTCAGGGCCTGCGGGGAGGCCCTGTGGGTGCTCCATCACCTGGAGAAGCTTCCAGCAACACCAGGGGGGCTGCCCTGGGCTGTTGGCTTTGTGTGTTGGTGGGCAGCGTCGGCTGGGCAGGAGAGTCTTCCAGGAGGTGTTGATAGTGATTGGGGGGCGGGCTGGGGGAGGGAGAGACAGACCCTTAGGTTTCTGCCCTGGACCAGGGATAGAAGGTGGGGTGCCCCGGGGGGGGGAGGTGGGGATGGAAAGACGTCGGGGCCCCCACGGATGGGCCCTGTGCTTCTGGCTCCTGGACAGTCCTGGACGGCCACTGCTGCCCCTGAGTGGGACGCGGCTCTGGAGCTGCCCGGGGAAGGCTCGCCGTCTGCTGCCTCGTTGTGCTGGATGGTGTTTTTATGTTTTTCTTGTTTGCCCGGAGGGAGGAGTGTTTGTTCTGCTGAAGAGATAATGAAAGGTTAGCTTCTATGTCCAGGGCGGTGACGAGGCAGAGGTGAGGGTTGGGGGAGGGCGGCTCCTGGAGGTTGGTCGGGGGGGCGTCCCCCGCAGCGGCAGGGGCCCGACTCTGCGCGGGCGGAAGGGCCGAGCATCTCCTCCCAGTGACCTGGGGGACCGTGGACCGGATGAGCGGCCTGTTTAATGACTGGAGGTTTCGTGTCCTGTGAAATTCGGGAAGCAAGCCGAGAGCCAGTGGGGTTTTAAGTAATTCTGAAAAGGTGGGGAGGTACCACACCAGAACCCGAACCCTGGGCCTTTGGCTCATCCGTCAGCCACGCATTATGCTCTCGTCTCGTTTCCGAACTTCCACCAGTGTCTCTGTCTGTAGTGGGGGGCGTGTGCGGTGTGTCCTGACCCCAAACAGCCCCTCGGGTTCTGGGTCCAGGGACGCCAGGCTGGGTCTTGGAAGCCTCGGCATCTGTCCTGGGCATCAGCAAGGCCAGAATCTGCCCAGTGGGAGGCCTGGGAGAAGCAGAGGGCACTCCTGCCAGCGGCTTGCGGGAGACTGGAGGAGGGGAAGGTGGGGACCCCGCCGGAGCAGGAGCCACGGAGGTGGGGACAGTCAGGTCTGAGAGGGTCCGTGAAGAAGAAGCTTCCCGGACACACGGACTGAGTCCAAGCGGGGGGCCCCCAGCCCAGGGGTGGAGGGTGCATGTGACGTTAGCCGACCTAGGGGGTCAGGGTGGACTGTGGGGTGGGGCCGGGCGCAGGGAGTTTAGTTCCAGGTGTGCAGTAGAGGGTTTAGAGGCGGCTGAAGCGGGTCCACAAGGAGGCAGGGTGGGAACGGAGCAGGCGGGCAGCGTGGCGTCACCCACACACCGACGGGGCTGTACCGGCCCGAGGGGGAGAGCCCGTCCCTGAGTCTGAGCCGCTGGAGCAGGAGGAGTCCTGGTCCCAGACTGAAGCTCCCGCGAGTCGCAAGCGGAACGTTTTAAATGCTGACAGAGCAGCCGGCTCCACAACCTGATACCCGGGCAGATCTGTTTGCACAACAGAAGAAATGCATCGCGGGCTGGGCTCTGACCCAGGAGCGCCACCTCACCCCCCACGGACACCCAGACCCCACGTCTGTCCTGTAAGAGGCATCGTGTTCTTTCCTTGTCCCTTAAAAATGAGGCCTTTGCCTCTGAGAACGATTTTCGAGGGCGTGGAGTGGACTGTACGAAACTCCACCACACGTCCTTGCATTTGTATCTCTGTAGCCGCCGAGCATCTCTGGTGCTGCTCCCCAGGGGCTGGCAGGGGGGGCCACCAGACTCGAGGCTGTAACAGAGGTGACGCCACAGTGGCAGAGCACAGGGGTTCCCATTGTGGCTCAGTGGGTTAAGAATCAGACGAGCATCCATGAGGATGCAGGTTCCATCCCTGGCCTCGCTCAGTGGTTAAAGATCTGGCATGGCCGTGAGCTGTGGAGTAGGTCACAGAGGCAGCTTGGATGCTGCATTGCTGTGGCTACAGTGCAGGCCGGAAGCTGCAGCTCTGATTCAACTCCTAACTTGGGAACTTCCATAGGCTGCAGGTGCAGCCCCAATAAGAAAAAATAAAGAATAAAATAAAATGACAGCGTAGAGCATCCTAGTGAAGCCAGATGTCCTTTGCACTGGGACAGGGTGCATATTTATTGGAGGCTCAGCGGTGGACCTTTTGTCACGTATTTGATGACGAATAGCCATTTCCTTTGTATGAAGAAAGACTTGGTCAGTGAGGGGTCTACTTGTCTCCTGATATGACAATTTATGGAATGATTTACCTGGACCGGGACGGTGGCTGCCTCTGCCCAGCTCCCAAGCTGCCAAGAGCTGGCTTGTAGCCGTGGAGACAGGTTACTCCATTTCGAGGAGGCAGCAGATGGATCGTTTTAAGGACTCGTTTCTGCAGTTCTAAGAAGGAGTTTGTGCCAGCGGTCACTAACCTCAATCTGCTTGAAGTTTGAAAGCAGTTCTTTCAAGACGTGCTGTTCATCCCGCCCGGAAAAGCCTCTTTATGCATCATCCTGCGCAAAGGAATGAGCTTCCTGTGCCCTCAGTGGAACCCAGGTGTCCTCAAGCAGAGCTGAGCTGTCCAGGGAGCTCAGTGTAAGGTCGACCAAAAGGATGAGACCCGTGTGAAAAGCATAAAAGACTTTATTAGCGGGGTGCACTGCCGGGCTGACTCCTAGGGGAGGTCAGCCGTCGGGCTGTTGGAGGAGGGAGGTTATATGTGGGTGCCAGAAGCTGACTGGCCGTTTCTTAAGTAAAGAGGGTGAGCAAGGAACAGACGGGTCAGTTTGGGAGAGTTGGTGGGATATGAAAGAAGTTTAGACCTTCTCCTGGGGAGTGGGCTGGTCTTTAGGATTGGGTCCCATGACTTCGGGGAAGACTTAGTCAGGTCTTGGGCACGTCTCTCCAGGAGCAGGGCGAGAGCCTAAAGCCAAGTCTGGTTTTTCCCGGGACCAACCTAACATTCAGAACCCGTCCGTCTGGCCCCAGAGCCCAGGTTCCCTACCACGTGGTGCTGGATGCCACTGGTTCACCGTTGAACTTTCAGTAGCACGGTCCTTGGCCCAAGGGGACCACTAGGGGGCTTCCACCGTGTCTGTTGCATTTTCTTCACTAAAAAAGGAGGGAGTGGATAAGGTAGATGGAAAGATTGGAGCCGCGCATTGGGCACAGCGTCTCCATTGCTTCTTATACTTAGTCAATATCCTTGAAATATTTTTGTGATTTAAATAATTTTAAGGAGTTCCTGCTGTGGTGCAGCGGGATCAGCGATCTCTCTGGCATGCTGGGACACAGGTTCCATCCCCAGTGGGTTAAGGATCCGATGTTGTCGCAGCTGTGGTGTTAGGCCGCAACTGCAGCTCCGATTCAGCCCCTAACCTGGGAACTCCCACGTGCCGCAGGTGCAGCCCTGAAAAGAAAAAAAAAAATCTTCGGAATTAATGCATCAAGTAAAAGCCTCATTGAAGGAATAACTCCCTGAATGTTTGCAGGATGCGTGGACCTTCTCCCGCCGTCTGGTGCCTTCCACTTGCCCCTTTCCAGATGACAGTGCTTTGCTTCCTTCTCATGGGTGGGAGCTGCTCCTGGCTGCCCGACTGCCGCTCGTCCCCAGGGTCCTCCGTCAGTGTCATTATGTTGGGAAGCAGATGGACAATTCACGAGCAACCTACGGCCCTTAGACATTTGGCTGGTTGCTGAGTGTTTCATTAGGTCTCGGCAACCTGGAGTGGGCGCGCATGGATGCGCTCAGCTCGTTAAGGGCCGGCCCCCTTGACGGCCACGGACGTAGATGGAGCCTCGCTGAGGAGAGGTGGCCAATAGGAGCCTAAGCAGTGGGACCGTGTGTGTGAGTGTTGCTCGGCGGGACTCGGATCCGGTGACGGGCGTTTGAGTGACGGCTGAGCCCGGTGGGTGCACAGCCTGTGTGTGTTTCCAGGGTTGGGGCGGGGGGCGCCGGCTTTGGCCCGGGCCTGACCCACTGGGCTACAAGCTCAGGCATCACAGAGCTGGCGCGGCAGGTACAGCCCTGACCCCTGGAGAGAAGCATCGGACCCGGCCCCTGTGTTGGGGGGAGGGGAGGGGATGCCGCCGGGGCGGGGGCATTGGGGGAGGGGCCGTCTATTACCTGCAGTTACAGGTGTGTAGCATCTGTTTAGGAGCCCACATCTGGGCGGGGGTGGGGTGGGTGACAAAGGCTGGGTGACCTTGGGAGCGCCCTTAACAGGGCCTCAGAGCCGCACACTCCCTGACCTGACTCCTGTGTGGACGTGGACGGAGGCTCTGCCACCGAGGGGGCAGTGTCCTTTCCCGCCACGTGCAGGAAATGCGCAGGCAAACTCCACAGGAAGGAGAAGCAGTGAACCGCAGGACCCCAGAACCTGCCGCTGCAAGGACACCCCATGCCACTTGGGTCGGGAGGGGAACCCGTGCCACCCTCTGGCCGGGGTGAACTGTCACCCAGACCTGCCATTGGACCCCTTCCCAGTTGCCGGCCCGCCTGGCCCTTGGCCGGTGCTGTTACAGGTGCAATTCGGCACAAAGCAGCGCCGGTCTTGGTGGGGGAGGGGAGCTGGGTTTAAGCGCCACGTGCCACGTCGCGTTTGGCTTCTGTTTCTATTGTAATTTCCTTTTTTTTTTTTTTTTTTTTTTTTTTTTTTTTTTTTTTGTCTTTTTAGCTATTTCTTGGGCCGCTCCCGCGGCATATGGAGGTTCCTAGGCTAGGGGTCGAATCGGAGCTGTAGCCACCGGCCTACGCCAGAGCCACAGCAACGCGGGATCCCAGCCGCATCTGCAACCTACACCACAGCCCACGGCAACGCCGGATCGTTAACCCACTGAGCAAGGGCAGGGACCGAACCCGCAACCTCATGGTTCCTAGTGGGATTCGTTAACCACTGCGCCACGACGGGAACTCCTGTAATTTCCATTTTAAAACAAACTGAAAAACATCCAAGTGGGCGCTTCTCCGAGGCTGCGTGCGGAAAGGCCCAGAGCCCCAGGGGTGGGTGCTGACCCCACATTAGCTGCCCGCAACCTCCATGACCTTTCTTTACCCTTGGATGAAGCCAGCTGGTTGGCAGCGCGTGACAGACCCGGGCCCCAAGTCATGTTCGTGTGACCCAAACAGAGATTTGTTTTCTAACTGAATTTATTTATTTTTAATGATTTTTATTTTTTGCATTATAGCTGGTTTACATGTTCTGTCAGTTTTCTGCTGTACAGCAAGGTGACCCAGGCACGCACACATGTATACATTCTTTTTTCTCACATTATCAGGATCCACCATAAGTGACTAGACAGAGTTCCGAGCGCCATACAGCAGGATCTCATTGCTTATCCACTCCAAATGCCATGGTTTGCATCTATTAACCCCAGATGCCCAGTCCATCCCACACCCTCCCCCCTTGGCAACCACAAGCCTGTTCTCCAAGTCCGTGATTTTCTTTTTGTGGAAACATTCATTTGTGCTGTATATTAGATTCCAGATATAAATGATATCATATGGTATTTTTCTTTCTTTTTCTGACTTACTTCACTTGGCATGAGAGTCTCTTGTTCCATCCATGTTGCTGCAGATGGCATTAGTTTGTTCTTTTTTATGGCTGAGTCGTATTCCATTGTGTATCTATACCACGTCTTCTTAATCCATTCATCTGTTGATGGACATTTAAGTTATTTCCATATCTTGGCTCTTGTGAATAGTGCTGCCGCGAACATAAGGGTGCATGTGTCTTTTTCCAGGAAGGTTTTGTCCGGATATATGCCCAAGAGTGGGATTGCTGGGTCCTGTGGCAGTTCCATATTTAGTTTTCTGAGGTACTTCCTTACTGTTCTCCACAGTGGTTGTACCAATTTACATTCCCACCAACAGTGCAGGAGGGTTCCCTTTTCTCCACACTCTCTCAGGCATTTGTTATTTGTGGATTTACTCATGATGGCCATTCTGACAGGTGTGAGGTGGTACATCATAGCAGTTTTGATTTGCGTTTCTCTAATAATCAGTGATGTTGAGTGTCTTTTCATGCGCTTGTTGTCCATCTGTCTGTCTTCTTTGGAGAAATGTGTATTTGGCTCTTTTTGCCCATTTTTCAGTTGGGTTGTTGGTTTTTTTGCTGTTGAGTTGTATAAGTTTTTTTGTGTATTTTAGAGATGAAGCCCTTGTCAGTTGCATCATTTGAAACTATTTTCTCCCATTCTGTAAGTTGTCTTTTTGTTTTTTTGTTTTTTTTGTTTTTTAATGATTTCCTTTGCTGTGCAAAAGCTCATCAGTTTGATTTATTTTTGCTTTTATTTTTGTTGCTTTTGGAGTCTGACCTAAGAAAACATTGGTACGGTTCATGTCAGAGAATGTTTTGCCTCTGTTCTCTTCTAGGGGTTTGACGGTATCTTGTCTTATGTTTAAGTCTTTTTTTTTTTTTTAATTAGCATTAGTTAACTTTATTTATTTTAAATTAGCGTTGGTTAACTTTATTTTTTTTATTACTCAAATGAATTTATCACATCTGTCGTTGTATAATGATCATCACAGTCCATTTCACAGGATTTCCACCCCACAGCCCAAGCATATCCCCCCACCCCCCAAACTGTCTCCTCCAGAGAGCATAAGTTTTCCAATGTCTGTGAGTCAGCATCTGTTCTGCAAAGAAGTTTGGTCTGTCCTTTTTTCAGATTCCACATGTCAGTGAAAGCATTTGATGTTGGTGTCTCATGGTATGACTGACTTCACTTAGCATAATTTCTAGGTCCATCCAGGTTGCTAAAAATGCCGGTATTTCGTTCCTTTTAATGGCTGAGTAATATTCCACTGTATATATGTACCACCTCTTCTTGATCCACTCCACTGCCGATGGACGTTTAGGTTGTTTCCCTGTCTTGGCTATTGAGAAGAGTGCTGCAGTGAACATCGGAGGACATGTGTCTTTGCGAGTCGTGGTTTTCTCTGGATGGATGCCCAGGAGTGGGATTATGTTTAAGTCTTTAAGCCATTTTTAGTTTATTTTTGTGCACGGTGTGAGAGCGTGTGCTAGTTTCATTGATTTACATGTAGCTGTCCAGTTTTCCCAGCACCATTTGCTGAAAAGACTGTCTTTTTCCCATTTTATATTCTTGCCTCCTTTGTCAAAGATTAATTGACCACAGGTGTCTGGGTTTATTTCTGGGTTCTCTATTCTGTTCCTTTGGTCTGTCTGTCTGTTTTGGTACCAGTACCACACTGTCTGGATGACCGTGGCTTTGTAATGTTGCCTGAAGTCTGAGAGAGTTATGCCTCCTGCTTGGTTTTTATTCTCAGAATTGCTTTGGCAATCCTGGGTCTTTTATGTTTCCATATAAATTTTTGGATTGTTTTGTTGTAGTTCTGTGAAAAATGGCATGGGTAATTTGATAGGGATTGCATTGAATCGTAGATTGCTTTGGGTAGTATGGCCATTTTTACATGTTAATTTTTCTAACCCAGGAACATGGAATATTTTTCCATTTCTTGAATCCTCTTTAATTTCCTCGATTAATGTTTTATGGTTCTCAGCATATAAGTCTTTCACCTCCTTGGTCAGGTGTATTCCCAGGTATTTAATTTTTAGGGGTGTGATTTTAAAAGATATTTTATTTTTGTATGCCTTTTCTAATATTTCATTGTTGGTATACAGAAATGCAACCAATTTCTGAAGGTTAATCTTGTATCCTGCCACTTTGCTGAATTCATTGATCAGCTCGAGTCGTTTTTGTGTGGAGTCCTTAGGGTTTTCTATGTATAGTATCATGTCATCTGCATAGAGTGACAGTTTTACTCTTCTCTTCCAATTTGGATGCCTTTTATTTCTTTTGTTTGACTGATTGCTGTGGCTGGGACTTCCAATACTGTGTTGAATAACAGTGGTGGGAGTGGGCATCCTTGTCTTGTTCCAGATTTGAGTGGGAAGGCTTTCAGCTTTTCTCCATTGAGGATTATATTTGCTGTGAGTTTGTCATAAATGGCTTTGATTATGTTGAGGTATGTTCCCTCTCTACCCACTTTGGCAAGAGTGTTTATCATGAATGGATGTTGGACTTTGTAAAATGCTTTTTTTGCGCCTATTGAGATGATCATGTGGTTTTTGACTTTTCTTTTGTTAACGTGGTGGATGACGCTGATTGATTGGCATATGTTGAACCATCCTTGTGCACCTGGAATGAATGCCACTTGGTCATGCTGTATGGTCTTTTTTGATATGTTGTTGGATTCAGTTGGCTAAAATTTTGTTGAGAATTTTTGCATGTATATTCATCAAAGATACTGGCCTACAGTTTTCTTTTTTGGTGGTATCCTTGTCTGGTTTTGGAATTAGGGTGTTGGTGGCATCGTAGAATGTCTTTGGGAGTGTTCCTTCTTCTGCAACCTTTTGAAAAAGTTTAAGGAGGATGGGAATAAGTTCTTCTTTGTATGTTGGTAGAATTCACCCGTGAAGCCCCCTGGTCCTGGACTTTTATTTGTAGGGAGTGTTTTTACGACATACTCAATTTCATTTCTAGTGATCAGTCTGTTCAGTTGATCTGTTGCTTCTTGATTCAGTCTTGGCAGGCGGTACGTCTCTAGACAGCTGTCCATTTCTTCTAGGTTGTCAAATTTGTTGGCATGCAGTTCATAGTATTCTTTTATGGCTTTTGTATTTCTGAGGTGTCCATTGTGGTTTCTCCTTTTTCATTTTGAATTTAAAGGCCTTTAAACAGAGCAGACGCACGGTGAGTTGCCCACTTCTTACGCCAGGTGGGTCTTACAAGCATCTTACCTGCCTGGCATTCGACCCCACCAGCCCTGGTGGGCTTTCTCTGAGCTTCCTTTCATCTGAAATAGGTAGAGAGTTGAACTCTTTGCAACTCCAGGCCTCTGATGCTTCTGCCTGCCTTGCCCTTGGGGCTTTGGAAGAACTATTTTCTTCAGTGAGAAAAAAATAAACATGTCTGGTGCTGAGAAAAAGTAAGCATCTAGTCTCTGTCCACCTGCAGGCCCGCAGGTGTTCCAAGCTGTAGTGTGGCCCCTCATCTGTGTTACTTTAACCCGCAAGGGGGGCGTCAATACGGGGGCTCGGGTGAAGACGTGCGACGCTCTCCCCCTGGTGTTCCGGGCTGGGTCTCCAGGTGTGGGGCCCGAACCAGCAGCATCCACTTGGCCTGGAAACTTGTTAGAAATGGAGATTTGGGGACCCCGACCTAGACCCCCTGAATCCAGATCTCCAGAGCGAGGCCCAGAAATCTGCATTTTGTTATCTAAACCTCGGTTGTAATAAAATCGGGTCGTTAGGACCGAAGGCTGTTGTGCTGGTAAAGTCTGCTGCCGGGCTTGTTAACGCAGGTGGCTGGACCGACCCTCGGTGCGGATTCAGCAGGTCTGGAGAAGGCTCTAGAATTTGTGTTTCCTGTGGTTTTGGCCGGTCTGGGCCACACTTGAGAACTGCCCTGCAGAGACCCTGTCCCCATGTAGTGAGTCAGCAGGGAGAACTTGGCGGGGTCGGGGGTGAGATGGTGTAGGGATGGCTGGGGTTTGGGTTTTTCGTTTCTGGCTGCGCCCGTGGCATATGAAAGTTCCCAGGCCAGGGACCAAACCTGACCCGCAGCAGTGTCAATGCTGAATCCTTAACCATCAGGCCGCCAGGGAACTCAGGGATTGCGGTTTTGTATGTGGTGGTCGGACGGAGCTTCCTGACACATGACACTTGGGTGGAGACCTGCAGAAAGGGAGCAGGGAGCATGTGACACTCCGGGAAGGTGTTCCAGGCACAGGGGATGGACGGCCAGTGCAGCAAGGAGGCCAGTGGGCTGCAGTGGGGGGAGGGGGCGGAGAGCACGTGTGGCTTGAGTCACCGCGAAGGACCGCTTTGCTCTGAGCAAGGTGGGGCCGAAGGAGAGTGACACGACGTGCAAAAAGATCCATCACCTGCTGTGGTTGTGACGCTGCGGTGCTTCCTCTTCTGAACAGCCCTCACTGGGGAGAAGAGTTCTTCTTTACAAATGTAATTCAGAGGCGTTCCTGTTGTGGCCCAGTGGTTAACGAATCTGACTAGGAACCATGAGGTTGTGGGTTCGATCCCTGGCCTCGCTCCGTGGGTTAAGGATCCAGCGTTGCCGTGAGCTGTGATGTAGACCGGCGGCTACAGCTCCGATCAGACCCCTAGCCTGGGAACCTCCGTATGCCGTGGGAGTGGCCCTAGAAAAGGCAAAAAGACAAAAAGAAAAAAAAAATTCAGAGCTAAAAAATGCCCAGGAGTGAAATGCCTTTCCCGTTATCAGGCGTCACACAGGAAGGACCCTCAGAACCCGTGTCCACCTGTATTCCCTTTACCACAAAGCCGACTCCCGATTTGCTGACTGCTTGTCAAGCTCACAAAGTGCCGGCAGTGTTGAGGATGCTGATGAAGAGACGTGAGCCCTGGGTGACGTGTCCCCCCGCCTCTGCCCTGCTCCCCGATGTCTGGGAGCCGAGCGTCGCTGTCACCAGGCATTGCTGGGAACAACTGGGGATTGTCTGTCCCATCAGGCACCATCCTCTGAGACTGCAGGTCTGGAGCCCATGAGGCCCGGATTTGCTTGGGTGCATAATCTGAGGGTGCTGCCTGATTGGTCAGTAAGTGTGGTTTTTATCTGTAGAATGGGTGGTACCAGGGAGGGTGAGATTTGGAACTGGCACTGGAAACCGCGGTGGCGATTCCTAACACGTGCCCTTGACCCCAAATTCACCCGCTCGCCGTCTCCGCTCCTTCACTCAGCGGGAAAGTGCCCAGCGGACCGGAAGAGCGAGGGTTTCAGTGGACTCGCAGCTGTCCCGATGTGTCAGGTCACTTCTCTCCTTGGATTGCTCGCCTCTCATTAAGTCCTGAAAGCTGTGTTCATTTAAATGCTTAAGCGTGTAGTGCTGGACACGCGTTGTTTTTAAACAGGAGAGATGTCTGAGCAGAAACACTGGTTACCAAAATGTTCCTCTAGGAGAAATAAAGTGAGGAGCTCCCGCCATGGCTCAGTGGGTTAAGAACCCAACTAGGATCCACGAGGACTTGGGTTCGGTCCCTGGCCTCGCTCAGTGGGTTAAGGATCCGGTGTTGCTGTGAGCTGTGGTGTAGGTCGCAGATGCAGCTCAGATCCGGCCTTGCCATGGCTGTGCTGTAGGCGACAACCATAGCTCCAATTCGACCCTGAGCCTGGAAACTTCCATATACGGCAGGTGCTGCCCTTAAAAGCAAAAACAGAGAGAGAGAGATATATAAGCTGAGAGCAAGAAGGATTGTCTCGAGAGGCCACTGAGCTTTGTGGCTCGTCCTGTAGAACGGACAGTAGCTGGGCTTCGTGGGCATCTTTCCCCTGGTCATCCGCGCGAACACATGGACCGTGGTGGGCTCCTGAGTAAGACCCACTTCTGCATGTCCACTGATTGATCTCAGCCACCGGGTCCTTCCTTGTGTCCGTCGTGGAAATCTGAGAAGAGAGGAGCACGGGTAAAGCCACTGAGCTGGACAGGAAGGGTCCACCGTTAGGTCCTTCGTGTGACAGATCCCCGAGTCCTGCTGCGAGCAGGGCACCCGCCTGGGCTCCAAGGAAGGGCGGTGAGCAAAGCCGGGGAGGCCTGGCCTCCAGAGGCTTAGATTCTGGCGCCGCACCCTGGAGAGGCCGGACCCACCAGGGGCTCCGTTTAGAGCGAGCTCCTGCCTGCAGCCGAGGTGGGGGACGAACCAGAGGGGACGGGGCCCTGGCTTCCATGCCTGCCTTGTTTCTTCCTTAGCTGTGTGATCTTGGACAAGTCACTGACTCACTCTGAACCTCAGGGTCCCCTGGTGGAAAAGGAGCATTAGAGACAGTCCACGTGACAGAGTGTGCAGACGAGTGAGTTTCATGCATGAAGAGCGCCTGCTGGCGTGTGAGCCCCCAGAGAGCAGAGCTGTGCCTCTGCCCAGCGCCGGAGACCCGATGGGTAGCCCGACCCCTGCCTTGTGTGGTTCTGCGGTGGAGCGTGAACGTGTGTGTCTGGCAGACGCTGGAACCTGATTTGTGGGAAATATTTTAAGTTTCTGTATTTTTATTTTCATTTTCTCTAAGCGGAGACAGCTTTAACTGCCCCCTTAGGTTGGCAGGTCCTAAATTAGGAGGAGCAGGAAGTCTTCCTGGGGCCAAGGTGATAATAGCAGCCTTGCACAGTCACGCCCCCAGATGCTATTTGAGTCCCCACGCGGCTGTCGCGGGCACTCTTGCTATAATGAGGAGCTCCGCAGTCACATGGCAGAGGTCGGTCTATTTTCCAGGGTTCCGCCCCGGGCCTTGGCCAGGGCAGTAATTAGGCAGCGGCACATCCCTTTCCAGGCCAGCTGGCAAGAGGAGGGAGGTGGGCAGGTGGGGTGGGGGCCTGGCAGGGCCACTGAGCACAGCCCCCTTGTAGGGGGGAGGGAGGCGCAGAGCCAGGGCCCAGGTGGGCATCACCGGCGCCAAGGCCAGGCTGGAGGGAGCTAAGGCCTGATCTGGGGGTCTGCGCTGCCACCCCTTCCAAAACTGGGGGTCTGCGCTGTCACCCCTTCATCCGTGGCCTCCTTTGGGGGCAGTTTCTCTCCTAAGCACTTGGCTGATAACCGAGGAGGCTGGGAGGCGGGGGGAGCGGGCTCCGCTTGGAGGACTGGCCTCTGAGCAGCCCGTGTTCCTGACAGGGCTCCACAGGGACCTGGTGGCCCTGGTGCCCTGTCCCCAGCCTCGGAGTTTGCAGAGGTCACACAGAGGTCACACGCAGCAGTCGCAGTGGAGCCGGCTTCCGGTGATACCGCCCCGGACTCCCTCCCCCAGCTCCGGACCCTCCAGCTCCTCCATCCAGACCACGGGGCTGATTTCAGCCGCGTCTTCCCTGTGCCTTTACAGGAGGTGGGAGTGTTTCAGTTTGGTTCACCTGCATACAAAGCCCTTCGGGGCTGGTGTACAGGGTGTGGAATCTCCAAGCTGGATGGGACCTTGGAGGGATGGAGGATGACGGGATGGGGGATGGAGAGATGGGGGATGGAGAGATGGAGGGATGGAGAGATGGGGGATGGAAGATAAAGGATGGAGGGATGGGGGATGGAGGAGGGAGGGGTGGCTGGTCCCTTTTCAGATGGACACCCTCTCCCTGACCTTTTTGCTCCCAAAGAGAGAAAGAAGCCACCACGGCGTTTTCTCCTTACTGCAGAATCACAAAACCCTCTCTGAACTCTCAAGTCTCATTTGCGTGCCTTGACCCCTGGACTCCAGCCTTCTTCCTGGGGCCTGGGTGCCCTCGCTGGAGGACATCCAGGCTGCATGTCCCCACTGGTCCCCTCGCTGGAGGACATCTGGCCTCTGTGTCCCTATGGGTCCCCAGTACCGTTTGATGTCTGATCCCGGGAACCCAGCCAAGGGTCCCCCAGCCAGGGTTGAAGCATGCCTACCACCTTCCCAGGTTTCCCTTAGAGCCCCTGCAGCTCATGGCACCAGGGGGCAGGGCCAGGCTGGCCTGGGAGGAGAAGCAGGGCCAGAGGTGTCCCGAGAAGCACCCAGGAAGGCCAGGCGGCCGCCGGGCGGGCAGCTTCTGAGACGGAGTCCTGTGACCCCCTGTGGGTGTGAGCAGCTTGACCCGAGTCAAAGCTCAGCCAGAGAACAGAGCCAGGAGGAGACAGAAAGAGGTTTCCTGCCAGCGGGAGGCTCACACCCCAGGTGGCGGGGCCGGGGCAGGGGGCGGTGGAGGGGGGGTTAGGCGGGTCTGAGGTCCACAGGGCAGCCTCCTGAAGAGCAGGCTGGCCCTCGGGCAGGGGCGAAGCTGCACAGCAGGCAGGCGCTTTCCTCTTCACAGAAGCTCAGCTCTGGGGTTGGCCCTGCCCCAGATGACGCCAGGCCCACCTGGATGAGCTGGAATTGTCTCCTTCGCTGAGAGACAGCAGCCCCAGATTACTGGCAACACAGGCTGACCCTCCCCGGGCCTCTGTCACCCAAGGTCATGGATCTGGGTGGCACCAGACTCTTTTCCTCCAGGAAAATTGGAAGAATCTGACAGCTTCTGAGGAGCAGAGCTTCCCAGCGTCACAGCCGCCGAAACGGCGAAAGGGGCCTCGGGGCTGTTGGGGTCGGGCCCTTGTTTCTTCTCACGCCAGATGCCTCTGTGGAGTCTTAATTACATGCTATTTAATTCTCATAGTGTTCAGTCATTTCTCTGCTTATCAGCAACACATCAGGCTTGTCAGAATAGCTCATAAGCCTCTATTTTGGCGTTAGGGGAAATCCATTTTAACAGGGAGGTTTTTTGGTTTTTGTTTGTTTTTTCGACAACGGGAATTTTTGATGCAGTTTTCTTGGATTCGCTCCATTCTGTTTTTAGTGGGTGGATTGTTTCTAGATCTGGGAGAATCTCCATGACGTAGAATCTACGGAAAAGAGAGAGCGTTGACTTTCGTTCTAGGTTATTTATTTTTTTCAGTCTTTCAGAACAAACTTCAGTCCTACCCTGAAATTCAGCACATCAAATGAATCAGAAAGCGTTTAAATGAGACCAAAGAGTGACTTGGCAGTAATCACGTGGTGACATAGGGCAGTAACGCGTCACATCGTCACCTGGATAAGCTGACACGCGGCGTTCACCAGGTTCAGGCAGACTGCACGTTCAGTGCTCCCAGCAGCCCACTTTACAGATGGTGAAACTGAGGCACAGAATTCCTGGAGGACTGAACCAAGGTCACAGCTTATAAGTCTGGGGACAGAGTCTGAACCCAGGCCTCCTGGCTCCAGAGTCCAGGCTCTTAACCACAGCAGTGGAGCCATCCGTCGCTACGTCCGCTCTTGAGTCGCTTTTATGTTTGGCTCTATAAAGCGTCACCTAAGACGAAAGTTTTTATGACCCTTAATTGCTCTGCGTAATGAAGCCCGTAACGGAGAATAACTTGAGGTGGCCCCGCCGGCACAGAAAGTGGCTCTGAGCAGAATGGTGACACAGCTTACAGCCAGGCCTGCCACGGTGCAGCTGACACCTGCCCGGGGTGGCCTCTTCCACCCAGAACCCAGGTCCTCAGGGCCGGTGGCACTGGGGACACAGGCCCTGCTGGTGGCAGGTGTCCCCGGCTTTGGGGGCCAAGGCCAGGAGCACCACTGCCTGGAGTGGCCCTGTTGGCAGAGCTGGGGTCGGGCCTTCTCGGGAAGACCCCCGCCTGCGGTCCTCACCCGTGGCCGGCTGGGAGGCTGAGGTGTCCGTGTTCTCACTTGAGAAAAACTGATTTCTCATCACCCGGAAGGAACATGTGATTAATGGCAAACGCCAAGTGCCTGCGGTTCTTGCATAATTGCTTTTTTTCTTTTTTTTTAACATCCTTCCAGCCATCTTCGGAGCGTAGTTGATTTTAGGCAGTTCGGGATCAATTCCTGGTGAGTCAAAGCCAGAGGTCCTTGTCCTCGAGTGAGTGCCAGCCCCGCGTCCTCACACCAAAGTGCTGTTTTGCCACCGCCCCGCGGGATTGCGAAAATCCCTGTGTCTGTTGGAATGCTCCGTACTTTTCTGCCTGATGAGCAGAGCCAGGTCTCTGCAAGGGTTCCTAGCCTCACGGAGCCTGGAGCAACCGGGAAATGCTTTTACTTATTCAGCCTCGTAGACGCGTGTCTGGGACGCAGAACGTCCCTCCTGCTGCGGGTGATGCTTACGGTCGGCGGGGTGGGGGGTCACAGTGAGCCAGCCCTTCTCAGCAGGTCGTCTGGGGTCACCATCAAAGGCAGGTGCCAATCCTGCAGGGGTGGGCGGGGCCTGAGGCTCCGTCTCTAACAAGCCACCGGTCCATGGGGACACTTCTGCCAAGTAGCCAGGAGTTAGTGGATCGCTCAGGCCTTACAGAAAGGAGAGCTCCTCCATCACTGTCATGTCAACGTGACCCTGATGCAGGCAGCAGCCTCAGCGAGGGGCGAGGGAGAAGTCAGACCGTGGAGTCATTTCCTGGTCAGGGACTGATGCTCCTTGTCACCCCGGACCTAGCCCGGGTTTGGGAGGTCCCTGTGGTCCTGGGTGTGACAGCACAGAGTGTAGATTGACTGTGGGGGTTAGACGTCCCCAGGGGGTCCGTGGAGAAAGCTCAGCAGCTGCAGGTGTTTTCATTCTCACCGCATCACCGTTGAAGAGCCGGGGAGGGGAGGGGAGGACCGCCAGCCTCGTGGCGCCTGGCCAACCAGCGAACCAAGGGTGTCACCTCTCTGGCTGTGCTTACGGGTTGGTGACCTGCATGGCCAAGTGTCAGATTCTCTCATCCGGTCCTCAAGCCTGCGCCGAGCCTCAGAGCATCACGCCTGCCCTGGCTGCTGCCGAGGTCTGTCTCCATTGCAGCACATCCACCGCTTGTGCTTAATATGTGAACACTGCGCCCTGCACCTGTCAGTTTTTCTAAAAGGCCCTGATCTCTTTATTATTTTGAAGCACAGAGATGCCAGGTCTGGGCTGCCCACCTGAGCCCTGCCAGGAAGTAAGTCTCACACAAACCTGGCCTGGGCACTGCAAGGAACAGCGTCACGGAAATGGCCGGGATAGGCTGTTTGGTCCCATCTTCTGAATCAAATAGCAGAGGTTCTTGATCAGCAAGGCCAAATTTCTCTCAGTCTCTAGCTGTGACGAGGACTTGAGAGTGTGTGGCAGGGCAGGAATGGACACTCTGGGGACTTCATTCTCTCCCCGCAGGTGAGCTGCTGGCATCGCGCCCGATCCTTGTCAGCGCCAGTCCCACCCTTGCGGCCAAGCGCACTTTGCCTCTTCTCCCCTCTGATCTGCTGCAGCCTTGCAGCCTCCGACCTCTGCTCTGGCCTCCAGACAACCAGCAGATGGCCGGTAGCCCCTGATCCACGAACAGCCTCTGGGTACAGAGGCATCAGCAGCTTTCTCTCCTGAGGGTCTTTCTCCCTTGATAAATAATCAGGAGTTCCCATTTGTGGCTTACCAGGTTAAGAACCTGACTAGTATCGATGAGGATGCGGGTTCGATCTCTGGCCTTGCCCAGTGGGTTAAGGATCCGGCATTGCCATGAGCTGTGGTGTAGGTTGCAGATGCGACTCAGATCCCACGTTGCTGTGACTGTGGCGTAGGCTGGCAGCTACAGCTCCGATTTGACTCCTACCCTGGGAACCTCCGTATGCCGTAGGTGTGGCCCTAAAAAGACAGCACACAAAATAATAATAATAATAATTTTAGGAGTTCCCATTGTGGCTCAGCAGGTTAAGAACCCAACTAGTATCAATAAGGTTGTGGGTTCCATCTCTGGCCTCGCTCAGTTGGTTAAGGATCCGGTGTTGCTGTGAGCTGTGGTGTAGGTCACAGAAACAGCTCAGATCCCGCCTTGCCGTGATCCCGAGGGCATAGCCCTAGAAATAAAATTTTTAAAAAATTTATATATATTGTCTTTTTAGGGCTGCACCTGAGGTATATGGAGGTTCCCAGCCTAGGAGTTGAATCAGCGCTACAGCTGCCAGCCTACACCACAGCCACAGCAACGCTGCGCCTGCGACCTACACCACAGCTCGGTGAAATGCCGGATCCTTAACCCACTGAGCAGGGCCAGGGATCAAGCCTGCATCCTCATAGATCCTTGTGGGGTTCATTACCTCTGAGCCACCGCAGGAACTCCTCCCTGATAAATAATTTTAACTGCACTGTCTTTAAAAAGAAAAGCTTCAGGGTATACGGCAAGTTGTTGAATGTGGCGAATCGTAGTAACGAATGGACACAGTGCTCTGTAAGGGCAGATGCATGAAGCCCAGCTTCCCGTCCTGTTTCGAGGCGGCCCGTTATTACAGGACTGCAGGTGCGAAGCGTGTGCTGGTTGTCGCTTGGGTGCTGCAGTGTGGGGTTTGGTGACCGTCTTTTTCACTCAGGGTTAAGTTAAAGCATAGATTCTTGCACACAGGAGACATTTTTTTTTTTTTTTTGGTCTTTTTGTCTTGTTGTTGTTGTTGTTGTTGCTATTTCTTGGGCCACTCCCGCGGCATATGGAGGTTCCCAGGCTAGGGGTTGAATCGGAGCTGTAGCCACCAGCCTACGCCAGAGCCACAGCAACGCAGGATCCGAGCCGCGTCTGCAACCTACACCACAGCTCACGGCAACGCCGGATCCTTAACCCACTGAGCAAGGGCAGGGACCGAACCCGCAACCTCATGGTTCCTAGTCAGATTCGTTAACCACTGCGCCACGACGGGAACTCCCTGGGAGACATTTATTGATGGCAGACCCCGGTGTCTGGGGAGCTGTGACGGTGACTCGGACCTGTCCTCAGAGAGGGGCGGGGAGAGGTCTCAAGGCCCGCAGAATTCCAGGGGGCGCTTGGCGAGGTCGCCCCACGGATCCCGTCTGCTCCACGGTTTGGTTTCTGTCCTGCTCCGAAGACAGGCTGGGTGCGGCTGGTCTGGCCTGCTCCCACGCGTGGGCGGCTGGCCTGGAACTCCACGTTCCGGGGGTGCTGGGGCACAAGGAGGGGTGGTGAGGTGGGGGGAGTCGGCGGACGGACGTTCCCTCGCCCTGGGCAGAGGTGGGGAGGGTCCCTGGTCCAGCACCCGGGGAGCTCAGAGGCGCCTGGGGAGCAGAGGGCGTCGGGGCCGCGTGGGAGGCACAGACTCCACCGGGTTCTGGGCCAGGCTGCGTCCAGTTACTCTTCCACCACGACTCGCTCCTGGGCCGGCGGAGCCTCGGCGCGTCCCGCTCTAAGCACGAGCACCTCAGCCTGGACACAGCGTCTTGCCGTCCTCGGCGGGTTGGGGGGCGCGCTGGCCGGGCGCCCCTGCCCCTGGGCTCCCCGGATGCAGGGCCGGGCGCTGATGTCTCTCTCGTCCCTCCTGTGTTCCAGGAATCGAGCTGTGCCCCCCCGGGAAACGGTTCACGATCACGATGGTGGCGAGCTTCGTGGCCATGGCGGGCCAGTTCCTCATGCCCGGGCTGGCCGCCCTGTGCCGGGACTGGCAGGTGCTGCAGGCCCTCATCATCTGCCCCTTCCTGCTCATGCTGCTCTACTGGTCGTGAGTACCCTGCCCACCCTTGCCCCCCGGTCCCCAGACTGGCCGCCAGTCTCAGCTTGTGGCTTTTCAGGGGAGTTTTGCCTCTCTTTTTTAAAATTTCCTTTTCTAAGCGTTTTATCTCGGGACATGTTCTAACATATGCACAAAAGCAGATGGGGGGTGGCGGGAGCTCCAGGCGCCCTGGCCCCGCTCAGGGACGTGCCCTCCGTCATCAGGCTGGACCCCGGCTCGCTGGGTGTTCTGACATGACTTTAACGAATGGGTTTTCGAAGCGTGGGGTCTCGTACTAGGAGGGGAGATGTTGGGAGACGTTGGGCAGGGATTTAGCAGAGCCCCCACCTCCTCTAGGTTAGGGATGGACCAATGGGACCGACTCTGTTTCTGCAAATAGTGTTACTAGAACACAGCTGTGCTCACATGCTGACACACGTATCATCCATGCCCACTCGTCCCACCTCGGCAGAGTTGAGCAGGTGTCGCCAAGACAGCGTGGCCCCACAGAGCCAAAAGCATGTCCTCGTGGTCCTTTACAGAGGGGGTCTGTCCAGCCTGCTCTGACGAGCCCAGTGTGTCACTGTTCGGTTTTGGCTTGCTGACTTCAGGGACAAAAGCGCTGAACACACTGGCCCGGGGGTATGACCCGGCCAGTTAGATGCTTATAGGCTTCTCAGGGGATTCCTGTTGAGCCGGGTTGAAAACTACCGCTCTCGGATAGAGGGGCATGTACCCCCCAGAAGTGAGCATTGTGCGCTTTCCATAAGTAGCTCTTCTCTTTCTCCCCCGCCCCCATGCCGAAGTCTCCCTTGACCCACAGGTACGAGATATCGGAGACTAAGTTTTACTCACTACGCTGTATTCCTGTTTTTGAGCCACTGATGAAAGACAAGTTTCTGGCAAGAAGTCATTTGGGTCTTAGCTTTAAGTGTTCCCTACAATGGAGCCGGCCATTCACTAGGCGTTTTTCCTAAGATGCTGGGGGGGGGGGCAGGGAAAGCTGCTCCCTTTCAGCTCCATAGCTGGCCCCACCCCCCACCCAGCAGGAGAGTCACTGAGTGTAGGGCAGGTGGCTTTTCCTCAAGAGCCCAGTTCTTGGAGTTCCCCTCGTGGCACAGAAGAAATGAATCCGACTAGGAACCATGAGGCTGTGGGTTCAATCCCTGGCCTCACTCCATGGGTTAAGGATCCAGTGTTGCCGTGAGCTGTGGTGTAGGTCGCAGACGTGGCCTGGATCTGGTGTTGCTATGGCTGTGGTGTAGACCGGCAGCTCCAGCTCCGATTCGACCCCTAGTCTGGGAACCTCTATATGCCGTGGGTGTGGCCCTAAAAAGACAAAAAAAAAAAAGCCCAGTTCTTGCTCCGATGTCCTCTGAGCCTTGGCAGCAGTGGGGAGGCTGCAAAGGCCCCCTGCCCAGAGGCTGCCCTGAGGCAACAGCCACCAAAACTGCTCCCACCCAGTGCCCCCACCAGCCTCCCTTGTCCCAGAGGTCTTGCTCCTCGGCCCCTCCCACAGGGGCCTGTGGGTTTGGGGACCCCCCCCTCCCTCCAGCAGGGAAAGGGGCAGAGAGAAAATTCAGTCCCCAGAGCAGGACGGTGGGCAGCATTTCCTTTGTCACCCGAGGAGGCCCCTCCGGAACCTGCCCCCGCTGCCCCAGAGCCAAGCAGAGCTTGGCTGGGAGTTGAGGGCACTTCTTATTGAACACGTGCCTGTAGCGTGTCCACGCCGGACACAAATGGCCAGCACTGTACAAATGAGAGATCATTCAGGCTGGGCATTTCACGGCCCCGTTGTACAGATGACAAAACTGAGGACACCCAGCTGGCCCCCAAGCCCGGGCTGTGCTGTCTCCCGCCTTCCCCGAGCCCCCGTCCCTCGTCCCTGCTTCCCTGAGCACCTAGAGGTGCCCGCTGCCCTGGCGCACCTGCTCTGCAGACAGGCACCCCCTACTTCCTGCCCTCCAAGGGCACAGCCTGCTGGAGACTCACAGACCAGTAAAGACCGTCTGCCTGCCCTCTATCCCCTCCCAGGCCGCAGGGCTCTGCCCAGGCTCTGTCCCCACCTGTCCCAAGGAAGAGGCCACCTGACAGGGAGAAACGGCAGAGAAGGGTCTGGTGCAGAGGTCTGGGCCTGGCCCACGTGGGAAAGCACTAGGGGTTTTGTTCATCTTATTTTTGTGTTTTAAATTTTAAAAATATGTCAAGGTTTAATGAGAGGCAAGGTAAAGCTGTTCATTTATTTAAATACGTTCTGAAACCTGAAAACAAAATTCTTTTGTACACACACATGTACATATAAAAGGTCCTGGCGCAGAGGGCGGCGGGGCCTCGACGCGTGCCGTGTGTGCAGGCGGACCAGGGCGTGGCGTCCGGAGGCGCACCGTCTGGGGTTGCCCCACTCCCCCCGCCCACGGGCCTGCCGTGGTTGGCGTCACTGTCACACGCTCTTCATTCGAGGGGGTGGTGGCGGTGGAGGCGCCTGCCTGGCGCGTCAGGCCTGCACGCGCGCTCGAGACGCCAGCTGCCGTTCTTGGTTCTGTGTCACCCCCTCGAGTGTGGAAGCCCGGGTGTAACGGGGGATCGATCGTGGGGAGAGCGGTGTCCCGCCTTGGCCTGAGGCCGTGAGCGGCTCCAGGGGGGTCTGGCTTTTAAAGGCTGCCAAGCGGCCTCTCTGATGACGACCCTTCCCCACCTCTGCTGCGGCTGGAAGCTTGTCACCCTGAGGGCTCTGTGGCTGGACGGATGAGCTGGCCTCTGGGAGCAGGCAGCCGGCCCGGCCCGTGGTCCGGTGACAAAATGGCAGAAGTCACTCTTCCCCAAGAGTACGTGCTCATGGCATGCGCCGCGGGTGCCGGCAGCAGGCTCGGGGCTTTGGAGTAACCCTGGGGAGCAGGTGCGTTAACAGGGCCACAACCAAAGCATACAACGCAGAGTCCCCGGGACTCAGGGTCGGCTCAGGAGCACAAAGGCAAAGGGTGGGGACTGGGGACCTTCTGGTCCAGGTGGGGGCTGGGCGGACGGCGAGCAGCAGACACACAGATGCTGGATAAGAGGTGGCATTAACCAGCTACAGACGGAGCCGACTCTGGCAGGAAAGGAGATCCTGGGGCCCTGACGCAGCGGTGACATGGAGGCCACCACTGGGCGTCTGGCCTGGGGCTGAGATCACAGGCCCCTGTGCACTTAGCACTGAGCCCAGGTGAAGCTGGGCTCAGCGTCCGTGATGAGAGGTCTGGACCGGCCCTGCCGAGCACAGGGACCCAGGTCCCAAGCCAGCCGACCGTCCCGAGGCTGAGGCAACAAGGACTCTCCCTAGGACGCTGGCGCCTTGACGTCTGCACCAACCTCCCTCCCGGGCCCAGACACTGACCAGAGGACCGGGGACGCTCGCTGGACCCTCAGGGTCAGAAATGAAACCTCCGTGGGGAATCGCTGGAGCCGAGAGTCGCGTGGAAGAACAGTGTCACCGGAGCTGAGCTCACAGAGCCCAGGGGGCCCGTCAGCAAGGCCAGCAACTGAAACTCGGGAGCCGGCGCCTCCAGAACCCCGTGACAGTGACCTGAGGGAGAAGCTGGCCCGATCGGCACACTGAGCAGCGCTCTGGAGGGGCTGGCCGGCGCCCGAAAGGGCTGTCACGGGCAGAGTCCTTTGGTCCCTCCAGGAACTTGCTCGCCCTGGGAGAAGCATCTTCCTTCCCAGAAACATCCGAAAATAACAGAAAACAGAAAAGCATGAGTAATACACAGCCTGGGGCAGCCCAGGGTCACAGAATGCTCTGGAATGAAGTGAGCGTGGGGCTGGAGAAGCACTGGGAGAGGAACAGGCGCCTGGGGCTGGGACAGGGCCGGGCGGGGGTGCAGCGCTGCAGGTGGACGGTGGTGACGGGGAGGAAGTGACGTGTGGACCATTTGGGGCACGTGCAGCCGAGAGAGGAGATTAACGACCTTGCGGGAGCTGCCGGGAGGCTCAGACCCGCTTCCAGGCCCCGCCAGCTGTGGGTAAAGGAAGCGCTTCAGAAGCTGAGGGAGGAAACACGGGGAGGAGGGATTCGGGGAGGTGACAGAGCGTCCCTGCCACTGTCCCAAAATGCCGGCGCTGTCACCTGCTGCCGAGCATCACTGCAGGTGCTGAGTACCTGCGAGGGTCTACCAGAGTGAGCACGTCCGCTCTGGGCCTGGCAGGTGCTGGGGGAGTGGTGACGCCACTTCAGCAAGGTCCCCATGGAGAGCTCTCAGGCCAACAGAGCAGCCACCCTTCTTCACTCAGCATCTGCCAGGTGCCGGGCACCACTGCCCCACGCACACACCCCTGCCTTGTGGAGCAACCGGCCAAGGAGGGGAGCCGCGTGGGCTCCCTCGCTGCAGGTGCTCTGTAGACTGTGCCGACTTGAACACGTCTGAAGGTTTTAGAGACACCCTTTGTCTGAGATCGGCTGCAGGCTTCTGCGTTTGAGGCGCTGCGCTAACCTGACACTCTTGGATTGGATCCGAGCAGGTGGGCTTATTCCTGCTTGTAGCTGGAGAAACTGGGGCATCCAGAAGTTGCACCAAAAACACTCACAAGTCTGGAAAGTCCTTGAAGTCTGGACTCTGAATGTCCGCGGTCTCCAGGTGCAGCCCCTGGACCAGCCGCTTCTCCACCTCCTGGGAAGTTGTTGGCAACGCGGATTCTCAGCCCCCCCCGGCCCAGCCCGTCAGAACATCTGTGGGTGGTCTCAGCCCCCACGGGATGCTAATGACGGCTGAGCTCCAGAGGGGCTGCCGAGCTCCAGAGGGGCTGCCATGCCCCAGGATGCCCGTCAAGGAGTGAAAGCAGACATCCTGCTTACGGGGTGAGGGGCCGGACCACTTCCAACGAAGATGGTGTCACAGTGAACGAGGAGATGGGAGCCGGCGACGGGGACCCCACCCCTCTTCACAAAAGACGTTCTCGGTCCTGGGAGGACATGGAGCAGACGCCGTCCTGGAGGGTCCGTGAGATGGCCCCCAAGACACGTGTCCCCAGTGAGACATGGCAGGTGGCAGAAGATGTAGGTATTCCTGGAACTGATGGAAGGAGGCAGTCAAAGCTCAGTCCCGGGTCTAAGGGCTTGATCAAAACAGTACATCTCGGAGTCCTTGACCGTGGCCTGCGGTGCCCCCCCCCCCACCCGCTGCTCTGCGAGCCCCTCCGCCCCACGGGGAGCCTGTGCACGAGGCTTTCCCCCGCGCTCCCCCAGATGCACCAGCACGTCCCCGGGTGGGACAGGGTTGCGCCTGCCACTCGCCTGGCGCGTGTCTTGCACAAACTGACTCGAGGCGGCGTGTGAAGCGGGGGGAGTCACTAACCGAGTGATGCTGGCAGGCAGCGTGCATGCCAGAGCCGAGCCGGAGGGCGAGGCGCTGGGGAAAGAACAGCGTGGGGGATGCTGAGGAAATCGGAGGAGGATGGCACCGCGCTGGTGACACTGGGAACGGGCGCCCCGACCCCGAGGACCCTGGAGCCGACTCGGGACTGAGGCGTCGAGAGCAGTGAGCCTGCACAGGAAAGCTGTGTGCCCACAGCCGTTTCGATTCTTCAGCGCTTCAAGAAACAGGCCACTGTAAAGTGTGTACGGGGGTCTCGGGTTAGATCAGTAACCAGGGGAAACATCACTAACCGTTCCAGTGAGGGTGTGATTCTAAACATCTCTGGGCCCTTTAAAATATCCTCAGAAATAGTCTGGCCAGAATAGCACTAGTGTTTAGCCTTTCTGGAGGGCTTGCTCCACGTCGGATGCTGTCTGGCACCTTCTGT
This sequence comes from Sus scrofa, assembly GCF_054392235.1. Lineage (NCBI taxonomy): Eukaryota > Metazoa > Chordata > Mammalia > Artiodactyla > Suidae > Sus > Sus scrofa. The sequence continues at coordinate 2,055,591 of NC_139389.1, read as the reverse complement.
GACTCAGACCCTCAAGCAGGTGCTGGGACATATGGAGAAAGCCAGGCACAGAGGGACGGGGAGGCGGGGGGCTTGCTTACAGCCCCGCCTTGGACGGGGACCATCTGTATCTTCATCCAGCCACCGTCTCTGCGTCCTGCCCGCAGGCCAGACAGCCTTTCTCCATCTGAAGCAGCTTTCTTTCAAAGGGGGGCATGGTAACATCATGCAAACAGGTGAAACCCGGGCCGTGGGGTTCCCGATACGGCAGGAGCGAAACCGGATTCCACGCCACCATCTGCCACGGTTGGGCCTCCCAGGGCGGTGTTCACTCGTGGGAACGTGGAAAGGCGAATCGTAAAACACATGAGCATCTGGGAGCGTGAATAAATCTGCATGAATTATTCATGCACGTTATCAGGTGGTTAACTTGGGGAGCCTTTTAGGAAACTTTGAGCAAAAACAATTTTTTTCGTCAAATTGTGTTCACCTCCGACTTCTCCGGGTGGAGGGGGGGGTTAGTCATGCCGCCAAGGCAAACGTAGAAGTGAATAGACAGGCCCCAGAATCAACCCCAGAATCGAGTGAGCAGTTGAAAGTGGGATCCGAAGGCTCTCGAAATTGGTGTTGGGGGATCTGCTGATGGCGTGGAGTTTGGGGAGCCCTTGGGCCAGAGGCTGCCCGAGCCGGCCCTTGTGACCATGCAGATTGTGTGAAACTGTAGAAGCCCTGGGGTCAAGCCAACCTACTCCAGGGAGAGGGAGGTGCCACCAGGGGGTCTGGCCTCTGCTGTAAAGTCCTGCGACAGTGACCCTGGAGCCGCGCTGCTGTCCCCCAGTCCTTGTGCCTGGCGTGTGCCCCGGCGTTCCATCCCACTGCTGCCACACCCCAGGAAGCTGGGGTCACTCGAGGCCAGCTTGAAGGTCTCTGAGCCTGGAGCCCTGGCAGAGCCCAGGCAGCCAGCGTGTGTGTGCGTGTAACCGCGTGCGTGTAAGTGCGTACACGCGTGTGTACGTGGGAATGATAGGGTCGAGGTGTTGGCAGCTGGCGGAAATCAGGGAAATGGCCCGCTGGCGGCAGGTGTCCAGCGAGCGCGGCTGAGCGCCCGCTGGCAGCAGGTGTACCTCCGAGTGGACAGATCCAGAGCAAGAGGCCGGGTCCCCGGCCCCGTGGATTGGCCTTCGGGTCTCTGGCAAAGTGCACATCTGGTGACACGAGAGGGGGTCCAGGACGGGAGGCGGGGGTGCCTCGCTTGTCGTCGAGACTGTTTCTTTGGAGTTGGGAGAGCTGAGCCCCAAGGCCGCCTTCCGGGGCCAGAGCCGGGTCTCAGGTCAGGGCGGAGCAGCGGGGGCCGAGCTGAGGATGAGCTGTCTGTGTGGCCCCTGTTATCACCCTGCGGGGGCAGGGAGACAGGGAGGACAAGAATGCAGCCACGGACCGGAGAGGCTGGCCCCCCGAGAAGGTAGATGGGGCAGGCTGCTAATACAGGTGCCGCTCAAACCCCAGGGAAGAGCCGAACCAGCACAAGCCTGTCTGTCTGCCCCCTTATCTCCTCTCGTTTTTCACCGTCAGTTTCTTTGTATCGTTTGCAGAAATGCCAGTTCATTCCCCTGCAGTGTTAGGTGTGAATGCTCTCTGTGTGCCTCGGGCTTTCTGCAGCCTGGTCATCCCTCACTCGGATAAGTTAGAAGGCGGGAGAGCTGGAAAAAATGAACTGACTTGTGTGGTGGGAACTGAGAAACATTTAAAATATATCCCAACCTCTTTACGGCCGCACCCTCGGCAGACAGACGTTCCCGGGCTAAGGGTCGAATCAGAGCTGCAGCTGCCGCCCTACACCAGAGCCACAGCCACACCAGATCCTCAACCCACTGAGTGAGGCCAGGGATGGAGCCCATGTGCTCAGAGGCTGTGTGGGGTCCTTCACCTCCTGAGACACAAAGGGGTCTCTCAGTTTACCCACCTCTTAGGCACCCTGGTACATTCCGAGTTGCTCAACCTCTAAAAGCCAGCCCCAGAGGCATTTTAAGTACGGACTCCATTCATCCTGGCCAAACCGAAGGCGGGATTAGAATATTTGTTCGGTGCCCCGAGTGATCAGCCTCTCTTTTAATTTTCAGAAGGAGGCCACAGTGAGCACTGGCCCTTTGAAGCGAATCCAGGCGGAGAATGTGGGCCTGGGGGAGGCCTTGGTGCTGCCCCCCACCCCCACCCCATTCTGCAGATGGGGAAACAGAGGCCCAAAGCCCTAGCTGCCTTGCCCAAGGTCACAGAACTGGTCCGTAAACACCGGCTCCCGATCTAGTCCCCCTCAGTCTGGCTCCAGGGAGAGAATTCTGGAGCTTAGCTGTGTATCATTTTGAAAACCAGTAGAGACGCACTGTTCTGCATTTATGTGACAGATAAGCCAGTGGGACGGCCATTTAGTTGTGAAAAGATTCCTTGTCCTGCAAAGACTTGTGAGAAACCTTGGGACCGAAACATCCTAAGAGCCACATTTTCCTTAATTTCACGCTTGTCCCTTCACCCAGATTTACTACCATTGCCTCGGACCGTGAACTTGAGTTTTTAAAAGAACTAATTCATATTCACCCGCTCTACCCTGCACGGAATCGACTTACCTCATTGTGTAAACCGTGCGGAAGTGAAGTTTAAAATACTCGAGTGAGAGCTTATCTACTAGAATCAGGTGCATAGTTTTGTGTTCTGTTTGTTTGTTTTTTATCTTTGGGGCCACACCTGCAGCATATGGAGGTTCCCAAGCGAGGGGTCCAATCAGAGCTACAGCTGCCGGCCTGCACCACAGCCACGCAGGATCCAAGCCACGTCTGCAACCTACACCACAGCTCATGGCAACGATGGATCCTTAACCCACTGAGCAAGGCCGGGAATCAAACCCACGTCCTCATGGGTGCTAATCTGATTCGTTACCGCTGAGCTACGAGGGAAGCCCCTCAAGTGTTTATTTTTATAAGAGCTTTGAATCAGAAACTTAAGATAGTCCCCCAACTGGTATTTAATTCATTCTAGTCTTTAATGGAACTCGGGGGACCCTTGCAGAATGTCACAACTGTGATACGTGGTCAAACCCAAAGCATCAGCAGCTAGAATGGCCTCTTTAAGGCAAAGCACCCGCTCACGTTCAGGGCAGCTTCTCCCTGCAGAGCTGTCCACGGCCCTGCGCCTCTGTCCTACTTACACCTTCGCTCTGCCTTTTCTTAACCTGCTCGGCGGAAGCTCCTCCCATCAGGTGTTTCTCCATGTATCCACGTACCTGTTTCCCCCCCAGCAGGTTGAGTGCGTGCCTCACACACTCTCATGAGTGCTGCGAAGTCGCATCACCAATGTGAGGGCGCACCTGTCGACAGGTGTGCCACCTGAGAAACTAAGCACATGAGAAACACAGACTGACATGAGGACAGAATTCCTTTCCAAAAGCCTTAGCAGTGAGGCCCACTTCCTCTCCGCACCTTCTCTGTGAGTAAACGTTCTAGTTTGGCGATTCAGAGAGAGAGACATGCTTTGAATGTAGGAAGTTGCCAAGAGCAGGTGTTCGATGGACAGGAGGGCAGCCGGGATACTGTCCGTGAGTGACCAAGTCAGGCCCTCCAATGGGGTAGAAGGGACACTTGGTTTCCATGTTAAATGTTAAGGAAAGTATCAACCTTACAGCGTTAGGAAGGATGGTAGTATCCCATTTTAATTTCTGATTTTTCTGAGTCACCGTGCAGGTTGCAAGGGCTCAGGGGTAAAACAGATCCGCGAGTGTAAGGCAGGTGCTCTTGGCCAAATGATAGAGAGGCGGGGAGGAAGACAGAGATGGGAAAGCGTGGCAGAAACAACTTGTTACAATTAAATCATAAAGCATCCTGGTCTGAGAAGCACGTGGTGACTCAGAGGCCCACAGAGGGGCCGCAGACAAGGGTCCCCCGGCTGGAACTGCTACTGCTCGGCTCGGAAGAACAAGCCAAGGCATCAGTTCAGGGCATCAGTCAGAATGTGAGCGAGCTTTCCGTCTTGACAGAGTAACATCGTTGGTACCATTGGGGAAAGAGTGCCATGTAAAGAAATTTTCCATGTAATTTAAGAATCAGTACTTCCTTGTAGCTATTTTGGGTGGGTGTCTTTCTAAAACGGCTTTTCCTGTTTGTTAAGTCATATGATGAGCATGACGTGGGAAAGCCACACTCACTGCTCAGGGCTCCAGAGGCAGGTTCCGGGCTGATCCCCGCCAGCAGCAGTGCCACCGGGAAGGGCTCGCCTGCAGCTCCCTGAGGGCCCAGGCCAAGTGCAAATCCAGACCCCCTCTTGACATTGAGATTTGTGACTTTGCCTGCCTTGGTGAATGGTTTGAGGGTTTTCATCTCGTCGCTGGGCACGCGTGTGTCCCTGAAGCAGGGTCCTACAGCAGGGTCCCTGGTGTGGGGGGAAGTGCCCCCCAGTTAGGGGCTTTCTGCTGTCCTTACCCAGCCAGCTTCCTGCCCCCGGCTGCCTCGCCCAGCCCCGTCTGCATGGGGCTTCCTGACCCAGAGCTTGGCTGTCTGGGTGGGACCTGGGCATTCTCCTCTGGCTCGCGGTGCATGGCCTCTGTAACCTCCCTGGCATTCCGTCTGAGGCCTCTTCTCTTAATTTCTGGTTCTTAGCTTTTTGTAGAATAACCAAGGCCACGGGGTGCGTGGGGACATGGTGTCCTGGGGACATGCTAGAAAACGAGCTCAAGGTCAGATTGATCTGCGTTACTGTGGCTTTTATCCAGGACCTCAGAGCACACAGCGCCTGGGGTTGAGGGTCTCAGGACTGGGGGGCAGGGGGGAGCAGTTACGTACCCATCTGGAAGGAAGGGGATGGGGAGAGTGAAAGTGGCACTTTGCACTGCAGGTGGGGGCAGTGTGACAGCAGAGGGCACCTCAAGAGAGCCAGGCTCCAGTGGTTGGAAGGATGCTCGCCCTCCGGGCAGGGGCCAGCTCGGTGGGGCGGGCCGGGCAGGGCACCGGGGGTGGGAAGGGGCAGTTCCCCACTCCAGAACAGTTTAGTTTTAAGTGGAGAATGGGTCCAGCTGTGATTTGCTTAATTAAAGTTAACTCCGTAGCCAGTCTTTGACGCCAGAATCCTCCCCAGCAACGTGCCTGTGCCAGGAGGACATGGCGGGTGAAGCGGGCAGGGTGCTGGGCAGAGGCAGGGGTCCCATCCCGCCGCAGCTTCTCCTCTGCCCTGAGGACACGGACATGTCCAGCTTCCCCAGGACCCTGTGTCTCTGCAGGGAGGTGTCCCCATCCCGTGGAAGTGACGCCTGAGGCTGTAACTCAGACCTACCAGGTCCAGCTCTGCCTCCAGGGAGTTCAGGGTTTTGTTGCAAGTGAGTCCAATGAAGGGGTTTTGGATTTCAGAACCTTCAGGATGTGAGAATTGGGAACCAGGGACCCAGGACCCTCTAACCAGCCAGCAGGTATTTCGGAGGCCTCAGGGCGAGAGGTCCATCAGACCCCAGGGACCAGACTGGGTGTCTGTGCCGAGCTGTATCCCCCTTCCTGCCAGGGGCTTAGGGCTCGAGCAGGACCCGTAGAGGCTTTGAGCTTTGCTGTGTCCTTCCTGCAGGAGTCCCGGGGCCAGTGAGCCACGGCTTTAGAGCATCACCGTGCACTTGAACCTGTGCTGCCTCAGTTTCTGCATCCGTGGAACAGGGTTGATAATAGAACCACCACACCGTGTGCTTGAGGGAGCCGAGTACGCCCTGCGTCCGAGGGTTCTGGTTCCCCGTCCCCTCTGTGGACCACTCCCTCGTCCTGTGGCCACAGCCCTGCCAGCAGCCGCGGCGAGCCCCCCTCCAGAGATGCCGCCGTGGCTTCTCCACCCACTTCTGTGTGGGGGTCGCAGAGGTCACGCTCAAGGTCACTTCCTGCCCGTCCGCACGTGAGGCTGCACTAGCAGACATGGCCTCTGGCTGCCTACGATACTCTTTTATTTGGGTTGAAAATGACAGATTTCCCTGAGGCGCAGCTGCATTCCTGCCAGATCCTGGGCCACTGGCCGGCTTTTTAATTTTCATGGTGTTATTACATTATGTACTTGTCAGGAGACATTTCATTAAATTCCCATGATGGGGCCACACTGCACATTTTCCGCTGGAACAGCCGTCCCTGGGCTTTCTCGGGGGCGAACAATTCAACGAGTTCTTTATGACTTTGCCGCAGATTTAAATTCGCGGGGGCACAGAGGTGTCCGCAAGGCCTGAGGACACGTCACTGGGACAGTCTCCCGCAAACTGCCACCGTCGGAGCGCTGGCCTGGGACGGGGGCTTGATTTCTTTGCTGGGTCCACCAAGGCGAAGGATGCGGGTTGAGTCAGACTGCCCAGGTCTAAATGCAGCTCTGCCCTTTTTTTTTTTTTTTTTTTTTTTTTTTGTCTTTTGCCTTTTCTAGGGCCGCACCCACAGCATGTGGAGGTTCCCAGGCTAGGGGTCGAATCGGAGCTACAGCTGCTGGCCTACACCACAGTCAGAGCCATGCAGGATTTGAGCCGCGTCTGCGATCTACACCACAGCTCACAGCAACGCCAGATCCTTAACCCACTGAGCGAGACCAGGGATCGGACCCGCGTCCTCATGGATCCTAGTCGGGTTCATTAACTACTGAGCCACGACGGGAACTCCCAAGTGCAGCTCTGCCTTTAACCGTGCTGCAGTCTGGATGATGCCCTTGAACTTTCTTTGTCTGAGTTTCCCCACCTGTGAAACGGGGATGCTGTTACTGCAGCATCACGAGCTTGAAAGACTTGAATGCGTGGGGAATGAAGAGAAGGCTTCCTCGTCCCCGTAGGTCAGGCCTGGGGGAGGTTTGCGGTGCCATCTGCCACCCGAGAGGGGACACGTGACTAGCGGGAGTCCAGCCGTACCTGTACCCAGATCTCCTGGGAGAGCCCTTCTCCCCGCCTGGGTTCATTCTGGCCCACGGCTGCCCTCCCCCCGCACCCCACAGAGGCCCAGGCGCTCACCCCAGGGCCCCGCTTCTCTCCTCTTCTCAGATCCCGGGTCCTGGCTGTCCCAGCTGGCAGCGCTGGGACACAGCGTGCTCCTTGTTTCACGGCCGACGCCTCTCCTCGGGGTCCCAGCCGCACCCATCCTCACCTGCCCCCAGCAGCACGCGGCGTCTGCCCAGCGCCTGCTCGTCTCCCCCAATACCCCGCCAAACCGCTGCCTCCGTGCAGCCCTCCCGGGCCGTTCCCAACCCCTTCCAGGAACGGCCCCCTCTCTTCTTGCGCCCCGTCCTGTCCCATGCTGTGCAGGCTTCTGGCCAAGTCACTTGTAAGTCTATAGAGTGTGTACGTGTGTGTGTGTTGACTTTGTTTAGGAGTCTCCCGCTGCGAGACTCAGGTCCCTGGAGGTCGAGGAGGTGCCCACTGGGAATGAGTTTGTGGTGACAAGGCTCCGTACATACCAGAAAAAAAATGTGGCGACTAGATGAGTGTTTGAGCTCCAGACGAGGCCCACACTCACTGGCCCTGTGCCCAGCGGCGCTGACCGGCGGGCTCCCCCTGGGTTGTGGGCCTTCACGTGGGTCCTCTTGTAAGCGGGGGCACGTCTCGGCCAGCCTGCCCTTTGTCACTTGTGGACGTGCCTCTCGTCCTTGCTGTCCCCCTGGGGAAGGGGGGTACGTGGGGGGCGCAGCTGAAACCTGCAGTCAGAAGAGCACCGCCTACTCAGTGCGTGGTGACTCTCTCAGACCTGAGAAGGTCCAGCAGGAAGGATGAGCTACACGGAATGGCTGCGGGCAGAATCCTGCAGGGGCCCAGGGGCTCCGGGGGCGTCTGGTAACACAGCCTGTGCTTCCTCAGAATGGTGTAACAAAATTAAAAATCAGGGGAATAATATCGCAAGCCCACTCCCAACCCCCTCTCCAAACCTGTGTGTTTGGCGATGTCATGTATAAATGTGAGACGTGTCTCTCCGTCTGTCACAGGGAAGGAAAATGGGATAGAATTAGGATCGAAATCACAAAATGTCTAGAAGGAAATCTCAGCAAGGACCGCTTACCAAGGAGCTCCCATCGCGGCCCAGCAGGTTAAGGACCCGACCTAGTCTCCTAAGCACGCAGGTTCCATCCCTGGCCTCTCTCAGTGGGGTGAGGATCTGGCTTTGCCGGGAGCTGTGGCGTAGGTCACAGATGCGGCTTGGATCAGGTGTGGCTGTGGCTGTGGTGTAGCCATGGCCCAGGAACCTCCATGTACCACAGGAGTGGCCCTAAAAAAAAAGAGAGAAAAAACTACTTGTCAAAACTTGTGAAATGTAGCGAAAATGATACTCGGGTGGCATTTTGAAGTCTGAAATTGATATATTAGAAAAGAAGAATTAAATTTGATGATGTGTTACCCATGTCACGAAATCGGAAAGTGACACCAAGCCCAGATAAATCAGAAAGATGGAGCTAAGGTAGGTAGAGCTGTGGGGAGCGTTTGTGTCAGGTTATTTCATTATAGATAAAAGGTCTGATAAACTGTGCCACGGTGTTGCTATCTATGCAATATTGATTCTGAGTGTTTGCTTGAACTACATCATTCAAAATCACTTTGTAAAAACTAGAACCAGTAAAACAAACATTAACTTTTACTATTTAAAAAAAAAAAAAAAAGCACTGCCTACAACTTGAAACCTTTTTTCCCAGCTTTCGCACGGGCTCCTGTTGTAAAAAGATGCGAGTCGCCCTGGGCCCGTCTTAATGCTTAGGCCGCACCTCCTCAGGCCAGGCACGTGGGCACATAGCTTCTGACTCTTGGTGACCCGGGCGTCCCAGCATAGATGAGCGTTCCAATCGGACTGGCCCAGGGCACACTGGCGTCAGCTGTTGCTGCAGAATGCAGCAGGAGCATTTAGAAATTTGATTTTTCTTCAGACAGGGAAGGCAGCGACTGCCATTACAGCATTAGTGAATGACATGGAAATAAAAATTTGCCCCGGACAGCTTTTCCAGATTCTGGATGCTTTCATTAGCGGCTCCCTGTAGCTGGCAGGGCGGGTGTTGGGTCGGTGGATGCAAACTCCTATCAGCATCCGCGATGGCAACCTGACGCTGTGTAACCCCAATGAGATGCCATGGTCACCATATGTCACCATGCTGTCACCCCGAGCTTCAACCTCCAGTTCTCGCCTCTCCCTCCCAAGGGCACTTGCTGCTTCATGATAAAGCCCTAAGGGGACACAGCCCTCATTCCTGGGCATGCGGCAGCGGCTAGTTTCCGAAGAGACCTTGTGACCTGCAAAGTCTAAATTACTGTGTGGACTTTTACAGAGAAAGCAAGCTGACCCCCACTCCAAACGGGCACCTTGTTCTCTTTGACAGCAAAGATTGTCCTAAAAGGAAGATTACGAAATGTATTGACAATAAGACCCTAGTTTGGGAGTTCCCATCATGGCGCAGCAGAAATGAATCCGACTAGGAACCATGAGGTTGCGGGTTCGGTCCCTGACCTTGCTCAGTGGGTCAAGGATCCAGCATTGCTGTAGCTGTGGTGTAGGTTGCAGACTCGGCTCAGATCCCGCGTGGCTATGGCTGTGGCATAGGCTGGTGGCTGCAGCTCCGATCAGACCCCTAGCCTGGGAACCTGCATATGCTGCAGGTATGGCCCTAAAAAGCAAAAAAAAAAAAAAGACACCAGTTTGGGTTTTGTTTTGATTTTTCTGTTGGAACTCCTCACAGGATTTCACCCTAAACATAAACAGGGAGTCTGGTGCTAATAACACGTGAAAACCATCATCTCGGGGGCAGGGTGGGGGGCATGCAGCGAGATGAGACGCCCTCCACAGCCGATCCCGAGGGAATCGCCCTCACGCCCGAGCGGAAAGTGCCTGTCAGGTCGCTAGTATGGGGGCTGCATTTTTTGAAACTTTTCATCATTCAGAGTTCCCGTCGTGGCGCGGTGGTTAACGAATCCGACTAGGAACCATGAGGTTGCGGGTTCGGTCCCTGCCCTTGCTCAGTGGGTTAACGATCTGGCGTTGCCGTGAGCTGTGGTGTAGGCTGCAGACGCGGCTCGGATCCCGCGTTGCTGTGGCTCTGGCGTAGGCCGGTGGCTACAGCTCCGATTCGACCCCTAGCCTGGGAACCTCCATATGCCGCGGGAGCGGCCCAAGAAATAGCAAAAAGACAAAAAAAAAAAACTTTTCATCATTCTATGAGCATTTGTTTTTTTGAGACAAAACATCACAAAAGCAGCCCTTCGGTGAGTTGCTGGCACATGCTTTCAAAATCCACGGTCCTGGTCAGATGGGTACACAGATTTCTTAACCCGGTTGGTAAGATACTTCTATCTGCCTCATCTTCAAAATTGCAACATTCACCCTTCCTGCAAGAAAAGTAGGAACTCTCCTGGGTGGTCTTCTCCCAGCCGGTCACGGAGCACCTGTGGAACCCCAGTCCGACCGCCTGCAAGCCCCCAGCCCCCCAGGCCGGTCCTGATGCCCACCCAGTGGACCGGAAGACCCTCACCCACTCTCTGTCTCTGCAGGATTTTCCCCGAGTCCCTGCGCTGGCTCATGGCCACGCACCAGTTTGAGTCTGCGAAGAAGCTGATCCTGTACTTTACGCAGAAGAACCGCATGAGCCCCGAGAGCGACATCAAAGGCGTGATGCCCGGTGAGCACGTGTCCCTGGGACCCCACGCCCCCCCCCCGGGGCACCCGTCCCCCCCCCCCGGGACTGGGCCACACCCCACAACGTGCCCCTGGTGCGTCGGCTCTGTCCTGCCAAACAGCAGCCCCCCAGCTAACTTCCCATGACAGTCGCCGCCCACCCCCAACCCCGCCCCCCGGACTCAGAACGTGATCAAGTCCAAATCCAGAGAGCGGGGTGACCTTGGGGATCTGGAGGCCGAACCCACGCCTGGCACATGGCCCGACAGCCTGCCAGGGTGCTGGCTCTCACTCTCTCTCCCCCAAGTAGGACCTTCCAAGAGCCGCTGTGTCTGTGTGTCGGGACCTACTGGTTGGGCATCTGAACAGGTGGGGGCATTTGGATCTAAAGAATGTGTTTCAGGAGCATCCCCCAAACTAGATCAGACCACCCCACCCCAGTGGAAGGTTGTTCAAATCCAAACTCCTGGGCCCTCCCAGCACCCGGAAATTCTGAGCCAGTAGCGCTTGGAATGAACCCTGAAAATTGCATGTTTAATAAGCACTGGAAGTGGTTCAGACTCACGTGGTGTGTGGCCCTCCTTTGAAAAGCCACCCGCCACCCTGACCCACTGCCCAGCCCAGGCCCCCGCGAGGCTGGTGCCGTCAGGAGCTTCCCCAGGAAAATAATCCATAGACCTTCGTCCTGTTTCCCGGATCTGAACTTCCCCCGGCAGAGATCTGCCAGACGCCACCTGGCCAGGCTCTGTCCTAGAGCAGGAAGGGGACGGGCACAGCCCCGCTCTGGGGGGCAGGCACGCGGGGAGAGGTGAACCTGACGTCAGGGGCAGGGACCGCGGTGAGCCCCCCCGCCAGGTGGGGGCAGCGGGGCTGGAGAGCGACCGCGCTGGGCGCTGGGGGAGCCTGGCGAGCTGGTGGGTGCGCAGGGCCTGAGGTCCCCATTCACGACGGGGGAGGAGCACATGGGGGCTCGCTGGCCGGGAAGGGCTCCTGGAATCGCTTCTCATCAGAAGATCCAGGCTCGTGTCAGTAGACGCTCGCCCGATGCTGCTGCTGCCCGGCTGGGGCGCATCCCTGCCCAGGACCCAGGGGCAGGCAGTGGGGCTGCGGGAGGGGCTGCCCAGCCCTGGAACGAAGGAGGCCAGGGCCAGGAGCCGGGCCTGCCCCCCTCCGCCCCCTGCCACCGTCCCTGGCAGCCGTGGAGGTAAATAGGCTGATCCCTGCGGAGGGCTTGTGTCCATCATGTCATTTCCCCGACGGCCTGCAAATGTGAACGTGTTTAATCCCAGGCGCTTTGCGTGTATGAGTCTGTTGCCCCCCAGCAGTGCTGTGGTGCTGCGAGGTGCCCCATTGTCCCCACCTGCCGACGAGGACACTGAGGCGGAGCGCTTGAGCGTCTCATCAGAGGTCACGCAGCTGGCAAGCGGCAGAGCCGGGGCTTGAGCCGGAGACCCAGCAGAAGCGGCTGCCCTGTGCTGCTTCAGAGCAAAGAGGGACAGAGGTTCCAGCGTGGCTGGTGGGGGGGAGGAGTGCACCTTGCACCTGTGGGTCACATCTGCTCGTTTTGGAGTGTCCACTGTCTTGCCCAGCCTTGTCCAGGCCCAGCCGGTAGCTGGTCGGTGCTCTTAAGCCGCCGTGCCCTTTGTCTCCGGCGTGACCCTGATTGAGCCCGCTCTGCCGCTCGCGGGTTCAGAGTCTGGGAGAAGCCCCTTCCCTCCTCTTCATGGGAAGCGATAGTGCATCTTCCTCTCTTTCCTCGCTCCAGAGTCGGGTGGGGTCGGCTTCTGGGCTGGAGGCAGGTGGCACGGTGACCTCTCCCCGACGCAAGGCAGGCGTGTCATGCGCTCGCACCCCGGGCCCACGGCTCTCCCGCCTCTGGGCCTCTGCCCCCTGGCAGTGGGGGAGGCAGCAGTTTCCTCCGAACCGGCCGCCTGCACCTCCATCCGCAGGCCTGGCTTCCTGCTTGGAGCCCTCTTCCTGTCATCTGAGCCAGTCCCCACCAGCCCACCCCGGTCCCCGTGCCCTACCCGGACTCTCCCCTGCTCGACGCCATCCTCGCTGGCACCACCCCACACCCACCAGCACCACCTGCCCGCAGGGCCTTTCGGCCAAGTTCCCAGGCCGCCCTGAGACCCTGTGTCTGTTGCCTCTGTCAGACTCTGGGGACAGCAGGCCCCGCCCCTCCGCCAGCCCTCCCCCCAGGCACGCAGCTGTGTCCTGTCACCCCCTCCTGGGAGACCAGGTCAGCCCGTCTCCCCAGGCCCAGCTCGGCCCTCCACTGATGCTTGTCACAGCAGCAGGCACTTTGCCCCACACCCGCAGCCGAGTGAGGACCACAGGAGCCAAGGACCCGTGTGCTGCTCATCAGGCCTGTCACCAGCCACGCTGGCGGGGCTGGGCCTGTGTCCACCCAGCAGGGCGGCCAAATCAGCACACCTGACACGCAGCAGGCTGTCTGCACACATCTACGCAATAAGTGAATCCCGACTCCTGCAGTCAGGAAGGCTCAGCGCATCCGCCACTTCTGGGTGGATTCGTGTCTCAGGCGGGGGAAGGGGGTGGGCCTGCCCTGTCAGTGCATCTCAACCTTGGATTCATGCTGGAAGAAAACCCGGCATTCCAGAATTTTCCTTTCCTCTTTTAAAGCAATCTTGGTCTTATCTTTGCACGTGTCGGGTTTCCTGCGTGGTGTTTGCAGCTGAATCACTGTAGATCTTTGAACACCTGAGTGTCTGTCGCTCTCGGCGTCTTTCCCACGAGCATCAGCTCACGTGCCGTGTGTGGGTGCTGTCAGCTCTCTGGCTCCATCCTTCTTCCCCAGACTTGGCATCCTTACCCAGGAGCAGGAGTCCTGCGGGTGCGGTGCTGGGTTTCTTGTGCTCAGGGCTGTGGGGTTTCGTCCCAGCACAGACCTGGTGCTGAGAAAGTTCTGTGTTGTGGTTGGGAGGCTGTGGTGCCCGTGACAGAGACAAAGCACAAACAGCCCCAGACGTGTTCGTGTAATTCCACTTAGCGTCATGCAGTTACCTCTGGGACTACGGTTTGGGCTCTAGAGTTTAATGCTTTAAAAACAAGCTCAGGCCGTAATTCCAATGGCTCCAGCTTCCCCAATGTCTATTTCATATGCTGGGTGTATCCGGAGTTACGTTTGGGCCACATGACAAAAAAGAAACTTCTGTGAAATGCTAATGGACATTTAATTTTTGCTCTTGGAAGATTTCCATGGTGAGCAAGTGATCACAGGTTGTGGTACGAGTTCCTGCCCAGTTTTGGAGCAGGGGAGGATGCTCAGATCACGGGGTCACCGTCATCTGCTCACTGTGATGGTTCCAGGCTCATTAAAACGGTGTTAGTGTTTTAACCGGCGGGGGGGGGGGGGGTGTCTGTAAATGGGATTAGCCCCTCTGTGCTAACGGTCAGGAAGACCTCAGGAGCTGAGAGGTCCACGGAGGGATGACCAGAATACCAGCCAATCTGGCCTGTGCACGGGCCTCATCGCCGCAGCTAAATACTGAGAAGGAAGAAAGTTCTGGAAACAGGTGGTGTGGTATCCTTCAGACGTAGGCAAGGCTTTCCCTTTTCCCCTCTGTGTCCCAGCTGGTGACACTGATCCAAACATTTTTTAAATAAAAACTCCTCAACTCTTACGGTTAAAAAATCTATTTTTCTTTTTCTTTTTTTTTTTTTTTTTTTTAAGGGCCACCCATGCAGCCTATGGAAGTTTCCAGGCTAGGGGTTGAATCAGAGCTGCACCACAGCCACAGCCATGCCAGATCCAAGCCACATCTGTGACCTACACCACAGTTCATGGAAATTTCAGATCCTTAACCCACTGAGTGGAGCCAAGGATTGAACCCATGTCCTCCTGGATACTAGTTGGGTTCATTTCCACTGAGCCACACCGGGAAGTCCCTAAAAACCCTAGTTCTCATTCTGATGTAACGAGTGCAGGTGGTGGCCCTCTTGCCATTGGACGGCAGGAAGGGGTAGAAGGGAGTTGAACCCGGGAGGCGGGACTCAGCTCGGACCCAGTGTCCCCGCCGGGTCTGCTTCCGGGGCCCCTCCTGAGGCAGCCCCTCCCCCCAGGCCTTCCCGCCGCAGCACTTTTTATTTTTAGTGGCCTTGTCTTCGATTCGCCTTAGGGTCACAGCTAAGTTGCAGACAGCACAGGATTTTGAAAGCCCCTCAGCCGGCCTCCCCGGTGTAATGTCATGACTGGGAAGTGGCCACGGCTGCCCAGCTGTCAGCCTGGAGGGGGCGGCCCCAGTCCCCCCATGATGCCGCCCCACGACCCTGCCCAGGACCGCCTGCTCCCCACACACCCGTTGCCTCTGGACCCCGACGTTCCAGTCTTTTCTTGCTTCCTTCGGCCTCGACATCTGATGGTTAAGTTTCCTTTTTCTGGCCCTTGAGAAGGGGTCACTCCCTGAGGACACGCGGTGGGGGTGGACTCAGAGGCCCAAGGTGCCTGTTTCTGCTCACAGACTCCAGGAGGCCCCCAGACCGCGGGTCCCCTTGTTGGATCCTCCCTGTTGAACTTTGGGGTCGGCCCCCCACCCCCGTCTGCAACCCCCCGCACCCCGCCAGCGGGGGCCCTGACGTCCCGTCTAAGCTGACTGAGCCCCAGCTCCGCCGTGTGACATGTCGGTCACGTCCCCTGACCCGAAACCCCATCCGTCTTAATCAGCTCCGTTCACTTCAGCGCACATGGAGGTGCGTGTGTCTGGGCACACGCAGGCACACGTGTTCACTCTACCTCATGCGTCTCTAAGATGTGGGCACTGCAGGGGCAGGTGCAGAGGAAGCGGCCTCAGGCGCTCCGGCCACTGAGTGGGGAGCAGAGCAGAGGGTGGCTCTTGGGAAGAGAGCCTGCCCCCCGCCAGCCTCCGCCTCTGGGTCCCGCTCAGGCAGAGCAGCGGGAGCCCCCGTGGGTGGCTGGTTTGCCTGTGTCCTGCCGGCTCCCAGGAAAGGCCTGGCTCCCTGCAGGCCCGGGGACCGTGGCACCTGCACAGCCAGTGTCTCTGAGCGCGTTTTACCTCGGGGGAGGGGGGGACGGGGGAGGCAGACCCCACCCCACCCCAGCCCGAAACGCACCCCGCCCTGCTGCTGCCGGAGGCCACGTGTCCCCGCGGGGCGGGCGGGGCCGCCTGCCTGCGGCGCTCACAGCCCGTTCTCTGCAGAGCTGGAGAAGGAGCTTTCCCGAAGGCCCAAGAAGGTCTGCATCGTGAAGGTGGTGGGAACCCGGAACCTGTGGAAAAACATCGTGGTCCTGTGTGTGAACTCGTGAGTCCCGGACGCGCAGGCGCGACGGCGGGAGGGGGAGGGGCGGGGGAGGCCGCCGGCGCCACCTGCTCCCCGCTTCGCTCTCGGCCCCGCCCTGGGTGGGTGAGGGGCCTGAGTGGGTGAGGAGCCCCGGTGTCTGGGGGTTGCAAGGGCACGAAGATCCGGACCCCCCGCCTCGGGGCAGCTGGGGTCTGACCAGCCCCCCGCAGCCCAGCATCTTGCCTGCGTGCTGCTCGCGCCCCCAGACTCAAGTCCTTAGGACCGGACTGCGGGGGAGCAGGTGCAGGTCCGCCGAGACCCTGGGGACGGGAGTGGGACAGGTCCTTGCTCCCTGTGTGGAGCTGGCTCTCGCAGAGGCCCCCCCCCCCAGGCTGCTGCGGGTGATGGAGCACCCCTGCCTCCCTCTCGGTGTGAGCCCCGGAGGTTACCCCAGAGGCCCCCCCACTGCGGAACACACGTCCCCGGCTGCCCCGTGGCTCACAGCGTTTCCCAGCAGCCCGGCGGCTTCAGTGTGGGCCTCACCGTGGCCTTGACTCTGAGGGCAGGAACCCTGCCCCTCCCTGCTGCCCAGGGCGGCCCCCCTCAGGGTCAGAGGTCATCAGATGGCGTCCCTGAAAGACACCCTCTGAAAGAGGGTCCCTGCTTTTCACCCACACCCACCGCTAAGGCCACGGTGGAGGAGGTGACCCTGCAGTCCCTTTCCTGGGGTCTTCTCCGCGTTCCAGTCTGTCTCACGGCTCCCTCAACCTTCCAACCTGCTGCCCTGCTCCTGGACCCTGGGCGCGGGGCTCCAGGAGGCGGCGGCCCCATGGTCCATGTGCCCGCAGGCTGACCGGCTTTGGAATCCACCACTGCTTCGCCCGTAGCATGATGGGCCACGAGGTGAAGGTGCCGCTGCTGGAGAACTTCTATGCTGACTACTACACGGCGGCGGGCATCGCCCTGGCGTCCTGCCTGGCCATGTGCCTGGTGGTCGGGGTCCTGGGGCGCCGGGGAGGCCTGCTGCTCTTCATGATTCTCACCGCCCTGGCCTCGCTCCTGCAGCTCGGGCTGCTCAACCGTGAGTGGGGCTGCAGGCGGGTGGGCGCTGGGGACATGGACCGCTTTCAGGGACCCCAGCTGCTCTCCGGAGACCAAGAGCCAAGGAAGCTGCTTCGGGAAGGATGGGCTTTCTTGGAACGCATGGCCGCTGCCCCGAGTGTGGGGTCTTTCCTCCCCACCCTGACCCCAGTTCTCCCTGGCACTCCTGGTGGACATGACCCCCTGGCAGCCACGCTGTCCCTCTGTGATGCATCACAGGACCAAGAACAAAGGACTTTTCTCTGGTGTGAAACCAGGGAGAGCACCTGTGACACTCCCGCTCTGGGACCCAGCTTTTCAGTAGACATTGCCGAGTTTATCGGCTGCTCTTGGGACCACAATTTCTCAGCAAATGTTAAAAAAGAATTTAAACAAAAGCTAGACGATCTGAGCAGCCCATCCAGCTCTGAGAGGCCAGCTCAGTGCAGCTCCTGCTGAGCAAAAAGTCACCCCCGTGCCTGTGGGTCGAGCCCAGGTACCTGCCCACCAGAGCAGGGCAGGAGCCAGCAGGGCACCCAGCCTCCTCTCACCCGGGACTGTCCCCGTGGGCTCGGTGGTCCCCTCTCTCCAAGCTGCCAGAATTAGGTCAGAGCTGCTGAGAAAGCAAAAGTCCCCCCAGGATGTCAGGTCTGCGTGATGTCCTGGGCGGGGAGTGAGCATCTGAACCGAAGAAGAGGGGGAGGGGCTGAGCACCTTCTCAGCCTCCTTGTGCAAACTGGACTCTGGAGCAGCCAGTGTCAGGTGCAGGGGCCATCTCCTGACCCGGGCACTCCTGGGGGGTTGTACATCTCTGCTGGGAGACCCATCAGCATCAGCTGTGACCTGGGGGTCTCTCTCCCCAGGGAACCTTTCCCGGCCCCCAGGCTCAGCTGGATGTGCAGGGAGTAGCCGCCCCAAGGCTCCCAGCCACCCACGGTCCCTGAGCAGGGATGCCCAGGAGACTGGGCGCTGTGGGGACCATGCTGGGAGGGCACGAGGATGCCATCTGCCAGGTCTGTACCATGCTTGGTGCCCCAAGCACACACCAGCGGAGACGTCAGTGACTGAGGACACGCACTGGGCCTGGGCTCTGCTCCCAGGGGCTGTCGTCCCCTGTTCTGAACAGAGGGGCTCCATTTGGTCCAGTGCCAGCCCTGATGCCCAGGACCCTCCCCCACATCCGTGCCCTGCCCCTCCCCTCTGCCCCCTGGTGGCATCAGCCGTGCTCCCTAGGTGGGCCTGGCGGGCCGGCAGCAAGGCCACCCCACTGGTCCTGGAGGGGGTTCGCTTAGAAACCAGCCCCGGGGAAGCTCGCGGTCGTAGCTTCCGTCCTGACGTGCTTTCTTCTCCCTCCCCCGACCTTCACGCTCGCCCGCCGTCTCCGGCCCAGTGATCGGCAAGTACAGCCAGCATCCAGACTCAGGTGAGCCCCGAACAAGCGAGCCAGGCTCTATCGTCTTTTTATTGCACCCAAACGGCGTTTCCACAAAGACTCACGGACCTGTGGTTTCCCTTTCCTCTCTCTCCCACTTTACGCCCCAAGAGTTGCAGCTGAAGTTGGCCGTAGGTTGGACACTGCACGTCTCCATTTGTACCCTCTGCCCCTCTTGCCTCTAGAAAGTCCGGCTCGTGTCCCCCATGCTGCTCGCACCCAGCTGGCATGCTGCCCCCCTTCCCCTGGCATGGTGCTCGGCACAGCCCGGTGGCACCTGCTGTGACGCAGGGTCTCGGGCACAGGCCGAGGGGGATCTGGCTGATCGCGCCACCTGGGGAAGCTGCCATCCCCGCCTGTGCAGCCCGCAAGCCCCCTGCCCTCTGCCGCGGGGACGGCAGAGCTGCTGCCCTGCACGCAACGCAGCTGCGCTCGAGCCTGGCCTGACCGCCCAGGCGCCAAGCCCTCGAGGCAGAGCTGGGGCGCACGATGCTCCTTGCGGGGAACTGAGTTGCGCCCCGAGCGTGTGGCCCTGGCAGCTCGCCACGCTCCGCCTAACGCCGCGTGGGTGTGAGGTCAGACCCGGGCCCTGGGCGAGGGGCTCGAACTGGTCAAGCACTTTCCCTCCGGACCCTACATTCTCTTGGGGTTGCGTTTCCTTCCCCTAAATTCAGCCCAGATGCTCTGTCCCTGGGCTTGGACTGGTCAGGCCTGCAGCCAGGACGGCCAGGCTCTCCGGGGTCAGAGACCTCCCTCTGGAGCCGACCCCGCGGTGGGACAGCCCGTCGCTGTGGCTTCGGGGAGACCACCAGCCTCCCTCTTCTCCGGGCTCCGGCTTCTGGCTGTCGGCCCCAGCCCACATTCAGGACCCACGGGAACTTGACGGAGGCTGGCCACCCCATGCGGCCCGAGCACCCGGTCTGCACCTTGAACCCGGGAGGGGGGAGGGGGAGGGAGCACCAGGCCATCTGCTCCCTCCCCCTGCTCCCTCCGCCCCCGCGCCCCCTCCCCTCTGCCCGCCTCACGGCCGCCGCCCCTCCCCCAGGAATGAGTGACAGTGTCAAGGACAAGTTCTCCGTCACCTTCTCCATCGTGGGCATGTTCGCCTCCCACGCGGCAGGGAGCCTCAGCGTGTTTTTCTGCGCGGAGATCACCCCCACAGTGATAAGGTGCGTGGCGGGGCTGCCCGAGGTTGGGGGGGGTCTTCCGAGGCCGCGGGGTCAGGGGAGGCCCATCTGGCAGGGCGCCCGTGGACCAGCCACCAGCCCTGGCCTCTGGAGTCAGCTTCCAGACGGGCGTCCCGCCCTGCCCCCCGGGGCGTGGAGAGTCAGGGGAGAGCTGGAGCCCGGGTCCCATCTGGGCAGCTGGAGGAACGGGGTACAGGGGGCTCGGGGGGCACGAGCCGCAGCCGGCCCTGCACAGAGAGCCAAGTCGGGGCTCACTGAGTTTATGCCCACGCTGTCCACTCTTCCAGAGCCCAGTGAAGAGCCTGGCAGGGGGCGGGGGCGGGGGGGTAGAAAGGGCTTGGCTTCTGCTGGCCTGAGAAGCCAGTGTCACGCGTCCAGAGGAAGGCCGTGACGTCGCTGAGACCGGGGGACAGGTATTCACGGGGAACCAACCGTGCGCCGAGCAGAGGCCCGGGGCACAGACCGGCGCCCGCTTCGCCTTGGCCGTGGGGCGCCGTCCCACACACGGTGTACAGGCCCTTGGGTGCGGTGGAGGTTCGAGCGCCGTGGAAGGTGGAAGGTTTTCCTTCACGTAAGAGGTGTCACTTCACCTCGGTCACGTCACGCCCTGGTTACTGACGGACGTGACTTTCCAACGTGCTCCCGAACCTGGCGCGGGAGAGTCACGAGCTTGTCCAGCACACCCGCTGTGTGACAGCACAGTTGTTGGGGTGGCAACCTCGCAGCCCCGAAGCCGGCCGGGGACACCCTGCCAGCCTGGCCTCCCCCCGGGGACAAGGGGCGGCCAGTGCAGCTCCAGGCAGGTCACCCAAGGTGGATGATCTCGGCCCCTCGGCGCCAGAAGGGCTCTGAGCCAAGGCAGGCGCGGGTGGGAGGCAAGCGACAGGAGACTTCGGGGGCCTCCTTTCTTAGAAACTTCTACCGAAGCGCAGCGACAACGGCGCTGTGTTAACTTCTGCTGGGCGGCTCCGTGACTCAGGTGTGCGTACATCCTTCTTCTGTTCCCGTGATGCTTTATTATAAGACACTGAGCACAGTTCCTGGGCTGTAGGTAGGACCTTGCTGCTCCATCCTGTGTGCCCACCCCAAGTGCCCCGTCCAGCCCTTCCCCCCCACCCCAGTACAAGTCACGTGACCGCACTTTGATTCCTCCTCCAGGATTCTTACAGCACAGCCACGCCCAAAGGCTGCCCGTACCCCTGGAACAAACGCCAGGGAATTGTGTATTTAAGCACAAAGCAATGACATGCGAGTGATGCAGTCTGGTTCAACCCGCTGCTTAACCCGGTTGTGAGGCGGGAGCCTGGACGCTGCTGAGGGCCCAGGCAGCCGGCAGCCCCGTCTTCCTTTGCCCAGTTAAATACTCTCCTTTACAGAGGAGCCCAGCAAGGAGGAGCCCTTCAGGAGAGCAGCGGTCAAGGTCAGACCTCTGTGTGGTCCTGTCTCTTGGGGAGGCGGCCCCTGAGCTAACCTCATTCGTCATCACCAGACTTGGCTTAGGGAGCGAAACTCAGGGAAGCGAGGCGCCCTTTTCCTCGCCAGTGTAGACCTGGGAAGATTCTCCTGGGGACAGAAATGTAACAGGTCCAGCAGCCAGGATGACACACTAGGAAACACCTGACCCTCGGCGATGCCTGTAGTTGCAGAGGAAGATGTCAGGGTCCCCGTGGGGACAGATGACCTCCTGATGTTGCCAGAAGGTCGCCCCCCCCCCCATACCCTGGCTGGACACCCTCCTCGCCCGCCCTCTTTCCTGCACGTCCACTCAGGGACCGTCCCCCAGAGCCACTGGGGCGGAGATGGCCTTCCCGCCCTCCCCCCGCTTCTCACGATGAACCAGGAGAAGCTTGGACCTGCGAGCTCTCGTTTCCTAGTATAAAATTAGCCCTTTTCTACAACCTGTGTTAAAAACACACCTCCTGAACAAGAACAGTAGCAGAGGTTAAGGCCTAACGCAAAGCTACCAGGGGATAAGAACCTTTGCACAAAGGCCATCGGCTGTCCGAGGATGACCGCTCTTCCCTGAGGGGCCGCCCTGCTGGTGGCCTCTGGGTCCAGCAGGTGCTTCTCACATTCACACCTGTAGCCTCAGGAGCCGGTGGCCCTCCAGGCCCCGCTTTGGCTTAGGCAGAAATGTGGATCCTGGCCAATGCGGAGGCAGCTGGTGGACCTGGTGTGCGGCCCAGTGTCACCGGGGAGCTGCGGGCAGATCCCCTGAGGCCTGAATGCTTTCTGTCCCTCACAAAGTGAGCAGGCAGGTGCTGGTGACAGACAGGCGACTCTGGGCCTGGCTGTAGGGCTTTTTTCTTTGTTTAGGTGTCATTGGTACACAATGTAAGTTTCAGGTGCCCAACATAGTGATTCACAATTTTTAGAAGATTTTACTGTATAATCTGCAGTTATTCTAAAGCCGTGGCTGCATCCGCATGACGTACATCCTTTAGCGCGTTTTATACCCACGAGTCTGCGCCTCTTCGTCCCCTGCATCTGTCTTGCCCTCCCCACAGGTCACCGCTACTCTGTCCTCTGAGTCTGCTCCTTTGCTGTTCTCTTCACTGGTCTGCTTTAGATTCCACGTATCAACAGCACACAGATACAAAGAGTATCTGTCTTTGTCTGGCTTGTTTCACTTAGCACCCTTCCCAGTACTTCCATGCTGCTGCAGATGGCCTCATTTCATTCTTTTTTATGGCTGCATAGTATTCCATTGTATCTATGTACCACATCTTCTTTAACCTCTCATCTGTTGAGGGACACGTGGGTGGTTCCACATCTTGGCTACTGTAAATCATGCTGTGAGACTTGGGCTGCGTGTATCTTTTCAAATTCGCTTTCGTGTTTTTCAGATGTATACCCGGGAGTGGAGTTTGCTGGGTCACATGGCGAGTCTAGTTTGTGTCTTGACTCTCATGCTGCTCTCACAGTGGGTGTACCAGTTCACATCCCCACCAACTGTGTGGGGGGGGGGCCTTTTCTCCACACCCTCTCCAGCTCTTGTTATTTGTAGACTTAACAGTGATGGCCATTCTGACCGGCGTGAGGTGGTACCTCACTGGGGTTGGATTTGCATTTCCCTGAGGATGGGCGAGAATGAGCATCTTTTCCTGTTGGCCGTTTGCATTTCGTGTCTGGAAAAAATGCCTGTTCCGTTCTCCTGCCAATGTTTTAATCTTTCTTTATGTTGAGCTGTGTGTGCATGTATATGTTAGATATTAGCCCTTATCAGTCACCTCATTGGCAGATGCATTCTCCCAGTCCGTAGCTTGTCTTTTTGTTTTGTCTCTGGTTTCCTTTGCTGTGCAAAAGCTTTTAAGTTTACTTAGGTCCCATCTGCTTGTTTTTGCTTTTGTCTCCTTTGTGCTGAGGCCTGGCTGTCACCCCTTCTCCATCCCAGCCCTTCCCTCCCCTGGGCACCCCAACTCCTCCTCCTAGAATCTCCTTTCCAGGAACCTGTCTTCTCTGGGACCGTCCTCTGACCACTCCCTGTTGCCACCCCGGATGGAACCCGCTTGCTGTCACTGCTCTAAACCTGCCTCAGGAACAGGCAGCAGGGACGGAGGCAGCTTGGGTGTAATGTGACCTGTGGAATTGTTTAACTCCTTTCAAAACTTATGTCTCAAAAGAGATGTATAGAGGGAACTCCCATCGTGGCACAGTGGAAACAAACGCAACTGGTATCCATGAGGACGCGGGTTCGATCCCTGGTCTCGCTCAGTGGGTTAAGGATCCAGGATTGCAGTGAGCGGTGGTATAGGTCACAGAAGTGGCTGGGATCCCGCATTGCTGTGGCTGTGGTGTAGGCCAGCAGCTGTGGCTCTGATTCAGCCTCTAGCCCAGCAACCTCCACATGCTGCACGTGCAGCCCTAAAAAGTAATATACATATGAGTGTGTGTGTTTATAACAGCATCTCCTGAGTGGCCCGAGGCCCAGTCCTCACCGTGAGACAGCAGCATGGGGACAAACAGGACCCGGGACAGCCAAAGTGGGCAGGACATGTCCCAGCGCCTAAGACTCCGGCCTTTAATGCAAGGGGAGCCTGCGGTCTTGCGCGGCCTCAGGCACGTCCTTCAGCCGGGCTCATCTCTGGCCCAGAATGAGACCAGTCACGAGGGCCTTGTCACAGGCGGTGGGGGGGGGCGGGGGGTGTCAGAGTGTGTGTCCCACTAAGTGACAGTATAATTAGTTATTCCTACCTGAGTATTTTTGGCAGTGACATTTCTTTCTGTGAAAACTGGCAGAAATTTGCTAATCCTCGACTTCACAGAATGGGAGTAAAGACAGATTAAGCAAGATGAAGTAGGAGGTGAAAAACGGGAGGTTCGTCGTCTGTGTTCAAGATGCAGATGTTCGCGTGTTTAAAAGGATGACCGGACGAGTCTGGAATTCTTAATTGAAGCTTGCGCCTTCTCAGGGGTCCTTAGAACTGAATACCTATCTTTCTATCCCCGAAGTCATTCAGGTAACGTTACTCCTAAAGCCCCCGGGCCACCTGGCCCGCTCGCCTATTTAAACGTGGGCTCTGCTGCCCTCTGGTGACCGCCTGGAGGAAAGCAGCTAGTGTACCTGCCCGCATCTGCAGGGAGAGAAAGAGGTCAGCGCCTTAACACCAAGCAGGGGAGTTCTCTTGTGGCTCAGCAGGTTCAGAACCTGGCGTTGTCACTGCTGCAGCTCGGGATGGCATCCGTGGAGACATAAAAGTACGTGCCTACCCCACAGGCTTGTGTCCACATACAGCGTTTTTCATACACACACGTGTGCGGGTGCTTCTTCAAAACAAGCCATCGAATCCCGCCGTGAACGAGACCCAGGTCACCTCCTCTGACGGGCCGCGCTAGCCTAAGGCATCCACTCGTGACAGGTCACCTGGGCCTGAGGGAGGCCTGCTCCTCCTGTGTGGCCTCCCTGGTGGGCCGGGCCCATCCCTGTGCACCGAGTAAGGCAGCCTGTCGTGCTCGTCAGCGCCACCCACTTAGTCGCAGGAAGGCTGGCAGACACTGGGGCGGTTTCAGAGAAAACCATGTCCCGCTGGTTTCAAAGGCCCGGGGACATACCTTTATGGCCCACACCCCATCTGTCCCTTGCAGCATCCCGTGGCTCCCGGGAAGGATGGACCCCTCTCCTGGGTGCCGTTCGTTCACCTTCCAGTGGAGTCAGCTGCACTGCTCGTGGTACAGGTGACCCCACCCACCTGCCCCATTCCCGCCGAGCAGCCTCCTGCCCGGGAGCCAGGGTGACCTGCAGCATACCCCAGTGCGTGCCCTGGGTGTTCCAGAAAAGAAGCCTTGGCTGTCCCTTCCCCACCGCATAGGCTTGCCTCCTTCGTCATAGAGTAGTTAATAACGAAAGTGGACTATAAGGGCGTGGATTTATGGCTCGGCTTTCTGTGCTGTTCCACTGGGCTGTGTGTCTGCTTTTGTGCCAGTGCCGAACTGTTTGGATTACCATAGCTTAGCGGTATAGCTAAGTCAGGGCGCCCATAGCCCCATTCTTCTTTCTCAAGATTGTTTTGACTCTTCAGGATCTTCTGTGTTTCCACACAAATATTTAAAGTATCTGTTCCAGTTCTGTGAAAAAAGCCCTTGGTATTTTGATAGGGATTGCATTCCACCTGCAGCTTTTGCCTTGGGTAATACTGTCAGCTTGACACTATTGATTCCTCCAAACCAAGAACATGGTGTGTCTTTCCATCTGTTTGTGTCATTCATTGGTTTCTTTCATTGGGGACAGTTTTCCGAGTACAGGTCTTTTACCTCTTTGAGCGGACTTATGCCCAGGTATTTTATTCTTTTTGATACAATGGTAAATGGGATTAATTCCTTAAATTCTCTTTCTGATAGTTTGCTGTTTGTGTATAGAAAAGGGACAGACCTCTGTATGTTAATTTTGTACCTTGCAACCTTCCCGAATTCAGTGATGAGCTATAGCAGTTTTCTGGTAGCATCTTTAGGACATTCTATGTATAGCATCATGTCACCTGCAAACAATGACCGTTTTACTTCTTTTCCAGTTTGGAGTCTTTTTCTTCTCTGATCGCTATGGCTACAACTTCCAAAACTATGTTGAATAGAAGTGGCAAGAGTTGACCTCATTGTCTTGTTCCTGATCTTAGCGGAAATCCTTTCAGCTTTTCACCACTGAGAATGTTAGGTGTGGTGTCATATGTGGTCTTTATTACGTTGAAGTATGTTCCCTCTATGCCCACTTTCTGGAGAGTTTTTGTCATAAATCAGTGTTGAATTTTGTCAAAAGCTTTTTCTGCATATATTGAGATGGTCATATGTTTTCTTCAGTTTGTTAATGATGTGGTATATCACACTGATTTGTGCATAGTCAAAAATCCTTGCATCTCTTGGGATACACCTCACTTGATCATGGTGTATGGTCCTTTTAATGTATTGTTGGATGTGGATGGCTAATATTTTGTTTTTGCATAGATTTTTGCATCTAAGTTCATCAGTGTTACTGGCCTGTAAATCTTTCTTGGTGATACCTTTGTCTGGTTTTGGTACCAGGGTGATACTGGCCTCATCAAATGTGTCCAGAAGTATCCCTTCCTCTGTAACGTTTGGGAACAGTTTCAGAAGGCAGACTGTTAAGTGGAATTCACCTGTGTAGCCATCAAGTCCTGAACTTTTCAGTTTGTGGAGGTTTAATTACTTATGCAGCTTTTTACTGGTAACTGATCGGTTCGTATTTTCTGTTTCTTCCAGGTTCAGTCTTGGGAGGTTGTGCCTTTCTAAGAATTCGTCCATTTCTTTTAGGGTGTCCACTTTATTGGCATATAGTTGCTTGTAGTAGTCTCATGATCCTCTGTATTTTTGTAGTGTCAGTTATAACTTCTCCTTTTTCATTTGGTTGTATTGATTTAGGCCCTCTCTCATTTTTTCTTGATGAGTCTAGCTAAAGGTCTGCCAATTTTGCTTACCTTTGCAAAGAACAAGCTTTTAGTTTCATTGATCTTTTGTTTGTTTTTCCATTTTTGGATGCCTGTGGCATATGGAGCTCCCAGGCCAGGAATCAGATCCGAGCTGCAGTTGCAACCTACACTGCAGCCATGGCAATGCCAGATCCTTTAACCCACTGCGCCAGGCTGGAGATAGAACCTCCACTCCGGAGGTGCTGCTGATCCCACTGTGCCACAGGGGGAACGCCTCTTTTATACTCTCTTTCATTTATTTTCACGCTTATTTTTATGATTTCTTTCCTTCTACTAACTTTGGTTTTGTTCTTCTTGTTCTAGTTCCTTTAAGGTACAGTTAGGTTATTTGAGATTTTTCTTACTTCCTGGTGCAAGCTTGTATTGCTATAAACTTCCCTCTTAGGACTGCTTTTGCTACATCCCATAGGTTTTCAACCTTTGTATTTTCATTTTTCATGTAGTTGCATCTGAGTATTTTTTTGTATTTCCTCTTTGATTTCTTCACTGACCTTTGGTTGTTTAGTAGCATACTGTTTAGCCCCCCTATGTGTGTCTGTTTTTTGCAGTTATTTTTCTTGTAGTTGACTTCTAGTCTCATAGTGGGGATTTTTTGTTTCCATTTTTGGTGGGGTTTTTTTTTTGGTTTGGTTTGGTTTTTTGTCTTTTTAGGGCCACATCTGCAGCATATGGAGGTTCCCAGGCTAGGGGTCAAATCAGAGCTGTAGCTGCCAGCCTGTGCTACAGCCACAGCCACACGAGATCCGAGCCATATCTGCAGCCTACACCACAGCTCATGGCAATACTGGATCCTTAACCCACTGAGCAAGGCCAGGGACTGAACCCACGACCTCATGGTTCCTAGTCAGATTCGTTTCCGCTGCACCATGATGGGAACTCCATAGTGTTGTGGTCAAAAAGATGCTTGATACGATTTCAGTTTTATTAAATTTACTGAGGCTTGTTTTGTGGCCAAGTGTGTGATCTATCCTAAAGAATGTTCCATATATAATTGCAAAGAATGTGTATTCTGCTTTTCAATAGGATGCTCTCTCTACATCTGTGTATCAAGTAAGTCCATCTGGTCTAATGTGTCATTTAAGGTCAGTGTTTTCTTACTGATTTTCTGTCTGGATGATCTGTCCATTGATGTAGGTGGGGTGCTAAAGTCCCCCACTATTACAGTGTTAGTGTCCATTTCTCCCCCTCCTATTAATATCTGCTTTGTTTAAGTGTTCCTATGTTGGCTGCATGTATATTTCCAATTGTTATATCTTCTTTTTGGATTGATCATTTTATCATAATGTTGTTGTCTCTTGTAACGGTCTTTACTTTGTCTGACGTAAGTATTGCTACTATGCTCTGGCATTCTTTTGATTTCTGTTGGCATGGAATACCTCTTTCCCCCCCCTCAATTTCAGTCTCTTGTGTCTCTAGATCTGAAATGTGTGTCTTGTAGACAGCATATACACAGGTGTTTTTTGGTTGGTTCTGTCCATTCTACCACTGTGTCTTTTGGTTGGAGCATTTAGTCCATTTACATTTAAGGTAGTTATACGTGTGTTCTTACTGCCATTTTGTTCATTGCTTTAGGTTTGTTTTGTACTTTTTTTTTCTCGTCTTTTGTTTTCCTGTGATTTGATAACTATCTTTAGTGTTATGTTTGGATTCCTTTTTCTTTTTTGTGTATACATCTATTATAAATTTTGGGCTTGTGGTTACTATGAGGTTTTTATATAGTGGTCTATATATATGCATGCGATGTTTTAAGCTGCTGATCTCTTAAATTTCAAATGCATTTTTAAAACCCTGCATTTGTACTCTCCTCCTCCTGTGATTACTTTTTGACATCATATTTTACATCTAATTGTTTCGTGTATCCCTTAATTGCTTATTGTGGATATAGATGATTTTACTGCATTTGTCTTTTAACCTCCCTACTAGCTTTATTTGTGGATGATTTCCTACCTTTTCTGCATGTTAACCTTTACTGGTTAGTTTTCTCATTTCATAATTTTCTTATTCTAGTGGTGGCCTTTTCATTTCCTCTCAGAAAGATCCTTTAGCACTTGTAACGCTGGTTTGGTGATACTACACTCTTAGCTTTTGCTTATCTATAAAGTTTTTGATCTCCCCGTCAAATCTTAATCCGAGCCTTGCCGAGAACTCCTGGTTGTAGGTTTTTCCCCTTTCATCACTTTAAATAAACTGCCACTTCCCTCTGGCCTGCAGTTTCCACTGAAAAATCAACTGGTGGCCTATGGGAGTTCCCCCGTTGTTGCTTTTCCTTTGCCGCTTTTAATATTCTTTATCTTATTTTTTGGGCATTTCTAATTACACTGTGTCTTGGTGTGGGCCTCTTTGGGTTGATCCTGTTTGAGACTTTACATGTTTCATGGACCTGGATGTCTGTTTCTTTTGCCAGATCTTCAGCTGTTAGGTCTTCAGATATGTTCTGTGCCCCTTTCTCCCTCTCTCTGCTCCTCCTGGGACCCCTGTAATGCAGATATTAGTGTGATGTCCCTGAGGTCTCTTAAGCTGCCCTTACTTTTTTTTCTGCTCTCCAGCAGCGATTGCCACTACCTGGTCTTCCAGCTCACCGATTCACTCCTCCGCATCATTTAGTTTGCTGTTGAGTCCCTCACTTCGGTTATTGTGTTCTTCATCAGTTTGGTATATTTTCTCTTTGTTGAAAGTGTCTAACTTCTTGCTCTGTGCATCCATTAGTCTCCAGAGTTCTCGGATCGCCTTTACAAGTACACACTGAACTCTTTCTCAGGTAGCTTGCTCGTCTGCACTACACTAACTTCTCCTGGTGTTTGTTTCCTTTTTTGGCTGCCCCAGGGCATGTGGAGTTCCCATGCCAGGGACCAGATCCAAGCCACAGTTGTAACCTAAGCCACAGCTGCAACAATGCTGGATCCTTAACCCACTGCCAGGTGGGGATCAAACCTGCATCTCAGAGTGCTCCCAAGATGCTGCCAATCCTATTGCACTACAGTGAGAACTCCTCTCCAGGGTTTTGCCTTGTGTCTTCGTTTGGAACATGTTCCTCTGCCACCTCATTTTGTCTGACTTGCTGTATTTCTGTGTATCTGGTAGGTTGGATACATTTCCCAACCCTGGAGAAGTGCTCTTCTGTAGGAGGTGTCCTGTGCTTCCCAGCAGTGCACTCCCCTCTTGTCATCCAAGCTATGGGCTGGGGGTACCCCAAGAGGGCCGCGTGGGTCTTTCTGTCACGGCGGGTTTTGTGGATGGTCTGGTTCGTTGCCAAGCTCTGCCTTGTACGGAGGCTGCTGGCTGCTGGTTGGCAGGGCCTGGTCAGGAAGCAGCTGACTGCAGACTCCCAGGAGGCCCCAGGGCTCGTGCAGGCTCGCCGGTGGTGGAGTCAGAGTCAAGAGGATCATGAGGCTGTTGACCACCCCCGCTGGTGGGTGAAGCCGGGTCCTGGGGTTAGTGCTGGGCTACTGGAAGGCAGAGTGCCAGGTCCTGGAGTCTGGCTGCAGGGCCCAGGGATCCCAAAGCTGGTGTCAGATCACTGGTGGGAGCAGCCGGTTCCTGACAGTTGGGAATGGTATCCAAGGTATCTGGAAGCTGGCAGTGGCCGCTGCGGGCGGGATGGGTCTGCAGGCTGCAGAACTGTGGCTTTCTTGTGTCCAGAGTCTGGTCCCTGGGGGAGAGGGGAGGCTGGTCTAGAGGCTAGTACAGGCTTCCTGGCAAAAGGGTGCAGTGACTGCCCACGGATGGGTGGAACTGGGTCCTGGCCCCCTGGTGGGATGGGCCGTGTCTAGGGGTGTGCGTAGAGGCCAAGGTAGGATCAGGACGTCTTTAAGCAGCCTGTGGGGCTGTGTCCCTGCCCAGCTGTTTGGCCCAAGGAGTCCCAGCACTGGCACCTGCAGGCTGTTGGGTGGGGCCTGGCCTTGGCACCAGTAAGTCAAGATGGTGGCTGTGAGCACCACTGTCAACATGGTAGAAAGCTCCCATGTACGACTGCCACTGGCACCTAGGTCCCCAAGGTGAGCTGCTGCCACCCCCACCTCCCTAGGAGACCCTAAAGACCAGCAGGTAGGCTGGGCCCAGGTTCCTCTCAAGTTTCTGCTTTTGCCTCAAGTCCCGGCACACACGAGATTTTCTGCATCCCCTTTGCGTCTCTTTCCCCATCCTTGCGAACCTCAAAATTTAAGCCTCGCTGGCCTTCAAAGCCAGATGCTCTGGAGGCTCGTCTCCCAGTGCAGGACCCCCAGGCTTGGGAGCCCAACCTGGGGCTCAGAACTCACTCTGGTGGGGGAAGCTCTGCACTTCAGTTGTCCTCTAGTTGGTGGGTCGTCCACCCAGGAGGTTGGGAATGTGACTGTGTCCTGAGCCCGCCCCTCCTACCTGTCCCATCGTGGTTCCTTTTTTATGTCTCTAGTTGCAGATCTTTTCTGGGAGGTTCTGGTCTTTTTATCACTCGCTGCTCTGCCGGTGTGGCTGTGATGTGCTCATGAGGGGGTGGGTTCAGGGTCTTTGTACTCCACCATCCTTGCCGATCAACTATTGACGTGTCTTTACGGCTGCTTTGACCCCCTTCTAAATGAAGAGCAAACCTTGGGCAAACGCTGTAAGTTAGTAACACATCCACTGTTCGTGGCACATGAGGCGGATTTTCCACTCCAGTCACCTTTCAAGATGAAGGAAGGGGAGTTCCCGTCGTGGCGCAGTGGTTAACGAATCCGACTAGGAACCATGAGGTTGCGGGTTCGGTCCCTGCCCTTGCTCTGGGTTAACAATCCGGCATTGCCGTGAGCTGTGGTGTAGGTTGCAGACGCAGCTTGGATCCCACGTTGCTGTGGCTCTGGCGTAGGCCGGTGGCTACAGCTCCGATTTGACCCCTAGCCTGGGAACCTCCACATGCCGCGGGAGCAGCCCAACAAATAGCAACAACAACAACAAAAGACAAAAAACAAAAACAAAAGATGAAGGAAGGGAAAGGGTTTGGGCTGGCGAGGAGAGTGTTAACGGGGTAGTGAGGGTGGCAGCAGGTGCAGGGGGTGACGGCGGGTGGGGGGTCGGGCCCCCTGCCGACCCGGTGGGCTCCCCGCAGGTGCGGCGGGCTGGGGCTGGTGCTGGCCAGCGCGGGCTTCGGCATGCTGACGGCGCCCATCATCGAGCTGCACAACCAGAAGGGCTACTTCCTGCACCACATCATCTTCGCCTGCTGCACGCTCATCTGCATCATCTGCCTCCTGCTGCTGCCCGAGAGCCGGGACCAGAACCTGCCCGAGAGCATCGCCGACGGCGAGCACTACACGCGCCAGCCGCTCCTGCCGCCCCGGCGCGGGGAGCAGCCGCTCCTGCTCACCAACGCTGAGCTCAAGGACTACTCGGGGCTGCACGACGCGGCTGCTGCGGGCGACGGGCTGCCGGATGGCGCCACAGCCAACGGCGGGCGGCCCATGTAGCTGGGCCCTGGGGGACCGGGGCTTGCCCAGGCCGAGCTCGGGAGACCCTGCTTCCCTGCGGCTGGTGTGGGGGCCCCTGCAGAGAACTCTGAGGAGCGTGTGTTGGAGGAAGCGGCCTTTGCAAACAACCCTTCCAAGAAGACTTTCTTTTCTGCCATTAAATGTTTGTATTTATTTTGGTCGTTTTTACAAAAGCAGCACTTTATCCCCTCTCCTTTCACTGATCTCAAGACAGAGCCACCTCCTTGGGAAGAGGGACGCAGTGGCCGAGGACACGCCGTAAGGACCGCACAGCCCGGGCTGCCCGGGAGGTCAGCCGTGCCCTCAGAGCCAGGCGTCCCCGGCAGCCGTGCTGAGACCGGCCAGCCGCCATCCGGGGCATTCCCGGGGCGGCGCTGCAGACACTGCAGCGGAAATGGTTAGGGTTTGACCCGCGTCTGTGTAGGGTTTTTAAAGCATCTGGTCCACGAGTGGGGCGGGGAACAGCTCACAGCATCACTGAAACCAGCTTCATCCTTCCTTCGAGACCATCCTTTTACGCCTGATGCTGAAAGCTCTTTCGGGGAAACATGTAACTATTTCACCAGAAATCTTAAGTGATCAGTGGGGGCATCGCCCGGCTCCAGCACAGGCTTGTGGCGCTAAGCCCCCAAGCAGCAGGCACAACGCGTCCGTTACTGCCGCTGCTGCTCCTCCTGGCTTGGCTCCAGCAGGGAAGTCCCTCTTTCACTGTCAGCTTTTCTGCCAGCACAACCCGAACCTGGCTACTTTCAACTAAAACCAATAGGAAATAACTTCGTAGACGCCTGGGGCGGCCCCGCTCCGGGAGGGAGCTGAGCCCTCGAGGACACCGCCCGGCAGCTGCAGCCCAGCACACGCGCACAGAACACACCAGCCTGAAGGCCTCGGCGCCCGCTGGCCACCGGCAGAGACCACACAGCCTGCGGGGGATGCTCCCGGGCCTGCTGCCTCCATCGGCGCAGAGCTGGGCCTGCGGCGAGGAGGGGGCCCGCCTCCAGGAGCACCCAGACCCACTGAGAGAAGCAATAACTCACCAAAGCTCGACCCCGCCTGCCCCGCCATCCGAGGGCTTCCATCCACCATGGTCCTCACCTCGTCCTCCTGCCCCCTGGCCAGGCTGCCTGCACCTGCCACACCTGCCTGGCTGTTCCAGAGGGGACGCGGGAGCTGCTGAGAATCAATGCGCGCTGGCCGGCAGGCACCCAACCGGACAGCCTGGGTCCCTTCTGGAGCGCCTGCTTCCCCACGCTGTGGCACCTCTGCCGTGGGCAGTGTTCTTCCAGGGAAAGCGTGGCCTCGGTCCCCATGGTCTGTGTCTAGGTCCCACCCACCCTGCTCCTAAAGCTGGCAGACACTCTTAGGAACTGTGGACTCAGAAGTCTGTGACGTGAGCAAACATGCAGGTGTGTGTGGTTCCAGCAGACACACCCCATGGTCCCCGGGGCCACCAGCCTCAGGCAAGGAAGGCAGACTGCCAGGCCCCCCTGCCCGCCCTTGTCTCTGTGTCACTGCTGTTTCCTGCGTCAGCCTGCACTCGCCTCAACCCACAGGCCCTCGCTACATCTGTGCAGCTCCAGTGCCAAACCTGCGAGGTCCCTCCTGTCTTCCTGAGCCTTCTGCCCGTGGAGCCCCCCCGCAGCAAGGCCCGCCATCCAGGACAGGACGCGCGGCGCTGGGCCGTGGGGAAGGAGCCAGCAGGCTCCCCAGACCGCACCTGTCACCCCAACGCCAGGCCACGAAGGCCCTCCTGCCGGCCGTGCTGAGGCCACAGAGGGCGGCCAGCACCTCCAGGAAGCCGGAGGCACGCACGACACTCCCAGGCTGCCACTTCCACATCTGACCTCCATCCTAAAGGACAGCGGCAGACACAGGTCCCACGGAGACCCGCACTGCCACTTCAGCGGTCGGGACCAGCTCCTGGATTCAAAGCAAAGCTGGCAGTGGGGGCTGGCCTCCTGGGACCCCGTTCCAGTGTGTGTGAGCGGAGTGACTTCTTGGCAAAGTAGCCCTGTGGCTCCTGCTCCCCCTCCCCCCTCCCCCTTCCCCTCCAACCCCCTCCAGGTCAGGCCAAGCCCCTGTCCCTGCTGGTTCCACCTAGGGACAGCCGAGAGACGTGGCCAGAGCAGGAAAGCTCACCGTGGGCTGAGCCATGAGACCCCGCGCCACGTGAGCGAGGCAGCAGGGCCCTTCCGTGTCCGAGGGGCCAGTCCTGCCCGCCCCCCACGGCCCCGTGGTCATCATGGACGCCCAGGCCCTGGTCCCCGCGCTCCGTGAGGAAGCACTTCTCAGGCACCTGCCGTTCCACGTCCGCCCTCCCAGCTCCTCTCCCTGCTCCCGGGAAGCACCCCGGCCTCCAGTCCCTCCAGCTGGGACCCCCTCCGGGAAGTCAGGCACAACGGGAACACTCTGCCCTCTGCGCTGTCTCCCAAGTCAGTAATAGCTCAGCTCGTCCCGAGCACCCAGACAAACAGGGAAAGGCTTCATTTTTAAGAGTCTCATCACTTGCACGCTGGGGAAGGGGGGCTGCAAGCCGGCGCAGCCCCAGAGCAGAAAGCGACCTCGCGAAGGATGCAGCACACGTCACCTCTCCCCAGAGCCAAACGGGACTGAGGCGCCCCGAACGGGGACCCGGTGGCCGCACGACCAGGGAAGGACGCATCTGGGCTGGGGGAGGCGGGCCCGGCGTGGCGGGCTGTGCTGGCGGGGCGCCCCCTGTCCCCGCAGCCCCACCCTGGAGGCTTCCGTGCAAGAGCCGGGTCGTGCTGGTTCTGACCCGTCCTCCACGCCCATGTCTGCATGACGTCACCGCTGTTGTACTTGGGGGGCGGGGGGGTAGATGTACAGAAATAAAAGCATTGCCCTGAACACGCTTCCTCTGCGGTGTCCCTACCTCACCTGATGGGTCCAGCGAAGGGCGGCTCGCGACGCTGACCGATAAACGCGCCTCGCTCCGGTCTCACCGTCAGCGCCCGGGCAGAGCCGGGGAGGCCGCCGCAGGGCCCAGCGCCGGCTGCTTCCTTGGTGCTGCTCTCAGGCCCCCGAGAGGCGGATCTGAGTTCGTGTCCTGTGCACAGGCGTCCTGCTCACGGTGGCCTGAAGGTCCCAGGAGAAGTGACCCTCACTGTGACTCTGGGAGGAAAGACTGCTGACCAGGACTCTCTAACGTGGTGTTTTTTAACCGGAAAGCAATATTTCTTTAATAAAGTATTTATACCAAACTCTCCATATCCCCGATTTTCTGTTACGCACTCTGCCCAGAGGGGTGCCCGCTGGCTCCCAAGCCATGTTTGGGGCCAGGGCCTCAGACTTAAACGCCTTGACCCCCAGGCCTAATCCCGAAGTGGCGGTACCCTGGCTGCCCACACGCGCTCGACACCAGGCTGGCGCCAAGGCTATCACTGGGCCCAAGACCACCTGCCTCTCATGACAAAAGGGGTCCCAATGGACCCCAAGAACCGGAGAGCCCTTGACCAGTGCCTCGGCCTTGCCTGTGCTGAGACGCACCTGGGGGGCTTTGCGACCCCACCGGGCCTGGGCCCCTGGGGCTGGTAAAGGCCCCCAGCGCAGATTTGACCTGAAGCCAGGTCAGGAACCACTGACCTGGGCTGGGGGGGGGGGGCTTAGCTCCCAAGAGCTGCAGTCGGTCAGCACCTTCGTTTCCACGGTGCCAGGGTTGGCGAAGCCGCCTCGCACTAACCTGGCACGACAAACGGGACCCTTCCCGACTCACAGGTGAGGACACAGGGCCCAGAGGCGAGCAGGCGGGAGGCAGGACGGAAGGACCGTTCCAGCCCTGCCCTGGGCCTCGATCCTGACGGAGCCGTGGCCACCGCGTCCTCTCCAGGCACCAGGGCAGCCCCTCTGTCCGCACCGCACCCCGGCCCAGCCCTGGGCTTCCCTCCTTCCCGGCCAGCGGGAGCGGGAGCGGCGGCAGAAGGAGGGCCGAGCCTTGAAAGCAAAGGTAAGCGCGTGAGCCTGAGGCCTGGCGAGAGCCGCCGCATTTATTCCGAGTCCGCAGGGCGGGTCCCAGCCCCACGGCCACCGCCTAGAACTTCTCCGGGAAAGCCTCCATCTCCTCCTTGATCCTGTTTTCCACGAGTAACGCGAAGCTGCTGTCCGTGTTCTGGAGGTTGTAGCTGACAAACACCTGTTTGCTGGTCTTCCTGGCTGGGGACAGAAAGGACGACACGCGTGACCACCTGCCCGGGTCCCCCGCACCCCGCTCCTGCCCGCGCCGCCAAAGGCCCGGAACAGGGAGAGGAGAAAGTGGACGCCTGCGACCAGACGCGGTCAAGCGGGCCCTCCTCGTCCGAACAGTGGTCCCCAGGGGGCCCGGGACCCCCGCTGTCCCCCACCCGACCTGGTGCCGGCAGGCCCGGCCCCCAGCCTGGGACCCGCTGCTCGGCACACAGGGCTGGCGGGCTGGCGGCTCTGCTCGTAAAAACGCAGGTGATGGTCAAATGCCGAACATGTGAGCCCCCCTTCACCCCACCCTCCACCCACCCCAGCCCCCCACAGGGGACCCCACATACCTACACAGGGACGTCCAGGCATGCGTGCGCGTGCGCGCACACACACAGGAACGTGTAGGCACACACACGCGTGCGCGCACAGGGACGTGTAGGCACGCACACGCATGCGCACACACACACACACAGGGATGTGCAGGCACACACGCACACACACAAACGGGCGTAATTTTCAGTTTGATCCTGGATGTGCTAGTTTTAGCCCCTGTCTACAGAACCCTTAATGGCTGGTGTCAACCGCTCCAAGTGCAAAAATCCAGCACAGCTGCACACCCAGCATCTGAAAGCCAGGACCGGCCCTGAGGACAAGCCAGGTGGTACCCTAACCCAGTGAAACCCCCCGGTTCCCCAACAAGGGTGGGTGCAAACGCCTCCTCCCCCACGGACATCACGGCCACACCAGTCCCCAGGGGGCCACAGATCCCCGCCTGTCCGCTTGCACCCGAGGGAGCAGAGGGCCGCCTGCATGGTCCGCCCAGCAGCCCCGCCCCTGCTCTGCCCTCCAGAGCCACACAGAGCCCCCGGGCCGCTCACCCCTCCGCGTGGGACACTGTCTCTGGACACCTGTCTCTTCATGTCACTGTCCACACAATTGACAACAGTTAATGATGCATCTTCAACAGCAGGGTCCAGACCCCAGCTCAGGATGACCGCAGAGCACAGCGGCATGGGCTGGCCCTCTGTGGCCTCAGAGGCAGGTCACCTGTCCCCCAGGATGACAGCATCCTGCCACACGTGCCCGTCCCCGCTGGGCAGTGACCGAGGGCTGCGGGTTTGCTGACACAGGCAGGTGGGATCCTCCATCATATCTGACTTTCATATGTTAGAAAGGATGTATTTTTTTGGTCTACGTTCTGTTTCAACGTATGCAGACTATAAATGGACGAAAACCACATGTGAGAAAACGTTAATTACAAAGAGCGACCTCACAAAAGAAGGAAAAGAACCCTGCTTTCTGCATATACACTGCTTCCGGGTCTCACCTCAAGGACACGGGGCCCCCATCTCATGTCACCAGAACCACTAGCTCACTGGTTGTGCATCCAACAGACTCCCCCTCCTCGACCGGACTCTGTCCACACTGCAGCCACCCACCCAGCCCGGCTCAGCAGGCCAGCTCCTCCAGGCCCAGCTCTCAGGAGCCTCCTGAGGGGCTGTGGTGCCCGAATCGCTGGCAAACACACAGTGCAGCGGGGGTGTCAGGCCCTCAACTGACTGCAGAGCTGCTCACAAACACCAGTGTGAACGCAGAGGGGATGGACAACCCGGAATCCCGGGGAGGCCAGGCAGGGATTGTCTTTTTTGCAACTTGGTTATAAATTTAAAATGACTTCCTAATAATTCAGCAGAGTAACTTACAGATCAGGTTTCTCTAACCTCAGGCTAGGACAAGTGCGGGGGACGTTCCTGAGACTCGGAGCTGGGCTCGTGGTCCCCACCTGGTGTGAACATCCAAGGCCACCTGGCTCCCGTCTGTGACAGCCCCCGCCCACGCTGGTTGTACCTCCCCTCCCCCAACATCAAGTGTCTTCGTGTGGTCACACCCGAGTGACAGACACACATTCCCGGTCCCCAGGGATCAGGCTGACAGAACTGCCAACGCAGCCCAAACACAAGCTCCTCAAAGGGCAGCGCTGGGCCTCGGCACGCCCCCCACCCGCCCACCAGGGCTCGGGGCTCCAGAAGCGGCTGGGATGCCGGTGAAGATGAGGCCGACAGGAGGCAAGGCTGCACGGCCGCTCAGGTCCCTGGGCACCACCCCGCAGTCACACACACAGCAGAGCACTGGCCACCCCCGCCTGAGCCACCTGGGCTGCTGGTTTGGGGAGCAGGGAGGTGGAGCACTT
Organism: Sus scrofa; assembly: GCF_054392235.1. Taxonomy (NCBI): domain Eukaryota; kingdom Metazoa; phylum Chordata; class Mammalia; order Artiodactyla; family Suidae; genus Sus; species Sus scrofa. The sequence continues at coordinate 2,017,274 of NC_139389.1, read as the reverse complement.
CGGCACCCCCTCCCTGCCACATGCAGGCCAGGCCTCGCCCTTCTGCACTCTGAGCCACGTCTTGCGTGGTGAAGGGCGCTCCCTCCTGCTCACAGGCCCCACCAAACCCTGGAGGCCCAGGAGCCAGTGCCCAGGGCACCATGGGCACCACTCACCCCTGCTCCCGAGGACAAGGAGCAGAATCACCTGTCACTCGTCAGCCTGAACGGCAGCTGAGGCGACCCGGGAGCCCCTGGGGCGCATGGGGGTGAGAGGCGCTGGCACCAGGTCAGCTCCTGGGAGGCCTGGGCACGGAGGGCTGGGCTCCACCCACGCAGAGACCCTTCCCGCTGCAGCGACTCGCCTCTCGGCTCCTCTCACAGCCAGGTCCCCAGCCAGGCGCTCGGGCAGCTGAGCCCCAGTACCTACCTAAACGCTGGGCGAGGCCAGTGGACGTCGGGTCTGACGTGTCCCCGAGGAGGGCGGTGGACACGGGGATGGGGTCCTGCAAGGAAAACAGAGAGCGCTGCTCGTCCACCTGCGGGCGGCCTGGCAGCTCCAGCTCTTCCCTCGGGGAACTGGGGGGAGGGGAGCCCCAGGAACCGAGTCAGCAGGCAGGCAGGTGACCCTCCGAGGCCACCGCTGGGACAGGCAAACACAAGTGCCTGGAAGCTGGGTCACAGGGCTGCCCAAGTCGGAGGACTTCTAGTGTCCCAAACCCCAAAGCTCACTGAGAGGCAGCACCAGACAGAGGGACGTGACACGGTCCTCCCGGCCACAGCCAGGAGGAAACTGGGCACCGGACCCAGTCGCCAAGGTGCCGCTCACCCCCCAGGCAGCTGCCAGCGAAAAGGCAGGACCCCAACCCCTCACCTGCGCCTGCGAGAGGACGCGGCCCTGTTCCCAAGGGTATCTGGGGCTTTTCAAGGTCAAGCCTTGACGCTGGAGAAGGGCCCCGGGGAGCAGAACCGCAGCCCTGCAGCTGCTTGGCCAGCCCTCATCTCAGATCATCAGCAACTGAAGCCAGATCAGCGCAGTCCTTCTAAACTTTCCAGAAAATCTTGCTTCCCGCCACGCGGGGACTAAGCCCCCTGCGTGCAAGTCCCAGCTTAAGAGAAAAGTCTGCTAATTTACAATCTGACCAAATTGCTTTTATCAAATTAGCGGACTTTGAAAAGACACAGCCCAGGAAGCGGCAGGGCTTTAGAAGGACGAGCTCCGGGTGGGAGGAGGCAGGCGACCTCAGCAACTTCTAGCAGAGCCCGGGTCAAACACTCCCGTCTCCTAGGGTTCCAAGCCACTCAACTCAAGACCGAATGCATGTGTTCTGGTCCATAAAAGATGAGTCAAAACACAGACTAAAGATGAAAGTACTTACTGCAAGCTTTCTTGTTATAATTGGTACAAAAAAACATGATCTTACTAAACAAATTTGCTGTTAACAGTATTTATAGGCGTTCCTGTTGTGGCCCAGTGGTTAACGAATCCGACCAGGAACCATGAGGTTGCGGGTTCGATCCCTGGCCTTGCTCAGTGGGTTAAGGATCTGGCGTTACCATGAGCTGTGGTGTAGGTTGCAGACGCAGCTCAGATCTCGCATTGCTGTGGCTCTGGTGTAGGCTGGTGGCTACAGCTCCGATTCGACCCCTAGCCTGGGAACCTCCATATGCCACGGGAGCAGCCCAAGAAATAGCAAAAAGACCAAAAAAAAAAAAAAAAAAAACAAACCAAAACGGTATTTATAATTAAACCTCCTGCAAATAGAAAATCTACCTTAACAGGGTGGCCCTTCTCCGCCAAAAACTAAAAACCCTGTATCGTTACCCTTCCTACTACTTCCTTATTTTCCCAAACCGCCCTCTGCCAAGGGCAGACTCGCGTTGTGAGCGGAGGTCCTGGGGCTGGAACAGCACCGCCCACTCCCACAAGGGGCCAGGTGCTCCAGGGTCATCTGAGCACCCAGGGCCCCAGAGCCCACCTTCCTGTCCTGGGCCAGCTTCCCCCCGCACCCGTGCTGGGGCCTGCTTGTCCCAGTCCTGCAGCCTCTCCTGGCAGCAGACAGGCCTGCTGGGGGCAGGGGCAGGTGGCAGGCAGGAGCTACTGGGCCGTGTGGTTCTGTCCTGCACGGTCCTGTCTCACGTGCGGGAATTCGGGGGGAGGGAAGAGGCCTCGCAGACCCCAGGGCCACCCCACACGGGCTGGCAATCCTTCCTAGAAGGGCCAGAAGGGCAGAGCTTAGCGTTCATGAACCACAAGGCCCAGCTGTAGCTGCTCCAGGGTGCCATCAAGTGCAGGGCTGCAGCAGATGCTACTGAACGGACAGGAAGGGCTCTGCACCCCAAACTCAACACAGACGCTGCCAGAGGCCAGCCTGCTGAGCCCTGGTCCTCTGTCATCTCCCGCTTAAGCCATGGCCTGGGCCTCCAGCCCTGGAGGACGATGCCCAGGCACACGACACGGCCCATCGGTGGGCCTGGCCCCTTTCCTCCTGCCCCCACCGGGATGGAGCGTGGCTGCCCAGCTGAGAACATAAAGCCCTCCCAAGAGCCATGACAACCAAGCAGTCAGACCACTGAAGCCCCTGCGGGAAGAGCCTCGAAACAGGCATGAAGGAGGGGACGCCTGGTCTCACCAACTAGCCTTCTGGGCCCCACGCGGCCCACAGCCTTGCCCATGGTCTGTGACCTCAGCCTTAGAACCGGGAAAGGGAGGGAGACGGCTCCCAGGGTGCCAGGACCTGCAGACACACAGCCCTGCTGTCAGCCCTCCCCCATGCGGGGAAAGACCCGGAACTGTCCCTGTCCAAAGACCCATCTGCCGGGTCCCACCAGCAAGGAAGTGCAGGCAAGCCCACCAGGAGGCAGAGTGAGGAGGAAGGGGCAGAAGAAGGGTCTGGGCAAGACATTCAGAGCCTGTGCAGGGCTGTCTCCCACCCGAAGCTGTGCCCAGGTCCTGCCTGCTGGCTCACTCTTCCCATGTCCCACCACCCCAGGTAGCCCCCCCTACCCAGCACAGGCCTTCCTGCCTGGCGGTTCTTGCCAGACCTTACACAGTGGGAGCGCCCTCGTTCTTCAAGGACTTAGCAGGATTTCAGGTACCAGGGAGACAAAACTTCACAGGCTAGGCCTCCCCACCTGCACAGACACTGTTGGGGAGCCTGAAGATACACCACAGAGGGCACAGGGGCCGATAGTGTGCAGGAGCAGCTTGGAGGCAAGTGGGTGCCAGGACATGGGGCTGGGGACAGCACCTGAAGGTCAATGAAGCCTCTGGACTCAAAGGTCTGAACAAAGGAGTTCCCACTGTGGCTCAGCAGGCTAAGGACCCAACGTAGTGTCTGTAAGGACGTGGGTCCAACCCTGGCCTTGCTCAGTGGGTCAAGGATCTGGCATTGCTACAAGCTGCAACACAGTTCACAGATGCAGCTTGGATCCAGTGTTGCCATGGCTGTGGTGTAAGCTCAGCTGCAGCTCTGATTCAACCCATGGCCCAGAAACTTCCATATCCTTCAGGTGTGGCTGTTAAAATAAAAAAGAAAGTCTGGGAGTTCCCGTTCTGCCTCAGCGGTAACAAAACCGAATGGCAACCACGAGGACACAGATTTAATCCCTGGCCTCACTCAGTGGGTTAAGGATCCAGCGTTGCTGTGAGCTGTGGTGTAGGCCACAGACATGGTTCAGATTCCACATTGCTGTGGCATAGACCGGCAGCTGCAGCTCCAATTCGACCCCTAGTCTGGGAACTTCCATATGACGCAGGTGCAGCCCTTAAAAGGACGAGAAAAAGTCTGAGCAGACGAATGCCATTCTGACTGCTGTCTGCAGCCCGTACAGAACCAGCCACAGGGCAGTGCTGAGCCAAGTCCTCCAAAAAGTACCTCCAAGGCCTAACCCCCTGCAGCTGTGCAGGTGACTTTATTAGGAAATGGGGTCTTTGCAGATGTAACTGACATGTAAGTTAAGCTGGACTCATCCAGCAGGACTAGTGTCCTCAGAAAGAGGAAGAGACAGAGGAGATGGCCTGTAACACTGGCAGCAGGACTGGATGACGAGGGTGTCAGCCGAGGACACCAAAGTGCCAGCAGCACTAGAAGCCCAGGAGACAGGCTGACTTACCCCCAGGGCCTCCAGGAGGAACGAGGCATGCAGAGGTTCCCAGGCCAGGTGTGGAACCCTCGCCACAGCTGTGACTACAGCAGATCCTTAACCCCCTAGGCCACCAGGGAACTCCCAATCTCTGTTGTTTTAAGCCACCCAGTCTACTGCACTTTGTTACAGCAGCTCTGAGAAACAGTACAGATACCGAGGAAGGCTTAGCCCAGGTGGCAGGTGAGGGAGGGGAGAAGGGGCTGGATTCTGCATGTTCTGAGGGGATCCCAGGGTGACCCCGAGGGTGGCATGGAGCTGCTGCACCTGAGAGGAGCAGGCTGCTGCAGAAGCAGGGGTGCGGGGAGCTGGGCTCCGAAGGCCCACTCAGAGATGCCTGTTAGACTTTTCATTGAGACACTGGAGTGGAAAGGCAGCAGAGAAGCCTGTGCTGGAAATGAAAGGAAACGTGGGCAACACAGAGCCGGCGTGAAAAAAGGGGTTGGATAGGAGCGTGAGAAGACAGAGGCCCCACGAGGAAGCCCTGAAACTCTAACCAGAGATGGGCGTGGAAGTCGAGCCTAGCGCCCGGACGAAGCTTCCTCGAAGGTAGCGCCGCCCCCCACAGCCCCCGGTCCCTAGGACATCACAGGAAGGGCCTCAGGGAACCCTAGGCCTCCCGCCTCCCTGGCCCAGGAGATCTGGGGACCACGGAATCCGTGGCGTCCCCAGCAGGCCCTCGGTCACTGTTCGGCCCCGACCCCCGCTCCCACCCCTCCCCCGAGTCCCTAGGCCCTCTCCTGCGCCCTCTCCCCTCCCTCCCCGCCCCCTGGGGACCCACCCCCTAAACCCCCCTTCCCTCCCCCTCCCCCGGCGTCCCCACCGGGCCCCTCTCCGCTCCTGCCCCTGGCCCTCCCCTCGCACTCACGTAGCGGGTGCACATGGCCACGGCCAGGTTGCGCAGGTGCGGCGTGGCCCCCACCCACAGGAAGAGCGAGTCCGTCAGCCGCATGACGTGGAAGTGGACGAGCTGCTCCCACAGCCTCGCGGTGAAGTTGTGCAGAGAGACGTCCCCGGCCGCGGCGGCCCGCGGCCCCTCCATGCCGCCCGCCCGGACGCCCGGCCGAACGCGGGGACCAGTTCCCGCCGCCGCCGCCAGACCAGAGCAAGCGAGCGCCGAGAGCGCCTTCGCTTTCGATCCTGGGTCAGGGGCGGGGCCCGAGGGTGGGCGGGGCCAGAGAGTGAGCGAGGCTCTCCGGGGAGGAAGGGCGGGGCCCAGGTGGAGCCGTGGGGACGGGCCAGGAGTGGGCGGGGCAGAGCCAGAGGGGGCGGGGCGGGGCCTACTCGAGAGGGGACGGGTCTTGCCCGCGGGCTCCGCGGCGGATCCAGCCCCGACCGCGCAGAGCCCAGGCCTGACCCGCACTCTGTCTTGCGTTGGACTCGTCCTGGGCTCAGCGGGTCGGCGTCCTCACTGACTGCTGCACAGACGTGCAGGAAAATCTTCCCGAGTGGAGATGCGCCGTCCGGCAAAGCACAGCGCTTTTAGTCGGTGCCGAAAACACTCAGAGCAGCCGCCGCCATCGTACGGGATGGCTAGATTTTCCCAAATCCTGCTGGTCCCGGCAGCCCGGAAACTGCGGGAAGCCTTGAAAGCAGCTAGTCGTGAGAATGGCAAAGATACTGGGAAAAGCTCGAGAAAGGACAGTTACCTGGACTGAGTTAAGGGGTGGGTTTCCTCACCTGACCCAAACCCCCGGAGCTGAGGTCCTGTACAAGCACGGGCCTTGCATATGCAAAGTGGGAGTAAGAGCGGGCGCCTCCCAGGGGAGTGGGAAGGATGTGAACGACCACAGGGAGGCAGATGAAGGGGGCCAGTGTCATCCGCTGGGACCTTTAATTGCAGTCACTCTGGGCCACAAGGTTGACATAAGAAGGCCTTCGATGTGCCGAGACAACCTTTGGGGTAAAAGCACACAGCCCACGTTTTTGTCCGATTCTCTTAAGCTGACTTGGGGTTTATGTCAGAACCCTCAGAGTTCTGCTTTTTCAATCTCTAAAAGGGCTAGGTTGATTAAATTGACATTTATGAGGGCAAATATTGTTGAAAGTTTGTTGGCTCGTTATCAATGATTCAGTTACACACCTAATGTTCAGGTCAGCAGTTTTCAACAGCTTTCCTAATGTATAATTAATACACAAGTACACTACTCCAAGGATTCAAATTGAAGTTGTGACACGTGTGTAACCCATGAAACCATCGTTGCAGTCAAGAGAGGGCACGTGGCCATCAGTCCCAGAGGCTTCCTGAAGCCCCTGGTAACCCTTCCTTCCCCTCCTCAAACCCTGAGCTGCTGGTGGTCACTACAGAGTAGTTTGCATTTTCTGGAGTTTTATGTAAATGGAAGATGCCGTATGCACAATTTTTTGTCTGCCTTTCCACTCATCACAGTTATTTTGCGTTTCCTCCAGGTTGTCACGTATGTTGGTCGCTTCTCCCTTATTGATGAGCACTGTTCTGCTGTGTGGACGCACCACTGTTTATCCCTTCACACGTGTTGATATTCTTTGGGACTGTTTTCACTTTGGGGATATTGCAGCGAAGCTGCTGTGAACTCATGTGCGAGTCAGTCTCTATGCACACATGCTTCCATTTCTTGTAGTTAAATGTCTAGGAGTAGTATGGCTGTATCCTTTATAACTTTTTAAGAACCTGACAAGCTGTTTCCACAGTGACTGTACCTTGTAATTGTATCCATCAGCCGCACAAGAGCTTTTTCTGGCACCGCTACATCCTCATCAAACAGCAAGGACCATATCAACTATTGGGTGTAGTCAGTCTTTTTCACTTTAGCCAATCTAAGGGGTACCTCAGTGTGGCTTAATTTGCATTTCCTTAATTATTAATGAGCTTCAATTCATCATTCACACCGTATACAAAAGCGAACTCAGAATGGTTCATAGACCTAAACATACAACCTAAAACTGTAAAACTTCTAGAGGAAAACATAGGGGGAAACCTCTGTGACTTTTAATTAGACAAAGATTTCATAATAAAACACCAGAAGCCGTTAACAACAAGGACCTACTGTGTAACACAGGGAACTATATTCAATAACGGAAAAGAATCTTAAAAAGAATAGGTAGGTATATATAACACCTGAAACTCACACAACATTGTAAATCAACTATGCTTCAATTAAACAACAACAGTAAAACACCGACACCAAAAGCAGGATCCATAAAAGAGTAAACCGATGACCGGGTCTGACGATGACGCCCACACATCACCTCCAATATCCTCTAATGCTTTGTCCCCTCAGAAGACAAAATGCCGTTTTTAAAACAGAGGGTTTCTCTGTAAACAATCTTGAAGAACTGTCTGGGGAAACCAAGGCAGAGGCGAACACCTGTTGCGGCACCGTGGCCGCTCACGCCCGCCCAGCACAAGTGCAGGTGTGCTCCTGCCTGCGGCTCCAGGGCAGCCGGGGAAGCCACGTGACCCGCAGACACGCCTCAGGCCCTGCACGCCCCCTAACATCAGCTGCCCCTCAGACACCGCCCCGCAGCCCCCAGATGGCATCCTCTCCTTTACCCCGAAGACTGTTCTCCTCAAGCCCTAACCCCGCCCGAGCCCAAGTTCAGCAGGTGACCCTCCTTCTGGCTTTGCCAGGCAAACGGGGGGCAGGCTCAGTTTCCCCACCGCTTTGTCCCTCCAGCAAGCCCCTTCCCTCTTCTCCCCCTCCCTCATCGAGAGGCGCCCCCTCCTCTGCTTGGAGGTTGGTCCCTCCCCTGTGCCCTGACCCCCTCCACGTCCTCGGGAACCAACTCCATCAACCATGGTGACGCCTCCAAAAACTCCGCCTTGGACTCTGAGCTGTGCCGCCCAGATCCCCTTCCGGAAGGGACTGGTTGTCCCAGCTGATGGAAATGCCATTTGCAGGCGCCGTGACCGCCTTCAGAGTCTGCGCAGCCTTCCAAGGCCCCCCCCCCACCCAGTGGCGGATGGAGGCAGCTGGGTGAAGGCCCGGCCCTCTCAGCCCGAGGCAGGCCAATTGTGATGGGCTGTTTTGGCTCAGCAGAAACCAAACTGACTGGTTTGGTGGGTCCCAGGTGCCCACGGGCTCAGCAAGGGTCTAACAGAGGGCACCACAAGGGTACCAGTCACCTCACCTCAGAAGCCAGGGCTGGGTGTGGTCAGGAGGCTGAGTGCCGTCACCCCAATAACGTCTTGCTCAACTTCAATTGCCTGGAACCCCATAACTAAACACATGGCCGGCTCCCCTGCAGCACACGGCCGCCCAGTCAGCACCTCCTAACTGTCCCCAAGCACCTGACCATCAGCGTGGCCACACCTGCAATCGTCACCTCTGCCCTCGGCTCCCCCTGCCCCAGCCCCCTCCCTGCTGCCCTCCCCGCATCACCCATCACCCCATCCCACATCCCTCAATACCAGCTCAGGAATCTTCTCTCTCTGCAAACAGTGCTGCCTTGGGGGGGTCTCCCCCCAACCCCACCCCACCCCTGTCTGCCCACGTGGTGCAGACCCTCCCCTCTCTGGGCTCCTTTGCAGACCCCAAGGCCCCTCACCCAGCTGTCGGGTCCTCCCTTCCCTCGCCTGCTGGCTTTGTGCTCCGCAGACCCTGAACTCCACCAGGCGGCCAGAGCTGAAGCCCAAACACCTCTGGGTGGAACCTGGCCTAAACCCAAATTGGGGCTTAAACCCACGGTTCTTTAATTAGAATCACTCATCTCATGTCCGGACTTACTGAGGCTCAGGTTTTTTGCATCTCAGCGCAGGAGGAATTCAGCAAGAGGTAAAGTAATAGGAAAGAAAGAGATTCGTTGGAGTTGCTGTTGTGGCTCAGCAGAAACCAAACTGACTGGCATCCATGAGGATGTGGGTTTGAACCCTGGCCTTGCTCAGCGAGCTAGGGATCCTGCGTTGCCACAAGCTGCCTTGTAGGTCGAAGATGCATTGCTGTGGCTGTGGTGTAGGTCACAGATGTGGCTTGGGGGTTGCTGGGGCTGTGGTGTAGGCCGGCAGCTGCAGCTCCGATTCCACCCCTAGCCTGGAAACTTCCATATGCCGCACTTACAGCCCTAAAAACAAAAAAGATTTACTAAGCTGGGACGCTTGTGAGGGATACAAGCAGGCAGGCGAGGAGGCTCTGCCCCGAGGATTAGGTGGGCTACACATTATCAGCCAAGGAAAGTGGGGGAGGGGGAAGCCCACCTTCCTTGTTCTCTGAGTAGATGCCAGGCGTACATCACTAGCTCCTCCTTTGTTCTAGCGCAAGAGAGCAGTTGCCCCTGCGAGGTCAAGGTGCTTATTCAGCTCAGAAGTGTGGTCACAGAGGCTAAAATATGTTGACTCATCTCCGGTTTCCATATAATGAAGGGTCTCCTCCTCGGGAAGGTCCTCTTAAATTCCTGTCCTTGGGCCTAAGGATCATTATCTTGCTGAACTTGAACTTGAAGGCAGACTCGTTTTATCTTTCCTTCAGTGACCTGGTTTCATAGTTAAGCAAGTCTGCTTCGCGGCACGATGGTCCCATGGCTTTGTGCAGCGGTCGTTAATGTACACTGGTCTCCCAAAGTCCCCTCGGTGTCCCTCTCTATCTGTGGTCCCCTGCTGGGACTCTTGCAGATACCTGAATGCTGTCCCACTCCAGCCCTCTCAGAACCCCGCGCTCCCGAAGCCCCGTAAGGGCAGCTCTGGGGTCTTCGTCCTCAGCGCGGCGCCCGGCTGGCAGAGGCCGAGAGTACCTCGCGAGGTTGAGCGGGAGAGGAAACGCTGGAAGCATCGACGGGGAACCTCTCGGGCCGCAGGCTCCAGGCCTGCCTGTCAGTAATTGGCCCTGTGCCCCAGCGCTAGGTCTCTGGTACTTTAGCTGCAGGCGGAGAAGATGGGCTGAGATCATCTCCCAGGCACCTTCCAGGCCCGCAGCCGGGTGAAGATGAGATAAGAAGGCAGCAGCAGGGGAACCAGAGGCTTTCCTCCCGTCCAGAGCAGGGGGTGTAATTCTGCAGGGGGCCGCTAGGTGGCAGGTGGGAAGGAAGCGGGCTCCAAGCCGGCGGCCTCGGCTCTTGCAAGGCGCTGGGGATGGGGGTGAAGGTGGGGGCAGGGGGTGGGGAGTTGCAGGAAACCCGCAACCCAGGAGCTCCCTCCCGGCGTCTTTTGTCTAAGCACTGCAATTTCAGAACCCTCCGGTGAAACAGCAGGCCCTGTTTCCCAGGTAGCCCACGGCCCACAGAGGTCAAGGCCCAGCAGGGGGCTGGGAAAGGGGCCGGCCCAGCAGCTGTCTGCTTGAAGGGGGGAGGGGAGCCGTTTGGACCCATCCCTCTCCCCTTTCTGCAGGGGTTGGGCTGTGAGCCTTCGTCTGGTGTGAATGGCATTAGGAAACAAGAACAGCAGGGTTGCGATGGTGGATCAGACTGTGGGGAGGCCCCGTTAACTTCCTTCTAGGCCAGGAAAGGGAGCCGGGTTCACCACCCCCACCTGGAGATGCAGCGGCCTCCCCCCATCCCCGGCCCCGGGGAGCGTTGACAACCTGTCCATGGCGGGATCAATGAGCCACAAGAACGGGTGTTTACAGCATCACAGGAGGCTCTCTGAGATCCTTGGGCCTTTCCTCCAAAATCAAACCCAAAGTCTGTTATGCCATGGTCGGGGATGTGGTGCTTGGGTTAGGGATGGCTGGGGTTGTGCTATGGTAACGTTTTACCCTGAAATGGCAGTGCTGTGATGCAACAGACTTTCTTCAGCTCACCATGTATTTCTAGCTGGGGATGGGTTTCTAGCTGGTGATGGGGGGGACCCACCGAGGGAAGGGGACCCTGCTCCATCCTTCAGGGACCCAGGCTGCCCCCTTGGGTCATAGCAGCAGAGGAGAGAGCTCTGTTGGGTCCCAGGTCTTTCAATGCACCAACCCGGAAAGGATATACCATGACTTCTCATAGCCCATTAGCCGGAAATAGTCACCTGTCACTGCCTACCTGCCAAGCCCACTGTCCCTGCCACAGTGACAGAACATCGGGATTTACTGAGAGTTACCACATCTGCACCTGCGTTTGTCTGCATTTTCCAGTGGCCCGGGGTCAGGAGGCACGGCCCAAAGCTGTGCCCACCACCCCAAGGGGTTAAACTGTTTGAGTCACTTTCTGACTCAAAGAGCATACGCCGATCTACATTCTGCTGCAGACCTGTGCCTCCCCCAAACCAACAAACCTACAACTGAACCGTGAGCTATCCTTGCGCACCAGCCCCCCACCTCTGGGACAGCACCGAGGTTCCTCTCTCTCTCCTGCGTCCTGGATGCCCCCCCCCCCCAGTTTAGCCCCTGGCCGCAGACAGGTCTTTAATCATACCTTTCTTTGTCTCCCCATTGGTGCTCCCACCCCCACACACCTGCAGGTCCTGCCCTCTTCCTGGCCTGGGGTGGCTTTGGCTTCCGGGCTGTTTTGGGTTTGTCTCCTTCCTCCAGCCCCCTTCTCAGGCTCCCCTAAACTGCTCCAGGTCCTCCGGCCCCCCTAGCACTCTCCCTGACAGGTGACGCCCCCACCCCCCCACCCCACCCCCTGCCCGCGGCTTCTGTGCCTGCTACACAGATTTCTCCCAAATGTTTCTGGAGCCAACCTCCCTCCTGAGCTCCAACCTGTAAGGTTGGCCACCTGCCCAGAATCTCATCTGAATGTGCCCAGAAACCTCTGGTTAAAGAGGGCCCCCCGGAAGTCTGCCCCCAGAGTCCCCCCGCCCCCATTCTTCCAACTTCAGGTGTCTTTCTCTCATCCCTGCATCGCCCTCAGCCTGTCCTGCTGGCTCCGCCCAGCGCCTCCGCCAGCACCTCCCTCTGGACGCAGCGCTAACCCTGTGAGTGGTCCCCCTGCCTCCACCGGAGTCTCACCTCCTCTGCTGTCCGGTCTCAGGTCTCAGCATCACGAGTGACTCCTTGAAAGCCCCCTCCTCTTACTTCATTTCTGAAACAGGAGAATTAGGTTCTCAAACCAAAATGGCCTGCTACAAGCAGCCTGCTTCCAGAGAGAACTTCTAGAACATCCTCCATCTTTGGGGCTATCAGACCCATCCCTATTTTTTAAAGTTTCCCTATGAGTCCTTGAAAGCCCCAAAAGGCTGACACCGCGAGTGCCTGGGCCTCCTCCCTGCTCCCTGCAAGCTCTTCCCAAGAGCAGACAAATGTTTTTGCTGGCAGCAGCCCATCCCAGAGCGTTCCTTAGCGCACAAAAGCAAACCCCTGACCAAGTTCTGATGTCATCGGGCTCCAGCACCAAAGGAAAATAAGAAAACCCTCTCAGTTTGCTCCAGAGGGTAGCGAAGCCTAAAATGGATGGAAGCCAGCTGAGCCATCACTGTTATTCACAGAATCATCCACCATGAGATTTTTCTAGAACTCTTTTATTTATTATTTTTTATTTTTTAGGGCTGCACCTACAGCATATGGAAGTTCCCAGGCTAGGAGTCAAATCAGAGCTACAGCTGCCAGCCTACACCACAGCCACAGCACTGCGGGATCCAAGCCACACCTGCAACCTACACCGCAACTCACAGCAATGCCGGAACCTTAACCCGCTGAGTGAGGCCAGGGATCGAACTTGCATCCTCATGGATACTCGTCATGTTCTTAAGCCTCTGAGCCACAACAGGAACTCCTAGAACTCCTTTTAAAATGTCAATTTCTTTACCAAGTGCGCTTTCGTACAGCCCTGCCCCACCTGCAGGTTGGTCTGTTCACCTCTGCTGCAGACTGGGCGCCTGCCTGGCTCCACCCCGGATGCAGCAGGAGCCCCCATTCCACCCTTGGATGGAGCCGGTTCGGCCTCTGCCTCTGGCTGAACCTTGTGTGCAGGATATGCCCCCCCCCAAGTCCCGATGGCCAGCGGGACCTGTGCGGGCGCTCACACATGGCCACTGTCTTCTGCCAACTGCCCTCTGCCTCTCCTGGCAGCCCAGAGGACTGAGCTCAGGCAAGAGTATTTCCCCTTGGTCCCCAGGATAATTTTCCTTGGGGGCAAGTGCAGGGCCATCGGGACACAGGGCAGGAGCTGGGAGCCAGGTCAGGCTGGCTGGGCAGGGCTGGGGCCTGGGGCTTGAGGGGGTGGGGGACGGACCATCAGGCTGAAGAGGAGAAACTTGTGCCCCAGAAGCAGAGGAGTCCAGCCGGTGACGCGGGGAGGGAGGGCGTCGCCCGTGGGAGACCCTCACATTATCCCGTGCTGCCTCCAACAACCCCGCTACGTGGGGGCTGTGACATGCGTTTTCAAACAAGGAAATGAACCCCCAGGAGGAATGAGGGGCCCAGAAGGCGCTAGGTCGCTGCGGCGGAGCTGGGCCTCAATCCTCCTCCATCACCAGGGAGGGGCGGGAGGCCTGGAGTGCCCGGATGGACAGTGGCTCTCGGGCCATGTGGCCAGAGCCCGCGGGACTTCTGTCATGTCCTCTGACTCCGTTTTTCTCATCTCATGCCTCAGAATTCCTCCCAAACCCAGTTTTTAACGTTTCAATCAGGTGCTGGTCTCCATGTGGCTTTATTTTGTGACTCCACGCTTTTCAGATGCGCAAAGACGGCCAGCGAGTGCCCCTTAGGGTGGGGAAATGTGTCTGGCCCGTGTGCGTCTGTGCTGCGAGGGACTCTAAGGCGCTGGGACGCCCATGGGGTCGGCGAGGCACGGGGACCCTGGCGGGGGAAGCCGAGATGCGCCTGCCAGCACAGAGGATGCAGTTGGCAGCCCAAGGGCCCACCCTAAGCCCGAGACAAGCCAACAGCTCTGGGGGCTTTATTCAGAGCAGATCCCCAGGTCGGCAGTCCAGTCCCGGAGGATGCAGGACAAAAGACTGCTTCGTGCGTGTGCGTGTGGCTCCCTCCCCCTGAAAAGGACCACGTGATGCGGAGGCAGGTTCCTGGGCAGCAGCCGGCGGGTGGGAGGGGCAGGTGGGCCGGCTGCTCCGCACGTCGTCGGGCGGGTGGGTTTTCCTACCATGTCAGAGCCTCTCTCAGCCTTTCCCGGACCTGGACGCGGCATGAGTCACGGCCTGCGGGCCAGCCCGGCCCTTCGGCCCCCTGTGCCCCCACCTAGTCCGCAGCCGGGTCTGCTCTTGGCACAAAGACCTCTTTTTGCCCGGAACATGGATGCCGGGCGGGTCCCTCTCTGCACTGGCGTTTTCTTCCTGGCCCTGAAAACAAGCCCAGCGACCCAATAAATACAGACGCGGCCCATGAAAGCAGCTGTATTTCAAGGAGAGCTGGGGAGCAAGCCAAGGAAAAAATGAAAAGATGCAGTGACAAAACGCCCATTCATGGGCTCACTCGGCAAACATTTACTGAGGCCATCTGTGCTCCAGGCCCCGCGCTGAGCGCCCGGGGCACAAAGATGCCCTTGAGCGCGCCCCGCCCCCGCCCCCGCCCCCGCCCGCCCAGCGCGCAGAGCGAGGGCTGCTGCCCTGCGTTGCGTTCCCGCAGCGCCTCTCCGACCCACCGACCCACCGGCCGGGAGTGCGCGGTGGCGGCGTCGGGACGAAGGGACCTCGCCATGAGAAGCGCGGATGCGGAGAGCCAGCCGCCTGGTGTGGGGGTCAAGCCCGCGGTTCCCCTCTGGGGCAGGGGCGGAGAGACCACCGAGTGGCTCTGGAAGGCACGACGAGTCCGCCAGGACGGTCATCAGCCGGCCGCGGGGATGCCAGCACTTTCTGAATCTCGCCTTGACTAGCTTACGAATCGCGTCTGTACAGATATTTGGATAATGACTCAGGGGGAGGCATTGAGAGGCAGCTGTTCTATGGCGACCTTTGCACCGGATCTAAACAGTACTGGCCCCTCTGATTCACCCCAAACTCTGTCCTGTCTCCACCAAAAGGTCTTTATCTCGGTCCCTAAAATGCAGCAGTGAAGCCCCTTGATGGGCTCTGAGGAGGCCTTTACATATCCATGCTTATGTTTATCCTACAAAAAATGCTGGGATGACTACTGTGTGCCAGGCACCCGGGAACAAAAAAAAGAAAAAAGATGAAGACAAAGCTGTTTCTAGTGAAAGAAATGGAAAAGCAAATACAGCAGATGCAGCAAAGTAAAGGTGATCCGGGGTTTGCCCTGTGCAGGTGGGGCCTTTAGGAGGACTTCCTGGAGGAGGCAGAGCAGAGGCCATGGGAAGATAGATGAGGAGGAGTCAGAAGGACCATCTGGGAGGAGTGGAGGGGCACAGACCCCTCAAGAGGGGAGCGCAGGGTGACCAGAAGGGGGGGCAGCGCTGAACGCAGGGGGGGCTCCGGACGGAGTGGGTTTGGGTTGGAGGCTGTTACATGAATGGGGAGAGAGGTGAGCTGAGAAAACACGGGCAGATACACGGTTCAGTGACCCCACACCACTTGCCAGGGCCCCCCCTCGCCCATTCCTAGCACCCACAGCAACCCCAGGAGGGTGGTGTTCATCCCTCAGAACCCGGCGCCGAGGCCAGGGCGGTTACCTCCCAGCCCGCAGGCCCACAGCACAGGTGGGGACCCAGAGTTCCTGGCAGGAAGTCTCCGCTTTTCCCACTCACACCTCGGAAGTCCACGTACCTTCCTTCCAGGCCACAGCCTGAAAATGCAGAGTCCTGTTCCCAGCTCCAACTCCTGGGGCTTTTCCCCCAACCACTGGGGCTCAGCATCCTCTGCCCTCCCAGCTGCTAACGTGCCAGAGGTGACAACAGGTACCCTGGTATTAGGAGCTGCCCCAGCCACACAGGGAGGCGTCCGTGTGCCTTGGTGTCACTGTGTGGTTCACTGTTTGAGTCCAAACCAGACTTTCTTCCCGATCTGCCCTCCTGCAGCCTGAGCTCCCCTCGGAAGTGCCTTCAATGCCCTGCTCTGGGTCACCGCACGCCTAACTGTGTCACCTACTCCGTGACCTGTGTTTCTCTTCTATCCAGCTCCTTCCCTCTGCGCCTCCTGCGGGACTGGTTTTTAGCCCCAAAACAGCAACAATAGCAACAGCCAGGGAACACCTTTGCCTGACCTGCCCCAACCCGCCTGCTGCCTGGAGGGGAAAGAGCCCCAGAGCCTCCCAGACGCTGTGCAGTCAGCCCTCCTGCGCAGGCGCCACGGCAACACACCCCCCCACCCCCCACCCGCAGCAGGTGGAAGGGGCCCAAGGGGAGCGGTGGGCCTTCACCTGCTACTCTTTAATCTTCCAAATCTCTGTGCCTAAGGGGGGGGTGGCTTGGGCCCAGAGAACAGGGCTTGGCTGCCTCCTTCCTGTGGAATCCGGAGACTCACAGCTGCAAAGGCACCAGCTAGATGCCCCATAACTGGCTTGTGTGGGAGAGGGAACAGTCTTCTCGGGCTGAAATGGAAGTTCTCGGCGATGGTCACAGACCGCAGAGCTCCCTGCCCCCCGGTGCCACCCTCCCCACCCCGTCTGCCCCTCCACACACACCTCCCAGGACAAGGCCCCAGCCTGGCACCCTGACTGTCCCCACAGTGGGCTTCCCACAGGGCCCACCTGGAGGACACAGCCGTCCCAGGATTTTCCATTTGGGACCCAGAGACTTGTCTCTGAGGGTGGCTGCTCTGACGCCAAGAGGACTTCAGAGTGACATTGGATAACAGGCTCACCCTGGCCTTTTGCCCTGGCAGTCACCTTTTTTTTTTTTTAATCCTATAACAACTAAAGACGCTGACTCTTAGGCTGAGGGTTTGCTTCTTCCTCTTTTTTTTTCCCCCAACAAAATTCCAGAATCAATCGCCGTTTCTGCAGTGGGACAGAAACAGAAAGGGGCGGGAGTCGGGTGGAGGGTGGACCAGCGTCAGGACCCAGTGTGGGTGACTCGCCTTGACCCGACTCACCTATCAGGCGCCCCAGACTCCCCGTCAGCCAGGCCTCTTCAACCTTTAGATTACTCGTCTGACCGCACGCCTGGGCTCTCAGAGGAAGGAAGGGTTGGGGGAGCGTCGGAACGGCACCAGCAGCGAAGGGGAGGGAGGTGAGGAAGAAACAAGCCAAAAACCAGGGCCCGCACTTTTCTAACCCCGGGCTCTTGGGCTGCAGCTTAGCGCCGGGCGGGCGGGGGTCAGGCCCACACACTCACGGCTTCTTTCTGGGCCCAGAGCACACAGCACATACTTGTTGAACGAAGTCAGTGACTTCTGATGCTACATTTTTTTTTTTTTTTCTTTTTAGGGCCGCACCTGTGGTATTTGGAAGCTCAAGGGCCAGCCCACACCACAGCCACAGCAACGAGGTCTGAGCTGCATCGGCGACCTATGCCACCGCTTGTGGCAATACCAGATCCTTCATCCACTGAGCAAGGCGGGGGATTGAACCCAAATCCTTATGGATACTGCTGAGCTGCAACAGGAGCTCCTCTGATGCCACTTTAAAGCATGAAGACAACACCCCCAGAGGCCTGAGGACTCCCCTCGGGGTCCGGCTTCACCTGCAGGAGGAGGCCAGAGCCATCCGCTCTCCTCGGGAGCCCCGCCAGGCCCTGTCCTCTGCCCACCTGTCGAAGTGGCAGAGTGCTGGCTTGCAGGATAAAGGCAGCGGCTGGTACAAAGGAACAGGCCCCAAGTGGTCATGCGGGGGCACTGGGCTCCCGAGCGAGGGGGTTACTACCTGAGTGAGGATTCGGAGACGGCCTCGCCACACGGCAGCCCATCACAATAAGGGTTTTTTCTTTCTCCCTCCTAAGGAGACTCGACAGCATTTTTGAACTTTAAAACTATGTACAAAAGGTATTTCTTCATTTTCGTCATATCTTCGTAACGTTTAAAATAACTGGCTAATTCCTCGAATTCCAGCAGCCAAAAAAACCAGGTAAGACTCTAGGTGCTGCACCTGCCCAGGCTCCCGCATTCGTGGCTGGAGGTGCGTAGTCTCAGGTCAGCCCGGGCAGATAAAGAACTCAAGACAAACTAGAACAACAGAAATGGATTTTTTCGGCACAGGGGTTTTTGCAGCAGTCCATTCACGGTCAGGATGAAGGTCTGGGAGGAGGCTGAGGATTTCTTGTGACTCTCAGCCGCGGTCACCTCTGGAGCCTAAAGACATTCCTGAATCTTGCAACCCACCCCTGGCTCTGGGATGGGGGCGGTGGCCAGGCCAGAGCAGAGCATGGGGTGGTGGGGGTGAGGGGGCTTTGGGTTCAAAAGGGGGACTCTGCAGGGCCTCACGCCACGTGAGAGCCTGCTCCCAGTGGGCAGTATTCCCTAAATCCCGAGAGGAAGCCAGGCTGGAGTGAGAGAGGCGGGAGCGGGCGCAGAGGCCCAGAAACCACCCACGGTGAGCAAGTGTCCAGCTGGACCCCGGGCTCATCCTCCGCCTCCTGTCGAAAGTCCTGGTTCCCCGCGACCGGCGTCACGGTGACACTTATCACTAAAAAGGAAGTGGTTTCTGGGTGTCCTGATGAAGAGGCTCCTGGAGCCCAGGGCCGAGGCAGATTTTGTTCCAGAAACCTCTTGTGACCCCCTTGGCATAGGGGTGGGTCGCTTGGGTGTGTCTCTCTTCCCTAAGAGAAGTCCAGGGCTGGGGAGCCCAGGCCTTCTGGGCACAGAGCAGAGGCGTGTGGAGAAGAGGGTTACCTCCAGAAGTCACAGGTGTAGCTGCCTGCATTTCTGTCCTGGGCGAGCACACCGCACCCTCCGCTCCAGTGACAACAGTGGCCCAGCAGTCACACGCGTCTTCCCTGCCAGGACCTGTCTGGGGGTTCTGAGATCAATCTGCGGGCCCTTCGTTCAGCCTGTCTTCTTTCCTCTGCTGGTAAGTTTTCACTTCCTCTGCAGCTGGTGGCTGTTTACACGGGTTGTGAATCAGCTGCTTTCTCAGAACCCTGTTATTTCTACCGAGGAGGCGTCGTTGGGGATCTCTGCAGGTGCTGCAAAGGTCCCTCTGTTATTCCCCAGCAGCATTTTGGCCAAAAGTCATGCCCAGCTGACCCCTCGCCAGTCAGCGGAGGTTGGAAACAAAGGATTTAGCAGAGATTTGTCTGTCGGCTTGATGTCATCTTCCTCCTTCTCTGTGTCTTTAAAATAATCTCACCCCAGTGACTGGTCTCTGCTTCAGCTGCAAGATGCAGGGATATAAACCTTCAATTTCATTCTCTTTGTAAGCGAGGCTCCTTACGCGGCTTTCTAAGAGGGCTCACGTTTTGTTAGTTTACCGAGCTTAGAGGGCTTCTGTTCCACCAACACTTCTCCATGCTCCTCTTAAATTTGGTCATCTTCGTTTTTTGGAGGGCGTTTTGTTTGTGTTTTGTTTTGCCGCATTCATGGCATATGGAAGTTCCCAGGCCAGGGATCAAATCTGAGCCACAGCTTTGGCAACGCTGGGTCCGTAACCCACTATACCGCAGCAGGAACGCCTAAATTTGGTCATTTTCTTTGTAAGCCTGATGGAGTTTAGACTTCAATCTTTATGAATTTAGCTTCATTACAGCATTTTTTTTTTTTTTGCCTCTGTGACTTTTACAGAATTCCTTTTTAAAACACGTAATATTCCCATAGAGTTTTGGCTTCGCAACGGCTTGTTCTGTTTCTTTCCACAGCATCTGTCCTTAGCCATCCAACAGAAGCGGATAGTTTGCTGTAATCTGGTTCCTTTCTTCAAGCCCCAGATGCCTCAGCCCCACTCACCTCCTCAGACTTACTCTTATTTCCATCCCGAGTCCTTCGAAAGATGCCTTTGTCGCTTTGTGCTTCTGTCTAAAATCTTGCCGTTTGTTCAGAATTTTGTTTTCACATGTGACTTTTTATTGTATTTTTTCACGTGGCTTTTTCCTTTTTTAGGGCGGCACCTGCAGCATATGGAAGGCTAAGGGTTGAATCAGAGCTGCATCTGAGACCCACACCACCACCACAGCAACGCTGGATCCTTAACCCCCGGAGCGAAGCCAGGGATGGAACCCGCATCCTCATGGATACTAGTCAGTTTTGCTTCCACTGCGCCACAACGGGAACTCCGGTCATGGGGCATTTTTAAACATTCATACGTCTGTTGCTCCATCCCTTGATGTCTTCTACCCTGTGTAACAGAGAAGCTTCCAGAATGAACTGGCAACAAACAGTTCCCTGTAAGGAGGCAGTAATTCCACTTTGCAGGGAACTTGATGAAGATCTGGCAGCCTCAGGTCTTGGCCAGGGTCCCCGCCAGCAACTTGGAAAAGCATTTCCAATGCCCTTTGCTGAAGGAACAGGACTTCCCCAGCAGAAGGGCTTCTGTGTCTGTGTCTGGGTGACCTTCAGAGGCGCCATTATCCCCATGGGACATTCAGAGGTTACATGCTCTCCGACGGCCAAGGTTTCTCGGATCTATTTCCGCATCCTCTGGGATCTTTTTTTTCTTTCCAAGATGACTCACAGAAACTACGTTTCCTTAGTTCTTCTAGGTTCAAAAATATTTGTTACCTGTAAAAGTAAGAGGAAATATACTCACATACAAGTATTGGGGCGCATTGTTCTCAGAAGGTTGATAGGATTGTTCTCTCATCTTCTAGCATTCGATGTTGTTTCAGAAAAGTCTGGACCCCTGTGGTTCCCTTTCCACCTCCCTAAATGACGTGGTCTTTTTTCTGGGTTTCCCGCGGGACTCTTTCCCTACCAGTGAGGTCGCCAGGGTTGGTACTTTACCCTCAGTTCATGAAAGATGGGATTTGCATTTGTTTCCCCTCCTCCCGTGGGGGTGGGTGGGGCCCGCGCCGTCTTCTCATCTCCAAAGCTGCCTCGCGTGAGTATGAAGACACCTCCTGCTCAGGTCTCGGATGAACGGGCGAGATGGAAGACAGGCAGCGAGTGGGCACTGCTTCCAAGGGAGCTGCTGCCCTCCCCTCTTGCTTTCTGCCCTATGAGGTGGTCTTAGCGGGAATCTGTCCACATCCCGCGGGGCCAGCAGAGCCTCTGGGATGGACGGTACCACCGGCTGGGAGAAGGACTGCTTTTGTGCTCACCTGCAGAACAACCTGCTCCTCATGGGCTGGAAATAGCTGGGTCCTCTGGTTGCTGACTCTCTGGGGTATATGATTTACTGGGGGATACTTTATGGCTTGTCTGTACTTAGTTTCAGGCCCTGTGGGAGGTATAATGGCTAATAAGACATGGTTCCTGCCATCGAGGTGTCAAAACCCCGTGGGAATCAGGGGCCTGTCTGTGGAACGAGCTGTAATCTCACGTGGCGTCTCCAGGCAGAACAGTGACAGTGGCCTGTGCAGGGTGGGAGGAAACCATAACTATTTCTACAAATCAAGAAACAGCGCATTAAGACAATGTCGCCAGTGATGCTGGCGCCTCCCAGGCTGCTGAGTCTGTGGTCACGTGTCGAGACTCAGTCCCAGAAAGGAGGAACCAACGATGCCTAACCACCGTATTATCTAGATTTGGCTCCACAGGTCCTCACAACTGGGCAAGGGGCTTAAAACACTACAGCAACAAAGTTGCAAAGGGAAGTGATACTAGTGATACGAACATAAAAAGTAAGGAGGGGAGTTCCCATCGTGGCGCAGCAGAAACGAATCTGACTGGGAAACATGAGGTTGCGGGTTCGATCTCTGGCCTCACTCAGTGGGTTAAAGATCTGGCATTGCTGTGAGCTGTGGTGTAGGTCACAGACATGGCTCAGATCTGGCATTGCTGTGGCTGTGGTGTAGGCCGGCAGCTGCAGCTCTGATTCAACCCCTAGCCTGGGAACCTCCATATGCTGCAGGTGTGGCTGGACAAAGAAAAAAAAATATATAGAAAAGTGTATTTTATTTTTATTTATTTATTTTTGTCTTTTTGCCATTTCTTGGGCTGCTCCCGCGGCATATGGAGGTTCCCAGGCTAGGGGTCTAATCGGAGCTGTAGCTGCCAGCCTACACCAGAGCCAGAGCAATGCAGGATCTGAGCCGTGTCTGTGACCTACACCACAGCTCACAGCAATGCGGGATCATTAACCCACTGAGCAAGGCCAGGGATCGAACCTGCAACCTCATGGTTCCTAATCCAATTCGTTAACCACTGCGCCACGACAGGAACTCCTAGAAAAGTGTATTTTAAATATTGATTAACTTCTTTTGTTTTTTTTTTTTTGTTTTTGGCCACACCCACAGTATACATAAGTTCCTGGGCCAGGAATGGAACCTGCACCACAGCAATGACAATGCTGGATCCTTAACCCTTTGAGCCACCAGGGAACTCCTTGATTAGCTTCTGATATCATTCACAATACAACTCATACTAGAGATACGGGCTTATAAAAATAAATATAGGCAATTTGTGGGTAAATAAATATACATATATTGGGAATGAGTTCTCAGTTTCAACTGGTGGAATTGTGCCATGAAAAAGCTTGGTGACTGTAACAAATGGAGAACTGGCACTACCACGTGAAGAAGCCCCTGGGAGAGCAGAGTGTAGGCTGTCTGTTGCTCCTGGCAACAGGGATAGAAATCACAGATAATCGAGCTGTGATGAAGAACAATTGAAATGCCACCAGAAGGAGGAGAGGATCATTCCGGATGGATGGAACAGTACGAGCGGAGACTCAGAGGCTCAGGGAGCACATCCTACAGACATCAGTAGGTGGGTCCAAGCCTCCCAGAATGTACTGTGGAGGCAGAGGGGCAGATAACCCTGGGAAGTAGGCTGCCAGGGTTGGAGGGACCAGAAATCTGTGCTAAGACTTTGGACCATAGACTGAAACATGAACCATTGACTAAACCACAGGGAGTTGTGGAGAGGCCTGAGCAGGAGGGAGCCCTGATCCAGGGCTACTGAGATGCCCCTGACACCACTGTCAGTGCAAACTGGCCAGAGGAAGGAGCCATGGAAGGAGCCATAAATGATGAAATTGATGTGACTTTTTTGGTGGGGGTTTTCTGTCCTTTTGTCTTTTTAGGGCCACTCCTGCTGCATGTGGAGGTTCCCAGGCTAGGGGTCGAATCAGAGCTACAGCCGCTGGCCTACACGACAGCCACAGCAATGCCAGATCCGAGCCGTGTCTACAGCCTACACCACAGCTCACGGCAATGCCAGATCCTTAACCCACTGAGTGAGGCCAGGGATCAAACCCACAACCTCATGGTTCCTAGTTGGATTCGTTTCCGCTGCACCATGATGGGAACTCCCATATTGGTTTTTAAAATATTGACCTAGGAGTTTACATTATGGTGCAGCAGAAACGAACTGGACTAGTATCCGTGAGGACGCAGCTTCGATCCCTGGCCTCCCTCAGTGGGTTAAGGATCCAGCCTTGCCATGAGCTGTGGAGTCGGTCGCAGATGCAGCTTGGATCCCACGTTGGGGATCCAACTCAACCCCTAGCCTGGGAACCTCTGTATGCTGCAGGTGAGGCCCTAAAAGGCAAACTTTAAAAAAAAATAAATCAATAAAATGTTGACCTATTGATCTATCTCTTTATCTACCTATCTCTCGATCATTGGAAAGTTGGGGTGCTAGCTTAGCACCAAGACATCGAATGCCACTAGATGTTTAGTAGACAGTGAGAAACTAATCCTTTATTTTTAGTTGTGGTAAAATGCACATGTCATTTTAACCATTTTTTTTCTTTTTTGGCCCACATGAGGAATCAAACCTGTCCCAAAGCAGTGACCCAGCCCACTGCAGTGACAACGCAGGATTCTTAACCTGCTGTACCTCAGGATAACTCCTTAACCTTTTTAAAATTTTTTTAAAAATTATTTTTATTTAATTGTTTTTGTTTTGTTTTGTTTTGTTTAGGGCTGCTCCTGTGGCATCTGGAAGTGCAATCCAGGCTAGGGGTGGAATCTGAGCTACAGCTCCCAGCCTACACCACAGCCAGAGCGACACGGAATCCGAGCATCTGTGACCCAGGCAGCAGCTTGCAGTAACACCAGGTCCTTAACCCACTGAGCGAGGCCAGGGATCGAACCCAAATCCTCATGGATACTAGTCAGGTTCTTAACCCACTGAACCTACTGAACTTCCCCCATTTTTTTAAATGGCCAGACTTGGGGCATATGGCCAAGGATTGAATCTGGGCTGCAGCTGTGACCTACACCACAGCTGGATCCTTTCAATCACTGTGCCAGCCTGGGGATCAGACCCTAACCTCTGCAGAGACCCAAGCCACTGCACTTGGATTCTTAACCCACTACTCCATGGTGGGAACTCCTCAACCATTTTTAAGCATGTGGTTCAGTGGCATTAAGTTCACTTGTATTGGAGTTTCTGTTGTGGCTCAGCAGAAATGAATCTGTCTACCATCCAGGAGGACGCAGGTTCAATCCCTGGCTTCAATCCGTAGGTTAAGGATTCGGCTTTGCCATGAGCTGTGATATAGGTCGCAGACATAGCTCAAATCTGGTGTTGCTGTGGTTCTGGTGTAGGCTGGCAGCTGTAGCTCCAATTGGACCTCTGGCCTGGAAACCTCCATAAGCCTCGGGTGCCACCAAAAAAAAAAAAAGACCCCCCCCAAAAAAGTTCACTCATATTAACGTGCAACCAGCACCATCACCCTCCCCAGAAATCTTCATCTTGCAAAACTGAAACTCTGTCCCTACTAAACACTAACTCCCCCTCCCCCAACCCCTGGTAACCACGCTCTACTTTCTGTCTCTAGGAATTCGGCTCCTCTAGGGACCTTGTATCCATGAAATTGTACAGTATTTGTCTTTCCATAACTGGCTTGTTCCCCTTAGCCTAATATCTTCCAGGTTCATCCATGATGTAGCAGGGGCCCAAATTTCCTTCCTCTTTAAGGCTGAAGCATCCTGTCGTATGTGTAGACCACGGTTGGTTTGTACATTCATCTGTCTACACTTGGGATGCTGCCACTTCAGGCTACTATGAATCATGCTGCCACAGACGTGAGTGGGCTAGTATCTATTTGAGGCTCTGCTTTCAATTCATTGGGGCAGATGTGAGAATCCAAATCTTTTGATAAGTTTCCTTTCTAGGGGTTATTGTGAAAGAGGTAGTGAGTCCTCCCAGAGTTACTCCTAATGCATTATTTTTTTGAAAATGTATCATGACTATATGGTGGCCACTCCAAAGCAGGCTGGGCGTGGGAAGCCAAGAGTTCCTGCTCAGAAGCTGACCCATTTCTGCAGTGAAGACATAGCACAAGCCCACCAGGCATCTAAATCCAAGAGGCAAAGTGTTACTATGTGCATTTGTGTGTATCTATCGATCTGAATCCTTTTTTTTTTTTTTTTTGCTTTTAGAAATAGGGCTACACCGGAAGCAGATGGAAGTTCCCAGGCTAGGGGTCAAATTGCAGCTGCAGCCTGGACCTACACCACAGCTCATGGCAATGTCAGATGCTTAACCCATTGAGTGAGGCCAGGGGTCGAACCTGCCTCCTCATGGATACTAGTCTGGTTTGTTACCGCTGAGCCACAATGGGAACTCCTGAGTACACACGTTCTCATTTTATTTATGTGGCAAGCAAAGGCCAGGGGGCAGATGTAGAAGAGAAACAGCGGGGAGCACCCCTCGCTGGGGGACCAGTTTCGTTGGGGGGCGGGGGAGCCGCACCGCAGGGACCTCGATGTGGCAGGGATCAGGAAAGGGTAACGTGGCTCCCCGCACTCCTTCCTGTGCGCGGCAGTCCCTTCACACGGCGTTTGTTCCCACGTTCCCTGATTTCATGGGCTGCACCTGTCGGTCTCAGTACGCTGCTGCGGTGTGTCCGCTGGAGGGTGTTTTCTACAATCCGGCTCTGGATCATAAGTGCCATTTTCCTAGGATGCACAGAGCCGCGTTCCCTGGCCTGCCCTCCCCCAGCCCACGAATCTTACAAATCCCAGATCGTGTGGGGGAGGGGAGACGGCCTATAAAAGGGAAGCGGTGCCCTGCGGAGCCGCGGTCCTCCTCCCTCCGCCGTTTGTGGGACAAAGAAGGCAAAGCTCTTCGGAAAACTCAACACCCGCAGCCTGGGCTGAGGCCGTGTGAACCCAGATGCGGGCGCCGGCGATGGGAACACGCCCGCCCCACGGAGGAACAAAAGCAAATGTCGCCCTGCGTTCACCGCCTCGGAATTTGCCCTGCTCGTTCCGGTCTTTTGTTACCTGGGCCGGCTGGTCCCCACAGAGCCCCCACGACCGCGGAAGGACGAGGGTTCTGAGGCTCCCACCCAGCAGCCCTTTGATTAAGGGGCACGGGGCAGTTCTCATGGGGGGAGGGCAGGCCTGGGAGGAAAGGGGGGGGCAGCAGGACATCAGCGGGGGAGGAGTGACAAAGCTGAGAAAGCCCAGGTCTCCGCGGGTCCCAGGAAGCCCCTCCACCACCCCCTCCCCGCAGTCACAATACAGGGCTTCGACCCCTTCCTAGCCCCAATTCTCTCGGCATTTGACTCCTTTACATAAACGTTTGGGTTGGTAGCTTGCCAATATTTCTAACTGGGGCGCATTGAGAAGAGTGAAAAAGGAAATAATGATGGATTTGCAGTCTCTTTCTTTCAATCCCTCTTCATTCATTGGCTAAGTGTCGGTTGCCTAGGAAACCGCGTGCATCTCCGCTGCAGAGCTGGCGGTCAGGCTACAGAGGCTGCGAGCTGTGTATTAAGTGGTGAATGCGGGCAGGCAGTGGGAAAACCTGAAAGCTAGAAGGCTGGCAATTTCAGTCTGTGTCAATATATACATTTTGCTTTAAGAAAACAATGCTTTAAAAATGCACTACCAAATCAGCTATGTAATACCCCCCTTCTAGCAGACGTCCTCAATAAATTAACCCAGTGACTCTTTGTGAAAGGGATAAGCGCAGAGTCACTCCAGTATTTGCCAGTGAAAATTCTCTGAAAAGTGTGAGGCCAAATACAATTGTAATAGCTTAGAGGGTATCTTATTTACCTCAGCCGCAAGCCAGTCCTGCATAAGACAACAGCTGGATTTTATTTCACACGGTGCTATTTTTACAGTGGTCTCAGGAAGGGAGCACTTGAAAATGGCGGCGCATCACTTAAATGACTAGCATGTTAAGTGACGATGAAACAGCTTATTCTGACACCTACATGTCTGATATACAATGACCTAGATGGAGAGCAATTATGTGTAACAAACAGACCGAAAGAACTGCTGGAGGACCCAATGAGAGCGAATTCCACCCCCCCAAGCCCCTCACCAGCCTCTTTTGTGGGAGCTACACGGGGTAAGAGCAAGAGGGTCGGCAGATAAACCGAACACCTCAGGGAAAGACTTGGCCGTCATCAGCGCCTACTCTTCCGAGGCAGAACCAGCTCCCTGTGCAAATTACAATGCGCAGTGTCGCACTGCCAAACTGGGGAGGGGGCGTGGAGCCGTTAGGGAGAATGCCAGCTCAGAAGGGCAGGGATGCAGGACTGTGTGGACAAAAGGAATGAAGGGAAAGCAGATCCTGAGCCGAAAGCGCAGAGTGCCCAAGGGGCATCCTGGCTTTTGGAAGGATGAGTTCCAGCCTCGCCCTACCCCAAGCCTCTTGCCCTGAAAGAAACCCGAGAGGAAGGGGTCCTTTATGCACAAAATCTTGAACACGCCTTTCCACCCCGGGCGCTCCGCGGAGATCTGCCTGTGAAACAGGAGCTGAGACAGAAACCGCTGGGTGAGGGAGCTGGCGGGGCTCAGGCGGCCGGCGCGGAGCTGATCCCCTGGAGCGCGGCGCGCGGGCGGCCCTCTGGGCCCAGCCGGGGCTCACCTCGGCGCGCCTCGGCACTAGGGGGGCGGGCGCGGCCCCCGCTTGGCTTCTTCCCCGCGGTTCCGACCCACGGGAGCCGCCACCCCCAGGTGCTGACACCAGCCACCGCCCTTTCCCCTGGACGCGGTCACCTTCCCGAGGGCTGGGCGCGCGGCAACGGGGACTCCGACCTGAGCCGAGTCTTTAGCTTGTGTGACCCTTGACACGGCTCAAGCTCGACCCCTCTGCAGCAGTGGGAGCTGGATTAGAAACTCCGCGTCAGGCCCCGTGTCCCTGGAGCCAGGGCACGTGGGCGCTGCTCTGCCCCTCGCCCGACCCCTCCCAACCTTCACGCCGGCAGCAGCGGCTGGAACCTCTGCCCCGAGCTGCAGTCCCGGCGCAATGGGTGTTCGGGGGCGGCTGTGCTTTTGTTCTCTCGGCCCCTCTTTGTGCCCTGGAAGTGGCTTGAAAGCCCCTCTTCCACCCCCAGAGGGAAAGGGAGGCGGCGACAGTTTGCTGACAGTTCTGGGAGGGTCTCGGGCAACAGCTGTGGGCTCCTCTCTGCCGCAGGAACCCGGGTCGTTCGGCCCCTCTCGCCTGGGGATGAAAAGGGGTCGCGTCACCTCCCAGATGACCCGTCAAGAGGCGGGGTAGGGGAGGGGGCGCCTCACCTAGGGAACTGCGGGGGCCAGGTTGCAGCGCGCTCTCTCTCCTCTTTCTCACGCGCACACACACACACACACACACACACACACGAAGGTAACAAAGAGACCAGCTCCTTGGACTCCCTGGATACTACAGGTTTGGAGTGTGAGGCTGCGCCTCTGCGCACGCGCACTGTGTGCGTGTCAGGGTCTCGGGGGGCCTCTCCCTCGCGGTGCTGCAGTTTTCAGGCGTGTCCCTCACCCGCACCAGCAGCACGAAGGTTGAGGACCTCGTGGCCGCCTCGGGGTCCTGCGCCTGGTGGAAGATGTGAATGCTAGCGGCGGGCTCAGGCGAGAACCTCCGAGGAACCCAGCCCCTTAATGGACAATAGATGAACCGAACCCAGACTGGAGAGCGCCTGGGGTGTGATTTTTAACTACTCAGTTGTGGGATGTAACCCACACATTTCCGAGTTCTTTGTTCTGCCGCAGCCCCGCCTCCCGAACCCCACCCTCTTCCGACTGCTGGACAGTCCACCCTGCGCGGCCAGCCACACCCACCGCATCCACTCCTAAGGACAAAAGCCGACCCAAGGGATGGAGGGGTCCTAGGCACCAGTCGGGGAGCTATGGACTCCCGGAGAGGGTCGGGCAGGGCGAAGGAGGCGCCGAGGTCGCCCCTCCCCCGATGCTGCCGCCCCAGAGAAAGGGAGCAAGAGGCCCTTGACAGAGACAAAAGAGAGGATGCGCGGCTGTGGGTGGGGGGAGGGCCGAGGGCGGAGGGCACCCTGAGGCTCTTGGGTCACGGCTCTTCAGATCCGAACACCCTGATCACGCAAGACTTCCTCCCGGGGCCGCCTGCCCTCTCCCAAGACTCTGTGTGATCGAGGTTCGGGCGCCGGACAGCCCTTGGCTTCTAATGGTTGGGGAAAGGGTCAGTGGTCTCACCAGGGAGGGTGGCTTAGGGACCTCCCGCCCTTGGCGGAGGCGATGCCGCAATCCGCGCGGGTATGGAAACCTGCGCCACCCAGCCCTACCACCTGCCAGCGCCCGGCGCACAGAGCCTCCTTTCCAGCGCACCTGATGGCCTCTCCACCTGCTCCAGTTCCCCTGCACCCACCCGTCCAGTGCCACCTGCCCCCTACACACACACACCCGGCCTGCCACACGGGTCACCCTTGCCTCTTCCCCCACCCCCAATTCTCAGTGCCCAGCTTTTCCACATCCCCTCCAGTTCCAGACAATGCGCACGCCCCCCCGCCCCCCACTCCCCGCAGCCCCCACTCCTCGCCGGTCCGCCAGCCTGCGCTGATTGGCCGCGGGCCCGTAGTCCAGCCCCCCGGACGGTCCCTGGGGCTCGGAGCATTACGTCAGCGGGACCTGGAGAGAGCTAGCGCGAAGGGGACTGGGGGGCTCGGGTTGGGGGCGCGGCCTGCGCGGGCGGGCCCAGCCTCCTCGCATAAAAGGCCGAGCCCGCTGGGCAGGCGCTCTCAGCCGGTCGGTTCCCGAGCGCGTTCCTGGTGACCCCGCCGTGGGTGTGTAGGGAGGACGGACAGAGTGACCAGACGCCGACCGGGGCCGGAAGAAGCGAGCTAGCACCATGCGTGAGATCGTGCACATCCAGGCGGGCCAGTGCGGCAATCAGATCGGCGCCAAGGTGGGCGCTGGGGACCCCCGGGGCGGGGGCGGGGTGGGGGCGGGGACCCGGGCTTAACGCCCTCGGGGTTCTGGGCGCCGCGCGTCGTCCCGAGCAGGCCCCGGGCCCTCTGAACGCAGACTTTCCTGGCTGCTTTGTGCCGCCGAGAGGGGCGTGGACCTGGAGGCGACTTTGGCGGGGGCGGGGGAGGAACCTTTCTTAACTTTCTGCGGTAACTCGTTTGGAATCCCGGTCCCTCGGCCTCCCCTTCCTCCTTGCTCCTCGCTTAGCCCGGCACGCGGGCCTGGAGAGCGCGCGGGTGTGTCCGCAAGGCTGCGCGCGCCCGCCTACGGGCGGGGCCCCGACGCCGGGAAAATTGATTTTACTCGCTGGAACCCGAGTCGAGCTGCGGGGGGAGGAGGGGAGCGATCGTCAGAGGAGAGCGATCGCCTTAAGCCTCGGGATGTGCTATGAATCTAAAATCGCCCCGTCCCCCCCCCCCCCCCCGCTTCAGCTCCCTCTGGTCCCTCTACCCCTCCCACCCCCTCGGCGCCACTTGAGCCCCGGCCGCCGCCTCTCGCCGCCGCTAGTGCCGGCCTTACAGTTGCCGAGACACCCCCACCTCCTGCCGCGAGCAGCTGTTCGCCCGGGAAACGCCCATTTTCTACCCAGTGACCCTGCAAAATGCAAACCCTGCGGCTGTGCCGGGCTGGGCTGCCCCGAAGCCCTGCAAGGTGGCTGGTCCGGGCTTCGCCTTGAGTCCCCGCCTCTCTGCGCCGTGGGGCGTGGCTCAGCACCACCGTTTTCTGCGTTTCAGTTTTGGGAGGTCATCAGCGACGAGCATGGCATCGACCCCACTGGCAGTTACCATGGCGACAGTGACTTGCAGCTGGAGAGGATCAACGTGTACTACAATGAAGCCACTGGTGAGTGTCTTTCCACGCCCCCTCTCCCCGGGGGCCTGACCCCAGGAAGGTGGCCCCTGGGAACGTGGCCCGAGGGGAGGGAGGGTGGACTAACCGATTTAGGGCTCTCGCTCTTTAACTGCGGGTTTCCAGTGGGCGTCCCTTTGAGAATCCAGACCTCCCAGGTCCTTCTTTGTTTGGGGGCGACCGCAGTGCCTGCAAGACGCCCTCCTCTTCAGAGCTCTCTGCCTGCAGGTCTATGTCCAGCTCTGTCCCCACAGGTAACAAGTATGTGCCCCGGGCCATCCTGGTGGATCTGGAGCCGGGCACCATGGACTCGGTCAGGTCTGGACCCTTCGGCCAGATCTTCAGGCCCGACAACTTCGTGTTTGGTGAGTGGCTGACATGGTGATGGCATGTTGGGTCATTTTATGTTGGACAGCTCAGGGTGGAGGGGCGTGTCTGCCGTAGAGAAAGTATGGAGTTGTGTGTCGATTTTGTCTTAATATGAGCTGAAACTAAATGCCTTTGAATCTCTAATGCCCAGTTCCTAACCCTTCTTATTTATATTATGTCCATGACCGAGTATTTTCATGTCTAGCCAGTTTCGTTATAACCTGAAAAAATCTTATCTGAGGCTGACTCATTGGGTTATATTATGGGGATTAAGGTAAAGAGGAATGTAATGCAATCATCAATGGCTTATGAGGACTCTCCCCCTGGCAGGCCAGAGCGGTGCCGGCAACAACTGGGCCAAGGGCCACTACACAGAGGGCGCCGAGCTGGTGGACTCGGTCCTGGACGTGGTCAGGAAGGAGTCAGAGAGCTGTGACTGTCTGCAGGGCTTCCAGCTGACCCACTCGCTGGGGGGCGGCACGGGTTCGGGGATGGGCACCCTGCTCATCAGCAAGATCCGCGAGGAGTACCCCGACCGCATCATGAACACCTTCAGCGTCATGCCCTCGCCCAAGGTCTCGGACACGGTGGTCGAGCCCTACAACGCCACCCTCTCCGTGCACCAGCTGGTGGAGAACACGGATGAGACCTATTGCATCGACAACGAGGCCCTGTACGACATCTGCTTCCGCACCCTGAAGCTGACCACGCCCACCTACGGGGACCTCAACCACCTGGTGTCGGCCACCATGAGCGGGGTCACCACGTGCCTGCGCTTCCCGGGCCAGCTCAACGCCGACCTGCGCAAGCTGGCCGTGAACATGGTGCCCTTCCCGCGCCTGCACTTCTTCATGCCCGGCTTCGCGCCGCTGACCAGCCGCGGCAGCCAGCAGTACCGCGCGCTGACGGTGCCCGAGCTCACGCAGCAGATGTTCGACTCCAAGAACATGATGGCCGCCTGCGACCCGCGCCACGGCCGCTACCTGACGGTGGCCGCCATCTTCCGCGGCCGCATGTCCATGAAGGAGGTGGACGAGCAGATGCTCAACGTGCAGAACAAGAACAGCAGCTACTTCGTGGAGTGGATCCCCAACAACGTCAAGACGGCCGTGTGCGACATCCCGCCGCGCGGCCTCAAGATGTCGGCCACCTTCATCGGCAACAGCACGGCCATCCAGGAGCTGTTCAAGCGCATCTCGGAGCAGTTCACGGCCATGTTCCGGCGCAAGGCCTTCCTGCACTGGTACACGGGCGAGGGCATGGACGAGATGGAGTTCACCGAGGCCGAGAGCAACATGAACGACCTGGTGTCCGAGTACCAGCAGTACCAGGACGCCACGGCCGACGAGCAGGGCGAGTTCGAGGAGGAGGAGGGCGAGGACGAGGCCTGAGGGCACGATGCACGGGCGAGGCAGGGTAGGGAAGCCGAGGAAGGTGAGCGGGAGGGGGGCTGACGCAAGGAGAGAAGCATGGTCTGTGGTCTCCGCTAGGTGTCGCTGGTTCTCTGGTGCTCTTCACTGTTGCCTGTCCCTTTTTTCTTTTTGTAACATTGATGACACCCGTGTAACACTGGAGATCGTTCTGAACTACTGTTGTAATGGCTAAAATCACATAAACGTTTGTGTCCTAATGGTGTCTTCTCTGTCTCCTCTTTCTCTTTATTAGTAATATAAATGTAACTTTGAGAACACATCCTACAGAAGCCTTCCTTCCGAAAAGCAAAGGAATGGGGGGAAGCTCAAATACATTGACTTTTTAGCCTGGTAAAACTGAACCAGAGTCACACCCCGATGAAGATAGGCGATCCATCCGAACTGTAAGATGCCTTTAAGGGAATATCTTATTAGCTGAGAGATGCCTGCTTGAAAACACACTGATGTATCTTCATGGGGAAATCCTACTATACTTTTATTGTCTTTACACACACACAAAATGTGAATAGTAACTACACGTACACAGCACCCAATTCTAAAGGATAGAGAGTGGAAAGCCTCCTCGTGTGTCCCTTCTTCATACATTTTCCTCCCTCCAGGGCAACCCTTCTGATATTGTCATCTTTCTTGCGTCCTTGCAGAGATATTTCATGTCTTCAAACCTACTTGGATCCTTCCCTTTGTCTTTCTTTACACCTTGTGATATTAACATTATTCTAGCCTCCTTTTTTCAGGAAACAATGTGTCTCTAAAACACAGAGAGCGGCCTCCTTTAAATGGATACATAGTATCCATTGTGTACTGGCGGCCATATTTTAGTTAACCCATTCCATACCGATGGACATGCAGGTGATTTGTACTTTGATCTCGTAGCACCACAGTGAATGATTTTGTGCATGTCTTATTGTGTACACTCCTCTAAGTGGAATTTTCTGTCAAAGGCAATGTAATACTCTGACATTTTAAAATAAGGAAATCCCCTGTACTTAGGAATAGCCATAGATTTCTAAATTGTTAACACACTAAAATTCTCAAGCAACTGTTCCTACCAGCAACTGTGTTTGCACTGCATTACACACTATTTGCATATAAATTATCTTTGAATTTTATATGCCATTATACATTCTGGGCTATTGGAGAACTTTAAATAGGTAAGCCACAATAATTTTCAGTTTATTGCATTCTTACCATCGAGCATTGGGATTTGGGATTTGAACCAAGCCTGCCTCGAGACTTGAACTCAATTTCTAAAGAAGCTGTGCGTTTTTAATGAGTGAATTTCAGTTGGAATTGTATGCTTATGGGCTCAATTACACTTTGTCAAAATGTGCCAAGGCTCTGCCTTAATCCAGGCCAGTCAGTTTCTTGGTTTGGGAAGAGAAGGGGAGTGTAATTAATAAACACATGTACCAAACAGGAAGAAAGAAATTCCAAGAAAACTGTAGGTTTATGGCTTTTCTAATTTTTAGAAAACTTTAATATTAGAGAAAATAGTACTTTAAATCTGACCCTGTATTTATTTCATTCTACTTAGCGCCACTCCTACTTGTTTTGTTTTTGTTTTTGTTTTTTGTTTTTGGTCTTTTTGCTATTTCTTTGGGCCGCTTCTGCGGCATATGGAGGTTCCCAGGCTAGGGGTCGAATCGGAGCTGTAGCCACTGGCCTACGCCAGAGCCACAGCAACGCAGGATCCGAGCCGCGTCTGTGACCTACACCACAGCTCACGGCAACGCCGGATCGTTAACCCACTGAGCAAGGCAGGGACCGAACCCGCAACCTCATGGTTCCTAGTCAGATTCGTTAACCACTGCGACACGACGGGAACTCCTGTTTTTGTTTTTTAAAGAAGATGAAGAAGGAGGAGGAAGATGAGGTGTGGATTAGGGATTTACATATTAAAGAGGCTGAAGGATATTTGGAAAGCGTTTCAAAGAAAAAGTGAGAGCAGTGTCACTCTGAACATTGTGAAAATAGGTTCATTCTACCAAACGGCCCCCAAATGGAAACGAGCAGCCGTTCACTCTATGATATTACACATCGTAAAACCGGACTCAGAAACTGGCTTCTGCTCCAGTTTCTCACATTTAGTAGTGAACCAGCAGGTGCCTTTCCTGTGAGCTGGTATAAAGCTTCCAACAATGTCACTGACTGAGAACATTAATTTGAAGTGCCCTGCACATGTGGGTCAGCTGCCAGGCACCCTCCCCCCATCTGCCCTTGGCCATGCATTCACCACCACCTGTCAGACAGGATGGGTAACCTTGGAAACAAGAGGGAATCCTGCCAGGTGCCTGTTGGCATAGGGGTCCTGCGTCTCTTCCCACCTTGTGAGAACAGAGTGGACAGGAGGCACCCAGCAGGCCAGCCTGTCCCACAGCCACTGCAGCCTGCCTAGAACAGGGGTGCAGGTGGACCTGCCAGGCAGGTGCTCGGGGGCAAAGCCCTAGAAGCCCAGTTGTCTAGTACTGATCTGAAAGGTGTACTTAGGGAAACGGCTCAAAAGCCCACAGATGCACAGACTAACAAGTGGATGAAGAGATATTTTTTGAAAGCGTTTCCGTAGTTACATCCCCCTGTGTGATGGGAACTAGTGGGGGGCGGTGCTGACAGTGCGTTTCCAACACCCGTTGCTACAAGGCACCAGGCAGACGGTCACTTCCGGGAGGCACAGCAGCCAAACCACAAGACCCTGGGATGTGATGCGGGATTCAGAGCCTGGGGTTGGGGAGGGCAAGTTGGAATCAGCCCAAGAGTCTGAGAAGGAACCCCAACATGCTTCAAACTGGCCGCACCTCTGCATCAACGCCAGTGAGGATTGGAGACCAGCTCTCATCTCATCCCTGAGAGTGGGTCAGAGGAACAGAAATTTGAGCTAAAAGTAACTGTGAGAGATCGTCCAGCTGAACTTCCTTATTTTGTAAGGAAGGGGACAGAGGGTCAGAGGATTTTGTGTCAGTTCACAGCACTCCCTACAAATCAGAGTTTGGACCCTGCTCTTTCCTCTAAGCTGTCCCCTCTCAGGTCCTGCGGTTTACAAGCCCACACGGGGGTGGGGTGGGTGACGACGAAGGGAAACTGTTCCAGCTTCAAGGAAAAATCCAAACGTGCTCCTGGGTCCACGCTCAACCGTCCCACGTGGGCTGGGCACAGATGAAGTGCCAAGGCTTTTGGCTCTGACCCAGTCACTGCCAGGCAATGCAGAGTTTGCTGGTTCTAAAACACCACACGCACACAGATTCTAACGCAATTATGGCTGCAAGAAGAGTATTCCTTCGGGGGTACTTATTGTGAAATGAGTGGGAAGTTCATGAACAATCTTTGGAGGACTGCCTTTTCCACACCCTCATTTTAGTTAGGATGCGACCTGTGTACCAGACAACACTGCTTGACAACTACCACAAGGTTGCTTTCGTCCCACTGGGTGAGAAATTCTCTTGCAAGGTCATGCTTTGCTTTTCTTTCTTTCTTTCTCTCTCTCTCTCTCTCTCTCTCTCTCTCTCTCTCTCTCGCTCTTTCTTTCTTTCTTTCTTTCTTTCTTTCTTTCTTTTTTTTAAGGGCCATGCCCAAGGCATATGGAAGTTCCCAGACTAGTGATGGAATCAGAGCTGTAGCCGCCGGCCCATGCCACAGCCACAGCCATGCCAGATCCGAGTCTGTGACCTACACCACAGCTTATGACCCAGCTGGACCCTTAACACACTGAGCAGGGCCAGGAATCGAACTGTGTCCTCACGGATACTAGTTGGTTCATTACTGCAGAGCCACAGCAGGAACTCCAGGTCATCCTTTTCTAAATGCCTCACAGGTGAGCCATTCACTAGAAAACAGACTCGCTCGTACCTTGGTTTCTTGGAGGCTTTTCCCCTGCCTCCCCCGCCCTTCACGCCTTTCCTAAGGCAGGCAGACCCCAAGAGCCTGACTTCTTCGGCACAGTCTGCTCCCCTCAAGATGCTGCAATCATTTTTTCTTTTCTATTAATTGTGGTATGATTCACAAGATACGAACTTGCCATTTAAAAGAGTCCGAGTCAGCGGGTTTTAGTACATGCACGCAGTCGTGCAAGTGTCACCAACACAGGATTCCAGAATCTTTTCATCTCCCACACCCACCGGCTCTCCCTCCCCTTCCCCCCTGCCCTCCAACCCCTGGCAACCACTCATCTTTCTGCCTCTATGAACTTGTCTTTTCTGGACATTTCATATAAATGGGATCGTACAATAGGTGGTCTTTGTGTCTGGCTTTTAAATTTAGCATCCTTTCAAGCCTCATCCATGTAACATGCTTCGGGACTTCATTACGTTTTGCAGATGAATCATATTCCATTGTCTGCATTTGCCACATCTCGTTTATCCAGTCATCACCTGATGGACATTTAGCTTGTTTCCACTTTTGACCTATTAAGAATAATATGCTATGAACGCTCCTGCACAGTTTGTTTGGGAGTGTTTTTTGGTGTATGTATGTTTTCATTTCTCCTGGGCACATCCCAGGAGTGAAACTGCTGGGCCATGTGGTGTAAACTTGTGTTTATTAACTGTGAGTTCCACCTGTGAATGGATATGCTTTCAAATTTGCCCCAAAGGCTGGGATGGAAGAGGGATCAGACGAGCCGTGGGGTTTTCGTTCTTGTGCATTTGCATAGGCTGAGACCCGTAGTTTTAGAAGCAGGGGGAGCTGGAGAAATGGGACATGCCTCCATTTACAAATGAGGAGCCTAAGGCTCCGGTTGGGCAATGTCCTCAGGCCACTGTGTCCGGTTCTGGCTGATGTTCTTGCAATAGTGGTTTAGAGTTCTTTTTTTCCCTCTAACTTAGAAAAGTCTAGAGAGGAGCTCCCTGGTAGCTCAGTGGGTTAAGGATCTTGTATTGTCACTGCTGTGGCTCTGGTTTACAGCTGTGGTGCAGGTTCAATCCCTGGCCTGGGAACTTCCACATGCTGCAGGTGTGGCCCCTTCTGCAAAAAAAAAAAAAAAAAGTCTAGAGACACTCAGTACAGGCCAGGAAGCTCCACAAAACCCTCTCTCAGCTCTTTCCATTGCTGCCACAGGCCTTCAGCCTCCTGTTGTCCTCGGGCTGCTGGACGGCCACTGCTGCTCTGCTCGTGTGTCCGGCTCCTAGGTAAGAAGGGAGAGGGAGCATGAAGAGGCACCTTCCAGCAGAGTAAAGCCACTTGAAAGATTTGTGCCAGGAGCGCCCTCGTGGCCTCTGCTTTTCACTGGCCATGCTTCCTTGTGGAGGGTGGGGGGCGCTGAGCAAACATTCTCCACCTCTGCCCAACCCCCCCAACTTAGAGGTTCTTTTAGGAGGAAGTAGAGAAGGGCCCCCGAAGTTTCCTCCACAATCAGAGAGGGGCCAAGACGTGACGTTACCCCGGACCTCTTAGCTCCTATCCCAGAGCTCTCTGCAGGCACGAGTTTGCAAGGTGTTTCATACCAGGGGTCCTCATTTTCTTTTCTTTTCTTTCTCTCATTTTGTTTTGTTTGGTTTTGACATGTGACGTTTTATTGGCTTCCTGTTCACTAAGTCCCTTTGGAGGAGCATGTTTTTAGCTTCAGCGTATTCCGAATGCATAAAGCAGGCAGCCACCCTGTTGCATCTGCTCATCGAATTCGGAATGTTCACGCCCAGAGCTTCGTTACCCGCACATACCGCACACGAAGGACTTATTCAAAGTATGCGATGCCCTCCTTCCTTCTTTCTTTTTCTCTTCCTTTCTACCTTTTTCTTTTTAGGGCCACAACCACAGCGAGTGGAAGTTGCCAGGCTAGGGGCCACATCGGCCCACCCCACAGCCACAGCAATGCAGGATCCTTCACCTACTGAGCAAGGCCAGGGATTAAACCCATATCCTCGTAAATACTACTTGGGTTTGTTGTGCCACAGCAGGAACTCCGGCTTTGTCTTTCATAATACAAACTGCAAAACAAGCACAAACCCCCCTAAGGATCTATTTATACCCTTGCTTGGGACACATATTCTTCCCGTTCCTTCTACAGAATGGCAGGGTGGCAGGATTGCTGTTCTTATGTCCTCTGCCTGGTGTGTTCAATCCCTGTGTGCCTGTGGCTCTTTCTGGATATTCAGAATTCCATTTGGATGTCACTTCCTCCAAGAAGTCTTCCTGGATTACTACAGTGGCCTCTCTATACATAAGAGTCCCCATTTTCTAGCAATACTACCCAAAGTGATCTACAGATGTTCTGTGATCCCTAACAAATTACCCATGACATTTTTCACAGAACTAGAACAAATAATCCAAAAATTTATATGGAACCATAAAAGACCCAGAAATGCCAACACAATCCTGAGAGGGAAAAAAAAAGACAAACCAGGAGGCATAACTCTCCCAGACCTCAGACTATATTCAAAGCTATAGTAATTAAAACCATGTGGTCTTGGTACAAAAACAGACATACAGATCAATGGAACAGAACGGAGAACCCAGAAATAAATTTAGACACCTACGGTCAATTCATCTTTGACAAAGAGGCAAGAATATAAAATGGAAAAAAGACAGTCTCTTCAGCAAGTGGTGCTGGGACAACTGGACAACTGCATGTAAATCAATGAAACGAGAACACACCCTCACACCACGCACAGAAATAAACTCGACATGTCTTAAAGACTTAAACCTAAGACAAGACACCATGAAACTCCTAGAAGAGAACATGGGCAAAACATCCTCTGATATCAGCTGTACAAATGTTTCCTTAGGGAGTTCCCATCATGGCGCAGTGGTTAACGAATCCGACTAGGAACCATGAGGTTGCGGGTTCGGTCCCTGCCCTTGCTCAGTGGGTTAACGATCCGGCGTTGCCGTGACCTGTGGTGTAGGTCGCAGACGCGGCTCGGATCGCGCATTGCTGTGGCTGTGGCATAGGCTGGCAGCTACAGCTCCAATTAGACCCCTAGCCTGGGAACCTCCATATGCCACAGAAGCGGCCCAAAGAAATAGCAAAAAAAAAAAAAAAAAAAAAAAAGACAAATGTTTCCTTAGGGCAGTCTCTCAAGGCAGTAGACATAAAAACAAAAATAAACAAATGGGTCATAATCAAACTTACAAGCTTTTGCACAGCAAAGGAAACCATAAAAAAAACCAAGGAGTTCCCGTCGTGGCACAGTGGTTAATGAATCCGACTAGGAACCATGAGGTTTTGGGCTCGAGCCCTGGCCTTGCTCAGTGGGTGAAGGATCCAGCATTGCTGTGAGCTGTGGTGTAGGTCACAGACGCGGCTCAGATCTGGTATTGCTGTAGCTTTGCTGTAGGCCAGCAGCTACAGCTCGGATTAGACCCCTAGCCTGGGAATCTCCATATGCCGGGGATGTGGCCCTAAAAAGACAAAAGACCAAAAAAAAAAAAAAAAAAAGTGCAGAAGACCTAATTAGACATTTCTCCAAAGAAGACATATGGATGGCCAGCAGGCACATGAAAAGATGCTCAGTATCATTAATTATTAGAGAAAAGCAAATAAAAACTACAATGAGGTACCACCTCACACCAGTCAGAATGGCCATCATTAAGAAGTGTACAAACAGCAAATGCTGGAGAGGGTGTGGTGAAAAGGGAACCTGCCTGCACTGTTGGTAGGAATGTAAGTTGGTGCAACGCTATGGAGAATAGTATGAAGGTACCTCAGAAAACTGAAAATAGAGTTAATATATCATCTAGTAATCCCACTCCTGGGCATATATCTGGACAAAACTATAATTCAAAAAGATACATGCACCTCAGTGTTCATAGCAGCATTATTCACAATAGCCAAGACATGGAAATAACCTAATGTCAATCAACAGATGAATGGATTAAGATGTGGTATATATATATATAATATATGTACAATGGAATACTACTCAGCCATAAAGAAGAATGAAATAATGCCATTTGCAGCAACATGGATGCAACTAGAGATTCTCACACTAAGAAAGCCAGAAAGAGAAGGATAAATACCATTTACCACTTATATGTGTAATCTAAAATATGACACACACACACAATGCAACACAAATGAACTTATGTACAAAACAGAAACAGACTCACAAAAGAGCCAGACTTGTGGTTGCCAGGGGGAAGAGAGAGGGATGGATGGGGAGTTTGGGGTTGGTAGATGCAAACTCCTACGTTTAGAATGGACAAAAAACAAGGTCTTACCATACAGCACAGGGAGCTGTGAAAAACTCTACGTCAATGAGGCAGAATCCAGACAAGCAACTGTTCAGCTTCTGCTTCCTTTGAAATCTCTGGGTGGATAGGCACACACTTTCAGGGTCCCACTTATAGGAAGGGGGCAGGGAATTGACATTCACCACATGCCAGGAATGTCACGGAAGGGGCGCCGTGTGGAGGGGAGGGAGGTCTCGGTGACGTCATCGGTCGACTCCAGGATCTTTGCCAAGTCACTTGCCCTCTAAATTCCTTTACAAAACAGAGTCCGAGTGTCTGCCTCTACAGAGGAGTAAACGGCGTTAAGGTGTGTACGGAGATGAGAACGTGATGACAAGCGGCAGCCTACTGTTTGCCCCCCTCCATCTCCTCAGGGGTACCGTACGGTCTGGGTGCTGTTGATTGCGTCTAGAACCCATTTAAAATTTACTTACAGAAGGAGTAAGGCTGGGAAATTGTTGGTTCATGTCATTTCAAAGCCCGGGGCCCGATGGTTCTGGTTTATGGGCCATAGTTGCCTGCTTCTTTGCACCTGTGAGCTGGATTTCCTTACAGTCCTTTAAACGCTGTCGGCGCCGGCACACAGCTTCATCACTTGGGATCACAGGGGTCCCTTTGCAAATGTGTCTTAAGCTTTGGGAGGCGAAGTAAAGCGCTCTGATCTCGGGCTGATTTAATGCCCGATCACCGCAGTGCTGGTGCATCCCAAGGCATTTCCATTCTCTCTAACGGGACGCAAGACAGCCTCAGCCCCGGGCGAGCTCCAGGAGCCGCTTGGAGCTCCTTCCACTTCCATGTCTGCCCTGGGCGGCCCCTGACTCTCCCTGGTTCCCCTGAATTCTGAGGGTTTGCTCCTCAACTCAGGGGGACCGCAAACCCTGCTTGAGTCTCCCCTCTCCCCCAACTCCTGCACCGCAGCCTGGAAACTGCCACCAAATGGCCTGCTGGGGCCACCCACGCTAGTTCCACATCCCTTCTCCCCGGGGTCAATCCTTCATCACCCGCTCGCCAACATCTTGAGAACCATTATTTCATTGATTTCGCCCAGTTTTTTAGTTGTTTCAGGCAGGAGGGCAAATCCAGTTCCTGTTGCTCCATCTTGGCCAACAGGAGAATCTCTTCGTTTTCTTTGGATGGAAATATTTCTTCTCCCTTCCACCTACCAATTCTTACGACAGTACCTGTCCTGTGT
This sequence comes from Sus scrofa, assembly GCF_054392235.1. Classification (NCBI taxonomy): domain Eukaryota; kingdom Metazoa; phylum Chordata; class Mammalia; order Artiodactyla; family Suidae; genus Sus; species Sus scrofa. The sequence continues at coordinate 1,975,257 of NC_139389.1, read as the reverse complement.
ATTCGCTCCTGTATGCCTTTTAGTTTGGACTTCATTTATGATTTTTTTCCCTTATTTTTACCCTTTTTTCTCACTTCTCTTACCTATTTGCAAATATTTTTTTCCATAAATCTCACTTCAGGAGTTCCTGTCGTGGCGCAGTGGTTAATAAATTCGACTAGGAACCACGAGGTTGCAGGTTCAGTCCCTGGCCTTGCTCAGTGGGTTAAGGATCCAGCGTTGCCGAGAGCTGTGGTGTAGGTTGCAGACGCAGCTTGGATCCCGAGTTGCTGTGGCTCTGGTGCAGGTCGGCAGCTTCAGCTCCGACTGGCCCCCTAGCCTGGCAACCTCCATGTGCTGCGGGAGCGGCCTAAGAAATGGCAAAAAGACAGAAAAAAAAAAAAAAAAAAAAAAAGAATCTCACTTCAGAGTTTTTGTATTTTTTTGTATTTTTCAGAGTTTAATGTGTATTTTTTTCTTTCATGCTTGTTACCTTCTGCTTGATTTTTTTACTTCTTTCTAAACATTTTGACATTTTAGGTTACAGTTTTCATCCCTTTGAACCTGCTGTCTTTCTGGCATAGTTTCGGCATCTGTAGTGACATTATTCAGCTTCTCATTCTTCTTGATTTAATAGTTTGATAATTTGGGTGTCATTTGATCGTGATCTTTTTCTGTTGCCCCTTTTAAAGTGAAATGGGTTTTCCTGTATTTTTAAGAATAAAAGAAAGGCCAGGATGTCTTAAGAGCTGCATGGCTCTATAGCTCTCATCTGTTGTTTTCAGAAAGTGAATTTTTCCCTCCAAAAAACAGCTTACTTTCTGAGATGAACTTCAGTCTCCCTCTCTCATTTTTACTGGGATCTTTTCTGTCCTTGGCTGCTATTAATCCCATTTTCCATATCATGGACTCTGCTCCCAGGCCATTTTCTTACTATAAGCCTTGTTCGGAAAGGGAGTTTTCATTTTTCGGCCTGAGAGTCTGTAGGGTTGGTTTCTTGGTCTATTTCTTGGGGGGGGCGGAGATGGGGGAGGAAGACTCAGCTCTGGCCCCACTGGCCCTCTCCTCCAAGGATCCTGGAATCCAGTCATTTCCAAAGCCTTGTGGTATCACCTGTCATTCTTCTACTTGATTAACCATTTACTTATCCAAATATTCATCACACACCTGCTCGGGGGTGACACTGGGCTAAGAATACAAACAGGAATAAACACACCCCAGCCTTCAAGGAGCTTCCAAGCCAGTGGGAAGACAAATAGAAGCACAATTAAGTCCAACTAGGCTGCAGCAGATGCTGGGAAGATGTTGTGGAAACAGAAGACGTCCATGCAACCTCCTCGGTTTGAAAACAGGCCAATTTCTACCGAAAAGCAGCATTTGCAGCTCCCCAAACTGAAGGTCAAATGTGATTCACATGCTAATAGGAGTCAGGGTTCTCATCAGAGGGGGCCCGGCTGGATTCAACAATAGCTCTTGAAACAGCCAAGCTGTTATTACAGAAAATGCAGCCATATAATCAGCGCTGTCTCCTGCCAGCCCCTCACCGTCACCATCCGCCTGGCCCCCTTTGTCTCTGCGCTCCTCTCCTCTAGCCATCGTGACAGGCCTCTGGGAGGCAGGGGGGCTGCTGCCTGGTGTACGTTCTCGTCCTCTTCGTGGGAGGCACCCCAGGTCGTAGCTTTCCATCCTTCTGCGCCAAGAGGAGTCCTGGGTACGTCTGTATTCTGGACCCGCAATGATCCTCCCCGCCCTGTGCCTCCTGTCACCTGGAGGCCCACAGGCTGGCTCCTCAGCCAGTACGTCACTGGATCCCGCCCCTGTGTTTGGACATCCTCATAAAAAGCCGGGGGTGGCTGTGCGCAGGCACAGGAGGGGCACCTTGCCCAGAGCAGTCTTTCTGGGCAGATCATACGGCAGCGACGGGTGTGTCCTGCTTCCATTCCTCATACTCGAAGGTTAAGTTAGAGACTTTAAAGAGGCCTGGAAGGTTACCGTGGAACTGGCTATGTTTCCCCAGCACACACTGTGATGCCACCAAGCCCCTCGGCTTTGCATAGAATGAGATGAAAAGGGAATTCAGATGCTCTGCAGCTTCTAAAACTAGTCTGTCTTGTTTCACCAAGTGTTGGGAACAGCTAATCTTTCCTACTTTGGCGGCTTTGAAACTGTTTCACTTTTATGTCATTGAACAGTTAAAGTCCATTCTTTTTATGAGAAAAGGGTTTTGGAAAATATTTGATATTCTTCCTCTTCTCTTGAAATCATGCATTCACAAGCTCCACACACATTCAAAAATTATACATACATGGGAACACAAGACTCTGCATAGCAAAACAATCTTGAGAAAGAACAAAGCTGGAAGAATCAGGCTCCCTGACTTCAGATGATACTATAAAGCTGCAGTCATCAAAGCAGTATGGCACTGGCACAAAACACACATAGATCAATAGAACAGAACAGAGAGCCCAGAAATAAACCCACGCACTTACGGTCAATTAATCTAAGATAAATGAGGCAAGAATAGACAATGGAGAAAATGGGCTCTTTAATAAGCGGTGCTGGGAAAACTGGAAAGCTGCTTGTAAAAGAATGAAATCAGAACATTTTCTAACAAACTACACAAAATGTAACTCAAAATGGATTAAAGACCTAAATGTAAGATCAGAAACCAAAAAATCCTAGAAGAAAACACAGGCAGGACAGTCTTTGGCATAAATCACAGCAATGTTTTTGGATCTGTCTCCTAAAGCAAAAAAAAAAAAAAAAAAAAGTGAAAATAAAAAGTGGAAGCAAGTTAAACTTAAAAGCTTTTGCACAGCAAAGGAAACCATTGACAAAATGAAAAGATAACGTACTGAATGGGAGAAAATATTTGTAAGTGAGGTGATAGATAAGGGCTTGATACCCAACATATATAAAGAGCTCATCCAACGCAACATAAAAAAAAAAACCCAAAACTCAATTTAAAAGTGGGCAGAACTGAAGAGAAATTTTTCCAATGAGGACATTCAGATGGAAAAAACTGGCACATGAAAATATGCTCAACATCACTAATCAGACAAATGCAAATGAGAACCACAGTGAGATATTACCTCATACTCGTTGGAACAGCTATCATAAAAAAAAATTACAAATTTTGGCAAGGATGTGGAGAAAAGGGAACACGTGTGCACTGTTGGTGGGAATGTACATTTGTGCAGCTATTGTGGAAAACAGTATGGAGGTTTCTCAGAAAACTAAATATAGAACAACCATATGATCCAGCAATTCCATTCCTGGGTATACATCTGGAAAAAAAAAATGAAAACACTACTTCGAAAAGATACATGCACCCCAGTGTTCACAGCAGCATTATTTATAATTGCCAAGATACAGAAGCAACTTAAGTGTCCATTAACAGATAAATGGATCAAGAAGATGTGGTGTATATATATACATATATGCAACAAAATACTACTTAGCATTAAAAAAAATGAAAGTTTGCCATTTGTAGCAACATAGATGGACTTGGAGGGTATTGTGCTAAGTGAAATAAATCAGCCGGAGAAAGACGTATATTGTATGATATTTATATGTAGACTCTAAAAAATAAGACAAACTCTGAACATAACGAAAAAGAAGCAGACTCACAGATACAGAGAACAAAATAGTGGTTTTACCAGTGGGGTGGAGGGGGGAGGGGCAAGACACGGGTACAGACTATTAGGCATAAAATAAGCTACAAGGATGAATTGCCCAACACGGGGACTATAGTCAGTATTCTGTAGTGATTATAACCTTTAAAAGTGGGTTGTTAATGGGGGTTCCCTTGTGGCACAGCAGGTAATGGATCTGGAAAAGTTCCCATGTTTTCACAGGGAAGGGGGCAGAGGAAGCTGGGAGAGAACCAGAGAGAGATTATTTAGACACAAGGTGTGTTCATCCAGGTTCTCCAGAGAAACATATCAACAGAGTAGATATAAAGAGACTGATCACTCAGAATCTGCTCCCAAGATTATGGAGCAGGCACATCCGCTGTCTGCAGGGGGAGGTGCATGACAGCCGGTGGTGGGGTTCCAGTCAGAGCCCGAAGGCCTGAGGACCTGGGGGAGTGGATGGCTAAGTCCCAGGCTGAGGGCAGGAGATGGATGCCCTGGTTCAGCCATGTAGAGAGTGCACTGTCCTTCCTCTTTCTGTCCTACTCAGACCCCAACAGACTGGGCGACGCCCACAGCCTCAGCAAGGTCGACCTGCCCCACCTGATCTGCTGATCCAAAGGCTGACCCCGTCCAGAACCGCCATCACAGATGCACCTGCAATCATGTTTGGCCCACTATCTGGGTGTCCTGCAGTCTGGTCAAAGTGACACACACAGCTGACTATCACAACGGGACCAGGTTGGAAAGGCAGCATGAACGAGAAGACTGGGGCGGGGTGGGGGGCAGGGGATGTGAGTAGATGACAGTGAAGGGGAGGGCAAGACCCCCCCACCCTGGGAGGCTCTGGCGTCAGAGACACTACCTTGAACTTAGGATCAGCCTCAGGGAGGAGGGGGGAGCGTGAAAGCCTGGTGGACTGAGGCTCTTCCGAATCGACAAGTTGAAGCTGTCATTTCCACCAAACAGAACAGGGGGCTCTTGGGATAGAAAGTAAGCTTGATGTTAGAGAATTTAGAAAGCTGTACAAAATTTTAACAAATCCATTTTTGGTTTATGGACTAAAAATTCATCTTCTCTAACAGCAAATTTGGAAATGTTGCCAACCTGATGAAAAATGATATCTCACTATCATTTTACTTCTAGGGCTCAGTTATCAGTGAGGATAAGCATCCATCATACATTATTAGGGACATTATTTTTGAGTCCACCAGAGTGAGCTGAATTCAATGCAATTAACATTCACAATATAGGATATTCTGGGATCTGCAGATGAACCCATGGGCACAGAACTGGGTGCTATTTTTATGTTTCAATTGAGTAGATCTACAGTTTGTCAAGCATTAAATAGACCACGTAGGAGCTGAACTCCTCTAATTCAAGTGGACCTTCTGCCTTGTTGTACGTGATGCTGCTGGCCATGGAAGCTGGACTTTGTGGTCACACGTCCCCCTCGTCCCCCGTCCCCCTGTGCCTCTCTGCTCGTGCCGTCTGCGGGCGACAAGGCCCCACCATCAGGCTCAGGGTGTCTAAATTTTGTTGCTGACATCTCCTTTCTCTTCCCCAGCGTGCTGGCAAACTCCACGTGTACCTCTTTGAATCTCAAGTCCTCACGGACTGAGGCAAGTCATTCTCCAGGGAGCGCTATTTTCCGTCTTTATTAAAGGCTCAGCGTGCTTGCCTGCAGGGGTAACGCTCATTTATAAGTTCCTTTTACTAAAAACAAAATGGTACACAGGATAAAGAAGGCTACCTCAAATCTCACTGCTTCAACACGAGTCTCTTTCTTTCTTTTTTTTTTTTTTTTTTGTCTTTTTTTGCTATTTCTTGGGCCGCTCCCGAGGCATATGGAGGTTCCCAGGCTAGGGGTCCAACCTACACCACAGCTCACGGCAACGCCGGATTGTTAACCCACTGAGCAAGGGCAGGGATCGAACCTGCAACCTCATTGTTCCTAGTCGGATTCGTTAACCACTGCGCCATGACGGGAACTCCTCTTTCTTTTTTTTTTTTTGTTTTTAATTTTAGCATCTAATCCTTGCTCAACAACACAGACTTTAGGTGGCTCAGTGGTAACGAACCCAACTAGTATCCATGAGGATGTGGGTTCGATCCCTGGCCTCGCTCAGTGGGTTAGGGATCCAGCGTTGCCGCGAGCTGTGGTGTAGGTCACAGATGTGGCTTGGATCTGACCCCTAACCTGGGAACCTCCATATGCTGCGGGTGTGGCCCTAAAAAAAAACAAACAAACAACACAGACTTTAACACAGATAATGCTGTAGCATCAACTAAGCGTATTTCCCCCATGAGCGCTAGACATCTGCCGACTAGTCTACAAGCCCAATTAATCGTCAGAACAATGACATTATGAATTTGCATAATCCTTGGCTGTTGTAGAATTCAGATATTGTCCCATTTCTTCATTCTACTTTTTTCGTCATTTATTTGTTTACTCAGCAAGTATTTGCCGTGCTAGGCAGCGGGGCACACGTATAAATGAGACAGGTCCTCTCCCTGCCCTTAAGAACCTCACAGTCTGGAATGGAAGTTGGTGCAGCCACTATGGAGAACAGCACGAAGGGGCCTCCAAAGACTAAAAACAGAACGGCCGCATATCGTCAATCCTCCTCCCGGGCACCTGTCCAGACAAAACCATAATTCAGGAATATACACGCATCCCTATGTTCACGGCAGCACGATTTACAGTAGCCGTGACATGGAAACAACCGAAATGTCCACTGACAGAAGAAAAGGATAAAAAGATGTGGCGCCTACACACGAGGCGATGGTACGACTCAGCCATAAAAAAGTGTCACTTGCAGCAATGGCGATGGAACTCAGATTATCATCCTAAGCGAAGTCAGTCAGAAAAAGACAGATACCGTATGGTATCACTTACAGGTGGAATCTAAAATGTAATACGAAAGAACTCACCTATGAAACGGAAGCCGTCTCAGACACAGAGCCCGGATTTGTGGCGGCCAACAGGAAAGGCGGGTCGGGGAGGGAGGGACCAGGAGTTTGGGGGAGCAGATGCAAACTGTTATATACCGGATGGATACACGAGGTCCTGCTGCACAGCACAGGCGAGTGTGTCAATTTCCCGGGATAAACCGTCATGAAAAAGAACGTGAAGACGAATGCATTCCATGCATGTACAGTCGGAACCACTTCGCCGTGCAGCACAAATCGATACCAACTATGTTTCATCAACAACAAAGAAGGAACCTCCCAGTCTGGGAGGGGACCACACCATCGAGTGATTTCCATGCATTTACCGTCTGAGCCATGCAGTCGTGTTACATTTGCACAAGCACCAAGAGAGAGAATAGCTATGTTTTCATGAGCTCTCTGAGTACGCACAAGTGGCCAGATGTGTGGCCGTCCTGTGTGTTCTGGCAGAGGGCGTTATTTCCTCAAGGCCGTAAAAGCAGCACCATGAAGGGACCTGAAGACCTGCTGTCCACCCTTTGCCGTCTCCTCTCCAGTTGGCACTCTCGCCACTTCCTGCCGCAGGATGGCTGGTCGATAAAAACGCTCTTTTGAATGAGAAAGGCAATTAAGCGTTGAAAACGTGAGAACCAGAAAGCGCAACACAAAACGAGACCTCGCCAGCCTCCTTTGCAAAGCATATTTGAACAGGTGGATTTGAAGGCGACCTTCTCCCCATCATCCCCCCTTTCTGGACCCTTCCGCACTCACGGGGAGGATGTCGGCAAAACACGAAAAACCATGACTTACTCTAGCATTTACCTCTAGGCCAGTTCTGAGGAAATCTGTTTCATGCGTCAGGCCCATGAACTAATCATCATTATTAAATCTTTTTTTTTTTTTTTGGCTGTGTCTGTGACATGTGCAAGTTCCCAGGTCACAGATGGGACCTGAACCACAGCAGAGACCCAAGCTGCTTCAGTGACAATGCCAGGTCCTTAACCTGCTGGGCCACCAGGGAACTCCTTAATTAATTCTTTTTTAAAAAACTTATTTAAAAAATAAAACTTAAAATCATAGCAGCCAACCCTAGTCCATCTCCTTTTGATTTCAATAACTATTCACTCTCTGCTCGGTGAGTGGCAGTGGCGTGTGTGTGTGTGTGTGTGTGTGTATTTTCGGCTGAGTTATTTGAAAGTGGATCACAGACATCACAACACCCCTCCCCAAACGCTTTGGTGCACAGCCCCTGATGACAAAGACACCCACTTCTACACCACAATGTGGGCACCACACCCAGAAAATGCGTCATTAACACTGGAGGATCACTAATATCCAGCTGCGGTGCTCAGGGATTGCATGTCAGCTGGAACCAGCTGCCAGCCCCGCCGTCTGGGCACTGAACCCTGTCCCTGCCCTGTCCCCTGCCTTCCAGAAGGAAAAGCCAGACCTGGGGGATGACACTGCCCAGAGACTGGCCCAGGCCCCGTTGCCCAGCAGCTCAGACCCCTGGGTGCTGACACCTTCTCCCACCCCCACCCTGGGGCCGTAGGCAGCCAGGCTGAGGCCTCTGCACCTTGACCTGGACCCGGCGCTGGCATTCACAAGGGCACGTGAAGACGCCGAGCTTGCATAACCGGACTGGTCACAGACATGCCAACTTGTTCCCAGACAAAACACTGCTGAGAAAAATGGCTCTCAGCACCCACGCCCCTGAACTCGCATCTCATTAATATTCATGTCGGAAGAGAGCTGCTCCTAAAAGCAAGTGCATTTGGGCTCTGAGGTGGGGAGGGAGGGGCTGCTCTGCCCTCCTTCCTCTCACTTCCTTCCTTCCTTCTGAGGCCCATCTGGGGGGTGGGGGGGGGCAAATCTCTGAGGTCCCAGCAGCCACCTGCAGGGACCATCACAGGGCAAATTCAATGACAGACACTCAGCATCATGATGACGGGGTCCTGTCACACAGACATTGCTCCCAGTCCCTGTCCTGGTCACTTGCAGGTCATGGCAGGATGGGGGCTCTGCAGAGCCACCGCTGGTGGCAGGGAGAAGGTCCTGGTGTTGGGGGCTCGGGGCCTGCCGAGTAAGGAGTTCTCAGGGCCGCGGGGCGGGCACAGGGAGCCTGCAGTGAAGACAAAGCCTGAGGGAGAGGGAAAGGCAGGGAGGGGATAAAAAAAGAAGCAGGCTCTCTGTCTGACAGGCGAGGCGCTCGATGAATCTGGTCCTTCCTGAGTAGAATTATCTTGGAGATTCAAGCTTTGGGCTTTCTGTTTTCACCACATTAACACCCTGACAAAGGGCTGCAGCGTTGCCAATGCAGGCAAAGAGGGAAAGAGTGGACAAGGGCTGGCCCCCCGCCCTCCTTTCATGCAGACGGTGCTGCGGGCTGTGTGTGGTTGCCTAGGAAACAGCAAGGACAGGAAACTCCAGAAAATGCGCTGTCAGGCGGCAGGAGATGCAGCTGCTGATTTTTTTTTTTTTTTTGCTGGTGTTGTGTGATGCCAGGCCGTTTTTTTAATCCTTCTGCACCAGCTTCCTCCTGACCAAGGAGCAGATCGTATCTACGGGTGTGTGTGTGTGTGTGTGTGTGTGTGTGTGTGTGTGTGTGTGCGCGCGCCCCTTGGCTGGAGCTCAGCGTGGATTTCCTCTTTCTTTCTTCACCCACTCGCCGGGCACCACCGAGTAACCGGGATGTTAGATCCGACAGAGAAGCTATTTAGGCAAAGAAATGCGACGGTAACTCAACTCTCATGACTGGAAGGTCAACGCTCAGTAAGAAAGTTCGTCATGTGCTATAAGATGATACATCTTGTGTAAACTGAAAATCATTGAAAACACAAGCACTTGGTAAACCTGAAAAATTTTAAATGCAACGTTTCAGATGCTCTTTGAATGAGTGCAGCTGCAGGGCAGCGGGTTTGAAGGGCCCATAAATAGCCCACCTTTTCACTCTGCACAAGTTCAGACCAGATGAGAGGTGGGGGGGCGGGCGGATCACTGCACTGCCCTTACTGACCAAATCCACACGGCTGACCTGTGCAGTGACACGGCCTTTTACTGTGGCTCCAGGATTGGAGAGACGTGCCACTCCCACCCCAGGCGGTACTGGATGACTGCCTGGCCCCAGCTGCCCCCTGCACACCAGACCACCTTGGAAGGGACACAGCACAATTAGAGGCTGTTGGCGGTGTCCCCTTCTGGACCTCTTGTCTCCCAACTGCCGGCCTTTGGGCCCCTGACGGCTGGCGGAGGACCCCTCCCCGGCGTTCCTTTGGCTGGACAGCACAGGCACGGTCCCTTCCTTGGGGACACCTGATGTGCCAGGGCTGGTCAGTAGGGAGTGGGGACAGACGTCTGCCCCCTTGGCTGGACATGGGACACCGCTGGAGGCCCTCTGAGCTCGGGGCACCTCTGGGATTGCCATGACTTCAGTGGAAGCCCCATTTCCTTCACCCCCAATGGGCTTCCCAGGCAAACGTCTCCAAGTGTTTCCCAGGGAAGCATCTGAGACAATGAACTATCAGAGGAACTAAACCCTCTGCCTTCGGATCGTAAGGAGGTGGCGACACCACCACGGGAATTATCTTGGGAAACTCACATTCTGCTGTCATTTCCTTAATACAGTTACGGGATGACGTGTCTCATATGATCACGTGTCTCATATGATCACGTGTCTCCCCAGTTTCTTTCAGCCCCCCTCTGCAGAGTCCCCCGTCTTCTGATGCTGGGCCCCCAGGCCAGTGCCCCGGTTTTCTCGCCAGTTCTGTTTTCTATTTCCCTCTCTTCTGACTTACCTCCTAGATTTGCGCGACCTTACCGTCCAGTGTCTCGGGTTCTCCTTGGTGCTCTTCTAGCTTTAATATCCAAGAACTTTGTCTTCATTCTTTATATTCTATTTTTGACACGCTCTATGTTACGGATGTATTATCATCCTGCATCTGAGAAGATTCATGAGAATTTTCACAGGTGTTTTTGTCTTTCATGCTTCTTTTTTTAACCGTTGCTTGTTTGAGCCTCTGTCTTTCATGACCCAAGATTTCCTTGGGTGTCTGGGGTCTTTGGGTGTCTGCTCACCTTTAAGAAACAGACCCCCAAAGTTAGCTGGAATCTCTGAGCCCGTGGGTAGGACTGGTGACCGCAGGGTTCTTAGGGTGGATGATGGGTGATCTGCCTGGTTGTTTGCTTGGGGGACCCCACTGATGACAGGGTACAGACTGAATGATGGCTGAATATTTGCTCTGTGATGGTGACATTTTACTGTCAACTTGGCTGAGCTATGAGTTCAGCTGTTGGGTCAAAAAATGGTCTCCACGTTGCTGTGAAGGTATTTTGTAGACGCATTAGACAGAGTGACGCTAAACGGCGAGTCGATCCACCCCGGGAGGCCGTCGCACACCCTCCCATCTTTCTGGATTCCATTGATTACTCTTCTCCCCTCTTGATCTGCTGTTTGTGCCTTGTGATAAATTCGTGCAGAGCTACCTGCAAGTGAGCTGCTGGTGGGCTAAACCCAGTTCTTCCTCAAGCCAGAAAAACATGACATCCTGAGGAGGCTCAACTCTGGTTCTCGTTACATCGGATTATCACCATCAGCGTTGTCATCAGACCCATTTATATAAGACCGCTGAGTCTCACCACCTCACAGGTGACAACCTGAAGAGGAGCCCAAAGAGGCTGCCTTTCCAGGGCCTCCACGCCAATCACAAGTCGAGGCCCTAAGGGACGCCACTCACTTCCGTGGGCCTCCGTGCAGCCCATCCAGGTCCCAAAGGCAAGAGTGGTGTCGGCGGCACACGCCGCCCTCCCCGGCACCTGCGGCGGCTGGGCTGGGGGCCCACCGTCTGGAGCTCCGAGTCCGTCTGAGCCCCAGGGCCGGCACTGGATTCTCCTGGCCGCACAGACCCTTCCTCACTCGTTCCTTCATCCTCGCCCCCCTTTCTCCTTCTCACATCTATCGTTTTGTTAACTGACCGGCCCACCTTGGTTAGGAGAGGATGCCAGGCTCGGCCTCTGTACCGATGGGCGCCGCAGCAAAGCTAGTCTGGCAAGTCACCTCGGGAGGGTTACGAGGTCCGGGACTCATGGGCTTTCTGGACTGCTAGACAGTACGGCTGTGTCCACGGTTAACCTGTTCTGCCAGGTAAGGTCAGGGCAGCCCCGACTCCAGCCGGCCTCTGGGAATTCTGCCGCAAGGATGGGAAGGCACAGGGCCAGCTTCGTGCTCATGCACCATCCCTGCTACTGGCACGTGGTTGCTGCCTGGGTCCCGTGCCCACTGCATCCAAGAGGGGAAGAAAGTTGGGGTGATATGGGAAGAAGTGCACAGTCATACGAGCATCTGCGCCCCGGATGCCACAGGGAAGTGGAGGAACCCCCCTGGCGAACACGCCGTTGCCCACCGCGAGTGTGAGCACACGCAGGATGGCGTGCGAGCCAGCCCTTTGCGCCTGAACCTTCGCCTGCCCCGATGACCCGTCCCACCACTTCCTCCAGGAGGAAAGGGTGTGTCCTCGATCAGGAGAAAAGCGACTCATGGTGCAACCCGGCAGACTGCCTCCTATTCCGGCCCCTTTACGGTATTTTTTTCTTTTGGCCGCATAGGGAGTTCCCGGGCCAGGGATCAGATCGGAGCTGTAGTTGCAGCCTACACCGCCGCTGCGGCAATGCTGGATCCTTAACCCACTGTGCTGGGGGGGGGGGGGTGAACCTGCATCCCAGCGCTCCCAAGACAACGCCGACTCCATTGCGCCACAGCGGGAACTCCACCCCTTCAGAGTATTTTGTACAACTGCCTCTTGCACCAGGAGAGCAAAACCCAGCGGAGTGTCTACTGCTGCCAGGGGAGGCTACGGTGCCCGCACACCTGGGAGCTGTGGGCGGGGCCTCCCCCAGCCACCTGCAGCCTCTGTCCTCCTGTGGGAAGCCTGCACAGTTGGCATTTTGTACCTCAAAGGGTTCAAGAGGAATGGACTCAGCCCACCTCTGCCTGGCTGTGGAACCCGCATGTCCACTCAGCTCATGGACGCAGGAGGCCAGCCTTGAGGTGGCCTCTGGCCAATTCCAGCCTCCCCTGATCCCAGAAGGGGGTTCTTCTGGGCAGTGACAAGCCCTGCTTTAACGCACCCCTCAAATTCCCAGAGCGGTTTCCACTGGGCTGTGCCCTACGTGGGCGACCCTGTAACAGGCCCGTTTCCACTGCGTCTGCCTGACCCCATGGCCGACCCATGAGTCATTAAAATGCCAAACACAGAGGCAAATAGCTGGCAGTCCCATCCACTGAGCTAACTGCTTTTATCTCCTTCAATTAGTCTGGCGGTTCTCCAACCAGGAGGCAGGCTGTCCCCTCCGGAATGGCGAACGGCCGGCTGCAGAAAAGCAGCTCTTTGTTGGTCAATAGGGCAAAACCCAAGAGCGCCCAGGGCCCAGCAGCGCCTCGGGCGGTTCCAGAGCCGGACCCAGAAACAGCGGCCCTGCTCCTCCTTGTGCTTCATCAGCGCGGTTTCCCGACCAACCACCCCCACCTCCCACGGGACTCTGCGCAGCCCCCCAGGGTTCCAGGGTCTCTGTGATGCCACCCAAGACAGCGCGGGTATTTCGGCCTTCGTGGTTATGCCTTTCACCGGGCAGGTTCAAGCAGGGTCCAAGAGCAGGCTGGTAACTGTCTTTTGAGTGGAAATTTCCTGGGGTTTTCAAGTGGAAATCCTTTGCTGGTGGCATTCACAGGCTTTTGCCATAAGCCCTCCCCCCGCCCCAAGTCCCTGGGCAGCCACGTCAGCACCCGCATGGGTAACTGACAATAATACAGGTCCCATCGTGGCTCAGAGGTTCACAAACCCGACTAGGATCCATGAGGATGCAGGTTCGTCCCTGGCCTCGCTCAGTGGGTTAAGGATCCCGCGTTGCTGTGGCTGTGGGGTAGGCCAGCAGCTGTAGCTCCAATTCGACCCCTAGCCTGGGAGCCTCCATATGCTGCAGATGTGGCCCTAAAAAAAAAAAAATAAATAAAAACAATATAGTAAAGCTCAAGTGTGGCTTTGCGTGCCTCCTGCTGTCTAATACCAGGTAGGAAGGGTCCCCAATCTGACACAAGAGCCACCGCCCAGAACAGTCAGGTGAAGGGGACGCCACCAGCACCACCTCACAGCATCTTGGAATGTTTCAATTTCCATCCACGCCTTCACCCTGACCCCAGCGACCCATTCACTCCCACGTCCTCCGAATCTGACTGCAGCCCGTTAGGATTCCACAGACTGAGACCGGGAGGCCCAGAGCCATCCCCGCTGCCCCTCTCACGCACACGCCCTGGGTCCCCAGCTGGGGTGACCAAGGGACAAGGCCCCATCCATCTGTAGACTGGGCAACCCCAGGTCAGGTGGCTCACTGGCCTCTGTGCTTCCAGCTTTTCTTTTTCCTTTTTTTTTTTTTTTTTTTTTTGTCTTTTTGGGACCGCACCTGCGGCATATGGAGGTTCCCAGGCTAGGGGTCGAATCGGAGCTGTAGCCACCAGCCTACGCCACAGCCACAGCAACACCGGATCCGAGCTGCATCTGCGACCTACACCACAGTTTATGGCAATGCCGGATCCTTAACCCACTGAGCGGGGCCAGGCATGGAACCCGCAACCTCATGGCTCCTAGTTGGATTTGTTTCCACTGCGCCACGACGGGAACTCTGCTTCCAGCTTTTCAATTCCTCCAAAGCAGGGTGAGGAGAGCTGATTGAAGGCCATTCGGGGGCGGGGGGGGGGGGAGAAGCAGGGGCTCCCCTGGGCTGTCACCTTCTGCTGCAGCAAGACCTTCAACCGGATCCCACCCACCCCCGCTCTCTTTCCGCCGTCACAGCTGCTCCAAGTCCCCACCCCATGGGGGTGGTTCTCAGACCCTCTCCCCGTGTCGCCTTCCTCGTTGCCTTGCAGGTCTTGGCTGTCTGTGGCTTCGTCCCCAGAGCTCAGAGCAGCCTGAATCCCCGCGTGGCTCAGCCTCAGCGCCCCCCGCCCGCCTTCCATTCTGGTTATTACGGGTTATCATGACCCAGGCCGGCCAGGAGCGTGATTCCTGTCTCTGCATTTTCTTAAGTGTCCAGTGAGCCAGCGCCACAGAAGCTGCTGCCGGCATTGCAAAATTCCTTTGGTAACTTTGACCTCTGATGCAAAGGGCAGCCTGGCTCCCGTGCTCCACCTCGGGGACTCTGGTCTCCCGGGAACCAAAGCTTCATCGCCCCCACCTCCACCCCTGCGTCCTTCTTCTGGAACAAGACCAGCAAACGCCACGGGTGACACCAACTGTGAAGCATCTGGGCCAATTGCGAGGTTAGCGGGAATGGCCTCCAAGACTATTCTCGCTGCGACACCAACTGCAAGGTCCAAGGTCCCCAAGACCACCCTAGCTGATAATCCACCAGGAGGACCCACAGAACCTACTGAAAGCTGCTGTACTCACAGATACAGGGTCCCTGCATTCTTTCACAGGGAGAGGATAGGGGCTAAAATTAGCCAAGGGAGGCATGCAGAGGGCCACGTGCAGAGACCAAACCAGAGCTTCTGCTGTCCCCCCCGCGGACTTGGGACACATCACTCTCTCGGCAGTGACATGCGACCTGAGGCCCAGCAGCCAGAGCTTCTCTTGGGCTCCAGATGCATGTGCATGGGGGCCCAGATCCACGTCCAAACCGTGTCCCCCTCCCCACATGCCATCTCCCTTCCGTCCCAGGAGAGCCCCGTGCAGGCATGACCGGCCCTCGGGGAGGCTTGGGAGAGGCTTGTCTGTGCACTGAACTGGGCGGGAAATCCAGAAACCTAAGTTCTAGGACAGGTGCGAGGTTCTGCGGGCATGGCTTCTTGGGTCCACAAAGGTCGCCCACGTGGAGGGGCGTGGCCGAAGCAGGAGGGCGTGGCCGAAGCAGGAGGGCGTGGCCGAAGCAGGGCCGGTCAGGTCTGCCCTCACACCGGCTGTCTTTAGCTCAGCTCCTTAGCCCTTACCAGATCTCCCAGCAGACTGGCTTCCTGCATCACCGTAACTGTAACATAACCTCGGATTTCCGCTTTCAGGCACCAGATGATCCAAAGCTATCTGTGGAAATTTTCACGTCAGAAGCATGTTTCAGCTACAAGCCAAGATGCAGAATCCCTGGTCAAAGCGGAAAGAAGCTTTGACCTTCCTTCCTTGCGAGATCCTCAAGCAGCCTTGGAACAAGAGGTTAAGGGGCTGGGAGGCTCTCAAAGGCCTTGGTTGCTGGCACGGGTCACGCGTGGACACATGTGCATCTGCAGCTGCCGTTGGGTGGGCCCCTCTGCGAGTGTGCCAGGGCCCCCAGGCTTCCTATGCTCTGCTTCAGGAAGTGACCAGACCTGGGGACAGTCTTGGCGAGGACACTGATCATGACCAGAGAACACCAGCAACGCAGGGACCGGCCCCCCAGCAGCTGTCGGCATCAACACGGTCCTGGCTTCCCAAGGGGGCCCTTGACAGGGATCAGAGTGACTGCTGTGCCCGCGTCCCCATGAACGTCTGTGCCACCACCGCAACTGAGAAATCCATCAAACTGCCACTGTCACCCTCACTCTGCCATTTATTTATTTGTCTTTTTGCCTTTTCTAGGGTCACTTCCCGCGGCATATGGAGGTTCCCAGGCTAGGGGTCGAATTGGAGCTGTAGCCACTGGCCTAGGCCAGAGCCACAGCAACGCAGGATCCAAGCTGCGTCTGTGACCCACACCACCAGCTCAGGGCAACGCCGGATCCTTAACCCACTGAGCAAGGCCAGGGTTCGAACCCACAACCTCATGGTTCCCAGTGGCATTTGTTAACCACTGCACCTCAATGGGAACTCCTCACTCTGCCATTTAAATATGCTTCAGGGAGTTCCCGTCGTGGCGCAGTGGTTAACGAATCCGACTAGGAACCATGAGGTTGTGGGTTCGGTCCCTGTCCTTGCTCAGTGGGTTAACGATCCGGCGTTGCCATGAGCTGTGGTGTAGGTTGCAGACGCGGCTCGGATCCAGCGTTGCTGTGCCTCTGGCGTAGGCCGGTGGCTACAGCTCCGATTCAACCCCTAGCCTGGGACCTCCATATGCCGCGGGAGCGGCCCAAGAAATAGCAGCAACAACAACAACAACAACAAAAAGACAAAAAGACAAAAAAAAAAAAAAATATGCTTCAGGCCCAATATCTCAGAGCCCTTCTAACTTGCTCCCTTCCAACTTCAAACTGTGGTTTTACTCCCTAATTTAACATGTAATAATTATTCTCTTTTACAATATTCCCAAGCATACCTCTTGTGAAACTTCTGGTCTCTAAGACCCTCTAACACCTGTCAGTCCAGAACCTTCTCAGCCAATAAGAACGGGGCAACAAGAACCCAGAAGCCCACCTACTCGACAACTACTTAAAGCCTCCTCAATCTCACACTGCCTATTGCTGGTCCCTAAGAGCAGTTACCCACAGCCATTGTGTATATAAAACAACAGGGACAATGCGCAGGGGGTGACAACTGCACACGTCTTACCTTCTGCCGTCACCAAACGTCAGCCCCCCCACCCCACCCCATGCCCCAAGCTGAAACAAGCACACGGGCCTTGACAGTTCAGTCTGGAATCTGCTGACCACAGAGAAATCCTGCTGCTGCAGCGAGCTGGTTTCACACCTGCTCAGCACACACTCCCTCCCTCCCTCCCAGTCCACCAAGCTCCTGCGCCACGGTTGCACCTCTGCACCAGAAAAAAGCCAGTTCTCTTTGATTTTGGATGCTGGCAGATTCGAGATGGGAGCATTCTCCCTACGGTAAGTCCTTTTGATTAAATTTGCTCTGTATCGAAGTCTGGATATGTATTTATTTGGCAGTAGGGTCCCAGCTAGGGCCACTGCCCCCAGGGGGGGCCCCCAGCTCTTCCCGCCCCTCCCCGCCATCCTGCTGCTGCCGCTGCTGAGGGCAGTGCAGATGTCAGAGCTGAGCTGCGCTGCTGGGGGGCTGGGTCCCATCTGTGCCAGGAGACAGGGATGCCTGCAGGCAGCCACAGGGCGGGGTCCCAATGGTCCTGGGTCCTGCCAGGACCCGTCCATCCTCCACCAGGCTGACCCGCAGCCCTGCCCGGGGGTGGCGGCCTCCCCAGCACCCACGATTCCCCTGGAAGGGCGTCTGCTGTGCCCACCCCCCCTCCTTCGGGCCCCTCCCGGCTCCTCAGTCTGTCGCCATATTATGGCTCATGCCCTGCGGATTCCCAAGCCCTGAGCAGCAGCCGCTGGAGGAACGGGGCGGGCAGCTGGCAGTCTGTCTAGGACACCTCGACTGTCTGCCCACACGCCCCTGCGGCAAGGACGAGAGAGGACGCAAAGGGCCCGCCTTACCGGCACCTAGGATGCCAGGCCATCACGTGGTTCCCCTTTTCTCCCCAGTTTTGGGAGGTCATCAGCGACGAGCATGGCATCGACCCCACTGGCAGTTACCATGGCGACAGCGACTTGCAGCTGGAGAGGATCAACGTGTACTACAATGAAGCCACTGGTGACTGCTGGGACCCGGGGGCCCCTCCGCTTGCTTTCTGTTCTGGGGGGACGCCACGTCCGTCCTGCCCGCCTCCACCCTGAGCGCCCGCTGCTCGGGAGCACACGTCCTAAGGCCCCTGCATGCTTGTCACGACCGAGCAAAGCCATCAGCCCCCTCGTAGAGCAGAAACCTCCTCGCAGCTCCCCCGGTGCCTCGGGCTGGCACCTTCTGGGGTGAATTCTGCCGCCAAAGGCGCACAGGGAAGGGCGTCGTCCGGGCCTCCTCGGCCAACCGCAGGTCTAAGTCCAGCTCTGTCCCCACAGGTAACAAGTATGTGCCCCGGGCCATCCTGGTGGATCTGGAGCCGGGCACCATGGACTCGGTCAGGTCTGGACCCTTCGGCCAGATCTTCAGGCCCGACAACTTTGTGTTTGGTACGTAGCCACGACCCCTGGGCGCTGGCTCCGCAGGTCTCCTTCCTCCCCAGCCCCGTGGGGCTCACAGCTCTCCCGGCTCAAGGCCGAGGTGGACACCGTGTGTCCACAGGGAGCCCTCGGCCCTGACGTCACGGCCCCGGGCCCGGAGCTGCCCCTCGTCCAGCCCCTCTCAGTGCAGCCCAAAGGCCGGGTCACCTGCAGGGGCTGCCTCGGCCCCGCCCCCAGAGCAGCCTGGGAGGGGCTTGGAAGGAAGAGCCAAGGAGAGCTTCCCAGAGCAGGTGGCTGGTCCTTCGAGAGAAGCAGTGAGAAGCAAGTGCTTCTAGAGGCCCAGGCCCGAGGCCCAGGTGACGGGCAGGCGCCGAGACCATGGCTGAGAGCCGGTTCTGCCTGCCTGGTCACTGTCGCTGAGGTACGTATTTTAAATTCTGAGCACACTGGTCGTGACCATCATGCCCGCTCCCCAGAACCAGGCCTGGGGGCTCCCAGTGACGCAGTGTCCCCCCTACCGTCCCAGAGCCACCAGCACAGGGGCAGGAAGGGCCAGACAGATCTCTGCAGCTGCACAGAGAACCAGGGCAGCTCATGTGAGTCACCTGGACAGGCAGGCTGCCTGGAAGCTGACGAGGTCGGAGCAGCGGTACAGTTCCCAGCTGAGAACCACCGAACCAGTTCCGAAGCCAGCGCCTCCCTAGATGACAAAGGACTCAGATTTCGTGTTTCGTGGGGGTCCGGGGTGAGATGGGAGATGCTGAGCCAGTGAAGAGGACACCTGGGGACTGTGAACATTGCAGGAGTTGCAAAGTGCCAGTATCTGAAAAGTACGGAGAAGCAGTCACCAGGCTATGGGGCCAAGGCGGGGCCCCAGGCCACCTGGCAGCATCACCAGGTGGGGAGGAGTGTCCTAACGAGCGTCTCGGGCCCTGACACGTCAGCACTGCCCCTGTTCCCGAGACGCTGTCCTTCCCAAACCCTCTTCTGCACGCCCTGCCGGTGACATCCCTCTGGAAGGAGGACCCGTCAGCAACTGGAGGGGGCAGCTCCGGTGCTGGGGTCCCCTGCAGACCCCAGGCGAACCAGCTTCCCCGCTCAGTCCCCTCACCCTCCCACTTCTGGGGAATCCTCCCCCCAACAAACTTCCTCTCAAATCCTTGTCTCAGGCCCAGAAATAAACCCACCTGCTTCCAGACCACTAAACTTCAACAAAGGAGACAAGACCACACACGGGGAAAGCCAGGCTCTTCAGCAGGTGGTGCTGGGAAAGCTGGACAGCTGCATGCAAGTCCATGCAATCAGAACACACCTCACACCATGCCCCAAAATAAACTCAAAATGGCTTAAAGACAAATATAAGACAGGACACCATAAAGCTCCTGGCAGAGAACACAGGCAAAACATTCTCTGACATAAACTGCAGCAGTTTTCTTAGGGCAGTCTCCCAAGGCAAAGGAAATAGAAGCAAAAATAAACAAATGGGACCTAATCAAACTGACAAGCCTTTGCGCAGCAAAGAAAACCATAAACAGAATGAAGAGACAATCCATGGGTTGAGAGAAAATATTTGCAAACAACACGACCAACAAGGGCTTAATTTCCAAAATAGACAAACAGCTCATAAAACCCAATAGCAAAACACCCCAAGCAACCCAATCAAAAAATGGGCAGAAGACCTAGACATTTTTCCAAAGAAAAGATGGCAGACATATGAAAAGATACTTAGCATCACTAGAGAAATAGGAATCAAAACTACAATGAGGTACCCCCTCCACCAGTCAGAATGGCCATCACCCAAAAGTCTACGAATAACAAATGCTGGCGAGGATGTGGAGAAAAGGGAACCCTCTTCCACTGTTGGTGGGAGTGTGAGCTGGTACAACCACCATGGGGAGAACAGCAAGGAGGTTCCTTAAAAACTAAATATAGAATTACTCCATGATCCAGCAATCCCACTCCTGGGCATACACCCAGAAAAGGTAAAAACTCCGAAAAGACAGAGGCACCCCAGTGTTCATAGCAGCATCACTCACAAAAGCCAAGGCATGGAAGCAACCGAAATGTCCCCTGGCAGAAGAATGGATAAAGATGACGTGGCACATAGATACAATGGAATAGTCCTCAGCCATTCAGAAGAACAGAATTCTGCCATTTGCAGCAACATGCATAGACCTAGAGATTATCACACTAGGTGAAGAAAGTCAGAGAAAGACAAGTATTATATAACATCACGTATGCATGGAATCTAAAAAACAATACAATGAATTTACTTGCAAACAAACAGGAACAGACTCACAGACACAGAAAACAAACTCATGGTTACCAAAGGGGAAAGGGGGAGCCGGAGGGATAAACCAGGAGTTTGGGATCAACACGTACCCGTCACTGAATATAAAAGAGCTAAGGAAGGACCGCCTGTCCAGCACAGGGACCCTGTGCAAGGTCTTGTAATAAGGGAAAGAATCCGAAAAAAAATCACGTATCACCGAATCACTTTGTTGTACACCTGAAACTAACACAATGCTGTAAGTCACCTATACCTCAAGAAAATAAAGAATTTAAAAGCGCATACAATAATTCAAAAGTTAATAAAATCCTTCTTGTCTCAGGCCCTGCGGGACTGACCTCAGAGCAGAGGGGAGGCGGGCGGAGTGTTCCGGCGCAGTGTATGCACCACGGCCACGCAGCCCCCAGGCGGGACCGCGCGATCCTCTCACAGCATCCGGCAGCGCGTGGTCGGTCCTGTGCTGGGCCCTCCACGCCGTCAGGTGGTCGGCAGCATCCAGTTCCTCGCAGGCCTGGTCTGAGGATCCTGCTCCCTTGCCAGCTGTTGGCCAGAGGCCGCCCCCTCCAAGTGGCTGCCTCTTCACAGGCCCCACGGCCTCCAACACGGCCACCGCACCTGCAAGGCCACCAGGAGAGCGCCTCCCCTGCTCTGAAACGCTGCCCTCGGCCACCAGCTGGAGAACATTCTCCCCTTAAAAGGCTCACGTGATCAGGGAAGCCCCGCCCAGAGACCCCCTAATTTAAGGTCCCCTGATTTGGGACCTTAATTAACACCTGCAGAATCCCTTCTCAGCAGCGCCTCCATTAGTGTTTCAACAACTGGGAAAAGGTGTGGGCCCCCGGGCAGGTGAGCCTTGGGGCTTAGAATCCCGCTCACCTTGAGCGGACAGTTTGGGGAATGGAATGAATGTGGGCTCCAGAACTTCTGGTTCCGATATCTGGACCTGTGCTCATGAGGGATTTTTCTACTTACTAGTTGTACGGCTTTGGGGCAAGTTTTCTTTTTTTTGCATTTTAGGGCAAGTATTTTAATCACTCTGCGCCTGAGCTTCTTTCTCCATAAATGGTGATAACAGTACCTACTTCAGACCGTCTCAGTGAAGATGAGATGCAAGAGTATCTGCAGGGCCCTCCTCCCATGACCGCGCAGCTGGGGGGGCTCTCGCCAGCCGCCCCCTCGAAGAAAGCTGCTCCAGGACAGGCGATGTGTGGCTCCTCGTCGGGAGCTCAGCGCGGGGGACTGAGCTAGACGCGTTCTGGGACATCTTTCAATGTTGGAATATTTGGTTTTCAGGTCCCTTTGCCCCCAGAAGTTTATGTCCCCATGTGACCATTCTTGGAAGAGTGAATATACTTGCTCATCAGAATAAGGCCATAGCTGATTGGCGTTATCTGCTCGGTACAGATTTCATGAGGGGGTGGAGCCCCGCTGCTCAAACTGGGGGAAGAGTGAGTGGCAGGAGGTGGGAAAAGAATGAGAGAGGAAGCTTAGCCACCCTTGCAGCTTTGCTAAGGACCAGCTCCATCTCAGCAGTTTGCATGTGCAACCGCGGGCAGTTAGGAGGGCAGTGTCTGTCTCAGGCTGGACCCGGAACAGCCGCAGGGCAGGGAGAGGTCCCACCTGGACTCACCTCTGCCACGAGCTTCCTGGCCCCTTGTCCTGCTTTTCCGCCACATCCTTTCAGCCCTGCAGTAACATGCGGTCAGCCTTGGCCGCTCACCTGTGGACCAGCTCCTGACCTGCACGGCCCCGGGAGCTCAGCCTGTGGCCTCCCCGCCGTGCCCCCCTCCGCCGTGCCCCCCACCTCGGCCTCATTCACCGGCGTCCATCCCGGCATCTCAATGGGAACCAAATGCCTCATGAATTACAAACTATCCAACCTTAAAAGTCTTCTGCGAATCAGCACAGAGTACAAGCATTCCACGAGGTAACAAAAGCTTGACTCTGAGACACGCAGCGCACAGAAACGTCGGGTTTCGCTTCTCCGTCCTCCGGTAATTCACCCAAACTCCCCCCTCGTCCATCACACACAGCAACCAAGCTGTCCTCCGCCCGGCGCCCCCTGCCGGCCAGTGCGGGGAAATGACTGGTCCAAGACCCCTGGTTTTCCAGAGTGCACGCAGGTGCCCTCCTGCTCAGCCTTCGCAGCACCTAAAATCTCAGGTGATGCCTTTCCCACGCGCGCCTCCATCTTCTTTAGCCTCCTTCGTTCTTCTAGATATCAACAAATGTAAACGATTTCTTTATATCCAGACACTGTACTAATTGTGAGTGACGGATGAAGCCAGTTGAAGGGCTTTGTCTCCATGCTCGCGCTTTTGGAAGCATCACCCACATCACAACAAAAATTTCTAAATTTCGCCTTTGTAAAATTTTTACTTAATTTACACGTTATGCCAGAAAGTTAGGTTGCCTCTAATTTTCCGGGATATATTCCATAGATATTTAATTAAACATTGATTAACTTTGTTATTACAGGCTTCCTTTCAGATTTGGTCATCAATCCACCCCCATCTCCGAAATCTTCTTAGGGCCTGAAAACTAGCAAAGGCTGTGCTCCTATTGCCCAAAGATGAACTTGACTCTGCTGATGAGACTGAAAGAGTAGACCTAACAAATACTTCTTCTCATTGAGAAACACAAGAGGACACGGGCAGCAACTTACCCAAGCATCAGCCCATCGGTGTTCATCAAAACGTGGTATATGATCAAATAATAAATTTAACAAAACGAGTCCACCCCGTCTTTGAAATGATGCTATTGCTATTTTTTCGGGCAGAGATAAGAACTGATTATAAATAAGCAGTAGCATTTCTTCACAGAGATACTTCTCGGAAGTACTTCTGGGACTTAATTGGCAAAGGAGGGAACCGTGAGCAGGAAGCAATCTGGAGTTTTGTTTGAAGCCCCTGGCTGCACAATCGAGGAGACTCCAGGACTGGATTTCTCCACATCTTAATTGCTCCAAGATGCAATACACGCTTTAAAAATATACCTCAATATGATTTTATCTTTTTAAAAGGCACTTTGGAGTTCCCTGGTGGCCTGGCACTTAAGGACCTGGTGTTACTGCTGTGGCTCAGGTCACTGCTGTGGCTTGGATTTCCTCCCTGGCCTGGTAATTTTCATAGGTTACAGGTGCAGCCAAAAAAAAAAAAAATTAGGGAGTTCCCATTGTGGCTCAGCAGTAATGAACCTGACTAGTATCCAAGAGGATGCGGATTCAACCCCTGGCCCCGCACAGAGGGTTAAAGATCTGGCATTGCCGTGAGCTGTGGTACAGATCTCCGACGGGGCTCGGATCCCAAGTTGCTGTGGCTGGGGTGCAGGCCTGCAGCTGTTGCTCTGATTTGACCCCCTAGCCTTCCATATGCTGTGGGTGTGGCACCAAAAAAAAAAAAAAAAAAACTAAAAAGGCACTTCCTGGGAGTTCCCACTGTGGTGCCATGGGTTAAGAACCAACTGCAGTGGCTTGAGTCACTGCAGAGGCAAGGGTTCGATCCCCAGTGGGTTAAAGCACCGGGCAGAGGTCACAGCTGTGGCTCGGATTCAATCCTTGGCCCAGGAATTTCCAAATGCTGTGGGTGCAGCCGTAAAGAGAAAAAAGTCTCTTCCTACTTCAGGTGCTCCTATCCCAGCGGATTTTACAAGTTTGGTGGCAGCTGGTTGTTGCCCGAACTGCAAAGACTGTCCTAGGAAAATCTGTACAGGCCACGCGGTGGGGGCAGGGAAGAGAGATGCTGCGGGTGAAAACCCTGGCAGTTGGGACAGAGCCCCCGGAGAGCAGGGCTGGGTGACGGAGGTGACCAGGGAGCAGGGCCTCCTTGCTGTCCCCACTCCCCTGCACACCTGCAGCAGAAGGCAGAATTAGGACCCACCGGCTTTCTCACCTCGAGGAGGGGGACGCTGACGTCAGTTTTTCCATAATCCTGTTTGCCTCGAAAGTGAAACAGAGCAAACCTTGATCCCTGGAGCTTCCAGAATGACCAGCAGCCTTTCTGCGCCTGGCTGGGCCCCGCGGACACCAGCACAGCTGGCCTCACCCAGATTCTCTGGCAACTCAGATTTTGGTGTGAAGAAAGCCTGTTTTTTAGAACCTAGATGGCAGGCGAGCCAGAAAGTTGGGTCCTGGCGGGAGCAGGCTCTCAGGCTTCGCGCCTTCTGCAGGGGCTGGTCCAGGCTGTGCCCTGCCCTTGAGGGTGCTCGTGTCTGGAAACTTCCCACTGACCTGCAGACCCTCCGGGTGTGGGGGGGAGAGCCTCTGAACAGGGCTGTGGACCACCTCTGGACTAGGGGCCGCAGCACGCTGTACTACGCGGGGCACTGCAGAGGCGGCGGCGACAGGGGCCTCGATGTAAGGAGAAGAGCGCCAAGGAAGGAAGCGAAGGAGGGAGGGCGCTCAGGAGAGCAAGGGCAACAGCGGAGCGTCTGCAGCACTTACTGGGGCGAGGGGCTCTTCTGCGCCCTTCCCAGAGACTCCTTCTGTCGTTATGATTCCCACTTTCCAGACGGGCGAAGTGAGGCACAGAGGGTGTACGTAACTTGCCGTAGGGCACACAGCTCGTAAGCGGCGGAGTCAGGCTGTGCACCCCTCTATCCGTTCAGGGCCTGTGCTCTTACCCACTCCAGGAATAGGGGTCGGGTGGGGAGGGGGGGTTCATGGGGGGAAATTCCCTCCCGTCCAGTGAACAGCCACGGCCCTGGGAAGCGGAGTTTGCTCAGAGAAGCTGGTATGGTCCCGATACTCTGGGTTGGGGGGGACACGGCAGCGGCTGGGAGAAGGTTAAGACACTTGAGAATTTGTGAGATCATGTCTCATTTAGGTCGTGGCCTAAGAAGACCTCGTATTTTACATTCTCCACGTCGAAGGCAAGGATGATGGAAACACGTTAAAAAGGAACAAACATCTAAACAACCCGTGAAAGCGGAAAAAAGGAAGATAAACGCCAAATGCCAACAGCAGAAAAAACACGAGAGGAGAGTAGCCAGACACACTTGCGTCCTTTAGAATTTCACAAATTTTCTAATTTTGTTCTTGGAAAATACGTGTCCATGAAATGTGTTCCTACCACAATAAAACACATATGTGCATGTAAGGTGCATGTAACACACACACTCAGCGCACGCTATTTTTTCGACTACAAAAGACCCAGATCAACAATTCTAGTAAACATACGTCCTACTGGGACAAGAAACATTCCAGAAGGTGGCTGAAAAACACTACTACACATTTACTTCAAATTATTATCGTCTACTGCAAAAATTGATATAATTTGGTACAGCTGACATCTTCAAGTAAATTAAATTGGGATTCTGACTTCATGTGCCAGGCAGTCTTTTGAAAAAGGAAGTGGCTCAGACGCTTGAAGCAAAATTTCTCCATCTTCACAAAGAGATGCTTTTATCAAAAACCTGAACACATGGGCTCACCGTCAAGGGAGCAGGCGAGAGACGCAGGTGCCTGCCCCCGGGCCTGCTCTGAGGGCCCCGACCAACGGGAAGGGAGATGTTCCAGAAGAACTGAGACAATTTTATTGCTAGGAATGCTCTGGGTTTCATGATGTGAGAACCGATGCTCTCAAAATTTCAGGACCCCAGCAAAGAATGCTTCAGCTAGATCAGAGACGTCACTCTGGAGATGCACGGACTCAGGGTAATCGGCCATCCCGGTCCCAGGCCACTCACTAGAGGGCTCTCCGCGAAGGTGGGCGGGGGGAGGGCAGGCAGAGGATGCCAGCCGAGCCCTTCAGGAAGGTGCAGGCCCAGCCCTTCGCCTGGCTCCTCACCTTCCTTCTCCAGTCTCAATTTTGTCATCATCACCCCAAAGTGCCTTCGGGGTGGGGTGGCTCAAGTGCTGTTGGTGACATCAGGCCCAAAGCAGGAAATGACACAGCAGGAGGACGTTGGCTCCCCCCTCCCATCACCCTGCCCAGCGGCCAGAAGAGCTGGTCCATTTCAGACGCAAAGAAACACGGGCGGTAAAACCACTTTCTCCCCAGAACGCAAAGCCTACTCCAGGGAAGGGAGGCTGAGCGGCCCGCGTCCTCCTGCCGTCTGGGCCGTGTGACCGAGGGGCGGCGTGAGGAGGGCAGCTCACAGCCCTGGATGAGTCACCTTAGGCCGGGCAGGCATTATTCAAAACTCTCTGTGAGCGTCTCTGATTAAACAGGCACAGACACGGGGCGGGGGTGGGGAGCAGGCAGGCTGGCTGCCCACTGGGTGGCAGAGGAGGCACCTTGGGAGGGTCGTTTGCTGCCAGTGACCCCGCCGGGGCTGGGCCTGCTGGAATAAATGCTGTCACTAACTTAGTCACCAGACACCCAGCCCAGAGACATTGTCTCTTGCTCCGCGATGTCACAAAAACCCATTTCCATGTTTCAGAAACAGGTGCCAGAGGCTGAGAGGTTAGGGGATCAGGATTCAGCAGAGTAGGCACCCTCCACACACAGGGAGATGCCCACTGTTAGGGTCCCCATGTCCCCGAAACTGTCCCTTCCACATCTCACCTTCCGCTCCTCCTTGGCCTCAAATTCCCACCTAAATGAAACAATATAGACCAAGAAGCAGCAATTGCCAGAAAAACTTCTAGGAACCGTGTAATCAGAGACACTACCTGGAGCAGGGCCATTCCCTGGAGAGGTTCTGGAACGCTCCAGCTGGTCGTGAAGAGCCCAGGACGTGGGCCTTTGGGGGAGGCCAAGCTTTGGCACCTGGGCGCAGCATCGGCAGGGTGGGCGGAATGCTGGGGACCCAGTGGCATGGGGTGGGGGGGAGCCTGGGAAACCATTCCCGCCTGGGAGGCGGCACCAGCGCCTGGCTCCAGAGTGAGCCAAGGCTGGTTTCCTGAAGCAGGAGTAATGCAGCCAGGACTCTGCCCACCATAACAGGGCAAATAGGCTTAATATTTATAATACAGCATCACCTTAGATTTTATGGGGGTATTGCTGCTCCTTAAACTTGACCCGCTTTCATATAGAGCTGCTCATTTCCGACTCACAAAGCTGGCTGCGGGGCACCTGTAATTACCACCACTTTATAGCTGGAGAAACTGGCCCCAGAGAGGAAAGGAGCAGTCCCAGGGCCCTGCACACCTGGCCCCCTGCTCAGGATGGGCGGGGACAGTAACTAAGGCTGGGTCTTGCCTCACCCTGACCAAGCCTTTCCAACTCACCGGGGCTTTCTCTTTGTAGAAGGAAGCGAGACATGGTCACTTACTAGCTCTGCAGCTGGTCATCTCTTTAGCCTCTTTTCCCAAAGCCGTGAGGCTGGGATGGTCATCACGTTTCCGGAGGACGGAAGTGCGAGAGTTAAAATTCTCCAGTAGCCACTGTAAATACTGCAGCATGTAAAATGCTATGCACTACTTTACGTGCTTTCAACTTCTTCGGCCTACGAAGTCCCACGCGGATTTTACATGAAGGACATTTCAACTCGGATTCCCACGTTTCAGGAGATCAATGGCCACGTGTGCCGGATGGCCTGGAGCTGGACTTCGAGCTCTAAAGGGAGCCCTGGGGATTAGGTGACAGAACGTGCGGAGGGCGCACGCGCTTCGGCGGCCGCCTGGCTGGCACATCGTCTCTCCGCCACGCACGTTCGCGGAATTTTCCACGTGTCGCGGCCTTCACAAGGACCCCACACCCAAAGCTGACATGAGACAGACCCAGCGCCCACTCGTCCTAGCCCCTGCCAAACCCAGCACCTTCCTTAGGGGGGGCAGAGGCGAAAGGGCCCCACCCTACCCTCCTCGCCTGGCCCCCTTCTCTGCGCCCTGCGCCCGCCCCGGGCGTTACACCCAGACCAGAAAGAGCCCGAGGTCCAGGACTCAGGACCCTGCCGGGAGGCAAGGAACCGAGGAGCGCCGCAGACTCCAGAGAAAATTCTGGGCTGCGGCTCCGAGGGGCGCGCGCCGCCGCCCCGAGGCCCAGCGCGGCCCACCCCGGCCCGCACCTCGCGCCGCGCCCCGGCTCCCCCTCGCGGTGCCGCAGTCCCCGCCGCCCCGCCGCCCCCGCGCCCCGCCCGCTGACGTCACCGCGCGGGGGGCGGGGCCCCTGCTATAAAAGGCGCGGCCGAGGGGCGGCCGCAGGTCTCTGCGTCGGAGTTTGCCGGTCTGCCCCACGCAATTCAGGGCCCGCGCTTCCACCAGCTCCGCAGCCGGCATCATGCGCGAGATCGTGCACATCCAGGCGGGCCAGTGCGGCAACCAGATCGGCGCCAAGGTGGGCGCCGGGGACGGGTCCCGAGAGTGTACGCTGCGGGGGGGCGCTGTGAGCAGGGGACAGCGAAACCCGGTGTGCAGGGCCGGGATGGGGCGCGGGTCCACAGGCTGAGGACCACGGGAGGGTCAGGAGGGGGTGGCGGGTCCCCAGGGTGCGCGTCGGGGCCCGGGAGGGGCCGGCGGTTCCCGAGGGTGCGCGCAGGGGAGGGGGCGACGTGTCCCAAGGGCGAGGGCTCAGAGGAGCCCGGGTTCCCAGGGTGAGGACCGAGGAGGGGTCAGGAGAGGGTGGCGGACCCCCAGGGAGCACCCTGGGGCCCCAGAGGGGCTGGGGAGCGGGCGGCAGCCCGGATGGCGCGTTCTCGGCGCGCGCGCTCGCCGGGCGGGGCCCAGGAACCACACAACCTGCCCCGATGCGCTTGGCCACGCAGCTGTGTGTGCCTTTAATCAAGGCCCTTTGAAATTTCCTCTGACCCGGCCCTTCTGCGGGACGGGGTTGCTATTTCCCTGGTAGAATGCCCTCTGAGCGTTGGCTAGGGGCTGCTGTCACATTAATCCAGGGACCGTGTGGAATTTAATTCGTGTATCTTGTCTATAGCTTGAATGAAAAAAATGCAGTGTCATTGGGTGACAGATGTTGTGGAGAATTCTCCTGGGCCCCACAGGCGAGGTTAGATCTCTCTATGCCAGCACCATCTAGACGGGATGACATATAACGTCTGAGTCTGATTCCGTCTGCGAGGCGGCAGGTGGCCGTCCGGAGCTGTGGCTGGCGCCCGCCGTGGGCGAGGCCCGGCGGCTTGGTGCATGGGGGTGGGCGGGCGCCTGCCCAAGGACGTGGGCTCTCTCAGGGCCGCCATATTGCCCACCCCGGGCTCCCGCCCCTTCCCTGCTGCAAATTCATGATGCAGCCTGCACCCTCACCTTCGCCAGCTCCGGCCACTGCCCCCAGGGGGGGCCCCCAGCTCTGCCCGCCCCTCCCCGCCATCCTGCTGCTGCCGCTGCTGAGGGCAGTGCAGATGTCAGAGCTGAGCTGCGCTGCTGGGGGGCTGGGTCCCATCTGTGCCAGGAGACAGGGATGCCTGCAGGCAGCCACAGGGCGGGGTCCCAATGGTCCTGGGTCCTGCCAGGACCCGTCCATCCTCCACCAGGCTGACACGCAGCCCTGCCCGGGGGTGGCGGCCTCCCCAGCACCCACGATTCCCCTGGAAGGGCGTCTGCTGTGCCCACCCCCCCTCCTTCGGGCCCCTCCCGGCTCCTCAGTCTGTCGCCATATTATGGCTCATGCCCTGCGGATTCCCAAGCCCTGAGCAGCAGCCGCTGGAGGAACGGGGCGGGCAGCTGGCAGTCTGTCTAGGACACCTCGACTGTCAGCCCACACGCCCCTGTGGCAAGGACGAGAGAGGACGCAAAGGGCCCGCCTTACCGGCACCTAGGATGCCAGGCCATCACGTGGTTCCCCTTTTCTCCCCAGTTTTGGGAGGTCATCAGCGACGAGCATGGCATCGACCCCACTGGCAGTTACCATGGCGACAGCGACTTGCAGCTGGAGAGGATCAACGTGTACTACAATGAAGCCGCTGGTGACTGCTGGGACCCGGGGGCCCCTCCGCTTGCTTTCTGTTCTGGGGGGACGCCACGTCCGTCCTGCCCGCCTCCACCCTGAGCGCCCGCTGCTCGGGAGCACACGTCCTAAGGCCCCTGCATGCTTGTCACGACCGAGCAAAGCCATCAGCCCCCTCGTAGAGCAGAAACCTCCTCGCAGCTCCCCCGGTGCCTCGGGCGGGCACCTTCTGGGGTGAATTCTGCCGCCAAAGGCGCACAGGGCAGGGCGTCGTCCGGGCCTCCTCGGCCAACCGCAGGTCTAAGTCCAGCTCTGTCCCCACAGGTAACAAGTATGTGCCCCGGGCCATCCTGGTGGATCTGGAGCCGGGCACCATGGACTCGGTCAGGTCTGGACCCTTCGGCCAGATCTTCAGGCCCGACAACTTTGTGTTCGGTACGTAGCCACGACCCCTGGGCGCTGGCTCCGCGGGTCTCCTTCCTCCCCAGCCCCGTGGGGCTCACAGCTCTCCCGGCTCAAGGCCGAGGTGGACACCGTGTGTCCACAGGGAGCCCTCGGCCCTGACGTCACGGCCCCGGGCCCGGAGCTGCCCCTCGTCCAGCCCCTCTCAGTGCAGCCCAAAGGCCGGGTCACCTGCAGGGGCTGCCTCGGCCCCGCCCCCAGAGCAGCCTGGGAGGGGCTTGGAAGGAAGAGCCAAGGAGAGCTTCCCAGAGCAGGTGGCTGGTCCTTCGAGAGAAGCAGTGAGAAGCAAGTGCTTCTAGAGGCCCAGGCCCGAGGCCCAGGTGACGGGCAGGCGCCAAGACCGCGGCCGAGAGCCGGTTCTGCCTGCCTGGTCACTGTCGCTGAGTTAACTATTTACAGAAGGTTCTTAGTTTAACAAAACACAACTGTTTTAAAATTAACAATCTTAATAATCTCAAATGTACTAAACTCCCTTTTTGTTTTATTAGATCCTTAGTGTTTTTTGAGGATCATATATGGAAAATTTTTCTGTAGATAAAGAGAGGCTCTAAAAGCGAAGAATCTGTCATCTCTAAAACAGGTCCAGAGGTAAAATGAGAGAATTTGCCATTACCAACATTTCCCTGACATTCTCCTCTCCCCCTGGCAGGCCAGAGCGGTGCCGGCAACAA
The DNA here is from genome assembly GCF_054392235.1 of Sus scrofa. NCBI lineage: Eukaryota > Metazoa > Chordata > Mammalia > Artiodactyla > Suidae > Sus > Sus scrofa. The sequence continues at coordinate 1,943,605 of NC_139389.1, read as the reverse complement.
CTGGGCCAAGGGCCACTACACAGAGGGCGCCGAGCTGGTGGACTCGGTCCTGGACGTGGTCAGGAAAGAGTCAGAGAGCTGTGACTGTCTGCAGGGCTTCCAGCTGACCCACTCGCTGGGGGGCGGCACGGGTTCGGGGATGGGCACCCTGCTCATCAGCAAGATCCGCGAGGAGTACCCCGACCGCATCATGAACACCTTCAGCGTCATGCCCTCGCCCAAGGTCTCGGACACGGTGGTCGAGCCCTACAACGCCACCCTCTCCGTGCACCAGCTGGTGGAGAACACGGATGAGACCTACTCCATCGACAACGAGGCCCTGTACGACATCTGCTTCCGCACCCTGAAGCTGACCACGCCCACCTACGGGGACCTCAACCACCTGGTGTCGGCCACCATGAGCGGGGTCACCACGTGCCTGCGCTTCCCGGGCCAGCTCAACGCCGACCTGCGCAAGCTGGCCGTGAACATGGTGCCCTTCCCGCGCCTGCACTTCTTCATGCCCGGCTTCGCGCCGCTGACCAGCCGCGGCAGCCAGCAGTACCGCGCGCTGACGGTGCCCGAGCTCACGCAGCAGATGTTCGACTCCAAGAACATGATGGCCGCCTGCGACCCGCGCCACGGCCGCTACCTGACGGTGGCCGCCATCTTCCGCGGCCGCATGTCCATGAAGGAGGTGGACGAGCAGATGCTCAACGTGCAGAACAAGAACAGCAGCTACTTCGTGGAGTGGATCCCCAACAACGTCAAGACGGCCGTGTGCGACATCCCGCCGCGCGGCCTCAAGATGTCGGCCACCTTCATCGGCAACAGCACGGCCATCCAGGAGCTGTTCAAGCGCATCTCGGAGCAGTTCACGGCCATGTTCCGGCGCAAGGCCTTCCTGCACTGGTACACGGGCGAGGGCATGGACGAGATGGAGTTCACCGAGGCCGAGAGCAACATGAACGACCTGGTGTCCGAGTACCAGCAGTACCAGGACGCCACGGCCGACGAGCAGGGCGAGTTCGAGGAGGAGGAGGGCGAGGACGAGGCCTGAGACCGTCCCGCGCAAGGGGCGCCCCCTTGGCGAACCCGCGCCGTCCTCCGTCGCGCATGGTCCTTCTCTTCGTACACGATGGTGCTCAGTTTTGCCTCCGTCAGTTCACACTGTTGTGGCCACGTGGACCCTCCGGGAGTTACAGTGTTGTCTGAGATACCTATCCTAATAAAACGCATGTGTCCGAAACCTGGGGTCTCTTTACTTTTATTTCAAGTAGTTTTTATTCTTTCACTAAATGCTTCTTAAATGTTTCTGGCTTTAGTACTTTTTTTTTTTTTTTTTTTTTGGTCTTTTTGCCTTTTCTAGGGCTGCTTCCCAGGCTAGGGGTCGAATTGGAGCTGTAGCCACCGGCCTAGGCCAGAGCCACAGCAATGCGGGAGCCGAGGTGCGTCTGCGACCCACACCACCAGCTCACGGCAACCCCAGATCTTTAACCCACTGAGCAAGGCCAGGGATCGAACCCGCAACCTCATGGTTCCTAGTCGGATTTGTTAACCACTGAGCCACGACGGTGAACTCCTGGCTTTAGTACTTTTCAGAAAATCAGACTTCTATTTCAGTGTTGTTAACAGCCTTTCTGCTCTTTGAGTAAAAAGAGACAAAAGGCCTGTTTTGATCTTCACTGGTCTGAAGTATTAAAGGAATGGGATCCAGTGAAGGTGTGTGGAGGTGACCAGAGATCTGAGCCCCAGGCAGGCTCAGCTCCCTGATTGGCTGTGGCTCCAGCAGCCCTGTGACAATGCTGTGTCAAGGACCCGGGCCAAGGACCGTCTTCGGTTTCTGCATTTCTCTTCGAACAGTGTGATAACGGCCAGTGTAGGCCTGTACCTCTCAGATAAAAGATGCCGCCTCATACGTTCATGTCAGCCACCAAGAGCTGTCCCGAACCCTACAAAAACTTCACCGATGGGTCATCTGAAAGTAAATCATCATAGGAATTTATTTCTTAAGACAAGGGTAGAAATTCACATTTAAAAATGGGGTTGAATTTTCCCAGCTGTGGAAGCTGGACGGTGCTTATGCTGTTACTCGTGCCAGGCCAGGAGCAGTTTGGGGGGAGCTGCAGGGGGCGGGGAGGCAGGTGAACTGAGGGGTGACGAGTGGGGGGGTGCAGTTTTAGGGGCAGCACCCCAGGCTCCCGCCCCAGGCAGGGGAATCACTGGGTCACATGTTCTCAGGGACACTGTTGCATAGGAAGTCTTCTGCTAACTTGTTGAATTCATCTGCAAAACGTAAATGCAGGTTGTGCTTGCCTTCCGGCATCAGGTGCAACCTGAGGGGAAAAAGGCTTCCGATTAATTAACGGCACACCACTTAAAATCCTGCTACCCTCCCTCGAGGGAGAAACTGCCACTTTTTTGTCGTGACTGCCATTGGGGAGAAAACGGAGGGTTATCGTAGGAATGGCGGAATACAGACTTGAGAGTGGAAGCCTGGAGGGTGGCTAGGCGGTCACCACGCGCACTGCACGTGAAACGGAACCAGGCAAGAAACAGTCTGTGAGCCGGGCTGGGGGCGATGTGATCTGATGGTTACCCCCAAAAATAAGGAAAGATGATCACAAATACGAAATGCCTAGAATGCACGGGACCGGAGCCTCCCGGCACATCCGTGGAGCTAGCAAAGCCCCACAGGCCCGCTCACGGTTCCACGTCGCCGGTCACGCGGACGACCGACTGCACACGAGCCACCGCACGGGCTGCGAGGGCCTCGGGCAGGGGCCTGTGCCAGCCGGCCCCGGGTCTGAGCCGCCACCGCACGGCTTCCACAGCCTCCTCCCCTTCTTGTGAGGCCGCTTCCTTTAAGAGGGTTCTGGTCAAATGCGGCGGGCCTGCAGTTTCTTTAATAAAAGGCAGACTTCTGAGTTCTGCATCTGACTCGTTGGCTGTAAAAGCGCAGAAACAACGTTCTAAACAAATTAAAGGCTCTAGGAGGTACACACACGTTCCCCTTGCTCTGTCCCCAGCAACAACTGGACAGCTGGACTACGGCGGGCAAGACACCAGCTGCCGCAGGGCCTCTGCTCTGCTCTTCCTGCAGCCGCAGCAACAGCTGCAGGAACCTCAGTACGCAGGTGGAGCGCCTGGGGGGGAGGGAGCCGGGGACAGAGCTGTGCCTGAGACGCCACGTGGGAGTGGAGTGGGGGTACCCGGACAATCCAGACCTTCAACTTGAAAGAGGATCTGACGCTGGCATCTCTTGAGGGCCTTGAGAAGGTTAGTGACACATTAACCATTACTAGGGCACTTGGAGTCAATTTTAATGCATCCAGCAAAGAGAGGTGAGCTGCACCCCCAGAGATAGGACCCCCGTGCCCCCGCCAGGGGCAGCTCTCAGGGATGATTGCAGGAGACAGAAAAGAGCCGACTGCCAAGGATGCTGGTGGGCACAGCAGAGCACGTCTGGGCCACCTGCACCCTCCCCCTGAGCCTGGCTGCTGCTCACAGAGGCGGAGCACCTCCCATCCGCCCAGCCTGGAGGCGGCCTCCGAGGGGAGCCGCGAGTCCCAGGGAGGGAGACGAGGGCTGTGAGGCCCATCCTCCCGGCCTCCGTGCTGCCTGCGCCCCGCCTGCGGTCAGTCCCTCGGGGTCTCATCTCAGCGAAACCGCAATCTAGGCCCCGAGGCATCTACACTCAGAACTGCCCCGGACCACGGACGGGCGGCTGGACAGTCGCAGGGACGAACGAGGGTAGGAGGAAAATGGCTCTGCTCAGCTGCACGGGGCTGTCGGGGCAGCGCTGCCAACCCAGACCCTCGCAGACCGCAAAGGACCGTGCCACTCGCCCCTGGAGAGGATGCGCCTCGGGGTCAAAGCCAGAGCCTACCTGCTGAGGCAGGTGCCTCGCTGCACTTGGCACTTTAGGAGATGATTCCAGGCCTTCTGGGGAATTGAAACCTGTCCAGTCTCCCCGCATCAACTCACCATGGTCCCTGGAAGAGCTCCCTACGCTGCCCCTACCTCAGTGGCACCTTCCACAGCCTCCAGATTCACCCGTGCGCCTCAAAAGAGGAACAGGCCCCGAGCGCCATGGGGCGCAGCTGCTCTTCACTCTGGTTGCAGCGTGATGAAACCCTAAATCGATGAAACCCTAAATCGCCTGCGACCCCGTGCGGCTGCCGGGAAGCCCGGGAACATTCCGTCTGCCCGCCAGCCAGGGAGCCAGCTCCGGCCCCACCACACTCCCCTGCGGCCGGACTGGACGAGGCCCCCCTCCCCTCTGTGAGGCGGCTGGCCCGTGGCCTGACCCCCCACACGGCCGGGACCCCCGAAGACGGCTTGTGCCAGAGGCCCCCTCTCCCCCACGGTGACGGCTGAGTTATGGGTCAACTTGGCTGGGCCACAGGTGCCCGGACACGGGCTCACCCTTGACTCTGGGTGTGTCTGTGCGGCGTTTCTGGACAAGACTAACCTCTGAATGAGCAAAGCAGCCCCCCCGCCCCGTGTGGGGGCTTCTCCCTCCAGTGGAAGGCCCGCACGGGACAGAAGGCTGACCACCCCCACACCGGTCTAGGGGACTCCGTCTGCCCGCCTTCAAACGGGGACACCGGCTTTTTCCCGCCTTCAGACTCAAACTGAAACTCCAGCCCTGCTGGTTCTCTGGTCTTCAGAGTCAGACTGGGCCACACCACGGGCTGCCTGGTCTCCTCAGCCTCCGAATGTAGGAGCCGATTCCTTCTTCTTCCAGCAACTCAACCTGCCCTCTCTCTCTAACACACACGTACCCACGCAGTGCGCATATGTCAATACGCGAGTCTCTAATGCCTGCGTCCACGCATGTGTGTATGTGTCTCACATACGCACACGTGCCTGTGTACGTGTGTGTGGACCCCTGACAGCTGGTCTGAGGGCCTGGGCCTCTGACCTCCATCAAGCTGTCCCCTGCCGTGTCCCAGGCCCCTGCCCCGCTGCACCTGCACCCCAGCCACACGAGGCAGCTGCGTGCCGAGTGCTCAGCAGTCTTGGTACAAGCATGCCTCCTCGTTCATTCCTCAAACGATTATTCTGCGACAAGAGGCATCATCACCCCCATGTCACACAAAGCAAACAGGGAGAGAAACACAGGCCTGCCTCCGGGCACAGCTGGTCAGCCAGCCAGCCCTCGGTCCCCGCCGTGCTACGAGTGCTGCCGAGGACCCCCAAACGGGCTCTGGTCTCCAGGCGAGACTCCGTTTCCCACCTCTCCCTTCTGGCTGACACAGAACCAAGGCGCCAACTCTGTGCACACATGGACCTCGGCCCTCGTTCCCGTCTGCCTGCTCTGCTCTCTGGCCCCAGAACCTGCAGGTGCACTCGAAGCCGCACTAACTGGGACCCCTGCCCATCGGGAGACGCGGCCCGTGTGCTGCTCAGTTTTCAATCTGACCAAGACGTGAGATGCACCGGGCCGTGTCCCGGGGTAGAGGCTGACGTGCTGGCAGCTTCTAAAAAGGTATCAATAGGGCTGTGCGACCTCAGAGAGGTGAGGGACAGGGGGGATAGGAGGAGACATCCGAGTTGTGACCAGAAGGATGGGTGGCCTTGCAGGCGAGCGGGGGGGAGGGCACAGAATCTAGGCAAGGCGCTGCTCCTGGGCGGTGGGGCCGGAAACCCAGATCCTGATCCCTGTGGGCCCCTAACTCCTGAGATCGGAAACTTACTGTTACGGACTGAATCATGCCCCCAACTTCACATGCTGGAGCCCTAACCCCAGCACCTCAGGCTGTGACCTTGTCTGGGCGTTAGAAGGTCTTTAAAGCGGTGATGATGCTAAAATGAGGTCATACAGGTGGGCCCTAATCTGACCGGACAGTGTCCTTATGAGAACAGATCAGGTCACAGACACACACAGAGGGACAACTGTGAAGACACAGCAGGAAGACGGCACCTACAAGCCAAGGAGAGACTTTAGGAGCGACCATGACCTTGAACCTCCGGCCTCTAAACAGTGAGGAGTCAGTGTCTGCAGCTTAAGCTGCCCAGCGTGGAATCTGTCACGGCAGCCCAAGTGAGCCCATGTGAGGGCTCAGCGTCTCACTACCATGAAGGGACACCTGCCCCCAGGGCCGGCCCAGCGCTCACCTCCAGGGGCCTGTCAGCCCCCACCGCAGAGGGTCTGGGGGCTGCTGCCTCTGCGCAGCGCAGACCCCGACAGCGAGATGCGCAGCTTCGCGGGCTGGCTAGCAGATGGGGGGCAGTATCAGCATGGTGCAATCGGGGACCGTGGAGCAGGACAAGGAGGCCATGGAGTTCTCATGTGGCTCAGTGGTTAACGGATCCGACTAGGAACCATGAGGTGTCAGGTTCGATCCCTGACCTTGCTCAATGGGTTAAGGATCGGAGTTGCCGTGAGCTGTAGTGCAGGTTACAGACGTGGCTCGGATCCTGCATTGCTGTGGCTGTGGTGTAGGCTGGTGGCTACAGCTCTGATTGGACCCCTAGCCTGGGAACCTCCATGTGCCACGGGAGAAGCCCTAGAAAAGGCAGAAAGACCAAAAAAAGGAGGCCTGGGGGCAGGGCTGGCTCCCCACCGCGGCTGGGATCCCGGCAGCGCCCATTTTGGCCTTGATGCTGGATGTCTGCGGAAGAGTCAGCTGGTGGGGAGGAAGGCTTCCCCTGCCTGAAACCAATCTTAAAACCTCTGACCTGGACTGATCTTTGCGGCCTCTGCCTCCAGGAGGGTGTGACACAGGCTTGTGTGACAAGCTGACACAGGCAGGACGTGGGCCTGCTGAACAGCGCCCCCGATTTGGCCGCGCCTCCTAGGAGACCTGACGTCTATCTGCAGTAAAGTCTACGATCGTGCCTGGCAGGGAGATGACACTCCGAGTCGCCAGACGCGCCCTGCAAAATCAACCACTGAGTTTCAGGTTCTTGCCCAGCAGAAAGGGCTCTTCCAGCTGAGGAAGGCGGCAGACGGAAGAGGCCAGCGAGTTTGAGAGGCCACTGCAGTAGCACCTCACTCTCGACTCACTCGTTTCAAGGAATTCTGCTCTCAGGACGACTTTCCACAGAGTGTGCTGAAACCATTACCGTCCGAAGGGCAGGGGACTAGTCTTCTCCCATATTGATGTATTCTGTTGCTAGGAGATGGGTCTGGAACAGAATTCCTAAATTAAACTTCCTCGCAGACTACTGAACCTGGCTCTCTAAGGGAACACACTGCATTTATCCTGAGCGTCAGTGTGCAAAAACCTGTCATTTTTGCAGCTAGAAGACAATTAACCAGGTCAGCGAGTATGTAATCCAGGCATCTTACCATCGTATTAAAATAAGAGTATGTTTCTGAGAGGCAGCTGTGCTGTGGGAGAAGGCGCTGCACTGGGAGGGAAAACCCTAGGGTTTGTCATTTACCAGCTACGCTGCCCTGGAAGATTACTTAACACGTCTCAGCCTTGACTTTCTCATCTATAAAATGGGGACAATATTTTTTTCCTTAAGTTTGGTGTGAAGTATACTTAGATATTATATGTAAAATGCCTTTTACAAACAAAATGCTATTTGAAACAGGAATTACACAGGTCTATAGTAATGATGTCCTACTGCAGAATAAGAAGCACGTCCCCAGTTTTAAAGATTGAGAAATTTGTCTGTAAAAATATATCATGGAATAAACAGTATGATTAGAGGAGTTCCCGTTGCGGCTCTGCAGTAACAAACCTGACTAGCATTCATGAGGACGTGGGTTTGATTCCTGGCCTCATCAGTGGGTCAAGGATCTGGCACTGCCATAAGCTGGGGTGTAGGTCACAGATGTGGCTTGGACCTGGCGTTGCTGTGGCTGTGGTGTAGGCTGGCAGCTGCAGCTCTGATTCGACTGCTAGCCTGGGAACCTCCATATGCCGCACATGCGGCCCTAAAAAGACAAAAAAAAAAAAAAAAAAAAAAAAAAGCGTAATCAGAAGAACTGTATTGCAGTCCCCTTTCTCTGCTGGATTATTGGAGCTCTCGGCTCAGGGAGCAGGGCTGACCTGCCGGGCAGTGCCGGCCAGTGGGCAGCAGGAGTGGCTCAGGGAGGAAGGAGGACTCCTTCGGTCACTAATACAGCCAGTTTCCAAAGACATCCCGAGAGCGTCTGGAATTAACATGCAGTCTCTGAAGGGGTCAAGGCTCCCTTGGGTATTTATTTTCCAGAATGTTTTGTCTGTTTTAAAAAAAAACCAGGCTACCACCTCCTGGTCACACGCACTGTCCCCTCCAGGACGAGTATGTCAAGGAAACAGCGTTGACTGAACTTGGAGTTGTTATCCTCTAAGTACCAGCAGAGGCTGCTCCGTGTCAGCCAGACACTCCTGTTCCCTATGCAACAACAAATGGTTAAGGACCAGAATTTCTGCTGACAGGTCGTGCGTCTCCAGCGCCCCTGGGTTGCTTGGCAGAAACAAGGCTGCAGACAGCAAGGCATGTTGTGAACGGTGCTGCCGGTCAGTCGAGAGAGCTGCCAACACGGCCGGTGTGGCGGGCACTGCTCTTCCACGATCCGCAAGCAGAGGCCTGCCTGACTCTTACATGTTTAACGCTGAAATGACACGACCGTCTGCGACTTAATTTTAAGTGGGAAAAGAGCCGGAATCAAAGCTGAATATGGAATATAATTCCATCTATGTTACAAAATACTAGAAAGGCAGCCTCACACCATGCACAAAAATAAATTCAAAAATGCCTTAAAAACTTAAGCATGACACCAAAAACTCCTAGAAGAGAACACAGGGAAAACATCCTCTGACAGAAATTGCACCGACGTTTTCCTAGGTCAGCCTCCCAGGGCAAGAGAAAGAAAAACAAAAAGAAACAAACGGGACCGAATCAAACTTAGAACCTTTTGCACAACAAAGGAAACCATAAAAAAAAAAACCCAAAAAAACCCAACAACGGCTTAATCTCCAAAATATACAAACAACACACACAACTCAACAACAAGATAAGCAACTCAACCGAAAAACGGGCAGGAGACCTAAATGGACATTTCTCCAATGAAGACACAGGGACGGCCAGCAGGCACGTGAAAAGATGCTCGACATCCCTAATTATTAGCGAGATGCACATCCAAACTACAAGGAGGTACCACCCCACACTGGGGTCAGAATGGCCATCATTAGTAAGTCCATAAATACCAAATGCTGGCGAGGGCGTGGAGAAAAGGGAGCCCTCCTACACTGCTGGTGGGCATGTGAACTGGTGCAACCGCTATGGAGAACAGTATGGAGGTCCTCAGAAAACTAAAAATAAAACCACCATACGACCCGGCAGTCCCACTCCTGGGCACACATCCAGACAAAACTGAGTCAAAAAGATCCACGCACCTGGATATTCACTGCAGCACTACTCGCAATAGCCAAGCTGTGGAAACAACCAACCCAAACGTCCATCCACAGATGACTGGGTCCAGACGTGGTACATCTACACAACGGAGTACTACTCAGCCGTACGAAAGAACGAAAGAATGTCCTTTGCAGCAACACAGACGGAACCAGAGATGCTCACACTAAGTGCGTCAGAAAGAGAAAGAAATGCCGCGTGGTAGCACTTACATGCGGAATCTAAAACATGCCACAAATGAGCCCACCTAGGAAACAGAAACAGACTCATGGACACAGAGACCAGACCTGCGGTTGCCAAGGGGGTGGGGAGGGGTGGGATGGACGGGGCGTTTGGGATTATGGATGCAAACTCTTACATTCAGAATAGATAGGCAGTGAGGTCCTGCTGTGCAGCACAGGGAACCATCCAGTCTCCTGGGACAGACCATGATGGAAGATGGTACAGAGAAAGAACGCGTGTGTGCACGTGTGTGTGTGTGTGTGTGTGTGTGTGTGTAGGACTGGGTCACTTAGCTGTACAGCAGAAACTGGCACATTATAAATCAGCTATAGTTTAATAAAAAACGTGCTATCGAAAACATACGAGAAAGGAGAAATACAAAAATGCTAACAACCGAAGCCTCCAAGCGGGCAGCAGGCAACATGTGATCTGCCTTCTCTTTTGATTTGACAAACTCTACGGGGAGGGGATGCTTTTATAAGGGAAGGAACCAAGTGACAGAGGACCGCCTGGTTGACAAGCGAGTCGCCAGGGCTGCAGCCCCTGGTGTCCCTCCCTCTGACCCTGCCACCCGCAAGCCAGCACCGCGGACTGCGGCCAACGCCCGGCCCCCGGGGCGGGGAACCCCTTCTTCTCTTCCTGCAGCCCCCCTGTTTACTCCCTGCGCCCCCGGGCAGAGCACGGAGAGGAGCTGGACTCACCGTGACCCTCGCACATGTTCATGGATATAGTCGGCGTGGAAACGTGGGACCAGAGGGTCCTTCTCGCCATGCACGATCAAGGTGGGACACTGCACCAGGGGCAGCAGGTGCCGACAGATGTTACCTGAAAGACAGGAGAGGCTGCGCTGGTGACCCTGCTGGGCTGGGCGGGCAGGCTCTGGGGGGGCGGCGGCTGTGCAGACCGCCTGGGACCGGGCCGGGCAGGGGCGCCTTCCAGCTCGAACGCTCATGCTCTCTGGGCGTCCTGTCCCGTTTCTATGCTGGCCTCTTCCCTCTCGGCTCTCCTACTAAACAAGCCGTTTACCTAATTACATCCACGATGTGCCTAAAAGAGTAGTTAAGAAGCCCTATAGGTCTTTATGTTACACGAGGCAGTCGCCCGTTTGCCAGATGGTAGATGCCTGGCATCTGCAAAGCTTCTCCCTTGAAGTAACATCCTCAGTGGGCGCTGGGGCCCCTGCTGGCCCCAGCCTGTGTCCCTCACAGCGAAGCTACGACTTACAGGACTTACAGGAAGCTGCGCTCCATCCCCCATCCTCTTCCCTCCTCCTCCCTCCCCCCACAGCCACCCCCTCCATCCTCCACCCCCGCTGCCCCCGTCCCTCCTCCCTCCCTCCTGCCCGTCTCCCTGAGACCTGGACAGACTCTAGGCGACTGCAGGACCCTCACCCCATGTACAGCAACCTTTCTAAGGCGTCTCTGGTACAACCCGACATAATAACATGCATGCAAACTCACACAGATAACCTCAAATATGACATATATAAACCCTCACACATACACTCTCATATACGAAACCGCAATCTATAACCTCACGGGGTTTATATACACATATGTATATATAAAAACATCCCCTCATGAGAACTTCACGCGACAGTGTAACTTCACATGTGATACATGCAAAAGCTCACATCTACACACTCACATGTACATAACACATGTAACCTCACCATTTTATACACACACATGCATGTATAAAAACGGCCCGCCTCACACCCGGAATCCTCACGAGAACTCCAGGAGGCGGGCGTCGGCGTGTCCAGGTCGCAGACCCACGCCTGGAGCTCAGAGAAGCTAAGTGGCGTCCCCGAATGGATTCGAACAGCAGCCACATGGCAAAGCCGAAATGTATACCTGGCCTGTCTGACCCGAAATCTGGCAAATTAATCCCAAATTAATAACTTAACTCAGCACCCATAGCCTCGAGTGTATGAAAGGGCTCCTGTCGAGGAAATCAGTCCAGGAGGGAGACGAGTGGTTTGCCAACCGTCTGGCTCTAAGGTGACCCATTCGCTGCCGGATTCTGATAAGGACACTGCCCTCCTCGAGACCCCATTCTTTGGAGTTTTAGGTTGACAGCAGAACTGAGCAGAAGGCACGGAGGGCTCCCACGCGGCCCTGTCCCCCCACGCACAAACTCGCCCAGCGTCAGTGTGCCCTCTCAGACAGTACGTTCGTGACAACACACGAACCTCCGCTGACATGTTACTGTCGCCAGGGCCGCAGGGCTCCTCAGACGCACGCGCATGGGGACCACTCTCTGGGTCTGGACAAAGGGATGGGCGCGCAGGCCTGTCACTGTCACACGGAGCACCTTCGCGGTCCTAAAACCCCTTGGTGGCCATTCTGAGAGCTGTACAGTAGGACCTCGCGGCTGTCTGGCCCACCTGCTCCTTGGGTTGTTTCCTTACGGTTGGGTTTCAAGAGTGTCCTGTGCCCTGAATTCCGGTCCTCTAGCAGATGTGTCTTTTGCAAACACTTCCTCCCAGCCTGTGGCCTGAACGTTCACTCTCTTGAGACGCAGTCCAAGGACCTGTTTCTACGGGTGGGGACGGCATTTGAACAGGATGTATTTGCTGTTTTGAACTTAAACCAAAAAAGTAACATTTGCAAACGTCTTTTTCATTCGGAGAGTTCTGACAGACGACTCATTTGGGAAATGACGACTGAAGAGGCCAAACTGGTCCCTGAACTACAATTTTGCAGCTGAATGTGCTTCAAGATTAGATCTTGTCTTGTCTCTACTCTGAGCAACTTAAAAAAGAGAGCAATTACATATGTAAATAGCTATAAAAAATGGACTTTGATCCAGAGACTCTCTTCTGGATGTCAATCCTTCCTGTTATGGGACATCATGCTCATTTTTCAGGTAAAGGCAGGAAGGCATCTCTGACGGCTACAGAGATGTCGCTTAGCTCCGAATCCTGGAAAAGAACGGAACATTCTCCTCCTCACACGGCGGTGGAAAAGGGAAACTTGCGCATGGGCGGCAGCCGTTTGTTTTCTAACAGGCCGTTCCAGAGCTAGAAATGAAGAGGGGTTCCCGTCGTGGCGCAGTGGTTAGCGAGTGCGACGAGGAACCGTGAGGCTGTGGGTTCGATCCCTGGCCTGGCTCCGTGGGTTAAGGATCCGGCGTTGCCGTGAGCTGTGGTGTAGGTCGCAGACACGGCTCGGATCCCTCGCTGCTGTGGCTGTGGTGTAGGCCGGCGGCTACAGCTCCGATTCAACCCCTAGCCTGGGAACGTCCATACACTGCAGGTGCAGCTCTCGAAAATACAAAAAGACCAAGGGGAAAAAAAAAAGGAAAAGAAAGCGAAGAGGATTTGAGGCTTCTGGAGAATTGTGTTGTCCTCGCACACACAAAGGACTCGAGGAAACAAGACCAGCCTGCTACCAAAGCCTCAGCAACGTGAACCCTTGCACACACAGTGCGTCTCTGGGGCGAGGCAGGTCGCCTCACCCACCGTCACCGGCATCCGGTCCCACGTCAGTGTGCAGGGCCGGCGGGCCGGCGAGCGTGTTGGTCTCCGCGGATCGGGGGAAGCTCTGACGGCGTCTTTAACCAGCAAAGGGGCCGTGAAGTAGCCCATGTGACTTACCTTCGGGAAGACGTTTAAACTGCATGATGCCATCCACCCACTTCTCACAGGTCCTGGCAAAGTAGTCGAACCCATACAGGGCTTCCAGCGGCTTCCTCGTTCTCTCACTCCATTTAGAAACGTCGCGGATACCTGAAAGACAGGTAGGCCAGAAGGCCTTGGGTCCCAGACTCGAGCTCACCTTTAAAGGCTCCAAGCGCAGCCCACCTGAGCTGCAGGGTCTGCTGCCCTGACGGCCGGGGACACTCCCCGTCTCCCAGCACACTGCTCGCCCCGCCAGGCCAGCTGGGCCCTCCCGCCGTCCCTCTGCTCAGCACGGGCCACTTCCAGGGGCTGCTGTGTCCCCACGAAGATGTGAGCCCTGATGTGGGTGTGGCTTTGCTCTGTCCACCACTGTGGGCCTCAGACACAAAGAGGCACCAGCAGGTTCTAACCAAGTAAACAAAATTCGATCTGCATCTAACGCTTCTGCTAAAGGTATAAGACGGTCCCCTGATTAGGGTCATCTGAGTAAAAAGGACCCTAATTATTCACAAAAGAGGAGTTTTTTCTGAACAGCATTTATGTACATTGAGAAATGCACACAAATCATTCATTCTAATTCTGCTACTGAAGAAATATGGGTGTAACCACTACCTACAAACTACATTCCAGATGAAGCACTTAGGAAGGGAAATAATGGCTAAAACCCACCTTTAAAATGCATAAGCAAATTCCATTCCTTGGCCCAGAATTTTCCATATTTCCTTAAACACACGGCGATAATGTTAAGACTCTAATGCTCCTGAGCATCTTAAATCTTGCGTATCGAGTGCTTTCAACACAGGGCTTCACCCTCAAGACACGTCGTGAAGACAACACACCAGCGAGGATGTGAAGCCACATGGATGACGATGGCCTCTGGGCAGCGCCAGGCACCTGGCAGGCGCCAGACAGGGGGTGAACGCAAATGACTGAATGGAAGAGCGTCCGTCGTGGCGCAGTGGAAACGAATCCAACTGAGAACCATGAGGTTGCGGGTTCGATCCCTGGCCTTGCTCAGCGGGTTACGGATCCAGCATTGCCGTGAGCTGCGGTGTAGGTCACAGATGTGGCTCGGAGCCTATGTTGCTGTGGCTGTGGTGTAGACCAGCAGCTGTAGCTTTGATTCGACCCCTAGCCTGGGAACTTCTATAGGCTGCAGGTACAGCCCTAAAAAGACAAAAAAACTTAAAAAATAAATAACTGAATAGAGTAAAACAGCTATTTTCGGCTCCAGCTTACTTCCAAAGAAGGTAGGTCCTGTTACAGACAGTGCCTGCCTTTCTTCACGGATTAGTTTAAATTTGCAGCTAGAAGCCCAGACCTAAGTCCAGGGGCTGAGGACGCTGGACTGCTCTGCACAAAACCGACAAGAAGCTTGGAAATGAAGAGGTGGGAAGACATCTGGCAAGAAGCAAAAGGAGAGGGTGAGGCAGGAGGAGAGAGAAGCCAGCACTGCGGCATGGAGGCAGCCCGTGAAAAACCCCTGACGACAGTTCTGCCTTTGGCGGCGGAGCGGGCCACACCCTCTGAAAGGCCCTCCTGCAGCGGAACAATTAGATCTTTCATAACAGAACTTCTGTGGCATTGCTGGAGTCTGCAGTGATTGATAGCAACCAGAGAAGGAGAGCCTGTGTGTGTGTGTGCGTAGGAGGAAGAGAATCCAGAAAACAGAGAAATACCGAGACCACTCAAAGGCAGGGCTCTGTCCGGGGACATGCGACGCTGGCTGCGGGAGGGTGGGGAGGGCTGAACCCGCGATTCCTCAATTAAGATGGGATGGAAATGGCCCCGACCTGATACCACCCACGGTCCCCAAGAGCAGCAAGGGCACAGCCTCTCCCAGGGACAGCTTCTCCACTTACGCTCACTCTTTGTTTTCAGATTAAGTTTAGGTAAATATTTGCTCTTTTTTCAGATTTAATTTTTTAAAAATTTTATTTATGTATTTAGGGCCACATGTGCGGCATATGGAAGTATTCCCAGGCTAAGGGTCAAATCAGAGCTGTAACTGCCAGCCTACACCACAGCCACAGCAACACCAGATCCAAGCCGCGTCTGTGACCTATGCCACAGCTCACAGCATCGCCAATCCCTAACCCACTGAGCAGGGCCAGGGATCGAACCTGCGTCCTCATGGATACAGGGCCATCTCCACTGAGCCATGATGGGAACTCCCCGAATGTCTGCTCTTAATTAAAGATGATAAAGCAATCAGAATCTGTACAAAGCTAAAGGAAAAAATGAGATGTTTAGAAGAGATAGCCTAAGAAATCATGCAGAACCCTACACAGAGAGAGAAGGAGGTGAACAGAGATGGGGAGATGAAAGACTGTGTCTACAAAGTCCAATTAGTCCCTGGAGGTGGGGCAGGGAGGGAGGGGGGGAGGGGAGGAAGAAGGGGGGGGAGGGGAGGAGCCTCACTACCAGAGGGAATCAGCAGGCAGCAACTTTTCTTAGAAGTGATCAAAGAATCCACAGGCAAAAGTCAAAGGGAATCCCAATAAAAAGAACTCCAACACAGCGTAGTAAGACAGCAATGTACCAAAGAGAAAGAGAGAATGGGGAAAAGAGGCAGAGATAAAACACAGGGCTTGGAAGGAAGGAACTCGGACCCCGCACACTAAGAGCAAGAAAGGGAGGCAGAGAGGCTGGCCCAGCAGAGAAAATAACTCTCCATCTCTGTACTGACTCAAACAACGTTTCAAGAGTGAGGGTGAAACAGACACCTACGCAAAAGCTGAGTTGACCATTAAGGGACCTGCCCTTAACGAACTTCAGGGAAAAGAGAGAGGCTCTCAGAAGGAACACCTCAGAAGAAAGAAGGAAACGTGAGCAAAGAAACCGAGAGACAGGGAAAACGTACAAAGGCATATACTCGAATTAAAAACCTCATCAAGCTGATGAGAAAATAAAACACTAACATCTCCTCACATTAATAGTTCTGGCCATAAAGAAGGCGGAAAGACGAGCCGCAGGCTAGTCACACAACTACTATTACAACTACTAACTGGCAAGATGTTAGTAATCAGATGATCAAACAACAAAAATAACCCTGCAAACCAGTAACACCGTGATAATATCAGAAGAGTCTAGAGCTGGTGGAGAGTCCTGGGTGCTGGTCCTTTGGTGACACTTCATAACGCACACCTGTAAGACGCACTGTATTATTTATATCAACAAATATCACACAGGAAAAATATAAAATCATTAAAAAGACACAAATAAGCAAAATACAGAAGAAGCCCAGTGCTGGACAAACACCTGAAAAGACCCTCCATCTCATTCATAACAGGAAGAAGCAAAGCAAGATGCCAGCAAAGTACCTTTTAGACCCTCTGCGGAAGAAGACGGGTGCCCCCAGGTTTCTGCTGAGGAGCCAAGTTAAGGTAGAGGAAGTGACTTTACCTCGCTGGCACAATCCACCACCTGGAAGGAGGCATGAGTGCAGGCCCAGCACCGCGTCCCCCCAGGGAGCCCACAGAACATTAGAAGTTATACTGGAAACCAGTAACAGAAGGGTATCAGAGAAACCCCAAATATTTGGAAATTAAGTATATTTCTAAATAACCATAGGTCAAAGAGGAAGTCAAAAGGGATATTAGAAGTTAAACTAATGAAAACACAACATATCAGAACTTGTAAGATGCAGCCAAAGTGATGCTTAGAGGGAAATTTGTAGCATTTAAAAGCTTATAGTGGCCAGAGTGCCCATCGTGGTGCAGCAGAAATGAATCCAACTAGGATCCATGAGGATGCGGGTTCAATCCCTGGCCTCGCTCAGTGGGTTAAGGATCTGGCATTGCCATGAGCTGTGGTGTAGGCCACAGACATGGCTCGGATCTGGTATTGATGTGGCTATGGTGTAGGCCTGTAGCTGCAGCTCCGATTTGACCCCTAGCGTGGGAACCTCCACATGCTGCTAGTGAGGCCCTAAAAAGGAAAGAAAAAAAAAATGCTTATAGTGGAAAAGAAGAAAGGTCTAAATAACCTAACTTTTACTTTAAGAAACTGGAGGGGGGCAAATTAAAATCCAAAGTAAGCAAAAGGAAGAAAATAATTAAAAAAAAAAAATAAGTGCAGAAACAATACGACTGAAAACAAAACAAGAGAAAGAAATCAATGAAACCAAAAGCTAGTTCTATGAAAACATCAATGAAACTGATGATTCTCTATTTAAGCTGATCAGGATAAAAAGAGAGATGAGGGGAGTTTCCTGGTGGTCTAGTGGTTAGGACTCGGCACTTTCACTGCTGCGGGCCGGGTTCAATCCCTGGTCTGGAAACTCAGGTCCTACATCAGGCTGCTGCAAGTCGCAGCCAAAAAAAAAGGGGTGGGGTGGGGAGCAAAAGACAGAGAGGGATGATGACACAAACTTCCAGTTTCAGGGGAAGAAGAGGGGCTGTTACTACAGACCTTGAAACTTCTAACGGGTAATAAGGGAATGAGCGAAAAGAAACCACTGGTCTTGACAAGGACATTATGCTGGTCTCAGTGGGCAGTTTCAGGAGGCGGCCAGAACGGCCTGAAGGAAGCAGAGGAAACAGGCAGAAGCAGAGTGCCGTGTGTCTGCGGGTTAGACAAAGCGAGGGGCACTGCAGGTGGGGGGCCTCTCGGAGGAGGAGCCCTGCCCACCCTTCCGGCTGAGGGAGGCTCCACGAAGAGGCGTCAGTGCCACAGGAGCGAGACGAGCCAGAGGCGTGCTGTCCCAGCCGCAGTGGGAGGGGCTGCGCCAGCCTCAAAGCCAGGGGCCTCCTTCGCACAAGCCGGGTCGGTGCTGAGCCAGGCAGGGACAGTGTGAGGACAGGCGGGCCCTCCGACCGGGAGGACTGGCACCTGGACCAGACTCCGTGGAAGAGTTTCACAGCCTTTACCAAACAGAGGGTACAGAACCAGGATCCACAACGGACCAAGCGGCCCATTTACGTCACATGCGCTGCAGGACAGACCGGCGCTCGTCCAGTGACGGAGTCTGTAACCTTCTGTAAAGGGCCAGGGAGTAAGTATTTTAGGCTCTGTGGGCCAAGAGGCACAAAGACACCGTGTAGGTAACAGAGAGACTTCTGCCCTGCCTGGTCCTGACCTCCTGGGTGGGCCGTCGGGGATCCAAGGGAGACACTCGGGACAGAGAGGCAGCGGCCTGAAGAGGAGGGTCCTGCTGGGCCAGGGCAGCAGGTGCAGGAGCCCAGGTCTGCTCCCCGTTTTGCCGCAGAGACCCCGGATCCTGGTGATTCCTCCCTCACCCTGAGACCCAGGGGTCTCAATCTGGGCATCGGGCTGGAGGCTGAGCAACGGCGGAGCTGCCACCTGGAATGCCATGACAGCCGCCCTTGGGAGGTGGTCACCAGGACAGGCCCCGGGCGGCAACCCCAGGGCTGGAGAGGCACCCCATCTCCGTGCCCAGCACGCACAGCGCTGTCCGCCCCCATGGGGGCTTCAGCCTTACGGAAGCAGGCAGCAGGCAGGGCTGAACCACGGGCTGTGGTTTGCCAGCCCCTGTTCTCCGGTCTCTAAACCCCTCAAAGATAAGCTTGAAGGACCGCCTTAAGCAGGGTCGAGCACCGCAATTCCGTGTCGGCACACGAAGGTCCTCCTGTGACCACCGTGGGCCCTTCGGCACGCAAGTTACTTCAGCTGAAGCCAAGAACCACCCGCAGCTCCCCAGCAGGAGGAAATGTAAAGACCGACCTGAGCCTCCTCCTGAGTCGCGAAAGCGCCACTTCTGGAAAGAGAAAGCCTTAAGACTCTGACTCGTTACACTGCATCGCTTTCCTTCGAGCTCGCCACGCTTCCCACCCTAGAGCTGAGGACGCGGACGAGACCTGGCGCGTCCACACAGGCCTCGAAACGCGGCAGGGAGGAACCTACCCTGATAGATCCTCTCGTCCTGGTCGGTCACGTAGGCGTTGGCACCCCAGATCACCATCTTGCTGACGTAGGACGGGTATCTGGCCGCCGCAGTGAGGGCAGTTATCCCCCCGTCACTCCACCCCAGCAGAGAGACCTTCTTAAACTTGAGCGTCTGTGACAAACACAAGGCGTCGCGGGGCACAGGTGACCACCCTCTGCCGGAGCCCCTGCTGACCAGTAAGGAGCAGAAGCAACACGGCGGTGGGGTCTGGAGAAGCCGAGAGCCCCCCTGAGGACATGCACGCTTCCCTCGCCATCTGTTTGGGTGTAGATACAACTGTCATTAAAAACTTCACTAGCCAGTATTGTTGTGAATTTTGAGGGAATTACATCGCCTGGTTGAATAAAACCTCAAGGAGCCAGAAACAACAGACGTGGACGTAAGAATGGGTGTGTGTACACGCGGCCCTGAGCCAGGACTTGAGGACAGTTATCAGATCAGAGAGGGAGCCCGAGATGAAGCCACTGCTCCCGCAGAGCCACTGACTGCAGCTCTGCAGAGGCGGGGGAGGAGGGAGGTTGGAACAGAAGGATGGCGGGGGGGCTCAGCGAAAGGGGAAGCAACAGGCTCTGAAACTGTTCCACAGAGAAAAGGGACAAAGGTTACACCTGAGAGATGCTGCCAAGAAGTAACACTGAGTGGCGTTCCCGTCGTGGCTCAGCGTAAACAAACCCGACCGGCATCCACGAAGACACAGGTTCCATCCCTGGCCTCGCTCAGTGGGTTAAGGATCCAGCATTGCCCTGAGCTGTGGTGTAGGTCGCAGACGTGGCTTGGACCTGGCGTTGCTGTGGCTGTGGGGTAGGCCAGCGGCTATGGCTCCGATTTGACCCCTAGACTGGGAACCTCCATATGCCGCAGGTTCGGCCCTAAAAAACTGGAAGGAAAAAAAAAAGAATTAAAATAGTCCAAGCACTGGCTGATGGGACTATAAACTGGTATAGCCACTACAGGTGATAATTTGGCGCTATTGTGTAAAATGACTATTGGCATCTTCCACCAGCTAGCAGTCATCTCCTGGTCCACGGTGTCCACGCCAGCACTGCTCACGAGAGCACAACCGACAACGAGTGTCGGACACGACAGAGTATGTGCTGAACTTCCGCGAATAATCACACAGACAAACAGCAACTTAGAAACTGTGCAGCCACCACCAGAAGAGAGGTGACGTACGACAGACCGCACGCGCACAGGGAATGCCAAGCGCCTGTTATCAGCTGAAGTAACTTCGTATTTATTGACACGGAGGTGTCTCCTTGATAAACTGTCCACTGAAACAGTAAGCCTGAAGATCATCGGGCACAGAAGGTGCCAAAGATATAACACCGTGGTCATGAGACTGGCTGGAAAGGCAGAGCCTCAGTCTCGGCTGCAGCATCTCTGAACCTTCTTCTTCACGCCTGTCTGAACCCTTTGCCACAGGAACCACACAGTGCTACCCTCGAAGAAGAGAAAACAAACACACATGGAGATGCCCCCCGTCCCCCGGCTCCTTCCTGGGACCCACCTTCATCAGGCCAATGGCGTCTTCTGCGTCCCTTTCGAAAAACTCCCGGGGGAAGTCTCGATCCGGGGGTCTGGAGCGTCCGTAGCCTCGGGGGTCCCAGGCGACCACCGTGAAGAGCTTCTTGTTGAGGGCCTCGATCTGAGGGCCGAAATCCGTCTCGCCACTTCCTACAAGGGTCACGTGGTTACACACAGGGCGTGCTTTCCCTGTCTCAAACCACTACAGCAAAAGCACCGACAACCACAATCTTCAGGCAGCGGGTTTCTGCTCAGGGTGGGACCTCGGCTGTGAGCAGCCGAGCGGCCCGGCCGTGATGCAGGGAAGCCCCGCCCCGGCAGTGCCGTGAGGACGGAGGCCCCGACCCAGCACCCCGTCTGGTGTCGCTTCAGCACTTGGTCCTCCTGCTTCCGTCCAACCTTCCTTTAAAACAACACAAAAAATTCACGAAACTGCATAGAAACAGACTGAGTGATCCAACATGCTTCTGGGTTCTTTCTTTTCTAAAAATGACTGCTCTAAACGAGGCAGATCTTAATAACATCTGCAGACGTATTTATGATATTCGATCCAAGTTATTCAAAGCAGAACTCTAAAATCCCAGATGTCTCTTATGTGCGTGAATGTGAACAGCCCTGAAGATTTTATTTTCTGGCTCTAACTAGAGACCAGAAAATTAAACTAAAGCACTGAGGTAGCGGGGGAGAGCAGGGTGTGGAGGAAAGAAATCAAATTAGTTTGCTGCATGACAACAGTATGCAACAGAGTATGCTAACAAGGAGAACCACGCTCTCAAGCCCATGGTGGACTCGACGGGCAGGCCCCAGCCCGCCCACTGGTCAAAGCCACCCCGTGCACAGGCCGAGAGGCCGTGTGTGGCAGCCAGACGGTCAAGGAGCCCAGACCGGGGCAGCTGGCACCTCACTTCTAGGCTCTGAGACCAGACTCTCAAGGAGCCCAGACCGGGGCAGTCAGCATCTCACCTCTAGGCTCTGTATGTTTTTAGGTCTGGAGCTCAGGCCACGATGGACACCAAACATCGTGATAATCAACTAGCTGTTAGGAAATGTCTTCTGGCATGCTGGCGGATCGCTTAGCATCAGCAAGGATGATCTCTCCTCCTAACAAGAGACACCTTTCTCTGAGCTCCCGTTGTGGCTCGGTAGGTTAAGAACCTGACACAGTATCCGTGAGGATGAGGGTTCAATCCCTGGCCTCGCTCAGTGGGTTGGGGATCCGATGTGGCTGTGGCTGTACTGTAGGCTGGCAGCTGCAGCTCCGATTCGACCCCCGGCCTGGAAACTTTCATATGCCACAGGTGTGGTGAGGTGTGGTCCTAAAAAGAAAAAAAAAGATACACCTTTCTCGACATCAGGCACATCACCCAGACAACCCAACCGAAACCGTAAGTGGACATCAAGCACACGTCTCCTGCGCTGACATCTGAAGCCTCTCTGGATCCCTGACCGGGAAGGACCTCCAGGGAGCTACCCTGAGGGAGCGGCAGGAGGTGAGAAGGTGGGAAAAGGAACAGCGGAAATCCAAGACCAGTTTCAGAACCAATAAGACATGTGCTTCCTGGCAAACAGGGGTGCATTTGAAGACCAGGGCAAAGAAGACTCAAACCTTAACCAAACTACTTTAGGAGTTCCCGTCGTGGCTCTGTGGTTAACGATCCAACTAGGAACCATGAGGTTGCGGGTTCAATCCCTGGCCTTGCTCAGTGGGTTACGGATCTGGTGTTGCTGTGAGCTGTGGTGTAGGTCACAGGCACGGTTCGGATCTGGTGTAGCTGTGGCTGTGGCACAGGCCGGTGGCTACAGCTCTGATGAGACCCCCAGCCTGGGAACCTCCATATGCCGTGGGAGCAGCCCTAGAAAAGGCAAAAAGACAAACCCCCACAACAACAACAACAACAACAACAACAACAACAACAACCACCACCACCTACTTCAAGGGAGAGTTACCAACATAAGATACCTGAGAAGGAAAAGCACCAACACTGGGTGCCTGTGGGCGGGGGAACTGGGCGCTGGGGACAGGGGGCGGGCGGGAATCTCGCTGTTTGATTTCTGAACAGGCTAATGTTTTGCACAAAGAAAAATTAAATTGCCCAAGGCTTTTAATAGCTGGGTAATGACAGCAATACTGAAATAATGGCAACAGAAACTGGCAAACTGTTGGTTGCGTTAGCTCTACATTGGCCACTGGGGTGAATGTCCTCCATTAGAACAGCTCGAGGAAGCAAGACCTAAATATATTCCAGGAAGAGAGGCCTCCATAGTCATCATGGAGCTACAGCCAGCTGAGGCTAGGGCACGGGGAACCATCACATAACTGGAAAACCGCATCATCTTATTTTTGGGAAAAATAAGCAATCATAAGAATATAAGCATCTAAGGGGATTAATTAAAGTAAAAACAGGAGTTCCCATCGTGGCACAGCAGAAACGAATCCAACTAGGAACCACGAGGTTGTGGGTGCGATGCCTGGCCTCGCTCAGTGGGTTAAGGATCCAGTGTTGCCATGGGCTGTGGTGTAGGTCACAGATGTGGCTCGGATCCCACGTGGCTGTGGCTGTGGTGTAGGCCGGCAGCTGTAGCTTCAAATGGACCCCTAGCCTGGGTACCTCCATACGCTGCGGGAGCAGCCCTAAAAAAAAAAAAAAAAACACAAACAAACAAACAAACAACAAAAAACTCCAGACCCAACATCCCCGGCAGCAGCAGGACCGCGTGCTCTCCCTCTCCCGTCTGCAGGTAATGCAGGTGGACGCCGTTCACGGCCACTCTGGCAGAGGTCACAGAGGAGCTGGAAGAGAAAGGCCCATCCCCGGGGAAAACCAGTGAGCAGCGCAGCCGTGAGGACAAGGCCGTGCTCGCGCCCAGGCCCCTCGGGTCACTCTGAGGCCTGCTGCAGTTTTCCAGACCGACAAAGGGAGCTGGATTCTCCCTTACCACACTGCAGACCCAGGCCCGCCACCACGCTTGAGGGGCCTACATCGCCAGCTCGGGGCTTGGCCCACAGAAGCACTGAGAGGCTGCTGACATCAGAGCCACGTGGGCCCCCAGGCCCACGCCCGGTGAGCGGGAGCAGGGGGGCAAGGCACAAGCTGACACAGGGGTGCCACACGGCGGACTTCCAGGGGGGCACTGGCACAGACCCTGGACCACTCGCCTGACCTCAGCGGGTCCAGAGGAGCCGCTCGGACCTCGGGCTGCCTTGACAACGTCCCAGGGATGAGGCTGGTCTTGGGGTCCACGCGGAAGGCCTTGAGCCCCAGGCGGCCCCTTAGGCATCTGGCTTCTCCACTCCCCAGCCAGCTGCACCCATCTGCACCGACAAGGCCAGACTGGTTTGTAAGATGCTGAAATGGTCTGTGTCGACTGTTAACGGCCGGGTCCACAGTCCCCTTGCCGCCCACCCTCCTCAGCCCCACACCTCCCACGACACAGCATCTAACCTGATACAACTGTCATGGGGGCGGGGTCCTGGGCCGGGGCTGCTGCCAGGGCCTGTTCTGACCGATCAACATGTGCCACACCAGCTGCTCTCCCGAAGCTCCTGGAAGACTCGCCAGGGACACCCAGCACCAGAGCACACACAGGGCCTGCATCAGGCCCTAAGAGCCTCCCCATCACCTTCTGGATGACCCAGTGACACGCAGAAGGGACACCAGGCATGCCCACACAGGCGGGAACAAATGCGCTTACCTTGGCCACATCAGGTCTTAAACACGCAGTTTCTAGAGAAACACGACAGGTGGGTGTGGCACTGGGACCAAACACAACTACGGTTATCTACAGAAACACTACGGGGCGCAGTGTCAGAGCCAAACACTAGGGGGAGCAGTGTCAGAGCCACAAGCCACCGAGCCACCGGCATGTCCCGCAGGCCCCATCAGGCCCCTTGGTAACCTGACGAGGTAAAAGCGAATAATGCTGTGCTACCGACGGCGCTGTTTTGGGAGAGGACAGATGCATTTCCGACACATCCGCTTCGCTGGCCGTCCAGCAGGAGAGAAGACAGACGGAGTCGTCTACGCCTCCTGGGCGGGAGGGGTGACAGGAGGACACCATCAGGACCGAGGCACCCCAGCCCCACCAGCCCCGTGGAGCCGCCCAGCCCCCGTATCACTCCTCCTGCCCCCGAGGTGTGGAGGGCTCCCTTCCTTGAAACGTGAAGGACCCGCTTTTAAAGGCATTTGGGGCAGTGAGGGTGTCACGTACGGTCGGAGGAACACCCCCTGTCTTTCCCTTAGTCTGAGCCAGTGGGCTTCACCCCCAGGAGCTGCTGGCTCTCAGGCCTCCCTCCTGGGTCAGGAGCTGCCTGGGCCCGGCTTCCCCCTGTGAGCCGTTCCCCGCCTGCAGAAAGCGCCTGGCCTCCCTTGGGCTCTGCTGCATCCCTGTTTTGATTCCTCGTTCCAAATTCCTTTTAACTATGCCTGTTCTCCCGGTTGCCTACGAATGCAGAGGAAAACCCGGTGGTCAGAACTGGGGGTGACGGCGACGACCTTGCAGGTGGCCTCCAGGGAGCTCAGGGGAGCGTCCGAGGGCCCGTCAGGGCTGGGGGCAGGGAGCTGAAGACCGAGAGCAGCGTTTGGGACAAACTTCCCAGACGGGGACACTCTGAGAACAGAATGTGGTGGGGGGGACACGGCAGGATCGAAAGCCCAGGAGCTTGAGACACAGGTGGGGACAAGGCTGAGCCTGGCGGGAGTGTGGGGACAAAGAGGGAGGGAAGGCTGGGCCACATGGGGAAGGTTATCAGGACAGAAAATGTGCCTGGTGCTTTGTCACCAACGTCCTGCATGTCATCACACCAGAGGTACTTGCCATTATCACACCAGCCTAACCCCCTGGGGTTACCGGAGGCTCCCAGAGCCCGGCATGATTGCATGATCTCTAGGTTGGCATACAGGACAGAGAACTGCCCATGAACAAACGCAAATCAATTTCAATCATAAGAAAACGGTTTTCTGCTGTGTAGCACTGGGAACTCTGGTCACTTATGATGGAGCATGATAATGGGAGAAAAAAGAATGTGCACATGTATGTGTAACTGGGTCACCTTGCTGGACAGAAAAAAAAATAATGTATTGGGGAAAGAAAACAAACCTAAGGAAGGCTTTATCTTTAAAAATAATAGTGAATGATTTTCCACAAAATATAATCGAAATGAGTGCTGCCTTTTCCCTCCAGCTTTTACCAAAGGGCTCTTGATGGTAGCCAGGCCTCAGGTTAAACTCTGCTACAAGACCTGTGGAGACCAGGCCCTGCAATGGCCCTGACACATGCTAATGACTTTGAACCCCATTCGAGATACCCACGTTCCCCAAGTCTCGGGTAGGAAAAAGGAGAGATGGGAAACTTCAGAAAATCTGAAGAACAAAAATGAACCCCTCTCCCGAGCCGTCCACGAGTCCTTTCCACCCCTTCTCCCTCCGAGCAAGTGCTCCTCTGACCCAGGTGAGCTTAAGCAGGTGTCTTCATCAGCATCACCTGCGGAGTTAAAAACACGCCCGCCTGGGACACTCTGGGAGACGTGCTCCATGCTCCAGGGGAAGCCCTGGCACACGCTTCCTAAACACAGAACTCCGCCACAGGATCCGCTCACTCAGGGGTCCCCTGAGCCCCGTTTTGCAGTGGGCGCTCCGTGCTGGTGGAGGCTGACAGGTAAGACAGGTCAGGCTGCAGCCAGCAGGTGCTATGCAGCGTGCCAAGCGTTATGACAGAAGCTGGGGGAGACAGGAGCCCGGGGGGTACGCAGTGGACAGGGTCACCATGGCGTCTCCAGCCCCTCACAGCTGCCCACCCGGCCCCTTTTCACAAGAGCAGTTCCTGCCTCTCACCGCATCAACCTTACATTTGAATCATCTGGCAAACCCGTAAATCCTCAGATGCCCAGGCTGCACTAAATCAAAATCTCTGGGGAGGGTCCAGGCACCTGTATTTTCTAAATTCCCCAGGACACCAATGGACAACCAAGGCTGAGAAAGACTTCACTGAGTTAAAGTCTTAGAAGAAAAATCCTCTCCTTTTCAAAAACAGCCTCTAGGAAAGCAAGGTGAGCCAGAGGAACCCACGTCCCACCTGATGTCTGTCCCTGAACCCTCCTTCTGGGAGGCTGGAAAGGCAGTTTTGTGGGAGGGAAGGGGCAGGACCAATACACAGCAAGTAATTCCTGCTGAGGGGCCGAGCTGACCCCCACAGGGAGGGAGAGATTACCATGGGGCAGGCAAGAACACGACAGTCCAGGGCAAATAATCAAGCTAGAACTAACGTTTAATTAGTAAGCCCTCTGTTCCCAGCTTCCTCCTCTCACTCATCTCGCTATGTGATGCAGAGTATTAACCTAATTTTACCACCGACGAAGTGGACGATCAGAGCTCAGGTAACGGGCCTCCGTCGTTCTGCCAAAATGAGCAGCTGGAAATGTCCACAGCACAGCCTTTGGGGCTTTCTGCTTAGAAATAAAAATGGGGGCCACTTAATAAGATGCTTCCTTGCTCTGAAAGTCCTACATTCTCTGTATCTCGTGTGTCCAGCTACTTCTTTCACATACTTTTTCCAAAGTAGCCATTAGCTATGATAAAGTATTAGCTATCCCCAGGGCTTGGATTTATATGGATTTTGATGACTTATTTTTCACATCTTTTATACTTCATGTTTGTATCGTTATTAATTATAACTACGAATTAATGAATTTCTATTACGTCCTAGCCCCTTTACACGCGGGCCTGCTACCGTCATGTGTCAAATCCTCAAAACAGTTCTACAAGGCACAAGCTTCAGAGAGGTTAAATAACCCGCTCGTGTCCCTGCTTTTTCTGTAACCTCATGGCTGACCAGAGCCCCCAACAGGGCTGAGCACCGCAGCCACCCTCACCCCGACTGCTGGACAGAAGGGGGAGGGGGAGGCAGGTGCCAGGGGAAGGTGGTCTCTGACTCTCGGGTAGAGTATCCCCAGGATGAACCAGAAAACATCTCTCCCGAAGCAGGCTGTTAGGTTCTGTAAGTCACTGATACTGTAACAGCACATAACACCCACTTTCACGTAGAGAAGGCTTTTCTGACCTGGCACTGGAATAAACCACTTTACAGATGATGAAATACGAAGAGGCAGTTCCAAAGAGCCGACTAACAGAAAGTTTTGCAACACAACTCAGGGTAGGTGGGGCACCAGCTGCTTTGAAGCAAAAGTTTCACAGGAGTGCTTGTACCTACCTATACCACAGGGCTGCTCTCGTTACAAGTCATACCAATTGCAACTGCATTTGTAAAACAGCAGTTC
Organism: Sus scrofa; assembly: GCF_054392235.1. Taxonomy (NCBI): domain Eukaryota; kingdom Metazoa; phylum Chordata; class Mammalia; order Artiodactyla; family Suidae; genus Sus; species Sus scrofa. Next base: position 1,915,714 of record NC_139389.1, on the reverse strand, counting down.
AAAATCCAGAGAAACCTGTTTTTCAGAGATATTTTAAGAGGAATGATTTGCACTGCTAAGTGGATGGGGCCTTCCTGCAACCATTAAATGACCCACTGTAACCCCGACTTGGTGCAATCACAGTCACCTCATACCAATCCCTTTCTGCAGGAACGGGATAAATGGGCATTTTTCAATGCTGACTTACACGGTTTTTGCTGACACTGACACATTTTCCCTCTGCATCAAAACAGTCCTGAAAATCTTGTAAAAGATCTAAAATGAGACTAAAGAACCTAAATCAAATTCAACAACCAATCAATCACAACACAAAGACGGAAAGCTGGACAGATTTTTTTCTCATTTCTCCTTCCAAGTTAAGTTTGCAAGAGACGTTTCCACACTAGAGAAAGAAGTTCTAGGGGCCAGGCACCCACCTCGCATTTGACTTTTCTTCGTAGTCAGGAACAGAACTGACCCTTGGACAGTTAGAGTGCTCGTCCCTGTGCGTGTGGCCGTGGCCGTGACCGTGTGCGCGCGCGCAGGTACGCAGAGAATAAAGCCAAAGCAGCTTCATGCAGCTCTTTCCACATTTTCTGCTGGGGACTAGGGCCCCCACTTTAAGACTGTGGGTCGGAGATTAACCAGCTCTTGGTGGCTTTCTCTTAAATCGTGTGTAGGGGGCGGGGTGGGAGTGTCAAAGGAGAGAAAGGCGGATTCCCAACCTCCGGCCCGGCGTCTGCATTTCCCAGGCTCCCAGGGGATCGTCCCGCCCGTCCCGGTCGAGGTCAGCACACGGCGGCAAGGCTCGGGGACCGGGGCCCGCGACTGTGCGAGCTGACGGGGTGCAGGCTGGCCTCTGACGGGACAGCTCAGAGTGCCGCCCGCAGGCCCGGGAGCGGCGGTGGGAGTCCAGCCCGCCTCGAGCGCGTGCGACAGAGGGCGGCCAGCGTCTCCTCCGGGCTCCGGCCGCGCCCCCTCCGCCGCGCCCCCTCGGCCGCACACCCAGCGCGGCTCCCGGCTCCGCTCCCGCCGACCCGAGCGCGCGGACGACAACGCGGGGTCCCGGAGTGGAGCGGCTCTCTTACCTGAACGCGGCCGAGGGCCCGGCCCTGGGGACGTGGAGCCCTGGCTTCAGCGCCGAAAGCAGCAGCAGCAGCCGCCGCGCGCCCCGACTGCCCAGCGCCGCCGCCATGGTCCCAGTTCGCGCCCGCCCCCGGAGCGCGCATGCGCGGGCTCCGCAGGCCGCTGTCCCCCCCCGCCGCGCCGCCCGGAACACGCATGCGCCGGGCCCGCCGGCCGCCCAGAGCCCAGCCCCGCCCGCACCTCCCGGAACACGCATGCGCCAGCCCACCTGTCCTGAGGGGCCTTGATTTTTTTCTTCCTACTTCCGCGCACCCGCTAGGAGGCCACGTCTCAAAACCCCCAGAAATTAATGAGTGTTGGCGAGGGTGTGGGAAGCGGGGACCCCCGAGATTAAGTCAGAGCTTCCGATCGTGCAGACGAGCAAGGGCGCGGCGCCTTCCTCAGGCGGAGGGGGAGCCCAGGTGCTTGTGGACGGAGGGTCCAGTGTGTCCGCGTAAAGGACACTGCCCGCCTCCAGGGGGAAGGGCCGCACGGAAGAACCTAGTTCCGGGGTGTGAGGGCCCTGCAGCCGGCAGGTCACAGAGGAGGACGGTGGGCGCCAGGGCCTGGGGAGGGGCAGTTAGTTCCCAAGGGCGTCAGCGTCGCGGTTTTGGGAGAAGGGAGTTGCGCAGGGGAGGGTGCTGCTGTTTGCACAAAATGAGCATAGACTGTGCACTTAAAGATGGTTAACATGAGAGATTTTATGCGTATTTTACCGCTAGTGAATTTTCCTTCTTCAGACCATGTAATTCAAGCTCTAAAGGTTAGAAACATTATCTGCAATCGAAGATTCAATAGGGAAAAAAACAACTACCGTTTCATTGCGGCTATGCCCTGCCCTACCTTACCTGAAAGTAATAGCACGGTGGTGGCTGCTGTGTAGCCTTGGCTTGAGTTGGAGACAGCTTGCTTTCCTATTTACGTGATTTCGCCCCCGCCCCGCCCCTTCGCCTGTCAGGGTCTGTGCACAAGGCTTCTAGGTGTTATGGACCGAAGGTTCTTGCTACCTGCAGCGTCCTCACTAGCCCGCTGCAGCTTCTTGAGCACTGAAGGCACATTTGGCTTAAATATGGATTATGCTACAATATTTCTTATTTCAACATAAAGATACCACATCAATTTCCCGCATGGAGGATTTCCCATCGTGGCTCAGCGGAAACAAACCTGAATGGTATCCATGAGGACGCGGTTCCATCTCTGGCCTCAGTCACTGGGTTAAAGATCTGCCGTTGCCATGAGCTGTGGTGTAGGTCGCAGAAGTGGCTCGGACCTGGTGTGGCTGTGGCTGTGGTGTAGGCTGGAGCTGCGGCTGTAGATTCGACCTCTAGCCAGGGAACTTCCATATGCTGTTGGTGTGGCCCTAAAAAGAAAAGAAAAGAAAAGAAAAAAAAACCAACCAAAAACATCTTGTGAGAAATAACTCCTTTTTGGTGTTGTTGAAAACCTAACTTCGTATTATGGACCAAAACAAAGACTGTGACCACAGCGACCAGTGGAGAATCTGCTGAGCAGGATGTGAGATCTGGAGGTGTGTCTTATTTGCCAGTATCAGCCTTAGGCCTGAATATCTTTTACTGTCTGTTTTGGCTTTGTTTTCTCTTTTTTGGCCACCCCATGGCACACGGAGTTCCCCGGCCAGGGACCAGATCTGAGTTGCAGTCTCGACCTAAGCCACAGCTGTGGCAACGCAGGATCGTTAACTCACTGTGCCAGGCCAGGGATGGAACCTGGGTCCCAGCGCTCCCAAGACGCCTCCGATCTGCTGAACCACAGCAGCAACTGCTAATGTCGTTTTTGGAACCAAGAACGGACCATCTTTCTTCTCTTGTTATCCATGCCATCTCAGTTAACTGGCTTCTGCCCAAGACTGGTGTTTTGTGGTGCTTGGGCCTTGTATCAAACTCCTGCGATACACATCTGGCCCTTGTCAGCCCGGCTTTAGAGGGTGGGCTGAGCCGGGTGTGGCCACGGCAGGGGGAGCCACTGTCCAGAAGCCCCTCTTGTACCACCAGCTTCCTCTCCTGGCAACAGCGGGGGTGGGAAACAGGGCATACATACAGGGAGTGCCAACCCCCGGGGCAAGTCACAGTGGAGAATCTCAAACTGTTTCATTTATACAAACACACCATTTCAATGGCTTATATTTCAAGTACAAAATTTTTATTTTAAAAAGTCCCTTAAAAATATCTTCCATTTTTGCCCCAACATTGATCAGTTTCTTTGGAATGTAGAGAAATTAGAACACTGTTAGAATACAGGCACAAGGGATGCATCTGGAAAAGAAATCAGCCAGCCCCCTCTAGCAAGCCTGGGACTGTCTGCCCCTCAGTTTCCCTCTCAGCCCCTGTGATTTCATGCTGTGTGGCCTTACGCAGCGAGCCTGGAATGTGTGGGTAAGAAAACAGGCTCACTGCTTTATGGCAGTGCTGGTCTCAGCTGGGGCACTTCTGCCCCTCCACTGCCTCTGAATGTCCAGAGACATTTCTGTCTGTCACGGGGTGTGTGTGTGTGTGTGTGTGCCATATCTGCCAGGACTGGAGGAAATTCAGAATCAGAACCACCAATACTGACAGCATCCCACCAAACACACTGTTCTGGCAGCCCGTTGGCCACACTGGCCTTCTGTCCCTCCCTCCTGGCACCAAGGTGCTGGCAGGGGCGCCAGGGGACCTGGCGACCCTTCTCTTCTAGCCCTTTGCTCCTCACTCCCTCGTGACTTCAGGTGGGCTCTGAAAGGGTGAGAGCTGCTGGCAGGGTCCCCAGGCTTCGAAGCTGTCCATTTCCGTAAGGGGCACAGAGAAAGATGCAGCTGTGTCCATCGCGCCGGGGCAGGTGGGCAGCGGGGAGGCCGCCTCGCAGCAATGAGCCCTGACGCACGCCCCACCCCCGCAGGGCCCGCACACAACCGAAAACTAAAGGCTCGTCACAGTTCATAGCAATTTTGTGCAACAACAGCCTGGGAAAATTTTTCTCCATTCCCCCCCCCCCCCCCAGTATTCCTTCAAATCCCTTCGGTTAATTTTCACAGTGAAGACTGCATATAATTTTTTTTCCTCTTTACTTTTTTTTGCTTTTTAGGGCCGCACCTGCGGCACATGGAAGTTTCCAGGCTAAGGGTCGAATCAGAGCTGTGGAACTGCAGCTGACGGCCTACACCACAGCCCCAGCAACATGGGATCCAAGCCAAACCTGCGACCCATAGCACAGCTCACGCTGACACCAGATCCTCAACCCACTAAGCAAGGCCAGGATCGAACCCGCTTCCTCATGAACACGGGTCGGGTTCATTACCGCCGAGCCACAAGGAACTGCGACTGCATGTACTTCTTAAAGCCTGTGGTGACTGATGCAGAATTTGATCCTCGAGTTAACAGACACTTTAGAGGGAACCGTGGCTGTGGTGCCAGACCTCGCACTTGAGGAGAACTGAGGATTTTACAGTACTTTGGTTTTAACAGGAGTCCACGTGGAGAGGAGGGTGCAAAGTGAGAAAGGCGACGTGCTTCGGGTCCTCTGAATTTTTTTCTTGTTCAAATAAGACCCCAAGAACTAAATGAGCAGCATAACTGCAGGTTACGGAACCATCTGAAGGCAAACGACCCGGAAGATGGCTTCGCTCCTTTTCAAAACCCGGTGAGGCTTCTTCTCGACGGGGCCGTGGCCGTGGCCGTGGCCGGACCTTCCTTCTAGTGTTGTTTGCGCCCCGGCCGCCCGCTCCCCGCCGTGCGATGCAGACACCGCTCCGCGCAGACACGGGGGCCCTGAGTGCGGGGGGAGCTCCGGCCCGTCCAAGGCAGCGCGCTGGCTCGGGGGGGCCGCCCCCCGCTGCCAGGGCCCGGGGGGCCTAGTTCTGGCTGCTGCGGATCAGGCAGCTGAGGAGGTCCAGCCGGGAGCACTGGTAGAGCGCCCGGGCCAGCTTCCCCACCGTGGCCCCCTTGCTGCCCTCCCTCATCAGCCACTTCTGCAGCATCTGGTAAACCTTTTCTTTGAGTCCGTCCCGCTCGTAGTCGTGGTCGATCTCGTCGATCTGAGACTCGGTGAGGCCCAGCTTCCGCGCACAGATTTTCCAGTTCTTTCCCAGATTTTCCCTGACCGGGTCCAGGTGTTTATCCGTCAGGCTGGTGGTGTTCTCTGCCAAGAGAAAGCAGACGGCATCAAGCTGTGGCCAGCGCCACCCTCCAGCCTCAGACCCTGCGAGGGCGGCGGCGCAGGGGAGGGAGGGGAGGTCCTGCGGCCGCTGACCTCACCGCGGCTCTGCGGCTCTGCGGGCTGGGGTCTCGGCGGGGGTCGGGCGGGGAGGCAGGGCTCTGGCGGCTTTGAAGCCCCGGCTGCACTTTACACCCCTGGCCCGCGGGCCACGATTATATGAGACCCGTGCGATGTCAGGCGGCAAAGCACCGTTTCTGTCCCTTTGGGGGGCTTTCGCGGACACCGGGCAGCTCAGCGTCCCTCCGCTCCGGATGCCCTTCACCCGGCAGCTCACGCTCCTCTTGCTTCATCAGGGAGGCTGAGCCCCGCGGGTGCCTGCTCCCTCACAGCACCCCCTCGTCTTTTGTTGGTTGAATTTCTGGCTGTGCCTGCGGATGCAGGGGTTCCCAGACCAGGGACCAGCCAGCCCCGGCAGTGACAAGGCCGAGTCCTGTTCCGCGAGGGCACCAGGAACACCCCCCGCCCCCCGTCTCTTAATGGATGCGGTGCGGTATCCACTCTCTCCAGGGCCCACTCTGGGGGCTCGGCCCACCCCACCCCCAAGTGCGGTCCCCTTTCCTCCTACAGACAGAGCCGCTCTCCACTGGTTACCTCCTCTGGGGCCTGCATAAAAACACAACAAATCGAAGCATAAAACCAGACAGCAGCACAAACCGAATTCCTCGCTCCTCGCCCTGCCTCGTGAGCTGAGTACACGGAAAGGGCACCTCGTTTCCCTCCACGCAGCGCCCCCTTCTCCTCAGGCCCCCATGTGCGGTTCTGTCACCACCACTAGACACTAGGAGTCCCCACATCCTGCGAGACATCTGCCACATCTCGTCGGCACTTCCCTAGGAGAGGGGCCCTGGGTTCCTCCAGATTCTCAAAGGTACCCCTGTCACCCCCAAAGTCAGGAACCTCTGCTCTAGTATCTTAAAAACTAGCCCTCAAATGGGCTCGACCAGGGGCTGGCCCACCGCCTGTTTCTGTGAACAAAGCTTTATCAGAACTCAGCCGTGCCCACTGGCAGGCGCACCATCTGTGGCTGCTGTGGTGCCACCGTGGCAGCTGAGGAGTTGCAGCAGCTGCCTCCAGCCAAGCAGGAAGCACTTACTATCTGGCCTTTGATAAACACAGCCTCGCCAATCCTAAGGTGAATGAGGAGCTGGTTCTGAAAGCAACTGCCTTGGCCTCATGACTGCTTTTCCCAGGTTGTGTTCTGGGGTTAATGTTCTGAGCCCGCTTAGCGGAGCCCCCACAGATAAAGCCCTCCTGCTGTTACCACCCGCGGACGAGTGAGGGCATAGTCCTGTCTCGTACCCCGTCTTCTGACGAGGACCGTGGCAGTAGACAAAGATGAAGATACGCTTGACGCTTCTGAGCTCCTGCTGTGTGCTCTCTACTCACACGGCCTTGTTTAACTTTCACAGTGATTTCAGGAATCAGATATGCTAACTGTCCCCATTTTGAACAGAAGAAATCGCAAAGCAGTTACTTGGGAGTTACAGAGCTATTTTAGAGGCCAGACAGGGCAACGTCCAGGGGGAATGATCAGAGAGCACGTAGCGGAGAACGTTCGAGGTGGCCATACGGCGGGTCCTTGAGGGGCGTCTTACCGAAGATGGCCTGGTACTTAGAAGCGGGCTCTTCTTTCACGTGCGGGCACATGCTGTCCAGGACTGAGACGCTCGCTCCGCCGAGCTCCATGTAGTTGTGGTCTCCGATCTGAACGCCAGAGTTGCCGTACAGGATGTATCTGGGAGACGCGTCTGACGAGAAGGAAGCACGGCCGAGCGCGTCCCCATCGCGAGGAAGGGAAGAAAGGATAGCATGGTAAAGGGACGAGGTTTTGGTCCAGACACTGAATGATTTATCCTAGGCCTCCTCCGGAAATTTTCTTCTGGAGTTCCCGTGCTGGTGCCCTGGGTTAACGCATCCAACTCGGAACCATGAGGTTGTGGGTTCCATCCCTGGCCTCGCTCAGTGGGTTAAGGATCCACTCAGTGGGTTGCCGTGAGCTGTGGTGTAGGTCACAGAGGTGGCTCGGATCCCACGTTGCTGTGGGCTGCGGTACCGGCTCCGATTCAGCCCCTAGCCTGGGAACTTCCATGTGCCATGGATGCAGCCCTGAAGAGAAAAGAAAACAAAACAAAACACGGGAAATAACAGGTTGGCGAGGAAGCGGAAAAATTGGAATGTAACGTGGTGCAGCCACTCGGCAACCCGGATGGTGGTTCCTCAAAAAATTAAAAATAGAATTTACCAGAAGTTCCCGTTGTGGCTCAGTGGTAATGAACCTGACTAGGATCCATGGGGACATGGGTTCGATCCTTGGCCTTGCTCAGTGGGTTAAGGATGTGAGCTGTGGTGTAGGCCTGCAGCTATAGCACTGATTTGACCCCTAGTGTGGAAATATCCACATGCTGCAGGTTCGGCCCTAAAGTAAATAAACAAATTAAAAAAAAAAAAATGGAATTACCATATGATCTGTCATGCCTACTGGGTCTAAAACCCCCAAAGCCGAAAGCAGGGTTCCAATTAGCCATTTATACACCCACGTTTCTAGCAGCATTATTCACAGAAGCCAAAAAGCCGAAGCCACCCAATGTCCCTCAACAGATGATGGACAACAAAAGCTGTCCGTCCAACAGTGAAATATTATTCAGCCTCGAACAAGGATATTCCGACAGCCCACACTGTGCTACGTGAAGTAAGCCAGTCACGAAGGGCGAATACCACTTACGTGAGGTCCCGAGAGTTATCAAATTCAGGGAAAGCAGGTGGTTGCCGGGCTGGGGGCGGGGGTGGGGGGGAGAGTTACTATCTGAGGGTACGGCTCCAGTCGGGGACGATGTACGGAGCTCTGGGCCTGGGTGGGAGTGACAGTCACCCAGGAAGGGGCTTTTCGTCACCGGCGGCGTCTGTGGCCTCTGTGAGGTAAGAATGAAAACACCCCGGCCTTGTCCTGACCTTCGGGAGACGGCGAGCGGGAGAAAAGAGTAACGGCAGACACCTTCGCTTAAAGCGGAGAAGGTGACACTCGGGTTGGAGTGGCAGGTGCCTGCTAGGTACAGGACTGTCGCCCAGCCCTGGGAGCGGCTGCAGTGGCTCCTACCCAAGGGCACACCTGGGCCGGGCCGTCTGACGGAGGCCGCTCCGTGGTGGCAAGGGCGGCCCAAAGGGGCTCCAGACGGCTGGTGCCCCGTGACCCTGCGGAGCCACAGGCAGCAGGGGCAGGAAGCGGGGCTTGTGTGGGAGCAGAGAGGCGCGCTCCTTGGTGCGAGGGCACCTTCACTTTCAGGAAAATGTAAAACGTACAAGGGCATGACGGAAAGGCCTGTTTACCTCTTGATGGCAGGGAGGCGAAGGGCACGGTGGGCGTGTTGCCCAGCAGGTCGGTCTCGGGCACCGGCGTCTTATACAGGCTTGGCCTGTGGCCTTGACTCGGCATGTACCAAACTCTTCGATCTGCGGCTCCCAGATCCAGGGGCCTTGCTCCCAGGCCCTGAGGCTTGTGCGACCCATGGCTCTGGTACAGCGGCTGCGGGTGGCTGCTCAGCCCCGCCGGGTGCTGGGCGGCGCTACCAGGACCGGCACAGGCGAGGCCTTTCACCGCGGGGCTCTGGGCCGGCTCGTGAGGCCTCTGCTGCGCGAAGGGGTCATGCGAGACCCTGCGCCGCCTCTCCTCCTCCCCGCCGTAGGCCGCGCTGCCGCCCGGCTGCTCCTTGGTGCGCCTGTCCATGCGGCTGCCGAAAAGGTGGTAGTTGGCTTCCTCCTGGAGTTTGCTCTGCAGGTGGAGCTCGTTCTCCTCGTGCTGGTGCTCCGCGGAGGGGGCAAACCAGGACTCCTCCACGGGGCCCATCCCGAAGCCCTGCGAGCTGTGCAGCGAACCTGGCTGTTCTGGGGCTAAAGACACATGATTGGCGTTGGAAGGCGTTTCATGAAACAGTCAACAGAGCGGTGAGACAAAACCCGAGCACCCCACGAACCTGTGCCCAGAGTAACACACTGACAACTCAGGAAACTCTGAAAAAGCGTTTACGGGCGGGTCTTCCACCCACGAGGTGTGTGTGGTCCCTGCCTGCAGATGACAGCACGAGGGGAGTCAGCACCCGCCACAGGAGGCGGCGTGGCAGCAGAGCCCAGGGAGCTGGGCGGGTGGGGAGCAGACAGCGTCCCCGGGTGTGACGCGGGCTGGGCAACCAGAGGCAGCAGCTCCGTGCCAAGCCCGTCCCACGGACTCCTTCATTCTAAAGGCCCCAGGAGAGCAGGGCAAGTATCGTGATGGCAGATGAGAACTACAAGAAGTCAGAGAGCCGCCCCAGAAGAGACAGCCAATAGGTGGCTTCAAAATCCTAAATCCTGCTTTTGTTAGAAGGACATAAGGGACCCTGCTTGACCCCGGGCGCGAGCTCTGAGCACCCCCGGAGCCCAGTCACCCCGACCCTCCCGAGGGCTTCGCTCCCACGCACGGCCCTTTCTTTCTTCTGAGCGGCCTCCTCCTCCCTGGCAGAGGCACCTGGCCTCCTGCTCAGGTTACTCTACGATTTCGCTCAGCGGGTTGTCAGCTAATATCGCATATACAGGGATCTTAACTCTGAGCGTATGAAACACCCCTTTAAGGCAGGTGTTAAATTTTATAGCTTGTTTTTCACAGGATCATAAACAGCATCTTAGGCAGGAGGTGAGGGAACACACAGAGCAGTGAATACAGATTTTCCGCCCAGGACGAGCCACCTGAATTGGACCTGCTCGGAGCTACGGCTACACAGTCAATCTGCAGAGACTGCATCCTCTTCACGACGGCGTTCTGGCTCGGGTACTCCTTCTAAAATCAAGAGCGGAGAGACATACTTTAGCAAACAGCAAAAAACAGTCCCAGAAAATTGTTCTAAGAATGAATTTTTTAGAAAGAACGTAGAAACTCCACACAGCTCTTACAAGCAGTAAACATTTCTTTCTCCTAAATTGCCAAAATAATGTTAAAAAAAGAACAAAATTGGAGAGCTCACACTTCCTGATTTCAAAACTCACCGCTTAGCTACAGTAACCAAGTCAGTGTGGGAAGTTTCCTGGTGGCCTAGTGATTAAGGATTGAGCGTTGTCACTGCTGTGGCTTGGGTCACCGCTGTGGTGCAGGTTTAATCCCCAGCCCAGGAACTTCCACATGCCTTGAGCACAGCCATCCCCCCAAAAAGAATACTGTGCTATTGGCCTAAGGAAACACATACAGGCCAAAGGAATATAATGAACCCAGAAATAAACCCTTGCATGTAAGGCCAATTGACTTTTTTTTGTTTTTTTTTTTTCTTTTGGCTGCGCCGATGGCATGTGAAAGTTCCTGGGCCAGGGACCAAACCTGTGCCACAGCAGCCACTCAAGCCACCAGAGACAACGCCAGATGATCAACCCATTGTGCCCCAAGAGATCTCTTAGGCCAACTGATTTCTGACCAGGTGCCAAGACCTGGTCAGTGGAGGAAGGCTGCAAAAGAATAAAGTTACATCTAACTTCCAACACACACACACAAAGGAACTCAAAGAGATCAAGGATCTAAGCTTAAGAGCTAAAACTATATAAGAGGAAAACGTAAGGGGAAAGCTTCATGACATTGGATTTAACAAGGATTTCTTGGATATAATACCAAAAGCACAGCCAACAAATAAAAACAGATAACTGGACTACAATAAAATTAAAACCATCGGAGTTCCTGTTGTGGCTCAGCAGAAACAAATCTGACTAGCATCCATGAAGATGCAGGTTTGATTCCTGGCCTTGGTCAGTGGAATGAGTTAAGGATCCAGTGTGGCCGTGAGCTGTGGTGTAGGTCAAAGGCGCAGCTCAGATCTGGCGTTGCTGTGGCTGTGGAGTAGGCCGGCAGCTGCAGCTCCAATTCCACCTCTAGCCTGGGAACATCCATATACCACAGGTGAGCCCCTAAAAAGACAATTAAAAAAAAAAATTAAAACCATCTGTGCATCAAAGACACTACCAAGAGAGTGAAAAGACAGCCCAGAGAACAGGAAAAAAATGTGTAAATCATATAATACAAGGGATGACTATCCAGATTATATAAAGGAATCCTACAGTTCAACGACAAAAACAACCCAGTTCAAAAAATGGGCCTCGGACCTGAATGAGTATTTTTCCAAATAAGACATACAGATGGCCAATAAGCACACGGAGGAGTTCCCATCGTGGCACAGCGGAAACGAATCCGACTAGGAACCATGAGGTTTCAGGTTCAATTCCTGGCCTTGCTCAGTGGGTTAAGGATCTGGTGTTGCATGAGATGTGGTGTAGGTCGAAGATGCAGCTCGGATCCTGCATTGCTGTGGCTGTGGTATAGGCCAGTGATGACTGCAGCTCCAATTAGACCCCTAGTCTGGGAACCTCCATGTGCTGCGGTGTGGCCCTAAAAGACAAAACACACACACACAAAAAGCCCACAGAAAGACAACCAATGTCATTAGTCCTTAGAAAGATGCCAATCAGAGCCACTGTGACACCACTGCTCGTTTACAAGAACGGCTATCACTAAAACAAAACCAAACCCAGAAAATGAAAAGTGTTAGTGAGAAGATAGAGAAAGTGGAACCACAGTGAGCTGATGGTGGGAAGAATGTAAAGTGGTGCAGGTGTCACAGCAAACAGTCTGATGGTCCCTCGAATGTTTATTACGTAATTATCACACAATCCAGCAATTCCGCTCCTAGGTTTATTCCTGAAAGAATTGAAATCAGGGACTCAAAAAGATACTATAGACCAATGTTCACAGCAGCCTTATTCATTATACATAAAAGGCAGCGACAACTCAGGTATCCACCAACAGACAAATGAGCAGTCGACTTGAGATACATTCATACAATGGAGTATTATTTGGTCTTAAAAAGGAATGAAGTTCTGACATACACTACAAAATGAATGGACCTTGAAAACATGATGCTACGTGAAATACACCAGACACAAAAAGACAAATACTGTATGACCGCATGTCTATGAGGTACCCAGAATAGTCAAATGGAGAGACACAAAGTAGAACAGAGGTTCTGGGGGCAGCAGAGGGAGGAATGGGAGCTGCTGATTGGGACACTTTCTGTTTGGGGTAATACAGACGGAAGTGGATGCTGCTGCTGGTTGCACAGCATTGTGCGTGTTCTAAACGCCACTGAACTGCCACTTAAAGGCGGCAGGATGGTCAGGTTGCTGTTCTGTATATTTTACTACAGTGAAAAGTAACATTTTGAATTTCCTTCAAGATTTTCCTTCCTAATCATATGAGCACTTTGCTCTTAACGGTGTGCCTGTTCCATGGATAGATGACCAAAAACATTCACTGAGGAGCTCCCATTGTGGCTCAGTGGTAACAAACCTGACTACTATCCATGAGGACACAGGTTCGAACCCTGGCTCCGCTTAGTGGGTTGAGAATCCAGCATTGCCATGAGCTGTGGTGTAGGTCACAGACGTGGCTTGGATCCTGCGTTGCTGTGGCTGTGGCTGTGGTGTAGGCCGGCGGCTGTAGCTCTGATTCGACCCCTAGCCTGGGAACTTCCACATGCTGCCCTTAAAAAAGAAAAAAAATCACTGAATGAACATATGAATGATTTAAGGGAGAATGAAAGCGGAAATTAACTCTGTGCATAGTCTGCAACATTTTGTATATTGCTTTTCACTTAAGCATTTTTGTCATTTTAATTTTGTGAACGAAATTGTTTTCTTTTTAGTTTTTTTCAGTTAGACAAAATGCATAAATACAAATTTCTTTTAAAAGATTCCAACTGCAGAATCACTCAGAGCGACACTTTAAGGTGGCTCCTTGCAGCAGCGCCCCCTCCTGCATGTTGTGTGTGGATCCCTCTCCTCTTCCCAGGCATTTGCACATGTATTCTGGAAATACGCAAATATGTGTCTAATTTATTTATGATCTGAAGGGTCACACTCTGTTGTTGTGTGACTTATTTTTTCACTTACAACATCTTTCCACATCTTTTGCTAGTTTCTACCTTTGCCCCCCGCCCCCTTTTTTCGGCCGTGCCTATGGCACGGAGAGGTTCAGGGGACAAGGACAGAATTCTGGACGCCGCCCGAACCACAGCCCTGACGACACTGGATCCTTTCCTCGCTGAGCCACCAGGGGGCGCCCAGTCTCTCTCTCTCTCTCACATGACTAGTATTCTGTTTGGAGGAACCATAATTTAGTACCTCCAGTTAGAGATTTGGGTCATTTCCGAGTATTAATTCTCACAAAGGTGTAAAGCGCCCCAGAAGCTAAATCTGAGCACACCCGTGAGTGCGACATAGACGACTAAGGGCAGAACTGCAGCAAGAGTCACGTGCTTTTAAAAGTTTGACAGATGCTTCCGCTTTCAACATATGTCACTGCTTTACTCTCCTACCAGTACTGCATGGGACTGCCTGTCACTCTGAACTTTCTCCAGCAGCTGGTATTATCAATCTTCCAAAACTGCTGTCAATCTAACAGACGAAAAACTATAATCGACTCACTTTGTTTTCTGCTAATGAGACCATGTGTCTTTTCCAACCTTCACTGTCCACTGATGGATTCAGCTCGTTTATGTTTTATTCAGGATTTTCGCATCTATACTGTTAAGTGATGTTGTTCTGTAATTTGCCTTTCCTGTATCTCCTTTTCCGGTTTGGGAGTCAAGGTTATGCTAAGTCTCATAAAATGAGTTTGGGAGCGTCCCTCTTCTCTACCATCTGGACAAGCTGTGAACAACCAGGATAATTTCTTCACTGAATTTCTGACAGAAATCACGCATGAAGCTACCTGGTTGTGGACTTTTCTTGTGGGACAATTTCTGATCACTGATTCAACCTCTTTTAATGCTTACAGGAAGAGTCAGGCTTTCCAGCTCTATTTATACAGGTGACCTTGAACAACGCGGGGGGGGGGGGGGGTTAGGGGGCTCAGCCCTCTCAGGGTCAGAAACCCAAGAACAACTTTGCAGTTGGCCCTCTGCGTTCCTGGTTCTGCATCCATGAATTCAACCAAGCGGCGATCACGCAGTGAGACCGCTACTGAAAACAAATCTGCGTGTAAGGGGACCCACGCACTTCAAAGCTGTGGTGTTCAAGGGCCAACCTTATTTTTTCCAGAAGTTCGTTCCCCTTGTCTAACTTCGAAAATGAATTATCGAGAAAAGTGGTTCCTCATCTCCTCTTGCCACGATTCTGCACGTGCAGGAGCCGGAGCACCGCCTGCTTGGTTGTGGCCTCAGGCCTCTCCGTCTTTCACCATCGCTTGGTCGGTTTTAACAGTGTCTTTCCCGGGAACCAACATTTAGCTTCTCTGACCCTCTGGTAGCGGCTTTCGGCGGCACTGATTGGTGCTCTTCACTTTTATGTATGGCTTTCTATTTTTTTCTTCAGATCGTTTTGCTGTTTTCTTCAGATGAATGCTGGATTAACTAATTTGTAGCGTTTTATATATAGTCACTAAAAACATTTATATTTACTACACACACATACATTTACTAGTAATACTCCTTTGCAAAGAACACTCTCCAAGTATTAATCGGTAGTGTTTCTGCTGGCCTTCTGTTTTAAATATTTTGTTTTAATTTTTTTATTATTATTACCCTATTTCTTTTTCACTTACACGGAATAAAAAAAACCATGGAGCACTTCACTGATTTGTGTGTCCTCACTGCCCAGGGGCCAAGCTAATCTTCGGCTACATCCTTCCGATTTTAGCAGATGTGCTGCCGAAGCGAGCACCTCAATATTTTCTAAATTCCATTGATTGTGATTCTTTTATTTATTGCCTTTTAGGGCTGCACCTGTGGTATATGGAAGTTCCTGGGCTAGGGGTCGAATCAGAGCTACAGCCGCCGGCCTACACCACAGCCACAGAAACACCAGATCTGAGCTGTGGCTGTGACCTACACCACAGCTCACAGCGACACCAGATCCTTAACCCACTGCGTGAGGCCAGGGACCGAACCCAAATCCTCATGGATACTAGTTGGGTTCTTAGCCCACTGAGCTACAATGGGAACTCTAAAAAGATTAATTTCTACCACAACCAAAATGCAAAGAACATTCTTTATATGATTATAAATTGGTTGAGGCTTGTTTTATTTCCCAGCACATGGTCAATTTTTGAAAATGTTCTGTATGTTTTGAAAGCCTTTAAAAATAAATATTTGCAATTATTGGGTGCAGGGTTTATATTTTCCATTAGGTCAAGTGCGTTAATCATTGTTTCTTCAAATTTTCCATAGCCTTAGCTTTTGGTTTTGTTTTGGCCTGTTCCATTAAGGAACGGGAAGTTTGCATTAACATCTCCAATTGCGACTGTGGGTTTGCCTATTTTTCCTTCGAGTCTGTCAGTTTGCTTTGTATATTTTGGGTGCCATGTCTGTTAAGGGCACATACATACTTTAAGCTGTTACGGTCTTCCTGGTGAAACGCATCTTGCTGTCAAGAACCAGTCCTGATGGTGTGGGCGACTGTCTTTTCTGCTGTCCTCTGATTACTCCCTGGGTTGCACTGGACACTCTCTCAGTGGAGGTGCCCCTCAGAAGGCTGGCAGCTCCTGGCTGTCTGACTGAGTGTACGTGTGTGTTTAAACCTCCGTGCGCTGCCCGTCTCGTTTACTGCAGCCTCCCTGTCCTGACTGCAGCCCCCGTCACTCTAAGACTTAGGGCAGCAGCCTGCTGCCTGAGTATGTGCCTGGGGGAGGTCTCTGCTCCTCTTGGCTGGTTAGCTGGCCACCAGCTCTGACAAACCTCTCTGATCCCAGGGAGCACACTCACAGCTTCAGCCCGGGCGGTGCTGCTTCCACCTGCCACTCAGCACAAAGGAGTCAGGCAGAGGAGCCAACTTTTAAAACGGCCACGGCCACGGCCCCCCGGTGACAAGGCCAGGTGACCGTCTCTTTCTTCCAGGACTTGCTCGCCAAGTACTTCTTCAGCATGATGTTTCGGTTAGTCCTTTAAAATGTGTTTTCCTGCTCTATGTCTCGGCGGATACAACGCTGCTGACCATCTATCTTTCAAGAATGCCTCAAAATGACTGACCCACATGGGGTACTCTCTCTCCCACTCCAGCAAAGCTGTGCTTCTGTGTTCATACTGCGGGATGTCTTTCTCTCTCGTTTCAGCAGTTCTGATGGAGGGATGGGTCCAGTATGCCAACGTGATGATACCTGCAAAAAACTGCTGATTTTGTTTTATGTGGTTGCCAAGCTAGCTTGCCTCAGAACTCAGTAATAAATTTCACGACCGACAATGTATGTGCTTTAACGTGTCAACACTTTGAGCCCCTGGGACGGCAGTGCCTACCTTTAAATTCTTCACATCCTCTTCCACATTTCCTTCTAATTGACTTAAATAAAAAGGCCTATATTTTTCTTCAATGCCTAGATAAAAAAAGAAGTACTTTAAAATTTTAAGTATTTTCTAAAATAAAATGAAAACATTATACAAAATCTATTGCCTTTGAATCACCATCATCTGTGAGCAAACCAGTAAAATAAATACCCAAATGCTGAATCACTGACTCCCACAAAGAGACTAGTAAGACCAATTACGATGCAGACAGAACAAAGGATGAGGTTGCACTGGAAACCCAGGGCTCTCGCCTATCCCAGCGTCTACATCTCCGGCTGCAGCACAAAGCCCTGACGGGAATCCGCTGAGAAAGGATGGGTGGACTCCTTGCCCTGTCCCTCTGGCAGCAGTGATATTGTCGGATGAGACACTCAGAACAAGGATTTGGTGCAGGGAGTCAGAGCTGTTGGACTTCACAGAGAAAGGCAACTCCCACTCTGGGGAAGACAGAGCAGACGCATGTTTCCTTACTTCTCCCGCCAAGTACAAGAACCCCTGTGTGTGACACATGGAACAAACAGGAGGAGACTCCGAAAGGAGACAAAGACACACTAGCTATGGCCTTTGGGATCTGAGGAAAGACATGGCAGGGAGTTTACTGGGTTTTCTTTTTGCCGCATAGACCTTAGACTTGGACGTGAACAAGCTGGACAGACCCAACACCAACTTACATGCAAAACTATAAGAAGTTTAGAACAAACCAGAAGAAAATTCAGGGGACCTAACCCTGACCGTGCGGTTAAACTTGACACCAAAGTACAAAGCATAAAAGGGAAAATGCAAGCACCAGACTTCATCAAAAGAAAAAGCTTTTACTCTACGAAACACCTTGCTAAGAGGATGAAAGAAAACAAGCTGCAGGTTTGGAGAAAATATTTGAAAACCATGTGTCTGACAAAGAAATACTACATAGAACATTGAAAGAACACTGCAAATTCAACAGTAAAAAAAACAAAATCCAATTAGAAAACAGGCAGAAGACACAGAACAGCGTTTCACCAAAGACGACACGTAGATGGCGTGAGCGTGCGCGTGAAAAGATGTTCAGCGTAAGATGAGCCACTGGAGAAACGCAAACTAAAACCACAGCGGGGCATCGCCGCATACCCACCAGCCACTGAAATTCAAAACAGCAACAACACGGAGCTCGCATCCTGGCACAGTGGGAACCACTCTGATGAGCATCCAGGAGGATGCGGGTTCGATCCCTGGCCTGGCTCCGTGGGTTAAGGATCTGGCATTGCCGTGAGCTGTGGTATAGGATGCAGACACGGCTTGGATCCCGCGTGGCTGTGGCTCTGGCGTAGGCCAGTGGCTACAGATCCGATTTGACCCCTAGCCTGGGAACCTCCATATGCCGCAGGTGCAGCCCTAAAAAGACAAAAATAAAATACAATTTAAAATTTTAACAGTGAAAACGGCATGTGAGGAGGGAAGAACCCAAGCCAGGACGAGTTGGGCTGACTGAGTGATGAAGAAAGCAGACAAGCCCATCCGTCGTCCCCCCGAGCCTCTGGGGGGTGGAGGGGGGCTTCGATTCTGTCTCCTCGCAGCAGAAACACCAGAGCAACATCCTCGCTGGGCTCCCAGGCTCTTCCCTACTGGGCACATTTTCCTCACCTGACTTTCTTCTTTCTGCCTCTGGGACCTCAGTGCGATCCTAGGTGACACAGGGGAAGGGGTACAAGGGGGCGACAGACACCCCTGCCTCTGTCCTCCTCCTTCCGCTACAGGCCCCATCCAAAGGACCAATCCCATGTCCAGAGATGCAGCCACACAGGGGCGGGGAAGAGAGGAAGCTAGGAAATGACAAGGCCAGCGGAGGCCACGCAGGCACCAGCACAGCACGGTGCTCACGGAACCACCCAGCAGCGGAAAGGGAGGCGGGCTGCCACGGCCACCACACAGACGGACCTGGAAGACGGTGGTGACACAAGCCAGTCACCACAGACAAATGCTGTGTCCCTCCACTTGTCCGAGGGAGCCAGAAGAGACAGAAAGCAGAGTGGCAGTGGCCAGGGGCTGGGGGCGAGTGCAGGGGCACGGTGTGTAAGGAGCAGGGCTCCAGCTGGGGACAGACGGCGGGTGGCGGGTGGGTGGGGAGCGGGCTTAACGCCGCTGCACCGCACACTCGGGGCGGCTGAAAGGCTGCACGCGGTCCTGTGCTGGAGCACAAGCCTCAGAGCGCTCGGGGCGGAGGCGGGGGACCCAGGAGGAGCCACGCGCCTTCACACTCTTGGCAGGGCCGGCATCTTTTCACGGAACAAGGTGCAGTGAAATCAGGTTCAATCAGAAGCGGAGCTCAGTTCTCTAAAAACCCAGAGCCACTTCCCACCAACACCCGAGCAGGAGACTCAGCAGCCAGGGGACGGCAGAGCCACGCAAGGCGCCCTCACCAGCAAAGGTGGGCCTGTCGTCCGGACTCAGCGCCCAGCACTGCTTCATGAGGCCGACCACCTCCCGCGGGCAGAACTCGACGATGTCGTCCACGCTCGGCCGGTTCCCGGACTTGATGCACAGGATCAGCTGCTGCTCGCAGATGGCATCTGTCAGGCAGAGGCGGGGCGGGGCCATCTTTCAGGCAGGGGAGGCGGCCGAAGGTACCGCTAGTCTCTCTGCCTCGGGCCTGCTGTCCGCACGGCTGCCTCGCGTGGTGAGGGCAGGACGGCCCTGTGACATGAGCTGGTGTACCCACTTGCAGAGATGGGCAGGGAGCATCCAGGTTCCGTAGGCCAAAGACAGAGGTCACACGTGGTAGGAGACGGCACGTGTGAATAAAGCCAGCAGCACGTTCCAGGTCTTAATACAGATGGGCCAGCGTGTGTCTGGAGGGCCGGCTTAATAAGACTGATTTAAAATATAATGTGATAACTGCTACTCAAGAAGTGAGTGAGGAGGCCCTGCTGCAGCATCATGGGACTGGCGGCATCTTTGCACTGCCAGGACGCAGGCTCCATCCCAAGCCTGGCGGAGTGGTTCAAAGAGCGGACTGCCGCTGGGATCCCTGGCCCAGGAACTCCATGTGCCTTGGGGCGGCCAAAAAAGAAAAAGCAGAAGAAAGTGCAAGGAGTTCTGGCAACACAGCCAGGACTGGAAGGTCGGAGAAGACTTTGCCAAGTCCTGAAAATAAGCAGGACTTATCCCGGTAAGGAAAGCGGAAGCAGGATTCCAGGCTAAGAAAGCAGGATCTGAACAGGCTGCCGGCTGGGGACACCACGACGTAGCCCAGAAACCAGGACCTGTTCGGAGTAACTGGGCACAGTGACCAAGGAAGCGAGGGGGAGAGCAGGGCTGGCAAGACACCAAGCCACAGCCGAGGGCCCTGCAGCCATCACTGAGAACCGGACCTTCCGCCCAAAGGCCCAGGGGGTCCCGGGAGGACTGTGAACAGATGCATGAGATGGCTCCGTGTGCCTTTGGGACCAGCAATGTGGCTGCACAAGGAGTCGGCCGCAGACGTGCAGAGGCTGCAACGGACAGGGCGCCGTGGGGGCGGAAGCGGATGGGTTCAAGAGGTGGCTGAATCTCCAAGGCGTGGGTTTTGTGTCCCACTGGATGTGGGAGACAGGGGGGGCAAGGGTGAGTCTGCGGGACTGAGGTTGCCAGTCGGGTCCCTGGGTGGATGCAGGGTGACGAGGACACTGAGGGGCCGTGAGAGCGTGGAGAGGGCATTTGTTTGGGGGGGGTGCTGCTTTGGGGAGCCTCTGTATGTGGACTGGTACTCAGACCAACAGTCACTGCACATCCAGGCCAGGCCTGGAGAGAAGAGACCTGGGGGGGAGTTCCCGTTGTGGCCCAGCAGGAACAAGCCCGACTAGGATCCGTGAGGCTGTGGGTTCCATCCCTGGCTTTGCTCAGTGGGTCAGGGATCTGGCGTTGCCATGAGCTGCGATGCAGGTCACAGACGCAGCTTGGATCCTGCATGGCTGTGGCTGTGTTGTCGGCCGGCAGCTGCAGCTCTGATTGGACCCCTGGCCTGGGGACCTCCATATGCTGTGGGCGCGGCCCAAAAAAGCAAAACAAACAAACAAACAAAAAAAAAAACAGAGGCAGCAGCAAAGAGGTGACCGTGAACCAAGGGAGCTGATGACCACTGGAGAAGAATGGGCGTGAGAACATCCAGGGCTTCAGGGACTTAAACTGAAGCGTGGCTACTTAGGGGTCTGTTCTCCTGCACAAACCATGCCTTTCTCATCTTCAGGTTCTCAGCGCCGATTCACGTGCCCCCGGGAAGTACTGAAGAGAAACAACTCATGAAGGAAAGAACAAGCGGCTGAATGGCAGCGTGGATGCAAAGCCCTCGCCCGCAGAAGCAGGCCAGCTCTCCGGCCCAGGAGGGGCCCGAGTGCTGTGCCAGCACCTCCCCAACTCGGACGCATCAAAGGGCTCCTATCTGCCCCACGACCCCGGGTTCTGAAAGGCGAATCACTGATGTGGTCAACGAAACATCCCGAGCCCCGGCTCCATCCCAGGCGCTGAGTGCGGAGCAGGCTGATTTAAAATATAATGTGATAACTGCTACTCAAGACGTGAGTGAGGAGGCCCTGACGAGGCAGCAGCGCTGACGAGGTCTCAGCCCTCACGGAGCCGACAGCCCTCGGGTGAGGCAGCCCTTCAGCGACGGGCAGTGGCCCGTCGTCACCGACTCCCGGGGAGGCTCCCGGACCATTCGGGTCAATGCCCGCACCCACCCCCCCCGTCTGCAAATGCCTACTTTCGTAGGGCTCCTTATTGGCGAATATGGCCCAGAGCACGATGGCGAAGCTGTACACGTCTGACTTCTCCGAGGGCCTGGCGTTGACGTCGTTCAGGTGCTCGGGGGCCATGTAGTGGAGGGTGCCCCCGTTTTTCTTGGCGGTGCTGGTCACCTTCCGCTGCTCGTTATGCTCCTCCTTCGTCAGTTTGCTCCACGTCTTGAAGGACGCCACGCCGAGGTCGGCGATCTGCAAGAGACCAAGCCAACGGGACCGCTCTGCGAAGGCGACGAGCCTTCTCGTTCGGGGCCTATCCAGCAGACGGGAGGCACAGTGACATTTCCAGAAATGGTTGCGCCAGGCAGGTTTAAAACAGCTACTTCTGAGCAGACGCACAGAAACTGCATGTGGTCAGCCCCCTGGAAAATCTCCCTTAAGAAAGGCCCCTGTGAAACTCTGGTATCTCAACTCTTATGCGACAAAACCTAGGCTGGGGGGGGGTGATGGGGGAGGAAAAGCAGAAGACGGCTCTGCGACCCACAGCGACAAAACAATTCATTCTAATGCCTCGTTTCCTCTGCATCCATGTTTCAGCTCCGCCTGAGGCTAGGAAGGAACCGGTGCCTTCTTCCCACAAGCTTTGTAGGGCAGGTGGTGCTACCCCTGCTCTCTTCCCAAAAGGCGTCCAGGAGCCTGGATGCGTGTTTCCACAGGTTCCAAAGACACACCGCGGAGAACTGCAACGCTCCCTGTTCCGAGCTGGGAGCCTGAGCCTAAGACGGGACGAGGAGGATGAGAAAGGCAGAAAAGCGAAGAGAGCGATGCCAAGGCCGGACACGGACGAAGAGCGAGGTGGCCAGATGACAGAAGAGGCAGGAAATCAGAGGTGCCGGCTCCCCTGCGCCTCACGGAACCCAAGCACTTGGGGCTGAATCTGGTATGCGCTTATCCAAAATCCTCAAATTCCAGCCCAGAATAGAAGAGGTACGTTATCAACACCCAGAATCTTCTTGTAGAAACACGGGAATAAAAACTCCCATCAGACGACAGCAGCGTGTCAGAGGCAGACTCTCCTGGCAACGGGACGCCGTGCAGGCAGACCCTGAGTCCTCTCGCAAATGCCACTTCGCGTTCAGGGGCCTGCACTCAATCCCTGCTGGTTAACCCTGCTCTCCAGGGAGCAAGAAAAGCCCTGTTCCCATTTTCTCTCCACTACAATGGAAACAAATGTTCAAAAGGAACCTGATTTTAAAAAGGAGAGAAAGGTGAGTTCCCGCTGTGGCTCAGCAGGTTAAGAACCCAACTAGCATCCATGAGGACGTGGGTTTGATCCCTGGTCTCGCTCAGTGGGTTGAGGATCTGGCGTGGCTGTGGCTTTGGTGCAGGCCAGCAGCTGCAGCTCCCATTCGACCCCTAGAGTTTGGGAACCTCCATGTGCTGGAGGCGAGGCCATTAAAAAAATTTTTTAAATAAAAATAAAAAAAGGGAGAGGAGTGCGAATGAATAAACAAAAGCTGTAAGCTCCACCAAGGCTGTATCTGTCTTTCCACTCCCTGGCAGGGCTGTCTGGCACCACTACCACCAGGCACAAGCTGGGCTGGCTCTTCCTTCCGCGGGCGTCTACCAAGCCCGAGCCCGCGACGCGGGGCGAATGGAAGGGCCGCTCCCGGGCGGCGGGAGCCCTGGCTGAGGTTTACCTTGATGTGAAAGTCGTCGTCAACGAGGATGTTCTCGGGCTTGAGGTCCTTGTGGATGACGCCCTCGCCGTGCAGGTAGCGCATGCCTTCGATGGTCTCCATGACTATCCTCCCCTTCACAGACAGAGGGACGGGGGTCTAGAACGAGCGACGGGAGACCGTGAGGGGGGAGGCCACGCGGCCAGAGCCCCGCTCCTTCCAGGGGACGGAGTGCCCCTTCCGAAAGGTGTCCTCCCGAGGGCCGCGGCGTCCGGGCCGTGATCCATCAGGGTCCAGAGCCAGCTGCGCCGCCACAGGCCATGTGCAAAAGTGCCGGAGGATGAAGCCCCTTGAGGTCCAGACCGTGCTGTTCTTATCGTCACCACTTAGGATGCGACCTGACCCCCATGCACGGCGCCGGGGAGTCTGCGGGTGAGCACGCGCGTGCCAGGCGCTCCTCTGGGTTAAATACGACCATGGCGCGGACACGTGTGACACAGAAGGGTCCGAGGACACGCACACAAGGGGACGGGCCCACGCTGGTTAAAAGCACATAAAGGGTCACCCATGAGGTGACACGATGTGGTGGTGACAACGCTCAAGCGGGTGGCTGTCGCTGTGGGGCCTGGAACCAGAGCGTTCACGGCGTTGTAGACTCTCAGGTCACTCTCACCTGTGCACGTGGCACAGTCTTAACTATACGAATACCAGTGTGAACACAGACAACTCCAGCTACTAGTAAAAGCAGTCACACATTAGTCTTGCTTAACAGTGAAAACGCAAACTCTCACTGGGTGCGTGCGTGTGTGAGCGTGTGTACAGTCCTTAGTCTACAAACACACAGTTTTCTAAAAATTTGTGAATGTTGGTTGTTGGTAAAGAGGAAAAAACTGAAACGTCAGAAGTCAGATTCCCACGTCAGCCCCTCAAAACGTCGCTAAGTGGTGCTGCAGCGGGACAGCCTGGCGGCCACCGCGTGCACACGACGCTGGAGACCCCTGTTCTGAGGCACCTTTGGACCTCGGGGACACTCCGGGCGTGCAGGGGGACCCTGTGCCTTTCCCTCTCTGCTGCTCCCGCACCCTCCTGGGTTTCTGCCGGATGCCTTCCCTTTGCCGGAAGGCGCAGAGGGTCTCGGTCCCGGACGATCTGCCCCCATCAAAACGCCTGCCTGCCTCGTGCCTCTTCTCCAGTTTGGGGAGAAGAGCGGTCTGAGCAAACACAGCGTGTGGAAGCGACTTCGGCTGAGCCTCCCCCGCTACCCGCGGGAGCCGTCTGACCTCCCAGCCGCAGCTTCCGCGGCTGGGGGCGGGGGAGAAGGTGGGAGGGGCTCCGCGCCGCAAGGACGGCCACACCCCCCGCAGGCTCCCACGCTGGGCGCGCTCGCGGCCCTTGGCTCCCGCCCTTCGCTCTCTGCTAGGGACACTCACTCCTCGATTCTCTGCCTCACACCACCGCCTCAGACTCCGGCTCAGGCCTCCTCTCTTCTGGAACCCTTGCCACCTACCCCGTCTGTCCCTGTGTCCCCAGAGCTCGCCTCTCTGAACACCCGCACCCAGGCCGGTGGCCTACGGTCCGGCCCCGTTACTCGTCTGGGCGCATCCGCTGGTGCTTCCTGAGCAGCCAGCACAGGGCCGTGCTCCTAACAGGTGCACGAACTTGAACAAGGGCTTTCAAGTTATTGGGCTTCGGTGATCAATGTCAGCCTTCCGCGCGCAGCGTTATAGTTCTAAGGTTTTACGTTTAACTTGGACGTTTCTTCAGTGGCATCAGAGTGCAGTCCCTGATGTCCCACCCTGTCACACGGTCATTTCTGGTGTCATCATTTAACCAGTCCTTCAGTACTGGGGTGTGATCCCTTATGTACAAACCCCCCATCAGGCCACATGGATCTGAGAGCAGCTGACAAAAGCCACCGCGACGCCTAGGACGCCGCGACCCCGAGGGACCTTCCCAGTGAGGACGCCGCCTGTCTGCAGGGCCGAGGGGCGGGGGAGGGTCGAGGGCAGGGGGAGACCACCTTCCGGCCAGGGAAGCCGAGGAAGACCAGAGGGGCCGACCTCAAGAAAGGCAAACGCGCAGCAGTTCACCCGGGGCCCAGGGCAGCAGGCAGCGGGCAGCGGCGGTACCTGGGCCTTGAGCACCCGCATGAGGTCGCCCTTCGCCATGTACTCTATCACCAGCGAGTAGTCCCCTTCCTCCATGACGACGCCCAGCAGCCTCACCACACGGCTGTGTCGCAGCCTGTGCATCATCCTGCCCTCCTCCAGCAGGGACTCGTTGTACCTGGGGGGAGAGGAACACGGGCTATGTGTACCTGCGGGGGAGCTAAGTATACCTGGGGGAGGGGCTACGTGTACCTGGGGGGCAGGAGGGACACGGGCTAAGTGTACCTTGGGGGGGGGGGGGCTGAGTGTACCTGTGGGGGTGGGGGAACAGGGGCTAAATGTATCTGGGGAGGGGCTAAGTGTTCGGGGGAGGGGGGCTAAGGGGCTCCTCCCCACCCCAGAGACGCAGCCCACATCGCATCACTGCACTCCCGTCACTGCCTGTGCCTGGGGGACCTTCCCAGGCAGCCCACAAGCTTCAGCAAGCGGGGGTTTCTTGTTCCCAGCGCCCACCAGGGGGCTCAGGAAATGTTCAGTGGATGAGAGAATGAGCAGCAGCGATGAAACGCAGCCTGCAAAAAGGGCTGTGCTGGACAGCGAAATAAAAAATGCTGCCCCAGGTGGCACAGCGGGTTAAGGATCTGGCCTTGGCACCGCAGCGGATGGGGCTCGGGTGCCATCCCAGATCCAGGATTTTGCACGCTGCAGGGCCAGCCGAAAAGAAAAAGGAAAAGAAAAAGAAAACAGGGAGTTCCCGTCATGGCGCAGTGGTTAACGAATTCGACTAGGAACCATGAGGTTGCGGGTTCAGTCCCTGCCCTTGCTCAGTGGGTGAAGGATCCGGCGTTGCCGTGAGCTGTGGTGAGGGTCGCAGATGCAGCTCGGATCCCACGTTGCTGTGGCTCTGGTGTAGGCCGGCAGCCGCAGTTCCGATTGGACCCCTAGCCTGGGAACCTCCATAAGCCGCAGGAGCGGCCCAAGAAATGGCAAAAAGACAAAAAAAAGAAAAAGAAAATGGCCTCTCCCACAAGCGCTCCGGGAAAGGAGAGGGAATCAACCCCCGCCGCCTTGGCGAGCGCCTTCCCGGGTGAGGGGCTGGGCCTCGCATCGCCCTGCAGCCAGCGAAGCACCAGCCGTCCAGCCCCTGCAGCCTGCTGCCATGGCGCCTCACTGCCCTGGACCCACCCTTGACCCCTTCCCGCCCCCGCTGCCCCTCTGCAGTTTGCTGCCGCTGGTCACCCGCTGTCAGCCCCCACCAGCCCCCCTGCATCCCCACTAGTGATCCAGGGACGCCACTAACGCCCAGCAGGTGACCTGACCCAAAGCCTGTGCCCGCCCATGCCCTCCGCCCCGGCCCAAGGGGCCACTCACTCATTGCGCTTGGGGCCCGTGTACACCTTCTTCAGAATCACAAGCCCGTGGGATTTGTGAAAACACAAGGACACCTTTCCGAAGCCTCCGCTCTCCAGGTCCTCCTTCTCCAGAAAGTCAGAAGATTTCATCTTAATGTCATCCAGAGACATGTCTGCCTTCCTTCCAGCGCTCGGAAAGCCCCAAACACACAACTTCTCTCTTCCTCAGCGCTGCGCCCTGTGAAGACAATGAAAGGACACGTCAGTGCAAAAAAGTCATCATTCAAAAAAACACACCTAGTGTGCCTGTGTTCTCTGAGGACAGACAGATGGACAGTCCCTGCGGGGAACTGTTTCCCGTATTTCCAAGAAGCACAGAAGACCCCAATCTTTAGTCCACAGACTTGCATTTCTGGCAAACTGAAGGACTAGAAATTTAAAACCCTCCTGCTTCAAACTACTTATCCTGGATCACGTAACATCAACACGCTCTCAAGTGAACAGAGAGGCTCAGCAGGAAGGCAAGGGACCCCAGGGACAGAGGACATGCAGGGCGGCAGGGGCCCACGTGACAGCCGAATGTTCCCCCAATTGCCACGCTGAAGCCCGGAGTGACAGGGATCAGAGGTGGGGCCTTGGGGAGGTGATGGGGCCATGACGAAGGCCTCAGGAATGAGTTAAGGGCCCTTCGAAGACACAGAGAGCATGCCTCCTCTCTCTGTCACTGTGTGGGCTCAGTGAGAGCCCGGCCATGTCTGTGAACCAGGGACAGGCCCTCACCTGACACTGGATCTGCTTGGACATCCAGCCCCCAGAACTGTGAGAGACAAATGTCTGTTGTTTAAGCCCCCTAGCCAGTGGTCATTTGTTACAGCAGACAAATAACTGAGATAGAAGCCCTATGGGGCACCCAAAGGTCAGGGTTTAACCACAGCCAGAGGCAGGAGCAGAGGTCAGGACATGCAAGAAAAGAGGACTGAGACAAAGACTCCCCCTAACACGGATTCCCATAAATTAAGCCTAATTTAACATGTGCTCCCTTGGAGCTCCCTGGTGGCTCAGTGGGATAAGGACCTGTCACTGCTGCAGCCTGGGTTACTGCTGTGGTGCAGGTTCCAACCCTGGTCTGGGAACTTCACATGCCACAGGCACAACCAAAACGAAAAACAGAAAACAAAAACCCATGACGAGTTTCCATTGTGGCTCAATGGTAACAAACTGACTAGTATCCATGAGGTTGTGAATTCGATCCCTGGCCTCACTCAGTGGTTTAAGGATCTGGCATTGCCAGAAGCTGTGGTGTAGGTCACAGAAGAGGCTCGGATCCCACATTGCTATAATGGTGGTGGAGGCTGGCAGCTGCAGCTCTGATTCAACCCCGCCTGGGAACTTGTCTACGCCGCAGGTACAGCCCTAAGATTAAAAAACAAAACAAACAAAAAAACCATGAGCTCCCCTTCCAAAATTCTAAACCACCACCAAAAACAAAAATAGTCCATCATGGCCCAACTGCCAGCAGATACAACTGCCAGCACTATTCAGCACCAGAGCACTTCGGGTCATTAAACTACTGAATATCCTTAGAGATAAACAGGTTTAGAACAATTATGAGCACAAAAGGGAAGGTAATGGCTACAGCAGAGGAGCAGGTAGAGGGAGGACGCGGAAGGGGTGGGCTGGGGAGACTGAACACGGCGCTGGGGGCCGCCAAGCAGCATCTCCAGTTCTCACCCGCTTCATCCTTCGCCCTGCTGTTCCTCATCATTGTTTTCCCTGAACTGAAGTGGGGACTCGAAATCCATGGGGACCCACACGAACCCCACTACACAGACGATCTAGGATTAAAGGGCTGATGCCACCGGACGCTACAGGTGAAGACGAGAGGCAACGGGAATTCACACTCATTGCTGGTGGGAACATTGATGGGACAACCACTGGGAGAAAAGGTCCGGCACTTTCCCATGAAACTAGACCTACACCTGCGCCACGAGCAGGCAAGTCTGACCCCAAGAAAATGCAAACATGCGTCTCCAAGGACATCATGGGAAAAGAGGGGTGAACTTGGCTTGTTGTGAGGGAAGGACATTGAAAGCAACGCTCTCGGGAATATTCAGCAGCTGCCTTTCTCTGGAGGGGCCATTTTGGGAAAATCTGGCCCCACCCATCAGTCAGCCTGAGAAGCCCCAGGGCAAACAACAACCCAGGTGGGATCACAGCCCCACCGCTCAGGAAACAGGCTCCCTAAAGACCCCTCGGGCACACAGCCACCTCTAATCCCATCCAGAGACTAAGCCCCACCCTCCAGAGGGATTAGAATCAGCACCACCTACCAGGGGGCAGGCATCACATCACCCCTCCCATCAGGAAGCCTACAGCAAGCCCCCCATACTGACTTCAGCCACAAGGGGGGCAGACAGCAGAAGGAAGAGAGGCTACAGCTCTATTATCTGGAAAAAGGTCACCACACCAAAAACCAATAAAAATGAAAAGTCAGAGAACTATAACACAGATGAGGGAGAAAGGAAAAACCCCAGAAAATCAGCTAAGCCATGAGGAGATTCTCAGCCTCCAGGAAAAAGACTATTTAGACTGTCGATGCTGAAGATGATGCAAGACATTGGAAATAAACTGGAGGCAAAGATGGATAACTTACAGGAAACACTGAGCAAAGAGATACAAGATATAAAACTTAAACAAGAAGAGATGCAAAATACAAGAACGGAAATAAAAAATGCACTAGAAGCAGCCAACAGCAGAATTCAGGAGGCAGAAGAACAAATAAGCGAGGTGGAGGACAGATGAGTGGAAATTACAGATGCAGAACAGATAAGAGAAAAAAGATTGAAAACAAATGAAGAGAGTCTCAGAGAACTCTGGGACAACGTGAAACGCACCAACATCCATATTATAGGGGTGCCAGAAGGAGAAGAGAGAGAATGAGACAGAAAAAATATTCCAAGAGGTAATAGCCAAAAACTTCCCTAACATGGGAAAGGAACCACTCACTCAAATCCAGGAAGCACAACAAGTACCATAGAAAATAAACCCAAGGAGGAACACCCCAAGACACATGTTAATCAAACTGACCAAAATTAAAGACAAAGAGAAAATCTTGAAAGCAGCTAGGGAAAAGAAACAAGTAACATACAAGGGAACCCCAATAAGGTTATCGGCAGATTTTTCAACAGAAACTCTGCAGGCCAGAAAGGAGTGGCATGATATACTCAACGTGATGAAAGGAAAAAACCTCCAACCAAGATTACTCTACCCAGCAAGGCTCTCGTTCAGATTTGAAGGAGAAATCAAAACCTTCACAGATAAGCAAAAGCTGAGAGAATTCAGCAACACGAAACCAGCCTTACAACAAATACTAAAGGAACTTCTCTAGGCAGAAAAGAACAAGAGAAGAAGGAAAGGAAAAAGAGCAGCAAAAACAAACCCGAAGTAATTAATAAAACAGCAATAAGAACATACATATCAATAATTACCTTAAGTGTGAATCGACTAAACGCCCCAACCAAAAGACACAGACTGGCTGAGTGGATACAAAAACAAGACCCATATACATGCTGTCTTCAAGAGACCCACTTCACTTCTAGGGACACATACACATTGAAAGTGAGAGGATGGAAGAAAATATTTCATGCAAACGGGGATCAAAAGAAAGCTGGAGTAGCAATACTCATATCAGACAAAATAGACTTTAAAATGAAGAATATTTTAAGGGACAAAGAAGGACATTACATAATGATCAAAGGATCAATCCAAGAAGATGATATAGCAATTTTAAATATCTATGCACCCAACACAGATTCACCACAATATATAAGGCAACTGCTAACAACCTTAAAAGGAGAAATCGACAATAACACAATCATAGTGGGGGACTTTAACACCCCACTTACAGCAATGGACAGATCAACCAGACAGAAAATCAATAAGGAAACACAGGCCCTGAATGAAGCATTAAACCAGATGGACTTAATAGATATTTATAGGACATTTCATCCAAAAGCAACAGAATATACATTCTTCTCAAGTGCACATGGAACATTCTCTAAGACTGATCATATCCTGGGCTACAAATCCAACCTCAGTAACTTTAAGAAAATTGAAATCATATCAAGCATCTTTTCCAACCACAACACTATACAACTGGAAATCAACACCAAGAAAAAAAATGCAAAAAACACAAACACGTGGAGACTAAACAACATGCTACTAAACAACCAATGGATCACTGAAGAAATCAAAGAGGAAATTTAAAAATACCTAGAAGCAGGGAGTTCCCGTCGTGGTGCAATGGTTAACAAATCCGACTAGGAACCATGAGGTTGCGGGTTCGGTCCCTGCCCTTGCTCAGTGGGTTAACGATCCAGTGTTGCCGTGAGCTGTGGTGTAGGTCGCAGACGCGGCTCGGATCCCGCGTTGCTGTGGCTCTGGCGTAGGCCGGAGGCTGCAGCTCCGATTAGACCCCTAGCCTGGGAACCACCATATGCCGCGGGAGCGGCCCAAGAAATGGCAAAAAGACAAATAAATAAATAAATAAATAAATTTGAATAAAGTATGTGAAAAAAAAAAACCTAGAAGCAAATGACAACGAAGATACAACACTCCAAAACCTATGGGATGCAGCAAAAGCTGTTCTAAGAGGAAAGTTTATAGCAATACAAGCCCACATCAGGAAACAAGAAAACGCTCAAATAAACAAGCTAACTTTACATCTAAAGCAGCTCCAGAGAGAAGAACAGACAAGACCTAAAGTTAGTAGAAGGAAAGAAATCATAAAGATCAGAGCAGAAATCAATGAATTAGAAACAAAGAAAACCATAGAAAAGATCAATGAAACGAAAAGCTGGTTCTTTGAAAACATCAACAAAATTGATAAACCCCTAGCCAGACTTATCAAGAAAAAAAGAGAGAGGACTCAAATCAATAAAATTAGAAATGAACAAGGAGAAGTAACAACGGACATCACAGAAATACCAACGATCATAAGAGACTACTATATGCAAGTATATGCCAATAAGACGGAAAACCTAGAAGAAATGTACGAATTCTTAGAAAAATATAATCTTCCAAGACTAAACCAAGATGAAATAGAAAAGACGAATGGACCCATCACAAGAATTGAAATTGAAACTGTGATTAAAAAACTTCCAACAAACAAAAGTCGAGGACCAGATGGCTTCACAGGCGAATTCTATCAAACATTTAGAGAAGAGCTAACATCTCTCTTTCTGAAACTATTTCAAAAAACTGCAGAGGAAGGGATACTCCCAAACTCATTCTATGAGGCCACCATCACCCTGGTACCAAAACCAGACAAAGACTGCACAAAAAAAGAAAACTACAGGCCAATTTCACTGATGAACACCGATGCCAAAATCCTCAACAAAATACTAGCAAACCGCATCCAATAATACATTAAAAGGATCAAGTTGGATTTATCCCAGGGATGCAAGGGTTCTTCAATATCTGCAAATCCATCAGTGCGATACATCACATTAACAAACTGAAGAATAAAACCATATGATCCTCTCAATAGACGCAGAAAAAGCCTTTGACAAAATCCAACACCCATTTCTGATAAAAAACCCTTCAGAAAGTGGGCATAATGGGAACCTACCTCAACATGATAAAGGCCATATATGACAAACCCACAGCGAACATCATTCTCAGTGGTCAAAAGCTGAAAGAATTCCCTCTGAGATCAGGAACGAGACAAGGATGTCCGCTCTCGCCACTACTCTTCAACATAGTTCTGGAAGTCCTAGCCACAGCAATCAGAGAAGTAAAAGAAATAAAAGGAATCCAAATTGGAAAGGAAGAAGTAAAACTATCCCTATTTGCAGATGACATGATACTATACCTAGAGAATCCTAAAGACTCTACCAGAAAACTGTTAGAGCTCATCCACGAATTTGGCAAAGTCACAGGATACAAAATACACAGAAATCGACAGCATTTCTATACACTAACAATAAAAGAGCAGAAAAAGAAATTAGGGAAGCAATCCCATTTATCATCACATCCAAAGAATAAAATACCTAGGAGACAAAAGACCTGTACTCTGAAAACTATAAGCCACTGATGAAAGAAATCAAAGATGACATATATAGATGGAAAGATACACCATGTTCGTGGATTGGAAGAGTTAATATTGTCAAAATGACTATACTACCTAAGGCAATCTACAGATTCAACACAATCCCTATCAAACTACCAAGGACATTTTTCACAGAACTCAAAATAAAGTTTGTTTGGAAGCACAGAAGACCCAGAATAGCCAAAGACATCCTGAAAAAGAAAAACGGAGCTGGAAGAACCAGGTTCCCGGACTTCAGACTATACTACAAAGCAACAATCATCAAAACTGCATGGTACTGGCACAAAGACAAATACAGATCAGTGGAACAGGATAGAAAACCCAGAATTCAACCCACGTACCTACAGCCAACTCATGTATGACAAAGGAGGCAAGAATATACAACGGAGAAAGGACAGCTTGTTCAATAAGTGGTGCTGGGAAAACTGGACGGCCACATGGAAAAGAATGAAATTAGAACACTCCCTAACACCATACACAAAAATAAACTTCAAATGGATTAAAGACCTAGATATAAAACCAGACACTATAAAACTCTTAGAGGAAAACATAGGCCAAACACTCTCTGACATAAATGACAGCAACATCTTCTCAGATCCACCTCTCAGAGTATTGACAACAAAACCAAAAATAAACAAATGGGACCTAATCAAACTTAAAAGTTTCTCCACAGCAAAGGAAACCCTAAACACCACAAAAAGACAACCCACAGAATGGGAGAAAATCTTTGCAAGTGAATCAACTGACAAGGGATTCATCTCCAAAATTTATAAACAACTTCTGCAGCTCCATACCAAAAAAACAAACAAGCCTATCAAAAAATGGGCAGAAGATCTAAACAGACAGTTCACCAAAGAAGACATACAGATGGCCGAGAAACACATGAAAAGATGTTTACCCTCACTATTAGAGAGATGCAAATCAAAACCACTCTGAGGTACCACCTTACACCAGCCAGAATGGCCATCATCAAAAAGTCTACAAACAATAAGTGCTAGAGAGGGTGTGGAGAAAAAGGAACACTAGTACACTGTTGGTGGGATTGTAAATTGGTGCAACCACTGTGGAAAGCAGTATGGCGATTCCTCAGAAAACTAAACATAGGACTACCATTTGATCCAGCAATCCCACTCCTGGGCATCTATCCAGAAAAAACCACGACTCACAAAGACACATGCACTCCAATGTTCATTGCAGCACTATTTACAATAGCCAAGACATGGAAACAACCTAAATGTCCATCGACAGAGGAGTGGATCCAGAAGAGGTGGTACATATACACAATGGAATATTACTCACCCATTAAAAAGAACGAAATACCAGCATTTTTTGCAACACGGATGGACCTAGAAACTATCATGGTAAGTGAAGTCAGCCATACAATGAGACACCAACATCAAATGCTTTCACTGACATGTGGAATCTGAAAAAAGGACAGAATGAACTTCTTTGCAGAACAGATGCTGACTCACGGATTTTGAAAAACTTATGGTTTCCAAAGGAGACAGTTTTAGGGGTAGGGGGATGTACTTGGGCTGTGGGATGGAAATCCTGTGAAACCACATTGTTATGATCATTATACCACTACAGATGTGATAAATTCATTTGAGTAATTAAAAAAAAAGTACAAGTTCTTCATTGTCTTTGGATAACAACCCCTTATCGGACATAGGATTTGCAAATTTTTTCCATAGGTTTGCCTTTTTATTTTGTTGATGGTTTCCTTTGATGTGAAGAAGCTTTTTACATAGTCCCACTTGTTTATTTTCCCTTTTGCTGCTTTTTAAAAGAAATATTTTTGGCTTTTTAAGGCCACTCCCGCGCATGTGGAGGTTCTCAGGCTAGGGGTCTAATCAGAGCTGTAGCCCCCGGCCTGCACCACAGCCACAGCAACACAGGATTTGAGCCATGTCTGCGACCTACACCACAACTCACAGCAACACCGCATCCTTAACCCACTAAGCGAGGCCAGGGATTGAACCTGCACCTTCATGGATACTAATCAGATTGGTTTCCACTGAGCCACGATGGGAACTCTGCTTTTGCTGGGTTTTTTTTTTTTTTTTTTTTTGGTGTTTTTTTTCTATTTCTTGGGCGGCTCCTGCGGCATATGGAGGTTCCCAGGCTAGGGGTCCAATCAGAGCTGTAGCTACCAGCCCACCCCAGAGCCACAGCAACGCGGGATGCGAGCCGTGTCTGTAACCTACACTATAGCTCACGGCAATGCCGGATCGTTAACCCACTGAGCAAGGCCAGTGATTGAACCCCCAACCTCATGGTTCCTAGTCGGATTCGTTAACCACTGCGCCACGACGGGAACTCCTGCTTTTGCTGCTTTTACTTCGATGACAGATTTGAAAAATCACCGCCAAGACCAACATTAAGGAGCTCAGTCCCTTTGTTTTCTTCTAATTTTGTGGTTGCAGGTCTAACATTGGAAGCTCTGATCCATTCAGGGTTAGTTTCTGCGCATGGTGAAGACAAGAGACCTGGCTGAACTCTTTTTTTTGCACGTGGTCGGCCGGCTTTGCCGACACTGTACTGCAACGGCCGTCCTTGCCCCACTGGATACAGCTCTTCCCCGACTTACAGTGGAGCTCTGTCTGGATAAACCCATCATAAGCTGAAAATGCATTTAATACACCTAACCCACTAAACACCATGGCTTAGCCTAGCCTGCCTCAAACGTGCTGAAAATACATTAGCCTAGAGCTGGGCAAGATCATGGAACATAACGCCTATTTTATGAGAAAGGGTTGAATACCTTGTGTAATTGACTGAATACTGCACTGAAAGGGAAAGAGAGAACGGCCGTTTGGGGACAGAACAGCTGCAGGTGCACTGGCTGTTCATCCTCGAGATCGCACGGCGGGTGGGGGCTGCAGCTTCCTGCCACTACCCAGCATCACGAGAGAATTTCATACGTGCTGCTAGCCTGGGAAAAGGGAAAAATTTAAAGTACCACTTCTACGGAAAGCTTATTGCTTTTTGCACCGTTGGGTAGAGCTGAAAAATTGCCAGTCAAACCGTCCGAATTCAGGGATCATCTGTGTTCTTGGCTCCTTTGTTGAAAGTTACTCGATCCTGTATGTGCGGAGTTATTTCCGGGCTCCAAACATACACGTGTGTGTTTACGCCAGGAGCATTTTGTCCTGTGGTTTCTGTAATATCATTTGAAACTGCAAAGTGTGATACCTCCAGCTTTGCTCTTCTTTCTCAAGACCGCTTTGGTGACTTAAGGGCTTTTGTGGTTCTACACAAATTTTAGGATTGTTTAATTTCTGTGAAAAATGTCATTGAAATTTTGATAGGAACTGCACTGAATCTGTAATACGGACATTTTAACAACATTAAATTTCCCAATCCATGAGCATGGAATATTTGCATTTATTTGTGGAATTCGACTTCTTTCCTTAATATCTTATTTTTCAGTATACAGGTCGTTCACCTCCTTAGTTAAGCTTATTCCTAGGTATTTTATTCCTTTTTGATGCAGTTTGTAAATGAGACTCTTCTTAATTTCGAATAGCTCATTTCCAGTATCATAGTAAAATACGACACTTTTTTTTTTTTTTTTTTTTTTTTTTGTCTTTTTGTCATTTCTTGGACTGCTCCTGCAGCATATGGAGGTTCCCAGGCTAGGGGTTCAAACGGGGTTGTAGCCGCCAGCCTACACCAGAGCCACAGCAACACCAGATCCAAGCCGCATCAGCAACCTACACCACAGCTCACGGCAATGCCAGATCCTTAACCCGCTGAGAAAGACCAGGGATCGAACCTGCAAACTTACGGTTCCTAGTCGGATTTGTTAACCACTGAGCCAGGATGGGAACTCCCAAAATACAACAATTTCTACAAAATACAACAATTTTGTATACTAAGTTTTTTTTTTTTTTTTTTTTTTTTTTTGCTGTTTTAGGGCCACACCTACAGCATATGGAAATTCCCAGGCTAGGGGTCAAAGGGGAGCTGCAGCTGCCAGCCTACACCATAGCTCACGGATCCTTAACCCACAGAGTGAGGCCAGGGATGGAACCTGCATCCTCATGGATACTAGTCGGGTTCATTACCACTGAGCCAACTCCTGTATACTGATTTTATATCCTACAACATTGCAGAATTTATTAGTTCTAACAGTTTTTGCACCCATAGCATACGGAGGTTCCCAGGCCACAGATCAAATCTGAGCCACAACTGTGACCTATGCCACAGCTGGGGCAATGCCAGATACTTAACGCACTGTGCTGGGCCAGGGACTGAACCCACACCAGAACAGAGACAACTCCAGATCCTTAATCTGCTGCACCACAGCGGGAACTCCAGTTCTAACAGGTTTTTGTCTTTAGGGTTTTCTATGTGTAATGTTCTGCCAACTGCAAACAGTGACCGTTTTATTTCTTCCTTTCCCGTTTACATGCCTTTTCTTTTCCCCGCCTAACGGCTCTGGCTAGGACTTCCGATACCATGCTGAATAAAAGTGGCAAGCGTGGGCACCCTCATCTCATTCCTGAGCTTGGAGGAAAAGCTTCAGGTTTTTCACTTTTGAGTATGATGTTAGCTGCAGGGACCAAATCTTTTTAACTTTGCATTGTGAAATGTTAATTGGAGAAGTTCCCGTGGTGGCTCAGTGGAAACAAATCTGACCAGCATCCACGTGAGGACGCAGGCTTGATCCCTGGCCTCGCTCAGTGGGTCAAGGATCCGGCATTGCTGTGAGCTGTGGTGTAGGTCGAAGACACGGCTCAGGTCTGATGTGGCTGTGGCCGTGGCGTATGCTGACGGCGACAACTCTAATTTGACCCCAAGCGTGGGAACCTCCATGTGCCAGGGGTGAGGCCATAAAGCTGGGGGTGAAGTTTGCTTGGTTTTGTTTTTTAAGTACTTGAAGGGGTTTCTGAAAATGCCTGGGCTGCCAGTGATCCCGTCCAGTGGCCTCTGCTGGCCTCTGCCTCAGGCACCCAACCTTCCACATCCTCTACAAAGGCTCCGGTGGCCCTGCCATCCCAACAAAGCTCACGTATCAGCACAATTAGGTGACACCCTGAGTCATTTTCCCGTAACATGAGACATTTCGAAACAAGAGGAAGCACCCTCTGGAAAGACACGTGTCTGTGGGGCGGAGACAGGGTTTGGGGGAGGTGCCCAGATAAGGACAGGGAGACAGAGGGGACGAGGAGAGGCAGACACCGAAGGTGAGGGCGCCTAAGCCATAAGGACAGTGGCTCTTCTCCTGTATGAACTCAGGCTTTTTAACTTAGCAGCCCTGTGTCTTAGGTAACTGACATAAGCCTCAACTTCCTCATTTGCAAAAGGAAATAACAGTGCCTCTCTCAAAGATTGTAAAGATCGTGTGAGAAAAAAATACATGAAAATACACTCACTGCCTGCTTCGCGGCTCTGGCCCCGGTTGGCCCAGCCACACCTGTCCACGCGCATCCCCTCCCTGGCCCTGCGGCCGCCAGTGCGCAGCCGGGGTCCCTCTTCTCAAGCAGCTCTCTGCTGACCCGTCTTGGGGGGCGGGGGGACAGAGTTTTTGATCGTTCCCCCCATAAGCCCTGCGGGGACACTTCCCTCTCCGGGCCAGAAGCTGCTCCTCCTTCTGGCCTCAGAAATGCCATTTCCTCCTGCGCAGGGTTCCTTCAATTAAGCTCACAGAAAACAGGAAACTGTGTGAGGCCGTCTACAGCGCCCGGCACAGAAACTGACACATGGCAGCTGGTCACCAAATGAGCTCGTGTCTTAAAAAAAAAGAACTACTGGCAGTTCCCGTCGTGGCGCAGTGGTTAACGAATCCGACTAGGAACCATGAGGTTGAGGGTTCGATCCCTGGCCTTGCCCAGTGGGTTGGGGATCCAGTGTTGCCTTGAGCTGTGGTGTGGATCGCAGACACGGCTCAGATCCCGAGTTGCTGTGGCTGTGGTGTAGGCCGGTGGCTAAAGCTCTGATTCAACCCCTAGCCTGGGAACTTCCATGTGCCATGGGAGCAGATCAAGAAAAGGCAAAAAGACCAAAAAAAGAACTAGAATTGTTCAAAGATAAAGACTAGAGTTAAGCGGATTCAAGCATATTCACAAGCTGTACCACTATACAGCCAGTGCATGACAGGGTGGATGGGTGGGCAGACCGACAGACACAGGCCCAGGAGAAAAGATACAGAGAAAGACCCTGACGGGTGAGCAGGAATTTTATTTGGATGGTTGGGTGATTCTTTCTTCTCTACACTTTTACTACATTTTCCAAGTTTTCTACAATAAACATGAATTATCTTCGTAATGAATTTTTTGGCCTCACCCACGTCATATGGGCGTTCCTGGGCCAGGGATCAAACCTGCCCCACAGCAGCTACCTAAGCCGCTGCAGGAACAACACTGGATCCTATACACCACAGGAGAACTCCGACAGATCTGTTTTAAAGGAAATAATTCCTTCACTGTGCAGTTCTTTATTCTAAGGAATCAGGTGCTGGCATAGATTATGCACAAAGATGCTCCCGGTAACACTACGAAGAACAGCAAAAGAACAGAAAACAACTGACGTGCGCAGAATAAGGGAGAGTAAGTTATACGGCCAATTCGCACCATGAAATACATCCAGCAGTTTTCAAAAATGGTGGTAGGGTATGCATGTTTAGTAATATTACAAAAGGCTCACAGACCGAGTAAAGAAACAGAAAGGAATTACACCCATGCCTTGAAAGAGGCCCAGCGGGGTGTCAGGATTCAGGAGGATGAGGTTCCAGCTGCTCTCTCTCCTTCAGCCCAGATCTTGGCTCCTCAGAGCCACCAAGACCAGCGGGGACTTGTAGCACCCCCTGCAGGCAGGATGCGCTCGGTGGGGGCGGCTCCCGACCTGGGCTGGTTCTCCTCGGGCTGCGGTTTGCTGGTTGAGGCTGGTCTGACCTAACTTCTGCTCCTTTGCATGCTGTCCAATGATTTCTTGAGATTGTACTGTTGCCCCCGCCCCCCGTTTCCTCTTGAATGATTCAACTTTATAAACACTGAATAATTTAGGAAGGATTGTGTGTGAGTGATTTAGAAACCCAAGAGTCACAAAAACACAATGCAGGCAGAAAACCAGACGATAAAGCCCGTTACAGAGGGGTCAATAAAAGCCAGCCGGCCAGTTGTCAACTTGCGATTAACTAATTTCCACAAGAACGTGAATATATCTCATTTAATGGGGTTTCTTAAGATTTCTGCATAAGTATATTTTTGTTTGTTTGTTTTTTAGGGCCGCACCCACAGCATACAGAGGTTCCCAGGCTAGGGGTCCAATCCGAGCTGTAGCCACCAGCCTACACCACAGCTACACCACCACCAGATGGGAGCCGCCTCTGCGACCTACACCACAGCTCATGGCAACGCCGGATCCTTAACCCACTTGAGCGAGGCCAGGGATCAAACCCTCAACCTCATGGTTTCTAGGTGGTTTCTGCAGCACTGGTGACGGGAACTCCTGCATAAGTGTATTTAATTCAGGGACTCAGGAAAGCAATCTTTTCCACTGAAGTTAACTGAAACTTCACTAATGACCTTCAAAGGCACGACAGGTCTAGGTATCAAAATATTTATAGCTATATTCCATTTTGTTTCTCACTATACCTCAGTAAAGCTGGGGGGACATGTGAATTGTTAATAATAAAGAATAACACCAAAACGCCAACAAAACTGATCTATGACCCTAACAGTCGGGAGAGTGGCTCCCGGGGGGCGGGGGCGGGGGGGACCAGGAGGCTCTAACTGACACGAGGTTCGAGGGATTGCGGGCAGCAGTGTCTTACTTGGTCAGGTTCCCTCTGCGATGCGCAAGAGAGCAGTTAGGCCCTGTGCACTTTTCTATGTAAACATTTTAAAAAGCGACTCCAAATACTCATAGTCACCTTTAAGTGGGAAGGAGTATTTTCTCCATTTTACAATGATGACCGTAGGTAATGAGTCTGACGGAAAATGCTGCCCATCGCTGCCCTCCTTTCCCTGCTGACAGTACTCTGATTTGACTCAAGTGTCCAAGGGTTCTTTGCTTATAACCCCTTGAGGCTTTGCCCCAGATAAACAAGAGCTCCGAGCAAGGAACATCCCAATGATAAGTAAGACAGAATGACAGGAAGCGTTCCAGCCAGCCTCCCCAGGTACCTTAGGACACTGCGGCCTAACGGTAAAGGCAGTAACTCCTGGAGTTGAATGATGCCTCTAACACGGCAGAGTCTTTCCTCTCTCCACTCAAACTTCCGCTAACACATACATGCTTCTTCTCTAGGGAGCAAACCATAACCTTTGTTAAAATCACGTGCAAGAACCTCATCTCACAAACTTGCTCACCCCTGAGAAACACACACATCAAAGTGTGTGGTTCCAGATCAGCTTTCTGCAGGTTATAACACGATCATTTTTGCCGGAGAATAACATCCAACCAGAGCGTGGGAAGCTTTGTGTTTTTTCAAATTCCCCGATCACACTGGCCGTATCAACAGTGTCGCGGATTAATAAGCCCCAATCGGAAATTGGCGATTTCCGAACTCGATGTTTAGGGACTTTTTCTTCACTCTCCCGGATGTCCCCAATCCTCCAAGTACAACGTGCCGCAGAGGAAAATGGAGACAAGTTAAAAGCGTTACTGCTGCCTCGTCAGTGATAACTAATGACGCTGCCGCTGTACCCCGTCATTTTATTTTGAACGAACTCAGTCTTCACCTTTACTGTCTGGAAGAGCTGCCCTTCCCCGCACGTATAACTGACCACGACTGTCTCCCTTTCTTTTGCACCTACCTGATGGTTACAAAATGCAGATCAAGCACGAAGTCACTCTACAGGGCCAAGTTCACTCCTGCCTTGATTTCTCCGAGTGTAAAACTTGGGGTAAGAACAGTGGTCTAAAGACCGAAGAACTTCGGCAAAGTTGGTTGAGTGCAAAGGCTTCAGGCTTTGTCCAAGATACACAAGAGCTCTGAGCAAGGAGCTGCCAAACGATCAGCAACAGGCCGAGACAACCAACCACCACGCCTCCGGCGGGGTTTTGTCCACGGCTCAGGGAAGAAGAACTTAGCTCGCCCTCTTCAAAAACTCCGACGAGGTGGTGGAGCGCTTGGTAAGAGCAAACGCCACTGGCCACGGACGAGGCCTCCTGGGGTTACGACATCCTGCCCCTTCGTCGCTGTGGACCCTTCTCTCCCACTTGCCGGCTCCCGGCCGAGGCTACGCGGAAACGCCCCCGTCCCGCGAGCCGCGGCGGCCCCAGGCCCCAGGCGAAGGTCCTTCCGAAGGGCGGTAAGGAGGCCGGGCTCAATGACACCGCCGTGAAACCCCACCTCCCCCACCAGCTCGACAGCGGGAACGGCGTCGGTTGGTTCCAACATCACAGGGGAGGCAGGGCTCCGCCCTCGGACCGCCAGACCGAAACCACCCGCCAGCGGGGAGCCGCCGCGCTGCGGCCAGGTAACCGGCCCGCGCCCGACTTCCGGGAACGCCTGGGCCACGCCCACCCCGCGCGGACCGCCGGCCGACTTCCGGGAAGGCCTGGGCCACGCCCACCGCCAGACCCCGGGAGCGCCGCGGGCCGCGCCCAGCACCCGTCGCCGGACCCGCGTCCCTGGTCCGACCCGCGGAGAACTCCGCTGCCCGGAACGAAGGTCGCGGGCCACGCCCACAGCCTGACTTCCGGGAACGCCGACGGCCACGCTCACCACCTGACCGGCCCGCCGCCCCGTCCGTCCGGAACGCGGTCGCCCGCCCGCCGCCCGCGCGCCGGAAGCGGGAGCCCCGCCCTGGGCGGAAGCCGTTCGGGGAACCTGACCGCGGTCCGGGTTCCCAGCGCAGACCCACCGAAGGATTCGCTTTCGCTTCCGCGGGCAGCTTCCCGAGGCCGAGGCGGGGGCCGGGGCCGGGTGGAGGACGAGGCGGCGGGGGCAGTCCAGGATTGCCCCGACGCCCGGCAGCGTCGCCGGCGCGGAGCCTGACGAGGGTCGCCGCGGGCTGAGCCGTCGGCTGCGACACCGGCGGGGCGGCCCCGCGCTCCCCGCCCCCGGCTGCGCGAGCCCGCCGTCCGCCGCCTGCTGCCCCGTGGGTCGGCGCGCTCCGGCCCTCGCGGAGTGGGCCCGCCGGGACCGGCGCTCCAGAAAGCCGATCCGGTG
Source organism: Sus scrofa (assembly GCF_054392235.1). Taxonomy (NCBI): domain Eukaryota; kingdom Metazoa; phylum Chordata; class Mammalia; order Artiodactyla; family Suidae; genus Sus; species Sus scrofa. The sequence goes on along the minus strand of NC_139389.1, from coordinate 1,872,997 downwards.
TCCCCGTCGCCTGCGCGCCGACTGAGTGAGCTCGGCCGGAGGAGGGCGTGGACTGCTCGCTCCGCCTTCTGCCCCTGCCCCTGCCCCGGAGGAGGGCGAGCCGAGCGCCCGCCCCGCCGCCGGCCGGGCCTCCTGGACAGCTTTCGGAACCTGGAGTGCGCCCAGCCAGATGTCGCGGCTTTGCTGCGTTTCAGAGCGAGTCCGGAGGCCCGGAGAGGAAGTGCGCGGAGTCTTAGAAACCACTCTTAGAAACCTCCCAGGTGGGGCATGCAGCCCCAGGGGAGTTCTCAGCTCCGCGGGTCAGCGGCGCTGGAACTATAGGCAATTATCATGCTCTCATCTCCCTCACCTGTACAGCGAGGATAATAAAATCTACTCTGGATTTTAGAGTAGAAGAGCAAGGTATTTATTTTGCAGTCTTTTGCAATGATAATTGGGAAGTCTCAAGCAAAATGGGAAATACTTGCTCTAGTGTTACGTTAAAAAGCTTATACACAGCGTGATAACATACTGTAAAACGGTACATACATCAAGAGAATGAGATGCCACAAACTAAGAAAAAGCACATATATTAAAACAGTATTACCCAAAATGAAGTAAAAACCTAAGAAAAGGAACATCGCAGTAAGAAAATGGGCAAAAGATCTGAACAGTCACTTTACCATATAGATGGCATGTGAAAAGATGGTCAATATTAGAAGTCACTAGGAAATTATGAATTTCTTCTTATTCATTTATTTATTTTGGCTGCACTCAAGCAGCATGTGGAAGTTCCTGGGCCTGGGATAGACCCCATGTCATTAAAGCAACCTGAGCCACTGCAGTCACAATGCTGGGCTCTTAACCTGCTGTGCCACGAGAGAACTCCAGAAACTGTGATTTTAAACAGCAATGAGATACCAGTACATCCTATTGACTTAAAATAGACTGCCAACTATTTCTCAAAAAAAAGGTTTATTCATGATCCACAAAGGATTGCATTTCAGGGTCTGCAACTGTAGGAAGCTGTGTGCAAAGCCCCAGCAAAAATGGAGAGGAGGACACTTTTATGGGGACAGAGGAAGTTAGGAGGGCTATAGTTTAAAAAAAAAAAAAAGATGCAAATCAAAACTACCATGAGATATCACCTCACACCAGTCAGAATGGCCATCATTAATAAATCCACAAATACCAAGTGCTGGAGGGGCTGTGGAGAAAAGGGAACCCTCCTGCACTGTTGGTGGGAATGTAAACTGGTACAGCCACTATGGAGAACAGTTTGGAGATACCTTAGAAATCTATACATAGAACTTCCATATGACCCTGCAATCCCACTCTTGGGCATCTATCCGGACAAAGCTCTACTTAAAAGAGACACATGCACTTGCATGTTCATTGCGGCACTATTCACAAGAGCCAGGACATGGAAACAACCTAAATGTCCATTGACAGATGATTGGATTCGGAAGAGGTGGTATACATACACAATGGAATACTACTCAGCCATAAAAAAGAATGACATAATGCCATTTGCAGCAACATGGATGGAACTAGAGAATGTCATCCTGAGTGAAATGAGCCAGAAAGACAAAGACAAATACCATATGCTATCACTTATAACTGGAATCTAACATCCAGCACAAATGAACATCTCCTCAGAAAAGAAAATCATGGACTTGGAGAAAAGACTTGTGGCTGCCTGATGGGAGGGGGAGGGAGTGGGAGGGATAGGGAGCTTGGGCTTATCAGACACAATTTAGAATAGATTTACAAGGAGATCCTGCTGAATAGCATTGAGAACTTTGTCTAGATACTCATGTTGCAACAGAACAAAGGGTGGGGAAAAAAATGTAATTGTAGTGTATACATGTAAGGATAACTTGATCCCCTTGCTGTACAGTGGGGAAAAAAAAAAAAAAGTCTGTAGCTTTTCACTGGTTGAGTTGCCTGGAGAGAAGAGGTGTTTTTTCTTCCTCTTGGCCTCTCTGCTGCTGTTGCAGGTATGAGAACTCCCCCTTCTGGCCTCCTCTATTTAAGGTTTTTGTTCTTTGTTCATTTGATTTTTACATTTCCCCCTTTGATCAAGATCTTTCTCTGAAAGCATCTCCATTCAAGCATGAGATTTTTTTGGTGTCAGTGGCTTTTCTGTACCCCAGTGTCAGGAAAGCCCTTTCCTATCTCCCATCAGTGGGAAAGGACACAGATTGCAAACATGCAGAGGTTACACTGGAGTAAGAAGGAGGAGTATGAGAGCTGTCAGGCACTTTTCACCCAAAGTTCATATGTTACCAAGATCAGAGACGCTGGAGATCATCTGAAGTGCTGTGTTGTCAAAGCTTTGGCAACAAACTCCCAACACGCCTGGTCCAGTTATCTTGGGAAAGCTGACTCATCAGATGCCATCTGCTTCAATTCTGGGAAATCTTTACCTTTAGGTCGCCAGATGCTGTACAGGTCCAGTCAGGCTTTGGCTCTTAAATGTAATTGTGTCATGTGAGTCCAAGAGTCAGTTCTTTGGAGTGTGGTGGCACAAGGGTTGGTTAGCAGTACCTGATAGGGCCTTTCCAATAAGGTTGAAGAGTTTGGAGGTGTCTTACTCCCACAGATAAAATCTACTGGTTGCAGGTGTGAGGCTTAAGGTCTTCATTTCCCTGGAGACACTGGAAAGACTACAAAATCATGGTTATTTTTGGTTGAAGTAATTAGATCTTTATGATAGTGGAACAATGCATAGCACTCCTGGGTCAAAAGAGGCAGGCGCCAAGCATAACGTGTGTCCTATGACTATCTCAGACCGTGAGAGTTTATGAATATAAGAAGTGGATCGAAGATTCAGAAGGACCAACGGCAATGCTTTTGGCCAAAGTATTTAGAAACCTTTGCAAATGTTGCCAGCTGAGTTATAAGGGCACCATTAGCACAGTCAGGTAAACCAGAGCACTGAGGGTGTAACTGCAGCTACGGTGTTGCACAACTGGCCATACAGAGCACACTTGCTGAGGTTCTTCACCAGTAAAACGGGTCCCTTGATCACTGTGAACCGCAAGAAGAGTTTTCCAGATAGGGGTATTCTTTCCCAAAAGAACTTTAACCAAAAAAAAAGGGAGTAGCCTGACTACAGGGGAAGACTTCAGTCCAGTGGAAAAACACGCAGACCATGACTAAAATAGCCACGAGGTGGAGGAAATTGTAAGACATTTGTTTGCCAGACCTGGAGTGGTTCATTGGGCTCTTTAAGATGTCACTGAAGATGGGGAGAGCACTGGAGAGGCTGCTTAGAGGGCAGAGGTACCTAAAGCCTTTGCACTGGTGACAATCTCTTTTCCAATGTCTGGGCTCCTTGCATAATCAAAGAAAACTGGGAGGATTTTGGTTTTATTTAGAAGACTTCAATTACTGCGGTTGAAGATTTAAGAATTTTGGTCTTCCTTTGAGGTGACACGTCTAGAGTGAAAGAGCTGGTTTGCTAGATTAAAAAAATTTAGAGTTGATACAGTTTTCTAATCTATTCTGGTCCTTTTTTCTAGAAGAGAGAGGTACCATTTCTGTCCATTAATAAGTATAGAGTTAGGGGGTTCCCTTAGGTGGCTCAGTGTTAACAAACTTGACTAGGAACCACGAGGACACAGGATCGATCCCTGGCCTCGCTCAGTGGGTTAAGGATCCGGCATTGCCATGAGCTGTGGTGTAGGTTGAAGATGCGGCTCCCATCCTGCATTGCTGTGACTGTGGTGTAGGCCAGCAGCTATAGCTTTGATTCGACCCCCAGCCTGGGAACCTCCATGTGCCACAGGTGTGGCCCTAAAAAAGCCAAAAAACAAAGTATAGCGTTAAAAGCTGCCCTGGTGGAATCAACAACTGAAGGAGACCTGAGTTTTCTTCAAAAATAATCCAACACTGGGAACTCTGGTCACTTATGATGGAGCATGATAATGTGAGAAAAAGAATGTATACATGTATATGTGACTAGGTCACATTGCTGTACGTGAGCAGAAAAGTGACAGAACACTGTAAACCAGCTATAATGGAAAAAAATCATTATAAATAAATAAATAAGTAAATAAAATGGAAAAAATCACTATAAATAAATAAATACAATGGAAAAAAATCTGAAGTCGATTCCTCCCCCTCCCCTTTCTCTTTTCTTTCTTTCTTTTTTTTTTTTTTTTTTTTTTTTTGGCTGCACCTGTGGCCTGTGGAAGTTCCTGGGCCACTGTAGTGAGCCAAGCCACAGTCAATAGTGGCAATGCTAGATCTTTAACCCACTGAGCCACCAGGGAACTCCTGGAGTTGATTATAATAGTCAAACAGGTTCATCAGATTTTTGTATAAGCCCGAATTTTGCTCCAATCAACAGGCTTTGGAAAAGCCACAGGAATTGCCTGATGAAATCACTGAGTGATTGCCAATGCCTTATCATATGTCTCCCAGTTGTAATTCTAGAGACCTTTCAAGGTTTTACCAGTTAGCAGCAAACCCAATGCTGGACCTGGCTTCACTGACAAGCATGTGAACTCTGGCATGAGCAAGAGAAACTAGGTTGACAGATCTGAATGACTATTAAATTCCACAGCAAATGTGTGCCAACCTTTGGTTACTTTAGTAAAAACTTTGACTATAGCTCACAATTGTTCAGCTTTAGGCCAGGGAATGTAAGAAATTAAGAGTTCCTGTTGTGGCTCAGTGGGTTAAGGACCCAACGTTGTCTCTGGGAGGATGCAGGTTCGATTCCTATTTCGGGAACTTCCATATGCCACAGGTGCAGCCATTAAAAAAATAAAAAAAGAAAAGGAAAGAGAAAAAAATATGAGTCTAGCTCTGATCAATGACACTTAAATTTAAAAAATAAAAATAAAGAGTTTGGTCTCTGGAGTCTCAGAGGCTTAATTTTAAAGGGACAGGTTCTGATAAGTTCAGAAGAAAAGGGGAAGTTTGGTGAGGGAATTGTGGGGAAGCTGGAAGGAGGAGGAGGCAGCATAGAAGGGAAGGAGGGAGGTGCCAGTGGTGAGCTCTGGGCTTGCGGAGCATAGTGAGAGAAGACGGATGGTGCCAGGGTGGCATCTGAGACCAGCCAAGGAGACTTCAGGAACCATTCTATCTTTGCTTACCTTAGTTAAAGTTAAAATCTTATTTTGCAGAGAGGCAATTTTAGGCTCCTAGGAATGTTTGGAAATCTCAAAATACCAATTGAATTAAGTATTCTGTTCAGTTTTAGAAATTTTTGAGCTATTGTGGTCCAATTTGAATTAAAGTCAATTAAATTTGGGGATTTTAATATTTTACCATAATGGCCATTGATATTCTAAATTACCTTTGGTTAGGTCATTCCATTTAGTTATAAGTGCACTTGAAGATGGATTGTGGATTTAAAAATAAAATCAGCCAGAGACCTTGTAAAGGGGGGCACCCTCAGTATATTTAGATAGCTTGGATCCTATTTTTGACAGGTTTTTCTCTAGACTAAAATAATATTTGTCAGAAGATCCCTTTGTGGCTCAGTAGTTAATGATCCCGACTAGTATCCATGAGGATGTGGGTTTAATCCATGGTCTCACCCAGTGGATTAAGGATCCAGCATTGCTGTGAGCTGTGGTGTAGGTCACAGATGTGGCTCGGATCTGGATCTGGTGTTGCTGTGGCTGTGGTGTAGGCTGGCAGCTATAGCTCCAATTAGAACCCTAGCCTGAGAACTTCCATATGCCACGAGTGTGGCCCTAAAATATATGTGTATGTGTGCATGCACACACATGTGTGTGTGTGTGTATAGTATTTGTCACACAGTTTAAACAACTGAAATTGCTCAGGCAGCTCAAACAACCTATAGGTTTAATGTTGGCCATTTATAAGGGGCAGTTTTGGTTCTGGAGGAGCCAGGTAGAAGGCTCCTCAGCCAGTTCCCATAGAACAGCTTCTCTTGCAAAGGAATGGACCAAAGGCTAAACTGGCACAGCTCCAATGAAACAGACCCTATTCTTGAAGGAATGGGCCAACAGTAAACCAGTTCCAGTTCCAAATCAAACCAAGTGCCAACCAGTACTCACATACAGAACAAGAAATTAACCAGAAAGAAAGAAACATTAAAATAGATCCCAAATAAAGCCTGGAGAGTATCACAATACAAAGAGAGCAGAAGCTTGAATCCAGAAGAAAGACATACCTGCAGACTGGATGGCTGACAAGAAAGGGAGTGAGTGACAATGAGCTCAACCGTGGACATGGCATCTGTTTACTCCCCAGCCCCAGGGCTGTTGGGGCTTTCTTTGGTCCCCATAAGGGCCACCAAAATGACTTAAAATAGACAGACTGCCAGCTATTTCCTTTCAACAAATGATTCTGGCACAACTGGATTTCCACATGCAAAGAATGAAACTGGAGCCCTACTTCACACTAAATAAAAATTAATTCAAAAAGGATCAACAAGCTAAATATAAACAACAATGCCTTATAAGCTAACATCTTATAAGAACATATAAGAATAGGAGTTCCCGTCGTGGCGCAGTGGTTAACGAATCCGACTAGGAACCATGAGGTTGCGGGTTCGGTCCCTGCCCTTGCTCAGTGGGTGAACGATCCGGCGTTGCCGTGAGCTGTGGTGTAGGTTGCAGACGCGGCTCGGATCCCGCGTTGCTGTGGCTCTGGCGTAGGCCGGTGGCTCCAGCTCCGTTTCAACCCCTAGCCTGGGAACCTCCATATGCCGTGGGAGCGGCCCAAGAAATAGCAACAACAACAACAACAAAAGACAAAAAAAAGACAAAAGACAAAAAAAAAAAAAAAAGAACATATAAGAATAAATCATCACATCGAGTTTAGCAATGGTTTCTTAGATAATGACACAAAAAGCATGAATAATAACAGCAAAAGATTGCTTAAACTTAATCAAAATTAAAAACTGCATCAAAGAATATTGTCAAGGAGTTCCCATTGTGACTCAGTGGGTTAAGAACGTAACATAGTCTCCAAGAGGATGCAGGTTTGATCACTGACCTCACTCAGTGGGTTAAGGATCTAGTGTTGCCACAAGCTGGGGCATAGGTCACAGATGTGGCCCAGAGCTGGTGTTGCTGTGGCTGTGGTGTAGGTCTTCAGCTACAGCTCCTATTCAACCCTTAGCCTGGAAACATCCACATGCCAGAGGTACCCCCATAAAAAGAAAAAATAAAAACTAAGGACATTGTCAAAAAAGTGAAAAGATAACCTACAGAGTAGGATATATTTGCAAATCATATATCTAATAAGGATTTAATACACAGAATTTATGTCACTCCCACCACTCAAAGGCAAAAAGACAACCCAATTTTTAAAAGGACAAAGGACTTCAATAGCCATTTCTCCAAAGAGGATATACAAATGGCTAATAAGAATACAGAAAGATGCTCAAAATTCTTAGTCTTCAGAACAATGCAAATCAAAACCACAAAGAGGTACCACCTCACACCTACTTAGATGGCTATAGTTAAATAAATGGAAAATAACAAGAGTTGACAAGGATGTGAAGAAACTGGAATTTCTCTTTGTCTTTGTCTTTGTCTTAAGGGCCGTACCTGCAGCATAAGGAAGTGCCCAGACAAGGGGTCGAATTGGATCTGCAGCTGCCAGCCTACACCACAGCCACAGCAATGCCAGATCCGAGCCACGCCTGCGACCTACACCACAGCTCACAGCAATGCTGGATCCTTAACCCACTGACCAAGGCCAGGGATCGAACCTGTGTCCTCATGGATACTACTCGGGTTTGTTACTGCTGAGCCACAGTGGGACCTCCAAAACTGGAAATTTTGAGCATTGCTGGTGGGAATGTGAAATAGCACAGCCATTATAGAAAGCAGTTTGGCATTTCCCCAAAAAGCTAAACACAGAATTTCCACACAACTCAGCAGTTCCCTTCCTAGGGGTACACTCCAAAGAACTGAAGACACCAACTCAAAAAGATACTTGATGCCACTGCTCATTGCAGCTTTACTTGGAGAACCCAAAACAGCTCAAGTGCCCATCAGTACGGGAAAGCATAAATGGAATGTGATGTAGACATACACGGAATTTTATTCAGTCATTTAAAAAAATGAAGTTTGCCTTTTTTAGGGCTGCACTGCAGCATACGGAGGTTCCCAGGCTAGGGGTTGAATCGGAGCTACAGCTGCTGGCCTACATCATAGCCACAGCAACGTCAGATCTGAGCCACATCTGCGACATACACCACAGCTCACGGCAATGCTGGATCCTTAACCCACTGAGCGAAGTCAGGGATCCAACCCGCATCCTCATGGTTCCTAGTTGGATTTGTTTCTGCCACACCACGACAGGAACTCCTTTTTTTTTTTTTTTCTTTTTATGGTAGTACCTGTGGCATATGGAAGTTCCCACACGAGCGATCGCATCAGAGCTGCAGATGCAGGCCTACACCTTAGCCACAGAAACACCAGATCTGAGCCACACGTGTGACCTGTGCCACAGCTTGTGGCAATGCCAGATCCTTAACTCAGTGTGTGAGGCAAGGGATTGAACCCACATCCTCACAGAGACTATCTCAGGTCCTTAACCCACTGATCCACAATGGAAACTCCCAAAAAGGAATGAAGTTTTGATACATGATGCGATGTGGGCAAACTTTGTGAACATGTTGCTAAGTGAAATAAGCCAGTCATAAATGAACAAATACCACGTTCATCGAATATCTAGAATAGGCAGACCCATGGAGGCAGAAAGTAGATTGGAGGCGATCAGCGGCTGGGGAACCGAAGGAAGGCAGAGTTTCCGTAACGGTCCCAGAGTTTCTGTGCAGGATGCGAACGATTTTCTGAAATTCGGTAACGGCTGCACAGTGTCGTGAGGATGAGTAATGCCACTGGTTTTACAGTTAAAAGGGGCTAGAATGGGGCGTTCCCGCCGTGGCGCAGTGGTGAACGATTCCGGCTAAGAACCATGAGGCTGCGGGTTCGATCCCTGGCCTTGCTCAGTGGGTTAAGGACCCAGCGTTGCCGTGAGGCAGGCAGCTGTAGCTCCATATGCCTGGGAACCTCCATATGCCGCAGGTGTGACCCTAGAAAAGGCAGAAAAAAAAAGTAGCTAAAATGGGATGGAGAACACATGGAGATATGGGGGAGAAGGGCAGCCCGGAAAGAATGTGGAAGCTCAGAGCCCCTACCTTGCCTTCTGCCTCTCTTCGCCCGGCTGATCCTGAGTTTTCTCTTTTGTTATGAGCCAGTGGTCCTGCACTTATGGGGACGTAAGACCGTGGACCTCGACGCAAAGGACGAAGTTGGTGTCTTTAATGTGTGCACGGGGAATTCTCCATCCCGCACTGGCTGAGCCCAGGGAAGACTGGAAAATGGGAAGGAGGTCTCTAGGAAATTCCCAATAGAGAACAATGCATCTGCTTCAGAGTGTCAACGGGAAAAGCTTCAGTCACCAAGGAGACTCTTTCTAAAATAGGTGTGCCTCCTACAGTTTAAAACCTGTGGGTGTACTTCATGTCATTCAGAAGTACTAATGCCGGTAAGACGGTGGAGTAGAAGGACTGGAGCTCAACTTCTCTCCTAAAAACAATAAAATTCACAACTAAAGACTGAGCAATCTCCACCCAAATGGACCGGAAACCTTCAAAAAGATATCCTACTCCAGAAGACAAAGAAGAGGCCACATCAAGAGGGAGGAGGGGTGATTATTACGTGAAATAAGCAACCCCATACCTCCTGGGTGGGAAGCCCCACAGACTGGAAAGTAACTGGTTCACAGAAACTCAGCTGCAGGAGTGAGAGTTCTGAGCCCCACATCAAACTCCCACGTGTGGGGATCTGGCACTGGGAGAAAGAGCCCCTGGAGCATCTGACATTGAAGGCCATTGGGGCTTGTGCACAGGAGCTCCGTGAGACTGGGGGAAAACAGAGACCCCATTCTTAAAAGGTGCACACAGACTTTCACATGCACTGGGTCCCAGGGCAAAGCTAAGTCTCCATAGGAATCTGGGTCAAACCTGACTGCAGTTCTTGGAGGACCTCCTGGGAGAACAGAGGTGAATGTGGCTTGTTGTGAGGGAAGGACATTGGAAGCAAAGCTCTCAGGAATATTCAGCAGCGTGCCTTTCTCTAAAAATAGAACTCACGGACTTTGAAAAACTTATGGTTTCCAAAGGAGACAGTTTTGGGGGTGGGGGGATGCGCTGGGGGTGTGGGATGGAAATCCTATAAAACTGGATTGTGATGATCATTGTACAGCTATAAATGTAATAAATTCATTGAGTAGTTTAAAAATAATAATAATAAATTAAAAAAACAAAAAACAAAACAAAACAAAAAACAAAAGTACTAATGCCGGGGCAAGCTGTCAAAAAGAAAAATCCTATTTTATGCTGGGAAAAGGGCAGAGGGTGTGTAGTGGAGGAGCTGAGCTGGGGGAAGGTACAGCCTCAGCCACCTGCACGGCGTTGGTCACATCTGTTGTCTGAGGGCCTTGGTGTTTCTTCTGCATGGCGTCTCGATCCCCAAGAGTCTGTGTCTGGAAGTTCCAGTCCTGGCTCAGTGGTGATGCACTCGACTAGTATCCATGAGGATGCAGGCTGGATCCCTGGCCTCACTCAGTGCGCTTAGGACCCGGCATTGTTGTGAGCTGTAGCATAGGTCCCAGATGCGGCTTGGATCCAGCACTGCTGTGGCTGTGGCGTAGGCCTGTGTCTACAGTTCCTATTTGACCCCTAGTCTGGGAACTTCCATATGCTGTGGGTGTGGCCTTAAAGAGACCAAAAAAAAGTGGTGAAGAAGGCATCTAGTCATCCCTTGGTATCTGTGGGGGACTGGGTCCAGGACCCACCATGGCCACGAAGGCCTACAGATGTTCGAATCCCTTCTAGTAAATGGCTCCCTGTTTGCATGTAATCTACACACATTCCCTATCTATTTTAAGTCATCTGTGGATTACTTATAATACCTCATGCAATGTAAATAGTATATAAATAGTTGCCAGCATTTATAAATTCAAGTTTTTTTCTTTAGAACTTTACAGAATTGTTCTTTTCTGAATACTTTTGATCCATGGTTGGTTGAATCTGTGAAGGTGGAAATTACAGATAGAGCAGATGGTATTTATATTTTGTTATATATTTTTAAAGTACAATAAAAATTAAAATCACTGAAGTCTTTTGGTGAGAACGTAAAGTAGTCAACCACTTTGGCAGTTAAGCAGGCACCTACATACTGTTTGGTTTCTTGGCAATGACAGGGGATGGGAGGGGCTGAGGTGAGGGACCACCAAGGGTCACCACGAAACTGTTCAAAGGACAAATGCGTTCACTATCTTGGTTTTGTGTGGTTATATGGTCAATTCTTATCAGATCATACACATAAAATATATACTATTAGTCAATCATACCACAATAAAACTACTTTTTTACCCCACCCCAAGAATGACATCTGACTTTTCATAAGAAATACAAGCAAGAGGAGAATGATGTAAAATACACACTGTTGCAAGAAAAAAAAACCCACCAACCTAGAATTCCACACCCATTGACACTATCCTCCAAAAATGAAGGAGAGGTTAAAATGTTCTGAGAAACTGGAGATCCCTTGTGGTGCAGGGGGTTAAGGATCCAGTGTTGTCCCTGCAGTGGCTTGGATCACTGATGTGGCACAGGTTTGATCCCTGGCCCTGGAACTTCCATATGCAGTGGGTACAGCAAAACACAAATACACAAATACAAATGTTCTGAGAAACTCAGAACGTGGCACTAGTAGAGGTGCCCCGTGAAGAACCTCAAAAGGAGTTTCCAGAGAAAGGGAAAATGATCTGGGTAAGAAACACAGATCTGCATAAACAAAGGAAGAGGGTAGAAAAAGAGCAAGGAGGAATTCCTGGCATGGCTCAGTGGTAATGAACCTGACTAGTATCCATGAGGATATGGGTTCAGTCCCTGGCCTTGCTCAGTGGGTTAAGGATCTGGCATTACTGTGAGCTGTGGTGTAGGTCACAGACATGGCTCAGATCCCAAGTTGCTATGGCTGTGGTGTAGGCTGGCAGCTGCAGCTCTGATTCGACCCCTAGGCTGGAAACTTCCATATGCCATAGGTACAGCCCTAAAAAGATTAAAAAAAAAAAAAAAAAAGAAAGAAAGAAAGAAAGAAAAGAAAAGAGTAAGGAAACGAAAATAAAACCTTTTATTATTCTTAATTAATGTAATCAATAACTGTTCGAAGTTACAATAGTAAATAACAATATATTCAGTGATTATAGCATATGGATAGGTGAAATGAATGTTAGCAATTCTCTGAGAGATTGGAAGAAAGAATTAGAAATACCTTATTTATTATAAGGTATCTATACTAGCTGTGATGCAGTATAATGTCATTTCAAAGTAGATTTAGATTAGTCACTAAAACATTTTTAAGAATAAGTATAACTGATGTACCAAGAAAAGAGAAAAAATTGGATCATGAAATGCTCAATTAAATCCAGAGAAAGTAGGAGTTCCCATCGTGGCGCAGTGGAAACAAACCCGACTAGGAACCATGAGGTTGCAGGTTTGATCCCTGGCCTTGCTCAGTGGGTCGGGGATCTGGCATTGCTGAGAGCTGTGGTGTAGATCACAGATGCGGCTCGGATTTGGCATTGCTGTGGCTGTGGTGTAGGCCAGCAGCTGTAGGTTTTGTAGGACAACCCCTAGCCTGGGAACCTCCATATGCCGTGGGTGTGGCCCTAAAAAGCAAAACAAACAAACAAAAACAACAACAGCCAAGAACTTTAAATATAAAACCACAGATAAGTTAAAAGTAGAAGGATGGAGAAAAAGACAACAGGCTAACAGGAATTTTAAAACAAAATACAGCTGAAAGAGCTAAGTTAATGCCAGGCAAAGTAAACTTTAGAGCCAGGAAAATGATCAAGGCTGAGAGGGGCATTACAGAATGATGAAAGGGTCAATTCCCCCAGAAAATGACACAATCCGTTACGTACATGCATCTAACAACAGAGGGCCAAAATGTGTGAAGAAAAACTGATAGAACCCTCATAAGAAACAGACAATTCCGCTACTACCATTTGAAGCTTCAGTGCGCTTCATGTGGGAATTGACAGGTTCGGCAGGTAGAAAGTCGATAAGAATATATTTCATCGGGACAGCATCGTAATTACCTGGATTTCGCCCCAAAACAGAATACACATTTTTCTCAAGATCACATGGCGTATCCACCGAGCCAGACCTCATTCTGGGCCATAATAAATATCTTGACCAACTTAAAAGAACAGAAATAATACAAACTATGTTCCTGGGTCACAGTGGAATTAGAAACGAATAACAGAAAGATAGCTGGAAATATTCCAGGATATTTGGAGATTAAACAACACACTTCTAAGTAACATGGGTCAAAAAAAGTCACAAGAGAATTTTTAAAATATTTTACCTAAATTAAATAAAATATGACATCAAAATTTTGAGATGCACTAAAAGCAGGGCATAGGGAAAAACTTATAGCATTAAGTGCATATATTATGCAAGAAGAAATACCAAGTAGTCTTGCACATCAGAGAACCAGAGACAGCAGGGCCATGTTAACTGCAGCTAGAAAAAGAGAGAAATAAGAAAAATCAGAGGTAAAACTAATGGCGTTGAAATCAAGAGATCAGTAGAGAAAATCAATGCAATCAAAAGCTTGTCCTCTGACTTCTCAATAAAATTCTACCAAACAGAATATGCCACATCACATTAACCAGATTACACACCACAGCAAAGTGGGATTCAGCCCAAGTTCATAAGGATGGTTCAACATATGCAAATGATTCAATGTCATACACGTTAATAAAAGCAAACACAAAAACCACATGATCATCTCAATAGATGCAGAAAAAGCCCTTGACAGGAGCCAACACTCCATTCACGATAAAAACGCTTACCGAAGAGGGAACGTGCCTCAACATAACCAAAGCCTTTTACGACAAACCCACAGCCCAAATAATGCTCAGTGGAGAAACGCTGAAGGCCTTCCCACTGGAATCGGGAGCAAGACAAGGATGCCCCCTCCCACCACTGTTATCTCACATAAAATTGGAAGTCCTGGCCACAGCAATCAGAAGAGAAAAACAAAAGGTATCCGCATTGGAAGGGAAGAGGTAAAGCTGTCACGAAAGGCAGATGACAAGATCCTATACACAGAAAGCCCTAAGTCATTAAAAAAACAACTTGATCTAAGAAACCAATTCAGCAAAGCAGCAGGATACAAGGTTTTCATTCAGAAATTCATTGCATTTTTGTACTAACAAGAAATATCAGAAAAGGAATGAAAAAAAAAAAAAACCTTTTAAAATCACAACAAAAAACCAAAACCAAAACCTAAGAATAAAGCTGACCAAGAAGGTGAAAGACTTATATACTGAGAACTATAAAACATTAATGAAGGAAATGAACGAGGCTTCCAAGAAATGGAAAGATAGCCCAATTCTCTTTATTCCAACACCAGGACTTTCTCGGTCAAACCCATGACAAGTCATGGGATGAGGTTTAAGCTCATCCGCGCTTTGCTTAATTCGCGGACCTGGCTTTAGGTCACGTTCTTCACGCAGAGGTCAAGGACAGGAGGGAAAGTCTCAGAAGGAACAAGAACAAGGTGCTCTGGGGGGAACTCAGAGAGAGGGTCACAGGGGGAGGTGAGGACCACCGCCAAACCGTGACTCTTCACAAACCATATGCAAGACTGCGAGCCGAGCTTCCCAGATACCAGATCCCATGCAAGCCTGATTCTGGAAAATCCTGAGGCTCAAGTCAGGTATTCCTTTTTTTCTTCTTCTTTTGCTTTTTAGGGCCGAATCCTCGGCATATGGAAGTTCCTAGGCTAGGGGCTGAATCAGAGCTCCAGCTGCTGACTTACACCACAGCTCACGGCAACACTGGATCCTTAACCCACCGATCGAGGCCAGGGATCAAACCCAAGTTCTCATGAACACTAGTCGGGCTCGTCACTGCTGAGCCACGATGGGAACTCCAAGCCAGGTATTTCTAATTTCAGAGATTTAACTCTGGGAAATCAAATGACAATCAGACCCCAGGTATTTGGTCAAATCGTCTGGACACTGGAAAATATTACAAGTCTGGCAGAGACACCTAGGTGAGAACGCAGAATTAGGTCCCTTCTATCAAGCAAAACCACTGAAAAAGAAGACAGAGGAGGCCTGTAACCAACCCTTATTTTCCGGTCACATCCATGGGGTTCTGCCTTCCCCATCTGGAAACCCAACTCTGAGCCCCAAAGCGCCAACATGTTGAAGCTGGGGGCTCTGCCGGCGCTCTGGCGCCCTCCGGTGGCCAGAGCGGTAACTACAACTCAGAGCCCTCCCCCTGCCTCCTGAACCATCCATGGGGGCCTGAACGGGGCTGGAGCGCCTGGAAGCCCCATTTCCTTCCCCCTCTCCCTCCAACGACAATGAAGTGCCTTACAGATGGTGGTGTTCCTCTCTCATCCTTTCCCCGAGCACCCAATTCTTTTCTCCAACACCACCACTACCTTAAATCAGTCAGCCAAACACACTCCAAGTCACATAACCTGCTTTAAGTTAACCAATGAATTAGCTTCCCCTTAATTCACAGAGCAGGTGTTTTTGTTTGTTTTTGTCTTTTGTCTTTTTAGGGTTGCACCCGTGGCATACGGAGGTTCCCAGGCTAGGGGTCAAATCGGAGCTGCAGCTGCTGGCCTACACCACAGGCACAGCAATGCGGGATTCAAGCCACTTCTGCTACTTACACCACAGCTCACGCCAATCTCGGATCCTTAACCCACCGTTTGTGACCACGGACTGAACCCGTGTCCTCATGGGTGCTAGTCGGGTTTGTTAACCGCTGAGCCACAAGATGGAAACTCCTCATGGAGAAGGTTTTAACTCTCGTTTTTCCGGCAGAGGTCAACAACAGAAAGAAAAACCTCAGAAGGAAAAAGACTAAGGAACTTCGCAGAAAGTTGTCGAGGCAGGCTTCACAGGGAGAGGAAGAGTGCCCTGCAAATTCGAACCTCAGTTAGACGCTGCAGTCACGACCACAGCTCAGCTTTCTAGGTGACAGACACCAGGCAAGCCTGAGTCTTAAAACGGAACTCATCCCCAAGCCTCAAGCCAGGTATTTCTAATTCTAGAGGTGTGCTGGCGGTAAGTCAAATGACAGCCACATTCAGAAAGTTGGTCCACTTCTCTGGCCATTGAAAAATATGTTGGAGTTCCTGTCGTGGCTCAGTGGTTAACAAATCCGACTAGTAAACCATGAGGTTGCAGGTTTGATCCCCGGCCTCGCTCGGTGGGTTAAGGATCCGGCGTTGCTGTGGCTGTGGTGTAGGTCAGCAGCTGCAGCTCCGATTCAACCCCTAGCCTGGGAACCTCCATATGCAGCCGGTGCGGCCCTAAAAAGGACCAAAAAAAAAAAAAAAAAAAAGTTTTGATAAATAATAAATACACGCCGAAGAGGTTGTGGAGGAAAAGGGAACCCTCCTGCACTGCTGTAGGAAACAGTACATTGGTACAACCACCATGGAGAACTGTCTGGGGTTTCCTTAAAAAAGAAAAAGAAAAAGAAAACGTTCCGTCTATCCGTCTCGCATGGACCCCTGGATGTGAACGTGGGACTAAGTTCCCTGTATCATGCAAGCAATTTAAGCCGCAGAATCGGAGGCACACCCTCACTTACCCTCCTGCAGAGTCACACACACCCTTGGCGCTCCTCCTGCCCACCTCAAAGCCCAGCTCTGAGCGCACAGCGGGGGCACCAGGCGGCCTCTGTGCTCGAGCGCCCTCTTCCGGCCCTTCCCTCAGCCGCCCCCTGAGCAAGGGCAGGGGCTGCAATGAATGGGCCTGAACACCTGAGAGGCTGACTTCCTTCCTCCAATCCTTCTCAGAGTGATGGAGCCTTACTGAGGGGAAAACTTCCCTCTGAAAGAGATCCAGGACCCCAGGACCCCCGTCCCAACACCGCTTCCCCACGCCGATCCGCCACACCCGCTCCTCGGCACTGAACGGGCTTGAAGCCCATCAGCGTCCCACTGAATTCACGGACTTGACCCCCAGAGGTCAAGGACGGGGGGGGGGGGGGGAAGGTCTCCGAAGGAACAAGAAATCTCTGAGGGAGAGAGTGCGCAGGCAGGGATGAGGACCGACACCAAACTCTCAGCTTCTCCGCAAGCCGCATTCAGGAGCATCAGCTGAGCTTCCCAGGTGCCAAAGGCCCTGCGAGGCTGCCTGCGGAGAACCGCACGCCCGTGGCTCAAGCCGGTGTCTCGAGCTCAGAGGTCTGACTGTGACGTCACATGCTGGTCGGACCCCGGGCGGTCGGTCCCGGTGTCTGGACGCCGGAAAAAGTCAGCGGGTCTGAGCAGAGTTCGGTCCCCTCTCTCAAGGAAGACAATGGAAAGGGGGCCCAGAGGGGCCTGCAAGCAACCCCCTCGCTGGTCACATGCTCTGTGCCCCCTTCCCTGCCTGGAAACCCGGCTCTGAGCCTGGAAGGGCCCACGTGGAGCACCAGGCGGGCTCTGTCGCCCTCTCGTGGCCATCGACTCTAACGACGACCCGAAAGATCCCTCCTGCCTCCGGAACAGGCCTGGGGGCTGCAGGGGGCCTGGGAACCTGAAAGCCTGATTTCCTTCCCCCTCTCCCTTTACAGCAATCAGGGGCCTCACGGCGGGGCGGGGTGGGGGGGTCCTCTCTCCTAGTTCCCCAGGGCATGCGATTTTTTGGATCCAACACCACGACATAAACCTATCAGCCAGGAAGTGGGATCAAGACGGTGGAGGAGCAGGCGTGGCGCTCCCCTTCGCCCACGAAACCACGTCTACAGGTAGAACGATTCGCACAGAACATCCGCTGGCCGCTGGCAGAAGACTTCAGACCCCAAAAGGGCAAGAAACCCTCCACATAGGTGGGTAGAAAAAAAAGAGAGAGAGAGAGGAGAAAAACAGCAATCAGGACGGGACCAGCACTCTGGAGGGGGAGCTGTGAAAGAGGAAAGGACCCCCCCCCCCCCCCCCCGCCAGCCCCGGAAGCCGCCTACCCGACCCGCGGAGATCAGATACATAAAGATCAGAGAGGAAAACAATAAAATAGAAATTAAAAAAAGGAAAAATTAAGGAGTTTCCGTCGTGGCTCAGTGGTTAATGAATCCAACTAGGTACCACGAGGTTGCAAGTTCGATCCCTGGCCTTGCTCAGTGGGTTAAGGATCCAGCGTTGCCGTGAGCTCTGGTGTAGGTTGCAGACGCAGCTCAGATCTGGTGTTGCTGTGGCTGTGGTGTAGACCAGCGGCTACAGCTCCAATTCGACCCCTAGCCTGGGAACCTCCATATGCCGCAGGAGTGGCCCTAGAAAAGGCAAAAAGACAACAAACAAACAAAAAAAAAATAGGAAAAAATAAACACAAGGGTAAAAAAAACTGACAAACCCCTGGGCAGTCTCACCAAGAAGAAGAGAGAGAGAAGCCAAATTAAAAAAATAAGAAATGAGGAGATTCCCTCCGTGGTGCAGCGGTAACGAACCCAACCAGTATCCATGAAGACAGGGGTTTGATCCCTGGCCTGACTCAGTGGGCTAAAGGATCCCGTGTTGTCTTGAGCTGTGGGTAGGTCGCACGCAGACACACTTGGATCCCGTGTTGCTGTGGCTGTGGTGTAGGCTGGCAGTTACAGCTCTGAATCATCCCTTAGCTTGGGAATCTCCATGTGCAGCCATTAAAAAAGAAGAGAGAGAGAGAAAAGAAATGAAAAGGGAAAAATCTCAACAGATACTGCAGAAATGAAAACAAGCATAAAAGAATACTATGAACAATTATATGCCAACAAATGTGACAACCTAAAAGAAATGGACACATTTCTAGAAACATACAGCTCACAAAAACTGAATCAAGAAGAAATAGATAATTTGAACGGAATGATCACTAGGAATGAAATTCAATATGTACTGAAAACACTTTCTACAAACAAAAGTCCAGGACTAGATGGCTTCACAGACAAATTCAACAAACATACAGAGAAGAACTCATAGCCCTCCTTCTTAAACCCTTCCAAAAGATTAAAGAAGAAGGAGTGACCCCAAAGACATGCTATGAAGCCACCATCACCCAAATACAAAAACCAGACAAAGATACTATCAAAAAATAAAATTATAGGCCAGTGTCTTTGATGAATATAGATGCAAAAATTCTCAACAAAACTTTAGCTAACCTAATCCCACAACACATAAAAAAAATCATACACCACAACCTTCATCCCAGGTTCCCAAGGATGGTTCATCATATGTAAATCTATCCATGTCATGTACCGCACTAACAAAAGAAAAGTCAAAAACCACATGGTCATCTCAATAGATGCACGAAAACCTTTTTTTTTTTTTTTTTTTTTTGCTTTTTAGGGCCACATTTGCGGCATATGGAAGTTCCCAGGCTAGGGGTCAAATCAGAGCTACAGCTGCAGCCACAGCAACATGGGATCTAAGCCACGTCTGCAACCTACACCACAGCTCATGGCAACACCGGATTCTTAACCCACTGAGCAAGGCCAGGGATCAAACCCTCGGCCTCATGGATCCTACTCAAGTTTGTTAACCACTGAGCCATGAAGGGAACTCCCTGCCTTTTTGTCTTTTTAGGGCCACACCCGTGGCATATGGAGGTTCCCAGGCCAGGAGTCTAATGGGAGCTATACCTGCCGGCCTACACCACAGCCACAGCAACGCCAGATCCACCCCGTGTCTGCAACCTACACCACAGCTCACGGCAACACCGGATTCTTAACCCACTGAGCAAGGCCAGGGATCAAACCCTCGGCCTCATGGATCCTACTCAAGTTTGTTAACCACTGAGCCATGAAGGGAACTCCCTGTCTTTTTGTCTTTTTAGGGCCACACCCGTGGCATATGGAGGTTCCCAGGCCAGGAGTCTAATGGGAGCTATACCTGCCGGCCTACACCACAGCCACAGCAACGCCAGATCCACCCCGTGTCTGCAACCTACACCACAGCTCACGGCAACACCGGGTCCTTAACCCACTGAGTGAGGCCAGGGATCGAACCCGCAACCTCATGGTTCCTAGTCGGATTCGTTTCCGCTGCACCATGATGGGAATTCCTCAAAAAGCATTTGACAAAATCCGAAATCCATTCATGATAAAAACTCTTGCCAAAGTGGGTTTAGAGGGAATATATCTCAACATAACTAAAAACCATTTATGACAAATCCACAGCCAATATAATATTCAATGGAGAAAAGCTGAAAGCCTTCCCACTAAAATCTGGAACGCTCTCACTGCTTTTATTCAATATAAAATTGGAAGTCCTGGCCACAGGAATCAGATAAGACAAAGAAGTAAAATGTATCCAAATTGGAAGGGAAGAGAAAATTGTCACTAATTACTTAGTGACTTAGATGCACTAAAACTTTTTTTTTTTTTTTTGCTTCTTAGGGCCACATTTGCGGCATATGGAAGTTCCCAGCTAGGGGTCAAATCAGAACTACAGCTGCTGGAGTTCCCGTCGTGGCGCAGTGGTTAACGAATCCGACTAGGAACCCTGAGGTTGCGGGTTCGGTCCTGCCCTTGCTCAGTGGGTTAAGGATCCGGCGTTGCCGTGAGCTGTGGTGTAGGTTGCAGACTCGGCTCGGATCCCGCGTTGCTGTGGCTCTGGCGTAGGCTGGTGGCTACAGCTCCGATTCAACCCCTAGCCTGGGAACCTCCATATGCCGTGGGAGCGGCCCAGGAAATAGCAACAACAACAACAAAAAAAAAGACAAAAAGACAAAAAAAAAAAAAAAAAAAAAGAACTACAGCTGCAGCCACAGCAAGTAATTAAAAACTACTCAATCTGATAAACGAATTAAGCAGAGTAGCAGGATACAAGATTAACATTCAGGGAGTTCCTGTTGTGGCGCAGTGGTTAACGAATCCGACTAGGGTTCCATCCCTGGCCTTGCCCAGTGGGTTAACGATCCGGCGTTGCTGTGCGCTGTGGTGTAGGTTGCAGATGCGGCTGGGATCCCGCGTTGCTGTGGCTGTGGTGTAGGTCGGTGGCTACAGCTCCAATTTGACCCCTAGCCTGGGAACCTCCATATGCCGCGGGGAGCGGCCCTAGAAAAAGGCAAAAAGACTAAAAAAAAAAAAAAGATTAACATTCAGAAATTGGTTTCATTTTTGTATAGTAACAATGAAATATTAGAAAAGGAATATTAAAAAACCTTTCAAAATTGCACCCCCTCCCAAATTAAAGACATAAGTATAAACCTGGGCAAGGAGGTGAAAACTACCAAACATTAATCAAGGAAACTAAAGAGGATTTGAAGAAATGGAGAGATTTCCTGTGCTCCTGGGTTGGAAGAATTAATATTGTTAAAATGGCCATGCCACCCAAAGCAATCTGCAGAGTTAACGTGATCTCTATCGAATTACCCATGGCAGTTTTCACAGAACCAGAACAGACAATCCAAAAATTTATATGCAACCATGAAAGACCCAGAACTGCCAAAGCAACACTGAGGAGAGAACAACAACAACAACAACAAAACAGCAGGAGGCACCACTCTCCCAGACATCAGACAGTACCACCAAGCCACAGGGATCAAAACACTGTGCTGTTGGGGCTCTCCTGGGTCGCAGCGGGTTAAGGATCTGGCACTGCAGGTGCAGCTGCTGGGTTGCTGCTGTCATGTAGGTTCAATCCTGGCCTAGGAATTTCCACCTGCTGAGGGCACAGCCAAAGGAGGAAGGAAGGAAGAAAGAGCAAGGGAGGGAGGGAGGAAGGACAGAAGGAAAGAAAAAGAAAGAGAGAGAGAAAGAAAGAAGAGAAAGAAAGAAAGAGAGAAAAGAAAAGAAAAGAAAGAGAGAGAGAGAGGAAAGAAAGAAAGAAAGAGAGAGAGAAAAAGAAAGAAAGAAAGAAAGAAAGAAAGAAAGAAAGAAAGAAAGAAAGAAAGAAAGAAAGAAAGAAAGAAAGAAAGAAAGACAGACAGATAGACTGTGGTATTGATACAAAAACAGATGTATGGCTCAATGGAATAGAGACCCCAGAAATAAACCCAGACACCTAAGGTCAATTAATCTTCAATAAAGTAGGCAAAATACAAAATGGAAAATGACTACCTCTTTAGCAAGTGGTGCTGGGAAAACTGGACAGCTGCTTGTAAATCAGTACAAACACACCCTCACACCATGCACAAAAATAAACTCAAAATGGCTTAAAGACACTCAAAACATAAGACACAACACCATAAGATCCTGGAAGAGAACATAGGAAAAACACTCTCTGAGGTAAATCACACAAATGTTTTATTAGGTCAGTTTCCTAAGGCAAGAGAAATAAATACGAAAATAAACAAATAACAAAGAAACAGGCCTTAAATTTAAAAGCTTTTGCACAGCAAAGGAAACCATAAACAAAATGAAAAGACAACCAAATGAGGGAAATATTTGCAAATGACGTAACCAACAAGGACTTAATCTCCAAAACAAATAAACAACCCATGTAATTCAACATCAAAAAACCAGACAACCCAATGAAAGAATGGGCAGAAGACCTCAATAGACATTTTTCCAAAGAAGACATAGGGATGGCCCCTGGGTACGTGAAAAGATGCTTAACATACAAATTATTAGAGAAATGCCAAAAAAAAAAAAAAGATCAGAAAAAAAAGGAGTTCCCATCGTGGCTCAGCGGAAACGAACCCGACTAGGAGCCATGAGGTTGCGGGTTCGATCCCTGCCCTTACTCAGTGGGTTAAGGATGCGGTGTTGCCCTGAGCTGTGGTGTAGATTGCAGATGTGGCTCGGATCTGGCATTGCTGTGGCTGTGGTGTAAGCTGGCAGCTGTAGCTCCAATCAGACCCCTAGCCAGGGAATCTCCATAGGCTGTGGGTGTGGCCCTAAAAAAAAGACAAAAGACAAAAAAAAATTTATTAGAGAAATGCAAATCAAAACTACAAAGAGGTACCATTTTGCAGCAGTCAGAAAAGACATTATTAATAAGTCTACAAATAACACATACGGGAGAGGGCGTGGAGTGAAGGGACGGTCCCCCCGTGTGTCTCTGTGACATGACAGCTCATTTCTTCTCACTGCTGAACAATATCCCATCGCGTGAATGTGCACATCTGGGCGGCTTCCAGGTCTTGGCAATTTTGTATAAAGCTGCTATAAACACCTACGTTCAGATTTTTGGGTAGACATACCCTGAAGACGTGAGGACTTAGTGCAGACACGGGTGGCTCCACACAGACACACTTAGGGATCTCTGCACACACGGGGTTGCTGGGCACACACCCGCGTCTCCAGCCTGCCAGCTGAGGAGCCCGAAAGAAGTCACGCTGTATCACCAGGCAACACCTAGTGGCCAGTTCCTGGTTTCTAAAAGGGTTCCCAGAGGCCAAAGCGGAGCAGATATGGTGAACAAAACACATTTTTTTCTCGTTTTTTGTCTTTTTAGGGCAGCACCCGTGGCATATGGAAGCTTCCAGGCCAGGGGTTGAATTGGAGCTGCAGCCGCTGGCCTGCACCACAGCCACACCAGATCCGAGTCACATCTGTGACGTACTCCACAACTCACGGCAATGCTGGATCTTTAACCCACGGAGCGAGGCCAGGGGTCGAACCTGAGTCCTCATGGATACTCGTCAGGTTCCATACCACCGAGCCGCAATGGGAAGTCCACGATAATTTTAAAAGCACAACTAATGGAATAATGAAATAAATGGAGAAGAAATAAACCTCCTTGCAGAAGAATTCCAAGTAAATTAGGCAGATATTCCAGTCTAGAGGAGGGCAGCATCACCCCCCCCTGCAAGTGTGGGCTCCACAAAGCGACTTCTCTCCAAATCCTACAGCCTGGAAAGGGGAAAAGGGAATACAAGGGCTTCAGCCAGAGGGTCCGATCAAGTCCAACATCAGTAGTCAGGAAGCATGTTGATGGGGTGAGTCATAAAGTACCCTCGATGCGACGAGAGGGCACTTGCCCTCTGATCTTCCTCCCCAAGCCCATGACTCCAGTCCAGTCCTGAGAAGTCAACCGAGCAGGTTCCACCAGAGGGCATCCCGCAGGACCCCGACCCGTGTGCTTCAAACCACCAAGGTCCTCAGAACCAAGACTCTCTGAGAAATCCGAGAAGACAAGACACCAAAGGTAGCGTGGACGGGGCTCTGGGACAGGAAAGAAGCCATTAGGTGAAAAGCTAGGTCATCCCAGTACATGATGGACTTTGGCTAATAATGCGTCAGCGATGGTTCATTAATTGTAGCAAATATACCACAGGAACGCCAGACAATACTAGGGAAACTATAGCCATGGAGTGTATGGAAACTGCACTAGCTTCTCAATTTTTTATAAACCTAAACTGCTTTTGTTTTGTTTTGTTTTGCTTTTTAGGGCTGCACCTGCAGCATATGGAGGTTGCCAGGCTAGGGGGTCTAATTGGAGCTACAGCTGCCAGCCTACACCACAGCTCACAGCAATGCTGGATCCCCAACCCACTGAGAGAGGCCAAGGATCAAACTTGCATCCTCATGGACACTAGTTGGATTCATTTCCACTGTGCCCCAAGGGGAACTCCCTGACAATTCCACTGCTTTTTTTTCAAAGACCCAACTCTGGGTTTCATTTTCTGTATTGGTTTTGGGGTTGATTTCACTGATTTCTAGTCCTGCCGTCGTTATTTCCTTCCTTTTGCTGCTGTTGGGTTTAAACAGGTCTAATTACTATTTCTTAAGGTGGAAGCTTAGATTATTGATTTTAGCCTTTCTTCTTTTCTAAAATGAGCATCCAATGCTATACATTTCCTTCTCAGCACTTCTTTATCTGCGTCGCACACATTTTTATATCCTGTATTGTCATTTCCATTTAGTTCAAGGACTTTCCTCTTTGATCCATGGATTATTTGTAAGTGTTCCGTGTAATTTTCAAGTGTGGGGTGATTTTTCTACGATCTTTCTTCTACGGACTTCTAGTTTAAATCCACTTTGGTCAGATAATGTATTCTGTATGATTTCAATTCTTTGAAATCTGATCTGACTCGGGATATGGTCTGTGTCAGGGAATGTTCCGTGTATACTTGAAAACAACGTGTGTTCTGCAGTCGTGGGATGGAATGTGATGTGTCAGTTCGATCCCACTAACATCTGATGCTAAACATCAGTTATTTCCTCTCCTGCTGATCTCTTGTCTCCGTCACAGAGATAAACGGATGCTAATGAGAAATCTGCAGTCACTTGAAAGGTTGTGTCCTTGTAGGTAATACATTTTTCCTTTGGCTGGTTTCAGTATTTGTTCTTTGCCTTCCATTCAGCCGTTTCATTGGGACAGAGTTGCTTTGCTCTGTGTGTGTGAATTGTAGCTCCCGCTGTTTGGGACTGAATTAGTAGGTTTATGCCCTTCACCAAATTCAGAGACTTTAGCCATTATTTCCCCCAATACGTCTCAGCAGGGCACCCACTCTCTTCTCCTTCTGGGAGTCCAGTGACACCTGTCTTAGGTCTTCTGTTATCATCCCACAGGTCTCCGAGGCTACGTTCATGCTTTTCTATCCTTTTCTCTATTATTCAGGGGGAATCATTTCTATCGATGCATCTCAGCTCAGTGGCTTTTCCTTCACCTTCTCTATTCTGCTCCTGAGAGAGTATTTGGGTTCCTGCATTTTTCACCTTTAAAACGTCCACGTGTTCCCTTCTTATACCTGCCATTCATTTATGGAGGATGTTTTCACTTTTCCATTGGCTTCTAAAGTAGTTGCGATGGGTCACTGGAGCATCTTCATAATTGGAGCTGCTGTGGTGCGAGCTCGTTCCCACATCGGGATCATCTGTGTTAGCAAGTCTGGATTTTCTTTTTCCACCCACGCAAATCGAGATCTTGGTTCTTTGAACGCCAAGTCATTTAGAATTCTATTCCAGCTACATTCACGATAAAGTCAGGAAACTCTGGGTCTCATTGAAATTCCATGGAGAATATTGTCATCTTTGTCTCGGCAGGTAACCAACCTGCTGAGGTTCAGGTCACTAGCTCTAGTTTGCTGTCACTGGGCTGGGAGTCCCCTGAGCCTTCAGTTGTCAAAGCCTTTGTAGAGCGTGTGTGGGCGCCCCCTAGTGGCCAGTCTTGGGCTTGAGCCGCTCTCAGTTCTCAGTCCTGGGAGCAGCCAGACCTTGTCCTCTCTAAGGTGGGTTCTGTTGTTGCAGAAACTGCAGAAACCATGGCAGCGGAAGGAGACAAAGGGCCCTCGGAGATGCAGGAGAGTGAGGTTTATTCCGCACTGGTGCGGGCTCAGAGGAGCCACCTCCAGAGTCTGAGCACCAGGCCTTTGTTCTCTGCAACGTTTATACATTACAGGCTCTCGGTTTTCCGTGTGAGCAGCCCGGACCTCGCCCTTCCCCGAGCAGACAGTGCTCCTGCCTAAGAAACTGAGCATTAAGGTGACGGAAGCGAAGCTGATAGGCAATGCTTGGAGCGCGGTCAGCAGGGCTGCTGGCTTGGACATAGGGCACGTAGTTGCTACACAATTACAAGAAGGATGGTGTGAGGCCAGCATAGCTGAAAAGGCTGGCAGTCAATTTTCAGGGCTGGAGGTGGTGGGGGGGGGTCCCTCAGTTAAAACTCTTACTTCACTTTGTGTGTCTGCACAGGCACCAAACTCCATGTCCCTGCATCCCTGGGAGGAGGGGTAGTGTAGACGGTTGGGGCTGGGGCTCTGAGGCAGTGGGTGACCCTGGCCCGGTGACTCATGAACGGGTGGTCACCCTGCTGTCAACCCCACACAGCCCCACCCCATCCTTCTGCAGGAATCACAGAGGCCCCACGCCACAGCCTCCTGATGAGGCCGCGGAGACACAGTCCCTGTGAAGGAGCCGGCACCTGGCACCATGCCAGCGGGTCTTCCGTAGGCGGTAGCCACAGTGAGCCCCCTTCCTGGCAGGGCTCCAGAAAAGGCCTGCAGCGGCGCCGGGGGCATGGCTCTTGCGGGGGGGCCTACAGCAGACATGGTGTCCCTCAGATGCATTGGCCTGGGTCCACCCTGGTCCCCGCCCCCTGCAGCACCCACCTCCAGAGGGAAGCAAAGGCCCCACCCTGCTGGGCAGGCCCAGCCCGGTCACGCCTGGGGCTGGGAGGTGGATCACGGGCCTGGAAGCTCCTCTGACTGGTG
This sequence comes from Sus scrofa, assembly GCF_054392235.1. Taxonomy (NCBI): domain Eukaryota; kingdom Metazoa; phylum Chordata; class Mammalia; order Artiodactyla; family Suidae; genus Sus; species Sus scrofa. The sequence continues at coordinate 1,845,910 of NC_139389.1, read as the reverse complement.
TCCTCTGGCCCAGATGCCCTGGGGTCTGTCCAGTCTTCCCCAGGCACAATGCCGGGACTCGCTACCACACACAGCAGGAGCCCCACCCCAGCTCAGGGCACCACCTGAGATTAGAACCAACCCCTTGGGAAGGTGGCGACTCCCTCGGCCCAGGTCCCCTTGTGAGCCAGGAAGCAGAACAGGAACAGGGGACTGTCCTGAGGAAGATCTGAGACAAGAGGGCTTTCCTCCGACTCTCCAGTGAGTCAGGTTCAGGACTTGTGAGCACCGCGACCCTCAGGGTCTGGGCAGCACTGAGGCCAGCTGGCTGCAGCTGGGTCAAAGGAGCAGGGTGACGTGAGAAGGGCCCTCAAGCCATGTTTACATGTCAATGGACTAAATGCTCCAATCAAAAGACACACAGCAGATTGGACAAAAAAAAGCAAAAGCCTACAATGTGCTGTCTACAAGAGACTCACCTTAGGTCACCTTAGGGCATAGAGATTGAAAATAAGGGGGTGGGGAAAGATATTTCATGCCAGTGGACAAGACAGGAGGTGCAATACTTGTATCAGACAAAATAGACTTTAAAACGATGACCATAAAGAAAGACAAAGAAGGGCAGTATTGAATGATAAAGGGATCCATTCAAGAAGAGGACATTAGAATCGTCAATATATATGCCCCTCATATACGAGCACCCCGATGCCTCCAACAAATACGGACATAAAAGGAGAAATTGATGGAAACACAATCATAGTAGGAGACTTTCACACCCCACTCGCATCAGTGGACAGACCCTCTAGACAGAAAATCAATATGCCAAAACAGATCCTAAATGACACAGTAGAAAAGGTAGGCTTAGTTGACATTTTCAGGGCATGACACCCCAAAAAATCAGAATACATTCTCCTCAAGTGCACATGGGACATTCTCAAGGATCGATCACATACTGGGCCCAAAACTAACCTCAACACATTTAAAAGTATAGAAATTCTTTCAAGTATCTTCTCTGACCACAGTGGCATGAAACTAGACATCAACCACAGGAAAAGAAATGAGAAAAAACTAACTACATGGAGACAAAACAACATGCCACTAAAAAAAACCAAAGGGTCAGTGAGGAAATCAAAAAGGAAATTAAAATATACCTTGAGACAAATGATAATGAAGATACAACCACTCAAAATCTATGGGATGCCACAAAAGCTGTGCTTAGAGGGAAATTCATAGTGATACAGACCTTCCTCCAAAAAGAAGAAAAATCTCCAATCGACAACTTAACCCACCACCTAAATGAATTAGAAAAAAAAAAAAAAAAAAGAACAAATAAGACCTAAAGTCAGCAGAAGGAAGGAAATCATAAAGATCAGAGAGGAAACCAATAAAATAGAGTCATAAAACCATAGAAAGAAAATCAACAAAACCAAGAGTTAGTTCTTTGAAAAGATAAACTAAATTGACAAACCTCTGGCCAGACTCACCAAGAAGAGGAGAGAAAAAACTCAAACAAAATAAGAAATGAAAAAAGAGAAATCAAACGGACACTGCAGAAATACAAAACACCATAAGAGAATACTCTGAACAACAGTGTGCCAACAAATTTGACAACCTAGAAGCAATGGACAGCTTTCTTGAGATCTCCATCTCACAGATGCAGACACTGAGGCACCGAGCAGCTGGGTGACTTGCATAAAGTCAGAGAGTCATCACCTAGCAGCCGACTCAAGTCCAAATCCATGCAGTCGGAGATCAAAACCGTCCCAGTGGAGCATGTGCTGAAGAGTTTGCAAGTTCAGCTTTGTCTTGAGGGGGGGAATCGGAATCTGTTCTGGTGTCATCATTTTTGAAACACTCTGATTTGCCGCCTTCTTCCTTTTTCTCTAACCTACTATTATCTGGGTACAAAGAGAGACGGGAGATCACATCCTAGAGAAAACCCTACAGCGTGAGTGCCATTCAATACTGGCCTCAGTCGGGCCACTTCTAATCAGGAAAGAAAGGACACCTTGCAGAAGGGATGCAAACACGGACCGTAACTCATCAGCGACATCCCTCCCGGGGCCTCGGCTCCAAGTCCACGGCACAGAGATCAGATACGGTGCCAGGGCAGCCCTGCCAGCTCGGCTCAGCCTCGGCCACGTCCTTCAAGCCCATTGAGAGGCCTGGGCTCCCAGGGCACGTAGGCGATGAGAAATTTCTTACTTACATCGGACCGGAGACAAATCTTTCTGCGGAAAAAAATTCCTCTTGGTCATAATTCAAGGAAGAAGAAAAGGGCCGACAGCGATGTGAGTGCCTCATACCACTTCGAAGCCAAGCGACAGGATTTTTAGTGCATCCTCTTTAAAAAGATGATTTCACCGTTTTCAATGATAATTTGGAAGCTTCACTTTCCCCTGAGTACACCCACTCAGTTGGAGGACGGAGTAAACCATGTCCTTACAGGATGAAACAAGCATATTTTATGAATGATCTCGTCTAATTTGTTTTCTAGGGGAGAGGGTTTTAACCAGATCTCCTGCAAACAGCAGCAGCCTGCCTTCTGCCTAGGCCGACGGGGCACAGGCTTCTGGCCTTGGCAGCGGCCACACCCTGGCGAATATCCATCTGATCCTAAGAATGGAATTTTGTTTTCTTCTCCTCCACACCTGGACTCAAACCCCCGCCCCGAAACACCACGGAGGCAATAGAGAAATGGGACCAGGGAAGGGGGCGGCCCAAAGGCTGCCGAGTCCTGCACCTGTGGCTACCCCTGGCAAGGAGCAGAACGGCAAACACCACTTGTGCCCGGGGGGCAGCAATGACCAAACGCGGGAGAGAGAGAGCAACAACAAGCAATCACAAATTCTTGATTTTGAATCAAGCTCTGAAAGGGAACTACGTATATATGTAAAAGAATCTTTTTAGGTTTATTCTCCCAAGAATAGGAAATTGAGAAGCCCTGTTCTTATTAAGCCTCTCCCAGAGCCCAGAGTTTCTCACTTGCCACGTCCTGGAAAAGCGGGTTTTTTTTGTTTGTTTGTTTTTTTCCCTGAAGATTTTATTTCGGCTCCCACCTGGGTGTTGCAAAAGGGAGGACCCTCTGGGAGCTCTGGATTGGCTGCCGGCCCTGCTCCCTCTCTCGAGGGCCCTGGGCCTGGGAGGACGCCGAGGCCACCTGCTGCCCCAGCGAGGGCCACGAAGCCTCACTTTGCTTCCAGGTGATCCAAGGGGTCTCTAAATGCCCTAGGTGGCTGGGCCCCCCACTTTTACCTCAACTGCACAAGAACCCGGTGTGTTCCCAGGGTTTTTGCTTATAAATTGCAGAAGGGGAGAGGCTTGGAAAGTCTCATCTGCCCACCAGCACTGGTGCTTCTGATCCTGCCATCTCGGGGTCCCTGTCGTGTTTACATCCAGTGTGGCCTCAGGGACCTTGCTCTGCTGGGAGAGTCGTGCCTTAGATGGTTCAGAGTCCCCACAGCCCCCAGGGCCCCCGCACTGGGCTCCAGAGGGGCAACTCTTCCAGCTCACATGCACTCAGAGGTGTGAAAACAGCAAGAGTCTAGATTGAAACCAACCCCTGCACATGCAGAGCACATGGGAAGGGATTTGTTCCGCGAAAGCAATAATGATACAGGAAACCTGATACTGTTCTGATGTTTTCTGGCTTCATTGTTTCTACTGAGAAATCGCCTGTCAGTTAAACGGTGGTCCCTTCACAAGGGACCGGCTCTTCTTTTGAGGCAGGCAGTTTCACTAGGTCTGGGGATCGGTTTCCTCTCACTTGGCCCGCCTGAGTATGCGGTACTCGCTGCATCTGAGCACGAACATTTTTCATACGTTTGGGGAAACTGCCAGGCATTGTAAGTTCTGAAACGCGGCATTCCCGCAGGTTCTCTTCCTTCCAGAAATCCACTCTCTTCTCTGTCTCTCAGTCTCCCTTCATCCTGTCCACCGCCTTCCTTATTTGTTCAGAGCTGTCTTTCAGGTCACCTGTTCCCTCTTCATCCGTGTCTAATCTACTGGTCAATCTGTTCGCTGAGGGAGTTTTCATATCTCATCTTTTTTTTTTTTTTTTTCAATTGCAGAAGCTTCATTCTCTCCCATAGGAACTTACTTCAAGCTTCAAGAAGAGACGCTCCAAGAAGGGGCAGAATGAACCTATGATTTGTTTCTCGCAGCCGGAAGCCCCAGCTCATGGGAGCCCCTGTGCTTTGGGAAGCAGCCCACCTGCTCTGGGCCCCAGGCCCCCTTGCTGCTGCATGAGGGGTGTTGGGTGGGATTCCTGGGTTTCTCTCCCACAGGGGCTTCCCTCCCATGGGGGCTGCCTGGAGTTGGTACTCTGCAAGGTCATATTCGGCACCTGGCATAGCACGTCAATAACTCTGGAGCCCAACCTGCATTTGCAGGCACCCTGGCAGCCAAGCCTGGCCATGCCTGAATGGCTCTTGTCTGTTGTCAGTGTTTTGATTCATTTTTATTTCCTCAGACACTTTATCCATTGTTACTGGGTGCTCTGTATCTCCTCGCAGCAGTATTTGAAGCGGGTGGGTGGTGGAAACTACTGCTTGGTCTTTCTGCTTGTTCTCAGTCCTAGCGTGTGGTTTCCTCGTGTGTTTGGTGGTTTGCAGCTTCTCTCTGGGTGGCTTCGTGAGTGGGCATCCTGACAGATGCTTTCCTCTGGAGCAATTCGCATGCATCTTCCGCACTGAGGCTCCTTGTCACCTGAGCCACCTTGTCTCCTGAGATTTCTCCTTGTGCCATAGACGTGGGCAGAGAAAGTCCCACTCCAGGATCTCATGATGCAGACTTCTCTGCTGGGACCAGGCATGGGACAGCTTAGCTTCCTCTCTCCCTGGAAGGACAGGTGTAATTTTCTTTCTTCCTTCGTCCTCCCTCCATTCCTCCCTTTCTTTCTTTCATCTTATTAGGGCCACACCCAAGGCATATGGAGGTTCCCAGGCTAGGGGTCAAATCAGAGCTGTCAGCCCATGCCATAGCCACAGCAATGCCTGATCCAAGCTGCATCTGCAACCTACTCTATAGCGCATGGCTACACCAGATCCTTAACCCACTGAGCCAGGCCAGGGATCAAGCCCACATCCTCATGGACACCAGTCGGGTTTGTTACCTCTGAGCCATAATGGGAACTCTGTTTTTTTCTTTTTCTATTCTTTTTTTGTGTGCCTATCTAGGGCCAGACTTGCAGCCTATGGAAGACCCCAGGCTAGGGGTCAAATCAGAGCTGCAGCTGCCGGCCTCCACCACAGCCACAGCCACGCCAGGTAGGGCAGGTGTAATCTTCCACCAGCTCCTCAGATACCCCTCGAGGCACGGCCTCCATTCAGCTGCCCGCACTGCGTAGACCCGGGGCCTGGCCTCGTGCTTCTTTGGTTGGAACATTGATGTCAGAGAGTGTCGCTCACCCAGGGTTCTGACATGGGCGTGTGACCTGAGGCAGCCGAAAGTCCCGCATTTCTTCCCATCCTGCCTTCAGCACCTGGTTAGGTGTCGTTGCTGCCGGGCAAGGTTGGCGGGTGGGGGTGGGGAGAGCTGGGGACATGCGTGGACATCTCCCGAGGTCCCTCATGACCTCAGCCGTGCATTTCAGTGTGTTTCTTGGGATTAACTGGTCTCTGGGAGTTTTTGCTGCAGGAGGGCTTTGGAGAAATCTCATGTGCTCCTCTGCCTACAGCAAGAAGTGAGCATCTCAGTAGGGTTTTCAACCTCAAGCAGAAACTCTGGAAGCACCGTTGACCTATAAGCATCAGATCCCTGCTGAGCTCTGCGAAGATTCTTCTTTTCCCACAATGACCTCCCCCCGCGGGGCCCCCTTGAGTCTTTTCTCAAAAAGGGCCTCAGCTCTGTGCTGTCTCCACGCCCCTACCCCCGACCCCAGCCCCACCACACGAACTCTCGAAAAGGCTGCCCTGGTTTGAGCCTCAGCTCTGCCACATGGAGTGGGGGGACCCTGGGCAAGTCACCTCCACCCTGTGGGCCTTGGTTTTTCCACCTGTGAGATGGAGACAATCAGAAGTGCCTGCCAGCTCTTGCCTGGAGAAACCCGCACAACCCGTCAGTGATTCAGGAGTTGAAATGACAAAGGTCTGATTCCCGACAGACTCTGTCCTCAGGATGTTTCGGTAAAATCCAATATGGAATGAACTTACATCGTGACACATCCACCCAGCGTCACAGAAAGAAGCACTGAGAGGCAAAGAGAAATCAGACACAGCAGTGCCCACAGGCCGAGCTGGGCTGGGCCAGGACCAAGGGGATCCCAGCCAGTATTTCAGAAAGTTCCTGGGGCCCAGGGCGAAGATTACAATGGGCAGGGCTGAGGGACTCCTGGAATCCTGCACCGCCGGCGGGTAGGCGTGAAGGACAGGGTCCCTCGTTGCAGATGGGGAAGCTGGGACCAAAGAGATGGACCAGCTGGCTGAGGGCCCTCAGCGGGCGAGGGCAGAGCTGGAATGAGCCCTCGGGTCCCCCCACAGCAGGGTCTCACCCTGTCCTCCTCCTCCTTTGTCCGCGAGATGCTGCGTGCTTAACCCAGCTGAGAAAAAGAGCGTGATCTAGGACCACAGGTTCTAATGTTCTCCACCTCTGTGTACGTTTGTCTCCTTATAACCATATTGTAAAATTAATTTGTTGGTTTTCATTGGAGTATTTCATAGTTCCATGTAGCTACTAACTGCCCTTGTTGAATTATGTAGGCGTGTGCTAGTTGCAATTGCTATAAAGCCCCTTATAAAAAACGGCAACGTACTGCCTCCCAGGACCAGAGAACCGAAGAAAAAAGTCCCAGCTTCAGGCAGGGATGGGTCCAGGCGTCAAAGGGCATCAGAGGAGGTCACCTCCTTCCATGGCCCCGTCGAGGTCTCTGCAGTGCGGCTCCCACCACAGCACAGCACTCTTCCCACCATGCCCCCGAACCAACAACCTCCAAGCTCAGGGCTCCCAGTCCAGAAGCGAGAAGGCTCCTCCTTCTTGGCACCTCTTGGACTGAATCTCGCTTCCTGGGGCAGGGAGCACTGAAGGTCAGGGGTGTGAGGAGCCCTAAGAAACCACAGGGCTTGTTGAAAGGGAATGTTTCTGGAAGGAAAAGCCAGCACTGTGGTGAGAAGAAATGGGAGCAGGTGTGGGCAGGCGAGGACGCGATGGATCGGGACACTGGCCCAGCCCAGCGGGCGGGCCTGGCCTTTGGTCACCACCGGGACCCCAGGCACAGAGGTGGCTTGTACAGAGGAAGCGGGTGCTCTGGGCTCCCATCCCGGATCTGCCCCACTCTAGTTGTGACCCTCGGGCAAGTGTCTTCGCTGAGCTCGGCCTCAGCTTCCCCATCAGTAACGTGGGGGGCAGCGACGGGACCTGCGCACGGGGCTCCTGCGAGGGTAAAGGCGCTCGTACCACCCCTGAGGAATCTGCAGCACCCCGGCCAGGCGGCCTCCCATAACCTCGGACCAGTTGCTAAGGAGACACAGGTCCTTGAGACTCCTACTTGCACTCGTCTGCAGCCTTTCCTTCCCCGGGGGAGCTGCCTGGGTAAAGCCAGCCCGTGTTCCCAGCCCTGGATGTTTGTGGCCAGGCTGCTCTCAGCAGCCCTGAGCTGCTCCAGGGTTGCAGGCGGAGGAGCGCCTGTGCTGGGACGACCCACAGGATGTGACCTCAGGCCTCTGGTCCTGTCCTGGAACCTTCCTTTAGGAGCCAAACAAAACAGCCCGAGCACAGGGCCGGTGGGTGGGTGGGGGCCACCTGGGCTGCGGGCTGCCTCCTCTGCCTGCGTTGCACCCCTACCCCCCAACCCCCACCATTCACACACTGTCTTTCCTGCTCCCTCTTGGCTGATGATTTCTGGGCTCGGCCCCCACCAAGCTACCCCTTGGACCCGCGCCCTCTCCCTCTGCCATGTTCCCAGCTGCCAGGAACGGCCCCCAAGCTCCTGACACCTTCCTTGTGTTGCTTCTCAACCACGGGATGGCCCAATGGTGCCTCTGGCTCCTGGCAAGCACACAGGAAGCTGAGCGCAGAGCTGGGAAACCTCTGCAGAGAAAGCCCCAAACCCACCGACCTCAATGAAGACAGGACAAGAGAAGGGCTTCAGGCTGAAAATAGAAAGGCAATGCACATGTGCTGACCCGCCTACAGACACACAGGGGAGGTGGCCCTGCTCTCTCACCTGGCGGGACTGCCGAGGAGGTGGCAGAGACGGGCTTGGCGGTCATTGGAGGGAGGAATCTGTGGCTCTTGCTTTATTCTTTTTTCTTTTGGGCTTTTTAGGGTTGCACCCATGGCATATGGAAGTTCCCAGGCTAGGGGTCAAATCGTGGCTACAGCTGCCGGCCTACACCACAGCCACAGTCACACCAGATCCGAGCCAGGTCTGCGACCTACACCACAGCTCACGGCAACAGCGGATCTTCAACCCACTGAGCGAGGCCAGCGATGGAACCCGCAACTTCATGGTTCCCAATCAGATTCGTTTCCACTGAGATGGAACCTGTGGCTCTTGCTTTATTATCTTGGAAGACAATGAGTGAGGAGCTGGGACTTAGATGCTGAAGGGGAGGAAGAGGCTTCAGCAGAGATGCCGGCGCCCCAGGAGGTGGTCTTTCAATAAAGGCTGGACGGCCAGACCATTCTGAGCACGAGCCCTGATCCAGCTGCTGTCACCTCCCGGCGTGGCTGACCGCGTGTCGGGGCGCGGGGGTCACGGCCCGAAGTACCAGGGGGGCGAGCAGTCGATGGGCTCCTCCTCCCAGATGGTCTTCAGCCTCTGCGCCCAGGCGGCCACCATCCCCCTCCGCTCTTCCTCTGATGCATATTCAGGACCAAAACTGACCTGAGGGGCCAGGACCTTGAACCCACAGAAGTGCAGGGTACCGTGCTGCAGCCACAGGGAAGGGACAGCTGGTGAGAAGGCGCCCTGCGCACGCACAGCGTCCCTGAAACCACCAGAGGGGAGGGGGGCAGACACGCCTCCAGGAAACCATACACCACCTTTCCTGCACGGAGTGACCCAAAAACATCCTGCCCCGGAACCAGAGGTCATGGGAGGCACAGGGTGCTGGGCAGCGACGAGGCAACAAATTCCCCTCTGATAACGGAGATGAGGGTGTCATCTCTGCCTCTGAGTCAGACACTGATTTCATGGTTTTTTGCCTGAATAGGCAAATTATGGCATGTCCTACAATGGAATATTCTAGAATGAAATTAACCATGGAAGGCCGTTTAAGACATGCGTTAAGTAGAACCAATAACAAGAAATCTGAAGCAGTATTTGTGGTGTATGTAAAAAAATAAATAGGATAAACCTAAGCATAAAAGCAGATATTTAAGAAAATAGATGGGCTGTAAGGAAATTCCTCAAATCTTTTGGTTTTGTTTTGGTTTTTTAGGGCTGCACCCGTGGCATACGGAAGTTCCCAGGCTAGGGGTTGAATCAGATGCTGGTCTCCACCACAGCCACAGCAACGCTGGATCCTTAGCCCATTGAGCAAGGCCAGGGATTGAACCTGAGTCCTCACAGATACTAGCAGGATTCATTTCTACTGAGCCACAAAGGGAAACCCCTCACCAAATAATTGAAAGTGATTACTTTTAAAGGGGGATTAGGAGAACTGAATTTCTGTGTTGATGAAAATTTCGAGTCTCAGGAGTTCCCATGGTAAGTACTCATGCAAACCGAAAAAGAGGTGAAAATTTTTTAGCAAGAAGACTGCGGCCTGGCCAAGGGCACCTCAGAGCACCCCCCGCCCCCGCCCCCAGAGAGGACATTGTAAATGACCATTTTCTGCGGTCGAGTGTCACTAGAGGCGACCACTTCCCTGCTTCCTTTCAGAGACTTTTGTCTAGAAACTCACTGTCCTGCCTCTGCCTTCCCTAGACCCACACCCGGGCACCTGCCCCATGGGGTGGGCGGTGGCAGGGCCTGCCACGGTCCGTGTTCTTCAGGCTCAAACCCACTACCGACGAGATCTCCTTCCTGTTGGACACATAGCCCTCCCGACAACCTGGAAGCACAGTTCCCACGGAGGTTTCTGGGTCCCCGGGAGCTCCTGATGGGACCGGATGGCCCAGAGCTGTCCCTGCTCCCTGCCGCGGCTCTGTGCTTCCCTGGGGATGCCCGGCCCCCTTCCTCCCTCCGCAGACAGCCGGCCTCGCTGCCCCCAGGCCCAGGGGGCACTCAGGCAGCTTGCAGCCTCCTGAAGAGCCCACAGGAGCTGAGTCCTGGGCTCTTGGGGTGGGGGGTGGGCTCTGGGGAGGGGGCCCAGCGCCAGGCTCCACAGGCCCATGGCTTACAGTGGGCATGAGGCTGTCGGATGCAGGCCAGGGCCCTCTTGCCAGGGTTCCAGGGCGACGCTGCCTTCAGGAAGCACAGCCAGATGGGGCCGGCTCTACCCCTTCTGAGCACGTTACACACACACACACACACACACACACACACAGGGCCACCTTGGGGTTCTGTTTACCCTGGGGTAGGCGCCCACCAACCAGGCCCGGCTTGGCCTCTGCCCAAACATCTCACAGGCTCTCACAATATGTCTTTTCCCCATCGGCCAGCCTGTTCAGTGCTGCTGAGTAACGTTAAAAAGACAGTAGGGGAGTTCCCTGCTGGTTCAGGGGGTTAAGGATCCGACATTGTCACTGCTGAGGCTCAGGTCACTGCTGTGGCATGGGTTCAATCCCTGGCCCAGCTTTCAGGCCTCGGCACAGGTCGCGCTGCACCTGGCCACGCTGCGGGGGCAGGAGGGTGGGACGTACCTGGAGGGGCCAGAGGAAATAGCGAAAATCTCCACGGACTCCAGTTTTCGAGTACATCTCGGCAGTGCCGCCCGTGGTGAAGGACAGGACGGCCAGTTTACCCTGCGGAGGGGACGGCAGTGCACTGGACGCCATGGGAGCAGGCTGGGAAGGGTCTGTGATGCCAGCACGTGGGGGGAACCCCTGGGGCAGCTCCCAGGGAGGAACTGATACACTGCCGTCTCCGTGCAGACAGCTGCAGGTGACAGCTCCGTGCTCAGGGAGGAGAAGGGGACAGAGCGGAGGGACCGTGCGGACACAGAGCTGACAGGCCCTGGGGCTGGGCAGGGAGCAGACTCAGGGATGGGGGGAGGGCACGGAGGCCAGAGCTGGGGCGGCTGTGGGGGAACGCTGCCGCCAGTGGTGCCCGGCTCAGGGGACCACTCAGCAAAGGGCAGCATCAGTTTGTGGCCCCAGGTGGACCTCATGGGTCATCCTACACGCACCTGTTTGCTGAGGCCTTTGGAGTGGGAACGTACACTGTCCCGTTTTAATGGGAAGCCCAGGGCTCCCACGTGCTGTGCACCCTTAGGTCCCAGGCAATCGCCACCCTGAATGGGGTGTCACGTTAACATGTTTGCAAGGCAGGTATGTGACCCTCGGAGGTGAGCTGGCACCCAGCCAGGCCTGAGGCTGCACTGCGGAGCAGGGGCCCCCAGAGGCCAGGTCACTGCCCCCACCCCCACCCAGCCCCCTGGTGTGCCCGCCTTCGGATGCAGACTCTGCAACCCCCCCGGAGGAAAGGCCGCTGACCCTGAGGCAGGCTGTGACCTGCAGTGGTACACGCAGCAAATGCAGAAAATGCAAAGAAACTGTAACGGACTGAAAAGAACTGCCTGCGTGTACACTTGGGGCCAATTATGGACAACAGGGCCCAGAAAACCTAAACCAACCTTCCTGAACGAAGAATCGGGAGCCAAAGGCGGGTACCATCCATGGACCTGGCGCAGCTGCACCAAAGCGGTGGGCCAAACTCTGGACCTGACCGCTAGCCTCCCCCTGTATAAGGACCCAGCTGGGCCTCCCCCGCAGGCAGCCACCTTGGCTCCCTCCCCATGCATGGGGGCCTGGATGGAGCCTTGCCCGAGTGTTCCCGCCAGCCTCTTTCCCAGTCTCTCTGGATGAAGGAGGCCAAGGGCCCTGGGATGTCCCCACCTCGGGAACGATGCCCTCTGACCGCGCGAGCAGCGGGGCCTGCACACAGCTGGTGCTCCAGCAGCCCTTGGTCAGAAAAGGACACCGAAGGGACCTGCCGAGAGCCCCCCATCCACACGGAGCCTCCCGGTGCTACCTTGAGGAAGCCGTCGTCGTAGAAGCCCGGGAAGTCGAAGGCGAAGCCCTGGCACAGCACCCTGTCCATCCAGCCCTTCAGGATGGCCGGCACGCTGAACCAGTAGAGCGGGAACTGCGGGCGGGACACCGGGCAGGGGCTGGGGTCGCTGCTGCTCCTCCCCAGGCCCGGCAGGCAGGGGTCACCGAGAAGGGGGCGGCACGAGTGGGAACGCTGCTCCCTTTCCCTGAGACAGGGCAGGGTGCCGGGGGGACCAGGGCTGGGCAGACAGAGCTGACTGGTCACTGTCATAGGCGGCTGCGCATCCCAGGGACTGGCCCCGAACGCCAGTTCCGTAAGCTCTGCTGGACCCCGAGACCCTGAATCCAGCGGCCAGAGGGCAGGGGTGGGGATGCGCTCTCCCCTCTCCCCGGCGGGGGCGCGAGGCGGCATCTGGGAGTGGCTGAGGTCGGTCCTGAGACACCTGACCCCTGAGCCCAGTCTGCTCCCACAGAAGCCCTAACACCACGCCCTACGCCATCACCAAGGAAAGGACAGGCACACAGGCGACCCTCTGCTCCTGAGGGCGGAAGGAAGCCCACGTTTCACGTGCTTTCCCGACAGATCTAACTCAGGATGCGGCGCTGAAATCGCAGCTCCGCAGCCTCCTGCTGTGGGAGGCCCACCAGTTCCTGAACCTCTCTGTGCCTCCTCTCCCTGACCTGCAATAGCTCAGGGCACCGTGGTGGGGACGCGGGGACACAGCCCAGCGCCCGGAGCAGGGTGAGCCCGGCGAGTGCTGAGCTAGGAGCACGGCGGCAGCAGTCCTACGACAGGACACTGGCATCCGTGCTGAGGGAAGCAATCAGCTTACACGCAGGCCCCCGGGCAGAGCATCTGAAGGAGGAGGAGCGCGGAGGGGGGGGAGGTGGGCAAAGAGACCCTCGGAGAAACAACAGGCCCTGCTTGTGTTCTCCAGGTGGGGGCAGGAGGGCTCCGGGGGAGACGCGGTGCGAGCCCCGCGTGTGGGTCTGCTCGGCCCAGGGCCAGATGCTGCTGGGGTCATGCGCTCCTCCCAGCGTGAAGGGGGTAAGGCACAGGGTGCTCAGGTCCAGGCCCCGAGGGGGACAGAAGAAAGTCCCCTCTGTGACCACATCCGAGCCCTGGCGGCTGGGAGGGGCTGGTGACGAGGGCGTGGGCAGAAGGGGGGCCTTGGCGCACAGGCCCGGGAGGAGGCCCACACGCTCGGCACGACCAGACGTCTCGGGCCCGCAGGCTCCAGGGACATCCTGGCTGCTTGCCTGAGGCTCAGGCCCTGGACGGTCCTGGCTCTCCTGACCCCAGGACATGGGGACATGTGCAGACGCGCTGGGAACAGCAAGGCCCCTGCCAGGGGTGGAGCTCAGGATGGGGACTGGGGCTGCGCAGAGGCCTCCGACCCAGCAGGACAGAAGCAGAGGGAAGACCCACCTGGAATATCACCAGATCAGCCTCCTGAAGCTTCTTCTGCTCCTCGACGATGTCGCTGCTCAGAGCCTTCCTCCTGTAGGCCTCATGGGACTCCACCCCGTAATTGAAGAAGCTGGGGTTGGAGAGGGCGCCTGCAGGGACAGGACAAAGGTCCTTGCTCAGGGGGTGTCTGTGGCCCCGCCAGCCAATCCCACCAGTGTCACTGTTACCTGGACCCCCCACGGCCCCAGCCAGTCATCAGACGTGCACTGAGACCCGACCAGGTGCTGGGCCCTGGGGTCAGACTGGGGACAGAGACAGGTATAGCCACTGTCCTCACCCTACGAGACTCGAAGTCAGGAGGAGATGCGGAGAAACACGTGATGACACACAACACGACCCGTCAGCAAGCTCAGGGTCACGTCATGGCCAGTGAGGCCGCACACCCCGCAGCCCAGTCACAGGTGGTGTCTCTCTGCCTGTGTAACGGGGACAATGACCAGCTCTGCACAATGGGGGTGGGAGGTGGGCGTGGTCACCAATGCAACCTGAGGCTGCCTCCAGGCACAGGGTTCTGACGATGGAGCAGGAGTTCTCCAGCGAGCCCAGAGAACTGGAACAGGGTAGGGGTCCTTCCAGGCAGAAGTCACCGAGAGGACAACCTGGTCCGCCCAGAAAACGGCCACTGTGAGCACAGCTGAGGAGCTGGGGTGAGGGCCAGAAGGCCTGCAGGTGATGGGGCTGCAGCGATGGGCTGGGTCTTGTGAGACCCTCGATGCGACTAAGCATTTCCTGCACACAGGGGACCCTCCCGAATACCTAAGACGCGCTTGGATCTGGGTCGGGAGAGGCTCCCTGTGGCCCCAGGCCTCCCCGGGGGGGGGGGGTGCAGGCGGCAGCAGGGGTGGGGTGTCTGCTGGACCCTGCAGCTCAGCCCATGGCCACTGGACTCAAAGGCAGGTGGTCTGCCCTCCACCCTCAGGGGCTTCTGTTCCCAGGAATGTTCCCCTGAAGGCACTGCTCAGAGTTAGTAACAGGCAACCGGGGTCCAGAGACCCCCCGCCTCTCTCTGCTGCACATTCGTCACCTTCGCCTCTTCCTGCCACCTGTGGGCAGGGCGATCCCCTCCGAGCAGAGAGGAGGCCGAGGCACAGGCCCAGCTCTGGCCACGGGGCCCTCGTGGCAGCAGAGGGACGAAGAGGCCCAGGGGTGGCCCTGCCAGCAGCGGGCCCAGCCCATCCACAGGCCCAGACCAGAACCCCTGGGCCTCTGCTTCCTCCTGTCTTATTTGCATTCAGAAGTGCCCCCTGGCTCCCTTCTGTGCAGAAGGCACTATGCTGACCATGGGCCTGAGCAGGGGCCTGTGTCTCAGGCAGGCCACCAGCCGCCACGTAGTGTCCACAGCTGACACTGGGCACGCCTGATGATGGTAAACTGATGGGAGAATGTGCATGGGGAGCTCCCATTGTGGCTCAGCGGTTACTGAACCCGACTGCTATCCATGGACGCGGGTTTGATCCCTGGCCTCACTCAGTGGGTTAAGGATCTGACCTCGCCATCAGCTGTGGTGTAGGTCGCACACGCGGCTCAGATCTGGCCTTGCTGTGGCCGTGGTGCAGGCCAGGGGCTACAACTCTGATTGGACCCCTAGCCTGGGAACCTCCACATGCCTCCGATGCCGCCCTAAAAAAAGACGACAAAACAAAGAAGAAAACTGGCAAGCAGACCTGCCGGGGCGGGAGGGAAAGCGAGCCAGGGAGGACCCGTGCCCATCCCTCTGTGAACCTAACGGGCTCAGTACAAAGATCCGCACTGCTTTGGCTCTGGGGAGCTAACTGAAAAGATGCTACGGAGAAGCAGAGTGAGAGGAGGTCGGCAAAGTAAAAAAATAGACGAGTGAGCGTGACCTGACTCAAACAGTAAATAATCTGCCGAAATAATTAAGCCACGTGGTACTGAGTCAGGGGTAAGAAAACAAAACCAGAATGCAATGTGTGGGAGAGAATAAAATCGTGTGGGAGGAGCTGCCGTCGTGGCTCGGTGGGAACGAACCTGACTAGCATCCATGAGGACGCAGGTTCGATCCCTGGCCCTGTTCAGTGGGTTAAGGATCCAGCAGTGCTGTGAGCTGTGGTGTAGGTTGCAGATACGGCTTGGATCTGGTGTGGCTGTGGCTGTGGTGTAGGCCGGCAGCTCCAGCTACAATTTGACCCCGAGACTGGGAACTTCCATGTGCCGCGGAAGCGGCCTTAAAAAAAAAAAAAAAGTGAGGAAATGGAGATAAACAGCGGGATCAGGTAACAGTGTTGCGAGATCTGGGGGGGTCCTTGGAAAAAAACAGATCCTTAACCTGCTGAACCAAATCCATGCTGAGCAGAAACTGGCACAATATTATAAATCAACTACACTTTCATAAAATAAAAATTCTGAATAAAGTGTTTACATTTAAAAAGCAGAACCTGTCAAGGACCAGAAGGTACTATTGCTGTGCTCGGGTCACTACTGTGGTGCAGGTTCGATCCCTGGCCCAGGAACTTCAGCGTGTCACGGATGTGGCCCAAAAGATAGAAAAAGAAACTACACCACCTTCAAAAAATAAGCCTAGAGGAGTTCCTGTCGTGGCTCAGTGGTTAACGAATCCAACTAGGAACCAGGAGGTTGCGGGTTCAGTCCCTGGCCTCGCTCGGTGGGTTAAGGATCCGGTGTTGCCGTGAGCTGTGGTGTAGGTTGCAGACGTGGCTCAGATCTTGCGTTGATGTGTCTCTGGTGTAGGCCGGTGGCTACAGCTCTGATTAGACCCCTAGCCTGGGAAACTCCATATGCCGCAGGTGCGGCCCTAGAAAATACAAAAATAATACTAATAATAATACTAATAATAATACTAATAATAATAAGCTTAGAGATTATATGACATGAAATCTGGAGGCCAAACTTTTGGATCTCTGATCAAAAGCCAACAAAGTGAAAGGAAACAAAATTCTGCATGAAGAAAGCCACCAGATGTAAAATCAAAACTAAAAAAAAATTAGGTAAAAGTGTACTTACAATGCACATCCCACATTCTAGGCTAATGTTAAAATACATAAACAGCTCTTTAAAGTCAATAAGAAAAAGACCTAATTTCTATTTTTCTAAATGAGCAAGGAATGTGTTCAGATAATGCATAGAAAGTATCTGATTAAAACAGCAACATAAATATTACAAATATAAACTATTAATATAAACAAAAAGCCAAAAGTATTTAGCTTTTCAAAGAAAAGAACATGAAAAAATGCCTTCAGGAGTCCCCGATGGAGTGCAGTGGGTAAGGGTCCCCCATTGCTGCAGCTGTGGCATCAGTCACAACTATGGCTTGGATTCAGTCACTCGCCTGGGAACCTCCACAAGCCACGGGTGCAGCTAAAAAAAAAAAAGCCTTCAAAATATCATGTTCACCTTAAATATATACCATCTTTATTTGTCAATAAGATCTCAACAAAGCTGGAAAAAAACACTTTAAATTAATTAACTAATTTACTTAATTACTTACTTTTCTTTTTAGGGCCCCATCTGTGCCATACAGCAGTTCCCAGGCCAGGGGTCCGATTGGAGCTGCAGCTGCCGGCCTACACCACAGCTACAGCAATGACAGATCCCCGCAGCTCCGGTTCGACCCCTAGCCTAGGAACCTCCATATGCTGCTGGTGCGGCCCTAAAAAAAAAAAAAAAAAAGAAAGAAAGAGGTCAGGCCGAGGAAGACAAAAACCGTATCTAGATTTTTTTTTTTTTTTTGGTCTATTTTGCCTTTTCTAATTGGAGCTGTAGCCACCGGCCTACACCAGAGACACACCAACGCAAGATCTGAGCCGCATCTGCGACCTACACCACAGCTCACGGCAATGCCGGATCCTAACCCACTGAGCAAGGCCAGGGATCGAACCCACAACCTTATGGTTCCTAGTTGGATTCGTTAACCACTGAGCCACGACGGGAACTCCAAGAACTATATTGCACTTAGAGGTGAAATCTTAAACAACAAAACACAGCCCTCCCAAAACAAAATTAAAAAGTAACTGAGCTTCTGAAAACAGAAACCAGGTTGGTGGGCGCCTGAGGGAGGAGGCCAGGGGGTGGGCGATACTGGGGAGGGGGTCAGAAGACCAACCTCCAGGTCTAAAATGAATGTCACAGGGATGCCGCCCACAGCAGGGTGACTAGAGCTAAGACTACTGAGTATTTGAAAGAGTGGATCTTGACAGTTCTCATCAGGAGAGAACAAAACCGTACCTGGCGCACATGCTGACTGGACCTGGGGTCATATTCCGAGTGCAGCCAAACACCCAGGTCTGACGCCGGACACGGGACGTGAGCAGACTCTTACGTAAGCTACGCCCCCATCGGAAAAGCACAAAAGACAGAAAAACAACACACAACGCACCAGTGACATCCTTCCTCGTGGCACTCGGCTCAAAGCCCATGGCATAGAGGTCCGAAACGGTGACCCTGCAGCCCTGCCGGCTCAGCTCGGCCACGGCCACGTCCTTCAAGGACCCGTTGAAAGACCGGGGCTCTTGGTGCGCGTAGACGATCAGCACCTTCTTACCTAAATCCGGACGAGACAGCACTGCTCGAGGAGCCCAACTCCTCGGGGTCAAACCTTCAACAAGGGCGAAGGGGGCATCGCGGTGGTTGAAGCTGAGCAACACCAACCTTTGTGAAGGGGGGATAGGTGCCAAGTAATGAGCATTTCCAAACGCAGCTACAGTTTATTAATGCACGTGCACGCACGCACACGCGCACACACACACACACACACACACACCCCCACATCCCGGGCCCCGCTACGACTGCTCAGGAAGAGCGTGACTGAGCCCCGTGAGAGCCCCCCCTCTGTTCGGGCCGTTCTCTTTGAGGGGTGTCGGCCGTGTTGCCTCATATCACAGGAGACCCTGGGCTGGTGTGTGCTGACCCTCCAGGGCCAGGCCTCAGCCACTGCCCGCGGCTCCTGCAGATCTGACACTTAAACGGACGTGAAAGACGGCAGCTCTGGTCTCTCGGGGCAGGGGGGGCCTGCATGGAGTCTGGTGCCGGGGGCGAGGCTGACAACTAGAGGCTCTAAGAAGCCCAGGTCTTACAGGTCAGGGCTGTGTCACCAGGACCCCAATAGCCTCTGAATCCTTTCCCTTGTTCACAAGAGTCTTCTCAGAGGCAGCTGTGGGGCTTTGCTGAAATTTTCCTTGGGACCACCGAACACCAAAATGTTTAAACTCTTGGTTTAAACTGTTCCATTGAGGCCCTTGGAGAAAATATAGATGTTAGTTTGAGGCAAACAGCTTGTGGCATTCAGCTGGGTGCAAAGGTGGATCCCACAAGTTAGTTTAATGATTAACGTTTTTATTTTAGGGAGTCCTCATTGTGGCTCAGCAGAAATGAATCCGACTAGTACCCATGAGGATGTGGGTTCAGTCCCTTGCCTTCAGTGGGTCAGGGATCTGGCATTGCCATGAGCTGCAGTGGCTGTCACAGATGTGGCTTGGATCCCGCGTGGCTCTGGCTGTGGCTGTGGTGTAGGTGGCAGCTGCAGCTACAATTCGACCCCTTGCCTGGGACCTTCCATATGCTGCGGGTGCAGCCCTAAAAAAAATGTTTTAATTTCTCAGACTCTGATTATAAAAGAGGCTATTAGGGCATAATAGGAAAAAGGAGACAACTGAAACGTCCAGTAAAAGGCCTCTACTGGGCTGAGGGTGCCCCCGGGGAGACATGGTACAATTCCTGGAGCCGCTGTCCTCTGGAAGGGGCTGCGGGAGGCGGGAGCCAGAGCCCCAGGCAGCTGTAAACCTCCTAGAAAGCACAGGACAGGCCCCATGTGTCAGTAGTGCCGAGGCTGAGAAACCCTAACCTACACGATCACGTGTAAACTACGCTGGAGTTTTATGCTCTGAAACGAGAGGATTTTCATGCTATCTTCAGAGAAAAAAGATACTGCAGAATTGGTGTGTGTGCGTTTGTATTTGTGTGTGTGTGTGAGAGAGAGAGAGAATTGTGCTGAATTGTGAACCATGGTTACTCTTGGGGTCTCATTCACTCCGAATCTATTTATCCAGCACCCACTCTCGCCCCGAGACTGGAGGCGGAGCAGAGGCAGGATAAACATGGCCCTTACGTTCCAGAAACTGACAGCTTGGTGGGGCTGAAGTGGCCCGTCAGACAAAGAGGAAAATATAAAACACGATAATGCCATATAGCAGTCCACACTATAAAGAAAACAGGTTTGAGCCACTGCAGTGTGGCCTGGAGTTTTTAGAGCAATGTCTTCAATTTCCAATGAAAATGTGAACGGAAGAGAGTGTCACGCCCCCAGAGGGAACAGTCACCTGCCATGTTCCTGGGAGATGGATGTTCTTCTCTGAGTCCTGCCGGGAGGAGGGTCTGCTGTCAGTCCTGGCACAGAAGATCCCGTGGGCTGGGCCCTGGGCTGTCAGGCACGCTCACCTCCTCAGGGACCCCCAAGATCTAGGAGAGCAAAACCACAGTGAGGGAGGTAGGCAGGCGGGGAGGGGAGGCCCTGCCAGGGCAGCTTGAGGCAGAGGGAAGGGCAGGTGCAAAGCAGGAGGTAGGGACTGGTGGGGGTTTCAAGAAAGCTGGCCTGACGCACCGTGGCTGAAACAGAGCTGGTGGGAGCTCTGGTCTGGAGCACAGGGGCGGGATTCCACCCTGAGTGTGCTATGCAGGAGTGCCACGACCTGGTGACCTGGGATAGGTCAGCTGTGTCCTGGCAGACTCAGGGCCACCTCATCTTAAGCCTCCTCGGCGGAGGGCTTAGACACACTCTGGTTTCAGCTTTCACTGCAATGCCCACAGTGGGCACGCCTTCCCCTGCAGCCCCAGGCCTCCCCAGTCCCCACCGCTCTGCTCCACCCAGCTCACCCATTTACGCCCCCTGCCAGGCCCCAGGACGCCCTGGTGTTTCTGGTCCCCAGTGGGTCGGAGTCCCTAGTTGTACAGAATGACAAACAGGCCTGAGAAGTAGGCTGCTGTTCTGAACAAAGCCTCAAGCCAGGCTCTTGACCCGCTGCGCGCAGCGGGTCACCTCCTCAGCCACCTTCCTGGCCTTCCTTCCTCCTTCCACAGCAGGGCTAGGGCTCTCCTTCCCTAGAAATTCTGTACTTGCCAGGTCAACGGGAGGAAATATTACACGCTTGTATCTCACAGCACGTCAAATGGGCTGATAGTCTCGAGGCCTATCATTTCATCCTCATCAGCATCCAGAAGCTAGTTCACGGCGTTCTAACTCTATTTCCTAAGCCTCTTTCCCCAAGAGCAGCCCAGCCCGTCTCTTTCTATCAGCGGGTTACCACTCACTAGCGGCCACTCCACTGTCTGCGCGGCCATCCGAGTCTGTCTCTCTCTCCGCGCTTGGGTTTTTTCATCCCCCAAACTATGTATAAATAGGGGTGCAGGAGGCATCTGAGGAACCCTCGTTCCTATTCCTGAATTTCTTTGGCTGAGAGTCACCGAGACTGAGGTTAACGAAGCTGAGTTTCAGGTCCCGGTAGAGTCTGCGCGGTCCCCGAGGCAGGAGCTGAGCCAGACCCGGGCTGTCCGCAGTCCCGGGCCTGGTCACCGCGCCGCCCTCGCGCCACCCCAGGCTGCCCGCTTCCGGTCTGCAGCCGGGGTCAGCGCGGCCCGACGTGCAGGACCGAGGACAGGGGCTGAGCACAGCGAAGGGCCTGCTCACACCTGCGCCCCGCCCCGCACGCAGGAGAGGTCTTGGGGAGCGAAACCCGCGGAACCCCTCGCCCTGGGAAGGGTCCCCAAGCCCGGCCTCGGGAAGGCGAGGGCACTCACCTCGGCCAGCGCACGCCTGGGACGAGGGGTAGGTCGTGGATGCCCTCCGGGAAAATGGCCGGCACCCAAACTACGTTCTCGCAGCGCGGGCCGCGCACGAGCCGACGCCTGAGGGGCGCAGCGGGAAGGCTGCGCGAGGTTTGGCGCAGGGATTCGGCCGCGCGTCTACGCCCTCTTCTCCGCCCTCCTTCCAGCGCAGCCCGTGCCCAAGCCCCTGCCGCCGTCCTGGCACCGCCCCCTTGCCCGCCTCGCCCCTAAGCCCCACCCCACGCGCTCTTCGCCAGATCCTGGTTCTGTTCGGACCACCCTTGGCGCCCTTGGAGAATTTCCTCCCACCCTTGGCGCCCCGCCCCTCCCCTAAGCCCCGCCTTGCGCGCGCCTCGTCCCGCCCTTGTCCCCGCCCCCGGGCTCGGGCACACGCGCGCCCCGCCCCTCAAGTCCCCGCATGATCCGGTGGCTCTGGGGGAGGGGCTGGTGGGAACCCCGCGCTGGGAAGAGAGGTGCCCTCCTGCCTCCTCCATCCCCAGGCGCGTGTCCAGGGTAAAAGCGGAAGGTAGGCGGCGCACCACTCAGCAATACAAAGGACAAAGTAATGATACACCCCACAGTCAGTGCCAATCTCCAGAGAATTATGCTGAATGAAAAACACCAATCCCAAAAGGGTCCAGAGTGTACCATTCCGTTTCTGTAACACTCTTGAGATAAGACTTCTAGAAACGGAGAACAGATTAGTTGTCCCCAGGAGTTGGAGGTGCATGGCTGCGACAGGGCATCAGGAGGGGCGGGCCCTGGGG
This sequence comes from Sus scrofa, assembly GCF_054392235.1. NCBI lineage: Eukaryota > Metazoa > Chordata > Mammalia > Artiodactyla > Suidae > Sus > Sus scrofa. The sequence goes on along the minus strand of NC_139389.1, from coordinate 1,823,803 downwards.
TGATGGGAATGGTGTGTTCCTATGGCGACGCAGTGTGGCTTGGCCAGATGTTTTCTTTGGGGGAAGCCGGAAAAAGGGCACGCGGGGTGAGAGTCCCAGTCCAAGGAGATCCTCTGGAAGGCAGACGTACTGAACCGGAGTCTGTGGGTGTGTCGGGGAGGGCGGCTGGTGTGCAGTTTGGGCTAATTGTCTTTTTCTGTCTCCAGCGCTGTCTGGCTTGTGCCACCTCATTTAGTAGCCCATCCACCATGCCACCCACCCAAGGAGCCTCCCCAAACTCTACACCCCTTATTTCCGGTGTCCTGGGATGGCCCTGAAGAGCAGAAGGCAGGTGTGCCTGGCCGTCATAACGTTCCTAACGAAAAGAACTGCAGCCGCTGTTTGCGCACCAGAGCGGGGGGCGGGCCGCCTGCTGCTGCTGTTTTCCTTGGGTCCAGAAGGGCGGACACAGCCTCTCTCTGACACGCCCTCGTGCAGCAGCGGACAGGCCATCGTGTCTTGTGAGCCCGGGGGGAGGTCCTGGAGGACCTTTGCTGGAGGGAGTGCTGCGGCCGTTTCCCAAGGCACTCCAATGCCTCAAAGATGAAATGTTGCTTTTCCTCCTTTCTTGTGAGGCGCACTGAGATGATGTCTTTGTGTCCCAGAAAGTAAACGAGACCAAGTGAGAGCGGTAGGAGCAGGCCCTCCGGAATCGCGGAGGGTGGAATTCCTTCCGAGGAGGGTGAGCCACGCTCTTGTGCGGGCGTCGGGGGGCAGGTGGGTTCACGTCCTTTGTGTTTGGTGAGGACTAACAAGGAAAACAGCCAGACCTCCGGGTGGTGTGGATCCCCGGAAGGACCCGGTGACTGCGGAGGAGCGGGTGCTGGAACCAGCCTGGGAGCCGCTAGGCCTTGGCGTGGGAATCGCAGCGTTGAGCCCTGAGCGACCAGGAGGCGCCCTCGCCTCTGAAAACCAGCAGGTGCAGGCAGGACCTGGGGCCGCGCCTGGATCCAGGTCTCCGCGACGCGACAGCACCTCCTGGTGGCCGCGAGGAGGAATGAGCGAAGTTCAGCGAGCCAGGGACGCCCCGCGGGAGGAGGCGGGGCTGCCCTCCTTCCCTTGGCCTTTGCGCAGCAGTCAGCGCCAGAGGTTGGTGCAGCAAGAGCTCCTGGGAAAAAGGGAAACCACAGAACCCGCAGCTCCTCTGGCAGTGGGGGTGGAGCACTTACTGCAAACCCCGAAGATGAATCCGTGTTTGTATCTTGAGTCTAAGGAGGAGGTGGTGCTATTAAAACAAAGAAAAAGAGTTAGCATCAGCAAGAAACATCACCTCTAGAGGTTCCCAGAGTTTTCAGTTCATCCTCTACTGTAAAGAAATGCAAGAGGAAGCGGGGGCAACCAGGCAAGGGGGTAGTGAAGCCAGCTATATACTTCCTCTTTCCCCAGCCCCCCTGTTTTGCTTTTCACAGGAAAATTCATTTTGGCCAATTCGAGCTTGGTTTCCCAATGTCTTTGACTTTTTGATAATGTCGTTTGATACATGAAAAACTTTACATTAGATGTGATCTAATTTATCTACTTTTTGTTTTTGCCTTGAGCTTTTGGTGTCACATCTGAGAGCTCATTGCCAAGTTCAAGGTCATGAATATTTACTCCTCTGCTTTGTTAGAACAATTTGAGAGCCCTAGCTCTTGTCTTGGGGTGGTCGGTCCATTTTGAGTTATGTTTGTGTGTGATCCGAAGGAAGGGCAAACGTCACCCTGCATGTGGAAATCCACCTGCCCCAGCGCCAGGCAGGGGGAGGAGAGTCTTTCCCACCTCACTGAAGGAACGTGGCCACAGCATCAGTTGACCTTAGATGTCTAGGTCTATGTCTGGACTCTCAATCCTACCACATTAGTCTGCATGTCTGTCCTTATGCCAGTACCACACCTTCAACTTCGTAGCTTCATAATATGTTTTGACATGGGAAAGTGTGAATTCTCTGAATTTGTTCTCCTTTTTCAAAATTGTTCGGGCTATTGGGAGCCCCTGGCGACTCTATATGAACCCCAGGGCTGTCTTTCCCTTTTCTGGAAGAAAACACTGTTGGAATTTTGATAGGGACTGCATTGGGTCTGTAGGTTGCTTTGGGCAGTATTGATTTCTTGACAATTCAGTCTTCTTATCTGTGAACACAAGTTATCTTTCCGTTCACTCGGATCGTCTTTCATTTCTCTCCTGAGGGTTTTGTAGTCTTCGGGGCACAAACCTGTCACCTCCTCGGTATTTTATTATCTCAAATTCTATTGTAAATGAAATTTCTTTCTGAATTTCCTTTTCAGATTGTTCACTACACATATATAGAAAAACAGCTGGTTTTTGCATGTTCATCGTGCACTTTGCTGAATTTGGATATTAGATGTATAGCTTTTTAATGGATTCTTTAGGATTGTCTAAATATAGGATTATGTCATCTGTGAATAAAGATAATTTTGGTTCTTCCTTTCCACATTTTTTTTTGTTATTTTGTTTTTTGTCTTTTGTCCTTTTAGGGCCGCACCAGTGGCGCACAGAGGCTCCCAGGCTAGGGGTCCAACAGGAGCTGCAGCTACTGACCTACACCAGAGCCACAGCAACTCGGGATCTGAGCCGAGTCTGTGACCTACACCACAGCTCATGGCAACACCGGATCTTTAACCCACTGAGCGAGGCTAGGGATCGAACCCCCAAACTCATGGTTCCTAGTTGGATTCGTTAACCACTAAGCCATGTCAGGAACTCCCCTTTGCAAATTTTGATCACTTCTTTCTTTTCCTTTTCTAATTGCTCTAGCTAGAAATTCCAGTATGTTGTTAAAAAAGCAGTAGTGAAAATGGGCATCTTTTCCTGTTTCTCATTTTGGGATAAAGCTTTTAGGCTTTCGTCACTGAGTAGGATGTTTGTTGTAGGTTTTTCATAAATGGCCATTATCATTTTGAGGAAGTTCCTTCTAGTCCTCGTTTTCCAGGTGTTTTAGGATTGTTATTGCTATGGAAGAGTGTTGGATTTTGTCAAAGACCTGCAAATTGGGATATGCACACTGTGGTGCAGGACAGGCAATTTCAGAGAACAAAAAAGAGGTGCATTCTTCTGCAGAGTAAAGTTGAGAGAGGGGCCGGCTTTGGAGCAAAGCCCATTGGAGGAGAGTGAGCGTGCAAGGTCAGGGCAGCTGCTCATTGGCTGGGATGTTGCCGGGCAAAGAGAAAACCTTTCTCCTGCTGGGGTCTGCAAGGGACAGTGAGTTCACTGCAAATGAGGGTTTTTTAAATTCATTTTCACACAGGATGATCCTGTGGTTTTTTTCCCTTTATACCATTCACGTGACGTTATGACATTGATAAATTTTCTTGCATTGAACCACCTTTGCATTCCTGGACTAAATCCCACCTGGTCATGATGTAGAATCCTTTTAATATGCTGTTGGTTACAGTTTGCTAGGATTTTTGAGAATTCTTGCATCAATATCCATGAGGAGTATTGTTCTGCAATTTTATTTTCGTGGGCTGTCTTCCTCTTGCTCCGATGTGGGGGCGTGAGTTCAGAAGCCCTCCTTCCTCTTTAATGTTCTGGAAGAGTGTGAGAAGGATTAGTGTTAGAATTCGCCGGTGGTCTACCTGGTTCGGGACTTTTCTTTGCTGCGAGGTTTGCCTTTGATTGGAAAAGGTAACATTAAACTGCAGTGTCTGCTTGTGGGGAGTTGGCGAGAGGGATTTGAGAAATGACGAAGTATGTGTAATTTAAGTCAGGCCTCGATCACCTCATAAGTGGCATATTCTAAGTTTCTTAACTTCCCCACTGTGGGCTTTCCCATTTTCTGGCCATTCCAAATATCATGGATAATTATGTTTTATAAAGCATTGCTTTCTTCTCTGTCCACAATACTCAAAAAGCTTGAATGTCTTTCTATTGTTTGTAGAATGAATTTTAGAATCTTTCATATTCCGCTCAATCTTCCCTTTGGCGCTTCTCACCTAAGCTCTAAGTCAACTGCTTCTCCTGCTCTTCGGAGAGCTGTGTTCCTGGGAACCTGGTTTGTTCACTCCCACTTCCAGCCTACTTTCTTTTGGTTAAACCTGAACGAGGGAAAGGTTTGGAGAAGAGCCCTGCCCGTTGTAGGCCGTGATACTGAGCAATCATCTGGAAGACACGTGTGTGCGTGTTTTAATTCAGGTCGGGCTTTGTAAAGAAAGAGGCTTTAAGTGGAGACGCTTTTGCTAACGTTACATCTTCTCCCTCAGTGCAAATGTATATTGCTTTTGTTTTTCCCAGCCCTTAGGAACAGTGGAGGATAATCCCTCGCTGCTAACCTCATTTGTTCCCAGGAAAAAGCAAAACAATTTCAAAGCAGGGTCACAGCCATTCAGCCGCTGGTCTGACTCAGCAATCTGAAAGTCAGGTCAGAACTCCCTTTCTCACCCACCCAGCCAACAGCCGCTGGGACCTGGCCGGGTTCTCCCGAGTCAGCCCTTCCTTTCAGGCGCTCCACCCCAGGCCACGGCCCCCTCACTGCCTGCTGCCTCTCCCCTGCAGCACCGACACCCCTGCCCCTCCGCAGAGGCTGCCCCTGCCCCTGCGCAGAGCCTGCGCAGCCTGTAAGATAACATGCAAATGTACTGGCCCCTGATGGATGCTCGGCCCGAACCGCCTCACCCTGCGTGGTCCAGCCATAGTGAGCCGCCTCCTCCATCACGCACACTCCCCGTCTGGGGCTCCCTCCCGCCCGCTGTCATCTGGGCTCACCCTCACCCTTCAGGTCTCAGCCAAGTGGTAGACGCGGGACCTTTCTGCATTCCCCAACCAGACTTCCTGCTGCTTCTTTTTCCTGCCCCTTAGGCTTAGCCTCATACAGCACCTGTCACATCCAGTTTCACCTGTTTGCATGTCTGTGTAAGGAAAAAAACCCCGTTCAGTCTTCCCCTGTTCCAGGAAAGAGCCAGTTCTTTCCTCCTGGGCTTCTCTCCTGTGCATCTCCCTAATGCCTCATGCAAACCACTTCACTTGGGACACTTCCGGTCACCAAATGGGCGCGAGGTTTTCCCACAACAGCGGGGCGTCCTACAGGTTAACCCAATTCTAACACGTTGCACCTGGAGATAGTGTATGATCCCACAGGTTAAGAAGGGCTTGGTCCCACAAGGCTGCACCTTTGTCCCAAAGATGACAATCCCAAGTTCCTAGTTTACCCACAACTTCTGTCTCATTTGATCACAAATCAGAGGTTCCCATGACCCCCTCCCCCATCGGGCTTGGTTAATTTGCTATCGTTGCAGCAGAAACTTGTTGAGGTCCCTCTGCCATGTTAAACTTCGTTTGCATCCGCTCAGCCACCCTCTCACAGGTGCTTTCCCGCTTTTTCTCCCTCTTGCTTATGCAGTCAGAAGGGATTACCTCCCGCTTAGGACACAAGCCGCCCGGTGCTTGGCTCTCTGAGACGCACTCCCCAAAGCTCCCTTCCTTCGTGAGCATTTTCATTCCAGAAAGAGGGACACAGAGCAGTAACCCCAAGGACCACCGCAGTCAGTCCTAGACTGTCTGATACCAACTCGGATGATCTTGGAAAGCGTCCCTAAGTGAAGAAGAATGAAGACTTGCAGTTTTATCCACGGCCCTATGCGTGCCTAAGGGAGGCCATGGTTCTGGGGGCACCAGCCTGCTGTGGCCCCCTTTGCCCAGCAAAGTCATAAGGCTACGTTTTTTTCTCCTTCACCCCAGACTCTGTCTCCATGTTTCTCTTCAGCACTGGTGAACAGAGGCTGAGTTTTGGCAACACTGGACCAGCCCACACCACTCAAGGAAACACATTTACCTGTTTATTAAAGGATATGATAAAGGATATGGATGAACAGTCAGATGGGGACACAGGAACATCCATCCCTGAGAAGTTGGGGTGCGTCGCCCCTCATGCACGTGGTCACCCCTTGAGAGCTCTCTGAACCCCAGACTCTTGGGAGGCTTCCTCACGCAGGGGTCAATCATTACTTCCACTTTTGGCCCTTCTCCCTTCTCAAGAGAGTGGGACGAGGCGGAAGGGTCCGAGGTTCTAATCAGGGCTCGGTCTTTGCGGGGGTCAGCCCTCCTCCAGGAGCCACCCACGGTCACCTCTTTAGAATAAGACACTCCTTCACCCAGGAAATCATAAGGGGCTCATGATTCTGCATCAGGAACTGGGGTCAAAGACCAAACATTAGAACAAAAGGTCCTCCCAGCGTTCTTATCACTCAGGGAATTACCAGGGTTCCAGGAGCCCTGTGCCAGGAGCCAGCAGCAGACACCAAGTTACGCTCTCTCCCTATTATCTCACAGTATCTCCCTGGTGTCTTGAGACTAGGGAGATACTGTGGGTAGGTCCGTGGGTAGGTCCGTGTCCCCTACCCTCACATCACAGACCTTAGTGGGTAGGATACTGTGGGTAGGTCCGTGTCCCCTACCCTCACATCACAGACCTTAGTGTAGCTCCTAGCCCATGGGAGGTGCTCAGTACAAGTGTGGAATGAATGAAATAGTCGGCACAGCAGTTGGCACATCCTGGCTGCCATTTCATGAAGGCTCGGTGGTTCAGGCAATAAAGTTATTAAAGCTGATTGGAATTCCCATTGTGGCGCAGCGGAAACGAATCTGACTAGGAACCCTGAGGTTGCGGGTTCGATCCCTGGCCTCACTCTGTGGGTTGAGGATCTAGCATTGCCGTGAGCTGTGGTGTAGGTCACAGACTTGGCTTGGATCTGGCGTTGCTGTGGCTGTGGTGTAGGCCAGGGGCTCCACTTCCGATTAGACCCCTAGCCTGGGAACCTCCATATGCTGCAGGCGTGGCCCTAAAAAGACCAAAAAAAAAAAAAAAAAAAAGCTGGTGCACAAACATCAAGGTAGCCAAGAATAACACTGCAGATGAGCTAGGGACTCTGCTCTTCCACGGCTCAGCTCACAGGGTGGGCAGTCCCCAGACCCTCGTGAAGGCCCCACACTGCCTGTGGAGCGGGAGAGTCCTGGGGAGAGAGAGGAAGTAGGAGCTGTGGTGGGGTGACCCGAAGATAGAGCCCTTCCTGCAACCCTTGCCCTCTGTCCCTTCCTGCAGGGGGACTGACTGCTCTACCTCGGGAGGCATGGGCGCCTAGGACGTGCTGGAACTGCTTGCTTGTTGAAAGAGAAGGAAAACGTGCTGGCCCCCTTTCCCGGGCAGGAATAATGAGCCGATATAGCTCACGTCCCTTTTTGCCTTGTCCCCTGACATCTGCTGAACAAGAATGAACGGAAGCCTCGGCTACATGGAGCCGGGAGACCAGCAGGGGGCGCGCTCACGCCTGCGTCCGCAGCCGAGCCCAACAGGAGAAAGACCCCCCTCCTTGCCCGAGAGAACAGCCACCAGCTCTGATTCCTGAGTCCACCCGATGTCCACTCCCGTCTGTAAAGTCCTCTCCTTCCCTCACCACGCGGGAACTTGCACGTGGCCACCGTGCAGACCTTGAGCTGCAGTTCTCAGCTGACGGGAATAAACCCATCTTTCCAGCTGTCTTCACCGCAGGTCAGCACACCAGGCCTTGCATTCTGCAATTAAACCTGCCCTTTGTGGGAAATCGTGTGTCTTCAAGGGCAACCCGCTCACTGAGCCCTCAACCTGGCCGAGAAGTCCCGCCTCCTGCATCTCCACTGCCACCGCTCTGTAAAGCAAGTCCTGATCCAGCCCCCCCACCCCATCCCCAAAGCTCCCGAGGTCAGGGCGGGGCAGGGCCACAGCATCTGGGGGGTCTTGGTGCTCCCTGCACAGCACAGACTGGCTGAAATTGGCCTCCAGACGGCTGAGCCCTGCCTGACACACTTCTTGTCTGTTTGCTAGTTCTAGAAGCTCTGTTGGAGTTCGCATCGTGGCGCAGCAGAAATGAATCCGACTAAGAACCAAGAGGGTGTGGGCTTGATCTCTGGCCTCGCTCTGCGGGTTAAGGATCCGGCATTGCCCTGAGCTGTGGTGTAGCTCACAGACTCGGCTTGGATCTGGTGTTGCTGTGGTTGTGGTGTAGGCTGGCAGCTACAGCTCCGATTAGACCCCTAGCCTGGGAACCTCCATGTGCCGCTGATGTGGCCCTAAAAAAAAAAAAAAAAAAAAGGAAGCTCTGTTGCCCCAGGGCCCCATCAGGACTGCTCTGGTCAAACTGAAGTAGGAGATTTAACTAAGAGACAAAACCCCCTTTGTCTGGAAAAGCAGCTGCGAGCCTTTTCAGCTATGCTGGCCTCACACCATCCTTCTTGTAATTGTGTAGCAACTACATGCCCTATGTCCAAGCCAGCAGCCCTGCTGACCGTGCTCCAAGCATTGCCTATCAGCTTCACTTCCGTCACCTTAATGCTCAGTTTCTTAGGCAGGAGCACTGTCTGCTCGGGGAAGGGCGAGGTCCGGGCTGCTCACACGGAAAACCGAGAGCCTGTAATGTATAAACGTTGCAGAGAACAAAGGCCTGGTGCTCAGACTCTGGAGGTGGCTCCTCTGAGCCCGCACCAGTGCGGAATAAACCTCACTCTTCCGCATCTCCGAGGGCCCTTTGTCTCCTTCCACTGCCACGGTTTCTGCAGTTTCTGCACCCAAACCGCCAGGTCTACCTGGGGCCTCAGGGCAGGGCTCCCAGAGTCAGCCGTAGGCCCACCCCAGACAACAGGTACTGCTTCATCTTGCTCTTCGTTGCATTTTGAAATGCCACTGAAATCCAAGTGGTTCCAGGCCAGACTAGAAAGTGAGCTCCTCCAGGGCCACGACCATCGAACCCACGTCCTCAGGGACACCGGTCAGATTCGTTTCCACTGCGCCACAAGGGGAACTCCTACAAAGTGCAAATTTTATTTTAGCCATTGGATTCAAGGCCGAAAGTAACAACAAATACTTATCAAGCTAGAAATAAGCCGGGTTGCTTTGCTTCACTCTTGCGCTCTTGACAAAAGAATCCTTTTTCGGTGTAGATTTTCCCCTAAGTCAGAAAATGACCTCATTTCTTGTATTTTACTAGTTGTTTCTGATTGTTACTCTTCAGAAGGCAGATGACTCGCTCAGCTCTGTTCTGTCCTTTAAACACAGCCTTCCTCCAGCTTCCCTGCAGCTCTAGCTGGCGTGCCCTCACTCATCACGGCAGAGTTTCTCCAAAGACGCCTGCAGACAGCTGCCTCCGCCTGGCCTTGTCGGCCTGAATCCCATTCTCCTTGGTGTCTGTCCCACTGTCACTGAGGTAACTCTGGATCGGGGGTGACAAGGGGCCTCTTTCAATTCTAACCCCCCACCTGTTCCAGCGCCAGCAGCCGAGGCCCAGACCTCGGTGCCCGTCGTCCAGCTCTTCCTCTTCTCCGTCTTCCTGGCTGGGTGCTTTTTTCTTTTCCTTCTTTTCAAATGCCGGTTGGTGTGGCCTTAGCTTCTGTCCTCAGACCACCCCAAACAGGTGCGGCCAGGCCAGTGCACCCTCGTCCAGCACCCAGCACCTACATCTCACACCTGTCTCCTAAACATTGTCACCTAATGTCTCACCAGCCCCATGAGCCCCTCCGGACTCAGACCCGTCTTCACTGGACCCCAGGACCTGACCGTCCCTCCCCCCGTATTCCCTTTTGGTTAATTATCCCACCGTGTATACTAACGGTTACCTGGAACTCCCTTCTTGTCCTGGTCCCCCAATCCCCCTGGTCGCTATACCCTGCCTCCTACTTAGCTCCTGGCATCACCAGCATCACTGCTGCCACTGCTTGGGTTTAGGCGCACCTGCCTGTGCTCTAGTCCCTGAAGCCAACTCCTATCTGTCCCCCCCACCCCCGCCCCGCTTCTGCAGCCAATCCATCCTAAGTGCCAACTTTCTAACTCGAAAGGGAAAAAGGGGAAGAGGGAAGGAAGTGATTGAATGAATCCTGTTACTTACCCAGTTAGAATGGCTCCCCCTTTTGTGCCCAACAGATAAAACACAAATTCCCCAGAACCACCTGAAGGTTCTTTCCAGCCCTGCCCCGCCAGACCCAGTGAACGCGACCCTGCCTGCTCCAGCCGCTCCAGCCCACACCCCCGCCGCCCCCAGCTTAGAGCCAGGAGCCCTTTCACACGCAGTGACTCTGCCTACTTGGCTCTTTCTGGACCTTGGACTCCTCCCTCAAGACCCCACTCAACTCACAGTCCCTGAATTCATCCCAGCCCCACGGTGCCCGCTCCATCCTGTTCCCAACTCGCTGCGTATGTGCCTGGCAGAACCGCCACCCACTATGGTGAGGCACAGTCTCCTTCGCATCCACCTGAACGGCTCGAAGAGGAAGGACCGTGTTTTACTCCGTTTTCTCAACAACTCTGTGACCTGACGCACCTCTCAGTACAGTAAATGTCTGCTCCACGAAGTTTGGGGTTTTCCGGTTCTACCACCCAGTGGGGTTTCAAAGGTATGAGAGACGCTTACAAAGTCCAAGCATCTGAATGTGAAAGGTGGTTTCTGGTTTAAAAAAAAAAAAAAAAGAAAGTCGGACGTTCCTGTTGTGGCTCAGCAATAACAAGCCTGACTAGGATCCATGAAGATGTGGGTTGGATCCCTGGCCTCGTTCAGGGGGTTAAGGATCTGGCATTGCCAGGAGCTGTGGTGTAGGTCACAGACACGGCTCGGATCTGGCGTGGCTGTGACTGTGGTGTAGGCCAGTAGCTGCAGCTCCAACTGGACCCCTAGCCTGGGAACCTCCATGTGCCACGGGTGCAGCCATAAAAAGAAAACAAAAAAAGTCTCTTTCTCATTTCAAAACAGTGCGATAGGGAAGCGTCAAGTAGGGCAGGAGAGAACCGCCTGGTTGCATCTCTTCGTCCTTCACCCTCCTCGGGAATTATCTTCATCGAGGTCACGCAGGCAGCGAATCCAAGCCAGAGCTTCCCAAGAACTCGGGGAAGGAGAGAGGTACGTCCGTGTCAGGTCCGTACTGAAGGCTGTGGGTGTGTGGCTGTCCTTCCCTCAGAGCTGGGGGAGCTCAGGGTCCCTCCCACGCTGTCCTTAAAGAGAAGATGTGGAGAAACCCGGGGTCCGCCCCTTGGCTGTGCACACGTAGCCGAGGAGACGAGAAGAGGAGCTGTCAGCAGCTCCTTAAATACTGGCATTTTCTGGGGTAGAAATAATGCAGAGCTCAGACCTTCCTCCCCGGAGGGAAAAAAGGGTGTTCCCCCCGCTTCCCAGGAAGGGTATGTGGCCCTGTATCCACCCACCACCTGCAGGCTCATCATTCTGCCCACATTGGGCAGAGTCTTACTTTCAACTGGCTTCTTGGGTGGCCTGTCACTGGCCCAAGGCAAGGTTACATGCATTTTGGCCTCAGCAGGGTCCAACTCTCTGTTCCTAGACTCCTAACCTGTGGGCTGCTGCTCGCCTGATCTTTCCAAAGGGACCCACGACCCGGACGTGACTCTCAAGTGAATCCCTGGGAGTGGCTGCTGCGGTTTCTTTGGAAGAACTGTTGGGCCATCCGGTATGAAGCGCTGAGGTCCTGCAGCTTGCTCACAGGGAAGGTGCCACGTCATCTGGACAACTTCTGCTGTTTGCAGGAAACACTGCCATGTTCACTGTCTCCAAGGAAACCAAACAGATGTGGATCGTTGCCCCGGAACTCATTTCGGGTCCTGCATCCAAGCCCAGGACCAGTCTCGGAGCGTCACACTACAGACTGTGATAAACACTCGCTTAATTAGCTTGAGTTAGTAAGCAGCTGACTTATTCCTGGACAGTTTAACCCATTAGGATAAAGTTCTGTTACTCATCTAATTTCCTGGTTGCTGATTTAGAAGTAGCCTTTTGCAGCTCGTACACTGTGATCTGATGTTTTACAAGTAAACGTGGCTAAATCAATCCAAGTCCATTGCTGCCATGGGCATGAGGCAGAAATAGTCTTCCGATGCTATGAGCCAGTCGGGCCATACAACACTGAAAAATGCACAGAGTGCAGCTACGTTCACGGCCCAGACGTCACAGAGAGGGGCTGGCATTAGGAGAGCAGCCCTTCCCGCTGTTGTGCTGGAGCTGCAATGTCAGCAGGACAGAAGACACGTGCTCGGTGAGCTGTGTGGCTGCTGCCTTTCACGCTGGTTCCGGGTGAGATGCTGCCTGTGCTCCATCATCAAAACTGACTTGCGTCACATGGGTTGGATATGGGTTGCAATGTGCCTTTTGAGTGTGTTTTTTACCAATATATTATTTCCAACATTTGAAAGGACTATTTTCAAAAATAAAATACTACGAAAGAAAATATCTGCCTGTAACAATCTCAGATTCATAAACCCGACGAACTGCGTGTGGAACCACGGCCAAGAGTCTTTGTTCATCTCGGGTTTAAGCTGCCTACTGAAACATCAGACCGTTCCAGCAACACCCAAAAGGCGCTGTTTCTGTTTCTTGTGCATGGACTGCTGAATTCCTCTGACACTGAAATCAAAGGAACCAGTCTCCTTATCTGGGGTCATGTGGGGCAAGAAAATGCCATTCTCTTGCTGAGTGAGGCCAGATGTTGTCAGGTTAGCGTCAGGGGCCAGTTAGCAGGGACTGGACAGAAAAGGCATCCTCTGGAGTCACTTTTGTTGACATCATTGCTGTATCTGAAGTGAGTTTTCTAAACATCGGACTCGAATGAATCACCTGGTATTACTGAGCAACAGCTGTACGTGTCCTTCCGCCAGTGGGCAGGGGTACTCTTCATTCACCAATGACCACCCCCCAACTCAGCTGCCACAACAACTGCCCTAGGTCATTCTGGGAGCGAAAGGCCCAACACTGCAAAGCCTGGAGGAAACCAGGTGCAGGTGAGACCCAGGGTTTCACCGCTTCACCTCGCTGGCCTTTCCATCCTCGCTGTGGTCTGTGGTCTGGAGAGAGTGGCACTGTCCAACAGGGAGCTGATGCCAGTATATCTAGTGGCTGAACAGCAGCAATGAGGAAGAGAGGATAAAACACAGAAGAGCTCTGAGTAGTGGTGCAATGGTAACACTTAGATCTTCAGCCACGCGGCTCTGCAGACCGGGTTGCCAGGGGTCTTTATCAAAGACCACCAGTAACCTCTTCCCACCCGTAAATCCGTGGCTAAATGGTGGGGGGATCCTGCGAGCATTTCCAGTGATACCACATCACGCTGGTATTTCATGCTTAGTTAGAGACAGTTGAAACCCAGGCCTTTGTCACGTGAACTGTGATCAGAGTAGTTTCAGCTGTGTACTCATACCATTTATTTTGCTATATCTGATTTTGGGGTCTGATGTGGGATTTGATTCTGTTTTTCATTATAAGCCTCTTAGGGTATTAAGTTTTGAAAATGTGATAAACACACGCTTAACAACTTTATGCTAAGAGAAATCTTTCTAGAAAGGAGGGTGCTGAGTCTAGACTTATTAGCCTACGTAATTTGGAAAACAGTTCTCCCACCCAGTTTGAATCCAGGCAAGATGGCAGCGAATACTGGCCGAGAGAACCCCCGCCTAGGTCTCCCTGCCAAGCGACCCTAGCTTGAGAAAAAGCAAATGAGGTTAGGAATGACCTGTTCTTTTGCGGAACCAGGCTGGCTTCCTGGGCGCACCTTTTTATTTTGGAGATATTAAAGTACTAAAAGGTAGGTAGGATAAGAAATTTACCCTATTGGAGGTGATGCAATCGAACAAGAGAAAATGATCAGAGACATGAAAACTGGGGGAAGAAATACAACAATCTCTATTTGCAGGTGATAAAATATAGCTGTAGGACTCAGGGACTCAAAAGAATCAATGGGGGGAAAAAACCCTAATACAAACAGTAAGAAAATTCATAAAGGTACTAGGTTAAAAGTTACCACATAAAAACAATCTTCTGACAGACAAGGAGAAGCCGGTAGGAAAACACAAGGGAAGAAAAGTGCTTGCTCGCAATATCGACGGAAAGATGAAATAACCAGGAATACATTCAACAAGAGAGGGGCAAACCTTCCCTGAAGAAAACTTTCAAAGTACTCCTGAAAAAGAGAAAACACCTATTTGTGCGAACAGAAAGATCCCGCAGGTTCTTGGCTGGGGAGAGGATTAAGAAGTCCTTCGACCTCTCCAGGTTCTTGGGCTGGTCTAACAGTTGAATTGGCTTTAGACGGATTAACAGGAGAAAAACACATTTAGATTCCTATGGGTGGGAGTCCCCTGAAGCTGTAAGACCCATCGAGGCTCCTGTGTCACCCTGAGCGCAGGAATGGGGTGGGGCCGGGGCTTCTCACGGGGGCAGGGCCATCCCAAGGACGTAGGAGAGCAGACCTTTGGTTTGCCCTGCCCTGCAGGTAAGTCTTTCAGGTACAAAGTTATCTCCAGTAATAAACGGCTCTCTTTCTAGGCCAGGTCCCTGCATCTTTTAGTCAATATCTTTTAGGCAAATAAAGGGGAGGTCAAAGTTTTCCTGAGTCTGCCAGGTCTTGATTGCCTTCTGCTCACAATAACTCACATGCCAAAGGGGCACATTCTCGGGTGGCATATTCTGCTCCCCTTCAGACAGCACAACTAAATCAGTGCAATATGAACTCAACACAAGCTAAATTCAGTATGGTTCTAACAAATATGTGAGTACTTTTTTTTTGGAGAGTCAGACAAGTTGACTTTTTAGTTTTTATGGGAAAATAAAAGAAGCAAGGACAGTCAGGAAAACCCTGAAACAAAGGAGCAATGAAGGGTACGCGCTGTCCCAGGCAGCGACCTGCATCAGGAAAGCTCTATATTTTAGAGTGACTGACCAGCTGAAGCAGGCCAGAGTGCCTGCAGCTGTTTGGTATATAATAAAGTGGCCTGTCAAATTATCAGTAAAAATACGGATTTTTTTAAATAAAAGGAGTTGGAACAACTGGAAAGGCATCTGAAAGAATTAAAATTGGATCTACATTTCCTATACACCAGGACAAACCCTAAATGGATCAGCTGTAGTAAAAAACAAAACAAAACAAAAACAAAACCCAAACTCCAAAAAACCACATAACTAGTGGAAGAAAACGCTGGTGAACTGCACAATCGGGAGAAAGACTTCCTAACTATGATCCAAAAATCTATACGCCGTAAAGGAAAAATAATCAAATTAGACTGCAATAAAAAATGTATGCCAAAATCATCAGAAGCACTATCAGAAGACAGCTGAGAGGCTGGGTAAAAATATTTATGACTTGTGCTACGAAGACTAATCATGCTAATACATAAAGAGCAGGTAAGAACCAAGGAAAAGGGAGTTCCCGTCGTGGTGCAGTGGTTAAGGAATCCGACTAGGAACCATGAGGTTGCGGGTTCGGTCCCTGCCCTTGCTCCGTGGGTTAAGGACCCGGCATTGCCGTGACCTGTGGTGTAGGCTGCAGACGCGGCTCGGATCCCGCGTTGCCGTGGCTGTGGTGTAGGCTGGCGGCTACAGCTCTGATTCGACCCCTAGCCTGGGAAACCCCATATGCCGTGGGAGCCGCCCTAGAAAAAACAAACAAAAAGAACCAAGGAGAAGGGAGTTCCCATTGTGGCGCAGCCTAAATGAATCCGACTAACATGCAAGGATGTGGGTTCTACCCGTGGCCTCGCTCAGCTGGTGGGGGATCCGGCGGCGTGGCCAGGAGCTGTGGCGTAGGTCGCATACGTGGCTCAGACCCAGTGTTGCTGTGGCTGTGATGCCGGCCGACAGCTGTAGCTCCAATTCCACCCCTAGCCTGCGAACCTACATATGCCGCAGGTGCGGTCCTAAAAAGCAAAAACAAACAAACTAATTTTAAAAATGAACAAAGTCATGAACAGTTCACGGGGGTGGGGGGGTGGGGGTGTAAAACAGAGGTAATGGCTTATGTATTTTTCAACCTCACTTATGATAAAGTAAATGTTAATTCCCTGAGACAGTATTTCTCACCTATCAGATGGGTAAAAATCCAAAGGTTTCCAGGCATCACTGCCGGCAAGGGTATGAAGAAGCTCTTGGACATAGCTGGTGAGAGGACAAAATGACAATCCCGAAGGAGAGGAATTTGACAACTAACAAAAATATATCTGTAGTATTCCTAGCAATTCCATTTCTAGGAGGATAAGGCATTCGCTCCATCCGCGCCCGTAGTGGCCCCAAGGAGGCGACACCGCACTGGGGACGGAAAGGACACAGTGGCGCACCTGTCGCCAACTCCACTCGGCCCTGCCCGGCCAGGGCCGGCCCGCCCCGCCCCCTCGGCCGCCCAGCCCCGCCCCCTCGGCCCCGCCCCGGCCCCGCCCCTGCCGGCCGCGGTATTTGAGGCCCCGGACGCCGCGATCGCCTCACCGCCGCCCCGCCCGCTCCGGTCGCGCTCGGGTACGTGTGTGGGTCGTCCGGCCGCGAGGTCGCGCCTGCGGGCGGGGCGGGGCGGGGAGGCGGGCCGAGCGGCCTGGCGGGGGCGCGCGTCCCGCTGGGGTTCCCTTTCGTATCGGCGGCGGGGTGAGTGTTGCGGCCGCCGCCGCCGCCGCCCGGGGCGCCAGGACCCTCGGACCTGCCCGCGACGCACGGGGGCGGCGCCCAGCCTCCCGGGACGCTGGTCCGGCCCCGCGCGCACAGGTGACCCCGGCCGGCCGCGGCCCCGGGAGAGCCCGCGGGCGCGTCGCAGGGCGCCGGGCGTTGGGAGCCGGGTGGGTTGGGCTGGAAGCGGGAGAGAAGCCGCCGGTCGGTGTCCCGGCGGACCTCGCTGCCCAGCGGTCTCCTGCCCTGCGGTGTGGCCTGCGTTCGGGAGCGTCCGTGGCCACTCAGGCCTGCAGAGAAAATCGTGAGGACCATTTCAGATCCTGTTAAGTCTGTTTTTTAGTTAAACTCGCCGCAGGCAAAAGATGACAAGACTTGATGTCTTTAGGGCTGAGAACGTGGGGGAAATTTTAATCATACTTGGGGTTTGCGTGCTAGATGAATTTGGCACTTACCTCCCCCCCCATAAAGTTTCGTTGGGGGGGGGAAGTATGGAAAATGAGTCCCCAGCTGCTGGGGAAGCTGGGTCAGTGCTGGCTCCTTTGCTTCTCTCCCCAGCTGTGCTTTGGGACACCTGCGAGCAGGGGGCCTGTGAAGGGTAACCTTTGGATTAGCGTCCTGCGGCCTGGGTTGCTGTGTGTTGGGGGGGCAGCCTGATGAGCAGGAAGGGCCGCGGTTCTCAGTTTCTGGGCGTGTCCCACTGTTCCCAACTCCCAAGTAATCTCACCCTGGGCTTCATGCCACCACAGAGAAAGGTCACAGTTTTAGTCAACTTGGACATGTAAACCAAGTATTTAAGATTATACGAGGAGTTCCTGTCATGGCTCAGTGGTTAAGGAACCCGACTAGGAGCCATGAGGACGTGGGTTCGATCCCTGGCACCTCGCTCAGTGGGTTAAGGATCCGGCATTGCTGTGGCTGTGGTGTAGGCCAGCAGCTACAGCTCTGATTCGACCCCTAGCCTGGGAAATCTCCATATGCCACAGGTGTGGCCCTATAAAGAAAAAAAAAAAAAAAAGTTATATGAGACCAATTCCAATCTAAGACATATTCTTACTTTCCTCTTTTTGCTGCCACTTCCAGCCAGTAACAGTGAAATCAGAGTGAACAGAATCTGTTTATGCCAAGGGCACCTCCATCATACCAACTGCCTGTGCTCAGACCCCAGGGAGGGCCGCGTGCCTTACATTTCCAAGCTTTCTGGACCCGAGATGGGGCTTGGACATCAGCATAATGAAGATAATACACAGTTCTCCCCGCCATTTATTGACTTACCCACTGCATGTGCCAGGCATCAGTTTATCTCAGCTTCACAGTAAACCTAAAGTAGAAGGAACCCCCGTTTGCATATTAGATACACACACACACAGCCCCTGAAACTAGGCAGGGACAAAGCAGGAGCCCACGTCTCCAGTAAACCAATCTTTAATAGTTAAATCCTGTAGGAAGTTAAAGCATCCTTAATCTAATAAAGCAAGAAGCAGCACAATAGTGACACCTTAAAGACTTGTGACTCAATCAGTTGGATAAAATCACTTATGAACATGAGCTGCTGAAAGCTACTGGTGGAGCTACAGGGAAAAAATGGTGCCAAAGACTGACCGTTAGACTTGCTTTGTGTGTGAACACACAGGTGTATGACATGGTTCATCAGTGAAACCGTAACACCGGTTTTTACGTTCATCATTAAATACTGACATTTTTAAAAAGTCGTCTGTATGGATAGTAGATAATTTAAAAATTTACAATGAATTTTACGCATGCGCGCGCGTGTGTGTGAAGGACACTTGGGGCTGCCTTATTTACGGAAGTTGAAAAGGTGGGGGCTGGGATAGCCGCCAATGGGCTTGCAGTGTGATCCTGGAAATGCATCCTTTTTTTTTTTTTTTTGTCTTTTTGCCATTTCTTGGGCCGCTCCCACAGCATATGGAGGTTCCCAGGCTAGGGGTCGAATCGGAGCTGTAGCCACTGGCTTACGCCAGAACCACAGCAACGCAGGATCCGAGCCGAGTCTGCAACCTACACTACAGCACATGGCAATGCCGGATCGTTAACCCACTGGGCAAGGGCAGGGACCGATCCCGCAACCTCATGGTTCCTAGTCAGATTCGTTAACCACTGCGCCACGACGGGAACTCCAAAAATGCATCCTTATTACTGGTGTGAGCACTGAATGCAGAAGAGAGATCCCGCAATATAAAAGTCTCGCTAGAGCGTGTATCATTTTCTTTGCTATCTGGAATATCTTAGCAGTAAACTGTTTAAATTTGGTCCTATTTTTCTTTCTTTTTAGAATTAAGATCTCTAATCTTTTTATGACTGGTTATTAAGGATTTATATATTACTGCAAAGTGATAATGGAAGCCTGCTTATGATTATGTGATAGTGGCACATTATCTTCAGATTCATATTTCAGGACAAACAAGAAGGATTTTCATACTGATAGTCAATATGTGGACATTCGTTTCAAAAGTAACAGAGAAAAAAAAAAGTAACAGAGAAACTGGGTAATAGGCAAAGAAATGGCTTTTCAATATGAAGATATTGTTTTACTCTCCTCACAAAAATAGTCTGTAGATTCGTGACCATGTGTCTCGCTTCTTCCCTCATAAAACCCTGCTAAAGTCACAGTAATGCTGTAAGACATTAAAAACACAAGGACAGAGAAACAGGAGCGGAGACGAAGAGTGGACACGAGCCGTCAGAGGACTTTGGAGGAGGGACGTGAGGGGCTGGGTGCCTGTGGAGGGCAAACAGCCCAGGAGGCTGGGCAGTGAAGTGCGGGGCTGCAGAACGGGACGTGGGTAGGAAGCATGTCCCCAGATTGACTGGACCCGCACAGGCCATCCCGACCCTCAGCAGAAAACCACGCTCGCTGCCTAACCCCAACATCCAGTGGGAGGTGAGGTCTCACTCCTGCAGGATCTGGTGCCCAAACTCAGGGACCCCAGGCACAGGGCTGAAACAAGGGGATTCTGGATCTGGCGGGAACCCCGGAGCCGCTAGCTTTCTTGCAGCCAGACTCCTCTCTTTGCTGGTTCCTCCCTTGATCACCCCTTGGTCACACGTCGTCCCCATGTAGACAGTTCCTAACACTAATATGACTGCTGTCCCAGGATCCTCAGGCATTTGTGGAAAAAGCCTGTTGTAGGAAGGAGATCCAAATAAAATAAAGCAAACAGCAACCACAATAACAATACCTACAGCAAAAGACCCAGGCACAGAGAGACAGTGCAGGGAGCAGAAGTCCACGTAGTAGACTGTGGCTGACCTTCTCCAAGGGGCTGGAGCGGAAGATCGTAAGGAAGGACCAGGAGAACACGGAGCTTTGCAAATTAAAGAGGTAATGGCTGAGACTGGAAAAACCAGTAGAAAGACTGGAAGAGAGTGAGAAGTGTCTTCCAGAAAATGCAACAAGACACCATCATGATGGAAAATGCAAGAGAAGGAAAAAGATGAGAGCAGAGCTCTCTACCCTGCAGAGAGCAGCGTGCGCATCCCAAAGTGCCCTCTAGAAGCCGCTTCTGTGTGCGCCACGCGTGCGAACAGGAGGTATGCAAAGAGAGGTCAGTCTGGAGGGAACTAACAAGGGCCTTAAAAATTCCCAGAGAATTTGCTAGACTAAAAGGGCCCACCAAGTACACAGCAAAATGAATAAATGGGGCCCATCTGAAAGCAGACACATCACTGTGATATTCAGAACAGAAGGATCAGATTTCAGACGCTTCCAAAGAGCAGCGGGAGGGAGGAGGGATGAGGCTGGGCTCAGAATGTTTTCAGACTTGCAGCAGCAGAGCCAAAGGCTGGGAAGCAATGCAGTGGAACCTTAAAAAGTTCAGGGATGAAATTCCAGATGCTACCAAACTGTCCATCGTATGGAATAGCAGAATAAAGACATTTTCAGACATGCAAGAAGTCAAAACATGTACATTCTTAGAAAGCTATGGGACCATTTGCTTCATCACAGCAAAGGAGTCAGTCATGAAGCAGGAAGGCCCTGGGGCCCAGCACCAAGGATGTTATCGGCAAAGGGACGTCGGGGGACAGCAGTGCTGTGGGCCGAAGAGCAGTGGGTCCCAGATGGCGTCGTGTGGCTGGACAGTGTGGCTGAGAAACAGTGGGGTGGACACACACGTGTAATGACAGAGGATGGGACAACTGAGCCCAGGTGGCAGCTCTACTGGAGGAGCTGGGGGACGAAAAGTCACGTGGCATCCCCTTCACAGCAGGGTGTGCGAGGGACCTGGAAGGAAGTCTCTCTTCAGCTTTGCCACAATAGCGGCAAGACTCACAGGCCCGAGGATACAGTTGAGTGCTTTACAGATCTTTTCCCTTAAAAGAAACTGAGAGAGGGGCTGACATTTGCTATCTCTGTACTGGAAGAAAATTCAAAGTCGACGTAAGAGCTGTTGCTGCTCTAGCGGGAGGACGCTGGCGACGGACGTCTTAAGACAGGGGTCCTCTCGTGGCACAGCAGGGTAAGCGTCCGGCATTGTCACGGCAGCGCCTTGGGTCTCTGCTGTGGCACGGTTTTGATCCCTAGCCAGGGAATTTCCACATGCTGCGGGTGCGGCCAAAAAAAAATAAATAAATAAATAAAAAATAAAAAGCAATACAAATACCTCAAGATAAAGTAACCACTTCAGAGAGAACCCACTAGCCCAGCTGTGACCAAGAAGAAAACATCAGCTCACTGAAATACATTTGTAAAAAGTCATGAGTCCATTCATAAGTTCAAGTGAGGCGAACAAGATAAGCTTTAAAAAGGCACCAGAGAATTTCAGTTGTGTTTCAGGAAATATGGCCCTGATGCCCCATCTCAGATAGCTGTGTAGAAAGTGATTATTCATGTTCTGAGGCTAGGAAACAAGGTAGTTACATAAACCAAGCTAAAGGCCTAAAAATTAGACTAAATGATCAATAGCCAAGTTATATGGTTAAACTCTGGGTTATGCAACCCAGATGGAGGAAAACTAAAATACTCATTTTAAGGAAAGACACTAGTTTCAAGAAACTAAAATTTGGTGTTTGGCTGAGGCCTTGTAAAATCCCAGCAAAGGGGAAAGCTCAGTCGTCCCCACCTCCTTGGCTGTGCCTGCCGGTCAGAGAGGCAGCTGGGATGGCCTGATGGCCAGGAAGTAGACAGCCTGTGTGGGGAGGGGGTGGTCCCTTAAAATTATTTTAGCCGCAGAGAACCTGTAAAATAAACATGACCATCACCTTAGGAAAGGTATGAAAAGACAGGACAAAGGTAACAGGCCTGTGGTATTGATACCTTTGTGCTGGACCCACTTGCAGGTGTAGGAGCAAGTTTCGTAACCACTGTACTGTTTTGTGCACTTTTAAACAGGCATGAAAATCTTAGGTGATGCTAGCTTCCCAGACTTGTGAGTCCTTTTCCCTTTTTTGCTTTTTTTAGGGCTGCACCAACGGCATACGGAAGTTCCCAGGCTAGGGGTCAAATCAGAGCTACAGCTGCCGGCCTACACCACAGCCACAGCAATGTGGGATCCAAGACTCAACCTACACCACAGCTCACGGCAACATCAGATCCTAAACTCACTTAGCAAGGCCAGGGATCAAACCTGCATCCTCATGGATACTAGATGGGTTTGTTACCAATAAGCCACGATAGGAACTCCTAGACTTCTAAGTTTGGATTTATTAGGTGTATAGGAGTTTAAATGTTTACTAAGTTTTGGTTGTGAAATTTTTTTTTTTTATTTTTAAACATTACTTAATGAATTTTATTACATTTATAGGTATACAGCAATCATCTGAAATTTCTAAGTTTGTTTTAGAACGTGTTTAAAGCTTAATCTGATATATTAAAATATGTAACCAATGCATAAATATTTAAGAAAAAAGAATTATTTTATTTTATTTTGGCTGCACCTGCTGTATATGCAAGTTCCCGTCCAAGGGACTGGATTTGAGCTGCAGCTTCGACCTACCCCACGGCTAGGGCAATGCCAGATCCTTAACCCGCTGCACCATACCTGGAACTTGAGAAAAAAGAATTTGCTATGAAGAAGTGTGCTTTGTTTGAGAAAAAAATTCTATTTTTTACCAGACTGACAAATAACTAATTGACTATTGACTGGAGTATTTTAGTAGGGAATGTAGTTCTGTCTGTGAAATGAAAATCTTTGCGCCTACCAGCAGGGGGAGACACTGTGGAAGAGGGAGCCGGTAGATTATAACTTGTATCTGAGCATCTGAAAGTTACTGGAAGGATTTGACTGATGTATAGAACATTTGAGGAAAAGCTGCCAGAGATACGCAGAAAATGAAGAGTGAAGGCGGGAGGGCAAGCAGAGAAAATGGAAGGACAGGCAGTGCTGAGGGAGGAAAGGCAGTGAATTCCCAGCACACTACCTGGCTCAGCACTGATCGCTGCTTGATCCCGAGCACACAGGGGGCGGGGGGTGGGGGGGTGGATGGGGGGAAGAGGCCCTGTGGTCATTCGAGGTGTCTCAGCAATATCTGACTTTCAACTAGGTGTTTGCATATTAATTTCATAAAGAGAAATGAACCATTCCCCCTAAAAATAAACACAGGCATGTTGTAAAAAGAATGTGAAAATACAGAAAAATATTAAAAAAAAAAATTCCCCACGATCCAGAAACATCTGGTTACAGCATTTCCTTCCATTCTGTCTATAAATTATGATCACGTGCTTTTCTTCCTAATTTACATATACAAGATTTTAAACTGTATTTATAGCTTTATGTTTTTTCACTTAATTTTATATATTCCTGACACATTAAGATGATATTTAAAAAAAACTGTTACCTCCATTAATATCCAGTCATGAACGTGGTTCTTGTTGGGCATTTTATTTTTGTCAAAATTCATTACAAATGACAGATGTATTCCAGATTTATTCTTCCCGTTTCAGAAGAATTTCAAAACAACAAAATAATTTTTTGTGTGCATTTTTAGGGCCACACCCACAGCATATGGAGATTCCCAGGCTAGGGGTCGAATCGGAGCTGTAACCCCCAGCCTACTCCACAGCCACAGCAACGCCAGATCTGAGCTGCGTCTGTGACCTACACCACAGCTCGCGGCAATGCTGGATCCTTAACCCACTAAGTGAGGCCCCGGGATTGAACCTGCGTCCTCATAGATGCTAGTCAGATTCCTTTCCAATGAGTCACGATGGGAACTCCAAATGACAAAATAATTTTATACACCATACAGTTCAGGGTAGGGCTGGGCTCAGGGGACATTTCGTTTCTCACCGGGTGGGCAGAACCCTCTGTCTCCAAACATGTTTTGAGCTACTTGACTTTTAGCCGTGAGTCCTGGTCCCAGTCTTGAAACCTCGGGAGGTTAATTAAGTTCACCATCCAATATGGGCTGGAGTCTGCTCAGCCATAGGGAGGAGGTTCTAGTTCAGACATAAGGAGAGGGACTTCCCAGAAAGTATCGATAAAGCCTCTGAAACAGAAATCAGAAGAGACGAGGGCATTTCCCTGTGCTCACCCATGGGTCTCCACTCAGTACAACAACGGCTGCCTTAGGGCAGCAGAAGCAGGTAAGTGGTGGAGGACCTTTCTTCTAGAAGCTTCAAGAACCCAAAGACAGGGTCCAATATGATCTTCCACTGGAGTGAAGAGATCCCTGGATGCCAGGGATCTCAGCACCCTTGATTAATGAGGTGGCCCAGCCAATAGTTCAAGCTTCTAGAAGGCAGGGTCAGGTTGTTTTGCAAGGACAGGCCTTGACGAGGAAGGACAGACCCGCACGATCACACCGGAGTTGGCCAGGTAGACTTGACACTGCTCAGACAAGGACAGGTTCCGGACCCAGTGTTCACGAGACACAAAGCAGACGCCCTTCCTGCAGCTGGAGAACACGCGGCTGACCTCAGAGGAGGCACTTTCTCCACTGCTGGCTGGAAAGCTATGGAAGAGACATGATCCAGGGTGGAGCAGCTGGCATCTAGAAGTTGGCCGATTAGATGATACAGATCACCAGCGCCTTGTTGGCCGTTCCACCACTGAGGACCATAAGCCTCCAACTTGCCACTATCCAGGAGTTCTGGCCACAGACCCTTCGTCTTTGTGACACCACCCGGGTGCAGACAGGAAGCACATCTGCAGGTGGACCCTCGGCAGGACCTCAGGTTTCGCTCCACAGCCCGGGCTTCCCAACCGTGCGCCACGGGTTCAGGGAGCACTCCTCTCGGTTACTACTCAGCAGGTGTCGTCCTTTGGGTCTGCAAATGCAGAAGCGGCCCAGGACAGAGGGCTTGGTGTCGCTGGCAGGCAGCAGGCAGGTCTGGAGGATGGGCCACAGGGCATGGTGGTCCTGGGCCAGGATGATCAGCCACAGGGCCTGGCAGTCCACCAGGGCGTGCCAGCACCAGCACACCTGGCGGCAATGTCGGATTAGCGTGCGTGGGGCACATGGCTCAGCAGCATCAGGAGCAGCTCCGATGGCAACTGGTTCAGGCGCCGAGCCTCCTCCACTTCCAGCTCTGGCACAGGGACACCAACAGGCTAGGCCAGGGAGGCCAAGTGGTCCATGGTCTCACAAGGTCCAGTTGCCACCCTCACCACCATGGGCACCAGTGCACAGGCAGCCAATCCCTCCGTGGCCTCACTGACTGCCCCCCACCCACTGATGTCCCCTCCCCCACTAGTCCTACCTAGCATCTCCCTTGTTGGCATTTTAAGGGCTTTTAAAAAAAATTTTTTTTAATTGAAGTGTCGTTGATTTACAGCATTGTGTTAGTTTCTGGTGTGTGGCAAAAGTGACTCCAGTTATATAACTTTTCGTATTCTTTGCCTTTATGGTTTATCACAGGATATTGAATCTAGTTCCGTGTGCTGCGCAGTAGAGATCTTTGTTGGTTACCTATTTTACATATAGCACTTTGTTTTTTGTTTTTGCTCTTTAGGGCCACACCCACAGCATATGAAGTTCCCAGGCTAGGGGTTGAATCGGAGCCGTAGCCACTGGCCTACACCACAGCCACAGCCACGCGGGGTCTGAGCCACGTCTGTGACCTACACCACAGCTCACAGCAACACTGGATCCTTACCCACTGAGTGAGGCCAGGGATCGAACCCGCATCCTCAGGGATCCTAGTTGGGTTCTCTGCTGCCGAGCCATGATGGAACTCCATTTTTGAACTTTTAAAGTTCATGTTTTTAAAAAGAGTGTCTTTAATTTGCTCTTTTTTTGGTGGGAGGTGGGGAGCTGTGATTGAGAGGGTGAGTCCAGAGCCACACACCCGGTTTCCAGTGCTCGTTTTGCTAGTTGTAGCCCTGCACGTATTTCCACTGGGGTCTTTTTTTCTTTAACATCAACTCTTTTTGGAACCTGTTTTACTCCATTCTCTTCTCGGTTTTAATTAAGAGTATTTCATTGATTCTGGCTGCTGTGCAGGTAGGCCATCTCGTGGTTTGCTAATTATGCTTATTTTGTGTTATTCCTGATAAACTTTCATCCTGACTACGTTTCTTGAGTTGTATCTGCCACGGCCTGAACTATCGGGGCAGTTCACACCAGGGCCAGGGCTCCTCGCCCCGTTCCTATTTGGGGAACACAATTACTGCCTCTAATGCTCTATTGTCAGTGACGCAGATGAGGAAGCATGGGAGGTATCGTTTCCAATTTGACTTGGAGACCCAAGAGTGGGCTGTTCAGTCATGTCACGATTAACATATTTTCTGTCATAAGATGACCCTGACGGGCTCAGATAAACCTCCGGAGCATCGCGATTTACTGCTTCCCTTTGGTTCAGTGACTTTGTAGGCGTGGATGTGATTTTACCTTCAATGGTTGTCAGCAGTCGTCGTCAACTGAGAAAAGGCCGTATTACTGGCCTTTGAAGACAGGCGAATGTTTGCTTTTTTCTGCATTAATATGAAGAGTTTTGGGATATTAAATAGGAAGAGGATGTGGCGGAGGAAGATGTTTTTTCTCTTCTGGGTTCTTTCCGGCAAGTCTAGTGTTACATGACGTAAGACAGGTAATAGAAGAAAAACAATCACATGGCAATTTCATACGCATGGGAGGCTCAAAGAAGTGACAGCAGACAGTTTTATGCCTTTTAGACAAAGAAAAAACTGTTTGTGAAGATTTGACAACACAACAGGGTTCTTGCTTGGGGCAGCAAGTTAATGAAAAAGCAACAGGGTCTGTGCGTACAGCCTTTTTGGCCTTGAATTTCCCATCTCTAGCCCTCAAGAGTGGCTCTCTGCCTCCTGGGACAGGCGGTATCTTCATGTGGAGATCTCTGTTCCACTTTCAGGGCACAGGAGAGAGTCAGTGTCCCTCTTGCACCAGCTGTTTCTCACGAACTCTAATTCACAGTACTCAGTGTGCTGAAGTGCTGTATTTGGGGACGGCCACCCTGAACCCCCCAGGAGCACGATGAGCTGGTACCTCCCCTTCCTTGGCCGGGGAGCAAGTCAAGCAGCCGACTCAGAGTGCCAGCACTGGGGCTGGGGTCCCGGTCTCCCTCCTGTCTTGAGCCTTTTCTGCTGGGTCTCCTGCTGTTCTTCCCACTTGAGAATTTGAGAGGAACTGTTCTTTTCAGCTTCAGTTCCCTTGACACAAACACGCAGAAGGGCACTGGATTCTCCGACAGGTACTGTGGGCTGGCTGAGCTTGTGCTTTCCTCGTAGCAGAAGAGGCGGACGTGCCTTTTGAGGTCAGTGACAGAAAGGTCAGGAGCAGAAGCACATCTGTTGGATGTGACCGGAGACAGTGCTTTCTTAAGAAGTGGCCTCTCTTAGGCTGGCGTTTCCATCTGAATTAACACTCCAGCCTTTGAGGGGAATGGAGTTTGGGATCAGGGTGGGGCTGGGGGGGGTGCGGGACCTCTCAGCTGGTGGTGACCTTGCAGCAAACACACACACCTGGTCCTATACCCTGGCCTTCCTTGGGTTCACAGAGCGCCTTGGGGCAGCAGCCTTGCCAGGGGACTGGCCATCTTGGTGCCACTGTCACCAGCATCACTGTTCAATTTTGTCCACTTAATATTAGGAACCCACAAAATAATTCTGAGGGCTCCCAAAAGAAATCAAGTTTTGTGCGTGCACCTCTTTGCCCACCTAACCAAAGTGTCACTGGTAACTTAACAGCAGGGTGGGATGCGGTCGTCACGGAGCCTAAACGGATGTGTCACTGATTTTAAATCCATTGTTTCAGACTTGCCGTCATGGATGCTCTGTCGGAGGCAAATGGCACTTTTGCCTTAACCCTTCTGAAAAAGCTGGGTGAAGACAACTCCAAAAATGTGTTTTTCTCACCCATGAGCCTCTCCTCCACGCTGGCCATGGTCTTTATGGGGGCAGCAGGCAACACCGCAACTCAGATGTCCCAGGTGAGTGCCTGAAGCCATTTCTGGACAACAGTTCATGCTAATAATTAGTCAGCTGAGCTGGTTCTCCATGTGTCAGACCCCAAAGGCCTTGCTCTTGACAGGTAACTCCTTCTCTGCTGCCCTGTCCCCTGGGCCTCCCGCATGGTGTCTCTGTGGCAGGGTGGCCTGGGCTTCCTGACAACTCAGTGCCTGGTTTCCAGGAGGATAAGCCTGAATGGCCAAGTGCTTGTCCAGCCACTGCCCTATCACCCCAGCTAAGGCCCGCCTGGCTAAGGCCCAAGCCCGGAGTCGGCCCAAGAAAGGCTGTGTGGGGCACCAAAGTCCAGCTCACTGGGCCACGATGGCGGCCACAGTCTGCTCTGTGGCCTCTAAGGAGTCACAGCCCCCACCCCCACCCCAAGGCAGCCCACTTATTTCCATCCTCCTCGCCCCAGGCCCCAGGGTCTCATCCGGGTTGTGGGCCGAGGTCTGACTCCGGGGCGATCGAGGCCCCTTGGTGCAGAGCTGTGTGGACTAAAAGGCAGACTGTCTCCTGCCACACCCCCAGCACTCAATGGAGAGCAAGGGAGGGATCTCCCAGTGGGCTGGGGGCGTTGTGGTGTGCTCCAGCGGGCAGAGTCCAGGACCCAGGGGCCTGAACAGCGGCGGTTTACTTCCTCCCAGTTCTGGAGGCCAGACGTCCAAACGCAAGGTTGCTGCTTCTAAGCCCTGTGGGTTTTCTATGCATCAATTTAAAAATTCTCCATCACTGCTCGGGAACTTGTGCACAAGCTTGTGAAGCAGGGCTCTGCTGGGGTGGGGACAGTGTCCTGCAGGTGCTCAGAGGCCCCTGTGCCCAGCCCTGAGGCCCTCTGGGCGGTCTTACTCTCTAAGGTTTACCAAAGCGGATCCTGATCCTGCCCTTGGGTCTGGCCTTTGCCCTGAGGCCGTCCCTTACTTTCAGGATTTTCCACCAGCCGGAGAGGCTGGGAGTGAGAGCATTTGCACGGTCTTCCCAGTAAGTCCTAGACGGGAAGTATTTCCTTCAAATTCTGCCTGAAAGTGGAACAGTTCCCGCTTTCACGCATCTTTCCCACCCTCTCCTCTCTGCCAGGCGGCTGCAGACGCCACATTCTGTCTGGGCATCTCCTTAGGCAGATGCCCAATTCCTGGGGAAGCGAGCCAGCCGTCCTGCCTCTGCAGGCGCAGTCCCTCCCACTCTCCTGCCACACGCTCCCTTCTTCGCGATTCTGCACCGACCTCCTGGCCCCACTCAGTCTGCTCACTCCCTGTCCTGCCAGCCTTGGCCACTGTTGGGCCCAAAGCCACTGCCTAGGCTTTAGCTTTGGGTCGTGGCAGGAATACCCTTGGATGGCTGCCTGGGCCTTCTGTGGCTGGAAATGACCATGATAATTTCTCAGAGGCTGGGGCCTGGCCCAATGGTGCCCGCTGGGCTCACTCTGGATCCAGGAAGGGCCTTGGTGCTGCCTGTTGGCAGAGGCCTCCTTCCTCCCACAAGGAGCCGCCACAGCCCTGGAGCCTTGGATTTCCTCATAGCATGAGGACAGGGACAAAACGGCGCACGTACACTAACTACCAGGCCTTTTCAGGCCTAGGTCTCGAGCATTCCACTGGTCAGAGGACATCCCAGGGCCAGCTCCGACCCAAGGATGTGGCCTGGGCTTGCAGAGACAGGAGGCCTGGTGGGCAGCTTTGTCTGTCAACAGACCACAAGGAATGGGCACATGGAGCTGGCTTTGTGAGGGGCATTTCTGCTCCTGCCAGCACAGCTCCAACTCCCTGTGGGAGGGAGGCTGGGTGCTTCTGAGGGCTTTGTCTTTAGTTGGGTGACTCTTCCAAGCTGCAGTGAGGCTCTGAGGCTGAGCTTAGGGTTGTATCTGTTTCCCGTACCCGAGGCATACCGAGCTTGTGCATTTTTCTCTCTTTTTGATTTCAGGCACTTTCTCTAAGCAAAAGCAGCAGCAAAGGTGGAGATGTCCACCAGGGTTTCCAGAACCTTCTCACCGAAGTCAACAGGACTGGCACACAGTACTTGCTCAGAACCGCCAACAGGCTCTTCGGAGAGAAGTCTTACGGTTTCCTCCCAGTGAGTCTGTCACACTTGCTGTTTTTACCGAGAAGGTGGCGGAAAGTGGCGGGAGGCGGGGAGTGGAGACCACGTGGGGGAGTGAAAGGCTTGTGGGCTGAGACTCACTCGGGTGACACAGGATCTCATTTGCTGACCTCATGCACTTCCTGGAACTGTTTCAATTCCATCCCCTGTAAACAGAGCCTATAATAACACTGGCCAGATATTTGCGAAGCTTAAATGAGATAATTATAAAAGAACTAAAACGGAGTGGAGTACAACTCAAGACGAGTTGGCCAAAACAAAGAAGTGATCAAAATGAGAATTTCTGATCATTGCTTTTCACATCTTGGTAGTTTCTGTGCATTGTGAGGCTTGTTCAGTTTTTCATGTGTGTAAATATTTTGGTTGTTTTTTCCAGTGCAAAATTTTAAGAAACTTTCGTCTAATTATACTGGTTCTACTTGTTTATAATGCTTTCATGATTCTTTTATTTTTCAAAAACTACTCAAGTAATCTCTGCATATATTCCTGTTCTATAAAGATGCAAATAAAGCAGACAAAGCAAGAGGCCTCCCGAACGCTCTTCCACACCCCTTCACGCCCCTCCCCTCCCCAGAAGAGCTTTTATAGATGTGATATTTGCCCCGTGTCTGTACAGAAACGAGTTCTCAGATTCCCCTACAGATTTCAACCTACTGTACAGTTTTGTTGTTGTTGTTGTTGTTGTTGTTGCTATTTCTTGGGCCACTCCCGCGGTATATGGAGGTTCCCAGGCTAGGGGTTGAATCGGAGCTGTAGCCACCGGCCTACGCCAGAGCCACAGCAACGCGGGATCCGAGCCACGTCTGCAACCTACACCACAGCTCACGGCAACGCTGGATCGTTAACCTACTGAGCAAGGGCAGGGACCGAACCCGCAACCTCATAGTTCCTAGTCGGATTCGTTAACCACTGCGCCACGACGGGAACTCCAAACATTATACTTTTTTTTTTTTAATTTAATTTTTTTTTTTAATTTTTTTTTTTTTGTCTTTTTGCCTTTTGAGGGCTGCTCCTGCAGCATATGGAGGTTCCCAGGCTAGGGGTCTAATCAGAGCTGTAGCCACTGGCCTATGCAGAGCCACAGCAACTCAGGATCTGAGCCACTTCTGCGACCAACACCACAGCTCACGGCAACGCTGGATCCTTAACCCACTGAGCAAGGCCAAGGGATCGAACCCGCAACCTCATGGTTCCTAGTCGGATTTTTTAACCACTGAGCCACAACAGGAACTCCCACACACAGTTTTGTAATGTGCTTTTCATCCCGACACCAGGTGGTAAATTCTTTGCATCTCAGGACATGAGTGCCTCACCCTTTTTAATTGCAGCTGGAATCTTGGCTGTGGGTGACCGTGATGGGCATTTAGGTGGGCCATGCAGACAGGGAATGGCATGTGCAAGATTTTGTCCCATTGTCTGTATGCTACTCCAGCTGGATCTGTTGCGGGGTGGGGTGGGGGGGCTTTAAAGCTGAGAACGCTGCCCAGTGCCTGCCCTTTACAATGTCGCAGGGCGTGTAGCAGAGCACATTTCCACCCTGAGGTCACCACAGCACCTAGTTACTCCTTAGAAGTCTGATTATTCATGAGATTGAACAACTTTTCTTGTGTTTACTGAACTTTTATATCTTTTCTGAGAATTGCCTATTTATATGTCCTTTTTACACAATTTTTCTTCTGGGCTTTATGTCTTTTTTTAAAAAATTTATAAGTTCTTTATATTTTGGGGATATCAACCTTATTCAGTTGTGTTTTTTTTTCACTATTTTCACATTTGTTTCAGATTCTAAATTAACTGTTTTAAAATAAATGGTATAAAGTGAATGTAGTCAAGATGAGGTCAAATACTGGTAAGATTTGCATACCACAGTGATTATTTTTAAGAATGTGGTTTACTTATTTTTATCAGTCTCAGCTACATCGTAGGTTATTGTCTTTTTTTTTTTTGTCTTTTTGCCATTTCTTGGGCCGCTCCTGCAGCACATGGAAGTTCCCAGGCTAGGGGTTGAATCGGAGCTGTAGCCACCGGCCTACGCCAGAGCCACAGCAACGCCGGATCCGAGCCGCGTCTGCAACCTACACCACAGCTCACGGCAATACCGGATCGTTAACCCACTGAGCAAGGGCAGGGACCGAACCCGCAACCTCATGGTTCCTAGTTGGATTCGTTAACCACTGCGCCATGACGGGAACTCCGGTTATTGTCATTTTTTAAAAAGCCTTTGATATAAAGAAAAACAAAACTTCCAATACACACAAAGAATTGGCTAATTTTCCTTAGTTTCTTTTTTGTGGGTCTTTTAAGAAAAGCATTGATATTTAAAATGTTATTTTGATACTGGAATATAAAGAGATCAGAAATATTTGCCAGTTATTTCATGGTGATTTAGTTTTCCACAAATCCAGTGCCAATCACAATGTATAATGATATTCCTTTGGTTTAGGAATATCATTAGTCATCACTTATTAAATAGTAACTTAAATGGCAGTTGCTTAAAAATGTTTAGAAGTTGTACAAATCACCCATCAATATATGGGTGATCAGTTTGCTTCTAGTCTATTTTCTTAGATTGAGAGACCTAAGGTTTTTTCAAAAGCACCAGTCAACAAGCATAGCAGTGAGGTTGGCAAAGCATGAATCACGTGAGGGTTGCATGAAATGATGTACCTGGACCACCTGGAACAGCATCCCCAACCTGTGGAGAATTCATTCAGTAATGTCACGCCAGCTGGTACTGATGATAATAGCTCTCCTTGGCCTTAAAGTACCCTCGGAGGGGTAGCTACTGCTGTGTCCTCACAGGAGAACAAGGAAGCTCAGAGAGACCAAGTGACATTTCCAAGGTCACACAGCTAAGAAGCCACAGGATTTGTGCTCACAGCTGTTGTGCCACATTGCTTCTCTTCTGCTGCACTGAAGGAGAACTGGGAAACCCTGTAGTTTTAGAACAGTCCTGAAAAGGGGATTAAACATTTAGCTATAAGCTGTTCAAAAGAAAGACTGGAGAGTGCCCTTTGTGGCTCAGCAGTTAACAAATCTGACTAGGATCCATGAGGATGCAGGTTCGATCCCTGGCCTTGCTCGGTGGGTTAAGGATCTGGTGTTGCCATGAGCTGTGGGGTAGCTAAGACTGGAAAACCACCCCACAGTGAGCCATCAACTAGTTACTTCAATCCGCTTCTCTTCCGTCAATGTTCTGGTTTTACATGGTAGAACTCAGGTGTTCGCTAGTGTCCTTATCTTGTAGACTGTATTTCGGAAAGGGTGCTGAAGTCTCTTCTGAGCTGCTCGCCCTCTAAAACTGAACCATCCACGACGGCAGCTACTTATATCCAGTGTCACTCATTGCACTCAGTTCCCAGCGGCAGCAGTTCAAGTGCTCACGGGAGCATTCTGGACAGTGCAGAGTCAGAGCACGGCCACCACCGGGAAAGCCATGGACGTGGCGGTGTGGAGTTCGGGTTTCCTTGTATCATGCGGCACAGCACACCCTGGTGCTGAAGTGCAGAGGGAGCATGGCCCTCGCTGTGGTGGGAGCTCCCCTGGGCACAGCTGGGGCTCTGCAGTGGCTGGTCTCCGTGCCTTTGTCCTGACCTTGCCGCTGCAGCAACTCTCGTGAAGGATCAAGCAGTTCCCGGTGTCTATTTGACATCCAGACTCAGTTTTACTCAGTCTGTAAGGTTAAAAGTAGCTGCAAATGGAGAAATTGGATTTTAGGTTAATTTCATGTGCACGTGACGTACGTACGTAAACCATAAAATGATCAATGTTCTGATTTGGAGAGGTGAGGGAAGCTGTTGTTTTTGTAGCCATGCGATCCCCTTGCTCTGTCTCTCCTAGTCTTTCAAAGATTCCTGCCGCAAATTCTACCAAGCGGAGATGGAAGAGCTGGACTTTGTCAACACGACAGAGGAGTCCCGGAAACACATAAACACCTGGGTAGCCCAGAAGACAGAAGGTGAAACTACACTGTCATTCTGTTTAACAGCACTGTAATCAAAACTTAGTGTCCGTCCCTTTTCAAGACTATCAAGTGTAGACACAACTGGGTTTTTTTTCTTTTCCAAATAACAGCCACAGCTCCTGCTGTAGCGCAATGGGATTGGCAGCATCTTGGGAGCGCCAGGCTGCTGGTTCCATCACCGGCCTGACACAGCAGATTAAGGATCTGGTGTTGCTGAAGATACGGCTTAGGTCATGACTGTGGCTCAGATCTCATCCCTGGTCCAGGAGCTCTGTATGCCATGGGGTGACCAAAAAATGGGGGGGGGGTAAATTCTTAAAATCTGCTTCTGAAATACTGTCAATGTATGACTATTTTCTCTAGCTTTTTCACGTTGTTTATGTTAATGCAGTCTTCTTTCCACAAACGGTGTAAAGAGCAGTTTGGGTCCAGGTCTCCAGCTGCCTGCCTCCCAGCACTGCTGGCGCTCTCTGGTCACCGGGCCTCACTGTGGACACTCGGTTAAGCCCTCATCCACTTGCAGTTCTTGGCGTCCATGCTTCCCGCGTTTAATGCTGCATCCTCTCACCTTTGGGAGACCATCTCCTGAGGTCACGGACACTCAACCTTCTCTTCTGTGAATTAGCCTGCACATCTTACTTTGTTCATCTTATACGTTTTATGCAACTGATGGTATTCTTCTGACTAGAGCGCTTTTTTTAAAATTTTTTATTTTTAGGGCCACATCCGCAGCATATGGAAGTTCCCAGGGTAGGGGTTAAATCAGAGCTGCAGCCGCTGGCTTATGCCACAGCCACAGCAATGCCAGATCTGAGCCGTGTCTGTGACCTACACCACAGCTCATGGCCATGCTGGATCCTTAACCCAATGAGCGGGGCCAGGGATTGAACCCACATCTTCATGGATGCTAGTTAGGTTCGTTACTGCTGAGCCACAGGGGAACTCTCTGGCCAGAGCTTTTAAAATCTGGTTGCTGCCCTTGTTTCAGGGACTAGTCTCCTTGTACAGGGTTATGTCTGGACATCAGATTCCTTCACTGTGCCCTTGACTCCTGAGGGATATGGCCCAGTGAATACTGTCCCCAGTGCACCCATCAGGAAATCCTTTCAGCCAAGTGGTCCTTTAATTCTTCTTTTCAGGTAAAATTACAGACTTGCTGTCTCCTGATTCAGTCAACTCCATGACTCGTCTAGTTCTCGTGAACGCCATCTACTTCAAAGGAAACTGGGATAATCAGTTTAACAAAGAGCACACCAAGGAAAGGCCGTTTAAAGTCAGCAAGGTGAACGGGAATACTCTGCAGTACCAAAGGAGGTTCCTAGAGACAGCTCCTGTGTAACGTGTGCTTCTTGTGGCCTCGGGCACAGCATGTCTGGGGCCTTCCTCTTGCTCAGCTCCTCCCCTGCTGTGTCATCAAAGGGGGCTGGGGACTCTTGGCTTCTGGTCCGTAGCGCTGGTGGGCCTTCTATCTGTATTACAAATCCCAGGGTGCAGCTTTCAGGCTCAGGGTCCTTCTTAGCTTCCCAGAACTTTTGAGCTCAAATTCAAACTCTGAACTGTGGCACAGGAAGCTCTTTGTGGGCCTGGGTCCCACCTGCCTCTTCTCACATCTCTAGCTCTGTTCTGTCTGTACCTGTGTCCTCCTTTCTCTCCAGCAGAATCTGCGAGTCTTCCCTAGCAGTGCCCCCCAGCCTGGTTTCTAACCCCTCCTCTAAGCTGTCACGGAGCCCCTGTCCTCCTCAAGGTGATCGGGAGGGTCCCTGGCCCCTGTGCAGATGCAGGAGCAGGGAGATCACTTAGGAGCTGTCGTGATGACCAGTGCCGGGCTGACAGCAGTGAAGGTGGGAGGCACAAGTTATGTTTTTGTTATATTTTAAAAGTAGAGCCAACATGATTTGTAATGAGTCAGATGTGGGGTGGGAAGGACAGGGGGCAAGGGTACTCCCGAGTTTTCTGACCCTGCGATGAATGGGGTTGCCGTCAACTGAGATGGGAAACTTGTCAATGGAGCAGATGTGGAGGGGAGCACAAGGGGCCATTGTGACAGGTGGCATTGGAGGTTTCTTTTATGTCCAAATGCAATGTCCAGTAGGCAGAAAAATATAGGCATCTGGAGTACGGGGAAGAAGTCCTGGTCAGGAATGTAAATTTGGGAATTCTATTTAAAGTCACAAGACTGGATGAGGTCACTGAGAGAAAAGCAGCATAAGGCCCAAACCCTGGGTACCCCAGAGCTTGAAGGCTGAAGCAGTGATGATGAGCTGGCAAAACAGGAGGCTGGGGTGGTGTCTGGAAACCAAAAAGTATTGCTGGAGGTTCAGAGTATCTGGCTCTGTTGATTCGTTTAGTGTGTCAGCTGGATCTAGTTTCAACGTAATGTTTCTTCACTTGCTTTACAGAATGTGAAGAAACCTGTGCAAATGATGTTTAAGAAGTCTACCTTTAAAATTACCTACATAGGAGAAATATTCACCCAAATTCTGCTGCTTCCCTATGTCGGCAAAGAGCTGAACATGATCATCATGCTGCCGGATGAAAACACTGATCTGAAAACGGTAACTCAGCAGGGAGTGTGCTGCGGGGAGCAGAGGGGATCGTGGGGACTCTGCCCAGCAGGCTCCCCGTTTCCCAGCAAAGTCTTCCTCAGGCTGGCACGCCCCTCTCACACCACACAGGGTAGAGCGTGGACGCCAGAGCAGACAGCCCCGCCGGGCAGCACTGTTCTGGTTCCTGAGAACTTGCACCCTCCTCTTCCAGGTGGAGAAGGAACTTACTTACGAGAGGTTTGTCGAGTGGACGAGGCCGGACATGATGGATGCCGAGGAGGTGGAGGTCTTCCTCCCCAGGTTTAAGCTGGAGGAGGACTACGACATGGAGGGCGTCCTCCGCACACTGGGCGTGACGGACGCCTTCGAGGCGGCCAGGGCAGACTTCTCTGGAATGTCATCCCAGAGAGACCTGTACCTGTCCAAGGTCGTGCACAAGTCCTTTGTGGAGGTCAACGAGGAGGGCACGGAGGCAGCGGCTGCCACCGCCGCCATCATGATGATGCGCTGCGTCAGAATCAGCCCCAGGTTCTGTGCCGACCACCCTTTCCTTTTCTTTATCCAGCACAGCAAAACCGGCGGGGTTCTGTTCTGTGGCCGGTTCTGCTCCCCGTAAGGAAGTGCTGGGCTCTGCTGGCAGCCCCTCTATCTCCCACCGACCTTTTCCTTGACACTCTGATGTGTCTGTAACCCAAAGTGACCTTTGGCGACAGTCCAAAAATAAAGGGCCTGATCGTGAAACCCCACGTTGAGAACGCTCATGTGTTCGCATGTCTCGCGTTTTCCAGGACCTGACGTGGCCATGCATGGGGGTCCACGGTCATGCTGCAGAGGCAGCACCACTGCTCAGCAATCGCCTGCTCCGAGGTCATCCCTTTGCTCTCACAAGCCCCAGGCACGAGATGGTAAGCAGTGCCTTCTCCCTCTTCTGCCCAGTGGCCTCATCTGTGAGAAAACAGAGAGAAGGAAGGCTACCGGCAGCCGTGGGGAGCAAGGCTCAGAGACACACAGCAGGAGTTCTATTCCAAAACATGTCATGAACTCTCCAGAAAACAGTACGGGGTCAGGGAGGGCCATTAACTCAGACCCATGAGAAGTCAGTTCCATTTCCCGCTGTGCTTGCATTCCGAGGGATCTGTGGTCACAACCGTCCACTGCCCCTAACAATTGTTTGATTTCCACCAGGAACCAGAGACGAGTAGACAGGTCCTGTTCTTAGTGATGGAGTTTAAGACAAATTTAGGAGTACGTGCCAGATGACTATTCTACTACATGTACTAGAAAAAAAAGAAGTGGCTAAGGTTTCTGTGGCCCCTTGTGTTACCTGCTGGAAATGTGATCCCCTGCTCAGCTGATGCTGAGGTTCAGGTAGCAGAGCAGTGCTGCTTTCTAGGCCAGCCACCAGACCTCCTCCACTGACCGGTCTGCAGTCAGCAGAAGCTGGGCTCTCTCTAACCTAATGATGTAATTCATAATTTCTGTCTGTCTCTGATTGGCTTTCCTGGTTGTGCCCAAGCCAGCTCAGCCATGGGGAGAGACTGAGACTGAGGAAATAGCACCACTATGAGTGAGTGACAAGGGGTCCACCAGCCTGCACAGCTCTGCTTGTACCTACAGCGTGTAGTGCAACAGTGCAGCCATGCAGGTTGTGAGCTGTCTGTCCCCACGTCCCCGGATGAGAACCTTCAGGCCCATCGGCAGGAAGTTATGAAAACACAGTGGTCCCATCTATTACAGACCTATAAGATGGCTAGACCTCTGCCAGGTAAAGTCCTACTGTGCATGGAGTAGACCGAATGATGCTGCTTGAAGGAGCTCTTGGGCCTCATTGAGTTATTCCACTTTCGCTGTCTGTCAAGTTGCCTTTGAAGAGTTATCCCCCAACATGTGATTTTACTAAAAGGTACAGCCACCCGAATAATGCTCCCACATCTTTTCTGAAATTCTACCAGAAGACATTTCCACTATGTTCTACAGTGTTTCTTTAAGGACCTGTGAAATAAAATACTCCCAGGATTTAATCCTGGGAAAGAGGTGGTCTTACCCCTTCACAAACGTTAACTGAGCACCTGCTTTGCACAGAGTATTTAATTCTCAGCAAAGAGTAAGCCCAGGGGGATCTGAGGCCCTGAGAGGTCAAGTAACTTGAACAAGTTCTTGCATCTGGCAGAGGGGTAGAACTAGGGTCTAAGGCCAGTACTGACAACTCCAAATCTTGCCTTCTTGTCTTTTGATGACAGCCATTCTAAAGGTGTGAGCTGGTATCTCACTGCAATTTTGATTTGCAGTTCCCTGGTAATTAGTGATGTTGAACATCTTTCCGTGTTGTTGACCATCTTTTTTTGTTTGTTCTGACGCCTAGCTGCTGCAGTAACAATGCTGGATCCTTAACTGGCTGAGGCACAAGGGAACTCCTGTATATCTTCTTGGAAAAATGTCTATTCAGACCCTCTGCTCATTTCTTAATCAGGTTGTTTTTTTGTTAATTGAGTTGTGTAAGTTCTTCCTACATTTTGGGTATTAACCCCTTATGAAATATAGGATTTCCAAATATTCTCTTCCATTCCATAGTTTGCCTTTTCATTTTGCTGGGTTTATTTTGTTTCTTAATTTGAAGTAGTCCCACTTTTTTATTTTTGGCTTTTGCTGCCTTTGCTTTTGGTGTCGATTCCAAAAATTTATTGCCAAGACCGCTGTCCAGGAGGTTACCCCCTATGTTTTCTTCCAGGAGTTTTATGATTTCATGTCTTATGTTCATGTCTTTAATCCATCTTAATTTTTGTCTACGGTGTAAGACAGTGGTCCAGTTTTCCCAATTTATTAATGAGACCTTTCCCCATTGTATATTCTTGGTTCCTTGGTTGAAAGGGGATTGTATATGTGTGGGTTTATTTTTTGGGTTCTCTATTCTGTTCCATTGATCTATGTGTCTGCTTTTATGCCAATACCATACAGTATTGATTACTACAGCTTTATAACATAGTTGTGGTCTTTTTGTCTTTTCTAGGGCCATGCCCATGGCATATGGAGGTTCCCAGGCTAGGGGTCCAATTGGAGCTGTAGCGGGATCTGAGCTATGTCTGCAACTTACACCACAGCTCACAGCAACAACGGATCCTTAACCCACTGAGCGAGGCCTGTAACCTCATGGTTCCTAGTTGGATTCGTTAATCACTGAGCCACAATGAGAACTCCTGTAATATAGCTTGAAATCAGAAAGTGTGATGACTCTAGCTCTGTTCTTCCTCAGGATGGGTTTTGGCTATTCAGTGACTTCTGTGGTTCCATACAAGTTTGGATTCTTTTTCTAGAAAAAAAAAAAAAGCCTTTGGAATTTTGATAGGCATTGCCTTGAATCTGCAGGTTGCTTTGAGTAGTCTGCGCATTTTAACAATATTAATTATTCCAGTCCATGAGCACAGAATATCTTTTCACTTATGTGTTGTCTTCAGTTTCTCTCATCAATTATAGCTTTCAGTGTACAGATCTTTCACCCATTCAGTGAAATTTATTCCTAGATATTTTATTCTTTTTGATGCAATTGTAAATGGGATTGTTTTCTTAATTTTGCTTTCTCAAAGTTTGTTATTAGTGTACAGAAACACAACTGACTTTTGCATATTGACTGTATATCCTGCAACTCTGCTGAATTTTAGTTTAACAGTTTTTTGGTGATGTCTTTAGTGTTTTCTATATATAACATCATCTGCAAACATTTTTACCTCTTTCCAATTTTCTTTTTCTTGCCTAATTGCAGTGGCTGGAATTTCTACTACTATGTTGAATAAAAGTGATCCTGGTCATCCTTTTCTTGTTTTTAATCTTACAGGAAATGCTTTCAGATTTTCCCCATTCAGTATGATGTTAGCTGTGGGCTTTTCCTATATGGTCTTTATTATGTTGAGGTATGTTCCCTCTATATGCACTTTGTTGAGCATCTTTTATCATGAATGGATGTTGAATTCTGTCAAGCGCTTTTTCTGCATCTATTGAGATGGTCATATTATTTTTATCCTTCATTTTCTTAATGTGGTGTATCACATTGATTGATTTGTGGACATTGCATCCCTGGAATAAATTCCACATGATCATGGTATATGATGCTTTATTGCTGAATTCAGTTTGCTAGTATTTTGCTGGGGATGTTCTTTTAAGTCATCATAAATACCTGCTCTCTTACATTTATCCCATCTTATCTGCCTTCTTCCCCAAGTCCTTACATCAGTTCATTTTTCTTTGAAACTTCTCAGCCTTAAGTGATCAGTGCAAACACAGTTCTGGTCTGGACAGCCTTCTCCAAACCTGGCCAAGTAGCTGAGGACCAAATAAGCTCAGAGCAAATGCTAAGAAATGAAAGATCTTGATTCCATTTTTTTCATATTAAAATATACAAATATTTCAGTCAGAGTATTTCCATAGGTAGCTATTTTGTCTCCATGAGTTTCTTTTCCAAATACTTCTACTGGAAACACCAAATAATTGATATAATTCTTTTGAACTTTTCACCAAATTTATATGCTACAAAATCTCTGACCTCACTCAGTTTCATTGCATTCTAACAGAGTATAAATTTGTCCAATTAAAAATAGGAACTCTGGAGTT
This sequence comes from Sus scrofa, assembly GCF_054392235.1. NCBI lineage: Eukaryota > Metazoa > Chordata > Mammalia > Artiodactyla > Suidae > Sus > Sus scrofa. The sequence goes on along the minus strand of NC_139389.1, from coordinate 1,782,816 downwards.
CCCTGGTGGCTTAGCAGGTTAAGGATCCAGCATTGTCACTGCTGTGTCTCAGTTGCTGCAGTGGCACAGGTTCGATTTTTGGCCCGGGAACTTACACATGCCATGAGTGAAGCAGAAAAAAAAAAAAAAAGAAAAAAGGAAAAGGAACTCTATATAAAGATTCTTTCCATATGTCAAGACATTCCAAAATTCAGTTTTAGAATTTCAGAGTTAAGTCCTGTATACCACTTAGCTCACATAATTTTGTTTAGGTTTTCTCTTGTTTTAGTAGATACAACTCTATCTTCCTATTTACAAATTTTGTTTTTGATAATTTCAAAATCACCAAAATTAAAATTTGAGCATCCCATTCTTTGAATATTTTGATTAAATGTTTCTAATTTTGAACAAAATGCACTTGGAAGTTAGAACACTCAGTTCAAAGAAAGCTGCTATCACTGAGGGATAGTCAGGCTGATTTAAAAATCATTCTTCAGAAGAGCACACATAACTATTCCAAGGAGTATGTATAACTATAATGACATTTTTTATATTCATTGGCAAATTCATCACAAATATTGTGTAGTAGTAATTATAAAAAGAATATTTGTAAATTTGGATAATTATAGATTCTATCTTATTGGAAGAATACTAAGACTTGAATTGTGGGCACATCATAACACCAAGGGCACTTCTGCTCCAAAGGTTTTTAATTTAGTAAGAATATTGTTTTTACAGAGCTTTGTTCCATGAAAACTTGACTCACTGTCATTACAAAAATCTTCACTAAAGATTTTAACTAAATTTGTAACAGCATTCATTCACAAAATATTGTGTTATTATGCCTCTGGGATAGAGAACTTCCAAAAGTCTAAATCTGATTCTGTGAATTACATGAAAAATGTAAACTGCTTTTTTATTTGAACACTTTTATGAAACTGGCTTTAGCAAAACAGAAACTTTCTCTTCTGCTAATGGAGTCAGTGCTATATAGCTTTATTTTCTTGAAAATGACCGAAAATAATTTAGAGTAACAGTCATTTGGGAGTTCTTCTGTGGTGCATCAGGTTAAGAATCGGGCACTGTCACTGCAGCAGCTTGAGTCGCTGCTGTGGCCTGGGTTTGATCCCTGGCCAGGGAACTTCCTCATGCCGCAGGTCATTTGATAATGAAAAGTCTGTATAAATGAGGTCCCTGCAGCTTCACCTGTTAGATTATTGTCTTTGGGTAGAATTTTCTTAAATTAACTGCTAAATTTTGAAGGAGGTGCTGGTCTTTCCTTACAGATTAGCATCCTCAGGTAGTCAGAGATAACACTTTGCCACCTGTGGTGGGTGGTAAACATTCTGTGCACAATACACATCCTATTTCTTGAGATGAAATTTCGGTACTTAATTTCTGAGTGCAATGTCTGCTTAAAGGATTTATGGCAAAATGAAAAAGTATAACCAAACAACATTTTAAAATGCCTGCAGATTTTCACTCTACAATGAATGCTAAAACCACTGTTCCCAGAGAGCTTAGACTACTTTGCTATAATCCTCTGTAACTGAATTTTCTACCACACCGCGTTACTGGATTGGCCTGGCTGTATTTCTCCGTACATAGTTTACATCCGCCTAAATTATAACTTTCCACGTTTCCAACTAACCCTGCCAAACCGGGGCGTCACAGGCCACAGCACAAACCACAGCTCAACCAAGTGGCCCCAGTACAAGGCAGCAGAGCGGTCCCAGGGCTTCCTGTCCTCCCTGGCCTCCAGGGGTCAACGGTAGCATCATTTGGGATCACTTCGGTTTGGTAAAGGGTGGCCAGCCCCAAAAGCCAAGAGGCGACCCCAAGAAATGAGGCCGCCGGACAAGACAGAACAAGGTCCTCAATCGGAGTTGAGGACAAGGCATGGCGAAGCCTGGGGGAAAGGGTCCCAGGGCTGGTACACTCGGCGGCCTGACCACCTCTCTCTGAGACGGGCTGGGGAGGCCAGGAGCTGCTCTCAAGACCGGAACCCCAGGACTGCGGAGGCCTGGGAGCTGCGGGCGGAAACCGCAAACAGCCACTGCCCACCCGCCCTCTCCTCTGCTCGGAGGGGGCCGCTCCGGTTCTCCGAGCGAGGGTCCCCGGCTCCCCTCCCGGATCAGGTACCAACTGCCGGGGGACGGGCGAGCCCCGAGGGACCCCCGGCGCTTGCAGCCCTCGCCGCTCTCCCCCTCCGCCCCTCGTGCAGCCGCGCTGCTCCCGGAGGCCCGGCCACCCCCAGACCCGTCCGCGCGGCGAAGCTCGGCTCCCCGGTCCCGCGCCGCGCTCAGCAGGAGGCCTCTGGGCACAGACCCGCGCCCTCCGCGGCCTCCACAGCCAGGAGCGGGACAGACGGCGGAGGAGGGCTCGTCACCGCAGAGCCCCAACAACTCGGGGGCAATAAACACAGAGTCAGTAACGAAATAAAGGCTAACCTTTTTCCCACCTCTTCGGTGTCGAGTGTGGCTTCGCTGGCTCCCAGGGGCCGCGGGAAAGCCTTGAAACAGGGTCCTGGAGCAAGATGGCTGCCGGGAGGCCTCCGCTCAGGGCCGCACGGAAGCCCCGCCCACCGCCCCTCCGTCCCAGATGGAAGGGGTGGGTCGTGTGCAGAAGCCCCGCCCACTGCCCCTCCGTCCCAGATGGAAGGGGGTGGGTCGTGTGCAGAAGCCCCGCCCACCGCCCCTCCGTCCCAGATGGAAGGGGGTGGGTCGTGTGCAGAAGCTCCGCCCACCACCCGTCTGTCCCAGATGGAGAGGGGGCGTGTGCAGAGGCACGGCCCACGACAGTCAATCTAAGACGGCAGCGGGTGTGCAGAAGTTCCGCCCACCCCTTCTCAGGCCAAGATGGCGGTGGCCAGTTGACCAGGTGTGCAGGCACTGCACCTGGCGCCGAGGTCTGGCAGGTGAGCGGCAGCTACTCCTGCGCCGGCCCCAAGGACCCCGCCCCACCCCCAGGCCTGGGTCCCAACAAAACTGGTCTGCGCTCGGCCTGGCGGGAGGACGTGTGCTCTGGAGCGAGGTCACGCCTCCCCATCCAATGGTCGGGGAGTAACGCTTTCCTTTGTTCCGGACCAAACCCGTCAGGTGCACCTTTGCTGGGAGCCGACTGGAAAGAATCAGTAACACCAGTTGCCACCCAGCCCCTTATGATTTGACCCCTCCTTCTAGGCAACGCCCCTAAAAGTAACGGAGAGGATGACAGCGCACCTGTGAAGCCCTAATGGCAGCTACCAGCTGATGTCAAATCAGAACGCTCCCAAGTTCTTGAAGTCAAAGTCTGGCAAACTAATTAATGTGATGCTTTTGGTAGGTATCAAAATTCTAAAGATGTTGATACAAGCATGTTTTGGGTTGTCTGCGTGAGCACTTTTTTATTTGTTTGCTTTTTAGGGCCGCACCTGCAACATGTAGAAGTTCCCAGGCGAAGGGTCAAGTCGGAACTACAGCTGCCAGCCTACACCACAGCCACAGACTCACCAGATCTGATCCACATCTGCGACCTACACCACAGCTCGCAGCAATGCTGGATCCTTAACCCACTGAGCAAGGCCAGGGATGGAGCGTGTCTCCTCATGGATACTAGTCAGGTTCGTTTCCGCTGCGCCATGACGGGGACTCCTGCACAACCACTTTCTAGAGGATACTCTGGGTTTCGGATCCTGTTGGTACCGAGTGGGACTAATTTAGTTGTGGCAGCGTGAAAAGTAACAATGTCTTTTCTAACAAAGGAAATCTTGGTGACTCCGTTTTGCTCCCGTTTCAGCCGAAACACCCTCCTGCGACCCCCTTCCTCTTTCCCTCTTCTCCCAGCAACAATTTGTTTCAATTAGCCAACCGGGAAGAAGGTGCGCCCTGACCTGACCCGTGGGAAGGGGACAGGTCCGTCACCTGCGTTAGGGATAAATAGGGGAGGGTCCTCTGTTTGGCACACGCGCTTTTGGAGCACCCGTGCCCTTCTGAAGAAGTAAAGAGCCTTGTCGAGATGTCTCTTTGTCCACATGTCTCACTTTCTGACACTGACGACCGGAGCCAGAGTGATCTTAACTTCCAACAGCAGGCAGCGGGAAGGACAGAAGTGGATCTTGCAGAGCTGGTTCATTAGCTGCGTGCACTGGTGGCAGTGCATCTGGGAGGGTTTGTGTCCCTTCGAATAGAAAGAAGAGGTGAGAGAGTTGAAGAGCTAAGTTTCTGGCAAGGTGAGTACATGCATTATTCACACTAAATGCAACAGAATCAGCAGAGAACCAGGTTCAAGGGCAATTTGGTTTCAGGAAAGCAGCGCCCAGATCGCGAGCACAGACGTTCCGTGGAGCCTCATTCAATGGCTGAGGGCTCTCAGCAACCACGCCTTAATCCTCATTGACCCTTGTTGGTAATTAAGCTCCTCCCCCCTCGTGGACCGTGTGGGTCACTCTTTAATCCTTCTCGTGACAGGACATTCCCATGGGGCAGCGGGGAAAGCCCTGCTCCGGGAGGCGGGCCCCGTGGACCCCAGGGAATCCCACCCATCCCAACTCTGGTCTTCCTCCTGGGCCGGCAGCCTCTCTGCGCACACACCCTCCCTCTCGGCCCTCCTGGGATGAGTTCCTGGATGCACATGTGTTTTTACCTCTTCTTCTCAAAACCGGGAAAGCCTTCAGGGAATGTTGGAGTGAGTGGGAGGTGAGGCAGGCAGAGGACGGGCCCGCATTGTGGAAGAAGGTGGCTAGTGGCTGAGCAGAGATGTGTGGAGGCCCCGGAGGGCTCAGGAAGCCTCCTCACCGTGGGCCCCGCGTGGACTCTTCAACGTGGAAGAATTCCACACCCAACAACGGGGTACCAGGATCTCACCCCCTAGGAACTGCGCTGGGCCTGACTCCACCCCCTCCTGGACACGTGCAGGCCTCCAGGTGTCTTCCCTGGGGTCGCAAAGTCCAGAGCCAAAGCAGCATCCAAAACTCAGACGTCCTGCTCCTGCCCACTGAAGGCCTTTTGAGGATTTCCCCGTATGGTCCAGGAGAGGAAGAGGAAGCCCAGTGTGATGGTTGATTCTGTGGGTCCCCCCTAGCCAGGCCATAGGACGCAGATACTCGGACAAACACCAGTCTAGTCGTTGCTGGGAAGGATTTGCTTTCTTTTAACACGAGATTAACATTTAAATCAGTAGACTTTGCACTTGATCTTAGCCAAAAGGCCGAGAAGCAATAAAATCAGTAGACTTTGAATCAGGCAGACTGCGGGCCATAAAGCTGCTGGCCTCATCGCGCCAGCTGACGGCTTTAAGAGAAAATGATGGAAGTCCTCCAAGGAGGAGAAATTCTGCTCCCGGGTGCCTTTGAACTCAAGCTGCAGCAGAACTCTTGCTGGGCCTCCCATCTCCCACGGCGGGGTGTCTCCCTCCTCCCCTTCTCACCACCTTCACATCTTGGAAATTCCCCAGAATGTGGTGGATGTCCTTTTCTGGGCTTCCAGTACCCGGCCCTAGTAACGCCATCCCTCTTAGAACCTTCTGGAACGGAGGAGCTGATGGCTTCTAATGTCTCACCCTGGAGCCACAGGCCTGAATTGGCAACATCCTTTGGCTGGAAGGGGTGACAGGTTTGGCTGGAAGGGGTTACAGGTTCGGCTGGAAGGGATAACAGGTTCGGCTGGACTGTTCCGCAAGCCTGGAAAGGAATGGACCCTCTTCCCAGCTCTGAGCCTCCATCTTCACGTAAATGTCCCTTTGGCCCGGGGCTCACCCTGGGTATATATTTAGCTGCAAACTCAGAATAATGCTCAACTCCCCAGCTCCCTAACCCTCTGCCTCGATCACCTGGCCTGGCAGCTCCATCTCCCACTTGTCCACCTAAGTAAAAATGCGCAACCTAAGAGTTGAGAGTTTAGTTTTATTGAGGGATCAGACGGAGGACTGCAGCCGGGGAGACGGCTTCCTGGCAGCTCCGATGTAGCCGTTCCCAGAGGCAAGGGGGGGAGATCGTTTAGAAGTGATTTCTGGGTGCAGCGAGGGAGTGCCGTCAGACACGCATCTTACAGCCTTGTGACATCTCTGCTGGTCACAAAGAACGGACCTCTCGCGTGAGTGATTTTAGTGCTTTTCTGTGTGTGGGGTTATTTTTTACCGGGGTATGCATCTGACTATCTAGGGGCTGTTTTTCCAAAGCACGATGAGCCTGCCCCCATCCCTCCTAAATCCCCGCCGGACTGCACTGTGTGTCGGCCAGGGCAGCGGCTGGCGGCTTAATCCTCGTAGAAGTGGTGGTGAACCTGCTTTCTGGTTTCGTCTGCACCCTGCTCCACCGAGGGGCGTACCCTGCCGCCCGCAGGCCCTGGACCCCAGCACTCCTCTGCAGGCAGCCTCCAGCTGCTTTTCCTAAAACGCCAAATGGCTCGTATCCAACTTGTTTTAAAACTCTACACGGCCAGAGTTCCCATCATGGCTCAGCCGTTAAGGAACCTGACTGGTATCTATGAGGACACGGGTTTGATCCCTGGCCTCAGTCACTGGGTTAAGGATCTGGTGTTGCTGTGGCTGTGGTGTAGAATGGCAGCTGCAGCTCCAATTAGACCCCTAGTCTGGGAACGTCCATGTGCCACGGGTGCAACCCTAAAAAGACACACACACACAAAAAAAAGGCGAACTCTGCATGGCCTTCCAGACCACAGATCAAGGGGCCTGTTCCAGCCTCTCAGCACACATGTCACAGGAAGCCACATAGACCCCTCCCTTCCGCCCACACACTCATTCTTCCTGAAGATACAGAGCTCATGGCTGAGCCACAGGCCTCCCTGGGGTCTGAGTGCCAGGTCAGGACCTATGGCACCTAGTTTTCATTTTTTTCCCCCAAATCATATAAGGAGAGTTCTAATGTGTATGCCCTTTGAAGAAACCCATTGATGTCAGCATGTGAAGGGGGAACTCACAGCCACGCAAGGCTGCTGAGGGTTCCCACACACTGGAAAGCAGAAGCCTTGCTTTTGACCGCAGCAGTGGCAACACTTAACCCACTCCGCCACCAGGGAGCTCCTTGCTTTTGAGATCTGTCACTCTTTCTCTGAGAACTTTCAGTAAGCGAATTGTCCACACCTTCTTTGTTCACCAGACAGAGGCAAACTAGTTTGATGTTAATTCTTCTTCGTGACCGGAAGCCACACCTTCCCCCAGCCCAGTCTTTTTATGACACAGCAGCTCTGTGGCCTGCCACCCATGAGTATGGTATTGAAATGAACCCCTCTGGGGATTTATTGGGGCAGCTCCATGTTGATCAAAGTTCCGACCATCTCAGAAGCTTTACCGTCCAGGTGGGACATGGGTGGGGGGGGTCCACTCGGTTACCTCCTCCAGCTCCGCCCCCACCCGCCACACTGGTGTGCGTTCATTGGATGCCCCCTGACCCCGGAGGCACAGTGTGTGTGCACGCCTGTGCGTGGTCCCTGTGGGGTAGATAATGGTGGAAAAGACCCCAGGACTGGCCGGCACCCGGACGCTGAGGCGCGTGGAGGCGAGATGGGATGAAGGAGGAGCAAGTCATGGAAGCAGAGGGAGATGCTGAGGAACCGAGGGCGGTTAGAACAGGAGGTCAAGATGGACGGGACTCCGGGTCGTTCGTCCCTTTACGTGGGGGTCAGGACGGTCACACACATGCACACACACACACACCCCAGCCCAGGCCTGTGCCTGCCGCATCCGGGTGGCGAGGCGTTCGTGCTCAGGGGGTCCAGCGCCAATTCTGTCTGTACCTTCAGCATCTGTGACCCACCGACGTCCCTCCGCCGATGGTCTCTTTGGTGGGGGCCACCCGTGCTAGTGGGCTCAGTGCCTCAAGTTGGAAACCCACCCTGGCCCCCAGCCCTTTATTTCCTGAAGGATCTTCAAGAGTGGCGGTGGGGCCTTCCCTCCGACCTCAGGCCAGCCTCCAGCCCACATGCAGGCTGTGCAGCCAGGGCCTCCAGGAGGCGTAGTGACCCGAGGGCACCGAGGAATGTCAACATTCAAGGTGACCTGCTGGCACAGGGCACTGCTGCGCAGACAGCGCCACGGTCCTCCTTTCTTGGTCAACATTCATACACATGCTTGTCAAACTTAAAACAATTTGCACTGGTGTGGGCTGGTATCTTTTTAGAGTGGCCTTTACAGTTTTTTGTTCTAATGCGAGACACTCCCTCAGACTCTTTTAGGAGGAAGCTTAAAGCATGAGACCGAAGAGATGCTGGGGTTAGATCTGTGGCACTGAGGCCCCCCAGGCCAGCCCACCTTGCTTTCTCCCACCACGGCCCCCAGGGAGGAGAGCGGCCCAGCATTTTCAAAACTGCCGTGTGAAGCGCTTCGCTGCCCACTGAGAAACTAGAAGAAAGAGCAGATGGTCCATCCGCTGGTGGAAATGAATCTGTAGCAGTGTGACAGTTCCTCAAAATGTTAAACGTAGAAGCATTGTATGACCCAGCAATTCCACTTCTGGGTATAATCCCCAAAGAATTAAAAGCGGGGATCCTGCAGAGGTATCTGTGCACCTGCATTCACAGCAGCGCTATTCGCAACAGCTGGATGTGGAAGCCACTCAGCTGTCCTTCAAAGGATGAACAGGTAAACACAATGTCATCTACACATACAATGGGAACTCATTCAGCCTTAAGAGAAAAAAAGGACATTCTGACAGCTGCTGCAGCATGGATAAACCTTGACGACATGCCAAATGAAATAAGCCGACCACAAATGGACAGATACTGTATAATTCCACTACCTGCAGTAGTCAAACTCAGACTCAAAATAGAAGTGGTTTCCAGGGGCTGGGGGAGAGGGAAATGAGTCGGTGTGTACTGGGGACAGATATTAAGTCTTGCAAGATGAGAAGCGTTTGAGGGATGGACGGAAGTGATGGTTACGTGACAGTGTGAAGATACTTAATTCTACAGTGTCTCGAACTATATACCTAAAAAGGTTAAGATCGAAATTTTTTTTTGTCTTTTTAGGCTGCACCTGCAGCATATGGAGGTTCCCAGGCTAGAGGTTAAATTGAAATTGTAGCTGCTGGCCCACACCATAGCCAAAGCAATGTGGGGTCCAAGCTACGTCTGTGACCTATACCACAGCTCACAGCAGTGCCAGATCCCCAACCCACTCGAACCTGGGTCCTCATGGATACTAGTTGGGTTCATTACTGCTGAGTCATGATGGTAAATTTTGTTATGTGCTCTTTATCTCAATTTTTAAAAATTAAAAAAAAAATATGTGCATGATGATCCTTAACTCTGGGTGGAGTTTTGGGTAACTTTGTTTCCTAGCCTGGAACATCTACTTCTTACATGGCTTTAAAACTATTGAGGTAAAAATATACATGCATTTTTTAAAAAAAAGGGTAGGCGTTCCCACGGTGGCACAGTGGTTTAAGGACCCACAGTGTTGCAGCAGTGGTGTAGGTTGCAGCTCCAGCTTGGATTCCATCCCTGGCCCAGGAACTTCCATATGCTGCAGGTGTGGCCGAAAAAGGGGGGGAAAAAAAAAGGATAACGTAATAGAAAAAAATAGCTTGCATTGGGATTATGAGATTATGGATGATTTGTCTCATTTCCCAAAATGTCTTCAATTATGCCAGCAGGGTGACTCAGGGAAACAGACGTGCCTTGATAAAACTGAGTATTTTATTGAGTTGTAGCCCAGTCAAAAAAAGCCAACCCCACTCTTATCAGGAAAGGTTTAATAGAAATAAACATGAGTGCTGGACTTCTAACTTGTTAAGCTTATAATAACCAAGAGTAAACTGTAGTAACTTTAGGTTTAGTTCAAAGCTTCTTTGGGGCACGTTTTCCTCTTTTCCTGCTGCCCAGGTCCCCAGGGCTGGGTCCTGCTGCTTCTCACCTGGAGCACGCATCAGCGCTGCCAGGAGAGATCTGCGCCTCTAGGGGAAGTGCCCTCTCTGCCAGGGGTCCCGGGGGCCGGGTGACCCCGCCTAGCTTCAGCCCCTTGAGAGGAAAACAGGTGTCTCTTTGGAGTCCCCTGATTCAAAGAACAGCCTATGGCCCATTTTAGGTTGGATTGTACATGTGGTGAAATCCACCCAGCTGTTTCCGCGCGGCATGGGGAGTTTTCACATGCAGAGAGCCACGCACTCTCGGTCTCTAGAACACTGTCTGTGATTCTATTCCAGGCGCCTAACTGAAGGCGGGCCAGCAGCAGTGGGGCTTTATGTACTGATCACAGGACTGGTTCCAGGCCCAACCTCATCGGTGACATCCCCGCGGCCAAAGTGGGGTCAGAGCTGCACAGCGCCCAGTATGTGGTTGTGAGGGTGGATGACACGGTGCAGGGGCAGCGCCCCGAGAAAAACCGCACGGAGAAGTCTTGGCCGTCGCTGTACAGGGAAGGGGTGTCTCCAGCCTGCAGGCGTCCTGTTGCACCAGCCCAGACAGCCAGAATTGGCTGCTTGTGAACAAACGGGTGTATTAGATGCCTGTTGCTGCTCTAACAAATCACCCCAAGCTGAAAGCCACCGGAGTGTACTTTCTCACAATTCTGGAGCTCAGAAATCCAGAGCAGGGCTGGTTCCTCTGGAGGCTCCAGGGCAGAACCCATTTCCATGCCTTTTGCAGTTTTAGAGCCGCGTGCCTTCCTTGGCTTGTGGCCCAAGTCCCTCTGACCTTCCTTCTGTGCCCAGATGTCCTTCTCTGCTCGGACCTTCCTGCTCCTCTCGCATACAAACCCCTGGTTACATCAAGCCCCCCGGGACCTCACAGGATGGAGGGTCTCCTTCTCTTGAGATCCTTAACTTGAGCCCATCGGCAGAGTCCCTCTTGCCTCGTGAGGTGACACAGTCACAGGTTTGGGGGGTCAGGATATGGATGTCTCTTGGGGGCCTCTATCCTGCTGACCACACCCAGTGTCCACAGGCTGGGAGGTTTGGCTCCAGACCCGCCCTGATGGCCCTCGGCGTCGCAGACTTGCTGTGTGGCGATGGGCACTTTGACCATCAGCTTCCCAAGAGTGTTGGGTGACGAGGACACCTCAGGAAACTTGCTCTTCCTGTCCCCGAGCCACAGGGCCCACAGGGGGCAGCAGGAGCACTGTGGCGATGGACAAAGGGCAGACGTGGGTGAGAAACTCAGCGGTGAAGGACAGGGCATTTCCCACAGCATCACGGGCAAAATCAAATGACCGCCTTATTTTCTCTGATCAAAAGCCTCAAGGTGTTATAGCAAAATTGTATCTCTGATGAGTAGGGTGAAATGACAATTCTGTTTTCACAAAATGGCCAAGGACTTCAACACTGTTTGATTTTAAACTTTGACTAAAAGTGTACTTAAAACCAGCACGCACCCATCCAAATGAACTTCTTGAAAAATGCATCGTTTTTAGTGTGTGATTCTGCAGAGCGAAGGGAGAATACCGCCCAAACGAGACCTTACATCTTCCAGAATTATTTAGGGGCCTACAGGTCATTGCTCTGAAAGGTTGAGACCTTATGTACAAAGGAAGTAGGGTGTCTGCTCTAGAGAAGTGGCCCTTAGCGTCTTTCTGTCCGTGTTTCCTTTGAAGATCGGGCGAAAGTGTCCTGGAAGATTGCCGTCTACACAGCGTTACTACCACCAGCGTGAGTTACTCTAACATGCAGAATAGAATCAACAAGAGCCAAAGCAATGTCAGGGGCGTGAGCGTGGGTCCCAGCTGGGGCTCCTCTGGGTTCCCCTTTCCAGCTCCTGGAAGAGGTGGTCTCTGGGCTGGGGGGACAGCTGGGGAAAATATTAACCCCCGCGATCACAGCGGGGTCTGGAGAACTTCTTAAGATGCTGATGAGACGTTGTCGCTCGTACTTAGGCTCTCTCCTGGACTCCCTGGGGCCCTGTCACCATCAGTCCCAAAGGCCCCTCTGTCTGTCTGTCTGCCTCCTGTCCTCCTGCCTTCCTCCCTCAGCCGGGGGCCACTGCCCCCCACCCCTGGAAGACGTCTGGCGATCTCGAGTGGCGTTTTTGGTTGTCGTAACTGCGGGAGGAACTAAGGATGCTGCTGAACTTCCTCCAGGGCCCAGGGCGGCCCTGCAGGTCAAGAGCGCAGCTGTTGAGAATCTCTGCGCTGGATAGTGAACCCCCTCTTTGGGCAGGAACCCATGAATTGTCAGGATGGACGCTGCTCTTTGGGGGATTCGTGAGCCATGCTCAAGGCTGGTATTTCCCGTTAACAAAGGTGGAGACATTCCCCAAGTTCCCCAGTCCCTTCTCGGTGACGTTGTCCAACCCGACGCTCAGGACCTTCTTAGGACCGCAAGTGACGCCGCGGAGCAAAGGCAAGCAATTGCCGTCGGTGGGCAGGGCTCACACGTGGATGAAAGATGAGGAACTGCAGAAGGGAAAGGAGCCGCGCCCTACGCCCTAAACCCTTAGAGATGCGCTTCGCTAACTAGGCCTCTGGGTTTCAGCATGGCTTCTGAATCACATCTTTTTTGTTTCGGATACCTCTCCCCCTGCTGTGGCTCCCACCGTGCCCATCCTCCTGAACCCAAACCAGAGCCTCCCCTGCATCCCTGCTCCTCCCCGCGGGTCCGCGTAGAAGGATCCCCTCCCCAGTCTCGCCTCCTGTTGTCGGGCAGTTCCCCCCGCCCACAAAGAGTTCTTAAATTTGTCCCCTCTTCTGGGTTCAGAGTTTTACCTATCTTCCCGATCGTTGTCATTGCTTCTCACCATCTCTCCAGGTCCAGCCTGAGCCTCTCCTCTGGGTTCTAAATCCGCACACCGACAGAACAGTCTTTCTAAGCAAAAATCTCTTCTTGAAACTGACACTTTAAATCTGGGTAGCTTCTATCAAATTCCTTCTCCAGAAAAACCCCTCAATAAGGCAATCCTTGAGGTCAAGACGATATTTGCCACATAGCACCCAGAGTGGTGTTGTTACGAGATTAGTAAAGTGATGGAGTGACCCTGGCCCCTGAGCAGTGAGTCCGCTGTGCCCAGAGCCCCTCCGTGAGATTGCGACGCATCCTGTCATCACGGCCCACGGTGCAGAGCTGCTCTGGGCTTGACCTTGGGCGCGGGTCGGGGCCCTCCGCTGGCTGGGTCTTCCTGCACAGGCACTGCTGGTTCCGGGAACCTCGGGCTGGTCGATGCTCATTTTTGAACGTGCGCGTTTTCACTCAGTGTTGGAGAAGAGCGGGGACACCAGGACCCATCTGCTCCGTCCCTGGGCTCCTCTGGCTTCTGCAGAAGCTAAAATATTTGAGCCGGAGATGAGCAGAGGAAGGCACCAACAGCCGAGGAGTCTCGGGGGACTTGTCTCTGGGTTTTAGCGTTTGGATAGGGACCCGCGCTAGATTTCAAGGCTCCCTCCCTGACGGGGTTCCCCCGGATGCCCCGAGACCCTCCCCCTCCAGGCCCCCTGTCCCACGTTACCCGAGGACCAGACCCAAACCCTTGTCCTCTCTGTCCCCTGATGAGCGGTAACAATTTTTTATGATCCCACCCCCGATGAAGGGCCTTTGACGAGGCCTGCTGGTCCACCAGGCCCCGACGTCAGCGGTGCCGCAGAAATGAGAGAGACACAGAAGTAGCGTGGGGATCGGGGGCTACCACCTTCAAGAGGCAACAGCCACCCTCTGAGCCCACTCATGGTTTTTACTTACTATTCTCTACTTCCTTTTATGTGTAGGGGATACATCGGTGTTTTACTTCAAACAGATTGGAAGCAAGATATGCTAGGACAGGCATTCCTGAGCGCGTAGAGTAATCATAAATGTTTGAGCCCTCCCAGGCCGTAGTTTGTCGTGTGTGTCAAGCCGTCTATGGCCTCTCCCCAGAATCCCGCAGGGCGCCAGTCCTGAGAGTGCCAGCGCTGATGGTTTTCCATCAGCAGTATCAGTACTTGAGCCGTCTTGTTTTCAAGATGCCGTGTTCTTTGATGTTCTCCTTCGTGTTGCCTCAAGGGTCAGGAGAGTCACAAGACTCTGCAAAGTATAGGCTGAGCTCTACGGCCACTCGATGGCGCCGTCCTTTCTTTCCATTCGTTGTCACGTCGCCTGTTCATGCCTCCGCCAGGCCTTGTCATTTCCCGAATGTGTCTCACACACGGTGGTTGAGGCCCCTGACACGAGAATGATGCCACAGCCTTAGGCCGTCCTGAGGCTTGTCGTCTGGTCGGGCAGACAGAAGCTTCTTCAGAACGTCCCCCCGGAGTTCAGGGTCTGAGGGGGACATTCTCGGGGTGTTTGGGTGTGGCTGCCCCCACCCATTTCTCATCTCGTCCGGAAAGTACCTCTGAGCACTTTCGGTGTCGCTCATCAGACTGAGTCACCTCAGGTCAGAGGTCACATCCTTGGCTTGATGCCAAGCGCCCAGCCCTGTGCCGGGCACCTGGGAGGGCAGTACCTCTGTGTGAGCTGAGTTAAGGAGCCTCGCCTTAGGACAGGACGCAGCACGGCGTGTGCAGGCATTCATGGAAGAGCAGGTTACGAGGGGGAAGATTTCTTCAACGTTCTGGAAACCTTTGCAGAATAGGGTCACACTCGGACTTTGCTCTTTGTGGGCCACCAGCTGTCGTGTCTGAGCACTTGCGGGCTGTGGTGCAAGCTGGTAATACCTGTAAACAGCAGGCTCACAGGCAAGGCTGACAGGCAATGTCAGCCTCAGCGGATGCGGACTTGGGAGGGAAAGCGGCACTGACCTTGGACGGGCCTGTTTCCGGGGGTTGGTGCTGTGACCTGCAGGCCAGCAACACAATTCTGTTCTTCCTCCCGGGCCTGTCAGCTCATGAAAGAAGAACTCCACAAAGCACTTGGCCTCCTGCCTCTGGACAGTGTTGGAAAACCCCCCAAAAAATGCTTCCTCTCTGAGGCCTTGTTTTTCTTTTTTCTGGCAGGACCCTTAAAAATCAACCAGATAGGGAACTACTTTTCAGATACGATGCCGCTTTCGGAAAATAATAAGCTGGGGAAGATGTCGATGGGAACAATAAATAACATTTCAGAATATCTTAATTCTTAATCTGTTGCGGAAAGGATTTCTCATTCCCAGCGTGTCTTTTATTGGGAGAAGAGGGAAGAACAATACAAACACCACCTTCATATGGAGAATTCTTTTTTTTTTTTTTTGATGATTTTTATGTTCTCTATCATAGCTGGTTTACAGTGTTCTGTCAATTTTCCGACGCCGAAGAAGGGACCGTCACTGCAGGAGAAAGGCAGGAGCCAGGTTCTGCCTGTGCAGGAGGCTGAGGTGGGGCTGCTAACTTCCCGGCCTCCCCTCCTGGCCTCAGAAGATGCTTCCCTTCTGGAATCTGCGTGGGATCTGCCATGGCTGCTGAGAGAAAAATTGGGAGAGGCTGACACGAGAGCTAGTGCCCCAGCATTGTCACCTGGAGAAGCACTCATCTGGACTCCAGGTGGCAAGAGAGGCACAGAGGCAAGCAGAAGGGACTTCCTCCCCTGCGGACGCCTAGAATGAGGCCTGGCTCCCAGACCGTGAGCCGCCAGCTCCAGGGCAGGTGGCTGCTTGGTGTGTGCAGGCAAACAGGGCTGGGAGAGCTGCCAGCCCTCTCAGGAAGGAAGCACCCAGTCCCCCCTGTTCAGGGCACCCTGACTTCCTGACTTTCGCGGTCAGAGTCCTGAGCCGTGATGGGGTCAGACCACCCTCTGACTCACTCATGTGTGTTGCACCCGTATAAACACAGCGGTTGGTTATGATAAACTGAGAAACATTTAAACCCTTTTTTTCCATGATAGTTGATCTGCAACGTTCTGTCCGTTTCTGCTGTACAGCAAAGTGACCCAGGTACCCAGATATGTGTATACACTCTTTTTTCTCATGTTATCTTCCCTCATGTTCCATCAAAGCGATTGGGTTTAGGCTCCTGTGCTGTATAGCAGGACCTCACCGCTTATCCACTCCACATGCATCTACTAACCCCAAACTCCCAGAAATTCAAAAACATTTTAAATGCGTTTAAGGAAAATTGTTCTTTTCAAAACTTCTGCTTGTCTGGGGTGTTTTATAGCTATTGTGCTCTTGTGTCCATAGGACAGAGAAAACCTGAGAATTTGGGAAGCATCTTGGTGTGTTTATACAAAGAAAAAAATTCTATGAATTGTTTTGAACAAGAACTTACCACCTAAGTGCTCTGGGGCCTGGGGTGAGGGGTGGAGGGGGTACTAGGCCTATGGGGGGGGGGGGCTTCGATGTTGTCCTCTGGATGTTAAGATTTGACTCTGTTTTTTCAGGTGGAAAAAGCACTTAGAGAGGAGAACTTCGGGGCCTGAACAAGTCCGGCAAAGCAGTGACATTCAAGTTTTCCTTCCCAGGTTAAAGCTGGGAGAGGCCATGCCCTGGCATCTTTTCTCTGAAGTTTGAGGAGGTCAAGGCCGACATTTCTGGAATGTTCACTATGAAGGAAGTAGCCAAGCTGGCTCCCAGTGCTGAGCGCAGGCCAGCGAGGGAGGCGGAGCCCGGACCACTCCAGGCTGCCTCCATCAGTTACACAAAAGCAGCAGCACTTCTCCGTGGGGTTCTTTTCCCTTCTCCAGAAAGAGGCCTCAGAGGTGTGAAGGGTGCGGCTGAGAAGGTGCGGCTCATGCTGGAGGGTGTCAGGCACCCTGGAGTGGTTCCATCCTCCCTGCATACCCAGGGGGCTGCCCTCCCAGGCTGCATCCACTGCTTGCGGGCATCCTTGGATCATCTCAGGGATCTGGGGACCAACCCTCTGCTCATCTGTCCCCTGGTCCCCTCAAAGCTCTCTGCCCCCCCAACCTCACCCCACCAGGCTCATCAAGACATGCCAGGTCCAGGCCCCCACCTCAAAAAGCCAGAGAGTCTGACATGTTAACCCTGAAGCCACACAGAAGCTATGTCATCAGCACCTGAGCTAAGTGTCTCTCCCCGCTCAGGGTCACACAGACAGCCCCGCATGCCCCGGCCCTCCCGCTGTCCCTCGCGGAGACAGAGTCAGCTCCTCAGGAGAAGATGCACCATCCACGGTCCTCAGAGACTCACAGCTCAGCACCACGGCGAGCGACCTTCACACCCACTGGAGCGGCTCACATTTTCAAAGGTAAAAAAATGCCTGTGGCGGAATGGAAACCTACATGCGTTGCTGGTAGGGATGCGACACTGGGCAGCTGCTTTTGGCAAAATAGTTTGGCCATTCCTCTCTCAGAGAAAGTTAAATATAAAGGTACTATAGGGCCCAGCAATTCCACTCCTAGGTATGACCCAAGAGAAATGAAAGGTATCTCCAGAAAAATTTGTACGTAAGCGTTCATGTATATTCACAATAGACAAAAAAGGAAATAGCCCAAATACCTACCAACTGATGAATGAATAAGTAAAATGGACTCATACACCAATATTAATATGAATATTATTCAATCACAAAAAGCAGTAGTACTTATATGTTGATGCACACCTGATTCACTTCGCTGTACACCTGAAACTAGCTCGACACTGTAAACCCACTTTATGCTAAGGGAGAGAAGACAGTCTCAAAAGGCTATAGAACATATTGTCTGGGAGTTCCCCTCGTGGCGCAGCGGAAACGAATCTGACTAGGAACGATGAAGTTGCAGGTTTGATCCCTGGCCTCGCTCCATGTGTTAAGGATCTGGCGTTGCCATGAGCTGTGGTGTAGGTCGCAGATGTGGCTCAGATCCCAAGTTGCTGTGGCTGTGGCTCTGATTAGACTCTTAGCCTGGGAACCTCCATATGCTGTGGGTGCAGCCCTAACCCCCCCCCCAAAAAAAACCATGTCCTCTGATTCCATCTGTATGAAGTATCCCTAATAGGCAAACATGCAGAGACAGATAATGGATTTGTGGTTGCCTGGAGCTGGGAGGAAGGAATGGAGAATGACTGCTGGTGGATGTGAAGAAGGATACTCTGGGGAGTTAGGTCCGTGGTAGCTGTGTATCCTAGGGTGCAACGTAGGAGGCGGCTCTGGTCCCCAGGGTCGCCCAGGTGCGGGATTTGGCACCGAAGTGTGTTGCCGCGGATTTTGGGCCCTCTGCACCTGACTCACCTCACCTGGTTCAGGCCCCCAGGAAACGCTCTAATTCAGGTTTGTTTGAAATAGAAGTCCGCCAGGGACAAGGCTTCTGGGAATAGCTCTCAGCTCTGCAGAAAGTCACTGGGGACAACATCCTGTCAACGTGCTTCCAGTTGCTGGCGCCCCTGGTCACCAGCCTGGGACAAAGTTGACACTAGAGGGTGGCAGGAGTGCAGGTCCCTGACACATCCGGAACCACAGACACCTGCCCTCCCCTGAGCCCCGGGCCCTGAGCCCCCGACCCCATGTCCGCTCGCCACGTCGCTTTTCCGCGGGCACCGCAGCGCAACACAGCGGTGGGAACGGGCTCTGCCACCGGGAACTGGGACGCCTGGCTTCGGCGTGCGGGCTCAGGACCGCTGCTTGGCGGTGGGACCTGGGAGGAGTCCTGGGTTTGCCTCATCTTTCAGGGACGGAAGACGAGGCCTTGGAGTGGAGACAGGACCTTCCTAACCTGCAACAGGTGTCTGTCTCCACCTTCATTTGCCTCCCGGAAGTGGAAGAGCAGAGGGGTCCGGGGTCCCCCTTCGCCCCCTGTGCAGGCGCCCCCGGCCTCCCTTCTTCACTAGACATGCAGTCGCCTGGCGGGCGCGCCAGAGGACAGCGCGCTGTCAGTCGCTGTGACTCCCTTTCCCTTTCAGAACCTGGCCTGCAGCGGCGGAAGGCGCGCGCCTCCAGCCCCCCTGTGTCCCCATTGTCCCCGCGTCCGGGGACTGCCGGTTCCAGCCGGGCGGGGCGCGGGCTGGGGTTGGGGACGCGGCCCCGCCCCGAATCCCCCAGGCCCCGCCCCGAATCCCTCAGGCCCGCCCCGCCCGCCCGCGGCGCCGGGAAGTCGCGCTCGGGGGGCGGCAGTGGGACCTGCTGCGGCCGGATCTGCGCCTGGGCTCGGCGGAGCTGCGGCGGCAGGTGGGCCGGGGCGCGCCTTGGGGTCCCTCCCGCAGGGCGCGGGGCGGGGGGCCGGCCGGTTCACGGGGGCCGCTGTGCGGCGCGGGTCCCGGCGCAAGTCGCGCAAGGTGGGGAGCCCGAGGCCGGGATGCCTGCGAGGCGGCGGAAGGGTCCGTGCCACAGGCGGGCGAAGGGCCGGGGAGGGGATAGAGTGTTCCCGAAGGGCTTCGAGCGCCGGAGCAGGGGGAGGCGCCGGCGGAGGGTGAGCCATTTAAACCAAGCGCGCTTTGCGCTCGTCCTAAGGGCCGCGGGAGAACCAAGAGCCAGGGCGGAGGGTCAGGTGCCCCCTTCTTCTGTCCCGAGTGTGTCTGGGGAGGGGTCAGTGGTCTGTACTGAGGTTCTCAAGCGATGGGAGGGTGGTCCAGGCCAGGCACAGGGTCCAGAGAAGCAGACAGGTCCAAGAGCCAGTAGGGGCAGAAGGCAAAGCCTTGGCGATGGGTGTGCGGGGTAAAAGGGGCCTGGGAGGAGGCAGGGAGGGCGCTCAGGGCCTGAGGCCAGCAGCTTGGTGAGTGAGGGGCTCATTTCCAAGTACTGCTGGGGAAATATGGGCTGGGGATGGTGGCGGGGACCATTGGGTTTCAGGTGCGCGCCAGCACCCCCCTCCCACCAGCACGCAGGCCTCTGACCTCCCAGCTTCGCAGAGGTGCAGAGGCGGCCTCCCGGCTGGGGCGGATTGTCCCTCCACTGTGACAGGGCTCTTATGCTCCCCGCTGGCCTTTCTGTCCCCTGTCCCGTGGCACCGGTTTCCCTGTCTCATGCACAGTCCACTCTGGTGGCTTTTGCTGAGAGGAATGAGCCACACTTCCAAATCCATGTTTCAGAGCCACAAAAACTGAAGACAAAATGAAACCGCGCACAGTCGCTTGGTCCTGTTTTCAGTGTCTGAAGGTCACCTGAGGTCTGGAGAACAGGAGGGGCAGGCTTGGTTTGCTGGGCGGTGGACTGGCAGGCGTTGCTGGAGGGCCATCCCCAGAGCCAGCCCCGATGTTGGTGGAGGGTCCTGGCTTCACGGCCAACTTTACAGCCCATTCCAGCCTCTCCGGATACAATTTGGCATCTCCGACATTTTTCAAGCATCAGCTGGCAAAGGGGAGACCGTGCTCTGGTGCAGAAGTGAAACCCCCCTGGGGCTTTTCATAAACACCCTCGAGAATAGATGCCGGGGTATGAGGACCCCGGGTTTTCATCTGGGGTTTCCTTCCCTCCTCCTCCCTGACGCCGTCCTCCCGGGAAGGTGGAAAAGGATTGGACTTCACTGCCCCCAGGAGCTGTGGGGTGTGTGTGTCTGGGGGGGGGGTGCGTGCCCTTGAGAGCACTTGTGCACATACACTTGTGGGCATTTCTGTGGCTTTTCCCATGGCTCTCAAGTTGGTTTGACCTACTGCCAGTAGCACATCCAGCTGGTTACCTTAACACGGGACTTCATTTTTTTTTGGGGGGGAGCAACAGTAAATGGATCTTCCTCCATAAAATATTTCTCAGCTTTAAGATGAAAAAGAAAAGTCCAATTCTAAAATTGCCCCGTGTTAGGTCCACAGCATTCAGGGTTCACTCAGGGGCCCTTTCTCTTCACTCTTGGGTTGCAGAGCCAGCGTGATGGACGCTCTCTCTGAAGCAAACGGCACCTTCGCCCTCCGCCTTTTAAAGATACTGTGCCAAGATGACCCGTCACACAACGTGTTTTATTCTCCTGTGAGCATCTCCTCTGCCCTGGCCATGGTCCTCCTGGGGGCAAAAGGAGACACCGCTGCCCAGCTGGCCCAGGTGAGGCAGGAGGGGGAACTGCCTTTTTCTGCTGTCATGTGTTGTCCCCCGGCTCCAGCATCCTTCTCCAGAGCTGCTTGAAGGAAGAAGTGTGGATGCCCCCACGTGCGGTCTCCGGGGGCTCGAGACCGGATGGGAAGGGCTGCGCGGGGCTCCCCCTCACTGAGATTATTTTTGAGGAGAGTTTCTCCGGTGAATACGACTCAAAATTTTGTCCTAGCAAATTATTTAGAAAAGGATACAGAAATTGTTTGAAATCTCAGCAGCTAAGATCGATCTCATTTTTAGAGGAAGACTGTGTAATTATAACGGCCCATGGGTAGGCAGGGTAGGATAACATCTATTTTGGGTCATTGACAGACCCGCAGGCCTTCTGGCCCCGTAAGGGGATAACCGGAAATAAGCAGCGGGAGTGAAAGGCAGGTGCTATGACATGTACAGACTGCACAGGCGCCAGTTAGCTTAGCACATATTCAGGGACCCCGACTGAGTCTGTCCTGTCCCAGGGGAGCAGCAGGAGACATGTGCCCGAGAGGACTCAGGAAGCTGATGGCGTGGCAGGGCTTCCACCCTGCACGCGCACCCCTCTGTGCCAGCGTGCCTTTCTGTTTCAGGATGACTCTCTTGTCCTTTGGGGACCCACTTCAGGAGCGGTGACTCACTGTCGACCATTTCTCAGCTCCCGTTTGAGGGGGCAGAGCTTTAGGTGGGTGTGGGGTGGGGGGTGGGGGTTCTTTGCTCCCGGTGAACCTTTAGAGGAGCTTCCTGTGGGAGCCCCCGCGTTGGTTCCTTTACCAGGTGTGACCCGACACGTCCCTCACCCTCTTGTGCCGGCGGGACAATGCTGCGGGCTCAGTGCGCTAAAACCCACCCTGCTCCCTGCGCCATCAGGGGCGGGTCTTTCAAAGAGCCAGCTTCACCTGGCGTCTGCAAGCCACTGAAAGCGCTGTCTTTGCCGCTGTGACCGTATGATGCCCATTTTTCCTCTTTTTTTTGTCTTTTTAGGGCTGCACCTGGGGCCTATGGAGGTTCCCCGGCCAGGGGTCCAATCAGAGCTGTTGCTGCCGGCGCACGCTGGAGCCACAGCAACACCAGATCCGAGCCGCGACTGGGGGACACATTTTAGAGGCGTGTTTTCCTCCATTTAAGGCACACTTTCACTTTCCTTTAGGATGCAGGATTTTAAAACAGCTCCTCTTCTGAAGCACTGCGTCCTTTTCATTGCCTGTTGTTTATGTTCAAACAAGAGACATCTGCTGAGGCAGAAAAGCCAACTCTTTCACCCGCGTGGGCACTTTCTCTCCCCCTCCCCCTCTCTTTCTCTGTGCATCGTCCCCGTGGCCCCACAGCTGTTACTTCTCAAGTATATGGTAAATCCACACTTAAAAATAATGTCCTTTTGAAGGAGAATGTTGTGAAGTGCTTGAGAAAAAAATTTGCCCACAAATTTTTCGTGGCAGAAGAGCAATATTGATCATTTAAAAATTATTTATCTCAACAGGTGCTTTCTTTAAACACAGAGAAAGACATTCACCAGGATTTCCAGGCACTTCTTGCCGAGCTGAACAAACCCAGCACTCGGTACTTGCTCAGAACGGCCAACAAGCTCTTTGGGGAGAAGTCTCGTGAATTTCTCTCTGTAAGTTGAATCAACAGAACAATGAAAGTTATTATCAAGCTATAGCATCTGAGAGAAAAGCCCCCAGAGAACCGAAGCTTATGGACATTATTCTAAAAACATATAATTCTGTAACTGTGCCTTGAATCACTTAAAATTTGGCTACTTCTAAAATTCACTTACCCGTTTCTGGTTATTTGTGGCTTAGTGTGGACCTACTTATAAATGCTGATGTGGCAACATCTCGAGAACGGAGGGGATCACGCCTAAGCGATGTCTGACCTTTTTAGTATAAAGCGTGTAATGCTCAGGATTTTGGGAAACCCGTTGACATGACGTCACTTAGGCTTGTAGCCTCACTGCCCGCTCTCCTCTCCAAAGACCTTCAAGGAATCCTGTCTTCGGTTCTACGATGCGGAGCTGGAGCAGCTCTCCTTCGCCAGCGCTGCAGAGGCATCCAGAAAGCAGATAAACGCTTGGGTCTCTAAAAAGACAGAAGGTCAGAACTACAAGTTATTCTCCTCCCCCGCCTCCCCCTCTTCCCCCCTCCCCCTCCTCCTCCCCTCCCTCCCCCTCCTCCTTCCCCCTCCCTCCCCCTCCTCCTTCCCCCTCCCTCCCCCTCCTCCTTTCCCCTCCCCCATCCCTGCCTCTCTGACGTCATCGTCTTTCTGATGCTCAGTGCCACAGTGACTGGCCCACGTGGCGCAGCTGAACCTTAATGGACTCAAAGAGGTTCTAACCAGATGCTCGGATTTTCAGCAATAGAGACCTCATCTTGCTATCTGCCCAGGGCCAGAGAGACTGATACAAACATCAAAACAAACAAACAAACAAACAAACAAAAAACAGCTCATAGGCCTGATTTCCAGTCTACTAACTTACACTGAAAGGTGCTCTCACCTGGCCTGTAAGGGTCACGTTTGGGGTGAAGCCAGCATCTCTGCAGGAAGGAGCCTGAGGGGCGGACCCTACCCTTGGGCCTCCTCCGTCTGGAGTCTGCGTGGACCTCACCACCGCCTTTGCTCTGCACGTTAGGCTTACGTGTTGCTAAGTGCTAAGTCTGGTCTTGCGCCTTCGCCTCGATGCGATTAACCCCAGACTTGATAGGCGAGGATCCTGCAGATGGAAATCACCAGTTTTGGGGGGTTGAGCCTCATTCATTTCTGTTTAGGAGAGTTCACATTCAGGTCTTGGCCCCTGCCGTCACTGAGGGTGTGACCTTGGCCCCACGCAGGCCCCTCTGCACCAGCTACTTAGTACCGCCAGGAACGCTGCCGTTCCTGTCATAACGAGACAGTGAAGAACAGGAGGTTGTCTTTCCTGAGACGTAGCAGTCACCTTGCCATGTCTTCTGTGCCTTCCCGAGGCCCTAGATGCTTCTACAGTAGAAAGCAATCAGCAGGGATGCTCTTGGTTTGTGGAAAAGGTACGACTTGATCTCCAGGGCAGGAGAGGAGTGTCTTTCACCTGCCATCTGACCTTTGCCAAGAATGGCTGGTGTTTTGTCTGGAGGATCAAATAATGAAGTCTTTTCTAGAGGCTTCCAGAAGCTCCCATGGAGCTTCCGGTAGCTTCCAAAGCACTCGTGCTGCACATTGCCGGCAGTTTCCCCTCTGAGCCATTCATGGTGGCCACCTCTGCCACGTCCCCATGTGTGGTCGTGGAGTGTTCGTCCCGCTCATAGCTTGGGGCCTTTGACCACGTGAGATAACCTTGGCCCCTCTGGCCCAGCCCTCATTTCTCGTTTGTCTTGTTCAACACCCTGGAGCGGTGTTTTCCTGGACTGATGGGGAAGTTGTTTGTGTCGCCGACGCCGCAGATTCCAAAGAGCTGGAGATGGTGAAAGCCACCTGTGTGTGTGTGGTGTGTGATTTCTGAACCTAATGATTCAAACCGGCAAACTCGTGAATAGAATGGCTCCAGGCTGATAATCAGGGATCTGCCAGTAAGCCTCTTCGTGTTGATTTCGTCGTGCTTTTATAAAGATCAATGTCATATATTCTCTGCTTTTCCCTGAAGGTAAAATTCCAGAGGTGCTGCCATGGAACTCAATTGATGAGCAGACCAGGCTGGTTCTTGTCAATGCCGTCTACTTCAAAGGAAGGTGGGACCAGCAATTTGACAAAAAGTACACGAGGGAGATGCCTTTTAGGGTAAACCAGGTAGGGAGACGTTAACAAACCCACTAGTTTGATGAAGAAGTTGGAATGGAAAAATTTAACTTTGTAAAAGGATAAATGATTGGCTGAAAGTAATGGGAAACAACACATTTCTGAATGAAAATGTAAACTCAGTAGGAAAAAAAGCTGAAGGTATAAAAAATATTTGCTGCCTGTACTTTTTTGTGTGTTATTACTGCTCCGGCTGCCTTGGATGATTTCGCCGGCAGTCACTGCTGCGTGACTATATGAATGTGCTCATCGTACAGGCAGGTCTGGACATTTGAGCTTTTCTTTTAGCCCAAATTGCTCCGATAGAGAGCAAAAAAAAAAAAAAAAAAAAGCCCCCCCAAATTTCCCACAGATGTTAAGGAAGTGGAAGTGTGTGTTGGGCGACAGAGGGCAAGGATGTGAAAACGCACTTTTTTAATTTTTAAAAATGAAAGTAAATGTAGACTTGACCCGTTAATGTATCGTTATTCAGTATTTATAACTTCCTCACTTTTTTTGGTTTGTTTTTTTAGGGCTGAACCTGAGGCATATGGCGGTTCCCAGGCTAGGGGTGGAATCGGAGCTGTAGCCACCAGCCTACACCACAGCCACAGCAACGCGGGATCCTTAACCCGCTGAGCGAGGCCAGGGATCGAACCTGCACCCTCATGGATACTAGTCGGGTTCGTTTCCGCTCTGCCACGATGGGAACTCCCCAAATGTTATTTTCTTGAATTAGTGTCAGAATTGAGACAGTGGGATTTAAACGCATGCTACCGGGCGGCTTTCTGAGCTGACACATCCGTCTGCCTTCCCGATCCCATTGCTTTGAAACTACAAGCTCCATCGCACTTTATCATAAAACCTTTTTCTAATTAAATAGAAATAATTTTCTATTTAGCTTCATTTGACTATACTGTTTCATTAGGTGTATCTGCTGGGCATATTTTTTAACTGCGGCAAATCAGACTTCCCTTTCTGGAAGATGTAGAGTATTCCATTTATTCTGCTGAATGAAACACGGCCTTTCCCAGGCCAGCAGCCTCTTCAGCAGCAGATGCCTCGCGGTGGAGGAGGAGGAGCCGGTGGCCGGCGTGTAAATATTACCTCGGGAGAGAATGCTGTTTCTGTCGCAGGTGCCACAGACGCTCTGGGACGAGCTGTGGCTCTTTTAGAAATTTGCGTCGCCTCTCTTAATAACCCGCTCCTCCTGCTTCCTGTTCACCCCGTCAGAAGGAGCAGAGGCCGGTGCAGATGATGTTTCAGGAGGCAACGTTCAGACTCGGGCGCGTGGAGGAGGTGCCGGCCCAGGTCCTGGAGCTGCCCTACGAGGACCGGGAGCTGAGCATGGTCGTCCTGCTCCCCGACGACCACGTGGCTCTGAGCGAGGTGCGCTGACCCCAGGGACACCGTCCTGTCCCTCCCCGTGGGCTGGACCTCAAGCCCCCTCCGCCTTTGGGGGGCTCCACCTTTCTTTTCTTTTCTTTTTAGGGCCACAGGTGTGGCACATGGAGGTTCCCAGCCAGGGGTTGAACCGGAGCTGCAGCCGTCGGTCTCCACCACAGCCACAGCAACGCAGGATCCGAGCCGCGCGGATCTGACCTACACCACAGCTCACGGCAACGCCAGATCCTTGACCCACTGAGCAAGGCCAAGGATTGAACCCCCATCCTCATGGATACTAGTGGGGTTCGTTTCCGCTGAGACACGGTGGGAACTCTGAGGTCCACCTCGGGCCAGGATGCGGCCCCCAGGCTCCAACTCTTATGCAGGACCTGCTTCTCCCAC
This sequence comes from Sus scrofa, assembly GCF_054392235.1. Lineage (NCBI taxonomy): Eukaryota > Metazoa > Chordata > Mammalia > Artiodactyla > Suidae > Sus > Sus scrofa. Next base: position 1,756,569 of record NC_139389.1, on the reverse strand, counting down.
TGTCGCCCACGTGACCGTGACAGATGCTCATCGCAGCCTCTTTTCTTGTCTGCGTTGGGGATAATGGTGACATCTGCCTGGATCGCGAGGATAAACGGGGGGAGTTCAGGGAACCGAGCTGAGCCTGTGTAACCACGACCCGCTGTTCTTATCATGATCGTTGTCGTGAGCCCTGTGTTTGGAAATCTGGGAACCATCGCCTCTATTCGAACCGCTCAGAGAGCAGGAAAATCTTACTCTTTGGTCTAACCCGGGGGTGTGGGGGGAGGGGGGACGGAGGCAGAGCCAGAAGTCCGGAGCTGGCACTGCCCAGCCTCCTGGCCTCTTTTGGCACAGACCCCGAGGGCGAGAGCTGGGCACTGATGGGCAGGCCGCCTTCCCCTGTCCCTTGGGGCCTGTGGGAGCTGAGCAGCAGCCCGGGGCTCTCCCTGGGATGTTCCTTCTCCAGGAAGCAGCCGGGCCCAAGCTCTGGGGAGGTTTCCCTTCTGGGGAGGCTGTTTGGAGAGCTCTTTCCTTCCCGGCTCTTCTTCTTCTTCCCCTCCTGCCCCTCCTCCTCCCCCCTCCCCCCCTCCCCCTCCTCCTTCTTCTTTTTCCTCTTCGTGGCTGAACCCACGGCACAAGAAAGTTCCTGGGCCCGGGGCCGAATCCAAGCTGCAGCTGTGATCTACACCACAGCTACAGCAACACTGGATCCCGCTGCTGCCAGAGGGGAATCGAACTTGTACCTCCACAGCGATCTGAGCTGCTGCAGTCAGATTCTTAGCCCCCTGCGCCACAGCAGGAACTCCTGTCATCTCTTTTCTTCATGGCAATGCCTTGCTGTCTTCAAAAGTAATCCTAGTTTTAAAAAAAGGCACAGTCAGCAGGGCCAATGACAATCGTGGGGCTCACGTCTGTCGGCAGATGCTGTGGGGGAGGGAGGGACAGTCGGAGTCCAGTGGCTCCGGGCGGCCGGGCTGCCTCTGCTGGGCAGGAAGCCGCGTGTGTAGACATGTCTGGCAGGTGGCAGTGTTCCCGGTTCTTCCTCAGGAGGAGGAGGGGTCGGGGTGCGTGTGCAGAAGTAGGAGCCCCAAAGGCGAATTCTGGTCTTTCAGGTGGAGAGACAGCTCACCTTTGAGAAACTCCTGGCCTGGACGAAGCCGGAACGCATGCAGAGCCTCGACGTGGAAGTTTTCCTCCCGAGGTTTAAGCTGGACGCGAGTTACGACCTGGAGTTGCTGCTCGGGCATTTGGGGGTGGTGGACGCCTTCCAGCAGGGCAAGGCCGACTTCTCGGCCATGGCCCCCGAGCGGGACCTGAGCCTGTCCACCTTCGTGCACAAGAGTGTGGTGGAGGTGAACGAGGAAGGCTCGGAGGCGGCGGCGGCCTCGGCCCTGGTGCTGATGGAGTGCTGCATGGAGTCCGGGCCCAGGTTCTGCGCCGACCACCCCTTCCTCTTCTTCATCAGGCACAACAAGGCCAAGAGCATCCTCTTCTGTGGCAGGTTTTCCTCCCCGTGAGCGGTGCACCCGCCTCGCGCGGGAGCCTGTCCCCTTCTGCGGCCCTGAGTCCCCCCACCAAGCCCCAAGGGTGGCCAGGCAGACGCCCACCCGCTCCACGCGCCTTCCCCAGGCGGACCACTCATCCACGCCCCTCAGTCCAGACCGCAGGCCTGCAGGCTCTAAGGATGCCCTGGGGCATTTAAGACGCAGCCCGGATCCCACAGGACGGCGGGCAGCGTGTCCCCACATGACCCCAGACTTCCTCGCTGCCCTTGTCCGCGCTCACTGACATCTCAACTCTGGTCACACCCGTGCCTCAGCCTCTTGCGATAGTAAATAGATGCCACTAGCCGTCGCTACTGTTTTATCCACGTCCTGCTGCTTGTGCTTTTTAGGACGTTTCTTTAGTGCAGATTTTAGTTTTATCTTTTTTTGACATTCATCGGTCACCACGAATGTTCCGGACACGGCGTCCGGCACTGGGGACGCAAAGGAGGGGAGGCGCGGTCCTCTGACACCTGGTGGCTCGTGCCAGGACGGGGCAGCCTTAGGACAGCCAGGCGGGACTAGGTGATGCCCTTGACCTTACCACGTGACCTCCTGTACGGATCATGCCTTTCTTCGAGTTTCTGTCTTTCTCCACCTCTAGCTCTGAGGGTCAAAACTCCATTGGACCCTTAAAGTGCATGTCCAATGTCATCTTCCTGTGCAGAGGTTCTTTCTCTGCGTGGCCGGATGTGCATCTTTGACCTCTCTCCCTGCGCCCCGAGCGAGGGCCTGAGCAGTGCTGGCTTTACACATCAATCATCCGTGTTCTCCAGCCGGACCCTCCGGTCCTCGGGGCTTGGGACTGTGTTTTACATGTCCCTGTGCCCTTACAGTGCACGGTAAGACAGTTTGACTGTAGATGAACTCTTTGACTTAAAAAAAAAGGGGGGGATTAGAAGTCAGTGATTTGCGTTTGCTTTTTAGAATTTTTTATTGAGATGAAATCCACATGACATAAAATTATAGTGAACATCGTTTTGAAGCAAACCGTGCAGTGGCCTTTGGCACGTGAGCAGTGGTTGTGCAACCTCCACCTTGGTCTAGTTCCAAAAACACTTTCACCAAGCCAAAGCGAAACCCGGTGCCCGCTAAACCGTGACTCCCCATCTCTTCCTCCCTCCAACCCCTGGGCAACCACTGTCTGCTTTCTATCTCTGTGGATTTACTTATTCAGGTTACTTCATGTAAGTTGAATCGTATAAGATAAGACCGTTTGCATCTGGCTTCTTTCACCAAGCATGTCGTGCTCAATATTCATCCACGTTGTAGCAAGTGTCAACTGTTCATCCTTTTTTATGACTGAATAATATTCCATGGTTTGAATAGAGCATGTTTTGTTTATCCAGCCCTCCACTGATCGACCTCCACTGAAGGTTCGTTTCTGTCATTTGGCTTTTTGTGAATTATCCTGCTATGAACATGCATGTACATGCATTTGTCTGAATGTTTGTTTTTCATTCTTTTGGGTACGTACCTAGAGGGGAATGGGTGGGTCATGCATAATTCTGCGTTTAACTTTTGAAGGACCCACCAAACTGCTTTCCACGGTGGCCGGTCCCTTTTACGCTCCCACTGGCGCTGTGTGAGGGTTCCAGTTTCTCCATCTCCTTGCCAGTACTTGCTATTTTCTTTTTTTGTTGTTGTTAAAAAAAATTACAGCTGTCCCCAGGAGTTCCTGTTGTGGCTCAGCAATAACAAACCCGACTATTATCCATGAAAATGCAGGTTCAATCCCTGGCCTCGATCAGTGGGTTAAGGATCTGGCGTTGCCGTGAGCTGAGGAGTATAGTGGGCTCAGATCCCCCGTTGCTGTGGCTGTGGTGTAGGCCAGCGGGTGCAGCTCCAATTCAGTCCCTAGCCTGGGAACTTCCATCTGCTGCAAGTGCAGCCCTAAAAAGAAAAAAATATATCTGTCCCGTGTGGGGGAAGTGATACCTCATTGTGGTTTTGATTCGCATTTCCATAATGACTGATCATGTGCTCACTGGCCATTTGTATATGTCATCTTTGGAGAAAAGTTTGCTTAAATCCTTTGTTCATTTTTTCATTGGGTTGTTGGGTATTCTGTTGTCACGTTGCAAGAGGTCTTTCTATATCCTGGGTACCAGACTCTCATCAGACGCATGATTTGTAAATATTCTCTCCCATTCTTTAGGTTATATTTTCCCCTCCTTGAAAATGCCCTCTGATCCACAGAAGTTTTTAATTTCAATGAAGTTCATGTTTTTCTTTTGTTTTTCATATTTTTGGTGTCGTGGCTAAGAATCCATTGCCCTATCCAAAGTCACCTAGATTTATAGCTATGTTTTTTCTAAGACTTTTATAGTTTGAGCTCTTGTATTTAGGGTGTTAAATCCATTTTGATGTCTAGGATATGAGGTAGGAGGGGTCTAACATAAATTTTTTTGCTTATGGGGGATCCTGCTGTCCTAGTACCCGCAACTGTTTCTGGATTGAAAAGAGTGTTGATAATAGACAGAAGGGCAAGATAATGTCTAAATGAGTGATAAGGCGAAAAACGACTCAATTTTAAAGAATACCATTATCAGATTGAAAGAAGATGTCATAAAAATATCGTTAAATAGGCTATACAAATTATATTTGCAAACAGTATAGCCTTTAAAGGGCTAATATCCAAAATTACTACAATTCACCATCAAAAAAACCCAAACAACTTGACAAAAAAATGGGCAGCGGATCTGAATAGACATTTTTCCAAAGAAGAGGTGCCGACGGCCAACAGACATATGAAAGGGTGCTGGACATTGCTGCTCACTAGGGAGCTCATCAGCTTCCTCCCCAGATGAAGGAGAGAGCCTCCACACAATTCAGCCATCCTACCTCTGGGTATCTAAAAAACCCCAACACAGTTCAAAAGAGATATGCTTCCTATGATCACTGCAGCATTGTTCATAACAGCCAAGACACAGAAGCAGCCTTCGTGCCCGGGTAGAGGACTGGATAAAGATGTGGTATACATACATACGTAAATATATATAACGGGGTACTACTCGACCGTAAAAAAGAATGACATCTTGCCATTCGTGACAACATGGATCCACCAAGAGGGAGTATGCCAAGTGACATCAGTCGTAAAAGGACAAGTACCGTGCGCTTTCACTTTTATGTGGTATCTAAAACCAAAATAAATGAACACACAGAGTTAAACAGAAACAGAGTCCTAACTACAGAGAACGAACAGGTGGTTTCCAGAGGGGAGCGGGCAGGGGAAGAGAGAAACAGCCGAGGGAGAGGAAAAGGTACAAATTTCCAGTTAGGAGAAGAATGAGTCAGAGGCATGGAGCCTGCAGGGTGGGGAGTTCGGTCAGTAACTAGGAATCGGTGCCTTTTTATGGGAATTCCGTGGTAACTAGCCGTCCCGCGGTGGTCACTGGGAAATGCACAGACGCATCCAGTCCCCGTGCTGCACACCTGGACCTAACACCACACCGTAGGGCAACCACACATCAAAAAGCAGCCAACTCAGAAAAAGACAGCAGATGGGTGGTTCCTAAGAGCAGCGGCTGGGGTGGCGGAGGGGCATTGGATGAAGGGGTCGAAAGCTGCAGGCGTCCAGGTATCAGATAAATCAGTACCAGGACACAACGCACACATGTTCAGTGTCATTAACACGGATGTGTGTTACGTGTGAAAGTTGCTAAGAAAGTGCATCCTTAGCATCGCCATCAAAAGGAAAAACATGTTTTGATTTTTCTTCTCTTTTGTGTCTATATGAGATGATGGGTGGTCCCTAACCTTATTGGGATAACCACTTCATGAGGCAAGTCAAATCATTATTCTGCACCCCTTAAACTTACGCAATGCTGTGTGTCAACTGTATATCAATACAATGGGAAGAAAAAGTAAAATTCAATAAAAAAATTTTTTTAATCAACAAGAAATTAGGGGAGTTCCCGTTGTGGCTCAGCAGAAATGAATCTGACTAGTATCCATGAGGACGCAGTTTCAATTCCTGGCCTTGCTTAGTGGGTTAAGCATCTGGCATTGCTGTGGCTGCGGTGCAGGCTGGCAGCTGCAGCTCTGATTAGGCCCCGAGCCTGAGAACCTCCATGTGCTGCGGGTGTGGCCCTAAAAAGCCCCCAAAAACCCACAAAAAAACAAAAAACAAAAAAGCAAGAAATTAATACTTGCCTATACAAAGAACTCCTACAAATCAGAGAGAATAAAGCGGGAACTTAGTGACCAGAGGAATGCGAGTAAAATACCCTGAGGTCCTGTCTGCAGCCCTCATCCGACTGGTGGCAGAAAGTGGGGTACGGCCCAGTGAAAGCAGGAACCGAGACACCCCCACAGGAAGTCATCTGTCACTGCCTCAGGGTGTGTCTGTCCAGGGACCCAGGTGGCTCCCTTCGGGGTGTGTGGCCGAGTCCGTGAAGGCGCAGGGACTGGGATCTTCGTGGTGGCCTCCTTTGTGGAGCAAGGCTTTGGAAGCCACCTAAGTGCCCATCTTGGTGGGAACAGGTGACGAAACTGGGGGCACACTCGAAGCCATAATCCAGTAGCTTTTACGTAAATTAAAACGTCTGCCATGTTACACACTCGACAAGGATGTGTACACCTATTGCATTTCTCTTAGCATTGGTGAGAACTTTTTCATAAATTGTGTTATGATGTTTTACTAATGAACAGGGTTTTTTTTTTTTCTCTAGAAAAATATAGGTTTTTTTCCTTAGTGATTTCTGATACTGCTTTCTCCTTTCATTTTTAGAATTACTTTCCCATTGAGAAACCAATTAGTTACCTAGTTTTTCTTCTATACTTTCACTTGTTCTTTTCTTTTTTTCTTTTTTGCATTGGGAAGTTCCCCAGCCAAGGGTTGAATCAGAGCTGCAGCTGCTGGCCTCTACCACAGGCACAGCAACGTGGGATCCGAGCCTCATCTCTGACCTACGCCACAGCTCATGGCAATGCTGGATCCTTAACCCGCTTGTAAATAAATCCATGTAACTAGATTAATTTATTGCAGCAGAAACGAATCTGACTAGTATCCACGAGGATGCAGGTTCAATCCCTGGCCTTGCTCAGTGGATGAAGTATCTGGCATTGCCCCAAGATGCAGTATAGGCCACAGATGCGTCTCAGATCTGGTGTTGCTGGGGCTGTGGTGTAGGCTGGTACCTGCAGCTCCCATTTGACCCCTAGCCTGGGAACTTCCATATGCCACAGGTGCTGCCATAAAAAGAAAGAAAAAAAAAAGGGAAAAAAAGACAAAAAAGAAACAGCCAGATGAAAGAGACACATCTACCAGGCACACGGAAAGGGGCAGAGCTTCCATGTTGGAGACCCACCCTCCCAGCCCCTCCGCAGGTGCAGCAGCAGGGAGCTCCCAGTTTTTACAGAGGCTTCATCAAGGGGGCATGATGGACATTCACTCAGCCTCCAGCCCCTCCCCTTCCCGGAGGCTGGGGCTGGGGGGGAAGGTTCCAAGCCTCTAATCAAGGTTGGGTCTTGTGGTTTTTTTAACAAGTGCCCTCACCTGTAGCGTATGGACGTTCCCGGGCCAGGGTCAGCCACAGCCACTGTAGAAGAGACACCGCGTCGTGATGCTGTGAGCCGAAAGGGACGTTTGGTTGGTCCTTTCTAGAGACCAGCCCCCACCCTGAGGCCGTTCAGAGGCTCCCAAGATTGGCCTCATCAGGACAGTGCTCCTGTCACCCAGAAGTTCCAAGGCACTCAAGGGCTTTGTGTCAGAAACTGGGGGGCAGAGACCAACACATATTTCTTATTATGTCACCACATTTATTGTGTGTGCAGCCAATTTGGTGACCTCTTGGTCGTGTAAGAGTTTCCAGTGCTTTCTCTTGAGTTTTCTGCCCTGTGATTGTATGAGAGGTGAATGGTCTCAGGAGAGAGCACACCCTTCTAATTGTGCCCTGGTGTTTGTTCTTAAATTGGTGCTTTGTTTTGTTTTGTCTGGGTCTTCTTGGCCCTACCCAGAAATGCTGAAACAGTGTGTGCAGTCATCACCAGGATGGAGTTCCCCAGTGGCCTAGGGAGTTAAGGATCTGGCGTTATCACTGCTGTGATGCAGGTTCCATCCCTGGCCCGGGAACTTCTGCCTGCTGTGGGTGTGGCCGAGAAAAGAAATTTAGATCTAAAGGTTTTTAAATTATTATTTTTAATTGCAGTAAAAAAAAAAAAACACGTAGCATAAAATGTATCATCTTAACCAGTTCTAAGTATACACTTAACATTATTTCTTAGCAGCAAAAGAGGAAAGAAATGAAAGAAGAGGAGAAGGAGGGAGAGGGGCCGAGGGAAGAGACAGTGTGCAGTGGGTTCACCCGAAGTTTATTTTTTTCTCCAGAGAAGGAGAATGTAATTCATTTAGATGATGGAACACGATGCGGGAAATTTTAAGAAATTGGGGGAGTTCCCGTCGTGGCGCAGTGGTTAACGAATCCAACTAGGAACCATGAGGTTGCGGGTTCGGTCCCTGCCCTTGCTCAGTGGGTTAACGATCCGGTGTTGCTGTGAGCTGTGGTGTAGGTTGCAGACGCAGCTCGGATCCCGCGTTGCTGTGGCTCTGGCGTAGGCCGGTGGCTACAGCTCCGATTCAACCCCTAGCCTGGGAACCTGCATATGCTGCAGGGGCGGCCCAAGAAATAGCAAAAAAGACAAAAAAAAAAAAAAAAAAAAAAAAAAAGAAAGAAATTGGGATAGGTCTGGAGGCAGCTCCCGAAAAAGATCATAAAACCAACCGAGTGAAAAACGTGTCTTGTAATACGTTGTGTGTGGCGTGACATCGTCTCTGAGAACAAACCCTGTGTGTCCATGTGAATTTACACGTGTGCATCCACAGGAAAACACCCACAACGAACCCTCCGCTGATGTGCACAGACCGGCTAGGTCTCCGAGGGCAGTTGCTCAGCCTCGTGCCCAGCACCACCCTCCAGCCCCAGCGCAAAATGCAAGTGGCAGGTGCCTGGTTTGAATTCAGGCCTCAGATCAGGTCTGGCTCCTTCTGAGCACGGAGGCGGCTGCAGATACACAGGTCCCGTGCTGGCGCAGCTGGCCCTGCCCTGAGAACCTGAGTCACACAAGCCAAGGGCACACTCTGGGTTTTCTAAGACTTGAGACAGCACCCCGACTTTCTTGTCCCGACTGAAAGGGGAAATTGAAACCACGGTTTTCCTTGGATCGTATCACAGCCGAGCCTCTGCAGGGAGCAGTGCCTACGGGGACAATGGCTTTCTCCCTGTGCCTGTGTTGGGCCGCCGTCCTGACTCTTGCCACAGGAGCGCCAGTCGTCTGCAGGATACGGGCAGGACCGGAGGAGAGGGGCGCCTGTCCCCGACCCAGGGGCTGACCCAGAGTCTGAAGGCTCCCTTCTAGGACCTCCCCAGCCCCTGCCCCCGGAGCCGGTCCCCACCTTCCAGGACTCTGAGTGAGGGGGTCTGAGGGCAGGACCCCTAGTCCCAACATTCCCTGAGCCACAGCTCTGGGATCTCTCCTGGACAGCACGGCTAAGATGCATCGGCACAGCGAAGCCACCTTCTCCAAGGAGAGGTGGTGCCCACTGAAATCCATGAGGGACAGAAAGCGATGCTGGCACTGCTACACTAAGAGAAGAGTGATGCTCCTTACGCTTCTTTTAGAAAGGACTCGTTTAAAACTGAACAGATTAAAACCCTTCTTTGTGCTTCTCTGGCTTAACCGCACCCCAAACACCGTCACCCTCAGCTACAGATTAGGCACCCTGAGCACAATTGCCTGTGGGTCAGACATTATAAGCACATTTTTTTTCAAGAGACTTTCCCAGGTTTCCCTCATCTCCCATCGATACGCCCTTTTTGCACATATTTTTATTTTAGGAAAAACGAAGCTACGGTAACCCAGAAGATGTGCAGGATCACGCTGAGATCTCATGACACCGACTTGATGACGAAGACCCCAAAGAGAGAGGAAGGCGTGGGTGTCCTCAGCCCCGATTCTCATCCGGAGCCTTGCTTTTCTCCTTTTTACTACAAAACTCTCTGCAGTTCTTCCCCAACGGAGGGCACAGTCTCTAAGGCTTTGGCCTGCTGTGGCCTCCTTTGCCTGGCAAAGCAATAAAAGCTATTCTTTTCTCCTTCACCCAAAACTCAGCCGGATCTCTCCAGGGAGGGGTGGCTCCCGGTGCCCCAGGCCTGGCGGGACAGGATGAGGGGCAGTCCCTGTAGGAAATCCCCCGGAGTGATGTAGTCCCGGACCTTGGGCTGGGGGGCTGGGGGGCTGGGGGCTGGGGGAGGGCAGCTTTGCCCTGGGGACCAGCTCGCCCAGGGTCCTGTGTGGTCCAGGCCCTGTCCTGGTCCAGCCCCAGCCCTCCCCTGGGCATGACTGGTGGGCCAGTGCCCAGGGTACTTTCACTATCACCCCGCCCTTCTGGCAAATCAGCTCTGGGACCCTCTCCTGCCTCCTAAGAGGCACCGCACCCTCCAGCCCCGTGAGTGGAGCCTCTCGGGGGTGAGCTGAGGATGGCAGCCCTGGCTGGGTTCCCAGGGGAGAACCATGTCTCCTGCCAGAGGCTGGGGAAGCAGAGCTCCCCACCAGCCATCCAGCTGCCAAAGCCCCGCCAGGAGAGCCAGGATGGAGGCAAGGCTGGGGGACTTGGGTCCTGAAAGGACAAGAATTGGGCAAGAGCCCAGGACTTACCTAGGGCTGCGGGGCGGGGGCCTCAGTGTAGTGGGAAGCCCCCTGGGGAAGCTTTTAAAAACACTAATGTCAAGTCACCACCAAAAATAGTTGTAATTTCCAGCGCAGGCTTGTCATGGGGTTTCAAAACCATTTCCCCATTCTTACTCCTAACGCAGAAGGCCGAGGAGGACTCATGTACACCCTTCAATGCGCAAAACGTCATTCTCTCTTTATTGATTTAATTACAGTTAAACTTTACGTTTATAAATAAAATCCAAACACCCCACAGGAGCGCACTGATGAAAGGAAAATACCCAGGCCTGTAGACTTCCCCAGGGAACGGGGGAGAAAACCCCTGGACTAGGAGTTCCCGTCGTGGCCCATTGGTTAACGAATCCGACTAGGAACCATGTTGTTGCGGGTTCCATCCCTGGCCTCACTCAGTGGGTTAAGGCTCTGGTGTTGCTGTGAGCTGTGGTGTCGGTCGCAGACGTGGCTTGGATCCCGTGTTGCTGTGGCTGGGGTGTAGGCTGGTGGCTACAGCTCCGATTCGACCCCTAGCCTGGGAACCTCCATATGCCACGGGTGCGATGCTAGAAAAGGCAAAGAGACCAAAAAAAAAAAAAAAAAAAAAAAAAAGAGAAAGAAAGAAAGAAAAGAAAAGAAAACCTCTGGTCTAGATGCTTCTGGTGACCACTCTAGTTCTGACTTGCCGGATTTCATACACGGTGGGGACTCGTGCCAAGAGGCAGGAAGGACCAGGAATTTATTGCCCTGAGGCAGGGAAACACAATGGGGTTGGACGGGCTTGGACTCGGCCTACCCTGCCATTAACCATAAAATGTGAGGAGACAAGGGGACCAGCTGCGTTGGGATGCTGGGCAGACAGGGCTGAGATCTCTGGGAGCAGGGCAGCCGTCAGCTGAGTTCCACATGTGGCCTGGGTGCACCTTCCAAACTGCAGCGCAGGGAAGGGGGCGAGGGGGGGGAGGCACGCAGAAAGGAGCGGCCTCTCGGGGCAGAACAAAGGGGCGTCAGGGGCAGGGATGCTGGAGCGACGCGCATGCGCAGGACGTGGCCCCACAGGGGATGTAGACACAGCGAGACGGTCAGGGCTGCCCTTGGTCCTTGACTGGGTACTGAGCTGCAAGCCCCGCGAGGTTCTGTGCCACGTGGCAGAGAGCAGACAGGGCAGGAGGGCGAAACGAGGTTCCAGACTGCCTGGCGCGGCGCAGCGTGACGTTCCTGACCTGCCAGAGCTGAGAAAGCTCCGCGGAACAACGTGGGCATTTAGGGGAGAGGCCAGGCAGCCCGGGCCGTAGGACAGGGGCTAAGACGGCCGAGAAGGGGCGCTGCTGCGGACCCTGCCCCACAAACCCTAACCAGCGCTTCAAGCGGAGTCCCTGAGGAAGAACGAAACTCAGCCGTGTTGAAAGGAAGGCAGGTAGGCAGCCGTCTGGCACAGGGCACACTTACCAGCGTGCACAGGCAAACACGACCCAGAACCAGGAAGGAAACACGTTGATAGAAACAGACACAAAAATGACACAGATGTTGGAATTAGCAAAGACTGCAGTACAGCTGCTATAAAGAAGCTAAAGGATTGAAGGCGGACAGGGGTAGTGAGAACAGACGGGGAACTCAGTAGAGAACTAGAAACTGAAAGAAAGAGAGAGGAAGGAGGAAGAAAATTCCAGAACTGAGAAATCTGAAATGCAAAATTTGGTCGACGGGCTTAACAGTGGATTGGACATTTGCCATAAAAAAATCGGCGATTTACATACAACATGAAGTTTTAACCCCTGTTTCAGTACGTAGTCCTCATTTTTTTCAAATTTCCCTGTGATCCTGGAAATTTTTTTTTTTTTTTCTGGCTATGCTTGAGGCTTGCAGGAGTTTCTGGGCCGGGGATCGAACCCGAGCCACACCAGTGACCTGGGCCACAGCAATGACACCACCAGGGCCTTAACCGCTGAGCCACCAGGCAACGCTGCATCATTTTACAGCTTGTTTCTTTCAGAGAGACGCCATTCAGAAGGGATGCGCCGAATTTCATTGTTACGTCTCTTAAAGCTCTTTTATTTCCAAACAGCTTCTCTGAGCACACACCTGCTTCATTTTCTGAGACGCGGAGAAAGAAGACCTCTTTCTGTACCATCTCCCATGAGCACGATTGCCACTGGTCCTTTCAGCTGATTTTGGCTAAAATGGGGCGGCGAGAGATAGGTGAACAAAAGCTACGCTTTCTGGAACCGTATGACTTTAGCTATTAAATCTGCTAGAGAGGCCCTACTGTGTACACTTCACTCACAATATCACATAGTCCTTTCCAAGGTCCATCAATACACTTCCACGGCGTCTCTTGACTGTGATAGTCACCGTATCCTTTTCTCTGTACCTTCTGTTTTGAAGGCATGCATAAAAAGTCCTACAGGCACTCACATTATATAAACATTCATCTCTGTTTTTCTTTAGGGTTTTTATAAGGTTTTGTCATTAATCTATTTTGGAATTTATTTCAGACACATGTCTGAGAAGCCAAATTTTTAAGGTAGTAGGGTTTTTGTTTATTAAGAATGGGGGGGAGTTCCCATCGTGGCGCAGTGGTTAACGAATCCGACTAGGAACCATGAGGTTGCGGGTTCGGTCCCTGCCCTTGCTCAGTGGGTTAACGATCCGGCGTTGCCGTGAGCTGTGGTGTAGGTTGCAGACGCGGCTCGGATCCAGCGTTGCTGAGGCTCTGGCATAGGCCGGTGGCTACAGCTCTGATTCCTAGCCTGGGAATCTCCATATGCTGCGGTAGCGGCCCAAAGAAATGGCAAAAAGACAAAAAAAAAAAAAAAAAAAAAAAAAAAAAAAAAAAAAAAAGAATGGGGTAGGTATTAGTTAATTTAGTCTTATTGAACAAAGACAAAGTAGGATTTGCCCCCAAATACCCTGCCTATGAAGCTCTGTCACGAGGAACAAGTCAGCTTGCCTGGCTGGGGCGGGGAGACCACGAATGTCCTTTGAGCCACAGGTTAACCACCACTGCGTGAACATAATGCTTTCACGGCAGCCTGTGCTCAGGGCCCTTCTGTCCACATTCAGATCCGACGTGCTCAGTGCCATTTCTGCTCGTTCCTTCCGAAACGAGAACGTTTCAGTCGCGGATGCCGACACCGCTGCTTGGCCTCTGTCTGATTTTGTCCCGTGCTCTTTCCTGAAATAGACGAACCTTCGACAAGGTTGCCCACCGCTCTCAGGAAAGGAGAAGCCCCAGTGAGGCGAGGTAGGAAGATTTCCTTGCTGGACCGTCGCTGCTCTTGGGAAACTGAGGGCTGCCCATCAAAGTGCTGCCATTGCCTTTCTTTGGAAGGCACCTTCCGCTGATAGAGATGAAAGTTTCCCACCATCTCTTCCCGACCTGAACAAACTGGGAACCACGTCCTTGGAGAGAAGAGCTCGGATTGATCCCCTCTCAGGAAGTCTTGCTTCACGAGATCATATGCCTAATAAGAAAAATGGTTATGAACACTCAGCTAACACTCTCAATAAGCAGGGGTAAAGAGGCTTCAGAGATCTTTGTTTTTGTTTTTTGTCTTTCTGCCATTTCTTGGGCCGCTCCCGCGGCATATGGAGGTTCCCAGGCTAGGGGTCTAATCGGAGCTGGAGCCGCCGGCCTACACCACAGCCACAGCAATGCCAGATCCGAGCCGCATCTGTAACCTACACTACAGCTCAGGGCAACGCCGGATCCTCAACCCACTGAGCGAGGCCAGGGATCAAACCTGTAACCTCATGGTTCCAAGTCAGATTCATTAACCACTGCGCCACGGCGGGAACTCTGCTTGAGAGGTTTTTTTCTCTGACACCGACTCGGTGGCCTGAGATTCAATTCAGCTTTGTACTGACTATCCAGAACTGGTGTAGATCCCACAAGCTGAAGGGCTCAGCCCCACGAGAATGCCCCCTGAAGAGGGGCTTCCAGCAGCTCACAGGGACCCCAGGATACCTATGTTTCTGCCCAGGTAGCTACAAAGTCAGCATGTCCATGGAGCCGCCCCCAGGTTTGGTCATTTGCCAGAATGACTCACAGAATTCAGGAAGACCTGTTGCCTCCTTACTAGTTCATTACAAAGAATCTACCCGCAGGGGCAAGTTGAGGGGGAGGGGCACCAGCCTCCACCCTCCCAGCATCCCGTGTGTTCCCCAACCCGAAAGCCCTCGGAACTCCGGCGTTTGGGGGGTTTTGTGTGAGCATGACTGAACTCCATCTCCAGCCCCTCCCTTCTGCTGAGCTCAGAGGGGGAAGCCGCAAATCCCAACCTTCTAATCACCCCAGTTTCAGGAGCTCTGTGCCAGTAACTGAGAACAAAGATCAAATGCGGTTTTTATCTCAGGGAGCCTAGAACAGCAGGGGGACGGCTAGTTAGCAGTCAGATGCTAAGTGAACTCCACACTGGATGCCGCAGGCAAAGGGGGCTCCCACCTTTAAGGACCTGGAATCCAGCCGGAACACAAGGGCCGAAGTGGCTGGCCTCGCTCCCTTGGTGTGGTGGCCGGTCACTGCTGTTTCCCGTCCTGTCCTCCAGGTGTGGCAGCCTGGGAGAGTCGGTCGCAAGCTGTCACGTCAGCGCAATTTTTAGGATCTTCGGGTCCAGAAAAGCTATCCACCGTTTGGGCGTTAGAAGGGTTGTTTTCATTCTGGTCTTTCCCCTCAGACTTTAAAGAATCTTGCCAGATATTTTTATTAGGCTGAGCCAGAGGCATCCACACAACACACACACACACACACAAAATGCATGCACACATACACACACGTGCATGCAGACAAAAGTGCTGAAGGAGAGAGATCTAATTTTTTTGTTATTAGTATTTCTGTGAATATTTCTGCCACACACAAATTGGTGAGATTATCACATAAGGAAAAGAGGTCTATTTTTAATTATTCTGGGAGCCAAAAAAAAAAAAAAAAAAAAAAGCTTTAGAGCAATACGTTATCAGCAAATGAATTTCCGTTCGGTTATCTCTGCCCTTATCATCAGAGCAGTGATGTGCCACTCACCGCTGGGTAATGTGCTCCTGGCAGCCAAGGAAATGCCTGGCGTTTGAGCAATTTCCTCCTTTTTTCTTTCCAATCTGAAGTATCACTGATTGACAGTGTCGGGTTAGTGTCTGGTTCACAGCGCAGTAGTCGGGTTGTACACACACACTCCTTCTCATTGTAAGTTTTTACAAGGTAGGAATATGGTCCCCTGAGCTCCAGAGCGCGTCCTTGCTTATCCGGTGTGTGTATTGTACACCTGCCAGCCCCTCCTTTTTTGGTTTAACGGACACACTGGTGTTGACTTTGGCCCTGATACTAGGGCTACAAAAATTAAAAAAAAAAAAAAAAAAAAAGAGAGAGAGAGAGAAAAGCGACTGTTTCCCTTTATGATCCTTGACTGACTTTCCCACTGGGGTGACCCCTCCGCCCAGCAGCTGGAGCCTGCCTCTGTCGGGTGGTGGGACCGGGAGTGAACGCCATCGACGCCTCTCTGGCCCGGGGGGTGGGGGCGGGGAGGTGCCTGGATGTGACAGTCCTGGGGAGGTCCCTGGAATCTACGCCCAGACACCCCACCTTCCACGAGCACCCCGACACTCCAGTCCCCCTGGATTTTCCACCCCGGTTCAGCAGGACTCCCTCCCTCCTTCGGGCCTGAAAAGCTCTCTTCATAAAGCCAGATGCAGCCACACTCACTACACCCAGTCTACTTGTTTATTTTACCGCCGTGTGTCTCTATTTTACGAACTATTTGCTATTCTTTCTCTGTTCCTAACTTCTTTTCAAAAGGATTACAATGTGCTTTCTTGCAGAGACGACAGCCAGAACTCTACCGACTCCATCTGGTTCGGGATGTTTTCAGGCACCCTGAGAAAACCCAGGCATCTGTTTGATTTTATGTTAATTTAACAAATGAATGTTAACTTGTCTTCTAGGCGTGATGAGCACAGCAGTCAGAGAAGGTGCGACTGCTCCACGTGCAGCTCCTGCGTTTGGGGTCAGGCCTTTTGCCTTCCTCTTTCAATCATCTGGTTGCTGTCGTCTGGTTTCAGTGTCACCTGCTTTCTTTTAGAAAGTGTACCAGCCGAGGCGCAGGATGTACCAAGTTCTGGGTGGAGATGCAGGCCGGGTCCTGTCACAGCCCCACGTGGCGAGGAGCCGAGGTGGCCATGCCGCCCCCTAATGACCACGAGGACCTCAACATCTGAGTTGTGCATCAGTGGTGCTCTTTTAACACCCGCCTCTAAATACACCCTCTGTGCACTTGATCTTGGTTTTAGAGATGGTCTGAAAATGAAAGGAAACTCCGCGGAGTTCCTGTGGTGGCTCAGCAGTAACGAACCCAACTAGTATCCATGAGGCTGTGGGTTCGATCCCTGGCCTCGATCAGTGGGTTAAGGATCCAGTGCTGCCGTGAGCTGTGGTGTAGGTCGCAGATGCAGCTTGGATCTGGCATGGCTGTGGCTGTCGTGTGGCCACATACTGAGGGCGCGGCCCTAAAAAGACAAACAAACAAACAAATTGAAAGTTCACTGCAAATGTTTGTGATGAAAACAGCCGAAGCTCTGGTGGGAGGATGACCTGGCAGCCGGACAGGAAAGAGGTAGGAAGGGCCTGCACCAGAGGTGGCCCTGGGAGGAGAACCTGATTGTGCTGTTGACTCAAGGAGACACCGTGTATTTTGACCAGGAAGCTGCCTGCCGTCAATCAAAGAGGACGGAAATGAGGCCAAAGGGTATTTTGCAGACCTGGCGTCAAAACCGTCTCTCTGTGTGACTGTCCCATAAAGAAAAGGACAGGACGGAGGAGGGAAAGAGGTGGTGTCTCTGGCCTTGCCTGTGACCTTCGTCGCGGCTGAGCCCAGCTCGGGGGAATGTCTCTCCCCACCCTTGAGGAACTGAACTCCAGGCTACATTCACTCCACCCCTTATGAAAACAGGAAGATGGTTCATAGCAGCTTGTTTGGATTTCTTGTTCCAGATTCAGCTTAAACACCATTTTGTGGGGAGGGCCCAGCGGACCACGGGGCCCAGCGCTCCGTCCAAGGACCGGTTCCTTTAAAGTCCTGCCGCCCTCGGGCTGCTCTCTGGCGGCAGGAACCTCCGCCCTGTCCCACCCGAGAAGGGCGGTGGGTGACACAGGGGCTCCAGGAAGAGCTGCAGCGTCGCGCTGCTTCCCCTTTGAGACGACGTTTCCATTTCCACCTTCCCCCTCGTCTATTTTATGTTTTCCAGGTTTTTATTGTGATAAAACACGCGGAACATAAACTTACCATTTGAACCATTTTCGAGTGCACATTTCAGCGTCATTGGATATATTCGCCTGGTTCGCACACTCCGTCCGCAGAACTTTCTCCTCTTCTCCGACCGAAGCTCTGTTCCCATTAAACACGAACTTCCCCTCCGCCCGGCCCCTGGTGACCACTTTCTGTCTCTGTGAGTCTCACTCCTCTAGGGACCTCACATAAGTGGAATCAGACAGAGTGTGTCCTGGGTGACGGGCTCATTTCATCGGGTCCAAGTCTCCTAGGTTTATCCGTGTTGTGTCGGGATATCCTTCCTTTTTCAGGCTGAACCATAGTCCACTGAGTGGATGGACCACATGCTGTCGAGCCATTTATCCTTCGAAGGACACGCAGGTGGCTTCCACCGCCCGGCTGCTGTGAATAACGCTGCTGAGACACAGATCTCTCTTCAAGACCCTGTTTTCAGTTGTTCTGGGCAGATACCCAGCAGAGGGATTGCTGGATCATATATTAATTCTATTCAAAAAAAATTTTTTTTTTCAGTTGTGCCCATGGCATGTGGAAGTTCCTGGGCCAGGGACCAAACCTGTGTCACAGCAGTGACATAAGCCGCTGCAGTGACAACACCAGATCCTTAACCCACTGCACCACAAGGGAACTCCTCTACGTAATTTTTGGAGGACCCGCCATCCTGTTTCCCCCGGGGGCTGCGCTATTTTCCGTTCCGCCAACCCTGCGCAGGCTCCGGTTTCGCCGTATCCTCGTCTGGGAACCGTTTGTCCAGAGGCATCTGTGCTGCTTCTTTGCCCCTGGCTTCAGTGCTCGGGGTCCTCCCGGCCTGCCTTGTGCTCATGTCAGCGGACCCTGCTTTGTGTTTGTCCCGAGTCCCGGGACCTGCCTCGTGCGTCCTCCTCCCCGGCGGAGTGGGGAGCTGCGCCCCTGCCCCGAGGGCACGTCTTCTCCTGTCACAGGCAGCGGGACCTGTTCAGAAACATCCTACAGTTTGTTTTATCCAAAACAACTGGCCTTCCTCCGAGGAGCAGCCCAGTAAGTAAGTGGAAACGGGGCTTCGGGGCAGCCGCCTCCATGGAACCGCCTCAGGGTTTCACTCTCCGAGGTGTTAGCTCTCTCCTGACACCCAGTACCCACCACCAGCCCCTCCTCGGAGAAGCCCTTTGGCTCCTATACCACAGCACAAGCTTCTGCACCAGCTTTTCATTTTCTTTGTCTTTTTTTCTCTTTAGAGCCACGCTTGTGGCAGATGGAAGTTCCCGGGCGAGGGGTGGAATTGGGGCTGCGGCTTCGGTCTACACCACAGTCACAGCCACAGCAGATCTGAGCTGCCTCTGGGACCTACGCCGCCTTAACCTCCTGAGCGGGGCCAGGGATCAAACCCACATCCTCATGGATACTAGTCGGGTTCTTAACTGGCTAAGCCACAACGGGAACTCCCAGACTAGTTTCATTTTCATTTTGAAGCGGAGGAAAAAACACCAAGAACAAATCCCCTTAGCACCTCATGACCACTGCAGTGTCAGGTGCAAGACGACAGGCTCAGGATGGAGGCCACGTTCTTTGCAAGGAGATGAGCGTCTCTTTACTGTCAGCAATTCACAGAGAGCTTCAGGGTGGCTGATGGGATATAAAAATATAGCCAAGTACGACTTAATTAGTTGAAGTCACAACTCATCAATTATTTGAAATCAGCTTGACTGTCGTCTTAAACCAGCTGTGGGGTGTGGGAAACTCGAATATTCTTGAACTTCAACTCCCTTTGGGCCTGGGGCTCGCAACTAAATAATCACCTCCGCGTGGAATACAACAGAGATTTCTGACGTTCCGACCACCTGGTTTTTGTTATAAACGCCTGTGTATCTTGGCTCCTTGGAGCAAACCCACAAAAGTTATTGTGAAAGCCTCTCTCTCAGGCCCGAGGTTCTCACAACACAACGTCCACTGAATACAACGACTCTCAACTTTTAGGTGGTGCTTTTTTTATTTATTTATTTATTTCCCAGTCAACAGTTTGGACGTCTGCTTGGCTTTGGTTCCTGGATCCAGTTCCCTTTAAGGCACAGACTCTTCAAACACAGCCTCCCACCAATAAGAGACAATGGAGGTTAGACGTGTGGACACCCACACAAACACAACAGATCGTAGGCTGTGGCAAGAAGTTCTGAAGACCACTGGAGCCAGGGAAGGGCCGTTTGATTTCTGTAAAGATCAGATTCCCTTAGGTTTTGTAAATCCCTGAACAGGAAATTGTGTGCTTCCTTTGGGAACTCCGAAAGTTTATTTCTTACGTCTTACACAAACTTTGCAAATTCAACAGTAACTGCAAGATTAATGTTTACTCCCAAGGTCACTGAGGCTGCTCAGTGATCAGGTAGATTGAAGATACTGGAATGAAACTGGGGGGTGTAAGGGGATTTCACCAGAGGAATTGTGATGAGAAAACACGTCTTGCCTGGAATCCGTATCGAGTCTCGGGGACTCTGCATCCTTCTCTCGACTGAAGGCCGGTTACCACCTGAACGATCACATCAGTGGATGCTGCACGGCGGGGACAGGCTTCTCGCGCTTGGAGGGCGAGAGGGTCAGCGGAGAAACCACGGACGCTGCCCCGGCTGGGGGCCAGGTCCGCATCAACAGCGGCAAGTCCCCTCGATAGATAACATGCTCCCTGGACATCGGGTGATGAGAAAGACCCCTCCCCAAAGCCCATGACCCCTGTGTAACCTTGAGAAAAATGTCAGCCCAATCCCAGCTGAGGATGCGTCCTAAAGACACCTGACCTGCCCTCTTCTAAACCGTGCCGGTGAGCGAAAACAAGGGAAGCCTGCGAAACAGTCACGGCCTCGGAGACGAGAGGACCGAACGCGGTGTGGGGACGTGAGCGGGATCCTGGAACAAAAAAAGCACGTAAGGTAAAACTAAGTATGAGTCAGTCATGGACTTTAGTTAATGATGTGTCCACACTGATTCATCAGTTGTGACAATATTACTGCAGGATGTCAACGAGAGGGGAAACTACACTGTGCGCAACTTTTCTGTAAATCTAAAATAAAAAAGCTTATTTATTTATTTATTTTTTGGTCTTTTTGCCTTTTCTAGGGCTGCTCCCGCGGCATAGGGAGGTTCCCAGGCTAGGGGTCTCATTGGAGCTGTAGCCACCAGCCTACACCAGAGCCACAGCAACGCGGGAACTGAGCCGCGTCTGCGACCTACGCCACAGCTCACGGCAACGCTGGATTCTTAGCCCACTGAGCGAGGCCAGGGATCGAACCCGAAACCTCGTGGTTCCTCGTCGGATTCGTTAACCACTGAGCCACCACAGGAACTCCAAAAAAGCTTATTTTTTAAAAAGAGAGATTTAGGAGACATGTCAACTAAAAACAGAACGATATTATTTCTAACCATGAGGCAAGAGAGAGAAGTAAAAGGCGTATGGATTGGAAACAAAGACGTCAACCTGCTCTTCTGTACAGCTGCCGCAACGGCCTGAGTAAGCACCCTGAAACAATCCCCCGGCGCAAACGAGGGGACTCGGCAATGTCACAAGATGCAAAGTCTACGAGTAACAAACTCATACATTTTTTTTTTCATATGACAATGATAAATACGTGGAAACCAAAATTATCAATATAGGACCATTAGCGGTCATTCCAAAGAAAATCAAGTATTAGGTGTAAATCTAACAAAACATGTTTCAGATGTGTATGCTGAAAAGTACAAAGTGCTGATGAAAAAAATCAAAGCTCTGCATCAATGGAGAAACATACCATGTTCATGAATGGGAAGACGTGGCATGGGAAAAAGTCAATTCTCCCCAGTTACCTGTCAGTTTAGGACAATTCCCATCAAAATCCCAGAAGGGTTTCTTTTGTACCCAGAGACAAGCTTTTTAAAAAATTTATAGAGAAAGGCAAAGGACGGAATTTTCAGAAGAGCTGAGAGAGTGTTGAAAGCGAAGAAGAAAACGGGAAGAATTATTCTGGCCGGGGCTGGGACTTGTCTCACTACAGTGTCAAGAGAGTGCGGTTTCTGCAGGGGTTAGATTCCTGCATCCCAGAACGGAGGACGCACAGACAGACCCCCACACACATCCCCCGCTGACTTCTGACAAATGCGCAGAAGCAATTCAATGGAGGAAAGACAGCCTTTTCCAGCAAAGGAGCTGGAGTAACTGGATGTCCATAGACAAAAACAAACAAACAAACAAAAACCCCAAAACAAGCTTGACTCTCATATCTCACACAAAAATTAATTCAAAATGAATTACGGACGTCTACGTAAAATGCAAAACTGTAAAAACTTTTAGAAAAAGAGCAAAGGGAAAGCTTCCGGATCTGGGTCTGACTAGACGAAGCATTCTTAGACTAGACACCAAAAGCGCAAAATCCCTAAAAGGAAAAAGTGATAAACCCGATCTCATAAAATTAAAATTTTTTTTCTCTGCCAGAGACTGGGAGAAAATATTTGCAAACTATGTATCTGACAAAGGACTTGTGTGGAGAATGTCAAGAAAGAACTCTCAAAAGCCAACAGCAGAACAAAAAATCCAGTTAGTAAATTGGGCAAAAGACAGGATCATGAAGGGGCCTTTTTCCAGAAGACAAACAAGCACGTGAACAGATGTTCAAGGCATCCGGGAAATGCACCTCACCCCACTTCACTCTCACTTCACACCCGATGAGGTGCCTAAGATAAAGACGGTGGTGACACCAAAGGCTGACTAGGGTTTGGAGCAATCGCATCGCTGAGACATCTCTGGTAAGGATGGGAACAGAAGCGGCCACTGTACACGCTGGTACTTTCCTTAGAAACTAAACCGGCAAGTTCCCTGGTGACTCAGAGGGTTAGGGACCTGGCATGGTCACTCTGTGGCTGGGGTCACAGCTGGGGCTCAGGGTCCACCCCTGGCCTGGAACGTCCATATGCTGCGGGCACAGCCGCAAAGACCAAAAACAAACCAAAAAACCCCAACTAAACCTGCCCTTCCCTGCTGTCCATTAGGCAGGACAGCCCCCCCACTTCCACACTGCCCCTCCCCTCAGCACCGGCAGGGTCCCCCCCCTGCAGATGCCTCCTCTGTTTCCCCAGCCTGCCTTTTGGGGTTCCTGTCCATGCCACCTCCCTTCCCATCCAAGCCACACCCAAGTGCCCTCCACCCCTGCCTTCCAGAGCTCTTGAAAGGATGAGCCCGGGGAGTGATGGCGGGCCCTGCTCGTGCAGGATCCCGGGAAGTGTCCCCAGGGAGCGGTGGGGGGAGGACGTGCAGCACTTGCTTGTGATGGCTGGGCTCCTCCCTCCCTGAGGGTGGCTGGCACTGTGCAGGGCCGCGAGAGTGCCTTCCAGCGCAGACACAGCTGGGGCTGGGCTGTTACATTTTGCTCTCAGCCAAGCGGGCAACTCTGTGTAATAGGCTCTGAATTTCTCTGCTTTGCAGGTGACACGGGCTGCTGAGGATGGTGGCCCAGGACCTCATGGCCCTCCAGTGATGACGTGGTAAGTTCTCAGCCCCTCTAGCTGGGAGCGCCCGTCTGACCTTGATGGTCTGTGCCTGGAAGAGCCAAGTCGTCTGTAGGTTTGGCCGTGAAGCAATAAAAATAGGTTTGGTCTTTGTCCCCTGTTCTGCCCCTTAGGAAACCTGTGGAATTTCCTTCAGAAGGAGACCTCTGCAACCACACTTGACTTGATGCTAATAAAGTGACTCACAGTAGCCTCTAGTTTCAAGGCAGGGGCTGGCCAGGCTGGGGAGATGGAGCCCATTTGGGTGAGACATTCAGTAACCCCCCCCCCCCGAAAAGGGGGAGGGCTGGAGATTGAGTTCAATCATGAGGTTAATGACTTAATCAATCACACCTTGATTTAAGAAAACATGGGAGTCTTCATTGTGGCTCAGCCGGTTAAGAACCGGACATAGTGTCCACGAGGATGTGGTTCAATCCCTGACCTTGCTCAGTGGGTTAAGGATCCAGCATTGCCACAAGCTGTGTCTTAGGTACAGATGAGGCTTGGATCTGGTGTGGCTGTGGTTGTGGCGTAGGCTGGCAGGTACAGTTCTGATTCCACCCCTAGCCCAGGTATTTCCATATGCCGCAGGTATGGCCCTAAAAACCAGCCAAACAACCAACCAACCAACCAACCCCCAAGCATCAGCTGTGCTGAATGTCACCAGCAGGTGGCGTTAGAGCGCGGTTCCTGCACAGGTGCTCTCACTGGGGTTAAGTTCTCTGCCCCCACATCGGAAACGCACCTCCCTAGGCAGTATCCATGCCCTAAGCCTTTTTTTTTTTTTTCTTTCCTTTTTATAGCCACACCTGCAGCATATTTCCAGGCTAGGGGTTGAATCAGAGCTTCAGCTGCTGGCCTACACCACAGCCACAGCAACGCTGGATCCTTAACCCACTGAGCAAGGCCAGGGGTCGAACCCGCATCCTCATGGGAACTAACTAGGTTCTTAACCTGCTGAGCCACAAGGGGAACTCCTGTCTTATCCTCTTTGAATTAAGCCAGTCCCATTCCTTCCGAAATTCCTTGCAGGCCACTGCGCTCAACTCCGTCTGAGTATGTGTGGCACCCGCATCTGAAAGCCATTCTCTAGAGGTCAGGCCGGAGCGCGGGGCCCTGAAACTCCCCTCGCACTGAGTGTGCACAGGCTTCTCCTATTAACACCAAGCCCCTCACAGCCCCACTGGTGTTCACGGTCAGTTACAATCTCGGAGTTTTTTCATGTGAACAATTGCTACTACAACAGGCTTCTCACCTCTGATATCTGCAAAACTGACTTCTTAAAATCTAAAATTAAAACATCTATCTTATCTTTATGACATTTTATTTTATTTATTTTTGTCTTTTTGCCTTTTCTAGGGCCACTCCCGCAGCATATGGAGGTTCCCAGGCTAGGGGTTGAATCGGAGCTGGAGCCGCCCGTCTACACCACAGCCATAGCCACGCCAGATCCGAGCCGCATCTGCGACCTACACCACAGCTCACGGCAACGCCGGATCCATAACCCACTGAGCAAGGCCAGGGATCGAACCCGCAACCTCATGGTTCCTAGTCAGATTCGTTAACCACTGAGCCACAAGGGGAGCTCCCCTGTGTGACATTTTAAATGCTGGTTTGAAATGATATTACAGCCCCTGTCATTTGTTCTTTTGCCTCTCAGTCCTGTCATCCCCTGCAGCCGCCTTGGGCTTTGTGCGAAGTTATTATCCGTGTCCTTCTCGCCTCCATCTGGGCTGTTTGCTCAAGGAGGCGGCTGAGGACGCCTCGGGAGGCCTGGGTGGGTCCCTCTCTACCCGCTTCCGGCAGCTCCTCTCGCTGCGGGTGCGGCGCCCGCCCTGCGAGCGGCGGGGCTGCGCTGAGGGCCTTTCGGGTTCTGAGTTCCCAGCGCAGCGTCTCTGCACCACCTTCTGCGGTGCGGGGGTCATTTTCTCGCTTGGGTACGGCTGTCTGCACTGGAACCTGGACCTGTCTTGTTCGGGCTCCGCTTCCACTTACATCAGCGTCAGGCTGGTTTCCAGTTTGAAAAGCCTTCCCCCCTTACGGGTCCGAGAGACGCCTGGCACCACACCATCTGCCCACACAGCTCCATTCGCTCTGGCCCAGAACCTTCCTTCGCTTATTCGATGTTCACTGAACATCTGCTCTGCGCCAGGTGCTCTTCTGGACCCTGCGGTTCAGCAGCCGACCGAGGGTCGAATCCCTGTTCCCGCGATGGGACCTTCTGCTCACACACGGGACCATTTCCGATGGCGACAGATGCCAGAAGCAAAGAAAGTAACTTGGGGTGAGAGGAGTGGTCAGAGAGGGCCTCAGGGGAGAGGTGGCCTTAAGAAGAGACCAGAATTAGGGGGAGCTGGTCACCCCAGCAAGAGGCCAGAGCGGGACCAAGATCCTGGGGGGAGGCGCGCCTTGGAACCCGAGACGCAGAACGAAGGTCCGTGAAAGGAGGGGCGGCGAGGGCAGAGGAAAACCCTGAGTTATTTCACAGGTGTCTGCATAAGAAGCAGTTAACTTGGTGGAAATTTGAAAACTGCTTGCGTGTTGCCGGCAGTGAGTGTCTCGCGATGAGGCCCTGCCCCCTAGAGGATACAGCTGGGAACACAGCGGAAAGTTTCTGCCAGGTTCGTTCCATTGTCTTCGTGGGTTTTATTTTACTTTATTTTAAATTATTTTATTTTATGTCACCCTGCAGCATATGGAGGGACCGTGTCCAAGCTGGACCACTGACCTATGCCACAGCTGTGGCAATAATGTGCCGGGCCGGGAAGTGAACCACGTCCCTGCTGCTGCAGCGACACTGTAGATCCCATTACACCACAGCAGGAATTCCTGTAAATTTAATGAAGTAGAGTTGATGTACAGTGTTGTGTTAGTTTCTTCTGCACAGCAAAGCGATTCAGTTCTACATCTATAAACATTCTTTTTCATGTTATTTTTCATTAGGGTTTATCATAGGACATTGAATATAGGTCCCTGTGCTGCACAGGAGGACCTCGTTGCTAATCCGTCCTGTATGGATGTTTGCACCTGCAAATCCCAAATGCCTGATTCTTCCCTCCTCCCCCCACCCCCTCCCCCTTGGCAACCACAAGGATGTTCTGTCTGTGAGTCTGTCTCTATTTTGCAGGTAGGTTCATTTGTGTTGTATTTTGGATTCCACATGTCACATATGTGATATAATATGGTATCAGATGTCTTTCTCTGTCTGACTTAGTATGATAATCTCTAGGTCCATCCATGTTGCTGCAAATGGTGTTATCTCATTCTTTTTTGGGGGGGCGGCTGCACCCATGGCATGCAGAAGTTCCTAGGCCAGGGATCAAACCCACGCCACAGCCGTGATGCCAGATCCTTCACCACTCGGCCACCAGGGAACTCCCAATTTCATTCTTTGTAAAGGCTGCGTAATGTTCCATTGTGTCTATGTACCGTATCTTCTTTATCTGTTCATCTGTCAGTGGCCACTTAGGTTGTTTCTAGGTTTTGGTGACTGTAAATAGTGCTGCTGTGAACATGGGGTATGTGTATCTTTTCTAATTCCAGTCTCCTCTGGACGTAGGCTCAGGAGCGGGATTGCTGGATTATATTGTTCCATTATTTAACAGAATATAACAGGACTAAAAGAAATTCCGAGAAGTTATTTTATCTGTTTCTTTGGCCACAGACACTGAAGCTGCTCAGGCTATGGGAATATAACTGACTTAGGATTTCCTGGGGCAGTGGGTATTGAATCACTTTGCAACCAGAGCCCAGGGTCCAAAGTTACTCACTGTCATGAAATTACTATGTCTCACCTAAAACTCTCAGACCGTACAGAGCAAAAAAATAGTATTGTAAAGTGATTCTGACTCATTTTTCTTGTTGTAACAAGTTAATAAGGGAGTGTATATACGTATGACTGGGTGGCTTTGCTGTAGAGCAGAAAGTGGCACAACATCATAAATCAACAATATACTAAGGAGTTCCCGTCATGGCGCAGTGGAAATGAATCCAACCAGGAACCATGAGGTTTTGGGTTTGATCCCTAGTCTTGCTCAGCGAGTTAAGGATCCGGCTTTGCCTGGAGCTGTGGTGTAGGTCGCAGACGTGGCTCAGATCTGGCGTTGCTGTGGCTCTGGTGAGGCCAGCAGCTATAGCTCCGATGTGATCCAGCTTGGGAACCTCCATATGCCGTGGGTTCGGCCCTAAAAGGACAAAAGAAAAAAAAGACTCCCCAAAATGCTAATAAAAAATTAAAGAAAAAACAAGTTAAAAATAAATTATTCTAAATTAAACAGTTATTTAAATACATTATCAGGTTTTTTCTATATTTCTAACTGTAGTAAATGCAGCTCTTAGTATACAAAAATGACTTTTGGAGTTCCCCTTGTGGCCCAGAGGAAATGAATCTGACTAGTAACCATGAGGTTGAGGGTTCAATCCCTGGCCTTGTTTAGCTGGTTAAGGATCTGGCATTGCCATGAGCTGTAGTGTAGGTCACAGACATGGCTTGGATCCTTTGTTGCTGTGGCTGTGGTGTAGGCTGGCAGCTATAGCTCCGATTCAACCCCTAGCCTGGGAACCTCCATGGGCCGTGGGTGTGGCCCTAAAAAGCAAAAAAAAAAAAAAAAAAAAAAAAAAAAAAAAAAAAAAAAAAATTACTTTTTAAGTTTAAAATGTTTCCATGCTCATGGACTATTGTAAGTTTTGCTTTTGTTTGAAGATTATCTAAAACAAAGTATCTTATTATCTGGAGAGCTCATGGAAATAACATGCTCATAATTATCCTAATATATTTTCAAACCACTGTGAGACTATAATTCCACCAAGCTTCAATTTGATCAAAAGTATAAAAATTCACTTATTTAATTTTTCTTTTTTTTCTTTTTGGGCCTACACCACAGCCACAGCAACACAGGATCTGAGCTGCATCTGTGACCTACCCTGCAGCTTGTGCCAACGCCAGATCCTTAAGTCACTGAATGAGGCCAGGCATCCTCATCAACACTATGTCAGGTTCTTAACCCACTGAGCCACAATGGGAACTCCTCTTTTTTTGGCCACACCTGCAGCCTATGGACGTTCCTGGGCCAGGGATCAAGCTGCACCTATGACCTTCAGCTGTAGCAATGCTGGATCCTTAACCCGCTGGGCCACAGAAGGAACTCATTTTTTTTTTTTTTTCTATCTTTTTAGGGTCACACCTATGGCATAGGGATCGAATCGGAGGGGCTAGGGGTCGAATTGGAGCTGTAGCAGCTGGCCTACACCGCAGCCCATGGCAATGCTGGATTCTTAACCCACTACATGAGGCCAGGGATCAAACCTGTGTCTTCATGGAGACTAGTCAGATTTGTTTCGGCTGAGCCATGATGGGAACTCCCACTTATTGAATTTTTTTTTTTTTTTTTTGGTCTTTTTGCTATTTCTTGGGCCACTCCCGCGGCATATGGAGGTTCCCAGGCTAGGGGTCGAATCTGAGCTGTAGCCGCCGGCCTACACCACAGGCACAGCAATGCAGGATCCGAGCCGCGTCTGCAACCTACACCACCTCTCACAGCAACGCCGGATCGTTAACCCACTGAGAAAGGGCAGGGACCGAACCCGCAACCTCATGGTTCCTAGTCGGATTCGTTAACCACTGAGCCATGATGGGAACTCTCCCTTATTGAATTTCTTAAGCGGAATTGGAAAACAAGACAAGCTGCCAGGACAACACGGAGGGCAGGGTGCAGGGTTGGTGGTGCCCTCCCTGAAGGGAGGGAGTGATGAGAAGGCGCTTTTAGGACCTCAGGCTGGAAGAAAGGGGTGCGCACTGTGTGTTCCGAGGAGAGGGGGGGGCTCCTTTCAGCCCAAGACTGGCTGGTGATGCGGGCGGGCCGTGTTCTATTTGGAATCCAACTCACCTTCGATGGCTGTGTCCTGATAACACCTTCTTCTCATCAGTTCACCTTGTTCAGAGCATCTGAGCTTCACTTTTCCCAGTTCCTTTTCTAGAAAGTCTGTTTCACTCTGGAGCGAAGAGCGGGGGCGCTCGGCTTGTCACGTGGTGACTTGGTGTTTCAGGTGACTCTGACTCGGGCTGGCAGTTTTTTAAGACGGGTCTGGGTCTTCCGACTCTCATAAGAACGCCAGATTCGTTCGCGTGCTCAGTGAACACGGTAAGCGCGTGGCAAGCTTGTCCCACCTTCACCTTGTTTCATCCAACTAGAAACTTCTGAACAAAATCAAGAGAACTGTAAAATGTTGGCTACCACTGCCTAGAACTCGCAGCCCCGGTGGACGCTCAGAGGACAGGGCTGGTCCTCACGTCCTCAGGCCGCCCTGCCAAGGCTGGCCAGGCCCTCAGGACCGGCCTCATCCCCCTTCCGGCACGCGGGAATGCGTTAGCACAAAATCATGTCCAGAAATGACAGGTTTTCAGCCCCGCAGATGTCCCCTCCCCCACCGTGCCGTCCCACCCACAACCCATGTGTTAAAACGAACACAGGACTAGTTCTAATCAGGCCGCCGTGGCCGTGGATATAGGAGGCACGCGATGCCACGCGACGTCCTGTGGGAGCTGGGAAGTGCCCAGCTGGGCCAGCAGTGGGAGGAAAGGGCAGAGGTGGCGGCCCAGAGCCTCTCCTGGGGTTCTTGCAGGTCATGGAGGAGGGCAGGGCAGGTGCACAGGGAAACTTAGGACTGGAGAGTTGGGGCCTGTCCCTGGGCTGGGGCTCTCCGCCGGGTTCCAGTTGCCTGGTGGAGGTGCTGGGGTGGGTGTGATGAAGGAGCGGGTTGAGAATGCCCATTAGCTGGTGGGTTTGTGTGTCAAAGGAACCCTTGCGGGAGAGTCATTCTCCGTCTCTGGGAACTGGGCCCAGATGCCAGAGCGTCAAGAAAACAGAAAAGAGGAAGATGCAGTCTGTGCAACCCCCCTTGGTCCAGGAAGCGTCCCTTCCCTCCTGACCGCTGGACCACAGCTTGCTCCGGCCTGTTTCCAACCTCTGTGTCACCAGAACCTCCGGTCCACACCCTGCGTGCCCGTCCTTCCTCTGCAGTGTGCTCGGGAGATGCCCGCTGCGGTCTGTGCGTTTCCCCTGCTGTTCTGTGGTCCGATTTCTCCATCGTCTGCTGGGGGCTGATGCATGTCCCGCTGTGATGAGCGAGCTTGTGCCTGCCCCCCGGGGCCCCGGCCTCACGGCGTTCTGTCCCGGGTCTGTTGGGTCTGTCGCGGGGCGAGGTCACTGATCTAGCCAGGGTATGATGCCTGCGAGCCGAGCAGACACACCAAACACTGCACCGAACCGCGGGTACCATCACGCGTGTCCGAGACTCTGTGTGACCTCGGGCAGGGGTCCATTCCATGGAGGCCCCGAGCACGAGGCCCCAAGCCCCCTGCCTCTGCCTTACACAGGACATGGACGGACTGATGACAGGTGTGTGATGTCCATTCTGTCTGAACCTTATATGGGATATGTATTGACTTAGGAAGTGGTTTCATTTCATATTTGACCCAGATTTTACTAACTCCACGGGAGCACATACAGAATGTCAGGGGAAGAAAAGAAAATTTAGAACCCATTTTTCCTCCGTTTTTTGTGTCTCGGATTTTAACGACTCTTCGGCGCAGCCTCTTAACGTCCTCACAGCCGCCTCTTGCTAGAAGCGGACGAGGGGGCTCTAGTTCTGCAAGAAATGATGGGCAGGTGACCGACTTTATCAAACCACTCAACATGACTGCAGCTGGTTTTCAGCAGACGTCGGTTTCTTTATTCCAACCAGTTGTAAGACACCCTACACTCTTAGCTGTTACCTTCTTGCTGCTTTTTTAAAAACTATGGAGAGTATGTTTATCTGTCATTACTAATCTTCTCTGCTCCTTTTCTTATAAACAAAGTCTCGGAGTCAAAAAAACCACAAACCCATTTACACTATATTATCCATACTAACTAAAAAATAGGATTTTTCCTTCGTCCCCCTTGCATGTTGAGATTTGTATGAAAGCAGGGAAGAAGTGTCAAGATGGCAGAATCGTTTCATACCCTCAAGTACTATACATTTTGGTGAAATTACACACCCAGGCATTTAAAGGACAAACAAATAAACAAGAAACTTCACAGAAAGTTACTGCTTTCATTATTCAACTACAGTCATTCTAGTTTTAGCATTTTAACATTACGCTGGACAGCTTATGTTTTCGTATAATGGGTAAGAAATCCTTTATTCATGGAGACGGTGTTGTCGTGGTGTGTGGTGTGCACACTGACCCAGCCTGGCAAAGTCGTCACTTGCCAGGGGAGTTCCGGGCTGAGCTTGGTACCTGAGAGACAGTGACATCAAGGATGTGGTTTGGAACTGAGTCTGCTTTCTGTGGTTTTTGTCTTTTTGCTTTTTCTAGGGCCGCACCCGCGGCATAGGGAGGTTCCCAGGCTAGGGGTCTAATCGGAGCTGTAGCTGCCAGCCTACGCCAGAGCCACAGCAATGCGGGATCCGAGCTGTGTCTGCAACCTGCACCACAGCTCACAGCAACGCCGGATCCTCAACCCACTGAACAAGGGCGGGGATCGAACCCGAAACCTCATGGTTCCTAGTCGGATTCGTCAACCACAGAGCCATGACGGGAACTCCAGAACTGATTCTGTTTTATCACCTCCCCCCAATAATCCGAGCGTTTGGAGTGCATAGATAAGATTCAAAAGATTCCTCTAAGTGGTGACACATTATGCCACCTCTGTCATTCACACCTTGGTAAGAAATGGCCCATCAGAGCATTGGCAGAGATCTGAGTTTGCCTGGAACTCAGAGAAGTGCTGATCCCCTGAGAGCGCTGCGTGGAGGCCTGCCCAGCCCGAGACGCCCAGCGCGATGTGCCAGAGCCGTGTGCCCAGCCCAGCCCAGCCCAGCGGGACTGCTGGGAAGGAAGCCCCCGGGCGGGGCCGCCCCGCCCACCCGCAGGGGCCACGCCCTCCCTCCTGCCGCTATAAAGTCCGCGCGCCGCGCTCTCCAGCACCTCGCATCCCGCCCGGGCGGCTGAGCTGCGGTAAGGCCCGCGGGCGGCGCGGGAGGTGGGGCGGGCGGGGAGGTCGGCGCGGTCGATCCGAGAGCGCCCGCGGGGCCCCCGGCCCCGTGGCCACTCCGGCCCGGGGCTCCCGCGCCGCAACCGGGGCCCAAGGCCGGGCGGCCTGCAGGGACGAAGGTCGCTCCCTGGCGGCCCGAAGGCGGAACCGAAACTGGAGTTTTCTCTCCCTACTTCCCGGAGTTTTTTTGTGGCAGTTTTCACGCAGCCCGCTTCTCCTTTCTTGGCTCGAGGTGGGGCAGGGAGGCCAGTGCGATCCCGGATGTTCCTCAGCAACAGCAGTAATTCATCCTATTACCTACACGCTGAGCGTCTCCCCCGTGTATTCGGGGGAAACTGGGCTCTGAGCGCAGAGCTCAGGTGGGGAAGTTGGGTCAGGCTGGCCGAGCGGAGACCAAGGGCAGGGCTTCAGCTGCGGGGTCCCAGCTGCCTGCGGCTGTGACAGGACACCTGTCACCTTCTGCTTGCCCCGCCGCCCAGCCTAACTTGGGGCCTGGGTTGGGTTTTCAACTCTCGCAGCCTGTAACCCCTCAAACATTAGCAAGTGAATCTCAAAATGAGGGCCATTGTTCCTCCTTTGCTGGAATGTGCTTTAAAGAGCAGCAGGCAGCTATGATTTTCTAATAGCAACAGCCTCTTTCAGATAAATGTGGGCAATGGATTCATGGCTCAAGTGAATCAGAGGCTTGAAGGGAAGGGTGGGAGGTATGTGCCCCCCCCATGTCGCAGGGGAGCCCTCCCAGGCACCTGGGCCCTTGAGGCCACAGGTCTTGACCCCGTGTCACTGCCGAATCCTTGGCCGGCCGCCCCCACCTTGCACTTTGGGGCACGTGGAGGGTTTTTGCCCTCCTGGGACAAGAAGAGAGCAGAAGCCCCGGGTGTCTCAGGGTGGCTGGCCAGGCTGAGGAGGAGGTGGGGAAGTGACACTGCTGGCGCGGGTGTGGCAGCCAGCAGCTCTGGGCTCTTCTGTGCTGCAGCTTCGCCATGGAGCAGCTGAGCGCGGCCAACACCCGCTTCGCCTTGGACCTGTTCCGCGCCCTGAATGAGAGCAATCCTGCTGGGAACATCTTCATCTCCCCCTTCAGCATTTCGTCAGCACTGGCCATGATCCTTCTGGGGACCAGAGGCAACACGGAGGCCCAGATGTCCAAGGTCAGCAAAACCAGCAGCGATAGCCCAGTGCCACTGCTGAGTCCTACCACAGGCTGAACCGGAAAGCCGTGCTTTTGAGCTCGGGCAGCGCGTTTGTGGAACTGGGCTTCTGTGCTCAGCGTTGTGCATTGTGTGATACATTACATTTCATGAGGCCAGACTTTAGGAAAAGCCCCAGGGACGATACACTCAGATGCAGGCTGTCATTTACCGATCCGGTCTTTTCCGAGCACCCACCACCTGCCAGGTGCTGTTTTGTGTTTTTGTGTTGGGTTTCTTTTTTCTTTTTTTGTCTTTTTGCCTTTTCTAGGGCTGCTCCTGTGGCATATGGAGGTTCCCAGGCTAGGGGTTGAATCGGAGCTGTAGCCGCCAGCCTACACCACAGCCACAGCAATGCGGGATCTGAGCCTTGTCTGCAACCTACACCACCTCTCACGGCAACGCCGGATCCTTAACCCATTGAGCAAGGCCAGGGATTGAACCTGCAACCTCATGGTTCCTAGTCGGGAACTCCTGTGTTGGTTTGTTTTTTATGGTCACACCTATGGAATTTCCTGGGCCAGGGACTGTATCTGAGCTGCAGCTGCAGCTGCAGAAGCGTCTGATCCGTGAACCCACTGCACCTGGCCAGGACTGTCCTGAGCTTCCCCAGGGACCTGAGCCGCTGCAGTGGGAGTCTTAACCCACTGTGCCACAGCGGGAACTGTGCCAGGCCTCACAAAACCATGAAGGACTCTTGATGTAGCTGAGGCATGGGGAATTAAACTTTTCCAAGTTAAGTTTGAAGAAGTTATTTTTAAATGAGTGAGTTGCTGATGTTAATAGTGCAATTAAAAAAAAAAACCCTTAATCTGTAATATCTTTGTGTATAGCTGATAAATCTTATTTGTACTATTTCTGAGACCTTCAATAAAATTATATTTGATACAGAATATGCATATGAACTTACCATTTATGTTTTTTTGGGGAAAAAGCAGATTTGTATAAATATTTTATTAACCACTCATATGTGTGGAACAATCATTATAAGAAAGAAGTGATATAAAAAGTTTCTAATGTAAGTAGCCTGTTTCACAAAGCTACACGTTTTGGATTTTCTGTTACTTGTTCTCCAATGAAAAATGACTAAAGGGAGTTCCCATCGTGGCGCAGTGGTTAACGAATCCGACTAGGAACCATGAGGTTGCGGGTTCGGTCCTGCCCTTGCTCAGTGGGTTAAGGTTCCGGCGTTGCCGTGAGCTGTGGTGTAGGTTGCAGACACGGCTCGGATCCCGCGTTGCTGTGGCTCTGGCGTAGGCTGGCAGCTACAGCTCTGATTCGACCCCTAGCCTGGGAACCTCCATATGCCACAGGAGCGGCCCAAGAAATGGCAAAAAGACCAAAAAAAAAAAAAAAAAAAAAAAGACTGAAGTATTAGTCTTGGGCCACCAACTGGCAATAAAACATGTGAATTTAAT
Source organism: Sus scrofa (assembly GCF_054392235.1). Taxonomy (NCBI): domain Eukaryota; kingdom Metazoa; phylum Chordata; class Mammalia; order Artiodactyla; family Suidae; genus Sus; species Sus scrofa. Next base: position 1,721,972 of record NC_139389.1, on the reverse strand, counting down.
TTGATGGGAGCACATGACAAGGAAGCAATTTTTAAATTCACAATAAATGGCTACAGAGATAATGTTTTCTTTATTTTAGGCTCTCCATTTCGACACTGTCAAGGACATTCATTCACGATTTCAGAGTCTGAATGCGGATATCAACAAGTGTGGAGCCTCCTATATCCTGAAACTCGCTAATAGGTTGTTTGGCGAAAAAACCTATCACTTCCTCCCCGTAAGTACTTTGTCTTCAGGCTCTAAACCTCACCAGGCAATGCCGGTTTTTTCCCAGCATGATCCCGTCCCAGAGGCCAGTTTTGATTTCTGTAAAAGCCTTCAGAAAAACGTGATCCCGAATGAAAACAGGACGGAGAGGATTCCCATTCAGGGTGCGGTTTCACTTTCAGCCTCCACGGGGAAAAGACGGACCTTGGCTGTTCTACTGAAGCAAGAGTGAGACGTGTAACTCACCTCCAAGCACACTCAGGATCTGCCTGTTTGTGAGCACCTTGGTCAAAGGCTCGAAATGAATTGGTACATTTTAGGCGGCGCCGCAGCTCCTGAACCGCACGCTTGCAAGTGGTGGAGACTGCCAGTTGGATGTTCCACCGCTTTCACTGTCATAAAACAAAGTAGAAGCGTTGGAATTTTCTGGTGACATGAAACATGCCTTTGGGGATAATTTCTGTTGCTTTTAAGGATTCTAGAAAACCCTTTTTGCATGTAGGAGGAGTTATTCACAACAAGTGTTTTGTCTCACACAGGAATTCTTAGCTTCAACTCAGAAAACCTACGGGGCTGAACTGGCCAGCGTGGACTTCCTGCGGGCCTCGGAAGAGGCCCGGAAGGCGATAAACGAGTGGGTCAAAGAGCAGACGGAAGGTGAGCGAGGGCGGCCGGTCATCCACGCCGGGCCTCGCCTCCCTCCTCCCGCCGCCCCCCTGCGGGCCCCCCTCTCCTCTGCCCTCCCCACCCTGCAGCCTGACCCTGCACCTCGGTCCTACCCAGGACCAGACAGCTTTTTTATTTTTATTTTTTTGTCTTTTCTAGGGCCGTTCCTGCAGCAGCATCTGGAGGCTCCCAGGCTAGGGGTCTAATCAGAGCTGTAGCTACCGGCCTACACCACAGCCACAGCAACTCAGGATCCGAGCCGCATCTGTAACCTACACCACAGCTCACGGCAACGCTGGATCTTTAACCCACTGAGCGAGGCCAGGGATCAAACCGGCAACCTCATGGTTCCTAGTCGGATTCCTTAACCACTGCACCACGACGGGAACTCCCAGACAGGTTTCAAATGTAGAAATTCCTCAAAGCGGAAATGCAAACATGCTTTATCTGAAGAGGCTCAATGTTTTCTCCCCATAAGTTCCCCAAACTACATTTAAAAATTAAAACTAGGGGAGTTCCTGTTGTGGCTCAGTAGTTAACGAATCCAACTGGGAGCCATGAGGTTGCGGGTTCCATCCCTGGCTTTGCTCAATGGGTTAAGGATCCGGCGTTGCCGTGAGCTGTGGTATAGGTCGCAGACGAGGCTTGGATCTGGCATTGCTGTGACTGGTGTAGGCCGGCAGCTACAGCTCCGATCAGACCCCTAGCCTGGGAACCTCCATATGCCGCGGGAGCGGCCCTAGAAAGACCAAAAAAAAAAAAAAAAAAAAAAATTTAAACTAGGGGTTCAGCAGGTTAAGAATTCAGCGATGTCACTGCTGAGGCCGGGTTTGATCCCGGGGAACTTCCGCATGCTGCAGGCATGGCCAAAAACAAAACAAAGCAAAAACCCTTAAAACTAATATTGAATATAAAATAAAAGGGATGAAAATTTTGCAAGTCAATATTTACAAGAGACTGTGGTCATAAATAATTTGCCACCCCCTTCTCTAGGAAATTGGGGCCAGGGTGTGGGCGGGGGGGGGGCGGGGGCTGAGTCCCTTCAGGCTGCTTTTCCGACCTGTGACTGTATCATGGCCACAGAGCGGCAGAGCTGACACAGGACGCACGAGCTCCTTCCACAGGGGACTGCGGACACTGTGTCATGAGTGGGGCCCGTGGCTCAGAGGAGGAGCCGTCCTACCTTTGGGATGTTTGTTAAGACTTTCCTGCGAGAGTTTGGCTTCCCCTTGGAGGGTGTGAGGAAGGGATTTCTTTACTGGTGGCCAAAAGCATTTTGGAGAAGGATTTTTCTTTCTTGGAGTTCCTGTCGTGCTCGGCAGGTTAAGAACGGACTCGTATCCATGAGGATGTGGGTTTGGTCCTTGTTAAGGATCCCGTGTTGCTGTGGCTGTGGTGTAGGCCGGCGGCTGCAGCTGCCATTGGACCCCTGGCCCAGGAACTTCCATGCACCAGAGGTGTGGCCCTAAAATTAAGGGGAAAAAAGGTTTTTTTTTTTCCTTGAAAAAGAATGGCCATTCACAAAATGAGGCCTATGTTTATCACACACAGAGAAAAGGAGGATTTTCTTATTTTGAGCTCTTTGGACATGCAGAGACGTTCTGAAGCAGGGCCCCTTCCCGGGAGTTTGGGTGCCAGCCTGCTCCGCCCTGGAGTTGGTTTATTTAAAGTAGAAGCCCTCTGGGCTTTCCTACTATGTCAGAGAAAGTTAAGTGGAAGGAAGCCTTTGAATTACATTTCAGAGCTAATCAAAAGTGGGTTCAAATTTGGAATTCTGATAGGTGGGCTTTTCAAACCTAACTTTATCTTTTTAGGGAAAATTCCAGAGCTGCTGGCATCAGGTGTGGTTGATAGCGCCACTAAACTGGTGCTGGTGAATGCCATCTATTTCAAAGGCAGCTGGCAGGAGAAGTTCATGACAGAGGCCACGAAGGATGCCCCGTTCAGGCTGAATAAGGTGAGGCCAGGTGATCGCCCAGGACTCTGACCTCAAGAGGATCACGCCGAGCGAAGGGAGCCAGACAGAGAAAGGCAAATCTCACACGCTCTTGCTTCTACGTGGGAGACGCTAAAAAAAGCATGTCAATGAACGTCTTTGCAAAACAGAAACAGACCCACAGATGTAGAAAACTGGAAACTGCACTTACAGTTACCGAAGGGGATGGCAGGTGGGGGGGGGATACGTTAGGATGTGGGATTAACACGTACACACTGTTAGATGTAAAACAGATAGGCGACAAGGACCTACTCTAGGACACAGGGAAGGTACTCACTCTTCTGTACTAACCTGTAAGGGACAAGAATCTGAAAAAGACGACGTATCGCTAATATAAATAGCAGAGCTGAATCACTGTGCTGTGTGCACCTGACACTCACACAACACTGAGAATCAGCTGCGCTCCGATGAAATGACTCTGCTCTAAAGGCAGGCAGATAATCATGTAAACGATGTGTTTTTCAACTGTTCAGAAAGACAGCAAAACGGTGAAAATGATGTATCAGAAGAAGAAATTCCCATTCGGCTACATCAAGGAGCTCAAGTGCCGGGTGCTGGAATTGCCCTATCAGGGCAAGGACCTCAGCATGGTCATCCTGCTGCCGGACAGCATCGAGGACGAGTCCACGGGTCTGAGGAAGGTGCGGCCTCTCCCCTGCTGTTTGCATGTGATGCTCGGACTCGGGGTGTGTGTGTGAGAGAGACACTGTGTCGTGTAAGTGTTCGGCTGTGCGGACTGAGGTCAGCTGGCTGTCCTTCCTGGGTCTCTGTGCCCACTGATGGCACCTGCAAAGCCCCGAGTTTACTGTTCAGCTACCGTCACCCAACAGCGTGGCGGGAGCATCTAAAGGTACAAACTAAGGCAGCTCCTCTCTAAAGGTACAAACTTCAGGGAGAACACCGTAAATGAGGATTGTTTTCTTGAAACAGATTTGAAAGTTACAACTCCCCGAACAGCAGAGCAAACAGTTGCATCACATGTATGTTATCACACTGCTCCTTCTCACCCAGTGCACAGAGATTGTGCCTTAAGTGTCCCGTCGCTACTCGACAAAGACCAGGTGACTCGTTAGTTAGCAGGAGAGCCCACTTCCCAACGTGACCTTAGGCTGCAGCTTCTGTTGTTCGTAAGCGAAGGGTGCTGGTGTCTCTTGCTGGGACCAGGACGAGGCAAAACTGTGAAGGGGGGTTTTCTCCAGCGTCTCTGGCCCGTTGTGTGCTTTTCCCCTCTGCCCCCCACCACCAAACGTGCCATCGGGAAGGGGTCTAAGATCAGCCGTTTGTCAAAACCGTGTGTTTAAACCAGTGGGTTTCTTCTCTCCGTGGTATTTCCATATTTGTCTCCTGACTGTGAAAAGCCAAGTCTGCAGCCTCACGAGAGGACTTATCAGCATCAGGGGAAGAGGGGAATGTGGTTCTGCTTCGAGCAGTAGCGGTGATCAAGTACCGACAGTGGTTGACACTGTCTAGCACGTCCTGTGTGCCAAGCGCTTTCTAGAGGTGACGCATTCAGGGCTCACAGCAGGGCTCCAGGGCGCTGCTGCTCTTCTCTCATCAGAGGAGGAACTGGGTCGGTTCTGTTCTTACCCGTGAGCCAAATCTATTAGCGATGACGTGGGCTGTGTGAGGCTCACGGATGTGACCAGAGTGACCACTGGAGTCCAGAATGAGGAGAGAAAGCTTTCAATTTCCTCTGCACCACTCCACCCATCAGGGTGGGAGCAGCCCTGGCGGCCTCTCTCTGTTACCCGAAGTCCTGGGTGGGTGGGTGCGGGTTGAGGGACCTCACCTCTAGAGTCCCTGTGCGTGGGCCCGGGGTGGCTTGGACACAGCTCTGTTTATTGAAAGTGGAATCGATTTTGGCGCATGACATGAAGGAAACTGAATAGCAGCTGGTATTACGGATCTGTTCATTTCAAGAATGCTTTACCTATTTAACCATTTTTTTTCTTTTTGGCCACACCCACAACATGTGGAAGTTCCCGGGTCAGGAATAGAACCTGAGCCGCTGCAGTGACAATGCTGGGCTCTTAACGCGGTGCCCTGCCAGGGAGTGCTCGATATGGTTTAAAGCCTCACACGTCCATAAAGTGGCTTCAGCTCTTCTTTTTGCCCCTTCTGATTCCAGATTGAGCAACACCTGACCCTGGAAAAGCTGCGTGAGTGGACCAAACCTGACAATCTGGAGCTCCTGGAGGTCAATGTCCACCTGCCCAGGTTCAGGCTGGAGGAGAGCTACGACCTCAACGCCCCGCTGGCCCGCCTGGGCGTGCAGGATCTCTTTGGCAGCAGGGCTGACCTGACTGGCATGTCGGAAGCCCGCGACCTCTTCATATCCAAGGTGGTCCACAAGTCTTTCGTGGAAGTGAACGAGGAGGGCACGGAGGCGGCCGCTGCCACCGCGGGCATCGCTGTCTTCGCCATGCTGATGCCAGAGGAGGATTTCATCGCTGACCACCCGTTCATTTTCTTCATCCGGCATAATCCCTCCTCCAACATCCTCTTCCTCGGCCGCCTCTCTTCCCCGTAGAGGCGAGATGCAAGGTCACGCTTAGGGCTCCCCCGACCTTTTCATGGCGACCCTTCTCATCTGTCTTTACCAATACCCCTCCTCCTCTCCAAAAACAAATCTTTTAACCTCCTTTGTAAGCTCAGATCTGTTGGCTGTTTACACCCGTTAACTTGGCATGGGCACCTGTTCTTCTTTTTTCCGTACTGAAAAAACAAATCCAGCATCAGGTTAGAGAAAGGAAGAAATCATCAGATGTGTAGATTCTTGACCATGTAGCGACCTGAGCAGTTGCTCTGCTTTTCCTGAGAGGCAAGTGGAACATGCTCACACGGTCACCTGTCTTACAGACAGACTTCTGGAGGCCCTCAGCGAGACACCCAGATTGTTGGAGGGAGGCTTAAAAGCGGATATTCTATTGACATACAGGAGCAGCCCAATGAAGGGCCCGGGCTGTGCGGACAGACTTGCCTTGGCAACGTCCCCGACCGCGTGCGCTGCAGGCCCGGCGTCCCATTTCAGCCCTTTGGGTGTCACACTCTCGAAGGGCCGCCTGGCGATAACCTGACCTCCCTTTTCTGCTCTCCTTGGTCCTTCCTGCTTGGGTTTGGGTGGGGTCACAGGGAATCAAGCAGCAGGTGTCTGTCATATCATGAAAGGTGCCAAGGAGTGACAAAAAGCAGAGCATCACAGGAGAGACTGTTAAGCAAAGAGGTGGAGCAGAGAGCCCGTCGCGAATGGCTTCTCCCGAGATTTCCGATCAAGGCTCTTCACAGCTGGCATCTGGTACAGATTTTATGGCAATGACATGGCTTGATGCAATGCTGCAGTGGGAGATCGCTGGGGGGGGGTGCTTTGATTCATAGAAACCTCTGTCAATATGCTCCTTGGAACGGGGCCTGACGTGCTGCATTTTCTTGCTCCCACAAAGCTCGTGGGCCAGTTAATAAAGCTTCCTAAGGTTCTGCAAACCTGTCCTCAGCCCTCTTCTTGTTGCTCCCCGGCCTCAGACCAGCCAAGGGGGCCCCTGGCCCGACAGTGCGGTGGTCCGTGATGATAGGGAGTGATGCCACGGAACAAAAGCAGAAAGTCTCACGTCTTTTTCTTAAGGTTCTTTCTAGCACCTCCCATGTCCCGGTTCCTCTTAGCCACAACAAGCAAAGCCACGTCACTGGGTCCTCATCCTAAAATCTGCTCAGCAATTTAGAGGAAGTCCTGTTCGTCAAGTCAAAACTGAATGGCGGGCCCCAAGCCACGCTGCTCAAATCCTCCTTTTATATTTGAGGGAAGAAGCCCACAGACTGTCCGTCAGTTGCTGAATCAGAACAACTAGTAAATTCCAGAGCAGCGACTAGATCCAGCGCAAAATAGGGCACATTTTCCAATCCAAAAGAGATAAATGAGGCATGCAGCAGGGGTTTTGATAACGTTCAGGGGTAGGTAGGCAGAGCTGGGACCTGTCAAGAGTGGGGGCCCCATTATACCTCCTGTGCTTTTGCTTGGCATCCTACAAGTATGAGGAAACTGTATCAGGATGCAGCCCTGCTGTAAGTCGTTGGGCAGACTGGAAAATTCCAGTCCCTAGAGTTGGATTAGTTCATCCCGCTTGCTACTGCCCAAACACACACGGCAGAAACAAACACGAAAACTATCTCTGTGGGAAGATCACCCATAAACCTCAGATTATTATTATTATTGCTGTGGTGTGCAGCAGCTTGATGTGGGGTCTCAGTTCCCAGACCAGGAACTGAACCCGGGCTGCCACAGTGACAGCGTCAAGTCCTAACAACTAGACCAACAGATCAATTTTTAGAATCAGATTTTCTGATACCACAGCCAGCATATGATCAAAGACAACTGGATGGGTGAGGAGCCATAACAACGCAGACTAAAACTGCCCCCCCTGCCCCCCCGGCCCCGATACTAGAAACGGAAGTACAGGTGCCCACACAGGGGAGTCCTCGGCACGAAGGCTGAACGACACTGGCTCCCACCCCAAGATGACCAAGGACAGGGTTAAACACTGCGGCACGCAACAGAAACGGAAAAGAGACATCTTTGATAACAATGCAAACAGAAATACCAGAGCTCAAAAATACAGAAATAAAGACTAAATGGTAAGATTTATTAGCAAATTTGAGGTAGCAAAAGAGGGATTGTGAATTGTGAGGCCAGAAGACATCGTTCATAGTTTATTCCAGAAGGAAACGTATATTGAATAAAACCCAGAAAGACGAAGGGATGGGAAACATAAGAGGAAAGACAGGAAACTCAAAGGAATAAGAAGACGCTCGCTTCACAGAACAAGAGAGAGAGTCAGGAGGAGGCAGAACAATGTGTAAAGACCTGGTATTCAACGCGAGGACGCCAAGCTGATACAAGCCATCAGTTCACAGCGTCCCCAAGTCCCGCTCAAGCCAGCAGCCCTGCAGTCACGAGACGCGTACATCCGGGGAAAAGCAGCAGAACGGAGACCGAAGGGCGATCCTAGCAGAGGACAGCGGAAACGACCGAAGAAAACAGAAAAGGCACCTGCACGGGAGCGGCGGTGAGAAGGACAGCACTCGCGTCAACAGCATGAACGCCAGGAGCTCCGAGGACTCTTTCAGCGTGGTGGGAAGAACAACACTACAAAACCCTGCCAGCCGAGAACGCGTCCACACCCGGGAAAAGCATCCCTCAAGATATTTTCAGAGAAACAGAGTGTTCACCATCAGGAGACTTAATAAGAATTTCTAGAGTATTTTTTTATGGAGAAGGGGTGTCAGAATTATAGGAAAAAATAAAGACCCAGGTGGTCAACTTGCTTTGCTCTTGGGGTGAAACATGGCAATTAGTTCTCATATTTGCACAACAATGAAAAAGGCCAAGAATATCCAAGGCAGTCTGGAAGAAGAACCAGACACAACATACTCAACTGCATCAAGACTTACTCTAGGAGTTCCCACTGTGGCTCAGTGGGTTAAGGACTTGACATAGTATCTATGAGGATGTGGGGTTCGAGCAGCTCTGATTTGACCCCTAGTCCAGGAACTTCCATATGTCACAGGTGTGGCCGTAAAAAGAAAAAAAGAAAAAAGACTTACTCTAAGGCTGCAGAAGTAAGACAGAGTGGGTTCTGGTGCAAAGATGTTCAGAAATGGAGCAGAACGGGGAGCCCAGTAACAGCCTCAGAACACGGGCCCTGCTTTATGGCGAGCGACCGGCGTCCCAACTCAAAAAGGCCTATTTATGCCTCTTGTCCTGTTGCAAGTGTCGGCAATGCCCTCTTTTAATCTCAAAACCTAATCACTTTGGAAAATAAATCACATGGTCATTACATTTATGGCAAACGTGGTCCTTCGAAGCTGGGAGTGAAGAGAAGACATTTTCAGTAAGTGGTTCTGTGCACTCGGGAACTCACGGGAAAAAATGAGAGCTGATTCCTGCCTTAAACCTACACAAAACCCACACCAGATGGACTGCAGACTTAACTGTGAAAGCCAGAGTAAGGCTGTTAGAAGATAACATGATAAATAATATACCTGCATGAACCTGTGGAGCTCTTAAAGGGACACCCACACACCCACACACCCCCTTCTGCCACATTGATTCCTAGGCATGTGGACACTGCTGATGCCCAACTGGACCAAATGAAAACTGAGAACTTCAGTTCCGCACAGCGCAGCCCCAACAGTGACAGGGCAGGTCCGGAGAGCCGAGGCCGGCCAGGGCCCCGGGGGGCAGGAGTCCACGTCCAGGGCCGGCCTGCTGCGCCCGTCGCCTCCCGGGCTCCAGCTGAAGCAAACTCGGGGAAGGCAGCCGGGCTTCGTGGGTGCCACTTTGGGGGCCCCTGCTTCCAGACTCTTCGGCGTTTTATACTCAGAAACGCGGCCTCCGCTTCCCAGAGCAAGTGGCGGCCGGACTGGGGGAGGGGGCCAGGGGGGACGGTGTTACCAGCCAAGGGTGTTCAGACCTCATCCAAAAATGTCCAGCGTGTCAGGGGACCTCTGCACAGTCTGTTCCTTAAACAGATTGTGGTCACGGGGCCACGTGCGGACCTCACACCCTGGAACCACCCTCGCCCGATGACCACAGCTGTTCTTGCAGCTTCAGGCCGGAAGCCTGGTGCCCGCCCGTGATGCCCGTAGTAATGCCAACCCACAGGGCGGGGGCTGTTGTCTCTAGTCCGTGGCTGCCCTGGCCTCGCGGCTCTGCCCATGGAGGCTCCCGACTTGTCCCCGAGCCCGACCCGAGGGATGAGAAAGGCCTGGAGGCTCCTCTCGGAGACGCCCCCCTGCAGCCTCAAGGCTGTGTCCGCGGCCTTGGCGGTGAGGCCCCGCCAGTATGAGTGGCATCGGCAATGATTCACAGTCTCGAGTAAACTCACCCGAAAAGGCAGCAGGTAGCCTGGAACCACTTGGGAGCAGGATGTAGCTGGGCCCCCCCCGCAGGACGTGCTGAGTTATGTCTCGTGGCACAAACCCCACACCCTGTCCACCCCCAAGGTCACTGCCGAAGCCGAGATGGCCACAAAAGCCTGGACATCTGGCTGGGGATGAGAAATATACTATGTGTCATTGAAAACAAACAAGAAAAGCCCCTGAGGATACGGAAGGCCCTGTTGAACTTGAACCTGGCGAGGTCGATGGCTCGCAGACACGCTCAGGGTACACGGTGTGAGGCCGTTTCTTCATCTAACCTGGCAGGTTCTAAGTACGCGTACAGAACTGTGACACAGGAGCCCTCGGGTCTGCCAAAGCGGTCGGTAGCCACAGTGAGGGGACCGGCCTGGGGGTGGGGAGAGGGTGAATCAGACAAGTGACTCTGCCCGAGGGTGATGGGCAGTGTGACACGCCACAAATGTTGTGGAGTGGGGGCGAGGGGGGGTTCCAGCACAGGGGAGCGACAATAAAAAAATACACAACCAGCCTGCACAGCAGGAACCAGAGGAAGTTACTGAAAGAGGTTTCTCAAAGTTCTTACGCCAGCCCTTCCTTTATTTGCAAACCTGTTACAACAATCCCGGGCACACATCTTTTGCTTCAGCCGGTGTATTAAGTTTCCTATAAATTAGAAGTGAAAATATTTTATCCCGGCACAAAGAATAAATACACTGCAAACTTCAATCTTCTATGCAAATTTGATACATTAGCTGAAATATTTAGGAAATTGGGTAAAAACTGCTCTCGCTGTAAAGGAAATCCAGATAGTTCCTATCAGGGAAAAACAGTAGCTACTTAGACTTTCCATTGCTTTCATATGACCCTTATCAAGAGGCAAAGACTTCCGTGTCCTTTAAGCTCGTGAATTTCTTCCTGCATCTTATGTCCTACACTGCTTGCTGTTGCGTGCAGAACTAATATTCAAAAAGGATGCTTTTTTAATCATTGTGGTTTTTTTCAATGAACTCCAGAAATATGTTACTCTACAAGAGTCACATTTTCTACAGAACCATGACCACAGCCTGAAACACCTCCCGAGACTGTTCAAGTGAGTTCTCTTCTGACTTCGAAGCCATCCACTTACGGAATTAGCCTTCTCTTGGCGCGTCTTAGCTGCTAAGCTCTGAACCAGGCCCCAAGGCTGCAGCCGTGACGCAAAGATCGCTGCTCCAGGGTAGCTCGTGTCCCTTCAGGAACTGGGTAACTGACCCGGCGGTAGCAGTGGTACCCGGGCTCTGCTGCCTCCTCCTCTCTGCTGCGATGCAGGGTCGTGTTCAGGGTCAGGGCGGCATCCCGGCAGTTCCCTCTGCGTTATGCAGTGAAGGGCTCTTGGGTGAGCTGGTCCCCTCTTTTCTCACTTCGGTGTATTTATTCCACTGTCTCCCATCCTGACTGTGTTTACGCACCTCCTGGAAACACAGCTGCCCTGCAGGGGAGGCGCCCCCTGTGAGGGCACGGGATTCAGAACCCACACTGCGAGGGTGTGACCAGGGCAGGACAGGGAAGGATCCCAGGGGACGTGGCCAGGGAGTGGACAGTCTGGACCACGCAGAGGCAGGTGGACTTGGGGACTTCCGTTTTCAGTGTCATCACCCATCACTCCCCATGTGCATCCCATGCCCTGGTTTAGGAGCGGAAGAAAAGACAGTTAAGAGGGTTTAAAGCCGTGTCCTCTTTGCTGCTGAGGTGCTCCCAAGCAGACAGTGACCGGGCAAATTCAGGACAGTTTTACTCCGCTGTCCTGTGAACACGGGTTGGAGGGTGGCGGGAGGGGAGGCTGAGGATTGCTAGGGGGCACTCCAGATTGCGTCACGGTGGCTTCATCCAGGGGCCAGGGAAGGTGGGGCCCAGCACGTGGATTTGAGATGTGCGTGGAGGCAGCACGTAAATTGTGGGCGATGGAGGGAATGAACATTCGAGGTTTTCTCCAGCCTTCCAGAAGCTGGAGGGGTGGACAGGCCCTCCTGGGGTCTGGGCAGAGAGTCATGGACGGGGCAGGGGTGTCCTCCTGAGGTGGGTCCTTGGGTGTGGGGCTGAGCAGAGAGAGCTGGGGTCACTTAGCTTCTCTTTGGAAGGGAGACGGCAGGGGGGACGTGGGTGAGAGGTTGAGGCCCGGGGGGACCCAGGGGTCCCCACCATCCAGGACGAACGACGATGGGAAGAGCCGGAAAAGGGGCCCCGGGAGGAGCCTTGGGAGGGAGGCTTGAGGAGGAGGAGGAAGTGGGCAAACCGTCCTGCTGGGGTAGCAGCATGGAGGGACCCGGGCCTGGGGGGGCATGGATACCGGTGGCAACAGCGGAAGCCAGAGGGAAGCGGCTCAAATAGGAAAGAGTACAACTTTTGCAAGACTGTGCAAGAGCACTCATGTTTTTTCCGGCTACTCAACCTTAGGAAGCAGAGTTTACATACAGCCACTCATTCTAAGCATGAAGTTGGAGGAACTGTGGAGCTTCCTGGTGGCCTAGTGGTTAAGAGCCTGGTGTTGGCACTGCTGTGGCACAGGTTTGATTCTTGGCCTAGGAACTTTTTTTGAGGGTTGCACCCGTGGCACATGGAAGTTCCCAGGCTAGGGATTGAATCGGAGCTGCAGCTGGCGGCCTACACACAGCAATGTGGGATCTGAGCTATATCTGCAACCTACACCACAGCTCATGGCGATGGCGGATATCTGACCGACTGAGAGGGGCAGGGATTGAACCCACATCCTCATGGATACTGGTCAGGTTTGTTTCCCCTGAACCACCATGGGAACTCCCCTAGGAACTTTTGTATGCCATGGGTGCAGCAAAAAAAAAAAAAAAAAAAAAAAAAAAGTTGGAGGAGTTTTGAAAAAATATAAGTACCCATGAAGCCACCATCCCAATCATACTCGTCCACTTCTGTCACCCCGGGTGCCCTGTGATTTTTTTATATCACCATAGGTTAATTTTGTCTGTTCTAGAATGTTCTATCAATGGAATCACACAATCCGTGCTGTTTGTGCTTGACTTTTTTCACTTGGTGTGTTTCTGAGATTCACCCCCGTGGTCCCAGGATTCCATGGGACCTGAAAGCCAAGTCCACACAGCCTTCCACCTGGTGGAGAAAGAACGGCGTCACACGCCCCTCCTAGCCCTGCAGGCTGAAGAGCGGAGGGTGAATGAGCTACAGTTATCCTCTTGCAAGGTGGCCGTCAACTTGGGGAGACAACTGTCACCAGCCCTTTGGTACCACAGAGCGTGAGAGGGCAGGGCAGAGGCAGGGGCACAGCACCGGCCAAGGCAGAGGGACCCACTGCCCCAGGGGCGGTCGGCTAGTCTGGGAAGCGGGTGATTGCCCACGCGGTACCACCATCGCACTCTCCTGACTGCTTTTGGATAATGTTTGTTGTTTAGTTATCGCAACCCCCCATCTTCCCAACCCAGAATCACCTTTATTTGACTTTTTAAAACTTACGAAGCTCTTTAAAAGTGTCTGTATTTTGACAAATGGCACGTGACCCGTGCTGAATGTAGTGCCTGCAACGCCTCTCGTGGGATGGGCTCCCCGAGCGCTCAGCACCCAGATCAAGAATTCTCCCAGCCCTCAAGGGCCGCAGCCCTGCCTGGGCACCCTCACCTCTCCTCTCCTGCCCCCCTTTTAGGGATGTACCTGCAGCCTATGGAGGTTCCCAGCCTGGCGGTCGAATTGGAACTACAGCTGCCGGCCTCCACCACAGCCACAGCAATGCAGGGTCCTAGCCATGTCTACAACCTACACCACAGCTCGCGGCAACGCCGGATCCTTAACTCGCTGAGTGAGGCCAAGGATCGAACCCACATCCTCACGGAGACTACTTCGGGTCCTTAACCCACGGAGCCACAGTGGGAACTTTCACCTCTACTTTCCTTTATTTTTGCTTTTTAGGGCCACACCCGAGGCATGTGGAGGTTCCCAGGCCAGGGGTCTAATCAGAGCTGCAGCTGCCGGCCTACCCCACAGCCACGGCAACGCGGGATCCGAGCCACGTCTGCAACCTACACCACAGCTCGCAGCAACGACAGATCCTTAACCCACTGAGCAGGGCCAGGGACCGAACCCGCATCCTCATGGCTCCTAGTCAGGTTTGTTAGTTAATCACGGGGCCACGACGGGAGCTCCTCTCCTCCACTTTTAAAGACGCAGAGGAGTTTCATCCAAATACGGATGCGGAGACAGGGATCGGGATGCTCAGCGTGTGGCGCCCGTGGCACGTGTTCTGCATGACAACTGGCCCCGTGGAGGGAGCAGCACCCGTGTGCACAGCGATGAACCTTTCCGCCCGCCTGGCTCTCTCTCTCCTGCCGCGCGTCTGTCTTGGGTGTTAAGCAAGAGCCTCGGATGATGAGAAATCCTGGCACCAGTGACAGAGGAGACCCTTCTCTTCTGGCCACAGCTTTGTTACTGCGAGTACCACCTTGGCACGGCTGCTCGGCCTGCTGCTTTTCAGAAGAAATAAAAGCAGATCAAATCAGCACGGACCCGGACAACCCCAGTGAGAAGGTGGCAAATGACAGGTTAACGTCGGCCGCCCGGAGACCCCAGCCCAGCAGCCGTGGGCTTCCCGTGGGAGAAGCTGCCTCCTCGGCGGCTCCCCCGGCGTGAACACAGCCTCCTTGTACACACGGCCCTCGGGTCCTGGGTTTTGCTCTGACCTGCGCAGCACGACTTCAACACAGACCAGCCTCTAAAGGGAAGACACTGCCTCTTTCCAGAGTCAGGTGCTCAGGGCAGGGGACCTGTCCCGGCCCCCGAGGAGCCTGTCTGACCCCCTGGCAATCAGATGGATGGGGTGTAACCAGCATCCTCATTTCAGATGACGAAGCCGAGACTCAGGGCTGCGAGGCCAAGGGTCACAGGGGGCTGGGGTTCACCTTGAATCTGGCTCCAGAGTCAGCGCCTCCAGGGCCATGTGCTGACCGAGACTCTCACCCCTTGTCCTGAGGGGCCCTGGTCGGGCTGAGGGGTGAGTGCTCCCGTGTGGTGACGTTCGAATGTGCTGTGCCAGCCGCGGGGACAGGAGGGAGCACAGCAGAGGGAAGTGGGGGGCGGGCCAGTGCATAGAGCTCAGGTCCCGTGGGGACCGGTGGCCTCAGGCCACAGAGGAGGCGGGCGCTTTCACATCCATCCTGGAAGCCACATCCGTCACCAGGGAAAGTAGGCACGGGGCCCGCGTGCCTTAAGCTTCCTCCAAACCCTAACATCTTGCCGTCTTCATGCTTGGTCCCTGCCTGCTCAGGAAAGCGCCCCTGCCACCCTGGCCATGTGGTGGTGACCGGGTCAGCAGGACGTTGCCAGGCTTGCAAATCAAGATGTAGGGACAATCGGGGTGTATCCGGTGACTGCATTTCATTGTGCTGAGTAAAAATGTTATGTACAGCCAGGGCTACAACCATAAAAAATACCAAAAGCGGAGTTCCCACTGTGGTGCAGCAGAAACGAATCCAACTAGGAACCATGAGGTTGTGGGTTCAATCCCTGAGGTTGGGTTAAGGATCCGGCATGGCCGTGAGCTGTGGTGTAGGTCAGAGACGCAGCTCAGATCTGGCATGGCTGTGGCGTAGGCCGGCAGCTACAGCTCTGATTGGACCCCTAGCCTGGCAACCTCTATGTGCCGCAGGTGCGGCCCTAAAAAGACAAAAGACTAAAATAAAATAAAATATAAATAAAATAAATAAATAAATAAATAAAATAAGCAAAAGCCACGAAATGTTCCCATCAGCAAGGACACCCCGCTCCTTGCATGAGCAGAACCCTCATGGGTACCGCGTGGTCCGTGTGTGTGGAAGGGCTGCCTTGGTTCCTCGGAAAAGCGCTGGCCCTCACCCGCCCGTGAGACAGATGTTCTCCAGCTCCGGCACTTGCCATGGTGGCTCTGGGTTCTCACCGAAGACGGTTCTGTCCCTCTGACAACCAAGCAGGTTGCCTGGCAACCTCCTCCTTGTTGAATTCATCCCTCCTCTCACCACTGTTTCTACAGCTTCAGCGAATCTACGCCTCTTCTGCCCCCTCCGACGCGGAATAAAGCCCCTTCCCATTCCTGAATGACCAGGCCGCAGAGGGTGGGTGACAGATGCTCAATAACAAGACGAGAGGTGGAGCCGCACGGCTGTTACTCCCTCTCAACTCTGGTTTGAGTTGGAAGCCTTACGGGAAAAATTCCTCTTGAGATTTTTAAAAATATGACCAGGGAAGGCTGTGGTTAACCTGAGAGGGAGTGAAGGTGAAGTTTAAGTTCAGGCTCAGGAATCTGGTCAGAACTGGACTTTCCTGGGGAGCGGGACGTGTGCGTTGAGTTTTCAACACAAAGCAACGGGGCGCGTTGCCCTTCTCGGGGGTAAAGGCGCTCTTACGTGGCTGTGATTCTAACTTGGAGGTCGCGGGGCGTGGACCGTGCCTGAAGGCGGGCTGGCGCGGCCAGGAGGGATGCTGACGGCCCACAGCTGTGCCTGGAGGGTCCCTCTCCTCTGCCTCTGCGGGCCTTTGGACCAATTCCCGAGGCTCCATGGCTGAGCCACATCCTGCCCCGTTAAAACACAAAGGGCTCCTTACTCTAGAGGGTGACAGTCCTCAGTCACTGAGGCGTCCTGGTGCAGATCAGTCAGCCCACCCTCACGGGCCTGGGGATCTGCCAGCAGGCCTGAAGGGGGCAGACATGGAGCGCTGGGCTCCGGGGAAAATGACAAAATAAGGGGCCCCAACGGGTCCTTGTCTCCAGGGGCTGTCAAGTCTGGTGGGCATCTTTCTCCTCTGCACGTTTTGGAATCTCCGCCAGCCATGGCCCGCGGCCTCTCCCTTGCACCTGCCCTCAGTGGGGTACCAACACCTGCGCCTGTGCCTGCGGATGTTCCACCGTGCGGGTCTCTGCTGAGGGGTTCATGCAGCTGGGGACATGTGGAAGTACCTGGGGACATTGTCAGCTGCCACAACAGGTGACGGTGTCCAGCGGGAGGTGGCAAGGAGCTGCTAAACATCCTACAGGGCCCCCAGGGAAGCCTCTGACCAAATGCCGGCCTGCAGCAGGAAGCCCTCTGCCACCGGACGCGGCGCTGTCCCTGCCCCTTCCTCTTCCCAGAACGCTGTTTCCACACCTGCACCTGGGGGTCGACCTAACCGAGAGTCCCCGTCGGCTGGCCTCCCCCGATCGTCCGATACAGCCGCCTGTGTCACCTCTGTCCCCTCCCTCGACACTTGGCAGATGTGGCTCTGAATTACCCCTGCTGACCTGCCTTAAAGCTGCCAACTGACTAAGCCCCCAGAAGGCAAAGACCCACGTCTGCCTTATTTTTGTCCCGTCCTCAGATCCCAGGAATCGAACTACAACACAAAACGGAGCAGGAAAAGTACGGTAACGCCAAAGGTGCTGGAGCAGCCCTGCCGGAGTGTAACGGAGGGAAAGCCCAAGTCGTCCCCGCGGAGCCGCTGTGGAGGCAAGCCTGCCTGCCACCAGCACGTTTACTCGGACATAAGCGGCAGTAGCTTGAGTACATGGACCCTGCCCTACCCTGATGTGGACACTCTCTCCCTGGCTTCCATATTCCCGGCACTCACACAGGACACCTTTTATTTTATTTTTTGATTTTCAAATGGCTGCACCATGGCATATGGAAGTTCCCAGGCCGGGGATCGAACACGAGCTGCTGCAGTCAGGGGCAGTCTCCACCTTGCCGCAGCAGGAACTCCAACACATTAATTCCTCCAATGAGTGAACGCAATTAGGTGCCCAGGTCCAGTGGCTACCAAGGCGTTACGTCGAGATTCGATGCTGCGAGGTGGAGACACGGAAGCCGGGCTGGTCTCCGCTTCCTCCTTCCACATGCAGCTCGAAGGAGGCCCTTCTGGCTCTTTCTCCAGCGAAACTGGACCATCCACAGGCAGGCCGAGGGAGCTAGCTGACGTCGGGGGATTTGGTTGCATGCCCAGGGTCGGGGGAGGAGGGCCGATCACTCACTGAGAGCAGGCAGGTCACAGGCTAAACTCTCCAGGACCATAAGCCACTGTCAGGGTTTGTTTTTGGGGTTTTTTTCTTTTCTTTTCTTTCTTTCTTTTTTTTTTTTTTTTTTTTTTTTTTTTTGTCTTTTTAGGGCTGCACATGTGGCATATGGAAGTTCCCAGGCTAGGAGTCAAATTAGCTACAGCTACCAACCTACACCACAGCTGATGGCAACGCCGGATCCTTAACCCACTGAGCGAGGCCAGGGCTCGAACCCTTGTCCTCATGGATACTTGTCGGGTTTGTTACTGCTGAACCATGACGGGAACTCCAGTCTCGTTTTTTGTCAACTGTCAGTGTTTTTAATGGGTTATTTCTGTTTGTTTCGGAAAGAAGTATCATCCAGACGGCTGACTCAGGCAATGGTGTCTGTTAGGTGTGTACTAATGGGGAGTTAGGGCAGGACAAGTGACCCATCAAATAACTGATTTTGATCTTTTCCCACCACAGTCAAGGGTCACACGGGCAATGGCTGAGCGACCCACGATTACTGCAGGGCCTGGACTGAATGCCTCAGAGGTGCCTTTCCGCCCTGCATGCTGGGACAGCCCTGGTTATCTCTGAGTGATCTGACCTCAGGGCTGAGACACACTGTCCCCCAGTGCTCTGCGTTATTAGTGATCTGACACCACCCGGAAAAGGACCCCACAAGACATCATGAGAAGGCTTTCCAGGTGGAAGGAAGTCACTTCTGGACGGGTCCGAGCACACAAAGGACACTGGTCACCTCTGAAAACACCCAAGATCAGAAAGAAAGATCCCTGCCTTCAACAGAAAGGCAGGGGACTACGCAGGGGTCTTCAAGGCCTTCTAGGGCCGGGCGTTTCAGGGTCAGTATTTTGAGCCCCCTCCACCTCAAGCGGGAGCCTCTTACTGGTAAGAGGCCGAGGAAGGGGGGCAGAGAGCAGAGGTAGGGGCCTGACTCCGCACCAGGCCCCTCACCACCCTGCCGCGTCCAGGCCCCAGGCGGGGACGGGGTGGAGGCCCGGGGGAGAGGGACAGATGCGGAGGGCAGCAGGCTGCCTTTTTGACAGATCTCAGAAACGATAGGAGGACGATGCTCCCACCAGGCTTGACAGCCCTTGGAGCAGGGACCCTGCTCAGCCCCACACGGAGGGCGCTATCATCAGACGGCCAGCAAATGCGGGCTTTCCTCCGAGGGACCTGTGGTGTGAACAGGAATCAGGCGCCTTCAAACCACATGAGTATTTAGAGGTGACAGTCACCAGCCCTGCTTCAAGGCTGGGACGGAGGCCAGAGGCTGGCTGACACCCTGAGACCCCGCCGCTGCCCACGATCCGTGCCTCTGACCTGCAGCGTGCCTGTTCCATGCTTCTCACGCCACTTGATTAAAACGTCGTGGCAAGGTGAGACACGCACGTTGCAATCAGTTTATGGCTTTTGAATAAAGACACTGCAAAAGGGACTGGGTCCTGCTTCAAGTGAGAAGTAGAACATTCACCCCATGTCCTAACACTGTCACTCCCAGCGGCTCCCCAGCTCAGCAGCCAGCTGGGAGGACAGGACCCCCCGACCCCCAGCCAGGGCAAGGTCGCGCCCGCCGTCCCAGACAGGACCAGGTCTCCTCCATGGGCCGTGGGTGTGGCCCTAAAAAGCAAAAAAATCAAAATTAAAAAAAAAAAAAAAGCATAAAATGTGAGCAGTGGGTACCACTGAGAAGAGTTCAAGCTGATCTCAACTCTTTATTTCTATGCTGTTTCCTTTTCGGCTTAATTCCCTCTGGTCACACGTTACACACGTTACTTTTGTAATCAAGTAAACAATAAGCTTTCTAAAACACTTGCTCTTGGCCTCGGAGGTTAATCCCCAACAGCAACAGTCCCTGCACGGTCAGGGGCACAGGTGGAAGCCTGTGGAGGTGGCCCTCGCGGTGAGGCACGCCCCCTGGTGGACACACAGGGCAGGACCGACCTTGACCTTGGGACAGCAGCACAAAAGTCTCCGGGAGTTCATTTACTCCCTCACTTTGACTTACTTTCTCTTTCATTGTTATGTATTCACTCACTTCTTACTCACTCGTTCACTAAATACGCACTGATCACACTTTAAATGCCAAGCGTGACAGGAATAGAGAAGGAAATGCGAATCGTGTTTATAGTGGACTCTTGATGATGAAGTCGTGGTTCGGAACGTGGCTCCGTGGGGTTGGTCCTGCGCCTCGGGGATTAGCAAATCACGGCCGGGCCGTTCTGAGAACCAGAGCTTGGTCCTGGTACACCTTCCATCACAACAAGAGTCCAAGCTGCTAATTTCCCTGCATTGTTGACACGTGGCCCTTTTCCTAGACTATGTTGTCAGCCGTCTCGAGGCGCAGATCAGGTGACGCATCTGGGCGAAGAGACCGTCCGCTCTAGGCGTGCCCCCACCCCCAGGCTCTTAACCAGGGACTTCCAGGGGGTTCTCCAAGGGGTGCCAGCCCATCAGAGGGCAGGAGGAGGGGCAGGTCCTCACTTCCTCCCTCGCCCCACTCCTGCTGGGATGTGCAGTGCGCAGTCCAGGCCAAGGTCTCCTGTCTCCTTAAGGCCACCGGCCGACTGCAGCCCTGGGCTGCCTCCAGTTCCCTCCCCTCCTCTCGGGTTGTGAGCTGTGAACTTTAATTTCCTTGAATACTAGTCAGGACGATGGCTCGAACCCATGTCTGACTCCATTTCCTTCCAAGCCCCCACCGACCCCACAGGAAAGGAACCTCTAAGTCGTCAGCCCTTGAGCTGGGGACGAATGACCAAGGGCCGCACAAAGCCGGAGGCTGGGGGGAGGACAGGCATCTGGCAACTTCCAGCTGGAAAGCCAGGACTCTGGTCTTCACGGCAGCGTGTCTGAGGCTCTGGCCGTGGTGGGCACCCTCTCCTCTTCGGGGCCTGGAGAAGCTCTGCACTGGCGCAGGGGGAGCTGGGGCCTGGGTCCCACTTTACATGTGGGGACACACACTGGTCACTGGGAGACGCCTGTGCACGTGGCCCCCAGCACACGGAGATCTGCTCGTGCCACCCTGGTGAGGGCAGAGGCGGCTCTGAGCAGCCCAAGAGAAGCCCCAAGGACACTGATTTCCAGGGTTTCCGACAAATGGCTCACAGGGCAAAGCCAGCCCGGTCAGCCCCAAGCTGCTCTTCATGTCTGGGCACGAGCACGTGAGCCAGGGGGACTGGATGCTGAGGAACGAGCGACAAGAAAGACAGAGCTCCAAACAGAAAACCACCTTGGGAGGAGAGAAGGCTAAGCAGTCACCAACACAGAGGCCGCTGCACACAAGGGACACGAGCAGCTGGGAGCGCACCGAGTCAGAAAACGATGGCGGCAAAGACGGAAAATGAGGTCGAGGGACTCGTCTAGGAGGCCGAGCAAAGTGACCAAGGGCAGAAAACACAGAGGAAAGAAACACTCGGGGACCCAATCAAGAGGCGGAGCTCCAGGGGCTGTTCCCGAAAGAGGGATCAGGGAACACGGGGGTGCGGGCTCTGCAGCCGAGGCTCCCCGAAGAGGCGGGGCGTCAGAGCAGGTGACCCAGGCTCTGAGCCCGGAATGTAGAGGAGGGTACTGTTAACTGGGTTATCGCCAGGACTCCAACCCGCAGTCCCGGTGGCCTGGTGCTTTCGCCGCTGTCTGGGAACTGGGAGTCCCCCCCTGACGACGTCTGCTGCCCCCTTCCTTCCCGTCAGACCCCAGGCCTCCTGCTGGAAGGACCGTGGTTGATGAGGTCTCCTCGGCCACACCACCGCCCCCTGGGTCCCTCCCGGCCAGGGCTCCTCCTCAGCACTGCACTGTCCTGCTGAACCGCGGGCTCCCACATGACCTGTTTCATGATTTGGTCTCTTGTTCACTGCTGCTCCCAACAAGAATCTCAATGTGAGGCAGGCGTTTATTGAATGAATAAAAAAAGAACCTTCCTCGGAACTCAAAAGACTTGAGTTTCCAGACTGAATGTCACCAGAGGCCCAGGAAAACCACTGCAAACTTTCTGATGCCCGGAACAGAGAGAGGACTCAATGGCCTGCAGAGGCCAGAAACCAGTGTCTTCCTCTCGACGGCTGCTGGCAAATAGTTTCCAACGAGAATTGACCAGCAGGCCAACTGGAACGCTGGGCATTTCCAGACTCTCAAGGTCTAAACACTGCCTCCCAGGCAGCTGTGCTCTGTGAAGCTTCCGCAGGGTGCGTCACCCACGCAGAAGAGGGAGCCCGGGACCTGAAGCAGCCACGATGCAGGCGCTGGGACGCACCTGCAGGCCGACCCCTCCACAGAAAAGCACCACCAGCCAGACTGAGGAGGGGCTCTGCACCAGGCCTGCTGTGGTTAGCAGGGGACACGTTGCACAGACACAAGACAGGGCTTGTCACCGGGAGGAAGGCAGGGATCTCTGGGGACGGCCGTGTGGCACTGCAGACAGAGCAGCAGAGCCCAGGAGGGGCTGCTATGAGGGGAACCACCAATGCTGACTTGACCGGACCCTCCTGGTGGAGTGGGCGCCCAGCGGCTAGTAAGGAGCCGGAGAAGAACCAACAGTAGACACAGAGAAGGCCAGCTCCACGTGTGAGCTCTGTAGGTACACCTGTGTGTACACGTGTGTGTGTGTGTGTGTGTGTGTGATGGGGGGACCATCATCACCTGTAGCAAACGCAAGAGGAAATCTGGAAAACTGGATTATCCAGAAACACAGAGCTTCAAGGAAAGGCTGGAGGCTGGGACAGGAGCCTCCGATGCTTCTGGAAGCTATTCAGACGTGTGCGCAGTCCTGTGACACATGACGGGGACTCTGCTTGCCAACATCACCTGTGGTTTTTCCCTGCTGGTGTTCGTGGTTTTCACTCATCAGAGCGTGATGCTGGCAGACGCTGGGACCCCCGGTGGAAAAACACGAAGGAAGTGGAGTGTACTTTGAAATAGTTTTATTGGCTCATAAGACCTTTGCATATAAAAAAAATACCCAAAACACTATGCAGTATTAAATCACAATTACATATTTTTACCAAGTGAAACTACCTAGAATATACATCTTTTAAAGGAAAAGAAAACCTACAGAACCGAATTCTGAAGTGACGTCGTGACTTAAAACTCCATGACAAGATAGGTAACTCCTCACAACATTAAACGACTGCACGGAGCTGCCAGATGTCTCATGAGCATGACACCGCGCAGGGTGCAACTGAACACAATTTCAACGCCACACGCTTAGCTGCAGCAGCTGTGCCCCCGCCAGGCCTCCTACCCTCCCAGCACGAACGTGGGGCGGCCGTCACTTCCACCAGGCCACCCACCTCGCAATCCAGTGACTCTCTGGCCCCCCAGGAAAGGACGCATCCTCCTCGGCCTCAGCCCCCGAGTCAGCACCTCCGCTGCTTAAAGAAATCCACTCCCCGCAGCTCCTCGGGCAGGTACTCCTGGTCCACGGGCTCACTGTACGCGGGGTTGTACTTGTAGCCCTGGCCGTAGCCCAGATCCTTCATGAGCCTGGTGGGCGCGTTGCGCAGGTGCAGCGGGACGGGGGGCAGGGGCCCCTGGTGGCTCCGCAGGCAGGCCTTGACGTTGCTGTAGGCGCTGTACACCTCGATGGACTTGGGGGCTCGGGCCAGGTAGACCACGCACTGGGCCAGGAGCACCTGGGGCGGGAAGGCAGCGCGACAGGAAGGTGGTGGAGCAGCTCCCCCACGTCTCCAGGCAATTCTGTACCTGGGACAGGTCTGCGGGGGGCTGAGGGTCGCCTTACCTCGCATTCGGGCATGCCGATGAAGTGACAGCCCTGGTAGGCGGCCACAGCCTGGGTTAATGCAGACGGGTCTGCCAGACCTGCCACACACGGAGACAAGGGCAAGTTATGTCATGATGCACCCACCCCGTCCCGTCGCTGCCTGCAGACTCGGGGCCCCAAAGCCACTCAGCAGGATTGGATCTCAAGAGCTTACTCCAGAGCTGTCCAGGGTCAAGACCTGTTTCCTCGTGGACAAAACCTCTCCACCCATCAGGAAACACAGGAGACTCGGTATAACCAGCATGAGGCAGCGAGGCCGTCAGGACGGTCATCCGGATGGACGCGTTCAAGGCCGAGCATCAGAACAACGAGGAAAGGCAGCCCCCGGCCCCCTGGTTTAAGTCACGCCCAGAACATGCCATTTCTATCTCAGGAGCTGGGGAAAGCCTGAGCACTCGACTGCGAAGCCAATTTAAGTATTTCTTTTATCTGGGAGCTACTACAGGTTTGCTTCCAGACCAGCACAATAACGTGAGTGTTGTGATTGGGCAGACAAGGAATCTGCGGGTTTCCAGCACACAGAGGGGATGCTCGCGCTACCCTGGGGCCTGCAGAGTGGCCAACAGCTTTGTGCCTAAAATACTTTACTGCCGAAACATGCTACCCGTCCCCGGGCCTTCTGCGAGTCATCTTTCTGAAGCAGTGACATCATAGACGACTTGGCCAATTCCATAACCAATGTAACAGGAATGAAAACGCTGGAAACATCACTGAATTACGGAACCGGGACACAGAGACACCAGGCAAACAAATGCCCTCTGAAAAACAGGGTCTGAAGCGGGGTCACCGCAAACCTTCCATCTGCGAAGAATGCACCCCGAGCACAGCGCAGAGCAAACAAGGGGGCCTGCACCCCGCTGGGGAGTGGCCACTGAAGAGGAAACAGAGCCCCTGGCCACGAGGCAGCCGCCGCCCACCCGCCCTTCACACCCCACGCGGCCGTCACTCACCCACGTCCTCGCTGGCAAACCTCACGAGCCGCCTGGCCACGTAGAGCGGGTCCTCGCCGCCCTCCAGCATGCGGCCCAGCCAGTAGAGCGCGGCGTTCTGGTCGGAGCCCCGCATGGCCTTGTGCAGCGCCGAGATGCAGTTGTAGTGCTCCTCTCCTGGGCAGCAGAGCCGTCCCTCAGGCGGGGCTCGCGGCCGCCCGGGCCGCCTCCAGCCCACTGGCCGATCCCAAGGAGGCCCCGACTAGCCTGCGACCCGGGACAGCCCGAGGCGGGCGGGGGCCTGGCCACCCTTGGACACAGAGGACACGTCTGCTGCGACAAAGGTCACCATGGTGATGAAAGCAGGACGGTCAAGGCCCCGGGCTCTAGAACCTTATCAGCCATGTGACTGGGCAGGGTGCTGACCCTGTGTCTCAGCGCTCGTCTGTAAAACGGGCCTGAGACTCACCAGCTCACTGGGTTGCGCCAACAGTGAATGCCATGGAGAGAGGAAGCCTGGGAGCGGGCAGGGGCCAGTGCTGTTCATGCCAGCTTCTACTTTGCTTTAGAGCCTCAAATCCCACCCTACCTCTGCAGAAGCCCCACCTCAGAGAACCGGTTCCATGTGGAAGTGTCTTGACTCTAGAAAGATCTGAGCTGCTTGCTGGATCCCACAGATGGGTCACTTTCTACTAGAAATGACGGCAGTCCTGGGGGTGGGCCTCTGTCTCAGCAGCGTGGTTCCCAGGGCCCGGCTCCCACCTCCGTTTACGGACACGGCCTGGGAGACCATGGCTCTCCAGGAGCTCAAGCGCATCGGAGGGTCTGCACGTCCACTGGGGCGGGGGCAGGGCTGCACGAAGGGGCCGCCCATGGAAAGTGACCCCGAGAAGCAGGAAGCCCAGGCCGGGATGTGTCTGACAGGTGCCGTGTGCGCATGCGTGTGCGGGAGGGCTGGCGTGTGCGGCTGGCGTGGGGGCAGCACTGACACTGGGGAAGGACACGCCCCGGGAACCGGTCAGCCCGCATCTGGGGAGGCGCCGTCCTCTGCAAAGTGGGGCACCATTAACACCACCTCCTGAGGCGGTTTTGAAAAATTAAAATCAGGACGAGCTTCAGTGCAAGCTAGTGTCAGCCGGCGGCCTGCTGGTGTTCACACCTGACAGTCTGCTGGCGAGGGACAGAACGGCTCCAGGGGGTCCTGTCAGAAGGAAGGGTCGCCCTGGGACACCCAGTAGGGAGAAGGGCCGCTGTGGCCAGAACCCCCAGAAGCAACGGAGCCCAGCATGGGGACCTATTTCGACGTCTGTAAATGTGAACCTGTGTTCACGCCTCCAACTCCTGCTCTGGCCAAAATGAGGCCAAGCTCTATGGCCGGATGGTCTCATTGTGCAGGTTTTCTGAGCACTTACACGACTTTGGGGGCATGGAGAGCTGGGGTCAGAGATGCCCAGGTTGCTGGGAGAGGCTCTGGTGAGCGGCAGTCACATCAGGACACACAGGACGCTGTGACCAGCCTTCAGCGAGTCCTCAGAGGCCCCAGTTGGCTAAGGAGCTTCAGTCACTTTCCCAAGGTTGCAGGTCCAGCTCTGCGCCCTCCTCGGGAGGCAGCACCTGAAGCTGCAATCACTGCCACCATCCTCCCCCAGCGGAAGTACTGTCCACCACCAAGAAGCATCTGGAAGCGGTCTAGACTTGGCACAGGATGATAGCCGGAGTGCCATCTGCTTCCTTTTACACGTTACTGCAGAGCGCCTGCCCTCCTGAGTCTCAACTCACCTGCCCTTCTCACCACCCAGGCCTCTTACAAACGTGCCATGCTTGTGACATTTAAGAGTGCCAGGTGGGGAGTTCCCATCGTGGCGCAGAGGAAACCAATCCGACTAGGAACCATGAGGTTGCCGGTTCAATCCCTGGCCTCACTCAGTAGATTAAGGATTCAGCATTGCCGTGAGCTGTGGCGTAGGCTGCAGACATGGGCTGGATCCTGCACTGCTGTGGCTGTGGTGTAGGCCGGAGGCTACAGCTATGATTCGACCCCTAGCCTGGGAACCTCCATATGCCAAAGGTGCGGCCCTAAAAAGACAAAAAAAAAAAAAAGACTGCCAGGTTGGGAATTTACTAAGAGCTGACATTAAATCTGAGACGGGTAAGTGCGGTTTTACAAAAACAGGTTTAAGTACACACAACAAAACTAATTTTTTAAACGTTGCTACAAAATAAAAGCATCAAGTTCCATGTAATTTTCAGTTGAGACTCTGAAAGATAAAGATTTTAATTCTCATTAAACTAATAAAAACGAGCCACTTATCACAAAAGTTTGCCCCTCGAGGTGATCACTGACCACACAGCCTGCCAAGTGCCGGCGCTCCAGGGGCAGGGAGACACACGCACCTCCCTGCCAGGCGGCCCAGGGGCCAGGGCTCTGAAACCAGCTCCGAGTGGGGGGCACCTGCCGCACCGGGAGCCCGCCTGCCACGGCCACTCACCTGCACGGTCGTAGAGGATGTGAGAGCGCTGGAGGCCCTCCTTGACGTCACCCTCAGTGACCAGGACGCGACCGGGAGGGTAGGTCTGCCCGGTCTTCTTCCCGAACACCTTCCTGGCACTGAGCCTGGCCAGCACCGCCAGCTGCAGCCCGTTGAGTCCAGCCCGGGCGTCCCCGTCGCTGAGGTGGGCCAGCGTGTCCACGGCTTTGTCCTCTATGAACACGGAGGGCCTGCAACACCACCAGGCAGTGTGTCCCACCACTCACCCTGCAGCGTGTGTGACCCTGCGCCCCCTCCAAGGCCACTAAGAGCCACCGGGGCTCAAGCCCGGCCTGGATTCTAACCACAGTCTACCTGGTTTGGCATCAAGGCAGAGAACTGCCTGCTCCCGGCCCCAGGAGGTTGTTTTATGGGACACACGGCCCTTGGCATCTGTGGGTTCTACACCCGCAGATTCAACCAACTTTGGATGGAAAATGATAGTGGGAAAAATTTCAGGAGGTTCCACAAACCAGAACCTGAATCTGCTACCCGCCAACAATGGTCTGCCGACAACTAGTCAGCATTCACGACGGGTTACATACACTGGCCCGCAGGTGCCACCACTCGGCGGGCGGTGACTCAGAGTCTGTGAGAGAACAGCACAGCGGGGACGTGAGTGCGTGCAGGGCCGGGAGCCCAGGACACTGAGGCGCATGACACAAGCACACTCCTGGCGGCTGCACAGGACACATGGAAAGGCCTCCGGCTCCCGCCTCCAGAGCACTGACAACTGCGCGGGTGCAGGGCCACCTGCCTCCCACGGTGCACACCATGATGGGCCAGGACCGGGCCGCTCGACGCCCTCCACCCAGGGAGGGTCCACCGCGTGCCAGCACGCTGGCTCTAAAGGCCAGGTGGCTCAAGTTCCTCGTCTCACAAACAAGCAACCCGGTGCCCGGCACCTCGGGCACAGCAGGACCGAGCAGCAGGCTGGGACGCTTCCCAGAGGGCGTCCTTCGGGAGACAAGTCACCCAACCTCCCTCGGAACGTGAGCACTGAATTCACCATCGCGTCCCCAAACGCGGCCTTCACAGGGCAGGTCTAACCCGGACTCCTCGAGCCTAATCCAGCAAGGCCCCCCACTCCCGGTCTAGTCACGAGAAACCACCACCCTGGAGGGGTCCATTCCTTCCTGGCGGGCTGCACGCTGCCCCCGTGCAAAGCAGAAGTCACGTTTCCAAGCCACAGCTCACCCAGGTCACTGCCAACCTCCAGCTGAATCCATAGCAACAGGCTGAATCAGGCACCTGCTGGGCCAGGGCATGTGTGACACAGAAGGGGGCCAGCTTCTCCACCAAGGACCTCAGGGAGTTCCTGACCCCACCCCGACCCACTCGCTCGGGTGAACAGCTTGGATGCTATTTCCAGAGCCCAGCCTTCCAGTTAGCGGCCTCCTCTCCCACAACAATCAGCTGGATACTGAACAACTCCCATTAGACTCCTGGTGGCAGCCTGGGCCGTGGGCACAGACTCAATGCCCACCCCCCATTCCAGACCGGACACTCACGACACACTTGGAGGCACCAATGGCTCTTTGCAGAGCTGACAGACCATTCCTGAAACAGATTTTAGATCATTTGGGGAAAAAACTATAGACAGCCCACGCTAAAACGGACCCACAGCAGAGGGGTGCGGCAGCACCGATGTGCTTGGGGGGGATAGGACCCAGGGCTCAGAGACAGCACATCTGTGTGTGTGTGTGGCGGGGTGGGGTGGGGTGAACACAGGCAGAACCAAATCGGCCTGAACATCTCATCTCAGAGCCAATAACAGCACCGCTTCCCATCTCCCAGAAGGCTTCCGAGCGACGAGCCGCAGGACCATTTGCAGGAGGAAAAGGACAGAGCCCCAGCCCTGACAGTGTCCCTGAGGCCAGGCTCCTGGGTGATGACATGGGGGTCTCCCCGTCCCCACCCAGTGCTCAGGCCTCAAGGATAGCAATTATGTTTTATTCTCCTTGTATCCCCAGCGCCTGGCGGGGAGCAGGCGCTCACTATCTCCATGGCAAACGGACTGGCTTTGATCTTCCCACAAACTGTGCCCCCCACCCCCGAAGAGGCACAGGGAAAGGTGAGGGCGCTGATGCTCGCCAGGCGCATCTTCCCTCGGTGCGAACTTGGTGCCAGACCCCTTCTTACCCGAGTTAAAGACAGGCTTTTGGAACCTGCTCAGGTTGGGTGCTCTGGGCACAGGACTTGGCCTTTGTGTGTCTGCCTCCTGATCAAAGGGCAGGGGATCCTGACACCTACTTCCAAGGAGACTAAATGACGAGACAGAACCCTCCGAGCAGCGCCATGCGGGAGCCCTCAGCAAACGTCAACTACTCCATCATCACCCACAAGAATCATTTTATTTTAATTTTACTTTTTTTTTTTTGTCTTTTTAGGGCTGACCCATGGCATATGGAGGTTCCCAGGCTAGTGGTCTAATGGGAGCTACAGCTGCTGGCCTACACCACAGCTCACGGCAACGCCGGATCCTTAACCCACTGAGCAAGGCCAGGGATTGAACCCGCAACCTCATGGTTCCTCGTTGGGTTTGTTGACCACTGAGCCACCATGGGAACTCCACCAGAATCATTTTAATTAGCCTGCTCTCTGGAGCTGCAAATCTTCAAGGCAGAGCAATAAGCTCTGCTGCTTCCATGGTAACCAGAGACAGACAGATGGACAAAAGCCATTTCAGCCCTGTCAGCCAACCCCTGAAGCCCTGCCTCGTCCGTGGCCGGACCCACGGCCTTCACACCACAGGCCTGCACCGTCACCTGGTCCCCAGACGGACTCTTCAGAGCACTCTGGAAGCCGCACGCGACCTACGGCCTGGAATCCACCCTCCTCCACAGCGGCGTGACCACACCACACGCTCGTTCACACTCTCATTTTCAGCAGCACATGCCCGTCAGACGGCAGTCAGACTGCAGACCGAGAACCACTCCCCCCCCCCAAATTAACCCAGCACGCCCAGCAGGCATTACTGTCTCACCACGTGACCAAAACGAGCCAAGGGAACCAGCTTACTGTCCTCCCCACCACAAAGCTGCTGGCGCTGGGCACGCCCCTCCAGCCCAGGGGTCCCCAGGAGGGGCTTACTCGGAGCTGCTGTTGCTGCTGTGGCTCAGAGGGTCGGCGGGGCGGCTGGAGTCCAGGACGTGGATCCCCAGGGAGTTGATGGCCCGCATAAGGATGGTCACCACGGCCTCCACTGGAAGCTTCTCGAGAACGATCACCCGGCAGCGGCTCAGCAGAGCGGCGTTGACCTGGAAGGAGGGGTTCTCCGTGGTTGCCCCGATCAGGGTGATGGTCCCACACTCCACGTGAGGAAGGAAGGTGTCCTGACCGCGGAGAGAAACAGAGCACAGGGACCTGGTCAACAACCTGCAGGACCCCGGGGAAGCCAGCGCTCCTTCCTTTTTCTAACTTTGAGGTCAGCATTAGATCAGCCACTTAAACTGTTCACTGTGAGTCCTGGTGTCTCAGTGAAAAATTTCTAGACACTGGAAACCTGAAGTAAAGTGGCTTTCCCGATTTGCATGACTCAGAAATCTACCAGCAGTTTCACTCACCAGATAAAGCATTTTCTGGTCACTAAGAGAAGGCGGGGAAAGGGACATAAAGGAGAAGGGAGGCAGTCCACGCCTGTGCAGGTGGAGCAAGCAGCACAGCACCCGCCAGACCCGAGCACGTGCACCGTGACCACACGCGCTTCACCTTCAGGTTAACCACCGCAAGGACCAAGAGGCAGACGGGAACACACCTGCTGAGATTTATTGAATCGATGAATCTCATCAATGAAAAGGATGGTTTTCCTCTTGAAAAAGCTCTTCTCGTTCTGAGCCTGTTTGATGACGTCGCGCACGTCGGTTGTCTTGGCGCTGGTTGCCGACAAGGTCACGAACCTTATGCTGTGTTTCTTGCTGTTGTTGGCGATGATGTGAGCCAGCGTGGTCTAGACAGAGGACAGTGTGGGAAGCTGATGAGACAGAGCAGTGCTTCAGGGGCTCGTGCAGCCGCAGCGCGTGTACCCGGCAACCGAACACGGAAGGGGGCTGAGCAGCAGACACAACTCAAAATACTGCGGGACGGTTTTAAACGTCAAGAAAAATGCTGTAAATAAAACAGGGAAGCGACTACACTTGGGCTAACCTTGACCTCTTCCGCTCTGTGCCTACCCCCGGGGATGTCAAGTCCACAGCTGGAAGCTTCTCAGGGCAGCTTAGAAAAGGAGAGCAAGCCTTTGAACTGAGAGACCAACAAAGACCCTGTGGAAGGAGGTGAACCAGCAGCACTTGGGCCCGTCAGTACTTCCTGGGGAGCAGCAGAGAGACGGGGCGGGGGGGGGGGTGGCACTGCTCAAGGCCAGGCACTCAGGGGAGCTCGAGAAATACACACGGACTACTACTCTGCTACCCACCATCTGCAATGAGAATGGGAGTCAGGAAAAAGGAACACTGACCAAGAAGGGACCAAACCTGCTCCTGGATGACCAGAAGGGCGGCATTTTATCTTCTGGACGTCGTGCAGCATGTCAGACACTGTGCTGCTGCTTTGCAACTCCCAGCCTACAGGCCACATGTGCCTTCTGACTGGTCACCAACCACTGCGCCGGGGCGGCCCAGCCCACCAGCTCCCCAGCCCACCAGCTCCTGCTCCGCATCTCCTGGGAGCACACCCAGCACGCCTCCCTAGGGACCTTCCCCGCCACCTGCCTCCACCAACAGCTGAGAGCTGAGAATGCCGCCGCAGGGTAAAGCGCTGTCTGGGTTACCTCCTGGCAAAGAAAGTACACTGAAAACAAGAGGGCGCCACACCAGCAAGACGCATTCTAAGAATGGGAGTAGAGGAAGGTGTGGTTAAGTTGTGGGAGGTGAAACCAGAAAAAAAAGGAGACAACTTATAAAGGCTCTTGTGCACTGAGGAGTCGGAACCTCGACACTCTCTGCACCCCTTTGCACTTGACCCTGGGTTTTTCTCTCCATTCCCTGGAGCTCCTTCTCCCTCCTCCTGCAGAGACAAAAACCATGCCTCCAGCCTTAACTCCTGTCTCCTTAAGACTCCTTAATGCCGTCTCCAGGGTTCTCTAGATCCCGACATCCTAAGTGGCCTCATCTGACTGGAGCTAACCCCTAAGAAGGTTCACAAAACTGGACGCCAAAATGCACCGATGTTTCTTCTCTAAGGGACAAGGCTCACGAGAACAGCTACGGAAACGGTAGGTGACAGTGACTAGCATAGGCACAGCTCTCCCGTGAGTCCCCTTAGATGAGTCAGGCCTCAAGGGGAGATAAAAGCCCGTCTATTAAAATAAACCAACAGCCAGAAAGAGAAGGAAGCACACTGCCATTTGAAATTTTTGCGATTATTTTTTCCAAAACGGAACCCACACATCCACAAATAGGACGCACCAGCTCGCGTTTCCTTGAGACCCGGGTCATGAACCAGGCGGGGGCCTCGAGAGTGGAACGCCGCGGAAACCCAAGTCCAAGCCCCCAGATTCTCGCAAACGGCTGCACTCACACATCGCCATCCTGGCACCGACCAGACCCCGCGATGCGGAGCCCGGGGCGCGCCCTCTCCCGCCACCCCACCCCCCGCCCCTGCCGCGGAGCCCCCCGCGGCCTCACCTTGCCGCAGCCCGGCGGCCCCCATAGGATGAGCGAGGGCACCTCGTTGGCCTCCAGCAGCGAGCGCAGCAGCGTCTCGGGCCCCACGGCGCGGCCCTGTCCCACGAAGTCCTGCAGCGCGTCGGGCCGCAGCCGGTCGGCCAGCGGCTTGCCCTCCAGCATCTGCCGCACCTCCTCGGCCGCGGGCGCCCGGGCGTGCGGGCGGCCCCCGGGGGCCCCGAAGGCGGCGGCGTCCGCGTCCCAGCGGCCTGCGTCCTCCTCGCCGTCCGCGTCGCCCGCCGCCTCCTCCTCCTCCGGCGCCTCCGCCTCGTCCCAGCTCCGCGGGGACGCGCTGCCCGCCGCCGCCGCCGGCCGCTGCCCCGCGCCCTTCCTGGCCGGGCTGCCGGGCCGCGCCACCGGGAAGTCAGGGATGAGGCGCGCGCCGCTGGGCGTGGGCGGCGCGTCGTAGCTCTCGCGGCTCTCGGTCTCGCCGCCGTCGTCCGGCTCCTCAGCCTCGCCCTCGCTGCTCTCGGCCGCCGTCGGCGTGGCCGGCTGCTTGAGCGCCGAGCTCTCCGACGGCCGGCGCCGCTTGGCGCGGGGCGGCGCGGCCGCGGGCTCCGCGTGCCCCGCCGGGTGCAGCAGCAGGCAGCGGTCCAGGTGCGAGTTGATGTGCGCGGCGGGCATGGCCTGCTGGCACACGGGGCACTGCACCCGGTGCAGCTGCGCCAGGAACGGGTCGTCCTCGGGCCCGCTCACCTCCATGGCGGCCGCCGCGCCGCGCACCCCGCGCCGCCCCGCTAGGCCCCGCGCCGCGCGACCCTCGCTCGGGGAGGCGGCAGGACGCGCGCGGGCCGGGGGAGGGCGCCGCTCATGCCTCACGTCCGGGGCTGCCCGCGTCGGCCCGCCCTCGGCCGGCGGCCCCGGCGCCTCGCGCGGTGCGCCGGGAAGGGGAGTCCGTGGAGGTTCGCCCGGCCGCCGCTGGCCACGGCTCACGCGGCCTGTCGGGAAATGTGGTCCGCGGAGGTTCGGGCGGCCTGACGGGAAGTGTGGTCCGTGGAGGTTCGCGCGGCCTGACGGGAAGTGTGGTCCGTGGAGGTTCGCGCGGCCTGACGGGAAGTGTGGTCCGCGGAGGTTCGCGCGGCCTGACGGGAAGTGTGGTCCGTGGAGGCTGGCCCGCGCGTCCCCTTGCGGCTCGGCGAGCACCCTTCCTGGGGCCCTAGAGGCCGGCAGCTTGGGCGTGCGCAGACCTGTTCTTTGTAGAACGTCGCCGCGGCTGCGCGAGGGGAACGGCTTTCGGGGCGGGTGGAGGGCAGAGGTCGCAGGGCAGGGGGTCGGAGGGCAGGGGGCGGGGAAGGGGAGAAGGCCGGGCGCAGCGGCGGGAAACCGGGCGGGACGGAGCAAAGAAAACGCAGAGGTCCGCGTCTGGAAACGCTCGGCTCCGCGGCCGCGGGGAGACGAGCCTGGGGAGACCCCGCCCCCGGGGTGTGGCCTTCGGCCCCGAACGCTGCTCGGACGCGGGGTTGGCCGCCGGGAGACGGCGCTTCCGGGAGGCGGCGCTGCGCGCTTCGAGGGACCGGGCGACCGTCTGTGCGGCCCTTCTGCGTCCCCGAAAGCGTCTTCTCCCCACGCGTGTCACAGACCCGCCCCTTGGTGTTTAGAGGAAGAAAGAGAGTTAAAAGGGTGGACTCTCCCAAAAGCTGCCAGTCTAATTTAATACGAATTTACTCTTCACACGAACATCTCGAAACGTCCAAAAGCAAACACCCGAGGGTTTCAAAAAGAGCCTTTTCGTGTGAGACGATTTTGCAAAACGAGGAATGGCTCACAAAGAACTGGCACCAGGCGGAGGACGGGGTCGAAAGAAAGAGCAAAGGAGGCGTTGCTTTGGGTTGACGTTGGCTGTAGCGCTGTCCCCCCGCCGGGCAGTTGGTAAGAGGACCGAAATCCGATGTTTCGGTGGTTTTCCAAGTAGAGGTGTTCCCACTAGGTAAGGTTAGTGGGAGGCGAGCAAACGTAAGCTAAGAAGGAGCCTTTGGTCCTGGGCCGTCGTTCAGTTTGACGTGCAGGGTCACGGTCATCCCCCCGCGCAACCGCGCCGACCTCGCGGGAGCCAGGACTTGGGGAAGAGCTTTGCAGGGAGGGAAAGACGCCTCCCTCCACCGCCTGAGGCCCCGGCCGGGCCTGCCAGCGAAACTGGCACAAGGCGGGTTGAAAAGAGGAGGAGGAGTTAGGGACGGATAGACTCACGGAGCGCGGTGGGGAGCTTGGGCGTGGAGAGCAGTGCCTTTGTAGGGAAGGGAGGAGACCGACGGAGAGCGTCTTGCGTTTCCAGGGAGGCGGCTTGTGGGAGGGCAGGTACTTGGGAGCGAATGCCAGCCGGGCACTGGCTGGTCAAGGGTGTTAGGCAGCGTCCTCTGGTGCCAGCCGGGGACTGGCTGGTCAAGGGTGTTAGGCAGCGTCCCCTGGTGCCACCTTTGGGCTGCTGAGGGTCTGGGGTTTTCTCCCGCGATTAACTTTTTTTTTTTTTTTTGCCTTTTTCTAGGGCCATTCCCGCGGCATATGGAGGGTCCCAGGCCAGGGGTCCAGTCCGAGCCTAAGCCTACACCACAGCCGCAGCAACGCGAGATCCGAGCCGCCTCTGCAACCTACGCCGCAGCTCACCCACTGAGCAAGGCCGGGGATCGAACCCCCAACCTCGTGGTTCCTAGTTAGATTCGCTAACCACTGAGCCATGACGGGAGCTCCTTCAGTGATTGACTTTTGTCCTTCCTGGGCAGAGGGGGAGGGGGACACCCACAGATTTATGTCCTGCTCTTGGGCAAATTAGCTTCTTCTCAGCTCTCTTCAGCTCAAAATAATCCTTATGCCATATACTCTGCCACCCTTCAGGTTCCAGGGCGGTCCTCAGAAGGAATTTTGGAGAAAATATTACTAAATATGGAAATGTAATGCACTGCCTTAATTTTAAACATGTATAGAAATATATGGACATGCGGTCACCTCTAACACAAGCAAAATACTTTAAAATAGTATTTTAAACAACTGGACAACAACTGTGACGTTTCCTGAATTTTTTTTTTAATAAATGTGAGGCTTAAAACTTTTTTTAAAAGAAATAATACATGCTTATCACGGAAAGTCTACGCAGAGATCCTCCTGGTTAATATTTTAGCTCCCTCTTCCAGTCTTTCAAAATGCACTTCAGTATTACACTGTGCACTTACCTGTAATTTCATTCTTTATTGTTACCTGATGCATATTTTTTAATTTCAATTTTTAAAAAATTTTTATTTTTGTCTTTTCGCCATTTCTTGGGCCACTCCCATGGCATGTGGAGGTTCCCAGGCTAGGGGTCGAATCGGAGCTGTAGCCGCCGGCCTACACCAGAGCCACAGCAACGTGGGATCTGAGCCGTGTCTGCGACCTACACCACAGCTCACAGCAACGGCGGATCCTTAACCCACTTAAGAAGGCCAGGGATCGAACCCGCAACCTCACGGTTCCCAGTCGGATTCGTTAACCACTGTGCCACGACAGGAACTCCCTTGATGTATATTTTTAAAAGTTTTTATTATAGTGGGAAAATATTCAATGTGTAATATGGGGTAAAAATGAGAAGTGACAAACTCATTTATATCATGTAATCCCATTTTATTTTTATACGTGTGTTTATGTGTATTGTATATAATATATGAAAGAAAAAATAAGAAAAGGAAAAACATAGAAAACTCTCTGTGTGTGATACGCACTTTCTTCCCACAGTCCCGCACATGAGTAAGATTGTGCCATTTGGCTGGACTGTGGGTGAAGATACTCGGGACTTGCCCCAGAATGTGGGCTCGAGTTGGCCACAGTTGACCTCGGACAAGCTCCTTGCCTTCCCAGCCTCAGCTTCCAAATCTAAGAGGGAAACAGCAACGCCTCTCTCCCAGTCTCTTGTGAGAATTCAGCGATCTTACGGATGTGAAAGTGACAGTAAGCCCTCTGCTGCTCCTTTTTCCTGGACCCCAGCTCATTCTGTCTGAAGTTCAGAGTTTTCTCCACTAGATGGTGGTGGTAGAAAAACAAAATGAATAAATCATACCAGCTTTTCTAACTAAATTTAAGCTTTCTTTTTAAGTCAGCATGCACACCAACGTTTGGAAGGTTGCAGGAAACGAGAGCAACATAAAGCAGTAAACCCTAGGCCTAAATTTCGCCTTCTCGTACCTCACTGCTGAATTGTTTTCACCTGCTTCGTGGTTCACTTTGAACGGAGTCACCGTCTTTGTCCTCCTGCCCCAGAATCACAGTGGGGATGATGGATTCTGTGGGTGACTCGCCCTCTGTTCTGTGGCCACAAGGTCCTAAGTGCTGCCGTGTAACAAGGCTCCTGGTGTCACGGAGCCTCAGGCAGCATCTCGCCCCAGGATCCACGCCCTTTCGAGTCCCGTTAATCCCAGGGTGAGGCACATCCCTGAGGCTTTAGTCACTGTCCTAAAAGTCAGGCCACTCAGCCCGTGGCCATCTGCGCTGCCCGCTTGGGAGTGCCCTCCCCCAGCCCAACCTCCTGGGCCTTTCTTTTCCCGATTCCCCTCTGTAGCCCCTGGAACCTGCACCCCATTTCTTATTGTCTTTATTCTGATACTTTGCACACAGTGTCTTGCTACTGTAATAAAGCCTTTGAGTGGTTCTACTCTCCTGCTGGTCTTATTGGTATAAAACAAGTGTACTGACGTCTATTAATTTCTTTCGTATTCGGCCTTTGTGAGGGGACTTTTACGTGACTTTCAGTTGGTCCTTGTTGTGTACACATATATCTGAACGTTGTCACTGGTTCCTGGCACAGAGTTTCAGAAACCCATGGAACTTCCTGACTGACAGGAGAGCCAATGAGGTGATGGCACTGGGTCCCTAGAGAACTTCCGGCCCGGGCCGGTCACGTCACCCAAAAGACCCAGCACAATCCAGGCCAGCCATCTGTAGTGTGGGGAGGAACGTGGGACGTGGAGTCGAGTCCCCTGGCCAGTGATTCAATCAGTTGTGCAGCCTACACAGTGGAAGCCCCGTAAAAACTCCGCAAAGGCTGGTGGCGCGTCCTGGTTGCTGAGCTTACCGACGGGGTGGGACGAGCCCTGTCTCCATGGACCTGCCACCAGACCTCGAGTTATGCACATCCTTTGTTAAAAGACTCATCAGAAGTGCTTTCTCTGAGTTCTGCGATTTGGTCCAGAGAATTAGCAAACCTGGGGGCGGGGGGCCCACATTTGTAGCCAGTTGGTAGGAGGGCAGCTGATCCTTGAGCCTTGAGGCTGGAGTGTGCAGCGGGTCGCTCTTGTGGGCAACTGTGCCCTGACCAGCTGGGGAGCCTGTGTCAGATAGAATTGAACTGCAGGATGCCTAGTTGGTGTGGGCGGGTTCGTGTCCCAACAGTGCTTCTCTTTCTTTCTGAATCGCACTGGCCAGTACTAGCTACTGTTAAACCATTGGAGAAAGTAGCTCTCTTGACCGTATCAAGTGAAATGTGCAATGACATAGACAAAATTCTGCTTCAATCTCTGATTTTGAAAAACTTCTGGTAAAACAAAGATACCGCATTACCGCGATGGGTTGTTTGCTTTGCCTCCAACTAGCGGCCACCGTGGTGTTAATGGCGAAAACACTAAGACACTCGTCAGCTCTTCTCACGCTTCTCACCCTGGCGGCCTTTCCCGTCGTTTGCCGTCTGGGTTTCGTTTACTCCTCAGTTTAGAGGAGTCTCTTCATCATCCTGCACCCTCCAGGCTGGTTTGGTCCCTTCGCTCGTTTGAGTTCTTGTCTGTCCCTCACAGCAGGTGCCTCTTGGTAGTGTCATCTCCCACTTTCCTGTCTGTTGCCGCTCCTGCCAGCTTCCATTCCAGGACGGGCAGGCCCCAGCCGGGCGGAGGGGTGCTAAGCAGGCCCTGGAAAATGACTGGGAGCGAAACAGGCAGACAGGTGTCAGGGCGGGCCTGACCCCTCGCCCTAAGTGTCACATCAGGACTGTTTTGTTTTGTCCGGAGAAACAGCCTGGATGGGGCTTTTCATTATCTAAGGCTGAGATGAAGACCTGCTGACGTGGAGCTGTCTAGAGAACCTTCCATAGAGAAAAGACACTTTTCTGGAGGTGGGAGTAAGATGGTCTCCTAGGGTCGGAGAAGAGGTGCCATTGGGAAGGAGACGGGGTTGCTCTGGGGGGAGATGGGTTTCCATGGAGGAGAGGAGAGAACGTGGAGGGTGAGCCGTGCATCTGTGTTCTTCTTGTTCATCAAACTGAAGCCTCCAGGGGGCTGAAGACCAGAGCGGGAGCTTACGATTTGGAGAAACGGCCTTCTGGGCACAAATCTGGGTCTGGAAGACCCAGCAGCCCTGTGCTGGAGGGGAGGCCACCTCCCCCAGCTCTCTCTGGCCCTCGGGACAGGGGCCCCCACAGCTCAGACCCTGGTGTTTGCACCATGGCGCTACCAGCTGGGCCAGTGCCCAGGCTTCTTCAGGGAGGGTGTTGACCGTGGCCATCACCCAGCAGGCGGGAGGACCCTGCAGACACACACGAGGACCACAGCCCAGAGAACACTTGGTGGCCTTCCTAAGCAGCTCTAGGAATTTCCAGAAATGAGCAGGGGGACACTGGGAGCTGCACAGTGGCCTGTTGGCAGAAGGGTCTCCAAGTGTAGTGGAGAGTCTCAGAGACACATTAAAAATTAACCTTAAGTCCAACCAATGAGCCTTTCACATGGAATAAACAGAAGAGCAGAAATGAGCCTTGGCCTCTGCCTGCTGCCACAGGCAAAAAGTCATTCAAATTGGACCACAGGCCTTGGTGTGAAAGCATGAAGCTTCTGTAAGGAGACATGGAAGAATGGCTTCAGGGCTTTGGGTTCATAAGCGTTTCTTACTGAGCACCTAGACAGCACTAGTCATTAAAAATATATGTAAATTGGACTTAATTAAAATGTAAAAATATCTGCTCTTCAAAAGACGTCTGTGGGAAACTAAAAACGCACGTCATAGACCGAGAGAAAATATTTGCAATACATATATCTGCACTGGCCTTGTAATCAGAGTATATAAAGAATTATTGCAACTCAATAATAAGACAAAACACCCCCGTTTTTAAATGGGCAAAAGGCATAAAGGAATACCTCAGGAGTTCCTGTTGAGGCTCAGTGGATTAGGAACCAGACTAGTGTCCATGAAGTTGTGGGTTTGATTCCTGTCCCCACTCAGTGGGTTAAGGATCTGGCATTGCTGTGAGCTGTGATGCAAGTTGCAGACAAGGCTTGGATCCTGCGTTGCTGTGGCCGTGGTGTAGACCAGCAGCTGTAGTTCCAATTTGACCTCTAGCCTGCGGACTTCCATATGCTGGGGCCCTAAAGAGACCAAAAACAAAACAAAACAAAACAAACAAACAACAACAACAACAACAAAAAGAATACTGTACACAAAAGAAGATATATGAATAGAAAGCACACATGAAGCAGCACAGTGAAACACATGAAAACCGTCATGAGATACTGCTGAACTCAGTCTAGAACAACTGAAAATACAGACAATATTAAGTGTTGGCAAAGACAAGGCACGGAGGGAACCTGAGCGTTGCTCTGGAGAGCGCAAAATGGTTAAGTCACTTTGGAAAATCATTTGGCAGTTTTCTTTTTAAATTAAACATATTGAAATACAGTTGATTTACAAGGCGGCGCCAATTTCTTCGGTACAGCAAAGTGCCCCAGTCAGATATATACACACACGCCCTTTCTTCTGTTGGCTCCCATCATGGTCTATCCCATGAGACTGGATATAGTTCCCCGAGCTGAAGAGCTGGACCTCATGGCTCCTCCATTCTAGATGGAATAGTTTGCATCCATCAACCCCAAACTCCCCGTCCCTCCCGCTCCAATTTTCTTCAAAAGAGAAACACACTCTTGCCGCATGATTCCCAAGAGAGATAGAAACACATTCACGTGTTCACAAGACGCCTTGAATGCAAATTCTCAACACAGCCTTGTTCGTAATAGTCCTAAAATGGCAACACCCGAACGGCCATCAAAAGCCGAATGGAAAAATCATGGTGTATTTATGCGGTGGGAAAGGAGCTGCCAATACACGCACAGGAGAGCCTGTCTCCCCCTGAGCCTTGTGCCCTTTCTTCTTACCTGCAGGGCCTCCGGGGGAGACACTGGCGAGACACCTCACTGTCAAGCACGGTACTTAGAATAGAAAAAAATTCTTTAAAAGTAATTAAATTAACGTTAATTAAAAACATCAAAGACTCCTACATGGCAGTAAGAAAACAGCAAATTTAATGAAAACTGAGCAAAGAACAAACATGTACCTAATAAAAGACAAAGACCAAACAGCATGTGTATACCCACGTGTGTGTACATACGAAAAAGATTCTCAGCCCTTTGGTAACCAGAGGAATGCAGTGTAAATTTAATGAGGATGTTACCGCGCGTACTCCAGTGCTCACTGCAGCACTCTACACAACAGCCAAGACATGGAAACAACCAAAATGTCCCTCGACAGAGGAGTGGATCAAGAAGAAGTGGTACCGATACACGATGGAATATTACTCAGCCATTAAGAGGAAAGAAGTAATGACATTTGCGGCAACATGGAGGGACCTAGAAGTTATCATGCTCAGTGCGGTCAGTCAGACGGTGAGACGCCAACATCATGTGCCTTCACTGACATGCGGAATCTAAAGAAAGGACACAATGAACTTTGCAGAGCAGATACCGACTCACAGGCTTTGAAAAACTTATGGTTTCCGAAGGAGACAGGGTGGGGGTTGGGAGGGATGCACTGGGGGTTTGGGATGGAAATGCTATAAAAGTGGGTTGTGATGATTGTTGTGCACCTATAAATGTAATAAAATTCATTAAAAATAAGGATATGGGAGTTCCCACCGTGGCGCAGTGGTTAACGAATCCGACTAGGAACCATGAGGTCGCGGGTTCGATCCCTGCCCTTGCTCAGTGGGTTAACAATCCGGCGTTGCCGTGAGCTGTGGTGTAGGTTGCAGACGCGGCTCGCATCTCTCGTTGCTGTGGCTCTGGCGTAGGCAGGTGGCTAAGCTCCGATTCGACCCCTAGCCTGGGAACCTCCATATGCCGCGGGAGGGGCCCAAAGAAATAGCAAAAAGACCAAAAAAAAAAAAAAATAAGGATATGACTGCACATCCACTAGATTAGCAACATTTCAA
This sequence comes from Sus scrofa, assembly GCF_054392235.1. NCBI lineage: Eukaryota > Metazoa > Chordata > Mammalia > Artiodactyla > Suidae > Sus > Sus scrofa. Next base: position 1,680,154 of record NC_139389.1, on the reverse strand, counting down.
GTGTTGTTAAAGACACAGAGCAACGGGAACGTTTCCGCAGTGCTGGCAGTTCTCTGTTGGCGCCCACGCTGCCACGTGCGTCAGGCATCACGGTGGTGTTCTTACAGGCTCCACCGAACACGTCTGGAGCGCGCTTCCGCAGCGGGGCGCATGCACACGCCTTACAACGCGTGAATAATCAAACACTGGGTAGTAATGAAAACCAGGAGAAACACCTATCCACAATAATATGATGGCTCAAAGGTAATTTTAAATGAAAAAAAAAAAACCCAAATAATATAAACAGTACAAGTACATTTACGCACAAGTCCAAATCCAACAAAACAAAGCTTTACATTTAGAGTGTACGTACAGGTGCTAAAAACTGCAAAGAAAGTAAAAGAAATGATTATAAACTTTCAGATTAGTAGTTAATTCATGGGGGAGGACAAGGAATGGGATTTGGAGTTGCTGGCAATATGCCAGCTCTGGCGGTGACTCTTTGGGTGTTGATAATTGTCTCTTAAGTGATTCTTATAATTCTTTGTACTTTCCACAGGCACATGTTACAGTGGAGGAAAAAAAGTATTTTAAGTTAATGTGACTTCATTTTGCAGCCATGGGCTGGTAATGTCCTCGCATACAGTGAGCAAGAAGTGGTTTTGCTCAGGGATTCAGAAAACTGAGATGCTTGGGACTAGTTTTCCCTTTAGAACTGAGCCTCTACAGTGCTCAGTGGATACTCTTATTTTTTATGAGAGTTGGTCACATTAGTGCCAAAAAATATTACCAATCCTGACCATAAAGGCTGCCATTTATCAAGCGCCTCTGATGCCTCAGCTGTCTTCTCCCCCTTCTTTTTAGGGCCACTCTTGCCCTCTCTGCTGCCGTCTCTTCCCGTGGAAACTTTCTCTCCTGAGCCTTACCCTCTGGGGAAACGCAAGCCAACATTTGGTCCCAAGAGCATGGCTTGGGCTTTGCACTTCTGTAATTTCATGCCTTGTTCCTGTCATAAGGTTCTTCTAGCCTGTGAAATTAACTTCCAATTTAGAAGGCAGAAAAGCAGTCTCAAGAACATAAACATAAATATACCCTTCCTCAAATTCCAACTGGGGGGAAAAAAAAAGATGATTCATGCTGCAGAATGGAATTTTTAGAATTTGGGCGTGAATACTCCCCCTTTCCCTGGTTGTTTCAGATGGTCTCAGCAGCAGCGAAGGTTTTACCTTATAGCAAGCGATTTATTTGTTCTTTCCTTTTCGGGCGTAAAGAATCAATGCGAGGGAGGTCCGTGTGCGGAATGGGGGAAGGACAGAGAGAACCTGTGGCGATAGTTGGAACTGGAAAACTCGCAGTGTGAACTCATGGTTTAAAACCTCATCTTTCCTCGCTCCCTCCATGAAAGGACTGGAAGCAATGACAGCCCAGCAGCAAAGAACACTCTCGCCGCCCCCATGGTGACTTCTACATGTCATTCTTCTCCAGAAGGGACAGGAAGTGGCAGATTCGAGAAACAGGGCAGGACATCTACAAGGTGAGCTTGTACCGGCTCGTTATGCCAGAGTAAGGCCGCCTCAAAAGTATGAGGGCGCCCCCACCGGCCAAAGCTGGGACAGGTTGAGCGTGACGACGAGCAACACAGGGACTGTTTATTCGTTTTTGGAAATCCATGGGTTCATACTGATGCCACAAAGGGAGTGAGATCAGGCTGGGGATGGAGAGTCCTTCTTCCGAGCAGAATACCTGTCGATCGATGCAGAAGACGACAGAACCAGAAAATCATCCTTCCAGGATCCCTGTGGTCATGACTGCTTCAGGCAGGAATGAAAACTGCAAGTGACAGATCCCTGGGGAACAGGACACCCTCCCGTCCTCTGAAGTTGTGCATTTCGTACAAAAGAACAAAGGGTAACTTCACTTTGGAGAAATCCGGCAGATGCCACCTGCATCAGGTCACCACATTTAATGTGACTCATCACGACCCAGGCTACCCCACGAGCCCCCTATAGTCCATCACGTCGGTGGCTTTCCCGCCCAGTGGTTTACCTGGTAAACAGGCAGGCAGTTCAGATGGGCAGATACCTTATGAAGAAATATCTGGAGTCTCCAAAAATATCGATGTCATGGAAAGTTAAAGAAAAATAAGAGACTGGGTTATTGTTTCCTGACTAGGTAAAAGGAGACAAGAGAGAAAGATGTGCCAACTGGATGTGCTGTGTGATTTTTGACTGGATCCTGTCTTGTCGTCGAGGAGACATGCGGATGCACTGGGGATAAAGTTTCAGGAGGTCTGTAACTTCCTCTCTGAAAAGAGGCACAGCAGATACCGGAAACAGAAGCACTTGGTGAACCTAGTGCAGGACGTGTGGGTGTTCCTCATACTCTTCCTGCTGATGCTCTGTAGGTTTTAAGTTCTAAAAGAGTAAGTCCAAGGAAAGAAAATATATCCAACAAAAATTCCACGGAATGCGTGTTCACTCTGGAAATGTATTTGTGGATTTATGAATCCTGTTGACCCAGGTACTTTGTTCCTGTCGAATAGCATTCATGTCATTTCCCAAGCAGTGTGTTAGGTCAGTGACGTGTATTTACATTTTATAAGAAAATTTTAAAAAGTTGATACTTAGATGAACAAATTGTGCAGCCATTATAGAACTAAAGAGCTAAAACGGCATTTAGTAACTTCCGAGGAGACTAAGGGTTAAATGGTCCCATCTAGGTTTTTATCCAGTTTTTTCAACCCTCTCTTTTATTTTCATTTTTTATTGCACAAAATTTAGCTCCTTACTCACAGTCACTTGGAAATTTTAAGGGTCTAATATCAGCTGGGTTGTAAACAAGTCTGACTGTTCCATAACATCAGAGCCCTCCTGGCTCCAAGTTTCCTATCCCCGGGGAGAAAGGAAGACAGAGAAGTTGGTTTTTAATTACTGTTAATTTTCTGCTAATCACAAAGTCACACAGCCTGTGGCAGTGCCACCAGGAGAAGGGTAAGAGTCTTAACTCTTCCTCACCCACCTTTTTGACTGGCCTTTCCTCCGGCCGAGTGACCCGACCGGTGTGGGCTGTGATTTACCGCTCCTTGGATCCAGCCTGGGTGCCCTGGAACAGCTGGCCACCGACGGCCGTGGTGCTCGCCTCCCTCTTGTAACAAGTTGACTTTTCATTATTCGTGTGATTGGGTTTCCTATTTCTAAACTACTTCCCTGAAGTATAACTTAGAGATCATAAAATCCACCCGTCCTAAGTTCACAATTCCACTCTGTTTTAGGAAACCGAACGAGGTGCTCAAAGTGATTTTGTTCTGTTTTGTTTCGTTTGGCTGCACCCTCAGCTGTGGCAGTTCTGGGGCACAGGGGTCGAAGCTGCGCTGAGCTACAGCCTGTGCCGTGGCCCCGGCAATGCTGGGTCCTCTGCTCGCTGCACCCCAGGGAACTCCCAAGGGGGTCCGGACAGCTCCATCGCCCAGCAAGATTTCGTTTACCGTGAACCCCTGTTCCTGCTCTCAGCCCCCGGCAACCACTGATCTTCTTCCTGTGTCTGTGCATTTGCCTTTTCTGGACATTTCATACCAACGGAACCTCACCGTTGATGGTCTTTGTTTCTGGCTTTTTTTCACCTACACAGTGTCTTCGTGGGTCCGGGCTGCGTCGGGGTCAGTGCCTCATTCCTTCTCACGGTTGAGTGGCGTCGAATCCCATCGGCGCGGGTGTATCCAGGGCCTTTCTCCAAACCCGTTGCTGGACACGGGGTCGAGTCCATTTCCCAGCCGGTGTGAGTAACGCTGCTGTGGGCATTCGTGTGAGGCTTTGTGTTCATAGGTTTTCATTTCTCTTGGGAAGATACCTGGGAGGAGAATTATTAGGTCACACGGGAATAACGTGACAAGAAACTGCCAAGCTGTTTCCCAAGACGCCTGCACCACTTCAGGCTCCCACCAGCATGAACCCGAGGGTTCCAGTTTCTCCACATCCTCACCAACATTTGCCTTCACCTGACCTTTTGGTTCCTTTGTTTTTTCTCTTTTTAGGGCCACACTTGTGGCCCATGGAAGTTCCCAGGCTAGGGGTGGAATCGGAGCTGCAGCTGGCGCCTACACCACAGCAACTCAGGATTTGAACCACATCTGCGACCTACACCACGGCTTATGGCAACGCTGGATCCTTAACCCACTGAGTGTGTCCGGGGGTGTAACCCACATCCTCGTTGATACTAGTCGGGTTGTTAACCTGCTGAGCCACAGGGGGAGCTCCCCCTTCATCTCGTTTTTTATTGTAGCTCTTCTAGTGGATGTGAAATATTATTTTATGGTAGTTTTAATATGCATTTCCAAAATGACAGATTTTTGAGCATTTTTGTGTGTGTGCATGTTAGCTCTTCTTTTATATAACTTCTTTGATATCTTTCACATCTTTGGTCCATTAAAAAAAAAGTGGTGTGTCATCATATTGTTGATTTATAAGAGTTTATTTCAGGACACAAGTCCTTTATCAAATATGTGATTTCACTGTATTTTCTCCAAGTCTGTAGCTTGTCTTTTCATTTTCCTATGGTGTCTCTTGAAGAGCAAGTATTGGATTTTGGTGACGTGCAATGTATTCGTTTTTGCTTTTATGGGTCGTACCCAGTGGTGCTTTTTGAGAGGAAGAAAATGCAATAGTTGTGTGGAAAGCGGGGGGCCTTTCATTTGCATTTTGGTATTTGTGAAGATTGTTCCACTTTCGTGTGTAGACATTGAGGAAGGCTTGTTGTTCTGGAGACATTCAGAGTGTGCGTGCAGGTGGGAGGCACCACATGGTCCAGTCTGGTGTGGATGCCAACCAGCCCGCAGTCACTGGCCACACGTGCTCCTAAGACAGCAGTCTTTTGCCAGTTTGTGGAAATGTCCCTTGAAAAGAACTGCAGTTTTGGGAGTTCCCGTTGTGGCACAGCAGTAATGAATCCAAGTAGTATCCATGAAGATGTGGGTTCAATCCCTGGCCTCGTTCAGTGGGTCAGGGATCCAGCATTGCCGTGAGCTATGGTGTGGTTTGCAGATGTGGCTCAGATCCTTTGTTGCTGTGGCTGTGGTGTAGGCCGGCAGCTGCAGCTCTGATTCAACCCCTAGCCTGGGAACTTCCATATGCCGCAGGTGCAGCCCTTAAAAAAAAAAAAAAAAAAAAAAAAAAAGACATTCCCGTTGTTTATGGGCACGGACTTGGGGGCTGAGTCTCGGTGGACAGACCCCGGTGGGGATGCATGTAGTACCTGTTTGTCCTGATGGTCAATATTGTACCAGGCTGCTTGTCCTCTGTGCCACTAGAAGCTGGACACAGTGTGGCACAGCACAACTGCATTACTGTCATCTAATCTTGGATGGCTTCTTTGAGTTGACTTTTCTTTTAGAACAAATGGACACAGTTAAAAACTTTGTCTCTAGTGATGAGTCAACAGCTCTTTGCTGGATACACAGGATGCATGGGACTTCTGCGTGGGGTGACACCTTTCTGTCTCTGACCTGGACCTCTCCCCCGGCCTCATTCACCGCCGATGTCTAAAGGCCATGTCAAACACTAAGGCCCTGGCTTTTCCCCCCAGATTGCTCCTCCCACAGCTTCTCCATCTTAGTCGATGTCCGCTTTCCCCTTCAGGGGCTCAGGGGAAATGTGGAAAGTGAGCCCCGCCTGCCATCTTTCTTTCGCTCCCGCAGCCAGTCGGTCATAAATCCTAGTGGCCCTAGATGCAATAGGAAACCATAGGTGGGATTCCAGCACAGAAAAGGAGACGAGGGAACAGCTCGTAAAGTCTGAATAAAGCATGGAGCTTAGTTCTTAGTAATGCATCAGCATTGGTTCGAGAGCTGTGACACGCACAGTCTACCAATGTAAGATGCTAAAAGTCAGAGAACTCGGGGGGCAGGGCACAGAGGGACCTGCCATGCTGTCTTTCCACTTTTCACCGTTTCTGTAGCTCTCAGACCCCTCCATGTAAAGATCATTAAGAAAAACCGCAAAGGAGCCGTTTCTGCTAGCTTCTGGCTGATTGGAGCCCTTGGCTGGTTCTCCGGAGCTGATTGGCTGGCTGGGCGGAGGGATACACAGATCAGCTCACGTGGCTTTCTGTGGGGATTTGCCACCGTCTCCGTACTTTTCACAATTTAATTCCTCCAAGGAAAATTGATGACCTCAAATCCGGTTGGTCTTTTTATAAAAACTTTGTTACATAATATATCTTTCACAAATATATATATATATATATATTTGTCTTTTTGTCTTTGCTATGGCCGCACCCGTGTCATATGGAGGTTCCCAGGCTAGGGTTCCAACCAACCCCAATCGGAGCTGTAGCCACCCGCCTACACCACAGCCACAGCAAGTCCAGATCCAAGCCACATCTGCGACCTATACCACAGCTCATGGCAACGCTGGATCCTTAACCCACTGAGCAAGGCCAGGGATGGAACCCACAACCTCCTGGTTCCTAGTCGGATTCGTTTCCACTGCGCCACAATGGGAACTCCAATATGTAATTTTGTTTAGTTTACTCTTCCTGAAGAGCCAAGTTTTCTCATCCTAGAAAAACACCCAAAGCTGGGCTTTTTAAAGATTATGCTGGAGTTCCCGTCGTGGAGCAGTGGTTAACGAATCCGACTAGGAACCATGAGGTTGCGGGTTCGACCCCTGCCGGTGCCCAGTTGGTTAACGATCCGGCGTTGCCGTGAGCTGTGGTGTAGGTTGCAGACGCGGCTCGGATCCCGCGTTGCTGTGGCTCTGGCGTAGGCCGGTGGCTACAGCTCTGATTAGACCCCTAACCTGGGAACCTCCATATGCCGCAGGAGCGGCCCAAGAAATAGAAAAAAAAAAGACAAAAAAAAAAAAAAGATTATGCTGTAATTCTTTATACACTGCTCAAAATGGAAATGTGTTTTTATTTTGTATGAAGTACATTGATCGGAATTAAAAGTAAGAACTCTTTTGGAAAAGCAGAGGGCCCTGGAGGCTGGTGGTGTTGGGGCGGACGGAGAGGTGGCAAGGGCTCTGACGGGGTGAAAATGAGAGCGTGGGACGGTCTAGGTTATCAGTCCTGTTTTCTAGGGAGTCAGGGTTCTAGGCAACTTCAGTGAGTCTAGGAATACACGGCTCTTGGAATCGGGCAGGTGGGTCATTTGCACTGGGTTCTCTTTTCTCCGCCTGTGACAAAGCCACGGGACAAAGGCAGAGGGCCTGTAGGGAGAGTTAATGAAAACTCACTCTCGTCCTGGATGCCTCTGCCTGTGACTTTTCCCTTGCTGTAAACAGCTGGAGATGTTGCAAATAATTTTAAGGGCTGAGATCATGAAAACTCGCTGGGTGCTTGCCTTCAGAAGCTCTCTCCTGCCGTCGCTGGCTGCATCCAAGTGCAAAGCGGGCAGAGAAGGCAGCCGTAGGGTTGCCATTCCCCAACCCCCGCTGCTGGGACTGTGCCCCAACTCTCAGGTCTGAAAGGGGCAGGAGGGAAGCTTCTGATGGCCAAGGACAAATGCAGGTTTGTGCTCCTGAGCGTGTTGTCACTCTGACGGGACGGGAAGGTGAAGGTGATATTTCATCCACTGTTACGGCCTGTCCTCTCCTTACCTGACCTCTGAAATGGAGCCATCAACTTTGAAAAGCCTGGTGTCTAAAATTAATATTCTTCCCCATCTGACTAAGAAGGCAACAGCTGAGCAACATGAGATCAAGGACCATCTGAGTTTAAACAGGGGCTCAAAGTGGCATTTGAGAGAGAGGACACTTCCTCTCAGAGTGGACACTTGTCTTTTCAGAAGACTTATTCTGGCTGTGGGTAAAGACTGTCATCAGAGCTGCTCGTCGGTCTGAACTCTTTGAAACTTCTCTTTATCTTCTGGAATGTATGTGCTGCCCCTGGAGCTGCCGAAACCCTGGAATGTCCTCCTATAAATGGTAATTGCTCTATTTTTCTTTCTTTCTATGTTGCTTTAAGTAACAAGTTGTACCAAACTCCAGGGAGGCCTTAACGTTTAGTGTTACTTTGCCAGATTTTAGATCTTGGGCCCAAGCTTTTGTTTAAATATGTTAATTTTTTTGTGGCTTCTTGACCCAAACTAAGTACCATCTCCAACTACCTATTACATTTTAGTGGTAGTTTATCTTAGAAGTAGCCATGTAATCCTCATTTTAAGAAAGTTTTTTTTTTTTTTTAGGGAAACTTGCAAGGAGGCTAATGATGGTCTATAGGGTATTTACAGAGCTCTGTTCACACACTGGTGTGTTTAAAAGTGAGGTCTTTGTATGGCCAAGTAGAATTTTGCAGAACACTGGATTTTAAATAATTTGGAACTCAAGTCATCATTTCACTAGACGCGTTAAGAAAACGAAAGATGAAGTTTTGTGGAGATGTTTACAGAGGATTTCAAAAGGGGGAAAAGCTGGAAGAAGCCATTTCCAGAAAGTCTCCAGCAGGGGGCCTCCGGAGGGAACGGCTGTCTCCTGGGATGGAGCGAAGCGTAGATTCGATGTATCAGGGCATAGGATGCCTTTTACCTGATTTGTAGGCAAGGGTTTCAAGGAAGCACAAAGATGTGACCTCCTGGGGACTAAGCTGCTAATGAGGATGCAAAGAAAGGCGCCTGGGACTCTTACCAAGGAGGGAGGGGCTGGAAAGAAACAAAGTTCTTTTAAAAATAAACAGCATACCTTTTAAGATGTGGCAGAGCAAGGCTCTGGGAAGGCTTGGGTGAGCCCACTCCCCCAAGGGGCAACATTCCCCAGGGGAGCATAAGAGGAGACCCCCCCCCCACCTTCCCCAGCAAGACCCCCCCGCCTCCCGCAGGAGAAGAAAACAAAACCCCAGGTAAACCCAAAGGCGCTCTGCATCCTGTGCTTACCCCTTGACATAAATCTTCTGCAGGAAAAAACCTAGTGGCCCAGTGAAAATTCAGGTTGCCCCTTACTGTTTGCTTTTGTAGGACCAAGTGGGGGAAAGGGACCTTTTTCCTTTCAGACTTGCAGCATTTGAAAGTCACTATCGATGTCTGGGTTTCCCTTCGGATTTCGCATCCCTTCTCCCGTTTACATAGAAGCGGCTTCAGAATTTTCCCTGGTCGTCTCCCCAGAGTCAAACGTGTGAGTCAGTGATGAGAACTGTTTCTCTTTTTCCCCGTCGAGAGGACAGTGTGCTCAGAAGTCACGACTGCGTCCTGATTTACAGACCGGAGCCAGAGGGCGACGAGAACCGCGCTGCGGCCGGAACGTGATCGGACTCGCCACCCAGATGCTGCAAGCGAAGCGGCCGGGACAGGGCCCCACGTGCTGCCCCGGCGGCCGGCCGGAGGAGAGGGCCTGTTTTCCGGAGGATGGATGCGTGGAAGAGATGGAGAGAAGGAGGTGTTTTCTGGAAGAGACTTCTAGTGAGCAGGATTCGAGGTCCGGAAAGAACCAGGTAACCGTGCTAATTAAGGCTCCTCTGAGGGGCCGTTCTCGCTAAAGCGGTACGTTCCTTAGACAGCTTTCAGCTGTCACCGGGCGGAATGAAGGACCTTTCCCGAACAGGCAACTTGCACTTTGTTTCCGGGAGGCCCGCGTGAGGGGTGAGGACCATTCGCAGGCCCTGGCGTGGGCGGCCCTCCCCGCGGCCGCCCCGCAGCCGCCCTGCAGCCTGTCGAGGATGCGTGGAAACCCGCGCTGCCTCTGCAGGCTGGCGTCCCAGCCTGGGTTTGGGCGCGGATCGGGCGGGCTGTGGACCGTGGCGTCGGAGTCAGGGACAAGCGAGCCTTGCCTGACGGCCGCCGCGGCCTCGCAGGCCCCGTTCTAGCTGCGGGCTCTCCGGCCAGGACTGTCCCGACCCAGGGGCTGCCTGGCGGAGCCGTGGGCCCGTCGCTGCAGGAAAAGCGAACGTACAGCGAGCCGCGCGCGGAGGACCTGTCCCCAGCGGGGGCGGAGAGTAGGAGTCGGTCGGCAACGCCGCCCCCCAGCTCGGGGCGGGGGGGGGGTCCCCATGCGGTCCCCGTCCCCGGCAGCGCCCCTCCCGCCACCGCCCGGCTGGGCCTCGTTGGGTTCCCTGGCGCTCACGTCCGCCTCGCGTTCTCGGCTGCTTTCCTGGTAAAGGCTCCGAATAGGCACCAGGCATGTTTGCGCAACGACAGGTGTATTTCAGTGAGGTCGGCCTTCCGGCTGAGCGCGGGGAATCATTGTCTTTAATCATCCGAGGAGGGGATCGTTGTGAGGCCAGTTTGGGAAACGTCCCCCTCTGTCCAGCTGCTATTCGGGAAAACCCTCTGCGGGTGGGAAGGGCGCTGCTGAGGAGGAGACAGAGAAACACAGCCACGGATTCGAAGGCCAGAGGGTCCTTTCACTGTGCGGGACCAAGTGTAGGAGGCAGAAGGACTGAGTCAGGGTGAAACTCAGGTGTTTTGAGGCTTCCACTCTTCCAGGAAGTCAACATTTTTTTTCTTTTTTTTTTTCATTTTTAAAAGTTGTTTTTATTGAAGTATAGTTGATTTACAGTGTGACAATTTCTGCTCTACAACAGTGATTCAGTTATACACGCATCCATTCTCTTTCAGGTTCTTTCGCCAGGTAGACCATCACAGACTCTTGGGCAGAGTTCCCTGTGCTGGACAGCAGGTCCCCACTGGCCAGTCACTCCATAGACCTCAGGGTGCCCGTGCCAGTCCCAAGCCCCCAGTCCATCGCTCCCCGGCGTCAGCCTCTTGTTCAACAAGCCCCAAGAGGAAATTCCCACGGGCAGAGTTTAAGCAGGTGCCAGGGCTTCCTCATGAGGCTGCTTACAACCAAATGAACCACACAAGGATTTCCCTTCCTGTTCTTTAATTTCTGTAGAGCAGAGGAGACAAAATATTCTTATAATTTTCAACTAGCCAACTGCTTGTAATCGTTTCAGTGAATTTGCTTATTTTCCCAGGACTGTTCTCCAGGTTCTGCGATATGATTTTTGTAAGCAGGCGGCATCTTTAAAGAGCGAAAGCAGGACTATCAACATTTTTAGAAGTTTCTTTTGCGATGAGCCGCTCCTGAGTTTTAGGGGACACCGTTGGTTTGGTGTCCCCTGTGTGACCTGGGCCTCCTGGCGTGGGCCCTGCAGTCACCGCTGTGTGGAAGGTGGGGAGGGACGGCCATATGTCCCATTCAGTTTCTCCTTGGTACGTGGCTGAGGGCCCAGAGATGTGGCAGTAAATTTCCCCGGCTCCCTCCCTTGCCTGGCAGGACGACGGGCACACAGATGGGAGGCGAGGAGCTCGCCTTTCTGTGTCTGCCAAGGCCACAGGGCCCCGGCTGCCCAGGGCGTGGGTGCCAGGCAGCCAGCAGGCCTTGGCAAGGGTGCATGGAGAGGGCTCCCAGCAGCTCCGATGTCCTCAGGAATGCAGACAGAGCTAGGCCGACCCGTCTCCGTGTCCCACTGGGGCCACGGGAAGTCGTTACGGCACCGCTCTTTTCTCTCCGGGGCCGCAAAAAGATGCCTGCCGTGTTTTTCTCCACGTCTTCTTTCTCCTTTCTCCCTTTCCTCCTCGAGGAGATCAGCACGGCTAATCATAGTGGAAACCCTCCCTGCGCCGCATGAAAAGGATTTACCCCCAGTTTCAGGCGCTCTAGTGACATGGACACTGCTTTGAAGGCTTGATGTGCAATTTCTTGCTGGAAGAGTCCTTTCTCTTCCAACAGGACAAATTATGCATTCAGCAGCTTATATTTGTGAAGCTCAGAGGCTGATTCTTTTCCTGCTCTTAACCCAGTTTTTCTTTTTTTTTTTTTCATCCTTTTAGGGCCGAACCTACAGCGTATGGAGGTCCCCAGGCTAGGGGTTGAATCAGAGCTATAGCTGCTGGCCTACACCACAGCCGCAGCCACAGCAACGTCAGATCTGAGCAGCGTCAGTGACCTACACCACAGCTTACGGCAACACTGGATCCTTAACCCATTGAGCAAGGCTAGGAATCAAACCTTCCACCTCATGGATACTAGTTGGGTTCGTTTCTGGTGAGCCACCAGGGGAACTCCAGATCTGAGCTGCGTCTGTGACCTACACCACAGCTCACGGCAACGCCAGATCCTCAACCCACTGAGTGAGGCCAGGGATGGAACCTGTATCCTCGTGGATGCCAGTCAGATTTGCTTCTGCTGGGCCATGACTGGAACACCTTTTTTTTTTTTTTTTTTTAAATCAAGTTTTTCTATTTCAGTCATTTCTCCTCCTCTGGATTTATTTTTAACTCTCTTCTTTTTTCCCCCTACTTCATTTTTTGTTGAATTGATTAAATACCACAGATTCTACTCTTCCCCATGTTTTGTTTCTTTTTCAACTTCCTTTTAGTTTTGTTTTCGAATGACCTTCTCCTCGTATATTCTAGAGGGTGTCCCAAGTGGCTAGATAGTGTAGGTGTTTAAAAGCCTTGAGCAGATACGTCGTAATAAACTAGATCCTAAGCCACTCGATATGGTGTTGAGATAAAGTAAAACTCAAATAGTCGGTCAGCCCCACGAGGGACGGGTTTAAGAGCTTCCGTGTTTACGCCGTGGACTCATGATAATGGCGCTCGGGACTGCTGTTAGTGTCCTTTGACGCAGCCAAGTCCAGGTCTTCCTCCCTCGTTAGTTCCCCGCCGTCCACGTAAATAGCCCTTGTGCTGCACTTCCCTCAGATCTGATTTGCTGGCTCATACACTCGTGCCCACGCACATGCAGGCACACGCACACACACCGTGTGCTTAGTGGAAGACCAGGGAGCCAGATAGTGCTCTCAGGCCACCAGAGTCCACTCTCCTGCCTGCTCCTGTCTGCTCCATTGATGAAACTCATTCCTGCTTTTCATTTTTTATTTGTATTTTACTTTATTTTTTAGGGCTGCCCCCGTGGCATATGGAGGTTCCCAGGCTAGAGGTCTAATCGGAGCTGTAGCTGCCGGCCTACCCCACAGCCATAGCCACAGCTACAGCCACAGCCATGCCAGATCTGAGCCGCGTCTGTGACCTACACCACAGCTCACAGCAATGCTGGATTCTTAACCCACTGAGCGAGGCCAGGGATTGAACCTGCAACCTCATAGTTCCCAGTCGGATTCCTTTCCGCTTCTCCACGACGGGAACTCCCAGTCCTGCTTTTTATGCCTGAGGTTGTGTGTAATCATCTCCTCTGGTCCCTCCCCAGCCTCCCCCACAAGCCCCCAGCCCCCTCCCCTCCACCCAAAAGGTGTGGTCCCCAGGGGCAGAGGGGAAGCTGTGGGCCAGGAGTGGGGACAGCTCCACGGGGGTGGGTCCGCAGCCTCTGGAATGGTTAAGTGCCTGGTACAAATGCTCCAAAGGCCAAACCATAGAATATTGAAGAACAGGACACGAGGAGGCAAGAGTGGGCTGGAGCAAAGCGCGGTGCTCCCTATGCCTTGGCAGTTGGCGCATGTAATGGCAGGTGGCATTTCTTGTCGAGCGGCTGTGAACTTGTACCATCACTCGTGGTCACGGTGACTATAATTTCGATCTCAAAATAAGCTAGCTGGGGGTGGAGGGCTTGTGATTTCACCTGCGTTCGCCCACCCCTTCTCTGCTCCCCACCCGCCCTGGCAGCCGCCCAGCCACAGGGACAGATGCCAGTTTCCGTGGTGCTAATGGCCCTTGAACTGGGGACAAGCGCCTTCCCGGTGGTGTCACTTGTCGCCAGCCGGTCTCCCTGTGCCCCTGCACCTGTTTCAGATCTGTCACCCGGGCCATCATATTTTTCCTTTTAAAGAGGAGAATTATCCGTTGACGGTGTAACTGGAAACGTCTCCCGCAGGACCCGGCAGCCCCACGCCTCCTCCCCCGAGCAGAGTTCATGCTTAGGGACGTGCTGGTGCCGGGCCTGGGGAGGGACAGCGACCATGGACGTATCGCTCAGAAGAAAAGAAGTCTGGATCATAGGTAGCGTGTGCCTTCTCTCGTCTCCTGTCCTCTGGCGCGTCCTCCGGTCCATGATGACACCGGGAGGACACAGACAGGCACCTGCTCTTGAGGACACCCAGGTAGTAATGTCATCACTTTTAACTGTGATGGGTCCGCTTCGCTGTCCTGTCTGAATGTTTCCAGCCAGGGAGTGGGCTTGCCCAAGCAGATGGCATGCATGTCCCCTCTTAATCCCTGCCCAGGATGGCCGTCTTAGGGAGTTGGGAGAAGAGGCAAGAGGCACATTTTGACATTTCAAACTCTTCTTCGACTTTCGGGGAACCTGGAGGCAGCCATACCTGACGCATGCTGAAGTTGGCCATCTATTTTTGTCTGAGAGAGCTAAAAATAATGTCAGCGTCTCTTCTTCTCCTACTTCTATGTGACTTATGAAAATTAAATGACACAAAAGCAAAACGTCCCTGCCCCCTTTTTAAGAAGTCTCTGCAAAAGCAGAATCTGAAGAGTGAGCCCCTCTTCTGACCACGCTGCTGTGCGAATGGCCTTCTGGGCTTTTCCTTTGCACGGTTGCCCTGTGATGCCATAGCTATTCCAGGGATGGAACTCAGTCAGAAAAAGGAGAATTCTGAAATAAGAGAAATTTTTTTTTTTTTTGGTCTTTTTGTCTTTTTTGTTGTTGTTGTTATTGTTGCTATTTCTTGGGCCGCTCCCGCGGCATATGGAGGTTCCCAGGCTAGGGGTCTAATCGGAGCTGTAGCCACCGGCCTACGCCAGAGCCACAGCAACGCGGGATCCGAGCCGCGTCTGCAACCTACACCACAGCTCATGGCAACGCCGGATCGTTAACCCACTGAGCAAGGGCAGGGACCGAACCCGCGACCTCATGGTTCCTAGTCGGATTCGTTAACCACTGCGCCACGACGGGAACTCCTGAAATAAGAGAAATTATTCAGATTCTAAGGACAGCAGCACTTCCCAAGAGAAGGAAAATGAGCTCTTTCTATATATTTTATTCTTTTATCACTTAGCGTAGGATGTGTTATTTGTAAGACAATAGAAGGCAGTTTAGAAAATACTACAGAAAGTGTTCTGAGTCACTGATTGACAGGGGTGTCCCCATTTTTTTTGGCCATTTCTGGGGCCGCTCCTGCTGCACATGGAGGTTCCCAGGCTAGGGGTCGAATTGGAGCTGTAGCCGCCGGCCTACACCACAGCCACAGCCACGCCAGATCCGAGCCGAGTCTGTGACCTACACCACAGCTCACGGCAACGCCGGATCTTTAACCCACTGAGCGAGGCCAGGGATCAAACCGGCAGCCTCATGGTTCCTAGTCGGATTCCTTAACCACTGAGCCACGATGGGAACTCCGGGTGTCCCCATTTTTTCATCACTTTCTACCCATCCCAGGGACACCCAGCTGTATTCTGCTTGGCCAAGCCCCTCCTGTGAAATCCTCGTGCCACAGATGTCCTCTGCCGCCGTGGACGTGTGTGTGCAGGTCTGTCTGTGCTTTGCACATAGAGTAGGATGTTTTCTCTGCTCCTACAGAATCAGTCTCTCCCCCTGAGAGGTGATACTGCCCCATTGAAAAGGCATAATTTATAGTTAAAAAAATTCCTCAGGAGAGTTGGGCCTTGTGTCCCTGTGTCTGCACATAAATACCTTGTTTGTATCTTACTCAGCCGGGAGCCGTCAGCTCCGCGTGCTGTGGCGCTCAGAGGAGCCCACTCGACAGGCAGGCTGCTCGGTGGCCCCGCGCCTCTCCGTGGACCTGGCCCAGTGCGTGTGGTCCTGCTGTTGCCCACGCCTGAACCACGCTGGGCTCCCATGGGAGGCACTGGAGCCTTCACCTCCACGTGGAAAGGAATGAGTTAATTCCCAGCCGGGAGATGTGGCTTCCAGGCGTTTTTCCCAAAGGATAGGTCAGCAGATGGATGGGCTGGTTAGGAATGCTGAGGGTGTGTTCTTAAATAAAGTGTAGCTTTTAACTGTAAAGAAAATGCCTCTGAAATCAGATTTACAGCACATCCCCTCTTCCCCCATTGCTAATGGTCGTTTAGAAGTGGGGCAACCTCTGGTCTTAGACGTTCCTGCGGGCACGGCGTTTAACAGCTGCCTTCTCAGGGCTTCAGAGAACCCCATCTGGATGCTGGTTTGCATCCAGGACGTGAGACAATTGACAGGTTCTCCAGCGCACGGGGCGCGATCCCTGCCGTGAGAGGGTCTGGGAGCCCCAGGCCAAACACAAAGGAGATGCCTATCTATGTTTGTGTTATTGGGGACCCCAGAATGATTAAACTCATGATAGGTCTATGTTACTGGCTGCAATGGGAGAGAATATCCTCTTCTCTCTCTGTAGAAGTTAAGTCGCTGTAACAAAGTACGTAAATGTTGCAGAGCCAGTCTTGGTTCTTAAGGAAGAAAATGATTAGCATCCTTGAACATGAAATTCCCAAGTACAGCTGACCAGACCATGTCCTTATCCACCCTCCCGAAACGTTATGGTTGTAAAGTCACATTTCTCTTTCACGTCGCTTTTGCTCACACCCCCGTCACGGTTCTCGCTCTGTCTTCACACTCCTAGTTGATTCTGTCATTTACTAAGTCCTTAACAAATTTTAGCAAATCAAGACCAGAGCGGGCTCACCGTTTAGATATGCTTATTCCAGAATTTCAAATACACAGCAGCACGCACGTATATAAATTTTTTAAATGGTCTGTTAGTTTGCAACCAAAGATCACTCCACACTGCTAGTAAGGAGGCGCTGCCAGGTCAGCAGGTGGACGCTGGCCTCAGGACACTGTGTCCAGGTCTTGGTCCTGGGCCCCTGGCCACCTTGGGCTTCATTTCTCACCCTCTGCCCAACATGTAGCAGTGATAACAAAGGCGGGGGTGAGGAGCAGGCAGCAGGGGAAGAGAGGCCCAGAGCCCCCGCTCTAGACCCAGACCCACAGAAAACCCCCCCACAGGTCAGATGACCTGGGGCCCCTCACGTGCTCCCGCTGTTGCTCCTGAGGCCATCAGAAGGTGGAGCCGGCCGGGAGCCTTTGTGCAAGGCTAGGATTGGCACTGGGGCCTGGGAGTTGAAGCAGGGATGCCCCACAGGTCGAGGCGCCAGACAGGACAGCCTCAGCGGATGGAGGTGGGGGGTACCATCCATCGCCCCTCTCGTTGGTCCAGGGCCGTCGTGTCTGGGTGAACTGCACACGTCATGAGAACTTTGCATCAGAGAAAGTGTCCGATCTGCTAGTCCCCTGACTGGGGACATGCCAGGCACCCACTTGGATGCCAGCTGGGACCTGGCGCTTGGGCGTGGCTCCTGGCTTTGTCCACAAGGACCTGGATGAGCATGAGTGCGGCTGCTGTGGCACTCCCATGACAATGGGTATGAAAGGCCTGTGTCTTGGGGCCCAGGAGGGACCCTGGAAGTAAGTGCATCCAGCCCCTGCCTGGGGAGAATTTGAAGCCCAAGAGAGGTACAGCAGACTGGCCCCCGATTCCAGGGACAGCCCCTCCCCCAAAGACAGCCACGCCCAGGCTGCTCTGCACCCGCTTTCTCGTCAGAGGGCCGGGCAGCCCTTGGCGTGGTTGCTGTCAGGTTCAGTACAGCGGCTACAGGGCAGGCCTGGGCCAGCGGGCAGAGGCCCCACAGGCCCGCGGCCTCCTGTCTTGGCACCACCTCTTCCTGACCGCTACCCCCTGCTCTGGGACTGACCCCCTCTCCCCGCACCCCCACCCCAGGCCTCAGGCTGGGGGCTGGGAGTCTGAGCTCCAGAGGGGGCCTGGTGTCAGGAGATTCTGCAAAGAGGCAGAGACCAGACCGGAAGTGAGGGTGGGTGAGCCCCTGTGGTTTGCCCAGTTGACCTTTAGCCTGTGGGGTTTGCGCCCCACATGTGAGCAGTGAACACGGCTGTTGGCTTTTCCTGTCCTGGTGCTTTTCGTACTGTTCCCGGTTTATCTGAACTGACTTAGGACGGGGCAGGCATAGAAATGAGCTATGAAGACAGGATTTTAGTTCCTGAGCGGGGCAAGGGCCCCACCTTCTGTGCGATGCTTTATGCCGGCCCATCCCCTGCCAGCCTGCGACCCTAAGGTGGCTTTCGCGCTGTTGCTGTGGGTGGGGCAGCGCCCGGCAGGGGCCCTGGGGTGTAGCAGGCAGGCAGTCACCTTGGCAAGCGCTGCTCTACCCTGGGCCTGTCCCAGGTGCCTGTCTGTTCCGGGCCCACGTCCAGCTTGGGTGTCCTTGAGTCCAGCAGATGTGTGGTTCGCGGGGCGGTTTGCGCGCCCCTGGACACCAGGAGGTAGGAGAGGAGGCGACAGCTGGAGATGGAGATTTTTCTTGGAGCTGCCAAGTGACTCAGAGCTGTTGAAGGCCCCACCCTCCTGAGTCTCTCAAGCCCCTTCTGTTCTCTGGAGGGGGGTCGTTCATCACACCGCCCAGCCTAAGCCCCAAGGGAGGTGCCCATGCCCCCAGGTTTTCCCAAATAGCTGGAGAAGGAGAGGCCGGGCCGGGCAAGGCGACGCCTGGGGGGCTGCAGTGTCCCCGGGACCAGCAGCTCTCAAAGTGAGGACTCCCGTCATTGCATTTTACCTACTTAGGATTTATGCTTTAAACGAGGCTCTATTTATTGAGCTATTTTCTTGAACAATCAGGTAAATGGCGCTCGCTGGCCTGGGGGACCCTCAGGCGCTCAGAGGTCGCACCGCAAAACCGTTTTCAGAGTAATTCTAACTTGCGTTTGCCTTTTCCACTGCGCCGTCCTCTGTGCTGATGACGAAAAGGCGATGGTGGGAGAAACTGCTGCGCCGCCGCACAAAATCCAGCCGTGGCACCAGGGGGCGCTAGTCGTCAGGGCGCTTACCGCCGCGCACGCGCAGCTTTTGTTTTTTAGAGAGCCTGTCTTCCTTAGGAAAGTACTCGGTGGAGCAGGAACGTAAATGCGTTTAATCAGCCTGTATCAGAGTCTAAGTGTCCCTGTAAATCTCTGTGTCTGGATTCGATGTTATTTACTCGGGGAGGACCACTGAGCTTCCACTGCAAAAAGATCCTCCCGTCATCCAGGCCGAAGGCAACTCCGTCTGGAGGGCAGACCCTGCGGGCCCAAAGTCCAGAGCCGTTTCACCTATTGGTGGTCAGTAGTGGGCTCAGAAAGAGGCAGAATCTGATGAAACAAGGCCACTTGTTTGGAGGGTGTGTAGTCTGCAGCTCAGCGCGCTTGCGCAGGTGTTTGTGCCTGGGTCTGCCTGTAGACTGCGGGCAACCTCTCTTTATCTCAACACTTAGAAACGGAAGTGCGAGCGTAAAACTTCATATCCTGTAACCCTCTAGAGCGGGTTGAACTGCTGTGATACTGCGGGTAAGTTCCCATATTCTCAAGGCTGTGTTTGCATTCTGCTTCTTTTGCATTTTCTGAATGGCTGCACCCATGGCATATGGAGGTTCCTGAGCCAGGGATTAAATCTGAGCCACAGCTGCCACCCATGTCACAGCTGTGGCAACGCCAGGGATCAAACCCGAGCCTCCATAGTGACCTGAGCTGCTGTCGTCGATTCTTAACCCACTGCACCATAGCAGGAGCTCCTGTGTTTGCATTTTGCCTACTTAGGATTTATGCTTTAAATGAGGATCGATTTATTTACTCTTGTGATTTAACAAACAGGTAAATGGCCCTCACTGTGTGCCAGGCTCTGCTCTAAGCACTTTGCAAATATGAACTCACTTAAACCCTTTGGGTACCACCCCGATGGGTACTAGGGGTGATAAAAATAGTCACCAGCATTCGTATGTGTTCACTGTGGTCCAGGCGCCGTGCTGAGCACCCTTCATCCCAGTTACTCCTCACAAACGTCCCACGAATTTGGTATAATTATTTTCTCCATTTTACAGATGAGTAAACTGGGGTGTCGTGAGGTCAGGAACTCCCCAAAGTCAGCAGTTACACACCATGACCCCCCTTTTTGAACAGATTAGCTTGCCCAGTGCATGAAACAGGTAATCCCGTTCATTTGTAGAACATTTAACGGGAATTTATTTTTCAGGGATGAACCGTTAGGTGTTGGAGAACCACCTCTGATGAGTTTTCTAGGGACAGTTTGCATTATCCTCCCTTTATCTGAAATTCACTTCACCTTTGGTGAATGCTTTGGGTTTTGTTCTGTTTCTTTGCACAGACTCAGCCGGACCGGGTGGATAGATGAAAACGGTCTGGTTTCACTTTCCGCAAAATTGAGGCTCTTCCCTGGAACCCACGTAACAGAGACCTCCAGTGGGAGGGAGGTGCGAAAGTTCCCGCAGCCCTGCAGTGAAGTCCCAACACCTCTGGCTAATCCTTCCGACTGCTTTAAGGACGTTTTTTTAGGGAGCTCCCTGGCGGCCTAGTCGTTAGGACTCAGTGTTTTCCCTGCTGCGGCCGGAGTTCAGGCCCTGGTCTGGGAACTGAGATCCCACATCAAGCTGCTGCACGCAGTGGCCAGAGATTTTTTTCAATGAATAAATTATTTAGTTGAAGTATGGTTGATTTTCAATATTGTATTAATTACAGGTGTACAACATAGTGATTCAATGTTTGCATAGATTACACCCCACTTAAGGTTGTTATTATGTCCTTGTTGCTCATCTACTTTCCCATAGTCGTTTGTGCATCTTAATCCTAAGCCCTTATTTACCCCTCCCCCTCGCGCTCTCCTTTCTCCTCACCACTATCTGTTAGGAAAACAGATATTTTCCTAACCTCTGTTTGTGAGTTTGTTTCTGTTTTGCATATACCTTCATATTTATTATTTTTTACAATAAGTCATAACATACAGTACTTGTCTTTCTCTGTCTGACTTATTTCACCAAGCATAATATCCTCTGTGTCCATCCATGTTGTTTCAAATGGCATTATTTTGTCCTTTTTTATGGCTGAGTAATATTCCATTCTATACGTACCACATCTTTGTCCATTCATTTGTCGATGGACCTTTAGGTTGCTTCCATGTCTTGACTATTGTACATTGTGCTGCAGGGAACATTGGGGTAAATGTGTTTTTTCAAAGTAGAGTTTTTGTTTTCTTCAGGTGTACACCCAGGAGTGGGATTGCTGGATCATGTGGTGGTTCTGTTTTTCGTTTTTTGAGGCATCTCTGTACTGTTTTTTACTGGTGAGCAGCTGGTTCAAACCTGACACAGGTAGAGTTTGCAAAGATTCACAAACACTCGAGTTACAACCGTTACCGTCACCGATACAACAAAAGGGCAGGAGAGGTCCCACTGTGCCCTGTCAGGACCTCCGCCGCCTGATATTTCCCATGGGGTGTGACCAGGCCCCACTCGCCCAGCTGTCGGGTCCCCTGGGAAGCTGCCTGCTTCCCCTCCCGGCCACTGACCCTCCTGACAACCGTCCCTGCCCCGAGCTCCGAAGGCCACCCAGGGTTCACCTGGAGCCATGCGTTCTGTGAAGTTGTCTGGGGATGAAGGAAGGATGGACACTCACCAGGCACCATGTCTGAGCTGCAGCCTGTCCAGCAGCAGGTGACCGCTCACAACCCAGCTGCTGTTTCCAGTTATTCGGTGTCAACGTTACCTGTTTACGTGATCACCTCACCTCGTGGGGGTTAACAGCCGTCTCTTCTCCCCAACACTCGATGGTGGAAGTTCACGTGCATCAGGCCGCTCCAGGCTCTGAGAGGTGGGCCTGCAGAAGCAAAGGCAACAAGAGTGGCGCCCGGGGAGCATCCAGGAGGCGTTAACGCACGTCTGAAACCTTATTCGCATTGATAGTTAATCCCAAGAGCTCCCAGGGTTTATTTGATGCTGAAGGCTCTGCTTCCTGACTCATACTCACATCTCCAGGCGCGGCAGGTGCCCCTTGGGGAATGCTGGTTTAGAGAAAACCCGTGAGCGCCTTAGGCGTCAGAGCCCTGGGTGCAGAGCCCCGTGGGAGCCCTCACTGCCTGTGTGCCTCAGTCTTTCCACTTTGGTTCAGCCAGGTGGTGCCATGATGCCAGGCCGGCAGGAAGAGTGGGAGCGGGAAGTTTGCTGCAGCTGTTAGCAGCTGGCGTGGCCTGGCGCAGAGATGCCATCCCACATTCAACTTCTCCTCCCTCTTCTTCGCTCTTCACAGCTTGCCTCATTCTTCCCCCTCCTCTGCGTCTTTAGGGATCCTTCTGTCCTTCCAGGTCAGATTCTCATCCCGTCGGAATGCGCTGGATTCCAATCTGACCTCCCCAGGTGGCACTGACCGCGTCACCCTTTGAGCACACGGATTAGATACCCTGTGCCGTTTGTGTGGGTCTTTGGGGTGCCTTCTCTGGGACCTACCTCGCCTTTGGGCTCTGCTCCTAGAAAGCAGTGGCTTGTTCCCTGACTCTCTTTGTATCCTTCACGGCGTTTTCATTTGTGTCCTAGTTCTTAACGGCACAGTCTCGGGACAGCTTCGAGGTGAGCATAACATCAGTTTACTTACTTCAAGTTGTCGCGCAGACTAATGAGTGGGGCCAGCCTCTAAGGAGCAGCGTGTTTGGAATAAGATCAGCGTTGGACGCTCTCCCCAGGAGGATGTACATCAGGGGAGCTTTAATCGCCCCTAGGTCGCGGAGTCGCCTGTGAGCGCTCAGTGTGATCCCGTGTGCCCTCGCCGTTTACCCTCGATCAGCGTCCGTGGCGGGAGGACAGCTGTGGCCCGGACGCCTCTGCCTCATCCTGCCACCTCGTCCTCTCAAGGTGGAATTCCTCTATCGGCTTGTGCTCTGAAAGGGCTCATAACAGAGAGTAGAAACTGTTCACCACGAGGGCTCTAAAACGGGGTCGTGATGATCATTGTACAACCAGAAATGTGCCAAAATTCACTGGTAATTAAAAAAAAAGAAGAAAAAGCAACGAGGGCCGAGAGGCATTGCGTAGATCACAGATTCCTAAGTCCGTTCTGAGAGTCTTTATCCAAGAGAGAGTAAGTTGATTTGAACGTAGCTTTTATTTGCTTGTTTCTTTTATGTCGTCTGATCTTCCACGGTTGCTGTTTTCTGTGTGCCCAAGGTGGTCATTCGTGACAAACCAGAGTCCTCTTACGCCCAGAGTGGGACGTCCATGGCTCTCGCCAGCATCCCCTGGGAGCTGGTTTGCGATGCAGCTTCAGGTCCTACCCAGACCTGCTGGGTGACAAGGTCCCTGGGTGACTCTGCATATTAAAGGGAGAGAGGCACCACAATATTTGTTAACTCCCGTAATGGAAAAATGAAAGATTAATTGAAGTTTACTGTAAAAAAAATGCTTAGAGAAAAAGGAAACATTGATTACTGCAGGTGATACGTGCTTATATACACGCACACACACACACCCCCAGAATGCCTGTGCGTGTGTGTGCACGTGTGTGTGCACGTGTGTGTGTTCCTTCCAGGGATCTGTCAGGCTGCTCCTTGGAAACCAGGCAATGTCCCTTCTTGAACATTTAAAGGACATATTTTCCGTGGTAAAGTAAATATGCTAATAATAGTTCTTTCTGTTGGATTTCCTGACAGACAAAATACAAGGCTTGTACTATGGCCATTAGATAAGCTGGGCTGGGGGACTGGTGAGGTCCCGGGCATGGCCCGCCTCCCCTGGACTGTCACTGGGCTTCTCAGAGTGGGTCTGGGCCTCGGGTCCTCGCCCCTTTGAAAGGTGGTGGCCGGTGGTGAGACACAGTGTCACGGAAGCTCAGTGATCTGCCCGTGTCGTGTGTACCGGGGCAGGGGATCATCCGAGAGATTCGTCTTGTGACCGAGTCGCTTCTGCAGATGTTTCTAGGGTGCAGACCTGAGCACGGGTGGCGTGAGGCGGCCGGAGCCGTTGTAGCTGCTCTTGCAGGTCTGAGGGTGGCCCTATTTCCCAGGGTCAAGGGCAAATGTTACTGGGTCTGGAGCTCGTGTTTGGTCCACGCAGGCTGGCCGGTTGCACGTTGCCCAGCGCCCAAGAGGGAGAAGGGCCTGTCTCTGCGAATAGTGACAGCCAGGCCGACCTTCCTTGAATCAACTTGAGAAACGGAATGAAATCCAGCCCAAGTGCTATCATCCCGAGACACAGCCACAAATAGAAGGAGGGAGCGTGTGGGGACAGAGGGTCAGGGGAGGTGGCGACGAGAGTTTGGGAGGACAGCCAGGTGCAGGTGGAGTGAAGGCC
This sequence comes from Sus scrofa, assembly GCF_054392235.1. Taxonomy (NCBI): domain Eukaryota; kingdom Metazoa; phylum Chordata; class Mammalia; order Artiodactyla; family Suidae; genus Sus; species Sus scrofa. The sequence goes on along the minus strand of NC_139389.1, from coordinate 1,656,168 downwards.
AGGCTTTCTGCCCTGCGAGGTCACTTTGAGCTGAGGCGAGCACCGGTGCCATCCCTGTGGCCCTTCCTGCCACACGCTCGAGGCTCCCAGTTTCAGGGCCACCCTCCCAGAATCTTGGGTCCACACCTGCCCTCAAGGCCAGCGGCCTCGGGGTTCCCTGAGTGTGGCTGGCACAGAACAGCCATCCCGGGGCGCTGGGAACGGGCCAGGGAGCTCTCCAGACCAGGGCCCAGCTCAGACGGGCGCGCTGGACCGTGGGCCCAGGTGGGGATTTCTGTGACCAGAGAGGCCAGGGCTTGTGCCCAGCTGCTCAGGCCCAGGGGAGGGACTTACTAAGGGCCTCCCATGCACCCAGACGCCCGCCAGGGTCTGCAGAGGAGGACAAAGAGCCCGGCGTGCCTGGCTGTGTGACCGTGGCACAGACACACCCAGACAGCGTGGCCGTCCTTAGCCCTGCACCCCCCGCACACAGCGAGCGCTCGAGGAGCTCCTGGTTTAGTTGAGGTCGGAACCCGATTGTGTGAGCGGAAGCCAACAGGATGGGCCGTCGAATCTGCTTCCTGGGGGTCGGTGGTGATTCCCCAAGAATCCCTCTGCCTTCGCCTGGGGGTGCAGAACGGGGCCGCCCCAGGCCGTGGCCGGCTGCCTGCTGACCCCTCACTGCCGCAGGAGGGCAACGTCATGGCTAGCTACTGTGACGGTCACTCTGTCTTTGCTGCCACTTTCCTTTCCTGACCAATCCCCGTACAACGCCAACTTCAGAGCTGACTCTCCAGGTCCTTTTGGAGTAAAAGAAACTGGGTACTCAGAACTGGGATCTCTGGGCCTGGTGTTTGTCCACCGCCCTGCTGTTCCCTGAGCTCCCAGTGGGTGTGTGTGTGGGGGGAGGCTGGACACCGTGGTGAGTAATGGCCAGGCCCCCCACGCCCCCACAGTCTTACAGAGCAGTCAGGTCTCGAGGGCAGGGCAGACGCGGGGGGATTACCAAATCTGCTCGGATTCAGGAAGGTCTCTGTCTCTCCTGCCTTGGCCCTGAAGGATGGGCAGGAACAGGGCCAGGACAGCATACAGGAGGCGCTCAATAAAGGCGCAGCGTGAAGGAGGGAGGAAGCAGAGGGGGTGGGGAAGGCGGCCCTCGCAGACCTCCCAGCCAGAGCTGAGCGGAGGGCAGGGGCCCTTCAGGCCGGAGAGCAGTGTCCCCCTCCCCACCGCCCCAAGTTAGCTCTGGAGGCTCCAGGGCACCCCCCCCCCAGGACTTCTTAGAAGTGAATTTATACCCGGTGCCATTTCCCTTCCTTCTGAAATTACCATTGCTATAATTTTTGTACGTTTTGGGGGAGTAGAAAGCATTACTTAGTCTGGTTTTCCATGTAACCCCTTCTGATGACTGCCCTCCTTTTAAATACTTTCTTTTTTTTCCAGGCGATCCAGCCTGAATTAACTTTTCTGTGAGAAAAGGTCTTTCGTGGTTTATAAATTTTAATGCAGGATGCTAAGTGCCAGGATATTTTTGGACCACAACCCGGGCTTTAACCAGCCTCCCTGGACGATGAAACGAGACGGGCCTGGGCCGCACCTGGACACGGTGGCTCTTTCATCGTCCACGTTCAAAGTCATGACACCTCCTGGCTTAACCTCAGGACGTCAAGAATTTTCTTTTAAAAATCTGTTTCCTGGAAATGGGTCTTTGCTGTGCTAATGGGTAATTTTTCACTTCATATGTTTTTAAGGTGCATAAATTCTATTTTTTTCCCCTTGCAAATGAAAAAACAACCCAGGGTATGGAGGGCACCGTGAGAGCTCCTCTGTACTGAACAGAACAGGCCGTCCCTGACCTGGGATTTAAATATTCCACTAGCCGCTTGGGAGTCGCACACTGCTCCATTCATCCTGTGCTCCCCCCAGACACTGGACTGGTTATTTTGATGGAAAATGCTGAGTAAGAGAATGGGGCCTGAGAATTAGCCTCTTAAGTAAACTCCAGAGTCTTCATCCACGGAGGGACCTGCTTCTGTGGCCATTTAGGTTTTTTTGGTTTTTGTTCTTTTGCTTTTTGGGCTGCACTGGCAGCCTGTGGAAGTTCCCAGGCTGGAGGTTGAATTGGAGCTGCAGCTTCTGGCCTACGCCACAGCCACACCAGATCCGAGCCACGTCTGTGACCTACACCGCAGCGCACAGCAGTTCCGGATCCTTAACCCACGGAGCGAGGCCAGGGATGGAACCCACGTCCTCCTGGATCTGGTCGGGTTCGTTACCACTGAGCCACGGTGGGGACTCCCGTTTAGGGTTCTTTGTTCACCAGGCAGTTAAGGAAAGCTGTTTTTTGTTTGTTTGTTTGTTTTTCCTGTGTTTTCTTCCCCTGCGCCGAGCAGTCCCCCTCACTCCAGCTGGCAGAGGTTCCCTGTGCAAAACTTAAAAACCACTCCCTCTGGGCAGGTAGATTTTCGGGACCTTCTCCCTTGTCCTGGGCAGGGGGCCGACACCACGGCCAGCTGGTGACGCTGATTGGAGAGGTCCCTTCTGGGGGCTCAGCCCCGAGAGCACCTGTGTTCGACCCCAGGCAGCTGTGTCCAGGTGTGAACCACACACCGTGCACGTCTGGCTGGCCCGCGGATTTTGTTCTTAGCCAGCCAGCCATTCCTTCTCGCCGATATATCTTATTCCTGAGACTCTAAGTAACATACCGTGTTTGTGAAAGAGCGGGGCGGGCTTCCTGGTCAGGCGGTGCTTGAGGGGGAGGGAGCACCTGCAGGTCCCGCCTGCTCTCCACATGGACAGGGGAAGCTCCTTGGGGCCCAGGGGTCCTGCGGGGGAGCAACTGCTGGAGCCACCCTCCTGGGTCAGTGAAAAATCCCAGAGACTGCTGCCTCCAGGGGAGGTTTTAATAGGCTCCTGTGTAGTTTGTCAAAAACTGCTTTCCCAGGGTCTTCGTGTGTAAATGCTGACAAACGCCCAGGGGGAGCCTCCTGGAAAGACACAGAAGGGGGCTTTCGGTGCCCAGAGGTTCGAGTCTCTAAAACCTGTCTGATGAACCGAGGCCCACCATCTGGCCCGGCCAGGCTGGCCCGGAGTCCTCAAGAGGGCATCTGCTCAGCACTGTGCGGGGCGGTAGAGGGGCAGATACAGTTCAGACCCCCAGTGAAATTTGAATTTCAGATGAACAAGGCATCATGTTTGGCATATGTGTGTCCGTATAATATCTGGGACGGACTTATCCCCCAGAGTTACCCGGTGCCTTTCCAAGCCTCAGATTTCACCAGGCCTCCTGCATGTTCAGTTCCACGGTGACAGGGCAAGGCCTGTGGGTAGGGCTGCCCCAGAGGCGCTTTGGGACTGAGAGCTGACGCTGGGACCCGGGAGCCAGGTGTGTGCACAGCTGGTGGGTTGGAAAGAGGAAGGAGAGAGGGCGTGTGTCCCCTGCTGGGGCACCGGTGTCCTTACAGTGCTGGGGGTGTCCCAGCCCAGCGGGGAGGCAGGGGCAGGGACAGAGCTGCAGATGCCAGAGGCGGGTGGGGCTGTGGGCACTGTGTGTGGTCGCCTGCCGGGGGAGGGGGGCCAGAGAGGGGCCCCCTGGGAGGTGGGGGCTTGATGGATTGACTTGAAGGTCAAGAAGAAACAGATGTGAGTGTCCGGGTTCCCACGTTGGTGAAGAGAAGCCAGGAGGGTGCAGAGGACTTTGGGTCCCTGTGACAACCCGAGGGGGAGAAATGCATCCTGCGGCCCCTGCTTGGCCCTGAGGCCCAGCCTGACCGGGCGTGTGGGGCAATGAGGCGAGTGGTAGGGAGAAGGGGGCCCAGCATCCGGTGCCTCTTGTTGGGACTCTGTGGTTCAAACTGCGGTACTGGTTACCTTGAAAAACAGACGTGGGCTCTGCTGCTTATGACGCAAGTGACCTTGGAGATGCCACCAAACCTCTCTGTGCCTTGGTTTACCGGTGTTGACTGGTGGGGAAAACAGCCAGGCCGTCGTGGGTCCTCAGAGAGTGGTCTCTCCCTTGGTTCCCGAGCCCCACTCCACACCTGTGACGTCAAATTTCTGATGATTCTGAAATTTTGGAAACCCTGACTTTTGTTTTCTGTGAACGAATGCTGTCCTGGGGTGGGGGGCGTCTCTGGGGCACAGGGGAGCACCCCCCCTGGCCCGGGCCACCCCCTTTCCTGGCGTCTCCCCCTCTTCTCAGTTTTCATGTTTACCCCGTTGGGGGGACGCTCCAGTGCCTTGCTCCTTCCTGTGGCCTGAATCATGGCAGCCCAGACTCCAAACGCCTTGTGTTTGAGTTGTGTTGGGTCTGTTTTGTTTTAAAGGGCGGCAGCCCTTGACTTTGGTTTAGTTAATGGAGCCCGTTCTCGAATATTCATGAACACCAGGAAGAGCGAATGCTCCTTGCTCCTGGGTGCCACCCGTCTGCCTACACCCTGTGCTCCCCGCCCCCTCCCCACGGGAATGTCACAGGTCCCCATTTCAGGTAGCACAGCAGCCTGTGACTCGTCTCAATTCAGTGGGCCTGGAGGTGCACACTCCTGTCTTAGGATGTGTGCCTGGGAGGTTGCTTGAGCCTGAATCGCCGTCTGGTTAATCACACGGTAATTACCTGGGACGCCAAGCCGGGGGTCCGGGGCCCTTTTGAGCCTCGCTGCTTGTCCCCGCGTCTCGTGTAGCAGCCTGACAGCCCCCCGAGCTGGAGTGAAGGGCCACAGGGAGAGCACGTCAAGGGTGGCATCCCCTTCCGCAGACACCTGACACGGAGACCTGGCTTCACGCACGCCACTCACCTGCGGTCTCGAAAACTGAAACCCCTTCCTGGGAAATGGCTCCGGCTCCATGAGGGACCCCCACCTCTCCCCTGCTTCTCTGCTTTGGATCTGAAACCTGAAACCTTGTGCTTTTTTTTCCCTCAACGTCTCGGTACCGTCTTGGGGCGCTCACCAGCAGTGTGCTGAATCCACTGGGGAGGCTGGTTCCTCCCAGCCTTTTCAGAAAGGTCCCAGTGCCCCTTAGCGCCTGGGTCACGTGTGCACCTGACCGCAATGGAAGCCCCTCACCCTCAGGCACTCCTTCCTCCTCGGTGAACCCTTAAGGTCGTGTCTTGAAGCTCAGAGGCCAGGCGGGCTAACCTCGATGTACAGGGAAGATCTTCCAGCGCTTAGGTCCTTCCAACCGGAACAGGCTCCTGGAGACGGCGGGAGGCTGGGACTGTGTGTCCAGGCGTTGGGAAGGGACTGGAAACGAGAGACCCTCAGCGATGCCTCTCCCAACAGGAGGAGTGCGGCTTCTGTTGGGAGCTGAATTTTGGTGTCTCTTCCCTCAGGACTCAGGAGGGTAGCAACTGACCATCAAGGTCTAAAGAATGAATTTCTGAAGCGTGGTTTTTACTTGGCAAAAAGAAAAAAAAAAAAAAAAGCTTTATTCTTCCATGCTCCCCCAGGGCTCTCCTGGCCTTTATTTCACTCCTCGGCTGGGGTGACAAGGCCCCAGGCACCTCTCTCCTTCAGCTGGGGTTTGGCTCCCCCTTAGCTGGGTCAAAGTTGAAGCCCCTGTTTCGGGGCCCCCTTGGGTCTGAACCCTCTGGGATTCCTGTTGTTTTTTCTTAACTACCCCTGCCTGGAGCAGGCCCCCCTGCCTGATCCCCAGGAGCAGGAACACCAGGACCCAGGGTCAGGGACTAGGATGCCCCTGCAGTGCCCCTTGTGGGTCCAGCGGATGGCACAGGTGCTGGTTGAGGAGTGGACACGCCCTTCTTGGCTGCAAGGTTCTGATGGAGGGCGAACAGCCCAGTGTGATGGGTATGGAAACACAAAATCCCTTTGTGGAGAAGAGCCCAGAAAGGGCGAGACTCCCGCGGGCTGGCGGCCTCAGGAAGGCGTCTGTGTCCCGAGACGCCTGGAGCCAGAGGCACCCACGGCCCCACCGCTTCCACCTGAGCTCCTGGTGCAGCTGCAAGAAGCCAAACCCATAACTCTACGAGGTGCCCTGGCCGGGCGAGCGTGAAGAGGAAGTGCGGGAACTGAATCTAAACGAGGCGCCAGCGCAGACCCGGGGGTGCCAGTGGGGCCACAGAAGCTCAGAAGAAGGCCCCCCACCCTGGCACTTCTGAGGGACCTTCGCATCCTCTGTACTTGGAAGGTTTGCATGTTGAGGTGCTTGAGCAAGTTTGTTTCAACTTCAAGCTTTAGAATAAACTCTTTCCAATGCTCAACAGGGTTGGGAAAGGCTACGTGTAAGACCTTGCTTAATCTTCCAAATAATTCTTAGAGTTCACATAATTTTTTTTAATCAAAGAAGTGGAAATTTGAGAAGGTGGTGTGTCAGTGAAAAACTGTAAATTATTCAGTGTAAAAGTGAATTATTAAGGTGCTATAATTGGATTTCAATTATCATGCTAAAATTGGGGCAGTCCACTCATCATTAAAACGTAGGAAATACATAAACATCTTTTTAATTAAAATCTTTATATTTTTCATATTCATTTTACATTCACAACCTTTAAAGAGTCATAAAGTCCTACAAAGATTTTCATGAGAAATATCAGTCCCACCCCTCTTGTCCCTGTGCCCCCCCATCGCAGGAAAACCTTTTCATTTGTTTTAGCTGATTCTTCCGATTATCTCCGTATGTCTAGAGAATGTGTATCCTTTTTCCTTTTTCATGTTTAGGCTCTTGAAACGAATGGTGTAGACAGAAAGGAGAGGACTGGGTCTCTTTCGTCTTCTACCTCCACCCCTTTCATGCACACCCGTTAGGTCCTATTTCTTGTCCTTGTTCTCCCAAATTAGTCATATCATAATGTTTGGTTAAAAATTTCTGTTTCAAGACATTTTGAAAATTTTATTCACGTGATTCTGAAAATTCTGTTCATGACCGAGAGCCATGTAGTGTGCAATGGTGAATTTTCATTTTCTGCTCAGCCCTTTCTTTCCCCTGTAATTCTTGATTGCCTTTAATTTTAAATTTTGCTTCACTTTTAAAAGCACGTATCATGGTGCAAAGCCAAACTTTCTATTCACTGTCTAAGTCCTTTCCACAGGCCTTCAGGTATTTTTGGTATCCCCCCAGTTTCAGCTTCCTGCAGAAACCCCTGCCAGCGACCCGAGCAGGCTGGTTTTCCACCCCACCTGAAGCACAGCCGAAGTCCCGGGCTTTCTGTGCCCATCAGTCTGGAGAATGCACCTCTGATGGATCCTTTGCGTTTCCGTCTGCTTTACTCCTGTGTTTAGACGGAACATACCTTCCAGTAATTTCCTAATGTAATGTTTTGGGATCTTCCATGTCCAAAAATGTCTTTATTTTACACGTATGCGTGGAGAAGGGTTTATCTGGCTAGTTCCTTTTCAGAGTTTGGCAGGCGTGTACGGTTGTTTCCTGGCTCCCATGGAGGCTGAGAAGCCCACCGAGTCCAGCATCCCGACCCTCCGTAAGTGGCGGGTTCTCTTCCCTCTGGATGCTTGGGAGACCCTCTTTGTCCCTGACCCCGTGACAGAGCTTGCGTGGGTGTCCCATCCCCTGGGCTCTTACATCCTTCCGACTGGGAAGCTGTGGTGGGCGAGCTCACGTGCTCTTTTTTTCCAGAACACCTCGTACCTGAATGTTGGATCTCCCGGCCGGGTCTCGGAGCCTCTTACCCTTTTGCTCCCACTTTCCTTCTCTGCTCTCCTTTCAGGGAGATTTCTTTACTCTGTTGTGGAAGCGCCTTTAAGCTCTCTTGTCAACTGTCAGAGTCCATTCTGAGAACACTCTTATTCGCTGAGCATTTTTTGCATGAGTCCTGCTCCTCTAAGAGAGAGTGAGTGCATATTATCTAAGGATGTCGATTAGTTTTTAAAGTTGTCCTCTCTCTGCATCATCTCTGCTTCCTCCAGCTTTGCTTTGTTGCATTAGTTTTAGCCTCTGATTTTCATGCTCGGGCAAAAGTCTCCACACTTATCTGTGTATTAGAATTACCTAGGAAAGCTTTAAGAACTCCAGTGTCCAGACTGCATGCCAGACCAATGAAGTCATAATCTCTGGGGTGAAAGCAAAGGGATCCGTATTTTTTGAAGCTTTCCAGGTGAGATTATGGGTGTTGCGTGGGACAATTCCAGCTGCTCCTCAGCGTCCCTCCTCTGTTGTCTTAGATTCGGTTTTCCTGGCTGGGCCTAGTTGATTACTGCTTACCCGTCTGCCTCCAGTTTAGTGTTATGCCTTCTCTTATTATTTTTGACCCTGCAAGTGTGTGTCTTCGCCATTTCACAGATCCCTTTACTGTCATTTTAATAGGGTTTGAGGAAGAAGCAGAGCGCGGAGTAAGACTGAGTAGGAAGGGATGGCTTAGGGAGTGAGTGTTAAGCTGGAAGAGCCTTCTTCTAGTTCAGTTCCCGTGTATTTTGACAAATACACAAATCCATCAGCAGGAATTTTAGTTGTATTTATTCACAAAGGAGCTTCTAGCTTAAAATCAACCCAGATTTCCCTTAAATCTGAGACACTGGCACCACAGTCAGCTATACAGTTAAAACTGCATGCAGTCAAACTTTACTAATTTAAAATTTGCAAAAATGAGCTTGGTTAAAGTTTGCCTTTGGTTTTTGATTTAAAAAAATTAGTGTACATACAAGATTGCAGAACGGTAACCTGGCTAAGAGAAAAAATATGCAAGGACGTTATTAGCACTTCTGTGCGCAGAGACGACCACGTTTCTCCGCTGACCGACGCGCCGCTGGTGTGACTCTGCTACGCTGTGTCCCCAACCACCGCCGTAGCGATTCGTCCGTGTTGCTGAGTCAGCAGAACTGGAATAAAACCCGTGCTTCTTTTTAAGCCAATTTCATGATTTTTTCGCAGACTTTTTTGTCTGCCTGAACTTGGAATTGTTCAGGGCTTGTTCTGATGCAACAGAAAGACAAACAGTGAAGTATAACATGTCATTTATAATTCATCAACCACTAAACACGGGCAAGGACTCCGGGGCTATAGAATGCCGTGCATTTTCACAGCCAATTAATACAAAATTTTTTTGGCACATTCAATCCTGTATTGAGGTGGGAAGTTACTGTATTTCATTGCTTTCAAACTCACCATTTCCCCTGGGAAACAGTGGCCCTCTTCTCAGCCTCCAGTCCCCGGAAGCGTGGTTGGTTGGTCTCTCCTTCGCTGACCCATCGCTCTGTCCTCCCTCCCACCCCACCCCCTCCTTCCTTCTAGTGCGCTGCTCCCGGGTGTGGGTGGATGTGACTCAAGGATGTAAGCCCAGACTTAGCTGCACATCCTGCCTTTGATGTGTGTGTGTGTGTGTGTGTGTGTGTGTGTGTGTGTGTGTGTGTGTGTGTGTGTGTGTGGGAAGAGGGCGGCCTTCCCTCAGAAGCCCGGGACCTCCGCTTCCCCTCGCTGGTCCGTCCTGAGTGCTGTCGGTAGGCTGTGGAAAGAGACCCGCATCGCGGACCCAGAGGGCTGGCCTTAGAAAGTCCCTGAAGGCTCCAATGGCACTCGTGACATTCCGCCTTTTCCATTCAAAATTAAAAAATTCCTAGACAAAAAAAAAAAAAAAAAAAAAAAGGAGTTCCCGTCGTGGCGCAGTGGTTAACGAATCCGACTAGGAACCATGAGGTTGCGGGTTCGGTCCCTGCCCTTGCTCAGTGGGTTAACAATCCGGCGTTGCCGTGAGCTGTGGTGTAGGTTGCAGACGCGGCTCGGATCCTGCGTTGCTGTGGCTCTGGCGTAGGCCAGTGGCTACAGCTCCGATTAGACCCCTAGCCTGGGAACCTCCATATGCCTCGGGAGCGGCCCAAAGAAATAGCAAAAAGACAAAAAAAAAAAAAAAATTCCCAGACTCCCTTATAACCGCAGCTATACTTCTGTTATTTCCTGTTGAGAAAACACATGACTGAAAGCTATTTTTATGCATCAATTCTTTCAAAGAAGTTCGATTTTTACTAACTCGCACCAGTGTAAACAAACCTTTGAACACTAGTCAGGGTCGGTATGTGCCCCTACTTAATCGGTGTCTCACTTGGGAGTTGTACGTGGCTTCTAGAAACAGAACTCTCGCTCCGGTGAGCGAAATACGTGCAGATGCAGACCCCGACACTCAGGAGGTCCGGAGGTGTTAGTTTGTAGACAAGGTCTCTGAAATCCCCTGGCCTTTTCTTCATGGTCCCAAGGAGGCTGCTGGAGTTCCTGCACGACACCTGCTCTTCCTGCGGCCCGAGGAATATGGAAGGGCAAAAATTCTCCCTGAAAGCCTCTTATTGTTGGACGCTTGTCTCGTGGGCCACCCCCTCTGCAGAGGAGGCTGATGAGTGTAATTTTCCAGCGAGCGCATTATCCAGGTTGCTCTTAGAAGGGAAGATGGGGCCGAGGACACTGGATAGGCTCCTAGCCTCCGGGGACACGGCCAGCCTAGGCACAGTGCCCAAGTATTTCTGGAATCATGCGCAGCGAGGGCATTCTCAGCGTGTCAGCTGGTCCTCAGCCTGGACCTCAGGCTAAGGGTCCAGGCTTTCCTGCGACCCCAACACTCTGATTCTGCAAGGCTGACACCTTGGGGTGCTCAGTTTAAGGCCTTTTTCAGAGGAGGCAGCTCGTAGACGCGAAAAGGGCAGGGGCTGGGACAAACTGCTGACCTTCTCAAAGCTCAGACTCTGCCCCCGCGGAGGCAGTGGGGACATTTGCCTCTGTGAGTGGCGGAGATGAGGTTTATGATCGCCCGTTGGGGGGGCGGGGGGTCTCACACGCACAGGTGCTTATCCACCTCAGCATTAGATGCGGGAGCCCGAGCTCACGGTCTGACCTCGGACTGGGGTCAGCCGGGCAGATGTCAGCTGCTGAGCCTTCACTTGGAGTCTGAGGTGGAGGGCCGGCCACAGGCTCATCTCCCGATGCCGGAGGGCCTGTCGTAAACCGCTGGACCCCAGGAGCAGGTGCGGGGGTGGGGGGGGGGGGCTGCGAGGCCGGCCTCCACCGCCGGCCGCTGGAGGGCTGCGTGCGCGTCTGCTTTGTTTCAGGATTTTCATTCTTTATACTGGTTCATTTACAGAGGTTTGATCAGGTGTGAACTTCTACCAAGAAGACTGTCAAAAAGCAATTTCACAACTGAGTCTGAAATGCCATACGAAGGGTCAGACTTTACGCACCCATTACGCACTGGACTTTAAAAATGAACAGAATCCCTCTTTCTTTTTTGTTTCCTTGAGAAGCTTCTGGAAGGCAAGTTCAAGAGTTTGCTTTGCCTGTTGGGGGCTGGCATCCGGGCAGCCGCCCTCCCCACCTTTCCTCAGATTCTTCTCTCCTGTCCCCACCGTCCTAGTCCCCTGGAGAGAATCTGCTTATCTTTTAAGTCTTGGCTCAAGCAGCAACTCTGCTTCAAAGCCCTGATACCCCAGGCCCCAGGCGGGAGAAACCCCTCTTACCCCTGAGTCTCGTATCCCCACTTGTATCTTTACTGTAACAGCAGGTGTCTGCTGAGCGCTTGCCATGTGCCAGGCCCTGGTCTGAGTGCTTTGTATACATCCATTTCAAGCTCATGAAAGCTCTGTAAGGTAGGAACTGTTATTGTGCTCATTTTACAGATGGAAATTGAACGGTGGGAAGTTTAAGTGGCTTGACCAAGATCACACAGCTAGAAAAAGGGCCAAGTCAGGACGTGAACCCAGTTTCTTAAGCAGTTATTACACATACACAATGATTATGTTAATGATGCTCTCATCAGATTTTCTCCCTAGATTATAAGAATTTTCTGTCAGGGGCTCCGTCTTATCCCTCTCAGCACACCCAGCGTTTTATCGTAAATGAATGAGGGAATGAATGCATATGTATACACGTAATAGCATAGGGTAACAGAATCAAATTGCACAGGGAACTCTAAAGTTTCCACATTAAACACTGCTAATTATTTCTTGTAATTTATTTTAGAAATACCAGCCTATATATATGTGCTTTAAAGAGTTTATCTAGGAGTTCCTGTTGTGGCTCAGTGGGTTAAGAACCAGACTAGTATTCATGAGGACGTGGGTTCAGTCCTTGCCTTGCTCAGTGGGTTAAGGATCCAGCATTGCCGTGAGCTGTGGTGTAGGCTGGCCGCTGCAGCTCCAATTCGACCCCTAGCCTGGGAACTTCCATATGCCACAGGTGGTGAGGCCCTAAAAAAAAAGAAAAAAAGAATTTATCCAAATAGGATCACACAAACACATTCTGCGCATTCCTAATACACATGGGTCTATTTTCAACTTATTAAAAAATGAATTATTTATTATGCTTTGATTATCTATGAAATTTCCATTGCTTTTGTGTCCATAAAAATTGTTGATCATTGAAAATAATTGATCAGGAATACCGTGATGGCCTGCCAGGTTAAGGATCTGGCATTGTCACTGCTCTGGCTTGGGTCACTGCTGTGGCATGGGTTAAATCCCTGGCCTGGGAACTTTTGCATGCCACGGGCATAGCCAAAAAAAGTAATAAAAAATAAACTTATTGATCATAGCCTCAAATCTAATTTTTAACCATCTAACCCCATGGCAGTGACTTCAGATCCTTTGGGAAGAGGGAAAGAAACGAGATAATGGCCTCTCTTAGCCAGGCTGCCCTGAGCTCATTCAGAGCCCTTTCATTTCTGCTAGTCTCCTGCCTTTATAGAGGAGCACTCGCTGGAGTTTTGTTTTTTTTTTAAGGACTGGGGAGGGGTGTGGTCAGGGGGTGGGGGGCAGAGAGCTTTGAGCAGCGGTCTTGGGAGCCTGGGGGGCGGGGGTCACAAACCGTGGCCTCCGGACCCGCAGGAAGAGGGCGCGTAGCTGGTGGGTTTTCCAAGGGCCCTGAGTGCGCTGGGTTCTTCTGCTGTGCAGCCGTTCCCTCTCCTCTGGCGGGAAACCCTGCACTTGCCATCGCGCACGAAGCTGCGGCTCCGGCGGAGCGAGGGGAACCGAGGAGAACAGTTTGTGATTGTGACGCTACCACAGGCTGGACACGTGCGGCAGGCCTGGCTCTGCCTTGGAGCGGGCAGGCGCCACGCCCGTGCCCTTGCCCGTGCCCTGTGGACGCACCCCTCCCCGCAGTCCCGAAACCCTCCTGTGCTCAGGCCCTTGACGCCGCAGGAAACCCACCGTGGGGAACTTTTCTCTGCCCACCAGGGTCTGGATCCGCCTTCTTTTCCTCCGAAAGTTCTCAAACAGCAAATCATGCGAAATTAGCTGTTACTACTTTTTAAAAACCACGGTAAGATCAACATCACTGAAGCTCGCCATTTTAAGCATTTTTAAAGTGCCCGGTTCTGTGGTGTTCACACTGTGGCACATCCACACTGCTGTGTGACCATCAAAACCGTCCATCCCCAGAAGGTCCTCGGTCTTGCCAAACCCAGGCTTGTCCCCATGAAACACTGACCCCACCCCGGTCCCTGCACCCGCATTCTGCTCTCTGTCGCCAAATCCATCTCCTCTAGGGACCTCATGGGCACAGGCTCGGGTAGCATTTGCCCTTCTGCGTCTCTCATTTCACTGGGTGTGTTTTCAGGGCTCATCCATGGTGTAGCCTGGGCCAGAACTCCCTGCCTTTTTGAGGCGGAGCAATATTCTGTTTGCTGGACAGACGGGCTGCATCTTGTTTGTCCATCCAGCCATCAACAGGTACCTGGGCCGCTTCCACCTCTCGGCTGTCGTGCTGCCATGAACATGGGTGTGCAAATATCTCTTTGAACCCTTGTTTGTAATTCTTTTGGGGGTGTCTCCAGAAGTGGCGTTGCCGGATCATGAAGTTTCTCCAAGTTGAGGTTTTGAGAGGCCGCCGTGCTGTTTCCCCAGCGGCTGCGCCGTTTGCTGTTTCCAGCACTAGCGTGCAGGTTCCAGTTTCTCCACGCCCTCACCGACACTTGGGGTTTTTTGGTGCCACAGTGTGGTGGCAGGGTGGTGGTATCGTTGTGGTTTTGACTTTTTGTTGCTGTTCACTCAAGAAAAATTGTTCTTCATTCTGGGTTTGGATGGGAGTGCTTTGAGGAGGAGAATACAAGCCAAGCTGCCCGCCGAAGGCGGCTCAGGGTGCACTTGCCAGGACACCTGGGCCCAAACAGGGGACCCGACCTTTAGGAGGAGCTGGCTGGGGACCACGCACTGCCTGGCGGCTCTGCCTCCCGGTGACCTCCCCGAGGGATTCCCAACAGCGAGAAGTGCCCTGACTCTGGGGCGGGGAGCGGCCCTCTCTAACATAACACTGCTGGCAGCTTTGTGCCAGCCCTTATGTAAAGGGAGCGTGTTCTTCCAAGTGTCGGGTCAGCCCCGGACACCCGCCGTCTCAGCATCAGAGGAGGATTCGGAGCAGTGCGGTCTGTGCGGGTAGTTAGACTCGCTCTTCCCAGGGCGGCGGCATCGAGTTAGCGTCTTTGTTGCCTTTCTGTCCCCCCAAACCCTTCCACATTTGTCCCTGTATCTAAACCTCACTGTAATCTTTGGAACTAGCAGGAAGAAGCTATTGGACAGAGAGAATGAGGCTCTGAGATATGAAGTGCCTTCCTCAGGGGCCTCGGTGGGTTGGCAGAAATGTCACAGAAGCCAGCTTCCTGGCTGTGGACCCATGGTCCGTTTGGCAGAGGTGACTGCAAGCAGGCATTAACATTCCATGCACTGGAGTGGCCTGCTTTCTGCAGGACTGCGGGGGGCCCGAAGCAGAATACTCTGTTGAGCTCTGGGCGAGAGTCGCTTGCGTCTGACCCTTTCTGCATGGAGCCTGGTGTCAGAGCCCAGCTCCATGAAGATGGTACAGCTTGCTGGACCTTCCCACCCAGGGCTGCTCACAAGCCTTGAGGCTCAGTTGCTCAACGGCTTGGCTTCGGCTTGGCAGCTGCTGCCGATCGATGACTCCCGCCACCATCCAGACCAACTCTGAGAACAGGAAAGTCATGTTCTGATGAATGTTCTGGGCTTGTTGTTACGGCTCTGTTTAGCTCAGGTCAGAGATCTCACGAACTCTTGTACCCTTGGAGACGGGCTTTGGCTGCCTGGTGGTTTCCTACTGGATTGTCAGTGGCCTGAAGGGGACAGGCAGGTGTGGGCAGACCTCACCAGGCCCCTCGTAAATATGCCAGCCCACGCATGTGGGTCCCTCTCTGCAGTTTGCTGACTTGAGACCTGGGCGGCAGAGAGCGCGTGGGCTTGGGGACGCAGCAGGTCCACTGACAGACAAAGGGAACCAGGTGGTTCCAGGGCCTCTCTCCCTGGAGGTCACCGTGGGCACAGGCGGCTCTGCTGCATCTGAGCCCTGGAGCACGATGAAGTGTTGTCACAGGGAGGAGCGGAGTCAGCGCGCCAGGGTTTCAGGTTACGAGAGAGCGTGAGTGGGGACCTGGGGAGGGTTTCCGTAAATAAACCAGTTAACAGCAGTCCCTTTTCTGCTTTAAAACAAAGGATGAGACGAACCCACCTCCAGTGCCAACCCTGATCTGTTTCCTGTTAGGTGTTTACCTGCAAAATGTATAACTATGATTTGTTAGTTACGTCTTTACAGAAGCTCCTTTTGTCAAGGGGGTCGTGAGTGGAGGGAAGAGCTGTTGTTGTGAAACCCGGTTCTCAGCTGCCTGGCGCTCTTTGGAATGAAGTCCTCAGAGCCTACGTTAAAATTATGCACCTCAAACGTTGTCTTCTTTCTCTGAAACCAAAGATACCCCGCGTTAGCATTACTTAAAAATAGCCTTTAATTAGTGGATAACGTTACGTATGAGATGCCCGTCTCAGATGCCCTTCGAGCATCTTTGCACTTTATAGCGTCTCAGATGATGCCAGCCCGTTCAAGCTTGTTCATGGAGCGTCGTGTCTGTTCCCCGGGGCTGACACCCTGCGAAAAGGCCACGCGGGGCAGCCAGAAGCTCTCGTCCTGTGCCAGGCTCGCAGTTCGAAAAGAGAGCCCTCCCTCCTTTCATGCCGCCTTTGCTAAGCCGTAAGCCAGAGAGCCCACCGAGATACGTGGAAGTAATGGTAGCTAAGAGTAATTAGGGTCTGGGCCCTCTGGGGACAAAAATAGGGGCTACTAACACCCCGCAAACACCAACAAAGTGCGTAGCTAGAGTTCATCACGGACAGGTGGTGCTACGCGCCTCCTACTCCTTTGTCTCCCGGGTGACGGAGCTGGTTGATGTGGGAGTGCTGTGACGTAGGTTAGTTTCTGCAGTTAAATTTCTGACCATGTCTTGTGGGAAACTCAGAGGCGTGTCCACTGGGTAACACGAGCCGCGTGACGTTGTGGGTAACGAGAGAGCCGTACTCAGTGCGTGTGAGCCGCGGGTCGACCTGAACTCGGAGCCGAGGCCCCCTGCGTGCTTTCTGCTGTGTGCACGGGGAGGGTGGCTGCTCCCGGTCTGGACGCGAGTCCACGCTGTGTGTCTGCCCCATCCCCCACTCCAGAAAACACGCCTGGAGATGAGTCAGTGCAAGAGAGGGTAAACTGACCTCTCTGACCTGGAAAATGAAAGGCTGGCCGATTCCAGTATCTTGGACCTGATTGGTAACAAGTAATTGTGTTACTCGAAGAGAACCTAAGACAGTCTGTGCTGTGACCTGGCCCCTTGGCTCCGGTTTCATCCTGTTCAACTTTTTTTTTTTTTTTTTTTTTTTTTGCTTTTTAGAGCTGCACCTACAGCATATGGAAGTTTCCAGGCTAGGGGTCGAATTGGAGCAGCAACGCTGGATCCTTAACCCATGGAGCAAGGCAAGGGATCGAACCTGAGACCTCATGAATACTAGTCGGGTTCGTTTCCACTAAGCCACCCCGGGAGCTCCTCTGTTCAACGTTCTAAACTCCAGGTTTAAAGAATACTAGAAGGCATATGCTGCGAATCTCTTAAGGAACTCGTGGCTTTAGAGCCTCCATCTCCACAGCTGAGAGCTGCTTATAGGCGGAGGCTCCTTCAAAACTTGGAGTGGCTTTGGGAGCTTTAAGACTATATTTAAAAGTGGTTCTTTTTTTTCTTTTGTCTTTTTAGGGCTGTACCTGCAGCGTATAGAGTTTCGGAGCTACAACTGCTGGCCTGCGCCACAGCCACAGCAACGCCAGGTCTGAGCTGCGTCTGCGACCTACACCACAGCTCACAGCAATGCCAGATCCTTAACCCACTGAGCAAGGCCAGGAATCAAACCTGCATCCTCAAGGATACTAGGCAGATTTGTTACTGCTGAGCCACGACGGGAACTCCCTAAAAGTGGTTCATTTTTAAGAAGGAAGTTTTGATGTTCCATCCAAAAGTTTCCAAAAAGGTTTTATTTCTGTAAGTCTTACTCCAAATGGGCTTCTCTCATAAACAGAAATGTCAACATGATCAGTTACTATTTAGGTTTTTTTTTTTTTTTTTTTTTTTTTTTGTCTTTTTAGGGCCGCATGCACGGCATTTGGAAGTTCCCAGGCAAGGGGTTGAATTGGAGCTGCAGCCACAGCAACGCCAGATCCAAGCTGCCTCTGAGACCTACACCACAGCTCACAGCAACACCAGAGCCTTAAGCCACTGAGTGAGGCCAGGGATTGAACCCTCAACCTCATGGTTCCTAGTCAGGTTCTTAACCTACTGAGACACAGTGGGAACTCCTTTAGGTGAATATTTTAAAGAAAGTATTTCTTATTTGAATGGAATATATGTCCAAGTATGGAAGGGGTTATTTTATTTCACTTCTGGATGGGTAGTCCCTTGGGACAGCGACTGTCTTGTTTGTTTCCCTCCTGTCAGCCTGAGCTGTGTCCTGAACATACCACTGAGGTTTGCTGCACTAAACCTCACTTCACAGACCTGGCAGAGGAGTGGCTGTGACAGAACCCACTTTCCACTTAAGACAAACTTTGCAAATTAGGGAGAGAGGCCCTGGCAAGCTAAGCCCAGGGTAGCCGTTCCCAACCTTTGATGGATACCAGTCACCGTAAGTTGCCTGAGAAAATATATGGGGCGCCCTTAAAATGGAATTTCAGATAAACAATGATTAATGTTTGTTTTAGTGTAGGTATGTGCCAAATATTGTAAGAGATGTACTTATATTTAAAAAAAAATACTTGTTGGAGTTCTCCCCGTGTCTCAGTGGGTTAAGAACCTGACTAGTATCCATAAGGATGTGGGTTTGATCCCTGGCTTCACTCAGTGGGTGAAGTATCTGGCGTTGCCATGAGCTGCGGTGTAGGTTGCAGACGCGGCTCAGATCTGGTGTTGCTGTGGCTGTGGTGGAGGCCGGCAGCTGCAGCTTCAATTCGACCCCTGGCTTGGGAACCTCCATATGTGGCAGGTGCAGCAATAAAAAAAAAATTGTTGTTTATCGAATTTGAATTTGACTGCGAGTGCTGTGCTTTCATTCACTACATCTGGCAGGTCTAAGCCTCAGAAAACACTGACGCGTGGCCCCTCCCAGAGGTTTGCATATAACGGGCACCAGGGTTGGTATTTGCAGACTCTCCAGGTGATTCGGTTGTGCAGCTGAGGTGGAGGCCCCTGCCCCTGGAATGTGCGTTTCAACCTTGAACCTGTTCCCTGGACTTCCCGCTGTAAGCGGCCACCTCCTTTCTAAGGTGCACTGGCCTTAGCGTCCCAGAAGCTGACTGCGGGGTCTGTGGACCATGGGCTGGGGCGAAGCAGGAGCTGCTCGGGGCCCTGACCTCTCTGCCCTCTGTCGACAGGGCAGCCTGTTCTAGGAACGTCTCCCTGTTGGAATTCTCGGGAGATGAAATGTCTGCCCGAGCACGGCTCCTCTCGGCACATCAGCCATCGCACCGAGCTGACCGTGGCCTCTACACAGTCCGCGGGGCGGAGTGCACCCCTCGGGCACCCTGAGTTCTGGGTGGGCTTCCTTGGCCTGAGTCCACAGCAGAGCACCCCATCTCCCGCGAAGGCCCCAGATATTAGGCCTGCCGGCCCCCGCTTCAGCCTTTGGTCGTTGGTGTGAGAGCTGAGTCTAGACCTCGGACTTGCCTGTCTGCCCCGGAGGTTGAGGCTGCGGCCCGGGACCCGAGCTCAGCACGGGGGCCTCCTCGGCCACGAGCAGACCTTCCGGAACTTGTGCTCCTGGCTGGAGTTCAGAGCTGGGTTTCTCTGGGTCTCCACTTGTTTTTCTCGGCTCTCTTGGAGACGGGACCAATCTCATGCCCCAAACCCTGGAGCCGGCCGTGGCCTGGGATGTAAGGTGGGTGAGCCTCCTCCTGGATGGCGCCCAGCGGGAGGGCGGGGGCTCGAGCAAGGCCTGGCCCTGTCTTGCTTTGAATGGGACCCTGTGCCACTGTGGCAGCTAACAGATGGGACCAAGGTGTCACAGCACGACTGACAGAGACTGGAGCAACTGAAGGCCATCCCAGACGTGGAAGATGTGGGATTTTATTTTAGATTTGCACAGTTGGAAATCCTTAGGGCATGACAGAATGCTAAGATCCAGTCATCATTGGGATGAAGGGATTACAGGTTGAATCCTGAGGTCATTTGCAGAGAGTCGAGTTGGAAGGGCCGGCGAGTTCTCCAAGGGGACCAAGCTGGGTCTCGACGCTCACAGATGTCGGGTAGGCGAGTCTAGGAGAAGCCCGGTGCAGTGCAAAGGGGGCGAAGCCGGAAGGAGCGGGCACGCTCCGTTTCTGAGCACCCCGGGATCACGAGCGCCGCTGAGGGATGAGGTCTGAGAGGACGGGGGTCATCTGAAACCCGAGAGGCGCCGGGCTTTCGGAGGGGGGTGGACTTCAGATGCTTTCACAAGTGCCTCTCGAGCCGCTCACTTAGAAAGAAACCAGATAGTGTTTTCGGGGATGGGAGCCACGTAGGAGAAGTACTGAGGTGTTGCAGCCAGAAGACAAACCCCGTCTTAATGGAGACCTCGGCCCCGAGGGATCCAAGCAGGAGGAGCCCGGAACTTTTAACTCGCGCCGGAGCACAAAGCAGGGATCCAGAAGATTAAGTGGGAGGCACACGAAGTCCTGCCTGTAAACGGAGCCCAGCCTCCCGAGAAGCTGAGTCGCCAGAGCCCCTGAGCTGGTAGCTGATTAGGCCCCGGGCTGCTTACGGCTGATGACGGCCAAGGTCAGAGCCGACTGAGCGGACAGCTCCCGCTGCGCCCTTCGCGGAGAAGATGGGAAGGCGAGGCCGGCCTTTCTCTTCTCACGGCCGAGGTTCAGGACGACGAAGGCTGCGTTGTACGGCGCATCCGTGACGTTAAAAGTCTCTCGCTCCTCCTCTGAAAAACTGATTTGGAAACTATGAGGAGAGAGTGTGACAGAATAGAGCGCTTCCCGGCCGGTGTTTAAAAATGGAGTTTTCGTCAAAAATGCTCACGCCTCAGCATACCTTTCTATTATTTCTGAGCGCAAGTATGTTTATAGATTCCGTCGGCTTTCCCCACTTTTATTTATTTATTTATTTTTGTCTTTTTTTGCCATTTCTTTGGGCCGCTCCCGCGGCACATGGAGATTCCCAGGTTAGGGGTTGAATCGGAGCTGCAGCCACCGGCCTGCGCCAGAGCCACAGCAACGCGGGATCCGAGCCGCGTCTGCAACGTACACCACAGCTCACGGCAACGCTGGATCCTCAACCCACTGAGCAAGGCCAGGGACCGAACCCGCAGCCTCATGGTTCCTAGTCGGATTCGTTAACCACTGCACCACCACGGGAACTCCTTTCCCCACTTTTATTTTGGAGCTGATGTTCTTTGACTAGTACTTCAATTTAGTAAGGAAACATTTTAATGTTATTAATTATTAAAATGTTGAGGAGAAGTGCGTTTAGGCCTAAGGTTGAGATTAATCCTATCAAAACTCCCATTTTAAACTTTTAATAAAGATGTTAGGTCATCTGGGGGAAAAGGTTACGAAAACTTTGCAGACACGCATTTGATTAAATCATACGGATGGGGAGCAATATTTAATAAAAATATGGATGATTACGAGATGTGTATAAAAGGTATGCTATTTCATTAAAAAACATATATCCATATTGTAAAATAAACCAGTCTTAGTTATTTAATCACTTGAGAAAGAAAATAGGTTCTAGCATTTTGTGTTGAAGATTTTTTGCAGCTGGAATCCCCGTTTTATAGAATGGGGATTTTTTAATAGGCGTTGTAATCCTCATCTCGTTAATTTTCTTTAAAATTAAAAAAAAAAAAACACCCTGCCTTTAACTTTGACATTCATCGTCACAACTTTTAGGAGAGAAAAAAGTTGAGGCGATGCGAATGAAAAGTAGAACTCATAAAAAGTAGTTAATATTTTTTACGGCACCTACCTGGAACCCGAACTTGTTTATTTTTAAATAGCACTGCTTCTCTGTTAAATAGGAAGAGTTGGTGCCAATTTGAGTAATTTTGTGGGAGTGACTAGAACACGAGCAGCCACAGAGCAATAGCGGGTGAAAACATACGTTCATATCCAGACCTGAGCGATGTTGCCGCAGGAAGTTACACATTTGTGTAAACGTGCTCCACCAATGGTGAGGTCAGTCTGAAAAATACATGGCTCCGAGCTGAATTCAATCAAAATGAAAAATTTTACAGGGATTGTTAAAGGCCAAATTGAATTGATCTCATTAAATGTGAAATTCAAGTATATTTAGACGATTGCCTGAATGTTAATACGTGAAAATAATGAGATATGACCAGAATCGCTGGAAAAAGTTACTTCAGTTTTTTTTGTTTCTCTTAGCAGTTCTCCTTTCACAGCTTGGATGTATTTTCTGGAATTTGATGAAACAGCCTAGCGGGCAGGGCGAAGCATGCAGCCCCTCTCTGGGGACAGCGGAAGAGCACACGGGGCTGCCCGGTGCGTCCCACGGCTCTCTGCTCCTGGTTTGCACCTACCGCTGCCGCCGCCGAGATCGCAAAGAAAGGGGTCGTGATTGCTTCGAGGGGCACAGCTGCACTGAGGGGCACGCTTTTCTACGGGGTTCCTAACCGAACACAGACTTGAATTCTGTTCTCGGAACACCCGTGTCTGACCTTGGCCTCTGCGCTCATGCGGTTCTGCGGCCGAGGCCCGAGGTCACCTCACCGGAGGCCACCTGTTTACTTCCTGCTCTTCTGGGCGGGCACACAGTCTAGCAAGCGGTCTCCGGCACGGCAGACGAGCAAGCAGGCATCGTTTTTGCTTCCTAGCGAAACACCTGGCACGCTGGAGTCTGCTTCCTGTGGCCCAGGGAGCATGCCCAGTGGGACCCCAAAGCCGAGGGAGGCACGCTGGCCCCAACCTAGAGACCCCCTTCACATACTCACGGCAGGTGCTAACAGAGTGTCCTGAATCCTGTCCATTGTTCTGTCTTATTTGAGAGGACTTTCCTCCAAACAAAAATAGTAACTTCATTTATTTGTTTAGTTGACTTTGTCAAACCCTGACCACAGCAGTGACAATGCCAGGTCCTTAACCGGATGAACCACCATGGAACTCCAAAAATCACCCCCCCCCATTTTTTTCTTTTCTTTTAGGGCCGCACCTGTGGCATATGGAAGCTCCCAGGCTATGGGTTGCATCAGAGCTGCAGCTGCCGACCTGCACCACAGCCCCCGCCACGCGGGATCCAAGCCCCATGTCTGTGACCTACACCCCAGCTCACGGCAGCACTGCTGGATCCTTAACCCACTGAGCAAGGCCAGGGATCGACCCCCGCGTCCTGGTGGATACTAATCAGCTTCTTAACCTGTTGAGCCACGAGGGGAACTAAAAAAAATAGCCACTTTAAAGCTTACTTAACTCTGTCCTTCTCAGTCTGGCAAGCCGATACCACAGCATAGATTCATGCTCATGCCCGTTCCTAACGTAAATTACTCTGCAGCTGCCTCCTTCTTCCCAACGTCATAGAAAACTCGTGTGTGGCATCACGCGGGATGGAGAGAATCAACATTGGGAGCATGCACTGTGGTGGGTGGGTGTTGAGTGAGAGGGGCCGGGACAGAGGCTGGCTTCCACGAGGCCCTGTTAACCTTTTCAGGGATGAAGCGTTGTGGGCAAGATCACCGGTGGTACCGAGAGCTGTCGCTTCCGGCGGAAATGCTTCAAACAGTGTTAACACGTCCTACAATTGGCTGAAGTTGGGAACGATCTCATTTGCTTCTCTTCACTTGAGCCGATTGGGCTACATGCTCTTCAGTTTCTTCAAATTCGAAGCGGATTTTATGATGTCGCAAGTTTTCCATTTTTTTCTTATTTTGACCCCTTAAAATACTCTTTTCTAGAGTTCCCGTTGCGGCTCAGCAGTAACAAACCCGACAGAGTGTCCCTGAGGATGTGGGTTGGATCCTTGGCTTTGATCAGTGGGTTAAGGATCCAGCGTTGCTGCTGTGAGCTGTGGTGTAGGTCACAGATGTGGCTTGGATCCTGCGGTGCCATGGCTGTGGTGTAGGCTGGCAGCTGCAGCTCTGGTAGCTTCCATACGCTGTGGGTGTGGCCATAAAAAGAAGAAAAAAAAGTGCTGTGCTCTGTTTGGGTAAATTGTGTGGTTGGAAGTACAAAAGAGTTGTGTGTCTAACCCACCAGACTGCGAAGCAAGCTCCTTTTGTTATCTCACTTTCTTTAACCCTGTGACGTTTGGCTAAGGTGATTTATCACATTTCTCTGTGTTCTGCCTTCGGCCCACGTGGAAAGTAGAGAGCTGATCTGCAATGAAAACTCACTCCCTTTCCCGCTGCTCTGTGGGCAGAGCCACCTCTGGCCAGTAAGAGAGTGTTCTTCTCATTTGACTTGCAAATGAAGCTCCCACTGAAGCGTGAGGACGGGCTCCCGCTGTGGCTGCCTGAGACAGGAGCAGAGGCCTGTCTACAAGCCTGTCCCCAGAAACGGGGCTCTGCCATCACACTCCCGTCCCCTTGGGGGGAGGGACAGATGGGGAACTGGTGATAGGTTCCCAAGAGAACCCCTCCGTGTTGACAGGGCCTGATGCAGTGGGGCGACGCCAGGTGCATCGCAGTGAGACCGAGAAATGGAAAACAGACAGCACAGCCAAACTAACGAGCATGCCGCCGTCTCTGCTCTTCCCTGAAACGTGTCCACCTAGGCATCTGGTCACTCCTTTGTCTCAGGGAAAGAGAGACTCCAGGAGGAAGGGAGTTGGAAAAGCCCCCAGGAAGTGGTTTCTCGCCCACAGGTGAAGATTCGGGGCGGGCTCTTCAATTGGGCCAAGTTTCACTCTCGATTCTGTGGCGTCCGGGACTTTGGGAGCTGCAGGGTCCCTGGCGCAGGCCTGTGATGCATAGCCGGCCACATAGTCCCGCTACAGATCCAGCAAAGGGTGTTGGCAGCGAACCGCAGAGGCATCGATTCAGCACCTGTTTCAGTGTTGAGCGAGGTGAGGACAAACTAATCAGGCGTTTCAGAGGGAGTCCTTGCTGCTCGCCCTGCCTCTGGCAAATTTAAGTTTCATAATCATAATGCAGTAAAACGGGGCCGCGACGATTCCCGACTCCACCCTCTTCTCGTTTCCTTCATCCGTGGTCATCGTGAAAGTGGGGACTTGCAGGTGCCTCGCCAGCCTGGGGGCTGGACCTCAAAGCCTGGCGTTGCCTGGAGCGCAGTGAAGCTGTGCCGGGTCATCGCTTAAGGAAACCCTCGCACCGGTGCTCGAGAGGCTCCGTGAACCCCGCCCGGCGTCAGCACCCCCCTTGCCCCCCTCCTCCACGTCCTAGGGAGTAAATCAGTCCGGCACGGAGTTAGAGGCTAAAGACACGAGCTGCCTGGGCAGAGTCGCTCTGCTAAACGCATGAGAGATGCCAGCCCACACGTGGAAGAACGGTCTCCTCATTCCGTGAGGGGGAGCGTGGAGGGGGCGCTTCAAGGAAGACGTCGGGGTGGGGGACTTCTTGAGCACCGTCTCAAATAATGAGGAGTTTTCTCGAAGCTGGGTCCTGGCCCCCTTACATCAGAATCACTTCCAGAGTTTGTGGAGAATGTTCCCGGGCTCTAGCCCAGCCTCTCTGCGGGCAGGAGCTTCATACATTTTAGAACCGCTGCCCCAAGGGTGTGGGCAGCAGAGGTGTGGCTGGAGGACCCCCCGCCCCACCTTTGCAGTGAACCCCCACTGCTCTCCCCTTGACTGTCAAGGCATGCTTCCAGTGTCCCACCGATAACTGCTGGAAGAGCTAGCAAACGGGAGAGCTTTTATTCAAATAATGAAAATTGCACAGCCAGGAGCCTCCTCGTGAGGCCTGGAACATTCACACTTGGTCCCTGATCCAACCCTGTACTGCATTTGCTAAGTGGGAGGCCACAGTCACTCGCTTACTGGAAGGGACTGCATCGGGGCAGTGGCCTCGAGGTCCCCCCAGCCAGTCACCAGCTCTCGAGTTACTGGGGCTTAGGCAGGTCCTGAGGCAGGTGGGCCAGGCCGGAAGTTGGGGGGTCTCAGGACATCCTCCTTCTAGCGACCAGCGTGGAGGTACTTCCCTATTTTATAGCGCCTGCTGCGTATTTTCCTGCGTGTTCACGGTGAAACGAAAGACAAGGCAATGAAACACCAGGAGTGCAGGGAGGCACGTGTGTTCTCCATAAACTGGGGTGCGGCACCCCTGAGGAGCCAAAGCACAGAAAACCAGATGGCGTCCAAGGCTGGGTACCACCTGTGTGCTTCTGAACTTTTGTTGTGTGAGAACTGGGCTAAATGGAATTCCTTGTGTTCCTTTTAAAGTCGATAGTCAGCTTTATAGCAACCAAGTTGTACCACTTGCGTAAATAACCCTGACTCTAGTCTTTGCATGTTGGGGCCGATCAGAACAGACGCCTAATTCTCTAGAGTTTTTGTTGGCACAGTTTTCACTGTCGCTGTCCTAACAAAATACCGTAGACTGGATGGCTTAAACAACAGCCGTTTGTTTCTCACGGTTCTAGAGGCTGGAGGTCCCAGGTCAGAGCCCGGCACGGTCTGGTTCCGAGGGGCCCTCTGTGGGGCTGGCAGACGGCCGCCTTGTCCCCGTGCCCTCACGTGGCCGCGAGACCGGAAGACCCTGAAGCCTTCCTCGTCTCCAAAAACACTAACTTCACGGAGGAACCCCAGCCTCGTGACCTCGTCTAAACCTGGTCACCCCCCAGAGGCCCCGCCTCCAAACCCCGTCATTCTGCGAGCTGGGCTTCCCGACACATGCATCTTCAGGGACATAGACACTCAGCCTGGCAGAGTCGCCACACCTCGATGCTGCTCTTCTCCGAGGCTTGTGTTGAGGCCCCTGCAGGGCCCCCAGAGGTCAGCAGACAGTTCTGGGCATGGGATGTCCAGGCTGGCATTGTCTTCTGAGTCCCTGCCAGGACTCCCGGGTCGGTGTCAAGACTCTGGACATTCTGGCAGGATCACTCATGTTCCACACGTGCTGGACTCTGCCTTCCTCCTTGGCACCAAGTCTGTTTTCAATGTCTGTGAGTCTGTCTCTGTTCTGTACACGGGTTCTTCTGTGCCATATTTTAGATTCCACATAGAACTGATACCATATGCTCTTTGTCATTCTCTGTTTGACTTACTTCACTTAGTATGAGAATCTAGGTGCATCCATGTTGCTGCAGATGGCATTATTTTATTCTTTTTTATGGCTGAGTAGTATTCCCTTGCATATATGTACCACATCTTCTTAATCCATTCATCAGTTGATGGACATTTAGTTTGCTTCCGTGTCTCAGCTATTGTGAATAGTGCTGCAGTGAACAGAGGGGTGCGTGTATCTTTTCGAATTATAGTTTCTTCCAGATAGATGCCCAGGAGTGGGATTGCTGGATCACATGGTAGTTCACATGGCATTTAGTTTTCTGAGAAACCTCCATACAGTTTTTTGAAAGCTTTGCCTGCATCACTTGCTGCCCTGGGGAAGACACAGAAAGACAAACCATAGGAGGTTATGTATTTTGCTCAGTGAATCTAAGCTCAGATCTCTGATCTTCCCTTTGCAGCGGAGGGACCACACGTGGCCTCCCTTGGGGAGCGCCGGGAGCTCTGTGAGCCCAGGCAGCATGCCACCTCTGTGAGCCGCCCGCAGAGGGGCTGAGCTGAGCCGCCGACGGCTTACTCAGAGCAGGAGACAGGCGATGGGGTGAAAAAGCGAACCTGAAATAAAATGAAAAAGCGTACTGAGAACATCACGTGAAGTGAGTCCTTATAAAACTGTCTGCGGCCGGGAGAAATCAAAGGGTTTTATTAGGTGATGAAAAAGCGTTGTAAGCTTCATGTGAAAACATTCCAAGGTCGGGTCTTGTGTATAAAAGAGGAATTTTACTAAGACTCATCTTTAATCAAATGAACCTTAAGGAGCCCTAATCCCATTTATACCTGCCTGTGAGCTGGTTCTCCTCTCTCTCTCTCACACACACACACACACACACACACGCACACGCACACGCACACATTCTCTCTCTCTGTCTCACACACACACGCACACGCACACACACAGAGTGGCCACTGCTCCTCAGTGACCTTGCCACATGTCCAAAGAACTCAGATGTGTGTGGAGACAGATCCCCAGAAGGCAGGGACGCGACATGACCCGGGTTTTCAGATGTCCTTTTGTGTGAAGTCCGTCAGCAGCCCTCCGCCCTGGGAGGTGGTGTCACCCCACTTCAGCCTGAGTCACTTTGGGGGAGGAGCGACGACACTGGCAGTTGCTACATCTTGACCAGGAAGCACGGCCTCAGGCAGAGGGCAGAGGCGGGGCTGGCAAAGCCGGCTTTCTCTTGGCTCCCCCCTTGGACGCCCCAGGTCACTTGGGGAGGGTGGCCCCCAGGGCGGAGCGCCGTGGCTCCTTTCCCCGGGGGCCCTGGGTGGTTGGGGGGGGCGCCGTTTGCTGCGTGAGCCACGCTGGGGAGGATCAAAGACCCTGGACGCGGGTGGGAGGCGGCGGGATCAGGAGAAACGCGGCCTGGCCAGCGTTTTACTGCCTCACGCTGTGCTGAGCAGCGCAGCCTGGGTGGTAAGAACTCAAGAAGAACCAAAAAAACCACAGAAACCTGGCTCCTAAACCCTACAGTCAGATTGGGGGTGGGAGCGGGGTTCAAAAATTCAGCGTCCATGCCCCCCTGCCCCAAGGCAGTTTGGTCAGTGTCCTCAGGGCTGGCACCAGGCACCTGGAGTTCCCAGCCACTGCCACCCCACCTGGGTTAGAGCAAAGGAGAGTCTGGGCAGGTGGGCAGCGGGGCAGCCAGGGGCTGCAGGGCAGGCGCATTGTGGCAACTTGGGGGAAAAGAGAGCAGTTGCGAGTCAGAGGGCTGAGCGTGTTCTGTTTGGGGACGAGGGGGAGGTGGCGGTGGGGAAGAAGTGAGAAAATGAGAGTCGGCCGTAGGACGTCTCTGCTACGCCCACCGGCGGCCGCTGATGAGGGAAGATGGAACCTGCAGGGTCAGGTACCCATGTGACCGGCGCTTTAGGAGAAGAGCCTTAATTGGTTCCAGGTTAATTCGAACAGGTCCTTTTGAGATGGACAGAGGCAGTTGCTACATCTTGGAATGGAAGATGGAAGAGGCGAGGGAGCGCTTGTTTTCACTAGTCTGTAGTTCTGTCCACAGCCTGGTCGCCGAGGGTGGCAGGACGGACGCAGAGCCGGCCTCTCCCTTAACCCTGGGTCTGCACAGCCCTGCTCGGGACCCAGCCTCTGGCCACGCGCTCTCAGCCGGCTAAACGTCAGGCTCGTCTGGGCCATGGTGTGAATCCAGCCAAGGAACCCAGCGTCAGACACGCTGTTTACCCCTCAGCAGAGGGTGATCTGATCCTTCCGGGGGCGGCGTGGGGACCGGCACCCATTGTCCTCCTTGATCAGAAGAGAATATGTTTGTTTCGGGAAAACAAAGGGGACGTGTCTACCGCCAGCCCTTCCCGTTTCAGCACATTCTCCACGTGGCTCGGAAACGGGTGAGGTCTTCATGCTGGGGCTGCCGTCCAGAAACAGGAAAAGGAGAAAAGCATCCGTGCTCTCCGGAGCCCGCGGCTCGCAGTGCCTCTAGGTGTCAGCATCACACAGGGCGACGGGAGATGGCAGCGGGGCAGGCAGTGCCTCTAGGTGTCAGCATTCCACAGGGCAAGGGGAGATGGCAGCGGGGCGGGCAGTGCCTCTAGGTGTCAGCATCACACAGGGCGACGGGAGATGGCAGCGGGGCCGGCAGGGCGAGACCGCGCAGTGGTTCAGGGGTAACACAGCGCCGAGGCGTGATGGAAGGGAGAGCCCACCCTAGAAACCAGTGTCTTATATTCCTCAGACCTGCGCCCAGAGGAGGGCGGCACGACCCGTGGGTGGGCCCCAACTGACACCGAGACCCCCCAGCCCCCCAGGGGCAAAAGGCTGGGGTCAGAGCAGCACGGAGCCTGACAACCAAATTCTCCGTTTCACGTAGAATTCGACTGACACCTGCGGGTTTTCATTGCGAAGTCCTGCGCTTTTACCATCATGGGTGCTCACAGTCCTGAATAGAAACCCGGCCCTCCTGTCAACCAGGGGGTTCACTTCAAAAGAGAAGCATTGAAAGACAAAGCTGTAACTTTGTTAAACTATCTTATTTGACTCATTTTCAAAATTGGAATGTAATTCTCTCTCTCTTCCATCTTAATTCCACCCTTTTGACGAAGAAATATTTATTTCTTTGCTAATTTGTTTTCATTTTACACCCTTCTCTTTTAATCCTTTTTCTTGTCTCCTGTGGTGCTGGCTACATGGTAGCTGTTCAATCAATATTAATGATAGGAGTTTCCTTCATGGCTCAGCAGTTAGTGAATCCAACTAGATCCATGAGGACGTGGGTTCGATCCCTGGCCTCACTCAGTGGGTTGGGGATCCGGTGTTGCCGTGAGCTGTGGTGTAGGTCGCAGACGTGGCTAGTATCCCGTGTTGCTGTGGCTGTGGCATAGGCCTGGGAACCTCCATATGCCATGGGTGCGGCCCTAAAATAGCAAAAAATATATATATATAATATACCTTGCCTATAATCTTCTATTTCCCTTTCATAGTGACTGTATAGCTCAGTAGCACAGACTGAAGCGGACAACTGAGTTAGAATCCTGGTTATACCATTTCTGAATTATATAACTGTGAAATTGCCCAACTTAATTATAAAATAGGGCTGAGCATATCGATCCCAAAGAGTTGCCATGAGGAACAACTTGGCTACCAATGTGATGTGCTTAGAAATGTGCCTGATGTGTAGTCATTACTCAGTATGTATTAGCCATCAGCACCACCACCACCACCGTCACCACCAATACCATTATCACCACCACCACCACCATCACCGTCACCACCATCATCACCAATACCATCATCACCACCACCATCTTCACCACCAATACCATCATCACCACCACCATCATTGTCACCGTTATCACCACCACCACCATCATTGTCATCATCACCACCACCACCACCAATACCATTATCACCACCACCACCACCGTCACCACCATCACCGTCACCACCACCATCACCACCAATACCATCATCACCACCACCACCACCACCACCGTCACCACCATCACCGTCACCACCATCATCACCACCACATCACCACCACCATCACCATCCTCAACATCCTCACCACCACCACCACCATCACCACCAATACCATCATCACCACCACCATCATCACCATCGTCACCATCCTCACTGCCATCACGTCCATCATCCTCACCACCACCACCAATACCATCATTACCATCACCACCACCACCATCACCAATACCATTACCACCACCACCATCGTCACCACCACCATCATCGTCATCACCACCACCATCTTCACCACCAATACCATCATCACCACCACCACCATCACTGTCACCGTTATCACCACCACCACCATCATTGTCACCACCATCACCACCACCGCCACCATCACCAGCCCTGCCACCATCATCACCAGCACCATCAGTCTCTTGGCTAAGTGCCAGGGATTCAAAGATTAGTCAGTCTTTTTGCCCATTTGAGGCCTACGATCTGGTGGGAAATTGATGAGAAAAAAGGATTGAGGAAGTGTTGCCTGCTGTCCTGGGTGGGGTGTGTGCTGAGGCTGTGCAAGCGTAGAGGAGGGAAGCCAAGGGACGTTTTCCTGCCCTTTCACTTAAAAGAGAAAGTTACGAACTCCATGGCTCTAATCTCTAACTTTGGTTTTCCAGATTTACTAAACATGCCTCTGTGTTTGGAGGTCTTTATCTGAAAAATGGAAATGCTCTGAACCTACTGGGCTGCCCTTCGGATTGTTTAAAAGTGTGGTCCCAGAGTGTCCCGCCGTCTCTGAGCTGCGCTTTGGGGAGCTTCATGCTCGCAAGTCACCCTCAGGCAAATTTTGCTCTCTTTCCAAAGAACAAACGACTGATTCTTCGGACTTCCATACAATTTCTTTGATTTATAATATGCATAACTTCAGAATTTGTGATAATTTGGTGGATTGGGCTAATGTTTACCTTTGATGTGGTATTTCAGAAGGGTTTGCTAAGCTAATTCAGAGAAGCCAGGCTGTGAGGAAAATGTTTATCTTCTTAGGAGCAGGGCCATCTGTTCTAAGCCATGTGAGAGCTCCTTTTATGAAAGCTTTCTTTGGGCTCCTACTCTCTGGTTTATAAAACCCATTCACAGATAGCCTCTCCTTTTTATTTGGTTTATATGTGAACGATATCAAGACAATATAAACAGAGGTCAAGGGTGACGTATACGTTATCAACATCCTTTAATCTATTCCTGAGGATGGGCCTTCTTTGGCAAACAATGCTGGAGTTTTGTAAAATTTCTTTTAAAATAGCGAGGTCAGGAGTTCCCGTCGTGGCTCAGCAGAAACAAATCCCACTAATATCCATGAGGATGTGGGTTCCATCCCTGGCCTCGCTCAGTGGGTCGGGAATCCGGGCGTTGCTGTGAGCTGTGGTGTAGACTGCAGACTCGGCTTGGATCCTATGTTGCTGTGGCTGTGCCGTAGGCCAGCAGATGTAGCTCCAATTCAGTCCCTAGCCTGGGAACTTCCATGTGTGTCGGGTGCGGTCCTACAAAGCAAAACAAAACAAAACGAAACAAAAAAGAAAAAGCAAAAAGAAAAAAAGAAGAAAGAAAAGCTGGTTCATCTGCTTTCAGATATGCTAGCCTCTGCAGGCCTTCGTTAACGCACACTGTTCTGCCCTCTCAGCGATGAGTTTGGCATTTTTCTGTGAACTGTGTAGCAAAGTAGTTCTCCTTCTGGGGTGAGTTTGCCCACGGGAGTCAGATACCAGTTTCTGGAGGCAGTTTTGGGTGTTACACCCGGGAGGGAGGCTACTGCAGTGGGCTGGTGGGCAGAGGCCCCAGGCCTTCTTGGCGCCATCCCGCAGGACTGTCCAGCCCCAGGGGTCAGAAGTGCTGAGGTCGAGAGACCCTGACAGGGCGTGTGGCTTCGATCACTCATGACCAATCGTGTGTCCACAGGCGAAGGAGGACGCGTGGTCACACCCCGGCCTGGAAACAGCACCTGCCGAAGACAAGAGGACAGCGCCCCCTTCAGGTAACCCCTTTTCCGAGGCAGGTGTGGGCTCATGAAGCCAGCCTGGGGGGAGGCCGTGTGACTGTCTGTATTTGACTGGTCTGAGTCTCACTCCTTGTGGACTAGGAGGTCTTTGGGGCCCACGGTCCGTCCAGTGGCCGCGCTCATTCCCACGTTGCTTTCCCGCAAAGAGACACCTGAATAGAGATGCCGGTCCGTGAAGCCAAAATGACACTGGTCGTGTGCCTCCGTGGCTAAACCACCGTGTGTCCTGTGGTGGCTTTTAGAGAGACCTTCCCAGAAGAGCCAGCCCTCCCCTGAGACGGAAACGGGTAACGAATGCGACAAGCCACCTGCCGAGAAGACCCCCGCCTCTGCGGCTCAGAGGGGGTCTGCCGCCCCTCCTCCCGAAGGACCCCACGACGGAGTCCAAGACCTCGCTCCAGGGACGCCTGCAGAGTTCAGACGACGTGCAGACGGAAGGGACGTCTTGCTCCCAGAGGGACCGAGTGCCGGGGAGGGAGAGGCGCAGGGCCGTGCGGACCGAACCCCGCGTCCGGCCCGCGAAGGGCGGCACGAA
The DNA here is from genome assembly GCF_054392235.1 of Sus scrofa. Lineage (NCBI taxonomy): Eukaryota > Metazoa > Chordata > Mammalia > Artiodactyla > Suidae > Sus > Sus scrofa. The sequence continues at coordinate 1,623,248 of NC_139389.1, read as the reverse complement.
GAGCGTCGCTCTGAGGAGGAGCCTGGCGGCGGGGAAGCTCGGGCCCAGGGCAGGTCCGAGACTCCAGGTGAGCCGGAGCCGGACCAGCGTTCAGGTGACGAGCAGTGCGCTGATCGGACCGAAGGCGAGCACGTCGGTGACAGGTAGGGTCACAGCGCCGTCCGCAGCGGAGTTCCCTGTAGCTCTCTGTGCCCTTCAGCTGAAGCCCAAGCCAAAAGACACCTGAAGCGAGCTTTAAAGCGGTGGTGTAGAAGCCACGTGGACCGTTCTTGGCCGAGTTTTCTTGCCATCCATTCTTCTTCTTGCCTGTGATGCTTTCGGGCATTTGAGTGTTTTCTGAATCTCCCGCCAAGTGACAGACAGAGATAACGACTATTAGGAGCCCACGTCCAGTGGGGTTTCGGCCGCACCGTGCAGTGGCTTGATCTGGGGTGTTGGTCCTAGACCAGAAATTGAACCCGGGCCACAGTGGTGAACGTGCTGAATCTTAACTCACCACCAGGGAACGCCCATCCGGTCCTTTTTAAAGATCAAGTAAAATGGTCTTTTTAGCAATCTCGAGCTCATTCTTCCTCAGATCAAGAACTGAGCAGTGGTCACATGCATCAGCTTCTAAGTGGGCTGGTTCCCCAGTATTGAGAGGATAATTCTTCCTCGACTGCAGTTTCAGATGGATATCCAGGCAATTGCGTAGCCAATTAAAATGCATTAATCTATACATTATGATGAGCCATGGAACCTACTTGGAACAAACCGTGTCTACATCCGGACACTCGGGGTCTTTTTAGGAATGTAAGAGGTAATTCTTATTTCATTCTAAAATGACATAATCTGGAAACTAATTGTAGACAAGTCTCATTTTCCAAGAATTAAACATAAATGCTAATGTTTACTCATCCATCACCACAGAGATGCCTAAGATCTGGAGCTGCTGGAAAACTGACATAAGTCAGTTCTTTTACCAGTAAAGACTCACTCTCACTGCTGTTACCATTCAGAGACCGTCGTGCGGTCATTTCTCTCTCCTTTAAGGAGAGGAAGTGACGGATGAAGACCAGACTAGTGAGGTGGTCCAGAAATGCTTCTGCAGAGGGTCAGTGGCCTGCCTTGGGGTTGCAAGGAGGTCCTTCGGGAGAGTCCCCAGGATGCCAGTTGTCACCCACACGTGTGACCTGCTGCTTGGGCTTGATGGGGACGCATCTGCCCCGCCTCCCCCCAACACGGACGTCACCAACGCTCTCGCGAAGCTCACATCCCTTCACGGCAGCGTCGCTTGGGGAAGCGTTAGCTCTCAGAAGTTTAGTCGCTGAGCGTGTCCTCCTGGAAACTTTGAGCACTGTGGCCGGCTCTTATTTTCCAGGTGTATCAGCAGCATAAAAGCTGTTGCCACATCACGCACCCCGGGAAACTCAGCGATAGGACCGGCTCTGCCGCACGCCGAGCCCGCAGAGCCCTCGGGAGGCAGTAAGCGGAGAGGAGCGGCCGAGAGCTCGGTCCAGGAGGAGAACAAGAAGAGCAGAATCGATGCGGCCTGTGCAGGCGAGGGACATGCACGCAGGAGGACACTGGAAACCCGACAGGCTGCGGGGAGCACCCAAGGCCAAGCCCAGGCAGCAGCCGGAAGCAAGAGCCCGGGGCAGCAAGACCCACTGGGTAGGACACGCCTTTGTCCCGGCCTTTAAAGCTTTTTAGCCTCTTGCAGCCGGCACTTCCGACTGAATCCCTCGTAGCCTCACAGCCACGTTGATGCCATACTGTGTGTAACCCAGTCACTTTGGGGGGGGTTCCAAAGAGACGGATGCCACCAGGGGAATTCTCTCACGACCTCCTCGTTTGCGGCATGTTCACGGTGTCAGGGGAGAGGGTCCCGTCCGACCAGATGCCTGGAGATTTACGTTAACCGCATCTTAAAGAATGTTAACGCTTGGCAGAGGGCCCAGCTCAAGAGAAGTGCTCAAGAATTACATTTTGAATAAATGTCAGCTTTTGAAAGCAAAGTTATTAACTGCTTGCCTCGCTTTCTCCCTTTGCCTGCACGCGAGAGGCTGCACAGTAGGTATTAATGAATTGTGATCATTATTAGATAGCGAATAAGGGGGATCATGAGCAGGTTCATGGCCAGCAGCTTTTAACAGCAGTAACCGGTGAAAAGTAAAAAAGGATGCTGGGTGACTATTAGTGAGTAATTATGTATTTTAGAACTGATCCCCTAGGTGGACTGGAGTTTAATCACTTGGGCTGAAAGGTAGAAAGTGGAAGAAATTTGAGAGCTGGGGACCATACCCTTAGCCAGTTTTACTGGGTGTTTTATTTCCAGCCAGGAAAAATTCATCTTTGTGCCTTAAACGTATCTTAAATAAGGGCTGAAATATTTTGGAAAGTCATATATAGTAATATCAACTCTTTCATTGACATAAAGACATTTTCATTTTTCCTCTCTGCTTTAATTAAAATAACGGACTTTATCAGTGGTGCTTTTTAATAAAATGGGTCAAACAGTTTCTCCGCTTTGAATGTAATTGTCTCAGGCTTGGAAGTCGTACCTGTCGGACTGTTTCAGGGCTGGAGACTTCTGGCTGCTTCTAAAAGCCCAGAAGGAGGTAGGCGCCAGGGTTCAGAGGTCCTGACAGCTTTTCTCAAAGGTGTCAGGTGTCACCTTCGTGACCTTAACATGACCTTAAGGATCACGACCTTCGTGAGCAAAACACGAAGCAAAAATGGGTATTTCCCGGATCATTAGGAATAAAGCAGATGGCCTGTTGGGCTTCTTACTAAATGAGCGCGTTTGCGCTCGGGCCCAGGCTGGGGCCTCGGGCCGTTTCACACATGGCCTCTCTCTCACCTCCCAGATGACGGCCCGGTCCCTGCCGCCCCCTTCGATCACCGCATCGTGACAGCTAAGCAGGCCGCGGTCACCAGCTTCTACACCGTGAGCAGAACGGAGATCCTCGGAGGGTGAGTGGCGCTCAGCTTCACCCTCTTTCAACCAAAGAGGCGCACTGGCAAAGAGAAGGGTCTTGGGGATTTCGTAAAGTGTTCGCCAGTCTCGACTGGAGAACTGGAAACGTCATAAACCTTTTAAGAGGACGTTCACCGTTTCTGCAAAAATTGTCGCTGACGCCAGGCAGGTCGATGCGGTGACTGTGGCTGAAGTCCACCTTTACTTCCGCCTCGCTTTCCGCCTTGTCCCGAGCCTGGAGGCGAGCGGCACCTGGTGGGAGTCGCCAGGTGGGTCAGAAGCTTGGAGACCGAGGCGCAGGCCGTAGAGACGAGGGAAGGCGTTCTTTCTCGTGCACCTGCCGCACCGCCGCTCACTGCCAGTTTTGCGTTTATGTGGTCACGAGCTACTCTTGCCCGTCTCAGGGGGCCACGAGCCTCACGGAAGGACTCGCTGGCGGGACATCCGCGCATGCTCCCTGGAGGAGGAGGGGTCGAGGCCCCCCGGGGAGGGCCATCCCTGGGGAGCCCTGCCTCGGCACAGCCCCCATGGGATTTTGTAATTAAAGCCTAATTTAGTAAGTTGACCCCATCAGCGCATCCATGTGACATGGGGCGAGGGGAGCAGAGAGCTTAACTGCCTGGACTTTCTGGTCCTCAGCTAGCTTCTCGAGCCTGTGAGGACGGGCCAGGGAGGGAGAGGGGTCTGAAGCAGGTGTAGGAGCCCCAGGACTCTGTGGGATCACTGCACGCAGCAGCTTTTGGGGGTTTTGAGGGACGTCGGTGGCAAGGCAGCAACTGTTCTCCAAAGGAGAGGAAGTTGTTTGCAGACGCGGCTTGGAAACAACTGCCAGGTTCGTGTGTGTTTCTGATCGAGTTTGTTGGTGACCCTAGAGTTTCCTTCCTGCCCCTTTGGGCAGTGCTGGGTCTTCTCCGTGGCCCGCAGGTGAGACCAGCTGCCTGGCACCCCGCCCTGGGCTCAGTGAGAAAGCCAGAGGCACACAGTCAAAGGGGTACATGTGCCTGAAAAGGCAAACCGTCACCAGCTGGTGTCCCTCCTTCCAGCAGTAGGAGAGTCAAGATGCAAGCGATTCTCTTTCACTTTTGGTAGCGGAGGCGCCCAGAGGATCCCTGCATTTCCCGCGGGTCGTCTCTCCCGCAGCCTGTAGAGCATTTAGAGTCCCTGCTGCTTATGCTCAGTCAGCCTGAGGGTATCGGTCTGGGGGGCAGTGGGGAGCCTGTGAGGTCACCACATCACTCACGGCCTTGCAGAGGGAAGCGGGCCAGGGGGACAGAGGGGTGGCCTGAAGTTAGACAGGGACGTGGTACCCCCGCGGGACCGGCCCTTCTGGGGGCCGCTGCTAATTAAGAGAAAGAAGCCTTTTCTTACTGGGTGGCCCCGTCTGATGCTCCTGGGCTCTGTTCCCACCCAGGAGAAAGACCAGGTCTGGAGCCGAGGGTGGGATTGAAGTCACACCTGGCTGTGTTTACAGTAATGTCACCCCCCCCCCCCAGGACCATGGGCTTCTGCTCCAGGGTGGGGCTGGGTAGGGAGGGACGTGGCGGCCTCCCCACCTGCCGCGACCCTCTCTCCCCTCTGGGTCCCCAGGGAGCCGTGGGCCTGGGAGGCTCCCCTTTGGCTCCTGGGTGAGGTGATCCCCCGCCCCCAGGCAGGCACCTGGGTTCCAGCTCTTTTACTAAATCCGGAATCACAGCAACCAAGTCCAATTCGCAGGCTGTTCGCGAGTGTATGTGTGATGACATTTGTAAGAAACACTCTTACGAAGTATATTTAAATTTATATCCGAGCTAAACTGTGAAAAATCTCACAGGCGATTATGTAATATGCATCTTTGATTATAGCGTCAATATGCAATGTTGTTATTACTTCTTATTTATTTACATGTGGTTTCCAGAAATAACTCGACGTGCCTGACCTGCAGCCTCTGTGGTTCACATGCTTGCAAAGCCTCGCTTAGTCCATTTGTATCTACTCAGAAAGATGCGCTTTTTTTCTGTAACGGAAGTTCTAGAGATATAGGGTGCCTATGAATCACCCAAGGGGTGCTGCAAAGGTGCAGATTTTGGGGTCCCCCCGCCTTGTTGCGTCATAGGTCTGGGGTCGGGTCCGGACCCCCTCTCCCCGGTTCTGATGCCAGTGGTGTGCATCGGAACGGAACACTGTTCTAGGGACACTGGCCACAGCAAGTGCGTAACAGGCTCAAGCTCTACAGGGGGGTGCCCGGCCGCCGCCTGGCCCCTGGGCAGGGCTGGAGCGCAGCCCCGGCGGCAGAGCCTCACACTGGGCCCCGTCTCTCCTCCGGCAGGGGGCGCTTCGGCCAGGTTCACAAGTGTGAAGAGAAAGCCACAGGCCTGAAGCTGGCGGCCAAGATCATCAAGACCAGAGGCGCGAAGGACAAGGTAGGCCCGGGTGTGGCTGCCCGCGCGGTGTCCGCCAGGCACTGAGCCCGCCCTTCGTCTTGCAGGACGAGGCGAAGAACGAGATCAATGTCATGAACCAGCTGGACCACGTGAACCTCATTCAGCTGTACGACGCCTTCGAGTCTAAGCACGACATCGTCCTGGTCCTGGAGTAGTACGTGCCCCCCGCCCCGCCCCAGCCCCTCAGCCAGGGCCCTGACCTGCCCCCGAGCCGTGCTGGAGGGGGCGGGAAGACTCCCATCCCCTGGAGGAAGGAAATCACTTTGGAATCCACAGCCATTTCCACATGCGGGTTTGCAGATACGAGGCGGGCGGCGGCCCAGGTCCAGCTTTATATCTGAGCTGTGTTGTCAAAACTCCAGCCTAATGCTGTTCTGGGTCGCCCGGGAAGGGTGACTTTTTTTTTTTTTTTTTTTGTCCTTTTTAGGGCCACACCTGCAACATCTGGAAGTTCCCAGGCGAGGGTTCAGAGCGGAGCTGCAGTTGCCGGCCTCCACCACAGCCACAGCAGCGTGAGATCCAGGCTGTGTCTGTGACCTACACCACGGCTCGCGGCGACACCAGATCCTTGACCCACTGAGCGAGGCCAGGGATCGAACTTGCATCCTCAGGGATACTAGTTGGGTTCATTACCACTAAGCTACCACGGAAACCCCAGAAAGTGATACTTAAGCTGTCTTTTCACTTTCAACTAATTGCTAAGACAACGTTCATGCCAAGCTTTTACTAAATAGGGCTGAGGATCTTTCGTTTACAATCACTTTTGTGTATTTTAATGTGCTCTGCTCTTCTAAGATGAGTCCTGCAATAGTATTTTTAAGGAATAAATTCATTTCTCTCAAAAATTTTCTGAAATTTCAGAGAGAACTAACTCCAAGAGGAAGTAATTCCCGGGGCATCCGAAGCTAGGCAGTTCCTTATTAGAGCTGATGCAGATGGAAATATTTATGAGACCTTGTGACTTCCGATAAATACAAATAATTCTAGGTCTCCGAAAAATGAAATCACTTTTGTAGAAACTTAGTGTTTAGTTAGAAAGTGAGCCACTCTAACCGACGCTGGATGGGTGTTTCTAGTTTTTGCTTTTGGGTTTTGCTCATCATTGTGCGATAAGGAATCTGGGGTCATGAAATAGCCAGCAGCGCCCACGCAGAAGCACTTTATCACTCAAGTTAGTCTACCCTCCCCTTGGTTTAGACTCGGCCCTCCCCCTCGCCCACCGCCTTTTCAGCATCCCCTCTCTCCTCCACATACCTCCGGCAATGGCGGTGTGGTCTCGCTCCAAAGCTAGAGCCACTGGGTGCAAGGGGCTTTGAAGGAGCTCCCTGGTGGCTCAGGGGTTAAGGACCTGGTGTTGTCACTGCTGCGGCTCAGGGCACTGCTGTGGTGCGGGTTAAGTTCCCGGCCCTGGATCTTCCACATGCTCTAGGCACTGCATCCACCCCCCAGAAGAAAAGAAAGGAAGGGGCTTTGAGATTCCCATTTGTGAAATTGCTGTTGGCTCATATAGGGGCCTTCAGAGTGAGAGTTGCAGAACTGAGAAGGCAGAGAAGTAGCTGCACAGTCTCCTGGAAGACTCAGGGAGCTCCGACACGAGAGCCTGTGCTCGCTGAGGGGTGGCGGCTCAGGACGTCCCCCACTCTGTCCCCGCAGCGTGGACGGAGGGGAGCCGTTCGACCGCATCATTGACGACAACTGCAGCCTGACCGAGCTCGACACCATCCTGTTCATCAGGCAGATCTGCGAGGGGATACGACACATGCACCAGATGTACGTCCTCCACCTGGACCTGAAGGTGGGCCGTGCTCCGTGTGCCTTGAAATGCCAGCCGTCCCAGACCCTCCCCGCTCACGGATCCGGGGGCCCTGCTGGGGACTGGACACCTGCTTGGGAAACTGATCCTGTCGCTGTGTACTCGGGAATTTAAACATCTGGATTCTTAGCCTCGTCTCCCCACTCCCAACTTCTGTCACCCCTAATGTGTGCACGTTTCCATCTTTAGGGGGAGCTTCTCAGAGTCTTGTAACTTGCCTGCGTTAAAGGAATTCACATGGGGGATGGTTTCCACCATCACCTCCGCCTCCACCTCCCCCACCACTGCCACCACCGCCACCACCACCATCACCTCCGCTGCAACCACCATCACCTCCTCCACCTCCACCATCACCTCCGCCACCACCACCATCACCACCGTCACCACCACCATCACTTCCGCCACCACCATCACCTCCTCCACCACCACCATCACTTCCGCCACCACCATCACCTCCACCACCACCATCACCTCCTCCACCACCATCACCTCTTCCACCACCACCATCACTTCCGCCACCACCATCACCTCCACCACCACCATCACCTCCGCCACCACCACCACCTCCACCTCCACCATCACCTCCACCACCACCACCACCTCCACCACCACCATCACCTCCACCACCACCTCCTCCATGGCATCCTTGTTGCATCCTTTCATCTTTAGGTTGAGCAAGTGGGAGGATTTTAGCTAACTCAGAATTCCCTGGTAGCAGTCCAACTTTCCAGCTCTCCAAGAATCCACAGCACTCTCCTAAAATCTCTCAGGAAGCACTGGACTTTGGGGATTGTTTTTCTACGGGCTTGCTGGAGCACAGAGGAGAACCTATGGCAGGATGGGAAACAGGGCAGGCGGAGGGGAGGCGCTTAGGGTTAAGGGGCAGAAGGGCGGCGGATGGGGTCGGGCACCACACTGGGAGCAATGGAGAACCCATGTGAGCAGCAGGGGGCCCCCGGCGTCTTTCTCCTCTGACTTAACGGCCTTCCCTTTCGCCCTCTCCCATTACGAAGTCCCTAGAACCGGACTGTGCACAGTTACCACCGATGAAAGAGCCGGCCCAACAGCTCGGGCTCTAAGGTCGTAAAGTCCATCTTCTTGGGTGGCTCAGCCGTCTTCTCTTTTCCCTGTTTGCACAGCATGACAGAGAGATCAAATATATATTCTGCCTAAATACCATCTATTGTAAGTCATCAGGGAGTGCAGAGCTAAATAAATTTAACTTCCTTAAATAGGTTTCCATGGGCCTCTGTTCCTATAGCCTGGCTTCCCTCACTGTCTTGATTTATGAGCCTTGCCTCTCCCATTCTCAGGGAAGAAGGAAGCGGTATATAAAATGACAAAGTCAGAGGTTAAAAACCATTAGCGAAGCCCGCGGCTATGAGCTGGTTTGATAACGCATTTTTTTCCCGGAGCATTTTCATTGCACAAGGATGTTCTGCAAATGTCCCTAAAGGGGTTTGATTGGCAGCTGGAACTACGACCTGACCCGTCGTAAGTCAAACAGCTCCCTATGTGGCTTCATAGTGCTGACGGAGCACTTGCAATGGGCAAGTTTAGTTACGGCTTGTACGTAAAGATAATAATACAGGCGACAGCTGGATGAGTCATTAAGGGCCAGTCATCCTTTTCAGAAAGCTCCTTGGAAGGAAAAGGGCCAAAAATACTGAACGCATGTCACTGTGCAGGCGGGATGAGGGGTGGCTTAGAAATGTCTCCTTTACATTTTCTGTGAGTGTTTTGCAAATCTTATTCAGTGAATATACTTTAATTTCATACAGAAAACAATTTAACTTTCGGAAGTGCCTTCAGAGCTGTTTCCTTACATTCTGCACACACGTTTTTTTCGTGTCATCGTTTTCTTTGGCAATCGGTCAGCTTTATATGTGATTGATCAGTTATTTTAAGCATGAGGCCACATACTCTCACAGAGCACCCACCCCTCTACACATCACCTTTGCTTCCAGACATCTGGTTTAGAGATATTTTAGAAAAAGGCTTCTGCAGGCATTCTGCTCCATGCAGTGGGCTATTGGATATGGACAAGGAGACACTGGGTCATGCCACAAAGGGTTCCTGGGTTCCTGCTCTCATTCTAGCCTGTTTTCTACTTAGACAGGCGGGGAAGCGCAGCCGTGATCCCACCTACAGGATGGGACGTGGACTGCGGGGGGGCGGGGGGGCAACATGGCTGAGTCCCAGTGCTCAGGGAAAGTTGGGATTAATGAGACCTCGGGAGTTTCAGGCAATTCTTTGAAAACGCTCTCTTTTTTTGGGTGACCTTGACTTTGAATCAAATCCCTTGCTTTCCCCTGATCTCAGTTTTTCCATCCTAACAAATACACTTGGGAGTCATTCCGTGAACGCCACGTCGCAGCATCATCTGGCCTTCTCCACTTTCACCCCGAGACCGTCCCTCTGGTGGGGCAACGACTTTCCTGAGTCGACTCCAAGGGAACACTCAGTCAAGGGCTTTGGGCACTGAGGCCGAGCTCAGCAAACCTCTGGAATTGTCGAGAATGAAGGGCGAGCGGGGGCGGGCGGGCCGTCATTTTCCAGAGGACTTTCCCATAGACGGCGCGCAAGGGGAGCATCGGAGCCCGGCAGCCATCACGTTATCCCGCCTGCTCAGGGCGACGGCCCAAATGAATCGGGCCCTTTCTCTTGGAACTCATAAATCCTTGGGAAAACGATTCCTCCAAGAAGGGGAAATTCATACTTAATAATTTTAGGGGGGCAGATGTCAAGCCTGAGACGGCCTCCACCAGTCCGTTTGCAGAGTCCTGAGGCAGGAGGCCCCGGCCTGAACTCACGCACTCTGCTCAGCTGCAGACGCGGACGGGGGTTTGGCAGGCGACCCACAACCTCATCCACCACATAATTAAAGGAGAAAATACCCACGCAGACAAGCCAGCCCCACAGTGAAAGGCCTGATGTGTTTTTCCTGAGGATGGCTGTATTTTTAGTTGTGGTTCAGGACAATTTGGGTGAGGGATTGTTGTTTTCATTGCTAATGTGTCTCTCTCTCTCCGGCAGCCTGAGAACATCCTGTGTGTGAATCGCGACACTAAACAAATAAAAATTATTGACTTTGGATTGGCCAGAAGGTATGTCAGTTTGGACGTAGGGATGTGAGCCGTGCTGGGGAGCCTGCTGCTCCTCTTTCTCTGCAGAGATACATCTGCGACAACCTCGGTTTCACGTCCCTGTTTAGAATCAACTTAACAAAAATTACGTTTCAGCTTTACCTCCCTGGCTTCAGAATGTGAGCGCTTCGGAGTTTCTACGGCGCGTGCAGGACAAATAGGGGTTGTGAAAACCGAATACGGTGCAGCTATTACATTTGGAGACACTAATTCCGAATTTGTAGGAGCTTGTCTTAGTCTTTCACATTTGTTCTGTCCACAAAGAGGAGATTTACTTGAAAAAAATTAAGCGTGAAAAGCAAGACTGGAAAGGGTTCTGGCACAGATGTGCTTCTTAAAGGACAGAGAGTTTACACGGCCCTCAGCGCATCAGTGAGAATATAAAATGGTTGTAAATCACTGCATCCTATTTATCCATTAAAACAGGCTGAGGCCGGCCATCCGCCCGTCAGAGTCTGCACCCCTGCTCCCCCGGTCTTATTCCGTAACTCAGGTGTTCTAAGTATCGGGCGGCTTTTTCCACAACCGTTTGGGAGTGTTAAGGCTTTGCAGGAGGAAGCTTCTTTGCGGTCGTAGACGCTGTCTCTCCAGGACGTGACTCCCTTGGAAGTCTGTTGATTTTAAGCTCGCCGAGAGGCTGCCGTCGGTGTGCTTAGCGATTGCCTCCTCTCAGTTGCCCTGATTCTGATGGGCGGACCCCTTGTCCCCAAACTCCAGGTACAAGCCCAGAGAGAAGCTGAAGGTGAATTTTGGGACGCCCGAGTTCCTCGCCCCCGAGGTGGTCAACTATGACTTCGTGTCGTTTCCCACGGACATGTGGAGCGTGGGCGTCATCACCTACATGCTGTGAGCAGACCCCGGCCCCGCCCTCGCTCTCCAGCACCGCGCATGCTCTGCGGGCTTTTGCCATTTTGAATAAGAGCCCCAGTTTAGGTCTTTCAAAATAACGAGCTTGTACATGTTCTGGGACTTCCTAGATCCTGCTGACCCCCGTGGGGAAAGGGTTGCAGCCTTTCCCTGTACACCCTCTGAAAAAGCGAGTCTTCTTCGCCAGCCACTTGGACTTCTAGGACAGCACCCAGAGCCCGAGAAGTAATGAAAAGAAACCCCCAAACTCATGTCCTGACTCCCTGAATGACTAAGTAGGCTTCCTCTTGTAGGTCCCCGTGCTGGGGTTTGCCATCTGAGGTCGTGGCAGCACTTTGCCAGCTGCCTCCTGCTGCCCGAGGCGGCCGTGCCATGAGATTCATAGCTGAGGCTGCCTGCCGCCTTCACTGCGACGTTGTTTGATTAGGCGTCAGGGTAGGAGAGCCAGCATTTTCTCAATTGCAAAAACATATTATAAAATTAGGCCTGGAGTTCCCACTGTGGACATAGTGAGTTCAGAATCCACTGACGGCAGCGTCTTGGGTCACTGCGGACGCATGGGTTTGATCCCTGGCCCAGAAACTTCCATATGCCTTGGGTGCAGCCATTAAAAAAAAAAAAAAAAAGTTATACTTCATTGTTGGCTGTTTGCCTTCTTTCAGTTTTAAACGACAGACCCCCAAAGCCAATCCCTCAGTAAAGGGTCTGAGGGGTTTAGAAAACTCACCCGGATGCTGTGTCTTTCAGACTCAGCGGCTTGTCCCCGTTCCTGGGAGATACTGACGCCGAGACCCTGAACAACATCCTGGCCTGCAGGTGGGACCTTGAGGATGCAGAATTTCAGGACGTGTCGGAGGAGGCCCGGGAGTTCATCTCCAAGCTTCTGATCAAGGAGAAGAGGTGATCCTGTCCCCTGTGTGAAGGAAAGAGGGTAACAGCGAGGCGGTGACACTTGCCCGCGACGTCTCTGACGCGCGCGCGTGCAGAGCTGGAGTTGGACGAGTTGGGTGCTCTGGACGCAGGTTCCTGAGATCTGCGAGGGCTTCGTTGAGAGGCTTGGACGGGGCTGCAAAGCTCCCTCCTTCTGCCTTTTGCTCGAGGCTCCGGCAGTGAGGTCCCTCGCTGGGCCTCAGTGGACTCAGCCTCGAAAGGAGAGCTTTGGGATAAGTTACTCCTGGGTCCCTTCCAATCTACCAGGCGAGTGTGACTCCAGGCAGCCGAACACCAGCCTGTGGTTTCACTGGAGGGCCTGGGCCGACTGCTTCAGAGACGTCCTCTCGGTAGCCCCCCAGCTCCGTGGGTGAAACGCGCATCTCTCTGCGATGCAGGAGACTCCGAGTAGTTTGCCCAAGGTCACTGGCCAGTGAAGTGACAGGACTGATAATCAACAGGAGTCAGCCCTCCCCCAAGGCCGAGCGCGTTCTGTATTAATTGGCCTTCTATTTCTGTCTTGCTGAAACCACATAATTCGAGTTCAGTGGATGAAGAAGAGTGATAGTGAAACCTAGGGGCTTGTATTTTAGAATCATGAGGGGTGGGTTTTGATTAGACTTTCAAACACACTTTCAGGTGGTTTTGTCTGAAATGTTCATTGGTAGATAACATTTAAGACTTCAGGGCCAACAGTACCTACTTTGATATTTTCGTATCTTACTGCTGTTTATGTATTTATTTATTTTGTCTTTTTAGGGCCGCACCTGCGGCACATGGAGGTTCCCAGGCTAGGGGTTAAATCAGAGCTGCAGCTGCCGGCCCACACGGCAGCCACAGCAAGGCCAGGGCCGAGCCGCACCTGCGACCTACACCCCAGCTCACAGCAATGCCGGATCCTTAACCCACTGAGCGAGACCGGGGATGGAACCTGTGTCCTCATGGATGGCAGATTCCTTTCCACTGAGCCACGACAGGAACTCCAAAAAATCACGTCTGTTAATTTAGGGTCCTGCTCGTGATGTTGTCACCATGTCATCCTTCGCTGACTAAAGACTCGTCTCCTCTTTTTATACTTAAATAGTTGGTTATCTGATCAAGTAATTTTATTGAAGTAGTTATACAAACTGAGCTTCATGACTGCTTGAAACTACTTAATACTCTTTCAGAAGGCAGACTTCAGACGGTTTATTTTTTTTTTATTTTGAAACGTTATTTCATTTAATGTAACAAACATTACATAATTTTTTATTTTGAAAAATTACCTCATTTACTGTAATAAACATTAGCACAGAAAACAAGTTTACAAAGCTTAGAAGTAGGAAGTAATATAATGTTTATAATTCTTCCTCATATTTTTTGACTGTATAAACCTCTACTGGCTCGAGAGTTTCTAATACACTCTTTCTCAATATTACATTAACTCACCATCGATTTCTCTATTTGACTCTTCAAAACTTCTTAATTCAAGCCTTGGTAATACATATTATTCAAAAGTTTTAATATGCATGTTGCTTTTGCAGCCATCAAGAATCACTGTAGAATTTTGTTCTTAGAATGACAAACTTGCTTATTCTTCAACTGACTGATGGACATTCAATTTATGAAGTTCAGACATCCATCAAGAATGGTTACTTCTTTTGTAAACAAGAACTTATTTACAAAACAGAAACAGACTCACAAACGGAAAATAAATGTGTGGTTGCCGAAGGGGAGAGAGAGGTTGGAGAGGGGATAAGTTAGAAGCTTGGGGTTAATACATACACACTGCTGTATGTAAAATTGATAATCAGCAGGCATCTACTGTACAGCACAGGGAACTCTGCTCAGCAGTCTGTAGTTCCTCTACGGGAAAAGACTCTGAGAAAGAATAGATATATGACTGGCTTCTTTGAAGGTGGATGTTCAGTCATTAACAAGCATTCCGAATTCCTCGCTTTGCTTGTCTTACCAATATTGCTACCCGATGGGTTTGGACGGTAACCTACAGTCCTTGACTGCAATTCCAGAAAAGACAGAAGTGCCTGGGAATCTGGCGTTGGGCCGTCTGGTCTCCCAAAGGCAGCAGCCAGAGCCAGGCTCGCCTGGGCTGGGTCTTCGCTCCTGACTGCCTGCCTTTCCCTTTAGCTGGAGAATAAGTGCGAGTAAAGCCCTGAAGCACCCCTGGCTGTCAGACCACCAGCTCCATTCCAGGCTCAGCGCACAGGTAACCGTGCTTGGTATTTCCCCTCCCCTTTGCCGGTCGGCGTCAGTCTTCAGATGCTCAGATGCCACAGGCACCTGAGCCTTAAGTGAAGTTCTTTCTCACTAATGCCCCAGCCTTCCAATCTCGTGCTAGTGTTAAATTGCTTAAAGATGCTTTTATCGAGCCATTTGTGTGTTTTTAAATGAATGCTAACTACGGTGTTTAGTAGCGTGTTATTTTCAGAGGCCTGTTTATTATGTTTATCATTTCATCCCTGTATCCATTGCGAAGTGAATTAGATCACCGGAACGTGCGTGCGCCGTTACACGCAGCCGAGCATATGTACACATGTACAGTTTTGGAAAATATATGTTAATGTACATTCAGGGTAAGTGTCCGCCTTGAAACAGAACGAAGAATTCTAACCTCTGTGCTTACCCGGTTGGGTCGGTTCTGGGCGCCAAAGCTGCGATGTTTAGTGTGGTCAGGAGATTACTGCAAGTGTGTTTGAAGGAGATTCTTACCAAAGACTCGAGGAGCCTGTGTGGAGTTGAGGGTAATTGAGCCCAAACTCTGTGATCACTTTTTTTTTTTTTTAATCTTTTTAAGGCCGCACCCGCGGCACCTGGAGGTTCCCGGGCTAGGGGTCGAATTGGAGCTGCCACTGCCGGCCTACCCCACAGCCGCAGCCACGCGGGATCCGAGCCGCGTCTGCGACCCACACCACAGCTCACGGCGACGTGTCCCCAGCTCACCTCGTCCTCGCCCATCCTCCAACCGCCTCGACCAGACCCCAGAGCGTCCTCGTCCGCCTCCCTCACCCTCGGTCCCCGCGCCTCACATGCAGCTTAGCTCCAAGTTTGCACGTGGCTCTCCCTCCCTATTTCTGCGATCTGGGCAGCCCTGGGCGGCCCCCTGGTTCCCCTGGCCCAGGACCCCGGCCACCTGGATGACTGGAAGAGCCTTCTCCAGGGTACCTCCCTCCTGATCCCCGCGGGTGACATAGGCGGCCCAGAAGCAGATGCGTAGCATTCAAGGAACTTGACGAAACTTCTGGGGTGGTCAACGAGGCAGGGCACACGGGGGGCCGTGGGCTGTCTCTGCATAAGGCCTCGAGGGGGACAGAGCTCCGCCAGAGCGTCCGAGGGACAAGCGGTCGGTCGAGCCCGGACACCGGGCGGGTCTGGGCGCCCTCACCTCCCCCAGCTCTGCCCCTCGGCCCCAGGGGCTTTGGGGCGGAGCTTTTCCACTGACCAAAACCTTGGAATGACTGTGCTACGGGTATTCATTTTTTCCACATCCAGTTTTTATTGAAATTAGCTTCCCGTCTAAATTCAGCATCAGTAGTACGTTTTATTTGTGTCTGAATATACCTTTCCTTGATAATTGGTACTGATGTCAAGTAAAAATAGGCTTAGTACCTAGTTGGTGCCTTACCCAGACTGCATAAACTGCTTATTAGGGTTACCAGCCTATTCTGGGCCGATTTTCCACCGAAGTGTTTCTACCCAAAAGCCTATGGGTTTCCAAATACACCTTTTGCCGTGGACAGTGTGGAAACCACAGCAGGTAATTAATGACATCATACAGTTGAAAAGGGTTTAAAAATATTTTTCAAACCACGGAACAACAACAGCAAAAAATCACCTTTTTGTTATTCGATCCAACTGTTGGTACCTGAGATGAATAGATATTTCAAGAATGCTGAGAATTAAAAAGAAAATTCCATTGTGGAAATCCAGCTAGTTACCACGAAAGTTAAAATTACCCAGCCCGGTGCCAGGCACTGTTCTAACTGCTTTGTGAAAACCAGCTCCTTGAATCCTCACACCGCGCCTCGGACCGGCACGGCCGTACCCCCATCTCGTCGTCCGGCTCGTCCCACTGGGAACAGGTAGCACCCAGGCTCTGGACCAGGTGTGGTCCCCACTCGCCGTCCTGGTGGAGGGCTGCTGGGTCAAGCGGCCGTGTGACGTTTCTGGAACCGGGCATGTTCCGGGCACTTTCGACATTACTGGAAGATGATCCTCCAGCTTAACAGATGTTGTTTTTCAATGAACTATGGCGACTGATGTTTTCCTAAAGAGTCCCTTTCGAAATGATCTCGGTTCTCTGTTCTGTAGAATCGGAATTTAACTTTAGGTTGAAAGTTTCAGTCTCACCCAAACTATGGACTTATCTACAACTAAACTCTTTTTAGAAAATTTTTGGATGAACTTCTCTTTTAATTGTTTCATGCTTCAAAGCCCTTCCTGTTTCTGAACCACTGAGCATCAATCAGTGAATCAGTCACCTATAATCAATGACTCTAAGAAGGATTTCCCTTCTCAGGCGGTGAGGCCCCGAAGGTCTCCGCCTTCTGTGTTCTGCTCACGCTGCTGTGGGGCTCACTGCTCTTTGGTCCACCGCCCACCCGTGACCCACCTTCCATCGGAAACAGCTGCCGCCGGGGTGGAGCAGAGCCAGTGACAGAGCTCTGAGAGCTGATCCCTGCCTGCGATGGGCTCCAGGCTGCGGGGCCGGAGGACGGAAAGCGGGACAACTGTCACCTGATTCATCCCTCCCTTTGCCTCTCCTTCCCGTCCCCCTCGCGCCCTCCGGCCCACTCGCTGCGCTAAGAAAACAACGTCTGAGCTGGAGTTCCCGCTGTGGCGCGGTGGGATTGCCAGCGCTTCTGCAGCGCCAGGGCGTGGGTTCCATCCCTGGCCTCACCCAAGGGTTCAGGATCCGGTGTTGCTGTGGCTGCAGGGTAGGCCTTGGCTGCAGCTCCGATTTGACCCCTGGCCTTGGAACGTCCGTATGCTGCAGGTGCGGCCGTCGAAGGGTACAAATCCAGCGTGTCTGGGCTGATTCTCAGCCTCCGCTTGCTCTCCTCCCGAGTTCACCCCATCCTCGTTCCCCCCGTCTCAGCTCTGATGGTGCTATTCCTGACCACAGAGTCCCCATCAGCCCAGCACCCGGCAGGGCCCGCCAGCCCCAGGTGCCCAGTGCTGGGTTCCCAGCACTGCCCCTGCTCCTTCTGGATCAGCCCCGGGTGTCTGAGGCCACTTTAATGCCACCTCCTCCGAGATGGCTTGTCTCAAGCCCCAGACTGGAGGGCGTCTCTGTCCTCGTGAGCCTGTTGGTGGTGCTGAGCCTTGTCTGCTGGCTTAGAGGGCGCCTGGGAGAAGCAGCCCCTGAGTCTGACTCATCCTGTGGTCAGTCTGACTCTTGTGCTTTGTCAAAACGAGTGTTTGTCAAAGAGAGTTTTGACAAAACACACACGTGTAAAAGCCAGTGTCACTGGGTGCGAAGCTCGTTGTCCCTGCCTCTTAGAGGCCAGGCAGTGATGACAGGAGCGTTGGGGGGCTGTGGGGGATGCGGGCGCTGAGCTCTGGAGGTGTCAGGGCCTTTGTCAAAGGCCCTCAGCCATTCAGGCTCCAAGTTGTCTCTGCAGGAGCTTGTCCCACTTGGGGACAAGTCGCTGCTGCCTCTGGTGTCCTCAGATCATAAGTCGGGGACGGATGCAAAGGCTCTAATCCTCCCCCAAATGCTTTCTGGTTTTTCTCAGAAGAGGAAGAACTGCTGCCCTGATGCCCAGGACCTCGAGGCCAAGTAGCCTTTGGAAGGCGCCCTTCAGAAAGGTGGGTGTCGGGCTGTTCCCGAGGCTGTTTGAGCCTGGGGGTGGGGGTGGGGCCGGGCGGCACTGGGCCGTGTTTCCACCGCTGAAAAGGCCCTGAGGGCACTGCTGTGTCTGCACCCCCTCCACCACCTTGCAGTGGAGAAACCCCCGTTTCCTGGTTAGGGGTGGGGTGGTCTTACTTCCTGCGTTTGTCGAGTGGCTCCAGTGAGATCGTTGGAGCAGAGCCAGGAGACGGGGCCTGGCGCATCGTGGGTGCGCAGGGACTAGTAACCACACAGAAACTGTCCCTGGGCATCCTGGCAGCCACTGCGTGAGATCAGAGGAGGCAGTGCCTCTCCTCTAGAGGCGGGGAGCCCGGGTCCCAGAGGCTGAGCCCCAGCGCCACACCCCGGGTCACGTGATCCTCTCTGGTGTCTGCCTCCCAAGCCCCGGCTTCTTTCCCCCGGAGCTCCCTGAGGTCTGGGCCCACCCTCGGACCCCGAGGCACCCCCTCTGCATACAGAGCCTCTGCCCTGCTTAGAACGCGGTTGCGGTTATTCAGAGAGAGGGTTTTACGCCTCAGTACCTTGGGTTCCATCAACTAAGGGCCCAAGGGAGAGGCCTGGGCGAGGGCGCTTAGCTCTGCAGACCTCCAGGAAGCCCAGCATGATGTCCCCTCCCGGTCGAGGACCTGGGCGTCTGCGTTCTTGCTGCCCCGTCTCACCTCCTACCCCGTTGGCTCTGACCCCGAGGGGCCGTCTGACTGCAGACGCTCTTGGAAGCTGCCTTGCGTCTGTTGTAGAAAAAGATCAGGTGGAAATAAACTAGTAAGTCACAGAGAAAGTCGCAAGCCAGCGTTCGGCCAGCGTTCGGCCTTTGAGGTGAGGGTCACTTCCTGCTGGCTGTCACTCTTCAGAAACCGCGTGACGTCAACGGGAAGGCTTCGGCTTCCTACTGACAAAGACCATTCTTGTTTGTCAAAAAGAGCAAGGACTTGGACTCTGGGGACAGAAGGTGGTTTGGGGTCTGGGGACAGCGTGGAGAAGGGGGACTTTCTGTGTTCCCCAGGCCTGGGCACCCCCTGAGGTGCCCCGGAGTCTGCGGGCAGCGGGTCTGGTCGGTCCTTCTCCCTCCCCCCGCCCCCCAGAGGCAGCCTCGTCCCCAGTGACCACAAACCCCAGGGTCTGCCACAAACCACCTTCCCACCATCAGCGCCGGGGTCCCTTGGAGGCCTGGCGGGGTGATTCTGGGGTGACAGGAGGAAACGGCGTGTCACCAGGGCCTGGCAGGAAGAGTGGGAGCTGGTGGGAGAGGGATGAGTCCTTCCAAGCAGGTTGGCTCTTGCAGCCCAGGCGGTGGGGGGGGGCGGGGGCAGCCGGGCCGTGACGGGTGCGAGGAGGATGGAGACAGCTGCGTGTGCGCTGGTCCCTCTGGCCCGGACCCGCTGGGGGAGCCCCCCCAGCCTGGGCAGCTCTGCTGGGCGCCGGCCGCTCAGGCTGCCTTCCCTTCCCGGGTCCCCCGCGGGGGTCCCAGGCCGCCTGGTCCCACAGCCGGTCCACGCGATGCAGAGGCTTCCTGGGGGCCTCCCTCCCTTTTGTTTTGTTTCCGATTAAAACGTGAGCTTAAGATACCAACTCTGAGAGCCGCTCCTTCGAGAAGAATGTTGATCCTGCCCCACGGCCTTTCCTGCCAGGATGAGACGGGGGTTTTGGCAAAGACAGAATCTGAGGAAAACCAACGCTGAGATAATATTGATTTTTAAAATCTGGTGGTTGGGGGTGTTGGCTGTGGGAAAGGCGCAGCTCGCAGGCCGTCGGAATAAGGCCTAATCGGCGCTGTCAGCTGCGGCGTGGAGACGCCTGCGCTTGGTCGGAGGTCTTCTGTCGGGTCGGGCGGAGGACACGCCAAAAGCCAGGCGGGTGGCGTTTTGTTTCTCGTTTCCGTTGCCCTGCAGCCCCTGCCCGGGAGGCAGGAACCAGGGGCACCTCCGGATCTGCAGGGCGATGCGGACGCGGCCCCGGGGGCGGCCCCGGGTCACAGGTGGCCGCAGAGCAAATGGAAAAGTTCCCACGGGCCAGCTTTGATGCCGGGACCAGGCCGCTGGGCGCACGGGTGGCGGCCGCTGTGGCGCTGGCCTGGCTTCGGAGGAAACAAAGAGGCCTTGTCCTCCGATTCGGCGAATGGGACTAAAATATCTTGCATAAACGAAAAGAAAAAAAAAAACCCCAAACCCCAAAAAACCTCCCCCAGCTCTGGGAAGCGGTGGGTCCTTCAAGGGGTTTCTTTTCTTTCTTTTTTTTTTTTTTCTCACAGACACACATTCATTATAAAAAGTCGTCTGTGGTTTTCCGAAGGGACACAACCAACTAATTACAATTTTTAAAGCCCTGCTGAATTAACAAGAGTCATATTTTGTTTGCTTTGCAGGAAAACTGCTGTGGTTGCTGCTGCTTTGAGAGGATTTTTGGAAAAATCAGCAGTTCTGATGCCTTGACCCCATGAAGACTATGGTGGCTCTGGGGGAGGAGGGGTCACTGCCCTGAACTCTGAGCTCCTCTGTCACCTGGGGGGGCATCCAGGGCCGTGTTCCCGGGGTTCAGGCAGACCCCCCACACACACACCTGCATCCTCGGCACACCTGAGTTTTAACAAGGTCCATCCTAGTCCTGGGGCGACGGCTAGGTTATTCCTGCTACTTCTCAGGTCGCTGGAGCAGGCACACCCCAGACTTAGTTGAAATTTTAAACCAGGTTGAAAGGAGAATTGCCTTCCAAAGGGGTGACTCTGTCGTCAGAAAAAAAGTCTAAGTGCAGGGCAGCCTGGCACACTTGGTGTCTACAGCTTTACTGCTTTGATTTGGTCTGAAACCATGAATCCAGCCCATGAAGAATTTGCTTTCTGGAACTTGCGCTCTCTGAGTTCCGAGGCATCTTCCTTTTATTCTGAAATCTCTCCAAGAGCAGCTGATGTGCCCTTCAAATGAGGGATGTGCCTGGTCAGCGTGCCCGCTCCCTTCTGATGGAAGCTTCCCTGGAAGGAAGGAGGTTGCCCAGTGCTGACGGGCGGTGCGGTGGGATCTGTTCACAGTTCGTGTTTGCAACCACGGCCTTCGGAAGTGTGTTCACAGCCCCAGGAGCTTCCCTGGACACCGTCGAAAGGAGAAGAGATGGGTCTCGCGGTCCCCAGGGCGACAGAGCTGTGTTGCCTGTCTTGGTGACCTCACCACGTGGCATCTCTGTGGCTCTGCGCTGGGCAAGGAGTGTTTGGGGACTGAAGGCCGGGGCACCTCCGATGGCCCTGGGGGGTGTGACAGCTTCTCTCACTGGTTGGCAGCTTCTTCCTCTTCTGAGCTCATCTCATCACATCTAGTTAACAGGGGACACGAGGCCACGGCAGAAACACGTGCTGTTTCTTCCTGAAGCAGAGGCCGCGCAGACAGCTGGCCCTGCGGTGACACATCCAGTGCCGGCCCACCCCTCAGGCTCTCCACCCCCAGCACCTGCTGTGTGAGACCAGCTAGAAGAATGCCTTTCTTTTTAGCTGACATCGTTCTAGGCTCCCGTTGTCCCGACAGTGATGAGACCAAGTAAGACCTGCTCGGCGGCCCCGTCGGCGAGGGCAGCTCGGACGTGGGTTGGCTTCTGCCACCATTTCCGATCCCACCGAGTGACTTCTCATCACATGCCCAGAGAAGTCCACGTACAACACCCCTGTTCCTAGGTTTCAGGTGCGGGGGAAGCAGAGGCGAAGGCGGGTGTGTGATGAGTTCAGCCTGGCTGAGCAGTGCCGCGGGGCGTGTGCTTTTCCAGGCTTCGCTCCCACGTCGTGATGCGTTTCTTTCCCCCTGGGCCGCTGCATGTTTCTGAGGTTGGTTCCTCCTGTTCCTGTTGTGTGACTCTGCTTCAAATGTTTAATTTAGTTTCCCTAAACACACACACACACACACACACACACACACGCGAAGCCCTGTGACGGGAGTGTTACGTTTCTGCTGCGCTATCTTTAGCTGATGGTTTTCATCAAGTCTGGAAAAACACAAGCCAGGGTAGGCTTAACGCTCAGCCCACAGAGAGCTGGCGTCCACTCAGATGCTCAGCAGGATGCAGGGGTCGGATCCGAAACCCCTGGTGGAGGGTGTGTTCTGTCCCAGGCTGCAGCCCCCCCGCCCCCGCCGCCCCCCACCACCAGCCCAGCAGGAGGCCTCCTGCAGGATGTGCAGAGCTCGTCCAGCTCTCTCTCAGACCCCCGGCCGCCCCCACACGGGGAAGAGGCAGCGCAGGCCCAGTGGAGGAATGGTTTCTTTGCCAGATTCATCCACTGCTGACCCCACGGTCACTGGGTGTGATTTCTTGTAGGGTTAGGAAGGAGGCCCTGCTCTGAAAGTGGAGCCTCGTAGAACTTGCCGTTCAGTTCCCACTGCTGGATGGAGAGGCCTTTCCTGTGGGAGCTGAGGAGGGTGTGTCCTGCGGAGCTGACCCTGCCGAGCTCTTACCGTCTAGAATTACGTGAAACGGGAGCGTTTAGGTCCCCAGCTGGTCCCGTCCCCTCCCTCCACGCCCTTGTGTGGGAATGGGCTTTGCACACCGGAGTCGTCAAACCAGATGTGAGCGTGGACCGTGGAGGGGGGCCTGGCTGCGCTGGGACCGTCGGATCCGCTTTTCCAAGAAGCCATGCGGCTTTGAGCAGCTCTGAGGCTTCTCCACCCTCCTGGAGGGCGGCAGGGCCTCGCTCACTCCCGCTAGGCCTTTGCCATTTCTCCAGTAAATGGGGGAGGAAGCACCAGCGTGGCACTTCCCACTGCCTGCAGCGAGAGAGAGAGACCCCACTGCGATTAAGGAGAAGCCCAGCGCATTTGCAACTTGTGAGACCCCACCCGTTACCCAGAATCAGTCACTATTTAAAATCAGGGAGAAAGGGCTCATGTCCAGCTGGGGACATAAGAACCTCTGCAGTGACTTCTCACCCGAAGTGACGCGGGGAGAAGGCCTCTGGGTGGCCCACGGGTAAGCCGGGTCTGTAACTACCTAGGTTTGCCTGTGGTTGCTTTCGGTTGGACTTGAAATTATTTCTTTTTCTTTCCTCAACAATGTAGATAAGCTTGGACGTAACTTGTTCGAACGTGGATCTCACCCACATTTTCACCATTTTTATGGAAATCGTTACGGCAATTATTTTCCTGCTTTAGAATCAAAATATGGAGTTTATAGTAGCGACATGAGCGGGGCTCTTGTTTTGCTCCTTTCTGTCCTTCCACGCCAGCGACCCTGACCCCACCGCAGGGGTGGGGCCCATACCGGACCCAAGCTTGTTCAGCCCGGTGGAGGGGCTTCAGTTGGAAAACCGGTCTGTGTGCTCGTGGCGGGAGGGCGGCGGGCCCCTCCCGCCACGGGCCTCTGTCCAGGTACCAGCTGCAGGGCCGCATGTCCTTTTCAACAGCTACGATGCCCCCACTTTGCTTTTGCTTTTTTTTTTTCTTCTTTCTCTTTTTCTTAAGTTAGAACCAAAGTCCATATGCTTGGAGTTCCTGTTGTGGCTCAGCAGTAACAAACCTGACTAGCATCCATGAGGACTCGGGTTCGATCCCTGGCCCTTCTCAGTGGGTTAAGGATCCGGCGTGGCTGTGGCTGTGGTGTAGGCCGGCAGCTGCTGCTCCAATTAGACCCCTAGCCTGGGAACTTCCATGGGCCACAGGTGCAGCCCTAAAAAGCAAAAAAAAAAAGTCCACTTTCTCATCCATCACCACGTCCCCCGGAGCCTCTTTGAGATGCAAGCTGTTCCCTTTAAGGGCAGGTTCCTTGCTGTCCTGAAGGACATTTGCCGCTGGGACGTCCTGGATTAGGGTTACTGCCTTGCATTGCATGAAGGCTAAGGCTTCTCGTCTTAGAAAATCTGTGTATTTCCTTCTTAGAAGCTCCGATCCAGCGTGCTGCCCATACATGGTCTTTATATGGGCAGTTTCACCTTCCATGAAGGCGTATAATTCACGCCCGCACCCCCCCCCACTCAAAGGAGAGACGACACTCTGCACCCCAGTGTGCCTGTGCTGGGTTCCACCTGAAGTAGTTGTCCCGGCTGATAGATGCTGGCGAGCCCTTTGGACGAGCGTAATCAGTGTTGATAAGAAGTAAAGATGGAGGCAGAGGGTGGCGATTGCAACAACCATGTGTATTTTCTCTTTCTGAACCCAGTTTCATCCAGCTGTAATCCTTTGCCTTGTAAAGAAGTCACACGTATGTATTATGCTGAAGAATAAACATGGACCTTATTTATCCTGTGCTTAAAAAGCCTATTTATTCACTGACGTGGACTTGGTGCGTGTGATACCAGCTCTTGCCTTGGTGACCAGGCTGACGTGTGAGTCCTGTCATGTCTAGAAGCCAAGCTATCTTGAAACAGTGTGGTCACACAAGGCCCCCGGGACCACCTGCAGGGACCACGGGGAACACGGCTCCCCCATCTAAACACAGGGGTTACAAGGTACCAACACATGCTTCTGGGCTTTTCCCTAATTTTTTTGGCTGTTCCTGTGGCATGCAGAAGTTCCCAGGCCAGGGATTGAACCTGCACCACAGCAGTGACCGGAGCTGCTGCAGTGACAACGCCAGATCCTTAACCCGTGAGGCCACTGGGCGGCTTGGACACTCCTGCCCAAGGTTTTTATGTGACAGCAAACCACACATGTATAACTATGGACTCTTGAGAATGATAAGATGGTCATAAGAAATTTTCAGAAGCACCTAAAGGAATGGCCACTTTCTGTGACAGCCATGGTCTTATCGCGAAGGGGCTTTTTAGCAAACATCTCCCCTTTAGAGAACTACCTACACTGTTTAAACCAATCAATTAAAACTAAAACTTCTTGGAGTTCCTGTCATGGCTCAGTGGTTAACAAACCTGACTAGTATTTATGAGGACATGGATTTAATCCCTGGCCTCGCTCAGTGGGTTAAGGATCCAGCATTGTCGTGAGCTGTGGTGTAGGTTGCAGACGCGGCTCGGATACCAGGTTGCTGTGGCTGTGGTGTAGGCTAGTGGCTACAGCTCTGATTTGACCCCTAGGCTGGAAACTTCTATACGCCACGAGTGTGGCCCAAAAAAGCCAAAATAAAATAAAATAAAATAAAATAAAATAAAATAAAATAAAATAAAATAAAATAAAATAAAATAAAATAAAATAAATAAAATAAAATAAAATAAATAAAATAAAATAAAATAAAATAAAATAAAATAATAAAATAAAATAAAATAGTAAAAAATACAAAACTAAGGCTTCTTTAGAAAATTGTTGTTATTCACAAGCCCCTTGTGCCCACACCTGAGCTGTTGCCTTCAAGTGACTCTCAGAGGACGAGGCCAGGAACAGAAGGGCCAACCAGGTCACAAGGGGCTGGTGCTCACAGCCACCCCCACACACACACACCGCTACCCCCACCTCCGGGACGGGAGAGGAGCTGAGACTGAGTGGTCACCAACAGCCACCAGGGACCAATCAGGCCCGTGTACTGAACCTCCTGTTAAAACCCTAAGGACGGGGTCTGGAGAGTTTCCGGGTTGGTGAACCTGCTGGACTCACGGGGAGGGAAGTCCCGCTCGCAGGCCTGTTCGCGCCTCTGCGCCTCCTCTCCTGCTCCCCGAGTCCTCACTGCAGCCTTCGCAGTGCACAGGTAACAGCCAAGCTTCCCCTGGGTCTGTTCACCATTAGAGCAAATCACTGGGGCTTCGGAGGGAGTCTTGGGAAGCCTTGGCTTGTGGTCAAGTCAGGCAGGACTTGGTGGGGAGTCTGGGAGCAAACCCTTAACCTGGGGCGGGGGGTCCACACTGACTTGCAGCTCTAGCATCGGGCTTGTTTATTCGAGGAAAACCCTAAGTGTTTGCTGTCGGAAATGTCCTGAGTAGAGAGGCAGGTATCCTTCCCCCCAGCCTGAGCACAGGCAGGCCCCTGAGGCCAGCTCCGTGGGTGCCTGGAGTCTCACTGCTGGACCGCTGCCCCTGCCCTCTCCCGGGGAAGGGAGGGACAGTGTCCATCCCTCTCCCTCAGCAACGCTTCCTGTCCACACCCTGCTCTGAAAGGAGCAGAGGCTCCAGACCCAACAAGGAGAGAGTGGGTTAATTTTGCAGTTCTGATCACAGGGCTGCCCGAGAGCTTGTCATCCATGTCCTGGACATCGCTGTGGGTACTCATATGCTCAGCGGGTACCGATACTCCCAGTGGGTACCAATACTCTCTCAGGAGGGACACTGACCTGTGCTCAGCGGGTACCAATACACTCAGCAGGTACCACTACGCTCAGCTAGTACCAATACGCTCAGTGGGTACCAATACGCTCAGCGGGTACCAATATGCTCTCAGGAGAGGCACTGACCTGTGCTCAGCAGGTACCAATACACTCAGCGGGCATCAGTAAGTTCAGTGGGTACCAATATGCTATTAGGAGAGATACTGACCTGTGCTCAGCTGGCTCCTGGCCTCAAAGCAGAGTTCAGCCTCCTCAAAACTCCCCCAGTTATTTCTAGAGACTTCCAAAGTACTTGTGCATCGCTTAGGAACCAGTGTGCAGGGACAGAGGCCTCTTCCTGCTGCTCTGAGCTACCCCAACACCTGCTACCCTGCCAGGGGTGCTGCCTCCAGCTTCTTGGAGACCTGGCCCTCTGGGGACCGAGGTGGCCTTTCCCCAAGTCCCAATCACCCCATGGCTGTGCAGGTCGGGCAGCCTCCAAGTTGGTGATTTTATGTTAAAACACATATCCAGTCATATCACTTTAAAGTTTGGAACTATAGTCTCAAACAAACAAACAAACAAAAAAGAACAAACCCTCCCTAATGGCAGGTGTGAGATCCTCGTGTATGAGCGTGGTCGACCTTACTTTTCAGCCCCATTTGCCACACACGTCCCCCTCTCATCCTGTTTTAAGACACAGGAATTATTTCCTAGGCTTCCAGCAGCGTCCTAAAATGCCATCTCTGGCCAGATTAGGACTTTATTGTTTTTTAAAATTGAAGTAGAGTTGATTTACAATGCGTTAATTTCAGGTGTTCAGCACAGCCATTCAGATACACACACACACACACACACACACAGATTCTTTTTCAGATTCTTTTCCCTTACGATAACATATTGAGCATAGCTCCCTGTGCTGTACAGTAGGTCCTTGTTGGTTATCTGTTTATGTAGGGAGTGTGCATAGTTGATGCCAAAATCCTAGTCGAGGCCTTCAGATGCGAATCTTTTTGGACACCACGGCTGCTGACATTTTGGCTGGAACACCTTTAGGCCATTCGGGCACCCAGGAAGCGCTCAGACTACCTGTGTGTGACTTCTCTTTATCACAGACAACTAGTGCTAGAAAGGACAGCGACAGAGGAGCATCCATTTCCGGGGTGGCCCGCTTGCACAGCTGGTGCCGACGCCGGGCAGGGGACCTCAGTTCCTGGCCAGCTGAAACTCTCTGCAGGGCTCTCCTGTGAAGCTGGACCCTCAGAGCGAGGAACCAAAGAGAGAGTGGGATGAAATCTCAGCCTCTTCTATGACCTACTCCCCGATGCCCATGCTGCCCTATGATGTGGGAAGGAACTACACGGGCAAGAGCAGTAAGAGGTGAGAACCACTAGGGATTTTAAAGGCTAGTGTCCTGTGGCTCCTCGATGCCAAACACACCCACCCACGCCAAATCCCCTCAGAGTCTCATCCTGTTACAGCAGGAGCTCCGAGGCAGGAATCTCATCTTAGAAACCATGTCTAGCTGCAGAAGAGTCGTCCCTGGGGAAGCCCCTTACGTACAGCTCCTCGAGTACAGCTCCTCTCGATCCAAAGTCATGTAAACCAAAGAGAAAAGCCATCCTTCCCCCGACGTACGCCCCTGAAACCAGTGGTGGGCAGCTCTGGGGCAGCCACTGAAATATTCCTATTCAAAAGGAGGGGAAGGGCCCACATGCAGGAATCACTGGTTCACAGCAATTACAAAATTCAGCAGGGTCAATGTTGGGAGCTTCTCGTTCAGAGCCCAGTCTCACTCCTCCCCAGGGTTGACTCACCATGACTTTGGCTCTGCCCTCGGGGCCCTGGGTTTCAGCCTCTGAGCCGTTCCTCCTTGTCCTTGGGAACTAGTCTGTGTGTGCAGCTGTGGCGCAAGAGAAGGTTGAGGGTGCAAAGGCCTCTTTCCCCTTTGTGCTCTCTCTGCCCGTTTCAGTCCAAGAGGGTTGTGCACCTGGCAAAGGAAATCTGTTTAAAACTTTACAGGTCACCTGTGGATTTTACTGGGGTTGCCTCCCTTAGAGGAAGGCCATGCCTACAGGTGCATTCTGGGCACACTCTCCTCCACCTTGGGGGTTGAGGCCCCGGACTTTGCAGAAGCCCTGTTGTTGGACTGCATGATTTCTGATGTATTGCCTTGAATATTTCTGAGGTCTTAGCAAAGACTCTAAACTCTTGGCTTCATGGTCAGACCGCATTTTCTTCAGAGAGCCCTGGAGTTGATTTTTTTACCTGGAGGCCGTTACTTAATTGTTGCATTCTTGCCCGTGTGGAGAGGCTGAGTTGTAAAGTTTATTTTTGTTTAAAAGTCCTCCTTTAGTTTAGCTTTCTCTTCTCACGTTTTGTTACCAAAGCAGCAAGAAGACACCAAGCCACGCTCGCGGTGGTCCCTGGAAATCTCCTCGGCCAGATCTCTCAGCTCATCGGGCACGTCTCCCACGCCCCTTATTGCAGGTGCCAGGGTGGCCGAATGCTCTGCCTCTGCACAGCAGAGATTGCTTTCTTCCAGCTTCAAATAACATTCTCTGCTTCCTTCAAGCCCTCACCGCAACTCCCTGGGAGGGCATCAGGACTTCCCGAGACACCTCTGAAGTCTCTGGAGGCTTCACAATCACTCTCCCCAGGGTTTTTCAGCTTCTTCCCACAGCGCATTTCCAAAGCAGCGCCTACCTTTTAGGTGTCTATTCTAGGAGCATCCCACACTTCTGACGGCATCAGGACAATAGGCTTGTTTATGATTCTGATGAAGCTTTATGCATCCTGGTCTCTCTGTCTGAAATGTCCTCCACTAGCCTCTCTACCTGGTAAACCCCCAAATCCCACTGTCCCCCCTCATCCAGGGCAAAGCCCTTATATCCTTGTCATCCCCTCCCTCGAGTCCTCGTGGAACTTGTCACATTACTTTCCAGCCTTCAGCTTTTTTGGGCTGGCTTCCCTCCTCCTGTACGTTCCTTGAGGGTAGGATGTGGGGTCTTATTTTTGGCATAATTGCCCTTTTCTCTCCAAGTTTCAATAGAGCTAATCTTTGAGATCATGAATCCTTATTTTGTTGGATTTGGAATGAGAATATTTCAACCCTATTAGCAAGACTTACTGAATACATTTCCAAAAATATTTAGGATCATATTTTTCTCTTGGTTTAGACCCACTCTCTGGTTTTCCTTCCATGTCTCATTAAGTGATTGATGGCAAAAATACAGAACATTAGGAATAAGTAAGATTTTATTTTCTATGTGTACTCATAATTTTGAAAATATTTCCTCTATACATATGCTTAAAAATACGTCAACTTGAGAGAAAACAACCTAACGAGGATATTCATAATTCTTGCTAATTAATATCTGAACTTTTTTTCCCCTCAATTATTTCACACACCTGTTCTCTGTAAATTTCCTTAGCAATTTTTATACCATATTAATGTTGTCCAGAACTTGGACACGCACCTGAGGTTTTTCCTGAATTTTAATTATTTCCAAATTAATTTTGGTATTCTGAATAATTTCAAACTTGCCCATATGCTTAATAAAATTGGACTTTATATTTCAGACTATTATGAAGTTTCCCTAAGATTTCAAAAAACAATGTATGGCCTGCTTTATAAATGCTTTTAAAATCATTTTCCAGTCTTCTTTTACTGAAAATCTTCCCACTTGCCCCAAATCTTAGCATTCCGTAATTAACATAGCAGATTTTCTTATGTGCAGCATCTCTCAGCGTTCCAAGGTGAGATGTGGTCTCTGATACTCTGTCAAGCCTACCTTCTGCTATCTTCTTGCAAGTCAGATGCCATGGGTTTGATGCATTTTCCTGCACCGTTTTCACTTTGCTTCTGTCTCACCAATTCGGTAACATCCCGCTGTTTCTTAAGATGTAAACAGTTTGGTTGGGACTTCACGACACAAGGGGCTGGTTGCCAATGACATAAAAAGGAACAAACCAGACAGTGATGGTTCCTGCCCTGATCTTCTCCCGGGACTTGTCATTTCAAAACCGTTCTCTTTAAAGTAAAGGGTAAGAAAAGGCCTTGTCCTTATTGGCAAAGTAAGGTCTCCATTTTCTCACAGTAAGCGGTGAACAGTGTTTACTGTTTCACCTCTATATAGACTTTTATTGCATAGTAACTTACTAGCCATTTTTATTAGTTATTGGTAGTTATTATGTGGGAACATTACAGAAGCAGCTGGGGGCCAACACTTTAGGCTTAGCTGGGTATTTGTGGTGATGGGCTTTCTGACTCGGAAAGAGTCTTTTTGTAAGTAAGTTTTTGTGTGTGCACACTCACACGCCCCAGACTCACAAACAGATTATCTATCGTCAAAACAGTGGAGAAAGTCAAATCAAGAGCAAAGGAAAACTCGCGTCATCAATATGAACTTGACCTAAAAGGTCCACAGCCGAGGCCAATTCTTGCCTCGTCGCCATTTCCAATTTGCCTTTATTGCAACCTGGGCAGACACGTGACGGCCAGCTGGACGCCGTGCAGGACGTGAGTCATTAATGAGGTGCGAGGACGCGTCCTGCACAATGTGCCTGGGACGAGGGCAGCTGGGGGACTGTGGTACCCAGGGTTGTCACCCGCCCAGCTGTGCACGTCTTCCGGTCCTTCTCTTTTCTTCGCACCTGTCGACCATCCCTGTTTGGGGGCTGCGTGCTACCCCGTCTTGTAGGGTGTGCGCCCTGAGGTCCGACATGTGTCTCTGCCCGCGACACCACGGCCACAGTGGAGATCGCGAGCCCATCGCCCCCGGAAGTCCCCCCCCACCCTTCCTTCCTGCCGTCGCGGCTCTCGCCCACATTCCCACCCAGACATTGATCTGTTTTCTGACTGATCTAATCCTGAGGCGTTTGCATTTTCTAGAATTGCATATAAATGAAATTTACATGACTCACGTAGGATGTACGTATTTTCTGTCCCGCTCGTTTACATTCTTATCTTGATTATTCCCTTTCTTTTTCAGTTTTTGCTTTTTTGTTTTTTAAAGGCCGCACCTGTGGCATATGGAAGTTCCCAGGCTCGGGGTCAAATCGGAGCTGTAGCCACCGGCCTACGCCACAGCCACAGCAACGCGGGATCCTTAACCCACTGAGCGAGGCCAGGGGTCAAACCTGCGTCCTCGTGGATGCCAGGCCTGCTGAACCACGACGGGAACCCTCCCTTTCTTCCCTTTACTTTGGGTTCAGTTTGCTCTTTTTTAAAACAAATTTCTTGATGAGGACTCTTAGGCCATTGACGTGAAATACATCTTTTCTAATAGAGGCCCTTAGTGCGAATAAGTCCCCAAGAACTGCTTTGTCTGTAACCCCCAGCAAGCCTGCGATGCTCCTGGGAGGCCATCCAGGTTGCATCAAACACTGAAATACCCAGCAGTCTCCTGCTAGCGCTGCAGGCAGCATCCAGTCCGTGGGGCGTCCCCGCCGGCAGGACCGGGCTGACTCCTTCATGGCCGCACTCCCTCGGACACAACCCGTGAGAGGGTGGTGGTACTGAGTTTTAAACGCTCACGTACTGTTTAACAGTGTTCCCATTGTGTCTCAGGGGGTTAAGAACCTGACATTGTCTCTGAGGATGCAGATCCCTGGCCTTGCTCAGTGGGTGAAGGACCCAGCATTGCTGCAAGCTGTAGTGCAGGCTGCAATGCAGGCTGGATCTGGTGTTGCCGTGGCTGTGTGTAGCCGGCAGCTGCAGCTCCAGTTCGACCTCTGGCCTGGGAAAGTCCGTATGCCGCCTGGGATGTGAAACTAAGAAACTCTCTTTATGCCTGTGTTCCCTGGTGATTCTTTTCTAGTCTGTATGAATTCACACACGCACACTCAACCTCAAGGAAACTTTTTACAAAAACTCAGCCAAAGGATCATGGATTCATATGTCAAACACGAGAGTACAATTAAGGATAGAAAAGTGTTTAAAGGCGCGCACGCGCACGCGCACGCGCACGCGCACGCGCACGCGCACGCGCACGCGCACGCGCACGCGCACGCGCACGCGCACGCGCACGCGCACGCGCACGCGCACGCGCACGCAGAGGTAGGATTTCCTGTGTGCTGCCTTGTAGCCCCCGCCCTGAAGGGCCACAAGTCTAAGTGGAGGACGAGGATGCTGGCGGGGGACCATCGGATACCCGCCTTCTCCCAGCCGGGCCAGTGCTCCCCAGGTGGTTTCTCGCTGGAAACGTGTCTCTGAGCTCATCTCTCATCTCTGTTTTAGGGTCCATGTGTTTATTCAGAAAGAAATGCCCTGTTACTTTTCCGCTCTCCCTTCTAAGCTAGAGCTGTGTTCCCATCTGTCAGCCATTCTGAGAGCATTTAAACCGGCCCAGGGTTTTATTAAGTGTCAGATACACTCTGGGGATGGGCTGGCCTGCGGTCATCCCGAAGTGCTCAGCCGGGTCCTGGGAAGTTGTGAGGCAGGGCCACACCACGGGGCCTGAGAGGTTTTTCTCGCTGAGAGCTTCTCGGGATCCCTCCTCTGGCTTCGGATCCCCCTGCGAGCTGCCCCGGGCTGGGGCCCTCCTGCTGCGGAGGGAGGAGAGTATTGTCCCGGATGTGAGCTTCTCAGAGAGTCAGAGACATTTCCTCGGAGCTCCAGGGTGGAGCAGCCTCCACAGAGCTGGCCACACATGTCGGCTGTTATTTCAAAAATGAGAGAGAAGGAGTTCCCGTCCTGGCGCAGTGGTTGACGAATCCGACTAGGAACCATGAGGTTGCGGGTTCGATCCCTGCCCTGGCTCAGTGGGTCAAGGATCCGGCGCTGCCGTGAGCTGTGGTGTAGGTCACAGACGTGGCTCGGATCCCGCGTTGCTGTGGCTCTGGTGTAGGCTGGCAGCCACAGCTCCGATTAGACCACTAGCCTGGGAACCTCCATATGCTGTGGGAGCGGCCCAAGAAATGGCAAAAAGACAAAAAAAAAAAAAAAAAAAAAAAAAAAAAGAGAGAGAGAGAGGAGTTCCTGTTGTGGCACAGCGGTAACAAACTGACTGGTATCCATGAGGACACAGGTTCGATCCCTGGTGTCACTCAGTGGATCAGGGATCAGGCCTTGCTTTGAGCGGTGGTGTAGGTCACAGACGTGGCTTGGATCTGCATTGCTGTGGCTGTGGTGTAGCCCAGCCGCTGCAGCTCCGATTTGATCCCTAACCTGGGAACTTCCATACGCCGCAGGTGCAGCTCCAAAAGCAAAAAAAAAATAAAAAAAAAAGAACAAAAAAGGGAGAAGCCTGCTGATGCCCCCCCCAATCTCCAAAGAAAAGTTCCAGAACACAGAGGCCCCCCACCCCCCAGGCCTTCAGCAAGCGTCTGGGTGTCCGGAGCACTTGATTCATCCATGCGCTCCCTCCCCCGCTCCCTCGGCCCCCTGCCCCCAGCGCTCCGTCCCATCCATTCAGACGCTGGGCCTTGGTTGCAGGTGCTGGGGCCCGGGCAGGAAGCGCCCTGCCTGGGAGGAACTGGACACCATTAAAGTGAAACTGTAAAAACCTCTGCGTGGTTGTGCGCTGGTTTAGCCTGAGTCTTAGGATGAGAGTTGTGCACTGGTTTAGCCTGAGTCTTAGGATGAGAGGTGGCCTGGTGACAATTCTGCACCTCTGGGTCCTCCAGAGTCAGGGAGACCCAGCCTGACAGGGACTCGGCTGGGAGGGCCAGGCAGCTTGGGAAGCCCTCCAGCTCACCTCTGAGGCTCGGGGCTGCGCCCAGGGGCTCCCAAGTGTCCTAGGGGGTGAAGTGGCCTCTGCTTCAGCATCTCCAAGCACGACGGCTTTGTGTTGTCTTTGGCCACAAGGATGGGTGTGGCCCTGCGGTGGCGTCACAGACCTCAGCTCACCTGAGTCCAGGCAGCTGCCCAGACGGTCCTGTCCCCACCGTTGTGCCCGGGTGGCTTTCCTGCGCCACAGAAAGTGGCTTCATCCGGGTACGCAGAGCCCTGGAGCCCAACCCCAGGGACCCTCAACCCGCAGGAGTTGGAGCGAGAGAAGTGGCCCATCCCCAGAGGGAGGCTGAGGGTCCCGGTCACCGTCCCCGGAGCCCCCTCGGCCCCTTGGTCCTCCTCTCCAACCGTCCTCCCCACCCCTGCTCCTTCCTGGGACCAGGTTCCCCAGAAACTACCCCCTGGAGGTTGGGTCTATACTCCAAAATGACCTCCTACCCGGCCGCTCCGCTAACCCTCACCACCAGCCCAAGCGGAAAAGCAGCTCCATTTACTGGAATCAGCAACCCAGCCGCCTCTTCACTGAACGGCCTGCCCTGTGGTTACTTTTCACGCAACAGCGGGAACCTTCTAGGGCCGGTTTTCCTCGCAGGACCGGTTTTCCGCGCAGGACCTGCGCCAGGATTCGCTCCCCTCCGGACCCGCCCTCGTGCTCAGCCCGCACCGCCTCTGCGCGCCAGGCCCCGCCACCCCGGGGAGGGTCCCCTGCGCAGCGAGGGGCCCCGAAAGCCGCTCTGTCCCAGCCTCTGTCCCCTTAGAAAGGCCCGAGGTGATGGGGCTGAGCCGAGGCCAATCCCTACACTCGCCGCCCGCCCCGCAAGCCTGGGATGCGGGCCTGAGTGGGAAGCTGCCAGCGCCGCTGCCCCGAGCCCGATGCCGCCGTGACAGCAGCGACGTGGATGTCGCACGGGGAGGGGCTATGAGTTTTTCGAGCTTTATTGAGGCGCTATTTACATTTAATAAAATGTGCTGGTGGCACATTTCACATTACTGTTTTGACGTGACTATTTGACTTTCGTAGTCAGCCATTCAGCGCTGCTGCATACCCTGCGTTTTTAAGCTGGTGTGTCTCCAGCCATCTGGACCAGAGTTAGTGGAAGGCTCTGTCCTGTGATTAACTAGCAGGGGCTGAACGCTGCTGCGCTGTCCGCCTTCCTCTCAACCAGTTTGGCCCATTTGGATTTGCAGGAAGGCGGTTTTATGATTCTTTGCTTGTTATTTCTATGACCTTGTCTATTTCTCTGTATTTTTTTAAATGAGAGTCTCTAAAATCCAAAGAACGTGTAAGTTTATTTTTAGGAGTGTAGAAGGGCCCTGGGAAACAGCTATTCTCAGGGAAGGAGGAGAACGTTTTTAAGAAGCCAAAAAAAAAAAAAAAAAAAAAAAAAAAAAAAAACCCAGCTCATCTAAGGCTGGAAAGGAAGATGGAGATTCATACAGTGGTGGTTAGTGAGTGTGTGCGCGCACACACGTGTGCGTTGCCTGGGTGTGTGCGTATGCACACGTGTGCACGTGTGTGCCTGGGCGGTGGGAGGAGGGCTGCAGGGCATCTCTGCGCTGGCTGACTCTGGAGTGAAACCTTTGAATTCACACCTAGAGAGCAGTTCTAACGAGGTCGGGGGAGGAGAGTCTTTGGGTGAAGAAGGGGGTTTTAAGGCTCTACTCTTGGTCCTGGGGTTGATGGGTTTGGTGCTTCACTGTAAAACTACCTGAAACCCACACGTCTCTCCAAGGCCACCTGCTCCCTGCCCCAAATCAGGGGCCGTTCCATCCGCTGTTTCTTTCCAAACGCCCTCCTGCTGTGGTTCCTGCTGGCGGCTCTCCTAGACCTGGGACCGGGGGTCTCCTGCCTGGCCTGCAACTGCGGGTGAGCCAGGGACCCTTCTCACCTGCTGCCCCCACCCCCTGCCACGGCCACCCCTCCCTCTGGGCTCTTCAAAGCCTCCCAGTGACCCTCACATGTAACGTCGTCAGGGACAACTCGCTGCAGAAAGAACGGGGACAGAGAGCCACTGCAGGGCCTCAGAACTGGAGAATGACCCAAACGTGGGAAAGGCTGCCCTCCGGGTATTTTGGGTTTTTACCGGGTGTCGGGACTCAGTTTACTCCCGGGCTGCGTTGCACTGAGTCCACTCTGCTGGTTTGTTTTCCATGGGGAGGCTCTTACCATGCTTGCAACTCCACTCTGGCCCCAAGACCACAGTTCCAGGACGGGGGCCCCCTGCTCGACCACGGCCCCCACTTACCGTCGTAGAGACGGCGGCAACGAGGTTTATTTATATTTGCAAAACCCTCGTGCGCGTGCAGAGTCAAGGGAGACATTTCAGCAGGAAACGGAGGATGAGCTTGGGATGTGAAAAAAGACATGGTCCCTTCAGCTCTGCTTTACCTCGTTTTCGATTTGCAAGCAGGTGGCGAGGTGACGTTTTCATGGGAGCAGTGCCTGTCTTCCAGCCACAGCCGGGGCCATGGTTCTCTGCTCCCTGCAGTAAAATCGTTTCAAGTGCAAATAAAAAGCCAGTGATAAAAGTGGCCAGTTTCGAACAATTGTGCTGCTGACACCCACTGGCACCAAAGCCCAGCCTGAGAAGGTCGGCGCTGGGCATCGGCAGGCTTATTCAGATGATTTTCCTTCCCACTCACTCCCAGACCCGGTCGGGGCCACAGTGGCTTCTGCTGGGTCATTTCTGGCCCTCAGGGTCTCCTCCCCTTCTAATCTGGGTCCCTCCTCAGCCCCAGGTTCCCAGGAAACCACGTCAGCCCAGCTTCCCTGATGCAGCCCCCGAACCCTGGGCTGCAGGGCTGATGGGCTTAGGGCACCAGGGCTTTGTGAGGTGGCCAGAAGCCGAGCCTGGCTGCTGCTGGCCATGAGTGTCAGCCGAGCACTGGGCCACACGGGCTCCAGGGTCCTCAAGTCCTGGCTGTCCTCCCTCCACCAACTCCCAAGGTCCTTTAGGTGAAAAGGTGGAGACGTGGGGGTGGGGCCGCAGAGTCTGGAGCCCCAGACTTATCCCAAGACTGTGCCCAGGAGAGATGACAGACTATGTCCATGACGTTACTTTCTCTCCCGAGATACTGCGAACAGAACTCGATTTCTGTGAGTTTCCGTGTGGCACAGTAGGTTAGGAACCTGCTAGTATCCACAAGGATGCAGGTTCCGTCCCTGGCCTCGCTCAGTGGGTTGAGGATCCAAAATACTTAAGATGCAGTGTAGGTCACAGATGCGGCTGGGATCTGCTATGGCTGTGGCTGTGGTGTAGGCCGGCAGCTGTAGCTCCTACTTGACCCCTAGCCTGGGACCCTCCATGTGCTGTGAGTGTGGCTGTAAAAAGAAAAAAGGAAGAAAGAAAGAAAGAAAGAGGAGAATGGAAAGAGAGAAAGGAAAGAAAGAGAGAAAGAGAAGAAGAAAGAGAAAGAAAGAGGAGCTCCCGCCGTGGTGCAGCAGAAATGAATCCGACTAGGAACCATGAGGTGGTGGGTTCAGTCCGTGGCCTCGCTCAGTGGGTTAAGGATCCGGAGCTGTGGTGCAGGTCACAGACGCGGCGTGGATCCCGCGTTGCTGTGGCTGTGGTGTAGGCCAGTGGTTACAGCTCTGATTTGACTCCCAGCCTGGGAACCTCCAGATGCCACAGGTGTGGCCCTAAAAAGCAAAAAAAAAAAAAAAAAAGAAAGAAAGAAAGAAAAGAAAAAGAAAGAGAGAGGGAAGGGCGGGAAGGGAGGGAGGAAGAAATCACTTTCTATAAAACTTCCGGGCAGGGGTGTGGGTGTCACATTAATCAGAGGAAGGTGGCTCTGTCCCCTCTAACCCATCAGGAGCCTCCTTCGAAGAAACAGAAAACGGATGTTGGCAAGAAATCGGAGACCTGTGCACTGTCGGTGGGCATGTAAAGTGTGCGGCTGTCACGTCTGGTCCCTAAAAAGTTAAACATGGAGTCGCTACACAATCCAGCAATTTCATTCCCCTGAACAGCCACCGGAAAGAGTTAAAGTGTAGTGAATCAACTACACTTTAATAAAAAAAAAAAAGCCAGGACTCAAAAAGAGTGTTCGCAGAATCGTTATTTACAAGAACCCAAGGGTGGAAGCGACCCAGCTGTCCATCAGCAGATGGTGGACAGGAGTTCCCGTCATGGTGCATCGGAAATGAATCTGACTGGGAACCATGAGGACGTGGGTTCGATCCCTGGCCTCCCGCAGTGGGTTAAGGATCTGGCGTTGCTATGAGCTGTGGTGGAGGCCGGCGGCTGTAGCTCTGATTAGACCCCTAGCCTGGGAACCTCCCTATGCTACGGGTATGGCCTAAAAAGGCAAAAGACACACACACAAAAAACAGATGTTAGATAAACAAAGTGTGTCTGTACATACAAAGGTGTGTTGTTTAGCCTTATAAAGGAAGGACATTCTTTTTTAATTTTTAAACAATTTTATGTATGTATGTATTTATGTATTACTTATTTGTCGAAGTATAATTAATTTACAAGAGTGTTAGTTTCAGGTGTATAGCAAAATGATTCAGTTATACACCTATCTCTCCACACACAATATATTCTCAAGATGTATATATTCTCACAATATATATGTTCCCTTTCAGATTTGTTCCCTTATAGGTTAACATAAAATATTGACTAGAATTCCCTGTGCTGCACAGTAGGTTCTGGTTGGTTAGGAAGGGAATTCTGACCCAGGCCACACCATGGACAAACCTTGAAAACACACTCAAGAGAAGCTGAGACAGCCAGACACAAGAGGCCACACACCATATGACTCCACCTGTACGAGGTCCCTAGAGGGGAGAGACTCTCAGGGACAGAAAGCGGCAGGGTGGATTCCAGGGGCTGCGGGAGGGGGTGGGGAGCTGGTGTCTAATGGGGACAGAGTTTGGGGTGTGCAGAGGGAGAGCCGTCTGGAGACGACGGCGGTGACGACGGTGGGACAGTGGGAGCCCCTTGGTGCCGCCGAGCTGTGCACTTTCCTAGATGGCGAGGACGGGCAGTTTGCTGTTGGGGCCTTTTACTGCAATGAAAGAAAGATCGCAGCTCTCGGACCAGCGGAAGCTGAGCCCTCCGTGTGTGGGTGAACTGGTTTCCCGCCTCGCTGCCTGGGGTCTCGCCCACTCCCCCGCCTCCGTGGCTGGTGGCTGGTCTTCCCCTGCACGCGGCAGGGCCTCTGCTCCCTTCCACCCGGTGGCTCTGCGGTGGGACAAGCACCCAGTCACACACAGGGGCCTTTGCCGACTTCGTGTTTGTCTGGGTTTTTCTTTTCCTAGCTGTGATCCTTCCAACTCCGCTGGAAACACACCTCCCGTCAGGCCCGAGTTTCTGCTCATCATTACATTTACAGGTAAGCCCCACAACAGTAAGCATCCAAGGCCACTTGCAGGTTTCCCTGAATTTATAACAGTGTCTTTTAAGGTGGATTTGATCCGGACTGTTTAGAGCACTTCCTGCTTGGGGGCGTCCTAGGTAAATAGCAGCCTAGATTTTTCTCCTTTACTGGGGGTCACTTTCAGGAAGCTGTTCCCTTGAAAGAAGCTCAGAGTGCTTTATAAAAATCCGTCTTATTTGTCTTTCCCACACAACAAGGGGGTAGAACCAGAAATGGGAGAAAGACACAGTCGAGGGCGTGGAAAATACCAGAAGGAATAAGCCTTCTTGGTCTCCTAAGCCCCACCTCCCTTTCCAAATATGCTACAGCTTGTTCCTCTGTCTGGACCGGAGACATTTAGTGAGTGGTTGAAACTTTAATGCAACGCTCTGTTACAGGCGGACCTCCCCAAGCTTGGCTTACACATCCAACATCACGCATGCCGTTCTCACGGGGGTGTGGATGAGGGCAGAAGCCAGATTTCTGGCTCAGAAAGAATCTAACCTCTGACTTTATATATGAAGTTCCCAGTCTGAATAATTAACACAAAACCAGCATTTTAACTTAATGCAAAGGAAGCACAAACTGTCATTCCTTTTAGAGTTTCACAAGCATTTTTGGTCAACAGTCACGCTCATTAACAGAGATAGCAATGCCCTAAATATTTCGCTTATGAAAAGCAACCTTATAAAATGCCCAAAAAATCGAGGCTTCTTTAGTCAGCTCTGAACAATTCAGAAATTCGGCTCACTATTTGGAGATCAAAAAAAGAAAACATAAAAATTGAAGTCTAAAAAAAATGGGAGTTTTCTCCTATGCTTCTTCCCAGCTTGAAATCTTCCTGGGGAATTCTCTCTTCATTGCTGGGTTACGGTTTCAGTGGGATTTAGTGGTAAAACTGGTCCGCCCTGCGCAGACGCCCCAGGCTGGCGGCACCCTGTCGCTCTAGCCCTGTGGCCACCAGGGGGCAGTGTTGTCATTCACTAGCGCGCCCTGCAGCTCCCGCGCCCGCAGGGCCGCTGAGCTTCTTCCGGCCTCTTGGCGAGCCCTACGTTATTATTTTTTGATTTATAAAGCGCCATTCCTCCGCAGAGTCCCCACCCCCAGCTGCTCCAGAAAAAGCTCGCAGAGCATCCCCAAGCGAGGGCAGCAACCCCGGTGAAGTGCGGTGGTCTCTGGACCAGCGCAGGTGGACCTCTGCGCAGGCATCGGGTCCGCAGGGCCCTGGGGGCCCCGGCGGCGGCCGGGGTGGGCAGGTCGGCAGCAGGGCGGCCTGGTTGGCAGCAAGCAGGGAAGACAGCTCTGTCCAGAGGGGTGCATGCCTGACTTGGTTCCCATAAACGAGAGAGGAGGCCAGCTTGGCTGCGAGAGAAAGAAACACCCCAGGCCCCATCTGCTGGGCCCGCCTTGGCCCTCGTTCTCCACCCAGGGCTGGACCGGCTCCCGAAGGCCCGGCTCAGTCTGCGGGGAGCAGAAGTGCTCCTCCTGGTTTAGAGAACCGAGGCTGGTGAGGCCCGAGTAGGGGTGGGGACCCCAGCTCTGGGGCCCGTGCTCT
This sequence comes from Sus scrofa, assembly GCF_054392235.1. Lineage (NCBI taxonomy): Eukaryota > Metazoa > Chordata > Mammalia > Artiodactyla > Suidae > Sus > Sus scrofa. The sequence goes on along the minus strand of NC_139389.1, from coordinate 1,582,457 downwards.
GAGCAGGGCCGAGTTTACAGATGGAGGCTTTCTAACAGCCCCAGAAAGCAGTGATGACCCAGAGTCCTGGGACATTGGAAAGGGGGCAAGCCACCCCTGGGGTGGGGGACAACCCCCAAAATAAAGACGCTGGATGAAAATGACACTGCTTGGGGAATCTGGGCAGTGGCAGCTGGCGGTCCCTACCACATAGGCCAGAGCAGGTGCCCAGCTGCAGCACAGCAGTGCCTGGTGGATATGCCCTCAGTCCCAGGTCCTCCAAGGCGCTGCCATCTACCCGTTTACTTGAAGGATGCCCCAACAACCTATAGCCAAGTGGGCACTGCTTCCACCTCTGCACAGAGCAGGAAGCTGAGGGCGGGGTGGTCAGTGTTTCTCGGCCATCGAGGTGCATTTGAGAACTGGGACGGGGCCCCTCGGCTCCCAGACCCCCAGTCCCTTTGCTGCACGTTGCTGCTTCCCGAGAAACTCAGAGCCTCAGAAGGCTGTTACCTTGATCCACAGGCTTCCTGCCCAGGGACGAAGGAGGCGCCCAGAGCCTGGCTGCCTGTCTGCCCTCCTCCTGAGGCTCCAGGGGGAAGGGGGCTGTTGGGGGGTGCTGGGAAGACACGGGGTGGGCGAGGGGGTCTCCTCTGGCCCAGCCTTGGCTGGCGGTCCCTCCCCCTGTGCCTGTGGCCCAGCCGCGTCCCCGAGGCCACAGCCCCTGCACAGCTGGCCAAGGAAAGGGGCAAACTTTTCAAAACAAGAGCAGCATATTCTGCTTTAGGTAGGAAATCCCTCTCTGCTACAAAACTGAGGAAAATCCTAGAATGGTGGGTCATAGGGGAGCCACTGAGTGCCGATTGCCGAGCAGAAACAGTGGATGGATTAAAACAGGGAGAGAAAGCTGCAGGCCCTCGTGGCGGGAGGTGGGTTGATGGGCAGGCTGGACCCACCCCCACCCCCAGGCCCCGGCCCCTGGCCCCTGGCCCCAGGCCCCCCGGGCCTGGCCGGTCACAACCTAGTGGAGAGAGAGGGGCTGGTGGGAGGAGGTGTGGAAGGATGTGCCAATGAAGTTATGGATGAGCTGCCGGTGGATTCCTGGCCCCTCTGGGGAAATCGAAGCTGAAGGCGGGAAAGACGGAGATGCTGGCGGGGGACTCATCTCCAGCTCAGCTGCCAACTTTTGGAAAGAGATGGACGCCGACAAGACACATGGGAGAAGACTGGGGCCTCCCCACCCCCCGCCCCCCCCGTGGAGTTCTCCCCAAAGAGCCTGGACGCCCCTCCAGGGGAGATGGGCCTGAGCCCCTGCCGCTCGGGGCAGGGGCCCTGGGACGGGGCGGAGGCGGGGGGGAAGGAGGGGTTGCGCAGTGGCTGTGGCCTCAGATACCCTCTCTGGGGCTGCGGGTCGGGTTGGCTGTGATTGCTGGAACGTGACTGGGAGATGAGAAAACTGCTGTGACTGTCCCTGTCCGCTCCCCCCACCCCCCTCCCCGAGCTGCCCACCCCAGACAGCGTCCTGGGGGTCTTGGGGGTGAGGGTGAACATGGCCCATCTCTGATTTTGCTGGGAGTGTTCAGTCTCCGAAAAGTCAACGCCTTCTGTGAAAAATGATTTTCCCTGAAAAGCTGTAGTGGTTTGTTTGTTTGTTTGTTTGTTTTAGAAAAAGCCTTGGTGCGTTCCGAGCCCTGTTCTACGGTTTTGCACGTCATAATCTCTGCACTTTAAGCTTCCAGGACCCCAGAGGGTGCATATACTCTGTTCTGCTCTGCAGATGTGGAGGCTGAGGCCTCAGAGACAATGGCACCCACACGGGTGACGGCCTGACGGTGGCAGAGCTGAGATTTGAAGCCGGCCGGGCCTTGGACTCGGAATGTGGGGTGCCTCCTCCGTATTTCCATTCTTCTTTTTCTTTTTCTTTTTTTTCTTTTGTGTTTTTAGGATCCCACCTGCGGCTTATGGAGGTTCCCAGGCTAGCGGTCGAATCGGAGCTGCAGCTGCTGGCCTCCACCACAGCCACAGCCACGCAGGATCCGAGCCACATCTGTGACCTACACCACAGCTCACGGCCACGCCGGATCCTTAACCCACGGAGCAGGGCCAGGGAGCGAACCTGAGTCCTCGGGGATACTAGTCGAGTCGTTACTGCTGCGCCGCAACAGGAGCTCCTCCATTGCTTGTTTATCATTTTTCTTGTGAAAATGACGGTATCGCTGTTGTAAAATCAGGTTGCAGCCTCGCCTCACACCGTCGTGCAGGACTGGCGGTGCACTGAGCTAAAGGTCCTGCACGGCTTCTCTCCTCAGCATGAATTTCAGGGCAAGTTTTTCCACTTGAAAACTGGCCATGACACGTCTAATCCAGCTGAAGCAGGTGGCTTTCTGGTCTTCAGATCTGCCTCCCGGGGCGGCCTGGGTTTTCTGTGAAGGGAAGTGGCTTCCTGGCTGCAGGGTTTCCTCGCCAGCGCTGGTGTCCGCTCCCCGCCCTGAGCAAGGCTGGTGCCAACTCTCGCTCTTCTCAGTCTGGTCTCTGATCAGCTTCCAGGAGGGAACGGGACACTTTCTGCTTCTGAAGTTGCATCTCCATGGCCTGTGAGGTGCTTTGTGTGACAGCCGTCAACAGGAAAGTAACTCAGAGCCAAGAAGCCAGCAAAGACACATGCACACGGCCGACTCCCCTTTGTGAAGAGGGTGTGAAGAAGCAGATCTGAGCTGGTTGGGACGCAGAGCCGAGAGCCCCGAGCACGTCTGTACCCAGTGCCATCTGTGCAAGCGGCTTTGTTCTCTTTATTGTGCAAAAGGTGTTCTAATTACAAGACGTTGTTCTGAGTCAGACGAGAGAGGTAACCTGGCTACGAAACGGTGTCTGTGGACCCCCAGGGGAAGAGGGAAGAAATGCATTTTGGTGCACCGCTACGAATGGTTTCAGGAACCTCGGGAGAATGGGCTGAGCCACCCTCCCTGATGGAGAATTTCGGTGCCGGGATCTCTGACGCTGACGTCCCAGGAAATCGGAAGAGTGAATGATGAGTCAGCTGGTCCGGGGACAAACAGGTCACGCTGTAGAAACAAAGAAACCCAGGTCTCTCAGGGCCGTGGAGTTGACCTCTTGTGACCGCCAGCTCTCAGGGGCCACTTTCCCGCTGCCGCCGTGAGGAAGGGAGGGCCCGAGGGCGGGCGGGATGCTTCTGAGGCTGTATTCTGATGCCAAAAGCAGGACAAGGTCCCGTCTCCACGTGTTTGCCCGGGGCCTTCATCCTCTCTCCAGGGGAGTAACATATTTTGGGAGGAGCGTCCCAGAATTTTGGAAGCGGGGTCGACGTCTGAGAGGTGAAGGGCTTGTCACTGGATTTGGCCCCACTCCCACCCCAGGGCCAGGGGGCCCTCATCTTGAATCTGTCCCCTGCATCCATTACGGCTGCAAAGGCGCTCTTCCCAAATCATGTCACCTGCTCAGGGTCCCTGTGGGAGGGGCCGAACTCATCCCACTGCCACTGCCACCTGCAAAGGGCAAACTTTAGCATGTTGTCATTCGTGCCTGGGGTATTTCTTAGGAAACAACCAGCTATTATATACTGGTTAATTACCTAACTGAGCAAATTGGAGTCTCCGTGCTCCTTCTCGGCCCCCTTCCTCCTCCACCCCACCCCCTCCTTGGACCATAGCTCTGATTAATTTGCTGGTATCTCCTCTGGTCCGTGTTCCCATATTTTATTACATTTATATTTCCCATAATAAAGGCCCAGCACTGTTTTATATACATATTTAAATTACACAAGCGGCGTCCTGTTGTGTGCGGCTTTGGGACCACTTTGTATAGTTAACATTTTGTTTTCAAGAGCCATTCAAGTGGAAACAGACTGAATTGGGTTTTTTTAAAAATGAATGTTTTGTATTTCATTACATGAATATATTGGCTCCTGATGCTGGGAATTTAAACTGTCTTCTGATTTTTTTTCTTTCAAACGAGTTATTCGGAAGATAGTTTCTCCAGAGAAACAGAACCAATAGTGTGTGTGTGTGTGTGTGTGTGTGTGTGTGTGTGTGTGTGTGAAATTAACCATCTACACTGTATGTACATAGAGCCTCTATACACACACACGTTTGCACAGTGGTAATACACACAATGTCTACAATGATTCTCGGAAACGCTCGGGTCAGCTCATCCTTGCGGTCTCAACAGAATCATTCACATTTTAAAGGGTTACCCCCCCACCCCCCAAAGCAATAGTCCTCTAGTTTCAAAGATCTGCTCTCAAGGACACTGTCCACCCAAAAGCATGTCACAAAGCTGCAGCTTCCCCGGGACCCACTTGTCATTTCTGAGTACCCCTCTGTCCCCTCCCCGCAGGGTCCGTCTTCCTCTGCACCCCTCCGTTCCAGTTTCCCAACCCAGTGCTGTGGAGCCTGGGGCTGAAGGGTCCACGCTGGAGTCAGCGGGGGCAGGGGCTCCTGTGTCCGAGGAACGTGGGCAGCCGCCCTGGCCTCTCCCCCCTCGAGACCCCTCCTCAGCTGTGAAAGTAAACATTGCTGGCAGACCTTGCACCCGAACCCACGGGGGCAAAACCGCCCCCAGGTGAGACCCACTGACTTCATTAAAACACCCATACGACGTGCCAGAGGCAGATGCTCTCAGAGGGGGGCCTTGCTCGCCCAGGAGCAGGTTCTGCGCCGACGGGGGGCGGGGGGGGGTCTGAAGACCCGGCCCTCTCACCGCAGCCCCCACCCCAAGGCTGCCCTCAGCGTCAGGTTCTGAGTTTATTTCTCCCCCAGCTGTATTTAGGAGGAATAATTTCATGAGTAAAAATGATACGGTCAAGACAAATGGAGAGCAAATATAGAAAGAATCTGTCTTTTATTTCTACGGCAGGAAATGATAGGAAGCCGAAAGGGAGTTTTGCTTAAATTTTTGTCTGCTTAATTGAATTTTCTCCTTAGCTTTCCCAGTGGGGCCGAGGCCTCCAGATGCCAAGATCGCATCCTGCCTTTGATGTGAAGAGGAGCTCCGGGCAACTGAGATTCCCGGGAATGAGGGTCCTTCTCTTCTTCACAGGTCAGACGCATGTCAATCACGACAACTGGAGACAAAGTCAAGGACGGGACGGGGGGAGCAGAAAGGTTTCCCGAAGCACGAGAGGCACATGGTGCAGGCCCCTCACCGGCGGCTTCGACCCTCACTCGTGGGAAAGCCTTCTCGGCAGAGGAATGCGTGCTTCAGCATTTTTGCAGGTTTGATGACTGACTTTCGCCTGTGCAAGATTAGGAAAGAGTGGCTGCGGCAGGCCAGGGCCCCGAGAGCGGAGAAAAATCGGTGTTACGCTCTGCGGGGAGAAGACAAAGAACAGCAGAAACAGGAGCAATGACAACGCTGCTCGCGACCCCCAACCCTAGGGGCCCGAGGTTGCCTCGTCTACGCAGTAAACTGAGCACGCACGTCATGCGTCCTCAGCAAGAGGATATAGAAACAAGACGACATAGCCCTGCAGGTGGAGACGGCGACGCCGAGTCATCAAAACAAGGTCCATTCATGTTCAAACGAGTCGGTTTCTGTGGGTGATGATGGCTGCACAACCCTGGGGATGCGTCTCCGCTCCCACAGCCGCACTCGCGGCCGCGATCAGAGCAAGCAGCTTCGGTATGTACCTGTCACCGTAATTTTAAAAAATCAGGTACTATGATGGCTGAGAAGTCTGTCGTGTATTTTAGGGGGAAGCAAAGGTAAATAAAATGGGTACGATTGGAAATAAGAATGTGCTGCCTCAAAGGATAAGCCGGGCTGTCCCCACCATCCCCTGGGCGTCTCCCCTATCGGAGGAGCACCATGCGCGCGGTACCCCTGGAATTCGTTCCCAGATAGCCAAAGCAATCACGTTCTGATGGAAAGGACTCGATGTCGTGATTTGAGGGCACTGGCTTTTATTTTTAACTCTGACAAGGAAATATGACCACACATCTTGCGGTTTGATAATGAACCTTTAAAAAAAATGACAGCCCACACTGGGCGCGGGGCCGGAGCCCAGCCCGGCTCCTCTGATGAGTGTGGGCGCAGGGCTTCCTGGCAGCAGGCTTGATGGAGGAACACGTTTAGTGTCTGCCTGGATGGCAGCGGGCAGACTCCTGGTGGCCAGGCCTGCACAGAGCCCGCAGGCCCCAGAGCAGCTGCTTCTATTCAGAGACTCCACCAGTCAGGCACTCGCAGCCGGAACGGCTGAGGCATTAGAGGCTCACCCGCACACACCCACACTGTGTCAAGTGGCCCAGACCACGCCAGGGACTGTGCTCGGTCATGTCACGTGAGCAGGTGCAGCACTGCCCACTTCCTGCTGCTGGGCCTCAGCAGGACATTTTCCTTGTCATTTCTGCTGTTCTGCCTTAGAAGGGGCACGACCCTGAAAGGGAGACCCCTTAGTGACCAAGGTGGCGCCGTGTTGGGCACCTGGGTGGCCCACCCTGTACCTGTCTTTTAAGGCAGGGCCCTTCAAACCTTTTCTGAGAAAATGAGATCGGGAGTTGGGACTGGAATTCTTCTCCTTGCTGGTTTTTTGCCTAGTGAGAACCTAGATGTTCTGTTAACTGAGTCTTAAGTAGGTGTTATTTGAAGAGGGTGAGCACGTGGGTTCCAAACTCCTTCCCCTCCCATGCAGATCTCAAAGCCTGGTTCTCAGTGGGGACCGGCGGGGGGTAGGGGGTGCGGTTTACAAGCCCAGCTGGAGGCACCCTCCCCCCAGTGGGTAAACAGAAAGAGCCCAGAGTTTGAGCATCTCAGCCATCCGTCCACTGGGGAGCTTTGGGCTGGCCACTGGGGTGGAATTCTCTGAGGAAAGAAAGGATTTTTCTGAATCGTTTCCTTAGGAGGGAAATAGCCACCCCAATTTGAGCCTCAAATGTTCCAAGTTATTTCTCCAAACTTTTGGAGGCTTTTCAAACCAGCTCTAAAGGTTTTTAAAGTCGAAAGGGCTCTGAAACCTCCTCTCCTGCTGCAGAGACCCTCGCTGGATGGGTAGGGTGTGACGTGGCTTTCTGAGAGGTCGTCGGGATTTCAGGACGTGAGCCAGGGAGGCTCAGTGGCCTCTTCCTGCTCTGACTCGTTAAAAAAAAAAATGCCGCCTAACATTGCTTGAAAGAAACCACGGATGTTTCCTTACTTCAAAAGGACAGAAATCTAACGGTGGAGGAAAGAAAACTCACAATTGGAGGCCCAGGATGTAGCAAAGACATATCAAGCGGTCACGCAAATCAAGGCCAATTTAGAAGCAACACACAATGCTTGAGGTTGTATTTTCATTTGCACTTTTTGTACGAACTTCCCTGCCCGAAGGAAGACACAGAAAGACACCTGTACAGTCTGCACTGCTTCCCCTTCCCTCCTCCTATTCGCTTCTTTGTTTGGCAACATTCACCGTCCGGGAAAGACCATCCTGGCCGTCAGGCGTGTGGCGTTTGCAGATTGTTTCAGAGAAGTTCTGTGCTGGTGAAGTGGGTGGTTTAGGGATGAGCTTAACTTTCGCTGTTTTTTGAAAGGCAGCAGGGCAATGGTTCCTTGCAGAACCTACTTCAACGCGGGAGGAATTTCCACATGCGCCCACCCCACCCAACTCCTTGGAAGCTTCTGCCCTGAGTTTTCACCATAAAAACATGTGGATACATTCTACTCACCTCACTGGAGGTGTCTAAAAGGCCCCCAGCCAAGCCCTGAGCCGTTAGGCAAGATCTGGGGAGCAGCACCCAGCACTCTGCTTTGGGGGGCAGGGGAGAAGAGTTCTCCTCTGCCAGGCCTGGGATGGGCCCCTGGAACCCCAGGTTCCCCCATCCCGCAAGCCCACCAGGGCCCTACAAGATGACAGGTGGCCCTTTCTCTGCCCTGGAATCATGCAGCCAGGATGCCGGCTGAAGGCCCGCTGCTGGGGGCGGCCCCTGCCCTCCGCATCTTCTTTCCAAAGGGCATCAAAGGCCACACCGCCGCTGAGAGCTCGGAGGAAGCTTGGGGGGCGGGGCACACCCCCACCCATGGGGCCGGGTCACGTGGGGCACCTGCCTGCTCCAGATGGGCTCGGGGCTGCACAGACCACCTCGGGCTCCTGGGGTCTTGGCTCTGCCAAGAAGGGCCAGTTGCATTCGGATCCGGAAAATCTTAGAATAACCACTTCTGGGAAAATACCACCGGATGCTTTTAACTTTATCCCACACTGGCTGTCAAAACGCAGGACACGAAACATTTCGCTTCTGAAAGAGAAGCCTTGGGCTGCTGGGGCCGAACGTGCGGCCAGTCTTGACTCAGTCCCAGCACTGTGTGCCCCGGACCCCACTTGCCCCTCCAGCTGCGCGCATCCCGTGGCGGGACCGGCGGGTGGGCGGGGAGGGGCGGTTGCCTGACCCCTGGGAGCCTCTTTCTTCAGACTTGAGACAAGTCCTCGGCCGCCCGCAGGCGTGAGGGTGGGTGTAAGGGACCCACGTGTTCTCAGGGCCCAGGGATTCGGCCCCAAGCCCCCTCCAGTCCTTCTCGTCCTTTTCTACTGAGCACGTCTCTGGCGAAGGATCTGGGTCCTGTTCTCCCAGCGTCGCAATTCACAAAGTCGGGAAGAGGTACCATTTTCAGCCATTTCTCCCGTAGATCCTTGAAAATCCAAGGATCCTCTGCTCTAGAAGCCAAGAGCTGCTTCCAGGAGATCAACAAGAAACCCATCCAGATTCCTTTTCAAGTGGCACACTGCTAACCGGCAGGAGATGCCCAGGGGGAGGCAGGCAGGCCTTCCTGCCGGTGCGCCTTGGCTTCTCCGTGATCTGTCCCTGGGAGTGGGAGGGCTGCCTTTTCATCTCTCTCTAGGAGGGACTCTCGCTGGCTTCTCACCACTTTGCCAGGAGCCGGGTGGCCGTCGGAAGAAAGTGGACTGTGCCCAGAAGGGCTCTCGGGTAGCCTTGGGGCGGGGCTCCTTCCCGGCCCTGCGGCCCCCACTGCTGTCCCTCTCCCCGCCTCCCCACACTGCTGCTATCAGACCTGGAGCCCCCCCCACCCCATGGACCCAACGCCCTCAGAAATCCGCACTGCCCACGTCACCCCCTGGCATCCGAGACGCCTGGAGACCCTCTTCCATCTAAGGGATGCCAGAAACGGCACCCTCTGACGTCCTCCCTGGACCAGCCTCCCAGGCGTGACGGCTTTTCTTCCCGGTCACTGCCAGGAGCTTCAGGGCTCCCTGGGGATGCTGCCACAATGCATCATGTGGCTCAGAGGTGCCCCCCTGGGCTGCTCACCCCAGAGCCCTGGTTAAAGGAGGGAGCCAGCATGTTCCAGAACCCACAGCCCCTCCACCCCCACCTCGCAGCCCCTGGTGGGTGGGAAGAGGGCTGGAAAGGACTGAGCTCACGAAGGGACAGGGCTAAAGTCATTCTTTCACCCCTGGAAGCACTTTTCTGCTGAAACTCAGACGAAGTTATTCTGAAGTCCAGCCAGGAAAAGCTCTGGAAACAGTGGTGGGAGGTTGTGCTGGACGCTGAGGACACACGCTCCATGCTGCTTCTCCAGCCTTTATTTATTTGTATGATCTGAACGAATGTCTCAGCTGTAACCTACACCACCCACCACCTAGGAACTTCCCAGAAACGTTGGGCAGGGGCGGGGTGGGGCGGGCGGGGGGAGCAGGGCCCGCGCAGCCAGCGGGCTCCGAGTCCAATCTGCCACGGCCGGCTTAATAATTCACTTAGACGGCCTCCTCAAAGAGTGAAAATATTGGCAGCAAGTGGTCAAAGGAAAACGTCCCAGTTTTATTACAGGACAGAATGTGTGACGAGTTCGCATGGCGGCGTTTGCTAAAGTGAAGATGTTTGGGAGGGCGCTACTATTGCTCCAGCCTTTGAGTGCTGATATTTTGTTCATCCTGGATGTTTGCGTCAAGGTTGAGCTTTAAAAAAAATACTGTATAAGACACTTGGACGCATATAACCAAGTGGAAGAAGCCTATATGAAAAGGCTCCATGCTGTTGGATTCCAATTCCGTGACCGCCTAGAAAAGGCAACACTCTGGCGATGGGAGACCAGTGGCCGCCTGGGGTTGGGGCAGGGACGAGGACAAGCACGGAGGAGTGTGGGGCCGTGGCCCTGCCTGTACCCACCGCAAGGATGCAGCCTGTCATCGCCCATTTGTCCAACCCCGGAGGATGTTTCCACCACCAGGAGTGACCCCCGCCTCTGTGTAGACAGTAGGCTGTGGGGGTCAGTGTAGGTTGTGGAGCAGAGCAACTGCACCACTAATGCGGGAAGCTGGTGGGGGGCAGGGGACAGGAGGGACACTTCTATAACTTCCTCTCACCTTTGCGGTGAACCTAAAATGTCTCTAAAACATAAAGTTTAATTAAAAAATTCATTAGGATGGTATTTATCTGGGCAGTTATCGTGCCTGGGGGCAGAGTTTCAGGTGATCAAGATAAAAATAAAATAAAATAAAACTATGGTGGAGGGTGGGGGTGGATGGTGGGGGTGGCTGCCTAACAGTGTGAATGAACTTGATGCTGCTGAACTTGAACGTGGTGAAAAGGGGAAGTTTGCATTATGTGTGTTTGGCCATAATTTTATTTTATTTTATTTTCATTTATCTTGATTTTTAATTTTGTCGTTATAGCTGGTTTACAGTATAGTTTGACCATAATTTTAAAATGTTGTAAGTCTTAATGCCTGGGTTTGGGGCAGCCCCGGGAATTTTGTGCCTTGCTCATCTCACCCTTGTCCTGGCTGCAGTTTCCCACCTCTGAGAATCTGAGGGCTGTGGGCGTCAGGATGCAGAACCACCTGCCTTGCAGGAAACCCCTGTCTACAGTTTACGCGGTTGACAACCTGCTATGTTTTGTTTTTCTTAAGACATAACGTCTCAAGTGCCAAAATGGCATTACAGAGATGAATTCCATTTTCAACATATAAAGGAAGCTCCCCTTTCAGACCCAGACGGAAAAGTACCCTCCCCCGCCCGGCTTACCTTGGGTTTACTGTGGGCCCCAGAGGTAGAGAAGGGGGGTATGGGAAACAGGAAGGAAGACAAACGTGGAAGGATGTGGAGGGCCACGTGTGTTTTCTACGGCTGAATAACAAACCAGCACAAACCAGGGGGCTTAAAGCAACAGCTTGTTGTCTCAGTATTATTACTGTTTCTGTAGATCGGAAGCCCAGCACCGCCTGGCTGGGCGCTCATCTGGAGGTTTTGTAGAAAAGCACCTGTTTCCAAGCTCATCCTCACTGTGGGCAGAATTCAGTTCCCTGTGGTTGTAGGACTGAGGTCCTCCTTTCCTGGCCAGTGTCATCTGAGAGTGGCTCCCAGGTCACAGAGGTCACCCACACTCTTTGCCAGGTGGCCCCTTCCTCTTTGAGTCACCCACGGTGCATAGAACCCTCTCATGCTCCCAATCTCTGCGCCCTGCCTCCAGAGTTCAAGACCCAGGCCGTCCAGGTCATGTCCGCTGGATGACGGCCCACCTTAAGGTCAGTTGAATCAGGCCCTTACTGACCTGTGAAAGCCCTAGCGGTGCTGGATAGTCTTTTTTTTTTTTTTTAAATTATTTTTGTCTTTTTAGGGCTGCACCTGCAGGATATGAAGTTCCCAGGCTAGGGGTCCAATCGGAGCTGTATCTGCCGGCCAGATGTGAGCCTCATCTTTGACCTACCCCACAGCACAGGGCAACCCAATAAGTGAGGCCAGGGATCGAACCTGCATCCTCATGGATATTTGTCAGCCACATCGGGAACTCATGAGATTAGTCTTTGAATGTTTGCAAGGTGTGTGCTCTCCACGGGCAGCAGTCTTGGGGTCATCTTAGGATTCTGCCTGATGCGGGGTCTTCTAAGCATGCTGGGCTTGGAGAGAGGTGGCTTTTGGGTCCTCAGGTCCTGTGTTGGCTCCAGCCCCATGGACAGCGTGCCTTTCACCCTTCATTAACCCCAGAGAGCCTGGGGCTTTGATAGCCAGGCCTCCAGGAACACGAACAAGAGAATGATTCTTTCTTGGTTCCAGGTCAGTGTGAACCCAGGCCAAGACCACCAGCACAGGTGAGAACTGTGATGATTTTTGTGGAGATCAGATCACGCGCTGACCCCATCTCCTCCTCTCATTATTGCTTCCTGGGCCCCCAAACCTTCATCAGAATTTGTGTCACTGGGCTCAGGAGGCAAAACCCTCCCTGGTTGGTTACAAGCACCCTTTGGCGTCCATTCTCTCGTCTCCTCAAAGAGCTGCGTGTATCTTGGTGAGGTTTGTGGTATTGCTGTGTCACACTGGCCACGGCTGCGTATCTTCCTAGTGGAATCAGAACAAAGAAAGAAAAGCATGTATGTTACCAAATGTGCAATCTGGTCGAGAGCATTAACTAAAGTTTACTTTTGTTCTCTCCAAGGAGAGGCTATGACAATAGTGCAACTGCGAAGGCATATTCTGCCTCCTTACAGCCATAAAATGCTCTAAAAACTGAAAGCCATTTCTGGGTAGTTTGCACACTAAATTACTAACATTTATGGATTACATAAAGTTCCTTTAGCTCCCTGACTGCTCAGGTACCGAGAAAGAGCTGTCCTGCCTGGCTCCTGAGACGTTTCCTGGATAAAATTGGCTGCTGTCATCCAGGAAAAGGATGAGAAATGCTTTCCTTTCCAGAAGCACGTCCTCCAGTGGGATGTGCAGTCCTTCCCTTTCTGTCTTCACTCTCAGAGACCCTTGCCGCCTTCTGAGTCCCCGTCACAAAGGCGGGGCTGGCAGGTGCTGTCCCCCGCTGCTGTGCACCCCCAGCTTGGCGGAGCGGCCCTTGGTCTCCTGTTACCTGGTCGGCACAGGTGACCACTCCTGCACTGGCCTCTCCCAGATGGCTTTTCCTGTCGCCCAGCCATGGAAGTCCCAGCCCTTTCTTCTTCTGCTCCCCCTTCCTCCTCCTCCAGGCAGTCCCTCGGCCTTCTGTCAGTCCTGAAATGAGCCCCATTTCAGTGAGCACACGCTGCTTCTTCCCCAGTCCTGTGATTTCATAACTTTCCCAACCACAGATTTTTCTCAGCCCCAGTTCATCTTGGCTTGTCTTCCTTTTAATGACACTGGATTTTCTGACACTGCTGGCAAACATCTGCCTGAGTCACTTTGCACTTGCTGGAGGTAGAAAGAAAAACGGTCTAGGAACCCCTCTGGCTTCTGCGGCCCCCGAACGCAAGCCATTAGAGGAGAGAAGCTTTAGGATGCAGGCAGATGTGTGAGCCCCGAGCAGGCAGGCCAGGCTCGGAGAGAGACTCCCTGAGGCTGGCGGCATTGCGGGGGAGCAACTGGCTTCGAGGGTCCAAGAGAGGCAGCAGGACGACCCCTGTGGAACCCTGTGCTTGGCCTGAGCCATCGGCTCCTCCCAGGACTCCTGGGGCCTTGTTGCGGGAAGAACTGGACCCACCCGCCAGTCCTGAAGGCCTTGGGAGAGACCCACCCATGGCTTCCAGCGGTTTCCTGGGTTGGACGCCTGCTGCAGCATTTGAGAGCCTGTGTCTAATGATTGCCTTTGCCTGAAAATAATAGCATTTTTTTATGACTATAACTGAGAATTTTCATGAATTTAAGCCTCCCTTCCGTTAATTATTTGGAAACAATACCATTTTTTTTTTGTCTTTTTATGGCCACACCCACAGCATATGGAGGTTTCCAGGCTAGGGGTTGAATAGAAGCTACAGCTGCCAGCCTGTGCCACAGCCACGGCAACACCAGATCTGAGTGGCGTCTGCAACCCACACCACAGCTCACGGCAACACTGGATCCTTAACCCACTGAGCAAGGCAGTGAATTGAACCTGCATCCTCCTGGATGCGAGTCAGATCTGTTTCCACTGAGCCACGAGCCACGACGGGAACCCTAACAAGGCCATTTCTCTGGCTTTCTAGCGACAGAATGATCTGAACACATTCAGGCTTCCTTTTGTAGATGGTGTAGACGGTGTGGGGTTATGACAGGGACCCCTTCCACGAGGCTTCCTGGGAAACCTGGCCTGTTCAGACTGGAGGAAGGTGACTCTGTCTTTTACCTTCTTCTCAAATGGGGCCGCCTCCCCTGCTAAAGACAGGAACCAGCTTGCTGTGGTCAAGTCAGGACATGGCCACAAATTCTTTGCCACCCTTTTATTAAGAAGGGGAAACATTTGCCCTCTCTGAGAATGTGGGCTCCCACTCAGTTTTTAAAAAACTAAGAGACGAATAATTTTTTAATTAAAAAAATTTTAAGTGTAAATATTAAGAGACTAAAAATTTTTCAAAATTTCGAGCAGTTTTAGCTTTACAGGAATATTGATGGGAAAAGAGTTTTCACATCCCCAGCCCCCTGCTCAGTGTTTCCTCTGTTACATCTTGTATTAGCGCCTTCTGTTTGTTGCAGTGGATGGATTGATGCGGGTACTTATCATTAAGTCGGGCCCCAGTTTACATTAGGGTTCACCCTGAGGGTTATATGGTCCGTGGGTCTGACAAATCTGTGCTGCCATGCCATGCGTCCCATCACAGTACCAGACAGAGCGATAATAACCCTAAAAGTCTCTCCTCCCCCCCCCGTGTATCTCTCCCTCCGCCACCTCCACCCCAACATCACCGGTCTTCTCCCTCCATCTTTTCCAGCGTTCTGTCTTCTGCAGGATGTCACATCACTGGGCTCAGACAGCCCATAGCCTTTTCAACTTAGCGGTTCACGTTTAGGGTTCGGGGGCAGTATTCTGATGCGGCAACAGATGACCGAGAAGTTTGACATATCAGGAAAGGCAGCATGTCAGTCATTCAGGCGGCCACGTGGAATTTACACTCTCGACTCCATGAACAGAAGCAAATGAACTGCCTGCAGAAGAAGAAGCTACTTTCCTGACACCCCAGTAGTACTGGTTCTGACAAGACATGCCAGGCGCGGTGCATTTGCCTGGAGACAGGTCCAGCCAGCAGCGTGTTCTGACGTAGAATTCAATCTAAAGACTATCACCAGCTCTAAACATTTCGATGGCTTCCTATATGCCGGGCACCCCGCTTGCTGTCTCCCTGGCATTTTCTCAACATGTACCCGCTTCAAAGAGGAAAACATGGAGGGTTGAAGCCATTGCATGTCCAAGGTCACATTCAGTAGATGTGGAAGCTGGGGACAACCCAGGCTGGTCTGCCTCCAGTTCTCCTGCTCCACCCCCGAGCCTCCTAGGGAACATGCATGGTTTGTGCACCTGTGAGTGTTGCTGAGGAATCGCCCGGTTCTGGGGGGATCCCGGGAGCGTGAAGTTACTCTGGAAACTCTCTGGTGTCTCCTCAGCGAGTTCCGTGGCGAGGGTCCGCCGGGATAGGCCAGCGTGCCCCAGCGTCCCTGTCTAGAGCGTCTGTGCTGCAGGGACACCCACGATGCGGAAGAGCCGGGAGGCACACAGCCCGAGAGAGTCCCCACTGACCCACTTCCTCAGGATGGGTTTGCATTTAGAAACGCAGGCTCCCCGTGCTCCCACCGCAGGCCAAGCCCTGCGTGATGCTCGGAACGGCCGCGCTGGAAAGAGCCTGGTCTTCGGAAGGACCGCTCGTTCAGCGGATGGTCTTTTTCACCACTTCCGGCCTCAGGAAGTTCAGAGGCTTCGCGTATTCATTTGTCCCTCAAGTGAGCCTGAGCTCCTGTAAGTGCAGACCCTGAAGGGGTCCAAATAAACAAAATAAACTAACGAGGGCAGGTGTGGAGGTCCCTACAGCGGCAACCGTGGCACAAAAGGGGTCCAGGAGGCGATGCTCGGGCTGAAGTCCAGCAAGGACTACACGGAGGCCTTCAGGCAGAGGGGCGGGGCATGGCGTTCCTACAGGGGGCGGGGCATGCGCCTGAGGACAAAGGGGGCGGGAGCTGCTTATCTCCAGAGGGGCGGGCCTGTCCTAGGGCTTAGGGGCTAAGGGCACACCCTGTGCCGGGCTCCTCTGTTGGGACCAAGCATAGCAGACGTCTCGAGCATTGGAGGAACGGAGCGTCGCATTGCATTTTTAGAAGACTATTGCAAGGGCCAGGCCAGAGATGGGGTAGAGGCAAAGGCAGGGGCGTGTGGGCGATGGGGACCCTCCTGGGCCGGGAGGCGGCAGTGAGGGGGACAGGAGGGTGAGGTTCATACAAATCTAAGGTGTGAGCTGAGGAAGCACGGGCATTTGCACATTTGAACCTTTGCTTACACCCAGAGTTTTTTCCAAACTCAGTGGAAAATATCTTTTCCTTGACTCCTTATTCTTGATATCATCATTAAACTCTTAAATTGCATGTTGTTTGACTCCTTTTTCTTGGCTCCATATTCAAAAACGTGTTTTTTCCCCTACAGATGCAGTAAGTCCAGTACCTTTGAGACAGAAAGATTTAACTTTTAAAACAGAGCTTCCCGCACTGAGTTGAGAGCCCAGGATGTTTGATGGGAGCCACTGGTCCAGGGCCACGTTGACTCTGCACCTGCTGGAGGGACCTTGGTCCATTACCCAGCGTCTGGGCCCCACTTGGTCCATTTAGAAAATGATGAAGTTAAGGCAGGTGACCGACTGACTGGATGGCTTCCAGTTCTTGGACTGAACAGCAATTTTGCCAAACTTCCTGACCTACACACTGGAACCCTGTGAGAACCAGTTATTTTCCTGTGTGGAGAGAATTTTTGTTATGGCCTTTTATGTGACTCAGCTGCGGTCAATCAGAAGAAAGCCAACTCCCGCGTCCTGGGGGCCCAGCTTCTGAATGGGCGGCACGGTCCGGTTAAAATCTCGGAAGTGCTCCTTGAAGGCCGGATGGTGCAAAGCTGTCCACTAGCGTTGGATTCTCCCTTTAGCCAGACTGCTCTCTTATCTAATATTAATTGACCAACAGGGAGTTGAATGAAGTGTATGCAAACATGCGAGTGATTCTGGCTTTTAGAAAAGATTTTAAACAACAGCAGAAGGGCTATAATAATGATAATTATAAAATACAACAAAGCTGGAGGACTCTCACTTTTAAAAATGTGTTGATTTTTCTAAGTCCCATTAGGTTCTGGGCATCATGAACTATCCACCTATGAAATAGTATTTCTCGTAGACACTCTCAAACTTCAAAGTTCTGATGCTCGCATTCAATGACACCGCAAATGGAAGGAGAAGAACTTCGGTTTCAAAGAAGGGCTTTCACCTGCGCCGTGAGATACAAGGAATGCTGGTTTATCATGGGACGGGGGTGGGGGACCGACCCCAGAGTCCTTAACTGTGGTGGAGCCGAGGGTCAGAAGCGGCTTTGGCTATTCCCGAGTTTGTACTGTGAGGCTGATTTGCGGAACTACAGGGACAAAGTAGGAGAAACCCTCCATCTCTCCTCGGAGGGTTTATTTATTTATTTACCTACTTATTTAATTTTGGCTTCAGTGCACAGTGGCTTGATGTGGGATTTCCATTCCCAGACCAGGGATTGAACCCGGGCCGCAGTGGTGAAAGCACCAAATCCTAACCCCTAGACCCCCGGGGAGCTCCCAAGAATTTCAGTTATATTTTCAGAATATTCCTGAAAGAGCCCCTGTGGCATAAATTTATCAGTAACATATTAATATTGCATGTTAAGCATCAAGGACCCAGCAGAAAAAGGGAAAGTGACTAGAAACCGCAGGAGACATCTTGGGCCACACCCATTTCTTTCCCCTCTTCTTTCTTTTTAATCTGATTCTTTGTGGTTTCGGAGAGGAACCCGACTGTTTTGTTAAAAGCTCAGTTCCCCCCAAATCTTAAAATTGTCCGACAAGGTTCAGCACCACCGGCCTTTCCAGAGGGGTCTGCAAACCATTTCCTCGCTTATTTCTAAGCGTTCGCAGCTGGAAATGGGGTCAAACATAAACCTCGTTACGATGGGGACTGTGTCTGGTTTACCACGGGCTACGGACAGAAGAATGGCTCCAAAAGACGTCCGCTTCCTCCTTCCCCGAATCTCCCCTGGCCAAGGGGTCATTTTGGCCCGAGTTCCCCTATGGCTCTTGTGATGGGGGAGTATCCGTGTGGGCCCAGAGCAGCCACAGGCGTCCTCGCAAGGGAAAAACGAGACCAGGCGGGAGCAGAGGTTGGGACAGTGGTTGTGAGAAGGACTCAAGCATTGTGGTTGGCAGGACGATGGAGCGAGGGCCAGAGGAAGCGGACGTCCTTAGACGCTGGAGAAGACGGGGACCCCATGCTCCCCAGGCCCCTAGAAGGAGCACCGTCCTCCCGCAACTTGATTTTATTTTATGAGTATCCTTTAAATTTAAATTTTCATTAATTTACTTGTTTCTTCTCTTTTTAGGGCCGGCCTACACCATAGCCACAGCCACAGCAATGCCAGATCTGAGCCGTGTCTGTGACCTACGCCACAGCTCATGGCGACACTGGATCCTTAACCCACTGAGCGAGGCCAGGGATCGAACCTGCAACCTCATGGTTCCTAGTTGGTTTCGTTAACCACTGAGCCACGACGGGAACTCCTTGTTATCCTCATTGGAAGATGAGGGGACTGAGCTGAAAGCAGTCCGCTCTCTAGCCCTCATTCACACAGCTGGCTGGGGTTGGGAGCCAGGCTGGGCAGCCAAGCAGGTCTGGAGCTGGGGGGCTGTTCACACAGAGACCAGATATGCCTCTGCTTTCTCATCTGTGAAAGGGCGGGGAGAAGAATACCTCCAGAGGTCCGTGTAAGGTGTAAACGGATACAAATGAATAGAAACGCCAGCTATGGTCCCTGTCGCCAGTCTGACACCAAAGACAAGGCTTGTAAAGAAAGGACCACAAACACAAGACAGGAAGGCATCGCACTTTGCACCTGTGCTGCTTAGGGAGGAGAGAGCAGGTCTCCGGGGAAGCGGCGAGTTTTGGGGAACCTGGGGTTTTCTGGACTCCTATTCCTTCCAGCGCCTTGGAAACAGGGTGACAAGGGGGATGGAGCCCAGTGTCCCCAGTGCCCACGGCTGGTGGGCTGGTCAAGTGAGGCCAGCTGAGCTGAGAACAGGGCCGGTGGGCCACCCTCAGAGCATCAGCGGGGTTCTCCAATGGTGCTCCCTCCCCGGTGGCCGAGGGATTCGCTGCCACATCAGGCTTCCCGAGAGAAAGTCGCCCGCCTTGCCTGTTGGGAAGCCCCGTTGCTATCATTCCTAAATATTTGTATTGCTCTAAGTGAGAGGACCGCACCTTTGTAATCCCACATCCAGCCTCTCTTTGATGGAAGCTCCAGGAAGAGAAGCCCAAGGGAGATGATAGACTTGGAGAAAATGGAAGGAAGCCAAGGAACCTTGACTTGGTCGAGAAAGGGCAGATGCCAAGCTTCACAAAATAATAGGGCGGTCAAGTACGAGATTTATTTTTAAATCTCGACTTAAACTAAGGAGCTCCTGCCGAGGCACAGCAGGTTAAGGACCCAGCGTCACCTCTGCAGTGGCACGGGTTCGATCCCCAGCCTGACCCGGTAGGTTAAGAGTCCAGCATTGGACTCCATCCCTGGCCAGGGAACCTCCATCTGCCATGGGTGCGGCAAAAACAAACAAACAAAAACAAAAAAACCCTAAAAAACGAAAACATTCATCTCTTCAAGTTCGTTTTTTAAAAAGCATATCCTACTGTAAATGAACTACACTTCGATAAACTTTTAAAAATGGAAAACATAAAGCACATGTCCTAGTAACTGTGGCTACTTTGTGCAAAGCATCCTGTGAGGTTTGGCAAACAAGAAGCCATTGTCGGGAGCTCTGGTGCACGAGCACATTTAAATCATCGCCCCGCTCTTCTGATAGCGGAAGTGTCCGTGTTTTTCTTTCCGTCCTTGGATGTGTTCTGATCACAGGCGTCTTGGACCTGGCAGGACCCCCCGCCACGGCAGAGGGTGGTGAATGACAGGCATGAAGCCGTCGCAGCGGCTCAGTCCTGGGCTTACAGAATCATCCTACCTGCTCTTCCCCAAAACGCAATGAACTTTTCATAGATCTTCCCAACGCACGGAGTGACAAGGTGAGCCAGTCCAAGGCTCTGACGTGTGACATGGTGACACCGTTGATAACACCGTGTGGTGTAGCCGACATCTGCTACGGGAGCAGAATGTAGGTGTTCTCACCAAAAAAAGGTGCGTCTGTGGGGGGAGGTGATGGGCGTGTGTTAGCTGGATGCTGCCTACGTGGGGGGAGGCCCTTTCCCCAGGTGTTCTGCGGAAGTCATCCCACGTGCGCTTGAAATCCCTACAGATTTGGCAGTCCCACCGCAATACGACTGAAAGACAGAAGACTGTGGACACTTTGCCTCCCGGATAGGTCATAGCTTCTCCTCGTTTTATTCCTTGTGATGCCTAATGACAGGTCCCCTTTTAGGTCACACACGAGAGTTCAGTTCTTCCCCACAGGCCCGTGGGTGTGGCCCCACCCCCGACTTCGTGGTTTTCCCAAACCCAGTGTCTCCACCACTTCTGTGCCTCCAAGGGTTTGCTCTGGCAGGTGACTGCTTAGCCGCACTCTGGGGTCTAACCGCCTTCTCCTCCTCGGGTTTATAGATACTCCGTTTACTCTTCCTTCAAAAATACTAGCGTAGAAAACCCTACATTTGACCCCGTGATCCCTTCCCACGATGGTCTCATCTCCAGTTCTCACACTTTAAAAAATAAAGCTCTTCGTGGAGTTCTCTGCTGGCCCAGTGGGCTGAGGAGCTGGCACTCTCACTGCAGTGGCTCAGGTTGCTGCTGTGGCGTGGGTTTAATCCCTGGCCTGAGAATTTCTGCATGCAGTGGGCCTGGCCAAAAAAATAAAGAAAGCTTTTCTAAGATAATCTATTCCTGTGGCATCGTGATTAACTTTGTCCTACAGCAAAGCAGCCGACATGGTCTGGCGTATACCTTCATTCCTCAGTTTCCTCACTCGTCTTCCCAGAGTTTGGGTGTGCGCCTTGCCTACATAGAAGCTGTTGGCTCTTCTCGAGGACTGGAATCATGGGCTCTGTTGTTGCCCCACGTTTTCTCATGCCCTGTATGTGCGAATAAACAAGCCAAACCTGAGGCTGGCAGCACAGGTGCAGCGGGGGGGGGGGCACCGCCTATTCCACTGCGAGTGTACCTGGCCCCCACGTGGTCTACACGTGAGTTACCTACTAAGCAGGGTAGATACCGCAAGAGCACAGACAGAGCCTGAGCCGTGTGGTGGTGGAGAGCTTAGATTGGGTTCTAAGCTCATCTGCTCAGCATGCCAAAACAATCATTCTATTTAATAAAAAAAAAATTCAGCTCACTAAATAAAATAGCACTGAATTAAAACCTGAAGTACAAAATAAATATCCATGAACCCATACTGATATAAACAAGTGACTGAATGAATAAATAAGTGGGTGAAAAGAGAGAGCTCTTCTATGCAGAAGATTCCAAAATTTACGGAGACATCCCGTCCTCTGGGAGGACTCTGCGGAGCACGTGTGGTCTGATCCGTCAGTTACAAACATGGACTCACAGTGATAAACCACATATCTGCCCTACGCAAAACCTACTTTTATTACTCTATCAAGAGCTAAAGTTACTAAATAGCCCGAGGAAAACAACAAATTATATGTACTCCATGAATACAGACTATTTTGACCCAAAGGCAAAAAAAGAGACCTTTTTCTTTTTATTATCTTTAAATTTTATGAAGATTTAATAAAATTTTACTGAAAATATGGACATATTTACTGCTCTTTCTGGGATTAAAGAGGCACCTGGCGGCTGGCTGTTCATTTCAAGGGACATTTCAAGGGCATGGCTGACGGCTCTGTTCTCTGATGTTACCGGGCGTCTGCCTGAGCCTTTGCCCAGCACTTTGCCAAGTGCCAGGCAGCGTCCTCAGCCAGAGCCAAAGGGTTGGAGGCGGCCTTGGGGAGGGGCTGCTCGGCCACATCAGGACATCCCACCTGCCCACCCGCCCTCTCCCTGGGATTCTGGGCTTCGGGGGAGCCCACGCGACCTTCACCTCGAAGCCTCCGCGGTAGGCACCCCAGCCCCTGGGGAAGAGGCTGCAGAGTTAAAATCATGAAAGCGTTTTGCTGCCCCTGAAAAACGTGTGGTCTGTCAGAACCCCAAGACATGCCGAATAATGGGGATCAATCACCCCCTTTCTCCTTTCCTGTGTGCCTTCAATTAGCGGAATGAAAGCAAACCCTGGGCTTTAGAACCAAAAATAGCTGGAGAAAAGTGACGCAGATTTCACCGAGATGAAAGAGTGGAGCCCAGAAGCCTAATTAAAAGCAACTGAGAAACCAGCATTCGATACAGAGTTTACTCACCTGAAAAAATAAACCCAGGGCTGCAGCCCTGGCTCTGGGGGAGGGCTTGGGAAAGGGCCCGAGGGGTCCCCTGCGGGTCACAGGAAGGGCCTGCCCGCGAGGACACAGAGCCTCACTCTTCTCGCTCCCGGAGTCAGGGGGAGGTCAGCCAGCCAGGGGCTGCCCGCGTGGCCCAGGACGGCGGGCACGACCACCTTCACCCGCCCCCAGACCTGGGCCTCCGCCACATCTCGCAATGTGCATGATTAGCTAAAGGCCCCTTCCTCCCAGCTCTGCCAGCTTCTTCCTCTTCCCACGCGCCCTCCCTCCCCGCTGCTCCCCACGCCACAGTCAGAAATTCAGAGCGTTTCTGTGCTTTCAGCATATGGATTGTTTTTGATGGCAGGAGCTTTCAAGGACTTACTGAAAGCATTAGCCCTCCTTCACCCAGAGGAAAATTCTCTTGGTTTTGAGATAAATCAAGGCCAAGGTCAGTCAAGAAATAAATGATTCTCTCTTTGGTGCATATTTTCACCCTAAACATCAGCTCCTCGAATGGAACGCTGGCAAAGCCACACGGCCTCGGCCAGGCCTCCTGAAGCCATTGCCGTCTTGTCCAAGATCTCATTTGGAGGCGGGAGAAAGAACGTAGACGAATTTTCTTGGCTCGCGACTGCTGGGGGAGCCGGCCGGCCTGCTTTCCCTTCCAAGCTAGATTTTCATCACCTGGGGGGTGGGGGGGGGAAGATGTATTTGGTGTTTTCTAACAAATGCAGTGGTCTTGTGCCTGCAAATAACTGACATGACAGCACCGCTTTCGGAACAGTCTGTTCAGGAGGCAGAGACCAGATGCTTGCTCCCCTCTGGGGTCACAGGCAGTTCTTCGGGTCGCGCATTGTCAGGTGGGACCGTCCCCGAGAACGGCCGCTGCCGTTTCACAACCTGCGCGGACCTCGCTGCGCGGTTCCAGGATGAGCGCTCTGCACGGATGTCCCTGCTGTCCCTTAAGTACTTTGCGGACACCACTCTGACACTCGAGAGAGTCTCCTGCTTCTTGTCGTCTTTGTTGTTTTTTGCTTGTTAGGGCCAAACCCACGGCATGTGGAGGTTCCCAGGTTAGGAGTCACATCGGAGCTGCAGCTGCCGGCCTCCACCACAGCCACAGCCACGCAGGATCTGAGCCGTGTCTGCAACCTACGCCACAGCTCACGGCAATGCCAGATCCTTAACCCACTGAGGGAGGCCAGGGATCGAACCTGCATCCTCATGGATACGAGTCGGATTCACTAACGCTGAGCCAAGACGGGAGGCCCCAAGAACCTTCTGCGAAGCGCTGGAAATGTGGCCTTCATCTTGTAGGGTCAACCATCTTCAGGGCACGTGTTTATAGACGCCCAGGACCATCCCCCACTGTCCCGGGGCTGTTCTTTTGCGCTTTCTGCCTCGTTTTCCTCCTGACAGACCCCCCTCCCCCATCCCTGTCTTTCCAGCCTCGTTTCTGTCATGAAGGCTCTCAGCCTGGCGCTATGGGCCGGCCTTGAAAGGCCACCACCCACTGTCCAGTGCGACATGGAGGCACTTGCTTGGTCACATGGCTTTTGCTCTTGCTCTTTCTGCGGGGACCCCAGGACGGAAGATGTAATCCACCCTGTTTCTCAGGACAGGTAGTTACCGGGCTCCTCTCTTGCTTTGTTGGATCTTTGATTTTTCCCAGCGGTCCTCTGACCCGTGCCCCCAGGCCCAGTGTGGGTGTTTTATATAGATCCCTAAAGAGTCGTGCATTCTTTTAACGCACTGTGTGGGTGTCGTTTCGTGTGTGTGCACTTCGGTGTCTCTCATTACCTCCCGTCGCTGTGCAGAATGCCACCCAGGCCACGCTGGTCCCCACCCCCACTCACCCATGCACACCCAGGTAGG
The DNA here is from genome assembly GCF_054392235.1 of Sus scrofa. Lineage (NCBI taxonomy): Eukaryota > Metazoa > Chordata > Mammalia > Artiodactyla > Suidae > Sus > Sus scrofa. The sequence continues at coordinate 1,558,349 of NC_139389.1, read as the reverse complement.
GAAGACGGAGCGGCCAGAACGGCTGGTCCCCAAAGGACAGTGACGTGACGTGGCAGACACTGTCCTTAAATAAGTCTCTGACCACCACGGGAGGTGGGCTAACGGCTTCCGTCCCTGGTCACGCGCCCACGCGCTCCCTGGGGTCTCCTTGCGCACAGGCCGCTGTCGAGATGATGTGGTTACGGCGAGAGTCTGGGTGGGCGTCTGAGAGCTGCTGGTCCGTGGGTCTATATCACTGCTCGCTGCTCCAACCCAGGGCCTGGCGCAGCACCTGGGAATGAGAAAAGCTTGAGAGTATTTGGTGGATGAGGGGACAAATGGGCAAATTAATAATAACAACTGTATGGGAGTTCTCATCGTGGCGCAGCAGAAATGAATTCGGCTAGGAACCATGAGGTTGCGGGTTCGATCCCTGGCCTTGCTCAGTGGGTTAAGGATCCAGCGTTGCCATGACCTGTGGTGTAGGTCGCAGATGCGGCTTGGATCCTGCACTGCTATGGCTGTTGTGTAGGCCGGCAGCTGTCGCTCTGATTCGACCCCTAGCCTGGGAACCTCCATATGCTGCCGGTGCAGCCCTAAAAAGCAAATAAATAAATAAATAAATATAATAGCAACTGTATAACAATTAAGTCATGGGGGAGTTTCCTTGTGCTGCAGTGGGTTAAGGACCCAGGAACTTCCACATGCCGCAGATGTGGCCAAAAAAGGAAAAAGTCCTGGGGCTGGAAGGCACGCCTAGGCCTCTGTCCTGGCTACACCTCTGCAGGATGGAGTGAGTCAGTCTGTGAGTCGTCCAGCAAACGGGGCACCAGAGCTGTCGGGTGATCACACATGATGGGAACAGTAGGATCTCAGTCAGAGGAGCCATGATTCAGCCCAGCCCTGCCAGGGCTGGGGTCGTGCCAGGGTTATGGCGCCTTCACGAGCAGCAGGGGTTACGGGCATTGGGGGGGCGGTTTGCAGGGATTAAAGTGGCCTCCTTCTTGCCCTTGTGTACTTCATGCAAATAGGAGCTAAAAGCAGGGGTGACAATGCTCTTAATAATTGGAACCCAACTCAGACGCCGCATAGTCCCTCTTCATACAGCACCAGTCACTTCACGCAGACGGGGACACGCAAAACAGACATTTGAAGACCACTGTCGGGACCCACCCAGCGAACAGAAACCCAGAGGGAGGCAGCGTAACAGCTCAAATCACAACCCTCTCATTTTCGGCTGTCGGCAGTCTGGTTGTACTGCACATATTACTTAAAACCTTGAAGAAGCAAGCAAAAGAAATGGAATAAGCAGAAAAACAGAAGGTGAAGTTCAAGAGTTTTGACTGGAAGGGGATCAATGCACCATGAGCCCGGGGTCACATCCAGCCACCTGCTGTCAATAAAGTTTTATTTGAACACGGCCACACCCGCGTGTCTGAGGACTGTCCGTGGCTACTCTCAAATGGCACATTGAGTAGCTGCCCTGCCCAGAAGGAGGGGCCACCAGGCATCCACATGTCTGCGCTTAACAGTGAGCCAGCACCCGGTCGGCAGGTGGAGTCAGAGGACACAAAGGGCAGAGGGCGTGGCATCCACCCGCCTCCCTGTCATCTTGCCAAGTCATAGAGAAGATGCTTTGCCCTCTTTCAGAGCCGTCCACGGGCTCAGATCGGTAACTCAGCCCTGACGAAGCTGGTTTGCACAGGCGCCCAGACCCTCAAGGCCCCTGAGCCCGGCTTTCGGCCCTCGCGTGAGGACAGACGGAAAGAAGCTGGGGCCTCCGTGCCCAGCATCACTGGTCACGGGTCTCTGATCAGGACTCAGTGGCAGGACCTGTGATGCACGAAGGCAAAGGCAGGCGAACACCGACCTGGGCGCACGGCGCGCCCCGCGCAGCTCCCCGACCTCGCGGGAACGCTCTGGAAAAGGTTGGTGACATAGTCTGGAGGCTCGTGCTCCCGGGAAACGTCTGCCCTTCCCAGACTCGGTTTGCAGGTGGTCCCCATCGTCCTGTGAGAAAGCAGGATGCAGAAACCTCGGCCACGGCGCCAAGAGAGCAGCCAGGCCAAGGGAGAAGCAGCCTGAACGCCAAGGGCCGGGGACCCTGCTTTTCGAGGATGAAGACTTGGGAACCGAACCTTTCTCAGCCCTGCGACGCTCCCGAACTTTAAAACGGTAAACCCGCGTGTGTGCAGATGGGGCCGCGGGGCGTTTGGAGGATGGTTCTGCCCTTCATGGGACTCTCACCGAGGGCGACAATTTTCCCCTGGGTCCCCAAGTGGGGGCCTTTGTGTCTAGGTCTGGACACCCCCCTGGGATGGAACCCCTTTATCTGATGCCCTCCTTGGTTCCCTAGAACCTGGTCCTCCAGGAACTGGGTATGCGTGCCCCTTGGCCCCCTCAACAGCCCCTCAGTGACTACGGGCGCGGTCACGCTCTTCTCCGTCGGGCGGAGTCCCTGGCACCTGCCACGGGGACCGAAACCACCAAGTCCCATGCTTGTCACAGCTAGGCTTATTTCCTTAGGAGGAATTTCAGAAGGGGGGTGGGTGGACAAAGAATGTGTCTTTCTCATACTGACCCGCAAGAACTCTTTATATATCAAGGATGCCAGCCTTTTTTTCGGGAACACGGATGGCAAACCATTGTCCTGGTTTGCTCAGTGACATTTAATTTCCCCGTGGGATCCGTGGACGTTACTGTGCGCAGTCAGATCTCTTGATTTATTTTATAGTCTCTGCCTTTGCCGTTATTTTTAGGAAGGCCTTTTCCAACAGCAAAATTATCAACTATTTATCTAAATTTCTTTTATGACCTGTAAGGCTTCCTTTTTAACATTTTTATCTCTTTAACCCATCTGGAATTTATTTCGCTATTTGGAGTACGGTGAAAAGCCTACTTGAAATTTTTCCAGCGGGGCAGGTAGGCTTCCCCGTACATTTAATAATCTGCGCTTCCACTGTGCTTGTGAAGCGCTCCATTTCTCATCGGCTAAACAGTGACCCAGCTGTACCGGCTGGCGCCTCGGTCCAAGACGGGAAAACCTGGGTCTGCGCCTGCGCTCACGCAGGACAGAGGGATTCGCCGGAAGGATGATGGACCGAGGGAGAGGCGGGCTGCCCCCAGGCCTTGCCAAACAGGGCCCGCGGCGGGGAGGGCTGCGAAGGTCCTGAGTCTGCTCAGGGAACCCTCTCTGGGTTGCAGTGGTCGGACAGGATGTGACTTTGCCACGGCGTGGGTGGTGGGCGGTGGGTGCCGACCTGAGGTGGCCTCGTCCTGATGAGCATGGTGTTTCCAGAAGAGCTGATGCGAAGGACCTTAAAAGAACTGTCCTGATAAAACTCATAACATCCACGCTGACAGACTAACGTTTCTCATTATTCAAGCAAAGAATGGAGAACTGGAGTGACTTTCTCCGAAGCGCAGAGTCCCGGGAAAGCGCTGAGGCCTCCTTGCTGTTCGTGCAGAATTACGTCCGTTTCTGCACCTGACACAGAACTGGCCAGTTGTGGACAGTTTGATCCCTCTAATTCCCTCATGTGTTTCTCAGAATCTGTTGGATGGTGGTTTATTTTCTTAAGCCAAGGAAGGACCTCCTTATGTTTCCATTCACTTTATTTTAACATTTTTTCTTCTAATGATTTTTTTTTTTTCTGGAGCCAGATCCTCAGTGGAGGAAGTGCATGTGGGGTTTGGAGGAATCCCAGGGTCGTGGCCCTTTCCCTCTGACAGGCAGATGGTCTCAAATAGGACCCTGGGCCGACCGGCGGTCAGGGGAGCCGTTCTCAGCGCAGGAGGAGCCAGGGCGAGGGCCTCGGTTCTCACGGTCCCCTTCTCTCTCCTCCGCCCCCGCCCAGCAGGGCCCGAGTCCCCTACTGTAAGTTTGCATAAGAACCAGCCTGCCTTTCTCCAACATAACACTTCCCACAACTGTAATAAATGATTCTCTGTAATGCGGGTCAGTGGTTTTCGTGGCCAGAAGGTAGTCTGAGAACACGGGCCGGGCAGGGCCGGCTTCATGGGCGAAGGAGCTGAGCCGTGTATGTGGCTGAAGGCTCGGCAGTTGCTGTCTTGAAATTCTGAATTTCTGATCAAGGGACCTGGGTCTTATCCCTGGATGTCCCCTAAGCCCTGCCCCGAGAGAGGGCAAACGTGCCGCGGTTGTTGAATGTTGTCCCTGAGTAGATTCACGAAGGCGAGCTGGGCCGTGCCGATGTCTCCATCAGGAGAAGAGCATCGGAAGACCAACAGATCTGTTAGTTTTTGGGGCGGTTACTTTTTGATTTTCTTGTTTAGCCTTCATTTGAATCAAAGCCCAATCTGGTGTGTTTCACAATAGTTTTCTTTAGCTGGATTTATTTTTAATTTTTTAATTAATTTATTTATTTTTGGTCTTTTTGTCTTTTTAGGGCCACACCCGTGGCATGTGGAGATTCCCAGGCTAGGGGTCTAATGGGAGCTGTAGCCGCCAGCCTCCACCACAGCCACAGCCACGCTGGATCCGTAGCCCACTGAGCAAGGCCAGGGATCGAACCCGCAACCTCATGGCTCCTAGTCGGATTTGTTAACCACTGCGCCACGATGAGAACACCCAGTTTTTTATTTTTTATTGAAGTATAGTTGATTTACAAGGTTGTGTCCATTTCTGCCGTACAGCAAAGTGACCCAGTCGTTCATGTATATGTATGTTCTTTTCCTCGCGTTGTCTTCCGTCATGGTCTATCCCAAGAGACGATACAGGTCCCTCTGCTGTACAGGAAGACCTCATGGCTCACCCATCTAAACGGAATTAAGGCCCAGTCTGGGGAAGTGGAAGGGGACTGCTGCTTCGGGCCGGGTCTCCAGGCAGCTGGATTTGAGGTGAGGGTGATGGATGCCCCACCCCCACGAGAGCCAGGGGCTGGGGGGCCGCAGCCCGCAGCCCTCTGAGCACCCACCTACCAGGCGACTGCTGGGACCAGTCGCTGCAGGTTGACGTGCCCAGGCAGCGGGCTCTGAGAGGAAGCCACTATGAGGGGAGGGGGCAGAGGAAGCTGGCCACAGCCTGCCCCCCTCCCCCGGGGGAGCTCTGTCTCAGGGCCTCCCCAAGGTGGGGGGCAGGGACTGAGCCTCGGTTCTGTACATCCACCAGGAAGCTTATCCCCGGGAAGAGGCAGGTAAAGGGTGAGGTGGACGGCCTCAGGCAAGAGCAGTTCCTGGAGGGGTGGAGAGCAGAGCCGTCAGCCAGAGGCACCAGCCTGGGCATCTGGGTCAGCCGGGGACCTACTGCTGTGCCCGCGTCACTTTCACAAATGCAGGGGGACAGCCTATTTATATCCTATTTCATATTATGATAGAGTTAATATAAATATAACCTCAATCATCAAAAGGCTATTAATATATGATTCATGTTAGCACAATACACTCGCATTAATATATAACATTCTTATGTTACTGTGACAGATATCGGGATACATTGTATCACATTGGTTTTTATTAATATGTGTTTAATGATTAAGAGCCAGGCCTCTCCAAGATCTTAGGCTCAAGGATGTCCTTGAGTTGGAGGCAGTGACCACAGCTGCATGTAACCTTGGCAGAGTCAAAAGGGGTGTCAGGAATGATTCCCCAGTTTCCATGACGCCGGGGGCTGGATCCTGGCAGGAAAAGGTCTGGTTCCCTCCCTTAGGCTGGGCCTGTGCCTGGCAGTCAAGAGAACACACTTTTGCACGTTTTCAGACGCCCTTGTGGGCTCCGACCTTGGCAGCACAGGGCTGGATCGTGGCAGGAGATGTCTGGCCAGCTACCGAGCTCATGTTCTCCTGAGACCCGGGGAAGGCAGCAGATCACGGCCCACAGAGATGCCCTGGACACCACTTCTGACCCGTCGGTTTGCAGCGTGCGTGGGAAGAAAGCAGATCAGCCAAAAGGCATCGCCATTTGCTGGTGTGTGTGTGTGTGTGCGCGCGCACACGTGTGCGTGCGCAGGGGACTCAATTCTTGTTTTTATTTTTGTTTTTTTTTTTTTTTTTTTTTTTTTTGCAGATTTGCCATCATGAAATTAGGCTTTGTTCCCTGTGCTCTTTGGCTGAAAGTTGGAGAGAGGGGCCCAAAGTTAATCCCAAACTAATGATAGATGAAGAGCAGATAACAAAGCTGTGGCTATTTAATTTCCAGGCTTACTCCTCTAGGGCCAGGGAAAGGCTGTTTTATTTTGGTCCCACAGAGGTCCTTAGGTTCCAAGGCCATTTAATGTAAGCAGAACATTTGAAATTTCTTTTAAGGTTTTTTTCTTTTTTGGCTGTTTGTGGAAGTTCCCAGGCTAGGAACTGAACCCGAGCCACAGCAGTGACAGCGCCAGATCCTTAACTGCCAGGCTGCCAGGAAACTCCAGAATGTTGGAGATGATTAGCCCTGGGACAGAGGCTGGGCTTATTTAAAGCCTCGGCAATGGAGCTCTTTCCTGCAGGCTCCAGCGCGTCCTTCCTCTGACGCTTGTTTTTGCACCGTGGACAGTGGCCGGCCACAGCCCCAGCCATGGCCACCTTCTCCTTGTGCCGGCAGCAAACATGACTTCGAAGCTGGGCATCTGTGAAAGGAGGTGCAGCCCAGAAGCTCACCCTGGAACAATCATTTCTGTTTCGTTCTTATTTCGTTCATTAATTGGCTCCATCTACCTGGAAATGTGCACACCTGGCACAGCCCAGGATGCAAACGTGCCCACTTTCATCCCCCCCACCCCCCTGATCTATTTAGTGCTAAAACCGAAACCCCGAGTTTACCTAAAAAACAAACTTGTGCAATATGGAGTCCAAAGTCATTTCACGGTGCTTGATTTTATTGGCTTTGTTTTGTGGTTGTTTGTGTTTTAAGATCCCTTGGCGGACCCTTGTCTTCTGCGTGTCCAGTCAAAGCCAAAATTGTTGGTCTTTATGCCTGAAATGTGCCTTTCTAACTATTTTCCACCCACGATGCTGCTGCTCGGGTGTTGCCTGATGCCAGGGGCTCGGTGTGCCGGCCCCCCCGTCAGGATCAGGGCAGACGCTGCTGGGAGTGGGGTCACTATGGGTCTCTGCAAGGTGTGTTCTGGAGGGAGGAAAACAGGTGCATACCTCTGAAGAGATAACACCAGTGCCCCGGGCTGGATTGGAACAGCGGCGATGGTAGAGCTCCGGGTCCCAGGCTGGAGAGCAGAGAGCCACTCGGCTGTGGTCTGTCTCTTCCTTCTGCTTGTAGGGAGGTAAAGGACTCTTTCAGTCTTCCGGTCCTTCCCCGGCCTCAATCGCCTTCTCTCACTTCCTCCTTCCACTCTACCTTGAGTTCAGGTTTGTTGGTTGAGGAATCGTGTTCGATCATGACTCTGACACGGGAGAGGTGGCTCCGTGTCTGCTGGGTCACATGCATGCTGCAGCTGGGGTCCTGTCTGCCTCTCCTTTCTCCACTTTCCTTCTCGTTCCTTTCTCACGCGTTGTCTGAAATCCCGAATCTGGAGGTGGTCAGGTCCGTATCAGCTCTTCTTCACCTACTTTATAAATCCCCTGAAGTCAGAAGGTATTATCCTGTCCTTTGGGTCACAGCTGATAAAATAACGGTGCCCCTTGGAAAGCTCCCTCGCTGCCCGTCTCCTGGTGGGCAGCCCTTCCTCTTTACCCTGGAACCACATTATATCAGCACAGGTGGGAAATTGGTCAATCCACTCTCTGCTCTGCCCCCAGCACTGGTCCAGCAATGCTGGTGTGTGTGTGTGTGCGTGTGTGCGCGTACGCGCGCAGAATATCATACAAAGACAGCATTGTCTGTGCCCTTGGAGAACTTACAAGTTAACAGAGGTCGACAAGGTGGCCACAGGGAAAAGCAGAAATGAGAGAATAAGAAAACATACAGCGACGACAGTAGGCGTTTCTAACAATTAATGGGCAGACATTGGATTAAGCACACTGAGTGCAACGTCCTGTTTGATTGTCTCCTTGACCTTATAAGCTAGGTCCTTTTTTTTTTTTTTTTCAGGGCTGCACCTGCAGCATATGGAAATTCCTAGGCTAAGGGTCGAATCAGACCTGAGGCTGCTAGCCTACAGCCACAGCAACACTGGATCCGAGCTCCATCTGCGATCTATGCTGCAGCTTGTAGTAGTACTAGATCCTTAACCCACAAAAGCCAGGAATGGAACCTGGGTACTAAGGATACTAATTGGGTTCTTAACCTGCGGAGCCACAACGGGAACTCCTAAGCCAGGCAGTATTGTTAGTTTCATTTTACAGATAAGACAGCCAAGGCTGAAATGTTGAGCCGATCGGCCGAGTTGCACGGCTACCACTTACACGGGTTGTGTGGCTCTGGGGCCTGAGCTCCTGGCCACGCCCTTGTCCCTGCCGTGGGTGCCGCTGACCTTCAGGGGGACCCCCAGGGCCCGAGCTGGGCTCTGAAAGTTACACTGAGGTCCCAGGGCCAAGGTAGGGCCTCTTGTGGGGCAGTGTGGGGAGGGGTGGGGGCCTTGGGAGCCGAGGAGCGAATGCCGGGCAAGCGCGGCTCCGAGCCCTGGCCCAGGAGCAGGCACCAGGCGTGGCCTCTGTGGGGCCTGGGCGCCGGGCCGGTGTCCCGGCTGGGCTCTGCCTGCAGGTGGGACTCCCCGATTGCTGCCGTTTGGGGTTCAGTGCTCCTTTTTGAAGGTCCTTTAGCTTGGGTCACGTTTGTGAGCGATGACTGTGAAATCCTGAGTCAGAGGAAGAGGCCTTCGGAGCCGGATGACGGCCGCAGGGCCGGAGGCCGGGAAGGCAGAGGTCCCCCCAAGGCCCTGCTCCAGGGTCTGGAAGCGTGCTTTTCCCTACAGGAGCAGAAGAGACGCCAGGCGGAGGGTGGGTGACCTCAGTTCTGGATCATTTGAATCTGAGATGACATCAGAAAAGCCAGCGGCCGGGTACCAGGCGGTCACGGCTGTGGAGACAGATGTGTTATTTTCCTTCTCATTTCCAAGAAGTTCCGCTCTCCCACCCCCGCACCTTGGGTTTGGGGATTTTTTTTTTTTTTCCTGTTAAAATGGCTACCAGGCTTTTCCAGAACCATCCAGGCCTGTCCAGAGCCTGGCCCACTTTTAGCTCCACCTCCGCAGCCCTGGCTACACAGCGAGCTCGGTTGCACCGCCCCCCGGGACAGGCCAGTGATGCTGGGCGGTCCGAGCCCAGTGCGCAGGGGGAACCTCGCTGGGCCGCCAAAATCCGAGCAGCATAGAGGTGACAGTGGCACTCAGATAAGCTCGTGAGTGGCTGACAGCTGGCTGGAGCGCCCGCTGAACTCCCTCCAAGAGCACCGCCTGTCCCGGCGCTGGCCCCAGCCTGGGACCGGCCCTGAGGACACTCAGTCACAGACGCTCCAACCGCTCAGCGGCCCTGCCCAGGCCTGGAGGACCTGACACGCAGCAGCCCCATGCTCAGAGCCCCCCGAATAAAGGTGTCCTGTGCCCCAGGGCCGCCACCATGCCGTCCACGCCTCTTCTGCGCAGGGGCTGGGAAGCAGGCAGGCTTGTGGGGCGCCCTGGAGGCAGAGGTGACCGTCACCCCCGCGAACTAGGGCGAAAGGGTCGCTTGGGACCCCGCAGTGGCCGCCCTGTCTGCTGGGTTCCTGCAAGGACAGCGGGCCCTGGAGCTGAGGGGCCCTGGTGGCCGACCCCCCAGTCTTCTCGTTTTAAAGATAACACTTTGCCGCCCAGGAAGGTCCGGCCTCTTGTCCAAGTGCAAGGACGGGTGAGAACTTGGCCCAAGACTCAGAAGGACTGAATTGCTCCCTAAAGCCTCTGGGGCCCGCGGGCTCCCTGGGAACTGACGCAGTGGTTACGGCAGACCTTGCCCGTGACAACACGCAGAGCGCGATGGCGCAGAGTCCCCTGCTGGGGTGGGCAGCACGCACACCTGGCCCCCTGGCATGGCTCAGTGACGACTGTAAGACGCTTAAATGGTACACGTCCTTTCACTTCCAGGATGGATCCCAGGGAAGTAGTCCGAAAGGCAAAGAAGATTATTTATTTCAACATTATTTAGTCGTCAGTGTTAATTTACAACGCTCACTAACAGCATTTGTTATATTTATTATAACACCTGGAGAAGTAAAGAGTTAGAAGCAAGTACATGTCTAAAATAGGGCAACGATTAAATCCAGCCATACTGAGTAACATTATGCAGTTATTAATAACTATGTTACAAAGATTATAGGAAAATACGCATCGTTATGTTCCATATTAAATATAATATGTATTTTTTTAAATCCATAATTTATACGTGAACTTTAAAAATTGGAAATAGGAGATCCCACTATGGCACAGTGGGTTAAGAATCTGATTGCAGTGGCTTGGGTCTCTGTGGAGGCGCAGGTTTGATCCCCAGCATGGCACAGTGGGTTAAGGATCTGGCATTGCTGCAGCTGTGGTGTAGGTTGCAGCTCTGGCTTGGATTCACTCCCTGGCCTGGGAACTTCCACATGCCTCAAGTGCAGCCATAATTTTTTTAAAAAAAATTGGAAATAAAAGGAAATGTTAACAGTGGCTATATCAGGAACCAGAGATGATTCTTTAAAATTTCCCCATAATTTCCTGAATTTTCTTCAGTAAACATGCCTATTTCTTTCTTTCTTTCTTTCTTTTTTTTTTTTTTTTTTTTGTCTGTTTGCCTTTTCTGGGGCCGCTCCTGCAGCATATGGAGGTTCCCAGGCTAGGGGTTGAATTGGAGCTGTAGCCACCGGCCTACACCAGAGCCACAGCAACGCGGGATCCGAGTTGCATCTGTGACCAACACCACAGCTCACGGCAACACTGGATCCTTAACCCACTGAGCAAGGCCAGGGATGGAACCTCATGGTTCCTAGTCGGATTCGTTAACCACTGCGCCACGACGGGAACGCCAAACATGCCTATTTCTTATACTCAGAAAATAATAAGACAAAATGACTCGATAGGACTTCTGCTTCCGGAAAGACGGAGTAACATATTTCCACTATTCTGCTTCCTGTGTGCGACTAAAAACCCTGGACCTTATATATTCAAGCAAACATAAGAAGACGCTGAGAGACGGAGAGAAGACGTCAGACCACTTGGGGACACCAGGACCCTAGGACCAACACAGCAGTGAGTTTCCTGGGTTTTCTTTTTGCCTCGTGTTTCCAAGACCCAGGGTTGAAGAAGGCAGGAACCTAGAAATATCAACAGGTACAGAAAAAAAATTCCCTCAAAAGCCTGCTTCCTCTCACCAGTGGACCAGGGAAGAGGACCCAGCAAGACAGAAAACCTTTAGACAATAATTGCTCTCTTCCAGCCGAAGACCACAGAAGGAACCTTGGCCTCACCCACCCTGGGGGCCGAGGGGAGAGGTCGGTCTCCCACCCCTTCCACACAGTGACGCCCCGACACCCAGCAGGGTGCGTCAGAAGAAGTCCTGTGGGGGGACTCCATCCCTGCTGGGAGGTCTTTCCTCCTCCCTCCTCCCCCAGTATCCGTGGACGGCACGTAGGGACCAGACTCCCACCTCCATCAGCCAGGAATGAGGCAGAGACGTGTCAGAGGGCCAGATAAAATGGAAGGTTTAAGGAGTTCCCTTGTGGTGCAGTTGGTTAAGGACCTGGAGTTGCTGCAGTGGCTCAGGTTCCATCCCTCGCCCAGGAAATTCCACATACCACAGGTGCAGTTTAAAAAAGGAGGGGGGTTACATAAGAGCCAGAGCCTCAACATAATACCCCAAATGCCCAAGCTTTAATCAAAAATCACCCATTATACCAAGAACCAGGATAGTTTGGATGAAAAAGAAGACAATCAATAGAAGCTGCCACTGAGATGCCAGAGAGCTCGGATGACCTGACAAAGGTTTGAAAGCAGCTATGATAAAAATGTTTCCATAGCAATTATAAACATGCTTGAAACAAATGCAAAAATAAAAAGTTTCAGAAAAGAAAGTCTAAGCCAAAAAATAAACCACACAAGCAAATAAACACAAATCTTAAAACCAAAACATAACTGGAAATTCTTTTTTTTTCTTTTAGAATTGGAAAAAGGAAATTTTATCATTGAAACACGCAATGATCAAAAATTGAAATTCAATGGATGGGCTTAAGAGCAGAACAGAGGAGACAAAGGAAAAAAAAACAGCGAATTTGGAGATGGAACAGTAGCAGTTTCCAATCTGAACAACAAAAAGAAAATAGACTGGAAAAAAACATTAACAGAGGCTTCCAGGTCTGTGAGACTATAATAATAAAAGACCTAACATTTGTGTCTGCATAGTCCCAAGAGGAGACAGAGACAGCACAGACTTAAAAAAAAAAAAGGACCTGAAGAAATAATGGCCAAAAATGTCCCCAAATTTGACAAAAGACATAAACCTACAGAGTCAAGATTCTGAGCAAAACCTTAAGTAGATAAACTCAAGGCCATCCACACAAAGACATATCGTGTCAAAGATCTGAAAAATTGGGGCAAAGGAAGACTCTTGAAAGCAGCAGGAGATAAATGACATCTAAAGGGGGACAAAAACCAACTCAAATGTCAGCAGATTTCTCATCAGAAACCATGTCGTGTAGTTTTTGTTTTGTTTTTAATATACTGGTTGAAATTCCAAATTTTTCAACCTGGGTGGCATGTTGAACTAGGGGCTAGGCAAAGAGTTCTCAGACTCAATGCCAAAAGCATGACCCACGAAGGAAAAAAAAAATGATAAACTGGACTTCATCAAAACTAAATCTTCTACTCTGTGAAAAGAATGAAAAGACAAGCTACAGTTTGGGAGAAAACATTTGAAAACCATGCATCTGACAAAGAACTTGTACGCATAAAGGACTCTCAAAACTCTTGACAGTAACCAAAATAAACAATCCACTTAGAAAGTGGACAAAAGTCATAAACAGACCTTTCACCGAAAAGGATATAGATGACAAACAAGCTCATAAAAAGATATGCGACACCATTAGAGAAACGCTAAATAAAACCATGAGACATTACCCCTCATCTATCAGAACAGCTAAAATAAAAAATAGCAGTACCACTAAATGTTGGTGAGAATACTGAGAAATGGAATCCCTCACACATGGCTTCTGGTGATATTAAATGGTGCAAACAGTCTGGAAAAGAGTTTGGCAATTCCTTAAGAAACCTAACCATGCAACCACCACACAACCTGGCAACTGCACTCCTGGGCATTCATCCCAGAGAAATGGAACTTATATTTACACACAAAAAACCCCTCTGTACATGAAATGTTCATACAGCTTAATTATAATAGCCCCCAAATGGCAACAGCTTCCATGCCCTTGAATGGGGAGATGGTCAAATAAATTGTGGTGCATCCATACCTAGCAATTAAAAAGAACAACTTTTTTTTTTTTCTCTTAGGGCCGCACCCACAGCACATAGAAGTTCACAGCCACAGCCACGCAGGATCCTTAACCCACTGAGTGAGGCCAGGGATCGAACTTGCGTCCTCATGGTTACTAGTCAGGTTCATGACCACAGTGGGAACTCCAAAAAATAAAAACAACTATTAATATGTGCAATAACCTGAATGTATCTCCAGCAAATACATTTTTACAGGGAATAAAAAAAGTCCAATCTTAAAATGTTATATACTGTATGATTGCATTTAGATAAAGTTCTTGCAGAGACAAAGCTATGGACATGGAGAGCAGGTCGGTGGTTGCCAGGAGTCAAGGGTAGGGAGGAGAGGAGGGCGTGGCCTAACGGGCAAGGGAAGGAGCCTTGTCCTGACGTTCTGTGTTGGATACTGTCGGCGTCAGGATGCCGACAGGTTGTGATGAAACTCCCGGGAAAAAGGCAGGAGAAAATCCATGTGACCTTAAACTGGGGCGTTTTCAGAACCAACACCAAGACATGGTGCCTGAAAGAGAACTGATAGGCTGGACTTTACTAAGATTGAAATCTTTTTCTCTGCAAGAGGCTCTCGTTAGAATGATGGGAAAATGTCAAAGGAACACAGGAGCCGAATGCAAGGACTCCCAGTGTCCAAATTAGAACAATCTGAACAACAAAATAAAGTGGCCCTGACTTAGAACCAAAGTGCAAAATGATACCCGTGCATCTACACGGCTACGGGTACTCGACTGGATAAATTAACCACTGGGGGGGAGGACTAGTCTCTCAGGCGGAGGAGTTCCAAGTAATTCATGCAGCTGCTCTGCTCTCGGGACCAGAGCAAAGCCCCTGGGGCCCAAACACGGCTGTGCTGGGCCATTCCTTCCAAAGGCTACAGGTTGGAAGTGGGGGAAACAGAGCAGCTTTGCAGGAGAGAAACCTGAACAGACTCCCAGGTCATCACCACGGTGAGCGGTCACGCTGGGAGTCTGCACCCGGGAGCTGGAGTGTTCAAGCGGCACTTTGCTTCTGAGGTCTCGCGCCCCCGGGCCCCGGAGGCACCCAGCCTCGTCAGGAGGAAGATGTCAGACGGGCTCCAACCCAAAGGATCGTCTCGGAGACGCAGAGGAAACGCCCCGCCAGTGCTCCTCGGAGCAGCCAGGGTCCCACCCAAGGAGAGGAGCGTAGGGACACGGACCCTGCCGAGAAGAGCCGCCCAGACATCGCGAGCAAGTGTGACGCCGTCTGGAGGACATCCTGGCACAGAGACGGGACCCGGGTGAAAACGAAGGAACTTCAAGCCACCAAGGGGCCTCAGGGAGCAGGGTCTGTGACTCGTGGGCACTGCGCCGCATCCTCCTGTAAGCTCTCAACACGGGGTGTGCTTTTCTGGGCGTGCTCTGTGTTATCTTCACACCTGCTCCGTACACCTGCCTCCAGTCCCTCATAAAACATTTATTTAAAAATTTTAAAAAAGAGTGAATAAGCTATCCTTTTCTATGAAGGCTAATATTTATACTAAAGTTGAGCCAATAAGATAGCTTTTTAAAATTTTAAATGTTTAAAAAGTTGTGGCTGCACCTGCAGCATGGGAAGTTTCCGGGCCAGGGACTGAATCCAAGCCCCAACTGCAGCAATGCCACATCCTTTAACCCACGGCTCCAGACCAGGTGTCGAACCTGCACGACCACAGAGACCTGGGCCACCGCAACTGGATTCTGAACCCACTGCACCATGCCGAGAACTGCAAGTAGCTTTTAATGACAGATAATTATAAAGTTAATCCTAAAGACAGATCTTTTTATGCAAGTTAACAAACTATCTATGTATCTGTTTTTTAATTTTAACTTCGGATTTGAACCTGACCCCGAGCTCAGGTCCTATGGACATGAAAGTGAGAAATGATTCCTGCCTTCAAGAAAGGCTGATTTCCTTGATTTGCGCCTCAGTTTCTACAGCTCTGGTCGTCCAGGGCTAAAATGATGCACGTCCCTCTTGCGTGCAAGGCCAGAGGCACGCGGCATCCTGAGCCTGAAGTTTTGGGGATTTTTGTTTTGTTTTCAGATTTTTCGACCTGTGTGGCAAGAGAGCTAGTGCCATTCCCGTTCCTGGCCTTCAGCTCGCTGGTGGACGGCCTGCATCATGAAGCCTGTAGACATGGTTCCACGGTTTTTAAAGAGCCTCTTACTGACCTGGTGGGGTTTTACGTTTCTATCACATTCTATTTTGTTCTGTGTCACTGGGCCCCTCCATCTTCACACTGTGTAGTGGAAGGGTGTTCAACCCTCTCCCGTGTCAGCACTCGGGGGCCGGGGAGGCAGAGTTTGTCTCAAGAGCCCCTGGTTTTCAGGGAGGGCAGGGCAGGGACTAGCGCGGCTCTGAGGGTCCATCGTGGCATCTCTTCCCAGTGTCCACTTCCGGACAGTGGACAGTGATGTCACATGATAGCTTGAAGCTGAGCAGGTGGGCGCTTTACGCCACGGAAGCTGGCAAATTCTACCAGTCGGGGTCTCCACCCCCCACTCCCTCCCCCCCAGAGGGCCAGCTGTTGGATGCTTGCCAGCACACCACTGCCCCCGACCACCGCTGGCTCTAGTGGAGGAAAGGCCTTCTAACCTTTGCCCAGTGGCGGTCCCCATGCTCTCGCCAGAACGAGCTTTGTGACGGGAGACAGGGCCCGCCTCTACTTAGGTAACGTGTTCTCCTTTGCTCTCAGGAAGGAGACCTCGACGTGACCTCCAAGGCCCTAAACGCTTTGTCCTCCCGCCCCATTTCCTCATCTAGGGTGGGGTGCTGCCAGCTTTTCCCAGCCACCCTGGCCCCCTTTCCCGTCCTTTAAAGCGCCCTGCTCCCACCTGCAGCGGGGTCCGTGCACACTCCGCGCCTGGCGCGTAGGTCTTCCGGGGGCCGGCCCAGTTTAGCGTCCCGGGAGCGCCCAGAGACCCCGCAGGCCCTACTGGTGTGGGGCCATTCTTCCTCCCTGCCTTCACTTGGGTGCTCAAGGTCAAAGCAGAGACGTTGCCCCTGACGCCCATGCCCCTACCCGTTCCCCACCCAGACAAGGTCACCTCTACTCTCCGTTAGGCTTCCGTACGCCCCGTTCACAGCACAGCGCTGCTGGGGATTTAAGCGCAAACTGCTTGTGCCTCCCCTCCCCCCACTCTGCCGCAGGGGGCAGACACGTCTGATTTGCTGAGTGTCGCGTCTCTAACTCCTCACCCAGCGCCCAGCCTCCCACAGGCGCATTGAACCCATCAGTGAGCAAAAGCGCTGCCCACCCAGCCATCTTCCCACGGTGCTGACCACACAGCTGAGCGCGGGCACACAGAGTGGCCTAAAGGTGGGAGAGAAGAGAAAGGAGAAGACGGCTCTCACTGGACTAAAATGCAGAGGGACAGAGCTTTAAACACTTTTTTAAAGTAGGCGAGAGAGTCAGGAATGCATCAAAACCAAATTTCTGCCGTCTTCAGAGTTTGTGCCCGTCGCAAGCCCCCTGCAAGGCAGGCACAGCCCGAGGGGACCGAGGTGTCCACACAGAACTGTTGTGTCTGGACACTTACACACGTGCTCTCGTTTGGCGGAAGGCCACCCGCCTATTTGAGGCGTCTTTTGTCACGTCCGCTCTGCCGCAATGGAATTGGAGTAAAAAAACATCTTGTCCCAGCGCCGCAGGCCAGGACCAAGCACATCACCCAGGAGTGGGCGAGCCAGGGTCCGGCAGGTTGCAACCCTGCTCCCACGCGGCTGGAGGCCAGAGCCGCACATCCACAGCCCCGAGGCCCAGACGGGGCCTCTGGACGTGCGACCCCTGCGCACGCTCAGCTCCCTCGCAAGGGTGATTAATTAGCGCTGAAATGGGAGCAGCAAGACCTCACGGAAGGAAGCTGGTGTCTTCACGCATTTCCCACGGCCCCCAATTAGGCGACGCTCCGCTTGCTCCTGGGCGGGAAGAGCTTTTGCTTTCAGGAATTAGTTAAAAAGGAAAAAGGTCCCTTTGCATCCTGCAGGGACAACCACCTGCCTCCCGCCCCAGCGATCGCCGAGGGCCCCCTGCCCTGCGCTGGAATCAGAAGCGGTTATGCCCACTGGCAACCTCGGGTGTGCGTTTTTAACTCACGGGGAGGGAGGCAGGGCAAACGTTTTTTGTAAGGCTGTTTAAGAATCATTTGCAAGGGAGACAATTAGAAAAATATGTGGCCGTTTTCTTGATGTTGCAGAAACGCTGCGTCTGCCGTCCAGCTCCTGAGGGCCGGGTCTCTCCTGCAGGATTTATGGGCCAAACGCTGCCAAGCAGACAGAAATCCAAATAGGAACACGTCTCACCCTAACAGAGCTTTAATTCAGCGAGAAGCACGCCCCAGATACGCAGACGGTTTCCCAGCGCTCGGGGCCTGGAATCCCACTCCCTCCTCCTCGGAGCCCTCGGGAGGACACGGGCCCGCGGGTGAC
Source organism: Sus scrofa (assembly GCF_054392235.1). NCBI lineage: Eukaryota > Metazoa > Chordata > Mammalia > Artiodactyla > Suidae > Sus > Sus scrofa. The sequence goes on along the minus strand of NC_139389.1, from coordinate 1,540,600 downwards.
ATGACCGGAAGCGGCCTGGTGACGGCTGCGAGAAGAGCCCTGGCTGGGCCCCCGTCTCCCACGTTAGGTGGGAGCCCCATTCTCAACGAGCACGTGTGAGACGCCCCTAGGTGGATCCTAAGGTTTCTACACAGAAATCCCCCTTCTTGTTGGGTGAGCCTCGAATTCTCCCGTCGCCCTGTCTCCACCTCCTGACAGGCCCCAGCGTGCTCACCTTGGGGCACCGTGGGGGGAGGGCTGTTCTCCAGGACGGAGACGCTTTATGACCTCGGGGGCGGGGGGCGTCCAGATGGACACAGCCCGCGGACGTCTCGCCTTTGCCTTCCCAGTCTCAGGAGCAGCCTGGACTCGCAGGACAGGCAGATCAGTGTCGGGGGGTCCCTGTCACTCAGACACGGCTGCGGGGCCCACGGGGCGGCGGATGTGGACGTGGCGGGCTGTCTTAGCTCTGTGTTGAGTCACAGCTGGGCCGTGTCTGCTTCAGAGCTGCCACCTCTGCACCACGTGGGCCCTCGCCCCTCCACATAGGGCAGCAAGGACCAAATACACCCTCAGAATCTTTCTCAACACTGTGCTCCCAGGAACCAGCCCCCAGCCCATCAAACCAGCTCAGCAGAGGGAACCACTTGCCCCTCCTGGTCTGTAGGGTGAGGCTGTTGAAGAAAAACAAACTACTCCCTAAAACAACTGGCGTTTGGGAGAAAGAATTTGCACCAGCTATTATTTGAACAACAAACACTCGTTCCTCTGATGAGTCTCCAGCACGTCTGTGTGTCCCCCTAGTACTCACCTGGAGTTGTCCGTGACTGGTACCACCGTGGGACCGTGGGACCGTGTGTCTGCCTGGTCTGCTGAGCGAGCCCCTCCCCTACTCCCAGCAGGCGATGGGAGCATGGGTGGTGCCCAACACAAGCTCATTGACTTGAATTAAAAGCACTTAAGGAGTTCCTGTCGTGGCTCATCGGGTTAAGAAAACGACTAGGAAGGCAGGTTCGATCCCTGGCCTCGCTCAGTGGGTTAAGGGGACGGCGTGGCTGTGGCTGTGGTGGAGGCCGGCAGCTGCAGCTTTGATTCGACCCCTGGCCTGGGAACTCTATATGCTACAGGTGTGACCCCCCCAAGAAAGAAATCACTTAAGTGATGTACTCAATCGGAGTCCAGGATTCCAGGAAGCACTTCTGTCAGGGGACAAGGCCAAGGGGACAAGGCCAAGGATGACAACCTGCAAGAGAAGGGGTGGCGCCTGCAAGCCCTCGACTTGCCGTCAGAACCAGGAACCAGGGTCTCAAAGTGCAGTTGCTAATTCAAGGTTTGTCCAAACCGGGGGAATGCCTTGGTCAGCAAAACCGGACCCCAAACCTCCCGAGAACAAGCCGTCTAGTGAGATTTCCGTTACCTGCTGCTTCCAGGCGGACTGGAAGTACCTCCGGGCCGCCTTCCCACTGGTGGTTTGGCACGTCTTCCCCCAGCTGGAGCCCACAAGTGCAAAAATCAAATGTCCTGGGAGGAGACTTGATTAAATGTCTTCAAACCTCAAAAAAGAAGACGTCAGTTCAGGCAGAGTTCAAGTTTGGAGGTCAAGCCTCAGGGACCCCTGGGGCTCTTTTGTAGAGAGCGCTTTAACTCTGGCCTTGAAATCGGACCCCGGAGACCTTCTCCGGAGCCCCAGGCGCTCGCCGCCCCACCCCCCTTTGTTCTGTGCGGTCCCCGCGGCCGAGGCAGAGTCAGGAGGTTCCGCCTGCTGCGCTGCGGGCCGGCCCGCCGACTCCCGCAGAGGGGGCGCGGTCATCCGCGGCTCTTCTGCTCACGCCCCTCTGCTCCCTCTGCGATGGGACCTTCAGATGGCTGACCCTTGCTGGGATCTGCTTTTCCAGCGAGATAGGATCAGTTCAAGCTGCCTTTGCACACGAAAACCTTCAGAGGCCCCTGGCGATGCCGCCACCTCCCGCCCAAGATGCTGACAGATGAAGCAGGAGGGAGCAATCCAGTGTGTGTTTGAAAACCAAGGAATTCTAAGGTTTTTACCTAGTTTTGAGCACTTTCCAGCTGTCATCCAGGGTGGCTGGCTTCAGGGATGGATGCTGTTTTTCTGAAAAGGAAATCAGGCTTCATTTTCCCTCAAGCGCCAGAATACCTCTCTGAGCCGCGGCTGGGGACGCGTGACGTGCCAAGCCACTGGCCCCCCTTGGTCCCCGCTCTTTGTGGTACCGCTACTCTTTGCCATGGGGCTGTGGAGTCTCACTGTTTCTTACCAAGAAGGCTGGCGACTTTACTGCCTCAGATGATAACACGAGGACAGCTGAAAAAGGCCAGGAAGGGCCCAGGAGGAGGCTGCCCGCCAGTGCCCTGTGCCCTGTGCCGCGAGGAGGGTCGCCGGGCAAAGCTGGGGGGGGGGGTCCCCCACCAGAGACACCCGGAGGCCTCTCCAGGACCCATGCACAGAGGCCGAGGCATTACATACCCGTTGTGAGCAGCGCGGGCAGGGGTGTGGGAGCCTCCTGCCCCTTCCCCTTGGAGAAGAACCCTCGTCACCAATGAAGGAAAACAGTACGGCACAGGGTCTGTCCCTGTCAGAAAATCCATCTGCATCTTGCTTCACAGGCAGGGACCAACAGACCCAAACCGCAGAGCCGATGCCGTGTCTCACAGACCGAGCTCGCTTTCCGGTCCTAGGAGCTTCGTGTGTTCGCAAAAGTGGAGAGAGGGCCCTGTCCTCAGGCTGGGGCGAGGCAGACAGATCCGTGGCGGGGGATGGGGGGGCGCCCCGCATGCACGTTGACAGTCCTGAGTGTGAGTGTGCATGTGTGTGTGCCCGTACATAAGCACACACCTATGTGTGCGTGTGTGGGTATGCGTACAATTCTTTTCTCCTTGATGCCGTCAAATCCAGGTCTAGCAAGAAGGCTGCACAGCGGGAGGCCCTTGAATGTTCTCTTGGGACAGACTCACTGCAGGACGCCCGCCCTGTGGAGGGGCAGCGGCGGTGGGACCTGGGCCATTCCTTAATTGTCACCTGTCCCCACCTTCCAGCCACGAGAAGCTGTGCTTTCTGTGTGAGATGCATTGAGATGGTGTGGCTGCAAAGGAAGCTGCATTTTGAACAGAGAGACGGCGGGCGAGGTGGAGGGAAGAAACGGGGGTGTTAGAAACACCGGCGCCAACCTGCCCCCCAGCTGCCCCCAGCACACACCGAGCCAAACCCCAGGTCTGCGGCCCCCGCTGCGGCTGGTGCACGCTGGGCCACCGCCATGCGCCGGGCAGGACCTGTCCCTGTTGCACAGAGGGGACCCGTGTTTCTCCGAGTGGCCCAGGACCCGTGGAGCGGGAGACCCGTCAAGGGGGACGGAAAATTAGGGCCAAGAGCAGCCAAGCAGCTGTCGACGAGACCGTCCACCGTGTGACGCCTCCTGCATCGTTAACGGCCTCACGCACCTGGGAAGCACAGGGTTAAAGGGCGGCGTTTTTTGCAGAGAGGAGATGAACAGAGGCATATGCTTATATCCCCAAACTCCCCACGGGGCCCCGAAAAGGCTGTGCTGCCACCGGGCCTTCGGGTGGCCTCCCGGGTCAGTCTGGAGACCGTCACCTCCCATGAAAGAAAAAGAGAAGCACCCGCGTTCAGAGCAGGCAGGCACACCTTTTCTGTAAAGGGCAGGACGGCAAATATTTCCAGCTTGGCCGTCACTGTCACAACTGCTCGACGTGAGGAAGCCGCAGTGGGGGATGTGTGATAGCGGCATGTGTTCACGTGTGTGCGCGTGTGTGCACACGTGTGCACCCGTCAAACTTTATGGACGGACACAGGCTGTGGGCTGTATCTGGCTCAGGAAGCAGAGTCGGCCAGTCCCTGTTGAGCTGAAGACGCAACCTCTGTGCCTTCATCGGATTGGTGGTTTTAACAAGGTAACTGGTGACCTGCGGCATCTCCCCAGAGGCCCGTGCAGCCCCAGACAGGCCAGCCCACGTGCAGGCCTATTCTCAGCATGCGTGCCAGCGGGCCCACCTGTCCCGCCAGGGGAGCCCAGCACAGGCCTCCTTGCCCAGCGTGATGACACGAGGGCTGGCTGCAAGACCTGACCTCTGGGACGAGGGGCAAAAGGCCAAATGTTACTCCTCTGAAGGCTTTTGTCACCTGATCCAGCAGCCCCAAGGGAAACTGTAACGTGAACAGCTCCGACTCCGACACACCACTGCCCCTCTTCTGATACAAAGCTGCCTTTTCTGTAGCCCCGGCCATCCGGGATGCAGAGCTCACCACAGACCCAGAATGCCCAGCCCGAGACGGGTCCAGGGGCCCAGACCTGCCCCGCCAGGACCCAGAACCACCGTCGTGCCCAGAAGAGAAGTCCAGGAGGTCACCGAGAGGCCAGCGCCCGGCTCCTGCTCAGGGTCCACCAGCCCTGGTCCCCTTGTCAGGCTGGCACGGCTGGTAGCCCAGAGGTGAAGCTGACTGATGCCAGGCTCCCAGCCGAGGCTGCATGGCAGCCCTGGTGTGAGAGGACCGGGCTCCCTCTGGTTTGAAATCTGTGAGAAATTCAGTTTGAGCGCGTCCCCTTTCACCTCTGAGGCGAGCCTGCGGCCACCTGAATCCAAACCAGATGGCTCCTCGGGCCTAAAGACAACAAATAGCGGCTCAAGACCCCGGCGGCAGAGGACCACCAGGGCAAGGCTGGGAACAGCCAGCTGCTTGCGAGAACTCCGCCCGAGGGCTCCCCAGATCTGGAGAGGGCCGCCCGCAACGCCCAGTGCATCCAGCACTGCGAACGGCTCTTTGAGCGGGTTTCCATGAGACCCAGAGCCCCGGCCCCCGGCCCCCAGCCCCCTTCCTCTGCTGCGCCCAGCGGGGCTGGTTTGTTTTGGCAGAGCCAGCAGGTGCCCTCGCAGCGCTGGGCTTGGCGCTCTGGCGGGGTGTCCGCGGTGACCTGAAGACTTGGGTGGCCGCCTTCACGCTCTCACTTCCCCGTCGGCTGATCCATGTACCACCCACGTTCTGGAAGGCCCGGCGAGATCCGAGATTCCTGAAGGAGGGGCGCTGACCTCCGCTGCCCCCGGCCCCGGCCGGCGGCCTCTGGAGGCTTGGAAATCTGGGCTCTGCCTTTTCATAAACGGTGAGGGGAGTGAGCATTTCAGCAGGCGGGCGGTGAAACTCGAGCTTCCAGCTGATAACTGAAATCGGGCCTCGTCAACAAACACTGGCTGGCGGCCTGGAAGCTTCTAAATCGCCTTTGAAAAGAGAAGAGGATACACTCTACTGTATACAAAAGAGATGATCAACGCAGACCTGCTGCACAGCCCGAGGGGGGCGGGGGGGGGGGGGGAGGCGCTGTTTGGTAGCAACCTGCACGGGAGAATCTGAAAAGGCCTGGCTGGGGCAGGCACCGAACTGATGCGCTTTGCTGGCTACCTGAAGCCGCCACACGTTGTAAACTGATAGACGTCAATGTAAAATAAAAATTAAATTAGAAAAGAGGGATGGACAGGTTGTTTTTCAGAAACTGGGGCTGTCTAGGGACTCCGATCGCTCGGGCGTCACCAGAGCGCACTTTTTTCTCCCCCCACCCATTGAATCCCCTGCATCGTGCCCAGGCCAGCAGGCCCCTGTCCAGTCCGGCAGCTGTCAGGCGGCCTCTCCTGACACAGCACCCGCCTCAAGGCTGGGCTGCCCCGGGCTTCCCGCCCCCTCCAGGCACGTGACATCCACGCGGATTCCGGAACAAAGCGCCCCTAAGGGACTTACATCCATCCCATGGCGTGTCCAAGCCCAGGCCTTGTCCGGACTCCGGACCTCAGCACAGCATCCCCCCAGGCCAGGGGCCCGTGTGGTGTGGGGCCGAGCCTCCCACAGCCCCGCATCCTGCCGCGGGCCTGGCACCTGCTCCCCCTTTTCCCGGGAGGGAGGACGCAGGTGACATGGGCCCCTCTCTGGTCCCCGCACCCCGTGCGCATGGCGAGATAGGGAAGGACCGCACGAGAGCGCGCGGTGCTGGGGGCGGGGCCTCCGGAACTCGACGTGGGGGCTTCGTCAGGGTCGGAGCGGGATGACCCTGGCGCCTTCATGACCTTTCCTTGTACAGAATTTAAATTCGTTTCAGGACTCAGGCTGTACAAGTCCGCCACGCACGGAGGCACCGGGTGGGGGTGGGGCTGGGGACCGGGGGTGGGGGGCACTCGGCACATCCTCTTGAAGGGTGAGCAGGGCTCCTCGCTGGCAGTCGTGGTGCTGGCAGGCTGGGCACGCTGCTCAGCACCTCAGGCAGGTCCACGCACGGGGATGACCGGGCTCGAGACAGCCACCACCCTGGCGAGAGGCCTGGGCCACACGGCACCGCCCCTCGTCCACATCCCCCACCCCCTTGCTGACCTGGTTCTCTGGTCTCGGAGCAGCTAGTGACTGCAGGCAGGGTGATGGCCGGTGGGGGACGATGAGGGCGAGGGGGCCCAGGATGCTTATGCAGGAGAAATCCAGGCACAGTATTGCAGAGGACAGGGACCCCCGGACGTGAGAGCGTGCGTGGGGGGAGGCGGCAGACACACAGACAGGTGCACGCACACAGGCCCTGGCCGCCTTAACAGCCCGAGGGTTTGGGAAGAGGCAGAGGGGGTGCCTGCGGCTGAGAGCGGTCTTCGCGCTGCTTTCTCCCTCCTCCATCCCTCACACTTGAACCTGGGCTGAGGGGAGGATGCAGGGGACCACGGGGTGGAGCAGGTGTCCTGGGAGAGGGGCTGGAGCTAAAAGCCAAGCAAGGACCTCAGACTCGGCTTCCTGGACAGCGGGGGACCCACAGCCTCTGTGGGTTTGTGGGGGAGAGAATGGACAGGAGCCTGCCACCCACCCCCGCTTGATGACTGAGAGCGGGAATCTGTGCCGACCTTGTTTGGGGCTTAGGTGTCGGGTGTTGCTGGGAGAGGTAACATCTGTCAGAAAGGTTCTGTTCTTTCTTAAAAAAAAAAAACCCCAAAACCCTTCTCCTTTGCAAGATTCCAGTTGCCAAACTCACTCTGCGGCGGCTGAGTCAGACGTAGACGCGGCAATTTGTAGACCTTGTCTGCACTTTCACCGCCCCGTCACGAGGCATTTCCGTGGCACTTTATTCTTGCAATGAACTTCACAATGTATATTCATCTTCTCTAGTCACCGTGGGAAGATTGTGCTGCGTAAAATTGCAGACGTGTTTTAACAGAGCCTCCTACAAACTGTCCACACTGAGCGGCAACCCATGCAGTGCGTCTGCTTCTTTTGCCGATGACGAAATTGAAGTCCAGGGGTTGAAAGCCTTCGGCGGTGTCCCTGTGGATGAGTTTCCGCGGGTACTTAGGAAACTGTGGTCCCTGTGTCCGTGGTTGGTAGCTTCTCTTTCACCCCCAGGACCTCTCCTCTCAGGCTTTCCCGGGCACCATGGGCCAGACTCTTCTTTCTCGTGTAACCTGATTTCATGCAGTTGTCAAGTCAGAACCCCCGTGTGTTTTCTGAACTACTTTGATCTTTGAAACGCCAAGGATGAGCAGGAAATTCTCGTTGCGAGACCACTCCCGCGTTTGAACGTGCCGTGTGTGACAATCGTAGAGGTTCTGTACCTGGGCATTTTTAAACCCTGTTTCCTATTGTCTTTTTCAGTGAAATTGTCCCTAAGGTAGGGAGCGACCACCTCAAATCCTTTGTGAAAATAGGGTGTGTGTGTGTGTGTGTGTGTGTGTGTGTGTGTGTTCGGTGCTCAGACAAATTTGCTCGTCTTCATAATGTCTCTCTCTGCAGGGCTGGGGAACGGTTGTCTTCAAAGTGTCTGCAAAGTGAAACTGAAACCAAGCCGTCCCCAAGCCTACAAAGGCCCTGGGGAGTCTGGGGAGCGGTGGGAAGGTGGCGTCTAGCAAGTGGCGAGCCAGGCAGGTGACCTTGGACCACTCAGTTAACCTACAGCTTCATGATTTTCACCTGCAAAACTGAAATAACGTCTGGCATGCTCAAGGGACTGTTATCATGCCTTCCAAAGGACCCTGGCTGGGGACAGTTTGTGAGCTGAAAATAACTGCATGCTTGTGTTACATACATTATACATTGTCCTGTATGTGCACCTGTACCTGTGTCATGTACATACACACAGGAGTAACGCAGTCTTACTAAAAGGGATTGAAGTAAACTTATTTCAAAGGGGCAGATGTATTTTCTAAATTTGGCAAAAGCCGGCCTTTTCTCTGTATCCCTTGATACAGTGTAACTGACTTTTTTTTTTTTTTGTCTTTTTTTGCTATTTCTTGGGCCGCTCCCACGGCATATGGAGGCTCCCAGGCTAGGGGTCTAATCGGAGCTGTGGCCGCTGGCCTACACCAGAGCCACAGCAACGCAGGATCCGAGCCCGAGTCTGCAACCTACACCACAGCTCACGGCAATGCCGATCGTTAACCCACTGAGCAAGGGCAGGGACCGAACCCGCAACTTCATGGTTCCTAGTCGGATTCGTTAACCACTGCGCCACGACAGGAACTCTGTAACTGACTTTTAAAATAATTTTATGACGAGATTCTTGTTTAAGTCAGAACTAGTTATAAAAATAAACCTCAATAACTCCAACAAAAGGTCATTGTAAGGAGAAAGCCCTTTATTAACTGGGATTGACTTTGGACTAACACTCATCCTTCAAAGCTGTGTGGGTCACGTGGCAGGAACATATATTACTTTCTCTTTCAAGGAATAATATACTTTTTGTCCCCTTTTCCCTTCACTAATGGAGTCCCTCTCGCTCCTTTAGAAGCTAGGACATTAAACTCCTCAAGAGAAACCCAGTGATTTGATGAGCCTGAGGCGGCCTCGGGTCCCTGCGAGGCCCAGCCTGAAAGGGTCCCCGTCGCTGCTCTTCTCCAGCTTCTCCTGAAGTCAGGAGAGTGCTGTTCTGTAGAAGCCCTTTCTACTTTCTAGGAAACTACCGCAAGAAAATAAGCAGAAATTTGGACGAGATATGTGCACAAGGAGAATTACTAGGTGCTGTTCAGAACAGCAACACTGGGGATTTGAAATATGTTTTGTCTGTGCACCTGTGCCGTTATGGATACGGTGTTTTCCAGGAAGGTTTATTAATATTGGGAAATACTTCGTGCTATGATGGTAGGTAAAATGGGTCAAATGTCGCATCAGAAATGCAATGATATTGATTTTATAAATGTGTATCACGCAGAAAAAAGACTATTAAAAGAAAGCGTATGCAAATAAAAACTGTGGCTCTTTCCCAGAGACGCGGGTGAGGAAAGGCAGTTTCCTCTTAGACGTTGCTGTATTTTACACATTTTCTACAGTAACCACATATTATGATTTTTTTAAGTTTCTTTTTTATCAGGACAGTCTTGCCAAGGATGCGAGTTCTGTTCTGACTCAATAATACACCTGTGCAGGGTAACACCAGGATACCGTTGTTTCGTCTTCTGCTGCCATGTAACCCTCCCTTTGGGCAGATGATCCAGTTCCTGGCTGGAACCTTGGCTGGAACCCCCCGTGTCTGTGAGGAGCCCCGGGCTCCGCGTCTCACCACTGAGGGAGGAGCGGATTGAAAATGTAAACGCACTTTCTCGCTGGTTCAGCAAACACGCCTGGACGCGCTGCTCTGCCGGGCTGTGTTCAGGCGTCTTCCGTTCAGGGAGGGCGTCGGTGTGACGACGCCGTCCGGCCAGGGGTTCCTGGAATGTGTCAGTGCTTCTCTGGACAGACCAGCAGCACTCTCAGAGAGAAGACTTTGAGCTGTTAAACTTTAAAATATTCAGCGAGGGGAGTTCCCATCGTGGCGCAGCAGAAACGCATCCGACTAGGAACCGTGAGTTTGTGGGTTTGATCCCTGGCCTCACTCAGTGGGCTAAGGATCTGGTGTGGCCGTGAGCTGGGGTGTAGGTCGTAGACGCGGCTCGGATCCTGCCTTGCTGTGGCTGTGGTGTAGGCCGGCAACTGCAGCTCCGACTGGACCCCTAGCCTGGGAACCTCTATATGCTGCCGATGCAGCCCTAAAAAGGCAAAAAAAAAAAGCCCTACCCCAACTTACTGTAAGTTTGAAAGCATCTGGAATATCAGTATTCAGTAAGCTAGCAAACTGACAAACAACCTCTATGGGAATAAAACATGACAAACACTGCGTTTATCCACAAAATCCAAAATAATAATTTCTGCATAAACTAAACATTTATCGTGTCAGTAGAACTGTCCAAACAGAGCATGTCCAGCTGCGATGTGAATGCAAACCCTGGGACCAGGTTCAAGTCTGAGCTGAGTCAGTAGGTCCAGGCTGGGGCCTGGGAGTCTGCATTTTAACACGCCCCCGGGTGATGCCGATGCTGCTGGTCCATGGACCGTGCTTTGAGTGGCACGGATCCCTGTAGTTACCTCAGAGACAAGTGTGAGCGTTGGAGGAAGGTTCTGAACTAGCAAAAATGAAGGAAGCTGGAATTCCTGCCCTGTCACAGTGGGTTAAGGATGCAGCGTGGCTGTAGCGGGGGCGTGGGTCACAGCTGTGGCGTGGATTCAGTGCCTGGCCCAGGAACTTCCATGTGTCACGGGTGCCATTGTAAAAAAATCAGAATCAAATCAGGCTTCTTTTACCACATGAGAACAGGCTTCAGGAAACCCCTGAGGTCCGGGGCTCTGGGACCTTGTGTCTGGAAGGCTGTCTGTGATGGGTGGGGGGGTCCCTGCTACACGCAGGGCCTGGGTGGAGCTGCAGGGAAGGGGGCTCAGCCGCCCACAGGCCTCGGGTGGGGGGGTGTGGGAGCAGCCTGCCTCCAAACACACGAGGTGTGGGTGTGCTCTGCAAAGTCCCACAGAAACGGGGCGGCGTCGTGACAACATCCTGGGTCCCGAGGCACAGCCCTGGTGGGCGTGGGAAATTAAGAAACTCTATTCCTGTTCCAGAAAGCACTGGAAGACCCTGGAGAGCTTCCTGAACGACTCGAGGGGAAGGCTTGGCCCTGGGGGTGGGGACGAGGGCGTGTCCTGGCTGTCCCCGTTTCTCCCTTTGCTCGGCTCCTGCTGCATCCCTGCCCCCGCCCGGCCCCCCAGCCCCGCCCAGCTTGAGGGGAGTTTGCCGGAAGAGCTGGCCTGAGCGCCCGCTCACTCCGACCCGTTCCAGGACGTCCCCCCAGAGGGCATCCAACCTCACCCAGGCGCTCACTCCCACCACCTCGAGGTGCGAGAATTTGCAGATCTGCTGTCTCAGCTTCATCCTCAGAACATGAGCCAGGCCGCCCCCCCAGCTGTCTGACCTCTTCCACCCGCCGTCCCCCCGGCTCATCTGCGGTCACAGGCACGCGTACCTGTATACATAGCCCCACCTTCATCTTTCACGAGGTTGAAACCTCTCGGTCCTTTGCTGCTGCATGTGGGTCTCGATGTCCTTATATTTCACACGTCCCTTCGCCTCATGTGCGCCGCGGGCTGGCCTGGGACAGCTCTTCACACTCGACTCTCTGCCTGTGGGTCAGGCTGACCCATCCGCGCTCCTGCTCACCTGCCATCAGCTCACACGTCTTTGCTCCAGAGTCTCTGGCGGGATCTGAGCCCGTGATGGAATCAGCTTGCTCTCGATGGCCACCGGGGCGCGTCCATTCCAACGTTTTGGTTCCTTTGGGGATCTGGGCAGGAGGGACGGGCCTTCAAAGTCCAAGTTGTGATCAGCAGATTCTCAGCCCGAATCAGAATGGCTGGGAGATTTCTGATCAAACACTTGCCAGCCGTCGACCGTAAGAGGGTCACGCTTCCGGGACCTCGCACTTAATATTGGCTCAGCCGCTGCTCTTGTTCTCCTGCTCTGAGCAGGATCTTGGTTACGTCGGAGAACTAGACTCGGTGTTGGCCCTGAAGGTGCTCTGATGCTGTGTGTGTGTGGGGGGGGGCGCCGGGGAATAGTCACAGATGGACAGATAAATGGACTTCTTCAAAAATGGTCAAAGAAAAGCAGAGGTGAGCCCAGAGCGTTGACACTGTCTTGGCACCAAAGAAGCGTTGAGTGGGGGGCCGGGGCCCCTGAGAGCCAAGGTCAGGGAGAGGCGAGCGGAGACCAGGTGACACCTCCCACGTCCAGGCGTGAGACAGAAACTCCACACTGTCCCTCTGCTCAATCACAGTCACTTTTTTTTTTTTGGTCTTTTTAGGGTCACATCCACAGCATATGGAGGTTCCCAGGCTAGGGGTCCAATCCAAGCTGCAGTCACCGGCCTACACCACAGCCACAGCGACGCCAGATCTGAGCCGCATCTACGACCTACACCGCAGCTCATAGCAACGCTGGATCCTTAACCCACTGAGCGAGGCCAGGGATCGAACCTGCAACCTCATGGTTCCTAGTTGGATTTGTTTCCGCTGCGCCATGACGGGAACGCCTCAGTCCCTAGAACATTCCTATGTGCTTTGTCCACTGGCAAAACCTGAAAACCCTTGAATGTCCCCACCCAGTTTCTTCCTGCTTCACGGGGTAAACGTGGGGTGACGGCCACGCGGGAAGGAGGGGAATGCGGGGCCCGTCCCCGAAGCCACGGCTCTTTGCGAGCAAGGAGGGAGTCCACCTGCTCCTCAGAAAACCTTCCCGCCCAGGGAGGCACCTGGACAGGCGCTGGGGGCAGCACCTCCTCCTCTCTCCTGGGCTGACTCGGGGGCTTCCTGCAGCCCTCAGCTCAGGTTCCGGACTCAGCCGGCAGGCGCGAAGGTCTGATGGGCTGCCTGGATGGGTCCCAGCAGGTCCCTTGGCGGGCGGGACGCAGTGAGGGGGGCCCAGGACATGATGAGAGAGGCCGAGATAGCATCAGAAATGACCTCATGGGGGAGCGGCTGGCAGAGGTGGTCACTTCCCAGCCTTTGCTAAATCCAGCGTGACCAGCCAAGAAAGAGAATTCATCACGGAGAAAACGTGCATGTCCAGCCAAGAGTTTGGGCGGTGGAAAGTTAGCTGGAGCAGAGACATAAAATTTTACAGTGTAGGGATTGTAGAGTGATTGGCTGTGGTTCATATTTGAAGAATGCAGTTCAATGGACCTTCTCTCAGCATTATCCTGAAATTTCAGCTTATCCTTTTGATTAAAACCATAAAATCTACCCTAGAGGTCCAGGAAAGAGTGCGCATACCTTAAACCCAAACATTCTTCCACCTGGACAACTAGCATTCTTACTGTTCCTCCCAACCTTAATTTCATTAAAGGGGTCGTGCTCAAGCTAGAATTCTTGGATTTGAACTTTGTGTGGAAAATCCAAAGATGTTAGAGATTTTACGAGGTTTACACGTAGGATCATTTTCAGGGGATATAAGATCGGATCCAAACGTAGGCACACTGTTTGGGAAAATGATGGTTGCCAGGGCTTGGGTGCCATCCACCTGGAGAGGCCGGAGGCTGACTGGGGACAGACCCCAGCTCCGCCCATGGGGACAGCCCTGCGACCCGTCGTGAGCTGACTCGGGGAGCGTGGAGACCCAGGAGGGAGTTGGTGAGCTGGAGGCAGGCCGGGCGGGAGTGCTGGCTGGGGTCCCTCAGACGTCACTCTGTCCATTTCCACCTTGTCTGCGTCACTTGCATCCACCTTCCGGGCTCAGCCGGAATCGCAAGTGCTCACGGAATCGCACTGGCGGGATGAAGAGAGAGCTTCGAGGTTTGGAATTGCTCACGCCAAGACCTGTCACACCAGCGAGCCTTGCGTACCGAGAACAAGAAACCCAGAGGAACGAAAGGGCAAAAATCAGGAAATAAGAGTGGTTATGAGGTATGCAGCAAATCCTGATGCCCACGAGACGCAAACTATACATGTGTCCCGAGAAACCTCCACCCTAGTAGAAAGAGGAGTCACAAGGTCTGAACTCAGTTCAGTTCTACTCGTTGAGTATTTATTGAGAGCCACTTATACACGAGGCACGTGGAAACAATGGGAAAAGAAGGAACCATACACGGTCCCACTGGCGACAGTACTGTCCCCCCGGCCGCATCTCCAATACGCCAAAGGAAAGGGCCAGTGTCAACGGATGGCCTGCTCTGAACCGGGCACCGTGGGAGACTCTGGAGTCTGTTCAACACCCAGCTCTTATCCTCAGGGACTCACAGGCCGTCTGGCTGCGGTCTTTTTTCTGCTGCTTACACTCTAAAGTCATTGTTCAGCACAGGAACAAAAACTCTGAAAGATGCTGAAACTGGGCTTAGATCAAGTGGCGCAAGCCGGGCAGAAAAGATGGAGTTTCTGGCAAAGAGACGCAAAGAGGCAAGAAAGGGAGAATGCTCAGAGGCCTTGGCCTTGAACTCTAGGTCACAACATAGAGGCCCTGGATCGGCCCACTTTCATCTTCTGAGGCTTTCTTCCCATGTGTTTGAAGTAGGGTTATAAGAGTTAGTAAATAAAATACACGAAATGCAGGTCATTTTCAGAGAGGATTGAACTTCTTTATCTGAAACTCAAGTTCAACTGAATGTCCTGACGGTGTGTGGTCAGCTCCTTAGAAATTAGCTCTGTCCTTACGGGGGGGTTACGGTCTGGGCTCCGGTGGGGACCCCACTGTGGAGCCTGCTCACGATCCCCGCGGAGAGCTCGCTCTAGGCGCCTGCGCTGACTCGACCCCGCTGTTCAAAACTGGCTTTGCTTTTTATCCATCTTTGATGCGAGCCAACAATTTTGTCCCCGCCTTTGAAGAACTGTATTCGCTTTTTCGAGTTTTTACCTAGTTAGCAGTCTCTCATTCCTTTTAAATTTTCTTTTTTTTCTTTTATTTTTCTTTTTAGGGCCTCACCCGCAGCATATGGAAGTTTCCGGGCTAGAGGTTGGATTGGAGCCGTAATGGCCAGCCTGTGCCACAGCCACGGCAACACCGGATCCTTAACCCATCGAGTGGGACCCGGGATTGAACCCACAACCTCACAGAGACAACAGCAGGTCCTCAACCCCTTGAGCCACAATGGAAACTCTTCAACTTTCCTTTTGCCCTTATTGCAGTAACAATGCCATTCTTGGTCTAAAAAGTATTGGGTCTTGCAATTCCCGTCAAGGCGCCACGTGGGCAGGTTAGTGGATTTTAACCAGTGGATACACCGCCCAGGGTGTCCTGGAAACTTCTCACCAGTGACCCAGAGGACGAGGAGCAGAGTCTGTTCTGCTGAGTCTGAGGACCAGTCAGAGCCGCGGTCTGCGTACAGGACTGCTGGTGTGAAACACACAGCCTCCTTGCTCAGGTTCACTTAGTGCAGTTCACTTCTGCATTCTCCGGCGCTTGGCGAGGAGAGAGAACCAACGCGCAGGCAGCCTGTGTCCATCGAAGCGCAGCCAACACAGGGGTGGTGGCCTTACGCGGCTACTTGAGTTTCAGTTTAAGTGAATAAGACCACACCTGGCACCAGCCGCATCCCAGAACTCACACGTGGCGAGGGGCGACCAAATGCAACAGCACAGATTAGAGCATATTTCCGACAACTAGCACAGATTTAGGGGGAAAACACACCAGAATAACCAATTTCACAATTTCTTATTTACAGTAATTGCAGTTACGCTGTGACATGAAATGGACGTTCGAGGAGGAAGGTGGTCACACAACAGCCCCCCTGCCCCCCGCGCACAGGAAGGGACGTTTGGTGGCACCTGGCACGCACGGAGCTGAGGCAAAGGGGGCGATGAGGGTGAGGGGCAGGTGTGCACTGGTCCCGGCGGTGGGGGGCAGGGGGAGCTGGAAGCCACGGCCAGGATTCGGGTCCTCTGAGAATCCAGCAAAGGGGCATTGCAGCAGGGAGATGCGTGCACACCTAACCAGCACTCTGGCTGCTCGGCTGCACAGTGACCGCCGAGAGGTCACTTTGTCCAAGAGTGCTATTGCAGTGACCCAGGGAGGACAGCGGTGGCTGGTTGGTGCACCGGTCTGTGGCGCTGTGTGGAGCCCACAGGCGCGGGTGGGGGGACTCACCTGACATTTATGGGCTTCCCGTCTCTGTCCCTCCTGCGCCCAGGGCTTCTCTCCCTGTGAGGACGCTGGACCCTCCCCAGCTGCCCCTATGCAGACCGCGTCCAAGTTCAGTCTCCTCCCAAAGTGCAGGGTTAGACCATCGACCTGCGAATCTGGGGAAAGCCGCTGAGCCGAGACAGGAGTTCAACCTTCCACCTGCTGTCAGAGCCGCCTTTGCTGTGCGGTCAGCAGGGCTCATCGTGTGTCGCTGACCCGACCCCGACCCCGGCCCCCGGGACCCCCAGGAGCCTGACAGAAGCACGCAGCACAAGGCACACGGAGTACCAGGCAATCTGGCCACAGTCCACCAGAGAAGTTCAGGGAGAGAGGGAAGCCGGGCCAGTTCTAGGCGGGCACGGGGTGGCGGGATGTGTCTCAGCGCCCCCAGGCTCTGCGCCTCCCGATGGGGAGCTTGGGGGTCAGATCCACAGGGCCTTGACCCCTCCTCCCCGAGTTCCCCATTTGCTCTCTCTTCCCCGGGAGTGGCCTCCTCAGGGCTCCCCACCTGGCTGGTTGCTCGCAGCCTGGACATGGGCCCCTCTGGGAGGCGCTGACTTGGCCACAGGGCTGGTCCCACCTGGTCCCATCACGCCCACCTCCCCTCCCCGGCTGAAGCCACCCGTTCAGCTGCCCGGTTCACAGGCCCGGGGGCACCAACACGACCGTCTCCACTGTGAGTCAGAACAGATCCGAGGCCTTGATCAAAGTCAACGCCTTCTTGTAATAAAGCGGCAATGAGGTGACGCCAAAAATAACGCCGGAGGATAAAAGTAAGGAAAACTTTATCTAATTGAAAATGCAACGAGCTGAGAAAAGTTACCAAAGTCTAAACTTTACAAAAAAAAGAAAAAAAAAAGAAAGAAAAGAAAAGAATTAAGGAGTGTGTGTGTGTGTGAGTGTGTGTGTGTGAGAAAGAACCACCTCGGAGGATGAACAGATCGGAGCGGCTGCCTCTCACTCCAATGCTCCCCGAGCTGCTGGGCAGCACGTGCCTGCATCCTGCCACCCCCGCCCCACAGCAGCCCCCGGAAGGACGAGGAAAATAAGGAAATTACTTGGCCACCGTCCCCACTACTAATGACAGAGCCAAGACCTGAACCAGCATTTGACGGGAACGCGGTGCTCCTGGACGGCCCTCCCAGGACGGCCAGAGAAGGGCCGGAGCCGTCCACAGGGCCGGGGCTGTTAGCACCACGGCTGGTCGCCGTCTCCCCTTGTGCCTGGTGTGCAGGCCCTGCTGAGCTCAGAGGACGGAGCATCGCCCACCCTCTGGAAACGCCTTTCTTGAGAGGAAACCAGAAAAGCACAGTCCCTTTCCGGCACCGATCTGAAAAAGCAGTCAGAAATTCAGAAAAACTGTGTAAAACACGGCAGTAGCTTAAATAGATATAATAGTTATAAGTGACTATATAACGCTACATTATGTAGGCATGTAACTGGTTTTACTGGAAAACACGCTCATGATTAAGGGGGGAAATTCAAGACTCAAGATTGTGTCCATACAGCATTATCTTGATGTGGCTGATTCTTTCTAAAGCGCATATACAGAGAAACGATCGGAAAAAGTCCGTGAAACATGGCCACTCTGTGTCACATCTTCTAGTGACTTGTGTTTTCTTTACATTTTTCTCTTTTTCAAATTTCTTGTGTGTAATTTTCATATTAAAATATCAATGGTAGACTGGTTTTGAAGACAAATAATGAATTTAAGCTATCATACAGAAATCATTCATTTACTTCTTAATCAGTGAAAGGAATAATAAAGGAAAAGAGATTATAAGAAAAACAATGAAACAGGAAAAAACTTGAAGTAAATGTAAGAGACAAAATTTATTAGTTAAATGTCAGCTGTACAGCTTATAATCGCTGAGACTGGAAATAGCTCATTGGCCCATCGATGGGGTACTTGTTATCTTAATCATAATCCTGCGCGTTTTAAACAGCCCACAAGCTAAGAGACAGAACGTGACCTCCAACACCTAGAATATTTGCTCCCGGGCCCGTCACGGCGAAAGGCGCTCAGGTCTTGCTATAACATGTGACACACATGTTGAATTAGTCACGGAAATATCCAACTATATGTAATCACGTTCTGTGCAAAATCAGAAGAAGAGGGGACACATGAAGATTAGGAAAGACTGCGACCGCGGCACCTGCCATCAGCCCTGCATGGACTAAATCACGTGCCACCGCAGCTGCCGACCCGCCCGCGGCCCCGCTGACTGGGGCTCAGGGTGGAGACCAGGAGGGCCCCTCTGTGCTCTGGGAAGCGCTGGAAGAACAGCTGGGTCTTCAGAGAGTTAGATGTTTTTAGGAGAAGGGTTTTTGAGCCCAATTTTGCATCTCGTCCTATCTCGAAAAGCACTGAAATCTGTCGGCGATGCCCGCTGTCTGTGACTGGCAGCAGCCGTCGTGATGTCCCCCCGCCTCTCTGGGGCGGTGCTTCAGAGCTCCCCGAGGTGCTGCCTCCTGGGCTGTAGTTAGTGGGCAGAACACAAGATGTCTGGTCACCTGTGAGGACAGCCGCTCCCAAGGGCGGGCCGGTGACCCTGAGGGCACTCAGGACAGCCTGAGGAGGGCGAGTCCTGTGAGCCCAGACCTGACGTCTTCCCATAGCAATGGGTTTCCTGTGAGTCCCGTTATATCCCTAAACCCCTTGCTCCTGCTACCTTCCCTTTGTCGCAAAAACTCATAGACCCCAGCTCCCCCCTCGCCTCCTCGGAGCGGTTTCTCGGGACCCCCTGAGAGGCTGTCTCCCGGGCTTATGTCCTAATTTCACCCCAAGTAAAACAACTCTCAACTGCCAGGTTGCATTTTTTCCAAACCCGTGATGACCGCCCTGTCCTGTTGGTTCATTTGTTGGCACGGTTTGGGAGCCCTCGCTGTGGGCCCGACCCTGTTTCCATACACAGGAGTCATCCGTGAGCCTCGCAGACCGAGCTCCTGCCCCCAGGGAGCTCACACGTAGGGGAGGAAGGCGGATGGGTGCAAAGTCGGGGCTGGGAGGGAAGCGCAAGGTCACCTGAAGGTCATTCGTGGAGTGAGTAGGCAGAGCAGCTTCCAAGAAGGCGACACTGACATTGAGCTAAACCTGGAAGGGGTGGGAGTTAGTGAGGATTCTGGGCAGAAGGGCGATGCTGAGAACCAGCGGAGCTGGACCACACGGGGCCTGGAGCTGGCGTGCAGGAGGTAAGTGCTCAGCACGGCAGGCAGATCCCGGGACCTCGAAGCTCCCCGAGGACGGGGAGCAGGCTTGGAGCAGAGGACTGGTGCGACGGGAAAGGTGGCCGTGGCCGCAGACCCCAGACCTAGGGAGCTGTTTGCAGGAGGCAGAGGCCAGAAAAGGAAGCAATGGGTGGGGGGGGGGTGGCCACAGTGAGGAGGGGTCAGATTCTGGGTTTGTTGTCACAGGAAGGTGGAGCCAGAAGGATGTCCCCTGACAAGGTGTGGCGTGGGAGAGCCGGGAGACCCCCGAGCTTCCCCAGCAACCGGCAGGCGGGTGGCCCCTTAACGGGCGGGGACACTCACCCTGGATGCAGGCTTCATCCTCGAGAAATTCGGTGGGGGTGAGATTCAGGAGTCGGGAGCTGGGGAGAGAGCCGCCCAGGATGAACATGCGGGGGTCGTGGGCCTGCAGAGGGACCTGGTCATCTGATCCCAGGCCACGTATTGAGGCGTTTGGGGCAATATTGTTAAATTTTTTAAAAGCTACTAAAAAATTGACAAAAAGTGTACCCAAGGAGAACAGTCCCCGTCTTCAGGTGGTTTCTAGCCTGAGTCCTTCTCTCTGAGAGGACTCTGAACACACCCTTAGCTTCTCGTATGAGTGCGACAAAGCCTCAGACGTGGTAAGATTATTTGGGGAGAAAAAAGCATAAAACAGGAAAGGCATAAAGATAATACACATTTTAGTTCCGATATGTAGAACGCCGTGGGGGACCTGAGTTTCACAGAGAAATATAAGAATGCACTTCCGAGTGGGTCTGACACCTGCCGGACAACCTTGTGTCGCAGCTGAACTAGGCGACAGTAATGAACCCAGAGGCCACACAGGACGCAACAAGGAAAACCCTCACTTCACTACTTTTTCTTTTGAAGACGCTATATTTTAAAAATATTTGAGAGTTCCCGGTGGGGCTCAGTGGTAACAACCAGGATGAGTATCCACGAGGACTTGGGTTCGATCCCTGGCCTTGCTCAGTGGGTTAAGGATCTGGGGTTGCCGTGAACTGTGGTGTAGGTTGCAGACGTGGCTCGGATCCCGTGTGGCTGTGGCGTAGGCCAGCAGCTGAACTCCGATTCAACCTCTAGCCTGGGAACCTCCATATGCCACGGGTTTGGCCCTTAAAAAAAAAAAAAAAAAAGAGCCAAAAAATATCTGATGGTGTTTCAGTAAGGCCAGAATAGGAAACTTTTAATGTTATCTCTGCAAGTATTTCTATACCAGGTGAAGCAATCAATACAATCAATAATAGCTTAATTTATGAGGCACTAACTCTGTCAGGCAGTATCCCGAGAATTTCATGTGCATTAACTCCCTCCCTCCCCAGAACAACTCCGTAGAAGAAGCATTATTATTACACATTGTACCAGTGACTAAGCCAGTATAAATATCAACTATGAGAAAAACCAGGAACCTTGAAAGCGTCATGCCAAGTGAAAGACATTGGTCATAAAAGACCGCTATTGTATCATTTCATGGAGACAAAATGTAAAATTTCAGAACAGGCAAATGTCTTCAGACAGAAAGGAGATTAGCGGTTTCCAGGGAACAGGGCGGGGGGCGAGTGGACTGTCCAGGGTCTGTTTTGGGGGTGATTAAAATGTTTGTGGTGGTGGTTGCCTAACTCTGTAAACGTACCAAAAACCATTGCACGTACAGTTTAAATAGATGAATTTTATGATACATAAATTATATGTCAACAAAGATACTTAAAAATATGCAACTATGGTCTCATGATCATTTACAGAAATGGGAAGGGCAGCAGTTCTGGTTCCAGTGGCACATTTTTTCATATATTTATCTGATGTGTGTGTGTGATTTATATAGTACATGTGTTTATAAGTATAATTTATGCATTACACATTGTATATACAATTTTTCTTCTTCTTGCCCCTCTGGGCCCTTGTCATTTTATACAGGTTTTGATGGAGGGAAATTTACCAGCTAGTCTGTAAGGGATGGAACCTTCTGGTGGGCCTGCCGCTGCGTCTGAGGAGAAATTCCATCGCCTGGAGGAGCACAGCCTGCCTCCCTGAGGGATGCGGCGGGCACCGCTTTTCCCCCCCTTAGGAGGGAACAGCTTTGTTCCCAGCACTGTGGCTCCTTGTCAGGTGGAGACACAGCTATTCTGGGCGCAAGGCTGGGATTCAGACAGTGGATGGTGCATCTGGATGCCAAGTGGCCAGAGGGGGAGCTTTGCCCGAAGCTCCCTCCCCCCACCCCCGCCCTCTGCTCTGCAGAACCCCCCACCCCACCCCACCCCCGCCTCCCCTGCTGACCGCGTCGGGCTCTGCCCCCTGGACTGACATGGAGAGGCCGGAGCCTGTGCCAGGGCAGGGGGCTGCTCTTTCCTGCTGGCTCCACGTCTGCCACGGGTCTCCGAGGGTGGCCGGACAGCAGGTCTTCAATCCAGGAGCTTCAGTGTCTCCTAGAAGCAGTGGCTGGATTGAGCTTGAAATTCCTGCGACATGTGCAAAGCTGGCTGGTGTCCCCACTCGGGGGTCTGGGCTCCCGGCTGACAGGACCCCTGCCCTGCAGTCAGGGCAGCACCCAGCAGGGGTCCTTGGCAGACCCTGACTCTCCAGGGCCTTGCGGGCTGAATGTCCTCCCCCGACTCATGCTGAAGTCTAAACCCCCTGGGGCCTCAGAATGTGACTTTATTTAGAAACACGGCCAGCCTGACGCGGTCTGGGCAGGGAGCCTCGGCACTTGCAGGAAAGTTCCACAGATCTGTGTCCCCACAGCCTTGATGGAACCGAGGCCAGGAGCCATGCTAAACACCTTTGCATTCTCATCCTTGCTCTGACTTGTCACAGACGACCTCTTTTCACCCAGAGTCTGCTTCTTTCCTTCTGCAAAAGGAAAATGACTAGGTGCCAGCATATTCAGTGGATGCTCATTTGGTTGCACTTGAAAATGTTCACTTACTGTAACGGGCTCGTTATTGTGGGAATGTAATTGGAACCTAGACTGCTACGACCTCAGGAAACAGAGAGGAACGAAGCTGGGCACGAAGGTTCACTTTGCCCCACGGCAGCAGCCCCTCCCCCGGGGAAGGGGAAGGAAGCCCCCTCCCCTCCTGTCCCCCCTCCACCCCCACCACACACACCGGTGGTGGCTGGGTCTTTGGGAACCTGAGAGGCTTCCAATCAAAGGCCCTTAACGGGTCCCCGGAGAAACTAAAACCTATCAACTCAGACACACAGAAATGCACTGTCTGCCCTGCAGCGTTCTCCCCAGTCCCCTAAAATCTGGAGGAGTCAAGAACTGACCAGGACAGGGCCCTGGGCTGCTGTGTGGGGGACACCCGGCCTCATGAAGCCTGCGTGGGCTTGTCCACAACCAGGCGCTAAGGCTGTCAGCATCTCGAAAGCTGGCGTTCCCGTCGTGGCTCAGCAGTTAGTGAACCCGCCGAGCATCCATGAGGATGCAGGTTTGATCCCTGGCCTCGCTCCGCAGGTTGGGGAATGGAGCATTGCCGTGAGCTGTGGTGTAGGTGGCAGATGCGGCTCGGATCCCACGTTGCTGTGGCTGTGGTGTAGGCCAGCCACCTGGGATTGGACCCCTAGCCTGGGAACCTCCATATGCCGCAGGTGTGGCCCTACAAAGACAAAAAGACACCCCCTCAAAAAAAAAAAAAGATAAAAAAAGGCTGTAAGCCTCTGGAAAGGTGAAGAAGAAGGGGGGGTCAGTGCTCCGTGGAGGGACTGGCTGAGGTGAGGGCTCTGACGCTCTTTTGCCCGATGTCTGTTATGCTTTTTAAAAAGCTGAATAAAACGCAGGTCAGTGTTCATGCAGCGCTCAGCGTGGCAGGCAGGGGCTGGGTTTGATCTTAAAGATTTGGACTGGACTCTGTTCAACACACGGGCCTAAAATAATTAGAAATGCAATTAGAAATGTTAGCCCTTTCAGCGGGAGCAAGGCTTAGACTCATCTGAGACCTAATTTTCAAGCCGCAGCAGAGCTGTGTTCCAGAAACCTCATGGGGGTTTGGTTTCCCTCTTTGGAGGAACGTTTTATGGCCCTGTGCGACTTTAGAAGCAGCCCATCGCCATGCGGGGCACACGCGGGCCTATGAGCCATGTTTGAAATTTCTAACTTCAGCCTCTGAACAAAGAAACTATTCTGCTGGATAATAAGACATATTTACTGGGAAGAAAATGGCAGGCTTATTGTAAGTTTTACAACATGTAAAAACGCGATGGGATTTTTTTTAGATCCAAAATAATTTATAGCGCTTAATGTTTCTCAGTTGGCGCAAAAACACAGAGCCAAGGCCAACACTCCAATCAAAAAAGTGGGCAAAGGATAAGAACAGACAGTAATGGTACCTGAAGATTCTGAAATATGAAAAATAGGAAAAGACGGTCCCCGCATTCAGCGTAAGAAAAATGCAAATTAAAAAACTCCAGCGAGATGTCATTTTCCATCCAGTACCGGGGCAGAAGTCCGGAAGCTGTCGGTTCTGTCCAGGGGTGAGGCTGTGGGGAAACAGGCGGGGTACACACTGCCGGTGGGGTGGGGACGCCCACGGGCGCAGCGATGCTCCATTTGGCCGGAGCTTCCAGAATTGTCATGAATCCCCTTCTGCAGCTTCAGCCTCCAGTGAGACTCGCACACGTGCAAAATGACACGTCTACAGGACCTGGCACCGCAGCCGCGTCTAGCGTCTATACCCACGGAGCACTGGCAGCAGCCCCGCTTCCACCCGAGGGAATGTCAACTGAGCAGCTTGCATCACTGTCGTAGCAGCTGTCGGGGGACACGCTCTTCCAGGTGATAGGGGACACTGCCCAGTGTATTTCGGCCAAATATTTCATGAGCTTCGGAATCATCCCTCCATCCCCTCGCTCATCCTGGGCTCCGGCAGCTTTCGGGGGAGAGCGTGCCGACGCCTCGTGGCCACGGACTCTTTGCTTCTGTCTCTAAGTCTCTGTTGTGGCCCCAACAGGAAAGCAAAGAAGAGGCCCGCCCTCTCCACGGGTGCTCTCTCTGGCAAATGCTGGTTTGGTGAACTATTCCAGAAAGTCGCTGGGCCTTGCTCGCAAGCTTAGAGTGTCGTCACTTCCAAAATTCAGCCATGAGACTCGAACAAGTGAACTGACAGGACCTTGGCTCCACTGCTCTGATTCTCCACGAGTTCACGCCACGAAATGACCCTGACATTACATTTCCACGCTTGTTTTTTCAGTAATCCCTACGCTCATCCATTCTAATCCCAGGCCTGCTAAAATATCAGAAATAAAAATTCCCGGATGCGATAACCCAAATAAAATACTAAAACAGAGATAATCCTCAATTACTTATGGTTTAAAAACAGCCCACTCTCCTTACGGGTGCACTTGTACCCGAGCAATTGTGAACTCCGAGGGAGTAACTTTGCTCAGGTCCTGTGGGACCTGACCCGGTCCAGGGCCACCCGGAGGGCTCTCGCTCTAGTATTTATGTGCCCTGGTGAGTTCTCACGTCTTTTAGGAAAACAGGAAGGTGAAAATTAGAGCACAAGCAGCCAGTGCCGAGGAGTGACCTGCTACACACCTGCTGTTTAGGACATTTCAGGAGTTCCCACTGTGGCTCAGCAGGTTAAGAACCCAACATAGTGTCCATGAGGATGAGGGTTCAGGGATCCAGCACTGTGAGCTGTGGTGCAGGTCGCAGATGCAGTTTGGATCCTGCGTTGCTGCGGCTGTGGTGTAGGCTGGCAGCTGCAGCTCCGATTTGATCCCTGGCCTGGGAACTTCCAAATGCCGCAGGTGCAGGGCTAGAAACAAAAACTTAACTAAACTAAAATAAAAGATAATTTCTTTTAAAAAGAGAAAAAAAGGAAACTCACCCTCCCGGTCCCCAGCCCACATGTGCTCATCTAAGTCACGTAACTGATCTGACACATGGCTCCTTCTCTCTTTCCAAATCCCCCTGTTTGTGCTCTCAAAGGTTGGCCTTGAGCTTCTGCGAACAAGTCAAGGCCAAGAATGGCTGCGAGCTCATCTGATCTGGGGAGAGGCCGGCCTGTCAGACTGGGATCCTGCTGCCTCTGCAAAATGCATGTATAGGAGAGTGGCACATGGTAAAAGTAAAAACACTTTAAGTGAAAAACTCTAAAGGCCGGAAAGTTGAATATGTACACACACCCACACTCACACCCCCACACACACCCCAAACAGAAAACTCAAACAACGAATAGAGGTAATCACTATACATCATACTCCATATCCTAAAATCAGAAATAACTTTTTTTTTTCCAAAATGACCTATTGATAGTCACAAAAATTGACTCTAGTCAGCCAGAAAGAGGGCCACCATATATATTTTAAAGTTAGACAAGGGGGCGTTCCCATCGTGGCTCAGCAGGAATGAACCTGACCAGTATCCAGGAGGATGTGGGTTCCATCCCTGGCCTTGCTCAGTGGGTTAAGGATCCGGCATTGTCGTGAGCTGTGGCGTAGGTCACAGACTCAGCTCAGATCCCGCTTTGCTGTGGCTGTGGTGTAGGCTTGGTCGGCCAGGGTCCACAGAAGAAGCAGGTGGCTGTTCCAATGGGTTCCCTGGAAAGCTTTTAAGGAAGAGCTGATTTAAGAGGTTTGGGCAGGTAGGGGGTAGTCAGGTGCCCCAGTAGCAGTATGGAAAACCACGGCCACCCTGCTTAAAAGGTGAGGTGGCAGAGTGCTCCCTGGGGGGATGCTCGGGCGGAGGCGGGGGGAACCCAGCTACCGCAGACCCACGTCGGGAAGGAACTGCCAACCTCTTTCTGCCACATCCTCTGATATCCCGGGGTCGGGGGGGTTGTCCACTGGTCAAACTACTGGGTGCCCACCTCCCTGGGCAGAGAGCAGGCTGAGAAGGGCAGAGAATAAATGCAGGCTCCGTGGCTGATGGTGAATAGCCAGCTGAGCCCCCACCGGACCCTGAGAGGCCCCGAGCACCAAGGACGGCGGGCGCCTTTTCCCTTCGGCCATGAGCCTACTGACAACGCCGTGTCCAGAGCTCACTCAGTTCTGCTCATGAGAACTGACCGAATTGGTTCTCTTCCAGGTTTGAACGAAAGTCACTGAGAGGCTGAAATGTCTTCTAGAGAACAGATAACTTATTACGTCGAAAGCACCTAAAACATCTCCAAAAGTAATCAAAGATTAAAACAAAACAAAGAAAAAACCAAGAAGGCGTTTTCTATAGGGGTCATTATTCGGGCACCGTGGAAATCAGGGTTTGTACCCTGTGTTCACAAAAGCCTCAATGCATGCTGGGAGGAATTCCATCAGCTGCAAAACGGGCTTGTGTTCCCTAAAGAAGTCACAGCCCTCTTTGTCAAAGTATTTGTTCAGCTGTAAAGAAGGAGGCAAATATAAGTTCCCAGTGCTGTATTTATATAGTACAATCTATTATTGTTAGAACGTCTTGAAATATAATACATATTAATAAACATGCATTCTATTTATATTATAGATTCAGAAGAAATTCTGTAGTTTACTTTTTTATTAAACAAGTATTAATTGGGAGTTCCTGTTGTGGCTCTGTGGTAATGAATCTGACTAGTATCCATGAGGACACGGGATTGATCCTTGGCCTCCCTCAGTGGGTTAAGGATCCAGCATTGCCATGAGCTGTGGTGTAGGTCACAGACACAGCTCAGGTCTGGCGTTGCTGTGGTTGTGGTGTAGGCCGGCAGCTGTAGTTCTGATTCAACCCCTGGTCTAGGAACTTCATATGCCACGGATTCGACCCTAAAAAGACAAAAACAAAACAAAACAAAACAAAAAAACAAGTATTTGTTAAGTACCTGTCATGGGCCAAGGCTCTAGAATACACAAATATGAGAAGTCCAGCCCTCAGAATTTGCCCTCTAGTAAGTACAAGGTTCAGCAAACTGCAGTCAGTGGGCCCTATTCATCCCGCTAAGCGTGTGCACTGAGTCATTTTTACAATTTTAAATAGTTTTTAAAGATAAAAAGAATAATTCATGCAAAAATTAGAAGAAATGCAAATGTCAATATCTACAAATAAAGTTTTATTGGAACATGGCCCCGCCATTTGTTTACAGGGGGATGCAGCTGTTTTGCACCATTAGGGCAGAGTTGAGCATGAAAGGCGGATGGTGTCCCCCCACAGTCTAAAGCAGTCATTCCTGGCCTTTACAGAACAAGTGTTGCTGAGCCCGGGTCCAGAAGGAGACAGAGCCATAAAGGAATAACTGCAGCAAGTGCACCCTCTCCGCGACGACGGCAGGGCAGAATGCAGGGAAAGGTCACATCTGCCAATAGCAGGGCCAGGGCCCAGCGGGTGAGTCAGAGGCTTTAGGAGGAGGTGGGATTGGCCATTTAGGAGCACATTGGTCCCCGGCACGCAATATTGATGGCTATACCCATCAGAGCGCTTCTTCCCGAAACTATTTTTGCAAAAAAGCTGATGGTGGATTTTTACCGAGGGCGCCAAATGTGTGTCCTCTCCCCAGGTGACCAAGGCCGAGTCCGCGCTAGATTACCGGATGGCTGGGCGTTTGGGAGACACTATA
Organism: Sus scrofa; assembly: GCF_054392235.1. Lineage (NCBI taxonomy): Eukaryota > Metazoa > Chordata > Mammalia > Artiodactyla > Suidae > Sus > Sus scrofa. The sequence goes on along the minus strand of NC_139389.1, from coordinate 1,512,939 downwards.
CCTGTCATGGTATAACTTACTCGCGCAGAAACTGAAGCCCTGCCCACCTTATAGCCTTATCGCTCCTGGTGCTTTCAGCTGCCAACTCGCCACAGAGAGACACGGGGATCTGGGTGGAAAGGACTCCAAGGTGGAAATCAGCGGAAAGAACGGGTCGAAAGCGAGGGCCCAGGCGGAGGGACACTCCGCGAGGAACCACGACACGGCCGCAGGGATGGAGGAAGGGAGACATCAAAGGCACCGAGGGCCAGGGGCCGCGAGCCGGGCCCAGGGGCGGGCTGCGAGCCGGCGGGGGGCGCGCGGAAATGCACCCGCGCGAGCACAGAGCCCGTGCGGCCACAGGACCGGCGCGCCCTCTCGACCGGAGCAAGCGGGCCGGGCCCCGGGCTGATGGGAAATGGACAGACGAGTGATGGGCGTGTGTGACGCCGGTTGAGTGCCCGCCTCCTCCTCGCTGCGGCCGGCCGTGGTCCCTGGCTCCGCGCCCCGCGGTGACCGGGGATGGGTGGCGGCGCACCCCTCCAGGGATCTGGGGAGGGTCCCCTACTGAGAACCGAAGGCAAAAGACGACGTTGTGCAGAGGGGCTTTGCAGCCCTAGGAGGGGTGAGGGGCGGCCCCTGTGTCTCCGCAGGTTCTTGAAAGACTCCGTAGCCCCTCCAGCAGGCCAGCCCCACGCAGCCAGCCTCTATCTGCTTCCGCAGTGAGCTAAGCCCTCCCCGGCACAGCAGAGGCCTAAAGGGACCTCTGCACAGGTCTGCCTTCTTTCCGTTTCCTGGAAGCAGTGCTCACGCTCATCCTAGCTCTTTGCCGGGGGTCCTTGCTCCGGGTGGCCCTCGTGGGAAAGGAGGCGCCGCCTGGCCCGAGGATAACCGGTATTTTACTGTGAAATGCCTGCCTCTCAGGCTCAGGGTAATGCCGAGGGCGGGTCATTTCAGTCCCACTTGGCAGGTGAGCCCCCTGGGACCCAGAGGTGCTTTAGCTGAGCAGTCCAGAGTCAGGGCAGGACCCGGGGCTCCGGAGACCCGCTCCCGGACATCCTTTGGTGAAGCTGCCTGGAGATACACAGCACTAATGCCACTGAGGAACCTAGCAGCTTCCCAAAGAGCTGGTGTTTGAGGAATTTGCTTAAGCCTATCCCGACAGAGCAGGAGTCCTCCTTTGGGAGTGAGGACTAGAGAATGTACACATCAGATACAACACGGCTCCTTTGGAGAGCGCCTGTGTGCGTGTGTCTGCATGCAGGAGGTGGATGTGGGATGTCTGTGGATATTGTGTGTGTGTGTGAGAGCGAGCGAGTAAGTGCAGAAACCATCTTGCCAGGAAACAGGAGAGGTGGAAAGAAAAGCACAACTGACCCCGAGCATAGAGCCCAGCGCTGCCTGGGTCTTTCGAGCAGGGAGCTCGTGGGATTTCCAGGGAAGCAGAATCGTGGGGCCTGAGGCTGGGGACTCTCAGAGGTGGAGCCAGCACCCACCTCTCCATCCCGGGTGGGAAGGCCAGTCCCCTCGGGCCAGCTTCCTGTGTGTGTTCCCCTCACGGGGAGGAAAATTTTAGAAACGGGGGGGGGGGGGGGTTCAGAGACGGAGACGTGAGATGAGGACGCTGTAGGTTACCGCGTGTGTGTTATTTACAATTTCCCTGTGACAGTTTTAATCCTACTGGTTTCCTTCAGTTACTCTTCAGAGAATTTTGATTCAGGAAAAACAGCAAAGTGTTCATCCCTGAAACACTAGATAGTTCTGTGACTCTGAGAGGGTTTTGAAAATTATAAATGAAAAGGAAACCCCGGGCCAAATTTTTTATAGGACTCTCCAAGAATTATGTGGGTTGGGAATAGGACCCTCTGAGAGTTAAAAATGTTTCGGAGACGGAGGAGACTTGATGCACTAGAGCGAAAGTGCCTTAAATCATATCGGTCGGGGCAATTATCTCTCAGCAAAGATCCTCGGAGTCGAAGTTCAAGCTGGGGGTCAGGAGGATGGTTGGGGAAACAGGGTCCCCCTTGTTAAAATGAAGCAATTAGTTTAATGTACACTATCGGGGAGGAGAGCCGGGGAGGGAAATTCCCCTTGTCAAACCTTGAACGTTCAGAGCATCGCTTAGAGCAAAAGTAATAAGGGACTCCTCGTGAAAAAATTGGCCTCCTACCATGTCTAAATGCAAACATGTGTGTTCTTTCTGTCTTTAATTCATTTAAACTTCTGTTCACTGGGAAATTTTTATGTGCATTCTGCCGTTCCCTTTCTCACTTGAACAAAAATCTGTCAGGGGACAGGCATGGTGCCCGGGGTTTGCCAGCACGTTTAGACACCATGAAATATTTAACAGCTCTTTCTAGTATGGGTAAGACCCACCAAATAGCTAAACAAACTTTTAATTTACAATTCACCGGCCCAAGTATTCAAAGGGCAAAAGATGCTGCTGCTGCTAATTTACATCTCTTAGAGACATTAAATTTAAAATAAGCCATTTAGAAGTTTCCAAACCCACACATTCCTTCTCGTGAAATAAAGATCTTTATTTCCAGGAGTTTATGTTCTTTGCCAAAGAGAAGAGCAGTGTTGCTCTGATAGCTTCAGAGTTCTTTGCTCCCTGTAGAGATTTTTAAACATCAGCCTCGGAAAAAAGGTGGTGGGGGCCCAACTGGAATCCTGAGTTTGCTTGGTTCCTACATGAGTGAAATAAATTCTTTTGCAGTGGCACACACGACTGCCCGGGCGATGGTCAAAACGCTTCTCCCGAGTCTTCACCAAACCCAAAGGCCTGACCCCAAGGGGACCTTCAGTGTGGCTCCACCTCCCTGCAGCCCTAGAACAGGCAACGTCACCTGCACTGAAAAAGTCAGGATAGCTGCCTTCTGATTGGCGGGGGCAGGGCTGCCTGGGAAGGCGGCACGGGGAACTTTCTGGGAGCGGGTGTCTATCTTGATGGGGTTTTGACAGACGGAGAGAGATATGATGAGACAAGCGTAAGAAATTGTAAACAGTAGGATCTAGGTCTTGAATATACAAGTATTTCCATAAAATCCTTTCATTTTATTTTATTTATTTATTTTCTTTGTGGCTACACCCGCGGCATATGGAGGTTTCCAGGCTTGGGGTTGAATTGGAGGTATAGCTGCTGGCCTACACCACAGCCACAGCAATGTAGGATCCGAGCCATGTCTGCGACCTACACTGCAGTTCACGGCAACACCAGATCCTTAACTCACTGAGCGAGGCCAAGGATTGAACCTGCATCCTCATGGACGCTGGTCAGATTCATTTCCACTGAGCCACGACGGGAACTCCCTCAGTTTCTTCATAATAACAAGTTGGGAGAAAGGTGAAAGGCAATTAGTGTGGGAACACTAGCTAAGCTGAGGCTGTCTCAGACAAGCTTAGACTCACGGTCACCCCCCACACGGGCAATCCTGACTCTTAGTTTAAAGCTTCCCCAGGTCCACTTTCACAGAACCAAGAGATGTCTTTCCTATGGGTCCTCTCAAGCAGTGCTAAAGTCTTCACAAAACTACTCAAAAGCCATTAAGTCCCTTCCTTTAATAGAGATGCTATAGAGTTTGCACGGCAAAGGGTACACATGACAGCCAGTTCCGGGCGAGGAGATAGGAGGTGTCTTGGGACAGTGTTCCAGAAAGCTCTGGAAAGATCAAGGTCCCAGTAGGCCCGCCCCTTTCAGCCTCTTGCCCTTTTCCCTTCATTCCTCTCCTTTCTTCCTGCCTGGGATGCAGTGCCTGGAGGGGCAGCAGCCATCTTGGCACCATGAGGACGAAGCCTCACCTGCCAAGGGCGGCAGAGTGGGAAGGGAAGTGGAGCCTGGACATTCGTCTGTTTCAGCCACACTAAGATTTCTTGTCTCCTGACACAAATAAATTCCTCATTTTAAAAACACCTCCAGGTCTTCTATTATATTCAGTCAAACACATGCTTAACTGACATTCAGAATATCTTTGATTAGCTCTCAAAAAGATTTCCTTTAATTTGCGTTAACTTGAGCAATGAGTATATCACACTCAAAGGAAGGAGGAAGGGTGGGATGGCACAGAACCAACACACGGGGCGGGTGGAGAAGGCTGGGGCGGCGGGGGGTGGGGTTTAAAGCCACTCAGTGTGGCTTTGTCTTCCTCCTCCACCCTCCTTTACATGTTTGTACTGATTCTGTCCCCCTCCTCCAAAAAAAAAAAAAAAAAGTAAAAAGAAAGAAAATCCACAAGGAGCACAGAGCAGTGGCTGGGAGACCATGTAGGAAGAGCGGGGAAACTGTCGCCTGGGGTGACTGCCCGTTGTGTCGGAGCACATCCGAGGGCCCCAGGCAACTCCTCATACAACTTCAACCTTCCTCCCTCCCTTTCCAGCAAACACTCCACCTCCAGAAGCTGCCAAAGCCGCGGGGGCCCCCATGCCCAGGCCCGGGGCACGTTCCGGGGCATCCCAGCCCAGGAGATCCCGGCCTGGGGTCATTGCCGACCAGGCTTTCAGACCCGGTTCCAACACAATCACCTGAGCGGAGTGAATTCACACCGCAGGGAATCGTGGAGGAGGTACAGATCTGTGCCTTTCTTGGGCTTCCAGAAAAGGCTGGCTCTCCCGCCCTCGGCCAAAGTAAAACGCTCATCTGCTAAACCTCGAGAAAGGATGGTTTCGCTTAGCACTGGCGTGTAGGACCCTGCAGATAACGTCTTTCAGCATCTCACAGTTCAGCTTCACCAAGTCAGCTTGATAACTGTTTAAGCCTCTGTCTTCAAGCGAGGCAGCGGCTGCGGCCTGGGAACACAGGCAGCTGACCAGCGACGCGAGGAGAAAGCTGTCAGGCCGCCTCCTTCCCGCCGTCCACATGGTGAATTTCACTGGACACTCGCTTATTACCAAACTTGAAAAATATTGTAAACATCTTTCAAAGCCAAGCCTTGGCCCAGTTCAACAACTAACGCAAATGTGAGTGGCCTGTGAGTTTATAAAGCTGGAAGTCACATTCAATCACTAGCAGGAAAGGGAGTTTACTTTCGGGGCCAAATCTGTTTTCTGCTTATGACAGGGTTTTTCAAATTGCTGGTGCAAATCGCTATGGCACAGATGGGCAGTGACCAGGCCAGCACGGACCGTTTCACTGGGTGGTGGTTGTTTTGCTTCTCTTTTGTTTTTAAAAGTGGGGGCATTTTTTAAAGAGAGAAGACTGTATTTTCTAGTGTCAAGGTTCTCGCCCTGCCTTGGTTGCATACAAAGTTTAAAACAAACCGTTGCTTTCCAAGTGTGTCCTGGACTTAGTCTCCCAGCTCTCACTGGGGCCTGGATGCTTGTGGTTATGGGCCTCACGCTGGGACACCCTGTCATCTACGCGTCCCACAGGTCACATCTGACACGTCGGACCCACGGTGTGGGGGCTGGCGGTCTGCACAGCAGGACGCACACAGCAGGTGTTTGGGTCTTGGACCCAGTGCTGCCTTCAGCACTAACGCCCAGTGTCTAGACGTGTCACCATGCAAACTGGACACCCAGCTGCCCCTTCTCGGCAAGATGCTAAATACGAAGAAACATGGTCTGACATCCAGGGGTTTAATTAGAAAAGCAATTAAATACAGTTTGCTGGAGTCTCTGCTGACATGCAAAAGGGGGTCCTATTCATTGAAGACAATAAACACGGAGGGAGTGGGGTGGGTGGGAGGTGGGGGTTAGCGGATGCCAACCGTGCCGTTTAGAATGGACGCGCAACGAGGGCCTGCTGTGCAGCACAGGGAACGCAGGCCAGTGTCCTGTGAGAAACCATCGTGGGAAAGAACATGAGAAAGGACACGTGTATATTTATGCAACGGAATCACTTTGCGGTATAGCAGAGATGGCACAGCAGCGGAAATCGAGTGTACGAACTACAAAATTGAGACAGACAGACAAAAGCAACACAGGACTCCAGAAAGGCTTCTCTCCCAGTGGGTCTTTCTTTTCATGTCAGCTTCTCCTAACTCCTCTCTGCCACTTCTCGCCAGGCTGGTCAGAAAGGCCCCTTCCAGTCGGTCTCAGCGGAAGCTCGCCTTTCTCCCCGCCCCCACCTCCGCGCTCCTGGCACCGTCTGGAAATCCGGTGGCTCTTTGGAGTCTCTGCCTTTGCAGATCCCCTCGGCTGGACACCTGTGAGAGGCTCAGGAGCCGAGCGGTGAGGACAGACCCCGTCCCTGGGCGGGAGCAGGCTCGGGGCACCCCGATGGGTCCAGGCCCGCTGTGCAGAGACTGTGCAGAGAGGCAGTGCCGCCCGCGCCGAAGCCCGGCCTCTTTCTAGGTCATCGGACAAGAGGCCGAGGCAGTCCCGCCCTCTGGCTCCCTGCTGCAGCGGGCGCTCACTCCCGGGGCGTTGGCGGGAGAGTCGGCGGAGGTCCCCCCCGCCGCCCCGAGTGCGCGGCAGCCCGGGTCCAGCCAGGGCCTCCGGGCCAAGGCCCCGCTCCGCCGCCCTCGGGCGCGGCCGCTGCGGTCCCGGCTCCTTCCTGCGCGGAGCTAAGCAGCTTTTACCGAACTCAGCGCGGGTGCAGGGGGGAAGCCAGGCCCGCTCTTCTGGGAGCACAGCCCGAGGGCCCCCGCGGGCCCTGCCGCCTCTGTTGCGGGCGGCCGGGGCTGTGCGTGCGAGTGCGTGTGAGTGTGCGTGTGACTGTGTGTGACCGTGTATGTGAGACTGTGTGTGTGTGTGTTTGCCCCTAGAATACGGGGGACTCACCGGATGGGGTTCCCGCAGCCAACGAGCCTCCACTCCGCCCGGTGCCCGCCTGGAAGCCCGGGATACAGGGTGAGAGGAGAGACATCGGGTTGGAGACACCCTTGGGAGTGTCATGTTTTTGCTTCTCAGCAGCGACAGGGCCCTGCTGGGCGCGGGGGCGGCGTGGGGACCCGGCCCCCGGCGGCTGGGCCGTGGCCCCGCGTCCGTCTCTCTCTGCCCTCGGGGCGGCCCGCGCTCTGCTGCCTCGTCTTTCTGTCGGCAGTGACCGGCCTTCATCCTGGCAGCTTTTTGGCTTGAACCCGAACGCTTCTGACAAGCTGGACAAAGCCGAGCGTTTAGCCCCGGGACTCGTGTCAACGAAAGCGTCTCATCCCACAATTGCCCCCCGGGGCTCGGGGGCTCCCAGCGCCGACTGCGTTTCCGGAGAGAAGAGGGAAACATTCGCCCTCCGCGCAGCACGGCCACGCGTCGCCGCCGCCCGCGGAGACACCTGCCCGGAGGGGACAAGGTGGGGAGGGCACTTTCCGAGGTCTCGGCCAGGCCTCAGGGACTGGAACCCGCCAGAAGGCGCCAGAACAAACACCCAGACCTGAGACGCCACTCCGGGGTCCAGGGTGTCCAAAGTGACTCTGCACCCAAGCCGCTAATTCAAAATGATCCTATTTCACAAGGAAACGGCGCAAACGTCTGCTTCCGCCGCCGAAAGCTGGCCTCGAGTTCCTCACTCTTGCGAGTTAGGTGGAAGGTGCAGCCGCAACGCGCTTACGGATACAGGGCCGTGAGAATGTGGCTGAAATCCACAGAAGCCTGAAATGGTTCTCTGGGCTTGCTGCAGCCAAATTCGCAATTAATTCTTCAGGTTAAGACACCACGCTTTGTTCTGCTGGCCATTTTCTTAAAAAAAAAAAAAAAAAAAAAAAGACTTGTTCTACTCAGGTCATATTTCCCTTTTTGAGATGATTTAAGACCTTTAATAAACTGTAATCCGAAAACGCTCAGGATGTTCCTCCTGCTCTTCTGGGAAGAAGACACACAGATGAACCCGAGCTGAGACTGAATTATGTTCCCCAAACCCAGAGGCCGAGAGGCCGGCCGGCCCCGGAGCAGAGTGGCGGATTTACGGCGTCCCCCACATCCCCACGGACGTGGGCTCGCTTCTTGCTTGCACTGCCTGGACACTCTGTGCAGTTGAAGAATGTTACTGCAGATAAGGAGGGAAGTGCCAGAAAATACTCACAAATCAAGGAGCTTTGCCCCAAACTCAGACTTCCAACTCGCACAAGGCCTCTCGGTGGAGATTAGCTTTCGTCTCCAGCGAGTTGGAAAACCAGAGTCCGGCTGACCTGTTAGTTCACCTTATGAAGGTCCCTCGCGACCCTCAGGTGTGGACCATGAGCTGCGCTGGTGAAAACCAGCAGGAGCCGTGAAGCGCTGGAGGTGGACGTGAGGCTGAGCTGAACCACCTCGGACCCCAGATACCTCTGCGCCCCCCCCGAGACCCAGATCCCCCTAGTTTGGGGGAATGTTCCATCCCAGCTAAGGCTGTGACGTGCAGAGGTAGCCACCCAAAAACGGGATCCCAGAAGAAGCAAGGAAGGAGACAGAGCTTTCTAGAAAATTAGAAAGTTAGCATATGCAGAAGGCACTCTGTCCTTTCCTTAACATGATGGAAAGGCAGAAATTAAGAGATCTGGAGAAATATTTTCAAAGTTAATTTTTTTTTCCCCAGTTCTATTGAGAAAAAAATCGACGTATATCACTGTATACCTTCGAGGCCTATAGCATGACGGCTTCTTGAAGCTAATTTCTGCAGAATCAGACTTCATGGATGATGTCACAGACCCACCTTCTCAGCCTCATCTTGAAGGTTTGCGCTTCGAAGGCTATTTTTAGCACAACCATTTGCGCATTTCCTCTCTTGTTTAAAGGCAACCAGACAGCAGAGTGAGAGCAGCCCAGGGGCTGAGCTGCTGGGCATCGCAGAGACACGACAGCCACCAAACGCCTCCAGCTAGGCTGGCATTCGTTCTTTCTCGTTTACATCCCAAGTAAAAGGGTAAAGCCAGGAGCTCCTGTTAAGGCTCAGCCGGCGAAGAACCCAGCTGGTATCCATGAGGAGGTGGGTTCGACCCCTGGCCTCACTCAGTGGGGTGAGGATCCAGCGTTGTTACAAGTTGGTCGCAGACGTGGCTCAGATCCGACATTGCTGTGGCTGTGCTGCAGGCTGGCAGCTGCAGCTCCAATTTGACCCCTAGCCTGGGAACCTCCATATGCCCCAGGTGTAGCCCTAAAAAGCAAAAAAAAAAGGGGGGGTGAAGACAGACACTGTCCTGCCTGTGTCAGGGCAGGACGGTCATTCAGTGATCTCACGAGCATGTGTTACCTATGACTGTAATACAAGCTCAAAGGAGAGCTTGGGGAGCTCTGAGGACCCTCTGGGGCCGTCGGGAAGGAAGAGGGGCCCGGCCGACGTGTGGAGACTGTGGGAGGCGAGTTAAACAGGCAGAGCTGGCGGGGAGTGACGTCCAGGCGGAGCCCAGTTCCGAGAAGGGCCGCTGTCCGTGGGCGGGTGGGGCCGGGCCTGCCGCCAGAGTGGGGCCTGGTGTCGGGCGAGTCTGGCGCAGCCACGCCGGGGTCTCGGGGGCCACGTGGAGGTGCCCCCAGGGCAGAGGACAGCCAGTGATGTGGCTTCGCTCTCGCTTTTCACAGGACTGTTCTTGCTGCAAGGTGGGGACTCCACCCAGAGGGGCACCAGAGGTGCAGGCTGGTGACAGTCCAAGGCAAAGACGCCTGTGGCCTGGAGCGGGGAGGGGACCGGGCGCAGCTGTGGTGGGTGTCGGGGGCGGGGGAAGAGGTGGAGGTGACCCCAGGTTGCCCAGTGCACCCTGGGCAGTTGCTTGGGGTACCGCTCGTCTGGATAATGAGCGGGGCAGGCACCAGGCTTTCAAGGAAAAAAGCTGACGTTTGTTTTGGACGTGATGAACTTAGTTAGCTCTGGGAGGGCTCGGGGCAAGGGTCGGGGGGCAGTGGGAGGCACGGGCGGGGGTCTCGAGGGGGCCCAGGCCAGAGGGAGGGTCAGGGGGCAGTGGGAGGCATAGGCGGGAGGTTTCAGGGGGGCCCAGGCCAGAGGTAGACACTGGGAGCCCCACAGCACGTTGAAGGTTAAGCATGAGCATGCGTGGCATTACTAATCTATTTGTAAACATTGCTGGGAGCAAAATTTCAGTAATAAAACCTCTGGACACCTCTCACTGTTACCAGTCACTCCTACCCCGGCTCTCGCCCTCGTCCGGCGCGCCCCCCAGCTCGACACCTCCTTCCAGCTCCCCCGGCTCTGACCCTGGAATGCTCCTGGGAAATCTCTTCCACTCTGGGTCGCACATTCTAGCACCACTGTCTTGGCTCCCAGTTGGGACACTTGGGAGTCTTGTTCAGCAACAGTTCCAGGAGGCCCATCCTTCCACAGCCTCCCTCTCAGCTCCCCCAAGAACGTGGCCACACTCCGTCCAGAGAATCCCTCCTGCCCTTAGTGACAGGCACAGGCTGTTCCTGTCCAATAAAAGGAGTCTTCCAGGCTCTTGCCTGACCCGCCCAGCTCCCTAACCACGATCCCTCGTCTGGTGTCGGTCGCTCAAATCCGTGTTATGACGATGCATTTAAGATTTTGCAGAAATTATTCCGAGCATCTGGGACTCACACCGACTTTATTCTGGAAAGAGTTTGGCACTATAAAATTTAAGTACGACAAGTAATAACCTAAACTTTTTTTAATTTAAAAGACTACAGAACTCTAACCTACCCACCGATGGTTACCTTTTTGATCAATCTGAATTTAAAATACATTATCCTGATCTACAAAAGCAGTGGTTGTTACAGAAAGAACTTATTGGAGGACGTGGTATAGTTCCGGCCGAATTCTTCATCTTTCTCTGACCCTACATCCGTGTCGCCAGCTATACAATGGGAATATATGGTACCTGGCTCCAAAGGATGGTTAAAAACAAACTACGTGTCTTTTAGTCTCTTAGATTTATACACAGAATCTATCATTTTATTATTTTATGAATTAAAATATTATTGCTAAAACTTTCAAAAACTTGTCTAATAACTTCCCTAAGGTCCATTTCCTCTTGAAAGGACCTATCTAAAACCCTTTTATAGTCAATACTCTGTGATTTTATGCATTAACTTGGCTGGGGCCGCCACCGCCACCGAGTGGCCAGGCGTTTTGTCCCACATTCTCTGGGTGTGGCTGCGAGGCTGTCTGGACGAGGTGAACATTTCAATCAGCAGACTGAGTGAAGAAGACAGCCCTCCCTCGCCCAGTGGGGGGGGGGGTGATCCAGTCCACTGAGGGCCTGAGCAGAACAAAAAGGCTGAATAAGAGAGAACTCCCGCTCTGCCCGTCCTCAAGCTGGAACACTGGTCTCTTCCTGTATTTAGACTCGGACTTAGACTTGAACCAGAACTTACACATCAGCCCACCCGGGTCTTCCTCTTGTCAACTCAGATCTTGGTGCGTCAGCCTCCAAAACTGTGTCAGCCAATTCCTTATAGTAAATTCCTCTCTCATCAAAATAGATGATAGATGACAGATAGATAGATAGACAGATAATAGATAGATGATAGATAAATGACTAGTAGGATGACACATAAATAAGAGATGATAGATGGATAGATAGGTGGGTAGCGGATAGATAGATGATAGATTATAGATAGAAAAATGATAGGTGATTGATAATAGATGATAGACGACAAATAGCAGATGGGTAGATGGATGGATGGAGGACAAATGATAGATAACAGATGGAGAGATGACAGATGGATGGATGGATGATGGGTGGATGATGGATAAGTGGATGGGTGGATGATGGGTGGATGACAGATGGACGGATGGATGATGGATAGATATCCATCCCTCTGGCTCCAGTTCTCTGGAGAACCTGACTGATACACACTCCTCCTTCTAGATGGAAGTGGTCAGAGGCAGGAACTCTGTGCAGCAGCACATGACTGGAAGGCTGTGGCCTGTGGGTCAAGGAGACGGGCGCTTAACCCACTGATGAACCATGTGTCCTTGAACGAGTCGCCTAAGCTCCTGGAAGCTGGAATCTGAAGCTCTTAACAGGAGAGCGAGGTGACCGGTGTGCGATGGGCTGTCCTTTCTCGTGGTGCCTTTTCCTTCCCTGCTGCTTTCTGCCCAGAGCTCTGCTGACCGTGTTGTGTCCGCCCCGTGGGGACAGCTGGTGGCTGTGGGCACGCTGATGTGCAAGCACTCGACTGCTAACCACGATTTCTACATGCGGCCTTGCCCGCCTCTCGGAGGGAGTTCATGAACCCCAAAGGCTCCCGAGGCAATTCGAGGTCATAAAAACATGAAACATTGGAGTTATGTTTCAGAAAACAATTTCTAGATGTCTTTAGCTCCCCGGGAATAACCCAGCCTGGCTGTGCCCCCTCCTCCTCCCTCCTGAAGCCAGCTCAGCCCCAGGCCCACGCAGCTGCCACGGGGCCAAGGCCACGGGCACCCCCCACCCCCCGCCGTGCCGGCCAGGGCTCCATAGCTCGCTTCCTCTCTCCTCTGTGGGCGGCTCCGTGCTCTTCTGGAAGCCTGGTCCAGACAGCAGAACAAGAGGCCCATCCACGGAAGGGCTCACCACCGCGCTGCTGGCTTGGATCCTGGCTTTTTATGGCTCTGACCGAACGTCAATACCTATGACCCAATGGGCAGATTGGTTGCTCTTGGACGGGCACTGCTGTTTACTTTGGAGAAATTGCACCATGCTGGGAGCGACAAATAATTTCCCCTTCACTCAAAGATCATTTCTTCGGGGCCATTTGGCAATAGCCGGATTTGTGGGTGATTTTTTTAAGCACCAGCCCTGGGCCGGGAGTCAGACCGTGTCGGTTTGTTCCTGCGCTCCAGGAGAGGTGGGCGTGGGTCGGCTCGGAGGATGGAAGGGACGCTGCCAGCAGCACTGGGGACAGCGAGCCGTCCTCCTTCACGCTGTCCCGGCAGGAAGTGCCAAGGAGACAGAGGCAGCCAGGCCCTCCCCATGCGGGGGGCTGCTCTGAGCACCTGCCCTCCCCCGCCCAGCCCCGCACAGCTGCCCTGAAGTCGGCTTTCCCTGAGACGTGACTCAGAATGTCCCCCCCGGAGGACTGTCCCCGCACCCTGTCACCTCCAACATCTCCACATCCTCCCAGCTTTTCACTAAAAACAAAGGCTGCTCCATGAGGACAGGGCTTTGGTTGGGGAGGAAGGAACGTTCTGGACGTGGACGGTGTGACGGGTGCACAACACTGTGAATGTGCTTCGTGCTCTGCATCCCGCCCGGAAAACGGTGCCAACAGTGCCGTTGTAGTTATGGGCACTTTAGCACGAGGTGGTGGGGGGAGTGGAGCGGTGGGGGGAGTGAAGGAGGGAGGGGGGAGCGAGGAGGGAAGGGGAGAGGGAAAGCAAGCAAAGCTGCGTCACCAGCGTCAGACCATGGCTGTTCTCCTGCCTCCGCTGTTGAACTCAAGCTACTTTCGCATCAGGACCAGGTGTAGTTAGCAGCCTCTCAGGGCGCGTCTCGACGCACTGCCAGGATCTGATGGAAGGGCTTTTCTCCACCGCATCTGAGCCCAGGAGGTCAGTCTGTCCGTGGAGGCGCCCCGGTCTCGTTCCTGCATGTGGAAACTCATGCACGACCACAGCGGACACTGGAAGAGGGACCGAGACTCACTACGTGGCTGAGAGGACGCATCGCATCGGCGGATCGCACACGTGAAGGGCGAGGCTGGCGTGTCCTCAGACAACACAGGGACTCTGCTCTGCTGTGGTGGACAGGGAGCTCTCAGGGCCTTCAGGGCTTGTGCGTCACTCGGACGTCTCAGGTGGCTGCTTAATCTTATTATTTGCTGCTCAAAACCCTCCAGAAACCGTGAGCTTATATTAAATGTAAGGCCACTAAATTCTTTCCTAATGAGAGTCATTCAGAGGGGCTCGTTTGAAAGACAGAACTTTCCCCACAGGTCTTTCAAACTAGGGAGGTTTTATGGAGAAACTAGACTTGGGTGGGGCCTTTTCTAAGCCCCCCCCCATCCCCCCAACAGAAGTGGTGTTGGGGCTCCTGGAAAGAAAATGACACCAGCAAAAGAGACGCTCGCGTTTCCCCGGGCTCCAGGCCCCTTGGGCGCCCGGGACTAGCTCTCCGGCTCTTAAGACTGTCAATCACTGCAGACGGCAGGGGCCATATGTCACCTTATGAGCTCTTTTCGTCCCCCAAACACTTGGCCGTCACAGAGAAATGATGTCAGCCTCTTTCCTTCATGTGGCTCGAGACGTTCTAAAAGAAACCACAGAACAGCACCAGGAGGCACGTGAATGCAGGTGTCCTTTTAAACTACCGAACGGGGCACGTTTCTGCAGTGGGCTGGGTTTAGACCCTCCCATCTGAACTGTAGGATGATAAGAGCCGAGCAAACTCTGCTTAACTGATAGCTGGAAACTCTGAAGGCTGAGGACAACCCGAACCCTCCTCTCTTTATCTATGGCTGCACCTGCAGCATGTGCAAGGTCCCGGGCCGGGGACCGAGCCCAAGATGCTGCGGAGACAACGCCGGGTCCTTAACCTGATGTGCCACAGTGGGAACTCCTAAATCTCCCTCTTAACTTGAGGCCCAGACACAGGCAAGGACAGGCACCCTGAGACCCTGCTGGCCTGGAATTTCTCAGGGACATTTTGGGTCCTGGGCAACCGCGATTTTTCCTCTCACGCAAGAAACAATAGTATCTGGCGACTGCAGGGCCAGCGGTGGTGGGGGAGGGGCAGCAGGAGGGGCCCAGAACCCAATGCCCCTGGCCCCTCGGTGAGTGGGGACACCACAGGGGACGCTGAGACACACGCATCCCCAGGCAGGCACTTAGCACCGTCCCAGCGCTCCACCTGCATCTGAGGTGTTCATCCTCTGACCCGTCCCATGATGGACGGTGTCAGGTGGACACTTTCGGAAACAGAAAGTGGGAGCCCCAGGGAGGCGAGGCAAGGAGGCAGGATCAGTGTCACACACGCGCACACACGCACACGCATGCACACACAGCTTCCTGTGCCTGGGAGGTGCAGAAAGAGTGCTTTGGGTTCCAAGGTGTGTGCCCAGGGGCACGTGGGTCTGAGAGCTGAAAGTGTGAAGACACGTGTCCACATCCTTCTGCAGATGGCGCTTCCCTATGGGACACCTCAGCTCTGGTCTGGTCGCAGCCGAGGTGGAGACAGGCAGAGCCGAGGGGACCCTGGGTGCTTGGGACTCAGCCAGCCAGCGTCCTCTCCTGTTCCTTCCCGGCCTGGCGAGCACCAGCATCTCTGGGTCTCAACCCAGCCCCTCTCCCCTAGATCAGCTTCAGACTCCCGAGGTCGGCCCTCCAGACGCAAGGCGACAGGGTGGCAGGGTGCTTGTAGCAAAGACAGTGGAGGAAATGCCTCAATGGATGAGGCCAGGTCCCACCACCCCCTGCTTCAGGGTGGCAGGGTGCTTGTAGCAAAGACAGAGGAGGAAATGCCTCGGAAAGCTCTAGAAGGTGTAACATGGGAAATTCCTCAATGGATGAGGCCAGGTCCCACCACCCCCTGCTTCTGGTGCCCGGCAGCCTCGGCATCACCAACACGGTGGGGGACACCCGGGGGCTGGGGCAGGCTGCCAGGTGCCGTCCGGTATCCGCGGCGGACGCGTCCTCGGGGACATTAACACCCTGTGTCTCTTGGTCCTTGGTGGTGACTCCGGGCCAAAGAACGAAGGGCGGACGTTGTGTAACTTAGGGGTCGGCCGGCCCACCGGGTCCTCCAGGATTCGAGGAGAACTGGCTGAGCATCTTTCCCACATCCTGTGCGAGATCCACCCCCCCAGATTCCTGTAAACGCCACAGCGGGAACATTGTCCCGGTCACCTCGGGTCCCAGTTTCCGGTCCCGCTGACCTCGCCATCTCCTTCCCAGCTCACCTCCAGTGCCCAGCCTTGTTCACCCACCCCTGGCCAGCAGCCCCTCCCCGACTCACCCTCACCAAGCTCCCCTGTCACAAGGCGCAGGTATTTAGGAGAGTTTTATGCAAATGAGGAAGGATGCAGTGGGGCGCACAGCACAGCTGATGACACCAAGGACACCCAGGAGGCTGGGCCCGCCCCTTCCCTACCTGCAGCGGGGCCTCCCCTGGTCCCCAAGTCCCTTCTGTGGCCTCCGCCCTCATGTTGTGGCTCCACCCACATCCCTGCTCTTCTCTAAGCCGCTGAACTTCTCCAGCCCTCACCGGCCGTGTCTTCATCTCCGCGAAAGGACCTGCCCCTTCAGTGTGTTCCTAGGAGGATTCTGCTCTTACAGTGACCATCTCCCCAGCGTCCCCAGCAGGAGTGACAGTGACCCTGCTATCCAGAGGGAGGAGGTGAGTAAGCTGGCAGGGAGGGGGACGTGTGGCCGGCGGGTCAGCCTCCGCCTGACAAAGTCCAAAGGGCAGACGGTGAGACCAGCCACCGCCCCTGGTTCACGGAACCTCACCGAGCACTAGGTGTGTGACGACCACGGCTAAGGCGGGGCCTGAACACAGCAGGAGTGCTCCCAGCCCACGTGCTCCCTGCCTGGGGACGGGGCAGGATGCACGTCTCAGCCCTGAGGTCTGAGGGGCACGGGGAATCCTGTGTCCTCACCGGATCATGGCGGGGGGGGGGGGCGGGGGGGGCCCGGGGCCGGGGCTTCTTCCCTCGGCACCGGGTCCCGCATGGCTGTCCTCGGGCGGACCCGATGCATGTAGCCAACCACGACTGCCCTGTTCTTGCAGTGAGGCCGGCACACGGGGCATCTCCGAGTCACTCCTCCTCCTCCTCGGGTGGCACCCATGTCTGGACAGAGGGCCGACAGGCCAGCCATCCTGCTCGGCCACGGGGTGTGGGGATGAGTCAGATGAAGAGCCCTGGGCTGTTCCAGCCGGCGTGAGCTGGGCCTTCGTTACTTACAAGGAAAGCAACTTTCATGTGCCCAGAGCACAGATGCACCTGCAAAGTGTGTATCCAATGCCATGGACTCTCTCAGCAGGAGCAGGGAGGCCAGGAGGTTAGACGCCCCATGACACACGGGACTCCCCCAGATGTCCCGCATTCCGAGAGGCGGCGGGCAGGGGTTGTCCTGCTGCACAGCCGGGACACCAGCTCACTCCACCACACAGAACAGTTACCCTCACACAGGTGTGATGTGCAGGGGAGCTCCTTCTCCTTCTGTTGTTTGGAAGGGTGACGAGACTCTTGCTCTGTCTGGGAAAACGTCTCACAGGCACAAATCTGTCCGTCGGGTCTGACGCTCGCGCTGCCGTCACACAGTGGCGCTCCCGAGGAGCCGCTGCGTAAACACACCGGGCGGACGTCCTCGCTGCGCCTCCCGATGCAGAACGACCTGAACGTGCAGCAACTGATCACAACATGATTCAGTGTCCACGTGGCAGGCGGGCGATGCTGTCCATGAAAGCCTTCCGTGGGGCATTCCGAATAGTTTACCTTATTTTTCCTTTTAGGGCTGCACCTGTGGCATAGAGACGTCCCCAGGCTGGGGGTCAACTCGGAGCTGCGGCTGCAGCTGCAATCAACGCCAACCAGCCTCGGCTCCCTCTCGGACCTGACAGAACCGCTTAAGTCCATCAGGGCCCAGGGCAGGGCTGGCCGCCGCGCCTTTCCACTGGCCCTGGGGCGTCGCGGGGGGACACAAGGCTGTGTCTGTCAACACCTGGAAGCGTCCAGGCTGCAGCGGGAAGCGGATGAAAGGCTGGGAGTTGGGGACGTGGGGAGCTGGGCTTGAGCTCCAGCCTCAGGTCGCAGCCCTAGGGGCAGAGGCCCGTCACACTCAGAGATCCCGCACGTCCGCTGTCCTCCTGGCCCAGCCGGAGGTAGGGGGACTTGGCAGACGACGGGGCTGTGGCCTGGGCGGGGACATATGCCCTGTGGCCAACCCACCCCACCCCCTCTCCCTCTGGCTGTCCCTGCACCTCCCTCTGGCACAGAAATTCCCTGCCAAGCCCAACCTACCTCTAGCACACACACCCCTCCCCCCCTCCCCCGGCAAAGAGATGTGACATCAGCTGGTTCTTCCCCCACCTCGTGACCATCACCTGCTGTGTCCAGGCGGAGGAGGTGCCTCTAACTGCCATTGTGCTGCGGGGACCGTCACCCCGGGAGCGCCTGAGTTGCTGCTCTGCTTCCTCCACCTAGTGCTGGGCCATCACCTGTGAGGAAGTTTCTGGTTACTTTGTGGGTACAATCATTCGGCCCCGGAGCACACCGAGCTCTCTTCTGTGTCGGATTTCAGTAAATGATGTGCTGGCGTCTTCTCTCTAAGTGGTTCGGGCTGGCAGCAAGGGAGCCAGATCCCCGGAGATGGAGTTTCACTAGAAAGATCCTGGGGTCTCGGATCTGGACTATTTCTGCTCAGAAAAGTTCCTTGCTAGTAGAAAACCAGAAAGGGCCATTACTTTGTATGTCATGCTTGAGGGGACACTGGACAGAGGACGAATTGCCGAAAAGCCACCTGCCTTTGCTAACAGCCCCAAGCAGTGGTGGAGGGTGACAGCCAGATGACGCTGAGCAGGGACCTGTGCTGTTTGCCGGGCTTAAAGGCGGACGTCTCCATCGACCTCCACGTCCATGCCTACCTGCTCAGGGGCCGTCTAGGAAGGTCTTACCCACACAGCCCTTGAGACTGAAGCCGTTTCGTCCTGATTTCGAGCATTGTGTGGGGTCCCCTGGATCTTAGAGGTTAAAACCAGGTATGATCAGAACTCCCAAACCAGCCACTTACTAGGCAAAAAGAAACCTCGGTAAATTCCAACAGTAAGGTTTTTCTCTTCTATAGTTTTACCACCACACTTTTAACAGATAAAATCATCACGACTAACAGGCAGCTATGAAATGAGCACATCAGGGGTTTTACTTACATCATTAGCCAAGGGAGGAGCCAGCAAGTTGTTCAAAATGCAGTCTCTCTCTAACACACAGGCAATTAGAAACGTCGACAGGAGGAGCTCCCGTCGTGGCTCGGCGATAACGCACCCGAATCATATCCACGAGGACTCGGGTTCCTGGCCTTTCTCAGTGGGTCACGGACCTGGTGTCGCTGTGAGCTGTGGTGCAGGCCTGCAGCTGTGACTCTGACTCAACCATTCGACTCCTAGCCAGGGAACTTCTGTATGCCATGTGAGCGGCCCTAAAAAGACCAAAAAAAAGAAAGGAAAAAAAAAAGAAATGTTGAAAGGAATTTACAGTTAGATCAAAACTGGTCAATAGCCACAAAAGAATGTTTAGTTGACTCTCCACTAGACACAATATAGTTACATTTCTATGGTCAAGAATTACTTGCATTACCATATAACTTCTTCAAGTTCAGGTTCTGAAATAGCTCAAAGACAAAGAAACTTGGAGACAAACTGGAACAGAAGCTGCAAAGGACTCACAGTAACTCTGCCTGGAACTTCCAGGTATGTGTGTTTGTGTGTAATTTTTCATTGAATTTATGGGCTACTTATTGTTCGAACAAGAAACAAGTCAGCAGTAATTACCTGACTAATTTTTGTTTTAAACACATAAATACAAAGAACCCTGTTCATGCAAATAAGTAAACGCAAGTGAAGGATTGGTTGAGGCAACACCACTTGATTCTTTGAACTTCTGAGTCATAAGCCAAAATCCACATAATAATCAATAATCAAAACTATATTTTTCTTTTTTCTTTTTTTGGGTTTTAGGACTGCACCTGCAGCATATGGAAGTTCCTGGGCTAGGGATGGCATCGGAGCTGTAGGTATCAGCCTACACCACAGCCACAGTGGATGTGAGCCCTGTCTGGACCTCCACTGAAGCTTGCAGCAATGTGGGATCCTTAACCCACTGAGCGAGGCCAGGGATCGAACCCGTATCCTCATGGATACTAGTCGGGCCCTTAACCCATGGAGCCACGACGGGAGCTCCCTGATGTCATTTTCTGCTTTTACTTCCTGCCAGTTACACTTTCCTTCCCCAGGGTGAGCTGGAGCGGCCGCAGGGCACTGGGGGCCAGGTTAGGGATGAGGGGCTGGGGACCTGAGGTTGGACTTCATGGCACCATGGGGTGTGTGTGACTTCGGGCGCTCTGCTGCACCCAGATATTGCTCATCACCCTGACGTAGAGTAGCTTCTAGGAAGGAGTCTCTGGGGCCAGCACCAGGGCTTGAAGGGGCAGGGCCACAGACGAGGGTATGTACATTCCCACCGCACCGGCTGCGGGTCGTGGAGGAGGCTTCCTGCCCAGAAAGTCCGAGCTGGTCCACAGGAAACGCCTCCAGTCACCAACGGGTAAAACCGCGGGCACAAGATCATCACACCCTTCAAGCAAGGGTTCATTCTGCTCGCTTCTGCTCTGTTCTTTTTGGATGGGAGTGGAAGGTTTGCTAGAAAGGGAAACCCATTTTTTTACTGCATTTAGGAAGATGACACATTTTAATAATAAAACAAATGAGAAATTACAGAGCCTCCTCTTCTAAACTATTGACAGGAAAGAAATGTCCTTCAACGGTGCCAACGACTGGACCATCCCACTCCTCTCGCCACAGAAATGACGTCGCAAACCAGAGTCAGGGGAAAGCGCAACCAAAGAGCTTGCAGCCAAAATGCAAGATGAGAAGGACAGACGGCGTCCGCTGGATGGTTTAGCGAGAGCTGACTTTCCTGAATTTCATGCTGTTGGGAACATTTTGCAAGTTTTGAAAATTTGAACACCATGGAGGTTTCCTTCATCTTTTTTTCCCTCAAGGATAAGACTTGTAGGTGGTTTTGTACTTATCCTTTTTGAAGGCAGGCCCTCAAGTTGTTAAGGATCAGGCCTGTCTCACCCCGTCTGGACCAACGTGTGTGGTGGAAGCGCTCCTTTCTTGGTCATTTGAGAAGAGACCCTCTGCCCCCCGAGGCCTCTTGTACTCCGGGGATCAGTTCAGTTGTCTGCCAAATGCAGGAATTGGCCTGAAATGTCCAGGTCTGGGGCAGCCCTGCAATCAGGGCCTGCGCGGCTGTGACCTTCAGGGCAAGGGCTTCAGGTCACTCTTCTGGTGGCGTGGCCGTGTGAGGTGACCTGTCCTCTGTGGACAGGGGAAGGAAAGAGGGAGCCGATCAGAAGCAGAGCAGAACTCCGCGACAGCAGTGATTGAGGGCCAACCCACGGCTGCATGACCAGCGGGGGCGGTGACTGCAGAGGGACGGCGGGAACACGGAGAAGGTCAGTCTAGGTGTTGGTCACAGGAACCCCGGAGGTAGTCACGTGTCTTCCCTTTCACAGGTGAGCCGGCTGAGGTTCAGCGAGGCTGAAGAACCCTCCCGAGGCCCCAGGACCTCTTGGGAGAGGAAATGGGTAGAGTCAAGCAGCTTTGAGAATTGGCTCAGAAGTGACGTGCCGGTGGGGAGGACGCGGAGAGGTGGCCCGGGCAGAGGGGAGCCCCCGACACGGGACACGGCCGGACGGGACCACGCCCGGTCCGTGCACACCGTCACCTCCGCGTGACTTTTTTACAAAACCGCTTTCTCCCTGTTCAGACAAGCTTTCCAGAACAGCTCTTGGTCAGCTCTCAGCTCTCCCTTGTTACTGTGCTGGAGGCGCTTTCTTCCGCAGAGACAGTGGTTGGGGTGAAACTTCTCACCGTTCACCCGGCCTGAGAAGCCTCTTCCTGTCCATCTGCGGGGACAGGCCCTCCTGCCCCGGCACCAGCCCTGTCTCAGCGGTCCCTCTCAGCCGAGCTCGAGACACGGTGGAGATAAGGGCGGTCTCAGCAGGCGGTGTCCTGGGAATGTCACATTCTGGACTCTCCTTAAATTGTCCGAAGGCTCCCTTACCCTGGGGGATTTTCAATGAACACGTGGTCAAATCTGGAAATGCCAAGAAGAGCTGATGAGGAAATGTGCCTGGGACACTGGGCAGGCGTTTCCTAAAGTCAAGTGTCAGACGCAGAAGCGAGACGCGGTCAACCTTGGGGCCACAGGCTCGCGGCTGCTGCTTCCCTCGTGGGGGATCCCATGCGACCTTCAACTGGAACGGTACCCCGTGCTGATCATCCGTGTCTCACGCAACAGCCTGAAGCTGATGGATCCCGACAGGGGTGGGGGCTGTGCTTAAGGCTGTGCTTCTGCTCCCGTTGCTTCCCTGCGGCACATCAGACCGCACTGGCGGATTCTGAGGAGCCTCGGGGCCTGATGACAGGGACCCAAGGCTCCTGACCCCCAGAGCCACCATGGGGACCCCCCCTCCTGGTGACGGATGCTTCCTCAGAGCTCAGAGGCGGAGACCTGGCCAGCTCAGCCTGTCCCTCGTCACCGCTGACCCAGGCCCACTGCATGCCCTGCGCCCCCAGCACCGCTGACCCAAGCCCTCCAGCACTCTTCATAACTTTCTTCCGGGCCGGTCCAGGAGGTTGTGAACAAAATCTCTGCTCAGCGTTTTCCTCCTGGCTCAGGGCGGGAGGAGGAGACGGATGGTGGCCGCTTGCCCTCTGGCCCTGCGCAGGCCCCCTCGGGCGTCCCACTGGCTGGCGAGGAATGATGGATGGGGCCCCTCCCCACGTGCGCAGGGGAGGCCGCCTCGGCCCCATTTGGTCCAGTTAGCAAAACAGGGGGAGCTGCCAAGACAAACAGCCGAGGTATGAACGTGAACAGCTCGTGATCACGAGCGTGTGGAAGGGCCCGTGAGAGCAGACAGCGAGGATGCTGCCTGGAAGAGCAGGGGTGCCCGCGCTCCTTCCCAGAGAAGTGGCCCTCGGCGGCGGGGACCCACGGGAAAGGTGGCCGGGCAGGAATGCGAGTCCCGGGCCGTGAGGGGCCCGCTCCTGGGGGTCCGAGCAGCGCCCACGCCCAGCCATCCGTGCCAGCACCCGGCCCCACCTCCCCCCGTCCGAAAACTGGCCTGGCCATTAGGAGGTTATATCAAAAGAGCCTTTGTAGGGTGGAATCATTGTCCTCTGGCTCAGGGAAAAGCAGCCATAAACTGTCTGCCGGGTGACGGCTCGGCCAGCCGGCAGGTTTAAGGGCCGGGCTCGGGCCGTGGGAGCAGCTGACAGGCAGGCAGAGTGTTTTACGGTCCTTAATGCCTTGCTGACACGGAGGATTGGGGCGAGATTTACCCTCGGCTCAGGCCATCACCCAGCACTGAAAACCGGTCATTACAAGCCAGATGACAACTGGAATGCAGTAATCACTAGAAGGAATATTTATTTGGTTTTTAAGTTTTTGGATGAATCTGGTTTTCAGAAAGCGAGGGCCCCCTAGGAAGTCAGACCGCGCCGTCATTACATCCAAACCCTTAGGCGGTGGCCCGCCAATTATGTAAGGCTATACGGCCAGCACCCCCGAGCGGGGGGCCCAAGACATCGAGGCTCATTCTTACAGGCCTCGCCCCAGACCCTCGCTGCGGGACAGCACCCCCACATGATTAATGGGCCGGAAGAATCCAGCCCTTGTAAAGTCTGGTCAGAACCACCGAGTCCCCAGCCCTCTCTGACCGCGAGCGGGACAGGGTGACAACATGTGCCCCAGGACTTTCCTTCTGACTCACCTCCTGAACTGCAGGTGATAAAGAAAATGCTAAAAATCCGGCTGGATATTTTTATTAAGCTCACTGTCAGCCTGGAGATTTTAAGGCAGATTCTATAAACACATTTTTTACACTAAAACCATCCCAAATGTTACCATCTGTGCCCTCGGCAGGTCATGGCTTGGAATTCCCGACTTTTTTTGATGGCTCCGCGTCTTCCAGATAAGTGAAGTGTGCTGGACACAGATGACAGAAATGCCATCGTTTTGGCAAAATACGGCCAGCCTTTCCTGTGCAAACTCCTCTTCACCCTGTCGCACTCACTGTCTTGTCTTTCTTTCCTTTCCAGAACTCCAAGCAAGCATTTTTCTCTGATAACTGTTCTTCTCAGGAAAAGCCATCATTTCCAAGGACCCGAAACAAGAAGACGGGCGCCATTTACAGCCTGCGCCTCACCCGTCACGCGGCCTGACTCGGCGGCCAAGGGTCCAGCCGCCTGACCCGGGTGGCAGCGCCCAAGGCGTGAAACCCCCGAGGTGTTTGCATCTGCGGCGCATTCCTGAGCACCCCTCACCCTCCTGCAGGTGACGCACTGTTTGCACGAACACACGCTGGCCCTCGACGAGCTTGCCCGCCTCTTCTCAAGACGAGGGCAAAGGCGGGAAACAATGAGTTCCCACCGGTCTTGGATTTCAGGGGGGTCTCCACACCCCACCCCACGCTCCCCCAACAGCTTGCACCTGGCAGGGCTGGGACGTGCTGCATTTGTGCGGAACAGGCTTCAAGACACGAGGTTTCAGAAAAACAAAACCCTCACCCCTGCGTTTTCCTGCCAGGATAAAAACGTCTCTGAAGGGAATTCACGCCGTCTTCACAGTTTTAAAAGCACCCTTTCCGACCACGTCAGCAGTCGAGGTGTTTCTAAGGTGGTGTTTACAGCCGAGGAGGTGGGCCGAGGTGGTGGTTCTGAGCCGGTACTCGGGGCGACGGGCAGCTGGGCTCCTCTCGGCCACCGGCTCCGTATCCTCCTCCATGTGGCTCTGGGTGCGGGGGCCGGCCTCGCCTGACACAGGGAAACGGGCGGAGAGGGAAGCCCCGAGAATTTCCATGCGATGAGCACCTGTAAACGAACGTAGCTATGATTTCAGACCAACCCCTCACAGATGCACGGGCACTTGGCAAGCCTCTTGATCTTGCTAGAATGCTCTGCCCCAGACGGCCTCGGGAGCACCACACGCTCGAGGGGACACGTCCTTACCAGCACCGGGATCCCCACGCCCTTCCTCCCCGGGCGCCCCCACCCCGTCTCTCCTGGAGGAGACGCCCACCTCCATCTCACCAGCATCAACAAGCTGATCTCAAAGGCTGGTCAGAACTCGGAGAGCGGGGGCTGTGTGGGCAGGAAGAATGAAGGGTGGGAACCCCCTCTTTGGGAGCCCCCCGAGTGGCTCAGCTGGTTGAGAACCCAATGCAGTGTTCGTGAGGATGCTGGTTGGATCCCTGGTCTTGCTCGGTGGGTGAAGGATCCAGCATTGCCTTGGCTGTGGCTGTGGTGTAGACCAGCAGATGCAGCTGCGATTCGACCCCGGGAACTTCCATAGGCCGCAGGTGTAGATGTAAAAAGAAAAAAAAAAAAAAAACCACAAAAAACCTCCAACAAAACTCTTCCTTGAGGAGTTCCCGTCGTGGCGCAGTGGCTAACGAATCCGACTAGGAACCATGGGGTTGCGGTTCGATCCCTGGCCTCGCTCAGTGGGTTGAGGATCCATTGTTGCCGAGAGCTGGGGTATGGGTCGCAGATGCGGCTCGGATCCCGAGTTGCTGTGGCTGTGGTGTAGGCTGGTGGCTACAGCACTGATTTGACCCCTAGCCTGGGAACCTCCATGTGCCATGGGAGTGGCCCAAGAAAATGGCAAAAAGACACACACACACACACACACACACACACAAACTCTTCCTTGAAACTATAATATGGGAGTTTCGTGCTGGAAAAAGAAAAAACCCTGAGCTTCATGTTGTGGGAAGTGGGAGTGAGCCAGGCAGTCCTTGCCCACCCCTCGCAGCCCCTGGGGAGCAGGCTGCCTTGTCCCACGGTGACCTGGGCCAGTGTGGCTGGAACAGGAGTCAGGGCTGGGCCCTTGGGCTGGGACGCGAAGGGCTGTGCTTGCTGATCATTTGTTGAAAGATGGGGAAATGCAACGTGTTTCCCCAGGGACGGAGCAGCACAGGGGACAAACCTGATGTCGCAGAAAGACGGATGCCAGGGCCTGGCGGTCGGAGACCCAAGCAGCTTTTTGGGAGCCTCCTCGGAGCCGGAGCCGTGACCCCTGGCGCCCTCCGCCTGTCACACGTGCACACCATTACTGCACACTCACAGCCACACTCACTGCTCCCCGCCCCGCAGCCCACACATGTGTGCGGGAGGCGCGATCCAGGGAGCTGAGCAAGTGCGTCTCAAAGGCGCGGGCCGCGGAGTCTGGCCAAAGGCAGACACGGCGAAAGCGAGGCAACGCCAGCGTCTCCCCTCGGCCGTCCCTCCCTTGCGCCCTGGGACCCTCCCGGGGAGGGCCACCAACTCCTCCGAGCAGCCGAGTGCGGGTAAGGGACGTGCGGACGGAGCCCCATGGCATCGGGTCAAGACCACAGGGTTTTCCCGCCGGACCGAACCAGGACTTGAACCCAGGTCTCCAGAGGGGCGCGCTTGCCAAGCCGCCCCCTAATAACAAGTGCCACCGCCCCTGTTCCGGGAACAGGAAAGGAGCCTGGAGGAGAGCGCTGGCCTTGGATGGGCTCGCAGCCCAGACCGGCCCTGGAACTCCGAGCGGGTCCCTTGAGGCCCCTGTTTATGCCGCTGGTTTGCACCCCCTGGTCCCCTGCTTCCCCCAAAGCAGAGAAAGTGACTAAGGTACTGAAAGCAACGGACATTCCTGCCATTTTTCTCATCCATTCCGAGCTGGGAAGCGTCAGAAATCTTGTGGGAAAACCACTTCTCAGGAGATTCTAACCCGCTTTCTCAACTGCCGTGGTCTGGAGTTTTGGCCTCGATTCTAGATAAGGTCCTAATTCCTGGTTACTTGGCTTC
Organism: Sus scrofa; assembly: GCF_054392235.1. Taxonomy (NCBI): domain Eukaryota; kingdom Metazoa; phylum Chordata; class Mammalia; order Artiodactyla; family Suidae; genus Sus; species Sus scrofa. The sequence goes on along the minus strand of NC_139389.1, from coordinate 1,486,600 downwards.
TCAAATTTCAAACTCTTCTCCGAGTCTCATCCGTCATTCCGAGAGACAAGCAAAACATTTCACATAACAAAATGCGTTGGCTGTTTGATGAATCTTTGGTGTGAATTTCTAAGACGTCTGTGTCTTTGGAGAAAAACACGGATCTCCTGCCGAAGGCCTCCCTCCCCGCCCCTTCCCCTCCTCGTAATCCGAAGCCTGCCCCCCACCACCGCAGACCCGCCGCTGAACTACTAAACTAAGTGTGCGCTACGCGAAATGTATCAGGAAACCGCAGAAATGAAGACAATTAGGGAAAATAAGATCCAGTGATCAAATATAGCTAATTTGTATCCATAATATTTGGGAGTTACACAGTCGGCTTCAATTTGAAAAATATCTTCCAGACCACACTGTTTTTTTCCCAAGGGGATGGCCTTTTGCTTTTAATTATTGAACCTTAAGAATTCCTGCTATAATTTGGGGCTAGTTGGTAATTCTTCAAGAAGGAAAAAAAAATCCAGCCCACAAATCCTTCTCTATCCCTTCACTTCCAATAATAGGCTTCTGTGGCCTGATTCACCATCAATTAACTGCATTTTTCAGACGCAGCGGGCGGAGGGCGGGAGAGGCTGAGGAAACCCAAGCTCAGGAAGAGCGTGGCCTCAAACAGCAGAGGGTGGATGGACAGTCGCTGGCAAAGGGCCTTGGCTGAATGTCCCCAAAATAGACTGTGTAGTGAGAAAAAGGGGAACTGGAAGTGATGAGAGGCCGCCCTCCCTTACGAGATTTTGAGCCTCTCGTGGTAAATGGAGCTGACACCACTGCCCACCTCTCGAGAAGTGAGTTCTGAGGCTCCATCTTATCATCACGGATGGACCCTGCTGGAGGAGGGGGCTTGTCCTCGGCCCGACTCAGGGCCACGGTAGCGCACAGGGCCTCCCCACAATGAGCTGTCATTCATTCTGCAACCTGAGCCTGAGCGGGGGTGACAACTGGCCCCACCCTGCCCCCCACCCCAGGAGAGGGGGGTAGGGAGGGGGTTACAGCCTAAGCCACCCCACCCAGCTCCAGACTATCTTACACACCAGGCACCCTCTTGACTTCCCTGCCTCCAGCCAGTGGCAGGTGCGTGGACCATGCATCTAATGTCTGCACCTGAGGCGTTGACATCTTGGGATCTTGACCCTGGAGGGGCTGCCCATCCCAGGAGTAGCCGGTTCCCAGAGATGGGAAAGCATGTGCCCGCAGGTGAGAGCTCTAGGCAGGGCACGCCCGCTTCCCTTAGCAGGCTGTCACCTCAGGGCACTGTCCACCTGCCCTCATCCCTCGGGGTGCGTACCAGTCAACCAGGACACCTCCGTGCCCCCCGAAACTGTTCCGCCTGGCCAGCCCTGAGCCTGCTCACCCTGCCTCACCTCCTCCTTCCCAGAAACCAGTCCAGCTCTTGCCCCCCACCACGTGGTCCCCTGAGGCCTCGTGTGCCCCCCTTGGGGACTGGGAGTAACAAAGGACTTCCTCGAGGTCAAGTGTACCTTGATCGGTTGGCCTCCCCATACCTGGATAATAAGAGGCTATGTTCTAAACAGGCACTTCCGGCTGGAGACATCAAAGACCCAGGAGTTCCTTCGTAAGAACAGGTTCACTTTTTTTAGACCAGCCATGGAAAAAAAATTTAACCAGGAACAAGGGCATTCCAAATTTGTAAAAGTAAAACGTTTTGTATCAAATTGGCAATTTAGAAAGTATATATATTTGCAAGAGTGTGTGATGGGAAAGTGGGCACTCTCACAGAGCGCCATGGGCCTCACAGCAAGAGCGGCTTTTCCATAAGGCTATTCGACGCAAGTATTTCAAAGCCTCAGAAATGGGCATAACCTTTAACCCAGAAAGTCTGCTCTGAGGACGGCATCCTGGGGAAAAACACGAATGGTTTAGTGAAGTGCGTTTCCCAGGAGTGTGTGTGTGATTGCGAAGGGGAGGAGCGGGTAACAACCAGGAAATACCGAGTAGCAGACCCCCAGCTAAGTAACAGTCTCGCACAGAGCAGGGCTCCCACTGGGCCACGGAAAGTCAGCGCGTGGGACTCTCCACGTAGCCAAGATACGTAATATGTAATTTAAAAAACTCCCCACAAACAAACGTCCAGGACCCGATGGCCTCACAAGCCAGTTCTACCAAACATACAAAGAACTTATACTGATCTTTCTTAAGCTTTTCCAAAACGCAGAAGAAGGAATACTCGCAAAGACATTCTATGAAGCCACCATCACCCTAATACCAAAACCAAAGATAGAACCAAAAAAGAAAACTAGAGGCCAATATTTTTGATGACTATGGATGCAAAAATTCTTAACAAGACTTTAGCCAACCAAATCCAACATCACATGAAAAAGATCATACACCACAACCAAGTGGGATTCATCCCAAGTTCTCTACAAACCAATAAGAAAGTTAATAATGATATGCAAATTGAGAGTGCCTCAGGGAGAAACACGAAGACTGTAGCACCACATGTTCTGACAAGTGGAGACAGTGATTAACCAATATCTGCTCTTGAATGTCTGGATCACGAATCCCCCTCCTCCAGCCCCCACGTGTGGGGAGAAATGCCTGAGCCAGGTTTCTGCTGAAAGACTCTGGAGCCCTGGGCAACCTCTCCGGAGGATGGAAGCGCGGTGCCAGGTGTGACAATGGCTGCCTCTGGATGATGAGATCATGATGCTTTTAAATTCTCTTCATTTTGCTAATTTGTCTATTGATGGTTTCCACCATGAACGTTATCTTTTTTGTACTAAGAAAAAAATACACTTTTTTTTTGTCTTTTGTCTTTCTAGGGCCGCACCCGTGGCACATGGAGGGTCCCAGGCCAGGGGTCCAATTGGAGCTGTTGCTGCCGGCCTGCACCAGAGCCACAGCAAACCAGATCTGAGCCACGTCTGCAATCTACACCACAGCCCACGGCAAAGCCAGGTCCTTAACCCACTGAGCGAGGCCAGGGATCAGACCCGAAACCTCAAGGTTCCTAGTCAGATTTGTTTCCATTGCGCCATGACAGGAACGCCCAAGAAAAAAAGTACACTTTTAAAACAGGCTCCTAAGGGATGGCCAGAGCATCAGGTCAAAGAGGCACTGACACACCTCTCCTGACAGCACATGGCATCTTCAGGAGAGGCAGGGCTCCTCTGGGCCATGGGCTGACTCAGACCTCAAGGTCTGGAGCTGATCTGCTGAGTGACTCTATTTTCTGCCTGCTTTTTGGAAGTCAGACTGTCTCAGAGCAGAGAGGTTGTGCCGTTGCTGAACTAGTCTGGTCTGAAACAGCAGAGACCCACCAGCTCCCGACAGCCACGGGTCAGACTCCACTGACCAGCTGCGCATGCTGCCTGCCCGGAACCTGCAAAATGGGGATGAAGAGAGATGCTTTACGGAGGCGCTGTGAAAACCACACCCCTGAGGCGCCAGGCCGGGGCCCTGTCCAGCTTCTGCGAGCGCCCCACACTGCCCTGACCTCCGCACACGCTTCTCGCCGTGGAACCTGGAGGTAACTGCTTCCATCAGCATCCGTTCCCAGGGCCTAGGGAGTGCTTTAGTGTCTTCTTCCGACCCCAAATCTCCTACGAGCTAAGCCTGCAGAGCATTCACAGAGCAGACTCGAGACAGCGGGAAGGAAGCTTCGTGCCAGGCTTTTCACTCAGAGATCTGGGCAGTGGGCACAACCACCCTGATCTTCTCTTTTCTTGCACCAGCATCGGATCACACTTAGCATTTCCTGCCGTGTTCTCCTTGGGCGCAGTGAGGGGCTGTCTGCAGGCTTGACTCGTCTCACAGCTCTGCAGACACCAGTCACTTGTGTAAATGACTGGCCAGGAGTCGAGAGAAGACATGTTGGAAACTCATCAGTATCAGATTTCCAAACTTTGGGGGCTGGCATGTGAGCTTCTTCTGTGTGTGCTGGCATTTCCCCAAGAGCAAGGCCCGCTGCTGGTCCAGGTCTCAGAGAAGCAGGTGCCAAGCAGGATGCAGCGGGCAAGGGTTTTGCAGGGGAAATACCTGGAAGGGGGTAAGCCGTACATATGGCCAGGAGCTCCCTCTGCCTGTGATGCGCATCTGGCCCTGAGTGGAGGGGAGGAGCCAAGGTTGGCGGCAGCGTCCTGGGGGCTGAGCCATCAAGGATGCTCCTGCCAGGCCCTCAGGGAGTCAACACTGCCTATCAGAGGAGCCCTGGGCCCCCCAGAAAGAGGCTGCCTCACTATCTATGCCACTCTGTCTCTATTGAGGGGGGTTCCAGAGGCAGCAGCTGGCCCAGGGCCATCACAGTCCTGGAGTTGGGGCCCAGGGGCTGGCAGCCGCTGCCCCTGCCCTGGGCAGACACGTCACCGTACCGTGGTTCACGTGCATGCCCGCAGCCACCAGAGTCTAGGATGCCTCGCCCAGCACTTCATCCTTTCAACACCTGCCCTTGCTTCTTCCTCGGCTCAGTCCAGCAGGCACCGCCAGGGACCAGGTGCTGTGCTGGCCCAAGGTGGACGGACGCTGTGTCCGGCCTGGCCCCGAGGCGCACACGGCCGTCCAGGAGGGGTTGGAGTCTGGGAGGAGAGAGGCTGAAAGGAGCGGACAGAGAAAGAAAACCCAAAATTCGAGTAGGGTATGTTGACGGGGGCCAGAGGGGAAGGAGGTCCCCACGTCCATGTGGGGGAGGCCTTGGCGGGTCTGTTTGGCGCACGTGGGGTCGGGCCAGGGACACAGTCTGGATCCCCTGTGACCCTTCCTGGTCCCCCTCCTCACCCTTCGTCCCCAAGGCGACCCTGCCCCTTCTGGGGTCTCCTGGCACCGCCCCCAGCAGGGGCGGCATGACAGCCCCAGGGCCCCAGGGGTGCGACGCCGCCTGCCGGGAGGCCTCCTTCATTTCCTGCCAGGGTCTGCCAGCCAGGCGCCGAGTTCAGGAGGAATTCCAGAAGTCAGACGACACGAGCTCAGGATCAGGCCTCCTTTGAAAACATCCCTGGGTCAGGGGTCAACAAGGGAAGCGAGGCACAGTGCCCTGAACTTCCCGATGCCCCCAGAGGGGCCAGGGGCCAGCCTGGCTCTCCCGCCTCATGGGGCCGTCGTGGCAGCGTGTCCCCAGCGATGGAGAATCAACGCGCTGCTCAGCGCCCATCTGGTTCAGGGTCAGCTGTTTAGAGGCTTAAACACTGTCCCAGAAGATCCGCCACCCTGAACCAGGCCGAGGGCCTGTGGGACATCCCAGTGTCCCGTAGCGGGGGTCGCCCGGGGCCGAGGGAGCAAACCTGGAGCAGCTTCTGCTAAAAAATTTGGGGTCCCCGGCACAGACAGCATCAGTCGGACAACAGAGTCGGCCTGGTGACCACTTTCAGACACACGTGCTTTTCATGCTGCAGAGAGAGTAACTGCGGCACAGGCGACAGGTGGCACAAAAGCAGGTATGCCCGGTGGGTGTGCCCCTGCCACTCAAGCCCTAGAAAGAGCCGTCCGGCCAGTGAGCTTATGAGGCAGAGCCTCATGAGGGAGAGAATCTGAGTGGGCGTGGGGTCAGGGGGAGGTCTGGGCTCGTTGGGGGACCGACGAAGATGACAGAATGTGGGTTGGAGCTAGGTCATGGAGAGCAGGGGGAGAAGGGACCCAGGGTCTCCCAGGGCCCAGGAGGCTGGGGCACCACTTAATTCAGGGGTCGGGACATGTCCCCCTGATGTTGTGGGGGGGTCCAGAAAGGCCTCTGGTAGGTGCTGAGGCTTGAGTGTGTCGGCTCCACCTTTCTCAGAGCAGCTCTTTCGATTGCGAGAATCCAGCCGCATTTCTAGGCTTTGTGTCCCTCTCGGCTCGAGGGTTGGGTCATCTCACAGATGCTGCCCTTCTCTCCAGCTCAGCTCCCCTCGTGAAATTCCTGAGGGTTCCTGATTCGGGGAAAGGCTGGTTTGGGGCTATCGCAGGACTAAGAGGTTCTGGAGGAGAAGGTCAGCTTCCCCGTCCCGTCGAGGGCCATGGAGGGAGGGGGGAGGGCTACCTTTCCCCGGGACGGAGGGACGGAGGGGCGGGGGGCGGTGGGGGGAGGCCTGAGCCGGGCGGGCGCCACCTGCTCCCCGGCCCTCACGCTCTGGTGCTGCCTTTGCCATTCGAGCTGTGACATGAATCTTTTCAAATGACCCCAAAATGTTTTTCTCTCCTCTCTGCTGTTTGTCTTGAGGAGACTGGTGTTAAAGATAAGCCAGATTTGGAGCCGGGCTGGGACCAAGTGTGACTAATTGCCGTGCACGTGGGCAGGGAACACGGTCCCCTCTCATTTGCCACTGCGCACCCCTGTTCGAGACCCCCCCACCCATCCACCTCCAAGAAAGGGCCTCCAGTGGGCAGGAAATGCCATGCAAGCCGGGCGCCCCCTCTGAGCACACAGTGGCCAGTGCACAGCGGGGCTGCCCGGTGGGTGCCCCTCACCACGGCTCCAAGCTCGGCCACCAGCCACACTGGGCCTGGAAAGTCAGTGGGCTCTGGGCTCTGATCCGCCACAGAAGGAAGTCCACAGACAAGAGGCGCTGCCGCCCCCCACCCCACTTCCACATACACTGCAGACATGGCTTGTCCCTCGTGGCACCGCCTCCAACTCGAGCTCAAGAATCCTTGTCGGAGTTCCCGTCGTGGCGCAGTGGAAATGAATCCAACTGGGAACCATGGGGCTGCAGGTTTGATCCCTGGCCTCGCTCAGTGGGTTGAGGATCCGGCGTTGCCGTGAGCTGTGGTGTAGGTCGCAGACGAGGCTCGGATCCCACGTTGCTGTGGCTGTGGCGTAGGCTGGCAGCTACAGCTCCAATTGGACCCCTAGCCTGGGAACCTCCATATGCCATGGGTGCAGCCCTAAAAGGACAGAAAAGACCAAAAAAGAATAAAAGAATCCTTCTCTACTCGGGGGCCCAGGTGGCCACAGCCCCCAGCCGCTTGGCTTTGAAATGAAATCTGTATGCCGTCCTGGACTCTGCGCTCTTCCAGATCTAACAGTCTGTCGCTGCGCTAGACGAACCTAACAGCAACAAGGCCCTGAGGACAGCGGGATGGCAAACGAGGGGTGTGGGGCTGTAGCCACGTCGGGCCAACGTGAGGAAGGAAGCCAAGCAAAGCGGCCACGAAACGGGTGCCCGAGTTACGACGCTATAGTGCAGTTACAGTTATATTGTGAAAGGGAATTTAAAGGGGGTGAACTCAGGGCAGGTCCTGGAGGCTGAAACTTAGTCCCTAAAAACAAGAAATGGAGGACACAGAGAGGCTTGTGTGCCCAGGAGCCCGCAGGCCCTGCGCGGTTACGGGATTGACACGCACACATTGGACAGAAAACAACCAACCAGGACCTGCTGCACAGCTCAGGGACTCTTCTCAACATGCAGTCATCACCTAGAAGGGAAAGGAACCTGGAAAAGTGAACATCCTGTATGATATACACGTGGATGTGGCTGTGCTGTGCACATGAAACCAACACTGCAAATCAACGACACTCCCGTTAAAACAACAGCAGGAGTTCCCGTCGTGGCGCAGTGGTTAACGAATCCGACTAGGAACCATGAGGTTGCGGGTTCGGTCCCTGGCCTCGCTCAGTGGGTTAAGGATCCGGCGTTGCCGTGAGCTGTGGTGTAGGTTGCAGACGCGGCTCGGATCCCGCATTGCTATGGCTCTGGCGTAGGCCGGCAGCCGCAGCTCCGATTAGACCCCTAGCCTGGGAACCTCCACATGCCGCGGGAACGGCCCAAGAAATAGCAAAAAAAAAAAAAAAAAAAAACACAAAAAACAAAAAAAACAACAGCAGATGGACCAACCGGGTCTAACGTCAGTCCAGCTCTTTGAGGTTACCGTTAATCGAAGGCTGATCTATTTTTTTTTAACCAAGATATACCTTCACCTGAAGTAAATACAGTGATGAAATCTGATGCTCTTTGGTCGGGCAAGAGAATTTCTTTGGTCGCCTTTGAACCTCTTCCCAAATAAGACGCAATGCGGCTCAGGTGGCGGATACCCATACTCTCACCGGAGTCGGCCCTTCTTCCCAAAGGTGCATGTTACAACATTTAGAGCTGAGGGGGACAAATAACGACAAATCTTCCTTTGGTGAACTCGCACATGAGACACGAGGACATCGGGCCCAGAAACTCTGACACCTGATGATGGACTTTGAGCCGAGGCTCTGGTGCCGAGAAGAGCGCCTGCCCTTGTCAGCTCTCGCGTCTCGCTCTCCCTGCCGCAGGCTCCCTGAGGACAGAGCCACTGCCTTGCTCATCTCCAAACCCCAGGAGCCAGGACATCGACCAGCCAGTGGTGGATGACTCGGCTTTGCTGCTCTTCCCACTGCCGGGGGCTTCGGGGAGCAGACCACACAGTGTCTGGGGCCTCGAGAGGCAGCCTGCACGCGGTCCCCACTCGGGGCAGTCGGGGGATCCCAAGGACTCCATCTTTCTTGGAAAAGTTCCTGGAAATTGCGCAGGAATATTGCTTCCAGGATTGGCCACACTTTGGGTCAGGCTGATCCGCTTCTCAGCCTCTCCAGCGGGCAGGGTGAGCAGGGGGATTGTCTGAAGGATCGATGGCAGACGCTGGGAAGGTCCCCACCTCAGCCCCGGGGAAAATCGTGTAAACCTGAAAGGACAAACCCCCAAGAAGGTTCGAGGGGTCATCTGGGCACCTTATCAGGGATGTAGTGGACTTCGCAGCGTCGATCCAAGCCATTTTAATAAAAATCGCCTGCCCGTGAACCCTCTACGGCAAGGATTTTTCCTTCACTTCTTGTTTCCTTCTGCTTCTCTCTCCTTCTCTGGTTCTATGGCTGTAAAGTTCATCCTGAGACAGTGAATGAGCCTTGTATCTCCAGCCCCACCCCAGACACCCGGACTGACAAACACCCCACGTCCAAACAAAATGAGTTCATTGCACGTCCATCACCGCAGCTTGACCTGCAGAATCGCATGTGGTTGAATTACCCTCTACTTTTGCAACTGGGTCCTTGGCCAAGACAACAGGACCTTCCAGTCCTAATTTGTGTAAATAAGAAAGATCTTCAAATGCTTGACTGATTTTTAAGCTGGTAATTTTATACCAGTCACATATTTCAATTAACTAATTGTTATGCCTCTGTACTTGTGCCTTGAGGCGACTTAAGAAGTTACAATCACAAAACGAAAACAACCGACCACATCCCAGCAGAAGGCGGCCATCCCTGCCAATCGCCGGCCCCTGCCCACAGCCTCTGGGGATGTGGGGATGCCTTCGAACAATCAGCACGTGGCAGCCTCACACTCCGCCCTCGCTGCCGGGCGCTGCCCTGTTAGCATGTTTTCTCTTCTGATTCCTTCGTTCACATGGACACGTGAACTGAGAAAAGCTGCCCGTGAGACGGGGGAAGGGCGCGCTGGAGGCTAAGGAGAGGTGACAGCGGGCCTGGGTCTGAAACGTGAGGACCCCTGGGTCCGGAAGCCATGAAAGTCGGGCTGGACCGCGAGTTAGGAGCCAAGGGCCTGGAAGCCCAGCTGACGAGGACATGAAGATGTCCCCTGACTGTCGCAGGTGAGGACTGGCGCTCACGGACACCAGTTCTCACGGAGGCCTTGAGGTGTAAGGAACCGCCCCTGAAGAAGGGGTGAGTTTCAAGCCTGCCGTGGAGTCAGAGGTCAAGGACACAAGTGTGACCAACAGACACAACAGGTTTTGTTTTAAATTTGCAAAATTATGAAGAGTGGTTTTAATACTTTGAAAAAAATATTAAAGTTGTGGCACAGCGGAAACGAATCCAACTAGGAACCATGAGGTTGCAGGTTCGATCCCTGGCCTCACTCAGTGGGTTAAGGATCAGGTGTTGTTGTGAGCTGTGGTGTAGGTGGCAGACGCGGCTCAGATCCTGTGTTGCTGTGGCTGTGGTGTAGGCTGGTGGCTACGGCTCGGATTAGACCCCTAGCCTGGGAACCTCCATATGCCGCGAGTGCGGCCCTAAAAAAGGACAAACGACAAAAATAATAATTTAATAATAAATAAAAAAATAAAAATAAAAGTGACGGGGCATATATGGGATTTCCCATTTCTCATTTCTGACCTAGTATAACCAAGCAGCGCCCTGCGGGGTCCTGGGCACTCAGGCCTTTCTGGGGCCTCCATTGCTATTTTCAGGGAATACGCCTCTGCCTCGGTGCCCTGCCCTGAGTTCCAAAGGGCAGTTGCTCATCGGGGAAGGGAGGGGACACAGGGGCCAGGGAGGAGCCGTCAAGAGACAAGCGTGCAGCCTCGGGGCAGGTCCTGGTTCCTCCTCAAGGAGCGTGCCTAGCAGTGTCTTTGAGCCTTTCTGCAGAAGTAAAACCCCCGACAAATGGAGGACCTGCTAGATGAAGCCTTCTTCATTCAGGAAGGAGGAGAGCCACCAGCACCCGTCCTGGGGCCACCAAACACCAGCTTTGAAAGACATCGCAGGCTCGCCTCCACCCTGACACGTATCTAGGGCCCGATTTTCCACTCCCCAAAACTATGAAACCACCTCCTGACCTCTCCCAAGGCAGGCGCAGTCTTTAAGGCACTGGCCTGCTGTAGCCCCTCTGCCCAGCAAAGCAATAAAGCTGTTTCTCCTTCACCCCAAACTCTCTCTCGGTGTTTTTATTCAGCACCTGCAGACAGAGGCTGAGTTTTGGCAACACCAGTGCCACCCATCTTGCTTTAAAGAAAGACTTGGGGTGTCCCTCAACCTCAGCCACGTGACCAGACCCGACCACCTTCACCCTGTATCCTAAGGAGGTGACACGCCAGCAGGTCCTCTGGGCATCACAGAGCTCAGGCATGGGAGCCCTACAGGCGCTTACGGGGCCATGATAACACGGTGTTCACAGAGGACTCCCCTGGCCTTCTGTCTGAAGGGTCTTGCTTGAGAAATAGGCCGTTTGCCCTGGATCAGGACATCTAAAGCTGGATCTTGCTGGCACATCCTCCTAGATGCCCACATGGCCACCACGGCGGTGCCACCACTCCCCATGAAGCTGTTGCTCTCTCCCCAGCAGACCCCAGCCCCTAAGGCTCAATAGCGTCAGCCATGCAGGCTTGGCCCTAAGTGACCACCGGCTGGTGTGGCCTGTGGTCGGGAGGAGGCCCTTAACAGGCTTGGCCCTCCCGGGAGCCCTTGGGGAGGGGGGTTTGTCAAGGGAAGGGTACGAGCCGCGTTAGAGGAGCGTGCTTAGGTCTCCCTGGAGGGGATGAGTTCCCACTGCGCCCCCTGGAGGGAGGGGGAGGGAAGACTTTCTCAGCATCTCTCCACCCTCCCCTTTGCCCCGAAGATCAGAACGGGGGTGTGTGTACCAATCGGTTCGTTCTGGAGAAGGAGGTGCAGGCAAGCCCACCTCCGCCTCACTGGGCACCCCGCCCCCCAGGGATCAGCTCTGCGCAGTCCTGCTCTGTTCTCTCCTTCGGGGCGGCTGGTGAGGACGACTGGCCACTTAAGTCCTGTCGCTGCTGGTCCCAGGTGCACCTTCCAAAGAGCTGAAGGTTTCTTGTCCCCCAAGACTCCTGTGTCCTGTGTCGTAACTGCATCTGCTCACCCGTGAGATATGGGGGGCTGGACCCCCAAAATGCACAACAGGGGAGGCAGAGGATTAAAAGACATGTCTGGGGAATGGTGAGCTCACGGGTCAGGCAAGCAGGGCTTCTGCTCGAGGACAGAAGGCCCCTCCCGTGTCTCTGCCCCGAGGCTGCTGGGGACAGCAGGTCCTTTCTTGTCAGGCCTCCAGGCTCTTCTGAGTCTTAGGCTCAGGTCTCTGCCTCCAGCCCAGGTACCAAGTACACGCCAAACGGATTCTCCCCCCCCCCCCCCCCGCTTTTTTTCTTTTTATGGCCACTCCCGTGGCATATGGGCCTGGGGTCAAAATGGAGCTGCAGCTGCCGACTACACCACAGCCACAGCAATCAGGATCCGAGCGGCATCTGTGACCTAAGCCACAGCTCACGGCAATGTCAGATCCTCAACCCACTGAGTGAGGCCGGGGAATGAACCTGCGTCCTCACGGACACTACGTTGGGTACTTAACCTGCTGAGTCACCGCAGGACTTCCTCCTTCTTTATTTTAAACTCGTTTTCGTATTTCAAAAATAATGTTATCAATTCCACACGCTACGAAGAGAGCGTCCGAATGAATCTGTCCCCTCCCCACCCCAACCCTCCTCCCGAGAGCCGCCCCAGACGTGTCCTGAGACCAGGGCACCTCCCCGGAACCGGTCACGTGCCGCCCCTCCCGAACCAGAACTGGGTTTGGAGAGGTCAGGGTTTACACCCACCGTGTGCTCAACACAAGCGCTGGCCGAGTCCGCCCCCCGTTTAGCAGAGAAATACGTTAACCACCGTGACTCCGTCAAAATCGAGGCAAACTCCACGGGCAAACAACCCAGGTTCTTCAGGGAATCCATCTGTAGGGAAGGGGGGGGTGTGGATTAAACACGTATTTGACAGAATATGCAACACGTGACCCTTCCCTGGATCCACGGCTCGAAGACACCAATCTTGGAATAAATAAGATGACGCTGAAGAGATGATGAGAAACGTGAGGGAAGAGGCTCTCGATGCTGAGGAACCACAGCTGACATGTGACCACGGACGTCTGCCTTTACATGTCCAAGTTCACATCTCTTAGACACGACCCGACATTGGATGAGGCTTGGGGTCTCTGCGAAGTGGTGCTGAGCGAGGGAGATGCAGGGGGACGACTGGACCAGACTGGCTGCGATTCGGTGATCGCTGGAGCCAAGGGACGAGGACCTGCATGTGCTTAGAATCTGTCAGAAGAATAATTTTTTTTTTTTTTGTCTTTTTGCCTTTTGTTGAGCTGCTCCCGCAGCATATGGAGGTTCCCAGGCTAGGGGTCCAATCAGCTGTAGCCGCCGGCCTACACCACAGCCACAGCAACACGGGATCTGAGCTGCGTCTGTGACCTACACCACGGCTCATGGCAACGCCGGATCCCCAACCCACTGAGCGAGGCCAGGGAACGAACCCGCAACCTCATGGTTCCTAGTCGGATTTGCTAACCACTGTGCCACGATGGGAACTCTGGAAGAATCATTTGTGGAAGCACAACGCGTTGGCTCGTTTCGCTGGCACAGCCCTGGGGGATGGAGGCTGCGTGGCTCTGGGCCCTTAGAGTCATGTGGGGCTGGCACCAGGTGTGGGCACAGACCCGGCTGAGAAGGGGCCCGGGAGCTGGAGTGTCTCTGACCCGTTAATGTAACTTGACCACTGTCGGCAGAGGCCAAGTTCAACCTTGGGCCCAGATGGAAAACACGAATGGCCTCCTTTGCAACATCTCCACTTTGCGGTCCCTGCCGTTTTCTTGCAGGACTAGGTTCCCGAAACACTCCCACACGTCCCCCCACCCTCCAGCCCCGTCCTGACCTGAGCACAGGAGAGCCCCAGGCTTTGCGAGCCGTCTTCCCCTGCGCAGGCCCTGGGTGGGCGCTGGATGCAGATGTGGCCACGCAGCACGAAGCCTTTGGTCGGGAGTGAGGGAGTGCCAGGAGTATGAAAAGAAAGCAGCTTCCAGAAGTTCCGCTGTGGCGAAGTGGGTTAAGAATCCGACTGCAGCACCTCAGGTTGCTGTGGGTTCAATCCCTGGCCCTACTCGGTGGGTTAAAAGATCCAGCGTTGATGCAGCTGTAGCTCAGATTCAGTCCCTGGCCTAGGAACTTCCCATAAGCTGTGGGTGCAGCCACTTAAAAAAAAAAAAAAAAAAAAAAAAAAAAAAAAAGGAGCCTCCAAAAATGGGAAATGATTAATTCAGCACGAGGAATTTCTGTTCTACAGGGTGATACCCTTAGGAAAGAAAGCGTCTGTTTGCGAAAACCAGGATGAGGAGCTGTTCATGTATCTGACAAGCGTTTAACATTCAGAATAGAGAGCGGGTGGGTGGGTGCCACTGAGACAAGACTGGCCGAGCTTTGATAGCGGCTGAAGCTGAGTGCTGGGGGTTTATAACTAACCAACAGCTTAACAACCGAAAGATAAACAATTCAACCTAAAAACAGGCAAAGGACTTGAACAGACATTTCTCCAAAGACTATTTAAAAACGGCAACGTGCCCCAGAGACGAGGCTGGTCCGCAAATCCAAACCCCAGTGAGACACCCCTTCACACCCAGAGGGCGGCCAGAGTAGTTGCTAATGGAAAACAGGCATCGAGGACGTGGAGACAGTAGGACTCTGCTCTGCTGCTGGTGGGGACTCTGCCACTCTTAGGAATATACCCGACGGAACTGAACGCAGACCCTCGAACAAGCGCTTAGACACTTGTGTTCACGGGAGTGCTGTTCCCAACGGCTGAGAGGTGGACACGACCCAAATAAACATCCCTTGATGGGCGAGGGAGAAACACGGCCTGGTCCATCCATACAGTGGAGTACTATATGCTCATTAAAAAGGGAGGACGTTCTGACAGAGGCTGCAACGTGGGCGAACTCTGTAGACATTACGGTGAGTGAAGTTAGCCAGACGCATGAGGACAGACGTTGTAGGAAATCATCTAAAACAGGCACATTCAGAGATACAGAACGTTTCGTGGTTACGGGGCCGAGGGAGGTGAACGTGAACTCACTGCTTGTTAACTTCAGCAGACGGCTCTGTTTTCAGGCAGTTTCTGGGGCGGTGAAAAGTCCCGGCGATTGACGTGGCGTGGACTGGAACAACGCTGAGAATGTAATTAATGATAGCAAATCAAGCACTGAAAAATCATTAAAATGAGCAAAAATTACCTTGTGTATACCTTAGCACAATTTTTGAGTGAGTAATATACCAAAAACTGTGGCACACTGTAAATGAGTGAATGAACTTCCTCTCAATAGAACTGCAAAAGCTGCCGTCACTCCTCAGAGACACTGTGCGTTTGGTTCCAGGCAGATGCAGTAAAGCAAGTCACGTGGGTTGTGTGGTTTCCCAGGGCATTTGTAGGTTACGTTCGCCCTACAGCATGGCTACTAAAAATGCCATCGCATCAGGTCTAAAACATTTACATACCTTAGCCTAAAAGACTTTACTGTCCAAAAGCACGAACCACCATCCGTGCCTTCTGCGAGTGGCAGTAACCTCAGAGACTGCCGCCCACACAGACGCCAGAACAAACGCAGTGATAGCGAAAAAGCTTGAAATGTGGCAAGATTTACCAAAAGGCGGCACAGAGACACCAAGAGAGCCAATGCTTTTGGGAAAGTGGTGCCAACAGACTTCTGGACACAGAGCAGAGTCACAAACCGTCACTGCGCGCAGAACTTAGGATCTACAAAGCCCAAAAGCACAATAAAACCAAGCCTGGCTGTAAACAGACCTCTCTCCCTCTCTTTCTCTTTCAAGCGCGCACACACACACACACACACACGCGCGCGCGTGCCAAAAAAGATCTGCAGCTCCTCGGCCGGGCTAATGTCCACACAAGATGTGGCCGCAGCACACACTTCCACACATGGTGATTCTGGAGAAGGGCGAGGCCCAGTCCCCCTCAGGCAGCCAGGCTCAGGGGGACGAGCCAGAAGCCCCAGGAGGGCCGGGCCATGTCCAACGCCCAACACCCCAGCTCAGGGTCCAGCCACACGCGCGGCCGTCAGGATGGGTCGGCGGTTTCCAGCCTGCACCCTCCGCTGCCTCACCCCCCACCCCCGCCCCTGCCTGACCTGCTTTGAGTCCAGCTCTCAGTGCACTGCTGCCTGGCCTTTGACCGTCAAGTCCCTCGTCTGAGCCCCACCTCTGTGCTCCCACCTGCCCAAGGGTCGAACGGCTCATCGGCCTCTGTCCGCACAAGAAAGTGTCCAGGACAGACTCCTGCTCACCGCTGTGCCCCCACTGCTTACACGTGGCCGGTGTGGGCACGTGCTCATGGGCACACGCTCCCGTGTGTGTTGAATGAATGAGCAAATGAACGCACACGTGGCCACAGCCCTGGGCCCTGGACGACAGCGGCATGTGAGGAAGAGGCCTGGACGGGACCCACGGTCTCTGCAGGCCTGACGCTTCCCGGGCAGCACGAGGTGTGTGCCCCCCAGTTTTCAGATGAAGAAACCTCTTGTCCAAGCCCCCCCATGACTGCCCAGGACCTGCCGGCCAGGCTGGGCCGCGCCCGCCCCCGCCCCCGCCCCCACCTCGGGGCTCCACCGTCTGTGTGCGGGCCCAGGTGGGGGTGAGAGCAGCTGCCCCCCACCCCGATCACGTGATCTCAGCAGCCTCTTCAAATGGCCCCCTTTGCGATTTCAGTCAAAACCACAAAAATGAACTACATTTTCGACTTCTGTTTCCGGAACACCCCGTGTTTACGCGGACAGCTAGGGCAGCTGAAACACCCAGATGCACTTTAACAGCACGGGGTTCATACCAAGGATGCCCCACGTCAAAGGCGCTCGGCAGCGGGCGATGGCCCGCCAGCACCATCCCGCGCCCATTTCGCTCAGACCCGCGCCTGTGCCTCGCGGAGTCTCGGGCTGATTGATGTGCCCTCTTCCTGCGAATATGGAAGCGACAATCCGCTGAACATTCGTTGTTTTCTTTTTAGTAAATGAGTATGTGCCGGACTTTTACTGCACAATAAACCCGGCATAAAGTGAATTTGTGCCCGTGCTTCCTCACGCTTTAAAACTCCCAGCCCACCCCCCGCCCTGGTCCTTGGTTGGCACCCAGCCTGGACCTTCACCAGGTTATCGGCCAGGCGATGGCAGGCAGCCTTGAGCCTCAGAGCCGTGGCTGAGCCTGGAGGCCCCGCTGTCTGCCCACTCGGGGTCCCCTCGGCCTTGGCAGAGGCCATGATCAGTTTGCAAGCCCCCCGGGGGCTTGGGCACTGCGGATGCTGCTTTTATAGACGCTGGTTGTTTCTGACCCTGTTTTTTATTGCATTCCTTTGCAATTCTAGCAGCTGTTTTTGTCAAGCGTCTTAATAAAGTTGGAACTGCTAAACAAACTTTATGGAAATTGGTCACAGAAGAAGTCTATAAGGCACATTTCAGAAAACCAGAGGCAAAAAGGCCCACAGGCTACCTTTCACGGTAACGGTAGTGGCCAAGCTAACGGAGAGTGTGGGTGAGGGCGGGTGGCTTGCAACTGATTCCTAACTGGATTTCCAGACTAGTTTTCTGAGTGACAGCTCTCCACTCGTATCCCTTGCTCTCTGTTTACCCCAATTTATCAAAAGTCCCCAGCGGCACAGGCCACGCTCGGAAGATGCTTAAGGACCCTCACCTCCTAAGAGGGTCAGCTCAAGTTTGGTTTTTCTTTTTTTGGATTTTTGTCTTCACCTGCTTCAACTGTATAAACCTAAGACAGTAGAATTAAACACACTCCGTTTTTTGGTCGATGAAAGGAAACTAAAGTATCTGAGAGGCTGTTTGTTTCTCCCTCTCGTGGTTTAATGTTACGGAAGCACTGCTCCCTTTTGTAAGGACAGTATTTGGCTCAAAGCTCACTTGACCTGCATGAGCCGGTGAGGAGCGGTGACCCTGTTCCAGACTCGCCGTGGGTAGAATGGTTGATCCTCAACCTCACATCCTGGGGATTCGGAAGAATGACTCCCCAGCAGAGCAAAACTAACTTCATCTGCTTGGGGTGTGACTTCACGCTCGTCTCTGAACCAAACAGACTTCAAGAGCAAGCAAGCGAGGTCTGAGCAGGCTTGACCGGGCACCTGGGCACCCTCCCCCCAACGCCCCCATCACAGTCTGTCCTTCATGTAACACGTCTTCGAAAATTCCTTTTGCCACCAAGACCAAGAAGTTTAAAAGTGGAAAGAGCTATGAGGTCGTGAGCAGCAGTGCGGCTGGCTGGGAGGGAGCATGTGCATGGAGAGGACAGGGTGACCTAAGACAAGTCGGCTCGGGCTGGCAGTGTGGAGGAGAGGCTGGCCCAGGCAGCCTCGACCGCCCCGGACAGCCGGACGTCCAGGACCAGATGAGAGCTGGGCCACCCCCGCCCGTGGAGGGAGGGCCTGCCGACATCCCTCTGTGGGGGGAGAGATGTCACTCCATCCAGGGGGCTGTGGCTGAGCACCTGACGCCGAGGTCCCCCACCCCCACAGCCAACCGAAACCCACGCCCGTGGTTATGGGGCCAGTGCCGAATCCAGCTTCCTTTCGCCCTCGGGACCTGCACCTGATTTTGATTTTCTCTCTGTGGGAATCTCTTCCAAGGCAGAGGAGAAGGAAAACAGAATCACAGCAGAGAGAGCCTCCCGCTGCGCGGTGACGTCGCACGGAAACCCTGGGACGACGCAGCGGTCGGTGCTTCCGGACCGTCCAGAGTCAGCGGACCTCCTGTACTCCCGACTTGCAACCCCCCACCCCTCAAGGCCGGTTCCGATCACTTCCTTAGGTTCTGACACCCAGCGCCTGGGCTTCAAACAGACAAACGGTCTGGGTGAGCTCCAGCCGCCGCCTCCCGCCGGCTTCCCCAAGTTCGCGTCCCCCGGCGGACAGCGGGGGGCGCTGTGGTATCGACGTGCTGCCCAGCTGGAGCTCAGAAGGCTGGCCTTTCTCACGGAGAAGGGCTCTTTCCCATCCTAATGGGAACATGCTGTCCGGGAATGAAAACAATAGCTGCAGGGGCGTATTTTCCCCAGAAGCCGGGGACTTTCTTTCAGTTATGAGACCATGAGTGGCCCTTGGGAAGGGGCGGAAGTCCGACTGAAAACTTTCCAGATGAGCACCTGAGACCCAGGCCCTGCAATGTCACCACTTCCACTGCTGCGCATCAGCACTTGCACGACTCGTCTCTGCACTGCAGTTTAACGCTAACGGAGCCGCAATAAAGGAGCATAAGCAGCAAGATTAACATCTGGCTGCAATCAGAGTCTGGGAAGACGCTCCCTCCCGAGTCCTTCACGGGGCACGGGCCTGGCGAGAGTGAAACAAAGACAGTTCTCAGCGGCGCTGTGGCAGCTGAGCCTGAGCTCAGCTACCACCCTCAAGGTCGGATCAGCGCGAGGCCACTGCCCTCCCCCGGCCCGAACCCCAGAGGCCCACCGTCACGCTCGCCTTTGCTGCTTCCTCAGACCAAAACCTTCCGTGTGGTTTCTCACACCAGATCCTCCTCGTGGCACATAACAATCCGATAAGTCAACGCGGAAGCCCAGGCCTGCCGTGGCGCCCGCCAGACTCCAGAGCTAACGCAGCCCAAGTGCAGACACGTTTCATGACCAAGGACGGTCAACGGATAAAACACAGGACACCCGTTTAAACTTGAGTTTCAGATAAACAGTAACGTTTTCTCGGAAGTACGTCCCATGGGATATTGAGGAGATACTTTTGCTACGACATTATTGTGGAGTTCCCTGGACGTCTAGAGGCTAAGGATTCGGCCTTGTCACCGCTGGGGCTCAAGTTCGATTCCTGGCCCGGGAATTTTCGCATGCATGGGCATGGCCAAAAAGAAAGCAAAACACATTATTTGCTGTTTACCTGAAATCCAGATTGAAACGTACTTCCTGTATTTTTATTTCAGTCTGGCTGCCCTTCTGCCTAAACACCAGGGGCACCTAAGCTGAGAATGGCTGCGGGATGCGGTCTCCGTAGAAGTTCGGATTTAAAATCCAATCTGTCTATGTTGCAGGAAGATAGAAAGAAAAGTCTGTGAATTCACATTTACAAACTTGCCAGTTTTTCAGCTTTTGAAGAAGGCAGGAGACAGGTTTTCTTTCCTTTCCCAACCTAGTCTGCTTCCAAAAGCCAGATGGAGACAACCTGGCTAATTTAATATTCTGTTTGATGGAAGACTCAGCTCAAGGAATACGGTCTTTGTGCAGCCAGGCTGACAGCTCACAGCAGGATTCAGCCCAGGATACTGAGTGTGTGTCATCTGCCAAAGCCAAGAGCCGCCTGCGGGTCACAGTGACGGCCTGCTCGCCGCGCCTGGGCCAGCTGCGGTCACTTGTTCTCTCTGCTCCCACCTCGGCCGTCTGAGCAGCATGTCCAGCTCTGGCTGCTTCCTGGTTTTTCCAGGAACAGGGCTAAGCAGGTGTCACGGGTGGTCCCTGCCCTAGGATGGGACAAAGAGTAGGCGGGTCCCGGCAGCCACAGGACCAAGGGTTCAGGGATGCAGCTCGGGCTTCTGACAGCGGGAGCAAGAGAAGGCACTGCAGTCCCTGAGCCACTAGCTCCCATGGGGTCATGTGCCCCAGAAACCCAGAGGAGCCCAGAGAGCAAGAACTGGGGGGCGGAGCAGGTGGCACAGGGCACAGAAAGCGAAGAGATCCAGACCATGGTAGCGTGGACGCTTAAGTCCCCCGAGATGCCACTGGGCCGTGAAGTCAAGCAAAGTTAGCGCATCTGAGCTCCCGCAGAATGGGAATGCCACCTCGACCGGTCTCACCACCTGGTCCCATGGTGAAGGCGGGGCCCCTTTGGAGGGCTCTGGGCCTGGGCTCAAGCCCCAGAAGCTGGGCTTCCAACAAAGGGACGGCAGGGAGCACAGGGGACCCGGACTCTGGGGAGACATGGGATGCTTGCTGCCACTGACCTCCACCTGCAAGCCCTTCCTGCTTCCTGAGCCCCTTCCTTCTAGAAGATCACAGTTCCCTCTGCGCCCATCCCCGCCCCGAGAGGGGCCACGCTCTGCTCCGTCATCCCGAGGCGCGCAGCGGCGTCCACCCGAGAGGCCAAGGCCCAGCCTCGCCTCAGAGGCCCTCCTCCCGGCCTGGCCGCGGCGGGAGGCCTGAGACACGATCGCCCGGCGTTCCTAAGGCATTAGGAGGCCTCAGGCCGCAGCCACGCTCCCTTCCCAGTCTAATCCATCAAAACACTGCCGAAATCAAGATAACACTGATCCAGACTCTCAAAGTAGGACATGGAATTATATCTTGGTGACGTCCCTGACCCGAAAGAAAAATGCAAAGCCGGCCTTCTTAGGCTTATCTTCGTGTTAACGGAGGTGACGGCGTGTGTTTAAAACACGGAGCAGAATGAGGCCGTCTGACCTTCTCTTCGCAATCTTAGAGCTCTCCCGAGCTACGGTATTTGTTTAAATCATCAACTCCCGCGACCCTCCTCGCTGTATTTATTATGTTTGGGGTGAAATAATATTGTGGGCGTTCCTATTTTTTAAATTCCAGGCTACCATACAATATACACGGGACCCATCACGATTTTACCAATCTGCTTCTGACTGTGAAACCATAAATTTGTTAGCTTTCAAATCTTCCCTTTCTGAGAGAAATAAGATAAACTCTTTTTCATTTATGTTGGAAAGTGTTAGTGTCTTTGTTTTAAATGGACAGCTCAGATTCATGTTTTCTTTTTAATAGAAGTTTCTGTTTTTCTTTTGGACAATCCTCTCTCAAAAACAGAACCACGTTTGGATAAATGCTGGTGCCACAGATGAAAAGGGAGGAGTGTGATTCTTTAAACATTAAAGGGAAGATTTTTCTTTGTTCTTAATAACAGCAGCAATACAAACATCTTTGTAACAAGTATAACTTCTTTTTTTTTTTTTCATCTTTTTAGGGCCGCACCCAGGGCATGTGGAGGTTCCCAGGCTAGGGGTCAAATCAGAGCTGTAGTCGCTGGTCTACACCACAGCCACAGCAACCTGGTATCTGAGCCACGTCTGCAACCTACACCACAGCTCAGGGCAATGCCGCATCCTTAACCCACAGAGCGAGGCCAGGGATCGAACCTGTGTCCTCACGGATGCTCGTCAGATTCGTTTCCACTGTGCCACAACAGGAACTCCTAACTTCATTTTTACCTAATCACAAATTATGTATCTATGATTGAGTTAAGCCCAAAACAGCCTAAAATACATAGGGTAAAATTTGCTGATCTTTCTTTTTAAAAAAGATGACATTGGTTTTATTCATTTAGGTGGAGATAAACTTTATTTACAGAGCTGGCGTATCAGTGTAAATGTCGACATGGTGTGTATTTGTGAACTGTTGGCAACACTGAAAAGAGCTGAAATAAAAACTGTAATATCTCGCCCGTTAAGATTGCCACTAATTAGAAGACCGCTTATATCTATTATTTCTCCCCTGTGCAGCGCGGGATCTCTTTCTGACTCGGTGGGGTCCTGGATCTTGAGATGCGACACTTAGAACACAGTTTCTGCTGTCGGCTGGACAAGGCAGCCTGGCAGGCGCTAAGGCTCCATCTCGGGAGCGAAAGATGCAGACGAAGAGGAAAGCACTCAGCTGGAACTTACTCGTCCCACTGATGAAACCACAACTTTTAGAAGTGGTACCAAAAAAATAGGTCACTATACCTGGCCCGTCTACAGGAAGAAAGTGCAGAAAAGAGACACGGGGTTGGACGACGTGATCGGAGTCACGGCCCAACGCGCCGCGCGTGTGTAGACAACCCCATCCTTTCGAACCAGCGTGCAGAGAGCAGACCAGCACCCGAGTTTTGGTAATCCGCAAGTGTGGGAACGTCTCTGCCTTAAAACAAATTGCCAGCGTTTAAATTCCGACTTTAAAGGCATCCCATAGAAGGAGTGGGGAGACAGTGTCTGGTAGGGGTCAGCTTCTACTCTGAATTTTATTCCAGCCGTTTTATTTTATTTTTTTTATTTTTGTCTTTTGAGGGCCGCATCCGCGGCATATGGAGGTTCCCAGGCTAGGGGTCTAATCCGAGCTACAGCTGCCAACATACACCACAGCTCACAGCAACGCCGGATCCTTAATCCACTGAGCAAGGCCAGGGATTGAACCCGCAACCTCATGGTTCCTAGTCAGATGTGTTTCCGCTGCGCCATGACGGGAACTCCCTATTGCAGCCGTTTTAGATGCTGGCTCCGAAGCCAGCCGGGCAGGTTTGCAGGCTTTCAGGCCAGTCGCCGCCCCCCCCCCCTTGACCCCCCTCCAGCCCCACGCACTGTGAGTCTGCGCCCCCCCCCCCAAGCCCCCGCAGCCCACGCTTCACCCAACAGCAGCTTCAAACTAGCACATCGTTTGTTTCTGAAATGCTGGCAACATCGAAAGCGGCTCTGTCTCACAAGGGGCACCATTTGTCTTCGGGAGAATTGTCAGCACAGGTGAAACAGCTGTGTGCAAATTAAGAGAAATTAGCTCTTGAGCCGAATTCCCGGAGTTCGGGGGTGACGTCTGCGGACACAGACACGTCCTCCCCGGTGAGACCCGGGGCGGCATCCGTGACAGCAGCTCACCTGTGACGGATGGTCCGTCAGAGCACGAAGCGGGGAGTCACAGTCTCCGACCTCGGGGCTCCTTC
Organism: Sus scrofa; assembly: GCF_054392235.1. Lineage (NCBI taxonomy): Eukaryota > Metazoa > Chordata > Mammalia > Artiodactyla > Suidae > Sus > Sus scrofa. Next base: position 1,463,427 of record NC_139389.1, on the reverse strand, counting down.
CACTCCTGGTAACGAGGGGCTGGGGCCCTTGCCGTTAAGTGGGGGGTGGGGACACGGATGGGGATTGGAGGACACATCGCAGGGCCACCGAAGAGGGAAGCTCTGTCTCCCTTCATCCCAGAGGCTCACCCTGCCAAGCTCGAGGCCGGCTCCATCCCCCGCGTGATTGAAGAGCTGTTGTGAGAGACAGTTCGGAAGGCGGGAGCGTAAGTCCTCAGCCCGGAGAAAAGCGTGAGTCCGGGCTGCAGACTTGGCTGCCGTCTGGGAAAAACAGTAACAAGGGCTTGCTTTGTGCCAAGAGATGAGCTACAGAGGAGGGCGTAGAAAGAAGACAACAGAAAAGATGAAAAGCCTGGAGTCGGAGTGGATGGAAGGGTTTGGGTGGCTGAACAGCCTGGAGAGAGATGAAAACACAGCCGGGAGAATGGGAGTATCTCGGGGCTAAACCGTGTGTTCGGGGCAGCATTTCCCGAAGTGTGTTCCCTGGACCACAAGTCACCTATGTTTAGAAATGCGTCTCACTCCCACTCGGTGTTTCGCAATGCCTGTCTCTATATGACATTTTCTAGGAGGCCCTGGAGGGCAGGACATTCTGCTGTTCGTTCACGGTAGAGGCCAGTCGTGTTGAGAGCTGGCTGGTAGCAGCTCACGAGAGCTGATGGTTAAATTTTCAGAAGTTTGCAAACAGGTTTTTAAAAAGAGCCACTGGTTTTGTTTTTTTCTTTTTAAGATTATACGCACATGTAATTTAATACATTATCTTAGAAACAGATTAAACCATCTTCTCAAAATTTTTTAAAACTGAAGTATAGTTGGTTTACAATGTTGTGTTCATTTCGGCTCTATGGCAAATTGATTTAAACACTTTCCCATTATGTTCTACCATAGGTTAAATTATCTTAATAAGTCCATCCAGTGAGTTTTTTATTTCAGTTATTATATTTTTCAGCTGTTTCTTTCTACATGTTTGAAAAGTGTTCACAACTGCTTTTTGGAACATTTTAGTAATAGTTTCTCCATCATCTTTGTCATAAAATTCCAACATCTGTGTCATCTCACTGGCATCGGGTGACCGCCTGTTGCCATGCCAGCTGAGAGTTTTCTGACTCTTTCTGTGCCAGGTAGTTTGGGGTCGTATCCACTTAACTACTATGTTATGAGACTCTGAGTCTGGTTGAACGCTACAGAAAATGTTGATACTTTCGTTTCGGAGGACAGGCAGCCCGGGTAGGTTCAGGCTGCAAGTGCCAAGCCAGCGTCCTGGCGGTCTCCAGACCCTTTGCTGAGCTCTTTGGACCTGCTCGGTGACTGGCTGCACAGTGAGGACCTGGTGGCAGGGACCCTGCATTCAGTCCTCAAAACCCTTCTGGTGTTAACGCCCGGCCACGTCTCCTCCAGCACCTCACCCCCGGGCTGGTCTTGAAGCAGGTCCCTGCCCTTTTCTTCCTCATCCTGCGCCCGCAGGGAGAGGCCTTTAAACCAGGAGAGAGTCTCCACGGAAGGTGACATCGACCCAAGAGAACGTGAACCTTGATCTCAAACGCAAGCCGAGCCCCGGAAGGAAACCTGAGGGCCAAGAGGAGACGAAAGGCCTGCAGTCCCAGGACCTGTTCTCAGAGTCTGACGGCGTTTGCCTTTTAAATAAGACACAAGATTCCATCACCACCCCTTTTTTTCTACTCAAACACCAGAAATCAGACAGTTAATTGAGAAACGAGACTGATATTAGGGGAAATCTAACCACCCCGAAAGGTTAAACATGAAAGAAACATGTTTGAGCCGCACTGGTCCGTGGTGACAACACTTTTTAAAATACATGGGCCGTGACCATATTTTTAAAGTTTATATTTATTTTGCTTCGTTCCACGAGATGTAAACTGGGATATTCAGTTATAAAACAGCGTTTTACTGCTTCTGGGTAGTTCCCCCAGAGAGGAAAATAAAGTTTATTTCCCCCCCAAAAAGTGATAAATGTGTAAGGAAACATCTAGCCCTTTCTCCTTAAAGGTCAGGCGTGACTTTTTAGACTATTTTTATAAGCATCTGATTTCTTCCACCCGAATTTAGCTGATGAATCAGAATCCAGGTGTGAGGGGGGTAGAAAAGGAAGAAATAGCTGGGCCTCTGAAGCAGGATTTATTCCTCAGGGCAGGGAATGGTCCCATCAAAAGCTGTTCTCAGGAAGGACCACAAACGGCTGGGACAAAACACCCCCGGAAACGCAGCGCAAGGTGCAGCACCTCAGCTTCCGCTCAGCCTGCCAGCGCCCAGAGAGGGAAGGCGTGCCTGTCTCATGTTTCACACGCACAGACACCTCCACACGCACACGCTGGAAAGGGCTTTTCGGGCATCAAGTGGTTTTTAACCCAACCCGTTCCCGGAAAGTATAGAAGAAGCCAGCACCCGGAACCGTGGTCGGGATCCCACGATTAAACCGTAATGGAAAAGAATATGAAAAAGAACAGATGAATGTATAACTGAGTCGCTGCTCGACAGCAGAAATTAACACATTGTAAATCAACTATGCTGCAATCAAAACATTTTTAAAGAAGTACAAATATTTAAAGAAAACAAATAAATAACACCAGAACAAATGTCAAATGTTTCTTAGAACAAACAGTTTTCCAGGCCAAGGAGGGAAAAGCCTGACCCATGCGGGCTCTGCCAGAGGCTACAGCTTTCCGAGACAGGTGTTCTAGGCCCGGGGGTGGCCAGGGCAGCTCCGACCCTGCCCGACGGGCGCACTGCAGCCACACCACCGGCCTGCTGGGGCCGATGCAAACTGTGCTCCGTGGGGAGGCACCCCTTCCTCCCTGTGCCCTTAGTTCCCGCGTGGCAGTTCTCTGCCATCTGTCTTCATGCCTCTTGTTTCCATTACGCAACAGCCAGGAGGAGTCGGCTGTGAACCTCCCGTGTCTCGGCTGCAGGGTGGCCAGCCTCCCCACTACCTGAGGACCTCCTTGGCCAAAGCCCTGCCCCTTCCACCCTGGGCCGGGGATGGGGACTCGGACTGGGCTGGGGGGCGGGGGCAGTGGGGGCGGGAGGGAGGCTCCAGCCCCAGGCCGCGGCCCCACGGTCCTCTCCTCCTCCGGTGTGTTTGCTCAGCTGGTGGCACGCGCTGTCTGCTGCAGCACCGCCGGGCCTGCCGAGCACGGCTTCCTCCAAAACCTAACGGTCCGTTTAAAGAGGTGGTTTGGAGCTGAGAAGGAGGCAGCCCGGGGGAGCCCCGCGCCTGGGCGGGCTTGGCTGGATCTGTTTTTCTCAGTCCGTGCAAATGAGGGCTGTGTGAACAGTTCCTTCACCCTCCACCTGCAGCAAAAGCCACCCGCGCAGACCGAGAGGCCCTCTGACCTTCCTCCGCCCCCTTTCCTCCCCCACCACACGCCTTTCCACGGAAAACACACCCATGGCCACCGCTGGCCACACCCCCGAGGAAAGTACGTGTTCCCCCCAGATGCCCATCCGCGGCGCCACCCCCAGGCCGTGGCTCCAAGGAGCAGCTGGAATGCTTGTCCCCATAAGGACGCAGGCAAGGGTTCATCTCACCTGTCTGTCTGACCAACGTCCGTGAAAGCCACACCACGAGGACCTGGCCAGCAGCTCCGAGCTGGGAGTCAGGAGGGCAGGGTCCTTCCTGGGCAGCCCTAGGCCAGCCCGTGCTCCCTGCCCATCCCCAAGGGTCAGCAGGTGGTCAGGGAGGACACAGCAGCGTTGGAAGCCCCTCGCCATGAACAGGACCGAGCCAGTCCACCTGCTGTCAAGGCCAGAACTTACTCCGCCCAGAGGTAGCAGCTCAGGGGCCTTGAGGGGGTCCATTGCCAAGGTCAACCTGCCTGGGACCAGCAGCCTGGACAGGCCACGTCCAGAGAGGAGGCAGAGGGGGTCGGCAGCGCCGGGTCCCCTCCAGGCGGCCTCTCCCTGCGGTGGAGATGGGCCGGGGCGATGCCTCTTCTTCGCGGGGGTCCGGGCAGCGTCGAAGGAAAGACGTGAGAAGAAAACAGGCAGAGGCAGCGGGAGGAAGAGGCACAGGGGCTGCCCGGGGACCAGAGCCGGACACCAGCTTCTAATTTCAAGTCGTCAAGATTCATCTCCCAGAAAAGCCAGAGCCGAAAAGAATGTGCAACCTTCCTGAAAGAGACCCCACGGTTTCTCCAGATGTCTCGGTTTATTCTGTGGGGAGGGGGCAGGCCTCGCTGAGAGAAGTGCATGTGCCCGTCCCCTGAAAGGAGGAAGGTCACGGGCGGCCCTGGCTTCTCCGCCTGTGGAAGTTTTACGTTTCAGCAGAGGGGCCAGGAGTAAGATATCATCTGTCAGCTTCGCTAATCCGTTAGGTGTACCTTGGCCGGCCGAGCTGTTGTTTGGGACTCTCTGCTACGTGCCCTCCAACAAGGAAACGACGTCCCTCCCAGGTAGGTGTGCTGTGCGCTAAGGCGGCAGAAAACTTTCAGCAGCTTGGTGCGAAGTTGATTTTTTTTTAAATTATTATTATTTTTTTTCTTTTTTTATTTTTGGCTTTTTAGGGCCGGGAGGTTCCCAGGCTAAGGGTCTAATCGGAGCTGCAGCTGCCGGCCTACACCACAGCCACAGCAATGTAGGATCCGAGCCACATCTGCGACCTACACCGCAGCTCACGCAACGCTGGATCCTTAACCCACGGAGCGAGGCCAGGGATCAAACCCACATCTGCATGGATCCTAGTCGGGTTCGTTAACTGCTGAGCCACGAAGGGTCCGATTTTTATATTCAGGATCAGCAACATTGACTCAGGAGAGCAGAGAGGAGCCAACCCCGCCTCCCCATCGGGAAAAGCACCACCGGGATGTTGCCAGGTAGTTTAGACGGTGTTGGTTGATTCTGACCAAATCAGCTCCAGAACCCAAAGTCCCAGGACTTGGGACTTTGTAGGCGTGGTAGGTTTTCTCTTGAAGTGAAATATCCCAGAATCCTAGCAAGATTTGGAGTCAAGAGGGGTGTTCGTGTCACAGCTTCTCACTATGCTGACAGCAAGCCGAGGCCCCCGGTGGGGTCAGGGGCCGTGAGTGCACAATTAACCTGGGGACAGGCCAGCGCTAGAGACTGCCCCAACCAGGAAGAGGTTGCACAGAGGCAAGCCAGCAGGGTGGTCACCCAGCCACCCCAGGGCTCTGTCCACCGGCAGGGGCTGGTCGTGGCCTGGGGTGGGGGCAGGGGCCCTCTGTGTTTGCCTAACACCCCCTGGATGGACCGTCTAAAGGGGGAGCAAGGGCCCTGCCAGGAGCCATTGGAATGAGGAGGGCCTGAGAGGCGCCTCGCTCCCCGTGACCTGCCGGTGATTCAGGCCGGCCGGGACCGGGGGCTGCACTCCCCCTTCCCCACTCCTGTGACGGGGACAGGGCACACAGGGGATGACAGACACGCAGGCTGAAAGGGCCCTTTCTTGGACTCCCGTCCCCTGACAAGGACCCGTCCCAGGACGGGCGGCCCAGGGAGGGAATCGGAGGCGAAACCACAGTGGGAGGTCACGGTGCTGCCGCCAGCCTCGGGCGCGTCACCAGCCCCCACAGGGGACAGAAAGGGACAAGGTCCGTTTGCTGCCAGCACTCCTTGCCTCTCCTGACATGGGCTCCGTGCCCAGCTCCTGAGCAGGCCCAGGGCAGGCCACCCCGTCCTCCGTGCTCAGCTCCAGGGGCTCGGGGACCGTCAGGCTAGGGACACCCCAGGGAGGACCCGAGGCTTTCTCCTGGCCTCTGCCGTCGGGCGTGGGCTTCGCTGGTTCTGAACTTGACTCAGTGGGTGGAAGCACAGGTGCTTCTTGGAGGTGGAAGGTGCTCGCCCTGGCTTCAACGCTGGTCTCCAGCCGGGCACGCGGCCCCACCTGTCTCTACGTGGCTGTGGGTGGAACGGCCACACCACCACTCTCTGCCACCAGACGCCTGAAATCTGGGTCCCAGGCGGTGGCCGTGAGGACCAGCACCTCCTCGGACACGTGTGCCCATGTGCTCAGCCTTGGGGGTACGTACCCGGGGTGGGCCTCTGGGGCTGCCCTTTGACTTGCATCCTCAGAACTCCGTCCTGTATGACAGACCAACGAGCAAAACCTGATAAACTCTCCTCGAACTCGTAAACCTCTTGTAGGAAGTTAAGCTCAGCAGGGTCGGTCTGGTGTTATCCATAAATATTCCTAGATCGATTTCCAAGCACGCGTTTCCGAACCGAAAGCTCAAGAGCAGAAGACACAGCCCTCTCCCTGGACTCACACTCGAGCTCCAGCGGTATTTCCTAAAAACCTCTGGGCCATTGCAGTAAATAAGGTAAACAGTCTTCGAAACGGATGAGACAGAATGCGGAGCCCTGGCTGCCAGGCGGGCTCAGGAAGACGGCCTGCGACGCCGCCGAGGGCAGGGAGGAGGCGCGTGTTCTGACGGACCTCCCGGGCACGGCAACCGTCCCTGCACGAGAACCACGTTAGGGCAGGAAGGGGCCCCAGTAGGGGCCCGGCAGAAACATGACAAGAAAGGACCCATCCAGGCACCAAGCTGGTGCTTTTCTCTGTGAAACCAGCTTGGGTCTGTACCGGCTGGAAGAAGTCGGCACCAGCAGAAGCCAAGGAGGCGTGAGAAAGGGCTTTGGTGGAGGGCGCCACGCCAGCCTGGGTCTGCCACCACCTCTTTCTCTTCCTAGTTCCCTCCAACGGTGGAGACTGACCACAAGGTTGAGCCTGAGTTTGCAGGAGAAGAGAAGCCAAGGAAAAGATGAAAAGAAAGGCTGGGTACGCCCCTTCTGGCTTAGACCCCAGCCTTTGTCTCCGTTCCACCTCAGCCATTCTCCCGGCCCCCTGCCAGCCCCCTGCCAGCCCCCTGCCAGAGGCAGGACCTGGGTCCATATGTGAAGTCAAAGAATTCTGGGGTGTCTTTCTAGGCCTCCTCCCATCCCCTCAGAAATCTTCCCAAGAGGAGAAGTAATCCCTTGCCCATCCAGCTTCAGCCACCAGACAAATGGTTAAGGAAATAATTAGCCAAGCTGCTGGTGGGGATGCTGCTGGTGGGTGATGAGGTTGAGCTCAAGGCCGCTGATCCCCAGGCTGGCAGCCACCGATGAGCAGCTCAGGACAAGCAGAGGAAGGGATGGCCCCGAGGGGGACAACAAACATGTCTCCTCTGACGGCCAAGCCTCTCCTCCGCCGTTGGGCTAAACAAGGCTGCGTGCATTCGCTGTCGTGCCACATGTCAAAGACAAATGAGGGTTTGAGAAGAAAACAGCCGGAAAAAACATAACTTTATGGGAAAGAGTGACATGGTTCTCACCTGCAGCCCAGGGATTTGTGGAACCGACAATCTTGGGGTCTGCGGAACTGGCAGCGGGGGGGTCTGCTTGTCCGCACTGGGTCCGTAAGCGTCCTGTGACACTGGGCCTGGCGGCTCAGAAGTCCCAGAGTGTATTTCTAAGGAGGCACAGGGCTACGGTGGCCACAAGCCCAGGAACACCACTGGTGTTGGGTGTCATTGGGGAATGGAATGGGAATGAATGCTGTCACCGACTGTATTTCTGCGTTGGACACTGGTCACCTGTCCTGAAACACCCAGAACACTGCTGACTTTCACACTGGCTCTCTCATCGTCCTGGCAAGCTGGCACAGAATGTCAGCGTCACATGCACACAGACCCTCATGAAATGGCAGCAAAAGCCAGACGGAGGGGAGGGGCTGCAAAGCCGGGAGGAGCAGCCGTGGAAGAAGCTACCGCAGCCCGCTGCCCCCGCCATCCTCCCCCCTCTAGACAGTAGCAGTTCTTCGAAAACATGGTAGAGCCAATGAAATCAGAAGGTCCCCCCAGAGAAAAGCACACAGATACTCAATAAGCGATGTCTCATTTGACGTGACTGTGCCTCACCCCGGCAATTTTAACCTCAGTTGGACATGCTGAAGGTCTCTTTCCTGAAGAATGAACCTATTCTTAAGGAAAATACAACCTCTAATAGCATTAAAAGCTTCTCTTAAAGGCAACCCTCCTACACTGTTGGTGGGAATGTAAATTGGTGCAGCCAGTATGGAAAACAGTATGGAGGTTCCTCAAAAAACTAAAAATTGAGTTGCCATATGATCCACTCATGCCCCTCCTGGGCATATATATCCAGACAAAACTATAATTTGAAAAGATGTGTGCACTCCAATGTGCACTGCAGCACTATTTACCATCGCCAAGACATGGAAACAACCTAAGTGTCCATTGACAGATGAATGTACTAATAAGATGTGGTACATCTATACAGTGGAATACTATTCAGCCATTAAAAAGAACAAAATAATGCCATTTGCAGCAACATGGATGGACCTAGAGATTCTCATACGAAGTGAAGAAAGTCAGAAAGACAAAGACAAACACCATATGACATCACTTATATGTGGAATCTAAAATATGGCACCAAAAAAAATAAAATAAAATAAAATATGGCACAAATGGACTTCTCTACAAAACAGAAACAGACCCACAGACATAGAGAACGGACTTGTCATTGCCAAGGGGGAGGAGGGGGGCAGGGGAGGGGAGGACTGGGGATTTGGGGTTGGCAGATACAAGCCAGTAAGTGTAGGATGGGCAAACAACAAGGTCCTCCCGTGCAGCACAGGGGACAGACTCAGCGTCCTGAGATAAACCGGGACGGGAGAGGATGTACGCGTATAGCTGAGTCACAGGCCGCCGTTCTACACTGAAGCTACGCAGCGCAGCGCAGCAGGTTCAGGATCCAGCACTGTCACTGTAGCAGCAGGGGTGCTGCTAGGGCACAGGTTTGATCCCTGGCCTGGGAACTTCCACAAACTGTGGGCACAGTGAAAAACAACAACAGCAAACACACACAAATAAAAACCAAACAAAAACCTATACATCAGTAAAAAAAACTTTTTAAAGGGGAAATGGGGAAAAAACTCTCTCAGACCCCCATCTTCTGTTTCCTGCTCAGCCCCTCGAGTCGCCCACGAGATCGCAGTTGCTCTCCTGGGTGCATGCAGCCCACCCACCCAGCCCATGCTCAGCTGGGCTCTCCCTTCAGACTTGCTCAGCACAACATCAGTACTGAGTCACTTCTCAGTACTGGGCCTCGGCTCCTGTGCTTCTTGCTGTTTGGTCATATGTTTCCTTGGCAAAAACACAGTCTTGATTATGTCCAGCTCCCTAGAAACCTCTCTCTACGTCACTCACGCTCCTCCCAAACCACCCGTCCGTCACTCTCCTGGGCATTTGCCCGGAGAAGCTGAAAACTTGCACACAGGAGCTCAGAGCACCTTGTTCGTAGTTGCCACGATGTCCCTCAGCAGGTGGGTGGGCAAACACACCGGGGTCCACCCAACGGAGTGTTACCAGCTCCGAAAAGAAATGCGCCGTCAAGTGTGAAAAATGTGGACGAGCCTCGCGTGCATGCCGCTCAGTGAAAGGAGTCAATCTGAGGAGGCTACTTTGTATACTCTGCATCTATGTGACACTCTGGAGAAGACAAGCACGCAGATTCCGCGGCTGCTAGGCACTGGCGGAGAGGGGTGCCCAGGCAGGGCACAGGGGGCTTGGGGGCAGGGGACTTACCTGTGTGATACCATAATGGCGGGTCCTTGTCCTTAGCCATTTGTCCAAACCCGAAGAACATGCCACACCAAGAGGGACCCCCCCCCACAGAAACTGTGGTCTCCAAGGGATAATTACTGCCGCCAATGTCCCCCAGCTCTGGCTGGGGAAGCGCCGCAGGGCAGGGCCCCATGTGAGGTCTCTCACCTCCACGGCTTTGCTGTGAACTCAAAGCCACTCTCCAAATACAGCGGGGCTCCCATCGCTCTTTAGCTTTTTCAACGTCCGCCTCCAATTTGCTAACAGACCAGACAGGTCAGCCCAGGGGGCTCTGACGGGAGCAGGCAGAAGGGGGCCCTTCTCTGCGCAGTGGCCTCTGTGAAGGGCCAGGGCTGGCCTCCCCAGGGTTTCCCAAGGAGGTAAAGGCCTACGGTGTAACCCGAGGCCTAGTTCTTTGAGGAAATGCTATTAAAACTAACCGTTCAGTAACTCAGCCACCCCTTCTCCTCACTAAATCAGGTGCGGCTGAATTTCAAGACGACCCCACTCTCAGGTGCTCCTGAGTGAACACAGCTCCCCTCCCTCCGGGATCCCAGGACCCGGGTCCTCCTGCCCGCCTTCCCGAGGCCGCTGCCCTACAGCTGCCACTCTGACCCTCTGCGTCCCTGGCCTGGGCCATCCTGACCTCTCGGATCCACGCCTCTTCCTAATTTCCCAAATACTTGCTAAAGGAAAAGACGCTGCCCTGAGCAGCTCCAGCGCGAAGTCACGTTTCTCCATCCTGACAGGACCACGGCCCCACTGGCTCACCTGGGGCCTGTACCCCGCCCCCCTCTCCTATGACGGCCACGCCCAACTCTGCCAACACTTCGGGGTGACAACTCCCTTGCACTTTTGTTTTATTTTGGCCGCACCCGCAGCATGTGGAGGCTCCCGGGCCAGGGATTGAACCCCAGCCTCGGCAGTGCCCATGCTGGGTACTTAACCCCCTGAGCCACCAGGGAACTCCTCCTTGCACTTCAGAAGAGACCACAGGGCAAACGGGCCCTCCCTCGGCTCCCCGCACTCTTGCTCCTTTCGGAGCCCGCGCCCGCCTCCCTGTCTCCTGTGCCTTCCGTGTCTGTCTCTCCACCGTTTCTGCACTTCAGCCTGAACATACACACAGCAAACACATCCACCCAGCACCCTCCTGGCTCTGTGGTCCTCAAGCTACTCCGCCTCCTCCCCGCTGGACTCGCCAGCTTCCCGCACATGCTCTCAGGGGCTATATCACTACATTCTCACCTCCAAGCTCTGCCTCAACCTGTGTCCACCACCTCTTGTCCTTCAGGCCAGCGTCTTCACCTAACCCCTAAGCCAGCCCACGGGCTCTCACACCGGGGCTCAGGAAGGGCTGAAAAAACCCGAATGACTTCCTGCTCAGACCACTTTTTGTCTCCAGGCCTTGTGGACTATTGAAGCCCTGTCTCTCCAAAGCCTAGAGGCATCTCCACCCATCGGTCTGAGGCTTGTTCAAAACTTGTATGTATCAGGAGTTCCCGTCGTGGCTCAGCAGTAGCAAACCCGACTAGGATCCATGAGGACACGGGTTCAACCCCTGGCCTCGCTCAGTGGGTTAAGGATCCGGTGTTGCCGTGAGCTGTGGTGTAGGTTGAAGATGTGGCTCGGATCTGGTGTTGCTGTGGTGTAGGCTGGAAGCTGCAGCTGTAATTTGACCCCGGGGAACTTTCATATGCCTCGAGTACAACCCTAAAAATATTTTTTAAAAAATCCTTATCAGACACGGTGGACAGACTTCATGGTGGCCTCCCGGACCCCACTCCTGATATTGAGGTTCACGTCCCCGACCCCCGCCCCACGTGTGGGCAGAATCAGGCAGTGGCTCTGTCACGCTGTGTAGACGCTGCCTGGCTGGTGGCTGCTTGGCCGTCCTGCTCTCCTTGCTGACTTTGCTGGAGCAGGTCGCCTTGAATGCCACAGGCACCCGAGGAGAGGACCCGTGACAGCACAGCTGGGTGATGCGCCACCTCTGAGCGGAAGACCGGCTTAGCCCCGCCCAGACTCCGCCCCTGAAACTGGGAGCCCCCGAACTGGGATGCTTCCAGCCGCTTGGTTTGTAGGAACGGGTATGCAGCGTGGACCACCAAGCGATCGGGCCACAGTGCCCCCTCGCTCGGACCCTAGGCTCCGTGCCACACGGAATTAAACCTACCCTCTTCGAGGTCTGGTCCTACAGCCGCCAGGCCCACCTCTCCCTGCTAATCCTTCTGCGGCCACTCTCTTCATGCTCCTCCCCCAACGTCCACACCGCTTCTGTCTTTACTCACTTTCCCGCCCGGTACATTCCACCTCCAGATCCTCCTGTGGTTCCTCAGACCTTACTCAATACCAACTCCCCAAGGGGGCCTCCCAGTCCCCAGCCCCTACACCAGCCCTCAGCAAGACCTGAATTATTCAGGAGTGGGTACTTGGCAGAAATGGTCCGGATATAAAAGCGGAGACCTTGTCACCACAAGATAAACAACTCTCAGTCTTGTTGGCAGTGGTAAAATATGAGCTGCCTAGAAAATTAGACTTTAGGAAGCCTTGACTCTCCCACCGCGTGCGGCTTACCAGGGCCTTAAGACTTTTCTTTTTAAAAGGCCACACATGCAGCACATGGAGGGTCCCATGCTAGGGGTCGAATTGGAGCTGAGCTGCCGGCTCCACCACAGCCACAGCAACACCAGATGGGAGCCGCATCTGCGACCTACACCCTGCAGCTTTTGGCAATGCCAGATCCTTAACCCACTGAGCGAGGCCTGGCATCAAACCTGCATGCCCATGGATACTCTGTCAGGTCCTTAACCTGCTGAGACACAATGGGAGCTCTCAGGGCCTTAAGACTTTCGATGAGTTTGGCGGAGATCCTGATACTTCGATATTGTACGTGAAATATGTCAACACTTAGAAAATGTGAAAGCTCAGAGAGCCACATTTTCAAAGTGATCAACAAATGATGGTACATAATCACGCATACAGGTGACCTAGAGCCACATACGCCGACCAGGGGACAGAGCAGAGAGCCCGGAAACAGACGGGGACAATGGACCTTCGACAAGGGGACCAAGACCATGCAACTGGGGAAATGACAGGCTCTTCACAAACAGTGCTTGGAAAACTGGTCGTCCACAGGCAAAGCTGGGCCCTTACCTGACACACCCCCACATTAACTCAAAGTCCTTTAAAAACCTACATGCAAGAACTAAACTGTAAAACTCTTGGAAGAAAACATAGGAGGAAAATGTCATGACCTCGGTTCGGCAGGACTCCCTGGACAGGCAAAAAGAGCAAAACTAGACAAACTGGACTGTATCCATGGATACGCCATGGATGAACCGAGAGGGCTTCATGCCCAGTGAAATAAGCCAGACACCAAAGGACAGACCCCGCATGACCCACCCATATGAGTCTCGAGAGTTGTCAGATTCCCAGACACAGATGGAAGAGTGGTGGCTGCCATGGGCTGTGGGAGGAGGAAATGGGAAACCGGTTTTAAATGGGTACAGAATTTCAATTTTGAAAAAAGGTGAGAAAGTTCAGGAAATTGGTTGCACAACAATGTGATTATACTTAAGGTCCCTGAACTATATACCCTTAAAACTGGTTAAGATGGAAATCATCATGTTATGCATTTTTTAATCACAGAAAAAATTTTAATTAAAAACACATCTGTAATCAAAGAATATAGCAAGAGAGTGAACAGCAGCCCACGGAATAGGAGAAAATATCTGTAAAGCATCATCGGATCAAAGGTTAATAACTAGAATATATGGAAACTCCTACAACTCCACAGCATAAACCCAATAACGCAATTTAAAATTGAGGACATAATGGGAATGGACAAGTCCTCAAAGGAGATCAACTGAGATCAACAGAGGAGATCAACTGAGGAGATCAACAGAGATCAACAGAGATCAACTGAGATCAACAGAGGAGATCAACTGAGATCAACTGAGATCAACAGAGGAGATCAACTGAGATCAGCAGAGATCAACTGAGATCAACAGAGATCAACTGAGATCAACAGAGGAGATCAACTGAGATCAACAGAGATCAACTGAGATCAACAGAGATCAACAGAGATCAACAGAGGAGATCAACTGAGGAGATCAACAGAGATCAGCAGAGATCAACTGAGATCAACAGAGGAGATCAACTGAGGAGATCAACAGAGATCAGCAGAGATCAACTGAGATCAACAGAGATCAACTGAGATCAACAGAGATCAACTGAGATCAACAGAGGAGATCAACTGAGGAGATCAACAGAGATCAGCAGAGATCAACTGAGATCAACAGAGGAGATCAACTGAGGAGATCAACAGAGATCAGCAGAGATCAACTGAGATCAACAGAGATCAACTGAGATCAACAGAGGAGATCAATTGAGATCAACAGAGGAGATCAACAAGAGGCTGATAAGCCCATGAAGAGAAGGTGCTCCCGCCATCAGGAACCACACTAGCTGACCAGGAAGGCTGCTGTGGTGATAACCTCATATGCCAACCTGACTGGTCCAGGGGCGGCCAGATGTTTGGTCAAACGTTATTCTGGGTGCGTCTGTGAGGGTGTTTCTGGGTGAGATTAGCCTTTGTGTAGAAGAATGGGTCAAACAGATTGTCCTTCTCTGTCAGGGGCCGGGGCCTCGTCCCACCAACTGACAACAAAACAGACCAAAATGCTGAGGAAGAGGATGCCCGACAGCCCGGAGCTGCCGACTCAGACTAACATCGGCTCTTCCTGGGCCCGGAGCCTGTGGCCCTCAGACTGCAGCTGTACCAGCGGCAATCCTGGGCTTCAGCCTCGCTGTCTGGGCACATGGCAAGCTCCATGAGCACGTGAGCTGATCCTTCCTCTCTCTCGCTCTTTCTCTACGTATATAAACGTAGGTGACATCGCGTATATGTCTCTCTCTTTATATATATGTACATAAACATAGATGATGACACGTATATGTCTCTCTACATACATGTATATATGTATGTAGACATAGATGACGTGTGTATTTCTCTCTCTGTATGTATACAGGTATGTAAACATACACGATGCATATGTTTCTCTGTATATAAATACGTATATAAACACGGATGACGTGTCTATTTCTCTCTCTATATATATATACGTGTACATACATATAAACAGAGACGACGACGCATATGTCTCGGTCGATATTAAATATGTATATAAACAGAGACGACATGTGTGTGTCTCTCTCTGTATGTACACACGTATGTAAACAGAGAGGACGAGGCGCCTGTGTCTCTCTCTGTGTATAAATACGTACATGAACACAGACGATGGCGTGTCCACACCCACGCGCGTATCCTATTGCTTCTCGCTCTGTGGAGGATGAGGACCCCTGACCAACACGGCTCCCAAAGCCAAAGGCTAACAGGCGGTGTGCGGATGTAGAGAAATGGGAACCACTGCACACCTTCGGCAAGAAAGTTAGATGGCACAGCTGCTGTGGGAAACAGTTCTTAAAATTTAAAACAGAATTACCATACACTCCAGCAATTCCACTTCTGATTAAATAACCAAAAGAATTGAAATCGGTCTCAAAAAGATATTCGCCCCTCACGTGACAGCAGCATTAGTCACAGTGAGCAAAAGGTGCGGGCAGCCCAGGCGTTCACACAGCAGAAGGGAGATGCAGGGCGTGGGGATGATCCAGACCTAAAAGGCAGGAGTCCTGACACAGGCTGCAGCATGGACGGATCGTGAGGACATGATGCTCTGTGAGATAAGCCAGTCGCGAAAGGACAAATACTGTGTGAGTTCAACGACACGAGGTACCGAGAGCGCGCCAGCGGACGGCGACGCAGCGGAGGTACCGAGAGTGCTCCAGTGTATGGTGATACAGTGGACAGTGGCTGCTGTCCTGGGCTGGGGGGCAGGGGAGTGGGACAGTATCGTTTAATGAGGACAGAGTCTCAGGTCTGCAGGATGAAAACAGTCTTGGAGAGGATGTTGCAGTGACTGCAAATGGTGTGAATGCCCTTAAAACTCCTGAACATACCCTTAAAATTGGTTAGGGTGGTAAGTTGCATGTGAGTGTATTCTACCACAACTTAAAATGTCTAAATAAATAAAAATCATTCATGGGTGAAAAAGATCCATTCAAGGTACAAAACACACCAGTGGACTTCACAGGAACATGTTCCAAAAGTCCACTGATACTGCATCACATTTGACATGACAACTTTTAAAAGTTATCATTAAACTTTTAGGAAGAGTCAAAGAAGCCTAGGTATAATGATCCAAAAGGCTATTAAAACGTTCCTCCTTTGGCAAATACATCTACTTGAGTCCATATTTTCTCCATAATTTCAACCAAAACAACTGACCGCAAAGCAAGCAGAAGAGTCCCACTGCCTTCCGCTGAGCCAGGAAGAGGGGGACTTACCAAAGTGTCAAACAAAAACGCTCTGCTCGCTAATTGTTTTGCTTTGGAAAACATAGCCATTTTCATAAAATTATGATTTCTATGTCAATGCATAACAGGTTTACCATTTTTATTTTTATATGAATTAATAACTATGTTTTAATTTGCTCAGTTTAATTTCTAATGTGGTGAATATCATATTCTTCTATTACAGTAGAGTGACTGTGTATCAAGAGACGCTCTTTGGGGTCTCCAGTAAATTTTAAGTGTGAAAGGGTTACCGAGGTCAAAATGTTTGAAAACCACTGATTAGGACTCATGCAGCACAGCGGGTAAGACATTCAGGCCTCTTCTCACTGGGTGGAACAAGGAGAACAGGTTCGGCCCTTGGACCAATACTCCCAAGTCAAACGGAACTGCTGGGGCAAGATGCCCAAGCTTGCTGACCTCCCTGCCGGACGGGTCCCAGAAGCAGGTGTGTGGACAGGCTTCCATCAGCTTTCAGAGCTCTGGACCCGCCCACTCTGGGCAGGCAGTGTGAGGAGCAGAAACATGTGTTATGACTGGGGAGCTATTTGTTACTGTAGCTTAAACCAGCCTGTCCTGACTGATACAGGACACAAGGAATTTTCTGCTTTTACTTTGTAAAGCCTTCTCCTAAGCGTTCTTTAAAGATCACCTAAGATATTTTAATAAGAATTCACGTGCAGGCTTTCTATTTACATATGTTTTCAGGAATATACCTATCAGAGAAAGTAAACTATATTTTTGTTGCCTTCTTCATTTACGTAAACTTAAATAAATATTTACCACTGAGATGGAGGTTAAAACAGCTGAATGACTCCAGCTTTAACCGGCAGGTAGAGTCGAGACCCCAGCACCTGGGGACAGAAGTCTGTGCCTAGCGTCACCGGCTGAGGTCAAGGGGTCAGGGGACTGTGCCCCCTCCCGCCCCCAACCTATATGGGAGAGTTTCTTTCTTGTCTCTGGCAGTTTGGGAGGCCGCCAGCCAGCTTGTGGCCACGTCTCTCGTCCCGCCTCTGCCTTCACACTGGGCCCTCTTCTGTCTGTCTAGGATCTTCCATGCCTCTCACTATACACACACACGATTGGATGGGATGCTATTTTCTTCACTCTGTAGGGCCAGCAAACCCATGATAATTATATTCGTTTAATCTGCTATGAAGTCCAGCACCAATAAAAAATTTTGATTAGTTCATAGTGCATTTGGGGTGCCTTTCTAGTCCTCTTTTTCTTTTTTAAAATTAAAGTTTAGTTGTTTTACAACGTTGTGCCAATTTCTGCTGTTCAGCAAAGTGACCCAGTTGTACTAGTACTTTCCCTCTCTTCTGTCTTCCGCCACGGTCTATCCCAAGAGCCTGGACACGGTTCCCTGGGCTGCACAGCAGGACCTCACGGCTCCTCCATTCTGAGTGTAAGAGTTTGCATCCACAACCCCAACTCCCTGACCCTCCCGCTCCCTCCTCCCTTTAGTCCTTTCTTAATCCATAATAAAAGGACACCAATAAGGGCATGGGTCCTGGCACCCAACTGCGAGCTGTGCCATGTCCACGTTGTGCCCTCAGGAAAGCCCCCGTGCCTCGTTTTCCTCCTCTGTGGAGTGGCAGCAATGGTGCCCACCCCTCGGACGCCTGGTGCGGGCTGGCAGGTCGGTCCCTGGAAAGGCAAGTCCCAACAGCGCCCAGAAGATGGCAAGCATCCGGTGAATGCTCGCTGTCTGGAAGCTCACAGGAAGAAACTGGGGAGGCACTGGAAGAGATGGTAGGAACTGGGACGGCGACGTGACTGGTCTGGGGACGTGTCTGTTCCACAGGTCGCAGGACACAGCCCCCGGTCCCGCCGGGCGTCACACTGCATTTCGGCACCAGAACCGTACCTACCTCTCAGAGGTGCCCCTGGCCCCACAACTGTGCCCCGTGGGCATCCGCACAGGACTGGGAGCAGCGCTTGGCAGCGTCCGAAGCCAGCGCGGGCAGGGAGGGTTCCCCCTCAGCTTCAGGCCCGGCCTCCTCCGGAACGAGAAAAGCACCATTTACAGAGAAGGGACAGCATAGTCTCTGTGACCGGCGGCTTTTATTCTATTTCCTGTTTCCACCACCCGGAGTACTTATAAAATTTTCCGCTTGAGCCTTTTTTGGGACAGACTGCTCGTTTGGGAAAAACGGATGGACAACCACAAAGCAAAGCAGAGCCGGGAACCCGACCTGAGCAGCCATACCAGCAGCATCCTCAGCGAGCCCTCCAGCCCCGGGGCAGAGGGAGGCCCCCAGGCAGGGCACAGGGGCCAGGCCTGAGGATGCAAATCGGGCCCGTGGGGCAGGCAGCCAGCTGCCACTTCTGCTCCGCCTGGAGCTGACTTCCAGGATCACGTGTGTGACGTGCAAAGGCCCAGAGGCGGGCGGGCTTGCTGCAGGCGGTGCGGAGCTAAGCCTGGTTTCTCTCCCACAGGAACTGGACACGGGGGCTCTTCAGAGCCGTCTCCAGACTGTCCCTGAAGAGACCCTGTTGGCAAGAACTGAGCCCCGAATGTGAGTGATGAAGCCACGGGCCACGGAGAAGAACCCGGCCCCCTGCACAGCTGATCCCAGAGTGCTGGTCCCAGCCTGCAGCCAGCGGCGTCTCAAGGACTTGCCATGCCTAGCATGAGTGATCCCTGCATTTCCCAGAGCGAGCTTTCAACCCGCTTTCTCCGCTGCACTGGGGACGCACCCCATCCATCTATTACCCACTAAGCTCAGGGAGAGTGACAGCCGCCCAGACACGGCGCCCAGAATGAAACAGGGCCCCTTCTGGCGACAGGGCCCTCAGCACCTCCACTGCTCCAGAGGGTTAACGGGTCCTACTGACATGGCCTGGTCATGTCAGACACGGGGTCCCTTCCCTGTTGCTCATTTCGCCGTCCGACCTTGAAGGGGGAACATACCTCCAGGCCTGGCTCCCAACCCCATGCCCGCAGAAGGCAGTGGCGCAGCTCAGGGCCACCAGTTTTCCTCCCAAAAGGCACCTCCGAGGTCTAGCCACCAAGACCCGACGTTCCAGCCAGCCGCGCGCAGGGCGGGCCTTGTCAAGGCCCGGCTCACATGCGATTGGGGTCGGGGGGCACCAGGGGGACCGGGGAGACTCCGCACTGTCCAGCTCTCCAGGAGGACCAGGGGCAGTCCCCGGGGTGGCCCCCAGGGAGCCCGCTGGCCGGGAGGGTGACAGGTGCTCCGCCTGAGCTCGGGTGCGGTGCCGACAAGTGCACACACAGCACCAGTGCGCCTCGCGGGAGGATTTGAGGCCAATTCAGAAGAGGATCGTAAAGTCACAGGGCGCCGTCAGCGCTACTGAGCAGCCGGCGCCCTTGTCCCGGCACAGGAACGGGACCCGGGCCACCCGGCTTCGAAGCGGTTCATTCGAGGCAGAAAGACGAGGGGAAACACGTCCTCTGTCTGGGAGTGGCCACGTCCTGTTACTGTGAGAAGCCGCCGGGACCTCATTAGCGCCTAGGCAAACACCACGCGAAGGTACCGAGAGGCCACAAATCTCCAGCAGCCCAGAGAGAAGGCGGTACAGAGGGATGAAAAAGAGGCACAAGAGGGCAGCGGAGGCTCGGCGGCCCTCTGCGTTTTCCCCCTGAGCTGCAGGCCGGGCCGGCGGGCCGCCCCGAGGACTGTGCGGGGACAGCGTCCCGAGGCAGGTTGATGTGGTCGGAGACGACATTCGATAGTCCACCGTAAGGGCCCACACTTGATAAAGTCCCTTTCGGGATTTTCCCTCTTCAGTTTTCATACCGTAACCTCCCAGAAGCCCCTGGTCTCCCTTGGACATGGAAATTCCTGTCATGACCTTCATCCTGAGACTTAAACTGAGCCGATTCTGGAGACCTGAGCAGAAATCGAGGGGCGAAGGGGCAAGTGGCTCCGTTTGGACCAACGACGCGTTGTCCCCGGGCCTACTGCTCTTGACACCCAGCCGAGGAACCGCTCCAGGTCAGCCGTCTCCACAAGATCACAGGACCGGGCAGGTCGCTTATTCTCCCGTGGAGCTGAGAAACAGTCACGGGTGACAGTGCTCTTAAAAAAAAGCATTACCGCGGCGGCAGTGAGCTGTGTGGACGGTGACAGGCAGAGCAGTCACATCCAGAGGTGTCTTGTGAAAACCACCCAACTGCTCGATGCTCTAGCGTGGCCCCCAGGGGCCTCGGTGTTCCAAGAGCAGAGTCGCAGGCTCTACCAGGAAATACCTTCCTCTCAGCGCCCTGGTCCAGCCTGCTCGGAGGGGCTGGGCTTGGCCCGTCAGGACGCAGGGCCAGGCAAACGCCGGCCCCTCTGCTCACGTCGAGCTCTGAGGATGAACAGGAAGAGTCTTCTCTTAGCAGCTGGTGGTTGTTCTGCGGTAATCGTTAGGAATTTTATTCAAAGCTTCCCCCACTCAGAGTTCCCGTTGTGGCTCATTGGTTAATGAACCTGACTAGTATCCATGAGGATGTGGGTTCGATCCCTGGCCCCGCTCAGTGGTTTAAGGATCCGGCGTTGCTGTGGCTGTGGTGTAGGTCGCAGATGAGGCTCGGATCTGGCATTGCTGTGGCTGTGGCTGTGGTGTAGGCCAGCAGCTGTAGCTCCAATTGGACCCCTAGCCTGGGAACCTCCATGTGCTTCAGGTGCGGCCTTAAAAAGCAAAAATAAATAAACAAATAAATAGAGCTTCCCCCTCTGCTAGCTGTGCTCCGAGGCCGCCGGTGGCCCCGCCTCTGTCTCGAGCGTGCTGCCCCTGCTCCTGCCCCCGCCCTCCGACCCTCCCATGGATCCTTCTGGGAAGAAGCCGGAGGACGGAGGAGAGGGCTTTTCCGACGGGCAGCCTTCGTCTCCAGCAGGACCTCTGGTCTTTGGGGACATTCAAGCCCTTTTTCTCGGGGCGCACTTGTGGGTTTTTCAGAGGAGGTCCCAGTAACCATGGGCCTCTCACCAACAGCTCCCTCCTTCCTCTGTGGGGCCACCGCCAACATCCCCACGTTCTGATGATCCAGTCAACACAGACTCTGCGGGTCCTGCCGGCCCACAGGCAGCCCTCCAACGTGGATCTGCCTAAACACGACTCCAGACACGACAGCCATCACTACGGGGACGCGAAAGCCTACATGAGTCAGCTCCCTTCAAAGAAGGAAAAATAAATGCAGTCTGGATAAATATGAACACAAGAAAGTAACAATTTTATGAATCAGCATTCTGGCAACGACTGAGGCGTCTCCTCAGAACCACGAGCGTCCAGTTTCCAAGTGAAGAACTGAGCCTGTGAACCACGGAAAGTGAGCAAGACCCAGAGCAGCCTCACCCTGAGCCTGTGCCCTGAGCTCCGTGACCTTCCGCTTCCGCTGGAAAGCTCCAGAGCGGCAGGAGAACCGGGGAAGAAGGCTGCGGCCCACCCGAGGCGGGTCACTAGGCACAGGTGGGGCCCAGGGCAGGGGCGGCCCCCGTCTCAGGGGCCGAGGGAGCAAGCCCAGCACAGACGGGCGGGGGGCCGCATGGGGAATCCGGACACAGCCCGGCTCGCAGGGGCTGCCGACATGCATACGCCCTCCGTGCTTGAAAAAACGCAGACGGTTTAACCTCCACTCGCCCTGCGTCAGGCTCACTGCCAGGCCACTGAGACACGAGATCACCGATACCCTCCACGGAGCCCAACCTCAGTGCCCATCTCAGAGGGTCCCCCAGGCAGTAAGGCCTCAGAGGCAGGAAGGTGGACGAAAACAAGGTGCCCCAAGTGAGAAGCAGCAGAGCACACAAACCCACACCCCCACACACTCACACAGGTGTGCACACACTCACACACTCTCAAGCATACACACTCAGGCATACACACACAGACTCGTATAAACACACTCACACATACACACGCACATGCACACTCACGCATACACACACAGGCACACACAGACTCATACATAAACACACACATACACTCACATGCACACTCACATATACACACTCACGCATACACACACAGGCACACATCATACATACACTCACACATACACACGCTTACATGCACACACACACATACACATACTCACACACGTACATATGCACTCACACACACACTCAAGCACACACACTCATTCAGGCGTGCACACACACATACGCTCTCGCATACACACTCAGACATATACACATTCACACAGGCGCACACACATACACGTATACACACTCACACATACCTTACACGCTCACACATACACACACACTCACGTACCCACACCTGTTGCACACTGGGTTTTCTGGAAGCAGCCGCCAGGCCAGAACTTGGGACCCAGTTGTCTCTTAGGAAAAGCAAGACCGAGAAGGAGACTTGAACTCTCTGTGGCTCTGACATGACCTCACCAGCCCAGCAGAAAGCACTAGTGAGGACACTGCCCATCTCAGCTGCCCTGCACCACGGCCACCACAGCCACCGGGGCCAGGCCTGGCACCTGCCCTCCGCCCCCAGATACGGGCTGCTGGGGGGGCGGGCACCAGGTGAGGTAGGGCTTTGCAGGTGGGGCGCCTGCCGATGCCATTCCTCCAGCCAGATGGGCATCAAGTCTTTCCTCGAAGAGGAGGTTGGGCACACTCCGGGTCAGAGAGCGGGCTGGCCAGGCGGATGGGTAGATGATGGCAATCGCTAGAGAGAGACACAGAGGTGGCTGGTTGCGTAGGTAGGTAGGCAGAGAGAGGGAGAGAGAGGGAGAGAGATGATAGAGATGAATAGATGAGCCACAGAGATGAAGATACATCGATGGAGATAAAGGCACAGGTAGACAGACAGATCGATGCCCACCCAGAAGAGGCGGGTCAGGTGGAGTTTTCAAACACACAAGTTAGCAAACAGAATACACAATAAGCATTGTACTCTTTTAGTAACTATGTTCATCTTTTTAGAGATTTTTAATGACCACGCGTATTTGTCAAGGGAGCCAAGTTTGAAGAGAGGAACTTCTAGAAACAGAAATTATGATCAAGCTGAACGATCCATTAGACATGTCAGATGGCAGACGTAGCACGACCGAACAGAAATGACTAAACTGGAAGGTCGCTATGGAGAACTTATTCAGAGCGCAACCCAAGGACACAAAGAGAACGCAGGAGAGAATGGGAAAATGGGATCTATGTTTCACTAGGGTTTAGGAGGAGGTAAGAGAGATTAACAGAGAAGAGGCACTACTCAAAAGACAATGACGAGGAATTTCCAGGTTTGTGGAAAGACTCATCCCCCATCCATTCCGTGTGGGATAAAGAAAGACATCCCAAGGGAGACACAGCATCAGATGACTCAGAAGGTCAAGGACAACGGTGTCAAGTGCCGGTCAGGAGAGAGGCAGCAACCTCCAAGAGGAGGAGTTATACCAAAGGCTGCCTTCCTGTCCCCAATACCAGACCCCAGAGGGGACGCCCAGGCAGAGCACAGGCCTGGGGGTGAGGCAGGGAGGCCATCGGCACAGTTCCGCCCATGCCTGGACCTCGCCCTGCCCCAGGGAAGGAGGTGAAGGACGCCTCTGATGTAGACGTGGACCCAGCGGTGCGGGAGCGGGCTCGCACGTGCTCTGCGTCTCTCACCAACGTGCAGGCAGCGACCTGGGGCCCACAGGTGACCGCGGCCGTGGCGAGAACGCTGGCACCCTGGAGGCAGGCACAGGCCGTCCCTGGGGTGCTCCCCTCTGGAGAGCTGTTTGGTCCTGTCCCCCAACACACGCCCTTGGGACCAGGAGGGGTCGGGTCTGGGTCACGCCTCCCGCGGCTCTCGCTGAGCTTCAAGAACGCAGCTCATTTTCCGCTCGGAGCCCGGAGCCTAAGCAGGGACCTTGCTCCCACCGGCCCCCTAAAGCCGCCTGCTGCTGACACACGGACGGCTGCCAGACAGCTCAGCCAGCCTGGGGGTCGTTCTATGAGAAAAGGAATGAAAAAGAAACGTTTGTGGGAGAAACCCCGTTGTCCTGTTTTTGCCTGGTGGTGCGGCACGGCGCGGGACACCAGTGCCCCAGGCACCTACACACGTTCCCTTTACCGCCTCTGGGGCCACCTGGACCTGCTTCCTTCGCAGCCTCCGTGGCCTAATGCCGGCCCTGTGGACACCAGCACGGGTGGCGCCTCGTGCACACCCAGTTCGCCCGGCCTCCCATCCGGCACAAGCACTGGAAGCAGAGCTGAAAAAACACAGCGGACAAGCTGCCCTCAAAGAAGGGCGTCCAGGGCTGGGGGGCAGCAGCCGCCCCACCAGCAGGAGGTCCAGGGCCCCCTCCCACCCCCACCCCCAGAGATCCAGCCCCAACGGTGTGACTGTTATCACAGCACTGCCTCGGGGCTGGGACCGGCCGGTGTCCAGCGTCTTCACACTCCGTCTCAGCCTGCGTCTGTAACGGCCCCATGAGTCAAAGGCACGAGTGTCACCAACATCCTCTGTCTGACAAACGCGGTGACCAAGGTTCGGAGAGGGCGGCTCTGCAGCCACTCAGTTAGCGTGGACCACCCAGCGACACGGTGCTGAGTCGGCAAAATTCACCCCGAGTGCTTCCCACTCCTCTGCTACCGAGCGCCCTGGGCTTTGGCAAACTCACTCTCTCCACCTCCGCAGCTTCCCTGATTGGAATTCCAGGCCGTGGAATTCATTTGTGCTTATGCTGGAATATACAATTTATATTTAATTGTATCTATTAGCAACAGTGCAGAGCTGGCCTTCTGAAACATCTAAACAGACAGACTGCTTTTCTATGAAGTCCTAAGAATTCCAAGCATGTGGAGCCATTCCATCCATAACATGTCTACATAAAAAGTGATTTTAAAAAGAAGCGTCTTCTAATTAGAAAAGTAGTGCATGTGCTCATATTACAAAATTTAGAAAATCAGGAATAGTCTTTCATAATTATTATTCAAAACAAAAACATTTGATGTAAGGGAAACCCTGGGACAGATGCAGCCACCGAGACAGTGGTTATCTGGAAAGTGCACTCATTTGAGTATAAAAACAACAGCATTCACCGCGCGAGACCACTGGTGTGCACGCGCTCACACGTATGCATTTCCACGTCTCCTCCTGCAGACCCGCCTCACACGCACTGGAGATGGAGTCTCCCGAAAGCCGGGAGCCGACGTTCCAGGAAGTGGCCGGGACACGTGCCTGCTGTGACCACCCCATGGTCCCTGCCACGGAGCAGGCTGCCACCGTAACTGACAGGACACTCCAGAAGTGACCAGTCATGATTGCCAAGGCTGGATAATGAAGCAAAGATGGGGGCCCACTGCTGGCCCAAGAAGCCGAGTGGATGCAGACCGACAGCCCTCTGCACGGGGACCAACCCAAGGCCAGGCCGGATCTGCGGATAAGTCTCCAAGAACGACCCACCTCCTACCCACAGCGGCCACTGCAGAGGGCATTTCAGAGAATAAACGAAGGAGTCTTGAGCGAGTTTTCTTTCTTTTCAAAAAGGACGACACAGCCAGGGCTGGACCGCTTGACAGACCCCAGCACTCAGAGGATCTGCTGTATTCGGGGGCTTCCACCGCAGCTACTGAACTACCCGCAGCAGACAAACCAAGGGGAGCCGGGCAGACGGGGCGACACACAAGAATGATGAGCAGCTGGCCCTGGGGCCAAGGCGGGGAGCACGGGCTCGGGGCGGGAGAGAGCGCGTGTGCCGCGGAGGCTGGGCTTCCTGCCAGGGGCGCCTACTGCAGGCATCGCACGTCTCGTTGGAGAGAATGTCTTCCAGAAATCCAGGCACCCCAACATCTGGTTTAGTGCTCTTTCCAGCAGCCTGAATAAAGCGACTTGCTGCGTTCAAATCCAGGTCAAAGTAAATCAAGAGGAAGGACATTCTGACAAACAGACTTCATTCCGCCTGATAAACAAGAGGAAAGGGGGAAGAGGCAAGGCCCAGCCTTGTAAAGAGGAGAAGCAGTGAGCAGGCAGCCTGCAGGACCCAGGGTGAGAAATCAGTGCTGAAATCCAGGCTCTAAGAGAGCTTGTCCATGAGGACGCTGAGCGGGCGGGAGGAGACAACGTTTGCACCGGCCGGCTGCGCCAGGAAGCAGCTGCTACGGGCTGCATCTGGAAGCCCCGCAGCACCCGTACGTCTCCAAGACAGCACGAAGCCTCAAAGCAGAGAGCGCCGGACCGGGCAGCGGCAGCCGCCCTCGTGGAGGGAAGGGAGCCAACATGAACCGAATGTCCTTGTACTGTCACAAAAATTCTTTGATGTCATCCTGGCAGCAAAGCAGAGAGGTCAGGGGTATCACCCCACCTTAATGAATCAGACTAAGCAGCTTAACTGCACGCAGCTGCCCTTGTTCTCGGTAAGCGGCCACCTCCAGGCCACGACCATGGCACCGACCACCTCCACACCAGGGGCGGAATCACCCTGTTCTCTGGCTGAGCACAGATTTCCCTGGACGCACAGCCCAGTATCACAGGCCATTGATCAGACTTCTCAGCAGGCACGAGCCTCGAGGCCAAGCCAGCTCACTTCTGCAACCTGCCCTCGGCGATAATGGACCCGAAATATTTTCCATGAGACAGAGAGAAGCAAGGTAACTACATAAAACTCACACTCACTTATGCTTTTTTTTTTTTCCTTCAAATTTTAAAGTCCAAATCTCCCATCTGCTGCTCAAGAGCTTTGTCTGGAATGAGCCAGATGGAGTGATAGCCTTACATTATAGAGTGGGTGCAGAGGCAACTGCGGGAATTGAATTCACAGCAGTTATCCTTTTTTGCCAAAAAAACTCATCCAACTGGGGTTGGAAAACCAATCCTTGCATGTTGGGTATTAACTGGACCCTTGGCCAAAGCAATCACTTGATCAGCAAACCAAGATCCTCGGAGCAGGATCTTACTGTGGTCCAGAGCCAACACACACGCCTCGTGCTGGTCACACGCCGCTGCCTCCCTCTCCCCTCATCTCCAGCCACTCGAGCTTCCATCTCCAGTCTGCCGGCAAAATCGGGGCCCTTGGAAGGCTCTCCAGGACCAGCTACCCAGGAGTATTAAGGAAGAAGCCACGGCTGGTTTCTGAGACCTGCGGAAAGTTGAGGAATCTTCAATGCAGATCCTGGAGGAGTTTGTGTTCTTCTGGAAAGAGAAAGAGCAGCGGGGAACCAAGAGGGGGAAGCTGGGGAGAGAGGAGGGTGGTCCCAAAGCAGAGAAGACAGTTTCTCACCGTCTTGCCTTCCAGGATGGACAGGAATATGCCTGGTCAGACCTGCACTCTCCCTGCTGTGACTGTTTTCAGCTCAAAATGTACTAGTCACAAATGGCTGCCCATCACTAACTGGTAAGACACACAGACCAGAAGCTCTAGCATCCCTGGACTTCGACTGGAATCCAGCCTCTGTCACTTTCCAGTTAAAAAGCCCTGGGCAGGGCACTTAAGTTCTCAAACTTCCATGCTGTGGACCTCGGTTGCCAGACAGTTTAAGTGAAAACTACTCCACACACTTAACACATGGTGTGTACTCAACACCTGTTAATCGCTACCGTTATTGTTCTCTGCTGCCCGTTTCCCCCAAATCCTCCCTCTTGTAGTCGGCAACTCGACTCCCATTAAAAAAAAAAAAAAAAGCAAGTGTAAGATTGGATATTATCTCAAGCCCCAAATCTGGATAACTGTTTTCTAAGTGAGGCGGATGCATTCCTACCGCACACATAGGGAGACTCAGTTAAGCCCTGGGAGATTTTCTGGTGAATTTCCGGGTATGTCTGGGCAGCCCCGTGCGTAAGGAGCAGTAAGACTCTTGTGATGCAACCAGCAGAACAGAGAATCAAGGCGAAAACAATTTTGGCCAAAGAGAACGGGTTCACTTGAAATACTCCAATCCACTAAAGGAAAAGTGAAAGCTTTTTGTGGGCTGAAGTGTCTGGAAAATTGCTCCAGGCTCCCACAACTGCAGCATCCAGGGACTCAACTTCTCCAGGGCACAAGACCCTAGGGGCAGCCCATAGATAGAGCCATGGCCATTAGGCTGGCCTGAGTTGGGGGGAGGCAGGGGATATCCCTGCCTGACGGTTATCAGCCCAGGGGCTTGATGGTGCAAGAAGTCATCATTGGCCAAGTGGCAGCTCCATGGGGCAGCGTCAGCACAGTCCACTGGCTGGAAGAAAGCCAGCTGTGATGCTCAGAAGCAAAGAAAGTTTTCATTTTGACCTTTCTGGTGTTATTCCTGAGAGTTATCCAAGATTTGGCACAGTTTTGTCCAAGAAAAATTTAGTGGCTACCACTAGGGCAGTTCATGCAGCAGCCTTGGAATTCTTTGTTTCCAAGCCAAACACAAGAGTGTATTCACTACGCTCCTCGACGTCCCCCCTTTATTAAACGACCTTGTCATGTGACCTTGCCATCTGTCCAAAACCTTGTCGGTCTGCCCTCCCCACACCCGCCCTGACCATTAGAGTAACAGGGACACAAGTGTCCACCGACGTAGATGTGAGATGAGCGAGCAGGAGGGGATTGGGCTGGGAGGCACGTCGGAAAAGAGCATCTGGACTCACAAGTGTCCAGGGCTTAGTGACAAAATGATTCATCTACGCAGAGGGCAGAGCCGCATGCCAAAGACTTTGAGGATCTTGGAGAAGATGGAAAGTTCTCTTCAAGGCGGAGAGAAACCCATCAGAACAGACTACAAACTGCAGAGAGAGTCACAGGGGATTCACAGGTGAGCAAGGCTCGTTCTGGGCTGACGTCACATCCCCCTCACTGGGTGCGCCTGCCCCCCGCCGCCGCCACCGCCCCCGTCACAGGCGCCCAGTTCTGCTGCCAAACCAGGGTCTTTCAAAGCCCTTCTCCAGCTACTAGACACAGTCTGTGTGGCGTTTGTGGCCTCGTATTCCCAGACATTGAGGGCAGGATGAACCAGCCCCTGCTCCACCACACCGGCTCAGAGGGCCAACAACATATAATAGTGACTTTTAAAAACTAAAATTTTTAAATTTGTCGCATTTACAAACTGGAAACTCATGAGTTCTTTCAGCAGCAAAAAAATAACTGCATTAGTAAAAGTCCTAATGAAATAATAAAAGCTGCCCCATTGCCATCAACACCTTGGGTAAGGCAGGCGAAAGGCAAGGTGAGCAGAGTAGAGGTGGGGCAGTTATCGCTCCAGTCCCGAGTCCAAGAGGTCTCCCGCTAAGAGCACGCGTCTGTGTCCAGGTGCCGGGAGGGTGAAGGGGGCGAGACCACCCACTCCCCATGCCCTGCGGCCAAGCACCCTCTGTCTGCTCCATCCAAGGAGCCCAAAAGCCCACAGCGTAGGTACTTGATGGAGCCCAACAGCCCACAGGGTAGGTTCTTCCTGCACATTTTACAAATGAGGACTCAAGACTCCAAGAGATACAGAGTAACCTGCCCCAGCTACACAGTTAATATGTTGCAGGATTCGCATCAGAATCAGGGCCAGGACAGCTGGACACATAGTATTTGACAGAGTGAAAAGCCACCAGGGGCACTGTATCCCTGCATCTCAAACCTGCCTGTGCATTCCAGCCATTCACAGAAACTGTCAAAATGCAACTTTGGAGGGAGTTCCCACTGCGGCACAGCAGAAAGGAACCTGACTAGGATCCAAGAGGACACAGGTTCGATCCCTGGCCTCGCTCGGTGGGTTAAGGATCTGGCGTTGCCATGAGCTGTGGTGTAGTTTGAAGATGCAGCTCAGATCTGGGGTGGCTGTGGCTGTGGGGTAGGCCGGCAGCTGTAGCTCCAATGTGACCCCTCACCTGGGAACTTCCATGTGCCACGAGCACAGCCCTTAAAAAAATAAAAAAAATTTTTAAATGCAGCCTTGGAGTCTATAGGTCCAATGGGCATGAGTCTGCATTTCTGAGCAGCTCGCAGGTGATGGACGGGGATGCTGCAGGACTGGGAGGAGTGCTCCTCCTGTGTCTAAAGGGGGTGCCCACAGGTGAGGTGGGGTGCAGGAGGAGCAGGAAAGGAGCACACTCTCCTGTGTAGCAAGTCCATGCTTCTCTGTCGGACACTTGGGCCTCAACAGACTGGCCTGTTTTTGCATCTCAGGGAACCAGCTTTCAGGAAGAACTTCTCAGGGTGAGACCAAAAGACAGGGTAACAGTCACAGCTGAATAAGCCTGAGGGCTTGTGCCAGTCCTGCCACCCACTCAGTGGGTCAGGAAAGCTGCCTCCCACTGGGGACACCCCAAAATCACTCGAGGTCACCCAAGGCTGGCCTCTGCCTGAGGGTGGTACCCACTTTCAGTGGCATGTCCTTCCCTGTGGAGTTTTGGGGACATGTCACAAAAGATGCATTTTATTTCCCCAGAGAACATCAGGGGCGGCTCCTGGTCCTGAGGTCAGGGCACAGAGGCACAGGCAGAGAGGCCACTGGGCCTCTGACGCTTCTGCCCACACACAGGCCTAGAAGTCACTCGAAACCCAGCAGTGTGCCTGCTCCGGCCACCCCTGCTGGCTTCTTGTGTCACCCCGGCTCCCTCTGACGTGTGGGTGACCTCCTTCTTCCCCACACCTGGACGGCAGGGCTAGACTGCCTGGCACTGCCCGACACCCTCACTCCTGGCACGAGTTCACCCTTCTTGGAGAAAACGGGCAGTGCCGCGGCCTCCCTGAGGACCGTGGTGAGGGTTGGGCACGAAGCATGATGTGTTGGAAATTGGTGAGCGACCCTTCCAAGGAACTGTCACCCTTGGGGACATTTATGCAATGCGTAGTGAGCACCTACACATCGCGTGCCAGCACTGAGCTGGGCCCCAGCAACACGCGTAACACGGCCCCAGGCTGGAAAATCTCAGGCCCAGAAGTGAAGGCAGACAGGCAAACAGGTAATGATGCACACAGCACACCCCGAATTCCCTCCAGTCCTGTGTGCAGGGTGGGTTCCCGCCCTGGAACAGAGCCCTGCTCAGCAGCGGGAGGTGGCAGCAGGGGTGGCACCTCCACCCACTGAGCACCTGCCATGTGCTGGGTGCTTGACAGCATACTCCAGGATGTCCCCTGCCACCTCACATCACCCCCCCCAAAAAATGACAACAGCTGGGGACACGCTCAGGGGACAGCCGGGGACGCACTCAGGGACACGCTCAGGGAACAGCCGGGGCCACTCTGCCCGAGCTGCAAGGACCCCGTCTCAGCACCTCTAACCCTTTCTCAGGTGCTTTTCTGGCTGCAGAAGCGGGCAGGACGGCACCCGCACAGCACTGAAGACTCGCGCTTCCACCACCGGGGAGAAAAGCCTGCGTGAGTTTAAGCAACGGGCTCTTTTCCTTTCTTTTTCTTTTGTTTTAATGGCTGCGCCCATGGCAAATGGAAGTTCCCAAGCCAGGGATTGAATCCAACCTACACTGAAGCTGCAGCAACCCCGGATCCTTTAACCCACCGTGCCAAGCTGGGGATCTTAACCCACCACACCACAGCGGGAGCTCCTAAGCAACTGGTTGAGACATCACAGCCCAGAAGAGGCGAGATGAGAGTCAATCCCAGGCCTGTCTTATTCCAAATCTGTTGGGTTTCCCCTGGGTATTGCATTCTCTGGGCTCTGCCCTGGGAACCCCCCCACCCCCCGCCGAGGAATGAGCCCCAGGAAAGTTCTTCTCACAAATGAGGTTTCGTCTGGGAGAAAAGATCCTTGAGCCCAGAAAAGGGCAGGTCCAGACACCCAGGGACATGACGCAGGCGTCTCCGCATCCTGAAGAACCTCATCACAGCCTTCGTCCGTGTGTCTACCGCGGTTACAGTCCTTGGGATCCTCCCCCTGCCCATCTTTTGAGCAGAGGACCTGCCAGGCATGGACTGGGGGCTCCACGGGTTCCCAGGTCCCTAACTGAAGCAAGGGAAGGTGGAGCAGAAGCAGGCTTAGTGGGATGGTTTTGGTTTCCTGGTCCTATTACCCTCTTAACACGTGTTCAAATTTTTGTTTGTTTTATTTTATTTTTTAGGGCCGCACCCGAGGCACATGGAGGTTCCCAGGCTACAGGTCGAATAGGAGGTGCCGCTGCTGGCCTACACCACAGCCACAACAATGCCAGATCCAAGTCATGTCTGCAACCTACACCACAGCTCATGTCAACGCTGGATCCTTAACCCACTGAGCGAGGTCAGGAATTGAACCTACACCCTCATGGGTGCAAGTTGGATTCGTTTCCGCTGAGCCATGTTGGGAACTCCGCAAACTTATTTTTAATCTAAGTCAGAAGGACATTCCTGGAAATTGTGATCAGTCAGAACCAGTGCCATCAGTGCTGCTACAAAGGAACCGAAGGCGGAGAACTCCTCCTCTGAGCCCAGAGACCTATAACACACACACCTGAGATGGCGCAGGTGCAAAACGAGGGTGATTTTTACCGTGAATGTAGTTTGTGTGTACATGTGTAATTTCTCATGGAGAACAGAAATAAAATATTGCCTCATATTGAAACTAGTTAGAATTTATGCTTTTTTAGTTAATAGGTAAACTGCTCTTAGAGTTGCTAGGATAATTAAAGGGATGAAAAAGAATTGGCAAAATCAAGAATTCACGGAGTTCCCGTCGTGGCGCAGTGGTTAACGAATCCAACTAGGAACCATGAGGTTGCGGGTTCGGTCCCCGGCCTTACTCAGTGGGTTAAGGATCCGGCGTTGCCGTGAGCTGTGGTGTAGGTTGCAGACGCGGCTCGGATCCCGCGTTGCTGTGGCTCTGGCATAGGTCGGTGGCTGCAGCTCCGATTCGACCCCTAGCCTGGGAACCTCCATGTGCCGAGGGAGGGGCCCAAAGAAAATAGCAAAAAGACAAAAAAAAAAAAAAAATATATATATATATATATATAAAAGAATTCACTGAGAGGGCGAGCACTGATGCGTAGAGAGGCGGCAGGCAGTAAAAAGATGGTTCCTATGACTGCTAGAACAAATACCACAACCTGGGGGCATAAAATGATAGAAATGCACCCCCCCACAGTCCTGGAGGTCCAGGTTTCGACAGGACCACGGGCCCCGCCAGGGACTCGGGGAGAACCTGTCTGTCTCGGCTCCCGGTGCTCCGGGGCCATTGGCTGCCTCGCTGCAACCTCTGCTCTGTGGTCACGCATCTCTCCCCTGTGTGTCTCCTATGAGGACCCCTGTCACTGGACTCAGGGCCACCCAGGCGATCAGAATATCCCCGTCTCCAGATCCTCACCGATCACATCTGCAAAGACCCTTTTCCAAATGAGGTCACATTCCCAGGTTCTGGGAATTATCTTTGGAGGGGTCGCCAGCTCGGCCCCCACTCCAGACAGTTAATAGACAGGGCCTGCAGGTGTAGACTGCATTTTATTAAATTCCATCCGGGGTCCAGTCTTATTTATTCTCTTCTCCTGGTTGCATGACTACTGCAACTTAAGCAGCAAGGAATCCCCAGTGTTAGTTTTACCATATCGTTTTGGGCCGCAAGCTCACAAAAGACCACATTTTTAAGAAGATGATTGTCAAACCAGATGCCAGGAGCTCTCAGGAGACACTCTATAATTCAAACCACAGGCTCCTCAGGCTCTGTTTTAAGAAAGACAGTCCTATAATAAAAACGCTGTGTGTACTTCCCCTTGGCCTTCCACAGGCTTAGTCGCACAAAGCCCGTCACCTGTGAGCAGGCAAAGCTTCTGGAACCCGATGAGTGGCTGCAGCACAAGCACTTGCTTGAAATCTGTCTTCCAGCCATGAAAGCGTCACCATGCCCGCAGCCCCAAGCCCGAGGCTGCAGGTCACAGCTATCGGGTGAGGCGCGTCTGTGGGGAAAAGACTGTTGAAGAGTATCCCATTCCTTTAACCTTCTAGTCCTCACTGCTGGGGAGAGAGAGAGAGAGAGAGGGAGAGGGAGAGGGAGAGGGAGGGAGGGAGGGGATGGGAGGGAAGGAGGGAGAACTGGTTTCGGGTCAGTGGAAGAGGAAGACCGAGGTTTGCTTCTGCCCAATTTCCAAAATGCAAACAACCAAAAGAAAACTGGACTTTTCTCTGCACCCCGCGCTGGTCAGGGTGGAAGTCGGCGGCTGCGCGGCTGCCCGCGCCCACGGCCGGGGCAGTGATGCGATCAGCAAGAGGCCACGTGCCCAGAACAAAGGGGGGAGGGGGAAGGACTGGAAAGCGAAAGGAGAGAAAAAGACGTTCGTAATCCGAGAAAGAGTCAAACACACAGCAGTTGGGTAGAGTAAATACATGTGTTCATTGGAACTGATCAAACATCTCTAATTTGTAACTTGTTTTTCTGCATGTGCGAAAAGTCTGCAGCTCACATATGAAATAGCTCGCAGTGCTTTTATCGCCATAACCCAGCAGCCGTATTTCAATCGATGCACCAAAGTACAACAGAAAACTCGTGGTTATTGTCTTTAAAAGAATTCGCTCCAGCCGCTGTATCGCCTCTCTGGCAACATTCGAGTGACACGCAGCCCAGTTACGAATCCCACGCCCTGTGGCGGCAGCTCTGGCTCTGGCACCGGCTGACGTCTGGCTTCCTTCTGTTCCATTTCATCTTTCACTTTAGGCAAATACTCCTTGGTTTTCCAACATATTCTTGGAGAGAGCTACACACACCACCGTACATGAAGAGTTAAGGAAACGCTCCAAGTGAAAAGCACCTTCGCTTCTCTGTGGCTTCCTGCACATTTCAGGCAAAGAAAGTGCAGCCCACGCACGTCTTCACATCAGCGTCTCCGACAGTTCACACACATACGCATCTCAACACTTCCTCCCTTTAGTCTTTATGTCCGTCCAAAGCCTCGTCACTTAAAACAAGACGAAACTTGCAGTACAGCATTCCTTTGAGTAGGAATTCCATTAATAGGCCAGAATTATGTAGGAAATAAAGTGAGCTAGGACTAGTATTATTCACTTATACTTAGTTTAATACCATATTATTAAATTTTCAGTTCCTATTATTAAAATGACATTTATATCCTGTTCAACTGCCTGAACTAAAAAAAAAAAATCAGCTCTCGAGAAGTCTGGTGCCCAAATGCAGAATAAACTATAATGCTTAGAGTTAATTGCTTCTATTACTCAACAAAAATAAAAAGTATCATGTAAATGGGAAAGGTTGCGGGGAACAGCTGGAAAATATTGCCCTCCTGATAGAAGTTACCTTAATTGTGAAACAACTCCCAAGCCAGGATGTCATTATTTAAATTTGCTTTTCTGTCCCCTGGGCAATATTTTATTATTCTGTGTCTAACTAAGAAAGTTTACCTCAGTTGTTTATTTACAGTTATTGCTGTCAATCGCCAAGCCAATAAAATACAGAGTCTATTATGTATCACAAGAAATACATGTGTTTTATAGACACATATGGTACATTTTCTGCATTTTATAGGTTCTGTAACCAATACTGAGTCTCCAGACATCCACAGCCGCTTCTGCCCTGAGGGCAGGGTTTCCCAGCTGTTACGTGAAACATCAGTCACTACTGATTCTGCCAGGCTTTAAGTCAACACACCTTAGACTCCCCACTTAATCAGTGCACCACTCATCTCATCGCGCTCCTACTGGGTGCCGGTGCTGCGTCGGGTCTGGGGATGAACACGATCTTAGTGACGAGGGGTGGCTTCTGTGCTCACCTTCTGGACACTGGACCTTGAGGGAAAAGCAGTGAGGATACACCTGCCAGCTGCTACTTTAGCATAATTTTAAACAGAACTTCTCTGCTGTGGAATTCACAAGCCAGCTGCTGCTGCTAAAAGAAAATGACAAGGACGATGATTACGACAAGGATATTCGAAGAAAACCGCGGACGACAAATCAAGCTGAGAGTCAGATGACGTCCACAAGGGATTGGTCACTAGGAGGCGGGCCCTCGGACGCTGGAGGGGCGCACGGCCCACACCCCAGGCCAGCCCTCCAAGCGGCTCTCTGTGCTAAAGAACGTCATCAGCCCTTCCCTCGAACAGTTAGTTGCAGGCGAGATGTGTTTAGACCTAAAATGCGGTTGGTTCTCCTTGTTTGCAGTATCTGAACCAGCCACGCTGACCACGGCCCCCGGGAAACGCAGGGCAGGCCTCCTGCGAGCCTCGGGTCATTTCCACCAACTGATCACAGAGCCTTGCTCTGCGCTGCTTCCGTCTGGCGACGTCTTGTTTAGTGCCTGTTGCTAGTGCTCAGCAGTGAGCTCCCGGCCGAGCACCGTGATGCAGGCGTGGACGAGGTCCGTCCACAGCCCTGTTTTCTCCACGAGGCACTTCACGGCCTTCTTGCCCTTAGGAGGACCGGACGGACTTCATCTCCCTGCTCGGGGCCATCCATCCCCACGGAGAGGACAAAAGTGCAAAAACTGGGGCACTAAGTAGACCCAGGGAAAAGACAGCCGTCTGCCGTCTGAGAGTTGGACCAGGGAGCCGAGACGCCACCTCACCTGGACGGCCTGCGGCACCAGGGACCCCGTTCTCTGGGCACGTCCCTCAGGGACCACAAAACCCCGCAAGGGCCGATGAGCAGTTACAAATAAGCGTCAGCGAGTCAGAGGGTTCACCAACGCTGAGGGTCAGTTTTAGACTTTCAGACTTTTTACTGTGAAATTTTCAAACATACAGAAATGTGGCGAGAAGACCAGCAACTGGACTTACAACTCAAGTTGAGAAATTTGTCTCATTCGGGTAATTACTGAGGACGACGGCCTGGGAGACAGCCTCTCGGGGGCTCTGAGGACCTGTTCCAAAAAGGTAAAGAGACAGGACACAGAGGAGTTTCTGCTGGAAAAACCAAAACCAAAACATGCAGTTGACCATCGGAAGATGACTGCAAATCACAAAACCCTAACTACGCGGGAATGATTTCAGTGCCTTCCTATCAATGGGAAGAGCAGGAGTCTGGGCTCGCTGAAATCATCCCTCAGACGTGCACCTCTGCTGACCGGGGCCAGGGTCCCGCCTTCCCCGTCCCAAGTCCCCCCAGGGTGCACTGTCTGGGCACCTGCAGCTGCAATGCCCTTTGTTTACTGATACGGCAGGAGACAGTCTGTCCACTCATTAACATTTTTTTGTCTTTTTAGGGCCGCACCCACAGCACATGGAAGTTCCCAGGCTAGGGGTCGAACTGGAGCTACAGCTGCCGGCCTGCACCACAGCCACAGCAATGCCAGATCCAAGCCTACACCTCAGATCATGGCAACGCCGGATCCTTCACCCACTGAGTGAGGCCAGAGGTCAAATGCACATCCTCACGGATACTAGTCGGGTTCTTAACCCACTGAGCCACGATGGGAACCCCCTCGTTGATGCTTTTTCCATCTGAATGTCTTTTCTCAAAACTGCCTCTATGACCCACGTGCTTCATAAGGTGAAGTTCGCGCCTGTCCTTTTCCGATGACAGCCCAGGAGCACGCGGTCTCTCTGGCTGCTGCTCCTCGGCTGAGTTCTTTGAGAATCAGTAATGAACAGAAACCTGCTCAATTTGTCAGAACGAACAAATGGGAATGCCATAATACATGTCAAAAAGCCTTTTATTTGAAAAAAAGGGATTCATGGGTGAAAAGAGACTGTGTTGAAGGATGAGTAAATCCTGTTTCCCGACAGTCAGAGCCTGGAAGGAGCCTGGGGTGACGGGCCGAGCGACGAGGCGGCAGCGGCATCCTTGTCTGCAGGGGGCTTGGGTGGATTCTAAGGACCTGGTCCCAGAAAACCAACCCAAAAAGCTGGTCCAAGGAAGTGTCCCGCTTGGAAAAAGCAGATGGAAACCAAGTGTGGGCTACGTGGGTGTGAAATTACGACTCTGAGGAATCTTTTTAAATTTTAAACAGAAAACCCTTTACCCAGGAGTTTACAACGCCAACTGCCAATGCTAAAAGAAAATTATAACATGATGATAAAAATACCCAAACTGGTTAGAAAGAAAGCAAAAGAAATCCTTCTTTGGGGGCAAAGAAGTTACGGATTCTTTTTCTCAACGTTTCACGTTCATCTTTAAAAAAAAAATGCTTCCCATAAAATGTCACAGCACTCGTACCATAAAATTTCAAGGATAATTTCTAAGCAGTTTTGTTTTCACTCAATTCCTGAGGCGAATACAGACACTGAACCGTCTGCCTCACGCCTGCGGGTGGCGGGCCCCAAACAAACGCTCGCGGACTTTCCCGACTGGCACGTGCTCACCCAGAGATCACTGGGAGTACGTTCCCTCCTCTGCTCATGCCTTTCTCCGGAGCAGGAAAACGGATCGCATATCGTATCGTTTGCCCCAACCAATTTTTCTGAGTTTCATGGTCATCATTTCCGTCCTCCTGGAATAGAAAGGCTCGCAAACATTGCCGACACCAATTCAGACTTCTGCCAGTCACTTCCTAGACAAGGCTGTCTTGACAACCGACGCCGGGGCGCTCGCTCCACCTCCCGGTCTGGGTAGTGAGATGCTGCTGGCCTGGCCTGCAGGCAGATGTTGGGTAGGACGCGAGCAAGAAAGGTTTACGTGCAGCCTCAACTACCTACTCCTGACCAGTCAGGGAAGAGAAGCAACTGGGATAAGGTCTTTGTGGAGGAAAAAACCAAAACTCAGGAAGCCAGGAGCTAAACAGGGCCCTGCGTGCGCACTGCAACACGCCTCTCTGAGGCACGGGGCTGGGGGAGGGCGGCGAGGGAGGAGAGGGGCCCGGATCAGGTTAGGGCGGCTGGCTTTGTCCTTCATCAGCCCAGGGCTGGCCCACCGCCTGGACCATTCAATCCACCTTCATTTTTCTGGCAGGTGACATTTCCCTGCAACAAGACATTCCTAAAACAATGTGATCCAAGAATGTCTTGTATTTACATTGTGATACTCAACACAGGCCTTGTTTCTTAATTCGCACAAGTAGAGACCTCTTACACTTCTCATTTTTGCATAAAGCAATATTCTGTGCTCGGATCAAAGATAGTAACTGTTGGGTTCCTTTCGCCCGGTTAATTTCAATACGATGTAGTCCTTCATATAATCAGCAGTTTTATTTCTAAAAGGAAGAATAATTGGGAAGAGCAGGCAATGAGACTACGACTTCAGCAATGACTCAGATGTCAAATTTAGAATAATCACCTGCAAATTAAATGTCCCTTTGGAAAGGCTCGGCAATAATTAGACGGTGACCACCTACCCATCCATCCAATTGGGTTACTTCCCTTAGGGACTTTTTTTTTTTAATGGCCATATCCGCAGCATATGCAAGTTCCCTAGCCAGGGACTAAATCCAAGCTCCAGCTGTGACCTATCCTGCAGCGGCATCAATGCCAGATCCTTTCACCTCCTGTACCAGGCTGGAGATGGAACCCATACCTCTGCAGCAACCTGAATCACTGCAGTCAGGTTCTTAACCCATTGTGCCACAGCAGGAACTCCCCTTGTGACATTTTTATCTTGGTTTTGGAAACTGCAGAAGGTCCAAAGAATGAATTCCTTATTCAAAAAATGTTAATATCAACATCTACTTCAATTTGGGGAACTATTTTTTCTACTAAAATTAGGTAAAAAATATCTATTTGTATAATTACTTGATATTGCTGTGAAAATTTCAGTGAAATTAGGACTTTTTTTAATCAAAGAGAAATATCATCATGATATTCTTCCCCCAACTCATCTCTTCCTCATGCCACACTCATTATTTCCGGCATCAAAGGCAATGTCTACGTAACGTATTAACTGTACGCCTGGCAGATCCGGCCACCATGGTTTGACTCTGTGTATATGTTAGAACTTCATTTACTTCCTCAGCCACGTCCTTACTGATTCCTTAACACAATTCAAGCATTCACATCTGTAGACATACATGTGTATTCCTGCCATGTAGACAAAATCTGGGCTTTATCTACTTGATTTTCCTGGGCTGAAGGTTCACTGGCCACAAGCTGTGTTCTGTTGCTCAATCTTTCCACTGACTAAAGCTATTGGGAAAGCCATTCATACTGGCTCTGTGTTTGCAGAGGGAACAAGATACTATAATTTGAGTTTAACAGAGCATGGCCAGAACATATGTACCTTACCCAGAGTGCAGGAAGGGCACGTGGCCAGGAGAAGCAGATGCACAGAGACAGGGAGCTCTTTCTACTGCCTGGGCAGTCTTCTGGGCCTCCTCTCTCCCTTGGACCACAGCTAGCTATCCCCCGGTGGAGCCCGCCTGCCTTGCTACAGCACAGCTAATGAAGAAGCGTGAGCGACAGCTTCAGGATGGCCAGGTAGGAAGAGCCTGAACTCACCTCCTCCCCAGACTACGTGCAAAGTAATTCCTTTGGCAAGACTCTGAAAACCAAATGAACAGTCTCCACAGCAAAAGGCAAAGGGCAGCATGGACGTGGGTGGGAGAGGCAGAGAAAGGGTCTCAGCAAGGAAAACCCACAACCGGGAAGAATCACAAAGGTGCAAATACTCTCCCGGAGGAGCAAGAGATCCACATCGGTCACCCTGGTTCTTGCATCCCGTGTGAGAGACAGTCCCCCACACCCCTGGCTTTGAAAACCAATAGGAAATATATCCAGGAAAACGAAAAGACTTGAAGGAACGGGAAACTCACTCTCAAAGGGCCCACATGCAGACTTGCTCAACCTAAAAGCCATCACAAAAACACCGGGTTGAAAAGCACGTGGACCTACTTACTAACCTTGAAGCACCTGCCAGAGGCAGCAACCAGCTGCTGGAGCCATTTCTGCAATCTCAGACTTACACTGTGCTACAGGTACCATTCTGAAGTTCTCCCTCTAACCTGTCTGCTCTAGGGGGTGCACCCTGCTGAAAAAGAAATCTAAACATAACACTAAAGAAAACCACAAGACACAAGGGAAGAGAAAACAAAAAGAGGAATGGAAGAGAAAGGAACTACGAAAACAGCCAGAAATCAATGAACAAAATGGCGATAAGTATGTACCTATCAGTAATTCCTTTGAATGTAATAGACTGAATGCTCAATCAAAAGACACTGAGTGGCTGAATGGATTAAAAAAGCAAGGCCCAGGAGTTCCCGTAGCCATGGCGTCATGGCACAGCGGAAATAAATCCGACTAGGAACCATGAGGTTGCGGGTTCAATCCCTGGCCTCACTCAGTGTTAAGGATCCGGCATTGCTGTGAGCTGTGGTATTGGTCGCAGACATGACTCGGATCCTGCATTGCTGTGGCTGTGGCACAGGCTGGTGGCTACAGCTCCAATTAGACCCCTAGCCTGGGAAACTCCATATGCCGTGGGTGTAGCCCTAAAAAAGACAAAAAAAAAAAAAAAAAAAAAGCAAGGCCCGTCTATATGCTGCCTACAAGAGACACTGTTTAGAAGAAAGAATACACATAGACTGAAAGTGAAGAGATGGAAAAAGATATTCCATGAAAAGGGAAATGAAAAGAAAGTCAGAGTAGTTCTACGCACATCAGACAAAACAGACCATAAAGCAATAAAAGCAAAAGAACGAGTTCCTGTTGTGGCTCAGCAGGTTAAGAACCCAACTAGTATTCATGAGGATAAGGGTTAGACCCCTGGCCGCACTTAGTGGGTTGAGGATCCAGCATTCCAGCACTATGTGAGCTGTGGTGTAGGTCTCAGACATAATTTGGATCCTGCATTGCTGT
This sequence comes from Sus scrofa, assembly GCF_054392235.1. NCBI lineage: Eukaryota > Metazoa > Chordata > Mammalia > Artiodactyla > Suidae > Sus > Sus scrofa. Next base: position 1,421,965 of record NC_139389.1, on the reverse strand, counting down.
GGCTGTGGTGTAGGCCAGTAGCTGTAGCTCCAATCCGACCCCTAGCCTGAGAACTTCCACATGCCCTGGGTATGCCCCTAAAAAAAAAGACAAAGAAGTGCATTACATAATGAAAATGGAATCAACACAGCAAGAAGGTATAACATTTATAAATGTATATGCACCCAACAGAGGAGAACCAAGACATATAAAGCAAATATTAATGGATTTAAAGACAGAAATTGAAAGCAATAATAATAGGAGAGATTTTAATACCCCAGTTATACCAACGGATAGATCATCCAGACAAAAAAGCAATAAGTAAATACTGGCTTTCAATGATACATTAGAATACATGGAGGTAATGGATATATGCAAAAACAGACGAATGCACACTCTTCTCAAGTGCACGCGTATCATTCTCCAGGATAGATCACACGTCTGGTTACAATACAAATCTCAATAAATTCTAGAAGATTTAAATTGCAGCAAACACCTTCTTCAGCCACCTTGGTATGAGATTAGAATTTAATCACGAGAAAAGATTAATGAGAAAACCCACAAAAATGTGGACATTAAACAAGATGCTCTTTAACAACCAATGGGTCATCACAAGAGAAATAAAGGAAAAAATAAAAAATACCTAGAGAAAAATAAAAACAGATATACAACATACCAAAATCTGTTGGATGCAGCAAAACTGGTTCTAAGAGGTAATTTCATAGCTTTATAGGCCTGCCTACCTGAAGAAACAAGAAAAACCCCAAATAAACAATCTAACTCTATACCTAAAGGAATTAGAAAAAGAAGAATGAACACGGACCAAAATGAGTAGAAGGAAGGAAATAATAAAGATCAGGGCAGAAATAAATGAAATAGAGATTTTAAAATAATAAAAATTAAAAACCTAAGAGTTGGTTCTTCGAAAGTGTGAAAATAGACAAACCTTTAGCTAGACTAACCAAGAAAAAAATGACTCAAATAAATAATTTCAGAAATGAATGAAAAGTTTCAATTGATACTCCAGAAAGATAAAAGATTCTAAGAGACAACTCTAAACAATTACACACTAACATATAGGACAGCCCAGAAAAAATGGATAATTTCTAGAAATATACAATCTTCCAAGACTGAATCGTGAAGAAACAGAAAATCGAAATAACTAGCCAAGAGGTTGAATCAGTAATCAAGCATCTCCCAACAAATAAAAGCCCGGGACCAGATGGCTTCACAGGTGAATTCTACCTAACATTTAAAGAAAGGTTAACACTCATGCTTCTCAAACGCTTCAAAAACTGGCTACCCGGCTACAAATCTCCCCCAAATTGCCAGAGGCAGACTGATCTTCAGGCTTACCCTCCGGAGTTCCTCAGGGAATGAGATTTTGTCTATTAAAGTTCCCACTGTCACTCCTCCAACTATCTCTGTACTAAGTGACTGAGAACTTAATCATACAAGACTCAGATCCATGACTTGAAATTCAAATTTCCAATTTGGTGTCCATTCCCTAAACTGACGCAGGACTATGCTCCATTCCAGCAGGAAGTAGCCAGAGCAGTCATTGCCTCATCTCCTGAAAGCTCTGGGTGGGGAAGGATGAAGCAGGCTTGGAGATTGAAACTGAGTCCTCCTAAAACAAAGTTCCTCTGTTGAGTTTATGATTAACCTCTTTTTTTTTTTTTTTTTTTGTCTTTTCTAGGGCTATACCCACAGCATATGGAGGTTCCCAGGCTAGGGGTCAAATCAGAGCTGTAGCCGCCAGCCTATGCCAGAGCCACAGCAATGCGGGATCTGAGCCATCTGCAACCTATACCACAGCTCATGGCAACGCTGGATCCTTAACCCACTGAGCAAGGCCAGGGATCGAACGTGCAACCTCATGGTTCCTAGTCGGATTCGTGATTAACCTCTTTATCCCAAATGTTATTCCCCTTTCTTGTCCAACACCTGTCCTCCTCAAGATTGAAGAGTATCAAAGCTTTTCATCTAAGGGAGGGATTGTAACCAGGCAGGACCTTATGGAGCCTTCCCAAGGCAGGCCCTTCCCCCATTTCCTCCGTTATAGCTCCTCTCTGAAGTACCTAGACAACAGTTTCTGGTGCACATTTTCCTGGTTGTTTTACAGATGCTAAAACCCCAACCAAAGGGAAGATGTTAACTACTTGGTGACCATGAGCTCCTGGACTACCTGGTGCCTAAGGACTGATAATGTCAACCTGGTGACACTGCCTCGTTAATTCACTATCAGCCAATCCAAGGATTATGCACAAGCTGATCACGCACCCTTCAATCCCCCCTCCCTCGCCTAGTCTTTAAAAACGCTTTGCGGAAACCCTTCAGGGAGCTCAGGGTTTTTAGGGTATGCACCACCCATCTCTTTGCACAGCCCTGCGATAAGTAAAGTAGGGAAGCCTTCCAAACACATGTTACACGGCCAGCATCACCCGGATTCCAAAACCAAATCAGGATACCACAAAAAAAGAAAATTACAGGCAAATATCCTTGATGAACACAGATGCAAATATCCTCAACAAAATATTAGCAACAATGAAATTAACTAAGTGCAACAAAACATTAAAAGAACCATATACCACAATCAAGCGAAATTCACTCCAGAGATGCAAGGATGGTTCAACATTTGCAAATCAACCAGTATGATGCATACATTAACAAAACGAAGGCTGAAACTCACAGGATCATCTAAATAGATCCAAAAAATTTTTTAACAAAATTCAACATTCACTTAATGATAAAAATTTTCAACAAAGTGGGTATAGAAGGAATGTGCCTCAACATAATAAAGGCCATATATGCCCAGTCCACAGCCAATCTCATTCTCGATGGTGAAACTCTTTGAAGGCTCTTCATCTAAGATCAAGGACAAGACAAGGATGCCCATTCTTGCCACTTTTAGCATACTATTGGAAGACCTAGCCACAGTAATTAGGCAAGAAAAAGAAATAAAAGGCACTCGAATTGAAAAGGAAGAAGTAAAACTGTCACTATTTGCAGACGACGTGTCATTATACATAGGAAATCCTAAAGACTTCACCAAAAAGCCATTAGAACTCATCAATGAATACGGCAAAGTCTCAAGGGGACTTTCCACTGCAGAAGCCACCCCTCTGCCTGATCTGTACATTGGATTTTAGTGGGGTGACTAATTTTTGCATAACCTCACCATTGGATGACAATCACTCATTCTTCTCTTGTTTTTAATGTGGTTGAGCAGGAAAAGACTTTGGAAGAAGCATGTTAAGTTATAAACATTTAGATACAAATTTATTTTTCACATCAGCTCACGTGGGGTGGGGAGCAGAACAGAGAGCTGGTTCCCTTTGTGGACACACCTCACAGCTCCAAGGCACAAGCGAGCTCACATCCATCCATTCACCCCACAACTCACAATAATTACGACTCAGGTGCCTGAAGCAGCTTTCCGTTTTGTTGGAGGGAGCCCCGTGGGACACGTGATTAAGTCCTCATGACAACCTTCCTGCCTTGGCTTCTAACTTCCAGCCCCAGCACACGTCCCGGGGCAGAAAGTCAGACTGAGATGGAACAAGATATCTCAAATAACCCAGTCAAGTTAACATGAGTGCTGCGATGAATGTCCACAAAGCAATCGTATGGTCTTGGACACCTGGTACCCATCAGGCTTTGTATACGTACACATCACACATCAACAGCGTGGGGCACTGAAAAAAAAAAAGCATAAACAGTGTGTGGCACTGAAAAAAAATGCAGCAGAGAAAGCTCTAAGTCTCCTACACACAAACAAACTGTGAAAGCTGATTTTCCAATGCATCTTTCACATACACACCACAGGTTCTGTCCTGAGTGGTTCTCGCAGTAAATTTGTGAGGGGCACGTGTCAAATGAGCAGCACCACATATCCCGCAAAGGGAGGCTGGGAAATGAAATTATGCATTTAAATTTACGATTTCTCTTTAATTATCATCACTATCAACTTCTTATAATTGGCAGTGATTGATATCTAAATATTTTATATGAACTTTATGTCTTGGTGATACCAGCTCATTTCAGGATGACAAAGATTTCTAGTTTATCAAACTGCTGATGAATTCCACTACGATCTAGGAATATAAGGATCTCTTATAATTCTTCTCGTAACTTCGCCCACGCTTCAGCACCTCCGCACACGCAGAAGCTTTACTAAGGTGTAATTCCCCTCACCTCCCAGCACAGAGCAGAGGTTCAACAGACACTGCAAGAAAGAACCTCTCACGAACCTGCTGCTGCGAAGGAAAATACGTAAGGAACCAGTTGCCTCAAAGCTATTAAGAACCCCTAGGATGAGACACACCTAAAAGAGAGCCCTGCCTCGCCAGGGCCTTGTTCAAAGCCCTCAAGGCCAACTCCGACGCAGACTCAACAGAGGAGCTCTGGAAACGGTGGGTCCGGGGCAGGTTTGGGAGACACGTGCGGGGGGGGGGGGGGGGGGGCTCTGAGCAAGAGCTGCAGCTCTGAGAAGCGCCGTGGGCCCAGTCCTTGAGCCGGAACTCCCTCAGGGCCATGCCTGCCTGCTCCAGCATCCCTCTCCCTGCTTCTCCTTCCTTCGTCCCCCTCCCTCTCCCTCTGCTCCCTCCTCCCTGTCTTTGTTTCCAGAAGTCCTCCCACGGCCGCAGAGGAGAGCTCCTTGCCAAAGGGCGCTGGTCTCCCAGGATGCCGTGTGCACAAGAGCCCAGAGCCCCTGGCCACCGCCCCAGGCCTGGCCTCTCCCGGGAAAGCCTGCTCCTCGAAACCGCAGGGAACTTACCTGCAGGGACAGGGTCACCAAGGGAGTTCACGCGTGGCCTTGGAGCAGCAGTGGCCTTGGAGCAGCAGCGCCCGGGGAAATTCTCAGTGGACGGCAGCTGCTCTCCTGGGTTATCGTATTGGTTTCTGAGGCCGGCCATCGGGCCTGAGCAAGCCTCCTGTGAAAGGTTAACTGGGAAACCCTTTTATGCGTAGAACACTCTTCTCCGGGGCAAACATTTTTGAATCGACCAACGAGCCAGCTGCTCCAAGACCTGCTCTTCTGAAACGCCTCTCACTGCGCCGCAGTGGGTGGGCAGCTGCTGGCAATTACAGCCGTCTATGTGGTCCACAGGTAAGCCAGGCTGGGAGTCTGGCGTTTTGTGGAATGTTTTCAAGTAACTGGCTGCCACACTGCCCTTGGCAGCCGACCACACCCAGGGAGCTAAAGGCGACGGGCAGAGTGGGGCTCCCTAAAAACAGAACAGTGACTCACGCTTGTAAACCGGCATCGCCATGGCAATTCTTCAAACACCCTGCCCCGCCTGGGCGGGCGGCAGGCCCTGGGGGAGCCGCGGGGCACCTCAATGGGCAGTTTACTGGCCTGTTGCTGAGAAGGTCGGTTTTCCCACTTGGGCCTCCTCACTCCTCGATGGTGTGCCCAGGAGAGACGCCACTGAGGAAAAGAAGGCCCTGCCCAGCGGCAGGAGCGAATCTCCTTCCCAGGCTGTCTTGAGTCCCGAACACACGTGTCCCAGCACAGCTCAGCCCCCCCGAGAGTGTGTGCGGACGCCGGCGGGGTGCTTTAAAATCACGCAGTATTGAAACCAAGCAAATAGTTAAGTAAAAGATTTCTGGCAAACATGCCCTCTTTTCATCATTGTAAGAGCCGTCCAGCGTTGGAATATGGAAAAGGAGTTTGGGGAAACTATTAGAAGAGGGCCTCCCGCTCGTTAAATCCGTGTCCGTTCACACTGCCCCATTCCTGGCTGGGTCTCTGGGACGGATTTTCCCCGGCTGGCTGGGGGTGTGCTCACACAGCACGGGCACATGTGTGTGGTGCATGTGCACACACACGTGTGGAGAGGATGCGTGTGGTGTGCGTGTAGGTTGTGGGTATGACCGTGTGTGTGCATGTGGGAGGGTGAGAGTGTGTATAACAAGGGGTGTGAGTGTGGGTTGTGGGTGTCACCGTGTGTGTGTGCGTGCGAGTGTGTAGTGTGAGTTTATAACACAGGACAGATGCTGTTGGTACAAACAGGAGGGTTCCTACTCCAAATGAGAATGGGTCACTAGTCTGTCTGCCCACTGTCACGGTCGCAGTCACGGTCGGGGCCAGGCTCTGCGCTCACTCCCTCCTCAGGAGGCGAGCCCCGGCCCAGCACCCGCGGCGGCGGCGGGAGAAAGCGCAGGGCCGCTGACGCCGCCTCCTGCTACACCTGCTCCGCCTGCGACGGTCAGATATCAAACCAGGACTGGGATCTCTACTGCTTCTTCCTAATTCGCCCGTGTTTACGGCCCGGCCCAGGAGGGGAAGACATGCAGGAGGCAGCGTGGAGAGGGAAGGAGACGGGCGGAAAGAGCAACACTGCGGACACGAGACCAGGAGGGGCCCAAGGAGATGCTGGGCCGACACGTGCCAAGCGGGGACCCACGCCACCCCCCGCCCCACCAACACTCAGAACCCCGGCCTTCGTGTGTCCCAGGACAGGTGAGTTAGCTGTCGTCACCCTCCCGCTCGCGTTCTCGCCTGGGCCGCACTGGCCGGCCCAGGTCCGCAGGTTCAAAGCTGGCTTCGTGTGTCCGTCCCTGGGAAACGTGCTGAATTTCCCCAGCGCCCACTTCCCCAAAATTGCTCAGGTTCTTGCTCTTAGTGAGAATAGCACTACGCTCCCGTCAAGAAGCCAGCTGTTGTGGAACAGTCGTCTTTCAGAAAGAGCTTTGGGAGCAGGACGGAGGGACAGCCACGGGCATCGTCTGACAGACACACACCGACTTACAGCAGCCCTCAACGCCGGCTGCCCTTAAAATGAAACCGGCACTAACAGCCGACGGGCACACCTGACAGGGCAGGGCGGGGCAGGGCCTCGTGAGCAGGCTGGTTTCCCCATAAAACGCTAACTAAACACACAGCCGACCTCCGTTTCCATCTGTCTAGAGACTGTGAATGGGTTCAATGGCCTCATTCACAGAATGCAACAGCCAGAAAGGGCGGCAGAGGTCAGGGCTGCCAACGCCTCCTTTTCAGATGAGAAACCGAGGCCCAAATGCAGGTCTGCAGGGAGCCAGGCTGGGCCCTGAGGCTCCCACACCAGCTTCCTTGTGCTGCTGCTGCCCAGGACGCCTGTCAAGGACATGGGACCATGGCAGCAGGGCAGGTGGGCTCAGGACTTTCACCAAGAGCATCAGAGGCGCTTCCAAGTGAAGCTGGCGGCCCACGGATGGCGTGCCTTCGGCTGCAAGGACCACACAGACGGGCGGCAGGGCTGCGCACTCGGATCTCACCCTCGATGCTCTTCCTTCCGTTAATCTCCGGCAGAACGCAACCCCCTGTCCGCTCTCCTCCAAGGCCCGAAGGAGGGAGAGAGAAACACCATCAAGGAGCAGCCTTGAACTTGGCATCAGGCACTCAAACTCCCATGAAACGCGTGTCTGCGCACTTGTCTTGCTCAGAGAGAAATACGAGAGCAAAGTTGCCCTTTTGGGGGGAAGGAGAGACAGGCCAAGGCACTGCAAGCTCAGAGCCTGAGCCACTTTGGCAGGTGCGAGCTGGCCATCTGCTTTATCACTTTGGGGTCCTGTGGAAACTAGGTGGGTGGGAAGCCGACTGAAACGGGTAGACGGCCTGCGGGTCTCCCTCGCGCCGCGTCTGTTGCTGGACGTCGGGACGTGGACCCCAGGCCGAGCGAGGGGAGGCTGAGGGCAGCGTGTCGAGGACATCGCGGACGCTGGGTCGGGCCAGTCTGCAGACACCTTCATCTTCCCGCTCCCCCCACTTTGCACCAACACACCTGGGCTCAGCCCCCTGCTGCCGCCCTTCCCTCGGCGGGTCAGGCTCCCGCACACACTCGGGGCTCCCCTGACAGCCGGCATCCCGACCGCGGGGCCCCGCCATGCTCAGGTGTCCTTGGTGCCCGGCCACCAGGCTGGGAGTGGCTGAGGGAAGCGCCCCGTCTGCACGGTCGTGCCCCGCGCCCAGCACACGCATCGCCGGCCAGGCACGCGCACGCCCTGCTTTCGGGGCCGGACCCAGGCGCCGCTCTCCAACCCACAGGAGAGAAGCCCTTGTTCCCGCAGGTCCCGTCTCCCCGACCGCGTTCTCCCCGAAGGAGCGTCCAGGGGAGCCCAGATGTGGCCAGTCAGGCGGCCCTTGGGGCCCTTGGCACTGGCCGAGAACTGAGGGCTCCACAGGAGGGCCGCGGCGTCGGGGCGGGGGAACACCCGGAATCTGGATTCCAGCCTTGCGATGAGGCCGGCCCCTCAATCCCATCTCCACACACCTTGCGGCAACCACTGCGTCCGATTCGCGTCCGGGCTCCCGGCAGAGTTTCAAGAAATTTTGTTGAATAATGTCCCTTTTTCTCCTACGCTGAGACAACATAACGCTCGTGTGCAGGTTAGACAAACTGTAAATGAGTTTGCTCAGCCGAGAAATTGCTCCTCTAATCAAACGACCGTCTACAGACCCAGCCTCTGGAAGTGAGCGTCCCATCACCCCAGGAAGTGCTCTCGGCGTGCTTGCACCCGGACGCCGGCCCCTACCCGGGAGCCGCCTCTGGATGCAGTGCCCGCTACTGCACTGGGCTCCACAGCCGCGTGAGTGCCCAGAGGTATTGCCTTGGTGCCAGTGTGCTCATGAACTAACAGGCCTATCGTGAAATCAGGGCGGACACACTTTCGGCAAAGGGCCAGCGAGGGAACATGCCAGGCTTCACAGGCCTTCTGCTTCTGTAGCATTTACTCAGCTCGGTGAGCACGTGGAGCAGCTGGAGGCCACACACGACGTGGCTAACGAAGTTAACGGCGTGGCCGGGTCCCCACACGACACCACCTACGAAACCAGGCCGTGGCTGGCTTTGGCCCGTCCCGATCTGAATGATGCCTCGAGGCAAGTGAGGGTGAGTTAGAGGAACACTTCCTAGCAGTTTGAAGAGAGAAGAGTGCTGGGAGGAGAGGATGATGACACTGAATTAAAAACGGAGACAAGCTAAAGCTTAATTACCACTGCCACATTCACCCTGAAGGCAGTGATTCTGTATAGACTCCCTCAGAGCACTGATTAATAGATAAATCATTACAAACATGTGCATATAATGTATGCTTACAATAAAAATTCTATAATGTACCTACAGAATTTAGTTATTTTTGGCCGCACTGGTGGCATGCGGAAGTTCCCAGGTCATGGATTGAACCCAAGCAACAGCTGGATCCTTAACCTGCTGAGCCACCAGGACAATGCTCAGAATTTGTAAGTAAATGGAGTTTATACACAGTTTTCTGACTGGACAGGCTTAAGTATGAAAACAAAAATACTTCGCTTGAACACTGGTAGATTCTGTGAGAATTTCTTTCTTTAAAAGAGGTTTGTCTGGAGTTCCCACTGTGGCTCAGCGGTAACAAAACTGACTAGCATCCATGAGGATGTGGGTTCAATCCGTGGCCTCGCTCAGTGGGTTAAGGATCTGCCATTGCGTGAGCTGTGCTGCAGGTCGCAGAGGTGGCTCGGATCTGGCATTGCTGTGCTACGGTGGAGGCCGGCAGCTGCAGCTCCGATTCAACCCCTAGGCTGGGAACGTCCATATGCTGTGGGTGTGGCCCTAAAAGGACGAAGAAATTAAAAATAAATAAATAAGTAAAAAGAGGTTTGTCTGGACATCCCTCGAGGCTGAGAACACTGGCCGCGGTGGCACTGGCCCACTGTCGAAGGGGTGCAACGGTCAGGAAAGCGCAGGAGCAGCAGCACCCAGCGTCAAGGACAGACTCAGGGCCGAGCGTCTTCAGGGCCCTGCACCCCATCACAGCAGCTCCTCGGTAGGAAAGGGCCTAAGCTGGTCACCAGGGGCTTTTGGCCAGTTTAGTTCTGTGTCCTTGGTTTCAATCATTTCAGACGGGGACGTGAGAAAACACTCGGGTTGGGATCTTTTTGGAGAGACAGTGTGACAAAGTCTACGAGGCTGAAACACGTGTGTGTGCAGACACACACACATGCATCAAGCAGACGAGATTTCCAGGTTGGCTTGGTTAAGGCCCCAGCTTCCCTGCCGTGGTCAGTTCCTGCTCGGAGTTTGGTGAATATTCTTGATCAGATTGGGGGGGGGTCCTTCCACCCCAGTTTGCTGGGGGTTTTATCACGAAGGAGTGCTGAATTTTATCACGTTTTTTCCCTTCACTGACCAAGATATGATTTCCCCGTTTTTCCCTAGTAATGGGAGGAACTGCATTGATGGATTCTCAAATGTTAAACCACCCCGAGTTCCTAGAATAAACTGCGCTCGGTGGGATGTAGCCTGCTTTTATGTATCACCGGATCTCCTTTGCTAATAATTTTGTTGGAGAATTTGGCCTCTTGTACTTTTCCTCTCTCGTAATGTCTTTTTCAGGTTCTGATATTCAGGGTAGACTAGCCTCGTAAAAAGAGAAAGTGTTCTTTTCCCTACGTTCTGGAAGAGTCTGTGTAACATGAGTACTGCTTCATCCTTCCATGTGAGGAAGAAGGAACCAGTGAAACCATCTGGACCGAACTTCATCTCATATAAAGGACCCTGGAACCCCAACTTCTTCATGACAGGACCGAAGCCGACCCAGGCATCGGGCTAGAGACGGGGGCACGCATCTGAGCACCTGCGCGCCCTCCCAGCGCCCAGCACACCCTCACTCTTAGCTGGTCCCTGGACCCGCAGGAACGTGGGCCCTGGGTCACAGCTTCCTCAGTGCCAATCCTCGGGCCCCTCCTCGCACAATGAGGCCCAAAGGCCAAAGCAGACGGCGTAACACGCCTCCCTCCCACCCGAGGGATCCAACCCCCTCCCAAGGCTGAAGCCCGGAGGACCGAATGGGTCAGAAGGAAGCACACTCTGCGAGGGTGACAGGCCAGCACAGACCCTGGGAGCGCCCCCGTCCGATATTTCATGTGCCCGCAGGCCTGTCCCAGGTCCTGCTGAGCCCTGGAGCTCCCCACTCCTGCCCCCCGCCCCCGCCAAGGCCTCTGTCACCTGGTGGGAGACGCGGGGGCGGCGAGCTTTACACACAGCGCGGGCCGCGCCGCCGGCTCCTCCTTCCAGTCTAACTTCCCTCAGTGTTTCTGTCGTTACCCTTGCACAGGAGACGTGCTGCAAAAGCGTGGGGGAGGGAGTGGGGTCTTTCCTTCGGCGCCCGGCGCCCAGGGCCTTTCTGGAGACGCCCGCCCGAGGGCAGTCGGCCCGCAGCTCCTCCGCTTCTCCTTCTCCTGCGGCCCCTCCTGCGGCCCGACCCGCCTCACCGTCGCCGCCCCACGCGCCCCGGAGACCCCTCCAAGCCACAGTCCCCTCCCGTCCTCGTCGCAGCACTTAGGTTAACCTTGGCCCTTACAACGAACAGCTTTAGAGACGGGTCGCTCCGCACGTGCGCAGGGAGGGCCGCAAAAACCCTCGAAAGGGAACCACCGAGTCACAGCGGTTGTAGTTCCGACGGAGAAGAACCCATGCGCTTTCGAGAGTTTAACTGACTTGGGCGCCTTCTGAACGGACACTCTGCAGGCGGGTGACGGTGCCGGCAGGTGGTCTCCACAGGCCCGTCTACCTTCCCAGGCCCGAGACCCGCCGCGGGAAGAGCTCGGTAGAAGGTTCATTCATTCATATGGACCCTCCGAGACCCGCCTGTTCTGATCCTGTCCCCACTTATTAAACTGTGGAAAAATAAATAAATAGTTGAAACTTTTTCTATTGATTATAAGCATTTTATTTTTTATTTTTTGCTTTTTAGGGCCACCCCTGCGGCATATGGAGGTTCCCAGGCTAGGGGTCGAATCAGTTACAGCTGCCGGCCTACACCACAGCAACGTGGGATCTGAGCCGCATCTGCAACCTACACCACAGCTCAGGGCAACGCTGGATCCTTAACCCACTTAGAGAGGCCAGGGATCGAACCCGAAACCTCATGGTTCTAGTTGGATTCATTTCTGCTGCGCCACGATGGGAACGCCTATAGGTATTTTAAATATTAAGATTAACCCTTTGCTTATGAAACAGTTTCTAAGTACTTTTCCTACTTTGTCCTTTAACTTGAACTTTAAAAGTTTGATGTATTTTGAATCTAGCAATCCTTGTTTTATGACTTCTGAGTGTTATATCCTATTTAGAAAGGACTTTCCCACTCCAAGATTATTTTTAAATCTTTTCTGCGATCTCTTTACTATTTTCGTTGTTTCATTTGTTTTACATTTAAAGTTTTGGCAAATCTAGAATTTATATGGAGCTAATATTTGAGACAGGGATCCAGTTTTATTTCGATGTTTGTCCTGTTGTCCTGACATCATTTATATGTGACCTGTTTATTCTTGGTGGATTCTTTACAGCTTCCTTTCATCAAGTACTGAATCTCTGGAGGTACTGGGGACAGTGCCTCCCACAATTTATCTGGTATAGTTAAAACCCATGATTTATTTCTCTCATCTAAGCGCATTGCCTAGTACCACCAGAGCAATGCTAAATAGCAATGGTAAATGTGGAAATCCTTGTTCTGCTACTAACTGTAATGAGAATGCTTATATTTCCCCATGAAGCGAGATGCTGGTTTGAGGTTGAAATAGGTACCTTTTCTTTTAAGGAAGGAAGTGCCGAAACATGGCTCATTTCAAACTCAAGAATCCACCTCTTGCTAATTTTAACTCCAAAATCTCAGTGGTTTGCACAAATAAAAGCGTTTTGTTTTTTCGGTCACTCAAAACACAGTCCACCACGGGTCATGGGCAGTGTGAGGGCTCTGCCGCCGCAGCCTCTCCAGGACCCGTCTACCTACTGCGCCACCACCTCCCAGGGCCCCCCTGGATCTCGGCATCTGGACGGCAGCAAAGAGAGGACACGGAGGGGTTTGCGGGAGGAGCTCCACGACCAGCCTAGAAAGGGCCGGAACCTCCTCTTCTCACATCTCACTGGAAGGACCCTTCCCTGTGAGAGGGTGAGCAATGCCACTTACCACTGTGCCCAGGAAGGCAGGGAGGCCATCTGCCCTCTGTCCCCGTCCTGTACCATCCACCTGCAGGCCGATGCCTGCGCTGTATGTTTCTGAACGTGTGGTTTACTGTACACTCAGCACTGGCTCGGACACGCCACACGGACGACCGCCTCAACCTCAACTTATTTCTTTCTAAAGACCCCTGACCCAGCGAGGTCAGAGGGTGACTGCCTGTCCCAGGTGCTCAGGGACCAGTGTGATGGTGCTTCTGTGACAGCTGTGGCAGGAGATGAAGAGGCTGGAGAATCAGGCCCCCCAGCCTGCTGACCCCGACTGACTGCCAGCATGAGGAAGTGCCTGAATGCCGAGGTGGCGTCCACTGTGGAAGGACCTGCCTGACTCATGTGCATAAAACTCTAAGTCTGTGCTCGGAAGCCTACCTCACGCCTAATCTAGGAGTGTTTTCATGCCCACGACGTGCATTAGTTCAGGTGGAAAAACCGAAATGCACCTCCCGCCGAGAGCAGGCTCACGTTCCCAGAGATGGTGAGACCTCAGCCTTCAGGGCTGTAGCAGTGCCACTTGCCACCAAACTCAGCAGGGCCTGTCCAGAAGAAGCGTCCCCACTGCCTTGTTGTAAAGCAGAGAAACCAGCGTTACCGGGTTGGGCCAAACCCTTCACAGGTCTCTGTTCCAGCGACTGACATTTACGGCGGCTCAAGATTCCACTTCAGCTGGAATCTGTCAAATACCACAGAGAAGCCAAAATTGAACTCTCTTAGCAAAGGTCAAGCTCTGGGGAAATTAAACACCAAAAAGTCCTGCTGGCAGTTGTATTTTCAATCGTCCTCTTCTTCAATTTCGAGGAACGAGTGGCTCCTCTTTTTTCTGTGTGGGTGATCGGGTACCAAGCATTACAACGAAGCGTATGTATTCCAGGGAGATCAATCCATCGAGAAGTGTGAATTAGAGTCTCACTATGCACAGCAGCTTGTGGAATGTGGGTATTTGTTTTCCTTTTCCAACCATTACTGGAGTTTTTAACCAGGACTTTCCTGGTTGTTGGATGGATCAGAGCAGGTCTGCAAGAAACCGGAGCTAAAAGCGCTACTGGGGATGGGTGACTTTCCAGGGTTCGCAGAAAAGCAGGCGGATAGAGAAGCACTATCAGCTGTCAATCAACCCCTCCCCACATTCTGTTCCTTCAGAGGGACCGACCTTTGGAAGCAGCAACTCCATGGTGGGCATTTGAGCAGAGGGTCTGGGGTGAGCCGTAAACCTGCTGCAGAGAGAGGAAGGGGTCTTTGCAGGGGCCCTCAGCGCCTGGTCTCCACCTCCCCCATCTGCCCATCTGCTCACACTTGCTGAGAACCTGGGAACCCCTCGTCCCAGATTCTGCACCGAAGGCGGAGCTCCAGAGCAGAGTGAAGGCGGTCAGCCTCTGAGGAGTCGCAGCCTGTGAGATACCTGGTATGTGCGGAGGGAGGCAGGTGACAGCTGACAGCCATGAGCAGGTGTCACCTTGCCTGCCGCACATCCATCCCCTCGGGCCAGCCGCCCTCCGACTGGCAGCACTTCCAGGACCACACGAGCACGTGCCTGTCCTCTCCCGACCATCCACCACCCTGGAAGCCTCCAACAGGTCCTCTTCCGAAGAAGGAGGGGAGGGGGCAGTGACCCCCCCACCCCCAGCCCGGCTCGCCCCCTGCCCCTGCTCTGCCCATGCAGCCCCCCAGCTCTGTCCACTCCCCCCACCCCGGCTCCAGCAGCCCTGATTGCTGCCGCTCACCGTGCGATCCACGGGGTTCTTCGAGACCTCAGCCTCTAGGCCCCCTCCGGGCCAGTCCGCTCAGTCCCGCCACCCAACCCCCAGAGCCACAGCTCCCAAGGCTCCTCCTCCCCGACTCCCTTCCTGTGTCCCCTCCTGAGGTCTCCCTCCCCCCGCACCCCAGGGCACGAGCTTCAGACCTTCCGGGCCCACGATGAGCCGAGGTTCCCTCTCCCTTGGTGGCTCGGCTGCTTCCCTTCAAGCCTGGAAACCCTGGCCTTCTCTCCTCTCTCTCAGGCCCTGCGCTGGGACAGGCCTGGGTCTCGGGAGCACCTGGCAGGCGGCAGGGTCTCTTCCCGGACATCCCAGCCGCTCCGTCTGTGGTCTTGAATCAGGGCCACAGCCTGTGCTTGTGAAAGCAGCACGTTGCACAACTCGGGAGTGGGGTTGCTGGGCCAGAGGACAGAGGCCCACTCAACTGCATGTGGACACGGCCGGTCTCCAGAAGGACTGACCAGCGTGCACGTCTGTCAGCAACGCCCTGTCTCCCCACATTCTTGCCGACGCCTGAGTCACCCGGACTTCTAACCTGCATGTTCTGATGGGTCTGACGTGGTTTCCGTCGCTGTCATCTCTAAAGGGGGCCACCAGTGACTCTGGGATAATGTCATTTATAGTCTGTCTTGGTCACGAATCAAAGTCTGTGTGGGTCATTTGCAAATAGGTTTAATCTACACGGTGCACTTTTTTTCTTTTTACAGCTGCACCTGCAGCATATGGAGGTTCCCAGGCTAGAAGTCGAATCAGAGCTACAGCTGCTGGCCTACACCACCGCCACAGCAATGCAGGATCCCTCATCCACCATCGAGACCGGGGATCAAACCCACATCCACTCAGAGACGGCATAGGTCCTTAACCCACTGAGCCACGGTGGGAGCTCCTTACATGGTCTACTTTAAAGCTGAGGAACAGAGCAGACAGCCAGGTTCGCCCCCCAGCGTTAATTCTAAATGTGTGGTCCCCTAGGGTCCTCTCCGCAAGACCAGGTTCGGGGCTCCGCGTCCCCAGGAAGTGCAGGGGCAGACGTCCCACTGTGGGGGTCAGGACCATAGGGGACACAGGCATGAAGGGGGCACTCGAGCTCTGGAAGCTGACAGTGGTGACTGCACAGGGACGTGCGTGCTCTTAAGGCCACTGAGCTGCCCTCAGAAATAACCAAGCATGAATCTTAGGTATATTTCACCACAATGTTTAAAGCCTTTGGTTGCCAGTGGAGCGCTGGCTGGGAAGGCAGGGGTAGAAGCGGCAGGAATGCCAGCGAAAGCCACCGCAGTAGAGGTAGGAGGCAGGACTGAGACCGGACCGGGGGCGCACCTGTGGCAGCAGGATTTGGGAATCCTAGCGTTCCCTCCGCACGGCTTAGTTTGTTCCTGAAAATCCACGTTATGTGCAAAAGCTCTAAGAGTCAGTTTTCCTTTGTTTGTAAAGGGAAAAAACGTTATCCAATACTGCACAGCAACCAACTTCCTAAAACATAACCACGACAGTGAAACACCTGAGCCATAAGCAGTGTTAAGACGGAGAATGCTTAAGGCATCCTTTCCTCATCTTCAGGTGACGCCTGGGATGGCTACATGCCACGTGCTCATTTGGTCTGTCAGCAGGAACACGCACAGCTTGTCACACTACAACAGAATTGTCACATTACAGTGGGTCACGGCAAAGAACACAGCCAAGAATCCATTTGCTTAAAAAACAGAGACAAACATTTACAGTAAAAAAAAAAATTAAGGCTCTTTCCTGCAACAAACTGTCACCTGCATTTTTCAGGGTTCCAGGGTTTGGGGTGTGGATGTTTTGGCAGAGGTATGGGGTGGGAAAGGGGTATTTTTGTGTGTCCTGCCAGCCGGAGATGCCCGCCCAGCAGGACGAAAAGAACTTGTGCTGTTCGTGGCGATACTGAGCTGCTGACACTGGAATCTCTTACCTCTGATTTTTACTATGTGAAATAATAGATTTCCAAATTATTTAAGAAAAATAAAGCATTTATATTAGTTTACTTTCTGGTTTTCCAACTGGTATTAGCAACATCTCCACGCTATATGATTTTATACTGTTGACACTTTTTATACTAAATTCACACTCGTGAACAGCAAAGTACTAGACTAAAATTGCAGGTGAGTTACAGGAAAGATCCCAGGTAAAGAAGGAAAAAAAAAAAACCTTGTCTATAGAAAATCTGCCACGTTATGATCCCTACTTGGAGGATTTAAAATTAATCTTTATTATTATTATTATTATTTTGGGGGGGAAGGAAGAAAGACTTGCTGTCTTATACTTAAAGGGCTGAAGTAGAAACACAGCCAGTCATACATGGACACATTCGTATGAAGTTTATACGAAGTCTAGCAAGGCAGCTTCTTCTCAATTTGCTGTTTCTAAGTGCACATCTGAGCCAGACGGCTCCGGGCCCGTGTTAATAAAACATGATGTTGCTTCTGAGAGGAAGGAGCCCTGGGGATGGTGCTGAAAAAAGGGAAAAACAAGGAAACTTCAGAGTCTGATCTGCTTAAAAGGGGATTTAACATACGCACAAGAAGAAACATGAGAATTAGAGAAAATACCACAGCACTTTTTAAAGATGTCTCCTCTTTTCTCTTCCCATATATTATTTAGCGGAGGTGGTGTTGTTTTCGGCTCTTGGTAGGCACGGCAGATGTAGAAGGAAGGCGCGGTGAGCGGCGCAGTGAGTGGCGCAGTGAGCAAATGCGCGAGTGAGGGGAGGAGTGAGAGAGCGACAGGGAACTGCCAGGGACGGGGCAGGAGCCTGCAAGGATGCCTCGCGGGCCCTGCCTGGCTCCGCCGCTGTGGCTGCAGCCTCCTCCCCCAACCCTGCCGCGAGCAGATGGACCGGGCGCTGAGCGCCGGCCTCGAGCTGTGCCCTGGTCTCAGTGTGAGACTCAGTTAAAATCACATGGACTCCACGGGGGGGTTCGTGTTGTGTATTTTTTGCATCAGCACACAGTACAAATAAGAAATATTTAGACTCCGAAAGATTTCTGCAATGTGATGGACACAAAGTGGGCCAATTGGTGTGTGAAGAGCAGAAAATGGCTGGTACCCTAGTGAGTCCACTCTCTGGAGGAGGACGTGGCGGCCACACGTTCGCGCTTATGTACACCTGCATCCCCGTCCTGACTCGGTTTAGATGGTGCGGACGACCTCATCCAGTCATCCCAACCTCCCGTTTCCCCACAGAAAAGGTCGGATCAGGCGGTTGCCATGGAATCTCTCAAAACTCACACCATGCTTTTAGTGAGAGTAGTGGGAACTGGTGTGTAAAGAGGTCCATCTGCCAAGCACTCTGACCAGACTGTAACCACGAAGTAAGAAACCCGGGCAGTTCTCCAAGAATCTCAAAAACTTGCTTAGAATTCCAAGCTGCACTGCCTCACGGATACAAAACAAATCTGTTTTTAACAGAAATATTTGATATGTGTGTGTATTTGTGCAGACATACCTTTAGTTGTCTATCCCACTTCCAACACTACAGAAGTTATTTTAAAGTCTAAATCTGTAACTGATAGGTTTGGGGGGGGTGTTTTCCAGCAACTCTAAAATCTGCCTCGGGACAGACTTACCTCCCGATCTTTCGGCACTTACGCTACAAGTTACAAGTGTTGGAACATGTGTGATGTTACCATTTTGTGCAGATTTAGATATTTTAGCTGATCTAAAGTCATAAAATACACAAAATGTATACATTTATGAAGATTTCCCTAAAGCAAACCTCCCCTCCACCTCCATTTCAGTCCAAAGAATTTGCTCCATTTCAGCCACACACAAATGTTGTTTTTATGTGTTTCTTCCATGCAGCTTCTATGTTTGAAAGTATTTGCAAACATTCTATTCAAAACTAATACAAAAGGGATGTCGAATTCAGCCATATTACAGACGGAGGAGAAAAAAGTTCAGTAAATCGCTTTCCAAAATCGAATGTGTGGTTCCTGCACAATTACTGAGAAGTGGCTACAGTCAAAGGGTGTATACATACACAGGTGTAAAGCTCACGGCCTTAATGATTACGTAAGAGTAACTCCATCGAAATCAGTGTTCTGTACCAATGGAGAATGGCTGTAAAGCACAGCCAATCCTTAGTACAACACTGTAAATCAACTACACTTTAATTAAAAACTAAAAGAAGAAAGAGAGAAAGTAAAGCACTATGAACCAGTCCCCACAGACCCTCCTTGAAGCAGTAATTTTGAATGTTCCGCCCACCAAACATTTAATGAACAAGATGCAACCGTTAATGTAAGTTTTACCTTTTTCCTCAGTTTTCCTTCACTCTGGGCCATTTAAATGAAAAGACCAAAAAAAAAACTAAACAAAACAGCAAAATAACTAAGCTGGAACCAGATCCTTAGCACCACAACCATTCAGAACTCCCGTAACTTTCATGAGTATATTGGAAAGGGTTTGTAGCTGTGATCTCAGCACATATCAACTCATATAGAAAAATAAGCCAGCCACACACAAAGCACACCCTGTGAGAGCCACTGGTAAGAAGGAGAGAGTGAATTTCCAAGTCATAGAGCTTTGCATTCACCACGGTTCCTCGACTCGGCCAGCAGGTGGCAGTATTGACTGGCTGCCAGAACAGCCTGACCCTGGCGGGAACCTCATTGTTTCAAGAGTAATTCCCAAGAAATACAAATGAGTTAATCTTATCTGTGTTTTGAAACTTTCAAAGATATTATTCCATTCTATCAGAGACTACTGTGAACTCCCTTTGTAAAGCCCGCTGATCCCTCTATTTCTCTTGGCTCAGCGCAGAGCATTCAAGAGACGGGGGGTGTCTTTCATGTCCAGGTCGGGAACGATGGGATCCACGTTATCTGTTTCACAGGGAGACAAGCCCCACTGTTTACCTTTGCCCAGGACAGAGCTTTGGAACGACGTGGGAATTTTCCTATCAACATACACAGCAACATCTGCATGGGACAAAAACAAGCTTAAACCGGGAGTCACAAACCTTACAATGGTGCAGCCTGCGATTAGTTTAGACACCATTATCAAGTCCAGATCCGCTGACAAACTTCTCTTTCACTGCGTTTTTATTTGATATCACTTATCTGTGTGTGTGTGTGTGTGTGTGTGTGTGTGTGTGTGTGTGTGTGTTTAATTTGGTCACTAAGTGGAGCAATCTCTGACACGGGGACTTGGAATCAACAAGCTAGAAAGAAACTGGCCAAAGACATTTATCAACGTAAGTGCTGCTGGATCGTCTGAATAAAACTTCCCTCTTAGTAGCAAAGGTTTCAGGCTGGCTCCCACACTCCTCTGCTAGGCTCTGCGGGGAGGCTGGAGGGGTATTTATGGCTGTCAGGGGAGCAGCAGCGGGGCAAACTCTTCTCAAAGGGCCCGAGAGAGAATGCGCTGGCGCTGAGCACCACAAGGCAGCCCGAGGGTGGTATGTGGGTACTTGGACAACCATCTGAAGGTGTGTGAGCCAACCTTAACTCAGGCCGGGTCGGGCCCAGAGGCCGGGGTTTGTCCAGACGTTTCTAGAGAATAAACTCTGTTGTGGGTTTTTCCAGTCGAGCCCGTAAAGAATCTCAGAAAGATAAGACTTCAGCCTTGTATTCCTGCTAAGCTTTTTTCTATTTAATTTTTTTTTCCAGTTTAAAGCTATACAGTAGAATTTTACAGTAATCTTTTACATTTTTAAATATATACTGGATTCTTATCACAAAGAAAGAAAAATCCTGGACCTGAGATCAGAAAATGTGGTTCAAAAGACACTCATGACGCTGTCCAGTGGGTTAGGTTTGGTGAGGGGACCACAGCTGGGGAGGGGCTGGGAGCTGGCACGGAAAAAAAGGGCCACAGATCAACATGCAAATCACAGCACGTGCTTTTCATTAAGGCCTTGTTCAGAAAGCCTTTACACACTCCACATTGATGAGTTTTCATTTAAATTCAAAATGGATGCTTTTGAAAGTATTAGCACGGCAGGCTTTTAAAGAAAAGATCCCCTTCTGGTGAACTGCGGGCGTCGCAGGGAGATCCTGCGGCCTGGTGTCGGTGTCCCTGGTGATCTGAGGATTAATGAACTAATCTGTAGAACTAACTTAGACTGAAATGTGAGTTCGGGGCTCACAATTTCTTTTTCTTTCCTTTCACCAGATCATAGGATATTTTGCAAAGTAGATTAGCTAGTAGGAAAGGAATGGCATACAATAACAGACTCAATAATTATTTTATCTCTGACCTTGCAGAATAGTGGGAAACATTCTCAGAATTGCTCTTTAGAAAGGGAAAGAAACTTGAGTAGGTGTGCCTGTGTGCTGGGCCCTGGCTGGGAACGGGAGGAACCTTCAACGGCCCACACAACCTCCTGTTTTGCAGACAGTAAACTGCGGCCCAGAGCACTGGTGTGACACAGCCAAGGTCACACAGCTGGGGACCGCTGGGCCTGGGGGTAGTCCCCGTAAGGAAAACTGGACACTTCCAGGGGTAGCTCGAAAAGCAAGTTATCTTTCTTTCAATGAATGGGTCTTAGACTCACAAGATAAGTATGAAACACAAGCTAATTTGTTTTGGGTTTCTTGGTTGTTTTTTGTTTTGAAGGAGAAAAAGAAGCTTTTACTGCTTTGCCAGGCAAAGGGGGCCACACCAGGCTAATGCCTTAAAGGCTGTGCCCCGAGACACAAGCTAATTCGAATGCCTCCTGGCATTGTCCCGAGAGCCATTAACAACAGGAATTGAGGGTACGACTCTCAGCCTTCCAGGCTGGTTCTGGTGCAAAGTGAAGAGAGTTTGGGGGCAGGTAGTTTGCTCAGCCAGCCTGTAGGTGCCCAGGAACCCGAATCCTGCCTCCTCCGGGTGGGAACCAATTGCGCCGTGCTGGAGGCTCAGACCGGCGGCCGCCTCAGACCACGGCGCACAGAGGGTCACGGGCCTCCCTGGGGGAAGGAAGGAAGCATCCCAAGCTCCCAGGCGTCCTTGAGCCGGGCTCTCCGCTCGTAAGGGAACAAAGACCTCTCACCGTTACAGAGGAACACCCGCCTGCTTCACTATAATCAAGTCCCATCAGCAGGTGTGGTTTCAGGTGTAAGCCTCTACTTTACGGGCCCTCTGTGACCCACAGAAGGAACTTTTATCACAAAGGGGTGTTGGCTCTGGGGTTCCAGGCTGCCTGTGGGCTCCTATCAAGACGATCTACATGCGGGAGTCCAAAGAAGGGAAGTTTCTTCCTTCCTTTCTTTTTTTTTTTTGTCTTTTGTCCTTTTAGGGCCGCACCCGCAGCATATGGAGGTTCCCAGGCGAGGGGTCACATTGGAGCTGTAGCTGCCGGCCTACACCACAGCCACAGCCACGCCAGATCTGAGCCGCATCTGCGACCTACACCACAGCTCACGGCAACGCTGGATCCTTAACCCACTGAGCGAGACCAGGGATCGAACCCAAAACCTCATGGTTCCTAGTCGGATTCATTTCCGCTGCACCACGACAGGAACTCCCCAGACAAGGGCAGTTTCTGTTCTGAGTCAAATCACTTTCCAACCCACAACCTCATCCCACTCAGCCGCTCCAGACCTCTGCCCACCTGGTCCCGAAATAAACAGGAGGATTCTTTTTTTCATACTTTTTTTTTTTTTTTTTTTTTTTTTGGTCTTTTTGCCTTTTCTAGGGCGGCTCCCTCAGCATATGGAGGTTCCCAGGCTAGGGGTCGAATCGGAGCTGTAGCCACCAGCCTACACCAGAGCCACAGCAACGCCAGATCCGAGCAGCGTCTGCAACCTACACCACAGCTGACGGCAACGCCAACGCCGGATCCTTAACCCACTAAGGGAGGCCAGGGATCGAACCTGCAACCTCATGGTTCCTAGTCAGATTCGTTAACCACTGAGACACAATGGGAACTCCTCATTCTACCTTATTTTCTGAGACTTCTTCCAGTGTGAAGGCAGACAAAGGCCGACATGACGCCAAGTGCAATGTGCGGACTGATCCATCGTTGGCTCGGAAGAGCCACCCCCACCGTGCAGGCCCAGAGGGAGGGCCTCTTCCCTCCACAGAGGGAACCTCTGCAGGCCCCACCCGTGTGCCCGGCTCTCCCCTCTTCTCTGAAACATTCTTTCCAAGCGCGGGGCCCGGAGGGGCTGTCACCACGGAGATGGCGGTGCCCCGACATTGGCTCGCTTTTCAAAGGCCATCCCAGGACTGCTCTCAGCTGTGGGCGGCCTGGGAGAGCTTTCTCTCCTGCACTTGGAGGTCTTACAGAAGTGAGCCCACGTCTCCTGGGCCTGCCCCTGGCCCTGAGATGGGGCCCGACAGAGGCAGGAGAGGCGGAGACGGGAGGTGGGCGAGCGGCAGGGCCAGCGCGACCCAGCGCCTCACCGGATAGGATGGTAAGAGCAAAAGGCGCCCTGCCCACAACAGGCAGGGAGGAAGGTGCCCGGGAAGGCGTCCACGGTCCCGAAGCTTTAAAAGAAGCCTAGGAAGCGCTGTGGCCCAAGTGCAGGTGACACACCATGGCTGTGGGCTGGGCACCACCTGCCCACACTCTGCTTTGTCTGCACACATTGGTTGATTTTTCAGTGAATCCGTTGCCAGCATTTACAGACCAGCCTTTGCTGGGTAACCTTGGATTCTGGTGTCTGAGCGACAATGTGTGGAGGACACGGTACGGGCCTGCCCTCTTCCCAGCGTTCCCTGGCTCAGGTCCTGGGCCCCCAGACCAAGCAGGCCCAGTCCGTCACCCAAGCGTCCCTGTAAGACTTGGCCACCACGCCCACAGCACCTAAGGCAGGAGAACAGAAGCCTTGCAGTCATCGGCCCTGGACAGCTTGTTCCCATTAATAGTCTAATGCAAATAGCAGTCTCTCAAATGCAAGGTTACACTTCTCAACTAACTGTTAGGCTCCCCAAGCTTTTCCTTTTAAGCTGAATGTAACACTGGCCGATATTTAGGACTATTCTTATTGGACATGTTTATATCACACATATACTCTACCGGCTGTTATGGGGAATAATGTCATATCCACCGCTTTCTTTTCTTTTTTTTTCTTTTTTTTTTTTTTTTTGCTGCTTAGGGCCACACACAGGGCATATGGAAGTTCCCAGGCTAGGAGTGGAATCGGAGCGCAGCCACTGGCCTACACCACAGCCACAACAACGCAGGACCTGAGCCGCATCTTCGACCTACACTGCAGCTTGCAGCAATGCCAGATCCTGAACCCACTGAGTGAGCCCAGGAATCGAACTTGCATCCTCGTGGATACTAGTCAGATTCATTTCTGCTGAGCCACCATGGGAACTCCCCATCTACCAATTTTTGCCAAACAGTTCCAAGTGTTCTATCAAATCCTAGACCAAATTTCCCCCAAATTGAAATTGCCTGTGATCCTTATCTGCTGTCTGCTTTAGATTACGAGGGGGCAAAGCCACACAGGAGCACAGAACTTGATTAAAACAGAGGAGCTCTCCTGGACCTCAGGAGCGCATCTGCCATCACAACTCCGTTTACAGAGTAAGCCTCTCTCTATTAAATTCGCAGGGGTGGCGCACAGGGCAGAAACAACTGTTTTTCAGCCAAAGACCCAAGGGTTCTATTTAAGGGCTGGGGTACTGGGAAAACAGTGGGTTATTTGAGATTCCCGCCACCTGTGTGGTCTGTCTACTCCCAGGAAGAGGCAGACTAGAGGTGGCTTAGCGTAGAAACAGCATGTAACCGCCACTGACGTATATAACCTGCTGATCAGCGGCAGGATATTGGGCCTTTTTCTTTTCCCTCCTTGGGGGACTCTTCTGTCTTCATTTTCTGTTTGTTCTGTCTGTGTGTCTTTTTCTCCAGTTTAGGAGGTCTGCAAGCATCCTTGTCAGTAGGAACTGAACCACCTAGCCGTTTGATCTGCTAGCTGTGACTTTGATTTCGACTTGGTCTCATTTTGGTTCTAAAGCCCTTTTCAAAATGTTGTTATCAGATTTGCAGCCCGTAGTTCCCATTCTGATTTCTCTTTTTCAAATTAGGTCTCCAATTTCAGGCTCAACTCCACTGACAAAATAAGATGAAAGCACTGCTGTTACATCAGCATTATTAACTCCCAAACGTTGGCCAAAAGAGTATTCTAATGTGTCCTGAAAGTCTCCCATAGTTCCATCTTGCTCCGGTTTTGTTGTTGCTGCTGTTAATGACATATAATTGACACATCTCCTTATATTGGTTTCAGGTCTACAACATACTGATTCAATATCTGTATACACGGCAAAATGACCACCAAAATAAGCCTCATTAACATCCACCATAGTACATAGTTACAAAAACTTTGCGATGAAAACTTTTAAGATCTGCTCTCTTAGCAGTTTTCACATACACAGCCAGCGTGTTAGTAGCTACGGTCAGTGTCAGGAACCGGTTTGTCGCGTGGCCGTGACTGTGCAGATCTGTGCCTTTCGACCCTCTTCCCGCGTTTTGCTCACCCTCAACCCCCGTCTCTGGCAACCACCCACCTGCTCTCTGTACCTGTAAACTTCGTTTGGGGCTTGGGGGTGGGGTGTTTCTTTTAGATTTCACACATAAATGAGATCAGAGTATTTGGGTTTTTGCTGCCTGACTTATTTCACTGCACATGATGCCCTCGAAGTCCACCCATGTTGCTGCAAATGCCAAGGTTTCAGCCCTTGTTGAGGCTGAGTGATACTCCTTTGTGCGTGTGTGTGGATGCAGAGAGAGACAGAGACAGAGATCAGATGGAGAGACAGATGGAGTACTTTCCTCACGCATCATCCGTGAACACTTAGCTCATTCCCATGTTTTGGCTGCTGTAAATAATGCTGCAAGGAACACAAGAGTGCAGGTAGCTTTTTGAGTTACTATTTTCATTTTCTTCAGACATATACCCAGGAGTAGAATTCCTGAATCACACAGTAGTTCTGTCTTTAATGTTTTGAGGGACTCCAAAATGTGCTCCACAGTCGATGCACCAAGCTGCGTTCCCTTCCCTCCGCAGTCTCGCCAGCACGAGGTCTCCCCGCGTTTCTGACGATGGCCATTTGGGCCGCTCTGACGTAACCAGGGCTGGGGTTCTGTCTCCCTGGGGCTCGCGCTGCATCCCTGATGCTCCTGATGTTGAGCACCTTGCCCTGTGCCTCTCTGCCATCCACACGTCTGCTCTGCAAAATGTCTACTCAGATCCACTGTCCATTCCTACAGGATTGCTTGGGTTTTGTTGTTGTTGGGTTTTATCTTTAGCTGTTTGTATGAATTCTTTATATATTTTGGAATATTAATGCCTTATCAGATATATGATTTGCAAATATTTTCTCCCATTCTCTAGGCTCCCTTGTCATATTGTTGATAATTTCCTTTGCTACGCAGGAGCTTTTTAGATTGATGTAGTCCCCCTTAGTTATTTTTTTTGTTTTTGTGTCTTTTTAGGGCCTCACCCATGACATACGGAGGTTCCCAGGCTAGGGGTAGAATCGGAGCTACAGCTGCCAGCCTACACCACAGCCACAGCAACGTGGGATCTGAGCCACATCTTCAACCTACACCACAGCTCATGGCAACACCAGATCCTTAACCCACTGAGCGAGGCCAGGGATCAAACCCACGTCCTCATGGATACTAGTCGGATTCATTACCACTGTGCCACCACGAGAACTCCTTATTTTTCCTTTTGTTGCCTCTGTTTTTGATATTAGATTTTAAAAAAATCATTGCTAAGATTAATAGCAAGGATCTTATTGTCTATGCTTTCTTCTAGGAGTTTCATGATTTCAGGTCCTAAATTCATGTCTTTACTCTGTTTTAAGCTAACTTCTGTGTTTGATGTGAGAGTGTGTGCCAGTTTAATCCCTTTGCATCTGGCTGTCCAGTTTTCCCAACTCCACTTATTGATAAGACTGTCCTTTCCCAACTGTATATTCTTGGTTCCTCTCTCATAAATTAATTGACCATACACACATGGGTGTATTTCCAGACTGTTTATTCTGTTCCATTGATCTAGTGTTTGTCATGGTTTTCTTTCCAATATCATACTATTTGAATTACTGTAGCTTTGTAATATAGTTTGAAACCAGGGAGCATGAGAACCTTAGCTCTATTCTTCTTTCTCAGGATTACCTTGGCCATTCAGGGTCTTTAGTGGCTCCACACACATTTTAAGATTGTTGTAGTTCTGTGCAAAATGCCACTGGAATTTTGATAGGAACTACACTGAATCTGTAAACTGCTTCGAGTAGTATGGGTATTTTAAAAATAGTAAGTCTCCCAATTCAAGAGCATAGGTGTCTTTCCATTTTTCTACATCTTCCTCAGTTCTTCCATTGGTGTTTTATAGTTTTCATTGCATAGGTCTTTCACCTCCTTGGCAAAATTTATTTGTAGGATTTTTATTCTTTTTTGATGCAATTATAAATAATATTATTTTTGCGATTTCTTTTTTTTGATAGTTTGTTACTAGTGCATAGAAATGCAATGGTTTTCTGTGTATTTATTTCATAGCCTACAACTCTACTGAATTTGTCTATTCTAACAATTTTTTGGTGGAGTCTTTAGGATTTTCATGTATAACATTATCTGCAAATAGCAATAATTTTATTTTTCTTTTCCAATTTGGATGACTATTTCTTTTTCTTACATAATTTCTGTGCATAGGACTTTGAACACCATGTTGAACAAAAGCAGTGAGAGTAGGCATCCTTGTCTTGTTTCTGATCTTAGCGGAAAATCTTATAGATTTTACCACTGAATATGGTGTTACCTGTAGACTTGTCATACATGGCCTTTATAGTGTTGAGATGCATTTCCCCCATACCCACGTTGCGAGGGTTTTTTTAATCATAAATGCATGTTGAATTTTGTCAAATGCTTTTCATGCATTATTGAGATGACCATGACTTTTATTCTTCATTTTGTTAACACAGTGTATCACACTGATTGATCTGCAGATGTAGAACCACCCTTGCATTCCCAGAATAAATCCCACTTGATCATGGTGAATGATCCTTTTAATGTATTGTTGAATTTGATGTGCTAATATTTTGTTGAGAATTGCTGCATCTGTGTTCATTAGGGAGACTGGCCTACAATTTTCTTGTGGAAACCCTGTCCAGCTTTGGTGTCCGGGTAATGCTGGCTTCATAACATGAATTTGGAAGCATTCTCCTCTCTTCTATGTTTTTAGAAGAGTTTGAGAAAGACTGGTATTAATTCTTCATTGAATGTTTGGTAGAATTTACCAGTGAAGCTTTCTGGTCTGGACTTTGCTTGTTGGGAGGCTTTTGATTACTGACTCAATCTCCTTACTAACAATTAGTCTGTTCATATTTTCTATTTTTTCACAATTAAGACTTTGTAGATTATATGTTTCTAGGAACTTATCCATTTCTTCTACTTTGTTTTATTTCTTGGCATATTATTGTTCATAGTAATCTCTCGTGATCCTTTGTATTTCTGTTGTATAAGCTGTAACACTGCTTCTTTCATTCTGATTTTACTTATTTGAATCCTCTTTTTTTCTTGGTAAGTCTATCCAAAGTTTTGTCAATTGTGTTTATCTTTTCAAAGAAACAGCTTAGTTTCATTTATCTTTTGTATTGTCTTTTTAGTCTCTGTTTCATTTAGTTCCACTCTGATCTTTATTATTTCCTTCCTTCAGCTAACTTTGGGCTTCATTTGTTTTTCTTTTCTAATTTCTTGAGGTATAAAATTATATTGCTTATTTGAGATTTTTCTTTTCCTTTTGTCTTTTTAGGGCTGCACCCACAGCATGTGGAAGTTCCCAGACTAGAGGTCTAATAGGAGCTGTAGTCACCAGCCTACACCCCAGCCACAGCAACATCAGACCCGAGCCACATCTGCAACCTATACCACAGCTCACAGCAAGGTCGAATTCTTAACCCACTGAACAAGGTCAAGGATCAAACCTGCATCCTCATAGATACTAGTTGGGCCACAACGGGACTCCTTTCTTGTTTCCTGATGTAGGCATTTATCACTATGAACTTCCCTCTTAGAACAGTTTTTGCTACATTCCCTAAGCTTTGATATGTTTTCGTTTGTCTCATGGTATTTTTTTTTTCTCTTTTGATATCTTCTTTGACCGATGGTTGTTCACCAGCATTTTTTTTTTTTTTTCTTTTTGGCCACATCTGAGGCAAGTGGAAGTTCCCAGGCCAGAGCTCAAACCTGGGCCTCAATAGCAACCCAAACTGCAGCAGTGAAAATGCCAGGTCCTTAACCCACTGAGCTACAGAGAAACTCCAGAAGCATCTTTTAAAACTCCATGTATTTTTAGTTTCATCTTCTTTTTGTTTGTATGATTGAATTATGGCCCAATCAATTTTTACCAAAAAAATTTGGATATGACTTTTAGGAACTATATATTTTTGTCATTTTCTTGACCTTTGAGTTTATAGAGAAAAGAAGGATCCTACAGGTCCTTTTCCAGGTCAGTCCAATCACCTTTCTAATTCAGCATTTGGCATCTGAGGTTCTGACCCACATGTGCACAAGCTGATAGAGGCAGTTAATCCTAGGCCATATCCCTCCAACGGAATTCTAAGTACTTTGGTAAATGTTTGCTGGTCTTGTTTGAGTTGACGGAAATTTTCCTTATAGTTCTTAACTCAGCTCAGGCCCAAATTTAAATTCTACAGTTGTCTGAATACCAGACTCAAGGGAGGGAGGGCTATCTAGAATCACCTGCACTTGGGGCATGAGGAGAGTCATTTGGAAAAATCAGGGCATCTGGACAAGGGGAGGGTGAGAGGCCAGTTGGCAGAGGCACAGGAGGAGGAGGGTCAAAGGATAAGACAGAAGAACAGCTAGTACTGAAAGGAGTTTAGTTCTCTTTAAGTTTGCTGAATGGCTCAGCAGCTTTGGTCAAAGAAGCTTTCAGTGAAGACTTTTGACTCAGAATTTTGTCTGGAGACCAATCAAAGAATGATGCCCGTTGAGCCTGAGAAATATAGTTTCCTTTCTTCTTCTCAAATAAATAATTGTGCTCAAATCAAATGTTCCCCAGAGTGGCCACTGAAGGCCCAAATCACCGTGGTGAAGTTACGCCATTTAGAAAGACGGGCGTAAGAGTTAGGGTGAGAACACAGCACATGAAAGAAGCAGGAGTTTTTCCAGGAGGGAGAGGATTCAAGACACTGCCCCTGTAGATGATCAACTGGTTTCCTGGGCTGCTTGCTGCAGGTTCAGGGTCAGGGCTCTATTTTTATACGGACAGGGGTCTGGCCATTGTCCACTGGTGTGTCAGTCAGAGCCCTCAACCCAGCAATTTCGCTCCTGGGAATTCGTCCTATGTGGATGAAACAGGCTGTGTACAAGATGACACGTGGCAACATCGTTTAGAGAGAAAAAGCAAAGTCTGAAAACGACCAAAATGTCTCTGCTCAGGACATAGGATACACAATGCAGGTGCACCCGTGCAACAGAAGCTTCCTGTCCCCAGGCCCCTCACCCCAGCTTTGCCATCACTCGCATGGCACCCGTTATAGGTCAGACTTCTCTAACGTGTATTTAAGGACCGAAGCAAAATTCAACGTTATTGATCATTGCGTTCTCTCAAAAAACATTTGTCAGCTGAAAGTGAAAAGCCAGGCACTCCGCTCCAGCCAGAGGCTAGGCAGCCACAAACCTCACCAAGAGAAAAGCACACTTCCATACAAGAAAGCGCTGTGGTTGAGGAACGAGTTTACTGCTGCAATGCATTTGGATGTCACAGCACATTTACAGAAGCACTGTGGCTGTTCGACTCGAACAAGCTTCTTGGGACATGATCTAAAAGAAGCAGTCGGCAGATTCCCCCTCCGAAGGCCCAGAGAGCATTTTAGGTTTCGAGGATCACACGGTATCCGTCGCCTGTTCCTCTTGTTTGTGTTTAACGTTTTAGAAATGTAAAACCTTCCTTATTCCTAGGGGTGTGGAAGAACCAGTCACAAGCTGGATTTGGGTTCAGAGACCCCTGTCTAAAGGCCAAAGTTCCCTGACCTCTTTCCTAAGAGAAGAGAGAATAGTGGGGAAATGCCTACGTCTGAATACCCGAGTATCACAGGAAGGGGACATCGCAGACTTCTGCAGGCCGAGAGACAGTGCAAGAAAGACTGGAGCGACTGAAGCTTTAGACTCAGAATCACCTGGAGGACTTGCCGAGCCCAGATCATGTGGCGCCCGCGTCCCAGTGATGCCGGTGTTTCTTCTGGGGGCGCGTTCTGAGCACTGCTGCTGCAGAGGTGGAGATGCCGAGTGAAAGCCTCTGGCCCCCTGTTTTGTGCAGTCGTCCCTTTGCTGCATCGCTAAGACTCTTCTCATGACTAAAGCAATGTTCGGGGGCATGAGTTCCTGTCTCAGCTGCCACCGTATCAGACCCCCTCAGATGCTGCACTGAGATACCAGAGTCATCTCCTCCAAGGACCAGGGGGCGGCGGCGGGGGTGGGGGATGTCAAGCCTGCAGCCTCTCCCAGGGGCAGCCCTGGAACAAGAGCACAGCAGGAAACTGAAAGTGTGGCCCCTTTGAACCAGGACCTCTGTGCTGCCCTCAGGCTGCTGGGAACCAGGGAGGACTTGCTGGCAGCCTGAGGGACCAGTTCAGCCAATCTTCCAGGGCCGGAGGCCCGAGACAATATGGGGTGTGAACCTTTTTTCCCCTCTTTTTCCATGCATTTATTTCATTCTATTCACTCCGCACAACTGTCATACAACTTACAAAAGGTTGCAAAGCCTGATCCATTTTCCAGGGCCGGGTCAGAGCTAAGTTGTGAAACAGGAAACCTGTGGGGGAGTTTCGGGAAGAGCTGCAAGTCTGGAAGGAGCCTGGCTGCGCGGCACGTGGGGCGTGGGAGTGCAGAGCCCACCGTCTCTGCAGCCACCGCAGTCCCTGCCACGAGGCCTCCTTAGTTCAATGTCCTCTGCTTCTGAGGACAGGGCCAGGAGGCTCTGAATGGGTCTGACAGGGATGCTTCTATCTGCCCGGCTAATTCATTTGGTGTCTGCAACAGAGTCGTCTCAAATAAACTTGATTTGTTCCCAAATGCACCACATGGAATCGATGTCCCATCTGGTCTCAGAATATTTACAGTGAAAACGGCCCCACCTTGGAGCCAGAACTGGAGGCTGGGCTTCCTGAGCAAACCCGTGGCATCTCCCTGGGCCTGTCAGCTCTTGCTCTCCCAGCCCTTGCATCCTGCCACACGTCACCTCTGACCTGACGCTGGCGTTGGCCACGCTGATGGCCCCCACCCCCTGGGCTGCAAAGCCGCCTTCCTCCCCAGGTCCTCCCATCCTTCTGCAGCTGCTTCAAGCCCCTCGGCCCATCCCACCTGGTGGCTGGTGCTGCCACGGGGAGGTGGTGGAGTGCAGTCCCAGGCCCCAGGGAGCACAGGGGACCTGCCCACCTGTCCACGTACCTCCTGGGTGTGGGCCTCACACAGCCTCATGTGCATGCCGGGCCCTCCTGGGAGAGACCATGATGGAAGATGATATAAAACAGCATGTACGTCTATATACGTACAACTGAGTCGCTTCGCTGTACAGCAGAAATCGGCACATTATAAATCAACTGTGATTTAAAAAAAAAATGTAAAAAGAAATGTATTCTGAACACACGCCAGAACAGCATTCAGCCGGGGGAGAGAAGGGAACGGGCTACCCCGTGATGAACCACGAGGATGGTCTGCGAGGGAAAACCAGGGACAGAAGGACAAACCCCACCTGATGTCAGTTAAATGGAGTATCTCAAGCTGCCAAACTTGCAAAAGCAGGAAGCAGACTGGTGGTTGCCTCGGGCTCAGGGTAGAGTCAGGTGGACAGCCGCTGTCCAGTGGTCTAGACCTTCCGTCATGAAAGACGGAAAAGCTCTGAGATCTGCTGTACAGCAACGTGCACAGCACGTTAACAGACTGTTCAGCACACGGAAACTGTGCTGCGGGTGTAAGAATAAGTTGTCATCTTGGCAAATATCCAAAGGGCTGGCTGTCGACAAACTGCTGCAAAGGCTGCAGGGAAGCAGGTGTTCTCACACGTGCTCATGGGAGTGCAAAACTCTACCATCTTTTTTTTTTTTTTCTCTTGGTGACACCCACAGTGTGTGGAAGTTCCGGGGCCAGGGATCAAACCCCCATCAGAGCAGTGACCCCAAGCTACAGCAGTGACGACGCCAGATCCTCAACCTGCTGAGCGGCCAGGGAGCCCAGAGCTGTACGATCTTTCTGGAGGTTTGGCATCCTCTGGCGACGTCACAGCTGTGTGTCCTCCACGTGTCCTCTGACCTGGCCATCGCAGTCCAGCGCTCGATCCCATGATGTACAGGCAAGGAAAGAAAAAGACACACACACAAAGCGATGCTCGGCCAGACTGTGTGCAACACCAGTAACTAGAGCATGATGGAGTACTGAGCAGCACTGAAGAAGAGCAAGGGACATCTCCGCTGCTGTGGACAGAACACTTGTGCCCCCCTCCACCAAAGTCACATGTTGGAAAGCTGACCCCCACTGTGATGGCATTTGGGGTGGAGCTTTGATCAGGTTTGATGACGTCGTGAGGGTGGGGCCCCCATGGTGGAAGCAGCGGGCCCAGAAGAAGAGGAAGAGTGCGGATCTAGAGGTGCAACGAAAGAGCTTCTTGGATTTTCCCCAAAAAGGACGGAGGCGGAGGAACAAGCGAGGGTACAGACGAAAGGAGGTTCGTCCCGGGTGGTAACTGCTGAAGGAGCGGCGGGCACGCGGGAGTTTAGGGCCCTGTCCGCCCATCTCTGCCCAGACGAGGAGGACCAGCTGGCCCACTCTTCCAAAGCAAGTCAACGCCCTGACGTCACAGGGGAGGGAAAACCGCTTTCTCCCCCCGCCCTCTTCAGTCCAGCGATCTGTGAACCCAACTTATCAGAGGCATGTGAATAAGAGGAAGATGTCTGTTCTTTACACAGATGGGGTCCTCAGAGGAGTCAAGTGAAAATCCCAGAGAGGCGCTCGGACCCCGAGGCTTGTAACCTGCTGTGCAGAGACGAGACAAAGGAGAAGGGTCTGGGCTTCGGGGCAGAGTATCTGGGGAGGTGAACACGGGACGATAAGAGTCCCCAGGAAAGCGTGTTTGCCGAGACTCAACTTGTGAGGTCCCTTCCCACTGCGAGGGCCACCTTCGCGAGGGAACGTGCGGCCCGCTCTTAGGCAGACACGGAGCTTCCTGGTGTCTGCTCTTTCTCAGTCATTTTCTTTTCTTTTTTTCTTTTTAGGGCCACATCCACGGCATATGGAGGCTCCCAGGCTAGCTGTTGAATCGGAGCCACAGCTGCTGGCCTACAGCACAGCCACAGCTACGCAGGGTCTGAGCCGCGTCTGCAACCTACACCATGGCTCATGGCAACGCTGGATCCTTAGCCCCCCGAGCGAGGCCAGGGATCGAACCCACATCCTCACAGATACTAGTCAGATTCATTTTCGTTGCATACAATGGGAACTCCTCTCAGTAGTCTTCAGTTCAAGTAATCCTTCCGCCTAAGTGGTGTATTTGGGGGGCAGGTGCTGTTCCGACCCCTCGAGGTCTTCCTCAAGGTAAGAGCCACCCGGCTGAACACCTGGCCTCCCCTCCAGCATCCTGGGCTGGGCTGGCAGCTCCATGACCCCCAGCAACCAGAGCCCTCCCACCTGGCTGCTCCGCTGTCCCCAAGACACCACTTCCTCATCTCGCACACTTGCTCCTCGACCTCTGGCTGTGACGGCCACGGTCTAGGCACAGGGCAAGCCAAGGACAGAGGCCGGGGTGCCTCCCGTGTCGAGAGTAACCAGCTAGAGGATTCTCTACCCCGGCCCCGAGTTCTCAGAACTCACCACCTACCTCAGCGGAGCCCAGAGGCCTGGTACATGGGGCTCCTCCTGCAAAGTGGGAGGTTTCTCACATTTCCACCTTATGGCTAGTATTTTCTGGTAGCAATAAAGTAAGATTTTGCACCTTTTCTTTCCAATCCTCTTTGCCAGTGCTCGAACAGAAACACACCCTGGTATTCAAATAAAGTGACTTCTGTATGGAAAATGGCAAGCCTTATGCCATAAAACTTCAAACCCCATCTAAAATTGGTAGAAGAATTCCTAAAGAGCCCTTACCTCACTAAAGAGGGAACGGGAATATTAAAATGAATTTTCAAAGCCCAAAGATACGTGGTCTTTTTATACAGATGTAAGATGTTTCAATGGTTCCATCTTGAGACAAATAAAACAGGCTTGATGTTTGTATGTATCCTCATGTGCGCTTTTTCCTGGACTCTCATCATCTTTAATTTTCTTGTTCCTGGAAAAGGCTTACTCAACCCTGAGGCCTTTTTCGTAATAAGACCTTTCCAAAGGTCTCTGGTTCAATGGCACTCAATAAATTTTTGAAAGTAGTAAAATTGAAAGCAACATTTTTTAAATGCCCCGGGCCAATATCCTGTCTCACAAATATCAGGATTAGCACTCAAGGTGGGGAACTCGGCTCCACGCACTGGGAGTAAGGACGCACTTTCTAAACAGGAGGTGACCAGATCACAAGGACACGCTGGTCCAGTTGTGATTCTCCGCCATCAGCACCCTGGTGACAGGGAGGCTGCGAGGAATCATAAAGCCAGAAACGAGACGCTCCCTGCCTCCCGGCCAAGGCGCGATGTCCAGCTGCTAGACGTTTTTATCTGAGCTTCAGGAGAGGAATAAAACATACGCTTACAAAGTGTTGCACCTATTTGTGGAAAAGATATCCTACTTTACATTTGAGAATAAAATCATTTTGTTTCCCTAAAAACCTGAACTTGTAAGGTTCGAGGTGTGACTAAGTCAAACCCGACTATGGGGGGATCCACTGGACCCCCCCCCCCCCAGTTTGTACAAAGATCATTTTCAAGTCAAAACATCTGGGCCCAATGAGACTCAGGGCAGGCCACCCCGAAATATACCACTTTGGTGTATATTGGTTCTGTTTAATTAAAGTTACTTTAGAAACACCCAGCGCACACCTTGTCTCCCTGAAAGCATGAACTAAACCTGCCTTGTCAAAGGCCCAGGAGGTAGAGTGACCTCCTTATCTCAGAGAGAGCGCGGAGAGCCAAGGCTGCCATGAGACCAGACTCCTACTCCACTTTCTTTCTTTTTTTTCTTTTTGTACTTTGTCTTTTTTTCTAGGGCCGAACCCGCAGCACGTGGAGGTTCCCAGGCTAGGCGTCTAATCAGAGCTGTAGCTGCCGACCTACACCACAGCCATGGCAACGCAGATGCAAGCCTGGTCTGCGACCTACACCTCAGCTCACGGCAACAACGGATCCTTAATCCACGGAGCGACTCCAAGGATCCAACCCCCAACCTCAGGTTCCTAGTCAGATTCCTCTCCACTACCCCACTTTCTAACTCGAGCCCAAACTTCTCCATCTGCAAGGGGCAGACGCTGCCTGCTCTGGCCACTTCTTTGAGCCTCACGTTTCTCTCAGCTCCCACATGTAGGAATGACGTTTTATTTCTCCTGTTGATCTATCTCACGTCAATTTAACTGTCTGGCCAGCCAGAGAACCTACAAGAGAAGCAAGGAATGGCTCTCCTCTCCTTTGGTCCCGGCAAGTCAGCCCGGAGGCCTCACTGGCCGGATGCTGCCCTCTCCAAAGCCAGCAGGTCCGGATCCTGGGACTTCTGAGAAGCAGGGCAGAAGATAAAAACTCCTACTGCACTGGTCTCCAGAGTCTCTGCACGTGGGGTGTGCTGAAAGCGAGAGTGGTGAGAGTCCTTTTCTTTTTCTGAATTTAGTTCAGCAGGAGAAAACACCTGCGTGAACCGCTCCTTGGGTGGTGACTCTGGCAAAGAAGATCTGTTTGGAGCGTTTCGTTTCCTTTGCTCTCGTTTCCTTCTCTCTCTCTCTCTTGTTTCCTTTTCTTTTTTTTCTTTTTTAAGGGCCGCAGCTATGGCATAGGGAGGAGGTTCCCAGGCTAGGGGTCGAATCAGAGCTGCAGCTGCTGGCCCACACCACAGCCACAGTAACGCTGGATCCGAGCCACGGGTGCGACCCACAGCACAGCTCACAGCAACACCGGATCCTTAACCCACTGAGCGAGGCCAGGGACTGAACGAGTCAGATTCATGTCCACTGAGCCTCGTCGGGAACTCTGAGTATCTTGTTTTCTATTGATTCTGTTCCTCGTGGAGACGGCAGTTGTCTCCTTTCATTTTTTGTCCCTCGTGCTGTGTCCTAAGAAGGAAAACCATAAAGTAGGACATGGGCATAAGTCCTCTACACTGTCTTTCAAGCCAGCCTCACACACAAGCAGTCATGGTTCTCACCAGACTGGTGTCTGTTGGGACAAACTTCCCTGTGGGTCTGCAACGTAAAACCAGATGCGGTTTTCCTTCCACGATGGTCTGTGTCCCGAGAGCTTGGCTTTGTGACCAGTGAGAATACGAAGCCTGGCCTCTGCCTTCCAGAAAGGACATACCCCGGGCTGCACCTGGTGGCTGTTCAAACAGGCTGGGACTCCAAGAGAGAAAGTCACAATCCTTGTTCTTTGTCCACACAGGCCAGCTCTCCGAAGTCTGTCACTGGGGTCACAGTCCATACAGGACCTCTGTCATCTCCACCTCCACTGCTTCGCTGGTACTGGAAAAGTCCCACCCGCAGCCCCTGCCTGGCGTCACAGGCTGGAGGGTCTAAGATGGGAGGCATCGCGCGTCCCCGAGAGAGGCCAGAGGCACTGTTTTCTCTGCTCCATTCTCACGGCCATGACAACGGAGGCCTCTGCCTTCTGAGGCCAACTCTGGGAGGGGACCCTCCAGTTCTCGGGAGGGTTTTCTCTTTTCTACCCTCTTGTGAGATGCCTCTTGGTTAAACCATAAAAAGGCTTACTGGTTTGCGTCACTACAAGATTAATAAATACAACTTGTCAATGGCCTGATGACAGGTCTTCTGAATTGGAAAAACTTCTATCTTAGAAAGTAAGTTTTAGAGAACTCTCATTCTCTCTTTTTTTGCAGGGGGTGGGGTGGGGTGGGGGGGCACCGTGCCTGTGGCACATGGAAGTTCCCAGGCTGAGGGCCTACGTGAGCAACAGCTACAGCAATGTCAAGATCCAAGCCATGTCTGTGACCTACACCACAGATCAAGGCAACACTAGATCCTTATCCCACTGAGCGAGGCCAGGAATCAAACCCACATCCTCATGGATAGTAGTCAGATTTGTTTCCGCCGAGCCACAACAGGAATTCCACTCCATAGAGAACTCTCATTCTAAGCAATTGTCCTATTAATACCTAAGGAAAGGCCAAATTAAAAAGTGGATACAGGGAGCTCCTGCTGGGGTGAAGTGGATTAAGAATCCCACTGCAGTGGTTTGGGCCACTGTGGAGGTGCAAGTTCAATCCCTTTATTGAACAGCAGTGGGTTAAAGGATTTGGCATTGCCGCAGCTGCAGCAGAGGTCCCAACTTTAGCTCGGATTTGATCCCTGGCCCAAGCACTTCCATGTGTCATGGATTTGGGCATAAAATTATATATATATATATATTAAAACACATTTACATTTATATATATGGTGTAATATGCTGTTGTTAAAGTGGATACAAAGTATAATGACTAGCCTTAGGGACTCCCTTAACAGGATGACAAAACAGAAGTTAGACAAACAGAATTCCACCATAAACACCTCTTCTGGAAGACTGCCCCAACTCCTCTGCAAACCCCCAGGCCCTCCTACACATAACGAGGAAATGGAGCAGCTGGAGCCCAGGCCATGCTCAGGAGCTAACAGAGCCTCTACCCTTGTCTCAAAAACCCACAAACACTTCCAGAAATATAAAAACCTAACCCAAATGTTTTTCGAGTTCACATGATCTGGGATAATCTTTGGTAAATAAAAGCTACTTTAAGTTTGTTGATTTAGTTAAACATGTCTTTAGAAGAATCAGCATTAAATACAATGCAGAAAAAACTTACATTCTACTTGGGTCTACTAGTCAAATAAGTTCATGTTATTTCTGTTGCAAAAACGTGTCAGCAGGAAAAACAACTTGGGATAATGGCTGACTTTGTCTAACAATATCTCACGAAGTTTTCAGGGTAGTTAAAATATCAACGTTGGGAGCAAATGATTTAGACAGATGTAAGTGGGAGAAGAGCTTTTAGGTGAAGTTTTTAACAATAATCATGCTTTATGTTCTGTGTACTTAAAAATAGTTTTCTAGGAGTTTCCGTCGTGGCCCAGTGGTTAACGAATCAGACTAGGAACCATGAGGTTGCAGGTTCCATCCCTGGCCTCGCTCAGTGGGTTAAGGATCCAGCGCTGCTGTGAGCTGCAGTGTAGGTCGCAGATTCGGCCTGGAACCTGCGTTGCTGTGGCTGTGGTGTAGGCCGGCAGCTACAACTCCAATTAGACACCTAGCCTGGGAACCTCAATATGCCACAAGTGTGGCCCTGGAAAAAGACAAAAATTAAAAAAAAAAAAAAAAAAAAGGTTTTCCAGATCTCTTTGGTAACTTGAAACATTAGAGTTTTTGGAAAGTTAGGTTAAATGAGGAATACTGATCATTTCCAAATAAGATATTAATTACTAAGTTTACCTACTCTTGTCTTATTATAGGGAAAATAAAGATATATGCGTCTATTAAAAAACATGTCTTGTACTACATTGAAAGCCTGCAGTATGAAAAAAGTGTCTTTCTAGAGATTATGAATATATTTATAAATTTGCCAATCTAAAGAATGTTGTTATAACAGACAATACACAATCGCTTACTCCTTCGTTGTTCACTAGAAATTAAGATTTCTAATGGTAAAAAATTCTAATTAACATATATAATTAAAACTACTAGAAATAATAAGGGAAATATCTCTGTAAGCAAGAAAAACAGGATATGTGTTTTTTTGTAAGAAAAGGGATGAGGAATGGAGATGCATTTCTATTGAGGGAAATAAAAGTGATTTTGTCCTAAAATAAAGCTAGTTATTTAAGAACAGGAAAAAAGAAAATGAAAAACAAACTGAAATAGAAAATTACAGAAGGTTTAACTTCTTTAATCTTGGGAAAGGAATTTTATGTCAAGCTAAGACCGGAATGAGTGTATTTAAGTTAAAAAACTGTATTACTCTTGGAAGTTCCTGTTGTGTCTCAGCGGTAACGAGCCTGATTGGTATCCATGAGGATGAGGGTTGGATCCCTGGCCTCGCTCAGTGGGTTGGGGATCCAGCGTTGCCGGGAGCTATGGTGTAGGTCACAGATACAGCTCAGCCCCATATTGCTGGGCTGTGTCTGTGGCCAGCAGCCGTGGCTCTGATTCAACCCCTAGCCAGGGAATTTCCATATGCCGCAGGTGCAGCCCTAAATTAAAAAAAAAAAAAAAAAGAATTACGTTACTATCAAAAATAAGCTGGTACAAAATTAAAAATAGTTTCCCTTTCTGTTAAAAGGACAAAGTTTTCTTAGATAATGGATCTGCTCCTGATAAGATATTATTAAATGTTTTTCTTTTCCTTTTAGATGATCTGCCTAGAAAACAAAGATTTTGCGTCTTATCAAAACTATTCTCTGTGCTTTATCAGGTCTTCATTTGATTTTGCTCACAATTACGTGACCTTCTGCATTTGCCCTGCAATCTTTTACTGTCACTTTGGTTAAATGGATAATTAGATACTATTTCATAATAATCTGTGATCTTATTTAGTCAAGTGTCCAAACCTTTTCACATTTTTTACAAACGTTCCCAAATTCAAGTGCTAAATGAAGTTTTGGTCTAGAACTAATTTGGGATTTTTCCAGAAGGCCCCAGAACATCTTAAAATATTTGTTTTCCCTCCTTATTAAAAAAAAAGGGAGGGGGGAGAGTTAAACTACCTAGGCTTCTTTGGCGTATTAATTACACAGGAAGCATTGTTAAATATGACAAACATTGTTATATTGTATGGGTGAATTTTATTAATACAAATCTTGTAAAAATGTATAAAATTCCTAAACTTCTGAAGTCCTCATATAACATTCTGTCATAATTCTAGTTACTATCTTAAAATTTGTCACAGGAAAACCTAATTTCTTTATCGATTACATTGCAATGAGCTCTCATCAGATCTGACACATGCGGGAATCAGATCTCTGACAGAGCAGGATCAGGTCTTCGACACAGCAGGAGCTCCACACAGGTTTCTAGTATCTCTAAGATCATCAAACTGAACTGGGTAAGAATTTCCAGAACTAATGGAAAAACTGGGTTTAAGCAGAACAAGAATTAATGACATGGGACTAAATGAACCGATCGATGATTATAATTTTTTGACTTTCTTGTGCTGAAATATTGCTGGTTCTTTAATCTTTTATTTTTCTGCTAGAAGGAAATCATTCCTCTTAACTTATAGCAATTTGGTAAAATATACCTTTGCAAGCAGCATTAAAACTTTCTGTTTCTCTCCCTACCTGATTTCTCCAGAATTTGGAAACTCTTAGTGAGATGCTTATTTTCACATCTAGAGTTATTTGCATACGTTCAGTGCGAGTCAGTTCGCCTTGGATGGGACACAGGTGGAAACACAGCTCGGTCGTCAAGGCTCTGACGGGATGTCCTACGTGGGAGACATGGACGGACCCAGAAAGGACCACAGCTCACCTCACGAAGCTAATAAGGCCCCCGAAACACCCACCTGGTGCCTCACTTCCAGGATTCCCGAAGCCTCACAGGTGAGTGAGGAAAAACCACAAAATGGGGCAGAAGGCAGGACCCTTATGAGATATAGAGCAAGGATCCAAGAAGAGACAAACAGAAAACAGCCCACGGGCCGGGCCCGCATATGCCCTTGTTTGGGGTGAGAAGGCCCAGAGGAGGCCTGTCATCTGGAGACTGGCTAACTGGGCATTCTGGTTTCCAGTCAAGCACAGCATTTAAAGGGACACAAAAGTCGTCAATATTTTGGATGGTTGACTCCCAGGTAGAAGCAACTCCATCTTGAGCCTAAAAATTTTTTTTTCAACAGACTCCAAAGCCAGCCACTCCCTCAGCTTCCAGTTGGACATTTTTTTTTAGATTGCCTGTCTTTCCCTTACTGATTTTGTGTGTTTATTATCTCTACTAGGTTACAAGTTCTTTGCCAGGTACACACTCTGCAAATATCTACCTCAGGTCTGTGGCTGGCCTTTCACTCTTACGATTGTATTTGTTAAGGAATTGCAGCTCTTCATTTTAACATGGCCCAATTTACCAATCTGTCATGTTTCCTTTATGGTTAGTGCTTTTTATGAAGTCTACACCAAATTCAAGGTCATGAAGATAATCTCCTGTGCATTCTTAGGAAACAAAAACACTAACTTGAAAAGATCACTGCAGCACTGTTCACAACAGCCAAGACATGGTGACAACTCTGCGTCCATCAGTGGATGAACCGATAAAGAAGCTGTGGTGTACACATGCCATGGGAAATTATTCAGCCACTAAAAAAAAACGAAACTGGGAAACCTTGCCATCTGTGTCCACACGGATGAGCCTGGAGAGCCTTATGCTAAGTGCAATTAAGTGAGACACAAAGACAGATGTGTTAGATCTCACTTTGATGTGGAATCTTAAAAAACAAACAAAACCAAACTCACAGAAAAAGAGATCAGGTTCGTGGAAAGTGGGGGGTTGGGGGGAGAGGGAGGGGGCTGAGGAAGGTGGTCCAAAGGTACAAACTCCCCACTAAGACAGGTAAGTTCCAGGGATGCGACGCACAAAAGGCGACTGCAGCTCACCCTGCAGGATGCCACCTGTGAGGATCGTTGGGAAAACAAGCTTTGGGAGTTCTCCATACAAGAAGAAATTTTTTTTTCTTTTCCATTTCTTTTTATTGCATCCACATGAGATGATGGTTGTTAGCTAAGCTTATTGTGGAAATCATTTCACGTTATGTTTTACACCTGAAACTCAGTGACATATGTCAATTAGATCCCGTTAAAATATGGGGGGGGGGGATCTTTGTTATTTAAATCATTTACATTGAGTTCTACAGTCTTTCCCAAACAGATTTTGCTGTAGGACATGCAGAAGGGTTGCAGACATATTTCTTTTACTTGTGGATATCGAGTCGGCACGGCAGCATTTTTGAAAAGACCATCCACAGCTGGTTAAGCCGCAGCATCGTCCTTACAACAACCAAAGGCAGACTGTCCCCGCATTTCTATTCTGTTCTAGTGGTCCATCTTGCCTACCCTTGTGCCAGCGCCACCCTGCCTTAACTGCTAATCCCTTGAAGTCAATACCTCGTAGTAATACCAGCGACTTTGTTCCTAAGGAAAACTTTTGCTATAATGGCCCATTTGTTTTCGTATGTGCTTTAGAATCAGGTTGGCTGTTTCTATGTAACCCTAATGGGATTCTGACTGGGATTAAACTGAATCTGTTCATCAATTTGGGGAGAACTCTAATCGTGACACTATTGAGTCTTCCAATCCATGAACATGGTATAACCCTCCATCTGTTCAGGGTTGCTTCAATTTCTCTCAGTAGTGTTTTGTGGGGTTTGATGTAGAAGTTGTGTACATTTTTTATTAATTCCAAGGTTCTTCATCTATTTTCGAGGTTATTATAAACTATTATCTTTTAAATTTTATTTTTCTATTAGTTTTGTTGCAATATTGAAAATACAATGTTATATGCTGACCTCATTTCATGAACTTGTTAAATTTACTTACGAATTCTAATAGGTTTTCATGGAGTCTTTTGAGTTTTTGTAAGTACAACAACTTGTTGAGTGAAGATTTCTTTTACCTTTTCTTTGTTAATGTGGCAATTTATACTGACTGATTTTTAGGCAGTTCTGAAATCAACCCTACTAGTTTATGCTGTATTAGACTTTTGTATTTGCTAATTTTTTAAGGATTTTTTTTTCTAGAGTTTGGCCTATAATTTCCCTTTCTTGTATGTTTTGGAATTAAGACTATAATGGCCTTAAAGAAGAGTTGAAAAGTAGTCCCTCTCTATTCTCTGAGACCAGTTGTGGAAGACTGCCACGGTTTCTTTATTAAAGGATTATTAGAATTCACCAGTGACATCATTGAGTCTAGTGGGATTTCTGTGTGGAGAAATATACATATACACACACACATATATGAGTTTTCTCTTTGTGTTCATTTTGATAAGCTATGTTTTCCTACAGATTTCTGAATTTCATCAAAATTTTTTTGGCCCATGGCGTGTGGAAGCTCCTGGGCCAGGGATCAAACCTGCACCATGGCAGCAACTCAAGTCACAGCAGTGACAATGCTGGATCCTTAATCCACTAGGCCATCAGGGAACTCCTGAATTTAACCAACTTTGTGTGTGTGTGTCTTTTTAGGGCCACACCCACGGCACGTGAAGGTTCTCAGACTAGGGGTCGAATCAGAACTGTAGCCACCGGCCGACACCACAAC
Organism: Sus scrofa; assembly: GCF_054392235.1. Lineage (NCBI taxonomy): Eukaryota > Metazoa > Chordata > Mammalia > Artiodactyla > Suidae > Sus > Sus scrofa. Next base: position 1,377,928 of record NC_139389.1, on the reverse strand, counting down.
CACAGCAACATGTGATCCGAGCCACATCTGTGACCTACACCACAGCTCACAGCACCACTGGATCCTTAACCCACTGAGCAAGGCCAGGGATCAAACCTGCGTCCTCATGAATGCTAGTCAGATTCGTTTCTGCTGAGCCATGATGAAAACTCACCAGAATTTTTAAAAAAATTTTTATGATTGATTTACAACGTTCTGTCAATTTCTGCCGTACAGCAAAGTGACCCAGTTACACATACACACACATTCTTCTTCTCACCTTATCCTCCATCATGTTCCATCTCAAGTGATTGGATAGTTTTCTGTGCTGTAATACCACAGGATCTCAATGCTTATCCACTCCAAATGCAATTGTTTGCATCTACCAACCTCAAACTACCACCAAAATTTTAAATAGCATCTGGTTACTCATTATTTTATTAGATGTTCGTATCTGTAGAACTTTAAGGATATCCTATTTTTTCCCATTCGTATTGGCAATTTGTGTCTTTGCTTTCTATTCACAATGGCATGCTAAAGACACTATCAATTTCATTATTCTTTCCAAATAATACATTTTTTGGGGTTTCCTATTTTCTCTGTTGAACATCTGGTTTTTGTTTTATAAACCTCTGCACCTAATTTGTTATTTTAATTCTGCATGTATTTTAGTCCTTATAGGACACTAAATTATTGCTTCATACGGGCAATACTCATTTAGATTTGCCCTTGTGTTATCCTTTTTCATTTTCTTAAATTATGATCCTGTGTTTCCATGATTCTGTATGGGACTATTTTTCTTCTTCCTGTAGAATCCCTTTTAGTGCATATCTTCTAGGGATGAATACCTTCTGACTTTTTTGTCTGAAAATGCCTTAAATTTGGTTTTTTTTTCTTTTTAAATTATTTTTATTTTTTTCTATTATAGTTGGTTTACAGTGTTCTGTCAATTTTGCCTTAATTTTGAAAAATATTTTTGTTTGGTGTAGTATTCTTGCTCAACAATTATTCTCTTTCAACACTTTTAAAAATTTATTCCAGGGGTCTTCCAGGTCCCATCATTTCCACCGAGAAGTCACCTGTCACTCTTTCATTGCCCTTGTGCCTACAGTGCTTTTTTTATCTAGCTGCTTTAAAGATCTTCATTTGGTCTTTGGATTTAATAGCTTGATTATAATATGCTTAGGTGTTTTTTTAAAAATTCATCCTGCTTTTGGTTTATAGGCTTAAATCTGAGGTTTCTTGGTTGTTGTTCATTAGTTTCGGATAATCTGCAGTCACTTTTATTAAAATATTGCTTCTGCCTCAATCCGGTATTTTTCTATCTTGGATACTTGAATTTCAAGAATACATAATAAAGTTGACCCTTGAACAACAGGGGTTTGTACTGTGCAGGTCCACTGATACGTGAATTTTTTCAATAAATACAGCAACGCTATGTGATCCACAGCTGGTTGAATCTACAAACCAGGGCTCATGGGTTTGGAAGACCAACTATAAAGTTATGCATGAATTTTCAACTGTGCAGGGTTTGACGCCCCAACTCCATCTTGTTCAAGGATTCGCTGCACCCTCTTTTCTGTATTTTCCTCCCTTTTTACTCACTAGGTTTCAGTTTGCATATTTTGAATTGATCTTTCTTCTATTTCACTAATATTTTGGTCTTGTGTAGCTAATCTGCTTTTAAACCTATTTATTTACTTCTTAATTGCAATTATTGTATTTTTCAGTTCTAGTATTTCTTTTATTTATTTATTTTTATTTTATTTTTTTATTTTTTTGTCTTTTTGCTATTTCTTTGGGCTGCTCCCGCGGCATATGGAGGTTCCCAGGCTAGGGGTCGAATCGGAGCTGTAGCCTCCGGCCTACGCCAGAGCCACAGCAATGCAGGATCCGAGCCGCGTCTGCAACCTACACCATAGCTCACGGCAACGCCAGATCGTTAACCCACTGAGCAAAGGCAGGGACCGAACCCACAACCTCATGGTTCCTAGTCGGATTCGTTAACCACTGCGCCACGACGGGAACTCCCAGTTCTAGTATTTCTACTTGCTTTTTTTTTTTTTTATAATGAATTCAAATACTCTGGTCAAAGTCTCCATTTTTCCCTGGTATACTGATATATTAATCACAGCTATTTGAAACTCTTTTTCCAGTAATTCTAATTTCTGGGTTTCCTTGGGATGGTTTTATTGACCTTTTTTCCTCCTGTTTTCCAGTCATAAGGTATGCCATGCCCAGCAAATTTTTATTGACTATTGGACATTGTTTATGAAAATGTCTACAGGTTCTAGAAAGTGTTATCTTCCTTTGCTAGCAGATGAAGTGGGCCACTAATGTTCAGTCCCAGTGAGGAACGGGGATCGCTACAGGCTCCATCTTCCTCTAGGTCAACTTCACGCCGATCATAAGCTCCAGGTGTTCCAACTGAGGGCCCGTGGGGCCTGAACTCCAAAACCTCTCTCCTCAGCCCTGAGTGATTACTAGAGCATTTGCTCTCTCTCAGATACTTTTATTTGGCTTCCAGCCTCCATCTCTGCACAGTGAGAGTTTAACAGACGCCTTGAGGGAAATCCTACAGGGTATGGGGATCTGTTGCCGAACTCTCTTCTCACAAAAATCTAGCCTCTGAGCCTCTCATTTGGTCTCTCCAGCATTAGACTGCGGAAAGCTCTGCCGGCTTTTCCACTCTGAACAGCAGTCATTTCCTCAACCCTCTTGCCTGAATTCTCACCTCTCGCTCCACACCCACGATCAACACAGGCCCCGAGGAAAGAAGTGGCTGCACAGGCAGCTCAATTCTCTGCAGAATCTCCTCTAGGATTCTGTCCCCTTAACTCCTGTTTGCCTCACCAGTCCTGTGAAGCTTTCCAAACTATGTATTTATCTTACTTCTCTAGCTGTTCTTAGAGGAAGTACTGTTCAATGCAAGTGTTATGCCATACCTGGAAGCTGGTTATCTTTTAAACACTAGGTTTATCGCATTCTCGGCAGCCTGAGTTCCTCATTGCCCAGAGAATAAAATCCAAACTCCTTATCAGAGCAGAGAAGTGCCTTTCTGCCATCTGGTCCTAGAGTATCTTTCTAACCATATCGCCTGCTGTCCCCTGTCACTCACTCTTAGTCAAACTGAACCATTCATTAATCCTCAGAGACATCAAGCTCATCCACCTTCTGCACCTGCTGTATCTCCAGTGAGAAACTCACTTTCCTTTCTCGACTCCTGCCAAGTTACTGCTGATCATTAAGGCTCATCTTAAGTGCCACTTGCTCTATAAAGCCACTGCCAGGGCCGCCGACACAGTTAGATGCTCCTTCCTGTATGCACCTATGTTGATGGCCCCATTTCAACACTCCCATTGATACAGTGTCTGTTACTGCATCTGTCTTCTCCAGCAGACTCTTGAGATGCCGCCTCAGGGCTGTGCTATGATGATGTGCCCTCAATGACCAGCATGGTGCTTGGCATATAAAGAGCTCAGGTTTCGGGGACTTGGTTTTGCACATGTTTCTTTGAATCAAGAGCTCTTGACCTTGTTTCCACTTCCTAGCCTAACAATTTCAGTCTCCCTCCTGCCTTTCCAAGCCAAACACCTGCCACAAATGGCCTCTGCATTAATTACCTCAATTTCATCATCCAATATTTCTTCCTCTACTGAAATATGGCACTGCCCTCCCTACCTCACAGAAACAGATCCCTTGAAATGTTCAATAATTTCTTCTCATTACATAACTTGTTTTAAAATAATTTGTATACAAGACATAAAAATAGCCAATAGGTTCACGAAAATGTGCTCAACATCACCAATCATGGGGGAGATGCAAATAAAACCTACAATGAGAGATCACTCCACACCTGCCAGAAAGGCTATCATCAAAAAGACAAGAAATAACAAGAGCTGGTGAGAGTGTGGAGAAAGGGGAGCCTACGGCACTGTTGGTGGGAATTGAAAGTGGTGCCATGCTGTGGACAACAGGATGGATGTTCCTCAAAAAACTAAAACTAAAACTACCATACAACCCAGCAATTGCACTTCTGGGTATTTAGCTAAAAGAAACAAAATCACTAACTCAAAACAATCCCTGCACTCCCATGACCACTCCAGCATTATTTACAACAGCCAAGGCATGAAAACAACCTGAGTTCACCCATAAACGAATGGATTTTTAAGATGTAGAACACACATGAACACACACACACACACACGGAATGTTATTTAGTCATGAGAAAGGAAATCCTGCCATTTGTGACAATATGGATGGACCTTGAGGGCATTACACTGAGATAAATCATACAGAGGAAGACAAACACTAAATAACCTCACCTATTGTGAAATCTTTTTTAAAAACTGAACTCAAGAAGGGGAAGAGCAGGGTCCACCAGGCTTGCAGAACGTAAATCAATGCAGCCACTATGAAAATTAGTGTGGGAGTTCCCGCTGTGGCTCAGTGGTTAACAAATCTGACTACTATCCATGAGGACTTGGGTTCGATCCCTGGCCTCGTTCAGTGGGTTAAGGATCTGGCGTTGCTGTGAGTTGTGGTGTAGGTCACTGACAAGGCTTGGATCTGGCGTTGCCGTGGCTGTGGTGTAGGCCAGCAGCTATAGCTCCAATTCGACTGCTAGCCTGGGAACCTCCATTATGCTGAGGTGAGGCCTTAGAGAAAGGCATTAAAAAAAAAAAAAAAAAAGAGAGAGAGAGAGAGACATGCAACCCCGTGTTCACAGCAGCACTGTTTACAATCGCCAAGACATGGAAGCAACCCAAGTGCCCAGCAGCAGACAAATGGATAAAGATGTGGTACATGTGTACAATGCAATATTATTCAGCCATAAAACAGAAGGAAATAATGCCATTTGCAGCAACATGCACGGACCTACAGAACACAACGCATATTGAAATTAACCAGAGAAAGGTAAGTACTGTATTATATCACTTATATGTGGAATCTGAAAAATAATGTGGGAGTTCCCATCATGGCTCAGTGATTAACGAATCCAACTAGGAACCATGAGGTTGCGGGTTCAATCTCTGGCCTCGCTTAATGGGTTAAGGATCTGGCATTGTCATGAGCTGTGGTGTAGATTGCAGACGTGGCTCAGATCCTGTGTTGCTGTGGCTGTGGCATAGGCCAGCGGCTGCAGCTCTAATTAGACCCCTAGCCTGGGAACCTCCACATGCCACGGGTATGGCCCTATAAAGACAAAAGACAAAAAATACAAAAACAAAAAATAATGCAAACGATTGTATATGAAAAACAGAAACAGACCCCTAGACACAGAAAACAAACTACTGGTGACAAAAGGGGAGAAGAGCAAATAAGGAAGATGATATATAGACAAACTAGTCTATATAAATAGATGAGCAGCAAGGGTATATTGCAAAGCACAGGGAAGCATGGCCATTGTTTTCAATAACTACTCATGGAGTATAATCCGTAAAAATATCGAATCACAGTGCTATAAACCCAAAACTGATTTATTATAAATCAGCTATACTTAAATTTTCTTAATTGAACTCAAAGATACAGCAATCAGACTGATGCTAACGATCGGGTTGGGGATGGGCAAAATGGGTGAAAGTGGTCAAAAGAAGCCACCTTTTATACATTGTAAGATAAGTAAGTCCTGCAGTGTAGTGCATGGCGACGACACTTGACACTGTAGAGGACACTGGAAAGTTGCCCAGAAAGTAAATGCCAGATTTCCCACCAGGAAAAACTAACTCTTAAGTACGTGTGGTGATGGATGTTCACTAAACTTACTGTGGTAATTATTTCTCAATAAATACACATGTCAAGACATTATGCTGTGACTAAAACGAATACAGTGTGATGTGTCAGTTACACCTCAATTGAAATGAGTTACGATTCATCTGCATATGTTTCCCTGATGCACAGCCAGAAAACGCGGGGCTATTTCTATCAGACGACCTTGCCCATAGTAGGTCAGATAAAGAATGAAGGGCACCTTCCAAGTCTGACCTTAGTCCTGTCCCTCCTCGTGGCCACTTCGTCAGCGAGGACTGCTGAGCCTCAGCTTGTGACGACACTCCACTCCTGTGTGTAAACCGTGTGGGGCTGCAAGAGAAGTCAAGAGAAAATGGTCAAAAGCGGGTCGGCTGAGAGCAGCTGCAATGCTGCTCTAACTAGACCCCGAGACAGCAGAGGTGATGGCGCCACGGCCTGGTCAGCCAGGTGTGCAGCCTGCCCGGGTATGGCCACAGGTGTCCACAGTCATGAGGAGAGGCTGCGGGTCTGACGACTGGGTTTCTAAGCCAAGATCCTTGGTGCCAATTTGGGGGTCCTAACAGGTGTAACCCAAATTACTGGGAAACGGAGCTAGAAGAGCAGTCAAAAGAATGAGGGGCCTTCATGGCTCTGCGGTAAGGAACCCCACTAGGATCCATAAGGCCGCAGGTTCCATCCCTGGCCTCGCTCAGTGGGTTAAGGACCCGGCGTTGCTGTGGCTGTGGTATAGGCTGGCAGCTGTAGCTCCAACTCCACGCCTAGCCTGGGAACCTCCATATGCCCTGGGTGCTGGCCTAGAAAGGGAAAAAAAAAAAAAAAAGAATGACGGGGAGCTTCCGCTGTGGTGCAATGGGGCCAGTGGTGGTCTTAGGAGCGCTGGGACCTGGCACAGTGGGTTAAGGATCCGGCATTGCCCCAGCTGCATCTTAGGTTGCAACATCTGCTCAGGTCTGATCCCCAGCCTGCCAGGGAATTCCATATGCTGCAGGGTGGCCAAAAAAGGAAAAAAAGAAAAAATAGGAATGAGAGAGCGTTCCCTGGTGGTCTAACGGTTAGGACTCAGCACTTTCACTGTTGCCTATGGGTTCACCCCCCAGCCGGGGAACTAAGACCTCACGTGAAACCATTTTTAAAAATGAATGAGGGAAAGCTGCCCTGGGTGACAAATCACAGATGCCACCTACCAGTAGGGGCCAGGGCGGAAGTCAGGAAGGGTGGGGCCGGCAGGAACCAAGGAGCCCCCCGCCAGGCCCTCAGGTGGGTGTCCCGGCTCTGGCTCCCCTCCTCTGCGCGCTCAGGTGGGTGTCTCCGGCGCAGTGGCTCCAGGGCCCGGCTGCCTCCTCCCAGCTCGGTTCCTCCCGCCCTCTCCTCCGTCCTCAGCGCGCAGCTTGCAGCCGCCTCCCGGCCCCGGCCCCGCCCCGGCCCCGCCCCGGCGGGCGCCCCCCAGCTTGCGATGTCACCAAAGCCAGGTCTCCGGCTCTTCCTCCGCACCGAGAGCCACGTGCTTCTAACTTTCTAGTGGAAACTTCTGTCACCGCGAAGTCCATTCACAAGTCGGGAAATAAAAACAGAATCCCGTTACCCAATAAAACCCCACCTTCTTCTCTCCGCCTGTGCTGAGACCCTCTGCCTCACAGCGGCCGCGCGCAGAGCCCTCGGCCCCGCCCAGAGCCCTCGGCCCCGCCCCTCGACCAGGGTTCCGGGTGCAAAACGGTGGCGCGGCCCCTCCGCTCAGGACATGCGCAGGAGCCCGGCGGGCCCTCGCGACGCAAGATGGCGGCGGGGCCGTGCGCAGAGGCTGGGGTGGTGTGCAGAGGCTGCGCCCGTGCTGCGCGCTGGAGCGAGAGCTGCGCATGCGCCTGCCTGGCGGGAGGGCGCGTGCTCTAGGACCCGCTCCAACGTCGTTCTCAGCTCAGGGAAGTGCGTTTGTTCTGAGCTGGAGTTGGTCTTGGTCGGTCGGCTTGAGTGACACGAGAAGGGGGCGCTGTTGGGAACCCTTTTGGGGGACCGACTGGAAAGGGTTGGAAACAATCAACTCATCTTCCTCTGCGAAACTTCTTCCGACTTCCCTATTCCTTTGACTGCTCAGCCAGTCCGAGCTTTGGTTTTCTCGTTTGAAAATGAATGTTCCATGCAGCATGGAAACACTTGCACAATCCCTGGCATGTGTTGGAGCTCAGGAATAGGGGTGGTGGGTGCATTCTGCTGGTGTCCTGACCGGCTGCGCCCACGGGTGCTCCTGCCGGTCTGCAAACCTCGCCCCCACCTCCATTAGGCCAAGCTGTCGCATCAGCTTCTAAAACACCACCGGCCTCAGACTTTTCTGCATTTCACCATGAAAATTTTTGAACATAGAGCAAAGTTGAAAGGACTTTGTAGCAAACACCCACATCCGCTGCCTCGGTTCTCCCGTGAACATTTTACTGCGCACTTGCTATATTACTTATCTTTCCATCCATCAATCTACTTCATTTTTTGAGACATTTCAAAATAAATCAGACATTAATACTCTTTCTCTAATAATGTTATTAACTCGAGTTCTCTATTCATTGAGTTTTTCTTGTATATAAAACTTTCGTATGGTGTAATGTACAAATATTGCTGTACATTCGCTGATTTTTGCAAATGAATACATGCTTATAACCCAAATCCTTATCAATGTGTAGAATATTACCAAAGACCATATTAATTCATGTCAACCTGGACCACTAAGTAGTCCTCTCATTAGTTCCTCTGCCTCAATCAGAATTGCTCTTTTCCTACCACAAATCAGTGCTCATCCAGAAGCTAAAATAATCTCCTGAAATGCCACTTTGTCGTCACACCACTTCACCCACGCTGTGTCATAATCTCCCAGTCGCCTGTGAAGAGCAGGTGGCTGACACTGACCTTAACCAGGTGATTCAAGCTTCAGCTCCATCACTCCCGCAGTTTAAAGCTTTTGAACCTCACTCAAAGCATCACACACTGCCTTGGGTTTCATTAGTTGTTGGTTGTAGAAATCTGGACCAAATGCACCTTCAAGGCCACAGAATTATCCCAAGGATCTTTTTCATCTCACAATATATGAGATTTTTTTCTTGCACATAATTTGATATTTGTGGGATAAACTGGTAACAAATTTGGGGGGTACCCTTCATGGCTCAGCAGTTAGCAAACCCGACTAGGATCCACGAAGATGTGGGTTCCGTCCCCAGCCTTGGTCAGTGGGTTAAGAATCCGGCATTGTGGAGTTTCCATCGTGGCGCAGTGGTTAACGAATCCGACTAGGAACCATGAGGTTGCAGGTTCAATCCCTGGCCTTGCTCAGTGGGTTAATGATCCAGCGTTGCCGTGAGCTGTGGTATAGGTCGCAGACGCAGCTCGGATCCTGTGTCGCTCTGGCTCTGGCGTTGGCTGGCAGCTATAGCTCCGATTCGACCCCTAGCCTGGGAACCTCCATATGCCATGGGAGCGGCCCAAGAAATGGCAAAAAGACAAAAAAAAAAAAAAAAGAATCCAGCATTGGTGTAGGGGGCAGCTGTAGCTCTGATTCAACCCCTAGCCTGGGAACTTCCATATGCCGTGGGTGTGGCCCTAAAAAATAAAACATAAATAAATAAATAAAATTTTGAAAAAAAGACTGAATGAATTGAAAAAGGGAATGTCCTTAGTTGTCTGACACGGCCCACCATTAACCTGAACTAGTTATACTTTTTTTTTTTTTTTTTTTTCGGCCACCCCATGGCATATGGAATTCCTGGGCCAGGAATCAGATCCAAGCTGCAGTTGTGACCTAAGTCCTTAACCCACTGTGCTGGGCCAGGAATCAAGCCTCCATCCCGGGACAGCAGAGACACCGCCAATCCTGCTGTGGTATAATTCCTCGTTATACTTATTGCGTCTCTCTTGTAAGAATAGGCGTGCAAGGTAAGGGGCTCTGCAAAACTCCCCAAGGAACCCTGCAAAGTTGAGAGATGAGAAAAGGAGAGACAGTCAGCCGTCAAGAAGGGGAACGCCGAAAATTTTTGATTAGGAGTCTAAAATGTAATCTTATGCCTCTGATAGGGAGACTGAAATTTAGATTTTTCTAAGTCGGTTCTTGCCAACGAAAGACTAATTTTCCAGTTTCAAATGTAGGGCTAAAGCCGGGGTCTCAACCTTGGCTGCAGACTGGAAGCACCAGGGGAGCTTTAAAATCTCCCAGTGCCCAGACTCCACCCTCAGCGATCCTGATTCCATCGGCCTGGGCTCTGACTCCAGGCACTGGGATGTTTTTAAAGCTCTCTGGGTGATTCCAGCATGCAGGCAGCACTGCCAGAAGAATGGTTCCTTACACAGAGTCTCAGCCTCACGGCCTGTGATAAATACACGGGCAAATTTACTGCCACCTCCCTTCCCTCCAGAGACCCAGTGGGAAAGGAAAGAGAGAATTCCTAGCCAAAGAAGAGAATTAGGGTTATTAGTCTTTTACCGCTCCTGGCAGAAGAAGGGCATGTGTGTGTCGATAAAAAGAGGGGTGGGTTTTCCCAACAGCTCCGGGTTCTCAGAAATCCCGTCCCTTACTCTTGAAACAGGAGGCAAGGGGGCAGGGCACATCCTTTAAAAAATGACACGGCCTTGAGGACATGACCTAAACTGGTTAGAAGAAACTAGGTCCAAAATGGCAAAAGACTCAACTTCCAGGGGACCCTGAGCCTTGTCATATGCTCCTTGCAGCACCTTAACTGCTAAGTGACACGCCCACCAGCACCAGGACAGATCTAAGGCCGACCACGAAAGGCCAAAAAGTGGGTGGTGGGCCAATTCCTGGAAATCACCACCTCTTCCCCCAAACTAGTTGGAAGTAGCCTCTGAAATTACCCAGCCCATTAAAACTCACCCCACCATGTTTCGGGGCCTCGCCCCTTCTGAGACGGCCCACACTCTGTCTCTCTCAGTAAATCTACTTCTTACCTATCACTTTGCCTCTCGCTGAGCTCCTTCTGCACTGAGACATAAAGAACCAGAACTTTAGTTACGTCCTGAGACCAGGTGTGCGATTTTAATTAAAAGACACTGGGGAAGTTCCCGTTGTGGCGCAGCAGAAACGAATCTGACTAGGAGCCATGAGGGTGTGGGTTTGACCCCTGGCCTCGCTCAGTGGGTTAAGGATCCAGTGTTGCTGTGAGCTGTGGCGTAGGTCATGGATGAGGCTCGGATCCCACGTTGCTGTGGCTGTGGTGTAGGCTGGCAGCTGTAGCTCCGATTCGACCCCTAGCCTGGGAACCTCCATATGCACCCCCCCCAAAAAAGGCAGTGGGTTCGAGTCCCTATCTGATTTGCGCAGTTCACTCCTAGGTCTGGAAGAAGGGCAGGTCAGCAGCTGCCAGGCAGAAGCCACATGAACAGTGAGAGTCATATAAAACCCACAGCCTCAGGCTATCCCAGGCACAGGCCTGTGTGGTCGGCAGCCCAATCACGTGGGAAGTGACAAGAAGGCAAGGGTAGCAGGGTGGCAGCAAAAATGCCATCAACCTTTGAAGACTACATAACCGGAAGGCAGCTCATATTGTACTTCTGGTGGAGATGGAGAGATGGGCCTGCCTTCTGGAAGGGCTGGCAGCAGAATCCATCCGTCAAGTTTCTACCTCCGAACGCAAAGAAATCCGCGCTCCTGACCCCTTTCACTTCATGGCCGTCGTGGAAAGTGGTCTAGTCACTGCACACGGGAAGACTGCAGGGACCATGAGACGGCGGCTGGATGGACTTAGTAAAAGCACCATTGCATTGCTTTTGTATTAGTAAAAGAAAATTAAAGAGATAAGCATTCAGGAAACTATTAAATACTGAATCTGTTTCAAATTTCCAAATAAAATCTGATTAAAAATTTTAAAGAGAAAGTTGAACTTGTTTTTCAAAAACAAGCAGGACCCTGAGGGTCTTTCCTGGCACAAATGCCCCTCTGTGTCCCCCGTCTCCTGCCCACAGACAAAGAGCTGTGGTCTTCAAGGCCTTCCCCACTTCCAAAGGGCAGACTCGAGCAGTTCATAGGACAATAGTGTCACAGGACCCCTTGTTCCTCCTGAAGGCAGAGAGATAACAATAAGATACTCGTCTCCGAGCTGTTCTGCAGAGGCTAAGACCCCAGCCCAAGCCAGTGGAGGCTGGTGAGGACATGCTGACCACAGGCCCACAGACCCCTCTGGTTGCATCCAGAAGGCTGACAATTGAGATCCCTGAACTGGCACCCTGTCACCTCTCCACCAACCAATCAGAAGACAGTCCACGAGCTGATCAAGCACCCTGTGTCCTTCTCCCCAACCCTGTCTTTAAAAACCCTGACCCGGAGTTCCCTGGTGGCCTAGCAGTTAAGGATCCAGCCTTGTCATTACTGTGGCTCAGGTCACTGCTGTGGTGCAGGTCCAATCCGTGGCCTGGAAAGTTCCACATGCCTTGGGACTGGCCAAAAAAATAAAAATAAAAGTCAATAAAACCCCTAACCTGAATGCCATCAGAGATGTTGAGTTTTTGAGCATGAACTGTCTGTTCTCCTCATGTGCAAATAAACCCTTACTTGCTGCAAAACCCACTGCAGGAGTTTGGCTTTCTGTGCTGCAGGCACATGCTCAGTAGTCATTTCTTTAGTGAAATTCATCTCTTTCAAACCCAGTGGGGTGTTTTTTTTTTTGTCTTTTTCTTTTTCTGGGGCCACACCTGTGGCATATGGAGGTTCCCAGGCTAGGGGTCAAATCAGAGCTGTTGCTGCCGGCCTACACCACAGCCACAACAATGCGGGATCTGAGCCACATCTGCGACCTACACCACAGCTCATGGCAATACTGGCTCCTCAACCCACTGAGCGAGGCCAGGGATTGAACCTGCAACCTCATGGTTCCTAGTTGGGTTCATTAACCATTGAGCCATGATGGGAACTTCCCAGTGGGTTTTTATACCCTTCAGTTATATCATTGGTCCTTTCAAGACTTACAGCCGCCTCATCCCACTCTCACCATGCTCTGCCCTGCCTCTCACCCACTCTGCCCCTTCCCCACTGTCACCCACTCTGTTCTTTCTCTTTTTTTCTTTTTCTTTTTCTTTTCTTTTCTTTTTCTTTTTTTTTTGGTATTTTTAGGGTCACCCGTGGCATATGGAATTTCCCAGGCTAGGGGTCAAATTGGAGTTGTAGCTCTGGAGCTGCCAGCCTACGCCCCAGTCACAGCAACATGGGATCTGAACACAGCTCACGGCAAGGCTAGATCCTTAACCTAGTGAGCAAAGCCAGGGATCTAACCTGCGTCCTCAAGGATGCTAGTCGGGTTCATTACCGCTGAGCAACGGGGGGAACCCCTCATCCACTCTGTTCTTGATATCAGAAAGATGATACTGGAATCCGCTCTATTGTTCACGGTGGTCGAAGAATGAACTCCGCAAACACACAGGGGGCAAGGAGGCAAAGTCTTTATTAAAGAGAAGCAAATAGCTCCCAGGACAGCTGGGAAGGGGGAGAAGCGCCCCCCTTTCTCTATTGTCCCTTAGGGTTTTATTTCTTAAAGTTGGGGTGGCACCAACGTAGGGTCCAGAAAGATGTGGTTTTCTCCCCTGGCCTTGTTCAATCACTATATCAGTCCTTGTCCAACAGGGCTTTTAGGGTTGGTTGGAAGTGTCCCCAACATTTGATGGTTTCTCTGTCCTTTTCTTTCCTTAGATTAAGTCACCCTTCCTCTCATTCCTTTCCTATCAGTGGAGGAGTGGGCTAGAGATTCGCATGTCCTACAGTAAACAAAGCCCGTGGGGAATGAACATTTCCTATAATAAACAAGGCCTGTGGAGGTGTTGCTCCCTGGAGCCCTTAAGCCGCGCAGGTTAAACAACATCCATATCAAAAGAAAGCACCGGAGCCCAGGCTCCTCCGGGAAGTGCCTCAGTTGGTATTCTGCCTCGTCTGTTCCGCGGACACTCCTTGGTGTTCCTTGGTGTGCACGCGCTTGGGTGAAAGTGCTTTGCGGGGCGTCCCGTCCGTCCTGCTCCTTTACCTTGTTTTGAGTACGTGCGGTTTGTTCAGCCCCTTGCAGGCTCTGTGTCTTTAATCCATCAATTCTAATTGTGGTGCCGCTGCAGGGGCTGTCTGCCCCTCCTTTCTTCCAGTCCCCCAGCTGGAGGCACAGTTTGCTTTTAACACCCTAGAGCCACGGAAGAGTGCCCTTTATGCAATTGAGAGAAATTTCATCACTGCTATCAACCAGAATTCGGAGCACCCAGAGGCTGTCAATAAGAGAAAAATCAGATCTCTCAAGTTAAGGACGTAGTGCTTTTCTCCTTGTGGGAAGATGCAGGGTCTGGGCTCACTGAGACCCCTCCTGCGATGGGCGTCTCCGCTCTCTGGGGCCAGGGTCCTGGCTCGTCACACCCTGAGGGCTCGCCGTCAGGAGTGGCTGCCGTCTGGTGGCTGTTTCATGGCAGGTGTTCTTGGTATCCTTCCCGAGTTCCCTCCGGGCTCCCCTGCTCCCTGTGGCTGCAATTGCAAGATTGTGACACCCTTTGTTTCCTGATACGACAGGCAGTACCTTATGTCTCAGGAGCCATCAGCATTCCCCTCAGTCTCATTTCCAACTTGCCTTGTTAGATCCAATCTCTTTCTTTACCTTTGGAGGCCATTTGGTGCGTTTGTTTTAAGAGCCTCTCCCTGTCATTCCCGATTTAATCCTGAATAGCACAAAGGATAAAGAACCGTTTACACCTAGTATAATTCCTAGGTTCCCTCCCGACAATGGTCCTCCAGGTCCAGCCGGGGACCCACAGCGACGACTCTGAAAGGATGAGGACCTGTAGAGAGGCTTGAGGAAACCAGCGCCTCTAGAAATAAAGTCTCCCGTCACAGTTGCTGGAGAATGGAATGCAGGAGATCGAGTTTGGGACATCTTGGGTTTTGCAAGCGGCTGAAAAATGCCCCCATTAGGTTCATTGTGATTGTGGAGTTACCGCAATTACCTAATTGCTGAGCCGAACTGTTGCTCTCTAAGGCTTAGTTTCATTTCACGCCACCCAATATGGGTGGAGAAAGGCGCCCAAGGCTTTGTCTCATCCTATCAAACTTTGAGATCTGTTAACGCCTCCTCAATCAGAAGGCCTGAGAGTCCCCTCCTGGTTTACGATGCTTAGGGAGTGGCAGGCAGAGAGTTCCATTTCCTGCTAAGCCTCCCAGTCAGGGTTGTTGCACTGCCACAGATCAAAGATCTGGAAGCATCACATGCTGCTACTTGCCAGCTAACCCAGCACCCGCCGTTCCTTCCCGCGTGGCCTGGGGCGCAGTAGGCACTTAGGAATGTGTTCTGAGGGCAGGATGAAGGGGTAAAAAGTTCGGCCTGCGTCTATAATGTGGGTCCCTTCTGTCTTTCGTGGGCTCCAGCAAAGAGAAACCCACTCCGGCTTTTTCTCGAAGCCCTTCGTTGGACTTGAGAACAGGAATATCTTTTCTCTCCACAAAACGACTTTTAAAAGCTTTTACTCGGAGCCCTTGTTTTTGCTTGTAATTTTTTATTGTAATGCTGGTCACCAGTCTCTGAATTTTAGGGAGGAGCAGTGAACACAATGAGCTGAAAAGGCTTCCCAAAAGGAGTGAGGAAGAAGGAAGAGAACATTCTGGAATGCCGTCATCTGGGTGGATTACTGTTTAAGGGACCCCATAGCGTGGAAGTAACAGAAGAACAGTGTTGCCTGTTTCTCATCAGGAGGCAGCTGCGCAGTTGCTGAGCATCTTCCGCGCTCTGGGCAGGTGGGAAGAACCAGAAGGCTCAGGCCTGCTCTCAGGCGCTGGCGACTCCAGAGGTGCCCCACCCTCAACGGCTTCCTCCTCCACTAAGCACGCTGTTTTGATGCCGCTTAGTCTGAGAAGGCTTTTGCAGGAAATGCTCATTTCTAGTGTCCACGTGCCTTAGAGCTTTGCTCTGGAGGCAGAGAAAGACAGGGAGGTATATTTTTTAAACTGATCAAGAGTTTCCACTCACTCTGAATTCTCTCTTTCCTTTTTGCTACTTCATGCTTTTTTTTTTCTTTTTTTCTAAATACGATCAAAGTTTATGCTGTCCCAAAGAAGTGCATATAAATTTCGCAAACATAAATGAATTCCCTGTGTGGCAGAGTGGAATATCTGCTACTGCGAGTCAATGCTTTCTGGCTTTTCCTTCTGTTTATTCTCAATGCTCTTAACAACTCCATGAATTAGCTCTTTATGTGACTTTTTTTTCCAGGGATTTTTTGTTTTCGTTTTTGTCTTTTTTATATGTGAGTTCCCAGGCGAGGGGTCACATCGGAGCTGCAGCTGCCAGCCTACACCACATCTTTTAACCCAGCGAGCAAGGGCCTTACCTGTGGGCTCTGATACTGATAGGGCTGAGTGGGCACAGGTAGTTGTAGAAGTCCTGATAAGAGACCACAGGCAGAGAAGGAAACCTAGGGAACTGTGGAGACGGCTGTAAGTTAATAAGTACTCAAGAAAGCCATCAGAACAGGCAGGCTGCTTGACTAGCGGAGGTGCGAGATATGCCACAGGCCATTCGGTAGGGACGGGGTGAGGCCTGCACTCAGGTTCAGACCAAGGGCAAGAGTTTGAATACACACCTTACTGGATACTAAGGAGGAGCTACTACTTGAAGAAAGAGGAAGAGGCAGTCTTTTCCCGCCCCCTCTCCCCTTGGAGGGTGAACCTGTAGCCCGCCTGATCCCCGGGCAGAGCCGCCTCGCCCGCCCGCTTGCGTCCCTCGCAAGCGTCCCATCTTAATAAATCTGTTTCTTGCCTGTCACCTTGTCTCTCGCTGAATTCCTTCTGCGTGGAGGCGTAGAGAACCTTAACTCACCGATGAGTCCGGACACTGGATGAGTGATGCTAATTTAAAACTGGGTTCAAGTCCCAGTCTGGGTTTGGGCTGGGTTCTGGCCATTAGAGCTATCCGTTTCAATACCACCTCCAGGTGGACAGCGTCAGGACTGGGCTGAATGGGGAGCTCCCGTCGTGGCTCAGTGGTTAACGAATCCGACTAGGAGCCGTGAGATTGCAGGATTGATCCCCGGCCTTGCTCACTGGGTTAAGGAGCCGGTGTTGCCGTGAGCTGTGGTGTAGGTTGCAGACATGGCTGGGATCCCGCGTTACTGTGGCTTTGGTGTAGGCCGGTGGCTACAGCTCCGATTTGACCCCTAGCCTGGGAAACTCCCTATGCTGGGGGAGCAGCCCAAGAAATGGCAAAAAGACAGAAAAAAAAAGGACTGGGCTGAATTGTGTGACACCCAGCTGGCGTCTGAGCCATGCTCCTTGATAGTGTGGGAACTCCCCTTAAAAAACACCCACTAGAATTGGGTCCAAAACCTTATACTGTGTTATCTAAGAGTTATTGCAACTTGCAAAAAGCTGCAGCCTGTCTTTAAAAAAAAAAAAACCCTGGAAATGGGGTTCTCGCCATGGCTCAGCGGGTTAAGAATCCGACTAGTATCCATGGGGATGCAGGTCTGACCCCTGACCTTGCTCACTGGGTCAGAGGATGGTGGTGTTGCCATGAGCGGCAGCTCGGCTCTGGCACTGCTCTGGCTCTGGCATAGGCCAGCAGCCGAAGCTCCAATTCTACCCTTATCCAGAGAACTTACATATGCCATGAGTGAAGCCCTAAACACACACACACACACACACACACACACACACACACACACACACACACCCTGGGGGGAAAATCACATGAAGAACTAATAATTCGTGGAGCTGTTGAGGGCATTGAGTATGAATAGAAAAAACAGTCCATGAGGATGCGGGTTTGATCCCTGGCCTCGCTCAGTGGGTTAAGGAACTGGCGTTGCCAAGAGCTGTGGTGTAGGTCGCAGCCAGGGGCTCAGCTCCTGAGTTTCTGTGGCTGTGGTGTAGGCCGGCCCCTGCAGCATGGATTCGATCCCTGGCCTTGGAACTTCCATTTGTTGCAGATGTGGCCCTAAAAAGTGAAAAAGGAAAATTAAAAAGAAAAAACCCAGAAACCCAGATGTGGCAGGAAGAGGCTTGTTATGAATAAAAAGATACCCTTTGCACCTTTATGGTGAAAATTGCTCTGAAGCAGCTTCAGGAACGGAGGATGAGAGCAAAGATGAACAGAAGATGCTTGCCTGCTCTTTGCTTGGGAAATTCCAAGGATCTGAGGAGCTGTGAGCCAGGAATTGTGCACTGAGACCAAAGACATATGAATGATGTATTTCGATCGCCTGAATGACCAAATGTATGTTTATTATAAATCACAATATCACACACATTAAACCAGAAACACAAAGTAAAAAACATTTTAAAGTATCCATTTAGATCACATTTATTATTATTCACTCAACTCCATTGTTTAAGGTCATGTTTCTTTCTCTTTTTTTTTTGTCCTTTTGCCTTTCCTTGAGCCGCTCCCAGGGCATTTGGAGGTTCCCAGGCTAGGGGTCTAAAGGGAGCTGTTGCTACCAGCCTAGGCCAGAGCCACAGCAACACCAGATCCGGGCTGCATCTGTGACCTACAACCACAGCTCAGGGCAACGCCAGATCCTTAACCCACTGATCGAGGCCAGGGATCGAAACCGCAGCCTCATGGTTCCCAGTCAGGTGCATGGGAACTCCAAAATCCTGTTCCGTAATTACACGAGTTTTCCCCTATAAGTGAGTTTAAGGGACTTTCTCAGAATTGACTTGGAAGATATACAGTAAGCATTAAGGGGAAGTTTCAGTAACATTCTTAGTTTAGGATATTAACAAACAGCAGTAAAGTTTGGTCCAGTTTATACCTCAGTTTGTTTGTTTCTTTGTTTGTTTTCTTGCTTGTTTGTTTTTGGCCATGCTCACAGCATGCAGAAGTTCCTGGGCTAGGGATCAAACCCACACCATAGCAGTGACGACATAAGATCCTTAACCCACTGCGCCACCAGGGAACTCCTCATGCCTCAGTTAATTTAAATTCATTCCGATTATAACTTAAAGGGAGCCAGCTTCTTCAGGAGGTAGTACTTTTTTAACCATCATGGATTTCAGATTTTAGCAGAGACTATAGGGTAGAAAATCTTCCCCTCTTGAAAAAAACAAGTTTGATGTATGCATATGAGGGCTCCATGAGAACGTGAGCCCCAAAGGGCAGCAAGCGGCTGAAGCTGATGCCACCTCCCCAGGGAAGGAGAGGTGGGTCTGGGGTAAGAGGGAGGGCCGCTTGCTGGCAGGCATTGGAGGTGTTTGGAAAAGCAGAGTTTACCTTGTTAGGCAGGGCCACTTGCTGGCAGGCATTGGAGGTGTTTGGAAAAGCAGAGTTTACCTTGTTAGGCAGATGAGCTTCTTAGACAGTGGCGATCTCTAGTGGGTGCTCCCTTCCTGCCCCCCTTCCAGGGCACATTTAAGCAGTTGAGGGGCGGCAAAGAGCTTTTCCGGAATCTGCTGTGGTTTGATTCCCTTTAGCTGAATGTAATCTTCACGCCAAAGTGGCCTTTTCAGGGAAACTTGTTCTGAACCGTCCGGACCCAAGCTGATAATTTCTCCAGGACCCTAAGGCCTTAGCCCCTTGAGGGCCAGGCCTGAATCTTGGTTTCCACGTGCTCAGCAAATGGGGGGGAGTGGTTGGGGGGCAAGCATTTCCTCCCCATTAACCAGGAGGGACTAAAGGCCAGGAACTGTCCTGAGATGACAAAGCAGCAGGACGTCCTCCTGACACACCTTTTGCCCTCAGCTGCTTCCTGCCAGACGGTGTCTCCTGACAGTACTTCTTCTGCAGACAGACCGCACCCGTTTCCGCCTGTCGGGATGGGCAGAACTTCGGTCCAAGACTCTGTCTTCCTCCTCCTCTTCCTGGTGGAAGTGCTTGAAGGAAACTTCTGGCTTGTACCTCCACCTCCTTCTTCAGTCCTTGCCCAGGAAGGAAGTACGATGAATCTGATTGTTTCTTGTTGGTTTGGTTTGGTTTGGTTTTTTTGCTTTTTAGGGCCGCACCCACAGCATATGGAAGTCCCCAGGTTAGGGGTTGAATCGGAGCTGCAGCTGCCGGCCTACACCACAGCCACAGCAACTGGGGATCTGGCCATATCTGTGACCTAAACCGCAGCTTTTGGCAACACTGGATCCTTAACCCACTGAGCGAGGCCAGGGATCGAACTCGCATCCTCATGGATGCTAGTGCCACTGAGCTACAACGGGAAGTCCTGAATCTGATTGTGATGGTGACAGGCCCCAGGTTACTGTGCCCCAACGCAGGAACCAGGCTCTTCTGGTCTCTCCCACTGTGTGTTCAGGCTCTGCAGCTGCTCACTTCCTGGGCCTCCTAGGATGGTACCTAGGCTCTCTACCCACACCCATCCAGGCATGAGAGCCAGGCCCTAGAAGCAGGTCAGGACCTTCGATTTTTGTTCTCATTGGCATGAGTCCCATGGTGGGGGCTCTGAGCTTTCCATGTGGGCTCTGCTCCTCCAAGTAAGGATTTTTCGAATCCCAAGCCCAGCTATTTGAAGGGCCTGGTGCCGGTCCACCAACTTTTTCTTTTTTTTTTTTGTCTTTTTTTGCCTTTTGTAGGGCCGCTCCTGGAGGTTCCCAGGCTAGGGGTTGAATCGGAGCTGTAGCTGCCAGCCTATGTCAGAGCCACAGCAACACAGGATCCGAGCTGCGTCTGCGATCTACACCACAGCTCACGGCAACGCCGGATCCTTAACCCACTGAGCAAGGCCAGGGGTCGAACCCGCAACCTCATGGTTCCTAGTCGAATTCGTTAACCACCGCGCCATGACGGGAACTCCATTGTCCACCAACTTAACGTCTTCCCAGAGCCCACTGGTTCCTCAGTCACTAATGGGGAAACCGTTGGTCCCTTTGTTCTGCCAACCAGTAGCCAGGGACAAAATGATACGTGTGCTGTGTGGACAACTCTACATGCTGGGCTGCTTCCTCGGCCACGGCTCTCCGGCGAAAGCAGCCTTCGTGCAGCACATCTGGCTTTAAAGGCCTAAAGGGGCTCTTAGACCGCAACCCAGATAATCCGGACGCTTCCCTTTCCCTTTTCATGAGCCCCTGGCGTTTGCTCCTCTGTTTTCATAGATACACGTTCATACATACAGTTATGTCTTGAAGAACAGATTGTGGTGAAACCTTCTAGTGTGAAGAAAAAAATCAAGACATAAAAATTACTGGTTTGAGGAGTTCCCACTGTGGCATAGTGGGTTAAGGATCTGGCTTTGCTGTAGCTGGGCCGTAAGCTGTAGATGTTCTCAGGTTTGATACCTGGCCTGGGAACTTCCATTTGCTGTGGATGTGGCCAAAAAAGGGAAAGAAAATTAATGGTTTGAGGTTTCCTGTTTTCTTGTAATAAACACGAAATATTGGGAAAAATAAACTCCCACTCACAACAACATCATAAATTATAAAACCATGGCATGATTCTAATAAAAATAGAATTTGAACTATGTGACCAAAAACTATAAAAGTTTAAAGTCCTAGATTAAAGGATGGGAAACAATTCTATAAAGACATAAGTATTTTATATTAGTCTACGCATTTAATATTTCCCCATTAAAAATCCCAGTGAAAAGGATTTGAGAAGACGATTTATATATATGAATACTATATACATATATAATATGTGTGTGTGTGTGTGTGTGTGTGTGTGTGTGTGTGTGTGTGTGTGTATAGGATTTTTTTGGCTGTACCTGCAGTGTGTCGACGTTTCCAGGCTAGGTACTGAAACTTCACTGCAGCTGTGACCTACGCCCCAGCTGCAGCCATGGTGGACTTTTAATCCTCCGTGCCACATGGAACCTCCTCTGATATTTTTAAGGAAGAGAAAATTATAGGAATAGGAAAGACAATTTGAAAATGCAGATTTGTAAAGAGGAAAATGATACAACAAATATAATGTATTCAATAAAGCTATTGTATTGAAAGAGTTTGGTATTGAAAAAGGAATAGATAGTTAAATTAATGAAACAAATGAGCTTATAGTATGATTCATATATAAATTGTAATTTGAAATACAATGAAAGAAAAATAGACCGATTAATCAATAGATAGCTTTGAGATAATTGGCTATTTGAGAAAATATATGTATTTAAATTTTTTTTTTTTTTTTGTCTTTTTGTCTTTTCTAGGGCCGCTTCCTATGGCATATGGAAGTTCCCAACCTAGGGGTCGAATCGGAGCTGTAGCCGCCGGCCTACACCACAGCCACAGCAACGTGGGATCTGAGACTTATCTGCGACCTACACCACAGCTCACGGCAATGCCGGATCCTTAACCCACTGTAGCGAGGCCAGGGATCGAACCCGCAACCTCATGGTTCCTAGTCGGATTCATTAACCACTGTGCCACAACAGGAACTCCGTATTTAAATTTTTTATTTTATTTTTATTAGAGTATGGTTGATTTACAGTGCTGTGTCAATTTCTGCTGTACAGCACGGTGACCCAGTCATATCCATACACACACACATTCTTATTCTCATGCTAACTTCCGTCATGTTTCCCAAGAGACTGGACATAATGCCCTGTGCTGAACAGCAGGACCTCGTTGCTCATCTATTTTAATGTAATAGTTTGCATCTACCAGCCCCAAACTCCCCATCCATCCTATTTCCTCCTCCTCCCCCCTCTTGGTAACCACAAGTCTGTTCTCTATGTCATGAGACTCTTTTCTGTTTTGTGGATGGGTTCATTTGTGCCGTATTTCAGATCCCACATATAAGTGATATCATCACTAATTATTAGAGAAATGCACATCAGAACTATAGTGAGGTACCACCTCACACCAATCAGCATGGCCACAATTAATGAGTATGCAAATAACAAATGCTGGAGAGGGTGTGGAGAAAAGGGAACCTTCCTTCACTGTTGGTGGGAATGCAAATTGGTACAACCACTGCGGAGACCAGTATGGAGGTTCCTCAGAAAACTGAATATAGAACTACCACGTGATCCAGCCATCCCACTCCTGGGCATCTATCTGGACAAACTTTCATTGAAAAAAATACATGCACCCCTATGTTCACTGCATACAGCACTAGGCACAATAGCCAAGACATGGAAACAACATAAATGCCCATCAACAGATGAATGGATTAAGGAGATGTGGTGCATATGATGGGATACTACTCACTCATATAAAAGAACAAAATAATGCCATTTTCAGCAACATGGATGGAACTAGAGATTCTCATACTAAGTGAAGTAAGTCTGAAAGAGAAAGATGAACACCAAATGATGTCACTTATATGAGAGAAAATATATGTTGTTATATTTTCCTAGAAATACAAATACAGAAAAAATGGGTTCTACAATCTTGCTGTGGGGAATGACTTTCTAAGTCAGTACTAGAAACAAAGGGAAATGAAAAGCAGCTTAACAGGAGCGAATATTTGTCACAAATGAAATATCAGAGTATTATTATCCGTAATATGTAAAAGGCAGAACAACCCAACAGAAAAGGGAAAAAAAATCTACAACTCCGTGATTAAGAGAAAATAAATAGAAATGGTTAAACCACCATTTGAGGAGATGATCACCCATAAAATTATGTAAATTAACACCTGATGCCATTTATACCATCAGATTCTGAAGAATTCCAGATTGAGCAATCGTTTGGGGAACAGGCTGGAGAATCAGGGAGCTTTAGGCCCTGAGAGAGGACGTGTAAACGCTGACACCTTCGTGGTTGGCAGGCTGGACCTTCTGGTCTGGCGTGTGGCATATGGCAGATGTGTGATAATTGTTGACTTAATGTAAGGTTGCTTTTTGGAAGGGAAAGAGCCCGGACTTTGCAGTCAGAGGGCGTTGAATTTTCCTCCTGGCCCTGCCCTTCATTTACTCAGTAAACTTTGAGCAGTTTACTTAACTGCTTTATGCTCCAACTTCCTTTTCGAGAAAATGTAGATACGTCCCACCCTTGAGAGGTGTGAGGAGTAAGGAAACAATGCTTGCGGTGTTTCATCCAAAGGGCTGCCAAGCCTTGTGCTGGGTACATCAGCGAATTCATTTTCTCTCGTGATCTTCCTGGCCACCCAGGAGCACGCCCCATCCTCAGAACACCTGACCCAGGCTCGTACATTCCCCTTCCCAGCCCACCAGTGCCCTCTCTCTCTAAACCCAGACGTCCTGCATCTGCCCTTCGGCTCTTCGCTCTCCTGCTGCCAACCGTTCATGCAAATCTCCCAATTAGGGATACTTTTCACTATCACATTAGTCTTTTAAGAGACTCACCAACACTGCCTTTTGTGGGTTGACCTGTGTCTCCTCCCCGCCCCAAACAAAGATGTGTCGCCAATTTGGAAATGAGGTCTTTGCAGATGCAACCGAGTTAAGATGAGGTCGCACTGGACTGAGGGGGACCCTGAATTGGACAGGACTTGGTGTCCTTGAAAATGAAGGGATGCTGGACACAGGCGCAGGCGCCCTGGGAGAGTGCCACATGATGACAAAGGCAGAGATGGAGGCCCGCATCTGCAGGCAAGGAGGCCCAGGGACGACGGGTACCTATGGGGAGTGAGGAAGGGGCAAGGAAACATCCTTCCCTAGACCCCTCAGCCGGCACAGCCCGGCTGCCACCTGGACTACACAATTCTAGCCTCCAGCACTTGGGGGGTTGAATTTGTTCTTTTTTTTCTTTATCTTTTTAGGGCCGCACCCGCGCCATATGGAGGTTCCCAGGCTAGGGGTCGAATCGGGGCTGTAGCTGTCGGCTTACACTACAGCCATAGCAACGCAGGATTCTAGCCATGTCTGCGACCTACACCACAACTGATGGCAATGCCGGATCCTTAACTCACCGAGCAAGGCCAGGGATCGAACTTGCATCCTCATGGATGCTAGTGAGATTCATTAACCACTGAGCCATGATGGGAATTCCTTAAGTTTGTTCTAAGGCATCGAGTCAGCAGCCCTAGGAAGTTAACACGATAATTCCCAAAAGGTCACTGGACTCCAATTTTCAGCTTAGTAATAATCTGTGCAACAGATGGACGTAGCCCCAGGTTTTAGTAGTTCTGGATCATTTCCTAAAATGTAATCTTGGTTTCCCAACACAAAGCCAGGCTTGGAAAAGGGGGAGAATATTTGGGAATTAGATGGGTTAGAAATAGTTGAAGGAAACAAAGCGAGTTCTCTCAGGCTACTTGGCCTCAGGAGTGATGTCCGGGGTGGATTCGCAACCTGAGCACCCCAAGGGCCCCTTTCCTGGGCAGGGTGCCAGAAGGTGACAGGCTTTTAGTGGCTGGTCAGGCTCCCTGGGGCTGCCCAATTCCCTTCTGCTGTGCCGCCTGGTGGGAAGGACACTCCCAGGGGAGGGGGGGCACAGCAGTGGGACAACTGCAGCCCCATACCTCCTGGGAAGGTTGTACCCCCGGTACACGTCAGCCCCACACTGACAAGGGAGAGGGAGCGCCGGTGATGAGTCCAGACCTGCCGACACTGGGCCGGAGCCCCTTTCCCTGGCACTGACTGAGCTGTCTTTCTGCTGGGAGTCAAGCCACAGTGTCTGCCCTGTGACTGTCATTGCTACAGTGCAGTGCCCATGTGAGTGCTGGCTCTGATTCGGCCTCTGCTCTGCTCTCACTGCCGCTCGCTGGCAGCCAAAGCTTCTGTCCCCTCATCCTTGCTGCTCTTCAGTGAGGTTCCAGGGGACCCCTTGCTTTCCTAAGGTTCAGTTTGCTCTGAGAACTTGGGACGAATGGCAGTGGAGCTGCAGGAGGGCACTGGGTGGCTCCATCCAATGGCACATCCAAGTGAGTCTCTAGAATGATTAGGAGCCCAGGGCCTCCCCAGCCCCCCTTCCAGTCCTACAGAAGATTCCTCAGGGCAGGCCGCCCAGGGGTCGAAGGACACTCTCTTGGTGAGGAGGAGGGAGCCATTAAAAAAATACATTAGGGTCAAAATTCTTACCATTTCTCCCAGGAGGTCTAGTGAATTCTCCAATGCTTAGGCCTTGTGGTGCTGGCCTTTATACTCCTACCATCCCCTGTCCCCTGCAGGGGTACCCCCAGCCAAGACCTTCCTAGGCAAGCAGGTGCTGGAGGGGCACTGGAAGCCACTGCTGAAGGGGACTCAGCCTGGAGGAGCTGGACGCTTAGGACAGCATCTCGAAGGTGCTCAGCATGTTAGCACAGAAGGGTGAGGTTTGCTGGAATTAGAATCCTTCAGTGAAAAATGAGACCTCTCTCTTAACCTTGAGGCCCTTTCGACAGAAGGATCAGACTAGCAGCCAGGAAGGGAAAGTTTCCAAGGGCGGTCGAGGGTCTTTGTTAGCTCATCTAATTTAAAGACGAGTGGATCACTTGGACAACGAGTGTTTTGTGTTATTGGAGAGTCACTTTTGATGGAGCAAAAGGCTTTAGGAAATATAAGGAGGGGAGTGAGCACGACGCGTCCCCGAATCTGGAGCGGAGCCAAGGGAGACCTAAGACTTCATGTGTTCCCCCTCCGGAGTGGGGCTCCAATCAGACGGTTCAGCAGGGACCTCACGGCTCTGCTCCCTGGGATCTTCGTGAATTAAGAAACCAAGATTACAGGGTGGAAACATCTCCCAATGGACAGCCCTTCTGGCTTGAAACCTACTAATCCAATCACAAATATTAGTTTTAAAAACAACAGAGGCAGAGGCAGGGTGATGTCACACAGGTGCCCCGCCAGTCTGACCCGTGTGGATAAGGGCCCAGGAGACGCCCTTCCCACGCACACTTGCCGAGGACAAAGAGCGCTCCGGTGGAAAGCTGTACGTGTGAGGGTGCGAGAAATACGCCGTCAGTTAATTTGAATACATTTTCCCTTTTCTGTACAGCACAGGGAGCCACATCCAATCCCCTGTGACAGAAGGTGATCGAAGACCTGAGGCAGAGATTGCACAAATACCTGGTCGCTTTGCTGCACCGCAAAAATTGACAGAACACTGCAAGTCAACCACAACGATAATAGTGAAAATACCACAAAGTCACGCAATAAATGTTCTGGTTTAAAAGAATCATAAGAATACTAATCATAAACCCTCAAAAGCCTGCCACGGTGTGATCTCAGCAGTCGAGTGGGAACCCCTAGAGCAGAGGTGATAGATTCAGGAAGTCCTCGCAAACCTCCAGGCTGTCTTGGTACCTTCCACTTCTGTTCCTAAAACTCTGCTCTTGCCACGAATCCTCAAAAAAGAGACCCACAACGTAACTGGATTCTGAGGAGAAACACAGTGAAAGAGCAGAGCTCTAATTTGTCTCATCTCCTGTGGAGTTGGATTTTCTAAGATTTTATTTAAAAATTCATGACTTTTGGAGTTCCTGCTACAGGACTGTGGGTTGAGGACCTGACTGCAGCAGCTCCAGTCGCCATGGAGGCACGGGTTTGATTGACACAAGTGTACATTTAGGGAGGGTTTCCCGATCACCAAGGAGCAGCTCTCGGATATCAGCTGGGTGTTCCATGCACCTCAGTTCTGACTCTGGGGAAGTTCCCGGGCCAGGGATCAAACCCACACCACAGCCAAGACAGCACCGGATCCTTAACCCGCTGTACCGCAAGGGGTTTCTAGTTTTGACCCTTCTTACTCTGAGGCAGCTAAGAGGAGAGGCTGCAGAAGGAACCAGTCCTGCTGACCCCTGATCTTGGACTTCCAGCCTCCAAACTGTGAGGAAACAAATTTCTCCTCTTTAAGCCCGCAGCCTGCGGTCCTTTGCTATGGCAGCCTCAGCAAACCCACCTGCTTCCCTCCCACTGGTCCCAGGCCCTCGCCAGAGTCCTGGACAGCAATGCCATGGAAACGCGCATCACTCCCACGGACCCTCAGGCAAGCAAAGCTTTCTACCGAAAGGAGAGCCTGCGCATCAGGGAGAAGGCGGGAAAGCGTGGGAAGGGTCCTGTGGGGGAGGGGCCGCCACGTCTCTGGCCGGTGGGCTTCAAGGTGAAGTTTCAAGCCTCCTGGCTGCAGCCCGCAGTTTTCGTCTCGTTGGGGGTCTGCTTCCCGCAGGAACGACTTAGGAATGTGTGTCAGGCCTTTATCTGTATCTTTCAGGGAACTGGGGGGTCCCTGATTCTGTCCGGTGGCTGATTTACAGCCCCACTTTTGTCCTTTGGAAACTATGTACACGTGAGTGGAACAGAGATTATTTTTTGTTCCTGTGGGTCTTTGGTTACTGCCTCAGAAGCCCAAGCATTTAGGTGCTTTGTTTTCCTGCAACTATCAAGCCCACCTGCTAAGGCCGTTCCGCAATGGCTGTACTCTGGCCTTCCTGCCTCACCACCTTTCTTCAGAGAAGTTTCCTGGAGAAACAGCCTTCATTCCGAAACCTTCCGCCACATCTCTGAACTACCATTTCCCTCAATACTTTGTAATCATTTTATGTACAGGCTCTAACATATAATTGATTTTCTTTTCATGGGGCTTCTACTGTCAAGCTTCTTGCCAGGACAGGCAAATGTCCAGTGCCCAAGAGGGTGATGGGAGAGCTCAGCTGTGTGATAAAAGTGTCACATCCTCCCCAAGTATCCATTTTTCCAGCACATTTGGAGACATGTTACATAATTTATCTACAAATTAATTCATATCATATGTATATTAAAACGAACACATTTTTAATAGACTCGAGTACATTTCAGACATTTCTGGCTTCTAGTGAGGTGGCCTAAGGGAAAGTGTCCCCTCTCCCCACCTCAGGGCCTCTTCATTCACTGAGGCAGCCTCCGTACTTGGTGGGTTTCTGCATAAAACGGACGGAAGAGGGCCAAGGGAATCCACGGACAAGGCTACCCCTCCAGCTCAGGAGTATTCCTGACAGGCCTAGGGGACAGAGGGAGTTTTAATGACATCCCAAGCTTTTCTATTTTGGGATTTGACGTCTGTAAGGGTGTTGCGGGTTAGGTTGGGCACCTCCGAGTCACTCATTTGTGATCTGACGTGCTGCTCTGCAGTAATCTTTTGGGGGGGGGGGCTAAGACAGTGCAGAGAAGTAGAGCAGTGGCCATCAGGAAGTCCCGCGTCCGCCCTGGATTCCCGCCAAGGCTTAGGTACACACACCTGCTACCCCGCCAGTGTCTGTGTCAGCTCTGCTCCCAATGGGCAGCCGCCACGTGGAAGCCAAATTCAACAGCCATCAAGCTAGGGCCCCACTTTGCTTTTGAACTATTTTTTGCAATTGGACATGTCAGGTTTACTGACCCATACAGTCTTTTCAGTATTTCCTTATGCTGCATGTGGGTGAGGCCAGAGACTTTCTCCTCGTGCCCTGCTAGTTCTCAGTTCTTTTTTTTCTTTTTTGGCCACACTCAAGCCATGTGGAAGTTCCCCGGCCAGGGATGGAGCTCATGCAACAGCAGCAACCCCAGCTGCAGTAGTGACAACGCAAGATCCTTGGCCGGCTGGGCCATCAGGAATCCAGTCACTTGGAACCTCCTGCTAGGTTCCTAGCCTCAGAAAAATGCGAGAAGAGCCAGAAAGCAGGTTAGAGGTGAGCCTGTCATGGCCCACATCCATAACCCTTCCAGGGCCTTGTGAGGGCAGAGCCCTTCCCGGAAGCATAGAGCCAGACTCCCCAGAAGGCACTGCAGCAGGTTCCCAAAGCAGATGGTCTAGGGCCCTACGCCTACAGTAGGAATTCAGGGCTTTCTCCTAACGGGAAGATAAGCCTCGAGTTTGTCCCAGCATCCTCGGGTACCACGAGGTCTCCTGGGAGATTCGAGAGGGTGAGATGGTGAAGCCAGTCCACCCCCGGTTCTCCAAGGACAGGCGGGGGAGACCAAACATCCTGGGCCCCGCAGAGGATGCGGGCCAGCCAGAGCAGGCCTCAAGGCCCCGCCCCTCGGGGACAGGGCCCTCCCCCAGACTCAGGTCCCGCCCACCGGCCACCGCGCGCCTCCAGCGAAGGGCGTGGCCTGCCGCCGGGCTGCGCGGCCTCCAGCGAAGGGCGTGGCCTGCCGCCGGGCTGCGCGGCCGCCGGCGGGGGCGGGGCTTGCCGCCGGCGCGGCGGCGCGGCGCGTTGACGCGACTGACGCGGCGCCCGCTGGGCCGCTGCCCCGCCGCCCGGCCCGCCCCCGGCCCGCCCCGGCCGGCCTCCCGGGCGGCCCTGTCAGTGTGGCGGCCGGCCGCGAGGTGCGCTGGTCCTGCAGCCGGGAGGCGGTTCGCGCGGCACACCCCCGGCCCTCCGCGCCCTACCTCAGCCCGGACATGGCCCACGCGGCGGCGCGCTGCCCCAGCGGCCGCGGCTCCGGGGACGGCGAGACCGGCAAGCCCAGGAAGGTGGCGCTCATCACGGGCATCACCGGCCAGGTGAGCGGGGCGGGCGCCGCGGCACGTGCGCTCGGGGCCGCGGGGGCGGGGGCCGCGGGTGGGCTCGCCGCCCGGCGGATGCCCGGCGCGGGGCGGCCTCCGCGCTGCGCGGCCCCCTCGCCAGGTCGGCTTCCAGACCGAAAAGGAAAAAAGGAGCGCGGGCTGTGCAGTCACAGACCAGGAAACGTTTTAAATAAAAGCGCAGCTCGCGGAAACTTCCGCGACCGCGGGACGCGTGGGGCCGGCCCAGGCTTGGCCCCGGCGCGGCGGGACCGAGCTCTCCGCGCCGCGCGCCGCGGGCCTGCGCGCTGTCGGGACGCGGTTCTGCAGAAGGGACCGCGGGCCCGGAGCCCCCCGGGCGGCGGCCGCTTACCGTGGACGGGGGACGGTCGCCTGACAGCGAGTGCACTTGCGCCCCTTGTCGCTCAGGGTTCCCAGCAACTCCTCGAGGGCGGCAGGTGTGACCCCACCCTGCAGATGTGGAAGCTGAGGCCCCAGGGCTCGCGACGGGCAAGTGCCCTGCAGGGCTCCCAGAGCTCTCCAGCATTAGGACGGAGGCCGAAATTGCCTAGACGGGGTCAGAGAACGTGGGACAGCTTTAACTGGTGGATCCTGCCTGACTTCTGGTGTCTCGTGCATCTCACCGTGCTGGAGGTGTTCCAGTAAACACGTCTTTGGAAACCGGTGGGAGGCCGTGGCCGCACGAGGGTCTGAGGTTGAGGAAGAGAAAGAGAGCCCTGCAGTTCAGTCAAGGGCCTGCAGAAGTTCGATATCATCCAGAAATGAGTTAGGCTGTTCACGTGGCTCCGTGGGCATGGCTCATGCCAGGCTAAGTGACCTGCCGTAGGAATCCTTGCAGATTAGAAGTGAAGCCGCATTCAGAGCTGAGTGCAGGCGTCGGGCTGGTACTGAGTGGCCAGGAAGGCGCTCTGGCGGCCCACTCTGCTTGTCCCCTGGGCTACCCCAAGGGTGTCTTCCTAAGCCCATTTCAGACACTTCTGCTCCCACCCTTCATTCCAGCTTTAACCCCTGCCTGAGAGTCGGTGTCCTCGTAGCCTCTGCCCCAGTGCGCCCCACTGCCTCCAGCACCCACCCTTGCTTGCTGGGTGCCCTGTGGGCTTCTGCAGCCCCTGGCATAGTGCTGGATTTTGGTTGGCATGTATGCCCTTGCCGATGGAGTTCTCGGCTCTGCTCCGCGTTTATCGTCTAGGACAGTGACGCCCACCGTGTGTGTCAAGGGTCACCTGAGTCCCTTGATGTTCAGGCCAGGCTCTGACGATGCCAGCTATTGTCCATTTCCTCAGTAACGTCAGGGGAGAGCTTGCTGAGCCACCCACTCTACTACGGGGCATTTTATATTTCCCTGCGTAAGAGGCAGGTACAATTTTTGTCCCCTTTTATACCTGGCTAAGTCAGGTTAATATGTCCCCCCAGGGCGCACACCTCAGGAGTGTCAGAGCCGAGATGTGAACCCAAGAGTTGCTCTAAGCCATTTTGTTATCCTGCCCGTGGTAAGCCACACACCTACCACACACGCTAAGTTACAGCCGTGTGTGTGTGTGTGTGTGTGTGTGTGTGTGGTTTTTCTCTAAGAAGAGGCCTCAGATTCAAGGTGGCTGTTGTGCCAGCATCGGCTTGGATGGGTTGTCCCAGGTTTCCACGCGCTCGTGCTCTGTGTGTGGGCATCACCAGTCCTTAGAGCGGTCACTCCAGCTTTTTCTTCTTTCTGTCTCTTCCTGGCACAGCCTTGGGCATCATTGCCCAGGGTTTTTATCTTTTAAATCACCTTGAAGAAAATAAGGCTCTGGCTCAGCGCTGCTGCCTGTAGGCCCTCTGCCAGCCACCCCAGGGCTCACCTCAGGGTCTGCTCGGGTTCACTCCTCTCTCCTCCACAGGAGAGAAGCTCCTGCTTTTCTCCGAATGTGGTCGCCTGGTACCTGGTCAGGCTTGGTATTTTGTGGCCAAAGGCCCTCGCAGGTCTCACTCTGTGACTCAGCTGAAGTCTCTGTCCTCACCCTGATCCAGCCTGACGCAGCCCTTGCAGGCCTTGTAGTTTCTTTTCTGTGTGTTTACGGAGTACATCCCTGTTGGCTTTGTAGGTAATTTACATCTCTCAGTTCTTTGGTTTGTACTCGCCTTTAAGCTGGAAACCCTTTACGCCTACTTCCTCCCTTGTGGTTTCACGTAGTGGGCTCCCAGGGACAGTGGCTCACTCTTCCCGTTAACAGGACGCGTCTTTACCGCGCGTCTGCAGCGTGCGAGCCTTGCTCTGTTGCTGCGGGGAACAGCGGGATGTGTTGTACTGCGCACTCTCTCCTCCAGGGTCTCACGGTTTTCCAGGACTTAATGCACATGATAAAGTGCGTATGTACAAGCATGTTAGGGACCCTGTGACTGGTCCATCCAACCTCAGGACACTGGGAGAAGTCCCTGAATGCTGGGAAGAGCAGGGACTGTCTTTGGGGGAACAGCATGTCCAGGAGTGTGGAGAGGGGGAGAGTTTGGGGGACAGTGAGAGCCAAAATATAGTGATAATAGGAGGAAAGATAATGAATTACATTTTATACCCCTTGCTTATTTCCAAAAAGGTTCTGAGGTGACCTCAATAAAAAACATCATTAGGAGTTTCCTGGTGGCTCAGTGGGTTAAGGGTTGTTGAGGATTTGGCATTGTCACTGCTGTGGTGCTGGTTCAATCCCTGGCCTGAGAACTTTCACATGCTGTGGACATGGCCAAAACAAATAAATGAATAAGTAAGGAAGGAAATAAACAGCTTAAAAAAACAAACAAACCCAAACACGTCAATAGACCATCCTAAGGAGAAGGAAAAAACCAGCCATCTGCCATGAAGGCAGTAGAAAGATGGAGGTAGGGTATCTGGGGCTGAGAGCAGCGGTCAGGTGGCATGAGATTCAGCTTTGAACTCCTGACTGTCCAGACCCGTGGGTAGGACTTGTTATTGGTGCTGAGCTCCCCAGGTTGGGGGGAGGGGTGTGTGTGACTCAACTACAGATGTTGAGCCACACGGGAGCGTCATCGCCCTGGGCACTTGTGTCCCCTCCAGGCAGTGAGAGCACACCTTTCAGTGGGTAGACACGCTAGAGAATCGAATGGTCTGTGTTGGTAGATTCCTCTCTTTTCAGTATCTGTTGTGTCACTCTAGGCTCTGCCAGACTAGGCAAGTTGAACCGTAGATGACCCGTCAGGTGTGTTGCTAGTGAGTTAATATTGGAGTTTCGAGTATGGACGAGTGTGACACACGAGGTCCTTCGCGCCTGCAGGTGGCCTAGATTTTCCTCGGAAGGTTGTTTAGATCTGGTCAGACATGGATGCAGGTGCGGGTTCCAGAGTTCTGCACCATGAGGCATGGGGACACGCGGGGACACATGTTAATTTTACACGGTTGAGTAGTTAGCCCTTGTCAAGCGGAGTTCACGTGTCTGCCGTTGGAAGACAATGTGTTTTTGGTAAATCTTGCACAGATAACAAAGAGGGACCCTTTGAGTTGTCAAGGTCAGCTTATTTAAGACGTGATATTTTGTGTCATGATTTTATTTTTGTGGACTTATTTTTTTATTTTCACGAATTTCATTATTCTGAGCATATTCTAGCTGCCGTAAACCTACCGTAGCCTTCAAAGAGAACACATGCAAAACAGATAACAGGAGTCCCCAGACTCAGGTGTCTCTCACGGGCTTTATCTAGAATTAATTTAGGGGAGTTCCCCTCCTGGCACAGCGGAAACGAACCCGACTAGTATCCATGAGGGCTAGAATCCGTGATCCCTGGCCTCGATCAATGGGTCGGGGATCTGGCGTTGCCATGAGCTGTGGTGTAGGTCGCAGATTCGGTTTGGATCCTGTGTTGCTGTGGCTGTCGTGTAGGCCGGCAGCTGTAGCTCTGATTTGACCCCTAGCCTGGGAATTTCCATATGCCTTGGTATGGCCGTAAAAAAAAATTAATTTAGGATGTTAGAAAGTGGTAATTTAGAATCGGCTACCATTCTTTCCACCGTTTCCCTGAACTCTTTTAAGTAATGCTTCTGCTGAATCCTACTAGATGAAAGGGATATTACGTGTTTTGGTTTTACTTCTCGTCCATATTTGATTTGCCACACATTTCTTCCTTCCAACATAGGTATTAGAATCACCACTTGTGTTGATGGAGATGTAGTAAAATGTGGTGAGCTCTGTGAAAATGTTTGATCGGAATCCTAGCCAAAGTTGTGTCCAGGTCAAGGGGAGGCCCACGCTTGATTCTGACGTCTGCCTGGGAGGGGTGGGCGTAAAGGGCCGGAGCTGGGTCTGCAGGATCGTGGTCCTCGATGGTAGGAAGACACTGTCTGTGTCACTTGCCCCCTTATCTAGTGTCCCTGACACAGGTTAATACTCATGATACTTGATCATTACATTAATCTTTTCTTACTGGTTACTGTCTTGCAGAAAGCTTGCCCGGAAGCCATAGACGTGTGTAGGAATGGGAGCAGAGTACTGCGATGCGTTTCCTGTTGGTCGGGTGGAAGCAAGGCACCGTGGGGTTCTGGGGAGCACTGGGTCGCATATACCTAACAGACACCCTGCAGTTTAGGAGATAAAATGATGTAGAGGGCGTGGGATATACCCGTTTGAGGGAGAAAAAACCCATGGTCCAGTTTTGTAAGAAACTTTTTTTATATTCATATTAACCACTGAATTAAAAAAAAATTCCGTTGATGTTGGGATTTTAGTGTGGAGTTAAATTACCATCAGCATGTGGAGGAGGCGGCGAGGGAGGCGGTGAGCCTGGAGGAGTGTGACACAGACAGTTAGTGCTGGGTTAGGACGGGGGCTGCTGTCCTTCCTGGTCTAGGACTGGTCCACGTTGTCCTCCACCGAGAGTAGGGACAAGGCTGCTTTGAGCTAGAAACTGGAGCAGGAGCAGTAAATGTACAGTATGGTGTTGGGTAAAGTTGAATAATAACAAGTTACATCTGGAAAGTAATCCAGTCTATTTCAGTATTTAAGGAAAGGGTGACTTTATGTTAACTTTATATAACATTTAACATCTTATTTTAACAAAGCATTTGCAGTTTGAAAAGATGGAGAGGTAATTAAATAAGACTCTTTAGTGTTTAATCTACCAAGGAAGATAAATAAAGGATTAATGCAGCTAAAGGGAGATTAGCTTTGGACAGGACACACTTCAGAGAGCTCGGACATTCGCGGTTCATCCGAGGCTGAGTGCTCTGTGCACCTGAGCTCGAGGGTGCCTCCGGCCCTGCCTGGTCCACCCAGGATGTGGGGCCCAGTGCCGCCAGCTCGTGCCGGGCTCCGGGACTCCTCGGCTGAAGTCCAGGCGAGTGTTCTTAGTTACTGCCGAGATTGCTGAGCTGAACTGGAAGACCGGTTAACTGTCCTTGTGATCCTCAGTGGCTTCTCGCTGACATGCGGAGGCCCCACTGCCTGTCCTTTGACGCAGCCTTCCCTGAACTTTTCTGGGACAGAAGTTCTCACTAAAGGGGAGTTATTTGCCTGTGATTCCATGTAGAGAATCAAGCTTAAGGAGTGAGGCAGAATGTTTGCCTTGCATCAGGATTCTAGATACTTGGAGATAATTATTTGTGGGGAGGGCACAGAAGAAAGTTACTGGCATTGACAGAATGTTACTGTGTGCCAGGCCCTGTGCCCCACACTTTAAAGACTTTATCTCGGGGCACTGCCCGGGCTTTGGTTTTTGCTGTCCTGTCCGCCTCAGGTGAAGCAAGGACACTGAGCCGGAGAGAGCGCCCCTTGCCCGAGATCCCTGCTGCCCTGGTCTTGTCCCGGGACCTTTCTCCTGTGTCCTGGCAGACGGGCCCTGCGGGTCAGACTGTTGACAAACTGTGGAAGTTCCCTGGTGTCGGGAAGCAAGCTGTGTTTACCCGCTGCTGTTTGATGAGTGCTTTGCCAGTTAGGTGACGTTGACATTAAAGCTCGTCTGTCTCAGGAGCCGTCCGCGGTGCGGGTGGGAAGGGGAGGGCTGTTCTCTGCAGCTATTGAGAACGCCGTGGCCGCTCCTCCGTTCTCCGAGGGGTCTCACAGGAAGGGATGGAAGTGGTGGGAGCAGAGGGCCCTTCTCTGCCGTCTGCCGGGCTCTTTCCCCCAGAGGGTCGCCAGCCGGTAGCCTGCTTCTGCTCGGCGAGGCGGGAGGGCCCTGGGGCGGCGGTGGCAGGGGCGAGGGGTTCTCGGGCTGATGGCTGCAGAGCTTCCCGTGGGCCCTGGTGGGCGCATGGGCGGCGAGTCCTCGCTGGGGGAGAGGCAGGTGAGCGGGGACAGGCTAGAGCATGTGGCCGCCACGGCTTGTCCTCTGGGGTCCACAGGGCTGTGCAGACCTTTCCACCGCTAGTTCTGGGGTGTGCTCGTCACCTCAGAGGGCAACCCTGTACCCGTGAAGAGGTGGCTCCTGCCCCGTGTCCTGTGTCCGGGGTCCCGTCCCGGAGGGTGCATGCAAACGCGGCAGGCTCTCTGTACGTGGCTGCTGGGACTTTGCGGTCAGGTCCGCCCCTTTGTAGCCCGCGCCAGGGCCTCACTCCTTTCCTTCCAGGGCTGCGTGCTGTTCCGTCGAACGGCCACGTGTGTTTCCTGCTCACCTGTCCAGGGACATCTGGGTCGTTTTTACCTCCTGGCCGATGCCGGCCATGCTGCCGCCAACGCCCCCAGGCAGGCATGTCTTGGATGCCTCTCGTCAGTTCCGGGGTTCCTGTCCCGGAGGGGGACCACGGGCTGGATTTCCAACGTTGCAAGAGCTCCGAGGGCCGTCGGGAGGAATTAGGACTGAGGAGGGCTTTTTGACCTCGGCGGTCCTTTGGCGGCCTTCGGTGGTGCTAAGAAGGGACATGGGTCAGGCTGCAGGGTGGCCGCAGGGCCAGGCGGGGCTGCGGCCCGGGGCCCAGAGTGGGCGGCGTGGCGGGGAAGGAGGCGCGGGGTCTCGTGGGCGGAGGGCGTCCGGGCCGCTGAGGGGTCTTGCTTTTCCTGATGGAAGGGCTTCTTGTCAGGTCGGAGGGGAGCCGGGTGGAGGTGAGGCCCGCGGGGCTCCGGAGGCGGCCGAGGCGGGAGCCCCCGGGCAGAGGCGCGGAGGAGAGAGCCGGCGATGGGGGCCGGGGGCGGCGCCTTGGGTCTGACCGGCGCCCGCGCACCGCGAGGCGGTGGCGAGGGGAGGAGGGCGGTCGCGGGCCAGGCTTGCGGCCCCCGAGACGCACGAGGGCGCGGGGCGGCCGGCAGCTGCGGCTCCTGCATCTGCCGCACCGAGTCTCGGTGAGAAGCCGCGTGGGGGCTCGATGTTCAGCCGCGGCCTCGGGGCGAGTGCGGGGCCCTGGCTGGGCCTGTTCGGGGTCCGGGGCCCGGCGAGGAGGCGTCCCGAGTGCCGGGAGAGCCCAGGTTTTCAGCTTTCGGGGGCTGACGAAACCTTGAGACTGACGGGCTGCGGCCGGGGTTTGGAGTGAAGGGCGTTTCCCACCTGCTCTCAGTCATCCGGATGCCGGAGACATTTCGGCCCAGGCCGCAGCCACGCGGCCGGGCTCCCGAGCCGTCGCCGGTCAGGGTCTACTCTCTTGGCCGCCTGACCTTCCGTCCGGCTGCTTTGCTCTTTCGGTGAAAGAAGGGGCCGAACGTGTGCAGCGGCGTTGGCGTTGGTCTGTCGGCTGCATTTGGGAGCCACCATCCAATGCTGTTTCATTAAATAGCAGTTGTTCCCTTGTCCGATTCTCGGACTCGGCTATAGGCCTGCCGTGACCGTTGCTTCTGGAGCCCAGGGCTGGCCGCGTCTGCAGACTGTGCGGAGGGCAGGGCTGGGCGTTGAAGCCAGGGCGCCGCGAGGAGCCTGGGGTTAAGGTGCCGGGGGCACTGGACCCTCCCTCCCTGGGTACCTCGTACGTGGAAGGTGAGGGTGCCGCCCGTGGGTTGGTTGGTTGAGATTCCATTTTTGCCACATTCTTCGGCGGGCTGGCCAGACCCCTGCCTCACAGAGAGGGGCTCCCAGGTCCCCCAGGTCCCCCTGGCCCTGCTTGAGCAGCTGTCCTTTGTCCTTGGGTGGGTTGGAAGGAATGTGCAAATGGTTGTGTTGTTTCAGATTTAACTGGGAACCGGAAACCGAAATCAAGTTTTGGGGCGCCTCTGGAGGTTTTGACTGGGTTTTGTGAGGTCGGTCAGCCCTTGGCGGGGTGGGGAGGAGAGTATTGAGTGCATTTCTCAAGGGTGAATAGGAAGATTTTCCGGGGGTTGTTTTTGAGGGGAAATGATAATACATAATGGATTTTTCAGAGAGTGTTGCTTTTCTACATTTTAATATAAACCTTGGAAAGGGGACATAGACATTGGAACAGATATCGGACTGTTTCTATTATTACTTTTTCTTTCAGCTTTCTTTGTGTACTGTAGTGGTTTTTCATTTTACCCCTTTATCCATTTTGCTGTTTTGACTACTTTTGGACATTTTTGAATTATTTCAGCTCATAATATTTTCTTTCCATTGAGTTGTCTTTCAATCTTTACTGCTGTTTGAACATGTCGATTTTAAGCTATTTAACTATCACCAAAAGTTTCTACTTTCGCCAGCCTGTTGTGGGAATTTTGATTCTTTTTTTTTTTTTTTTTTTTTTTTTTTTTTAAGGGCTGCACCTGCAGCACATGGAAGTTCCCGGGCTAGGGGTCTAACCTGAGCTCCAGCTACCAGCCTACACCACAGCCACAGCCACACGGGATCCAAGCTGCGTCTGCGACCTACACCACAGCTCACGGCAATGCTGGATCCTTAACCCACTGAGTGGGGCCAGGGATAACATTGGGTCCTTAATCCACTGAACTGCAATGGTAACTCCGGGAATTTTGACTTCAATTCCTAAAAGCAAGGGTGTGTTTTAGAAGGGGTTCTTTTATGGAGCCCAGGCTGGTGATTGGGAGCCAGCCTGTCTTGGAAGAGCCCTGTGTGGGGCCCAGAGGCGGAAGGGTGTGGAGCGGGCCCCGGAGCCCCGGGATGCCTGCTGGGCTTTTTGAGCTGCACAGATTGGTGCTCCTGAGGGGCTTTGGTTTTCTTCCCTTTGACTGTGGCCGTCCTGACCTCGGGGTCGGAGGTGACCCCCCCGAGGAGTGGCATTCCTGAGTTCCCAGTGGGAGTGGGGCAGCTGCATGAGGAGGCCATTGACCCACGTGGATGATGCGTCTTGGGTTTGGGCCGTGGGGCACCAGCCTGCTGCAGGCTCTTGAGGGGTCTTCAGCGACCCTGGCTGGGACGGGAGGAGTGGGCCTAGGAGGTGGAGTTGAAGGCGTAGGCCCAGCTGGTGGCGGCCCGGCTCCTCGGCGACCAGCAGAGGTGGCTGACCTGCAAGTTTCTAACCTGATGCTCTGACGTTCTGTTCTGCTGCAGTGAAGTTGGGAGTATGCGGCTTTTTCTGTCAGGCAGTTTTGGTGACGTCGGCCTTTCTGGTGGCCGAATCCTGGCCTTGGAGTCGGGAGAAGCCCTTGCTGAGGGGGAGGCGGCCCAGGTGGGTCTGGACCTGAGCACGGCGCTCTCTGCCCGCCTGCCTGGGTGCGGGGGTGTGGGGGCAAGAGGCCTAA
This sequence comes from Sus scrofa, assembly GCF_054392235.1. Lineage (NCBI taxonomy): Eukaryota > Metazoa > Chordata > Mammalia > Artiodactyla > Suidae > Sus > Sus scrofa. The sequence continues at coordinate 1,338,412 of NC_139389.1, read as the reverse complement.
GCGGTGGCATCCGGGACAGGGCCCGCTCTCCCAGGGGAGTGTTCTGGTTTTCCAGCGAAGCAGGCAGGACTCTCAGCCCTTAGCTTATGTCGCAGAGGGCCAGTGCTGAGTGACAGCCAGGGTGATGCGGCCTCCCTGTTTGCATCCGGGGAAAGCCAGGCCTGCTCGGACAGGGTCTATCCTGTTTCTGTGGGGCAAGCCCCGAAGCTGAGCGGTGCCTCTGTGGCTGGGGCCCCGCAGGTGAAGCTGCTGCTTTTCCTTGTGCATTGAACTTCCCAGGGTGGACTCTGCTGGCGAGCAGAGGGGCTCAGGGTGGGGGTGCCTGGCTTCCCTGAAGGGCGGGAGGCTAGATGTCCACATTCCCGGAACTGCAAAGGCGAAAAAGGTGCCAGGGCCTGTGCCAGGAGCTGCAGGTGAGTTCCGGGAGGTTGTGCCCACAGCCGAGCCCCACCCTGTCCTCACGTGGCCACTGTGACTCAGGCGCACCTGTGCCAAATGGCGCTTTATTCTGGAAGCCCAAGGAGACAGCCCTGTGCTCTGTCCACCCAGCCCTTCAGCTCTGCTGGGGTTAACCTTTCACTCCTTTGCTGCTCCCACCTTTGTGGTTCCTGCCGAGGGCTCCCCCCGCCCGTCCCTCTCTAGGAATCACTGACATTCCCCCCAGAATCAGAGTTTCTCTAGATTTGGGGCTGGTCCGCTCGTTCCAGAAGGATACTTTGTTTTTCCTTTTGCTGCTTCGACCTTCGACCTTCGCTTTTAGTCCTCGCTGAAGAAATTCACCTTTTGCAGCTGAAGTTGGAACTGTCTGTAAAGCGTGGACAGCTGCCAGCATTCGAGGCACAGCAGAGTCATGTGCGGAGCTTGGAAGGTCTTGGCTCTTCCCCTGTTCAGTTTGGTGGGTGTTGGGTGGGCTCTTCGCAAGAGCTAGACTGGCTCTTCGAAAAAATGTTCCCGCTGATGCAGAAGTGAGAACCTGTTTTTTTTTTCTTTTGGCCACACCGTAGCATGCAGAAGTTCCTGAGCCAGGGGTCGAACCCTCACTACAGCAGTGACAACGCCAGGTCCTTAATGGCCAGGCCACCAGGAAACTCCAAAACTCCATTTAAAGTGAGGACCTTCGGATCCAAAACCTTTGAACTTTTCTGATCCGATAACCACACTGAAGGGGACTGTGGTAGTGACTTGAAGACAAACTAATTTTTTTCCTTAACGCTTTCTCAGTTAAAAAAAAAATACCTGCTCACTGTAGAAAAATTGGGAAGTTTAAGACTTTTTAAAGTATCAGGGAAAAAAAACCCGCCAAGATTACACCCGTCAGAATCAGCCACCGACAGCGTTATTAGCATCTCTAGTTTTTTTTTTTTTTTTTGGCCTTGCCCAGGGCTTGCAGAAGTTCCCGGGCCCAGGATTGAACCGGCGCCATAGCACCAACTCCTGTTAGTGTCTTTTTTTTCATTGTTTTGTCTGTTTCTGATTCACATCACTGCTTTTCAGCAGGCATTACTGGCCTAGAGTGGGACATGGCTTTTCCAGGTCTGGAATTGTCCCCGATGCTTCTTTAGGAACCAGCACATGCTGGCTGTGTACAAGGCCTGTGGGGCCGTGGACACACCTCAGGGCGAGGGAAACCCATCTTCAAGATCTCTTGTCACGTCACTCAGGTGGCACCTCCCTGGGCTCCGTTACAGTTGTCACAGACATCTGCTTGTGTGTTTTGGTTTAAGTGTTTTTTTGTTTTTTGTTTTTTTAATTGATTTCCTATTTTGAGTGAGATTATGTAATTTAGGGGGATACATGCAAACAGGATCAGTTCATTAATTTTTCTTTTTGGCCGTGCTCTTGGCATGCAAGAGTTCCTGGGTCAGGGATCACGCCCAGCCACAACTGTAAACAGAGCCACAGCAGTGACAACTTGAATCCTTAACCCATTGAGCCAGGAGGGACACCGCATTAATTTTGGCTGTTAAATGCAAAAGCTTTGGGAGTTCCCACTGTGGCTCAGTGGGTTATGAACCTGACTAGTATCCATGAGGACATGGGTTCAATCCCTGGCCTTGCTCAGTGGCTCTAGGATATCGCATTGCTGGTTGTAGACGTGGCTCGATCCCGCGTCGCTGGGGCTGGCAACTGCAGTTCTGATTCCACCCCAGCCTGGAACTTCCATATGCTGCAGGTGTGGCCCTAAAAAGCAAGAAAAGAAAAGAAAAGAAAAACTCTTATAATGTTCATTGAAGACTGCAGTTTCAGATGTTCCTATTTCAGCCCTGCTTGTCCTGAGAGGGAGGTATTGATACTTTGCTGGTGGGACCGTTGCTCTTGGTGTATTTTTCAGTTAACTTCTGTTAACGGTGTGGTCTAGGAAGGCACCTGATTAACTCGATTCCTAATATTTCGGTGTCATCATGACGCATACCAGTGCCTAGCTTGGCTGCACTCTTATTTGAGGGACAGTGACAGGAAGTGAATGTAACTCAGACCTAGCTGGTGGTGTCGGAAGGCTCAGGGGTCGTGCAGTCCTGACGTGTTCTTCAGAGATTGGGGGCTGCACCCCGGCCCTGGAGAGGGCAGACCCGCACTTCACAGGGTTACGTTACTTCTACCCGAGCACCAGGGTCCTACCCATGGCCAGTCCCGAGAAGAGACAGGATGCCGTTGGCAAGAGCGTAGGGCGAGGCGGGCGCCTGGTGCTAGGAGTTGGAGGTGGTGGGCCTCACCCGGGCAAGGGGCGAGGCTCCGGCCCATTTCTCAGTGGGCCTCCTCCTCATGGAAGTTGACCTGGTGTTGTGCAGACTCGTGAGCTGCTGGGAAATGCAGAAGCGCAGAGCAGGTGTCTTGACCGCCAGCCTGCCTGCTGTCAGCTCACAGAGCAGTATTTGCCTTCTCCTCCTCCTCCTCCTCGCTTTCTCCTTCTCTCTCCCTCGTTATAGTTCTCTGCCCCCCCCATGCACACCCTTTCCTTCTTCTTCAGGGTGGGCCTTCAGGCTCGGAGGGGGCCGCTTATCCCTGGGGCCAGAGCACGGCAGATCTGTGCCGGCAGCCTGGCCGCCCGGCCGCCCGTGGCCCCTCCCCGACTGCCTTGTGGCTGGTGATTGTGCCTTAGGAGAGTTTGGAAAACAAACACCGGGTTCTTATTTCAGTGGTTCTGGAAGGAGTGTTGATGATGTTTGCAGATCAGGGTCCAGGTGGAAGCTGGTGCTCTCCCCACCCCACCCCACCGCTCACCTTTCAGCGTTTCCTCCTCCTCCTCCTCCACGTTGGCGCCTTGCAGTCCTTCCTCCGGATCCCCAGCTCGACGTGTAACCACAGATGCTCTTCTCCCTCCTTTCCGTGCAATAAGGATCATTAGCGTTGGGCTTTCACAAACACCCTGACCCGGATGCGGCCTGGGAAACCCGAGGGTGCACCCTGATGCAGCGTCTACGCAGAGCAGCCGGGGGGAGCGAGGGGCAGCAGCGGGGCCTTGGCGAAGGCCAAGGGCAGCTCGCTCTGGGCTCTTTCACAAAGGCAGCGGGTACCGCCTCCTGGTCACCCGGGGCCTGAGTGTGCAGACCCCGCTGTGTTCCGACGGCCTGTTCTCCTGGTTCCCAGCTCTGTGGCCTCGGGCCTCTCTGGGCATGGCTTTCTCTTTGTGAAACGGACACGACACCCCACCTCCCTCCAGGAGAGGGTCGGGTGAGAGCGCCGCCGTCTGCCCAGCCCGGCTGGCGCTTGCAACGTGTGCCTTGCTTCTTCCCTGCAGCCATCCTGAACGCGTCCCCCTTGTTCCAGAGTGATTTTCCTGAGGCTGTGCTGTCATCCTGAAGGGCATACTCCATTAACTTCCCTTTTCACGCCCCGATCACATGTTTTTAGGAAGGTGCTGGTGCTCGTCACCCGCCCGCAGGAGTCCCCTCATCGGCATTTGCGCAGAGACGCTGCGCCAAGCTTGGACACAGATGTTCCTGACCGCCTGTCCCTTCTGTGTAAACGTGCATGTTGCTGAAAGGCCTGGTCACACTGTTTTCCCCTGAGAAGACGCGTGAGCTCTTCCAAATGGGAGGCAATGCTTCAAACGGACTGTAGTTTTCAGCAGGGTGGCCCATCACCAACGTCCAGTGTCCTGCCGCACTGGCCGCCCAGCCGCCCGAGCCTCGCACTCAGAGGTCACTGTCGCCTCGTGGCCAGGATCCTCTGTAGAGACCCCTGTGGGGAAGCGGGATTCGGAAGGGCAGGACCCGGTGTGTGTCTGTAAGGACGAAAAGGGCTGTTCCAGAAGCTCCCAGTCCACTTATCCCAGAGGCGTGTCACGGCTGAGCGTCCTCGGCCCCGGGTCCACTTCCTCCTCTCTCAAGTCCTTTCCAGCCACTGTCGTGGTGATTTCCCGTGGCGCCCTAAGACCTTCCCATCCAAGATCGTTGGTGACCTCTCGTTGCTCTGCGGGTGTCACTTCGGTCCCCTGCTGTCACTCAAGGCCCTTGATCTTGATCTTCTCCTCCCTCTTTGCTGTCAGCCCCCTCCTCCCAAGGTTGGTGCATCTCGGATCCCACTGCCGGCTTCTTTTCTGCCCTCCTCCCCGGAGGAGCCTGGATGCCCTGTGCTGCGGGCCGACCGTAGACGGGGGGACTCGGGCTCGTGGCTTCCAGTCTCCCTTTACTTAGGTTTTGCTTTATTTAAAAAATTTTTGGGGAGTTCCCGCTGTGGTGCAGCAGGTTAAGAACCTGACTGTAGTGGCTGCGGAGGTGCTGATTTGATCCCTGGCCAGTGCAGTGGGTTAAGGATCCGTGTTGCCACAGCTGCTGTATAGGTTGTAGCTGAGGCTCGGACTCAGTCCCTGGCCCAGGAACTTCCATATGCCATGGAGGAGGCCATAACAAAAGAAAAGAGGGAGGGAAGGAAGAAGGAAGGAAAGAAGGAGAAAAATCACCTGCTTTAAAGCACAGGAGCTGCCGGTGGGGTGGGGTGGGGTGGGGTGGGGGTCAGCCTCCCCCCTTCCCCCCCCCCGTCCTCCCACGGCAGCTGCCTTTCAGCTCACAGCCGAGGTGCCCCTGCAGGCCCCTCGGTGCAAACTTGGGGGAGCCTCGGGCCCTGTGGGTGGCAGGTGGACACGAGTCTGCTGTTCACGTAGCTGATTGGGTGCAGGGCCTTTTGTTCCGTCTCAGACAGTTATCTTTTAAGTACATGGTGAGAATAGAGAGGCAGCCTTATGTTTCTGGGCTTGGCTCTGGTGAGCACGGGGACTCTGAGAGATGACAGGGAAAGTGGCTGCGTAGCAGGGAGGGCGCCTCCCCGCATGGGGTTGTTCACGGGCAGCCTTGGCTTCTGCGGCGCGGAGTGAGAAGCCAGAATGAGCTGCAGTGGCTTCAGCTCACAACATTAGCGGTCGTTGTATGATCTTGGCCATGAAATCATCTCAGCAAACACCTACAGAGCATTTAATTCTGAGCAGTTTAAGTGCTTGTTCATCTTCTGAGATGGGCCCCAAATGTCCCCGAGTCCCCGAAGCCTGGCTTTGTTGTTCAGGGAGGTAGGGGTCTCCTTAGGCAGTGTTATCTCTCCACGGCGGTGGTGGCAGGTGAGTCCCAGGGCGTCCGTGTGGATGGGGGAGGCGCAGGGCGCGGCCGTGGAGCCGAGGCAGTAGATGAGCTGCGAGAGCAGGGCCCTAGGTCGGGTTTGGGCTCCAAGACCTGGAATAAACTTGCTTCTGGGAACCTTGGTTTCTTAACCATCGAATAAGGATAATTAACCCTTAATTGTAGGGTTGTTGGCACACAGCAGAGTTTATAGTAAGTGGTATGGCATTTATAATCGAAAACACTTTAAAATATTCGCATTAAAATGTGGACAGTATCCAGACGACAGGTGTACGTATTTGACTATATTGAGAATCGTCACTTGGGAGGATACGGGGAAGGCCTGTTCGTGTCCCGTGTCTCTGACACTAGAGCAGAGGGTAAACACCTCCTTTCCGGGAGGTGAAAGCACCTTGCCAAGGCGAATCCCTTAATTTCTGGCAAAGAGGCCAGTCCTTAGCTTTCCCGAATGACCCAAATGAACCACCTGCCCCTCCCTGGGTCTTCCTCAGCGGGACTAGACCGGGTTGATGAGCGGCCCAGAAGGATGGGGCTGGCGTTGTGGGGCCAGTGTTGTTGCTTATCCTGTTCTTTCCTTTCGCCTCCCAGGTTGTGGGCGTCTTGGTATCAGGTGGATTCCATGTGCCCTTCAGCTTTCCTTTCCTCCTCTTCCCTGAGGTTTGCATTGCAACTCTGCAGTTTTATTTAATTGATTAATTTTTATTTTTATTTTTGCCTTTTCTAGGGCTGCTCCTGCGGCATATGGAGGTTCCCAGACTAGGGGTATCTAACCAGAGCCATAGCAACTCAGGATCTGAGCTGTGTCTGCGACCTACACCATAGCTCACGGCAAGGCCGGATCCTTAACCCACTGAGCAAGGCCAGGGATTGAACCCGCAACCTCATGGTTTCTAGTCGGATTCGTTAACCACTGAGCCATGACAGGAACTCCGCAACTCTGCAGTTTTAAAGAAGAGCTAAGAAAGTGGCTCATCAGCCTTGGGATGGGGGGACTGCCGTGCCAGCTGAGGGTGCTGCTGTGGGGAGGTGGTGACAAGACCCCGTGGGCCTGCCCACAGGCCGCGTGTAGTACTGTCCTTTACCGGCCGCATCTCATCGCGGCTCCTTTGCCATCAGAGAGCATCTGTTTTCAGTCACTTTGTCTCTCAGACATAGTTAAAATAATTCCAGAGCCTGAATGAACTTGATTCAAGTATTGCTTGACTTTTTATTGTCCAGAACAAAGCCAATCTTGTCTTTTTCTTTCAAAGAAGGACTTTGTTTCCTGGTGGCTTTGGCTCGAGTTCATCTGAGTGTCCCATATGTGCACAGGGCTCGTGGGGCTGGCGGTTCGGAGAAGGTGAGAGCTGTCTTGGCCCCAAGGAGCACTCTCATTTGTATTCAGATGCCCTGAGGAGTTCCTGTCATGCCCCAGTGGAAATGAATCTGACCAGCATCCATGAGGACGCAGGTTCAATCCCTGGCCTCACGCTGTGGGTCAAGGATCTGGCACTGCTGCAAGCTGCAGTGTAGGTCACAGACGCGGCTTGGATCCCATGTTGCTGTGGCTGTGGTGTAGGCTGGCAGCCGCAGCTCCAATTCTGTGCTGCGGGTGCAGCCCTAAAAAGACAACAAACAAACAGTCAATGCCCTGAGGTTTTAGTTACTCCTTCAAAAGCGTTATAATCTAGGTAGTTCTAAGATTATTAACAGCAGTTAAAATGTATAGAGTGCTTATATGTGCCAAGCCCTGTATGTGCTAAGATCTTTGCCTGTTCAATCCTTAGCAGAGTGCCACTACTTTCTAAGTCATTTACAGAATTATTATAAGCATAGTTTGATGTTTACTATTTAAAACAGGGTTGGGAGACCTTTTTCCTACCTTATACCCCAGTAAAAGACTTAGTTCAAAAGCAAGGTGGTGAAATTCTGTAAATCTCCATGAAACAACAAACCACACATACAAACCTTTGCTTAATATTAAAATATCATGTTATATATGATTTGCTCTTATATGTTATTGTATGAATTTTATGTTGTATTAGAACAACATTACAGTTTAGTGAGACAGTTTTTTAAACTCTTCTTAGGTTACAGACCCTCTGACTAAAGCCTGGGCCTTTGTCCACAGAAAGCGTGAGTGCAGTAAGCGTGTGCACGTGCACACTTACACACTCCCACGCGCTCACACGCGCGGCCCTCCGGGTACCCCAAAGGCTCGCAGGTCTCCTGGACACATGCTCGTCCCTCTGATTAAGTTGCAGTCAGTTTCATGTTGACTTGAGCTGATGGAGAACATGTTTCTCTTAAAATGTTTGCGTTTAGTTTCTCAGTGATCTAGGAATTATGAAATGAGACTGGCTCTTCTAACAGAATTTAACAGCATTATTCACATATTTCTGAACCTTAAATTTTAATTTAGAAATTAAAATTATTTTACGGTGAATCCTTAAAGTAGTATATATTGGGTTTTTTTTTAGCTCCACCCACAGCGTGCAGATGGTCTGGGGCCAGGAATCGAATGCACACCACAGCAGTAACCTGAGCCACAGCAGTGACAATGCTGGATCCTTAACCCACTGAGCCACCAGGAAACTCATATAATGCCCACTTTAAAAAACCATTTAAATCCCAGATATTTAAAAATGTTAATTATATTCTGGTTATCCTGAAAATGATTTAAGGCAATTTTGTTTACATATTCTGGTTATCCTGAAAATGATTTAAGGCAATTTTATTTAGCATTTTAAACTTTTTATTAAGGAAAATTTCAAATATTTACTAAAGTGGAATCATAGCATAATGGGCCTGTATGTACTTGTCACTTAGATGCGACAGATGCTCGCTTTTAGCAAAATTTACTTCATGTATACCTCGGTGATATTTTTCCATGATCCCCCGTCCCAGGTTTTTAACAGTAAATTCTGGGCACATTATTACAGCTGTATTTGGTATAGTATTTGTCTGTAAATGATTCTTTTGAAAATTAGCTATACTGGAGTTCCCCCTGTGGCACAGTGGGTTAATGATGCAGTGTTGCCGCAGCTGTGGCACAGGTTGCAGTGGCAGCTTGGGATTTGAACTCCTGCTTGGGAACTTCTGTATACTGTGGGTGTGGCCATTAAAAAAAAAAATCCAAAAACTATATTGCCGTGATTGTATATAATAACTTAATTAGTACAACTAGATATCCGTCAGTATTCAAAATTTGTCTTATACTTGCGTTTAATGGTTTGTTTGCAGCAGGGTCCTGATGGACGAGGCCCGTGTGCTACAGCTGGTCACTCTCTCTTGTCTCTCCGTCTCCTTCGGCTCCCCTCCTCTGCTGCTCCCCTTCCTCTCTGGTCTTTGTCTCTGTCTCATCCCCTGCTTGAAGATACAGCCTTCTGCTGTGTCTGTCCTGTGAGTTGGTATTTAGGTTTCAAGCCTTGATGGAGGTCAGTCTTGGTTTGGGGGCGGGTGGGGCAAGGTCATGGCCGGCTGGTCCCTGGTACTTCCGAGGGGAGGCTGTGGTGTCGGTAGCCATTGAGGGTCATCATCAAGATCCATTATGTTTGGAGTTTCCACTGTGGGCACTGTGGCTCGGGGGTTAAGGACCCAATGTCTCCGTGAGGACATGGGTTCGATCCCTGGCCTCGCTCAGTGGGTTAAGGGTCTGGTATGCTGTGAGCTGAGGTGTAGGTCGTAGACATGGCTCCGATCCAAGTTGGGTTAAGGATCCGGCATGGCAAAGAGCTCTGGTGTTGGTCTCAGATTCAGCTTGGATCCCGGGTTGCTGTGGCTGCGGTGTAGGCCGATAGCTGAAGCTCCAATTCAACCCCTAGCCTGGGACCACCCATATGCCACAAGTGCGGCCATAAGAAAAAAAAGAAGAGATCCATTATTTTCTCAGAGGCTGCAAAATGCTGATAACTGAACTCCGTAGCTCCTTCTTCACTAATCCGCTGAAGTGCTTCCGTAGAGAGAAGCTCCTGAGTACTTGGTACCCAGGCTTTGGGGACAGCAAGTAGATAGGCTCTTTCTTCACCGTTCCGTCCTCTCGTGGCCAGTTTTGTTGTATCACTGTCAACTCTTGGAATGAGACATCTGAGTGTGCTCTAGCCAGCGTCCCCATGTCACACGGTCTGATCTGTGGCCCACGGAGCCCCTGGGCCTCTGCGTCCCCTGCCTCGCTGCTTCCTGGGGTGACAGGATGGTCCATGTGGTTTTCTGCTTCAAATCTGGAATCAGTTACCTTTCCATGGAGCCCAAGGGCAAGTTTATTTTAATTTTGAAAGTCTTTAACTAATAAATGAAGTCTTTACTATGTTTATTCTGCTGCTGCTGCTCAAGTGCTGATTTGGGTGAAGGTTTTCAGTCCGGAAGCTTCGTGTCCCCTCTTGGGTTCAGCAGTCGGCATGGTGTAGGGACTTAATACATATTAGGGGCACGTAGTAGGGGCTTAATAAATAGTTGCCAAATTGTTGTGTGGACTATTTGACCAGAGCTTCAGGAATGGTCGTGGGCCTGTCCTCTTCTGCCTTTGACCGGGAGCCCGGCCCCCTCCTCTGTTGCTCAGCAGCGAACGGGGGCCTGGTCGCTCGGCTGGCCCGCGCGGCATCCGTGGCTCGCAGTTTCTCCTTCGGCTACAGGGCCTTTGTATCCGCTCGGGCGCCACCGTGGACACCACCCCTGCCTCCTAGCCTGGCACTGCCGGCTCCCGGTCTGGGCCCCCCCGGCTGGCCTGCTCCGAGATGCCTCTGCCCACACTGCCACCGGCTCTTGCAGGCTCACCAGGGTTTCATTTTTCCCTCTCCTCGGGCCCCTGCCCCCGATTACAGAGCTGTTTTCTGTATCTTTAGGACTAAGTTCATTTGCATTTTTCTTGCTCTGTTTTTCCAAATTGAGTTCCCATCGGTCTCATTTAATTCCCCCCTGCCCTCTCTAGACCCTCGGGGCAGCTCTGTTGCTCTGTTTTACGAGTGGAGAGAATGCAAGGCCCCATTAGCCAAGGCCTTGTGGGGTGGCGTCCCAGGGTGCTCTGCGCTCCCTGACGGAATGTTTTCTTTGCATTTTGGTTTTGTGATTTTGAATGCATATTGTGAACGGGGATTTGCAGTGAGAGCCTGTGCTCCTTCACTGAGTCGAGGGCACTGGGGAGGAGGGTCCAGTGGGGAGCACTCTTCATTTGGCTGACCCGGCGGCTCCCGGAGGGACCTTACAGAGAGCAGTCAGGACCACGTGTGCCCACAGAAGAAATGGTAAGAAAAGCTGATAGGCTTCTCTTTACAATTTTAACAGTGAATTTTTTTTTTTAAGGGCCGCCCCTGTGGCTTATGGAGGTTCCCAGGCTAGGGGTCCAATTGGAGCTGTAGCTGCAGCCACACTGCAGCCACAGCAACACAGGATCTGAGCCGTCTGCAACCTACACCACGGCTCACGGCAACGCCGGATCCTTAACCCACTGAGCGAGACCAGGGATCGAACCTGCAACCTCATGGTTCCTAGTCGGATTTGTTAACCACTGCGCCACGACGGGAACTCCTTTTTTTTTTTTTCTTTAAACAGAACGATTCAGGAAATAACTGCTCTTTACTTTTAGGACAAGGGCTCCCCATCTGAGGTCAGAGCTCAGAGTCCCCTTCTGCTGCTTAAGTGCAAGGTTATCCCAAGGTCGTTCTCTTGTAGCAAAGTCAGAGCTTCTTAGTTTTTCACAAAGTTAATGTAACTTTGGAATACTGACAAAGAGGGTAACTGGAAGACAAAGAGCAAACGGTCCTTTCTAATGCAAAGGCTTCCTGCAGAGAACTTTTCCTCCAGCAACCACACTCTTTAGTTCTATGGAAGCAGGGGTTTGGGGCCCTGCGATTTCCAGAGACTATGCATAGTTCACTGTAGATTGTAACATGTAAGGAGTATCCTGTAGCCTGTATCCTGTTATGAAAGTTGTTGGAATGTTCATGAAATTTCGTCCCTTTGGCTTTTTCATTTCCTTTTCTCTCCTACGTATTCTCCAGAATTGCAGTCCTGCAGGTGCTTTCTGCCGAAGCAGTCTCTTGCCCAAGTTTGGGAAAAGTCGAAGTCACTAACGTATTCATCTGCTTGATTTAAGACATTTGAGGAAGAGCCTCTTGAACTCTTAACTTTCCCAAGTAGAAAATAGCATTTGAGCCACTTAAGGAGTTAGTTGAGGTGTTGCCATGTTACAATTAAATCCAGATGCTAAGAAAGGTCGTGTCAGAGGGAGTATAACTTTTCTTTATCACATCACAAAATATCACATGTAGTTGACTTTTTAATCAATTGAATTACGGAGAAATTTAACACAGGTTCTAAATGAAAAACAAGTAGGTACTCTAAAATTCTCCCACTCAATTCCAGTCTGTTTAATTGAATGAACTATAATTCAGAAGGGATGGGTTAAATTATCAATTGTTGAAAGTTTAATTAAATTTTAGGCGATTGAACTGGGAAAAGTGATGGGAAAGTTGCTTATGTGTTATGTCTCACAAGAGTGCTTGATTTTAATCCCCATCTTGGCTTACCTGACAGATGAGAAGTCGCGTTTCCACGCAAAGTACTTCATGGGAAGGTAGAGTCGGTAGCCGCCTTCTGGACTCGTTTTCTCTCATGTTTTCTGATCCTGTAGCACGGAAGCTTTTCAGAATACGAACATGAAAAATTACTATTTTTTTTTGCCTTACAGGTCTTTGGGAGTTTAAAAAAAAAATGGCTACTGCTTTTTTGAGGGAAGAATTTCACTAAAAAGGAGCATCTTTGGACAGAAGCCCCACTTCTGTGGGCACAGATGCTGTGTTGTGTGGCACAGATGTGCACAGAGCACCAGCGTGTTGGTCTGATCTAAAGTTAAAAATGCGGAGCTCCTGTCGTGGCTCAGCAGAAACGAATCAGACCTGGGATCCATGAGGACGCAGGTTCGAACCCTGGTCTCACTCAGTGGGTTTAGGATCCAGCATTGCCGTGAGCTGTGGTGTAGGTGGCAGACTCGGCTCGGATCTGCCATATGCCACGGGTGTGGCCCTAAAAAGCAAAATAAATAAATAATTAAAGTTAAAAATGCAAATTAGAGGATTATAGGAAAAAGAGTAAATGAAAAATGCCATCAGGAAGTTCCCATCGTGGCTCGGTGGTAACAAACCCGACTAGTGTCCATGAGGATGCGGGTTTGATTCCTGGCCTTGGCGAGTGGGTTCAGGATCCAGTGTTGCTGTGAGCCGTGGTGTAGGTCAAAGATGCAGCTCAGATCCTGCATTGCTGTGGCCAGTAGCTATAGCTCCGATTCACTCCCCCTAGCCTGGGAACTTCCACATGCTGCGGGTGTAGCCCTAAAAAGACAAAAAAAGAAAGAAAGAAAAGAAAAGAAAGAAAGAAAGAAAGAAAATAAATGCTGTCAGAACGCATTGAGCATCATTAGATGTTATTTGAAAAATGGATACTTTGTCAAACATGCTTGCCCCGAAATGGGATCATTTTAATCACTTCTTCAGCACATACTTGGTGTGGCTCGTTGGCGGTCAGGCCTAGTGCTGAGGACTCGGCGTAGCAGTCGGAGGCCTGGAGGATACCTTCCCATGTACAGGCCTGACAGGCACCCCGAACACTCTCCTGTCCTGGGGTCCTGGGGGGCAGACATGTAACAAGCAGTAACCGGATCCGGCTCCTGCTGGGTAGTCGTCCGAGGGCATAGCCTGGCGAGAGCCCTGCAGAGCTGGGTCCAGGGGCCAGGTGTCCTGCCGCTCTGTGTCTCAGGAGAGGGACAGCCCTTCCCCGAAGCCCCAGCCGCCTTCTCGCACGTCCCCTGTCTGTGTGGATCCTGTGTGCTCCTGACCCACCCCTTGGCTCGTTCCTGAGGCCGAGTTGCACCGGGAAGGATGGGTGGACATGTTTGGGATTTTGTCAGCGGCTTGGAAGTTAGCGGACACCAGCGGCGGGGTTGTTTAGTAACGGCTACCGGTGTGCAGGCCGCGTGTTCTCAGTACTTGTGTATGCGCCACACCTCTGTGCTGAGGTGGACGCAGGCACTTCGGGGGCACAAGTGGCCTTGGCCAGGGCTGTGCTGTGGACCTGGGATGCTCATCGCACTCAGATCCCAGCCCTTGCCTCCTCAGCCTGCCATCTGTAGAAAGGAAGAGAGTATTTCTGAAATAGTCTACACACATTTGTTAACTACGATGAAAAATCCAGACTGGTCTACCTTCAGTAGCGGGGAAACTCAGTTTAGGTGAAGCTCCTTGTTTCTGTCCAGTGGGGGACTCACAGTTACTCTCCCTGTCACCTGCCTTGTGTGCAGCAGGCCGTGAAGAGCTGCGTGTCTTCATGCTGCTTTTACAGCGGTGGCGCTGAGCCGGATGCCTCGCTCAGTGAGCCCGTGTTTCATCAGAACAGCTTCAGAATCAGTCTTAAGCCCATGTTAAACACGGTGATGAGTCTTGGGTTAAAAATCCCAAGATTGATTTTCTCCTTAGTTTGAGAGCTGGTCTGCTTTTCTTTGTCCTTTGGGCCACTGATGCAGCTTCTAGAGGTTTTTGTGAGTGCGTGTGCTTGATGACACTGAATGTCAGTAAGACAAGCAGTGGAAGGTTTTCTCAATTCAGTTCTTGGTGTGTGACAGCTGTGCGACAGCTTCAGGGTCTGAACAGTTTTGTCCCTTGGCCCGGGAGTCTCAGAAGGCAGGTGTTGGGCTTGCCTGTAGGAGGAGGTCTTGGCCAAGGATGCCTGCATGTTGTGTGTCACCCAGGGGTGGGGTCAGAGGTCAGCCTGGAACTCAGGGAGTGTCGGCAGCACCCCCCCCCCCCCACCCATGTGAGTTGATTTGGGCCCCGAGTGGGCAGCAGCGCTCTGATTTGTCTCCCAGGGGTATTTAAAGTGACAACACAAACAAAACCTTGTCATACACGAATACCGAGTATCACCGTTATTTAAATAAAGACTGTCTAACTCCAGAGGAGTCAGCAAAGGACCTTAGAGGAGAGAATCCCTAGGAGGTCTGGCTGAGGCGCTGTGGGCTTCTCGACTGTATCTTCCGTTCCTTGCAGTGGTCTGGGGACACTCACCCGGGGACCTGCACTGTGGGGGCAGAACCCGCATTCACAGGTGAGGTGACGGGGGTCCCAAGGGGACGGCCCCTCGTGCATTGGAAGGGCCTTCTAGAGCTGAGCTTGGCGTTCGTAGCTTCAGGCACATCCCTGCTCAGGTCCTTGGGCAGGGCGGCAGGGTCAGGGGAGTGTCTGTGCCACCGAGAAGGTAGCGCCCCTGAGCCAGGGGCATCCTCATGCGTAGCGTGGGGAGTGAGGGTTGAGTTGAGGTGGGTGTTCCATAGCTTTCTTGACTCAGTCCACTCCACAGCCCTTAGAGTCCACTTCTTCAACAAATGTGTGTGAGTTTTACTGGAAGAAAATAGTAAAGCATGGTTTTTCCACGGAGTTCCCGGCATGGCTCAGCGGAAGCGAATCTGACAAGTATCCATGAGGATGAGGGTTCGATCCCTGGCCTCGCTTAGTGGGTTAAGGATCTGGTGTTGCCGTGAGCTGTGGTGTAGGTCGCAGACACAGCTTGGATCCCACGTTGCTGTGGCTGTGGTGTAGGCTGGCGGCTACAGCTCCGATTCTACCGCTAGCCTGGGAAACTCCATATGCCCCGGGCGCAGCCCTAGAAAGCCAAAAAAAAAAAAAAAAAAAAAAAGGTTTTCTAAAATTGTGGGTTCTCAAATGACCACATCTTGGTCAAACTATTTTCTGAAATGCTTTTACGTACCTTTGGGAACTGTCAGTTTGCAGGAAGGTGTTTTGAACAGTCTTGCAGGCAGTTCTCTGAGAGCCTTTTAGATGGGCTGTGGGCAGTACCGCCTCTTTGAGGCCCTGAAGGAGGTGAGAAAGCTGTGTGTGCGTCCTGGGTTAAGGATATGTGCTTACGCTTAACTTCCTGGTTCCTGAGATGCTGTTTTAGGGACGTGATCTCAGGCTTTCCTACCTACCCTGAGGAATTTACTTGTGTGACTTCTTGATTGTTAAGAAACTTGCCCTGGCGGTGTTGATGTGCAGCCTTCCCGTGATAACCTTCCAGTGGGAAGCCCTCTACGAGCCGGAGAGAAGGAGGGATCTAATCTGAGACCATTTTTATTTTTATTTAAAGACAGTGTAAATTGCTCTCACAGAATATTCGTTCCTTTAACAGACGTTTACTGAGCAGCTTCTAGGAATGAAACGCTTCTAGGAACCATGCAGATAAGCTCATGGGGAATTTGAACCTGATACAAGTTTTTAAGTTTGATTACAGTTCCAGACGCTGTCATTATGACCTCAGCGTTTTGTTTTCGCTGTGGCAGGGACGGCCAGCCAGTTCATTACCGCCTTCTCCTCTGACGTGTAAACACAGTCCCTGTGTTACTCGGCGTCAGCTCTGTGCTTGGTTAGAAGACGGCATTTCCAGCTTCCATGGCAGCCAGTCTCGACAACTCTGTACTGAATTTGGCCTTTTGGGAGGGCTGCTTAAAGGGAGTCGGGAGAAGTGCCCCCTTAGCCTTTACCTTCTCTTTCCACTACCTGGTGTGCGGATGTGATGTCTGGAGCTCCAGCAGCAGTTTTGGGTGTTGAGGTAAACTTGAAGACAGGTAAACTTGAAGACAGAAGCTAGAAAGATAGAAGTTGGATCCCTGATTATTGTCGGCCTGATAGTCAACAGCCACACCAGCCCTGCACGGACCATACTGCCAGACTTCTTTTATGTGACACGTGTTAGGTTTTAACTTACACGCAGCTGCCACTAATTTTGGGGAACTTAGGTTTTCATGGTCATCTTGACTTTGGGGGCGTGACTGTGAACGTGATCACTGAGCCGACCTCTGAGGCTTCACCAGTGTGCGTGTCCTCCCCTCATGGCCCCCGGAAGCGGTCATTCCAGTTGGCAGGTAAGGAGCTCCTCAGATGAAGGAACATCGCTGCACGCTTCCTCAACAAACATGCCCGGAGAAGCTTCCTCGGGGCTCCCCAGGCTTGCTCCCAGCAGCGGCCCTGTGATCTCCAGGCCGCACGCTGGACCTCCTGAATAGAACTCTGGAGGCAGGGGTCCAACAACTGGGGCCTCAGCGAGTGACTCAGACTAAAGCTTGAGTCGGACTCAAGCTGCCTGAAGCTTGGGAACATTGCTTTGTGACCGTCTGCCTCGTGTCGCGCAGATGCACGTGGGGCGGGCAGCAGCCGTGGGCCCGTCGGGTTTGAAGCGGATGACTGCGCCGTTTGGTTCTGCTCGGGTTACTTCTCATTACCTACTGTGGAGCTGACAAAGGAGCCTCAAAAAGATGCACGAATTCAATGCAGGAGGAAAGTGTGCCAGGCCTCTAGTGCCCTCCAGGGCTCCCCAGGGGCACCCCTGGGCTGTGCCATCCAGTGCAGCCCACTTGGGCTGAGAACCCAGAGCCAGCCAGCAGCAGAGGAGCAGCGGGAACAGCATTGGTCTGGCCGTCTGGTTTCAGATTTGGGTGTCTGTGCTTTTCTGTGTTCTCTCTTCTACCCTCAAACTATTTCAATGAAAATGGACAAATTGGTTGAAAAAGACTCTGGAACTGATGCACAGTGAAGCGGAGCACAGTAGTATATCTGTTAAGGAAGTCGATACCATCCCCCCAGTGCAGAGGCCCCCCAAAGCAACAGCACGCCTCGGGGCTGGGCAGAGCCGTGGAAGGAGCCAGCCATGGGGCGCTGTGGGGGAGCAGAGCACGGGCGGCTCGAGGTGCCCAGCAGTGATGCCAGAGCCCCTGGCGAGGTCTCCGATGGGTGCAGAGCCCATGACACCAGGACCCGCAGGAACGCAGCAGACAGCTTGGTAGCGTCGTGAAACTGGAGGCCAGTGGGGGATATCAGTGGGAGACCAGTGGGTGTGCCAAGATCTGCCTGCAGGCTCCACAAGCCTGTTCCAGCCGCCGCGTGGGGGTGGGCTGGAGGGGCCGCAGTGGAAGGCGGGCCAGCCGGGTGCCGTGAGGCGGGATGCCGACAAGGAGACGGTCGTGGTTGGGAAGGTGTGGCGAGTGAGGTCAGGTCTGGAATGCATCTTGGGGGCAGACTGTGTGGGTGTCCTCTAGGATTGGACTTGAGGAGGTGGCTTCTCAGCGAGGAAGTTTCTTGTGCAGCTAAGGCGCCTCGAGCCAAGGAGTAGCATTTCGGGCCGCAGACCTCACTGCTTGGAGTTGGATGCACCAGCGTGGCCGCCTCTCACCCGTGTGGCTCGGGCCCACTTCAGCGTCTTCGTTTGCCAAGTGGAGATCCAGCTGCTTTGGAGGCTGCTGCGGGAGTCAGGTAAGAAAAGGCCCGCGCGGGCATTGGGACTGATCCTGTCCGATGGTAAATGGCCAGGACGTGGCCGTCACGACCGTTTCCCTGTGAAACATTTCACATAAGAAATGTCAGTGGTAGAGGTGCAGAGGACAGACCTGCGGCTTCCAAGGGGGGCTGGTGGGGGGAAGACTGGGAGCTTGGGAGCAGCAGATGCAGACTGCGCAGGCGGTGGATGAACAGCACGGCCGCACCGTGCAGCACAGGGAGCTCCAGTCAGCGGCCTGTACAAACCCTAACAGAGAAGACGAAAAAGACGAAAAAGAGTAATGCACGCGTGGGTATAACTGAACTGCTTGGCTGCACAGCATTGTGAATCAGCTATACGTCAGTAAAATCGGAAGGTCGTGTCACGTCAGAGTCTGCAAAAAGCCAAATGAGTAGAAATTTCCCAGCAATAACGGCCAACCCTGGGCTCTCGAACACTCAAGAACCAACCAGAACAAATAAACACCTTCTGTAAACTGAAAAACGAAGAAGGTTGCTGTTAGGAAAAGCTCTTTGTCAGGAGACACATGTTGCAGGTTGGTTTTTGCACGGGCTGGTGGGTGTCTTCGCTTTAGGCCTCGTGGGAACCGCAGGAGAGCCTGACGCACGCGTGGCGGGGAGGAGGGCTGTGCTCAAGCCCTGCGCCCAAGTGCTCCTCTGCCGCGTGTTCGCAGCAGAGTGGGGGCAGGTGCTACGATGACCCTGGTTTTCTCACCCGATCCAGAGCCAGCAACACAGAAGTGACCCCGCCTGCCGAAGGGCCCGCGTGGAGGGAGTGGGTTGGCGACCTCGGCTCCAGGCCGGTCCGGGTCGGGTCCCAGGAGCTGCACGCCCGACATGCTCTCGGCACTGTCAGAGTAGACACCCCAAGCGCTGGTCTTGGCACGGCCTGAAACAGCCTGCTTCAGGAGCGCGTGTCACCCAAATTAAGGCAGTTTGAAAGTCAAGTTTGAAGGCACCTCAGCTTTATCCCAAGGGAAACCAAAGCCTTACCTCACTGCCCCGCTTAGGAAAATGTTAAATGCAGGTATATTTCGGCTCACACGAATTTTATCTTACTGGTATTCTTTATTTTGTTCAAAAGGCATTGGTTTCTTTGGAGTTCCCGTCGTGGCTCAGTGGTTCACGAACCTGACTGGCATCCGTGAGGACACAGGTTCAATCCCTGGCTTCGCTCCGTGGGTTAAGGATCCGGCGTTGCCATGAGCTGTGGCGTAGGTTGTAGATGTGGCCTGGATCCTGTGTTGCTGTGGCCCTGGCCTAGGCTGGTGGCTACAGCTCCGATTGAACTCCTAGCCTGGGAACCTCCATATGCTGCCAGTGTGGCCCTAAAATAAGAGAAAGACAAATAATAATAATAATAATAATAATAAATAAAAAATAAAGATCTTGGTTTCTTGAGGAATGACGTGACCTCTGAAGTTGTTCGTTTCTGTGTGAAGATGTGTTCTCTGCCCTGAAGGGCCCCGTAAGGACTTCCGTCCACGTGGGCCACCCGCGACGACAGTGCGCTCCGCTGGAGACACTTACGTTACCTTGGCCTGCTGGTTACGTGTGGTTTAAAAACACAGTAAATTCACTTTAGAGTCAACGCTTTCTCCAAAGCCATTATAGAAAACTTTGGAGGGACGCTTTACAAATCACTAAAGGGAGTTCCCTTGTGGCCCAGCAGGTTCCCTGTGGCACAGCGTTGCTGCAAGTCACAACTGCAGCGTGGGTTCGATCCCAGGCCCGGAAACTTCCACAGGCCATAGGTGTGGCTAAAACAACAAATAAAAAGTCATTAAAAAAGATCTTGACACATAAAACAGAAACTGCAGCCTAAATGTCACAGCGGTGCCCACGCTGGGCTGTCGCAGCGGACTGCTGTGCTGTGAAGGACTTGGCCTTTCGTCGAAGACTAAGTCAATAACAGGAACTGCCTCGTAAGGCCCGGTTTCCTGCCGGTGTCGGCCTCCCCACTGCCCACTCGCGCGGGCGAGTGCTCGTTCAAGTAACAGCTGGCAGCAGAGCCTGACAGGGAAGGCAGTAGTATTTTTAAATTGGGGAATTGTTTTTCATAAATTTCTTTTCTTACATATTCTTTTCCAATTTCACCATCATTTTTCATTTCAAAATGGAATAAATGTCCTCAACGTGACAGGAAAGACTCTATTGAATCAATGACTGTAATTCCTTCCAGCCCCCTGAGGCCTCAAATAACTTCAGTACCTAAGCATCAGCCGCTTGTTCGCTGGACAGGCCTTCAGAAACGAGGAAAAGTAATTTATGTTGGCAGTTTGGTTAGCAGGCTTCCCATGAACACGCATTCCTATAAAACTAACAAGTACGAACCATTCAAGACGCACCGAGAAAAGTTCTCAGAAACCTTTCAAGTGAAAGCACAGCAGAGAGGAACTCAAGGCGGGGGGGTGGGTTGCACAGCATCCCCCCCACCCCCACCCCCCGCAACCCCGCCGCATGCAAGGGCCTCTCCCGGTGACGGGCCGACTGCGGAGCCTGTCACGGACCAGAAGCCAGGGTTGCTTCTCCGGGACTGTGCACGTGATCTGGGCCCGTCTTTACTTCCTCCTGTGGCCCAAACATTGTCCCCCATGGTCCAGACACTGTCCACTGGGTCCAGACACTGTCCACTGGGTCCAGACACCGTCCCCCGTGGTCCAGACACTGTCCCCTGTGGTCCAGACACTGTCTACTGGGTCCAGCACTGTCCACTGGCTCCAGACACCATCCCCTGTGGTCCGGACACTGTCTGCTGGGTCCAGACACTGTCCACTGGGTCCAGACACTGTCCCCTGTGGTCCAGACACTGTCCACTGGGTCCAGACACTGTCCATGTGTTCCAGACACTGTCCACTGGGTCCAGACACCATCCCCTGTGGTCCAGACACTGTCCACTGGGTCCAGACACTGTCCCCTGTGGTCCAGACACTGTCCACTGGGTCCAACACTGTCCCCATGGCCCAGAGCCAGGGCACAGCTCCTCCTCGTTAGGCTGAGAGGAGCTGCAGGTCAGAAAAATGTCTTCCGCTGTGATAAACCGCAGCCGTCTTGGTGCCTCATTGATTTCAGTGGCTCCCCTGGGCCTCTCTACCCCGGCCGGAGGGGGGTCAGGAGTCCCGTCTCCTGGCCCATGGACTGTCAGGACTGTCCCCCCCAACCCCTTACCTGGTTTTTAGGGGTTGGCTCCCTTCCCACGTGCGTGGCCACACCCCTCCTCCCAAAGGGCAGAGCATTACGAGGTCGTCAAAAAGGTTTGCGTTGAGGTCAGACATTCGAGCACCTCGATGTCAGAGAACACTGTCAGGTGGAGGGAGAGGGAGACAGAGAGAAGTGGGGTAGCCGGCCCTGACCGTGACCGTGACCCTGAGGTGGTGGAGCCCGAGGTGCACCTCCCACTTCGTCATGTCGTCACTTGCTGTCCGGCTAACAGCACGCGTGCTGGCCGGCGTCAATGGCATTGGAAAGGACCCATGATTGCTGCTGAGCTGAAAATGAACACGACTCTTTTTGAAAGTTTTCTTCTCCCGAAACTATTCCATGAGGCCTAAGTTTTTAAAACAACCGCATCTTTTTCGTACTTGGAACACTTAAGTATCTTCTGGGCACTGGCTTTTTTTCTTGTCGCCCCGTTGATCGTCTGCACAGGGGATGGAACCATACTCTGAAGTTAAACACATCACGCGAGAAGAGCTTGGGCCGACATGTGGGCCACGAGAGCTGAGGCCACCTGAGGGGTCCTTGCGGTCGGTGCGCCTGCGCAGTCATGTCGGAAGGTAGGCCGCGCACTGGAAGTGCTGGTTTACAGACGCAGGCGAAATCTCCCGAGATGATTTGTGGTGTTCTTCTCAGCATCTTAGGGTAAACCACCTGAATTCACCAACATCGGCCATTTTGACCCATAAAAATCACAGCACTGGACAGCTCAGGATAAAATCTGGTTTTCAGACCGCAGGTGGTTGTTCTGGGTCACTCACTCAAGAATTCTCCCAGCTTGAATCCTGTGTGCTGAGTGGGCCGTGGGACCCGAGGACAAGCCGCAGACATAGTACCCAGGAGCTCTGTGGCAGCAGCCCCTTCGCACTGAAGTGCCGGCTTGGAGTGTGACAGGCTGTCGCCCGCAGCTTGGGCTCTTTGGAACCGGGGTCTCACCCGGGAGGCTGCACTGGCCGACCAGCGGCAGGGAGCCTCTGGGAGGCGGCTCTGCCTCCTGCAGTGTATACTGACTACTGACCTCCTTCGTGCAGCTGTTGTTGCTGAGAGTGTGTTTGCAGCCTTGCTATTGGGTTCACACTTTTAAAGAAAGGTTGCTTTTTGTTTGTTTGTTTTTAATGAAGTCACCTGCTTACCATTTCGAATGTCCCACCTTTTCCGGGGTAGCATTCCTGGTTTGAAATCTGCTCTGTCTGGTATTAATTAGCCCCTCGGTTTTCTCATGGTTCGTATTCATAGTTATGTCTTCAAGTGTTTGTCGCTGAGTTTAACTGCACACTGATCTATTTATTTGGAGGTTAGGCTCCTGGAAGTCCTAGTTATTGGATACATAACTTTTGTTTGGAAGAAACAGCGCTTTCTAAGTCACACTTGGTCCATGGCAAAGGCCCTCACTGTGCAGCATGGTTCCTACGCGCCTGTGTCCCCAGCCTTGTGCTTGTCCCCCGTCCTCCGTGTGGGGATTGGAGTCCCATGGTGTCATCCTCTCCTAAAAGCCATCCACTGGCTTTTCAGGGAGAGCCAGAGCCCTTGCGGTGCCTGCAGCCTTTCAGGAGCTGCTCCTGCTGCTTTGACCCCATCCCTCCTGCTTTCCCCTCTCTGGCCCCCGCCGCGCTGGCCCCCTGTGACTCAGGGCCTTTCACTCCAGGGATGGGGGGCCGAGTTCTGTCTTCATCATTGGCCCTCCCCCACTCCGTCCTACCTGGTGTCTCTGCCACACTTTCACCCCAAAGCAGATTTGTCTGTTGTCCGTCCCCTACCTGCTAGAGTGTGCGTTTCTCAGTTAGGGACGAAGGTCTCTCTCCTGCCGAGACCCTATGCCTGGAGTACTGTTGGCACTTAAGGTGTGCAGTAAACACTTGTTTAATGAATGGGCGAGTGGGCTCGAGTGGGCTCTGTACCTAGAGTGAGGCTTCTGGCTGACAACATTCATATAAAAACATGCAGGAGCTCCCTGGTGGCTCAGTGGCGTAAGAACCTGGTGTTGTCACGGCTGTGGCACAGGTTCCCTGCCTGCCGCAGGTGTGCAAAAGCAAAGAAACAAAACTCATGTCGATGTCCAGCGGTTTCTAGTTGGCTGTGGGCTGGAGTAGCATTTACTCTGCAGTTTGGGATTTTTTGCCCTCTGTCTTTTGGAAACCCTCAATTCTCAGGCTTAAACCCGTGATTCCCTGTGTCTGCTTGGCACTAGTTCTAGGTGGCCCAGGGGCAGGTAAGAGCCCTGCTGTGAAGAAGCTTGACCCTGAAGAGTCGAGGATGGTTTCTTTGGTGAATGCCGTGGACGTCCTGTGGGCACGGAGTCCCTCGGGCTCGGGCTGCGGGACTGCGCTGGGCAGATGGGGCGAAGCCTCTGAGGAGCTAAGGCTGGAGGGGAGCCAGCGCTCGGAGGTGCTGTGGGGTGGGGAGCGGGGCTGGCGGAGGCGAGGGGCCCCGGGGCTGCAGGTGGGGACAGAAAGCGAGTCGGGACCCCCTGCGCTGGACCCCGTGGGCTGTGGTGGGAAGTTTACATCCCCGTTCCCGCTGAAATGAGAAGCCAGTGGGATGACAGCTGATTCCCATTTTATAAGGATCTCTCGCCGCCTGTGAGTTGTGTCAGGGAGTTCATTTATGTTGGGTTCCTGTTAAGGTCTAATAGGGAGATTTTAGTGCAACACTTAATTTTTATTGCTGTCCATAAAACTAGAATTTTTTCATTAAATGGGTTTTAGGAAAATCTCAATTATTAAATAAAATCACCGTGTATTGTGGACATGACAGTTAAAAACAAAGTAAATTAGACTCAATATTTATGGCATTGTGACCAAGAAAAAATGAGCAATATTGGATTATAGTCTTTTATGTGACAAAATAGGAGACCGCATCTCACGTGGTCCGATCATTGGAATTAGAGACCCCGCTCTGTGACAAGGAGAGGCGGTCCCTCTCAGTGGCAGCAGCACATGTTTGCCTCCCTGACTTTCCCGCTACGGCCAGCCGTGGTCTCGGGGTGGCAGCAGGTCCGCGCGCCCTGGTGTAGCCCTTGGGCCCAGCATCCTGCGTCTCTGCTGCTCAGGGTCCAGGCCCCAGGAGACACTGCCTGTCCCTTCTCCAGCTCGATGAGGCACCTCACGTGGGGGAAGTTCTCACCTTTTCTGGTTTCGCAGTGACAATTTTCCGATTCTGTAAAAGGCCTCCTATCATTACAAGGGCTGTTTCCTGCTCAGTTCTTGTCTGCAGCTCTGCTTTTCTCTCTTGCTTAGTTCCCTCATTTTTCGTTTCTAATCCAGTGATCTCTGGGGCATGATTACAAATTATTGCTCTAACCTTGGACCTTCTAGTCATTGACGAGTCCTAGCTTTCACATGGTAGAAAAGAAAAATAAACAGATTGAAAAAGCCGTGTCTCTGAAGGAGAGACAAAGCCCAGGAGTTCAAGGCGGGGCCCGCCAGCCTCCCGGCATTTGGACATACTTCCTTTCCCAGCGAATGTGCTTTCTCACCCTGGGGTGGGCAGTGCTGAGACGCCTGTTAACCAGGCGGCCTCTTCGAGAGGAGACCTGTGGCCTGGTGGGGGTCACGCGCGCTCATGTGTGTGTGCGGGCATCTGTGCCCATGTGCCCGGCAGTTGCCCGGTCGAGGAGCCCTCACTCCCAGGCCAGGCCTGTGTCCTTCGTCCCTCTGTCATCAGGCTGATTCCACCCTCCTGGGGCTGGTGCCGGAGTCAGTTCCACATCCTCCCCACCTGCTGTGGGTGCTGTGACTGTGTCCCCATCACAGACGGGGCAGAAGTGACTGCGCGGCGTCTGATGGTAAATGTCCTTCCACTGGTACCCTTGCTGCTGCTTCGGAAAGACCTCTGCAAGCTTCCTCAAAGAGACGGGGGAGCCCGTGGCCATCCGCCCGCTGCCCTGCAGACCGAGAGGAGGGTGCTCCTTTGTCACCACCTTGTGCCGCCCGCCGGCCTGCCCTCCCAGGTAGGCAGCGTCCTGTTTGTCGCAGGGCTGTTACTTCCTGGTACCGTCTCGTTAGGGCATTTCAGGGGCCGAGACCCTTTAACTTGTGCTGAGGAGGTGTCTGAACCACCCGCCTGTCCCTGGGTCACCTGCTTACAGCAAGTCAGGCCTCTGGCTGCCGTGCCCGTGAGGGCAGGTGGCATGGGACAGACAGGCTTTTCACAGAGCTGCGGTGGTTTGCAGACCTGGCCGTGGCCGTGCTCGGGCTTAGCTGCCTCCAGACCACACGAGGAGCCGGAGAGCCTCCACCCCAGCCCGACGGCCGTTTCCCAAAACTGTACCTTCCTCAGGAAACCAGGCTTTTACTAGCAGCCTGGCTGCCACCACGGACCTGGGCCGGGGACGGACGGCGTGTCCTCTGAGGGCCTGTCCACTCAGAGTTTCCACTGGCGACTTGTGTGGCCTTGGTCGCCGGCTGAGTCAGGGCCGCCGGGTCCGCCTCCTGCTGCACTGGTCAGTGGCGACCGGTGGCTGTCCTGCCTGGCTCCGGGCAGTGCTCGGACACCAAGCTTCTTCACCGACGAGTTCACAGAGCTGCGGGACCTCCCCAGGAGCGTGCGGGGCTGTCTCCTAGGTCAGAGTGTCCGCCTAGAGTGGCCTTTTACGTGATCTGAGCACCCTCCTCGGATTGTCGAATGCCCTCCAGGCCAGGCTTTCCTGTTCGGAGGTAATAAAGGAGCTGCTTTCATCAAAACCCCGAGCACCTTAAGAACCTCTTTGGGAATTCCTGCTGCGGGCACGCCGGCAGGTCACGCAGGCAGACGACTGACCTGAGGCTGTCCTCTTGTCGACAGCCTCCCCCTCTTGAACTCTTGCTGTGTGTTGAACCCGCGCCTCTGAGCACATGTTGCCACCTTGCCGGGGGGAAGAGGGTCCTGTTGGGAGTTACGCTGGCTCTGGTCTGCTGCGCAGACCCAGGCAAGCGGTAGGTCTGTGTGATCCCAGTTGCTTTGGATTTGTTTTGGATTCAGCGCCTGGTGTAGGCGTCAAGTCCTGTTGGAAAGACATGAACACTGACAGAGACCTGCCAGGGCGAGATTTTAGTTGTGGGCTCCATGCCTGGCAACAGTTAATTTTTCAAAGAGCTTCTGGGTGGAGCTGTGCCTTGCAGCCCAAAAGTTTCTAACTTCTGGTCTGGGCACCAGCAGTGAGACAGTCTCAGTCCGGTTCAAGGTCACGTGCGCGGCACGGATGTTTACCGGTGCAGTGAGCGGGACTGGCCACCAGGTGGCTCAAGTATGTAGCGTCTGCAGCGGTGCCGTCTTGCACTTCAGACGTCATTTCATAAAAACCTTCTGAGACCGGATTCCCCCACGATCTTAGAATGTGAAAGCGGAAGGTTGCCGTTTTAAATTGTGTCCCTGGCTCGCATTCGCCAGTCTGGGACCCAGACCCTGTGTCCTGTGTAGATGTGTACACACGCTCGGACCTTATTTCCCTTCTTGGCGGAAGTGCGTGCCCTAAACTGTCATTTTAGAATGTTTTGATGATTTATTTATCTGTTTATCTTGACATATACTTTCCATAGCTACAAGTCAGATTAATAGAGGTTTTGAAGTGTAAACTGTCGGCATGGTTAATATTGTTTTATTTTATGCTTTTGTTCTTTGGGAAATGAAGAGACACAGAGCACCTAAGAAGTCAACACATAACTTTCATGGACTTACTGTTTCCCAAGAAGAATTTAAAATCCTACTTTACTCCTTGAGAAGGAAGTTACTGTGTAGCTTCCCACTAACACTAGACAGAAAGCATTAAAAGGCCAAAGTATTTGCTTTATTTTAAGATCTGTGCAGTGAAGTTCAAGTGAAGTTAACCCTTGGGAATATGTGCTTTTTTTAGCTGATCAAGACATGGAATCTTAACTTTAGTTCTTTGTATCTTTCAATCACAAATTTCCTGGAATTAGGATTTTTTTTTCTGATAAGCTTAAGGCATATTAGAAAATAAACCACTTCTTCAAAAACCTAATATCCAGTTTCCTATTTATGTGGGCCTTTCTGCTTCAAAATTTTGGACAAAGGCATAAGGTAATGTCACTTCTGTTACATAATGGGCAAAGGGAAAAAGAGGGGGAAATTCGCATCCAGCGTCTTTCCCCCATTGTCCTAATTCTAGTTAGAACTTTAGCTGGAGAAAAGATGAAATAAATTTTTTAAAACATGTTTTGAAATTTCTGTGGTTTTACCTAACTCTCGTTACCTTCATGTCCGTGTCACTACCTCAGAAAGGAGGCCGACGTCTGTGTTGGTATCATTCACCACGAGGTTTTCCCGTCCTTCTTTGCAAAGCAGGGGCTGACGCCTCTACAGCTGAGGCGTGCGTCTGGCCCACAGACCAGCGCTAATTGCACATCGGCCTGCTGTGGTTGGTCGGAGGCAGTGTGACCGTGTCTGAGAGTCTTGATATATGTCCCGGTGACGGTACTAATTTTTTCTGCTTCTGTACACGGGTAGCCATGTGGTGGCCAGGAGTCCTCAACAATGGATCTTTGTTAAGGTTAATTTCTTTCAGGGAAATCGATGTGATTTAAAAAAACCATTACTGTGTGCGAACCGTGTGTGGAGCTGTGTGCCTATACCACCACCCTGTTGGGAAAATGAAACCGCAAAACTGTGTGTGTGTGTGTGGGGGGGCACTTTTTAATGCTACTTATCTTTTTTTTAATTGTTAGGTGGCTTGGTATGAAAATGGAATCTTTTTATCATAATAATAAAGCAAGCTGATAAAGTAAGGAGATAAAATTGGTAGAATTTGGTGTTAGAATACTTTTAGATGTGTTTTTATTTGTTGGGTTTAAGTAACTTTATGTGTGTGCATGTGTTTCAAAAATATTCTATAAAGAATTGACCTTGAAGACCCGCGAAGCAGGGCTCGCTTTTCCAGCGCACATCCTGAAATCGGAAGGACGCAGAGGTTATGAGCATGCCCCGGGCAAATTTGTGAAGCATTCCATATTTAAAAAAAAGTCTCATGAAGCGTATTTGCCCCAACTTATATTTTTTATATTTCTTTATCTTTTTTTAAATTTTGCATTGTGAATATTTTGATGCAAGTAAAATATTCCTCCTACTTTAAAATTCATTTAAATTAGCTTTATTTGGTATGTGACTTCAGAAAGTACAGTGAATTTACAAGTTCAGCTCTGACGTGTGTAGATTTCAGAAGTGTCAGTGCCCGCTCCTGCACACAGTCCAAACTGCTGACGAAACTGAGATTGAGTCGGGATTTCCAGATGCCTTGGCCTGCCTGGCGGGGACCATGCTGAACTGAGAGGCAGGTAATGTTCATGGGCCCTTTCTTTTAAAATAGCATTTGCATTAAGCTTCCACTATTTCCGGGGTCCGTGTGGCCATTTCATATGTGTTTGATGCCCTTAAAAAGTTAAAATGAAATTCCTGGATTACATATCGGAACTACACACATGGTGTTTTTAAATCCATATGATGTTTTTACTGTAACCATAAACTAAGGGAAAGTGATTTGTCAGGAGACTCGATTCTGTGGATCCACGTGAGACGCTGCTGTGCTGGGACCTGGGATACGGCGCTCAGATGCCTGTCCCTGCTGCCCTGACCTGACAGCCGCAGGTGCACCCTGCGACACCCGTGGCAGCTGGCCAGGCACCAGTGGCCATGCTGTTGGTGTCACTATGTTTTGAAATGGTCCAATTTGGTTAAACTTGGAATAAATCAGTCGCTTTCCTTAACACATACTTTGTAGCACATGCCTTGGGCCTGTGCAAAAACCCAGTTAGCTTCTGTGCTCAGATGGTAAGAAGCATTTTTTTTTCTGCCCAGGCACATCCAGCAGGACTTTTTTTTTTTTTTATTATTACTCAAATGAATTTATCACATCTGTCGTTGTATAGTGATCATAACAATCCATTTTCACAGGATTTCCATCCCACAGCCCAAGCACATCCCCCCACCCTCCAGCAGGCCTTTTGAAGGTTGCGAGGGACACAGGACAGCCTTTGGCTGTGCACCTGTCTGGGGCGTTGCGGTACCTCCAGCGCTCCTGGTCCCCACCCGCTGAGGCCGGCAGCCTCCCCAGTGGTAGTGGCAGCTGGGACGCCACCGTCCCTTTAGGCCGAGGTCGTGGGCTGTGGAGCCGTGGTCGAGCCTTAGCAAATGACTCAGCCACGTTCATTCCCTGCACCGTTCTTTCTGCTCTTTGTTTTGTGGTCTTACCTGCAGCACGCAGGAGTTTCCAGGCTAGGGGTCGAACCCGTGCCACAGCATGACCCAGCTGGATCCTTTCACCGAGGCCACTGGGAGCTGCCTCCACAGTGCGGCCCTCGTCGTCTTTGGGGCAGGCAGGGGTGGCCTCTGGGTGGCGGGTGGGGGACGCCTTTCCTTCCGGAGGAGCCCAGCCGGGTGAGAAGACACAGGCATTCTCGGGGGCGGGGTGGGGTGGGTGGGGGTGGGGGTGGCGGGGAGCCGGGTCATCGGATCCCGTGCCCACCCTTCCCTCCTGTCTCGTTGTCAGTTGGCTGAGGCGCCCCGCTGCCTTGATGACCGCTTCTGTCTGAGACTGAGGGAGGAGGAGGAGGAGGTTGGCCCGGGAGGTTGGGGTGAGGCGGGGTCTGTGGAAGTGCGCACCGACGTCATCGGAGTCTGTCGGAGGCGCGCCTTCATCCTGCACGTGACCCTCATCTGGTGCTGTCAGTGCTGGGGCGCAGGTTTGATCCCTGGCAGGGTGTGGCTGAAAAGTCAAGTCCATCCCCGCCATGGGCTGAGCAGCCGCCCCTGGGCCCCCATGACTCTAGGTCACTGTCTCTAAGTCCTCCTCCTCTGTGGACGCGGGCGTCTGGCCGCCGAGGGTGCTGCAGGCTGTCTGCCTGGTTGTAGCTAGTTAATTTGCCCCTTTTTTTCTTTTTTTGCTTTTTAGGGCTGCGCCCTTGGCATATGGAGGTTCTCAGGCTAGGGGTCGGATCAGAGCTGCAGCTCTCGGCCTCCGCCACAGCCTCAGCCACGTGGGATCCGAGCTGCGTCTGCGGCCTACACCACAGCTCATGGCAACGCCAGATCCTTAACTCACTGAGCAAGGCTGTGGATCGAACCGGCATCCTCCTGGTCAGATTCGTTACTGCTGAGCCACGACGGGAGCTCCAATTTGTCCACCATTAACGGACCTGGATCGAGCCCTGTGGAGCTGCCGGCTCCGCTTCCGGGGAAAATTGCCTGTGGGTCTTGTTTTCCAGTGTTTTAGAGGCAGGAATCGAACTCATTGCCTGTGAAATGGGAGTGCCGGTTTAAATCTGTAATTTTATGGTCTTTAGTAATTGACTGTGCTGAAAACATTTTAAAGTAACCATCCCTTTAAACAAAGTGGCTTCGACTTGAAAACCATCTCTCGTTCCTCCTAATGTGGCTGTATTTTATATTATCTCCTGCCGTGAGAGAAAGGCGGATAAAAGCCACAGTCCAGGGTTTTAATCTTTACTGTTGGACTTGCTTGACATGGCGTCTTAGGCAAAGGCTTCCTAATTTCATTTTAAACCCCAGAGTTCCCTTTGAAAAATGGGATAGGTGTTGGCAGCACCCTGTAGGCTTGTGGGGGCGGGGGGTAAAATGAGCTGGTGTCCAGCAAGCTCTTAGCCCTGAGTCTCTCACGATGAGAGTTTTCTCCACGGAGCACGGAGAGGGCTTTTTGTGCTCCCATTTGGCATTTTGCGAAGAGCCTGGTGCCTTTCCAAGGAGTAGCTTAGGTCTCCTGGTTGAGAGTCAGGTGTGTGACCGTGAGTGATGGGGCCACAGGTAAATCAAATCTGGAGAACTGTGGATGCTTGGTGATAAATAAAAGAATGGGATGGATTTTCCAAGTGTGTCATGGGTCCTGCTGGTCCCTGGGGCTTCGTCCCAGACCAGGAGGGCGGAACTGAAGCAGAGTCTGAGATGCGTTCTGGTCCCTCCTTGGCCTGGGTCAGTGGACCCGCTGGAGGGTCCTCCTCCGACCCCAGTCCAGGAAGGACCAGCCGAACCCCACTTCTTTATCCCTTTATCCTGTGAACTTGACTGAGTGAAGAAGATCTTAGGTCCTGACCGATGCTGTTGCAAAATCAGTAAAACAGACCTGATATGTAATAAGATAGAAAGTGTGTTCCACTGAGCAGCCATCCTGTAGGGTGTTTTAATGATCTGGCAGTGTTTTCAAATATAGAGTATCACTAATGTGTTTTTTGTTTGTTTGTTTGTTTTTGTCTTTTGTCTTTTGTCTTTTTAGGGCCTCACCCGCAGCGTGGAGGTTCCCAGGCTAGGGGTCAAATCAGAGATGTTGCTGCCGGCCTACGCCACAGCCACAGCAATGCCAGATCTGAGCTGCGTCTGTGACCTACACCACAGCTCATGGCAAATGCCGGATCCTCAACCCACTGAGCAAGGCCAGGGGTTGAACCCACAACCTCATGGTTCCTAGTCAGATTCGTTTCCGCTGCACCACGACGGGAACTCCTCACTAATGTTTATTAGTAGACTTCACTTTTAGTTGAAAGTATCAAATTTGTCACATACATAACATTATGTATAATTTTTTTTTTTTTTTTTTTTTACTCTTTTTAGGGCCGCCTCCGAGGGAAATGGATGTTCCCAGGCTAGGGGTCCAATTGGAGCTGCAGCTGCTGGCCTACACCACAGCCGCAGCAATGCCAGATTCGAGCTGCATCTGTGACCTACACCACAGCTCACAGCAACGCTGAATCCTTAACCCACTGAGCAAGGCCAGGGGTCCAACCTGCAACCTCATGGCTCCTAGTCAGATTGTTTCCACTGTGCCGCGACAGGAACTCCTAAGTGTATATTCTTATATATGTATTTATTTGTGAAATGTGGCAAATACTCAAGTACAGGTTTTTTTCCTTGCCCATTTGGGTGAGAATGCCACCAGCTAGAGAATGTTAGCCTATGCCCACCAGTCATTTGAGTCCTAACCCTTGATTAGTCAGAGCTGATAAGGGATCTGCGTAGGTGGTTGTGTGGTTTTCAGTCCTCATTTGACAGAGTGGGTTTTTTCCCTTTGAATTAGTAAACACCAGCCAACAATGGGCCTCAGTGTGCATTAGAGCGAGTGTGTGAAGGTAGCTGGAGGGGACAGCAGACACAGAGCCGATGTCCTAGCAGGCTCGACTTGCTGGAGGAAGGCTGGTGAACACGTTTCTGTAGAAGCAGCTGCAGGGGCTTGTTACAGACCCTGTGTCCGTGTTGTCTCACGGAGTCACGTGCTCCAGTGGAACTCTCTAAACAGTGCCCCTGGCCTCATTTTGGGAATCAGCTAAGGTAAACACGGAGACTTATGCCAGGTTCGTTAATTGGCACTTTTTCCATTTAAAGGGATAGGCCCAGCATTACTTTGCGACACCATCAAGTGGATCTTCCGAGTTGCAGGCATAGTGCTCTAATAACATTCTAACTTAAACATCTTAACAGTCCGGCCCATCTTAAAAATGAGCACCTTTCGTCTTCCTATGTTTCCCTTCCTGTTTTGTCCACATGCTCTCTTGGTTTGTACCTGAAGTTCACTGATTTCCAGCACCAGTTTGGCTGTGTTGGAATCACCTGGCAGCTTCCGCAGTGGCAGTGTTGGTGATTTGCAGGTGTGAGACCTGGAGTAAAGTTTTAGCCAACACTGTGTTAATTGATTTACTTTGACGGCTGTTTACTAAATACCTCTCACTCTCTGCTTTCTCCTCTGTAAAATGGGAGTGCAAACGTCCTGGGGACCCTGGGGACCCGGGGGGAGATGTGGATAGAGCTGGTCCCACAGGGCTGGGGAGGGCTGGGCCCCTCGCACCGCAGACCCAGGCCTGCCAGTTAGGCACACGTGGCCGTGGCCGTGTGCTTTGAAAGGGCCTTTGCTTCCTCCCAGGCTGGCGGGTCTGCAGAAACCAAGTTATGTGCTTGATCTTGGCCCAGTTCTCTAAAAATAGCCCGAGGGCAGCAGCTGGCATTTTGTGCTGCAGCACTGATCGTATCTCAGGAGCAATTCTGGGCGTCTTTATTACCGACCTGGGAAATGGGTGAAGGGCACAGGTAGGGTGGGACAGAGCCTGCAGGAGAGACGGCTGCAGGTCCTGGCAGCTTACTTGTGGGAATGAGGGCAATGGCTGTTGCAGTATCCTTGTTGGTTGGAGGCGCTGATGGAAGGTGTCGTTTAATTCTTCCACACTGTTGGGTCCTCAGAGGCGATGCCTGAATAGACACACATTTGGAGGCAGTGATTGGATCAGACTGACCATTGTGCGCTAGAAAGGACGCGCCGTTAGCAGAGCGCAGTGTTTTCAGAAACGAAAGGGGGATACGTGTGAGCACCTGCTGGCCCAGGTCAGGGCCGTGGGCCACAGGAGGCCCAGCACTCTTGTCACCACATTAAAACTGGAGGCTTGGCCTTGGCTTTGTCCTCCCTTGCTGCGGTGCGTCCTCGTCCCTCAAGGCTAAGTGATGCCCGTTTTACGGGACCCAGGAGGAACCCGGAGTCGGCAGGTTCACGTTGCCTCGTTTGCCTTGTCGTCCTGGCCAGAAGTGCCCTCCCTGGGCCTTGCCACGGGGCCCACGGAACCTGAACTCCAGGAGGGCAGTGCTCTTGCTCTTTGATCTGTGGCTGTGAGTCCAGTCCCAGAACAGTGCCCGGACAGATGCACGGACAGACGGTGGCGAGCAGGGATTCTGGGGCGGGCTGCGGGCCGGGGGTGGCCCGCTCCCCTTACTCTGCACCTTCCCTGGGGCTCTTTGCCACCTGCCTCCAACTTTCTGAAACCTCCTCCTTCCACCTCCCCACTGCTCAGGTCCTTTCCTGCTGCTCTGCCTGCCCTGATGGCCACACCTCTGCAGGTGTGTTCCCACCCTCGCCCCCTGCAGGGCCCTGCCCTGTGGCCCAGTGTGTAGACTGCTGGAGCCCTGGGGGAGGGGCTTCAGCTGCGGCTTCTAGACCAGCCCCCACTTTGTTCCCTTGCTTACAGGTTGAAATGATGGGAAGGTGGCCTTTGAGTGCTGCCCACCTCGCCCTCCTCCCCCAGTAGCCGCGGAGCCCTGGAGCTCAAGGCCAAGGTGGCCAGTCTGCTTGGCGAAGGGTTTCCTCTCTGAATTCAGTGGTGCTTTGATTTGGCTCTGTCAAGCCCAGGAACCTTGTTTTTGTTAGTCTTAAACTGCTTAAATTGGCCGAGGCTTTAAAAGGCTGATGCTATAGATCGGTCACCTTGAAAACTCACCGTTCCTACGCGGCTGAAGATGATCTGTGCCCTTTGTGAATTTGTGCTTTTTCCATGAACTTATGTTCATAATGAAGACATTTTTTTCAAGAAGCAAAAGCGCCATGATTTCTTTAGGTTCCCCAGTCTGGCCACAGCCACGCGACTCCTGGGCGGGCCGTGTGTCATGTTGCGGGTGCCCAGGTGACTGTGGCCCTCGCCAGCTACGGGTCTTTTCTGTCTTCTGTGGTTTGAATATGCCACGGAGCCTTTGAAAAGTAGGCTCCTTTCAGTTCTCTTTTTGTCTGTTGTCCTTTGACCATCTGAACAATATTTGAGATTAAAACAAAATTTAAGAAGTTAGGACGGTCATACTCGGAAAACAGAAGAATCGTCCTCATGCAGAAAAATGGGAACTATTCTGCAGGCATCGTTTAAAAAAATGAAGTGAGCGGGTTTGAGCCTGGCCTTCTGGATTTTCCATGTGAGACCGAGGAGCCTTTAACAGGAAGGTTGGGAGAAAGTGCTTTAAACGCACTTACTCATCTGCAAGTGCTTGCTCATGTAGCTCCAAACTTTTTGACGTGGATAGTAAATTTGTGTGCTTTTTTTTTTGTTTTTGTCTTTTTAGGGCCACACCTGCAGCATATGGAAGTTCCCAGGCCAGGGGTCCCATTGGAGCTGTAGCTGCCGGCCTACTCCACAGCCACAGCCACGCCAGATCTGAGCCACGTCTGCAACCTACACCGCAACTGACGGCAACGCCAGATCCTTAACCCACTGAGCAAAGCCAGTGATGGAACCCGCCACCTCATGGTTACTAGTTGGGTCCGTCAACCACTGAGCCATGACAGGAACTCCAGTTTGCATTTTTTGAAATTCGAGAACTTCGCGCCTCCAGCGTCCGGGCGCAGATCCTCCACACAGAGATGCTGGGCAGGTGTTTACGGGGTGAGTGGGGCGTCCAGGGCCGTGACTGGGTGGTGTTCGCCTGGCACCTGCTGCTGAGCCTCCGCGTGCTTCTCAGGAGCTCAGATGTCCTGCCGCCTGGGCTGCAGCCCCGCGCCACCCCGGTGCTGGCCGCGTGGTCTTTGGCCAGAGACGGGGTCCGGTTTGCTCCGTGGCGACGGAGGGGAAGGTTGCCCAGGTCCTGACACACTCAGGTCCTTGACGTGTGGGAGCTCCTCGGGTGCAAGGCCGCCGACTGCTCAGTGTTCACGGAGACGTGCGCTCTGTGACCTCAGACCCCAGGCTGAATGTTCCCCTGGGAGTGCTCCCGAAGAGGCTCGCAGCCGAGCCGCTCCCCGGGCTTGTGACCGGGCCGTCGGGCGGTCATTCCCTCCTAGCTCCTGTTGGCGCTTTGGCTCTTGGCTCTGCGAGCCTTGGCTCGTGCCTGCTGCGGAGGATGAGCCCGCCGACGCTAAGCGAAGTGAGTCCGTATTCAGCTCCTGCTCTGTCCTCCGTCTCTGCTTCTCGGACCCTCTGGACGCACACTCTGCCTCCTGCCCTCTCTGCCTCCCCGCCCCATGAGCACTTGGAAGCATCTGGTGCCGGTTCATTTTATCAACCATCCACTGGCACGAGTGTCCTGAAACTGGTTCATTCTGAGGTGTGTTATCGAAACTATGGACTTGTGCTGTAACTTGTTTACTTTCTTACTGTGAATGGAAAATTCCCACCCCCACCCCTTTTTGGGAAGAAACTGTAGTCGACAGGGAAATTTTTGTTTGCCTGATAATGCCAGGCTGAGGGCCATAGATTCTCTTTGGAGCATCCAGTTATATTTCCTAAGTAGTCGTGTCTTATTTTTTTTTTTTTTTTTTTTGGTTTTTTTTTTTTTTTTTTTGTCTTTTGTCTTTGTTGTTGTTGTTGTTGCTATTTCTTGGGCCGCTCCCGCGGCATATGGAGGTTCCCAGGCTAGGGGTCCAATCGGAGCTGTAGCCACCGGCCTACGCCAGAGCCACAGCATCGCGGGATCCGAGCCGTGTCTGCAACCTACACCACAGCTCACGGCAACGCCGGATCGTTAACCCACTGAGCAAGGGCAGGGACCGAACCCGCAACCTCATGGTTCCTAGTCGGATTCGTTAACCACTGCGCCACGACGGGAACTCCCCCGTGTCTTATTTTTAACATAAGCTCTGATTGCACATTTGATTTTCTTTCTGTCCCACGAGTCACTTAAGTGTTGTGTTTTTAAAATTCTAACATTTTAAATTTAAAATTGGTGACTAATTTTATTGATTTGGACTTTGAGGCTGCAGCTTTGTGCTGTTTATATTTGTTAGGAATTTTTTGAAATTTTCTTTGTGTCCTGCTATATCACCAGTTTTCATAAATGGTCCATTAATTCTTTTTTTTTTTTTTTTTGCTTTATGGGGCTGCACCCGTGGCATATGGAGGTTCCCAGGCTAGGGGTCCAATTGGAGCTGTGGCCGCCGGCCTACACCACAGCCGCAGCAACGCTGGATCCCAGCTGCGTCTGCGACCTACACCACAGCTCATGGCAACGCCGCATTCTTAACCCCCTGAGCGAGGCCGGGGATCGAACCCGCAACCTCATGGTTCCTAGTTGGATTTGTTTCCGCTGCGCCACAACGGGAACTCCCATTAATTCTTAAAAGGAGGATGTATGTGAATTACAGAGTCTGACACAGACCCATTAACTTTATCAGTTACTGAAGGCCAGTCCTCTGTGCTTTGTAATGTTTTTCCTACAGATACGTTGATGGGGGCGAGGTGGGTGCTCCTTGCAGCTTTGAGGTTTTTGTGGGGCTGCTTTCCAGGCACATCTCCATCTAGTAACTTCTGCTTCTTATCTTTTTAGTTCTTTTCATTCTTTCGGCTCAGGGATACTGGACACAGAGACGCAGGACTCTTACGTCTTGGTGGTGGCTCCACTGAGTGCCTTGCCCCGCAGAGCTGCTTTTGCTCTTGCGCTGATTTTGCTACTTCCTCTTTTGTTTTTATGTGCTGCATATACTCGAGACCTGCTTGTTTGGAGAGGTGGTATCTTATTTTTTCCCTTTAATCCGAGAGACTTTAATAGAGGGGAGTTAAAAATCATTTATAATGACCTTTATAGCAGGGAAGCTTGGGTATACTTCTGCCTTCTTATTTTTTATTGTTAGCGTATTTTTTTTTTTGGTCTTTTTAAGGCTGCACCTGCAGCATATGGAGGTTCCCAGACTAGGGGTTGAATCAGAGCGTAGTTGCCGGCGTGTACCACGGCCACAGCAACGTGGGATCTGAGCCGGGTTTGCAGGCTATACCGTAGCTCACAGCAATGCCAGATCCTTAACCCACTGAGTGAGGCTGGGGATTGAACCCGTGTCCTCATGGATCCTAGTTGGGTTCGTTAACCACTGCGCCATGACAGGCACTCCCTGTTAATGTGTTCTGGGTTGGGAGGTTTTTTCCCCCTCATATATGTGCATTTCTTCGGTGCGCTGTGGTGTCTGGAAGGTACTGTTTTTAAAAATTTGCGCCGGAGTCCAGTGGTCGACAGTGCCGTGTTCGTCTCAGGCATACAGCGGTGTGAGTCAGTTACTCATGTGCACGTGTCCCTCCTTCTCCCCACGTGAGATTTCCAGAACGCTGAGTAGACCTCCCCGCGTACAGTGGGTCCACGTTAGCGCTCTGTGTTACGTACGGCGGGAAGATGTCTTTTGAATTCCACACTCTGCGAAGGCCTCTCGGGTTTGTCTGCTCTTGGGTGGTTCTTCTGCCCTCACTGCTCCTCTCATGGGCCTGGATACAGAAGTCGGGTTGACGTGGGCAGGGCTGGCTTCCCTCGGAGCATGCTCCTCTGCTCACCTGCTCTGGGGCCGCCTTCGACTTGTCGCCCCTGCTTGGCGCTTGGCGTCGGTTGCCTGTGTCCTCGTGCTTCCTTACAGGGACACTGGTCTGTTGGGTTCAGGTCACCCACGGCCTCTTTGTACTTGAGCCACCTCTTAAGAGGCCTGTTTTCTGGTCAGCACTTTCTGAGGTGTCGGGGGCTGGACTGCAGCACGTGCATGTTTTGGGGTGAGGGGGAGGTGGGCACGGTTCATCTCATAACCCTCATGGCCTATGAGGGTGGAATTTTTTTAAGTGTCATGATAGACGCATTTCATATGCTTTAATCCATCACAGTTCTCACCAAAGATGCTCAAATTTGGCCTCTCGTGGGTCTGTTTAGGTTCCTCCAGGGTCCTTCAAATATAGTTCCAGGATTCTGAGATACTTCCATGCTTTCTCACATCCTTCGAGAGCAATCTCACTGCCCAGATCTACAGTCAGATGTTTCTTCCAGGTGCCCTGTTTTTTTTACAGCAGAATATGGTGCCAGATGATGCTAATAAGCACACTGGTATTTGGAAAATGTGGGCAGGTCCTTTGTATCACCAGGGCGTGGGAGGCGCTGTGCTGTGTGGTTAAGAAGCGTGGGCTCTGGACAGTCCTGCTGTCCAGGTGCAGCCTGGCCCCCTCGCTTATAGGCAGCCAGGCCCCCTGACTTACTTGGCCCTGGGCACGCTTCCTAGGTTCTCTAGACTTGATTCTGCAGCATGCTGAAGTCCCCAGCTGGGGACTGAACAGCATTGCAGCAGCGACCCGGCCACTGCAGTGACAGCACTGGATCCTTAGTCCCCTGAGCCACAAGGCAACTCCTCTCTGGACTTAGTTTCATCATCACATCATTTCATCCCTGATGGCAAGGACTTCCTCACAGCTCTATTTTGAGCACCTAGAACGGGGCGTGGCGCATAATTGACACTTGATAAATATTTGTTCAGTGACTGCGTCTATGAAATGAAAGTAATAGAAATACTCTTTACCGCATGATGGGCTGCTCAGGGCATGGCACCTAGAAAATGCTTATTGCTGTCATTGCTGTCTGCTTATCGCAGACCCTGTGGAGGGTCTGCGAGTTTTCCCTGCTTACCAGCTGACACGTTAGTCTGCCGCTTCCCTGGGTGCTGCTGGAGGCTGAAGGCCTTGAGGCAGAGACGAAAGACTGTTCCCTGTGGCAGCAGCCGTTTTCCTGCTCTCGCCGCCGACGCCCTGTTTTCCCAGGGCGGAATGAAGACGGCGGGGTGTGCTCTGTGTGTGCGGTGGGCCCCGCTGCGGAAAAGGAGCCCTGGGCTCAGGGAACCGAGATCTCTTAGGACGGAGGTCCTTTATCTTTACAGCGGGTCACGGTCAGACACCTCGGAAGACAGGTTGGGCCAGCAGGCCCTTGGGTGCCTCTGCTGGCAAGCTCTGCGGGGACAGCAGCGACCAGGAGAACTGCTTCCCAGCAAGTGGCATTGGCGGTGGAGGCCGTACCTGCTGGCTGTGGCGAATTGAGGAGGTTACCAGAGGCCCGCGGCCCAGCCTGAACGCCGAGGCTTTCTTCTTGCTGCCTTAATCCAACCCTTGGTTAATCCTTGTCTCCCCAAGTTTTGTTCTAGGACTCCTGGATGTGTAGTCTGTGGTTTCTGGTGTTTTCATCATCATTTTGCTGAGTAATTTTGAATGCTTATTAATTGTAAACTGTGTGTGTGTGTGTGTGTGTGTGTGTGAGAGAGAGAGAGAGAGAGAGAGAGAGAGAGAGAGCGAGAAATCATAGCCCTGTACTCTGCAGTGCCCTCTCTGTACTGTATCTCTGGTCTTTGTGGGGTAGTTGACTAGGCCTGCCTCTCTCTCCCTTTCCCTCCCTTCACTCCTTTGTCTTTTTTCTTTTTCTTTTTAGGGTGGCATCTGTGCGTATATGGCAGTTCCTGGGCTAGGGGTCGAATCAGAGCCGCAGCTGAGGCCTACACCACAGCCACGGCAACACTGGACCCAGCCGCATCTGTGACCTACATCACAGCTCACGGCAATGCCAGGTCCTTAACCCAAGGAGCGAGGCGGGTACTGCGTTGTGGTCTTAACCCCAGCTGAGCCACGACGGGACCTCCCCCCACCCCTTGGAGTTCTCATGGAATTTATCTGGGGTAGATTAGGTTGCATAAGTCGTTCTGTCTCGCCAAAGGGACTCCTGTTGAGCAGGTTAAATTTCCCCGTCCCCTCTTCCTCCTTTCTTGTTATTCGTGTTGCTGTTGGAATACAGGTGAGAGCTCATCACGCCGTTTCTTAAGAGGGCCCTTGGCGCTTGTGCGACAGCCTCATATGCTTTACTCCTCAGATCACAAACACAGACTCCTGAACTCAGGGTCATGAGTTCCTGAATTCCCTGGCCATTGTGTATTTGTCATTTGTAACGCTATCGATTTGATGGAGGGATACTTATGAGTCGTAGTTTTTGTTTGCTGTGTGTTGGTTTTTAGAGCTTGAAGTCTTCAGAAAGGTAACTGGCCCATCGGGTGAGTCTAGAGCGTAGGTAAGCTCTGTTTACCGCATGCAGTAGCCAGGATAAAGGGCTGCGGGCTCTCTGAAAGGAACGGGGGCTTCCTCCGCTGATGCCGAAGGGACAGTCACCACCGTGGAGCGCCTTCTGTCCTGGCAGCGTGTGGCGGACCGGACGGCCGTCTGCAGCCATGGCCGAGGGTGCCCTCGTGTGGAAGAGGCGTGAGGTCCTGCAACTGTTTTATGGGCCCTCGGGGAGAGGCCTCGTCCGGTTGCAACTGGGCCCATTAACTTCTTGGTGTCTCTGTGTCCCCAGCAGACTTAAAATGATACTGCCTTTTGGGGCGGGCTGGAGCTGCCTGGTTGCTTTAAACCGTTACCTGTTGTTGAGTGAGCTGGTTTTTGTGAGCATTTTGAAGCTGATTTTTGTATCAGCTGGACCTTGGTTCATCACCTTGGGGAAATGTGACTTCAGGTTTTTAAAGTGCCTTCTGGGTGCCAACTCGCCCTCGGTTTCTGTCTGGTGAATGTAACACTGCCTGTGTTTGAAGTTACCCCAGATGTTCAGATTTTTAGTTTTGCCCCCGCACCTTTGATTGTGGAACCTAAAGTGAAATCCATGCATTCTGTTTGAATCGCAGCATCTTTCTCAAACACTCGACCGCTTAACCTCTCCGCATTCATGGGACACGATTCCTAATCTCCGCGCTGCGTCTTGTCAGGACCGTGCGTCCAGAGGGAGTTTAAAACATCAGCTGCTGTTCTGCTCTCCTTTTGACTGTGAAGGCCTAGAGCCCGTGAAGATCGAGGGTGGCCTTCCTTCCTCTAAGTATTCGGAGTGGCGCCCCTTCAACGATTTCGGTCCTGCCTTCATGGCTGTTTGAAATGTAGCCTTCGAAACAGAGCCCTATTTGGCATCTCTCTTGCCCTGTTTCGAGACTGTATTTTAAGATAAGCTGTCAGTGTGTCCTGGCTGGTATCTGAAGAATGTAACCCATGCCTTCAACTTGAGAAAGTACAGCAGAGAAGAGCGGTCAGGGGCTCGACTTGTGGGGCCTGAAATGAAATCCCGGCTGGGCCTTTTCTGCAAAGGATCCCCTCTCTGAACCGTGTCCAAATCACATTTGTCACCTACGGCGAAGAGATACGGAGGCTTGGGGACATTTCTTTGTGAGCAGTGAAGCTTGCGTTTTGTTGGCCCGGAGCGGGGAGCATCTGCTCCCGTGAGCCTCAGGCCTTGCTGTGGTGCAGGTGCAGCCGTCGGGCCTGGAGGTGGCTTTGGTCCGAGGTCCTTCCCTGGGGAGCAGCACCCTTCGCTCCCTGCTGTTTGCAGAGCCTCCCGGGGCCGCAGACAGGAGGAGCTGCAGCATCAGTATCACCGATTCATCTGTTCTCCTGAGGGACAGCGTGGGAAGAGGGCAGGAGCAGAGGTGCCTGGGCCAGCTGTCCCGCCCAGGGTGGGGGCCTGGAGCCGTGCCTGGGGGGCCATGGCCACGCTGCTGTCCTGGACACCGCGTGCTCTGCGCTGCGGTGCTCGCGTGCCGCGGTCGGCAGCTGGCGGGACCGTGGAGATGCTCCGGTCCAGGCTCCTTTGCTGCTGGAAGAGCGACTGCTGCCCACGGGGTGCAGCCAGCAGTCAGTGGGCGGAGGAGCTTCCCAGAGGCGTCCCAGGGAGTTGGGATGAAGACAACAGCGTAACAGGCGGCAGGGAGGTGGAAGGGGCTGTGCTGGGCTGGAAGAGGCCGGGGTGCTCGGAGGAGGAGGCCTGTCTTGGGGGGCGAGCGTGCAGGGAAAGGCGTCACCTGGGGGAGGGGAGGGGCAGGAGACGGGGCGGGGGGGGGTTCCTGTGTGTCTTCCTGTGGAATGACGGTCTCCTTGGCCGTGGGGCCGCCAGGTTGCAGAGAGGGTTGGGGTTGAGTTAGCAGCCGTCAGACCAGCCTGACCCGCTCTCATCCCCGCCCCCCGCTCCCCTCTGCGGCTGGTTGATGCTCGGGCTCCTGGAAGCCGCTACGGTAGGAAGGCTGCTACAGCCTCGCTTGACCCGGGCGAGCAGAAATGTTCTCGGTCAAGTGGACGGAGTCGAACCTGAATCCTAAAAGCAGACTCATCCCCTCAGCTGGCGAGTGGGCCGGAACTCCCGCAGTGGGGGGGGCCAGCTCCCGTGGGAGGGGGGCAGTACCCCGCCTGAAATGTCTGCTCTTAGTCTGGCCCAGCCTCCACCAAAGGGACCTGTGCCTTCCACCAGGGGAAGAGGAAATAGTTGGGTTTTTCATGCCCTGAGCTGATCCTAAATCTAGGGGACCCCAGCTCTGCACTGACACTAATTCCAGGAGACCCCCAAGGTCATTAGTCGGAGTAGGACTCAGGGCGGTCAGATGATCCGCGGGAGCTCACACACGTCCGTTCCTGGTGGTCCCTGCCCCGTCCTGGCAGTCCTCCCCGTCTGGGCCTGTCTGCTTGGAGATGTACGTGGCAGCTGGCACAGCCCTGGTGCCGGTTCCTTGACCAGTGGGAAGGGCCCGCTGAAAGCCACCAGAACTGCTTGGACCAAGGCGAAGAGTGAACCTGGAGGGGCGGTGTGTCCTGGGGTGCAGCGGGGTACAGAGATTAGTGCCTCTGTCAGGACCTTGAAGGATGCAGGGGTGGCTTCGGGCACACCCATCGCCTGGCCTACTTGGCCTGTGCTAGGACCCAGGGTGTTGGGGCGAGATGGCGCTACCGTGAGCCTCGCCCGGGGAGAGGGTGTGTGGCTGCTGTGCAAGCTGTGGTGTCCTTGCTTGAGCAAAGCAGCAGGTGCCAGGCCCTCAGCTCTTCGTCTGGCAAAGTCACCCGACGTGGAAGTCCAGACTCACCCGGCCACCTGCGGCTCCTCCTGCCTCTGGGTCAGCAGGTAAAGAGGGAGTTACGGTGCTGGCTGGAATGGCCGACCTGGCCACCGTGCCGGACTGCTGCTCTAGTGGAGGCAGGGAGGGACATCCTGGAACAAGGGAACCCGGTCCGTGGGCCTTAGACTCAGCAAGCTCTGTGTTGAGGTCCATGGACAATTACAGCAGCCCCATCGGGCAGGGCTTGCAATGGTCTAGGCCCTTGAGGGGTGACGGTTTGGGTCACCTCAGCGGGTGAAGAACCACAGCAGCCGAGGTGCTCGC
This sequence comes from Sus scrofa, assembly GCF_054392235.1. Lineage (NCBI taxonomy): Eukaryota > Metazoa > Chordata > Mammalia > Artiodactyla > Suidae > Sus > Sus scrofa. The sequence goes on along the minus strand of NC_139389.1, from coordinate 1,294,703 downwards.
CGAAGGCAAAGGGATACAGAATGGGCACTGAAGGGAGTTGGGTCAACGTGCCAGCTACAGCCCCGTGGCCAGTGATGGGGACAGGACTGCAGTTGTCGTGAGGATTTCCTCCTCCTTTTTTTTCTTTTTCTTTTTTTTTTTTTTTTTTTTTGTCTTTTTGCCTTTTCTAGGGCTGCACCCGCTGCATATGGAGGTTCCCAGGCTAGGGGTCTAATCCGAGCTGTAGCCACCAGCCTACACCACAGCCATAGCAACATGGGATCCGAGCTGCATCTGCAACCTACACCACAGCTCACGGCAACGCCGGATCCTTAACCCACTGAGCAAGGCCAGGGATCGAACCTGCAACCTCATGGTTCCTAGTTGGATTCGTTAACCACTGCACCACGACGGGAACTCCCCTCCTCCTTTTCTTATGAGTCTGCGTGTGTGCGTGTGTGTGCACACCCAGTGTGTACGTGTACATTTTACCTCCCTGTCTGTCTACCCCCCGTCTCTCTCCCTGTCTGTCTACCTGTTTACCTACCTGTCTGTCTACCCACCTACCTGTCTGCCTACCTGTCTGTTTACCCACCTACCTGTCTGCCTACCTGTCTACCTACCTACTTATCTCCCTGTCTGTCTTCCTACCTGTTTACCTGTCTACCTCCCTGTTTACCAACTTGTCTACCTGTCTACCTACCTGTCTACCTGTCTACCCACTTACCTGTGTACCTACCTGTCTGTTGACCTGCCTATCTACCTGTCTGTCTACCTACCTACCTACTTGTCTGTCTGCCTACCTCTGTTTTCTTCCCTCCTTTATCATGCAGCTTAAGATGTATTACCTTGATATCAGAGTATTTAAATGTTTCGGGTTTTACGTCACGGGAGGTACCTCGTGGCGCATTGAGGAGCAGAGCAAACGTGGCCTGAGGACTCCCTTCTCTTCTGGGGAAGGACCAGAGCCTTTTCACTTGTACCTGGGAGGCCGTGTCAGGTTAGGCTGGCTTATGACTCAGTTACTCTCTGTATTTGAGATTAGTTTTGGTTTGAGGAGCTGTGCTGCACATGGGCGCCCCCCAGTCGAGGAATATGCACTTGGAACAGTTTCTCATGTCTGCTGCCTGGGCCGCGGGTGCTCAGACACTTGGTCAAACAGGATTCAGGATTCTGGGTGTTTCTGGATGAGATTAACCTTGAACCTTGGACTGAGGAAAGCAGGTGCCCCTCTTGTGGGGTAGGTCCTCCCTCCAGGTCCTCCTCAAGCCTGAGCAGAACCAAAGGCTGACCCTCTTGCAAGTGAGAGAGCTCCTCCTGCCAGGTGGCCCTGCGCTGGGACCTCTGGTGGCCTTGCATCCTAACCGCAGGCTCTGACTGAGAGCTAGCTTTTGGGTCCTGACCTGCTGGCTTTGGACTGGAGCCTCCCATGGCCTCCCCTGGGCCTCCAGCTTTCAGACTGCGTGTCTTGGAACTTCTCAGCCTCCTTACTTATGTGACCTGGTTCCTTGTGCTAAATCTCTTACACACACACACACACACACACACACACACACACACGGTTGCTGCCCTGGGGGGCTCTGACTGATACAGCTCTTTAGAACTTGCCTCTCCCAGGCGTGAGAATTTGTGTGACATGGCTCGGTTTGGGAATCTGACTTTTCATTGATAATTCTTTTTCTACCTGAAGGTCAAGGCAGATGACATGTCTTTCTCCTGGCAGTTTTTGTTTTGTTTTTGGTTTTTTTTGGGGGGGGGTCCTTTTTTTTTTTTTATTCTTCATCTTTTTAGGGCTGCACTTGTGGCATATGGAAGTTCCCAAGCCTAGAGGTTGAATCAGAGCTCTAACCGAGGCCTACACCACATCTGACCCACATCTTCGACCTACACCACAGCTTACAGCAACGCCGGATCCTTAACCCACTGGCCGAGACCAGGGATGGAATTGGCGTCCTCACGGGTACATGTCTGGTTCGTTTCTGCTGAGCCACGGCAGGAACTCCCTGGCAGTTTTTCTAGTCCCTGGTCATTGTCCGCAGAGTTTCTTGCTGTCACCTGAGCCACCCACTCACCATCGCTGGTTACAAACTGAGCCTCCTGGGCGTGTGTCGTCCATCTCGAGTGTCCCAGGCCCCTGGTGGCACTTTCACACCAGCCTCAGTGCTGGGATCAGTGAGAGGAGCAGAGGGTGTTGTCCCTCAGTGGCTGCCGCTCCTCTATGTCTTACTCTTAGGGGGTCCCAGGCGTGTGGGGTGACAAGCGGTGGGGTGGGTGAGGTTGCAGTGGCCCCAGGACTGGAGACCAGGGTCGCCTGCGAAGCAGTGAGTCGTCTCCTCTCAACCCACGGCTGAGGTTTTTTTTAATGAATTTTACTGGAGTGTAGTTGACGTACGAAGTTCTGTGAATTTCAGGTGTGGGTCGAAGTGGGTCAGTTACGCACTTACATGGCTCCTTTCCAGCAGAGTGGATCAGTTATACACGCACATGGATCCTTCCCAGCTTCTTTTCCCGTATAGACCATTGCACAGTATTGAGTAGCTTACCCTGTGCTCTATTGCTTTTTAGGTGCAACTAACCCAGTGAGCCTCTAGTCTGACCCCAATCTCAGAGTACCAGGAAGGGCTCTGTGTGTTTGTGTATGTGTGTGTGTGTGGTGGAATGTGAAAACCTGGTATCTTTTTTTTTTTTTTTTTTTTTTTAAATGGCTGCACCCATGGCACATGGAAGTTCCTGGGGTGGGGACCAAACCCATGCCTGTGCAGGACCCGAGCTGCTGCAGTTGGATTCTTAACCCACTGCAGTGGGAACTCCCAAATCTGGTACCTTTGATTCTATCAGTTGAACCAGGAGTAATTTCACTAGCAATACATGAAACTGTTTAAAGTATGAAGTTAAAAAATTCTGACCCGGAGGAGTTCCTGTCATGGCTCGGCTGAAAGGAATCAGACTAGTATTCATGAGGTTGAAGGTTCAATCTCTGGCCTCGCTCATTGCGTTAAGGATGGTGTTGCCTGAGCTGTGGTGTGGGTTGCAGATGCAGCTCGGATTCCCCGGTTGCTGTGGCTGTGGTGTAGACCGGCAACTGCACCTCCAGTTCGACTCCTAGCCTGGAATCCTCCGTATGCTGCAGGTGCGGCCCTAAAAAGCAAAAAACCCAAAGAACCAAAAAACCAAAACCCAACCCGGAAACACAAAAGTAAGTTTACTCTTTTCCGTTAGACAGTCTTTTCTGCTTGCTCATGGCACACAGTTTCAAGCCCCAGCGGTGTGAGAAAAACTTATGGGCAAGGCCTTTGTGAAAGGCGTCTGTTACTTGATTGAAGCTGCAGAAAAGCATGTCTTCGCCTGTGGAACACTGGGTTCCATGGGAAGAGAATGTGAGGACCACTGGATTTGTCCGATCAGTTCCTTGGCACCAGAGCAAAACCTGGCCCCTTACCCTGCGTCTTACTCAAGCGCAAGGTCGTGTCGCTGGAGGCAGGATCAGGACTCGCTCGGCACCCACACTGTCTGTCAGGTGTGCTTTGCATCTTCGGAAAACGGCTTCCTTGCGTGTTTTAAATCGACGCTAGAATATTTATCCTGGTGTGGCCCTGGGGCCAATTTATTCTCCAGAGGTTTTGCCTCGGAAAGCAGTGACCGTATCCGGCAGAGACAATTTCCTGTGTCATTAAGATGTTCCCTGGCAGAATGCTCTTTTCCTTGGTGGACGGGGTGTGGTGTAAAACACACACCTAGAGCCAGCCCTCTGTTCCCCCGAGTGAATTAGCTGCACTGTAGCTTATCTGCGGCAGATCTTGCTTGTGAGTTTATTGACAGCGACGCCTGTCCTTAGCGACTCTGGCTTTGGTTGAGGGCTTGGCTTTCTTTTCCTTCTGCCTTTTTTTGCAGCTGAGTCACAGCCAGGAAGTCCTTTGAAACCAAACCCTTATTTGCGTTTCAGGGAGAGTTCGGGACAAGGTAACTCGGCTTGAAAGGGTGCTTTGGTTCCTCCGTAGGGCCTTCGTCGTCTCCCCGGCCCGATGGAGCTCTTGGTCTGTCCCAGAGAAGCTGACCACGGGGCTCGCAGCCGCCTCTGGGTCAGCGCCTCACAGCGCAGCTTTGTTAGGACGGGGACAATGAATGTCGGCTCCCCAGGCTCACCCGGACGGCGTCCGCGTCCCAGGGAAGCCGTGGGGGCGCACCTCTCTTCGCCCCTGCCCTGCTTGTCCCCACCGGCCTGCCAAGTTCAGAATGGTGGCGCTGGGGGTGCTCCGTGAACACCTGGTGGCACGCGCATCATTCATTGCTGTTTGAGTAGCTTGTTTCCGTCGAGGGGTCGACTCCAACTCGAGCAGAATTGAGACTGTACAACTATCTTAGTGTATAGTGCTGCGGACCCAGTTCATTGAAAGTGTCTCAAAGAGCTGAAGGGTTGTTTTACTCGCCTCACAGTACATATTTTAGCTGTTTGTGAGCCTCTTTGTAATCCGTGTTGGTTTCGTAAACTGCGTTGTCGCTGCAGAGTTGATTTCAGGTTCACATGTAAATGAATTCCCTGGACGTGGGGCTCAGACCTCGGCTGAGTTCGTTCTGGGTGCGGGGGCCTCCGTGTTGCCTGTGGGATGTCCCCGAGCCCACTCTGGTCTTCGTGAGGGTTACGAGAGCACCTGTGTTCGTCACACACCTGCACAGCACCCGATGTGCCACCCGTGGGAGCTGCTTTGTGTCGTTCTCCTGGCGCAGAACCACAATCCAGATTCACCCTCCCAGGGCCAGATATAGAATGTGATGTAAGTTGTGGTTTGTGAAGGAAAAACTCTCGTAAAAATATTCTGGAAAATACAGTGTGACTTTTTTTTTATAGGTAGAGAAATTTACGTTTCTTTTAAAATTTATTTTAAAATATGTTCATTTTAGGCTTAAATGGATCGTAGTTGCTTCTGAGTACTCTAAAAGGATGGTTTGTAAGTCGTAGTTAATTTTTGTTGGCTTTCTTGCTCATTTACACTGCCGTGTGTGGAGCTGATATAATATGACTGTAAAACTGCATGTTTGCGCATATTACTTACACGGAATTTTTAGGGAGTCCCTGGTGGCCTAGTGGTTAGGAATTTGGCCTTGTCATTTCTGTAGCTTGGGTTCAGTCCCTGGCCTGTGAACTTGCACATGCCACGGGCAAGGCCAAAAAAGAAAGAAAGAAAGAAAGAAAGAAAGAAAGAAAGAAAGAAAGAAGTTTAAGAGATTACTTTTTGGTCCACATTTAATACTATACCCTCAAAGTTAGGCTTGGTTTAACTTAACAGGAGGTGGAGAGATTTGGTTGTATTTTGTAAAGTGTCGACACTTGAAAATATCGAGGGAAAGTGTGCCCCCTTTGAATCTGGCCAAGCGCCTGTGCTTGTTATTTCGCACCCTGGTCCCTCCGCCCGCTGCTCTTATTTTCCATGGCTTCTTTTCCTGCCGACTTAGCTCTGAGATCCTTGGTCTCCGTGGCGCTGTTGGTGGCGCACAGCTCGGGACTGGGGCGGGGGTGGCGGAGGCCCCCTCCCACCCTGCTGGTGTCGGGGTGGTTCAGATGCACGGGGGCGGCGGGGGCAGGTGGCAGATGCAGTTGCTGAAGGAAGAGCCCAGGGACCCACCTGGATGCAGCGGTTGGTCGTGCGGCGCCCCCGCCCGCCTCTCTCCCAGCGTGAAGGAGAGGCGGCGTGTGGTCTGGGTGCCGTCAGAGGGTCAGCAGGTTTCCGACGGGGCTTCTCAGGAAAGAGTGACCAGTGGTGGCCAGTGATGCTGACCAGGGGTGAACTTCCTACGCTCAGGTCCTCGGAGGCATTGTCCCCTGGGGCTGCCGCTTCGTGTTGCTGTCAGGATGGTAGGTATTCGAGGTCAATTAGAAAGTTTACTTCATGTTTCATCTTCATTTTTCAGCGGGAAAAAGGCCCAAACAGTGGTCACAGGACATGTGTGCGTTCTTCGGTGTTCGGGCCTCACCGTGCCCTAGAAAGGCCTTCCTGTGAGTTGGGCCCCCTCTCGGGGAGTTACTGGCAGGTCGACTGGGGCAGCCTGTGGTCTCTGTCTCCATTCTGGATGCAGCTCAGCCATGTGTGGTTTTTTATGGGCTGCCCCGAGGCACACAGGAGTTCCTGCCCGGGCCGGGGATCGAACCTGTGCCGCAGCTGTCAGCCGCTCTAGTGACTGCCCTGACCTGCTGTGCCCCAGGAGGCTGTGAAGGGAAGTCGATTTGGGCCAGGCAAGGTGGCAGGAGGCCGCCGTGGGAGCCGAGCCCGGAGCAGGCCGTGGTTTGGGGCCGAGGTTTGTTTAGGTTTCAGCGATGGGTTCAGAGACAAGCGTGGGTCGGAAGGGCGTTGGGCAGGCGGGATTTAGGGTGCTCTTCCAGCAGTTGTCCGTCCTGGAGAGACGCAGGGCAGGGCCTCTGCCTCGCTGGGCCTGTTTGTTCTGCTTCTTGTTTTACCTGCACGCAGCGAAGGAAGCCTGCCCAGCGGTGCCAGCATCAGCTTAGGCGAAACACATGATTGTGTTGGCTAATAGAGGAATTGAAGGATTCCTGTTTTGTTTCTCCCCCGTGGCGCTCTTCCGCAAAGCGGGCCGCCGGTGAAACACGTTTGCAAGCGTTCCATTCACCTCCGACCGCTGCCCGCTGCCCAGTGGCTCGCGGTTTCCTCGGTCCCAAAGCCCTGTCCCTTTGGCGGGTCCCCCCTCTGCCTGCAGATTTCCTTTCGCAGCGAGAACGTTTACTCCCACCACGGGATGCGCTTGGGGATCTTTGGCGGAGGCAGCGTTGGGGCTGCGATCTGCATGGGGGTGGGTGGTCTTGGGGGTCCGGGCCTTGGTCACTGGTCTGGTCTGGGGGCTTTACCACCTGCGTGCCCCTGGCTCACTGAGCATGGCTCTAAGGCCCATGGCTCCCATCGGTCTTGGAAGCTGCCGTGTCACGGTGTCCACCTTCGGAAGGGAGGCAGAGGGGTGCTGTGTGCTTGAGCGAGCACTGGTCAGGGGATCTCGCTGGACCCTTCGGCCTGGGGCATGGTCGCAGAGGGCCTGTCCCTGTGAGCCTGTCTGCAGGTGGCAGTCCCTGCCCCCTCCCCCCCGGGTGGGGACTGAACGTGCTGTTTGACAAGATGGCCTGCCCTGGAAGCTCTGCCCTGGAGCATGAGGAGCTTATAAAGGCAGCCTGTGCTCTGCTGCTTTTGTAAGAGAGTTGAGCTGCTCATTCCTGCACTTTACACAAAAGCAGGCTTCCTCCGTAACATGGAGGGACACGGCTTAGGATGTGCATAGGTGGGGAACAATCGGAATTAGTTCTGTGTTTTTCTTGAATGATCACATTTTGGTGATAGTTTTATGTTCTCTCCGGCACATTGAGCAATGTGGGCAAAGCTGTGGCATTTGGCTCTTTTTTAAAACTCAGTGCTTTTTGCTTTCTTCTCATTTTAACAGGACACGGGAGAAAGGATGGGTTGGTATTTGGTGTGTGGAAAGAAAATAGGAGCATATTCAGTGTAGAAAGTTCTCATGAAGAGAGGCAGAGCTAATACCTACTCCTAAAGACACTAAGCCTTTTTAGAAACAGTGGTATTTAGTGTATTTTTTTTCTTTTTTCTTTTTTTTTTTTTTTGTCTATTTGTCTTTTCTAGGGCCGCACCCGTGGCATATGGAAGTTCCTGGGCTAGGGGTCTAATCGGAGCTGTTGCTGCCAGCCTACACCACAGCCATAGCAACGCGGGATCCAAGCTGCGTCTGCGACCTACACCGCAGCTCACGGCAACGCCGGATCCTTAACCCACTGAGCAAGGCCAGGGATGGAACCCGCAGCCTCGAGGTTCCTAGTCAGATTCGTTAACCACTGAGCCACGACGGGAACTCCAGCAGTGATAGAATCATGTTCTCTCTTCCTGACCTGAGTTTGTGATAAGAAAAAGGTCATTTCCTTTGATGGTCACATGATGAAATTTAAAGGTTTTTGATTTTAAAAACCCCAAAGTATCAAGACAATCTTATTTGAAGAGTTATCACTCTAAGACTAGAGTCTTTAATAGTTCTCTACTCTAAGACTATATTTTGGAAAACCAACACCTTCTTGCTTCCTGTGAAAATCGGTTTTGGGTGTGTGCCTAGTCTTCTTAGTTCACGATTTGCTTCATCGTTTGTTTGTTGGGCGATGTGATGGGCCTGCACTCTGTGTGGCTTGGCCCTCTCCCTTCTAGGACTTAGGAGTCATCATTAGATTTTCTTCATAAAAAATCAGTATCATTTTTTTTCCAGTAAGAGCTTTTTTGGAAGTCGCAGCGATAGGAACATACATAGGAATGAATCTCCCCAGAAAGCTGCTTCCGAGTGATTGAAAATCTCTTTGCCCGGTGCTTGTGCCCTTCACGCTTTGCCTTGAGATGAGACACACAGCTTACAAGTACGGGGAGCCAGTTTTCGGAGGACTGAGTACTGTATTTGATTTTCTAAGCCCAGGGCAGCAAGCGCTGTCATCTGAAAAGATACAAAGGAAAGCCACTGTACTGTCTGTTTAGATTTTCCCTAACATTTGGCAACAGCTTGTCAGTTTCCCGCCTTCCTCGAATCTTCAAAACAGGTAGTCCTCGTACGCTCTTGTAATAAATGCCAAACATTTCAGAATTTCCTGGGGGCTGGTGTATTCTTTACAGCTGTTTGATTTTGTAAGTAGGTCGGTCTAAAATATCCTTTCGGGAGTTCTCGCGCAGTGGGTTAAGGATCTGGGCGATGTCGCTGCTGTGGTGTGCGTTCGATCCCTGGCCAAGGAACTTCCACGTGCTGAGGGCATGGCCAAAAAACAAAAGTCTTCTGAAATGATTGTACGCGTTCTGTGGTTTCATAAACCTACCTTTCAATTCGTAGTTGTTAGCTGGTCACAAGGACACTCTCGGCACCTTGCCCCTCCCCCTGCTCCCTAGCTTGGGGGGGCGGGGGAGCTGCTGCTGCAGGAGAGGCGCCAGGGCACTGCCCCCCCACTCATTTCCCCCAAGGAGCTGGGCTAATAGGAACTCCTGTGCACGTGGTGCCTGCGTTTGAAAACTTTATGTTCTTTTTTTTATTCTCTTTTTTCAGGGCCGCACCTGCGGCACATGGAGGTTCCCAGGCTAGGGGTCGAATCGGAACTGCAGTTGCCGGCCTACACCACAGCCACAGCCACGCTGGATCCTTAACCCACTGAGCGAGGCCAAGGATCGAACCTATGGCCTCATGGATACTAGTTGGGTTTGTTACCGCTGAGGCACGACAGGAATTTGCTATTTTCTTTTTTCAGAGTTGTTTGAATGTTATTTTTTTCAATGCATTTTATTGTATTTATAGTTGCACAGTCCCGTTCCTCTTTGCTGCCGGGACAAGCTCTCCTGGGGGTCAGATGCAGGGAGGCTGCAGCGTCGAGCAAGCTGCTGTATGTTGCTGGTGAGGACAGAAAATGCTTTCTTTCACAGGAGAGACTCAAAATGAATTCTGGCCACTTGGTCACAAGGTTTCGCCCCAAAAGATATACAGGGCAGCAGTAGTTAGCTCTCAAGGCGCTCAGGGCATCTGCTTCATTTTTGGAAACTGTCCAATTTTCTGATTTCTTTATTAGTTGTCAAATTAAGAGAAAAAAGTCATTGTCTTTTTGCACGTTCTCATCTCCTTCTGTGTGTTGTCTGTGAAATGTATTATTGAGAACGAGCAGAGATAGACCTGGTTATACGTAAACTTTTCATTGGGGATAAGACGCCCCCGTGATTTGAACCCCTGCGCTGTGTCTCTTTGGGCACATGAAGCTCATTTGCAGAAGTTAGTTGGTGTCTTTAAGATGAAAGTGTTCACTGTTCCTCGCCTACTTGGGCCAGGACTGAGGAAGGACCTGAGAACGAGCATCCCCTGAGCAGGAGCCTCACCTGTGGTTTGGGAAACATTTAAAAAGTAGTCAGTTTACATATATTAGGAGTTGAAAAATAAAGAAATCGATTCAAGTGTTGAGTCTCTTTAAAGTTTGATATTACGCTGAGCCACAGGAAGCAGATGAAGAGCTGTAGGTGAACGATTGAATGCATTTTGGATGGCTCAGCCATTTACAGTGCTCCTTGGAATGACCTGGCTTGGTCTGAGCTAAACTTTAAAAAATAAAAAAAATTTTTTTTTTTTGCATCTCCTCAATCAGAGGCTTTTATTGAACTTGCCTTTAACCAGATAGAACACAGCACACAGGTGGGTCTGGCTAGAAGCTCAGGTCCTTTGTGATAAACAGTTTGAAAAATTCAGCTTTTATGTGGCCATTCTTGTAATTACATCTCAATGCATGCACTTATTGAGATTTGTTCGGCTAATGCTAAAAACCTAGAAGAAGTTTTGAATGGCCCCAGACAACAAATATCTGGATGTTGAGTGGCCTGAGTTTAGGTGGAAACATTTTTTCCTGAGTTTGAGTTGGAAAACGAGTTGGTACATACTTGTGGTCTTGACTTTTTTTCCTGTTTTATGTGCCAAAATCAGAATTATGGATCCCAACCACTTCCCAGTGTCTTAATTTCATTTTGAGTATAAGAGTGCTTTTCAAACATTGTTTTTGTGCATTAGTTAATGAAAATTATTACCAGAAATCTGAACCAAGCAGAAAATTTATTTAGTATGCCATTTTGATAGCGAATAGAGTATCTGAAATAGAAGTAAGATTTCCCAAATAGGATCTTTGTGTGTCTTCACAGGCCGTTTCTTCTCTTTAGTCCAGGAAAATGTGGGCTTGGCCAGCCTCTCAAGGAGAAAGACTAACTCTGCTGCACGTTTTTCCCCACCTTTGTGTCTAAAACACGCCATGAAATAGCGTCTTTTTATTTGAATTCTTAGAAAATGTGATTGCGGCTTGGCGTCATCTGTGCTGTCGGGAGCAACGTGAGAGAATACATAGGGATGAACGCACAGAGGCAGCCTTGAGAATCACGTCCGAACTTCTTGCCCAAAAGCATTCTTTAGACCAGACAGAGCCCGACCCCCGCAGTCCCCCCTTCCCCAGGGGTCCTCCTCTCCATCAGGGCACAGGTGTCGGTGCATCTTCTCAGAGGTGTTTTCCTGCGCGTCCCAGCGCATGGCCTTTAAAGACGTACAGAAATGTTACATTCTGCGTAGAAGTTGACCCCTTGCTGGACTGAACGTGTTCACGCACGTGTAAAATTGGGTAAAAAGTATGGTGTTGATACCCTGTGTTTTTTGTTGGTTTGTTTATTTGGGCTTTTTTTTAGGGCTGCACCCGCGGTACATGGAAGTTCCCAGGCTGGGGGCGTGAATCGGAGCTGCTGGCCTACGCCACAGCCACGGCAGTGCGGGATCCTTAACCCGCCGAGTGAGGCCAGGGATCCAACCCATATCCTCATGGATACTGGTCAGGTTCGTTGCTGCTGAGCCATGATACCCCGTTTGGATTTTATTTATTTCACTTTGAGTAGGGGTCAATGTCTTTGCATATATAGTGATTGTTTATATGTACATTTTCTCTTCTATGCCGTTTTTCCTATTGGACTCTTTGTTTTTCTTCTTAGATGAGTTTTTGTTTTTTTTGTTTTTTTTGTCTTTTTAGGGCCGCACCTGCGGCATGTGGAGGTTCCCAGCCTAGGGATCTAATCGCAGCTGGAGCCACCGGCCTACACCACAGCCACAGCAACACGGGATCCGAGCCGCGTGTGCGACCTACACCACAGCTCATGGCAATGCCGGATCCTTAACCCACTGAGCAAGGCCAGGGATCGAACCCTTAACCTCATGGTTCCTAGTCGGTTTCGTTTCCACTTTGCCACGATGGGAACTCCTTAGACGTGTTTTTAACATATGTGGACACTTGGTCTTTCTGTCGCATTGAAGATAATTTTTCCCTTCCATTTCCTCATTTGCTTTTTAACCATTTGATATTTTTTTGGCCCTAAAGAAACTTAAAATTTTTCTGTAGTCAATCAAGTCATCAGTTCTTTTCTTTATGGTCTGCTTCCTGTATGCCTTGCTTTAAGATTATAAATACATTTATCTGGTCTTTTCCTCATATGTTTAAGATTTCGTTTTTAAACTTTGTTGTCTCTGAAATACAGTTCAGTGTCAAGACTGCGGTAGGGCTGTACCTTTATTTTTTTCCTAAAATGCTCCTTCCCAGCGTCACTGCTGAATAATCCATCTCTTCTTGGTCGGTTGAAGTATGATGCCTTCATCTGAGCCCACGTGCCTGTGTGTTGTGGGGCTGCATCCAGGATGCGATTGCATCACTGATGCTCTGCTTTGTGGTGTCTTCATGAAACATCATTTTCACGACTGACTCCCCCGGGGGTCTCCTCCAGGGTTTCTAGGTTATTCCTGCCTGTTTATTTGACTCTAGCACATGGTCTTGCCGCTTGCTGTCCCGCACCCTGGAATCTGGCGTTGGAAGAGATTTAAGGTTAGTTAGGCTACAGTGGATATCTTCGCAACGTTGAATCTCCTAGTCCAAGAGCAAAGATTGTCCTTGGATATTTAAAAGTAGGTTTTCTTTACATGACTCCTGTTAATATTTTGTTAACTCTGCTTTTAGGAATTCAGATTTTCTTGCTAGTATAAATAGGATAGTTTCCCTCAGTATAATATTGGTTTTAAATTGGAAAACTCTTGATTCTGAATATGGTTTTGAAACCAACTGATTTAATAGAGTCTTACTTTTCAGGCGCACAAGGGCGTCATTTGCAAAGTCATGATTTTTATGTTCTTTCTCATCTGATTGCACTCATTCACTAGTGGCAGGAAGAAGTTCTTACTCTTTTAAATACTTTTCAGATTGACCAGTACAGTAATTGGAGTGAATTTAAGTTGATCATAAATAGCCTTTTAAGGAAGGTACTCTTGGATTTAGTTGTCTGTTTAGTAGAGAGAATTTAAGTATCATTTGAACAGAAATAAAGCTCAACTATAAGGAGATAAGAATGTGGGCTTAGGTGTTTGTTGACAACATTCACGTTTTCACGTCAGAGAAGTGTCCGTGTTTGTGGCGCTGACCTCTCAGCTATGATGACCTGTACGTATGGCGGGCTTTCTACCAGAAGGTTCCACCTTTAATTTGGAAACTAGCCCAGATTAGCAAATGCCAGTTTAAGTCAGTGTTCCTGAAAACTCTTGGTACCATAACATGAAATATTTTAAGGAGTACATTTTAAAATTTATAGTCATATTTTTAAAATTTTGTCTTAGGAAAAGAAGCATTTACTCTATTTATTTTTTCCCCAAATTTTATTTTGACCATTTCATACAGCATAAATGAAATAATTTTGCAGTGAACTCTCCCTTATTGTTCTGCCATTAGCATTTTATTGTATTTGCTTTATCGTATGTATCGTATAGATGATAAAGTGTGTTTGGCACATGATATATATATGTCTTCCTTCTATCCATCCGGTAAACCGTCTTATTTTTTACGCATTTGAAAGTAAATTGCAGCCATAGACTTCATTTCTAACATGTTTTCAAGGCTAACATTTTCTTAGAATGAGGTTAAAGACAAAGCAAAATAATCCAGAGAAAAAAGTAAAAATAACACGTGAGTGTGATAAAACTCGTGAGGAGTGCGAGAGATTGACTCAAAGTGTGAGAATGGCCGTTGGAGACCTCAGTTCAGAGGAGTAACATTGCATGTAGCCGCTCAGAGACGGAGAGCAGCTTTCTGTGCACATAGTGAACAGCAATGCCCAATGAAGACAGTAAGCCTGGGGACGCCACCGTGAGCCCGAGGCCACGGCGGGGGCTTCGCACGCCGTCGTACACTGACGGTAAGCGCTCACCACCTCAGCCTGAGCCTCTTAGCGAGATGGTGCAGCCCGCGTGCCCACGGTTACATAGCTAGCACCGGCTAGCCTGCGCGTTTATTGTAAACTTTATTCAGAATTCACTCGAACCCATTCCTATTTATGTGGTGATTATTTTTAAGGGTATATATACTTCTGTTGGGAGAATCGTCAATAAACATAAAATTAAATATTTTTAGGCTAATTTGCCTTATAAACAAAAGTGTAAAAATACATTTTTGGTATATTCTGGTATATCACTGTAATTCAGGCACATCCAAGGGAAATTCGCCCCTGTAAAACCAGTGTAGTCCTGTTTATATTCAAATTGCTAAATATTTAGATGGGTTGGAAACTGTGAACTTTTACTGAGTCTGTATCATTTTTTCGTGGGATGGAAAGAGATAATTTATACTTGGTGCCGTGTAACAATTAAAGAAAGAGGTATTAATACACTTAGAAATACTGGCTCCCCATAGCTCTTTTATTAAATATATTGAATGATCAGCATTCAGTATGTGGCCACTATCTACACAGTTGGCAGAACCATCCGGTCTGTTGAATGTGGTTTGATTATTGTGCCTGATTAACCTGAAACAGGTGCTTCTCTAGGTGGGCAAAATTTCGCTGATTTGTTTCACCTCTGCAGCAGGGTTTGATTTTGTTGTCCTCCCAGTCCGTTCCTGGTGCTGTTAGTCTGTATATACTGACTCCTAAAAAAAAAAAGGACAGAAATCATTGACATGTGTTTATTTTCCCCCAGTATTATGTCCCAGGTGGAATGAGCGACTCTGGCAGAAATGATAAAATACAGACTTTAACCGTGAATACTGCGTCATGGCAGGGTTAGCTTTGAGCACCTTGTTAATGAAAATTAAATTCGGCTCAGCATACAGAGCAGAGCTGCACAGAGGGTCTTCTAAGTATGTTGTCTTCCTTCTGGGACGTAGAAGGTACTTTTAAGACCTTTTTTTCAAAAAAAGGCAGCAGAAGAAGGAAGAAAGGAAAACTCCCAAACGGAAAAGCCCTGGGCTCGGCGACTGCACACAGCTTGGGCTGGGAGTGCGCGGCCCAGTCTGCCGGCGGCTTGTGAAGTCCGTTAAATATAGTCACAGCTGGATCCTGTGGAACAGCAAACAGGAGCAGGAGGGAGAGCTGGAGGCGTGCCGGTGGAAAACACTTCAAAGTAATTTATTTTGACGCTTCTTAAAGGCTTCTTTGTGAAGGCACTTTTAAATAGTAGGTCTGTTTCCTAAATCCACGCAAGGGCAGCGAGCAGCCTGGAGTCGGCGGGCAGCTCTGGGGCCGCTGGTGCTGGGACCGCCGCCCCCTGCTCTCTCGGCCTGTCCTTCGGTGGCCGGGAGAGCCTTTCCGGGACGCCTGCCTGCTGTCGTCCTTGCGAGCGCACGCGTCGCGTTCGCCCGATCCATCTTCGGGGTTTGTGGCGCTTCTGTCGCCCCCGTGTCAGGTCGACAGAGAAGGCAGCGCGGGAACGAGCCGGTAGTTGGCAGCGGTTTGGTTGATGAATAAGAAGGTGACCCATCTTGTTGTCCATGTGGCCCATCTTGTTGTCTTCAGACCAAACTGTTGGCTTTCCTGTGGTTTTTCCCAGTTAAGAAGATAATGGTCTCCTCTTCCTGGTCAGCTGGTCACTCTGAGCTAAGGCCGGTGACCTCCTTAAATTGTCAGAGGCAGCCTTGCGCCAGCAAGACGCCAGGCCTGGGGTTTTTTAATCTCTCTGTATTTTATATTGTCAAGGTCTGGGATCCCCCGGTAGAGTGAGGAGATGGGGTGTAACCGGCCTGCGTGGCCCCTCCAGGCCCAGGTCTGCGCTTCCTAACGGTTCGATGGTGCTCTAGGGCCCACCTGGCGCATCCGAGGGCCTCCCGGACGGTCCGCAGGGGCCATCTGTCACCTCCCCTCCTGCTGGGTTTCTGCGCCCCCGCGGATGTCTTTCTGTGGCCCTGCCCAGCCCGTGACACGCCACCTCTTTCAGGAAGCAGAGGGCACGACGCCGTGTGGCAGCAGGTCAGAATCCCGTGCTCAGCGGCCACCTCAGGTGTGGGCACCAGCCGGGCTGGGGCTGTCCGTGCTCCCGCCCCCCTCGGGGCTTCAAAGAGCGTGTCGAGTCCCTGAATGGACCCATTAACTGGAGGTTTTCACACCACAAATCAGAATTGACCACACTCGGCTTAGTCACAGCAGCATTTAATTTATTTTGGATCAGCCCCTTTAGCAGGGAACTTAGGGTTTACTGCTCTAAAAATGCTTTTCAAACGTTATTTACCCTGTTGCTCGCTCCACATCTGACAAAAATGTGAAAGTGCTTCCAGGAATAGTAAAAACGTGTTTCAAAACACTGCACTGAGACGGGGGCTTATTAGTTCTCGGGTCTGGGTGCCTGGCTTGGAGACCGTCTAAGGCGCTGCCTTTAGAGAGGCTTGCACACAGGGGTGGGTTCCATGGGGAGACTCCTGACATATTTAAAATGTGAGTCAGTGTATAAATATTTTGTTAAGACATCTTGTCAGCAACACATCTATTTCATTATGCATAAAATCTAACTACTTTTAGTGTGTAACTTGCTGAATTATCTAGTATGCTCAGGGGAATTTCTCTAACGCTGAAATTTTACTCGGCTTGGCTCCATCTTGGTGTTTTTGAGACTCGTAGAAAAGGTCCCGTTTTGTAGCGCGATCTGCTTAGAAAGCCTCTCGCTAAGAATTGAACCCTCGAGGAGGGGGAGGTTGTTCTCACTCGGTGGAGGGCGGTGGCTCGAGAGCGTTGGTGAGGTGGGGGCCCTGCTGGTAAACGGTGGGGGGGGGGGGTCTGGAGTGAGGACCTGCGGACGGTGCAGAAGTTTCCAGCATCTCGACGCGGGAATTAATTCCAGGGTTTCAAAGTCGTAGCAGAGTCTCAGTCTGGGTCTTTCCTTCCCTTTGGATTGTTGTCAAAATATCCTAAACATCTGGACCAAACTGCTGGAAAGACCAGGTTCAGGATCTCAGGCACCCTTCTCGGCCAGCCGTTCACGTCACGCGCACCGACAGGAGGCCTTCGAACGTGTGTGAGGTTGGTTTTCTAGTCTCCGCAGAGGTTACGGCAGATGTTTTCTGTCTCAGTTATCTTCCCAGTTTGTTTCAGAGCATCGCTTTTGCAGGTTGGCCAACTGGTAACTTTTTTCAGGTTTCATGAAAACCAAATAGTTTTCTGAATGTTTTATTTATTTATTTTGCTCCAAAAGACTGTCTTTGACTAACCTATCAAAAGAATACAGACATTCTAAATTTAAGAATTAGCTGCAGAAGCGTAAGTCAAAATGGAACCCTGCTTGCGTTTGCTGCTTGGTCCTGCAGCTCCAGAGCCTGGGTCACAGTGATGTGGCCTTCATGCCTTCATACCCACTTCCTTGTCTCTGCTCGGAAGTAAGTTTACACCTTCAGGAGGCTGGCCCCGGATGCATCTCGGCAGGCAGGCCGGCCTGACTGCTAGCCCTCTTCCTGCATATAAACCGCGCTTGGGAAAAATTAACCCGTTGTAGGAACCGCATGGTCCTGGAAAACACTCTGAGGAAAGGACGTGCAGTCTCATGCTCTTCGAGAGCCTGTCGTCCAGGTGAAGAAGCAGGAAAACCCCAACGTCCACATCATCAAGGCAGGTCCCCCTGGAGCAGGTGGTTAAAAAGCCGGCTGAGTGTGAGAGTGCGTCCAGGCCGGGAGGAAGGTAGTTGCAGTGGAGTCACCCGAGGGAGCCCCAGGCCTGGCTTCTTTGGCTATTTTCATAGAATCCTAGGTCTTTAAGAGCTGCAGGGACCGCCCGAGCTTATGTAATTGGATTGAATTCCAGCCCTATACAACCATAGATGGCCTGCTGGACCTGCCCACTGGAATGTGTTCTTATTGCCTGAAACTTGAAATGCCTAAAACTTAAGTATTATCTTTTCCCGCCAAACCAGCCCACCCAGTGGGACCATTTCTCCAGGCAGCTTGGCTCTTCCTTTCCTCCGCTCTGTAGCTGTCGACTCAGTCCATCTTTACGTGCTCGGCCTCGCGCCCCCCTTTGCTGGACGCTCGGGGGGGTTGGCTGGTGGCCTCCCCTCCTGGCGGCTGCTCTGGCTTCCGGTCAGCCCTGCTCAGCCCGGCAGACCCCGAGGCACTGCTTTTCCGCAGATGTGAGATGTCCTGGCTCAACCATTGGATGCGGTGGACAGACCACCACTGGCTCTTGGAGTGAAAAACAAACGGTTATTCAGTCCTTTTGAGGACAGTTGGGAAACTTACAAGCTGACTGTATTAGGGGTCCTGGGGTCACAGGAGAATCCCCGTCCCGAGAAGTTGCATGTCCAGGGGGCGTCCCCGAGGGTGAAGTGGCCACATGTCTGCAGAACCTTCCAAATGGTCCTCCAGCCAACAGCACCAGAAAAGTGAGCATGTGGACGTGTAAGCCACCGGGGGTGGGGGGGGCAAGCGCCCACAACTTCTCTTTGGTGAATCCAGGGTGTGGGTCACTGGTGCTTCATCAGCTTTCATGGATCTAAACATCTTCGCGATTGAGCGCTGGGGGGAATCTTAGTGATGACAGCAGGGATTCGACGCGTTGCAGGTCAAGGGACAGTGCCTGTGGGTTTATAGTGACCGCGGGGGACTCCTGGGGAAGGTGGGCGCCCCGCATCTCTGGGTGGGGGGAGTGGGCACCTTTGACCCGCTCTTTTGGGACCCTTCTTCCCGGAGGGAGGGCCGGGTCTGCGCTGCTTCCTGCCGTGGCTCTTCCGTCGCTCAGGTGGCCCCCTCCCCACGCCCCGTCTCCTCCCTGGTTGCCCTCCTGCCTGGCCCTCACTCCTGCCCTCCCCGGTCTGCAGCCCGCGGCCAGGACGCGGCTCGTTCCTGACCTGGTGCCGGAGCCCCTCGGTCCCGGTCTTTCCTTTTTCCCATTCAGACTCCAGCCCTAAATCAGTCTGAGGATCCTGTTCTCTCAGTACCCATGCTTGCGCCAAATTGGCCGCGTTTGGCACAAAACAACCCAAGTTCGTAGGTGGCCTCCAGCTTTTGTGTGGCTCCCAGTCTCCTGGGGGCCTCGCGTCGCCCTGTGCTGCCAGCCTTCCTGCCCTCTCCTGACAGCAGTGTCTCCCCCAGCCCAGCTGGTCTGCAGCTCCTGGCCCTTAGACAGCCTGGCCTTGGAGCTCCTGCAGTGTCGCCCCCCTCTTTTCCCGCCATCTGCACCCGACTGTCCCCCAGGTCTGTCCTGCTAAGACCAGGCCCCCTCCGCCCATTCCCTCCCGGGGCCTCGCGACCACTCTTGCTTCCCGCCCGTCGTCGGTCCTCCCCGCCTGTTGACAGGGTCTAACCCCTTCCATCTCAAGGGGTAATTTCACCACTTATTAAGGGGCTGCTTTATGCCACGTACTTTAACTAGGAAATGTTTGATATACGGACAATAACATGGAGTATCTGTGTAATTAAGAAGCACGACGAATGAAAACCTGGGTTAATCTACCCTCCGCTTGAAGAAATAGCCGAGTCCTGACGAAGCCTCCCCGCGTGTTCCGCCTGCTGGATCCCAGAGACGAGCAGCACCACAGCAGTGCCTGTTCTTCTGCTTCTCCTCACCGCCTCGTCCTGCTCGAATGCTGCGTCGTGTTGTGCGTGTGCGTTTTTTTAGTTTATAAAGATCATGTCATAGAGTATCTTGTGGCTCTGTCTAACTGGCCATGAGATAAAAGACGAGAAAACTTTGATTCATCGGATTATTTTCCAGTTTCGTTGAGGTGTAGCTGGCACGCAGCACACCGGTAGTTTAAGGTGTGCAGCAAAAAGACTCGCCCGGATGGTGAGACGACCGCCGCAGTAAGCAGTCCACAGCAGTCGTCTCAGGTGGAGACAAAGCGCGTTCTTTCCCCTGCGCGAAGAACGGCAGGTGCCCTCTTGGCTGCTGTCGTGTGTGCCCAGCGCGTTCCCCGCGCCTCCTGATATGTTACACGCCGCCGCCGCGTGTGTAGAACTGCAGGTTTGTCACTTCTGACCCCTTCCTTCCATCCTCTCCTGCCCCCGCCTCTGGTCGCCACGGACCACAAACCCGATCTCTCTTTCTGTGGGGTTTGTTTTGTTTTCTTTTTAGGTTCCACAGATGAGTGTTGAAATCACACAGTATCTGCCTTACCTCACCCAGCGCAGTGCCGTCCCGGGCCATTTGTGCTGTTGGAAACGCAGGGTTCCTGCTTTTTGTCGTCGAGTAATGTCCCGTTGCATGGTGTGCGCCACTTGCCTGCCCTCCTCCGTCGTGTCGTTGCCGACGCCTGAGTTGTTCCCGCGTCTTGGCTGCCGTGACCGCGGGTGCAAGTCTCTGCTCCGCGCGGTGGAAACGTCTGATTCTGACGCCTTCCTTCTTTCTAACTGTGTGACCTGACCCCGCGCCTCAGGACTCTGTCCCTCATCCTTAAAATCGGGGTCGCCGCCAGACCGCACTTGGGTCATTCACAGGGCTGGGCCCGCAGCAGCTCCTCCCGTGGGTTTATTGACAGGTGAACACTGCCTGTTACCGTGACAGTGGTCCCGGTTCCTGCGCTGGTCGACACGGCTCTCAGCTAGCACATTCTCCCGGGTGAAGGGCGAGGCTCGTCTCTGAAACTCCGTCTGGCGCAGCCGTAGACACTTGGTTCGCGATGAGAGTGAGAACACACCTTCAGAGGGCAGATTGGGGTATGTGTGTGCCCACTGAGAAGGCTGTTTCCTTTGGTCAGGCTCTAGGGAGTAGACGTGACGGTTAATTGGGAGCTTGACTTCTTTACTAGAAAGTCAAGGTTTGGTGAAACAGGCCGTGGTTTCTCAGCTCTACCCTGAAGGGCCCCGGGTTGCCTGGAGGTGCCTCGAGCTTGGCTGAGGGGCTGGAGGCGGGGGTGGGGCACTGAGGGTGGGGAGGCCACGTCTTTGCAGGTCTCCCCCCGCTCCCCCGCCTGGGAACCAGAGCCTCACCGTGGGAGCCGTGTCCCCCCCCCCCCGGGGCTGGCCTGGCCGCTGGGGCAGGAGGGCGGGCAGTGCCCGGCGAGAGAGGGAGTCCGGAGGCAGGGGGTGAGAGGCCGTTTGTATTTCGTGCTTTCAGGCAGGGGTCCAGCAGTCGATCAGATGGTTTGGACATGAGTTGCAGACGCACAGGCCACGTCTGCTGCAGAAGAGGAACCCTTGGTCCTGTTTTCCTGGATTGACAAAGATGAGTAAGACCTGAGCGCTGAGAGTGCCGGGCCACAGCGGGCGCCATGCCGGGGTCCTTTTGGGCCCTGCTGTCCCCTGGGGCCCTGGGCCCTGACACGTGGGGCAGGGGGCCGCCGCTGTGGGGGAAAGAAGGGCGTGCTGACCAGCCAGGGCGGGCAGTTGGGGAGGAACTTGCTGAAGGCGGGCTGATTGACTCCACACCCCCACACCTGGCATTGTGGGTGTCATGCTAGGTGGCTGCCTGGGGGACTGGGTGGCGGGGACAGGGGTGGGGAGCCAAGGTCGGGCCTGCAGGAGGCCCGGGCGGGTGTGGGGCTCTGGTTCCCCATGGCCAAGTGTGAGTTCAGGGCCCATAGTCCCGGCCTCTCCTTCTGCTCCTCACTCCCTGGGCCTCTCGTGGGTTTCCCGGGGCCGCCCTCATGAAGCGTCAGCGGCTGGCGCTTAACCAGTGAGGCTTTATCTTCCTGCAGCTCTGGGGTCCGAGACGGAGGTGCCGCGGGTTGGTTCCTCGTAGGGCCCCCCCCCCGCCCTGGTGGTGGCGGTCGGCGATATTTGGCACCTCCTGGCCTCGGTAGGCCTCACCTCCGTCTTCGCCTGCTGAGGTCGCGGCGTGTCAGTATCCAGACAGCCCCTCTTTGTCGGGACATCGGTCCTCCTGGGTTGGGGTCAGCTTATGCTGGTGTGAGTGACCGTGTCTTAACTAATTTCATCTGCAACGACCCTCTTTTCAAATAAGGTCACATTCTGAGGCCCGGGAGGTATGAACTTTCAGGGGCACAATTCAGTCCGTAGCAGGTCCTGTCTTCAGTGTGATGCTCTGTTTTAGAAAGTAGTCCCTTCAAATGTGAATGTGAACTTTCTCTCCCCTCTGTCTTGAGGCCTAGAGAAAAAACCGTAGAATTGAAACTGGCTTGAGGTAAACACGCAGTAAAATTTACATAATAAGGTCTTTGTTCAAGTGCCATAATCCCTCCACCTTGTAAGGAAATACAAGTGCCCATTGTTGGCCATTAACCTGTCAGACAGCTGCTGCTGAATGGACCTGGTCAGCCTGAGTCCAGCGGGGCCTGCGGTTGTGCTTGGCGGGGGTGGGGTGGCGGGGGAGAGACAGAGACACAGAGAGACGTGGAGACGAGACAGAGTCAGAGATGTGGCCAGAACTGGACGCAGACATCCTGGCCCGTCATTAGCATTTGCAGAAGGTGCCAGGCGGAGACCGTGGTGCCCAGTGTGTGGCCACTGGGTGCTGGGCTTCGCTGCGGGCAGGCTGTGGTCAGATGTCCGGCCTGCGGGAAGTGGCCCCCAGCCTGCCTGGCCACCATTCCTTTCCATCCTGCGGTTTCCGAAGCCTGGGGACCTATTGTCAAGTCGAAGGAACCGTTTTTAAGTGGGGTTAATTTTTTCCTGCCTCCTCCGAGTGCCCTTCCGGCTGCGGGTCACTGTTGACAGCCTGAGGGGGGCCCGCGTTTGCGGGGTGCGTTCCCAGCCCCCCGCGGTCCTAGGGCTGGTACCTGTGCTGCTCTGCTTGTTACCGTGTTGGATTTTAGCCCTGGTGTGGGGCCGTCTTCTAGCTCTGCAGCGTCTGTGGCCCGGGGCCTCGGGGTGGGGACACTCCGGGCTGCTCCGGGTGGGCTTCCTCCCAGGGTGCGTCCCCCCCAACGCGCCTTGCTCCCGAGGGCCTCCTCTCTCCCAGGCCTCTTCCTGCAGGTGCCAGGCAGGGCTTCATCGCTGGCGTTTGCGGGCTCCTCTCGCGGCTCTGTTTCAGTTTAGCCCCTTGGGCTCTGCAGGCACTGCTGCCGCGTTTTCTCGGGAACAAGGCTTCTTTCTTTCTTTCACGCCCTTTCTCACGTGTCACGGTCCACAGCCACGCTGGCTTGTCCCTGTCCCTCAGGAGACCTGGGGCGCTTCCTGGGGTGGGGGTTGTTGTATGTTCTGCCCTGTCACCCCCACCCCCAGATCTGGCTCCTGTCGTCCAGGATCCCCTGACCCACGTGGCGAGTGCCTTGCAGCATTGCTCAGAAGCGGCCGCGGTTCCGTGTGGCTCTCTGGGTCTGCTTCCTCCTGGGGTGCGGCCCACACTTGGCCGCCTGGATTACGGCCTGGCAGAATGCGTCTGGGTCAAGATTTCCCACACTTTGCGAGGGGGCTGCGGGGCGGGGGGCAGATGTTCGCAGGCATTCCCTGTCACCGCCAGCCCTCCCACTGGGGGCACAGGCGTCCCGCCACCCAACTGGGGGACGCTGCTTCCTGGACGCCCCTTGCTCCTGGCTAAGGTTCTGCGTGGCCCCAAAGTGGCTCTCAGGTCACTAGGGCTGCTGTGACAGGTGTCACAGACTGAAGAACAGTGGGTCTGGAGGCCGGGGTGGGTGGGCAGGCACTCCTGTTAGTAAGGGGCTCTGGGCAGAGTCTGTTCCTGGCTCTTCAGTGGCTGTCGCTCACAGCCCTTGGCTTCTGGCCCCACCCCTGCAATCCCTGTGTCCTGGTGTGGTTGGCTTGGGGGTCCACCCGGCTCATCCAGGACAGTCCCCCCAGCTCAGGAGGCTGACTTGATCTGCCCCGGGGTATGCGATGACTCTCAGGCTTGCGGGGCCTGAGGAGGCTGTGCCTGTGTCTTCGGGGCCATATTTGGCCTGCGCCGTGACTGGACACCCAGCCAGCCTTCACCCTCTTGGGACCGAGGTGACATTGCTCCCCTGCTGCTTCCACTCCTCAGCCCCTCGCTGCGTTTCCGTCTGTCAGGCTCATCTTTGCCTCCTTCCCGGGCCTTCCCGTGCCCTGGCTCCTGCTTCCAGCAGCTCAGCGGCTTGGTTTATGTGGCGATGCACCTTGCGGCCCTTGTGTCCTCTCTCACTCAGCTCCGCCGTGTTGGTCAGTGGACAGTGGGGGGTGGGGGGCGAGTCCCAGGGGCCTGAATCCCAGGCTCCCTGGTCAACAGCTGTGCGTCTCGGGCTGAGTCCTTTCATTGCTTCTGCCCATGTTTCATTGTGTATAATAGGAGGTAGTTAGAACACGTACTCGAAAGTGTTGCGAGAGTGACCTCAGTTCATAAACGTGACCTGCTGAGTACACAGCTGGACGCCGTGCCATCCAGAGTTGTGGGCATAAGCCGCATGTGGCTGTTGAACAAGGAGATGTGCCTGTCGTGACTGGGAAGTGGCATTTTTAAAATGGGAGCAAGAGACACTAGATTTCTGTTAAACACACTCTCTAGTTTGGGCAAGACTGCAGTCCACGTTAACTGGTTCTTTTGCATAGCTTCTGTAGTTTACACAGACTCAGTCAACTAATTTATTCATTCTGCAAATGTGCTTTTCTGTGTTCTCATGTTGTAATGTATTTATTTGAATATTTTAGACTGTCAGAGTGACTTGCCATGGTCCGTGCACAATAGCATTGGTAATTAAATTGAGATGTTTTATTATTTTAATAAGATATAATTAATTTATTATAATGTAATCGAAACAAGATATAATTTTTTTCCAGTTAAATTAAGTCTAGACCCGTTTTAAAGTTTGAACCAAAAGCACACCCATCACTGCTACGGCGTTGAGCACAGATGAAGAGACCAGGGCTGTGCTCAGAGCAGTGCAGACAAAGAGACGGGGACATTGCATACGGAATGGCATTTGCAGCTTGCTGTGCCCGAGCAGAACAGAAAGGCTGTCTGCGGTGTAAAAAGCTTTAAAGGAAGCAGAGTGGGAGCTCTTCAAGGTGTTTTCAGCGAATTCACAGTGGATTCGATTAGAAGTTTCCCTCCAAGCTCAGAAAAGAAATGAACGCATTTACGTGCCTGACTTCTCAGTGAAATATCTGACACGTTAAACAATTTCAGCAGGATTGGATGTGTAACTTTGGCCGCCTATAAAATGGTTTGGACCGATGTACACAGCGGAAACTGTTTTTAGACGGAGAATTGACAGAAATGTTACCGCAGAAACTGAAGTTGTACGAGAAAATGATGAGAAAAGACAAGGTATTTCACAAGAACATAGAAATATTTAGTTAAATCATCAAATAATCGCCTGTGGAATACAAGGTCTCTTAACAGCAGCAAAGATCAATTCACTTAAAATTTCAAGTCTTTTTTAGCTTTGCACAATCTGTGCCATGGACACAAAGTCCCTGCTTTTAATACCTTGAACACCCTTTGCCTCAAAGATTTAAACATTCATAAAGAAATGTAAGCTTGGGGCCAGAAACACCAAATTTCTGAATGTTTTACATTTGTCAAAGAAGAATTCCGGGATATGAAAAAGTTAATTTCTATCATGACAGGGCTCTAGCTTTGTCGGGTCAAATGTTTTCATTTAGTAGAATTTCACATCAAGAGCCTGGAGTTTCTCTCACTGCTCGTGCCGCTGCGGTGTGACACACCCTGTCCCCAGTGTCCTCCGTACCCGGTGGACACTGTTCCCGCGAGACGTGAAGAGCTGGGTTTGCAAAGCCGGGGAGGAAGTGGCCAGTCGTGGCCGTGAGCCCGGGTCTCTGCCGGCCTCCTCTTCCTCGGCGGAGCCTCAGCAAGGCTTCCGTGGCCGTGAGCCCCGTGCGTGCGCGGTTTCCTTCTCCATCGTGAAGCAGAAGGCGCTCTGGCCCCGCGGTCAGTGGTCCTGACCACAAGACGCGGCACCTTGCGTTTCTCACTCGTCACACTGCGCTTGAGTCCGCTGACTGGGAGCCGGCGGAGAGGAAGGCTTGTCTGTGGTCCAGCGCGGAGGTCTGAGCGTTTAGGCTGCCGTTCAAGGCCTTCGTAATACAAATCAGTACTGGTTCCACCCGTGAATCAATAGGCAGGAAGCTGTTAGTATTCACAGCCTTGCATAAACTGGCTCTCAGACGAGCAAGAGTGTGGCACCTGTCCACTCTGCGGACGCTGCTTTGGAGTCACTGTTACCTCATGGGGACAGATGTTGGCTTCGGGCTGATACACTTCGATCCAGAGTCAAATCAGATGTTCTGAGAAAGGAAAAAAGTGCCCCAGTTTTGCCAGAAAAAAAGTGCATGTGAATATTAAAGGAAAGCGATTCTTTGCTATTTAGTTCAGTATTGGGAAAACGTTTAAGTGTGTGTATTTGATAAAACCTTGGTATGGGCATTTACTTTTTCAGCTGTCAGCTTTATGAAATCTAAACACAGATTGTATGTAATCTAATGTAGACATCTGAAAACGTATTTCTGAAGAAAATTTAGATCTCAGTTGAGATGTACGAGTGTGAAATAACAGATTTCAGTGAGCTTCACACGAAAAAGAGTGTAAACTGTCTCAGTAGCTTGTCATTAACATATTGGTATTTTAACATTCTGGATGTATTGGGTTAAATAAACATATTATTAAAATTAGCTCATTTCTTTTTACCTCATAAAAGTTGGCTCCTAGAAAATTCACAACGGGCACACGTGCCCCGTGTTTCTGGTGGGCCGCACCAGCCTAACACCCCAAGGACACAGTAGATGAAGGCAGCCCTGACGTGACAGCGAATAGGACGGTGACAGTGAGGGCGTGCTGGCTCCTGTCCCCTCGCGAGGTTGGAGATGCCGGAAGCTCGGGAAACACCCTTACTTGTATTTCCCGGATCGTATCGCGTTCTTCTCCAGATGTTCACCCGTGTCCATCCGTTCATTGATTATCTCAGGATCTGCTTTTAACAAAATACAGACCTGCTGTCTTTCATCCCGGGGACCACGGCATGGAAATACCTTTGAGTGAGGGCATGCACGCGCGCACACACACACACATGTGCGCACACGAGCATTTTGTGTCATATACTTGAAGGAGGGGATATTTTAGGCAGTCATTCTTAATAGCGGACTATTACTAAAGTGATGATACTTATCTAAAAATTATTTTATTACTAAACCTTACATGAGTTTTTATATGCATTTATTAGTTAATTGAGAAGCTTTAAGAAGCTTTAAAAAACTTGTTTTGGTTGGCACCTTGTTTTGGTTGAAGCATTTTTATTTTGATTGAAGAAGTAACATGGAAGTAACACGCAGTTAGGACCGGACAGATTGCTTTCCTGTTCTGCCAAGCTCTCTAAGTAGCTCTATGGCCTTGAACAAAGGATTTACGCTTTCTAACGTTCAGTTTTCTAGTCTGGAAAAACGGGGATAATATCAGCTATCTCACCAGGATGTTGTGAGATATCGATGGGAAGCATGTCCTCTAGTGTTTGGCAACCATAGAGAATTATGGGAATGTAAGAGATTGCTAATTTGATTAGAGATAATTATAAATACTGGGAGGAACCCATGTGCTTTAATGGCAGATTGAGTTGGCTATACATCTACCGAAAGGTGTCATGTGCAGTGGTAGCTTATCTGAATTTTAAGCCTGCTGTTTTGGTAGGAAAAAAAAAAACCTCTCAATTTCTGCAAATGGGTGCCCCATTTACAAGACGTTGTTAAGTATCCCTACTAGGCCCTACGGCGGGAGCAAAGCCGTCGTCAGAGGCAGGCGCGTTCTGAGGCTATAGAGCCCGGTGGGTGTGAGGAGGTAAGCGGGTCAGGGACTCCAGGGTTTCAGTCTGAGCCCCGGGCAAGTTCGGGAATTTGGAGCTTGGCGCTGCTGTGACCAGGATGGGAGTCAGGTACGTGGCCTGTCAGGTGGACAGTATTTCCACCCAGGGACCCACCCCACCCCCAACACCCTTCCGAGACCCCGGTCTTCGTTAGGGCGGAGTTGTCTTGGTGTTTCCTCCCAGTCCTATTAAGTCGAAGTTTAAGAAGTGCATGGTTGGCACGCACTTCTCTTGGATGAAAACATACAGCTTTGTAGTGCTTTTTCAAGAGTGCGTGGTTGAATAGTAGCTAAGCCCCATTGCTACTGCCGAAAGACAGCAAAATGTCAAGGTGACACCAGCCAGAGGTGTGAACCTGCACAAGTCGTGTGTTGGGCCGAGCTGGCTAGAAACACACCCAGATGAAACCTATCGGGGTGGGATGGGCCGAAAGGCCCTGATGAGGAGAGGGAGCTGCAGGCACGCTGTCAAGTGTCTGATCTTCCCCAAAGTGTTTCTTGACACCTTGTCTGAGTGGCAGAACCCCCATGCCAAACACAGCAGCCCCAGCAGATAAACACAGAGCTCTCCTAGTCCACGAAATGGCATTTGACCAGACGAACCTGCCCGCAGCCAGCACAGGCCACGAGGCGGGCGCAGTCCTGGGGCCGGGCAGGCACGCCGCCTTCCTTTATCTGCCTTCCTCAGTTTGATTTACGCAGCGCTGCTTTCTGGGCGGTTATGTACACGTGTGTGCACCCGCTTGCCCTTCACCTGCCCTTCAGTGATTTTGTTACATGTGTATCACGGTTCTGCGAGTTACAGTGTCTCCAGCCTGGTGGGGACTCCGTCCTGGCAAAAGCAGATCTGAAACGGGCAGGGTGCCTGTAAGTGACATTTCTGTCATCCGCTCATGGCAGAAACAGTCTGAGCTGATTGTGCCAACTAATGATATCCCTGAAAGAGATTGGGTTGAAGAGAACAGGAATCTTTGTAAATAGTTAAACCCTCCTTGTCACCAGCAGTGACTTTAAGTAACAACCTGATCAATGAATTGCAGTAAAATGAAAAAAGGTCTAGTCCTCTATAGGTGCATCCTTTGGTCATTCTCATGACCCTTATACAGCCATAAACAAAAGGACATTTGTCTTGCGTTCCTCCATCAGCCAGGGCACGGATTTTAAAAAGAAGTGTACGGGGAAAATTACTAAGTCGGGTAAATACAAAAATTTAATAATTCTCCTCTTTTCAGTATGAAGTTTTTTCCCGCTTCCAAATTTAGAGTTTTTCATTAAGCGTGGTCTTCAACACAGCACACAGAGCAGCTCTGTTTTAGTTAGAGTACCTGCAAAAAATCATTTCCTCTATAAATCACTCGGACGATTAGAGCTACGGAAAAAAGCATGTGCTTTGCAGAGAAACAGTCTTTAATTGCCTGGACTGTCGCTTTGCGAGATAATGAGAAAGGGAAAAGGAAAGGGAGAAACGCGATTTTCAACTTCTGCACAGTTTTAATTTATGCATCCACTTAATACAAC
Organism: Sus scrofa; assembly: GCF_054392235.1. Classification (NCBI taxonomy): domain Eukaryota; kingdom Metazoa; phylum Chordata; class Mammalia; order Artiodactyla; family Suidae; genus Sus; species Sus scrofa. The sequence continues at coordinate 1,265,703 of NC_139389.1, read as the reverse complement.
GAGATTGTTTTTAAGCATGAAGGTTACTGGTAATTTATTATTCACTTCTCTGCAGACCTGAGCCAGTCTTTATCAGTGTATTTGGAGCCTTGAGTTATAAGCACTTCCAGTTGGTATATTGTTCTAGACGTGAAAGGAGGTATTCACAGCGGCACTGCCCTGGCCAGTCAGGCGGATCTTTAAAAGGATTTTGACACGGATCTGCTTCCTGCATCTCCTCAGTTTCTCCCACCTTGATGTCAGGCTGGAGGGTGGGGATTTATTTCCCGGGCCTGGTGCCGTCCAGGACAGACCAGGTCGGCGTGGGAGAATTTCATGGCTTTTCCTTTATCCAGCAGCCTGGCCTCTGCCCGTGACTCATGTGTCTACTGGAGTCGTCTGATAGCAGAGCGTGAGCTGTACAGGCCCCGTGGGGGCTGCTCTCACCCTGCCCACGTGTGGGTGTGCAGACGAGGGTGGGGTGTGCAGGGCCGAGCCCGAGTGGGAGTCTCCTCCTGTCTCGGCCAGGAGATGCTGGCTTTCCAGCTTCTTTCAGAGCAGAGGCACCAGGCCAAACTCTTATTTCCTTTCTGTCCAGGGTCCACACTACAGCAGAAAGAAATATAAAAGATGAGAATAAATAATGCCAGAAGAAATAGTATATAAATACAAAAAATGTTTCAGTCTTAATACTAATCAAAAAATGAAAAGAAAAACATTTTTTAATCTATCAAATGGAATAATTTTTTAAAAAGTAAACTTTTAGGTCATTTTTTTCCCTCTATCCTTTTTTTTTTTTTTTTTTTTTTTTTTTTTTTTTTAGGGCCAGGCCCTAGGCCTATGGAGGTTCCCAGGCTAAGGGTCAAATCAGAGCTGTAGCTGCCTTCCTGCACCTGCGCCACAGCAACGCCAGATCCGAGCCGAGTCTGCGACCTATGGCACAGCTCACAATGCCGGACGGATCCTTAACCCACTGAGCGAGGCCAGGGGTCGAAGCTGCACCCTCATGTTTGCTAGTCTGGTTCATGGCCACTAAGCCACAGCAGGAACTCCGGAATAATCTTTTTAAAAGTAACCTTTTAGGTCATTTTCTCCATGATGTTTTATTTTTAGTTTACTGTTGAACGCAAGACTTAACATTAGGATCTTTTGAAATTGAATGTTGATTTGAATTCTACAACAATTTTGAAAACGCTTGTGGGGAGAGACTTCTGGGTAGACCAGTAAGTCGCTGGATGGAGGTGACCTCGTCCTCAGCTGTGACTTTGATCCTCCAGGCTCGTCGTCGTTGGCGAGCGGGAGGGCCTTGTGTTTGGTAGCAGAGCAGTGTCTGTGTGTGTGTGTGTGCGCGCGCGCACACACACACAGCTGGGCACCTGCTTGGGGGGCTGGGGGGTTACCTGCTTGGGGGGCTGTGCCTTCTCCGCTGGGCACAGTCGGTTCCTTGTTGAGTAGGGCTTGGTGAGTTGGCTCAAGGCGCGTGTGGGACAGTGTCCTTCCCGTTGGTCCTCCCGGGGGAAAGGGAATCCACCACCCAAGAGCTCGCTTCTCTGCAGGTGGTAGGTGGGCGGCCACTTTCGTGTCTGGACCTGGGTGGGTATGAGTTCAGGCACGGCTGTTGTAACCTCTGTGGCCACTGGGAGAAAGGGAAAACTTTCTTTGCTTCCCTTAGCTTTTTATAGATGTGAAATTTCAGCTCATTTTTATCCTGTATTCAAGATATGGTTCAGTTAATTCCCGGAATTGCTCTGAATTTTGTGGGTGTTTATCTGGAACATTCCATGAAAGGCGAAGCACGGAGATACCCAAGGATTGGCACTGCAGTCCCCAGGCACCGAAATCTGGCTGTTGTGGACCCGAGGCCATGGCCATGCTGCTTGGGCTCTGCACCCACGACATATGTGCGCCGCCACCCAAATCCACTTGCAGGTGACATGATACCGCTCTCCCAGGGGTGCACCTGTCTGCCCAGGTGCCCTCCTCCGGGTGCTGGAATGTCCTAAAGTTACGGGACCTCTCTGCATTTTGGGTCACTTGATGGAAACGGGAAGACTGTTTAATCCATAAAATAGCCCAGCATGGAAAAATGACCCATCAGTTTGGTTTAAAAATCAATCTGTTCTGGTCTTCTTCTTCCTCTGGGGTTTTGGCATGTTCTGGTAGGTCTCTGGTGACGAGGTGTTTTCCCAGGTGAGAGCAGTGGGAGACCTGGCCACCAGTCTCGGCTTCCTCTCTCGTGGGTGGTTCCAGGTGGGGCAGCTGACCTCGGGGGCCAGAGGGCTCCTTGCCTTTTAGGCGAGTTCCTGCAGGAGTCGGATCGAAAAGCTTTCTGCGTCTTGAAAGTGTTACGGCCGCGGTGCTGGCTTAAAACTGCACAGCGCTGGATGTGCAGTGGAGACCTTTACCCGCGCACGGAATGACCTGAGGAGCCAAGGTGGGCGCGTTAGCCTCCAAGAAAGACGTTTCCTCAGGCAGCCACGGCAGCCAGGCTGCAGTCGGTACCAGGTCAGTTGTGTTCCTGGCAAGTGACTTGGAAATTCCGTCCAGTGGCTGTGACATCTCAGTCCTCAGTCTGGGGGAGGCGTTTCTCCAACAGCCTGGCGCTTCTGGGGGGTGGAGGGGCCGCGGTCCTCGCGCTGCCCGGGTTCCCACATAGCGCAGCCGGCCTATCGCTTGGGAGGCCTGGCGAGGAAGTGGGCAGGAAGCCGGTGCCACTGCTGGTGCAGAATGTTCCAGCGCAACTGGAAAGTGTGAGAGCGGCCTGAGTGAGAAGAGCAAGACCTGTGGACAGGGTTGCGTCCTGGGCAGGCCTGTTTCACATCAGCTCCTGAGAAAACGCACTCCCTCCCCACACCTCCCGCCCTCTCACCTCTGCCTTTGCACTTTTTTTTTTTTTTTTAAACATTCTAGGCAACTGTGGTAGAATGCAAAACATTCTTTTTATGCCAAGAGACATTAAAACTGTGAAAAATGTAACGTCGTCTGCTTCAAAGCGACACCGCAGCAGCAAAAACACAGCGAAGGTGCACTTTGCCCGCTCTCGCACCTGCTGTGAGATCGTCGTTATTGTTGAAAGTGCTTTTTCTTGAGCTGTTTTCTCATGGACTGACTTAGAAGGCTGCTGATCCTTCTCGCTTTTCTGAGGGTCCCTGGACGGACCTGGCTCATCCTGGAGTGTGAGTAGCTCGGCTCTCTCACCCGACTTTCTTTGCACGTTGTATTTGTCACACGCCGCAGCTGGGCGTGTGTCTGAAGATCGGAGATCGAGGGGAAAGGGGATGTGCCAGACCACGTAAGCCCATAAACCAGAATATTTATGTCAAGACTCAGAGGAAGTTTGCTGGAGGTCTCAATGAACCACAAAATGTGTCCCCTGTCTATAGACCTGGCCTTGTCATGCTGCCTGAATTTATGGGTGATTTCCGCGTTCCTGTAGAAAACGCAGTCCTGGCAGCCCTGTCATTTTCAGGACCCATTGGGTGTCTCCAGTTCCAGCTTTAGGTCAAGCAATGGTAGTAATAAAGCCTGCTTTACTTTTTTTTCCCTAGAATATCTGGTAGGAACTTTGGAAGCTCAAAGGGCTATTTAAGTTTTTTCAACCGAGGAAACCAAAGAAAACCCAAATATTCCCAGCCAGTTCTGAGCACATGGATTTGCAGCGGCTGGAGCCTCCCGTTTTTAGGTTACGTCCGGACGGAGGGGACCTGCCTGGCCCGCAAGCCCAAGGGCCCTCAGGGGATTGGTTGCAGAATGTCTGTCCGCTCAGTTCATGGTGCAAGCGGGGCCGGGGACGTGTCCCGAGAACCGTGCTTTTGTGCCCGGTGGCCTCTGAATAGCTTGATTAGGTGACTCTAGTACTTCTTTCCCTCCAAGTGGCACATGAACTATTTCTCATGGACGCCTCCTCACACAGACCTTCTCAAAGTATTTTAAAAAACCAGTTGACAATCTCTGTGTCTAGTCAGACACATTCCTCTTGATGCAGAGATTAACTGCCTGATTTAGGAGGCACACAGATGACGTGCTTACTGTTTTAGGAAAAAAGGCACCCTCCTGTCATTTAAACGGAGTGTGGGGGCCTGTACCTGTGTTCAGAGGCGACAGCGGCCTGATAGCGGCCAGCAGCCCAGCCCACCTCGAAACGACCCAATCATTGGTGACTTTGCTGAGCCAGGGCCTGGAGGGCGCCCCCTTCTTCCTGTTTTCAGAGATGCCCACCCTCCCACGTCCCCCCCTTTGCAGCGGGACCTGTCAGAGCACCCCCGTCGGGTGCGCCCGGGGCACCGAGGCCTTCTGCTTGGCCGCCCGCGCCCGGGTGTCTCACACGCCCTCAAAGTGGCGGAGCCTAAGCCAGACCCAGCTCCCCGGGCCTCTCTTCGTCCGGGCGCGGGCGCGCCAGGCACCCCTTCCCGCGCCCTCGGGCCGGGAGACCTTGGTGGACCGTGGCGCCCCATCGGTGGGGCCTGTGCCCGTTGTGTCGCTGCCCGCGCTCCTGCCTTAGGTTCATGGAGCCGCTGATGGGCGCTTCTGGGACCCGCAGGCTGGCCCCCCACCCCCGGCCGCGATGGCCCTGACCCTGTCGCTTTTCCTTCTCTTCCAGGATGGCTCCTACCTGGCCGAGTTCCTGCTGGAGAAGGGCTATGAGGTGAGTGCCCCTCGGCCGTGCCGGCCTCCCGCTTCCTCTGCTGCCGTCCTTCTGTGCGTGTTTTCCACGGAAACGCTGATAACGAGTCTGAATCCGGGGAAGAATGAGCCTCTCGGCTTGTGGCTGTGCCAGCTCATTGTGTGTTTATCTGCCGCCCGCGCTGGTGGCCCCCGTTCCCAGTGTTTCCCTGCTTTGCACGCTTCCCACATTCTAGATAAGGCAGCGAGTAGGGGAGCGGAGAGCCAGACTGCTGTTAGGGTTGTTCATGCTGTCCTGGGTTACCTAGAAACGTCCTGCTCGCGGTGAAGTCGCAGAAATTGCGCGGAGCAGTAGGCACTGAGCTGATCTCGGCAAGCCTGAGTGAGACGTGGACACTCCGGTGTGTGCTTTTGGGTCGGTAGCCAGTACTTCGTGGAGGCTGGAGCTTCTGCATTGCTGCTCGTCCTTGTCCCCTTCCCCCGCCTTCTCCCCTTCCACACCTTCCGCTCTCGTGGGGAGAAACAAGGGTTTTCTGTGCCAACGTAGCTGAGTGAGCCCGTGTTGCCCTCTCGAAGAGCAGTTCTCAGATACGCACGTCGCTCTGAAAGTGGGTTCTGCCGAGCACAGACGCTTGTGCGGTGACCCATGTGTCCTGGCCTGATTTGGCAGTGTTTACACGAATAATTTTGGATGCTTATTCCAATGGCAGGTGCACTGGTTCCTGAAGGTGCACTGTGGGCAAACGGAGAAACACCAGCAAGGAATCTGACATCCGGGTGCCAACAGGACTTGAAGGAAAGCAACCGGGTTTCGCACTGTAACTTGTCATCTTTTCTGTGAACTTTGAGACTTGAAAAAGTAAGAGCCGAGGTGTAGACCTGCTGGGCCTTCTTGGCCTCTTCTGGCTGTTGGTGTGACCTACACAATCCAGGCTTTTCGGAAGGCGGTGGCATCAGACGTCCCTGTGCAGCATCCTTGCCTCCCAGAGAGAGCGCAGTGCTGATGAGTGTAAACCAGTGGTGGCAGTTCTCTGTGTTCTTGTCTGTAGTCCAGTCATCAGTCAGTCAGTCAATCAGTCAGCATTTCTCTGTTCTCTTGCCTAGTCCGACTCTGGGATTGAAGGTCAAACCAACTTTGTTCTGACATTGAGTGAACCTGAAATTGTCCTGTTTATCACTTAGATAAATGGGACTTGAAGTTTGTCAAAAATGTTCACATCTGTTTTAAGGTGTCAGTTTTCCAGAAATTCTGTTTTTGAACTGCTATTATTTAATAGCAGTTTTGATTAAGTTTATAGGGAATCAGATTTAGCTCATTTATCTTTTCACTTTGGTTTCCTAACTTATCCCCCCCTCCAAATCCTTATGAAAACAAACAAACAAAAAATCCTACCTACATCCTTTCTGTAAAGCAAAAGCCGCTAAGCTCAAATCCTTAACCAGATTATCCAGTTTGCACACATTCTGGCTTGTCTTTCCGTTTGGTTCACCTGTCTCAGAGGAGACAGGCTCCGCTTTCATGAGCTCTTAGAATAACACTTGCTGTCATGGATTAAGCAGTTGGCAGGTTTCTTTCTCCCTGTGCGCACATACCAAAGGTTGGGAGTGAGGGGAAATTAAAGCACACGTTTTTTTTTCCTTTTTCTGAAAAAAAGACCCCACACTCATGCTTAATGCTTTGGGTTATAAAGGTGACATTAAAGGCCTCTGTTATTCACTTGCTGTGACTTCGTGCAGTCGTCTCATTTTCATACTGGATCTCTCAATATCATTGAATAGTTTGGTCAGCCTTTTATATCAAATGTGTATTACCTGGCGTTTCTCTTCGTTTGAGTTGTTGGACGTGTCACTTATCCAAAAACCAGCAAGCAAGATAGAAAAATAGACTAAATCATATTATTACTTTTTTATTGTCAAAGCTAAATTACCTGCTTTTGGAGCATATAAATTCCTCTCTATCCAATGAAATAAAGTTCCACTGACGTCTGAGAAGTCTATATTTCAGAAATAACTTTGGTGGCAAACACCCGTTTTGATATGTATGAGTGTATAGGTAAAATTAGTTTTTATTAAAGAAAATTTATTACGTTTATAGGACAGTTCAGTTTTGTAATTAAGTAACAATTTGAAAAATTGTAGACCATGAAGTTGAATAAACTCTAAGTTTAATAGAAGTATTATTTTCTCTGCCTTTAAATTAAGTAATGGATATGCATGCCAAAATCTCAAGGTAGTGTTTTCCAGATTTTACTATTTGCCTTCCCAAATGTCAACCAAGTTTGCGATGTTCTCGTCTTAAAATATTTCCATGTTTGCAAAGTTTTCTTGCATTTAGTCCTTTTGGGAAATAATGTGGGTTTAGCTCTTTGGTAAAGCATCTGACCAACAGAATTATTAATTGTGGGCGTGCTGCACCCTTTGCAGGAGGCAGTTTCTATGCCATGTACAACGACCGTGACAGCTCTTTCTGTTTGAAAGAAAGTCTTATGTGCGGATAAGCTCCCTCCTGCATTTGGAATGCTTGAGTCATGCCAAGGATTAATTTTTGTTTGAAACAGACAGAAAGCAGTTGACTTAAAATATAGAAGTGTATTCAGCTGCAAATGAAATTACCCAACATTAGAAGGAGCACTTTTAAAATCTGTGAAGAAGTCAAACTGCCACCGGTAGTGCTGGGACTTGGGCAGCCGGTGACACAGGCTGGTTTAGCACTGGCCACACCGAAGCCACATCCCTGACACAGGAGTGACTGGGCCTGGATACTTTCTCCAAGGGTCAGACACAGGTCATCTTTTCTTAGAAACAGACAGGTGTGCGCTCTTGTCCCAGCAGCGCTCCCCTCGCACTTAGCGTGGTCGAAGGCAGAGATAAAAAGGTACAACCCCCCCCTCTCCATTTGGGTCTCCTTCACGTCGAATCTTGAGGAATGTCTTTCCCTGGCCCACGCCGTCCAGCTTCCCCAGCGCCCCACGTGGCGCCAGCACAGGGGCTGCTCTCCGACTCCGATGCACATGTATTTGAAGAGCAGGTGCGAGGTGCAGTGCTCCGAGGACCCTGGGGGCCGGTGGCCCAGGGCTCTCTCCTCATGCTCTGTGTTGAAGAGCGTCGGGGCCCAGGGACCGACTGACACGGCCTCTGTGGTCTGTCTTCAGTTGCAAACCGAAGAGAGAGTTTTGTCAGCAGTAGGCCTGTCAGTGTGTGTGCGTTTGCCAAAGGAGACATTTGAGTATCTACAGCTTGGCATTCGCTGTGCGTGTGTGTATAATTGAATCGCTTTGCTGTACAGCAGAAATGACCTCAACATTGTAAATCAGCTCTACTTACATAAAAATAATGTCTAGAGGTAGCATCATGTATCTTTTCACAAGGCTAAACATGAGCAGAATAGCCTCTGCGTTGCCGATTCATCTTCATCGGGTGTTTATCCTGTATTCCTCTTTCGCCCTTTTGTACACATGCAGGTCCACGGAATTGTACGTCGATCCAGTTCCTTCAATACCGGCCGGATCGAGCATCTGTACAAGAACCCGCAGGCTCACATCGAAGGAAGTAAGCCACTCTCTTTTGCTGCAGTCCCTGCGGGTACCCCCTGAACCATGCGAGGTGTTTTCCAGCGTGGCGTTTCTCAAAGCCACCAGCTGTGGTGAGGAGCTCACGAGCCGCCTGCCCTGAATGCTCTCTGCGCGCTCGGACAGCCCCTGCCGGCCTGCCCACGGGGCACAGTGGCCTCTTGGCCCAGCTCATGCGAGGGCACCTGTCAGGTGACGACGCTCAGGAGCCCGGAGGAGACGCGCCTTGGATCACCTTCTGCAGGTGTCCTGTCCCCTAAGGAAGGCCAGCGCCACTCCCACAAGCTCCTCTGCCTTTCACGTGTGGTCTGACAGAACTGCGCGGAGCAGGCTTTAATTTTTTGATTTGTAATCAAGATCACATAATCACGCTAAGCAATCTGCGCATTTATTGGATTTTTAAAACAGTTTGTGAAGACAGGTCCAAAAACCGATGGCAGTCAAAAATATATTGAACTGCCTTACGGGTGATTGTCAGTCTTTGCAGCGACGTGTCATTTTTGTGATAAGGTTGCTGTGCCAGGTGACCTCCGCCATTGCAGTGTTGCCTCACTTGACCCTCCCAGCAGTTGCTGAGGTCGTGAATGAGACAGTGTCTCAGACGGAAGCAGAGGCAGGTCGTGACTTGATCAAGGTCACACACCGTGTGAGAGGCAGACAGTGGAGACGGGTGTTAACTCCTCGTTCAGCCGGCCTCGCCCTCCTCGTCCTTCCACCGGGATGATTGGGCGGCTGTGTGCAGCTCAGGGCCCTGAATATTTGCGGTGCGGTGACGTGGACAGGTGGTGGCATCACCGGGAAGGTGGCCCAGCTGCCCCGAGCGAGGGCTTTCCACTTGGTACTGAGGTCGTTCAGTGCAGGCTCCTTGAACACGAGCCTCTGGTGCCGGTGTGGAAAGGAGCTGCCCCGGGTCTGGAGGTGGGCCTGTCGACGAGTAGGTAGTGCAGGAAAATAATGAAAATATCAAGTCAGCAAATCGCCCGCCTGCCCGGGTCGCCTTCTTCCACTCGTGGCATCGGTGTGAGGCTCTGCTTGGACCTAGAAGGAGCGAGTCGTCCTGCATGCGGCAGGTCAGGGATGGCCCGAGGGCTGCTGTTTGGAAGGACGCACATCCCCAGAGAGAAGCATGTGACAGCGCTGTCCTCGCCTCCCTCCAGAGGGTGTCCACTTGGCTTCCAGAGCCCCTTTGTCCCACTCGCACTCTTAGAGGTCTTAGGGCTGCCTGGGTGCCGTGGGACACGCTAATTGTGCAGTTGTGACCTTGGTTTTTTAAAAAAGGTCGCCTGTTTTTACCATCCTTTATAGACGTAGATAACACACGTGGCTGCCTTTCCACTCTTCGTTTTCTTTAGAGACGACGGCTTTGGTCTGCTGCTCCAGAACGCCTGGTTGTCAGGCTTTCAGAATGCATGTCTCAGTTTTGACAGGTTAGAAAATCGGGCACTTGTTGTTTCCTATCTGATGGTGTGTCTCTGAACCCTAAAGACATGAAGCTGCACTACGGCGACCTCACGGACAGCACCTGCCTCGTGAAAATCATCAACGAAGTGAAGCCGACCGAGATCTACAACCTCGGCGCCCAGAGCCACGTCAAGGTCAGCCTTCTGTGGGGGAGGGGTTGTCGGTTTGTTTGTTTTTAGGGTTGTACCTGCAGCATATGGAGGTTCCCAGGCTAGGGGTCAAATCAGCGCTGCAGCAGCTGGCCTACACCACCGCCACAGCCACGCGGGATCGGAGCCACGTCTGTCACCTGCACGGCAGCTCATGGCCATGCCGGATCCTTAACCCACTCAGTGGGGCCAGGGGTTGAACTCTCGTCCTCAGGGATGCTAGTCGGGTTCGTAACTGCTGAGCCACAACGGGAGCTCCAAGGTGAAGCCCTTTTCATCCTGAGGGCTTCTCTGGCTGTGTTCCCGAGTTCCGTATTGCACCTTCGTCTGTTGCTTCTGAAGGCAGTAGTGCAACCTCTGGTGCTGCTCCTCCAGTCTGACTGTCAGTGTGAGGCTGGTAGCCCTGCGTCCTGACAGAAATGCCGTATGTGTTAAAAAGCGTATTCTCTGTTACTGGACAAGGTGGTAAAATCTTCCTGCTCCCGTTAAAATCGCAGTACTTATTTATTTGAGGTTGATCGTATAGTCACAGACTCCACTTGGATCTGTTTTCTGCCATTTCAAGTCACTTTGTAAGTGAGATGTTTTGTGAAATGTTGGAAAATGTGAGTCGATAAAACTTCTATTGTACTGTTACTTTTTGGTAGTGATTCTATTCCTGGCTGAGAAAATACAATTTTTGAGCGCCAATGTGTTAAAATTAACGGAATTAACTTTTATGGTAAGTAGTAAGAATCATTGGAAGAGGGAACTCCTTTGAGCCTTTTGCCCCCTCAGAGTGACAGAGCTCATGTTGGCTTCCTCCTCTCTGTTCAGACTCTGGTGGTCTGTCTACGTCTCTTCCGTTTTTTTCTTTCTAGAATAAATCGCAGTAGACCTGAGGAGCCGGTGCTCTGGGTTCTAGGAGTCTGCTTCATTCATGTTTTTGCTGCTTCGTCCTGTGCTGCGTTACCTTAGTCTGAAGCCTGGGTGATAGGAGTTCTGTTTTCGGGCAGGGGAGTCGGTGAGGCTTAGAAATAAAAGCAAATACCGTCCACCCCCCAAAGGAGCAGAGCGTCTCTCCCCGTGTTTGCCTGTTTAATGAATGCATTCCGCCGTCTCGCTTCAGAGCATTCAGGGTGATTTGCCGCTTCTCTGACCCCCAGCCTTGGGTCGACGCTGTATGCCTTGTTTTGTGTGTCTGCCCGTCTAAGGGAGCAATTGTGAACGGGGTCGGGTGAACCAAGTGTCAATCACGGGGAGAAGCAGGGCAAGGCCCGTCCTGTAACCGACACCAAACTTAAAAGTTGAGCACAGGAGTTCCCGACATGGAACAGTGGAAACGAATCAGACTAGGAGCCAAGAGGACGCGGGTTCGATCCCTGGCCTCGCTCCGTGGGTTAAGGGGGGTTAAGGGTTCGGCATTGCCGGGAGCTGTGGTGTAGGCTTGCAGCTGCAGCTCCGATTAGACTCCTAGCCTGGGAACCTCCGTATGCCACGGAAGCGGCCCTAACAAGACCAAAAAACAAAGTTGAGCACCCGCCCTCACAGTGCGTTTCCCTCTGAGCTGTTAGCCTTGAGCGATGGCGCCGGCCGGCCGCCGGTGGTGATGCTTCTTACCTGTCTGCCGTCGGGGATGATGCCTTTCCCTCCCTCAGTCTCCGGTGATCCCGCTCTGTATCCAGGCTGACGCTGTGGGCTGGGGGAGGCGGCAGGTCTCAGGTTGGAGCAGAGCTGTTTTTCCATGTGCTTCTGAGTGTGTTTTCCATTGCAGAGGGCGTTTCATGCCCAGCACGCCTCGGGGGGCTCCCTCCTTCCTCCCGAGGGGCAGGGGCTGCCCCTCCACCCCTGGCTGAGGCGGTTAGTCGGTGCCCTTCCGCCCCGAGCTCCCCGGCTGCTGCTGTGGGTGTCTGCAGACAGCAGAGGAGGCTTAGGGGTGAACGCGCTCTTACTCACTTTCCTTTGGATTAAAGGGCTTCCTTTGTGACTCTACCTAGTTCGTCGTCTCTGGAGCTCTTAAGCTGGTGTGGTGGCAGAGGCAGGAAACTTGGTGAAGACTCGTTTATAGACGCCCCCCCTGTCGCTTCAGTGGGAAGTGAGTCGGTCTCCTTGCCCCTCGGTGTTTTGAGTCTTCAGAAAGCCCGAGACACTCTCCGTACTTGAAGCGGCCCTGGTCTGGCGGCTCTTCGGTGACGCAGAGAGCACAGGCGACGGACTTCACTCCCTCGCAGTGGCCGTGTGCGTGCAGCTTATCTGTTGTTAGTGTCTTTGGCTTGCGTCTCCTAGAGGCTGGTTCACTGGCAGAAATGATGCGTAATTGAATATGGATTTGGCTTGTGAGACAGCCGAGCCCTTCAGCAGGATTTGCGTGCATGGTGGGGCGGAGGCCTGGGGACTGCTGTGCAGGCTCTTGGCTGCGCAGGTGATTTGTGGCAAACGACAGAGGCTGGCACTGGTGTTGAGTCTTTAGAGACGGGGTGGGGGTGAAGGCTGGGGGTCAGGGGAGAACGTCGGTCCGAGATCGAGCCTGGCGTCCAGGAGGACACTCGGGGAGGATGTGCACAGACACCGTTAGCGGGAACAGGTGGTGAAATAGAGGCGATAAGACAGGAATGGGAGTCACGAGTGAGAAGACCTGGGACGTGTTTGTAGCGTAGGGTTGGTGGGAAGATGCGTGGTGAGGGTAGGTAGCAAGCTGGGCTGTTCGGGCAGCCTCTACATGGTTTTGGAGGTTTTTTATTCACCATTTTTTAAGCATTGAAGTATAGTTAATTTATAGGGTGTTCATTTTGGGGCACAGTAAATGATCCAGTTATATATACCCAGAGGCATGTATAAAATACATACACATACATGCATATAGATGTATTTTTTTAGGGCCGCACCTGCAGCACATGGAGGTTCCCAGGCCAGGGGTCGAATTAGAGCTGCAGCTCCCGGCCTCTGCCACAGCCACAGCAATGCGGGATCAGAGCCATGTCTGCGACCGGCACCACAGCTGTGGCAACGCCAGGTCCTTTGCCCACTGAGTGAGGCCAGGGATCAAACCCGTATCCTCATGATTACCAGTCTGGTTCGTTACCACTGAGCCACAATGGGAGCTCCGTAGATTGAGTGGATTCTGGTCTAGGAATTTCCTGGTGTGCGGACGAGGAGTGCCAGAGGTAAGCTCACTTTCACACCAGTGGCTGGGCCTTTCCCCAGACGCCTGGCAGGTGAGGCCCAGAGGGGCTGGAGCACTTCCATCCGGGGGCCACTGTGCGAGCGGCTCAGCTTTCCCGGCTCATCAGGGCGTGGGGTGCGCCTCGCACGCCTTCTCCCCGCAGTGCAGCCGCTGTGGTTGGGGTGAGGTCGTCCGGGTCCCTGCCTCTTCGGGACCAGAGAGCTTGGAGAGCTGAAGCTGTGCCTCCGCTCAGGAGCGCTGCGGACAGGAGACTGAGGAGGGTCTGGCGAGGGGTCCCCCTGCGGCTCTGCCGTGCAGAAGGCCTCTTCGGAGCAGCGTGTGGCCCGGGAGGAGGGCGCGGCCTGCGGAGGAAGAGGGTGAGTCCAGCCTGGCCAGAATGCCTTGGCATGTGCTCCGGTTCCTTCTGTGACCTCGTGTCAGACTGATTCTTAGTCACGGAAATACTGGGTGTGGGAGGGGCTGGGCCGATGGCAGCGGGCAGTGACGGACAGGGGCGGCTGGGGGACGTGGCTCTGGTCCCGGACACTCCAAGCCCTGGGCGTTGGGCTTCCGCCGTCTGTCTCTCCTCCTGGCAGCTCCTTCGGGGGTTAGGATGGAAAACACACACTTTGTTCCTTACGATTGATTTCTATTAATCAGCTTTGTAGGAGTTATTGTAATCACAGACAGTGTGTTTTTTTGTTTTTATGGCCGCACCGCGGAGTATGGAAGTTCCCGGGCCGGGGTTGAAACTGAGCCACAGTTGTGACCTAACTCCACCGCAGCTGCGGCACTGCTGGAGCCTTTAACCCACTGCGCTGGGCAGGGGCCGGGGTTCAAACCTGTGCTGTTGCTGTTGCTGCTGCTGCTGCTGCTGCTGCCACTGCTACCGCCACGCCCCAAGCCGCTGCAGTCGGGTTCTTAACCCACTGTGCCACAGGGGGAACGCCTCGTAGACAGTAGTTTTTAAGCAAAAGTTCTGACAGTGGAATGTTTGTAAATAGATAATTAAAATGCATTTCTTATTATTTGGGTTGGAGCTCTGTTGAATGAAGGTTCTAATCTTAGCACATGTTGTATTTAATTCTGAATCCATGACTTGCAGACTGGGCATTGTTTGTGTTGGCGTCTCTGTGTGCAGGATAAAGCCTGCTGTCCCTCTCACTTCCAGTTAATTTGATGTGGGCTATGGGATGCTAAAAGTAAGGAAAATAAAATAATAGGAAGTTGGTCTGGTTTCCTGTAGGAAACCAATGAAGATGAAATTGGTTCTTGGAATAAACCCACAGCAGTCTGGGAAATACTGACTGAGGACATTTTTCTGAATCATAAACAGAAAAATTATGACTCATGAAGTGTGGGTCATTGAGAGGCTGATTTGATCTTATGGAGGAGAAAGTGAGAGGTGCCTGAAGTGTCCTGGTTATTAAAAGTGGTTCAGCCGAGCCTGGTGACATCATCCCAGTGGGAACAAATTACCCAGAGTGCACGTGGTCCTGCCCGTTTGGATGGGGGGGTGGTTCCGGAGGCTGCTCTATTGTTCTTTTAAAATCTTTACTGTGTAAAGGAATAGGTTGTCAGCCGTTTCTGTCTCAGATTTCTTCTCTGTTCAGCATTCGTGACGGTCACGATTTTGCGTTTCTCCGCCACGCCTCACAGCGTCTTTGATCATCGTGCTTCGTGCTTGGCGTCCTGCTGCTGAACGAGGTTGTCCCGCGGGAGATCCAGTCCAGCATCACGATCCTTCCTCTCCCAGTGTCGTGGCGGAGTCGCCTTTACTGCTTTTAGTGAAAATTATCCAATCTGGAAGGAACTAACAGGAACTTAGAACTCATTTAAGTGAAGTCATCTGCTCAAAGTCACATGTTTGATTCCTGGTCAGTCCAGGATTGGAACTCAGATCCTTGCATTTGATCATTTATTTATTTATTTTTTGTCTTTCTGTCTCTTTAGACATGTGGAGGCACGCATCTCGAGGCATGTGGAGGTTCCCAGGCTAGGGGACGAATCGGAGCTGTAGCCACTGGCCTACCCCACAGCCACAGCTACGCGGGAGCCGAGCCGCGTCTGCGACCTACACAGCAGCTCGCGGCGACGCCGGATCCTTACCCCACGGAGCAAGGCCAGGGATCCAACCCGCCACCTCATGGTTCCGAGTCGGGTTCCTTAACCACTGCACCACGACGGGAACTCCTCGACCGTCTGCTTTTAAATGGCTGTCTCTGTTTGCGGCAGTTCTAACACAAGGCAGTGCTCGCTGTGCCTCCTTCCTTCTCCGCGTCGCCGCATTCCTCTCCGGCTTGGTCTTCTCTGCGTCTTCCGTGCAGCCGGAAGCCGATCTTCGCCCTCCGCTTTGAGCGTGTTGGCAGGCGCTTCTCGGTGCGTCTCCCTTTGACTGTGTCGTGGTTAAGTCAAAGGGCTCCGTCCGTGGTGGCAGTGGTGCTCTGACTCTTTATCCTGATGGTTTCCTTGTCAGCTCCCAGTAAGTCATCTGTATGGTTCGGTTTCACGACAGCCAGGAGGCAGGTGTGCCCAGCAGGTGACCTGGGGCCATGGGAGGGGGGGCAGCATTTCCTTGTCCAGCGGTGTGGGGCCAGTTAACAGGTCTGACCAGGGGGCACAAAGGGGCCGACTCGAAATTGTCCTCGGGTGGGACTTGCAGACCGGGAAGCCAGGCAGAAGCGGGGGTGATGGCGAGGTCCAGGCCATGCTGGTCCCTCACCCGTGGGGCCTGAGGGCTGCTGCCTGCGGGCCCGCACCTGCTCTGATGGTGGTACTGATTCCCAGACGTCCCCAGCCTCGTCCCCTTACCGCCTCATGGCCGCTTCTTCGCATGGCCCTCCTGTCGCCTGTGGGCAAAGTGGCTTTCCTGGGACCGGGCTGGCAAGTCACGGAGGGGGACCCTGGATCCCCCAGCAGGCAGACTGGGGACAAGTGGGCTGAGGTGGCTGTGAGCCAGCCTGCGTTGTCACCTGCCTGCGAGGGCCCTGCCTGTTGCCACCGCTGCTGTTGGGACGTCTGTGCAAGACCGTTTTCGTCGTTCAGATGCCTGTCGGTTCCAGACGTGACCTTGTTACGATGTATTCGAAGGAGGAAAGTGGTTTTGGAGCCTTTGGTTTTTATGAAAGGGCCGCGGGATTCTGAGAGGGATGAGCTCTTGGCCACAAGCCAGCGCAAGCCCCCGCTTCACAAAGTGCCGCCTGGAACCTGCATTTGGCCCAGATCCGGCCCTGCCGCACCGTCTTGTCGGTCTGCGGATCCGAGAAGCTGCGGTGTGGCAGCGGGGGTGTGTGTCGCTGACTCTGAGACACCAAGGCAGGGGCGTGGCTGATGCTGACGGCCCCATGTCACCCCCCCTGTCCCTGCCACCGCTTCACAGAGCACAGGAGCTATGAGTTAAAACCGTGTTTCCTTGCTCGGGAGGGAGGCGGTTATACCAAACCACAGGAGCGGTTGCATCGGGGAGGAGCCCGCAGTGCAAGCCCGCGAGGTGTCCCCGCGTGTCCTCGACGCCAGCGCAGGCCGAGGGCAGGCTCCGCACCGCGCTTGACACCGAGTGCCTCCCGTGCGGGCGTGTTTGCTAAAGGCTTCTACCGGAGACTAGCAGCGCTTTCCGCGGGGTCAGAGGAATTAATAGCTTGATAACTAGAAGGAGCACTTTGTTCCTCTGAGCGTGTGTTTCTTTATAGAGATGTTGCCAAGTCAGTTTACTGTCAGTTAACCCATTTTCTGAGACTTAAAAATAAATGCTTCTGTTTTAATACTGCAAAATTTCATCCACATTTTAGCATACACAATTATAACTCCATGTGGGGTCTCTGAGGACAACTTATTTTGCTTAGCAGATGTATAAATCGATACAGGCTTATGTATTTTATGGGTTTAAAATGAATTCTTATATTTTCATAAGTAATTCTTATATGTGCTCAGAGCAACATAAAATCCCTCTCGTGTGTTAGCAGACTATTAGCGTTGGACTTGTGAAGGTACCTCCTGGGCAGAAGGCTTTGCCTGGTGGAGGGCGAGTGTGACCTTGAGAACCTGCGCGTTTGCGCGGAGGCTGACATCCGCGTACGGCGGTGTGTCTGCTTCTGGAAGCGCCAGCTCCTCTCATGGGCAGAGGGTACGGGGGCAGACCAGTGGCCAGGGCGGCACAGACCTCTGTGCTCTGCCGAGGTGGCTGTTCTTGCTTTTGTTCCCCAGTCTCGTTTCTTTTCTTGTGGATCCTCCGGCCCGCCTGCCACCTGTGCCTTTCCCTGGGTTTTGCACGTTTGGTAATAAGCACTGTAGGTGGTTACAAGATGCAGTTGCAAAGGCTTTTTCATTTTCTGATTTAATGTTCGTGCTTGTGGTACGTGGACCCCACCGGTGTGCCTGTGGTTCCTGGGAAGATGCTTGGCCTCTTCATCTTACGTTCACGAGGGCAGAGGGGGACGGCTGGCTGAGAAAGGGTCCCTGGCTCAAATTCCGGCTCCACTTCTTCTTGGAAGCCTGTTCCGGATTGGAGCAATTGAATTCAAATCTAAAACCACTTAAAAGTCCTTTATAGTCCATTAAGAATTTATATGAGAGAGAAACACTCTATGAACCTTCTCCTCTCCCTGTTCAAACAGATTGTTCTGTTTTATTAGCTCTAGGTGGTATTGTAATTTTGATAACAGCTAATAATGTTTGGAATTTTTCTTATAATTAGTGGACCACACAAAGGTATGTTTGTTGGGCCCGGTTCTCTTAATTCGCTTTCAATAGTGACTTGTTTACGAAATAAAATCCAGAGTATTATTTCAGCTTTGCAACAGTTAAGCTAAAATTAATGCAAATGGCTAAACATGCATATCAATTTGTAGATATCTCTGTAAACACAAATAGTCAATGAATAGTAAGTCAGTGAAGCTACTATGAGTGAGGCTTTTTGTTTTGAACTTTTGATGACGAATGGAAAATTGGTTTTGGATCCCTGATTAGATTAGAACAAACAACTTACGTAAATTAAGACAGAGACAGAAATAATACTTTGTTTAATACAAGGTAATGTAGCTGTCTCTCTTCCCCACAATAAAAAAAAGTGTCAATTTAAGAATTTAAACTTAACTGTTCATTTAAAACGCCAAATAGAGTTTGGTATCCTTTTAGTACGAATGGAGTTTCTAGAATTCTCTTTGTTCAGATGGGATCCTTGAAGTTGGCCTGGTATGATAAAATGAAACCATTTCTATTGCAAAGAAATTTAATGTGTAGTAACTTTTTAATAAATTTCTACTGTAAATCATTAATTCTACTCTCAATCATTATTTCCACTGTAAATCATTAAGCAGTGCCAGTGGGAAATAAATTACCTGAAGCTTTTATTTAATTTCCATTTTTCAAAAATATCTGGCACCGAAGACAGCAGGCTTGTTATGTTACCCCTTCTAGTGATGTCACATGAAGTGTATGTTGTTTAGGGATGGTAACTAAGACATCATCCGTGACGAATTTGAATTTGCTTCATTTACAAGTTTTACGCAGAAGGGCTTGGTCTGGCTTGTCAAGCTTGTCCTTGTCCTTGGACGGACGGGTCCTCGGCAAGAGTGGAATTCTCAGAGGTGCGCTTGCTTTACAGGCGACAGCGCTGGTGCTCGTGCTTGAGGTGACAGGCATCGCCTTGGTGGCCGCTGTGTGGTCACCGCGGGGCGGCGGCAGGTCGACGGACGGGGCAGCCGTGCTTTTCCTTTTGTCTGATTTTCAGGGGAAACCCTCTTCCTGAGTCTCCTTCCCACGCCCAGCCTGCAGGTTTTATTGGCGCTGGTTACTTGCACAGTAAAAAGTCTTCGAGAGCTTGGCAGTGTTGACACAATAAACCTTTAAGGCGCATTCTGCAGGCTGGGACTCCCCTCGTTAGCCCCGACGGGAAATGTCGTCTCTGCCTTCGCTGTGTGGCTTGATGGCTGTGAAATGGTTCGTAGAGGAAAGCTCTGTTTTGTTTTTTGGGTTGTTTTGCTTAAGGGACTTGTGTGGCTCACCCCGGCGTCTCTCCCGGCTTTGTTGGTTGGTGTGACACGCGCATTTGTCAGACAGCTCAGAGCTGGCGCGGTCAGGTCAGCACCGGGGAGGCCCAGGGGCTCTCGAGGTCTGTGTTCCCCTGTCTCCGCCCGAAAGAAGCATTCGAGTGTTTGGCAGAGATCAGTGCGTTATTGGATCAGTATTTGCGTTATTGGTAGTTTAAATAATGTGAGTAGATACTTTTTTATCTTGTTTCTTTACATTTCCCTTATACCAAATGTTATGAAAGTGTCACTCCGTCCTACGGTGTGGCAGGATGTTTGGACTGCAGTCTCGTGGAATGAATTAATTTCACTGTAATTGGTTCAGTGACCGAATGGAAAAAACTGCTGGTTTTGGTGTATGTTAAATGAGGCATCCCGGGCCCTTTCAGTTTTGGAGGGTTGCTTCGCAGAGAGAGAAATAGGAGTTCCTGGCAAGCGGCTGTGTTTTCGAAGGGACGCAAACCACGGCAGCCGCCTCTCTGGTCGCCTGTGCCGAGGAGAGACGGGCCTGCTTGGGGCGCGGGCGGTTCCGGGCCGGGGAGGCGTGTTATGCGCCGTCGTGCACATAGGTGGCAGCAAAGCGCCGCAGACAGCGGAAGTCAGCCTCGCCGCTGCGGGCGCTGAGTGACAGCCGAGCCGGACTGCCATCGGCGTGGCTGCCCCGTGCTGCAGTTGAACGCAAAGTAGGAAAGAAAGCCACTATTGATAACACCAGAGTGTTCCCAGGACAGTGAAGAAGGCTGGGAGGAGCTGTAACACACTGAATTTCTGGACAGATCCCAGGTGGGAAGGCTTAATCTCTTAAGGTATGTCTCCCACCCCGAGAGAGGACAGGCGTCCGCCGAGATGATCCCCGCGTCCAAGGCGAGAGGCCACAGAGGGCCAGGGCGCAGGAGAGCGGGAAGCGGGGGAGAAACCGGACGCCCGCTGCCGAGGCACGTCATGGCCTGCTGCCTGCGGTGCCTCTGGCCGGCTCGGCTGCTCCTGACTTGAGCAAGTTTCAGAGGAAATATCCGTCCACGACCAGGCAGGCCTTCCATGGGAGCGCTTGCTCCCACATCAGCGTTTTAGAAAGTAGAACTGCAGCTGGAGCTGCTGTTCAGCACCCAAGCACAAGTGCCTGTCCTCCGCCTGCGCGTGCGGTTAGTGCGGCCCGCTCTGTCCCGAGCCTCCCGGTAGTGACATCATCCGTCTCCTCGGTGCCGGCCGTCAGAGCCATTAGTGGGTCATCCGCGTCTGCTGCCCAGGGCCGGCCCGCGGCTTCCCACCCGTGGCCGAGGTAGCTTTCGACTTGGAGCTTTGAATTTGGGGAAACACAGCCAGGAGGGTCCAATGCAGCACAGTGGTGTTTATTAGAAACGGGAGAGAGGAAGCAAGTTGTAAAAAAGCGGTCAGCCGCGAATCGGGCTCCTCACGCGCGAGCCGAGGCCCCTCGACACCTCCGAGGCCGGCGACCTGGCTCGGGACGCCGCGGCCGGGGGCTCGTCCTCCGCCCTGCCCTCCTGTGCCTGCGGCCCGCCGACCAAGGGCCGCGTCGCCGGCTGAGCGGAAGGTGTGTGTGTGGAACCACTTGCTCGGGCCCAGCGTCTGGCAAGTCTCTCGTGACAGCGACCTATTTTTTCACATCATTATTTTTTTAGTGAATGCGATATCTTAACAACCCCTTCCCTCCTTTCTGGGTTCAAAAAATAACACTTCACATGATTTATTTCCCCTGCTGCATGAGGGCCCGGCGGAGAGGGAAGGGATGTGGCTGCCGGGCCCCGTGGCCCCGGCCCCCCGGCCGCCGCTGCAGTGGCCGCGCTGCCTTTGCACGGAGCAGAAGACACACCCCGGCCGCTGGCTGCTTAGCAGGGATCGCGTGGTTGGGCTCCCCACAGTCTCTGCCCCCGTCGGCAGGGAAGGAAGATACACGCGTACACGTTTGCTCGTGCTCTCTGGCTTAAGCGAGCCCTTGTGTTAATGCCTTCAGTCCGTGCACACAGATGGGTCTCTGTTACTCGGTGTTCTCGTAGGCGGGTGCCAACGTACAGGGACCGAGAACAATGTGAGCTCATCCACATTTGAATTTGATCCTACACGTGTCACTATTTTTATAATTTTGTGGGCTTTCGATTTAATTAATTCAGTGGAATTTTTATAAGACAAACGTTTACCACCAAACGATTTTTAAAATCAAAGTCTGCATTGTTTGAATTAGTCACAGTTACCCATAAATTGCTTTATAACCCATTATCCGAAGAGCCAATGTATTTGTGGCAGATTTAGACACAAATGTGGGAGCTGTGTCCTCGGGTGACGTGTGCTGTCTGTAAACAGCTTTCTTCCAGAGGTGGTTCGGTCTTGCAGGTGTCTGTGTGCGTTCTCTCTCTTACATATTCGCTGCCTTTTCGGCCACGTGCTCTGTCACGATGGGGCAGCACCAGGGAGGTCCTTCACGCCCCCTCTTCTCTGAAGCAATTCCCCCAACGCAGGGACGACCCCACTTCCTCTTGACTGCGTGATTTCCGAGGGTCCTGTCAGGGTGGGCACATCTAACAGAAGAGTGTGGTCTTAAAGCGTTGCTTTTAAACCCGAGGTTTTCGTGGTGTTGGCACCAGCGTGTCCGTTGTCCCGTGGAAGTGCTGTGACTGTCCTCCCTCAGTCAGTGCATGCGGGTACTGAGACATCCTCCAGTTTGCGTACAGCCTTTCACATGGATTTTAGAAAGGATGCACCTTATCAGTAATTTTTGATGCACTTTTCAAAGAGAGAAACAGATTTTAGGTGAGTTAGAGAGGTCTTTCAAAATTGTATGGTGTCTTTTAACTAATTGCAATTTGTGATGGCTTAACATTTATGCGATGAGTCTTGCAAAATCGTAGACGTGAAAATTTGTGCTGTAATATGATATTAGCTTATGCAGTGCTCTTGAGTGCTTCTTTTTTAAATTGCGTTACCGTGCGTGCAGTTAATAGGTAGCGTTCTAGTTGATGAGCAAGAGAGTGCCCTCTGTTTTTAGGATTACCCTGTCAGGTTATTCATTGTCTTAATTCTGGCTTTTCATTCTAACTCTGCGCAACTTGTGCTTTAAAATCTGATAAACTATTTTTAAATGTGTAAATGTTTACAATTATGTATACGGGTAGACAGAGCCCATAATCCTCAAATGCACTTTTTCAGGCCTCCATTGTTTTCTGTGACGTATTAATCAGTGGGAAAATTTAACTAATTTACTATAAATGCCCTGAAGTCCAATTTTGGCTCCAAATTTATCCTTTAAAAAATGCCTTTTTTCTTTTTTCCAGGTTGCATCTTTCTTTCTGGATTGAAGACTTAGCTTCACAAACGTGTTGCCTGTAGTTTGTTTTCTCTGAGGGGCGCTTTCACGTGGATCTGATGTAGGGACTGGCTCAGGCCTCTAATTGTCTCTGTCTCTGTCCCGTCAGCCTGCTTCTTTCTCTCATGGTTTCTTCTTGAGGATTCCAGTCTCCAAGCTGAACATCTTTTATGACAGTGAGTCTTGGTGGTGTAACTTCCCTGGCACAGGATCAGAGACTAACCCATAGAACTCAATTAAAAAAGTCTCTAACGTGCGAAATATTAGCTTGTTTATCATTCATGTTTTTTTTTTTCTCTTTTGACAGGCTTGGTTGAATTTTCTTTTTCTTTTTCTTTTTTTTCCTTATGTTTTCTGCCATGCTAATTTTGAGAGAATTTACAGATATATCATTTGGGAAAAGATGTATTTTAACTGGCAGCATAAATATCCTGGTTACAGAGCTATCTGGTCAGAGATTTTAAATCGCAAACCAGTGAGAATTCATTCTTTATAATGTTGCATGAATTACACTTAGTGCTTTCCGTCAAATTTTGGCATAAACACCGTCACGTTTTTAAAAAAGGAAATCTCAGAGTCCGTTCATACGCTCATGGAATATTCAATAGAAGCACTGCAGGTTAATTTTATCCTCTTTCATCAGAAAATGGAAGTTTACAAAGACTTTTGGCTCATCTGCCTGTTTTCTTGCAGTTGCTCAGACGGTTGAGAACTTTTCGTGCCGTGGCTTCCCCAGAGAAGAACTGCCTTTCTCTGTGTAGAACAGCGACAGTGACGTGCGGAGATTGAGTGCCGACCTCCGCTTCTGGGGGCACTTCATTTTCTCCACGGCAGTAAATCTTAATTCCAGATGTTAACACATGACATTCATGTGCTGTTCCAGTCACATGTGGGTTTGGAGGTTTTTTTTTTTTGGGGGGGGGGGGAATATTCACTCTGTGACCTGATGCTCTGTGTAGTGTCATGATTTCTCAGTAATGCGGATTTTGTTGCTCTTATTTACTTTGTATTTGCAGCCTTCCATCTGCATTAGACTGAAGGCATCTGTTTACGGCCACCTATCAAATCCCTTCCTGAATCACCTGTCCTTTATTGAACTTGTGTCATGAACATAGAGCATTATGAATAGAGCGTCATGAAAGTAAATTAGTTTGTTGTGTATACAGATAATGTTCATGAAACATCACTGTAACATGAAAATATTGATTGCTGGAACATTTATGACATTAAGAAAATATTTAAACACGGACTGATGTCTGAAAATTTGTAAGATGTTTATCTCTTAGAAGTTTGTGATAAATCTAAAAGATAACTAGGTATTTCACTCTATTGAAAATGGATAGATGTGTATCTATTTGACCCATCCTAAATACAGTTATTCAGCGATGTCAGCTTCGTTGGTCTTATGTCTGTGGTCACTGTACTGAAACGTAAAACGTACTGAATACGAGGTACTTTTCCTTCCTGGGGAGAAGTGGAGGCAGTTAGATTAGCCTGAGTCCTTTTCGCCGGGAAAAGCAAAACTCGTGAGCCAAACACGTGACTCCTCCGGGCCTCGGTTTCCACATCTGTAAAGTGGCGTGTGGGACTCGGAGGGCGAGGGAGAGTTGGGCAGCTGCTGCGATCTCTTTCAAGCCCCAGACTCTCTGCTGGTGTGGCTCGTTTCCGCCGTGGCGTCCTGGCCGCCTGAGGTTTAGGTCTTGTCTGGTGTAAGCAAAGCGTCCATGAAAACTAAGGAAGAAAAGTGCAAACAGTCTCTTTCAGAAGTCGTGCTTTGGGGGCGAATCGGTTGTCAGGTTTCAGCATGGGATGGCTTTCTCAGGAAGTGTTGGAACTCTTCCTTCAGAGCCGGCTTATGTTTAAACAGTGTAGCACGAAGAGCAGGCACTAGGTGTCTGATGTGAGGCTGAGTTTGTCACCTCAGTCCTGGCGACTCTCCTGGAGATGTGCCGAGGGGCGTCCGGCGGGGGTGTAGTGGTTAATGGAGAAAACAAAAAGTGGAAGTTTAAAAAAGCCTCTAAACGATAACAAGATAATGTTACCAGCACGGCCCAAATTCATCAGCCGGCAGGGAAAAAAAAGGAAAGAAAGGAAGAAAGTTTTTATTTCCAAGATGGTTTTTTGGTTGTTAATTTTTATTTGAAAAGGAGTCATTACTTATTCCTAGGGTTTATAAAGGTCCCTCATGCTAATAAAAACATGTCTTTTCCTCTAAGCTATTGCTGTATTTAAATATTGTATTCTCAGGGGAAAGGTTCCAGCATTATAACTGGCAGAGGTTCCGTTATTTTCAAATTTCCATTCAGCGGCGCTTCATGCGTTCAAGGAGGCGAACCTACTTTTAGGTTGGTTCTCGAAGCTTATCATCAGTCCTGTTTTAACCCCAATTAGGGCATTCCTGAAATATTTACCCTGAGCTTTTTACAAGTTTCCTTATATGACTTGTGGAAATCCTAAAAGTTTTGAGCGGGGATCACTGTTAAGTGTAACTCAGATAATCATGTAAAAACTTTCCCTCACTCTGCGTCTATGCGATTACTGTAAGTATTTAAAATTTTGTTTCTAGATGGAGCTATAAATTACATTGGTATCCTTAGATTGTTCTTATCTTTTACGAGCTACAATAAAAGTGTTAAAATTTTCAGATAGATTACTCTGTGTCTAAATTATTTGAAGAGCAATTATAAAAGTAACTTATGTGTAATTAAAAAACATCATGCTAACTTACTTGGTTTTACTAACGTTAAGGAACTCATTAATCAGCTTTATGTGGGTGGTTTCTCATCTTTTGGTAGCTCGTGAAGTTCTTTTTCTTTTTTTTTTTTCTTAAGGCGGTGGCACCGAGTTTGGAAAATACGTGAAACTGAATTGTGGAGTATAATCAATGGCAACAGTGTGTCTGTTTGACATTTCCTTTGTTGTCGCCATTCCAGCCCCCGAGACTGCTGTCCCCCGTCTCACGTCTGGGGGGCCCTGGGCTCATCCCTCGCCTTTCGCACTGGGTAGCGGACCCTCAGAGCGGTCCAGCTCCGCGCCGGGCGCTGCCCTGCGTCCCCAGCTGGGCTCTGAGGGGCAGGGCCGGGGCGAGCGTGAAGCCTTTCTCGCTCACTCCCTGGGGTGAGATCTCCTCTCCCCGCTGCCTCTCACTTGCGTTGTCGGAGTCTAAGTGGATGCATTGCTTGGAATTCTTTCAAAGCCCTTCCTGTGTAATCATGATGGCAGAGGTTTCAGGCGTTTGTCAGGGGCCACTAATACATGTTGTGACAGCAGTTTAAGGGGGGGGAGCTGGATTTATTACTAATAAAACATGAAAACGCTTCTATTTAAAGCCCAGCATAATTTACGTTCCGTTCCCCCTCGCTGCTCTACCTGCCCGCCCTGATTGGAGCGCGCGCCCTCCTCCCCGGCTCGGCTCCCCGGCCACCCCCACGCCGCCACCCTCGGCGGAGAGCTGCCCGGCGGGGCTGGGAAAGGGCGCTGACTAGAACCATCTGTTTTGCTCGCTTGCAGAAGCAGTGGGCCGGGCATCGTCCCGTGGGGTTTGTGCGTACCCGTACCTCGAAGAGTAAAAGATGAAAACACACAGTTTTCGGATTCCGAAAACCCAGTGTCCGGAACGCGGCTTTTGGACGTCTGGGTGTGCTTGCAATTCTTTCATTCGTGGCTGACCTGGAACTCGCACACTTGCACACTTTATTTTGCCTGCTCCTTTTCCTTTCAAGGAACATTCTTTGCTTTGTGTCTTGCACAGCACGTGATAACGTTAAGGCGAACCCTGCGGAGTAGGTTCACGTGGCCCGTCAATATCCCGACAGCGTATGTCTTTAGAAACTCGCCTTTTAAAAAAGACAGAAAACTTATTACTCTCTGATGGAACCATGTGGCCGTTTTAAAATCGGAAATCTCCGGTCTCTGGCTAAAGCAGTGTGCGCACGGCTAAAACGCACACTGATGGGGCCTTTCTGGCGGGACCGTTGTGAGGTGATCGGCGTTTTCACGAGCTGCCTGATCTTCAGAGCGGCTGCCATCGGCTTGGGTTCGGGACCAGCTCGTCTGGCCCAGGCCGAGGAGGCGTTTTCCTGAACCCCGGGCCGGTGAGACTTGCCGTCCCCCCCTCCCGCCACTTTCGATCAATGCTGGAGGTATCCAGCAGTGTCTGCACTTCACAGCCCGAGACCCACTGAGAGGTTTGGAGAACCGCCCATGTGCCGCGCCTGACGATTGTGAACTGCGCTCGACCTGGTGACAGCTGCCACCCGACTTGTCCTTCTCCTCAAACGGCAAACCTTTGGTGAGGGGATTCCCCTGCACCGGTTACCAGGAAGGTTTTTATTTCTGAAACAGGCACCGTGAATAATCCCCCCCGGGTTGTGCTTAAACTGCGCCCAAGTGTACAAGTGTGTTGTGTTTTCTTAAAACATAAGCAAATTCTAGTCATAAAAGAAACATAATTTCCAAATAAAAAAACAGGAACGTGACGGAGGATAACGTGAGAAAAAGCATCTATCTGTCTGTCTGTCTATCTGTCTGTCTATCTATCTATATGACTGGGTCACTGTGCTGTACAGCAGAAATTGACAGAACATTGTGAATCAACTATAGTAGAAAAAATAAAAATCTTAAAAGAATGAAAATGATAAAATGTACTTTATTTCTCCGTGAAGTTATTATGCCACTTCACAACAGCCTGATGTGCATAAACGCTAACTTAGGAAAGAGGAGGTTTTCGTTTTTAACTATAAAATGAATATTTACTTTGCAAACTAATTCGCTTGGGGGGGGGTCCCTTTAAATCAGCCTTCCGTGTCACTGTGCTGAGTGGTCAAGTCTGTCCTGTGTCCTCTAAGTCAGAGGACAGTTGCAGACCGTCCACGCCGAGCCTCTGGTTGGGAACAGGCATGGACTCGCTTCTGTCCTTAGGTGTTCCGGCGCCTTTTCCTCCTCGTTCCCCGTTCAGCTCTTTTATCCTTGTCATTGCTGGTTTCTAGGAAGTCCTCTAAACCTTTTCTCAGGGAAGTGTGTTGCAGATACACGAGTCCAGTTCATCACCTCCGAGCTCACTTTGTCCTTCGTGGAGCATCTACGTCTTCTTTCTTCTCTCCCGGGGCGAACCTTTCTGGGGTCAAACCTTCACGTGACCTGCCTGAGGAACCCTCGTGCGGGTGTCGTGCTTCCGTAGGTTCCACGGCCGAAGGGGCCCTTCCAGCCTCTTCAGGAGTTGTCATCGGTGTGTCCTGTTGACAGGATTCCTACTAGATCGAGTTAGCTCGGAGGCTTCCAAGCTTCCTCCCCTTGCTCTGATCCTCAGATTCCATTATTTTGCAGATGGGTTAAAAGCAAATGCTGTGTGGTCTGAAAAACACACCGGATTTGCAGGAACCATGTGGTAGTTCGTTGACTCTAAGACACCGCTGGTTTTCAGAGGCGTTGTTATTCCCTTTCTGTACCAGTAGGAAAGGGCGAGCTTCTCTAACTCACTCATGACACAGTTCTTTCCCACCCCTTAAAATTTTTAATTTTATACTTATTGAAAAGTTTATTTAGATTTATTGATTCATAGGTGTGTATCGTATCTTACTCTTCTGCAATGAGAAAAACAAAACGTAAGTGAAATAAGAGATGGAATTATAGACGTGCTTCTAGTATCTGCTTAAGTTGCTGCCAGATTTGTGTCCACTAGGTCCTTTAGTTCCTTCCTTTGTCAGGGACTTGTTTTCATGCTGGACGAGCCTGTGATTGCAGGGAGCCAGCCGTGCGCACGTCCAGGCACCGCCAGCCGCGCCCGGTCCGCCTGGCTACCCGCGGCCCTGCGGCTCGACCCTGCAAGGGTGAGGACGTGTCCTCTGCAGGATGTGTGGCTCCTGTGCTGCGTGGTGACGCCAGATGCATGAGTCCAGTGCTTGGAGGGAGCCTGCCGGCTGTTCTAGTTTCTGAACTCCAGAGCAAGGGAAACAACCAGTTATCTTGTTTTATTTTTTATGTATTTATTTATTTATAAAAAATTTTAATGGAGTGTTGTTGACTTACAGTGTTGTATTAGTTTCAGGTGATCAGTTATACATACACCAATTGCCTTATTTTTTTTTCCTTTTCATGGCCGCACGTGTAGCATATGGAAGTTCCCAGGTTAGAAGTTAAATCGGAGCTGGAGCTGCCAGCCTTGGCCACAGCCAGCGCAACACGGGATCCGAACCACATCTGTGACCTACACCGCAGCTCATGGCAACGCCAGATCTTTAACCCCTGAGCGAAGCCTGGGATTGAACCCGCCTTCTCATAGAGACCACATTGGGTCCTTAACCTGCTGAGCCACAACGGGAGCTCCCAGCGGTCTTGTTTTTAATGAGAAAATTCTGTGCAGCCTTCTGTTTTATTTTCAGCATTGTTTTAGTTGTGGCTGTGCCGTTCCTTGCTTGGCTTAACAATCGGAATTTTCCAGGTGGTCCATTCCTGCCTTCTGTGCTGTGAGGGCGTCTTCTCTGGCTGCGTGTGAGTTCCTGTGCTTCTCTCTGAACACGGAGCCTCGGAGCTGCCCGCCCTCCGGGCCCCTCTGCCTCTGGGCCCCTCTGCCTCTGGGCCCCTCTGCCTCTGGGCCTCTGCCTCCGGGCCACCTTCGTGTCAGCGAGGTCTCTGCTTCTTCCCACCCTCTGGCCATTCTTGCTCTCCCCAAACCACCAGGCTACACCACAGTGTCCACCCACTGCTGACGTAACTCATGCTTCCAGTGTCAAATGTCGCCTAACCTCTGTCCCCTTTTCCCCGGGTGCTCATTTTATTAAAGTCCTTGTACAGTGAGGGCGCAGAAGAGCGCCTGGCGCTTCAGGGCCACCCGCCTTGCTTTTGCGTCTAGGATCTTGTCTGCTACCGGCCCTCACACTGCGCTGACGAGTGACAATAAAAGCGGTGCCTTTTTCTCAGGTAGTTGGACCTCCTGGTGGGCTTCAGATTTGTCTTTAAGTTGCCCTCTGGCAGGTGGAAGTTACATGTTCCCAGCTGTAGTGAGACATCAGGAGGCCCTGTCCTGTGACGCAGCGTCCAGTCCAGCCGTGGCCTCCGGCGTCCTCCCTTCCCGAGTGGCCCAGCGTGTGTTCTGGGCGCGGGTTCACTTCGCTGCCGTGTCCGTTGAGCAGAACGGACTTGAGCAGAGCCTGCAGCGCGTCCAGCAGGACGGTCCCCACAGAGGCGGGGCGGGGTCCGCGTGGGTCCTTGGGGCGGGTCGGTCCTCGGACCGTCCAGAATCTCCTGTCTCCTCGTGCTCGCCTCGCCTCATCCTTCTCCCCCGCCGCCAGGAACCTCTTCTAGGCTCGCAGATTGTGGGACTTAGCACAGGATGGCTTCTTGAGAAACGTATTCTGCTTTAAGGACTGTTTCCATTATACAGGTCTTTAAAATTTTTTTAATGAAGTTTTTGTTTTTAAATGGCAAACATCACAGCATCAGAGCAAATTTGGAAAATCAAAAAAAAATTGTTTAAAATCTTAACCCTAGAACCTGTTTGGCTTTTCTTTTTTTTTTTTTTTTAAATCCGTTTTTCTTTCTAATCTATTGACTTACATGGAATCATAATATGCATTCAATTTTGCGTCTTTTTTTGAATTAAAGTTTTATAAAATAATTTTAAAAATCAGCACTTGAATGCCTGTATAATCTTCTGTGTCTTTGAATTTGAAGACTCCTGCGGAATGATTTTTAACTTTACGTTTACGTTGAGCAGTGTAGTTGAAATGCTGCTCACGCATTTTCCTTGTTTGTCTGGACCCTCCCTGACGATCTGTAATGGGTCCTGTTATAGTCGTTAACTACTCCCTCTAGTTAGGGGATTAGTGCATCTGTGCTAACCCCATGTAATGCCTTGGACGTTACTTTTAAGACAAGTCTGTGGCTTTATTTTCTCGTCATTTTTTCTCTCTCCCTTTACAAAAACTAGAGTAAAGTACATAATGCAAAAAACAGGGTTTTGGTCTGTTTCTTTGTTTCTTTGTGTTTTTTTTGTCTTCTTAATGTTTTCTGGTCTTGTAGGCCTATTTTTCTTTTAAAATAGATTTGTAAGTGCCCGGCAGCATTAGCATAGGTGAAATCTGTCTGCACTTAATTCTCAGTCCATTTAATTACGTTTGGGAAGACTGGTCGCGTTGCAAATAGAGTTGGTGGTGAGACTGTAGATTTCCTGCTTTGCCCACTTTTATAGTTTGGGCATATGTCAATGGGCAAGTTCACAGGACAGCCTAGAAGATAGAATCATGAATAGTTTTGTGCTATGAACTTGTGCAAGTGTAGCTGTTGGCTTAATCCATGTCCCTCTTTTCCCGACAGCCTTGCGGTGGGGCTCCTTATCCATCAACCATGCTGCGTTGTTGGGAATATCATTCGCATCGCCATTGAATGCAGCTATTCCTTCTTCGGGATGTCCCACCTCCTGGCTAGGCTGTTCTGAGCGAGCTTTTCCTTTTTGCTCTCCAGAGGCGCCACCGGGCTCCAAGTCTGTGGCATCGCCAGGGCATATTGGCAGCTGCTCCTCCACGCTCATCGGCGGAGCTGTCAGGGCTAGAGCAGCATCTGTGCTCACTGAGGAGAGGCCTGAAGCGTGTCCCTCCATTTCCTAGAACCAAGAATCTCAGTGTCCTCACAGCTCATCCAGCCCGACTCTGCACCTGGACCTTGACTCTTTCCTGCATTCAAAACACTTCTGTTCCTGACAACATGACAGCCTAAAACCCATACCAGGCCCTGCCTAGGTGCCCAGAAAGTACAGGCAATGGCGTAGCCCTTCGCTCTGCCGCTGCCCTTCAGCCTCGGTGGTCCGTGCGGCAGTGGGACGCAGAAAGGGCTATGTGACCTCGGGGGAGGGGCAGGGGGCAGGGGAAGGGTCTAAGGATGAGGGCTGTCCGAGGGGAGGGCCCCCATTGTGGTGGGGGGCACGTGTGCCCTGCGGGTGAGGGGGCTGCGGGAGAGCTGGAACGATGGAGGCTGGAGTTCGCCAGGCTCTCCAGGTAGGGAACTGGTTCAGGGGCGGAGGCGGACCGAGGGGAGGGCCCCCACTGGGGGGGGGGCACGTGTGCCCTGCTCCCGCTGCTGCTTGCCAGGCAGTCCGCTTCCTCCTTGGACAACTCAGTTTGAGACTCTCCCTCCCCGGAGCTGCCTTCGTTTGTTTCTAGCTTTTTCTTTTCAATTCTGTGCAAAACAAATCCATTATTTTCCTGCATTTCTAGTCTCTCGGTTTGGAAAGGGTTGTCCCTCCGGCTGCCCTCGAGGGCCTGCAGCCCCATTTCCGTTGCTGCGCTTCCCGCCGCATCAGGGTCCCAGGCCTGCCGGGCTCCCGTCTGCCCTGTGCACCCCTTAGGACCTCATGCTGGGAGTTAACTGTTTTGTGCTAGGTTGTGGCCTGACTGGTGTGCAGAGAAGGCTATGCTTTTCTTTGTTCTAGTGTCTGTAAACTTCCATTTTTTTCAGACCAAGATTGTGGAAGCTTATTTTCGTAACTATATCCAACTCTCCCATTGTCCAGTCGTATTAAATGTACTTTAACTGTGCTTATTGTGACTTGGTATTTTTGAGGATCCTGAAAAAAACCCCACCAAAACAACAAAAAAGCGAAAACTAAAAACTGAATGGAATTTGAATACCTAGCAGTGGCAAATGTAAGAACAAAGTTGACTTCCCCTGAAAATGTTTGAATGTGGTTTTTTTGGGGTTTTTTTGTTTGTTTGTTTGTTTTTTGTCTTTTTAGGGCTGTACCCTTGGCATATGGAAGTTTCCAGGCTAGGGGTCGAATTGAAGCTAGGATGAGCATCCAACTCAAAATACGCACTCATCAGAGCCTTACGAGCAGTAGCCCAAACCACTTCATATGAAATAACACTAGCAATCATCCTGTTATCATACTCCTAATGAACGGCTCATACACTCTGTCCACCGTAATTACAACACAAGAACACATCTGAGTAGTCTTTACATCCTGACCCTTAGCCATCATGTGATCTATCTCAACCCTGGCCTACACCACAGCTCACAGCAACACCGCGTCCTTAACCCACTGAGCGAGGCCAGGGATCGAACCCGCTGGTCACGTTCATTCCTGTTGAGCCACAGTGAGAGCTCCTTGAGTGTGTTTTGCTCAGCTGAGCTTTTGTTAAATGTGCGAGTCATGTATGAGGCAACTGATGGTGTTTTGGGTCACCTTTGGCTATGTATTGGTTTCACATCCATCCACACATCTGATGAGGATATTTCAGACTCCATTGGGCTTTCTACCAGCCATACTTTATTTTTCAAATTTTTTTTCTTTTTTCTTTTCTTTTCTTTTCTTTCTTTCTTTTTTTTTTTTGGGCTGCACCCATGGCATATGGAGGTCCCCAGGCTAGGGGTCGAATCGGAGCTGTACCTGCTGGCCTACACCACAGCCACTGCAATGCCAGATCTGAGCCACATCTGCAACCCACTCCACAGCTCATGGCAACGCCAGATGCTCAACCCATGGAGCGAGGCCAGGGATCGAACCTGCATCCTCCTGGCTCCTAGCCAGATGTGTTTCTGCTGCGCCACGGTGGGAACCAGCATACTTTAAAAGTAAGCAATTCCAGCTAAACATCTTGAAGGCTTCTCTGCTGTAAACGTGGAAGCAGTTTAGTTGGCATCTCCGAAGTGAAGGGGAGAATGAGCATGAAGTGAGAAAAGTGCCCTCGGGGGCAGTGACCTGCAGGGACGAATGCCGATACTGTTTTTGTGCCTGACGCCTGCTCTTACCAGAGCTTCCGGGCATTTGGAGTGAGTTTCCGGGCATTTGTCGTGGCCGAGCTCTGTGCTGAAAGCGCAGAATGAACGTGGCGCCCTTTTCCCTGGGGTCTGTTAGGCCGATGGTTGGAGCTAACAAGGACGAGACCTGGAGACCTCAGCTAAGCCTCCTTCGATGCTCTCAAGCCCTACTCCCCTTCGGTCGTGGAGGGCGGGTCAGATCATTTTATGCCATTACCAACATGTTGTAAGTTCAGATATTTTTAAATATTTATTTTAATTTGAACGAGTATCAGTATAAATCAAGTGCCATTCCAAAATCTTTGGGTTTTATGCCACTGTAATTAAGATTGAGAAACAAGGGTTTTTGCTTTTGTCATTCTAGCTTGTGAATGAAATCCCAGAAAGCAACGTAAAACAGGTCATTTTATAAACTTACGAGTTTCTAAAATCGGTTCTTGTTTATTCAGGTTGAACGCTGCTTTGAAAGTTTAAGATATTTGTTGACATTTGGAATGCACATCATTAGGAGTGTTTTCCCTGTGTTTGCTGGCAGCTGGCCTAGCGGAATAATTAGTTTTTAATGGTAAATAACTTTGTTTATAACCATCAAGTGAACATATTCATCTCGGTTTTGCAAATACTTATATTTTTCTCAGGGTAGGAATTTCTTACACTTGCTTCCTCCTCATTTGCTGGGAGATTTTGTACCAGATATTTTTCTATTGAAAACTACTAAAAACAGTGGCTAAAGACTATGTTATATCGCCGTAAGATCTTTGAGTGAACGAGATCGTAAGCAGGTCTCAGGACAGTGGGGGAGTCGAGCCGCACATGCAGGCAGGTTCAACCCCCACCCCCCAGCCGTCGAATCTCCCTTCCTTGCCTCTGCCACGGCGCTGTGTCCCCAGGCTCTCGCCAGACCTGGGCATCGGTTCTGGTCCTGGGGCTGGTGTCTTGTTGGTTCTTCCTCGCCACCTCACAGACAGGCTGCTTGTAGAGCCTTCTAGTCGACTTTAATTTCATGTTTTCCTCCCAAACTCACTGTAAGCCAGGTTCCGGCCAATTAAGTCCCTTCTCGAAGTCCTTCAGTCCTTTCTCCATGATCTGGCCACGTCCTTTGTTAGGTGACAGTGGCTTAGGTCTTGGGAGCTGGAGTGGCTGAGAGCCCTGCGTCCCCATGGCCCTTTCCACGCTGGGCGGCTGACTTGAGACTAACTTAAAGCTCTTTGCAGAGGGGGCTCTCTCGTTCCGTTCTGCTGTTGGCCTGGCTCTCTTCACAGCGTGATTTACACGTGATGGTCGTCCAGGAACCCTTTGCTCAGGGAAGCAGCGGTGGAGGGAAAGCAGGCAGCAGCTTGGCTGAAGGAGCGTGTGAGCCGTCCAGGCAAAGGTGCCCTCACCGTGCCCTTTGGTTTGCAGGACTTCCCTCCGCAGGTGTTATCTGCCGCCTTTCACTTTATGCCGACCTCAGGGTACAGGCAGAGCAGGCTCTTGTTGGTGCATGTTACAGGTGTGTTAATTTCCAGCCAGACTTTCTTTTTGCAAGTGAGTCACCGGGTTCACTTCTAGAAGCATTAACTAAACCCTCACATATCTCCCGCATTCTGCTCGAGACTGCAGGTTTTGTTGCCTCTGATCTCTGCTGCTATCACTCATTTAGCCTTGTAACCTTGACGAGACACTTGGCCTTTTTCTTCCATAGCATTTTCATTTGTAAAACTAATGCTCCGTGTCACCGCGTTTTATTATAGCTGTCTGTTTCTCATCTTGACCTTTTTAACCACCTCTCTTTCCTCCATTCCAGGGTTTGAATAGATTACGTTTCTCTGCAGACAAGTAAAGTAGATAAACACTGAATTAATTGTTAAGTCCAGAGTTCCTTTTTCAGCTCTCGCGGGGTTAGAAAAAACAGAGGCCTTACTTGTACAAACAAAATATGTCCACAGAGTATATACCGAAATGCCAACGGGAGTCTTGGGATACAAAACTTGGGCAAGGTAGAGAGTCTCCCTTGACACAGAGACTTCACTCCGTCTAAAATTTTGGCAACAATAACAGCGTCTTTGATGTTGACATTATTTTAGAACAAAGAGTCAAACTGTGTTAGGTCTTGGGATCATTAAAAGTTCAAGACCGGGAGCTTATTCTCAGTTCCAGAGGAGAGGCAGTGGCGTCAGGGAACCCTGGGACAAGGGACGTGGTTGATTCGCTGCAGAGCGTTTATTGAGCGCCTGCGGTTTCCAGGTATTCAGGTCAGTATCGCAGTCTCTCCTTAAGTTTGGGAAGTGAAGGGGAAATCACTTCAGTTCGGAATCTTCTGTGGGAGATTTTCTCAGTGAGAGGGGCTCCTCTAAGACGAAGTTTGGCGAGAACTCACGGATACCAGAAGGGTATTTCTTTTCCCAAGGTGGGGCTCACTTCCTCTCCCGTGGGTAACTGTTATTTCTGGGAACTTGTTACAGTTGCAAGACCACGTCCTTCAGCTGGAGAACATCAGCCTGCAGTTGGGATGAGGCAAAGAAGGAAACCGTGCCTACATTTCTCATATTCAAGAAAGAAAGAATTTCAGTTCTTTAAATAAAGTTGTGAAGGCCGGCTGGTGGTGTGTTAAATGTGCTTTGATTCAGGATGGAGTCCCATGATGCACTTGTCATTCTGACCTTCCTGGCAGAACTTCCCAGGTTCCCCGGACCAGCGCAGTGTCGTCGGCACGTCCGTGTCGTCTAGAGGGCAGTTGCCACACCTGCGCTGGCCGGGGTGCTGGGATCCTCGTAAATCACACTGGTGGTAGTAATTCTGTAGTATTTTAGCTCACCATTTCAACAGGGTTTTTATGTTAATATTTTATCTGGATCAATATTGTAATTTTCCAAATGCTTTCTCTTATGGAAACTCCCGAGCCCACAAAGGACGCGGACAGCTATTTCAGAGCTTTTTTATTGCTCCAGACAGCAGCAAACACATGGCAACAATAATGAACTAAAAGCAGAACTATTAGAGTCAGCCTGAATGTTCCTCGTCAAAGCCCTTCTTTCATGGTCTTGACCATGAAGGGCCTGGAAGTCCCTCGGCCACCTCTTCATCCCGTGACTCCCGGCCAGCGCGCAGCCCGAGGGGAGTGAAGCGCGCTCGGCCCATGTGTGCAGGCAGAAGACCGTCTATCAGCAACTTTCTCTGAAGTGTCTGTAGCGGAACTGACTCGTATGTAAATGCGGGGGCAGCCCTGCTCCCTGGCTGCTGCAAGGTCCCTCCCGCTGCCCGTGGAAGCTGCGAGCGGCCCCCCTCGCATCCTGGGTCCCTGAGGCTGGTGGTTCTGCGTGGAGACGCCACCCGGCCTGTGTGCTCAGCAGATCTGGGTCTTAGTGAAGGAAGTGTCTTGTTGTGTCAGCGAGGTGGGAACCGCGATGTGTGGGGCGGGCGGGGTTTTCTTCTGCGGAAGCACCCAGGCCGCCTTGCTTGCGTGGTGGGATGGAAAGAGGAGAGGCAGCCCGGATGGCTTTTGTCGCTTCTGCCGTCGTGCACGACGGTCCAGGCTCAGACAGACGCCGAACTGCGGAGGTTTTAGACTCTTGGCGGGCGCCCTTCAGCTCTTAGTTGTGGACGCGAGAGCCCGCCTTTGGGACAGCGGGTGGATCAACCAAACCCCATTAGTACGTAGGGCGGCTGCCGGATCAGGTCCGTGTGGCTGCAGAAATGCCTGCATTTCTTTCCTCTCATGAGATGACGTGTGAGAAAGTAAGAGAAGCTAGATGAGCCTATGATGCTGAAAATGTAGGCCCCTCGGCGGACGGCGAGTTGCGGGGTGATGCCCCTCCTTCGAGGGACAGCTCATCGTCATTTCGTCGGGGAGGAAGAACGTCACCCGCAGCCACTGGCTTGTCTTAGTGAGAAAACAAGCCTGATGGATTTGTAAGGCCAACCAGCTGTGGGAGAAAGAAAAAAGAGAGAAGTGAAAATAGTGTAGCCCATGTCACATACCTGGGGCGATGGGAGTGGGCCTTGGGGTTGTCTTAACGGTTTCTGGGGAAAGAAAAATAAATTTTGCTTTTTCTGAGGAAGAGGGGATACTCTCAGGAATCTAAGGATCCCATGACACTGGGCAAAAAATGGTTGCAGGGGAGGCAAACTTTCCTGAGTGTGGACGTGTTAGTTCAGGGTATTTCCTGGGCTTCTTTGGCTTGCCTGGAAAAACTGGTCAAACCTTGAAAAATGATAGGCTTGCTCGATTTTGCACTGACTCCTGAATTTGATTACGGTTTTATCTGACTGATGGCAAGGCTGCGTCTCACTTTAGTCGTGTTAGATGGTCTCTGATGAGGGGGCGCTCTGCCCGGCTTTGCTCGGTCTCTGTGTAAACCCACACTCTTACTTATGGGAAGCTGAATTCAGGAATTTTATTTGGATTATTTTATTATAGCTGCTTGCTGAGAAATGAAGGGTCATTGACTAATCTAGGATCTGGTAGCAATTTTAGAGATTGGAAAATTGAGTCTCCATCTGCCACTTGAACAAATAAGCAGCTTCTCAAATGTGTGACCAACCAGTTTCTTCAAAACAGTGTATTTACAGGTCTGCCCCCTCTCCACTGGTTTGTTACGGACTCTGGGATTTAGGAAAACTTTTCCCTTCCTTAAACCTCCCCAAGCCAGACACGCAGATAGCTCTGTTTTAGGTGGAGGTCCTTGAAAATGCATGGGCTCACGCGGACAGCGTCTGTGAGGATGCAGGCAAAGTTGGGTTACGTGATCGAGTGTAGCTGTTATCATCTGGCCGGAGGATTCATGCGGGAGGAGGAAGTCACCTGCATTTACCTGAAATACAGAGTCTAGCACCATATTTCACATTTTCACATTGGATAAAATGCTGGATAATTTGGTTTTTCTACCCAGAACTGTCCCTGAGACATATAATTTTCAGTGACTTACTTATGATTCATTGTATCTCAAGTATTATTTATTTTAGCATTAGTTGTTTCTTTCTATTCAACTTGAAATAATTTCTGTTGATGTGGGATATTAGAATGCCTGGTCCCCAATTAACTGGCATGTTTTGGGAAAGACAGACCTCCCCTTGGGTATATCTGTCAGGAATCACCGGCGAATGACAGATACACCCTAATTGTGAAATTACTTGATGAGGGGCTTGTCCAGCCGACTGTATTCTATTTAAGAGCTCTCAGTGCACAGAGAACATGAGAAATTGTTGGTCAAGGCAGACAGACGTGCCTCTGAGCCACTGACCTTCAACCCCCAACTCTGTCACGGCAGCCAGAGTGTCAGAGAGGTGGGTGGCTCGTCCTCTGAAGTGACATTTCAGGTTGGATATTTCTGCTTTGACTCCTGCTTCCTGAGTGGTTGTCACACATTGTGTTTTTCTACCATTTCACTTCATTTTAAATCCGTTCGAGTAACTCAGGGTGGCCTGTGGATTTTGAGGTTTCTTAGGGGTGTCGCCGACCCTGGAGTCACCTGATGACGTTTTTCCGTCTCACTGTTGATGAACTCAGCTACCGCAGCTTTCGGGCGGTTAGCTTAGGTGTCCCCTGGTGACCTGGGCTCTGCGGGTGGGGAGGAGTGATGGGAGACAGACGGACACCAGTCAAGCGCCCACGCGTGTGGGGTGGCCTGTGTGAAATGTGCCTAATCCCCTACCCACTGAACCCACGTCTGTTCCAAACCTCTGTCTGGAGCCCAAATTTGCCAAGTGATTTGGACAAGTTGCTTAAGTTGTTCCTGCTCAGTTCTCTGAAAAATCTGTGAGACCCTGAATTTTGCATTTTAGACAAATGCTGATTTTTGAGACTTCAAAAAAAGAAAAAGAGTCACAGGAAATGGAGATGTGTTGTGTGTATTTTCTTTTTTTTTAGGACACTGTAGGAAGAACAGTTAGGGTTGAGTCCTTGCCAGTAACAGGCCGTGTAATTGTGGGTGAGTCTTTTAACCGTTTGGAGCTCCATTATACTCTGTCAAATAAGAATATCAGGTTTGATCAGCGTTGTAAAACTTCTGCCCACTGGCACCCACAGCAAGAAGTGGATCTGTGAAGAACTCTCCTGCATGGGTGTGAGCGTGTGTGTACATGGGTGTGTGCGCGTGAGCGTGTGTGTCGAAGAAAGAGTGATGTGGGTGACACACACTCAGAGGTGACACGTCCTTCCTTGTATGTTTCACATGGACCTCGTGGTCCTCACCGGTCATGTCCAGTTTGGGAAACACTGGACTAGATGCTCTCAGCCCCGTCCACTTTAGGATTTACTTTTTTTTTTTTTTCTTACGGCCGCTCCCACAGCACATGGAGGTTCCCAGGCTAGGGGTCCAATTGGAGCTGTAGCCGCCGGCCTACACCACTGCCACAGCAACACCAGATCTGAGCCACATGTGCAAGCTACACCACAGCTCATGGCAACGCCAGATCCTTAACCCACTGAGCAAGGCCAGGGATCAAACCCACAACCTCATGGTTCCTCGTTGGATTCATTTCTGCTGTGCCACGATGGGAACTCCCATTTTAGGATTTGAAATTGAACTTTCGGAATCAGTTTGGTCATTTTTTGACCCAAAATGAGTTATTGGCAGTGATAAGCTGTGCTTCACTGGCCCATGCAGGGGGTGAGTGTGGTGGGGAGTCCGTGTCCCCGGGCTGCGTGGGCAGAGCTGGTCCTCTTCAGGCCGAGGGTTGCTGCTCCCTGCCCCCCGGCCCTGTCCCCACCCCATCCCGCCAAGCGGAAGTCACCAGAATTCAGGGCGCCAGAGCCCAGCAGCAGGAGGCTGAGGCAGGAGCAGAGATGCGGGGGTTTCTCTCAAGCTGCCTGACTTCCTGGTGGGAAGGGAAGCTTCGAGGCGCATCGGGAGCGGCCGTGCTGTCCCAGCACCAGGTCCTGGAGAGTGTGCGTCCCGTGTCCTCAGATCTCGTTTCGCTTCCGTTCGAGTGTCGTTTCCATGCACGTCATCATCACAGGTCCGATGAGTGGAAGTGCTGGTTTTCAACCCCGCTGGGGCAGGGACGTGGTTTCCCGGGTGTGGCCGAGTCTCCCGAGCCGGCTGGCGCTCCTGAGGCTGAGCTGCCCATGGGGTTCTGCTCCTTTGTCCTGGGAGTCGGGCACCTTGGAAGAGGGACAGCCACCTGCTCCTCCAGGGATCAGCCTTCCAACCTCCTGGGGCGATGCTCACCCGCCCCCGGTTGTCACAGTCAAACCGTGCTCTCAGGAGGCCTCTGGGAGGCAGGGCCCCGGGCGCGAGGAGCAGGGCCGCCCCGCAGACCGTGGACCGTCCACCGTAGACGGCAGAGCATCGCGGGCCTGAGGGCAGAGGCCTGAGCCGCAGAGCCTGCGAGGAGGGGCCTGAAGGGCCAGGCAGCTGGGCCGTGTGCCCCCCCCCCGCCCCCCGCCGTGGGCTCTGGCTTCCGGGGCTGCAAGGCCGTTGTTCTGAGCTGCTCCGGGCAGGGCCGGGGGCGCGAAGCCCCTGGAACGAAGTCCCCGGGTGCAGACTCTGTGCTGCCAGAGTTGGGCCCATCGCCCTGTCCTGAGGGGTTTTGTTTTTCCTGCACAGTCATGATTTGACCGTGATCTTTTTCTCCCTTCAGAAGTTTAATAAACAGAACACGGGTTTCTCACTGAGAACCTGACATCCAGCGCGTACTCACCTACCTTGTGAACGAAGCTTTCGTGAAAACAGTGAGTCTTTCTTGTGAGGCTCCTGCATGCACTCCCTGCAGTTGGCGATACTGTCTCAGTTCTGCTGAACATTGAGCTCCTTTTGGTTGTGCAGTTGAGTCGTTTGAAACGGCCATCAGTGGCCCCTGAAGAGCTGGCCTCCTCTGTCCGAGGCTGTGGAGAGATTTCCTGCCCCGAGAGTGATTCCAGCTCAGCTCTGATGACGCCAAAGCCCTCTCTCATTTTTTCCCCGTCCCGAGTGGAACTTAAGCACGTTGAACAAACCCGCTCCATGAATGGTGTAAAAGCCAGAAAGAGGTGCCATCGTGATGCAGAAGCCTGAAGGCTTCCGGGTCGTCCCGGAAGTGGGACAGGGAGGTCGAAAGGCCCGCTTCCCCGTGGTGTTGAGATTACTCTGAAGGTTTCGGAGGACGGTGACTGCAGGTTCCCAGGACACTTGTTCCTTGGCTCCCGAAGGGGAGCGTGTCTCATTTGCTGGATTGGAGCCTGAGGCGTGGTGCCGTCGTGGTGGGGCGACCGCTTTTCCGTCCCATGCCTCCACGTCCCGGAGCCGGTGCTGTGCCCTCCCGGGATGCAGGACAACCACGTAACCAGATACGTTGAGCAAGGATGCCTCCCGCGGCCCAGATGCTCTTGTGAGTCCAGCCCACAAGTGGCATGTGCACAAGTTAACATGAGTTGTGGCAGGTGGCAGCTGTATTAATTTTCCCTGTGCAGTGACTGTCTAATCTAAACATTCCAACGCTGAAAACAAAACCGAGAGCTGATATTTCTAGGGAAGGGTCAGTGAGCCTCAGATGGATAAAAAGAATGTATGCGAAAGAAAACAGTACGTTAGGGCGGAATATCTGAACCCGAGACAGAGGAAGGTCACACACTCGTCTCGTTTAAGGGGATAGAAATTCACAGATGTGTTTGTGATTTCACCGGCTGTAGAGACTGCAGATACTGAGATGGCATTTGGAAAAGGAAGGTAGGGTTCAGATGAGAGCGCAGTGAACAACAAAGTGAAAATGTTGTTATTCTAGCGGCTTACAGATACTTCATTGTATTTGCCTCTGCTGAGTCCTGATGAAATGATCTTGAAAGAGTGATGCCTGTTGTTCTTGGCCTTGTTGATTCTGTCCCATGCGGT
Source organism: Sus scrofa (assembly GCF_054392235.1). Lineage (NCBI taxonomy): Eukaryota > Metazoa > Chordata > Mammalia > Artiodactyla > Suidae > Sus > Sus scrofa. Next base: position 1,223,894 of record NC_139389.1, on the reverse strand, counting down.
GTGAAGGGTCTGCTGCTTGTCCTAAAGTCATGAAACGGAGAGAAGGTTGATTCTGGATGCCTTCCAGTATCTTTCCTCCAACTTCAGTTTGCAGAAGTCGGTCTCTCAGAAACAAAGCCCTGACTCCCACAGTCCACTCCCTACTGCCGAGAAGCCAGCATTTACAGTTCATACGCCTAAGAGCTTCGAGAGAATTGGAAATTCCAGCCTATTTTGGAGCAAAAATACCTCCACGTCCCCTCAGCCCAATTACAATAAAAGGGGTGGATACCCAAAGCCTTCTAGATGCCCTGCTTCTCGCCATGTGTCCTGCAGGGCGGCCCTGGGAACTGGGGGCGTGGCGGTGGTGAGAGCAGGGGGGGCGGGCTCCCCCATCCTTGCAGATCTTCACATTTTAGGGAATCAAAAGTATAGCGACAAATTAATGCCGTTTTTTACATCCGTTAATACCAGCTTTATCCTCTGGCGTGCATTTCCTGTTTTATAAAGGAAAGGTGAAATGTGCAAAATATAGTGTGTGGTTCCCCCCCCCCCCCCCACATGTGGATTTCTGCATTGACAGAAGGCTCTGCCATCCTTTTTACTCCTTTTTCTTTTGAGGTCTTAATGGTAGTGTTTGCGTTGGGAGACCCAGGGAAGAAGGCCTGGGCATGTGGCGTGAACTGCCCGGGATCCCGCGTACAGTAAAGAGCGCAGGTGTCGAGGCCCAGACGGGACCATCTCAGGCGGCCTCACCTTTGTCGTCCTGTTCACCATTCTGCTGTCTCAGAAGTTTTAAGTGTGGCAGTGAAGGTAGCTGAACGGGGTTTGGGGTTTGAGCATTTAGAATGTCAGCTCCTTCACTGTCTTTACCTGAAGCCACGGTTTTCTCAGCTTTTCCATCTGCAGTTTTGCTCTGCAGGCGCATGGAAGGCTCTCTCGGTCACAGAGCCAGCCTCTGGCCGCCTTCGGACTCCTGTGTTAACGTTGCTGTCCTTTTGCTCATTCAACATTTAAGGAGCCCCTTTGGTGTGGGAGGCAGCTGGGTGGCACGTCTGGAAGTACACAGCCTCGTTTTTGTCCTCAGGAAATTCATTGTCGGGGCAGACGGGCTGGGGTAGGCCCGCCTCTCCTGGCCCATGGGCTGCAGAGTGAAGGGGCCCTGCAGGTGCTCGGCTCGGCGCAGCCTGCGCCCCCCCAGTGGGAGAGCCAGGGGACAGCCCCTGAGCCCTCTGCCCCAGAAACGTTGGATTTGGCAATTGTAGGCGGTAGAATGGGGTTCAGGAGCCACGGCTGCAGTTCTAGTTTTGGCCCACCTAACAGCGGGGTCTGGGTCATTGGGGTGCATCCAGTGCCCCCAGTACTGGATGTTACTGGGAGAATCTGGAAGGTCAGAGCGGCTGTAGGTGGAGGGAGGGTTGCCAAGGGTGAGTGGACGTTGCCCCCGCTCGGCAGGTGTTTGCTATGTGGGGCGGGGGGAGTGGGGAGAGGAAGGAGGGATGGGGCTGGGCAGTGAGTCCAGAGGCTGCCAATAACTTATGTACATCCTCCCCTACACTTGAGGTTTTTTTGGTTTTTGGTTTTTGTCTCTTCTAGGGCCACACCTGCGGCATGCGGAGGTTCCCAGGCTAGGGGTCTAATCAGAGCTGTAGCTGCCACGCCTACGCCCACAGCCACAGCAATGGGGGATCCGAGCTGCGTCTGCGACCTACACCACAGCTCACGGCAACACCGGATCCTTAACCCACTGAGCGAAGCCAGGGACCGAACGTGCATCCTCATGGCTACTAGTCAGGTTCTCAATCTGCTGAGCCACAGCAGGAGCTCCTCACACGGCGTTTTGTGATTGTCAGTTGGGTATTTAAAAAAAAGAATGTGAGCTTGTTGCTTCAGGTAAACTGAGACAATGAACATCTATCCGCAGAGGCTCCTAAGTGCCTAGGATCTGGCGGGCATCCGTTACTTCTGAGTGATCTTTTTTATCTGCCACGTGATAGACTTTTCCAGTCTCTGGCTTTCTGCTCCGCGTGCAGCCTTCGGTATTGCTGGTTAGCTCTTTTGGAGAAGTTTTGCATGTGTTGAATTTAGGTGTGCAGAGACGCTTCTCAGTCTTAATTCTGGAGAAACTTGTCTCCTTTTAACGTAAGTCTTTCTTCCTCCCTCGAGGAAACGTACCCCCTTCCCCCCCACGTCCCCGAGGCCCCGCCCGGCTCTCCGGGCACCTCCGAGGACCCGCAGCAGCCGCCTCCCCTAACCTTGACTTGTGTGGCCGGACGGCTTGGTAGCTTTTCTGATTTTTGCGCCCCCTGAAAAGACCTGTGCACTCTGGTCTTTTCCACTTCGAGGACTGCTGTCGGAGGGCGGCTCTCCCTCCCGGAGGTGGAAGCGGGAGTGACGGTGACCGTCGGAGGTGACATTTTCTCTTCCTGACTTTGATACAAAAGCGGTTTAAGATCGTCTGACTGACTGGTTTCTCTCGGCTCTGAAACTCAGAGGAGAAACGTCACCCCAGCCCCCTCCTCTTCGAGTGCCTGGAGTTTTTCATGAATTTGTCCTTTTTTTATCTGGATTTGTTTGGTTTCCCATCGTCTGTTTTTTTGGTTTTTTTTTTTTTTTTTTGTCTTTTGTCTGTTGTTGTTGTTGTTGTTGTTGTTGCTATTTCCCGGGCCGCTCCCTCGGCATGTGGAGGTTCCCAGGCTAGGGGTCGAATCGGAGCTGTAGCCGCCAGCCCACGCCAGAGCCACAGCAACGTGGGATCCGAGCCGCATCTGCAACCTACACCACAGCTCACGGCAACGCCGGATCGTTAACCCACTGAGCAAGGGCAGGGACCGAACCCGCAACCTCATGGTTCCTAGTCGGATTCGTTAACCACTGCGCCACGACGGGAACTCCCCCATCGTCTGTTTTAGTAGTGGGCGTACACTGTAGGGAAGGCCGACCTTGACCTTCCAAGGGTCTCGGGCTGGGCTCGAGACTGAAACGGACTGAAGGCAGGTATCTGGGCAGGGGAAAAGCCCAGGATTCTCACCTGTGCCTGGAGCCCCCGAGGGACAGCGGGGGCCAGAGAGGGGCGAGGCCTCAGCATACAGCGCAGGTCGAGCCAAGGGGCTAAAACCCGTGGGGAGACTCGGGGGGGGGGGGGAGTTGTGTTGACAGGCGCGGGGCGGGGGTCTTCCCCATGGGAGTTTCTCCTGCTTTCGGGAAGAAAAGGGAGGTCAGGGTGCCCGTCTCCTTCCACTGTCTTTCAAGTACCTTTGGCTCAAAACAATCCGTGAGCCCAAGCTTGGGGTGGCGACATGTTTTCCCACCCGTTGGCATCCATCTGAAATTAGGTCGGTATCATAAGACTTTCGCGCGAAGATACTTTATGCCGCATTTCGGGGCCGTGCTTTCCTGCCTGGTTTGCCTGTATGTGCTCTGAGCAGGACTTCAGAGAAGCTTCAGGACAGCAGGGTGTGTGGTTCCGAGCAGGGGTCCGAGGCTGGGGGCCGGGGCCTGGCCTGCCCTGCCTCCTCTGGCTTTGGTGACCTTAGACAAGTCCCTGGGCCCTTCTGCGCCTGTTTCCTTACCTGTGACACGGAGGTGACACAGGCGTTAACTTCAAGGGTTTGCGAAGTTTATGGGAACCTAGGGGAGGTGCTTAGAATGGCTCTCCCTCCAAAAATAAAAAGCACCCTGCAAGCGGGCTTCCGTGGATTCCTAGAGACTTACCTGTGGAATCAGCCAGCTTTCTGGAAGCTGGGAGGCAGGTGGGTGGCCCTGACCTCGGCCCCCTAAGTGCGGGTGGCAGGGCTGGACCACACACCCTGGCCTGGGGAGGGGTGGAGTGGCTGGAAGAAACAGTTCGGGGGCGTGGGATCGGGGCCCCGGGGAAGCCAGGCGGCCCCAGGCGGACGACAGGACTGTTATTTGCCCAGGACCTGATTCGCTTGCGGGGTGCCCGTGTGGCTGCTCAGAACGTCAGGGTAGATCTTGTCCTTTCTCCCTCGTGGCCGGTGCCGGCAGCTCCCTCCCCCCCCCCCCGCCCCCTCCCCTGGGTTTCTTTTAAGCCTTCTCTGGCCTTCGAGCTTTCTTTTCCTCCTTTCCAAAGCACTTTGACTAAATGTTGACAAACTGAAAAATGCAGTAATTATGGTCATACAGTTGTGATTATTCACTCATAACGGTTTTTTTTTTTTTGCAGGTCAGAGTATTAAAGCAGCGTATTGACTAAGCTTGAGTTACCTGTTTGCATCAGTTTGAGGTCTGATGACATAACTTATGACAAGATCTGCTTTCCCGGTGGTGGAAAGTAGGAGCTCTAGCCTTTGTATTCTGAGCACCGTTTATTAGGTGCCGTGTGTTGATGTGTGAAGTTCGAGAGAGAGCCTTTCCCCAGGCCTGTCGTTGACTATTCCTTCTCCATATCTTGACGTGTAGGTCACCTATTCATAGACCTCAGTCCGCCTGCCACCTGGGCCTGTAGTGATACTGGAGCATCTGTCAGTCCGCGGCTGTTTCTGACCAGTGGCGTCAGGGGCCTTAACGTGTTGTATTTATTTTGTATTTATTGCCGTGCTCGGAGGACTCCCGCTGCTTCTCTGCGCCTTTGACAGCGACAGAAGTGACTGTTGTCTCCTCCTGGAAGTGGCCCAAGTGGTGTGACCTCAGGCAGGTGGGGTTTCGCTCAGGGCTGCGGCAGCACCGGGCTCCAGGCCTTGTCCCCTGGGACTGTGTCCCCGTCCGCGTCTCTGGCAGCCATTGTGGCATCAGCTCCTTGATTGAATTTGGAACGTGCCCGCCGGGTTTTAGCCTCAGGGTCATGTTTTCTGAAACATTTTCTATATTGGTAGCTACTAGCGTTTGATTGTGTTGGTAGTACTAGCATTACTCGAAGCAGTTGTTACAGTTTGTTTTTGTGTGTTTGGCATATTTCCCGTGATGAGAAGCACAACCATTGTGTTTATGGTTGTGAATATTTGTGCCTTTTGGTTTTTTGGTCTTTTAAGTTCCGCATATGGATATGTATTTACTTGCACTTTGAAAAACATAGCAAGACATTTCTAGCACTTGGGGCAAATGGATTCTTAAAGAGATTAGAGATCTTTCTTATTGGTTATTGGAACTATCAGGGTCCGAGTTTCCTGGTGGCTCAGCAGGTTAAGGATCCTGTGTGATCACAGCTGCGGTGTGGGTTCAATTCCGCATGCTGCAGGTGTGGCCAAAAAAAAAAAAAAAGAGGAAGTATTAGGGTCTATTCTTAGAGCAGGAATTGATACAGAAGTTAAGGCTGATGTCAGTGTTTTTTTTGTTGTTGTTGTTTTTTTTTTTGTTTTTTTGCCTTGTCTGCAGCATGCAAAAGTTCCCAGGTCAGGAATCGTCAGGGATCGAACCTGCAACACAGCAGCGACTCCAGCCACAGCAGTGAGAATGCTGAGTCCTTAACCCAATGAATTACCTGGAAACTCGTGTTCCCAACTTTATTAAGTTTATTAAAACATTTTTCCTTTTTCTCTTCCAATCAAAGAAGATACATATTCAGTATTTTAAGTTCCGTACTTTGTGCTCTGCAGGGGAAGGTAGCAGTGAATCAGAAAAAAAATCTCTGTCGTCCCAACACTTTGGCCCTGGGCTTGTGTAACGGCCTGTGCGCCCGGCTCCCTGGGGCTCAGTCCGTGTCTGTAGGATCTACCCGGAATCTGACCTAAAGCAAACTGGGGGCGATAACTACAGTTACTGGGAGCCTCGGGCTTTGTGTGTGATGTCTCCATACAAGTGAGGAGGAGCAAGAATACTCTCATCTCATAGGTAAGAAAAACGCGAAGGCTCGGAAGGTTTGTCGACAGGCCCTGGGCGTCCCATGCTGGGAGGTGAAACTGCAGTCTGCCTGTCCCTGGCTGATCCTTCCCACCGGGGACCCATCTCTCCGAACAGCTTTGAGGCTCAGGCTGCTGCCCTGTTCTGAAGCTGAGCTGGTGCTTTACCGTGTCCTCGGCTTAGGAATCCTTCCTCCTCATTGAAAGTTTTGAGTTTTTTATTGCAGTAGTTGATTTATGATGTTATGTTAATTTCTGCTACACAGCAAAGTGATTTAATTATTCAATTATATATGTATAAAATTATGTCTAACTCAGTTACACACACACACACGTACATATTATTCCTGTCCATTACGGTTTGTCACAGGAGACTGAATACAATTCCCTGGGCTGTGCAGTGGGACCTTGTTTATCCGTCCTGTATATCACTGTTTGCGTCTGCCAACCCCAGACTCCCGGCCCTTGCCCACCCCTCCCCCTCGGCAACCACGGCTCTGCTCTCCACGTCTGTGAGTCTGTTTCTCTTTTGTAGATATGTCCATTTGTGTCATATCTTAGATTCCACATGTAAGTGATATCATATGGCATTTGCCTTTGTCTGACTGGCTTCACTTAGTATGAGAATCTCTATTTATTTATTTCTTTATAGGGCCACACCCTTGACATATGGAGGTTCCCAAGCTAGGGGCTGAATCAGAGCTGCAGCTGCCGGCCTCCACCACAGCCACAGCAATGTCAGATCTCAGCCACATCGGTGACCTACACCGCAGCTCACAGCAACGCTGGATCCTTAACCCTCGAACCTGCATCCTCATGGATACCAGTTGGGTTCTTTACCCACTGAGCCATGTAATGGCGTTATTTCACTCTTTTTTATCACTGAGTAGTATTCCATCATGTCTGTATACCTCATCGTCGTAGGCCCTTCATTTATCACTGGACATTTGGGCTGTTCCCGTGACTTGGCTGTTGTGAATAGTGCCGCTGTGAGCATAGGGCTGCCTGTACCCTTTTGCGTTGTCCTTTCGTCTGGATGTGGTCTTCCTCATTGTGTGTCCGCTGCAAATGTTCTAGGCTAACTGGGCAGAGCACCCACAACACAGTCACCCCGTGAGTTTTCCCCCCCAAATTGGACCTGCGTCCCGTTGTCCCGTTCGGCTCTGCGAGGGCCCTGACACGTAGGCGATGTCTCTGGAAGGTGGAGACGGCCAGGAGGTGCCTGCTGCCCGGGACCTTTCAGACTCCCCGGGTCTCCACCCCACAGGCCCCTGCCCCTTTCAGTGCACGAGGGAGAGGCTTCTTTGGGGCCCTGGGACAGTCCCCGGCCCCTGGGCTTGAGGCCTGGTGGCTGTGGAAACACCTCAGGGCCAGCCACAGGGGTATTGCTGGCTGGATGCTCTCAGCATCGTTTGTGCTGATTTAGGCATAATTTTGGGCAAGAGAATATTCATGCATGATTACCCCTGAGCTGTCGGTTTTATTCAGCTGCCAGACTCTTCGCGGCAGGTCCTGACCCAAGGCCACCGCCTGGCACTGGCTTAGCGCCCAGGTGTCGAAGTCAAAGCTCGCTGCTCGGGCAGCGTGGAAGGCCTCCATGTCCTGCGAGGGTACGAGCGAGACGGCGGGTAAACCGCGTCGACTTCTTCCTCCGTCATCTGTCCCCTCGTTTCTTTGGGGCTGGGACAAGCGTCCCGACAGAGATGCGGGCTCACTAACGTAGGTTGGTAACCACCTGGGGTCTTTCAGACGGATCAGCGTGTCACGTCGCTCTTTAGAGTCACCAACGCTCCACCAGAAGTCCGATTCGGGGAGCTGCCTCCGCAGGAAGCGCCCTCCTCTTCCCAGGACGCCAGCATGGTCTCCCGGGTGACGGCTGAGGACGGGGCTTGCGGCTGGGGCCCAGGACTGCGCTGTGAGTCCCCGGGAAGGCCGTGTCTCCCAGGCTCTGCAGGCCCGCCGCACCCTCGTCCCCTGCCGCTTCCCCTGCAGCCCGGGTGCCACCGCTCTGGCCTCCTCAGGGGCACTGGACACGCCGGCCGTGCCCCTCCTGCTGCCCCTTCGTCCAGGCGCCTGCACGGCCTGCCTCCTCCTCCGGGGTCCTGGGCCAGGGTCACCTTCCCAGTGAGGTGTCCCTGCTCCCCAGCCCATCCTCGGCTTTGGTTTTTCTCCGTCGCACTCGCCGTTATCGTGCCTTCGGTGTCCTTAATGCAGTCACCTTGTTCCTTGTCCTTCTGCCCTCACCCAAGTGTAAGGTCCCCAAAGGCCGAGCCTGTGTCTGCGGCGCCTTCTAGAATGGAGCTGGGAAGGTGGTTCTCGGTCAGTGCTTTTTCAAGTGAATCGCTGAAGATCGTAAAACAACCACAGACCTTTTAGAAACTGGCTTCCTTTCGTGTCACTGTTAATTTGCTCCTGTGTTATCCTGAGCCGAGGGCCGGGCTGTCCGGGAGTTGGCCTTCCTGACAGTGTTGGGAGAAGGGGACCCTCCCTGGCCCTGTGCTGGTCTCTCCCTGGCAGTGAGCTTGGCCTCCGAGACTCTCCCCAGCCCCTTCCAGTGACTCGGCCCTGGGGGGAGCTGTGCTGGATGCGGGGGGTCGGGCTCACGCCTTTCAGGACAGTCCTGCCCTCCGACGGCTCTGTCTGAGGGTTTCTTCCTGTGCCTCTGCCTTTAGCCTTTTCCTCAGGAGTGAAAAACACTGACTTTCTCTCCTACTGGGCTCTCCCCAGATGCGGTCGTCGCTGCAGAGCTCTGCCTTTATTCCGAGTGAGCCACTGTGGCGCTTCTCTAGCCGTCCGCAGGCCTGGGCTGAGGCTGCAGGGGCATCCTGGTCCTTCTCCATGAAACCTGCTTCCCTTGGGGCAGGCCCTGCTTGCCCCGACGGGGGCAGCTCACCGGCCAGCAGGGTGGCGGGGGTGACCTGTCCTCCCTCCCCCAGAGTCTGCTTGTCCGTATGGCTGGGATGACACTGGCTTCTTGGGTAGGCAGTGTCCTACTGTTGACGCAGTCGGTGAGTTTCACTTAATTAAAATTTGTGTTGTTTTCTTTTTCCCGCTTGTGTACCGGTGGTTCCACGCCGCCCTCGTCCTGCCTTCCTGAGCTTTTCGGTTTTGTTTCTCCATTTGGGGTTTAGTGTCCTGGTCTCGTAACCCCAAGTGAATGGCCCCAGTCCATCAGCAGCTTAGCCTGACCTGAGGCTGAGGGATGAGATGGTGGAGAAAGAGGGAAAATGATGTGACGTTCTGGAGGCGAGATTGCGGGCGGCGCAGTCAACACCAGATGGCCACACCCGGGCCAGCCTGTCGAGGAACAGAAGGGGCCAGGCGGCGGGCGGGTCTCTGTCTCTGGTTCGCAGACTGACGTGCTTGGTGTGCTTGTCTCTGTGTTTATCCACGCCGGTGTTTGCTGAGCTCTGTGGATATCAGAAGTGACGACTTTTACCCTGTTGGGGTGATTTATTCTGGCTGTTTTCCTTCTCTGGGAGCCCAACTGCAGGGACATTTTTGTAGCGCCCGCTGTCTGTCTTTTCAGTAGCTTTGCTCAGCTCCCAGGTCCCATCACTCCTTTTCCGTGTCCGCACTCCGCCCACTCTCCCCTGTCACCTGCTGCTTCACGGAGCCCCTTTCATCTCCACAGGATGACTTAGTTCTAGAATTTTTGTTTGGTTCTGTTTTAGGACATAAGTTCCATTTCTCCAGTGAGGTTTCTTTTCCTTCGCGGTGAGTGTTTTTCTAGATGTCCTTGGTCAGCGATACAGTGGCGGTTAATGTCAGCATCTAGGGTCATCTCAGCATCCACCTTAGTAAGCGTCTCCTTTCTGGATTCCCTTACATCCCTCCCGGGGGTGTTAATTGGTTCTGTTTTTGAAAAGAAAATGGACGTGGACGGCTCAGACTGTAAGCAGGAGTTCAAATCACAGCGCCTTTCCTTCGGTCGTGTCCTGGTTTACAGGCCAGCGCGAGGCTTGGGCTGCTCTGCATGAAGCTGTGCACCGTCTTCTCTCTGTCTTTTCGGGGGTCACCTGTCCCTGCCAACCTTGTTGCCAGTCGTCGCCCTAACCTCTGGCTCTTGGGTCTTCAAGGCAGTAAAACGGTGGGGTTTCTGGAAGTTCGGCTGCCTCTGTGTGGTACAGTGGGAGCCTGCCCTCCGGCTAGAATCGATGGCAGACAGGAAAGTCACTTAGAGTCATTTCTTTATTTCAAGTGTCAGCTCCCCTCCAGAATCTGCTTTTGGATGCTTTCAAATATCTTAGCAGGTGTGTGCTGTTGTGTTGATATTATCCAGTGTTTATAGTTACTATCTGCAAGCAGTTCAGAAAGTAGGCATTTTTTCTTTCTTTGTAAGAGAATTCTTCTCGGCTGCTTTTTTTTTTTTTTTTTTTTTTGGTCTTTTTAGGGCCACACCCACGGCCTGTGGAGGTTCCCAGACCAGGGGTCAAATCAGAGCTATAGCTGCCAGCCTACACCACAGCCACAGCAACGCAGGATCCTTAATCCACTGGGTAAGCCCAGGGATCGAACCTGCATCCTCATGGTTGCTAGTCAGATTCGCTTCTGCTGAGCCACAGCGGGAACTCCCAGGGCTGCTTGCTTTTTAATATTTGCAGATGTTTCTTGTGATGGAGACATGTTTAAAGGCTACATTTTGCCTTTGGGAAGACAATGAGATTTCTGATTTTTAGTGTGCTGGAATGGGGGTTTACAGCTCTTGTTTCATTTTTCTGAGACCTGAATGTACTGTTGATACTTTGGTTTCTTTCATGAGTATAATTTATTCTGAATTCTGAGTGATCACATTTGATGTATTTCTTGTAGAAATTAAATTTTTTTAAATGTATGAAAACATTTGATTTGCTAATAAGTAAGAAACTAATTGGTTCCCACAAATCAGGTGTAAAAGCTCTGGCCGGTCAGTAATTCCACGGATGGAGGCATAAGCAGAAGTAATTCATGCTTGGAGAAATTGTATAATCATGGAAAAGGTGAACTCTGATTGTTTTGCTTCGATAATTGGCAATGCAGAGTCATCAACAGAAGGACTGTATTTTGTCTTTTGTCCTTTTAGGCCGCACCCACGGCACAAGGAGGTTCCCAGGCTAGGGGTCCAGTTGGAGCTACAGCCACCAGCCTGCACCACAGCCACAGCAATGCGGGATCCGAGCCGCGTCTGCGACCCACACCACAGCTCACGGCAGCGCCAGATCCTTAATGCACTGAGCGAGGCCGGGGATCGAACCTGCATCCTCATGGATACTAGTCAGATTCGTTTCCGCTGCACCACGGCGAGAGCTCCCAGTAGAAGTATTTTAAATTGAGTTGTTTTGTGATTAATATAAAAATCAAGATTTTTTTTTTTTTGCTTGATCATGTTGAACCTGAACAAATTTACTTTCTTAGTGTATTTAATCTCCTTCTTAAAACTATGTGCTGTGAAATTTTAGTCTGTTGTGTAATTGCCTTATTGGGTTAGAAATGTGTGTCCCTTTCTCCCATAATTTTCTCAAGTTTGAACTATTTTGATACAAGTATTTGATGGGACAGTTATAAAAAGTTAACAGATATAAGTGAGGATGTAAAAAATTATGAAAAATTTAAAACAATTTGACTTTGTTTTTATATTTCCTAATTTGTTGGAAATCACAGAAAAGCCCATTAGAGCCCAAAGTGGTGTGAAATGCCTCATGTTAGCCTATATTCCTGTGTGAATGCATGTGTGTTCCTGGGGTTTACTCATACTCACTTTTATGGATTATTTCTTAATTCTTTGTATTTCCACTTCATCGTGACCAGACCTGGAAACTTTGTTTCAGAAAGAATCCCTGTATCCCTGTAAGACTATGAATTTTTGAGGATTATGGAATGGTAATTTTTTATGATAATGTTGTAAAAAAATAAATGTAATATTTTAGACTATCATAAAATGTATATGTACATCAATGTTTTAAAGAAAAGTAAAAAAAAATCCTTTATAAAGATTATTCAGTTTGGAAAATTTTCAGCAGTCTCTTGTCATTTGAAACTACGGATTAAAAAAAAAAATCAAGAGGCGGTATAACAGGATGCATCAGCTGCAAGGAGCAGAAACCCAATACAAGTCCCCTGAACAATGAAAAGTGTTTAAACTTGCATAACAGGAAGTCTGGGCACAGGGCCAGGTCAGCGGTGTCAACAGAAGGTGGACAGACCTCCTTCCATCTTTTGGCCCAGCAGCCTTATCGAATTAACTTGGTTCTAGGGCTAGTGCCCTCATTGTCACAAAATGGTTGCTATAGCTCCAGACATCCAGGTTTCCGTCCATGAATGTGTACTGGAGGGGAAAACCTTTTCCTGGCGTTTCCTCATATCTCCTTGGCCAGGGAAATAGAATGATCATAATTGGTTCGCAGCAATCTGATTTACCTTCTCAAGCCAGACAGTGTGTTTCCTGACCGCACAGCAGAGTGAATACCCAACAAAGTTAGGACTTGGGCGGCCTGCGAGGGAGGGGTGGAGGCTGGAGGCTGCTGTTCTTGCGAACAGATTTTAGATCACCGAAGATTTTCAGTTCCTTGAAAGAGCCCTGTTTTCCCTTGCTTCTGGGACCTTCTCATTGCTCCCTGGAACTTCCCTGCCCCCCATATGTAACAGATTCCCTCTCATCTTTGAATGTCCAGCTTAGATCTTAACTCTTTGGGAAATCTTTCTAAATATGTGCCCCCAAAAATGAGGCTTTAGGGCAAAAACCCTGCTGCAAATATATTCCCTTTATAATAATAAAGGTTCAGTTTGCAGGCAGTGGTAGCAATTCTGAATTTGTCTGCACTTAACAACCTTGCATCAACTCTATAGAGTTGAAGTTGACCAAATAAAAGGGAAGGTGCACAAACTCATGACCATAGTAGGAAATTGTAGGCTACGTTCCTTATAACTAGAGGCAGACAGGGACGTGTGCGAACCCAGAGGCGCTGAGCGGGCATGGTTAACTCACGCGAGCCACGTAGCACATCAGGTGGCTCGATGCACACTGGGGGCAAGACAGATGGCGCCCGTCTCTTCTGGGGTGGGGGTGGGGGTTGACTCATTTTAGGAAGCAGCGTGACTTTGCTGGAAAGGGGTGTTACAGTCCACACTCCCCGGTGACCTTTCATGAGAACATGTGTAAACAAAACAATTGCAAGCCAAAGCCAGCAATATGTAATAGGAGTAACGGGCTGTTAGCAAGTTGAGTCCCTTTCAGGAATGCAAGTATTTAACATTTGAAAATCAGTCTCTATTTTACCCCGTGACTTAAACAAAGGAGAAAAATATTTCGTAATAACGGGACTTGTAAAATGTGCTGCCGTGTAGACGTTCGTTTCCTGCGGCTGCTGTCACAAGTGGTCACAAACTTATGGCAATGACAGTGATGATAAACGCCTGACCTCATGGTTCAGAGGGCGGGCGTCCAAGGTGGGTCAGCAGAGCGGTGATCCTCTGGAGGCTCTAGCGGGAACTTATTTTCCTGCCTCCCAGCTCCTAGAGACGCCTGAATTCCTTGGCTTGTGGCCCAGCGTCCCTCCACCCTCTGCTTCTTCAGGACAGCTTCACCTTCCCAGCCCTCTTTCCCTTAAAAGGGCCTTAGTGATCATGTGGGGCTCATCCAGGACTCTCATCCTTTCAGAAGCCCGAGCTCAACCCCACGTGCACACGTTACACACGCACAGGGTCCTGGTCCCGGGACACGGACGGCTGTGGGGGCCTTTCGTCCGCCCAGCACGGCATAGCTAAAAAAGTGGGCAAAGAACACTGTGCTTAATTACGAAGATCCTTCTGGTTCCGGAAATGGGGGGCTTCGCAGTCGCGTCCTGTTTGACATTCTCGTGGGGCTGCAGCCTGTGCAGTGAGGCACAGAGGTAACTCCAAACCCAGACAATTAAAATCGCAGTTCGGAGAGGCGGAAATCTCCCTTATTGCTTACAGATGAACGTGGGTGTGGACAAAGGAAAGTCCAGAAGAATGTATAGATAAACTTTTAGAATTAATAAGTAATTCTCGTTGACCTAGCTTGGCTTCTCATAACAACATACTCGGCGGAAATGCACGGTCTCACGGCTCTGGAGGCTGGGACGTCTCAGCTCCCGTGGATTTGCTTCCTGAGGGCTCTTTTCCTGGCTCGCAGACCACATGGCGGGAATGAAGAAAGATCTGTGTTGTCTCTTATAAAAACACGGATCCCACATGAGGGCCTTCGCGACCTCCGCTGACCCCCACCTCCAGATGCCGTCATGCCCGAGGTCAGGGCTTCCACAGGTGAATTTGGGGAGCACAGACATTGGGGCCATAGCAGGAGGTTGCTGGATACAAAGTTAATGCTTCGAATACAATCGGTTTTGTTTCTGTTACAACAGGGACAGACAGCCAAGAGAGTATTAAAAAGATACTGTTGACAACAGCAGGAAAATGCCAGATGTCATAAAAAATATACAGTATCACAATAGGAAAAAATATTGAGAGGACATTACAGACGGAGGTAAAGTCTCTCCTTAAGACACGGATTCTCCTCTAATTCATCTCTCGATCATCTGTAAGGAGTCCGACACGTGTGTGTGCATAAACCCGTAAGCTGATTCGAAAACGTATGTGGAAATGCAAAGGAGTAGAAACAGCCAACACACTCTCGAAAGCAAACAGTGTGGGGAGGAACGGCTCGGTGGGTTCCTGAGCTTTACTTGAGGTCATGTTAAGGAGACCACTGAGGGGTCCGCTTGATGGCGCCGGGGGTTTCAGAGGTTGTCGGTGCCCTGGGGAGAGAGCCCTCTTTTCCCTCGGCGGTGACGCGTCCAGCGCGTGGCGTGCGGGGTAAGCCCTGCGCTGCGCGGCGGGGCTGAGCGCTCTGTGCCTCGGAAGGCAGGCAAGGTCAGGGGTCTCCCGGGACTCCCAGGCCGCCGTGTTCTCGTGACCGCAGGGAGCGGAGACCCCTTCTCCAGGGCGTAAAAGGTTTACCAGGCTAGTTGCTTGGTCTTGGCAGTTTGAACTAGTTCTTGACTACTGGCCGTCAGACAGTATTAATATTAGTAGGTGAGAAAGTGTCAGTCTTGACCTCTTGGTTACGAGCCGTGTGGGTTTTGTACCTGCCGGCGCGGTGTCGTTATTCAGTGTGAACGCGATGACGTAAGCATTTGTACCTTATGGCCAGGGCACCTTCACCTGCCAGTGTCTGGAGTGTCCAGTGTCCGCTTGTCAAGCTTTGATGCCCAGGTTTCTAAAACTGCATGTAGTGAAAGAAAGTCACAGTGCACTTGAAAATATTCAATATGTGTGATCTTGTATACATAGTGATTTTCCTCTTAAAAATTATGTGAATGACTTGGATATAATTCAGTTAAAACAAAAAAAAATTGCACCGGGCAATGTGCTACTTCAGAGGAATTCTAAATTGGCTTTACAAAGGCAATGGCCCCTAGGGGCCTGGTAACCCTGCCCTCTTCCCATTGGGCCAGTTCATTGTTTTGTAAAGTTAGATTGTTTGAGTTTGCAGGGAGCTTTGTGTTCAAATTTTAGTACAGTCCGAACCATGCAAGATCATCTAAGGAGAATTGCCGGAAGATTTGAGTTCTAGTGGATTTTACCAAAGGTCCTTTGCAACGAGACTGTAATCTAGTGTGTGAATTGGGTATTGGTTTTAGTATATATTCAGGCTGCTTCTGATTTTTTACTGTCTGGAATTGATCCAAGCATAACTGAAAAGTGAAGTTTGTTCTCTTACAGTCAGAGTTCCCAGTAATTCCTGTGTGTGTGTGTGTGAGCACGTCTGGGAGCCCCACACAGGCCAGAGTATATGCAAAGATCTTTGCTTACATGTGAAACTGACTCCACAATCGCTGTTTCATCTAAGGAATGTGGTGGATTTGGGAGGATGCTTTTAATATTGTAATCCCTGCCCGTATTTCTTTATCACTGTCCCCAACAAGTGTGAAAAAAAGTGTCAGAAAAAGAGTTGGCTAGTATTGCTTTATTCAACTATTTTGTCACACATGATATGATGGAAGATCTGAAAAATGAGAGAGATGAATGTCAGGAAAATATAAATTATGTAAATTATTAAAATTGATTCAAGAAAAATATGTAAAATATGTAAAAATATATTGAAAGTTATATACACACATATATATTCACAAAGCCTCTTTTTCTAGGTGGTTTTATAAGCCTTTAAGTGAATAGATAATTCTTGAAATTTAAGTAATTTTAATGTTGGGAGAGCACCAAAAAGTGGTGAGACAGTGGGTTCCTAATTGAACTGCAAAGTTAACAGAGGCCAAAAAACAGGAAAAAAAAAAAAAAAAAAGATACAGGCTAAAGACATCACAAATGACAAAAATCTACCTGAAATCCACAGATGTGTTTCACCATGAAAACACTGGAGGTGTTCCCATCAAAGATGGCCTTTCCTGTGTGGACAACATGCTGCACATAAAACAGCTTTAGTTTTACGTCTTTTTTTTTTTTTTTTTGTCTTATTGCTATTTCTTTGGGCCGCTCCTGCGGCATATGGAGGTTCCCAGGCTAGGGGTTGAATCGGAGCTGTAGCCACTGGCCTACACCACAGCCACAGCAACGCGGGATCCGAGCCGCGTCTGCAACCTACACCACAGCTCACGGCAACGCTGGATTCTTAACCCACTGAGCAAGGGCAGGGACCGAACCCGCAACCTCATGGTTCCTAGTCGGATTCGTTAACCACTGCGCCACAACGGGAACTCCTAGTTTTACGTCTTAGGGAAGCGGCCGGGCTGGCATTGCCCCATAGAAATACAGTGTGAGTGGCATGTAGTTTAAAATTGTCTGGTAGCCACGTAAAGGAGCAAAAAGAAACGGGAAGGTTAATTTTAATAGGACATTGTATTTAAGCCAGGCTGTCCACGCGACAGCCTGCGGCGGGGAACGCATTTCTGCTGGTGGTCTGCCCATGCGCTCGCTGCCGTGGACAGTGCAGGTGGCTGTGGGGCGGTGCTGCCCTGCCCGCTTGCCGTCTGGCTGGCTGGCCGTCCGTGGCTCTCTCTTCCTCCACCCAGCTTTTCAGGGTGTTAAGACTGTTGCGGTAAAAATGCGGGCAGGAGCGCTGCAATCCTGTGAGATACACCGCATACTTGTGCGAGATTTCTTGGATTAGCCAAGCGTCGTAGGGCTCTGTTAAGTCACTGAATCACTGGTGTGGGCACATCAGTTAGGAAGGTCAGACCTGTGAAGCCAGGAGAGTCCACTGCGGAGGACGGCAGGTGCCATCCGCGGGGCCCCAAGGCTGCTCAGACTCCGGAACTCAGCTCCATCCCGCCCCTCGGGCTTCAGAGCGCCAAGGGACGCCTGGAGCGAGTTGTGTGGTGGGTGGTGCGTGCAGATCACTGGCGTCCGGATGCAGGCAGAGCCCTCAGCGCAAAGCAGGCAGCTCACCGGCAGGCTTTGAGAGTTAGTGAGTCGCATTGAAACGCCGAGGGACCCGACAGGTGAGCAGTTCTCAAACCCGGCTCCGAAGCCCACCTCCTTCCAGGTGGCCTGGGCCTCCCGTCGGAACGCAGGCTCCGCTCGGCGAAGCTGGACGTTGTCAGGGAGCATCTCAGCTGGCAAGTCTCGTCAGTCCGAATCCGTTTCCGTGTGGGCTTAGGCTGTGAGCTGCGGAGAAGATGCCGACTTCCCGTGGTGGTGGCTGGCCACACAGGGTGGGTGGGGGGACGGAGGGGGCCTTGAGGGCCTGGGGTGGGTCAGCTATGGGGCATGAAGGGACGCAGGGGGTCCGGGATGACTTGGGTGGGTCATTTCTGACATCTCCATCTCTGCCTGCTCTGGGATATTAAGGTGTTCGTTTCCTTCCTCCCTCCCTCCCTCTCTCTCTCTTTCTTTCTTTCTCTTTCTCTCCCTCCCTTCTTTTTGTCTTTTTAGGGCCGCACCTACGACATACAGTGGTTCCCAGGCTAGGGGTTGAATCGGAGCTGCAGCTGCCGGCCTGCACCCCAGCAGCTGGGGATCCAAGCCGCATTTGTAACCTACACCACGCTCACGGCAACACCAGATCCTTAACCCACTGAGTGAGGCCAGGGACTGAACCCGTGTCCTCATGGATACTGGTCGGGTTTGTTACCGCTGCGCCACGACAGGCACTCCGTAGGTGTTCTCTAATCAAGGTGGTGATTGTTGAAGCTCAGCAGAGCAGGTGGCAGCACGGAAGCGAAGCGCACGCACGACTTTCCAGCCCGTGAAGCGTTTTGATTGTCCTCTTCCTCCTTCTCCTAAAACTTGAAGTCCTTCTGTCGTGATTTCCCACTGTTATCTCAGGTCCTTCAGAAAGACACCTCACTGGTTGTGGGGGTGTCTTACCTGAACGCGGAGTGGTGTCCCTTCCATGGTGAGGTGGCCTGCAGGCGTGGCGCGCCGTGGGACCGACGCCCAGTTGTGGTCGTGTGGTCCCTGTGCCAAGGGACGCTTCCTCCCAACGCACTTGGTCTCCGCGCTCTGTACCCTCAGTTTCTGTTTCTACCTCCCTCTGGAAGCTTCGCTGGGAGTCTCCAAATCTGTGTGTTTTTGCAAAGTCTTGTTTAGGTGTAAAATTTTTTTTTCAATTTTATGGCAGCACCGGATCCTTTAACCCACTGTGCTAGGCTGGGGATTGAACCCTGAGCTGCTGCAGTCAGGTTCTTGGCCCACTGTGCCATGGTGGGAACTCCTGAAATTGTCTCTTAAGACATGCCTGAGCGGTGTGCTCATCAGACACCCTGAGCCTTACTCGCGCTCCAGACCCCACCTCCCTGCCCCCACCTGGGCTCAGGCCCACCGATGGGAAGGGGAGACTCAGGGGTAGGACCAGCTGTCTCTAGTGCATGTGAGTGGATGATGATTTAAAAGCTGAAAGTTCAGTGCTGTGCTTTTCTTAAGCCCAGTCAAGGTGGCCTTGGTGTCAGACTGTCTCTGCAGGAGTGGCCTGGGCGGAAGAGCGTAATCAAGTTGTCCGAGATGACCGTTACTACTGCAACGTGTGGCCCTTCCCTTGCGGCGCCGTGCGCCCCAGCTTTCATTTCTTTGTTCATTCCTTTTTGGGGCAGGTGTCGAAGCGGTCTTGTAGGCGTTATTCCCCAATGTACGCTCGCTTCTGTAGGAGGCCTTCCGCGTGCAGAGGCTCGCGCGTGTGCCCAGTTCTGTGCAGAAGTGGACGTGCCTTTGGACGGAGGCCGTCGTCCTCTTCCCGCCTCAGAGCCGGAGCCCGAGCCCCGCCGCTCGGCTCGCGCCTCCGCCTGCGCTGCCGCCTCCGCGGCCTTTGCTGCTCTCAAGGCCGGTACGTTTTCCTTTCAAACCGCGGGGCTCGGGGCTCTCAGGCGCCGCGACGGTGCCGATGACGAACGCCACGGTGCTGTGACCCTGCGGTCGCGGTAACGTGCCGTCCTTTCTGAGCAGCTCGTCAGACGCTCATAGGACTGTTTCCTGATACGTGTCCCGAACGGAACCGGGCTGTTTTCACCGCCGCAGTGGTTCCGTCTCTCGGTACCACGCATCTGAAGTTCCGTTTTCTGTAGGCGTCCGCCAGGCACGATGCCCTGGCTCCTTGCTAACCAGTTGCCAAGCGTTAGTGCTGGGCTAGCACCGCTGCGGAGCCCCTGCTCGCGTGCCCCCTGTGGCCTGGTGGCCAGGCCCTGCCCCCAGCGCCCCCCCATCCCCTTCTGCGGGGAGAGGCTGGGACGGGGTCTGTGCTCTCCTCAGGTGTAAGGAGCGCTGGGGCCACTCGGAGGGGGACACGCCCTCGGAGGCCAGTGCCCGCTGGGTTCCTGGGGGACCCCAGCCCCTTGGCCTCTGCTAAGCCAGAGTACGCACGTGTCACGTCTCACTTGAATGTCCTTTGGTCCATGCACGCTGGACGGCATGACTGTCTCTGGGTTACGGAGCAGGGGCTCGGTCGGGGTCGGGGTGGGGGAGCATCTGCGAAGCAGCCGCGTGCGGAGGTGTTTCCTGGGAGGGGCAAGTCTCAGATCCGCTTTCCCCCCGTGGGACCAGGACGGGCCGCTGTCAGAGACACCTTGTCACAGGGGCCGCCACGTCGCTGGGGCCCCAGTCTGTCAGCCAGCAGCCGCTTTTCCACACGCACGCCCACCGCCCGTGCAGGGCTGGGGACAAAACCCGCTTTGTGTCCCTGCCCCGGCCGAGCCTGGCTGCAGCTGTGCGCGTTAAGGGCTTCTCTGGCGAGCCGGTCCTCCCCCGGCTCTCTTTCAAGGTTCAAGGTTAACTTGAAAAGCATGGCTCCCCAGGGCAGGGCCACGTCAGATCCGCGGGTGAGACACGGCCTCGTGGAAACGCTTGTGCTGCGGGGGTTGGGGGGGGCCCTGCCGCCTCCCGCTTGCTCCGCTCCCCACCCCTGGCCTCCATCCCCTCGTCTTCACGGCAGGCGGCTGGAGCCCAGCGTGCAGGCGGCAGCTTTCAATCCCAGTGCGGAGCAAGGCCCACTCCGGTGACGGCCAACCCGGGCAGCAGAACCGAATCCCAAGACGGGCAGGTCCTCCTGTTCTGGACGTTTCCTCACCGTGCAGTTGAACAAGACGCTGAAGCTCAGCTTTCTCCTGGACACGAGAGGGTCCAGCCTCCACATCCACCTGATCTCTGACCTCCCCGAAGCCCTGAAGCCGGTTTCCTTTGCTGCCCCCACTCCCGCCCCCATTGTTACAGAAGCACCGGCCAGGATGCAGCTTCTTTGTTCCTGGGGGTCCGGGTTCTGCTGGTCCCAGACCCCTGAGGGGCCTGCAGGACAAAAGAGCTGCTCTTAGGGTGTTTATTTGAAGGCCCTGTTCCTGTAGCACAGAGAGGCTTTCAGCTTCCATGGGCTGGAAGTTAGCCTGGTTTGGCTTCCCTCTGGACCATGTGTAATTCTCCTACTTTTCTTTTTAGGAAGGCAGCACTCAGGCTTTGTGCCTCCGCCACCGGGTGGGGTGGGCTCCAGGCCTGCGAGTGCTGCCGGCAGGTGGCTGCCCACTAAGCGCTCGTTCAGAGGTGCCCCCGTTAGAGGAAGGTGCTGTGCTTATGCGCCTACTCAGGTTCCTTTATGCCCCAGTTCAAGTGTTTACCACCTTTCTGCCTCCAGAGAACAATTCCGGGTAGAACAGAAGTAGAAATTGAGGCCTCTAGTGAGTACTTGTGTCCAACCTTACTCCTGAGAGGGTGCTTTTTGGCTCAGGTGCCCCAGGGTGACCCCACCCACTTGATCTGGGGGCACCGCTTGCCGAGCCCACAGGCAGTAGAGCATCCCAAAGGCTTTACCTTACGGTTCATTTTCCTACAGAATTCTCTCTGTGGGGGAGCTGCCCAGCCTCAGTATGTCCAATATTTGCTTCCTGGCCTTTACAGGGAGAAAATGATCACTCATCAGCAAAATGATTCCGTTGTTTCAAACCCTCTTGGCCATGTTGCCTGGAGCCCTGCTTATTCGGGCTGGACAAGCACCACCACGGTGGTGCCGGGAAGATTGCGCAGTGCGGCCAGCGAGGCCTGGAACCGTAGCTTTACCTGGGGTTTCTGGGTGCCGGTGGCTAAGCAGCCTGACGTTGAGCAGTAAGGCCCTGGAAAGCAAGGCTTTTGTCTCCAGTTTGCAAATTAAGGAATCAATAAGCTAGTTGATTGCTGCGACGTGCGTTTATAAAAGACAACTTCATAATCTGTTGCTGGGCTGTGTTTAGATCTTTATCCCGCTAAAGCCTAATTTATCAACACCTTGTTATCTTAAATACATGACACAGAAGGGCCATAAATCCTCCTTAAAAGGGCTTATTTCACCCGTTAATTAAGTCTCCCTGATTTCCTCCGTCGACTCTAGAAGGGAGTTCAGGGTTTGTTGATTTTCATTAGGCCAGGAATACGTCAATTAAAGTGGGGGAGGGAGAGCAGGGCCGGCTCCGGCCGCGGGATAAGTGGAAGGCTGAGGACGCCCGGTTGCTGGAGGAGGGGGTGGGAGGGTCTGGAGTTCCCTTCTGCTCCCTTGTCTGGGGTTCTCTGTGTCCTTAAGACCTGGAGCATGGGGGGCGCTATTGATAAAATTGACCAGTGGGAGCGTGCCCGGCGCAGAGCCCTGGGGGAGTGCGTGACGGCAAGGTGGCCGAGTGGGATGAGTGGATGGTAGAAGAGAAGGGGGGCCGCTCGGGGGCGGGGGGTGGGGGGTGTGTCTTGGGAACCAAGGGAGACCCGGGTGGAGGGGCGGCTCCTGAGTTGGGTCGGCCTGGGAGGATGGGCGCCCAGAACGCTGTGATGATGGAAGGGTGTGCAGATCAGAGCGAGCGTCCAGAGCAGGCGGAGGGCCTGGGCGGGGGGCTGACCTGGACGGCCTGCTCTGCGAGGGAATTGCATTGCGGGGGAACGGCTGCTGCACACACAGCAAGCTCCGGAATCCTGGAAAACAGCTTCACCAAGCACCTTTTTCTCACATCGGAGGTTTGGAAAAGGTGTAGCCTCCGGGGTGGGCAGCTGCTTGTGTCCCCCTCAGCCGCCCTCCCCCAGCACCCCTTCTTGCGCCCTCCCAGGGGTGGCCTCCCTCCGGCAGGGGTTCCCGGGGGCGCTTTGAGAGCTGTGGCCTTAGGCGAGTGGTTGGGGCTGTGGCCTGGGGCCCAGATGCAGCCTGATAAGAGAGAAGCCGCTCCCTGTGCTGACGCCTGTTTAAAGCGCACAGTCCAGCGGTTTTGGTGCATTCGCAGAGCAGGTGCAGAATGGAAGGAAACCCACGCCTGCTGGAGATCGCCCTCCAAGCCCCTCCGGCCCCTGGAACCCCCAGTGTCCCTTCCGTCTGTAGCCTGGTCTGCTCTGGACATTTCACATAAATGGATCATGGAATACGAAGTCTCATGTAACTGGCAGTTACTGGATTTGTGAGAGTTTGCACAAGAAGAACAGAAGGTATACATGGGAAGAGGTCGGATGTGGCCTGCAAAGTTTAAGTTACTCCCTGCCTGACTCTTCACAGAAAAGCCTGCTGGCTCCTGTTACAGATCAATGTACGTTTTCGATCAGAAAGATTATTTTTGAATGGATACCCCACATACACACATTCATGCACTTACGCAAATACATATGTTTATAAGCTGCATACGCTTAATCCTGTACCACGTATTTGTCTAAGTTATTCAACTCAAAAATTGAAATGGAAGTGGGAGTTCCCATTGTGGCTCAGTGGTAACAAACCCGACCAGTATCCATGAGGATGAAGGTTCAATCCCTGGCCCCGCTTACTGGGTTAAGGATCAGCTGTTGCTGTGAGCTGTGGTGTAGGTCGCAGACACGGCTGTGGCTGAGGTGTAGGCTAGCAGCTGCAGCTCTGATTCGACCCCTAGCCTGGGAACTTCCATGTGCTGTGGGTGCAGCAAAAAAAAAATTTGAAGTGAAAGTGATAAAAAGAAATATGAAATATTAAACATTTTTTCATATCTCTAGGAACCATTTTATATGCCTCTCACAGTGTACATTATCCACTCAGGATTGGTGATGCCAAAATATTTATTTATCAGTAGACTGCATCAGAAACTTTATCAAAAATACAACATCCAGGCCTCCATCTCAGAGCTATTGAAATACTCTTTATAAGCTGAACCCGAGAACCTGTGTTTGGGGAAGAACACCCCCCACCCCCACCCCCGCCTGTGACTCTGAAATCGGCCAGGGTCCGGCTCTGATGCTTGGTAGCTTTAGGCTCTAGGTACCAGGTGTGGGCACATTGCAGGAAGACAGTGGCACAGAACCTTGGAAACATGACTCCTTAAGAAGGTCGCTTTGCAGAGCACCCTTCTGTCACAAGAGCACCCTTTCAAGAGCAGAGTTTTCTTAGGGGTGGGAGGATGCCGCCTTCTCCTTGGGACGTGCTCTCGGAGGCGTTCCTAAGAGGGAACAGCATTCGGTCAGGGGTGCAGTGCGGACATTGCCCATGCCTGGCCACTTCCAACATTTGCCTTTTGCAGAAGGCCCGTGCAGGTTTCCCTGAGCCCGGGAGAGGAAGAGTGGAGGCCCTCCCTCCCACCTCCCATCAAGCAGTGTGATCCTTTTTGAGGGAAATGGATCGTGCCCTGGTTTATCGATTTAAAGTGTCGCACGATGCCGTGGGAACGTCTCGCAGAGCTCCTTACTGGTAACTGCACGATGCGGCCTGTGGCTTCTGTCAGCATTTATTATCAGTGATCAATGGATCCTTGATTCAGTGATTATGCCGTTATTATTCCACTGGTCATATGGTTTGGCTCAGATTACAGATGAAGAAAATATCAATTTAAAATAATCCAGGAAAGGAAGCAACTGGCGTCCGAGGGCCTTGTCGTTCTCTGCCCGCGTGATTATTCATTCAGCGGATCGCAGGATTTAATACAGTCTTTCCTTTGAGTAAATACGAGGAACGCGGTTCAGCCACATGTTACGTGGGGTTTGTTTATTTTGCTTTCATTTTTATGACTTTTAATTTAGAGGTTTTGAAAATGAAGGTTGAAAGATCCCACACTGCTGTGAGCGTTTGTGCTCCAGGACTTCAGGAGCCAGCGGGCTGGGGAGCAGGTCAGAAGGAGGCATCGCGTGGGGCCGCCAGGACAGGTTCTGTGCCAGCTGCCGAGCCTGCGTCCGTGTGACCCCGTGGGAGACGCCGGCACTAGCAGAGAATTAGCAGTTTCACAGTGTCGGCTGGAGGTCTTACTTCCTCTTAGGCTCTTGGTTAGATCGACTCCTGAGCAGGTGCTTCTTTCCTGTTTGCTGTGTATATATTTGCACTTTCCTCCCTAAGGGCAGGGATCTCTCTCTCTCTCTCTCTCTTTTTTGTCTTTTTAGGGCCGTACCCATAGCATGTGGAGGTTCCTAGGCCAGGGGTCAAATCAGAGCTACAGCTGCTGGCCTACACCACAGGCGCAGCCACACGGGAATCCTTAACCCACTGAGCAAGGCCAGGGATCGAACCTGGGTCCTCACGGCTCCTAGTCTGGTTTGTTACCGCTGCGCCACAACAAGAACTCCAGGGCTCTCTGTTTTGCTCCCTGATGGGTGCTGAGCACCTAATGATACCTGTCGCTCAGTAAATACTTAATGAATGGATGGATTCTGCAACTCATCCTGAAGAGATTTAAGGCGTACTGAGTGCGAGGATGACGTAAAATACGCCGGGAGAAAATCCACGCCCTGTTGCTAAGGAAGAAGCTGAGACAGCGGGACGGCAGAGGCTGCCCGGCGAGCCCGCCCCAAGGCTGAGATCAGCGCACGGATGGCAGGCATGGAGTTCCGGACACTTCCCAGAGCAGGCTGCAGACTTGGCTCCGAGACCTCCAGCTGCTCGGGATCTGTGTCAGGAAGATGCAGGCAACTTAGATTTACTGTCTCCTCAGGCATCCGTGGCCTGGCCCTCGCCAGAGAGATGCCTGACGTTGATTACGGGGAGACAGGAGTAGGTGTGCGTCCGGCACAAGCCGGTCACTGCCCCCAGGGCGGCTGGTCCGGACGGTGCACAGACTCGTGGATGAAGGCCGCTGGATGCCCACGTTGGCTGGGATTTAATTCTGCCCTTTGGCCTCTGAGGGGCTAATGTCGACACATGTTCAGTAATAAGTAAAAAGTACTGTCACGTTACGGACTTTCGGTGTCGTTGAAGCGTTGAGAAGAAATGAGGCTGGGATAAAAATGGCTATTTTTTTTGGAATGCATTTTACTAAAATGTTAATTGTATTTTTCAGAGTCTTAAAAGTATGGAGACCAGAAAACGATGAGCCTCACATTTCCTACACATGGGACTCATGGTTTCACACCTAAAACTCTGCAGAGAACACGTGAAGCGGTTAGGGTGTAAGATGCCCCTGCTTCTCGGCCCCGCCTCACCCCTGCCCGTCAGCAGACCCCGGGCTCCAGCGCGTCTTCCCAGCTCGGCCGCATCTTTCCCCAGGGTCGCCCTTGCTGCTTTCTTCTGCGCCGTCTTCAGGTTCTCAGTGAGCCCATCCCTGGTCACCTCATCTGGAACTGTACACACACACGCACACACACACACACACACACGCACGCTGACCCTCTCTCTTTCTAAAGCCTCGCGCTGGCACATCCGTCACACTCGTGTCTCTCGGTGGGGGCCTCTGTCCCTGCCTGTCCCTGCTCGCTGCTGTGCCCTCAGTGCCCGTAGACGCGGTCGGCCCGCTTGTGGGATGGGTGCATTTCCGGCTTCTTTTGAGACATTGGTCCCACCGAGCTGGGCTGATTCCTGCGCGGAAACTGTCATCTGAGGCAAAGTGGCAGGACGGGCAGAGGGCTGTCGCATTCCTGGCTTCTCGGGAAGCTTGTTTGTGGCCCCCGCACTCCTGCAGGGGCGGTCTGTAGCCAGGGGGTCCCCTCTCACACGTGGGCGTCTGGGACGCCTGCGCCGGCCCGCCTGGCTTGTCCCCGTGGGCGTTTGAGTGCACGACCGACCGCGGTGTGGAGTAAAATGATCACCTGTCCGTGGGAGAGACTGGACGCGGTGACAGCTGGCTCTGCTCATGGTAAAGGAACTGGAGAAGAGCCTTGCTGTCTCGATACTGAGTCGCGAGGGTGACACTCGTGTTCTGGGCGTTTCCCATGTTACGGCAACGCGGGCTCCACATCACTCCGGGGTTTCCACCTGCAGTGACCCTCACGGCGCGGTACATGCTGCAGCCGCTTTACTGTGTTTGTCCAATGCACGCTGCCTTGCTGGGAGCCAGTGCATATTTTGGCAAATGTGCTATACTTTAAAAAAAAAAAAATCCATTGCTTTTCCCAATCAGAAAATAATAGTTCCCAGGAAACTGTTACAGGGAGTCTTAAAAATTCTTCCCTGCGCACATGTCATTGATCCCTGGGGAGCGGTAGAGCCTTTGAGACTTACTGTGGTCCAGTCTGTTGTACAAACTCTGCCTTGCTGCAGCTCCTCGGGGGAGTTCCCGCTAAGAGAGCATTCGATGTGCGTTTTGTACATGGAACAAGGTCCGTGTAAGACAGCCGTCGGGGCACCACTCGGGCTGCGCTTCCTCCGTTAACCTCTCCTGCAGAGTCTCAGGTGCAGAGCTGAAAACAGCAAACACCTTCAGGTGCTTTACAGACACCAGATTGCAGTGTTACTTAGTCGCCTCCGACTTCTTTTTCTGGGCTGCGCAAATCTGGCCCAGGGAGTCCCATCCTCGGAAATACTCTAAGGAAATGTGGATATAGGCATCTTCTTGTTCAGTCTCGATTTGAGATCGTCTTTTTAAAAAGTCCAGACCAAAGGCACAGGCCCTGGCAGAAGGATGGACAGTAAGCAGCAGTGATGCAGCTGCAGGCTCTGCAGGACACGCTGGGGGGGCCCTGTGCGCACCCACCCCCCACCCCGTCCACCCGGCTCGACTGTCCCAGGGGAGACACAGCACCACGGTTAGATAAAAGTCACGCAGTCTGTGTTACAACAGAGGTTTGGCCAGGACCTGATTAAAATCCTGACAGGACCCAGAGCATGGAAAAGAGTATTGCAGGCTGCCTTTTCCACACCCAGTTGATAATTCAGAATGACACAAAATTTAAATTTGTGACTACATCCAAGTAGTTTCTTTGAAATGTTTTCATGTCAAAGTTCTAGTAACTTCATTGCGGTAAACTTTTTTCTCTGGGGTGACACGTGGAACCCCAAGCATACACTTCTGCAGTGGTCGTGTGTCCAGCGGGGCAGCCCCCGTCCCTCCAGCGCACAGCTGGGGACGCTTTCAAGTAGAGGCGATGCCGGGCACTGCCCGGTGGGATGAGCGCGTGCTTCTCACTGAAAGTCACCGCCGACTTGGTGAGGAGACGTGGGGCTGGACTGTACGTGCAGTTTGTCACCGGGTCTCCCGACTGTCGGGGTGCTTCTTGGAAGCCCCAGTACCCTGGACCAGTGGTAATGGGTTTTGCTACCGGGCGATGGATCTGTTTTTGCGCACCTCTCGGTGGAGGTGCTAAGAAACAGCAGAATGCCCCGGGCTTGTCAGTGGACGGTAAGGAGGCATAGGGGGGCGGAGGCAGGGCAGGTGGCCGCGTGGACAGTCTTCAGCCGAGTCATTAGGGGAGGGTTGTCGTTTGCCTGGTTGCGATTGAAGAGTATCTGACTAGGGTGTCTGTGAGACAGGAAGGGCCGGAGAGATGGAAGGAGCCTACAAGGCAGGGCCAGAACTGACTTGAAATTGGTATTGGTTACAGTATCGATTGGATTTATTTTCTGTCTTGGAGATCAAACTTTAACAGAATGCTTTACATTTCTTCAACATATACGGTCTAATCTATTTTTCAAGTTGTGAAAAGTCTGAAGAAATCTCCGCCTCCTCATCCCCTCTGGTTTAAAAAAAAAAAAAAAAAAAAAAGGCACAGCGAAGCCATCTATCTTGTGTAATTATCCTCATAAGCCTCTAAAGCGCGTGCCTCTCTCCCCAAACATGACTGGCGTGGATCCTGGCGCACCGTCCTCACACCAGTAATTACAGGTCTTAAGAGGAACGGGGTCTTCAGTATTTACTAGCCTTTATTATGAACACATCAATCAGACTGAAACAGCGAGCGGACACTTGACTTGTCGTGGTATTTATGTTAGGCGTGCTCAGCAGGCAGTCCACATGAAAGGCAGAGCTTCTGAGCGCTTTTTGCAGGCTGCGCTTATCATTAATAGAAAGCAGCCTGGGTGCATCCTGCAAGCCCATTTCCTTATTTAAAGTGGGCCTCCTTCCTCTCCTGAGATGTGCTTCCTCATCTACGGCAGGGCTGAAGACCGAGCCTTTGTAAACCCTTAAAGGCACATCCCTTCCAAATGACCTTTTGTCCTGAGCAGCCAAGATGTATTGTTTAGTCCACTCAGAATTTCATGGGGTGTCCTAGGAATTTTTGTTTTGGTTAATTAAATTTGGAAATGTGTCATTTTTTCCTACTGTCAAGCATAAACGAAAGTTCAGTCACATTGATTTTGGAGTTCTGGAAGATGAGATAATTGCAGAGGGAAAATGATTTAGGATTTAAAAATACCTTTTCTCCACCGAGACAAACTTGAAACATATTTCACCTCTGTTAAATTATCTTCTTGTCTATGCTTCTTTCCACTCGCAGGGTGTTTTCACCCCTGTGTTCTGCCCGGTTGCACTGAGCAGACGGGGCTGGTGGAGTGAAAGTTTTCTCTTTATACATGGAGACATTTGTTAAGGGAACCAAACAGAGGTTCGTCTGTTATCTCTGCCCTATTGTTAGCCCTGAGATTGAGAGCCGCAGCAGAGCTTATTAAATGGTGAGCTGCTGTCTCATAAATAAGACCTCAGTAGGGACTATCTTTTTTTCTCTTTTTTTTGGTCTTTTTGCCATTTCTTGGACCGCTCCTGCGGCATAGGGAGGTCCCCAGGCTAGGGGTCGATTCAGAGCTGTAGCTGCCAGCCTACGCCAGAGCCACAGCAACACGGGGTCCGAGCCGCGTCTGCAACCTACACCACAGCTCACGGCAACGCCAGATCCTTAACGCACTGAGCAAGGCCAGGGATTGAACCCGCAACCTCATGGTTCCTAGTCGGTCCTTTTGCCAAGAATTTCTTGTTTTTCTGTAACTATTCAAAGTTTTTTTTTTTAAAAAAAAAAACAAACCTCTGTTCAGAGAACTATAGACACTAGAATGTTTTGGTCTAAAGGTGTCGAAGGAAAGGATTCTGTGTTAATTGCAGCCCCGTGGAAAGCCAGCCTGGCCATGCAGATGCTTCCTGACGTTCTCACCGTTCGTTGATGATTTCTTTAGTAAAGGAACCTTCCGTGGGCTTGATGAGACGGCAGTTTCTGACTTCTTGTTGCTGTGCTCTGTGTGCGTCTCCCTTCTTTGTCAGCAGCTGCGGTGCTCTGCTGTCCTCGGGCTTCTCGCATCTGCTGCTGGAAGGATTCCGTCTCTTTTTGCTGCTCCGACATCAGTAGATGCCGCCGTTGGCTCTTACTGATACACCCACCATGCTTCGCCCTGTGTCCCTCACTCCCGGTCTTATTCCAGACCCAACACGCTTCTCTTGCACTTGTTTTCCTTCTAAGACTCCCCCTCTGTGGGCTCCCACTTTAAGGAGAATTGCTTACGCCCCCTTCTGTGCACACCAGGCACCAGAGGAAAGCCGGGGTTCAGGGCTTCCTGCTGCCACCCCCCCACCCCGGGCTCTGCCTTTGTCTCCTCTACCGCTTCTCCCTGCACTGCTGAGTGGACCCAGGTCACCCCTACCTGCCCCCCACCGTCTCGGCTATGCCGGGACCACTCTGGTGGGTTGGGTCAGAACACCTGGCTCCCAAAGGGTCAGCGGGCATCGCATCTTCCTCAGCCGTCGTGGGCCAGCCTGTCTAACGCCGTCGTCATCTGGTTTCAGCTCCTAGTTCACGGTGTCTCGATACCATTGCATGCCATTGTGTTTCATCGTTTCTGAGTTTGTTTTTCTGGCTGCGTTGTGCAGCGGCTTGAGGTGGCATCTCGGGTCCCAGACCAGGGATGGATCCCCGGGCCACAGTGATTGCTAAAAGTGCCTAATCCTATCAGCTAGACCACAGGGAACTCCCAGGGTCTGGGATTTTCATTTTGATTTTTGGTCTGTTTTTCTTTCACCTGATTATTGCTTTATTTCTTATATGATCCATATCCTTCCTTGAAAAAAATCCTTTGGCTCATTTCCTGTTTCTTGATGACATCTCAGAATTAGTACAGAGAGCTCTTCCACAGGCAGCAGTCAGTAAACTCCCGAAGATGTAGCATTCGTCTCTCGAGTAGCTGTTGAGACTTGCTTACAACGCACTTGCGTCCAGTGAATCTGGTGGCAGGGTCGCCCTCTGCTCCGTCCATCCTCGGGTTCTGTGGCGTCCCCCTTGCAGGGCATCCGTGGGCGCCATCCGCACCACTCCTTGTGCAGGTTCCTAGCAAGTTCTAAGCGGGGCTGTGAGCAGTTTACGAAATGGAAGGGCTTGCGAACTCCTGCAGATTGTACCAGGGACAAAACTGATTTTCCCACCAAGGGCACACCTGTTGCCAGTGATGGAGAAGATGAAACTGATAACTGCAGGTGGTCTGAGCAGCATATTCTCATCTGCCAAGACAAATCCTTGCATATTAATGCTGAGCCTTCTTTTTATGTTTCATGAGTAAATTGCAAAGGTCTTTTCACATGAGTGTGTGTTTGAAAAGTCCTCATCGTCCCATTTTCCACGTCGTTAGACCCACAGTGCATACCAAAGACAGCTGTGCTGGGCTGGACAAGCAGTGCCAGCCACCCGCAGGGGTGCAGATGGAGCCCAGTGACTGCGGAGTGAAGGTGTGTGGGGACCAGTTCCCACCCTGAGATAGAGCGCCACAGGGCCACAGGGCTGGGGGTGGGGGGTGGCGACACCAGGTGGTGGCCCTTTGACCTTTGGCCTCCCTGTGCCTGAGCAGCATTGTTTTTATTTGGCAGCTAAGCGGTGCTGATTGAACCAAAGTTGATTGTTCTGAGGGTTAAACTTTTGCATAAGAAATAACAGAGTACAAGTTGAGCATTTGAGCGAAATGGGCTCCTCCATCTTAAAATTAATTTACGAAGTTATTTGATCATGTCAAAAAAGCCCTCTAAGGGGTCTGTAGCAATTTAAACCCCCCCCCTTTTTTTTTAAGATACCGTTTTTGAGTGAGGGAGACTTGGTAATTTTCCTTGTGACTGGCGAAACCTTTACAAAGGTGATTATTCCGTCGGGCAGGCATTATTTTCTACACAGGCTCATTAGGATTAAAAAGGATGTGTCCGTTTTTCTTCTCGTTTTTCATTTTCCAAATGCTGACTTCAGCTTGAAGGGTGTTCAGGTTCCCAGAGAAGGCCTTGGCCCGGCCCCTGACTGCGGAGAACATCTCTGTTCTCTGAGTGATCGTCTGTGCATTCCCAGACCCGAAGGTTAGGGTGCAGGTCCAGAGTCCTCTCTTTTGAGCATCATTCGTGCCAGATGTGAGGTGAATTTACTTGGCTAAGAACAGGATATGTAAAGTTGATAAATCCTTGATTTGAAAGTTTTTCAAGTTTAAAGAAAGATATTCCCCATTGGGGGGGGGGTGCAGATGCACATAGTAGGAGTTCTAAATATTGGAGTTCCCGTGGTGGGGCAGCGGAAACAAATCCGACTAGAATTCATGAGGCTGGGGTTTGATCCCTGGCCTCGCTCAGTGGGTTAAGGATCTGGCATTGCCACGAGCTGTGGTGTAGGTTGCAGATGCGGCTTGGATCCTGCACTGCTATGGCTGTGGTGGAGGCTGGCAGCTGTGGCTCTGATGCGTCCCCTAGCCTGGGAACCTCCATAGGCCCCGGGTGCGGCCCTAAAAAGAAAGAAAAAGTTCTAAATATTTATTTCAGCAGGCCCTCAGTGCACCACGTAGCCGTTTTTATCCTGGCCATTTAGCAGGTAGTCATTGCATATTTATGAGGCGCACACACCTTGTTCAGGTTCCGGGAGTGGGTAGGCGACCTGTGGTCTCCTCCGGGCTCTCTGTCAGACCCAGGCTCGTGGGCTTGGCACGCGTGGCTACTAAGGGACTTCGCACATCAAAACAAAAGTGTCCACTGCACTCGAGGCTGCTTTTTTGGGCACGTTGTTCTGTTGCATATTCTTTAATGTTAAGCTCATTTATTTTAGTTTTTATTTTTCCTGAATGATCACATTGAAGATGATAATATTCCCACAAAGTATTAAAATCTCTCACTGTCATTGTGGATTTATCTGTTTTTCCTTGCTTCTGATTATCATACCTTTGGGGGGATGGTTTTACCTATGTGTTGTGTGCCTCATTACTTTTGTTAATACTAGGATTTAAAGGGAAAAAAGGGATTAATATTACGGAATTGACTTTCTTTTCCAACCAAGTCGTCCCCTGGAATTTCTTTTTGTGTTCCTTATATTGCCAACAATCCATTGTCCTTTTTGCTTCAATATGTATTTATTAAAAAGTATGAGGCATTTCTTTTTTTGTAACTTTAGTTTCATTGTTTGTCACGGTTATAGGGAATTTAATGTATTTACATTGTCACAGCCCATGTGTGAGTGTTTTTACTTCTGTCTCAGTGTGCGCTTCCTACTTTTTCTTTGCCCCGCTCTTTTCTTCTTTCTTGCCTTTGGTTATGTTGATTTTTGTATTTCTTTTTCCTCAGCTGCTGGTTCAGAAGTTATACTTTGAATTTGTCTTCTTCCTGCTGCTGTGCTCAGCTTTAACACAGGAGTCTGTAAGGTTTAAATCTGCTTCATGTTCTCTCTTCCTGCTCACAACCCTAAGCCCATCTGCTGACCGTGACCGTGACCCAGGTCCTGTTGGCACAGCTCTCAGTCGTCGTTATTTCCATTCTGTTGTTTTATGCATAGAGCTTGTCAGTGTTCAGATTTATCTATATGTTTGCCAGTTAATCTGCTCACTCTCCTGCTCCCATGCGGCTCCTGCTTTTTGGGTTTAAGTAGGTCCTTTCGTGGTGATGTCAGCGCAGGTGTGGGAGAGTGCATAAACTCTCTACCTTTGTCTCAGATGCCTTCACTTTGCCTGTATTCTTGCATGGTGTTTGGCCCGTTTCTGAGTAGTTCTGTCTGCTATTCAGCCCGTCCCCTGATGCCTTTTATTATCATTTTGCCAACTAGATGGAACTTCTGTTTAGTGCCTTCTTCAAATCCACCTGTTCTTACTCTGTGGCTTCTTTTATCTCTTTGAATATTTCAAGTATGCTCACGGGAGGGTCTCTCACATGCGGTTATTTTCTGTTCTCGGAGATTCTCCTGGGTGCGGCAGCTCTGCTTTCTGTGCAGTGCCTGTGGGACCTGGGCTGTGGGAGGCTCCCAGGGAAGGCCGTCCCCTGTGTGGGCACCGCTCCACAGGTTTCCCCGTTCCAACCAAGCTTTTTTGGTTTGGACCTGAAAATTTAAGCACCCCACAGTTTGTTCCTCCAACAAATAGTGAGTACCAGGAAGCGACAGATGCCCTGTCCCTTTGTAGCTTGTCACCATTCTAATTTATGACACATTTAGAGGGGTTTCAAGTGTATGTAAATACTACAGGAGAAGCTTTATTCTAAAGTCTAAATGAAAATGAGTTTGACTTGGCAGCACAAGTACCTGTTAGGTGGTCGCCACACTTTAAATGTTCGAGTCACTCACATGGGAGTCTGAGCAGAGTCTTCAATGTGATTTAAGATAAAATTCACGTCAGCGATTTGAAAGAGGCCTGGAACACCTCTGGGGACACAGTTCGACAATCATGCACCCAGATTCTCGGGCCTCCGTCACTGTTGGCGGACGTGGTATGCTACGTAGGCCCACGGTCTGTGTGGTCAAGGAAAGAAACCGTAAAAGTTGATGACGAATAATTTTTAAAAATTCTCAGTTCTTCAAAGACAAGTCCCAGAGTGGTTTTATTGTTCTTCAGAAGGAAAGCTGATTCGAATTTGTGGAGGGTTTTCTTAGCATGTTCTAACGCTTTAAAATCATTTGCCTGGCATGCTCTCATTGTCCGAATGCCAAATTACTTCCACGTCTATGAAGTAAAACCCTGTCTTTTTCAGGAGTGCTGTTGTTGTGTATAGTCGAATATGCCGTGACATTCAAAATATATATTTCAGTCTGAAGCATTTTGTGCGCCAGCACCTGTGGCATTTACACAACAACACATACTGTGTTTCTGAGTTTTGCGTTCACCAGTGGCTCAGCTGGTTAGGGACCCGGTGTTGTCACTGCTGGGGCACATGGGCCCATCGATCCCTGGCCTGGGAACTTCCGCATGCCTTTGGGTGCAGCCAAAGAAGAAAAAGAACTCAGTTTTATGCCGTTGAGTGTGGGGTGGTTTTCATTTTGTAATCTGCATGATTACGAGCAGATTTAACAAGCAGTCTCATTTGTGATCTTCCCCTTCCTTTAAAAATTTAAACTTTAAACGTGATGGGATCTCTGTGATATTTTGTATAACACGTTACTGTGCTTCTTTTTACCTTATGAATCTCACAGACGTAAAGAGACAGCAGAAAAATGCGACGAAGCCCTCGCTTGGCTTTCAGAACAGGAGCTGCTGCCAGTTAGGGGTCAGGAGCCGCTTTTGCTGCGCAGGCGTCGAGACCCCTGCGTTTACACCGTGTCCCGAAGCTGTGCCCTTGGCCCCGCTCCTGGTCGCTCTCTCAGCCCCTCATGAAATTAAAACCGGTTTGGGGCTCGACTTTGGGTTCCTCAGGCCTGTTCCTGGCTTTGCTGTAACTCACGTGTGTCGTCTGTTGCACGCACTGTCGTCCCACTAGGTGCAGGGACAGTCGGGCCCCAGGACAGAGGCGAAATTCGGCTCTCAGCACTCCCGCGCCCTCGGGTCCAAGCCCTTCTCACCCGCTGGCTTCCCGGGGCACAGCCGGGCCCTTGGGTGCCGGGCTTGCTGTGTTTGCGGTCGAATGCTGCTGAGAAAGGGCGGCACGGGGACCGAGCGCTAATGCGCCGCCGCCGCCGCGTTTCACAAGTTCTAAATCAAGGCGACTCGGCCCCTTGCCACCCTGCGGCGGTGGTGCGCGTGTCCGGAGGGTCCCCTTGCCGGCTGGCCGGAGCTGGCGCGTGCGGTGCGGGCGCGTGTTGGGGGGCGGTCCCGTCTCGGGGACGGGAGCTTGTCTGGAACCCCGGCGGCCGCGGACCTCCCCGCCGTGTTCCTCCACTGCAAGGGTCCCCGGCCTGTGGGGCTCGTCTGGGGCAGAGGCTGAGGAATCGAAGCTAAGGCAGGATCCGGAGGCCGATCGTACAGATTTTGCTCATTGTGTTAATTTTTGGCTCTTCTTTTATCTTGAGTTCTATACTTACTGCTTCCAGAGAAGGAAGCCTTGGATTCTGGCCCTCAGCCTTTAAGTACTTGTTTTCTCTTTAAGTACTCATGCTCTCATCACTTTTATTTTTCAATTTTTAAAATTACTATTTTTTTTCCTTTTCGGCCATGCTCAAGGCATATGGAAATTTGAAGGCGAGGGACTGAATCTGAGCTGGAGCTGTGACCTACGCCACAGCTTCGGCAACGCTGGATCCTTAACCCACCAGGCCACAGCAGGAACTCCTCTCATCATTTTTAAAGGAGGGGGAGAGGCACTTTGGTCTCTTAGTCTGCTTATTTAATATTTTAATAGTCCTGAGACGGCTGCAACTCGCACCTCAGCTTCGGTCACTGCTGTTATTTCAGCATCAGGCAGGTCATCCACTCTTTCTCCTACGTTTTAGGTTGCGTGGATAACTAAGGAGGAGCAGCATTTGGTCCCTTGGAGTGTCTGGTTATAAATAGACCGGAAAACAGCAACCGGGGGGCTACCGCTTCGCTAATGGCCCTTTTCAAATACTTAAAAGCAAATGATTCATCAACTAGAACCACTAAAAGCAGAAACCTGCCAATTTGTAGAATCTGACTCCTCCTAATCAGAGTACGGCAGCAGGATGTGAGTTCCTGCCCTGCCCTGATTAAAGCCAAACGCAGGGGCAGCCGGCCAGGAGGAAACGGGGACTGCTCGGCCGGGGCACTGGCGCTGCAGACATTGAGAGGAAAGTGGCTTTTCAGAAACCTTTGCATGGCTTGATTTTTCCCGATAATTGATAAGCACAGTTGCAGCTTCAGATTTTCAAAGTATCATTCCATCTACGATTTAAGGAAAACCAGGCCACGTATGGTTTAAGCAAAATGGCTTCCTATAGAAGTAGATGTGTCATTTTCAGATAATTCTGTTAGTATCCTAATTTTGCAGACTTTCTCTTAGGCATCCATTGTAACTGTTAAAACAGTCATTTCTTCGCTTTTATTAAATATTAATGATTTCCCCACTGCATTTGTTTCATTAGGCGTTTCCCATTAAGGGGTTCTCTGATGATTTTGATGAAAAAAATACACATCTGAGATCATTGTAGTACTTTCTGATTATGAAGGCATTGCAGAATTGCTACCTATAGTTATTTCAGTATTTTTATGAAGTTCAGCTAAAGCTCTGCCTCCCTAAAAATACATTTAAAAAAATGGAAACTTTCCACCTAATCTAAACAGTAGAACTGAGAAATTATGAAAAATTAGGATTTTTGCCTGATTTTAGTTTCTCTGTACTCCCTATTTTTCTCTGACAGCACCACACCACCTGCAGTGGCTGGGAATTCCAGGTGCTCCAGGCCTTCCCCGCATCCGTGTCGTCAGCGTTATGCTTTTGGTCATCCTCATAGGCCTGTGGTGGTGTCTCTTGTTTTAATTTGCTTTTCCTCGATAACCTGATAGGGAGCATCTGATTTTCATACACTTATCTGACTCTCTGTTTATCTTTTTTTGTGTGTGTGTCTTTTTGCCTTTTCTAGGGCCGCTCCCGCGGCATATGGAGGTTCCCAGGCTAAGGGTCGAATCGGAGCTGTAGCCACCAGCCTGCACCAGAGCCACAGCAACTTGGTATCCGAGCCGCATCTGTAACCTACACCACAGCTCACGGCAACGCCAGATCCGTAACCCACTGAGCAAGGCCAGGGATCGAACCCGCAACCTCATGGTTCCTAGTCAGGTTCGTTAACCACTGCACCACAACGGGAACTCCCTCTCTGTATATCTTTATTGGTGAGGCGTGAATACTATAGTGTAACCTTTTTTTGTTCTTGGCCTTATCTTTTTTTTGCTTTATTTGGGTCGAATGGGTATTTTAAAACATTTTAAGGAGTCTCCATCGTATGCGTTTTTACGCACCGTCGTCTGCATTTTCAGTGAGGGCTCTAGGGCTTCCGCCGCGGGCGCCGCTTGCGCTTGTGGACATGGTGGTAGACCCTTCCCGTGTCGTGTAGGAGGCTGGCGACACTGCACTTCCATTTCCCCATTCTGATGGGGTGCAGTTGCTGTCATGGATTTTCTTTTTTCTTTTTGGTTTAAACAACTTTAAATAAATCTTTAAAAGAGTCAAAAAGTCTTAATTACCTGCATATTTATTACTTTTAACATCTTTCCATTCTTTGCATAGATACAAATTTCCATTTGATACAGGTGTTTTACTTATCTACTTTTTTTGTCTGCACCTGCAGCACGCAGAAGTTCCCAAGCCAGAAATTGAACCCTCACCCCAGCAGTGACAGCACCAGGTCCTTAACCCACAGGGCCATGAGGGAACTCTCATTTGATAACGTTTTTGTTCAACCTGAACTCCCAGTTACATTTTTTTTTTTTTTTTTTTGTCTTTTTGCAATTTCTTCGGGCCGCTCCCGCGGCATATGGAGGTTCCCAGGCTAGGGGTCGAATCAGAGCTGTAGCCACTGGCCTACGCCAGAGCTGCAGCAGTGCGGGATCCGAGCCGCGTCTGCAGCCTACACCACAGCTCACGGCAACGCCGGATCATTAACCCACTGAGCAAGGGCAGGGACCGAACCCGCAACCTCATGGTTCCTAGTCGGATTCGTTAACCACTGCGCCACGACGGGAACTCCTCCCAGTTACATTTTATGTGTACCTGTCTGCTTTCAATAAATTGCCTCAGCTGTTGTTTGTCGGAAACAAACTCTTTATTTCACTTTCTTTTTTGAAGGTTATTTTAATTGGGCACAAATACCAGTAACTTTTAGCCCTTTTAAAATCTTGCTTCTTTTGTATTCTGTTTCACATCATTTGACAAGTAGTCTCCAGTTATTTTTGACTTGTCTTCTGACAGATCTTTTTTTTCTCTGCTTTTAACATTTTCTCTATTGTCACTAGTTTATAGTAATTTTGTTATAATGTACCCTAAGCTGAGTGGTTCTTAAGTGTTTCTCTTCCTTGGGATTCTTGGATCTGAAGGATTCAAATTATGGTCCTTCATTAAATTATGATGATTTTCGTCTATCATATTATCTAGAAGTATTTGCTTGTATTTCAGTCACTTGTATATTAGGTCGCTTACTGTGTTCCCATTGGCCAGTGAGGCCGTGTTCAAAATAAATCTAAATATTGTCTTTTGACAAGTAGCATAACATGTATTTTTTTCATTCTTTGTGGAGTTTTGTTGATTATACGAAGACTGCTTTCTTCATTTTTCCTTCCTAGTGGAGTTGAGTAACTTTGATCATATTTTAATATTTATTTTCCCTCGCATTTGCAGTATCTTTTCTTTACCAACTTTCATCGTTTCCCTCTCTCATTTTTGGGAACACAGACTGAATTTTTGCGGCTGGATTTTCCCTTCTGTTAGACCTGCCTCATCTCCCTTGACCAGGATCTGCTGCTTTGAACATGTCAGTGCATTCATTGTACAAGAACTTCAGTGTCCTTTGAATTAAACCCAAGACTTTTGGGCTCAATTTACGGTCTGTTTAAAATCCCTTTCCGTTATATTTTGCTTTTTCTGCCCTCGTCTGCCTTTCTTCTCGCCATCGCTTGCTTTCTTCCTTAGGTCCCTTTACCTGGCTCCGAGTCAACACTTCTATTGAAAGGGGGGAGGCTTTGGGTAGAGGTTTTTTTTCTTCTTTTTCTGTCTTTCTTTTTATTTTTTGGCCGCCGCACAGCATATGGAGTTCCTGGGCCAGTGGTCAGATCCAAGCTGCAGTTGTGACCTACCCTACAGCTGTGGCAATGCCATATCCTTAACCCACTATTACTGGGCCGGGGATCGAACCTGTGTCCCAGTGCTCCAGAGGTGCCACTGATCTTGTTCCAGTGGGAACCCCGTCTTCTGCCTTTCAAGCCCCCTTGCGGGACCTGTTTCCTTCAGTGATTGTTCTTTTTTCAAGAAGATAGAAATTGGAAATCCTTTTGGAATATTCCCCTGACGCGTCCTTAGTTGTGAATTATTTGTCCTTTTCTTGAAATGTGGAAGCTAGGAAAATGACCTCTGTCGTGCTGAAAAAGACCAAGCTTCCTATACTCCGTGCAGACCACCCTGTTTCTGTTTGGTGTCTGTGTGGTGGCCTTTGCGTGGATGTGGGCTGGTCCTTCCTCTGACTTGAGCACATGTCTGCTGTGTCTTCTTCCCCCGCAGGTCCTGATTTTATATCTATATGCGTATATATTTATAAATATATGTGTATACCTTCACCTCATCTCGTTACACAGCGACTGTGCCTGCAACATGTTTCCTAAGTCATTTGGGACATTTTCAAGACGTCACGAGGTGACCGGGTCTTTTTTCTGCGTCTTCCTTGTCTCTGTAAACACCCGTGAGTTGTCTA
Source organism: Sus scrofa (assembly GCF_054392235.1). Taxonomy (NCBI): domain Eukaryota; kingdom Metazoa; phylum Chordata; class Mammalia; order Artiodactyla; family Suidae; genus Sus; species Sus scrofa. The sequence continues at coordinate 1,184,034 of NC_139389.1, read as the reverse complement.
GAGCTGAAGTCTCTGCAGCAGAGACGATGTGAGAGTCACTGTGGGACACCGAACGAGGTGGCTTTGAAAACGAATTCTACAAAAACTAAAAGGCGATTAGTGGGAAAGCAGGCATTTGCTGGGGGGCCCTCCCCAGCCTGTGCGTTTCCCCAGCGCCTCATCCCCCACCCCCACCCCCACCGGCTTTGGGATGATTAACGAGCTCTCTGAGCCGTCAGCGCAGCGGGCCGTGGGAAGTCTGTTTAAAACGAGTGATGCAGACACGACTGAAAGGTTCCCTGGGCTCTGATGTGTGGCGTTTGTGGAACAGATCCCTGCCTTTTAAAAGTCATCTCCCGTGGCCTTGTAGGAATCCCCAGGGCTTCCGGCCAGAGTCCTGGATTCTACCCTGGCTTTGCCAGCAGTCGGTTCGTTTCAGGTCCTGAGGTCTGGGCCGCACAGGTTCCTGCCTCGCTGCACATCCAAAGATACTGTTCCCCACTCCTCGAGTTTCTGATTCGTGGGTCTCGTGTAGGACGCGGGAGGGCGGTGTTCGTGCGCATGGAGCCCCCCCCCGCCCCCGCCCCCGCCCCCCGGCAGCGCTTTGCCCTGTGGAGCGGTGGGCTGGCCGCTTCTCATCGTGGCTTCATGAATGAATGTTGGGAGGTGCCCAGCGTAGAGGTGAGTGTGTGAGGACGGACCTGCGGGGAAGTCGTTTGGGAACAGATGGCCTGAAATGTGTGCTCAGGTGGGACGGGGTCCTGCGAGACACAGGCTCGAACCATTTCCCTCATCTGTCAAATTAGAAAATAACACCCACTTCATTAGGTTGTCATGGAGATGAAACGGAAATGCCGCACATAGAACAGTAACAGTAGGCCAGCACTTTCATCTTGCTTCCTGTTTCATTTTTGCCAACTCAGTTTCCAGTCCAGACAAGCTGTTTTGCTGGTGCAGCACCTGAGATAGAAGAGCGCCAACCGGACAGAGTGGCCGTGGGGGGTCCGCCTGCGGAGACGGGCCCCGGTGGGGGGGTCCGCTCGCGGGGACGAGCGCCTGGAGAGCTTGGCCTGCAGGCCTTGGGGCGCGCGCCCAGACTGTCCCGGGGCTGCGGCACTTTGGCGGGTTCACGGGGAGAGCAGGAAGCGGTGCTGCTCTGAGGTTGACTCATGATCTAAAATGTTTTGCTCTTCTTTTGTCTGATATCGTGGCCTATAGATGTGGCTTGAGGAAAATGTCAGCCAAGTTCCGTCATTTTCAGTCTAGTATCTGTTTGATAAGCTTCTGTTTTTGTCCATCAGTAAAACATACCAGCATTTTCGTCACTTACCTGTAGGCTCCGAAGTGAGCTGAACTCTGTCACGAGGCGGCGGCCTGAGCCGTGTCTGCAAGAGGCCCCTCGGGGCCCAGCTCCCGCTGCGTCCAAGGCCAGCGGGTCCCGGGTCCACTCCGCTCGCGCCAGCCTGCAGGTCCTGGAGGAGTCACGTCGTCCGGCGGGAGCGCGAGGCGGGAGCGCGAGGCGGGAGCGCGAGGCGGGAGCGCGAGGCGGGAGCGCGAGGCGGGAGCGCGAGGCGGATGATGCGGTCAAAGAGGTTCGCGTCAGCCGTGCGCCTGTGCTGCTTCCGTCGAGGAGGAGTGCGAGGAACCGTGAGAGTACTTTTATTCAGAAAAAATGACGTCGAGCATAGTTTTCTTCGAGGTTTAGTGTCAACAAGATTTTTCTGCCTAATGAAGAACTAACGTGCATCCGGTTGATCAAAGAACGAGAGGGCGGTGCGGTTTCTAATCTAGCTCTTACACTTGTTTCCACCGCACTTTTAGAGGTAAGTAGAGTGAAGCACAAAATCTGGAATTTATACTTCCGAAGCAAATGGCCGAAGAAATGATAATATTTTAAGTATTCTGAAATTAAAATATTCTGAGGTCCTAGTATACTTTCTTTATAACGCATGGTAATGAGCATTTAGGTTTTGAGATTTCATTTACAGATGGGCGGGAGAGGAGTTGAGTAGCCAGATATGTAATCAATGAGAATACCCACTGACACAGCTGAATGCACTGCTTTCCTGGGAATTCTACAGTTATTTGAACATTTCCCCCTAAAATGTCATCAACTTAATAACTTGAAGAGCTAGAAGATGTTTTCAGCAATGCGGGTGGCTTTAAACTGCAAACACCAAGAAATGAAACGTTTAGTCTGTTTTATGTGAAAACCAAGTAAATTTGAGGACCTGGTGTGTAAGCAGAGTGCTAAACTGTATACTCCTCATAATCTAGAGTTCCAGAGAGAGAGGGAACAAAAAAGGGACAAGTGGCTCGAGCACACGAATTACCGGGACCGGCTTTTCGTCAGAAGTGGCCAGGAAGACCCTGCTCTGCAGGTGCGCAATCAGCGCTGCGAGGGGCGCCAGCCTCTCGCTTCGGGAAGCTCGTGGTGCAGTGACGGCTCATCTGCTCGTGGCCTGGTGCCCCCTCGGCAAGCTGCACACCTAGTGTTCCCCACGGAAAAGAGAGACCTTGAGGGTGTGCACTGGCGGCATAGGGAGTTTCCCAGGCTAGGGGCCAAATTGGAGCTGCAGCTGCCAGCCTACACCACAGCCACAGCAATGCGATCCGAGCCGAGTCTGCAACCTCCACCACAGCTCACAGCAACACCAGATCCGTAACCCACTGAGCGAGGCCTGGGATCGAACCTGAAACCTCCTAGTCGGGTTCGTTAACCACTGAGCCACGATGGGAACTCTGATGTCAAGTAATTGTGTGATGATTGATTCATGTGGGAAAAGTAAAACACTTTGATAACTTTTTGGTTACAGAATGGAGAAAGGGGTGAAAGGTTATGGGTGGGCAGACACAGTGGAATGACGTTGAAAAATGTTTTAGTTACTGTAGAGAATAGACGTAACTAAGGCAGGACAAAACCGACATGCACAATACTCATTTTTGGGTTTACCTGTTGATAAGTACACGTCTCCCTTGGGGTGGTTGTTAACGGTGCACTGCCGAGACAGGGACCAGTTAGTTCCCCTGCGCCCCGGAAGCCGGCCATCAGATGATGTCTGCGTTTCTGGCAGGTGCGGCCAGCGAGGCCGTGGGGAAGTTCAGGCTGGCGCTCAGCAGAGGTTAGGGATGAGGTTTACAGGTGATTGCAGGCGGCTGATGAGAGGTGAGTCTGATGGAGTGAGTTCCTTTGGGAAGGAGAGGTGTCTGGAACAGCGAGCCCTAGGGGTGTCCTGGGGATCAGAGCCTGGTGGGGAGAGACGGGAGGAGGTGGAGGGGAGGTGGGGCAGAAAGCAGGCAAGGGGCGGGTTGTGAGACGCTGGGAGCAGGCTCATAGAGAACGTGTGTTCCAGGGCGTCACCGCGCGGCCAGGATCCCGCTGGGTCTGGGAGCCCTGCATTGGCAGTGTGGTTGTCTGTGTGGTTGTCTCCACGAGTTGAACACACTGGCTTTGGAGCAGGGCAGACAGATGGCTGGGGTTTAAGTGGTCGAATGGAGCACGGGGAGGTGGGGTTTGGTCCCGAGAGACAGAGGCCGATCGGGGTTCCTCTGTCCCAGGCTCTTGAACTGACCGGAGGGAGGGCTGTCAGACGCCGTCCCACGCATCAAGATGCCAGCACCTTGGGACGTGGACTCCCGCGTCTGTCCACCCCAGGCCACGTAGGTGTGTCCGTCCCCGTGGCTTTTCGGAGTTGAAGTCGTTGGGCATTTGTTTGCTGCGGGCCGCGTGGCCCTGGTGGCCTGACGCTGACTCGTCCTGCCTTCGCCTGGACCACACGGCGGCGGAATTCCCTGAACCCTCGTGACACTCAACATTTTGCACGAGCCCTTGTGTTTGGAGGTCATTTAAAACCGTATTCATCCAGGGCCTGTCAAGTCAGGATTTGAGTGGTTCCAGACACGGCTCGTCACAGCTCAGCGTAACCGTCTCTGGACGAAACCTCCGCCGAGCAGCCTAATGCTGCAAACCAGCTTTTGGGGAGAACGTCGGACCACTCAGGGCACAGGCTTGTTGGTGCGCCCGCGGGAGTGCTTCTGACCCCGTCCGAAGCCTGGCTGTCTTACAGCCCGTGCGAGCGCGCTGCCGGCTGCCCTCCTCTGCGTGTCCACGCCCTGGCTTGGTTCTAGGCAAGGGTCCGTGGTTCCGGCCCAGGTGCCGTACGTTGCCGGCGGTTCCCAGCGGCGCTTCTCCGACGTGAGCTCCATTTTACATCCTGACCCCAGACACCCCCTTACGCGGCCTCAAACCAGGGCCTGCCCTCTCCGTCCTCGTGGCTTTATTTCCGCCGGTCCTGCCTCTCCCACCAGCTGTGAGAAATGTCCGTGGATGAAGGGTCGGGGTTTCTTTCCCTGCTTCCGGGCCGACAGCACCAGGGCTCTAGAACTTGGGTGTCAGCCTCGAAGCCCAGTGGGATTTATTTCAGAAAGCTGCACCGGGGGCAACACGGGAGCTGCCTGGACGGCAGAGCCTTTCCAGCCAGTCCTCTGGGTCTCGAGGCTCATAGGCGGGAAGAGTTCCTCGGGGTCATTTCTTTCACCATTTGGAAGGACTTCAGATGAGAAAAACGTTATTTTTTAATTTTTTTTAGGGCGGCATCTGTGGCATATGGAGGTTCCCAGGCTAGGTATCGAATCGGAGCTGTAGCTGCTGGCCTACACCACAGCCCCAGCAACGCGGGATCCTTAACTCACTGAGCGAGGCCAGGGATGGAACCCGCGACCTCATGCATACTACTCAGATTCCTTTCCACTGCGCCACATCACCAACCGCAACTTTAACTTTTGGAATTAGTATCCCAGTAAACTAGTAAATGGTTGTAAAATGCAAAAAACATGATGACTAAATTCTGTTCTCAGGTGATGGGTTTTGAAGTTGTAACAGGGAGCTGTTTTATGGAAGCAGCCACTGTAGGAACAGCGGCTTGATGCCCCCTCCCTCCGCTGCCCCTGGCTGCCCCTGAGCCCTCCCTGGGGAGGGGCAGTGGGGGGGGCTCTGACAGTTCTGCTGCATTAGGTCCACTTCTCTCCCTTTAGGGAGCAGGTGCAGCAGGAATGATACTTTCTAACCGTTGGTAGCCTTTGGCAACATTGTCTAAAAAGGATGGAAGCTGGGAGTTCCCCTCCTGGTGCAGTGGTTAACGAATCCGACTAGGAACCATGAGGTTGCGGGTTCGGTCCCTGCCCTTGCTCAGTGGGTTAACGATCCCGCGTTGCCGTGGCTCTGGTGTAGGCCAGTGGCTACAGCTCCGATTCGACCCCTAGCCTGGGAACCTCCATATGCTGCGAAAGCGGCCCAAGAAAATAGCAAAAAGACAAAAATAAATAAATAAATAAAAAGGATGGAAGCTGAGAGAGGTACACCCAGATGCTGTTTATTTCAGTGACCCCCATGCTCTGTGCTCTTTAGAAGAGAAGGGCCTGCTGAAGTGTGGCTGCCTGTGAACCTCTCATCAAGAGGGGTGTGTTGTGGTTCAGGGTATTTCTTATGTGACTGTATCATCAATTGTTTATTTACTTATTGGCTTATTTTTTTTTTTGGCCGCCCCATGGCATATGGAGTTCCTGGGCCAGACGTCAGATCTGAGCCACCCTTGTGACCCACGCTGCAGCTGCAGCAACGCCAGATCCTTTAACCCACTGTGCCGAGCTGGGGGTCGAACCTGTGTCCTGGAGCTGCAGAGGCCCTGCAATCCCACTGCGCCACAGCGGGAACTCCCAGGTCTTGATTTAACATGTGGTGTCTGTGTTTAAATGTCACAATATAACTACCTACCTTAGGTCTTTACCAGAAATCTTGAGCAGACCTAGCATTGGAAAGGGGTTGTAATAAACAGGATTTGGGTGCAGCTGAAGCTTAGAATACCGGCTCGAGCCCTCTCCGGGGCAGTGTTTCCTTTACCTTTGAAAGGTGTCGATCTGGTCCTGAGATGATGTTTATCCCTGTGTAATGCACGGCGGGTTCCAGAAGTCACGAACTTGCAGAACTCCGCTGTGTGCCATTTTGACCGGTGGGCGATTGTATGTTACAGTCGAGGAAATGGGGGCCCCCTGGGCTCCTCATCCCCAGCCGTTACTCACCTTCCACGTGCCACATCTTTATCCATGTCTCTGTTGTTGGGCATTTAGGTCGCTTCCATGTCTTGGATGTCATGGGTTTATTTCTGGGCTTTCTTTCTTGATCCATGGATCTGTATTTCTGCTTTTGTGCCAGTACCATGCTGTTCGGATGATTTTAGCGTCAGTATAGTCTGAAGTCAGGGAGACTGATTCCTCCAGCTCCATTTTTCTTTCTTAGGATTGGTTGGTTTGCTATTTGGTTATTTATTATTTATGTTTCCATACAATTTTCTCTTCCCTTTTTTTTTTTTTTTTTTTTTTTTTTTTGGCTTTGGCTTTGTCTTTGTCCTTTTAGGGCTGCTCTTGACACTTGGAAATTTTTGCATCACTTTTTGTTGCGGATTCCCTGGGGAGCAGGAGGTGGGCTGTAAGTGACAAGTGCTTTCTGAATGTGCGGCTTCGTGAGCAGAAGGCTCGCTGGTCGCTTAGCTTGGCAGTGCTTGGACTCTTTGGAATTTTAAGTAAATTGTTTTATTTATATTTTCCTAGTTTGTAGAATTGAAATGACATGTGTCCTCTCCTTACTTCAGGGCTGTGAGAGAAATTGGTAAGATACTATCGAAAACCTCTCCGAGGTTCTGAGGCAGCCGCACAAGTAAATGGTGGTGTTGCCTTCCCCCAGCCATCTCACCATGGCTTTCCCTCTGCTCGTGGACTAATTATGACGAAGCGGTAAATCCGCCCACGTACTGCTCTGGTTTTCTTTCTCATGAGCCTTAACACGAGTGTCAGCTTAGGAGACTCGCACTTCGTTATCAGACTCTTGTAGAAGACGGTCTTGTGGTAGCCAAGATTCCGCATCTGCAGACAGAGACCCTGCAGGTTAGATGTGTTGTTCTTAATCTTTTTTTCATGACTTTCGTTAGTTAGAAAGCGGTTGCAAAAAACTCCATCTTTTCAAAATAACCTGTGTATCAAGAGCTTTCCCACAACCAGGTAAGGCGAATAGATTTGGAATTCCCGTCGTGGCTCAGCTGAAACGAATCTGACGAGCATCCGTAAGGTTGCGGGTTTGATCCCTGGCCTCCATCAGTGGGTTATGGATCCCGCATTGCCGTGAGCTGTGGTATAGGTTACAGATGGGGCTCGGATCCCGTGTTGCTGTGGCATAGGCCAGCAGCTGTAGCTCCCATTCCACCCCTGCCCTGGGAGCCTCCATGTGCTGTGGGTGCGGCTCTAAAAAGACAGAAGACAAGGAAAAGATTAATGGATTTTTCTGGCATTATTTCAAACACCATCTGTGAAGCACAATCTATGAAGATACGAACGCTCTGCCGAGTTTGACCTCGTTTTTAGGGGAGGGCTTTGAAGGTGCCAGAGCCTCAGCCAAGAGCTGGTGGAGCCCGTCGTATTCCCTAAGCAGGGTTTGTCATCTCTGCTGCAGCTCTAAACGTCCTTTCTTGTGTGGACACTGGGCCATGAGTCTCTGGTTTGTTTCCGAGGCTCTTTGAGACTGTTACGAAATACAGCCGGACGGCCAAGAACTGTCTTCAGCGTTGAAGCCCCTCGTCTTGGTAGAGGGTAGGATTTCATAGAAGATATTTTTAGCTTTAGGAATAAATCATAGGACGTGGATGGAACTGTTCATCTTCAGATTGATGCTTTTTCATGATATTCAACATTAGTTCCTAAAATAAACCCCTCAGAGGGCAAGAAAAGAAAGACCATGAAAAACATTGAACTGCTAACAACTTTTTAGAGTATGTTTCCATTTTATTGTTTAAATTTTTAAATTTTTGTTTGTTTGTTTTTTGTTTTTTAGGGCACTACCCACGGCATATGGAAGTTCCCAGACTAGGGGTCCAATCAGAGCTACAGCTGCCAGCCGACGCCACAGCCACAGCAACTCGGGTTCCAAGCCACGTCTGTGACCTGCACCACAGCTCATGGCAACGCTGGATCCTTAACCCGGTGAGCGAAGCCAGGGATCAAATCTGCATTCTCATGGAGGTTCAGTTCGTTTCCACTGAACCACGATGGGAACTTCCCATTTTAAAGTAAGTCTCTATGTATATCCCTCCTCCATCCTGCTTGTCTCCGAAATGTTTGTCACCACCTGGTACGTAGCTTTTGTTGATGCCTCCTTTCAGTAGCACAGAAGAGCCAGGACTGTGGGGCCCCGACTGTCCCCGTTATGATGTCATGTACAGGGGACACATAACAGTATGTGTCACATGAATGAATGAATAAAACCCTTGGTTCCAGAAGGTGGTGGAGCAAAGGAAAGTAAGATCTAAGAAGCTGACGTAAATCCAATTTTCCCTTTAAGATTATTTTTAGACAAACGTCTGAAAACAAAGACAGGGTGGGCACTCTCTGGAAAACCGTTTGAGAATATGGTTTCGCCAGCAAATCGAGGACTTGGAAAAGAACATCGGAGTGGTAAAACTATAGTAAAAGGAGTTGGTGGCGAAGAATGGGTCGGCTTAGAAAACCGTGGCTGCTCCCTTTGGGCCTGTTTGTGTGGGGCGTGGCCGTGCCCGGCGTCACTGCTCTTCCATGCGTGTCATCGAGCTGTCCCAGGGCCACTTGCTGAGGAGACCGTTCTTTCCCCATTGGATGGACTCAGCATCTCTGCTGAAAATCAGTTGGTCTTAGGATCCCCGTTTATTTCTGGACTCTGAGTTCCATTCCATTGACTTATTTCTATGTCTGTCCTCTTGCTGCATTTTCTTGATCATTGCTGCTGGTAAATGTAGAATTTGGAAAAGTGAATTCTCCAGCTTTGTTCTTTTTCGAGATTGTTTTAACTCTTCTGGATCCTTTGTAATTTCATGTAAATTTTAGAATCAGCTTGTCAATTTCCAGTACCTGAACGTAAGAACAAAAAACGACAGAACTTGGAAGAAAATACAGCAGTAAGCCTTCCGTTGAATTTATCGATGGATAATTAGGTCTGACACCAAAAGCACAAATCTGAAGCAAAAAATTATTAAATTGGACTTTATCAAATTAACATGTTTTATGCTTTAAAGAATACCATAAAGATAATGAACGGAAACTCCCATAATGAGAGGAAGTATTTTCAAATCATGTATCTGATAGATATGGACTATATATATCTAGAATAAATAAAACCCTTAGAATGTAATAATAAAACACAAGTAACTCAGTTAAAAGTGGGCGAAGGATCTGAACAGACATAGCTCCAGAAAAGATGGACAGATGGCTAATAAGCACATGAGAAGATGTCTGGCAGCGAACGTAGAACCGTGGTGAGGTTCCACTTAACATCGGTTTGGATGTCTGCGGTCAGAAGCCAGGGAATGATGAGAATTGGTGCAGAGAGGGGACGGTTGGCACCCTTGCACTGGTGTGAGATGGCGAGGCCACCTTGGAACCTGTTTGCGGGTCGTCAGGCCCTTAAACGCAGAGTTGCCGTCGACTCCACTGTCCCCACTCCCAAGCGTCTGCCCAAGAGAAATGCCAACACGGCTCCCCGCCCCGATCTTGCGGCGTTCGAGTGGCCAGTCGGCAGGGACAGTGCAGACGCTACCAGCTGTGACTGGACAAACGAAATGAGATGGCCCGTACAGCAGAATATTATTTGGCTGTGGAAAGGGCTGTGACCCGTGCTGTGACCAGGATGAACCTTGTAGACATTATAGTAAAGAGCAAATGACAGAAACCACATTTTCATGAAGTATCCGAGGTAGGCGACATGGCGTGGATCCGCGGTTACTGCTCTGCAGCGGCGGGTGCCCCTCCCTCTGCCTCTCCCACCCGAGAGGGCAGGCACTCGCGCTTCTGGTCCCCACAGGGAGGGACACGAGGGCAGGGACTCGCGCGTCTCATCCCTGCAGTGTTCCCCGTGACATGACCCCGGACCTGTGGCCGACTCAGATAAAACCTGTTAATAAAACTAGTGGATCTGGTTTTATCACCCTACTTGGAACTCTAGTCTTACTGAATTCTCGTTCTTGGGAGGACGCTCTGTTGCCTGAAGAATGGTCCCCCCTGTTGAAATGGTGAGAAGACTTCCTGACTTGCGGTCCTGGTGTGCGGTTGAGATGCAGCTCCACGTTGGGGAGGGACAGTGGGACTGTTGAGGAGCAGAGGGGACAGCAGGGTGGGCGGAGTCTTCCTAGACCCACCGAACAGGATCCCCGCTGAAGCCGGCCTGGGGTGAAATCTCCATCTTTCCTGCTCCAGGTACTTTCTGAGCAAACGAGGTGGTCACACCTCAGCTAAATCTGCGCTGTGTGTCGTTAATTCACTGTTCTGGGTTCTGAGTTCTGCAAACGCACATGGCAGGTGTGACTTCCTTTGAGTCCAAGCTCATAAGCGCTCCCGTGTGGGGTGAGTCCTTAAATTCGCTGACCCCCAGGAGGTTCCCTGATGAAAAGGCCCGTGGACTCGACCGTCCTGCTGATTCACCCGGAGGGGTGTGTGGTGCCCGTGGGTGCCCGGCTGGTCCATCCGAGTTAGGAGCTGGTGCCTGTGGCTCCGGTTGTCGTGCTGGCTTTGAACTCCAGCTGCTACTGCACCTGTGGACAGGCTGGGAGTCACACACATCAGCCTGAGGAGGAGAAGCTGCTCTAGGGGGGACGGGGATTTTGAGTCTCGTGGTGGGTGGACGAGGAAGAGGGGCTGGAGTGCCTGTGGTGGGAGCACGCAGGGGCTGGTTGAAGTCACGTGGAGACCCGCCGTAGATGGTCTGAAGGGCGAAGTGCACCCAGCCAGCTGCGGGGAGCCTTTGAGGGACTTCGGGCCCGTGGAGACCGGGGCGCAGGTGACCCCGGCCAGGCCCGGTGAGGCCTCCAACAGAGGCACCTGTTTCAGGAATTTGATAACTTACTTCCAAAGAAGTTTTTCTGCTTGTAAAAATATACACCAAGATAGTAACTTGTTAATTAATGCCTATTAAAAACATTTAATGTGTTGACATGCTTTTTCTTTTTTCTTTTTATAGCCGACTCTAAAGACTATAAAATATCTTTTTCCTGACTCGTGCTGTTTTCCGAAGTTACACCGTAATCCATGTCAGCATTACTGCTTTTACTTTATTTTTTTATCTCACCATTTGTTTTGTTTTCAATCATTCTGCTTCAGGTTTGGGGTCTTGAAACAGCGTCCAATTAAATCTTTTAAAATCCTAAAGAACTGTGAGTCTTTTTTTTTTACTGACCACACCCATGGCATATGGACATTCCCTCTGAGCCGCAGCAGCTGCTGCAAGAGCAGGTCCTTTAACCACTGCCCAGGCCAGGGTTCAGACCCACACCAACACCGCGGCCTGGGGCGCTCCAGTCGGATTCTTAACCCACTGGGCCACAGCAGGAACTCTGAGCTTCGGGGTCTTAGTAGACGAATTCAAGGCATTCGCGTCTTTTTGGATTATTGATCTGTTTGTCCTCGTTTGCCCTAATCCCTGCCATTGTATTTTATGTTTTAAAAACTTGTTATGTTTTCTCTTTATTTCTTTCCTTCCGTTTCTGCTGTCTCTTATTTATCTGATTTTCTTTAAGCTGTGGTCCAGGACAGCTGTTTTGGAGTCAAGCATTCCAACTATACTTTGCTGGTTGTTTCTCATAAGAATATTTGAAACTCTGCATTCCTAGAATTTAATAGTATCTGTATCGCACTGCATCCTTGCCAAGGATGAAAGGAAGTCTGGTGCGTGTTTTTTGCTTATCTCCTCTTTCCTACTTGCATCCTAGTCTTTAGAAATCATGTATTTTTTTTAAAAAAAACGTCGATTTTTTTTTTTTTTAAAACATCATACCTCTTTTATTTTACTGTCTTTCTGAACCATCGCAGCGAGTTCTCCAGCTGCGTTCTTGAGCGCGGCTTGGGCCGACCGTGACTCGTGCTGTCTCCTGGGTGCGCTGCTCTTTGCCTGAGGCCTTCATTACCGTCGTCTTTGCCGAGGGACGGACGCCCTCGGGTTCGATTCTGCCCGAGAGGGATGCACCTGTGCGCATCCACGGCTTTCCGTTTTCGGCCCTGGTTTTCTTTCATCTTCACCCCCAGTGTTCTTCCTCGTGTCATCTCTGGGCCCTGACCCCTCCCTTGCTGCTCTCCCCTCCTTCCTCCCTCCCTCTCGCTGGGGGCCCATGGCCACTTTCTGTCCTTGTGTTTAGACCCCACCCCACCCCCCAGCCCCGAGTCTGCGTGACCTTGGTCCCCGGGGGCGCTTCCCGTGACTCCCAAGTCCTGCTCTTTCCTCCTGGCTGTGGGACCCCAGGCTCACAGTGGTTTCCATGTGTTCTCATCATTTTTCCTGTTCATTCTGGAAGGTTCTTGAGTCGTTGTTCACATCAGGAGTCTGGTGTCCTTCTGAAACCTCCCACGAGTAGCTTAGCTGAGCTTCCTGGAGCTCTCTCTTGGCTCTTGGCCGTTCTTTCTTTTGCGCAGTAATCCTGTCCGGTTTGCGAGGCGACGTGTGTTCAGGTTTCCGAACTTACTGGCGAAGGGCCTTTCCTTGCGTGTGTGCGGCTGCTCAGCCCTCCTGGTTCTGATTCTGACCCTGCAGGGTCCCTGCCGCTCCCCCACCTGTTCTTTTGGCGAAAGGGAGCTGTAAACGGGTCAGTGCTGGTGGCTGGCGAGCCCCTCAGCCCTTGTGGCCTCCTTGCTGTCTCCAGGGGAGCTGCCCACCAAATGGCCAGTGGGGACAAACTCCACAGGGGTCCCCAGGCCAAAAGGGGGCCTTCCCTGCAGGTGCGTCTCCTGGGAAGAGACCTCAAGGCCACAGCCCCTCCCAGGGAGACCCCCCCTCCCCCAGGATGCTAAGCAGAGATCCTGGCAGGATGCAGCGGCACGTTCTTAAGAGGGTCAACAGCTGAGACCCTGCTCCTTCCTCAGGCCTGAGAGCCAGCTTCCTGCCCTCCTGGCACTTTCTCCCTCTGCCCCGATTGCCCCTCCCTGGCTGTCAGTGCAGGCTGCAGCCTGCGTAAGGAGGGAAAGAATTGTTAGGTGGGCGCCCGGCCTGCCCTGAGCACTGGGCTGCGTTCTCCTCTCTCCAAGCTGGGCGGGGGCACTGCCAGAGTTACAGGAAAATCCCCGGTGCTCCCTGCAAGACTGGCATCTCCCGCCTTGGTTGAAGAGCTGCGTGGGTGTTACCGCAGGAGCTCTCGGCCGTCCCCCAGTTTCTGCGGTCTCCTTAACTCTAGAATTCCGAAGTTTTATCTGAGTACAAGGTCTTCTATAATGGTCACATTCCAGCTCCCCTTATCCTGGGCGTGGCCTCGTGACTACATTCCAGGAAATTACTTTTAAGTAGCAGTGACACGAACTACGGGCTGAAAATATGTGTGCAGGCGTGCGTGTGTAGAGGGGAGGGGACGACTCCTCTTGGCGGGAAGGTGGATGGGGTGGCAGGAATCCTGGCAGCCGCTTTGGACCAGACATGTAATGACCAGCAGTAGAAGGAAATGGCGGCCTTGGCCACTGTGGGGCTGCCACCCCGACCCTTGCTCTCGGCCAGTAGACTTAGGTAAGTGGAAGGGCAACTTTCATCTTGTTTAAGCTTCTCGTTCTAGCTTTCCTGTCACTTTCCTGTGAGTCCACCCCCAGCTCATCGCGACAGTCTCCCTGCCTGGAGGGGACGAGACTGGGGACAAAGGGCAGAGAGAAAGGGCAGCCCTGGAGTAAGGACCTCTCGCGGGCCTGGAGGACTGCACCCCCTGAGGAAGCCCAGCACTGAGACCGCAGGGAGCGCTGCTGGTGGAGGCTGGTGGGGAGGGCAGCGTGCCAGAGCCAGACTCCCCCAGGGACCAGTGTGGGTACAGCTGCTCCTGCCTAGGCCCCTTGAGGAATTCACCCTGGCAAGTGAGGCCTGAATCAGCCTGTGTCCCCTGCCACCCGGTGACCCAGTGGGTTGTTAGGCAGAGGAGCAAAGGTCATGAAAAGGCGGGAAACTGAAACCGGCCCCCAGCAGTGAAGCAGGAGCCAGGAGTGTCCCTGCACCGGGTGGGGCTCCGCTCCCACTCACAGGTGCTGGGGTGGGGTTGGAGGGGGCGCAGAGCGAGGCCTGGGAGCCCAGGGCCCCAGAGCAGAGTCACAGGCTGGCCGCCCGGGGTGGGGGGGAAGAGGAGGAAAGGGCCCCAGGACCCAGCGAGGCCCAGGCTCTGCTGAGGGCCAGTGCTGGGTGTTGAAATCTTGCCAGGTGCACAGCCTTCTGCAGACAGGTGTGTAGTACCTGGCAGCTACTGATGGGGTGGAGTGGACTTTTTCTGTTCCCCCAGACGAGACGCGGCAGAGTCTGGGGTTCTGGGGGGACCCCACAGCCTGTTCCCTCCCTGTGCTCAGCCCATCTGGGATCTGGGGGGGCACAGGCTTCCTTAACCATCAGAGGCATGGGGACAGGGGCTCCAGTGTTCCCTCTGCCTCCCCGTGGCCCCATGGCACAGAGCGAGTCGTGGTCTCCAAAAGCTTGGGGACGTCTTGGTGGCAGCCCCCAGCTTCCGTGGCCCTCACCGTCTCCCGGGTTGTCGTGCTTGAGCAGTTACAGCTGGAAAGGCGAGTGTGTTTAGGGAGGAAGATTCGAATGTGTTGTAGTGGAAAAAGAACAGGAGAATCACGTCAGCAGTGTGGGTTTAAATGACCTGGGAGTCAAAGACTCTGAGTACGGATGGAATGAACCGGAGAACTACTCAGGCTCTGACTATACTGTCCTCATGAGACCCCCTTAAAGTCCGTTCTTTCTCATGCGCTCTCCTTGCTCATCACAGCAGGTGCTGTGGTGGAAGATGCCACAGGTCTGTCTCCGTTTCCTTCTCAAGCCGGGAGCTTAGGTCCTCATGACAAGTATCAGGACAGTGAGGGGGTGGGGGGGGCAGAGGAGGACGGGAGGGGGAGGGGAGGGGTCAGAGGTGGTCAGGAGGGGAGGGGGAGAGGGGGTCAGAGGAGGACGGGAGTGGGTGGAGGTGGGGGTGGGCTGGTCAGACACGGACAGGAGGGGGGAGTCAGAGGAGGACAGGGTGGGGGGGTCAGAGGTGGTCAGGAGGGGAGGGGAAGGGGTGGTCAGAGGAGGACAGGAGGGTGGGGGGGTCAGAGGTGGTCAGGAGGGGAGGGGGAGGGGGGTCAGAGGAGGACCGGAGGGGGGGGTCAGAGGAGGACAGGGGGAAGAGGTGGTCAGAGGTGGTCAGCAGGGGAGGGGAGAGGGGGTCAGAGGAGGATGGGAGTGGGTGGAGGTGGGGGTGGGCTGGTCGGACACGGACAGGAGGGGGGGTCAGAGGTGGTCAGGATGATGGGGGGGTCAGAGGTGGTCAGGAGGGGAGGGGGGTCAGAGGAGGACGGGGGGGGTCAGAGGAGGACAGGAGCGGGGAATCAGAGGAGGACAGGAGGGGGGTGGTCAGAGGAGGACGAGGGGGGGGGAAGAGGTGGTCAGAGGTGGTCAGGACAGGAGGGAGAGGGGTGGTCAGAGGAGGACAGGAAGGTGGGGGGGTCAGAGGTGGTCAGGAGGGGAGGGGAAGGGGTGGTCAGAGGAGGACAGGAGGGGGTGGTCATAGGAGGACAGGGGGAAGAGGTGGTCAGAGGTGGTCAGGAGGAGAGGGGGAGGGGGTCAGAGGAGGATAGGAGGGGGGGTCAGAGGTGGTCAGGATGATGGGGGGTCAGAGGTGGTCAGGAGGAGAGGGGGAGGGGGTCAGAGGAGGACCGGAGGGGGAGGGGGTGGAGTGAGAGGCAGAGGCCCAGGAGGACGGCTTCTTGTCACAGTCCCGCTGGGCTGGGAGGACACAGGAAATTGGCAGTCAGAACTAGCTTTTTAAAGTGGAATCCACTTAAGTTCCAGACATGACTAATAATAAGTCTTTGTCTGTATTTTTTTTTATTTTATTTTTTTGCTTCTTTTAGGGCCGCACTCGCGGCATCTGGAGGCTCCCAGGCTAGGGATCTAATCGGAGCTGTAACAGCCGGCCTACACCACAGCCACAGGAACTCGGGATCCGAGCCACATCTTTGACCTACACCACAGCTCACAACCTCATGGTTCCTAGTCAGATTCGTTTCCGCTGCGTCACGATGGGAACTCCTGTCTGTAATTTTTAAAAAAAATTTTTTTGAACGCATACAAACCTCTTACCCTTTTTGCTCTCTTCTTTCTCAGAGGACTCAGCACAGAGTGTGGTCTGGAGAATAAATGAAAAGAAGCATCTGCCATCAGAGTTAACCTAGACCCACACTCATTTAGAAGGCGGTGTCTGACCACGTAGCAGAGGGAGGAGCAGAGCAGGCGGGCGCAGGTGTGGTTCTGAAGAGAGGGGCGCAGAGTGTCCTGTCCGCACACTCTGTCTGGGGCTGATGAGCCTTCTCCTCGTGGGGCTCCTCCCGCCACGGCCCGGCAGGTGCTTGCAGACCTCCGCTGTGCAGGGTCCTGGTGGAGGGGGCAGTGCGCCCCCTGATAAGGTGGCGTCACAGGTGTCAGTGGGGGAGGTGGAAGTCAGCTCCTGGGGTTTAGGGGCCACGGGAAGGACGGACGGTCGGGAGGGGCCTTGGGAGCGAGGCAGTGCTCAGTGCGCGGAACAGACTGCAGCAGAGGTCGCAGGGTGGGGTGGACGGGCTGGTGGGGGTGCCGCGGGTTTGGGGAGCCTGTCCTCTCTGTTCTGCAGGGAGAGAACGCGCGTGAGCGCCGTGGTCCCCAAGCGAGAACACTTGCTGGTTGTGTTGAATTATATCCTTCTGCTGGGTTTTAGATGGCAGGGGAGCATTTTAGAAATGCGAGTAATTGAAAGATATGGGTATTGTTAACCTTCGGTTATCCAGGAAAGCAACTCACTTCCCCAGCACCTTGTAGCTTAAAATGGGTGTTTCTGCTTGTCGGAGAGCTTCTGAAGCCCCGTGCGGGGGTCCGGGGGACCGGGGGAGGCCCCTCTCGGCACCCTACAGCAGTCCCTGCCCTGGAAGCCGGCTCCCCGCCCCAGTTGTGGGGGCCTCAGGGGACAGGTGGCGGTCCCGTCCCGAGGTCCTCTAGACACTTGGAGGATGTTTTTTTCAGACTAGACAAGGTCTCTTGGACTCCTGAGAGTTTTCAGTGTCAGTGTTTCCAGTTGAAAGCTTCCCTCTGCGTGAAGACGCTGAGTGTGAGAGCCAAGCCTCCGGGAATCCCGGGGCTTCCTTCTTGGCCCAGGGCAGGCCCTCCATCTCCCTGCCCCCGCCGTTCTGCTGCGAGGTGCCTGCGCCCTGGCCTTGGCGCTCTGACCCACCGCCACACCCGGAGGACGCCCTTTCTCAGCTCTGGGGCTCTGATGATGGGGCTCCGTCCATTTCTTTGATGGCGACACTGCGGCTCCTCAAAAGCGCTGCATCAGCCCCTGGATTGTAACCTGGCGGGTTCTCCTCGGACCGTCCAAGACGTCGGGTCTGTCTCGTGGGATGATCTCTCATTAACTTCCTACGCGATTGTGAGAAGGTCTGAGCTCTGCACCCCCTCTGCTCTGAGGCCCTTAGGAAGCACCCTCCATGGGCCAGGAGACCCCCTTCCGCCCTCACTGCCCACCCCCCAGCCCAGCCCCTGCTGGTCACACGTGCTGCCCCCGGGTCTGCTTGGGGGTTCTGGAAGGTCTGTGGTTTTCTTCACTTATCTTAATTCTTTCTTTCCGTGCCGGTGTCTATATCCTACCCCTTCTTCAAAGCCAGCTAAGAAACATTTAGCATGTTTTAAAGTCCATTTTTTATTTAAAGGTCTTGGTTTTCTTGTATTTTGTTTTCAACACTGATGGTTTCATTACGTGACTCAGGTCACTCTGCTCTGCCTCCACGTCGTGGAGAATCATTCTCTGTTGTTCAGTGCATGGGGTGAGGTGTTGCCTAAGCTTCCAAAAGCCGCGTGAGGGTGCTGTGCCCTGGGGGGGGGGCACCCCGGGCTGGGCTTGGAGCCCCCAGGGAGCAGCTTCGAAGGTCTGGAGTCCCTGCGGGGCAGACGAGGTGGGGCTGGGCGGAAGGAGGGGCGCATGGCTCTGAGGATGTATTGTTGCCTCTCCAGCCTTTTTAAAGTGGGATTTGTGTATTTTTAGGTGTATTCTCCAGCTACGTAGGTGTGTGTGAAGATTAAGTTATGGCTTGCAGTAGTGCACGTATGGACAAAGATGTTGCAAATTACGGCGAACAACCTAAAAACATGCTGTCACACTCCACCTAGTTCTAAATCACGGCCACCCGGCTTTTAGAAGAAAGCGGGTGTCATCCTGGTATTAAACTGCACAGAAACAGGCCGCCCGTTCTGGGTGGCGGGCGTGTGCTTATGAAAACGTGAATGTGAGGGTGCCGCTGGGGGGTCGGGTGTTTCCCGTGGCGGTTGTCTTTTCCTCGGCCTTGGCCCCAGCTCGGTTACTCACTGCTGGGACCTGGGCGAGCTCCTTAATTGCCCGAAGCTTGCGTTTTCCCAGATGTGAAATAGGTGCCATGGCAGTTTCTGACTCACAGACGTGTCATGATGCTCAGATGACCAAGTGCTGGACAGGCGCTGGGCCTGGCGTCCGGCCCGGGGCTGGTCTCAGACGCCGGCTGGCCGGCCCCGTGGCGTCCCTCAGCCGGCCTCTGGGGGCCGCGAGGGGTCCGGTGCTCACGCGTTTGCTCAGGAAAGCCCGGCCTCGTCCGCACGGGCAGCCGCGCTCCCGTCTCCTCGCCTGCTTTCCCCGAGCGCGTCTCCCTCGCGTTTCCAGCGTCTCCTTCCTGAGGGCGTCTGGTCTCGGCCCCCGGCCCGGGAGAGTCAGCCCCGAGCAGGCGGGTGTGTGGTCGGTTCAGGGCCGCCTCCTTGGGGCCTCGAGCGGTGCTGGGCCTCGAGCGCTGCTCTGTGAACAGGTCCCGGAACAAAGCAGCGTGTTTAAAGAAGAGCGGACGAGAGGCGTGCAGCTACGACTCAGTGTACGAGGGGAAAAGAGGGAAGTAAAGCAAAGCGGGAAACTTCCAGCCCCAGACACGCGCCTTGGGGGCTTTTGAATTCCGAGTGTATTTTGCATCATGTGTATAAATGGAAGGGAACCCAGAATAGTCGAAAGGGGTTTAAAAGTTCCTTTCCCACGTTAGTCAGGCCTCCTCTGCCCTTGACACAAATAGGGGATGAAAGGCCCTCTCTGCCTCTTGGTCCGACGTCCTCCTGTGACTTCTCAAGCCCTTCCGGCCTCCCGGCTTTCGAGCGGCCCTCGGGCCTCTGGCACAGCGGCGCTGGCTCGTGTGAGAGGTGCCCAGGGCCCCGGAGTCACTCCCCGAGGAGGGGGCGCTGCCCTGCTGTTTGGGGCCTAGTGGTGGCTCCGGGTGCGGGGCTTCCCGGCAATGCTGCCTGGGAGGGAAGGGGGGTTGCTTGCCGCTCGGTCTTACCCTCCATCCCCACCCGGCGCCTCACTCACCACGTCCCTGTCGTTTGAAGCCGAACACTTTCAGCTGCTTTCAGAGAATATCCCTGGCAGCTCCCGGATCCCCGAAGAAATGGCCGGGAACAGCCAGATCAAAGCTCCCTGCCCCGGCTGGAGTCACTGCGTCTGGCCGTCTCAGCGAGCAGCTCCTTCTCCCCCGTTTCGCTTCCGCGTTGGCCTTCCCACAGCAGGTGCGGAGACGGGCTGACGACAAGCACGTGGGGTCCTGCACAGCTCGCCCTTGTAAGCGTCAGGCAGCCTTCTTTGTAATTCACCTCCTCGTGCCCTCTCGGCCTCTTTAAGGTAGCGGGAGGCAGGGTCCTGGGGGATGTCGCGGCCGCTCCCACATCGAAAGTTCCAGGTCTTCAGGGTGGTAGGAGGAGCCGTGTCGCAGCACTGGTGCTGGTGAGGGTGCCCTGCTCACACCGTACGTGCCCCTGCAGAGTTCACCCCCGGAGCAGCTGTGACCCTTCCAGGGAGGTGGAGCAGGTGACAGCCTCTCACTTTGCCCTGGATCTCCCAGCTAAGGTCTCTGTCTGGGTCAGCTTTAAGAATGCAAGGAACATCGTGTGCAGGTGACCTGTGACGTAAAGCCTTGTCTTACTGTCGTGTCTTCACAGGAAGGCGATGTGATGCTCTTTCGAATAAGAAATGCTGGAACTCGAAAGTGCTGGCCCTCGAGAGTGCTGGCACTCACTCGTTTGCTCGCTTGTCTGCTTTTCACACTGTCGTGAATATGCCTGAGCTTTGGGCATCCGGAAACCAGAGAAGCCCCGTGGTTCTGCTCAGATGCAGAGGCGCCTTGCAGGCGGCACTGTGGGGCGGCTGGCCCCCTTCCTGCAAGGCTGTCTCCACACTGGCAGGCGACCCCACCCAGCGCTGGGAGCCCAGATCTTCTTGTTTCATTGCCCGTCCCCCGGCTCCCCTTTCCGCTGAACCTGTGCGTTTTCTGGCCGCATCCTGACCCTGCTACAGATACTGAGGACTGAAGAGAGACCAGGTCCACACAAGATCCACTGGTCTTTTGGCACCTGTTCCGGCTGTGCTGTTGCTAAAGACTTCTGTTCTTCTTCAGTCGTCATAGTTGGGGTTTTCCAGGCTTTTATTCCTAGAACAATGTTGAGTCTTTTTGACTCTTGTTCTTCCTTTTGCCTCTTCTTAAAAATTACTTATTGCTTTTAGCAGATGTTATTTTTTTTTCTCAAGAAAGTCAGTGTTGCAGAGATACTAAAGAGAAACAGTTTCAGGTCATTTTCAGAATGCAGTATTATCTTCATTTCCTCTGGAGTAAACTCTCCCTCGAGTTGTGGATCTTCTTGGTTCTCTCTTTAACAGTAATACTCTTTTTTAAAACTTTGGTTTGCAGGCCCGCATTCAATAGGAACCCCCCCATCTCTGTACTGTCGCTATTGTTGACGGTCCTGTGGTTGCCCCCAGCCAGCGGCTGTAATAGTCTAGTCCAGAACTGCGGGTGGCTTCGAGCTCCCATCCAGCTCTAATGCTGGGAGTCGGTCGGTCTCACCACGTGAAGCTTTGTGCCTCTTGCTTTAGACAACTTCACCTTCTATTAAAACAAAGAAAAACCCATAGTTTTAGGCCGGCAGAAGCAGCAGGGCTGGAAAGGACTTTATTTCCGAGAAAGAAACTGCTGCTTAGAGAGACGGATTTGTTGGTTGTTGACACAATAAGGACTAGAGCTGTAGTGTTTTCATTGGTTGTTATTGGTAACTTGCAGCATCAGCTTCTTCTTGTTTCCCATTTATCCGTCATACAAACAGAAGCGGCTTCTCCTTACCCGAGGGATTCACTATCAAAACAAGTTAGTATTTTTCTGCTCCTGAGAACTCACAAATTCTAGTTCTTCTTTTCCCCACTAAACTCTGACTTGGATGCTGCGTATTTTCCTCTTTGCCGCTGACATCAGTTTCCCTTTGGTTTTGTGTGTCTGTGTGTCTGACCTGCCTCGGGCCAGCCCCTCATTCTCTTCTGCCCCCCACACCACCCCCGGGTCCCTGCTTTCTGACACCAGCTCACAGACCTCAAGGGAATAGACATTGACCTACACGCAGCAAGTATCTCACTGGACGACGTTCAAAAGAAAATAAGACTTGTATCCTGTCCAGTGTGACCTTTGTTTTCCTGTAAAATCTAAATTTTAGATGACGCAGCGGTTTCAATGTAGAAAAAGATATGAAAGCATAGCATTTTTTTTCACGTTTTGAAAGCCGGTAGCTATTACCTTCCCCATGTTTTTGTTCTAGAAAGATACTGCTCTAAGCATGCTGTGCGAAGCCAGTGTGCGTGACCGACTGTGCTGCTCTCGTCAGGGGTGTTTGGAGACTGAGGCATCCCGCCACCTGCCTTGGTCTCCCGTTGACATCGCGTCTTTATCTCGCTGGTTTGTTGTGGAAATGGTGCTTCTTTCCAACTAACCTGTGGGATTTAGGGAAAGGCATCAGAGACGAAGGGTTGTTTTGAACCCCTGTCATTTCTGAGGATTTCTGCCCTGTCTGGTGGCCCCAAGCTCCTCTGCTCAGTCTCACCCGTGACCTCCGGAGACAGCAGAGACCTGCCCAGTGCCAGACGCTGGGCTGGGCACCAGTGGAGAGCAGGACGGGGTCGGTCCCTGCCTCTAAAGTTCACGGTTCCTTTTCTGCACGGTCTGCTCCCAAGAGGATGGGTTGCTGCAAAGGAGGTGGGTTGAGCAAACTGTTTTGCAGACAGCGCTCCGCTGCTGCGTGGCAGACCTCTGTCAGCTCAGCGCCTAATCACCCTTAAATGGAGGGTGTGCCTCCTTCAGGCCGCGGCTCCTAACCAGCCGGTTTATGACCTTTCTCTTCAGTCCTTTATTATTTTTCAAAGCCTTAGTCATCGTACCACTTCCCGGCGGAGAGGGCACAGGCCTGAGAAGTCCAGCTCTTGTCTACCCTCTCCCCATATGACAGCCGCCCTGTCCCTGTGAGCGTTTTCCTGGCGTCCTGGACCCCTCAGGCCCCGAGGACCTCGCACGGGGTGGCCCCCAGGACCCCTGCCCCCGGCGCCAGCGGCGCTGCTCTTCCGGGAGACGCCGCCTGTTCTCGGTCCCTTGGGAGCAGCCGGAGCTCTGGGGACGTGGCCCGAGTCCGTGTCCTCCCTCGTCTCTGATGGTCCGGTGTGAAGGTCTGGCCCGTCCCCAGCCGCCGAGCCCCGCAGACCTGGCCGTGAGCTGTTTCTGCTGGGCCTCGCCCTTCTCTGGAACCACCAGCGCACGCTGGGGCGGTTCGTAGGGAACCTCCTTTCCAGAATGTTTTCCGGACATTCCGTAAAGACAGTCCCTAAACCAGCCGTGGGCAGGGGCTGCGTTTTGCGTTTTGCTCTCCCAGCTTGTACGTTTTTGTTCCTGCCTTTAGTTTCTGCCTGGAAGTTCCCGTCTGTTGGGGTGAGGGCTCTGGCAGGGCCCTGAGAGGGAGCAGGGAGCCCCTGCTGTCACTTGAGACAGAGAGGTTTCTCCTCCTGGCAGAGGTCCTGTGACTCCTTCGCTGAGTCGGGCATCAAGGCCTGTGCACCCTGGGGGCGTCCCCGCCGCCCCCACCCCGGGCTTCCTCCTCCCCAGAGACGTGGGCACAGGTGATGCGCAGAGCAGCTCCCACGGGCCAACTTTGTTTCCTGCCGCGACCGCCTCTCACTGCACATCGATTCTTTGCAAGATTTATTCCTATAAAATGACAGCTGTCGTCTGAGGCCCCCTCGAGGGCCTGTCAGTTACCTCTGTGGATCTGCTGACACTCCCGTCAGAGGGGCTGGGGGCTACGTGTGACTTCTCAGGCGCCCGTCAGCCTCAGGAACGTGTCTGCACTTTAGTGTTTCTCTGAGATCAGGGCAGCTCCCATTGACCGCCGTTCTGCCCACCTGCTTGAGTAGCAGTTTGGGGACGAGAAGACCCTTGTCCTCAGCCGCAGGCAGAGCGTGGCCCCCGCCTGCCCCTCCGGGGCTTCTCCCAGCCCAGCTGGCAGGCAGCCCTCCCGCAGCACTGCTGCACGTGCTGACCTGGCCTTCTTGTCCTTGAGCCCCTGGTTCTTTCCTGGGCATCATTCTAGATGATCCCGCTTAGTGAATGTGCCTGCTCTGCTGGCCAGTCCCGGGCTTCCGGTGAAGGAGCTTCAGCAGAACCGCCGGCTCCCTCGGGAGGCGCTCCTCTTACTGCGCTCGGGCTTGGCTGCTCGGGGCCCAGAAGCCAGTAATCCGAGAGGCGGGCGTCAGGAGGAAGGAGAGGTGCTGGGTCCAGGAAGGTGGCAGCCTGGGGAGAAGGCGGACTCGGGTCCAGACCTCCTCCCAAGACGCTGCTCGGCCGGGACAGCTTTTCGGGGAAAGCGAGGAAGAATCTCACTCAGCAAATCGACCGGGAGGTTGGTTCTGATTCCTCTCCACCCTGGGCAGACTGGCCGACTCTAGATGGGACATTCGTTGATTGATTGATCTATAAGTGGCCGCGCCCACAGCATTGGGAGGTTCCCCAGCCGGGGACTGAATCCAAGACACAGCTGTGGCCACACGGGATCCTTGAACCCACTGCGCCTGGCCCGGGGATGGGATCCGAGCCTCCACGGTGACCCAAGCCACTGCAGTCGAATTCTTAACCCACGGTGTCACAGCGGGAGCTCCTCTAGATGTGATCTTGCCTGTGCGGCTTGGGGGCCCTGTGGGGTCAAGGACTAGTCATTTCTTACCTGCTTAATTCTTCATTCTTCTTTTTTATCTGTGAAAAGAATCAGCAGGTTAATTCGGTCCTTTCAAGGTTAGAGGGGAACAGAAATGAGCACACAGAGAAGGGGCAAAAGAGCTGCTTTCAGCTCCCCACTGTCCCGTCATTCCCCTCGGGGGGGTCAGGGGCCAGGGTCCCTCTTCTGAACCTGCTCCTGCGCACACCGGGCACTGTGCCAGAGGCAGGGTGTGGCCGTGGTCCCTAGCATCCCTTTGCTGACGGCCGTGGTTGCCTGTTTACATATACGGGTGGAGCAAGCTGCAGTTGGTGTGGTGCCCACAGATGGAGAGTTTACTGGGAGCGATCGTGTGAGTCCCATTGTCCTGAGGGCGGTCCTTGGAGTGGTGCTGGCCAGACTCAGCACTGCCCAGGAGGGAGCAGCTTCTGTCGTGGATGCAGTGTGCTCACCATGCAGGTAGCTGTCCCTCTGGTGGCAGTTAGAGTCTCTGTAAAACCACTCAGGAGTGAGCATCAGACGCTGTCTGTGACTCTGTTGTCCTAACTGCACGGTTTTGTCCTTAGGGGGCCATGCAGGTTCTGCTGGGTTCTGTTATTTTTTTTTTTCTTTTAATGGCTGCACCTGTGACATATGGAAGCTTCTGGGCCAGGAGTCAAATTGAAGCTACAGCTGCAGGCCTACATCACAGAAACAGCAACACCGGATCTGAGCCGAATCCGCAACCTACATCACAGCTGCGGACGCTGGATGCTTTCCTTGCTGAGTGAGGCCGGGGATGGGGCTGCACCCTCAACCTGCTGAACCGCGATGGGAACTCCTCCTCCGGTTCTTAAACAAGCCTTTGCGTACATTTCCCCCAACGGTCGCATATTTTTCCTTGTGCACTATTCCTTCTAAAATAGATACACCATATGCTGTTTCGGGAAGAAAAAGTAGGAGGCCAAAAGGACAGAAAGCAGTTTGTTACGCAGGTGGCAGGTCGTTCTGTAATCAGTCTTAAGCTGTGACGCACAGCCACTCGGACGTGCCAGTTGCCGTGGGGTTCAAGCTCCCTGAGTTCTCTCCCTGCCAGAAGCTTCCCTTTGCTCCATCTTAGCAAGCGCTTCCCTGGGAAAACAGCGGCCTGTGTCATCGCACCTGCAGCACGCAGAAGCTTCGCAGGCTCACTAAACCGTTCAGCTTCCCGCGCTCTCTTTTTTTTGTTGTTGTTGTTTAGAAGGTCTGTTCACTAAAGAATGCTTAGCCATTTAGATGCGAAGGTGAGCGCTAATTCCACCTCCCGTGTTGTGGTGGCGACCATTCCACACGTCCTGACAGCGGTCCTGCGATAAAAGTGAGGCTTTATGGTAACAGCGGACGCTCCTCCTGAAATGCCTGCGCGTGGCTCTGTCCCGCCTCACATTCCCATCGTCTGAGTGTGACTGGCAGCTGGAATTAAACCCTGTAGTCATCACTGGCTCATCTTCAGCAAGCAGTTGTAACGCCTTGGTTAAGTGCCCAGCCCTCCCTAGTCCTCTGGTCTCCCTGTGCTGCTGCTCTTGCCAACCCAGGGCTTCAGGACCCAGATGGCGTCGTGTGTGCGCGACCACAAGGATTCAGAAGATTCAAGTGTAACCGGAAGAGAGCTCAAAGCTGATTTGGTTATTCACTTTCCGCCTGTGCCCAACTCCGGGGTCTCATGGATGCCTCAGGGGCTTCTGTGGTTTGGCTGCCTGGTCCCCGAGGCAGGTCTGAGGAGTGATGCAGAGGGCGAAGCTGTTGCAGGCGGCACCTGCAGGAGGGAGCTTGTTAGACCTGCCCGTGGGTTCTCAGGCAGGCGCAGGCTTTGCTTCGTTAGCGCATCCTGAGATCCCGACGCCCTGTCACTGCCCCCAGCGGACAGCAGCCCTTTCCTGTGCCCTGACCCCTCACGGCTCAGGAGAAGTGGGCGCTCGAAGGATAAGCTGGTAAAGGATGAAGCACGGCACTGAGGGTGTTGGAGCAAACCGACTCGATTCACCTGTGGCTGTCGCAGTGTTTAAAAGTCAGGTTTGTGCCGCAGTAACATGATGACGCACTGTGGTGTACAGCAGAACCCGGGGTGGGCCTGGCCGGGCTGGGGCTCTGCCCCCGCAGCACCCCTGCTGCCGTGTCCAACGCTGTTGCTCACACTCAGAATTGAAGGAAGACCTTAGAGGAAACGAAGCTATCGCTTTCACTCATCCGATCGATCCCCACGCCCGAGTTCTGTCCGTGGACCTGCAGGCCCCTGGTTCTGTGCCCTAATGTAGTCACTTCCGTGAAGTGGCTTTGTTTATTTCTGCTCATCCCCAAGGAACCTCTTGAAGGACTGGGTTTTTTCTTTGTGTTTTACCAGCTGATGAACCCTAAAAAATAGGCAGGAAAGAGATATCTGATGTGGCTCATTTCTTATCGAATCACACAGTATTTTTAAATTAAAGATTTTCTGCAAACCAGGAGTTTAGTTTAATTGTTACCCTTCTTTTGAGTTGTGATCTTACCTGGGAAAGCAAGAACATTTTCAGGAATGGGACAGGGACTCTTGGAGTGTACAGAAAGTGGCAGAGTGTTGTGACCCAGGGACTGTCACAGAAGTGGTGGCGAAGCCAGCACGTCAGACCTGGAGGCTCTCAAACTGAAGGAATGTCCGTGAGACTGCAGCCAGCTGGGCACTGGCAGGTGTGGGGACCTCGGAGCAGAGCCGCGCCCTGGAGGAGGGCAGCGCTTAGGGCCCCCGGGGACCAGAAACCCTGCAGCCTGTCCTTGGGGTGAAAGAGGTCAAAACGTGCCCTTCGTCTGCTCCCTGAACGTGTTCCTGTCCTACTGTGCGCTGCGCAGTGGGGGCGAGCAGGGCCGGGGCGCGGGCACCAGCAGTGTGGGGTGGTGGCGGCTGCCAGGGGAGTCGCCAGGGTGCGCAGCACGTGGGGATTATCTTGTCCACACAGCATGGAAGTTCTGACCCCCTGGAGTCCTTCGTCGACTTTGAGTGTTTCAGCAAACGTAATGGAAACTAACTGCTCACTGACTTCTGTTGAGCTCACGAAGGCTCACGCAGACGTGACGGTTGTCTAGTCTGGCGATGGCCAGAACTCATCACCCTTTTGATTGTTCGATGCTTCAGATTATCATTATGAATGTTTTTGACCAAAAATATAACTGCAGTAAAGTAAGGAGAAAACATATAAACTTGGGCTTATGAAGGTCGGAAGCACAGGTTCTGGTCTGGGCCGGAGGCAGATGGAACTGGGACTGGGAATGAGTGCAGCGTGAGCGGGCCCAGCGGAAGTGATGCCCAGCCTCTGTTCTAGCATCATCGCTGGCTCCCCAGGGCCCCTGGGGACGGCCTCCTCCAGAGCGCCTTCTGCTGACACTTAAGAGTGTGCGCTTCCTGGAGTTCCCGTCGTGGCGCAGTGGTTAACGAATCCGACTAGGAACCATGAGGTTGCGGGTTCGGTCCCTGCCCTTGCTCAGTGGGTTAACGATCCGGCATTGCCGTGAGCTGTGGTGTAGGTCGCAGACGCGGCTCGGATCCCACGTTGCTGTGGCTCTGGCGTAGGCCGGTGGCTGCAGCTCCGATTCAACCCCTAGCCTGGGAACCTCCATATGCCGCGGGAGCGGCCCAAGAAATAGCAAAAAAAAAAAGACAAAAAAAAAAAAAAAAAAAAAGTGTGCGCTTCCGTTTCCTCTCCTCTTCTCCATCTGGGCTGGCGTTGCCTCACTGCCCAGACATGGCTGGGGCACTGGTCTGTCCTTCTGAGCCCTTAGGACGGCCCACCCCCGTCACCTGCTCACCCAGGCCGTCTCCTCCCTGAGCCCGTCCTTGCTCTGTTCCTGTCGTCTCTCCCTCCTCCAAGTGTCTGCCCCCAGCCCCCGACTTTGTGCCCCTCAGTCCCTGTGGCCCCTTCCCTGTCCTTTCTGATCTGCACCCGCAGGGCTGGCGGGCTGGGGGCTGCGCCTTCGTATTTCCCGCATTTCGTGCTCCACAGACCTGCTCCAGGGGGCCCCCAGCAGCAGCCCCTCTGGCCCGCGCTGGCCTCTCCCATTGCTGCTGGGCCTCTGCCCCAGGGCCTCTGCTCAGAGCCTGGGCCACAAGGACACCGACGCCTTACTGTCCTTGATTAATAGCTTTGCTCGCTTTGCCGCAAAATCGAGGGTCACATAGAGCTTCCTCTGTCTTGCTCTTTGAAGTTGCACCTGTCTTGGTTCTGTCACGTGACCACCTTCTGCTGGTAGCCCACTCTTTTTGCTGGTTTCTGAAGTTTTATCGCGATAGTTGCATGTTTGGCATTTACCTCTGGCGGCCATCCCCGCCCATCCGACACGTCCTGGGACGAGCGGGAGGCTCCCTGCCGCCAGGGCCTCGCTCTAGCACAGGAGGTAGAGAGTGAGAAGGGTCAGGTAAAGCAAGCCCGAGAGGAGGAGGATTGGGCAGCGTGCAGGCCGGCTGGACGGCGGTGAGAGGCTTTGGGGTTTTTAGGAGGAGAGAAGGCGGAGCAGGATCCAAATAGCCAGAGGAATCTCAGGAAGGAACACGCTGGAGGCTTCATGTCAGACGGTGTCACGGAGCTGCGCTGATCCAAACCGCATGGCCCCGGCACAAAAGCAGACACAGGGCCGGGGAGCAGAACAGAGAGCTCAGAAATAAACCCACGTACATGGAGTCAGCTAGGGAACAGCCAAAGAGGTGAGGATGCCCAGTGGGGAGTGGGAGTCTCTTCAGTAAGCAGTGTTGGGAAACCTGGACGGCCCCATGCAGAAGAAGGTGCCATCTTATCCCCTGCACAAAACTCAACTGAAGTGACCCTGGTGGTCTCATGGTTAGGACCTGGTGCTTTCACCACTGCAGCTGGGGTTCGGTCCCTGGTTTGGGAACTGAGATTCCACATTGAGCCGACTGCACACTGTGGCCGAAAAAAAAATTTTA
This sequence comes from Sus scrofa, assembly GCF_054392235.1. Lineage (NCBI taxonomy): Eukaryota > Metazoa > Chordata > Mammalia > Artiodactyla > Suidae > Sus > Sus scrofa. The sequence continues at coordinate 1,155,022 of NC_139389.1, read as the reverse complement.
GGAGTTCCTGTTGTGGCTTAGTGGGTTAAGAACCTGACACAGTGTCTGTGAAGATGCAGGTTCAATCCCTGGCCTTGCTCAGTGGCTTAAGGATCTGGCGTTGCTGTGGCTGTGGTGTAGGCTGGCGGCTACAGGTCCAATTTGATCCCTCGCCTGGGAACCTCCATGTCCTGCAGGTGTATCCCTAACAAAAAAAAAAGAAAAAAAAATTCAAAGTGGATGAAATCTGAACATAAAACCTGAAACCACAAGACTCAAAAGAAAACATAAAGTAAACTTTATCAACTTTGGCAGTGATTCTTTTGGATTTGACACTAAAAACAAAGGCAACAAAAGCAAAAATAAATGGGACTGCGTCAAACTGAAAAGTTTCTGCACAGCAAAGAAATGAAACCAAATTTTCAACAAAATGGAAAGACAACCTATGGAATGGGAAAAATATTTGCAAATCATGTATCTGTTAAAGGGTTAATATATATGAAGAACTTGTACAAGTGAATAGCAAACAGAAAAATACCACACAGACAGTCCAATTAAAAAATGGGCAGAGGTTGGCATTCCCGTCGTGGCCAATGAACCCGACTGGCATCCATGAGGATGTGGGTTCAATCCCTGGCCTCACTCAGTGGGTTAAGGGTCCGACATTGCCGTGAGCTGAGGTGTAGGTCACAGACGTAGCTCGGATCCTGCATGGCTGTGGCTGTGGTGTAGGCCGGCAGCTGCAGCTCCGATTCGACTCCTAGCCTGGGAACCTCCTCATGCTGCAGGGACAGCCCTAAAAAGATTTAAAAAACAAAATAGGCAAAGCCTATGCATGGATGTCTTTCCGGAGAGAACATACAGATGCCAACAGGCACCTGAAAAGATGCTGAGCATCACTGATCTTCAGTGAGGTACCACCCCAACCTGTCAGAACACCCATCATCAAAAAGACCGCAGAGAACAGGTGTTGGTGAGGCTGGGGGAAGCGGGAGCCTCCTGCCCTGTTGGTGGGGATGTAAATTGGTGCAGCCGCTGTGAGAAACAGCATGGAGGTTCCGCAAAGAGTTAAAAATAGCACTGCTGTTATGATCCAGAAACTCCATCTCTGGGTGTTTACCAGAAGTTAGGGAAACACTAACTAGCAAAGATAGATGTGCTGCCGTGTTCACTGCAGTGTGACTCACGAGAGCCAAGATGCGGAAGCAGCGACCACGGTGTGCGTCCATGAACGCGTGGGCAGGGCAGCTGAGATGTGTGTGTCTGTGTGTGTGTCTGTGTGTGTGTATATGGGTCTCTATCAGGAGGAGAACGTCCCGCCACTTGCAACAACGTGGATGGCCCTTGAGGACATGTGCCGAGTGAAATCAGTCAGAGCTCTCACTTAGATCTGGAATCTGCACACACCTAGTTCGTGGGGACAGAGGACAGGTGGGTGGTTCCCAGAGCAGCAGTGGGGGCAGACAGGCAGAGGGGGTCACAGGCACAATGAAGAAGCCGTGCCGACGTGACGTACAGCGTGGCCACTGTCGCTCAGAATACTGTATTGTATGTTTGAAAGTAGCTAAGAAAATAGATCTTAACAGTTCTCATAAAAAATTTTATAACGGTGGTGATGGGTATTAACTAGATTTATGGTGGTGGTTATTTTGGAATATATACATAGAGCGAATCATTATGCTGAACACCTGAAACTAATATAATATGTCAATTATATCTCAGTTTAAAAAAAACCCACAATGACATACAACTTCACACCCACGAGGACGTCTGCAACCAGAAAGACGGACCACAGTGAGTGCTGGGGAGGCCAGACTGGGAAAACTGGGCCCTCACTCGATGCTGGTGAGAGTGGGAAGGAGCTGCCCGTTCCTGAGAGTGTTCCCAGTGCTGCCAGCTGACTCTGGGTGCCCGGGAGAGACGGAAGCGCGGACGGTGCAAGAAGCTCGCCCCAAGGGCCGTGGTCTGCGATCCCACTTGTGCGAAACGTCCAGACCAGGAGGCCACCGGGAGACAGGAGGGGGACCGGCGCTGCCCACCTGGGTGGGTGGAGGGGAGGTGATTTTGCTAAAGGCAGGCTTCCTGTGGGGGATGCGAGCGTGTGTTCTGGAACCCGACGCTGTGATGGTTGTATGAGGCCGTGACTATACCAAAAACCACGGAGCTGTAAACTTTAAGAGGGTGAATTTTATGGTATGTAAATTTTATTGCAATAAACTGTTGCATAAAAAGAATAAAACAGCCCCAAATGTTGCTTTCTTGGCTTTGAGAGACTGCGGGCAAAGGAAATAAGCTTGTTTCTCTTTTGTCTTGAGGCTGCGGTCTGAGTCAGTGACTCGGGTCCGAGCCAGGCCCCGCCCCTGCCGGCCGGCGTGGAAGCTCCCTGGCCGCCCTGAACGTGCACGGTCTAGAGCGCCGCTGGGGGCGCCCTCGGACCCGGGCCAGTGACCGCCCTCGGGCCACAGCGGCCTCCGGGGGAGAGCTCGCCCTCACCGCAGCCAGAGGGCCCCGCCGCGTCTCACCAGCAGACAAACCAGGGACAAAGACTTAAATATTAGGTTAATTTATTTATTGTGCTTCCCCTTCGTTTAAGAAAAAAGCACATCAGCCGCTTTTACTTCTGAAGAAAGTGGTCGAGACACAAATTATTCCTTAGCCGCCTCTTCTTAGAGGTCATCTGACTCCATATCTTGCTGTGTTCACGGGCTTGTGTCATCCAAAGATACGCGATGTGTGTAATATGATATCCTAAAAAGTCATCTTAGAGCTTAATTACAAATAGAAAACAATCTTTTTTAAAATCAGGTGTGTCCTGGAGTCCCGTCGTGGCTCAGTGGGATACAAACCTGACTGATACCCACGGGGACTCGAGTTTGTTCCCTGGCCTCACCATGTGGGTTAAGGATCTGGCATGGCTGTGGCTGTGGCGTGGGTTGGCACCTGCAGCTCCGATTCGACCCTTAGCCTGGGAACTTCCGTCTGCCGCAGGTGCGGCCCTAAAAAGCAACAACAACAACAAAATCAAATGTATCCTAAAGCACATGTTCTCGACCGTCTCTGGGCCGAGAAAGCCGCTGGGACTCACGAGCAGTGAGCGTGTCCTAGGCCTCTCGTGAGATGGGTGCCGCCTGAGTGTTTTAGGCACAGCCGGGAGAGTCCGAGCAGCAGAGGTTTGCCTTTTGCAAACCAGGGCCCCAAGGGACTCCGGCCTCAGGCCGAGGCTTGTGAGGCGCAGCGCCCTCATGGCCCTCGGGGTTATTGCCACCTATTTCTGGAGGCATTTTCCAGCCGCTTGATGTTAGAAGTAGGTGCCATCCCCGCCCTCGTCCTGCTTCTAGAGAAGAACGCTCTCTCACACACCTGGTGCCTCCAAGTCGGAGAAGTGGCGGGGCCTCGGCCTGCGGTGTCTTTGGTGCCCACCCGGTCACGTGGCCCCTTTTCTGCCGCTGTTTCCAGATTTCTTTTGACCTGGCTGAGTACACCGCGGACGTGGATGGAGTGGGCACCTTGCGGCTTCTGGATGCGGTGAAGACCTGTGGCCTGATCGGCTCCGTGAGGTTCTACCAGGCCTCGACTAGCGAGCTGTACGGGAAGGTGCAGGAGACCCCGCAGAAGGAGACCACGCCTTTCTACCCCCGGTCGCCGTACGGTGAGACCTGCCGCGGAGGGGTGGCTCTGCCTTAGGCCTCTGCCCGTCCCTCGGCTGCCGCCACCTGCTGGGGGATGGCGTTGGGATAAGGCTGAAGGGACTGCACTTGTCCAGCAGCGCGCCTGCATGCTGCAAGTGCAAGGACTGGCTGCCACGGCCTTTGGGGTGAAGTTACCGCCTCACTTCACCCTTCCGTGCAGACCACGCCAGGAGGAAGGTTAGATCCAGCACGAGTCTTTACTGAACGGTCGTGAGCTCGGGCTAGCGAGATGCGGTTTCGGGGTTGTGATGCCGCTTCCCTGGTGGACGTCTCCCTGACGTCAGCCTCTTCACCGAGGGTCCATTGCTTCTCGTGTCGAAAGACTCCGGTGAGAAAATGGCAAAGCAACCACGATATTTAGAGCCCGCCTGTTCCGCCGCCTAATTCCTTAAAACTAAGGAAAAGGGGCGAAGACCTGATAAGAAAGGCCCGTGTGATGATGTATTACACACGCCCGAGGGGAATGGCCTTGTGACGGCAAGAACTGCTTATTCCAGAAGCAAGGAGTTTGAAGTTCCCTGTCACATGATCTACGGGCAAAGGAGCCTCGCTTTTGATTCTGTTTTTTTCCTGTCTTGATACAAGTTGCTCACTTGGCAAGCTGCTACTTGTTTGAGTGAAAAATCGCTGTCTTTTGTAGTAACTGCTGTCATTTCTTTGCTTTAAAAACAAATTCCGACAGGGGCGGCGAAGCTCTACGCCTACTGGATCGTGGTGAACTTCCGGGAGGCCTACAACCTCTTCGCGGTCAACGGCATCCTCTTCAATCACGAGAGCCCCAGGAGAGGTGGGTGCAGGTGCCCGGGGAGGGGCCCGGGCTGGGCAGCAGGGTGCTGAGCGTTGTGCCCTCGTCCTGTACACGGGGGGCGTCTCCCGTCCGATGTCCCTGTCTGAGCGTCCCAGGTGGTAAAGGAAGACGTGCTCTTGGACCCAGTCAGGGTTTTGAGTCGGCGATGCCGTAGGTGGCTCTCATCCAGCGTGTTTGCGGCCTGCGTGTCGGGAGGTGTCCAAGGGCAGAGCAGGGCCCAGGGCTGGTCACCCACGCGCGTTGGCGCCACGGCGGAGCCTTTCTGTCTCTGCTCTGAGTCAGCTGGATGCTCGCTGCGTTTAAACAAACCCCCAGGAGTCACTGGGCCTCTCGGGTCTGTTTCAGATAAACTTGACATCACTCCTTGTGTTCGGGACACGGCGGTTCTTTTCCGAAAACCGTATTTGTTCACAGCGCTTGTTGCCTTTTTGTGGTTTTCACTGAGGTTGTTAACAACCTGCCAACGCTCCTGTTCCAAATATTAGGTTTTAAATAAGAAAATGTCTCCTCCCTTCGTTATTTCTGAATTACTGGAGCACGAGAAATCTTTGCAAAACCTGTGCATGCTACAAAGGAAACGTTATCTGTATCACCTAAGACGTTTCATTCAATTTCACTGTCATTTAGCGTTTCAGCTTGAGAATGAATGAGAAATCCACAGGTATATGTTGTTTCATGCCCAACAATTAGTAATGCCTATAACTTCTTCGCTGAAATTTTATGTGACTGTGCAGCCACATCATTAAACCAGCAAGTCACGAGGAAAGATTAAAGTGCCATTCACGCTGGTATGTGTAGTGTCAGTACGTTTTTATTTTGTAGTTGCGTAAGTCAGGAATTCCCACGATGGTCTGTTGAAGCCTGAGAACCCAGCCTGTCATCTCTGCTGTCAGAAGGGACAGCCAGTGAAGGCAGCCGGGAACATTGCTTTCTGGTTCTGGGTCCGGGCGGGGGCGGGCGCGGGGCGCAGCCCGGTCGCCACTGCCCTCCCCGCCAGCACTGGGCGCGGGGGTTGGACGGGCTCGGTAACCCGAGGTGCCGGCCTCCCCAGTCACAAACGCCGTGACGCAGGCTGTCTGCCTTTCTGTGCTTCCTCCTCCGCTTTCCCATCTGCAAAAAACACCAGCTAAAAGCTGGGGGTTAGGTTAGGATAGGGAAGGACACGCTTCGCTCTAGAGCAGGAGATGCATTTACATATAGTCCGCCCTCTGTTTGCTTACCGCCTGGTGAGAACTGCTTTCTGCCCAGGTTAACCACTTTTGAAAAAACTTATTTTAAAGGCAATACTTCTTTTTTTATTGAAAAGAAAAGCAAACAGTAGAGGAAGATGTGAGGAGAAAGGAAAATGTTTCCCGGCCTGTCCTCAGGCCGCTGTTCAGACTCCTCCAGGAATGTTCCCAGCGTCTGTCTCGGACGTGCAGGAAGCCTTCTTCCGAGCCTAACGGTCCACATCTAAGGTTAGATGTGTGCTAAAACCTGACTGTAGCAACACCGCTTTGTTTTGTTTCGTTATAGACCTGAAAGCCAGTGCTGTCTCATTTTTCATTTTGTTTATGTAATTAATGAAAAATAATGAAAATAAACATGTAAATGATGCCATACTTGTTTGATGAGCTAGCTAATCCTTAATACTGATAGCATTTCCTGAAACTTGCAAGTGACTTGTCATATTAAATTAATCCAATAATAGAATAACTATTTTGTCACAGTTTTATTTTTGGAGGAGATTCTTTGCCAGGATGAAAATTCCTTCATGGTAGGCTCTGTGCTATATTCGCAAGTCTTCAGCATTTAAAACAGTGCCTATCTGCTAGTAGGAATTCAGTAGATACTATAGTTATTGTAAAACATTGGCTGTATTCCCTGTGCCGTAAAGTGTATCCTAGCTTGTTTTTATACAGAGCAGTTGGTAGCCAGCTGTTTTGAAGTAAACACGCGGGCCGATACACTTCAGTAAACGCACAGAATTCCCTGTGACCGTCCTCGGCTGCGCACCGGCTCGGTACTGAGTTTCTGTCTGAAGCTGAGCCTCTGCTTGGACACCACTGCTCTTTTGCCCTCTTGCCGCAGGCACACTTCTGTTCTGATGGGACGGTGGGGCGTCTCAATCTAAGGTGCATCGTCCCGAATGCCCGGTTCAGTAGAGCCCAGTGGATCAACCCTTGGGGGACATGTGCCTTTCCTCTGGTAACCGAAAATAATTGCTTGGCCCCCTTTGACTGCATGAATAACATCCCGTGGGCATTTCTGACTTCAGAACGCATGGGGAAGGCATTCTTTAGTATAAAGATATGCTAAACCGGAGGCTGGCACACCATGGCTCCTGGGTCCCACCCAGCCCACCTGCTGATTTGCGCAAGTGGAGTGTCATTGGCGCCCCGCCACGCCCAGGTGACACGCGTCAGCCGCAGAAGAGGCCTGAGGAGGCAGAGCCCCGGGTTTTTACTGTCTGGCCCTTTAATGAAACGTCCCCCCGCCCTCCGCCCCCCGGGGGGAGAGTTGGATCCTCAACATCCGGAAACTTTCATTTGGGTTTAGCAGGGGTTTCTCCCAAGACCGCAAGGCAGTCTTACAGAGGGAGTTCCAGTGGACATTGAACGTCACCCCCAGTCAGCAGTAACCCATCCTGGCAGAGTTCCAAGGGGTGGCAGTGGGCCGGGGTTCCGCTGTGCTTCACCGAGGTCCTGAGGTGGCACCCAGGGGACCTGGTGGCCCTGCGGTTGTCCTCTTAAGGACGCTTGCTTTGTCGTGTGATGAGAAGTCTGCGGCACCCCCAGAGGTGATTGGGATCACCTGTTGGGGCTCAGAGTCGGGGGGCAGGGGCGGGGGCTGGTGAAGAAAGCCCTGGTCTGAGGACGTGGCCCCTGCCCCAGCCCACCCTCTGGTCCCTCTCGGGGGGGGGGGGTGCAGGATGGCCTCTGCCCTTGTGCTTCTGCAAATCAGCGGTGAGGAACAGCTGGGATTCCAGACCCAGGTGTCCACGGGGCACGAGTGTGCGCGCGTCACTGTACGTTCTGTGAATGGCCCTGCTCGGGGTGCGCGATGGCGGGCACAACCATTAGCATGGCGCTTTTATTCCTAAGCCCTCAACTTATTATTTATTATTGTTTATTTGTTTTTAATTTTTATTATAAGTTTATTGGAGTAGAGTTGACTTACAACATGCTAGTTTCAGGTGCACAGGAAAGTGCTTCAGTGATGTGGGTAAAATATGCATATTATGTGCGTGTTTCCTATTCTTCTCATATTCTTTTCCGTTACGGTTTTCTCAGGATGCTGAGTACGGCCCCTGTGCTGTGCAGACGGACCCTGCTGTTTACCTGCTTTATATATATTCGTTTCTGTCTAGTAACCCAAACTCCCGGTCCTTCCCTCCTCCACCCCCATCCCTGGCAACCACACGTCTGTTCGTTACGTCCGTGAGTCTGTTTCTGTTTCATAGATAAGTCTGTTTGTGTCATATTTTAGGTTCCACATATGAGCAATACCATATGGTATTTGCCTTTCTCCGCCTCACTTTGTATGATAATCTCTAGATCCATCCATGTTGCTGCAAATGGCATTATTTCATTCTTTTTAATGGCTGAGTAGTATTCCATTGTGTGTATGTATCACATCCTCTTTGTCCATTCATCTGTCGGCGGACATTTAGGTCGCTTCTGTGTCTGACACGTGTGAGTAGCGCGAATGGTGCTGCAGTGAACACTGGGGTGCTTGGGTCTTTCAGATTCTAGTTTTGTCTGGATATAGGCCTAGAAGTGGGATTGCTGGATCCCATGGCAACTCTGTTTTTAGTTTTCTGAAGCCATCGTCGAAAAGTCTACAGTAAATGCTGGAGAGGATGTGGGGAGACGGGACCCCACCAACCCTGCTGGTGGGATGAGAATGGGTGCGGCCGCTGTGGGGAACAGTATGGAGGTTCCTCCAAAAAAGCACTCAGGTTTTTAAAATAGAAAAGTCCTTTTCTTTTTCATTAAAAGAGTGGTTGCTTTATAAAGTGCCCCAAACTGGACATGTTTCTGGAAAAGCTTTTCCTCCGCTATTGTTTCTCCAAACGTGGGATTCTGTATCTGCTTCATTTACATGTTTCTGTATCTGCACGCGCAGAAGGACACGTGGTGTTCTTGCCGCAAGTGTGGCGGTGGCCACAGCTTTCTGTTGGAAATACGGATTCCTGTGTGCTTTACGCAAGCAACAAAGGCTGTGTTTGTTGTCTAGACCTGGTACGTTTCTGTGAGGAGACTGCCGTGTGCAAAAATCAATGTTTGGCTTTTGTTGCTAAGGTTCTTTGAAAAGCTAATCAGTTAATAAGCTTGAGGTCACAAAATTGTTAACAGTGTAAATTGAACTATGAAAAAAATACTGAGAAATGTTTTAATTACTTTAAAGTAGCTTGTGAAAAGAAGTGTTTTTTTTTCAGATATATTGTTTATCAGTAATAAAATCTGAGATGATATGCTACACATCAGAATGTTAACAGCAAGCCTGTTAAGGAAGTTATTGTACCTCTGAGCCGTTTTTGTTGCATTTGACGTACCGATTTAATACGCTAAAGGTCCTTCTAAGACAATTTTGACAAACTCGTTTAACTTTCACATTTTTATGTGTTTGGAAATTTATACATACTTCTAGTTTTTAAATTTTTTAGTTGAAAATATATGCTCCCCATTGGGTCGTATCCCTTTCTGTGGAAGAGCTTCTATTTATTTATTTTTAATGTTTTATTACAGTCGATTTACAATTTTCCTTTCATTTCTGCTGTGCAGCAAAGTGACCCAGTCGTACATGTGTCTACGTATGTTGATATATATGTATATATGTATGTATGTATATATATGTATGTATGTATATGTATGTATGTATGTACGCACATTCTGTTTCTCATGCTGTTGTCACTCGTGCTCTCTCGTACGTGGTTGGCTGCGGCCCCCTGTGCTGTCCAGCAGAACCTCGCGGCTGAAAGAGCTTTCAAAGCGCATGAACAGTCCACGTCCGCCTGTGTGTATTCTCCCCAAGGTTCCCGAGGATTTGTGAGCTGGAAAGGGATTTAGAGGTCCTTCCCACCCATCCTCTCCTCCGTGCGGAAACTGAAGCAGCCTGGGAACGGGCCGTCCAAGGTCACAGCACTGACAGCTGCTGATGCTGAGGTGGGGATGGTCCCGGGCACGGTGGGAAGATGTGAGCCTTGCTCACGTCTGTGAACGAGCACGTGGACACGTTTCCAGCTGGACTCAGAGCAGGTCACCTCCCGGGCAGAACTGCCGCTTGCCCGCAGAAGGACGCGTGTCCCTTCTCTTTGCTAATGACATGAATTAATTTGGTTAAATGCAATATGCCTTCCAGATGTTCAGCAGAAATAATCATGAGGAAACATTCGTTTTATGATCAAGTGCAGACATGATATGAAACAAAAAGTTTACCTTGAAGCTCACCAGGAGCCGGCAAGGAGAAAAAGAGTGAATACGCAATGCATTGAAAAGCTCGTGGCAGTAAGAAGTGATAGAGCACCTCAAAGATGCGCCTAGTGAAGTTGGGGACCCCCACAAAGGGACCGTGTCCTGCTGCTGTTTAGGTGTCCAGCCGTTTTTAGAGGCTGGGGCACATTCCTTAAATACGGGCTTCATAAGAAACCACACGTACCAGTCTAAACACAGGATTCACCTGCCTGGGAGAATCTGGCATTTTAAGGTTCATGAACTTGTGGTTTTAAGTTTTAGACTTGAGCCTTTTTTTTTTTTAACTGCCAAGTGTTTTGCTTTTTAAAGTGCCTCACTGTATTTATTATCCTAAGTTAATCTTCAGATGTTTAAAAAACTGTGACTCATGAAAAAGTTTACTGCTTAAGTCGTTGTAAAACTTTGGATACCTTTCCCCTTTATTTTTTCTCAAGACTGTCCTTTATGCATTGCTGTGAAGAGGGGATTGATGCCCCGGGATCCTGGCTCTCAGCTGGGGCTGGAGGAGCGGATGGAAGGGCAAGATCGTGCCCTGCAGGACGTGCGGTGGTGTCTGAAGACGTGTTTCGTGGTTGTCACCAGGCAGGGGGTTGCAGCCCCCATCTTGTGGTGGGGGAGGGGCAGGCTGCATCTCAAGCACAGGTGCCCTCAGCCCAGGGTCCTTAGGAGTGGCGCCAGCTGTGCAGAGGGTGACAGGTCTCCCCGCCCCAGATGTCGCGGTCCCCACATCCAGACGAATGTCATCTGTAAGACCGTATCACGCTTACTTTGCGACAAGTCCATCCTAGAGCTTTAGCGAGCATGTCCCTAAGCACGGCAGAAAATAAATGATGTGAATCGCACCGGTGACACTGTTTAGGCTTAGGTGTTGTGGTAGCTGCAGGTCAGACCCAAGTCAGGGAAGCCAGGGAGCAGAGCTGTTAGTCCAGCGCCGGTCACCATTTGGGCCGGTGCCCTTGGTCCACAGGCTCCCGTCAGGGTGGGGACATGCCCTTCTCTCCCCTGGAAGATGAGTGCTTTTTTCTTTTGTTATCAGTTATTACCAGAAGAAAGCTCTGCTCTGGGAGTGAGCGGCGGATTGCCTGGCCCAGCTTCGGCGAAGGACAGCCGTTGAGATGGGGTTGAGACCCTCTTCTGGGGCAAAGGGTTGTAGCAGGGGTGCCGCGAGAGGCTCACGGGTGTGGGAATTTTCCCTTGGGAAGAGTCAAACCTCGCGGGAAAGCACACGCGAGTGCTTCCGGGGGCAGCTGGACCCTCCTTTGATCTCACCCGAATGGACAGAGAGCACGCCTCTTTCTGTATGTGCGTGTTTGTAAAGACAACCATCTGTGAAAAATTACCAAGTGTTTGCCAATCCGGCTAGCAAATTTAAGTCATGCTTCTAGAGAAGTACCAAGAGTCTTGCAAACCAGTGTCAAGCAGCCCGGTGTTTGGCTTGTGTTTCTGTTGCTTTGTGGTGCTTCGTGGTTTTTAGATGAGCTCTAGTCTTTATTGCCAACAGCTGAGCTGAAGGCAGGGCGTGAGTTGAGCAGAGCGTTTCAGGTTTGACAAAGAACCCATTTGTCTGGGTGTTGGCGTCGGCTCATTGGCTGCTCACTTTGGACTCGCCAGGTTCTCGGTGGCCCTGGTCAGGCACGGAGGGCGTCTGGCTCGCTGCTGCGTTTGCAGACTGTGGCCCTGGGAGCTCCCACAGCAGCCTGCCGGCGTTATCCTCTGCGCACAGGGGGACGGGGTAACTGTTTAAACACGGAGACTTCTGGAGCAGTACTTGGTCTGTTGAGGTGGTTATCACCACAAGTAAAGCCACGTCCCCCCATCTGCGGAGGTGAGACTTCTGGTTAAGTTGACTTTTTCAGTGTTTTGCACTTTTTGTGACACTTACCTTGGACACAGGCGGACAGCTGGTTCCACGTGGAGAGGCTCCCACGGTGGAAGCAGTCTGTGCGCATGGGAACCCCAGGAATTGGTGAGGGTGGACTCAGGTCGGGCACCGGTTGGCAGAAGTGCCTCTGATCAGGCAGGTGCAGCCCTTCGGTGTCCGGGATGCGTTCAGGCAGAATGAGGGTCTTATTCGAGTCAGGCCCCTGCGACAGGCCCTGTCGTCTTTGTCCAGCCCTGAGTTGAGGATGCGTCCCGCCCTGGTCTGGACCGGCTACTGATGGGTCTCGTGGAAACTGCCAGAGTGAGCGAAGTTTGGATTAAAGGTGGCCCGGACAGGCTCGTTGTTACAACAGGACTTTGCAGGTGGCCAGTACGTTTAAGGTGCCTTAAAAGGCACGGAAGCAGGATGCTAGTGAGCATCCTGCTACTGAGCAGTGCTCGCCGGGATGCGACTCAGGCGGTGAAAACGGTCTGATCACAAGGAAGCGCCTCCTGGCGGCGAGAAAGGTCGCCGCTCAGTGTCGTCTTACCAGCGAGGTGGGTCCCGGTGCCCAGGAGGTTGCCGGCATCTCAGGCCTGCCCACGGGCCTCTTACAATCCCAGCAGTGAGTCTGTACAAAGGGCGCAAGCCTCTTGCTAAGGAAGAGAAGCGGCTTCTCAGAGGCACTCTGGGGCGTTTTCTCAGCGGAACCTCAGTGCTGCTCTGTGCCACGTGGGCAGCGGAGGGCGGGGTCTCAGGGTGGGGGGCACTTCATCGGAAGCACTGAACATTTAGGAAGGTTCCTTATGGGGACAGATACATTAGCAATGAAAATATTTTAGAAAATGCATCTACTCTTCTCTGCCCCTCGTTATAATGAGCCAATGCGCCATGGAGAACCCGTTTGACCCCCACCCCCACCCCCCTGCAGGCAAATGGGAGAACTTGGTAGACGCAGCCACACACCCCCCCCCCCGTGTTAATTGAGATTGTGGTTATGAGCATGAAATTGCTTTTCTAGAAAGAGTTTTGCAGGAGCTGAGATTTCCACACATCCTGGGGTATAGACAGCGCTCTGCCTGGAGGAGGGGCCCCTGGGGGGCCGGTCACCCTACCCTTTGGAGCCCTGCCTGCTTGGGGGTCCACGCTCCCCTTTCGCAGCAGGTGGCCCACGCTGCCTCGTGGCCCCTCCCCCAAGGCCTCGGACAGGAGCTGACGTGTTTGGTGGCTCTCTCTTCCCCTGGATTCTAAGTGCTTCTGAGACTGGATTATTTTTTCTTCCAAGAGACGACTTATAGTTTATTCAGCGTGTGTAAGTATTATTTTACTTAGATTGTTTTAAATTTTGTAGAACGCCCATACTTCAGTATTTTAAGCAGGATTGTTTAGATTGTTCTTGAGAAGGACGAGGACCCCTGGGATAAGGATGCAACGGAAAGGTCGCGGCTCCCGGGACCATGAGGGGGCTGTGGCAGTCATGCGACGCCGTGCGCAGCTCCCTGCTCTTCACCCGTTTCTGTAATCCTCTGTCCCGATGTAGCAGGATTTTAAATTGGAGTTTAGTTGATTCCGGTGTTGTGCCCGTCTCTGCTGTACTGCAGAGACGTGGGCATCCATAGGTGCTGCACTCCCTTCCTGGTGGCCTCCTCCGTCCCCTTCCACCCGAGACTGGGCTCGTGCCCTGGGCTGAACAGCGCGACCTCGCCGCTCATCGGCTCTAGATGTGACAGTTTGCGTCTCCCAGCCCCAAACTCCCTGTCCATCCCGCTGCCTCCCAGGTTTTTTTTGTTCTTCACATTCCTGGTTTTTCTTTTCAGTTTTACTAAATCCTATATTTAATTAGTGAGAATGGAAACGATGAGACGAAGCATGGAAGCCGAGTGTTCCACCTGGCTTGTGTCACATGCACTTGCTGTGGGGACAGGGCAGCGCCGGTCCTCCCTTGGGGTCGGGCGTCAGGCTGGGGAGGCTCTCCGGCGACATTCCAGCTGCATGGCTGCCGAGAGCTCCCCTCACGCTGGAGAATTCCTTCTGCTGCTGTGTTTTTTGTGACTGTAGGGCCGCTGCTTTGTGGACAGTGATGGCCTTTGCGCCTATGAGCGGATTCAAGGAGGGCGGGCTCCTCCAGCCCAGACGCTGCTGCAGCACAGCCCAGACGCGGGCCTGGAGAGCAGCGTGTGGCGGGGGGGGGGGGGGGGGGGGAGGCCGGGGACCCAAACAGATCTTTGTAAGAGTGCGTCCCCTTCTACGTAACAGTGTGTCCCCTTTCCGTGTGACGGTGTGTCCCCTTTTCGTGTGATGGCGTGTCCCCTTTCTGTGTAATAGCATGTCCCCTTTCCGTGTGACAGCGTGTCACCTTTCCGTGTGACTGTGACAGCCTGCTGCCTGCCTGTGAGGCTCTGGTGTTGGCATGACTTGAAAACTACTTGTCTGGTGCTGTCCAGGGAAGTGGGACGGGTGGCTGCATCCGTGCAGTTACTCCTGGGGGAGGGTTGGTCAGGCCTGTGACCCGCTGTCCGCAGGCTGGAGACCCCGGGAGCTCGAGTGCCAGGCTGGCCCCGGGCAGGACCCCAGAGGCCCCCCCAAACTTCAGGCAGAGATGGGGGGACTTTCCTTTCCTCCAGGCCCCAGGGGCTGGCCGGGCCCGCCCAGGAATGGTGTCTGGCCCAGCACTGGGCACCCCCTGGCCTGGTCAGGTGGACGCGGGAAATCAACCACCATTCGCTCCCTGTCGTGGTGCAGATACAGTCTCCACTGCTGCCCTGGCGGCTCCCAAGCCGCCCGGAGAAGCCGGGTAGATGAGGTGAAGACGGGAGCACCCAGGCTGTGGTGCTCTGCCTCCCCGGCCTCCTCGGGGGTCTGTCCTTCCCGGGGCCCCGAGGCCATGTTCCCGGGGACACGCAGCCCCCGGAGCTGTTCTTTTCTGATGGTTCTGGTGCTTCTGGAGAAGCTTCTCAGAAACTGAGCATCAGCAGGTCGTCACAGCGGAGGCGACGCTGCCGCCTTTTGTGCACCTCTGGCCGCGTTTTCCATCAGGGGAAGAATTTGACTCAAAGCCTTTTCAAGATTTTCTTCCTTTGCAGCCTTTGCACTGGAGTAGCTATAAGCCAAGACTGTCTTGTCCCCAAGTTACTTTGACCGTGGATTTGTCTGAAGCGTCCCTGCGCCGCCTCTCAGATGTCAGGACAGCTCCGCGTCGAGATGCCGGCTGAAGGGGACACGCAACCCCAAGGTTTAAGTGCCAGCATCGCGGAGAGAAGCCCCGTCACGGGCAGCAGCTCTGAGCCTGATGCCCAGACGCGATGCAGAACCACGTGGGCTCCAGCACTTTTGAGTGATAATAAGTCATTTCTCTGGAAAGGAGTGGGTTTCAAAAGATGATGCCCCTCCATTCCCGCATCAGTCGCGTGTTCTCTCCCGTCTGACCCTGCGTCGTGGTGATCTCGTCCAGCAGCGACTCGCAAGAGGAAGAAGGGGCTTTTCGAGGCCAGCGTCTGGCACGCGGGTGGCATCGCCGAGAGACAGACCCATGGCGTGGCCCTTGAATCGCGGCCCGTGTGTCTGTGAGGGATCACCGTTTACGATGGCAGAACTCACACACCTTCGGCAAGACTGGTAGAGCTGGGGGCGCCATGTCCCCCCCGCCCCAGGAACTGGGGCTCAACCTTCCCTCTGCCTCTCCCTCCTGGTTTTATCTTTTCCAGCCACTTTCTTCTGTGAAGCCAGATGGGGGCCGCAGTGGCTTCAGTCTGACTGCCTCCCCCAGCCTCCTGTCCCTCAGCCTCCTGCCTCCCCAGCCTCCAGCCTCCCTGCCTCCTGCTTCGCTTCTTTCTCTGCTTCCTGCTTGCTCATCCTCCTGCCTCCAGCCTTCTGCCTCCAGCCTCCCTGCGCCCCTGCCTCCTGCTTCTCTTCTTCCCCCCTCCTGCCTCCCCACCATCCTTCCTTCTTCCTGGCTCAGGCTCCTCCATTTCCAACAGCTCCCTCCTCCGTCCCCACGCTTCCTCGATGTGGGGTCAGCGGATTCCGTGTCTATTCTGCCCACTTCCCTCTCGACCTCGGGACTTGAAACTCCAGCCGCACATCCATGTTCCCACACGTGTGCCCCCCTTCCTCCCCTGGCCTTCAGACCAGACCCGCCCACTGGGCTGGGAGCTCAGTGTTTCATGTGTGTTGGTCCGATGGCTCAGGCAGCACAGCCAGTGAAGAGACTCCGGTCGCACAGTGTGTCCCTGGGAAGGTCAGCCGCACGGGAGCCCCCAAATTGCGGGGCTGCTGTCTCTGTGCGGGTAGGTTTGACTGAGGCAGGACTCTCAGTGGACACTTTGTCTCCCTGGGGGAAGGTGCTGTGTCCGCAGACAAGGACAGTTGTCATGACGGGCCCGGGGACAGCTGGCCCCTGGCGGACAGACGCTCCGGGCCCAGGATGGCCCCCGACAGAAGGCATCACGCACTCTGGGTGCCAGCAGCCAGGTCCGGGTCGAGGCTGTAGGAGCCAGAATGGGGAAAGGCTGGAGCATTGGATGCAAACAGCAAGCCCTTGATTCTTTCTCTGGATTCGGCACAGGGATGAACAGCCGCCGGAAGGGGGTCACTGCCCGACAGACACAGCGTGACCGTGAACCCAGCTCTGTGAGCCAGGTTGCCGCCGGCGGGCCTTTGGGTGTGAGGAGCTGCGGTTAAGCGGCGTTGCTCTTGGCAGGGCCGCACGGCGCTCTGATCTGCATGGTCTGCCCCCCACCCCACCCCCCAGCCATGACCTTTCCCGCCCTGCCTGCCTGAGCCAGGCCCCGCACTTCTCAGTGGGCAGCAGGGGTGACCGGGTGCAACACAGGCCAGGCCGAGGTCTGTGGGGTGCAGGATACGCTGGGCCACTCTCTGTTTGCCAAGGAACAGTGTCCAGACTGTCTTTGCCCTTCATCTAATTCCAAAATATCTTTGAATCAAAGGGTGAAATGCTGGGCAACCGGATAGAATTTTCGTAAGAGAAACCACGGTTCGTTCAGATACTGTGGCTGCTGCAGGGACAGTGACACTGTGTGTGTGTGTGTGTGCGCGTGCCTGCACACTCGCAGTTCCGGGCTTGCCTCCCAGCAGAAGTCTCTGCACACTCAAACCGCTTCTCCTTTCGGGAGTTGGTTGGTGTGACTGCAGGGCCAGCAGGAAGCACGTTTGCAGGAACCGTTTTGTTTTGCATAATGGGCATCGTGCCAGGTGGGCACCGGTTTGTCCAGTGTTTGTCCCTTAGACTCGCCAGGTCTCCAAAGATGGTCAGTGTTGACTTTGCGATTTAAAACAGGTCTGTTAAGGAGCTCCTGTCATGGCTCAGCAGAAGCGAATCTGACGAGCATCCATGAGGACACAGGTTCGATCCCTGGCCTCACTCAGGGGGTTAAGGATCCGGCGTTGCCATGAGCTGTGGTGTAGGTCGCAGACGTGGCTTGGATCCCACGTTGCTGTGGCTGTGGTGTAGGCCAGTGGTGGCTACAGCTCCGATTCGACCCCTAGCCTGGAAACCTCCATATTCCATAAGTGTGACCCTTTAAAGGTTAAAAAAAAAAAAAAAAAGGCTGTTAAGGTGATGCACCCTGGGAGATTCTGCGATTTAACCAATGATCTAATCCTTTCATTTTGCCGAGTGTGCTTCTCTTCACGTCTTGAAGTTGCATGCTGGTGGTTTACGGCGCACGCGTTGTGCATGTCGGCAGTTCTCCTTTCCCTTCGGCTTTTAGGTTAGAAGCCTCTGACGGCGAATGTGACATGGGCATAGACTTTGCGACCCTGGCGTAGGACGTTACATGGAGCCAGGACGGTGTGTACAGGCGCGCACGTTGATGGGAGGACTGGCCGGGAGCGAAGCCAGGGACTTGGGACCTGGCGTCGACGCCTCCTCTGGGCCAGAGTGTCCTGCTGCCCGGCCTCTCAGTGGGTCCTGGTCTCCGGCCCTCGTGGGCGGCGAGGCCTGGCGGGGAGGGCCCGGTCCACGAAGACACGGGGATCGTGTGGGTCAGAAGTTCCTAAGGAAAGAAGGGAGAGTGTGCCTGGTGTGTGGAAAAGGTCATTGACCATTGTCCTGGAGCCAGAAAGTAGACACATTTCAGAGTTTCGCCTAAGTTTTATGCGCATGTATATCCGTTGTATAGACATGCTCATAGAGAAGAAAACAGAAAGGTCGAATTTTTCCGAATGTATAACATGAAAGCGAAAGTACATGTGTGGCTGGTGGCATGTGGCTCGTCCGGGACCCAGACGCTCAGAGCAGGCAGGTCTCTTGTTCTCCGAGCCTCCCTCTTCTTCCTGGCATCCCTCCCACTGGTAGGTGGGGCCACTCGGGACAACAGCCTGCTGCCCACTCTGTCGCTTAGTGGGAGCGGCGACTTAAATGGGCCTTTCGCCTGCCCTCTGCCTCCAAGTGGAGCGCAGGAGCGCGTCAGGCTGCGGCGGGCGAGGAGAGGTGGCGGGGCCTGGCCAGAAGGGAGCCAGGCCCTCTCGGGAAGGGACTGTCCTTCTCAGCCTGTGCCCTGGTTTCCAGCAGATTGAGGTTACTAACCGCCAACCAGCAGTGTCACCTCACGCACAAGGAAGCAAAGTTCTGTCACTCAGAGTCAGCAGGTAAAACCGGAAATCAGCCCCTAAGAACTTCATGGACTAGAATTATTGAGTCAGAAGGTAAAATTACTAGGAGACGTTTGAATAAAAAATGAAAAGCCATAAAGAGTAAGCAATAACAGAATATAAAAAAATACCCAGGCAGGAGTTCCCATCGTGGCACAGCAGAAACGAATCCGACCAGGAACCATGAGGTTGCAGGTTCGATCCCTGGCCTCCATCAGTAGGTTAAGGATCCAGTGTTGCTGCGAGCTGTGGTGTAGGTTGCAGTTGTGGCAAGGAGCCTACATTGTTGTGGCTGTGGTGTAGGCCGGCAGCAGTAGCTCCAATTTGACCCCTAGCCTGGGAACCTCCATATGCTGCGGGTGTGGTCCTAAAAAGCCAAATAATAATAATAATAATAATACCCAGGCAGATCTGAAAAAGAACCAGAGAGAACTTTAGGTATAAAAAGATTAGTAACATAAGGAATTAAATGTGTGAGGCGTTTCATCATAGCTCAGCGGAAATGAATCTGACTAGCATCCCTGAGGGCGCAGGTTCGATCCTTGGCCTCACTCAGTGTGTTAAGGATCCAGCGTTGCCGTGAGCTGCCGTGTAGGGCACGGACGTGGCTCGGGCCCTGTGTGGCTGTGGCTATTCTGTAGGCCGGCAGCGGCAGCTCTGATTCAGTTCCTGACCCGGGAACCTCCATGTGCCACAGGTGCGGCCCTAAAAAATAAATAAATAAATAATTTTTTTGTGATTTAAATATTAGTCTGCTGAGGGAGCGTTGGGGGGAAGGAAGAGTCACCGTATGTGCAGAGAAAGTCGAGGAGATGAAAATTACTCAAAGAAGCAATGAGAGTGGGCGGGTGAAACGGGAAGGAGCAGCAGCACTCGCTCCTGGGGGCAAACAAACGGGGAGAGAGAAGAGGGAGTGAACACAAGGCCGTACGTGGAGGCGTGTTTGCCAGGACCGTCACGTCATCATCGCTGTTGCTCCCATGAGCTGCCCCCTCGCCTGTGGCCAGGTGGTGGCGGTGCCCAGCCTGGCCCTCCTGGTGTCTGATGCCGCCGGCAGGTCCGGGCCTCCTCTTTCCTGGCTCCTGGGGCGAGTTGGCCTCGCTCTGCCCTCTGGCTCCGTGGACAGAAGACCCACTGCCCCATCGTACCTGTGGTTCCTGCCTGGTGGCTGTATGACCACCTCACCCGGGGCCCATGGCTTCCATCCCCTGTCACCTGCCTGTCTGGTGCAGCCGCCCCAGGCCGGCCCCTTGCCCGAGCCTGAGGGCCACCACCTGTGGGAGGAGCTTTGGGCTGTGACCACACTGGCCTCCGATACACTAAACTTCTTCCGAACATCCTCCCGAAGCCTTGCTGTCAAACTTGCTGTCTTATTCCAGACTCCCGAGTGAATGCCGGGGCCAGCAGGGCCTCTCCTTTGACGCTTGACGTAGCTCGTGTCCTCTGCCCCGGCCTTGGGCTCCTGGAGGAGAAGGTCATGCAAAGGGAAATGCAGAAGAGAAAAGACTTAGGGTTCTGAGGAGTCACGGCAGTAAAGCTCTCCAGCTCCAGGACCATCAGCCTTGATACTCTCAGGCGCGGCCTCCGCAGCCTTTGAATTTCATGTCTCCTCGCCCCTTAGCCTAGGCGATCATTCCATCTCTGATAAGACAACGGGCAGGTCAGGACACTTGTCCAAGGTCACAGCACTGATCAGAAGAACGGAAGCAAAAACAGTCCACATGGCCTGCACCCTGTGTCCAGCCTCTGCCCGGAAGCTCTCAGCCTTGGCCTCACATTGGAAATGAACGCTGAAGCTGTTTCCAGGCCTGCGACCACCCACCCCTCAGTGCCCGCCAGGGCCTCGAGGCTTCACCTGGGCGGTTGGTGGAGACTCAACCTTGAAGTTAAAGAAATAATGGTAATATTTTACCAGCATCGTGTGCCGTCTTGAATGTGGTAGCTCTTCTTTGCCATTTTGCAAAACAGCAGTTCTATTCTCTCTCCGTCAACAGCAGCACAGCTCAGACCTCAAGCTTAGAGCTGATCTTCGGACCAGAGCCCCACTGGTCTCTTTCTTACTAGTTCACATGTATGTGGTCCTTCTCCTTTTCCCTGGTTAATGAGTTCACCTCGAAAAAGTAACCTCCAGCCATTTCAGAAACGTTGGCCAGCACTTTTAGCGTGTGAGTCCTCACGCCTGCCTCCAGCTATTTATTTTCATCTGTTCTCAATCTCAGACTTTTAAAATCAGAGAATTGAGAGGCTTAGTCGTAAAAGAACTAAGGAACCTGAACTTGTCATTGTGGCCTAATTACAGGTCCCATTTACAGTGTAATAATTATAATAACAGGTAACATTTATTGAGAACTAGCCAATCATGTTTCTGGGATTTTCTTACTCAGGCGTCAAATCTACACGCAACTCCTGTTACTGTCCTTGTTTGCAGACAGGACGGGGAGGTATTAACTCCTTGAGTCTCGGCGTTGATTGCCGGGTTGCCCCATGTCCCTGGCACTGGGCCTGGCATCTGCTGCTGTCCTGGGAGAGAGCAGAGGGCTATAGCTTCTCGGCTGCTCAGCAGTTTCAGTAGCACAGCCAGGGACCAGCAGCTGGCCTTTGGCCAATTTGTGCTGGGCTGACTTTTCATTTCTTGGTCTTCCTCCTTGCTCGGTCTTCTAATTTAAGGCTTTAGAAATCAAGTCTCGTTAAGATAATTATGGGGGTGCCATCATTCGCAGGTGCTGCAGTAGCGCAAGCACTCGGGTGACCTCATCCCTGCATTGCGGGGGCTGGCAAAGGCGCGGCAGGCAGCCAGTGAGCCCCGCAGGCTGGGGTCCGGCTCGGCGGCTCAGCCCGACCCTGTCCGCGGGCAGACGCTCAGGGGTTCTGTGCCTCTTTCTTCTCTTGCACTTGCGGGGCAGTTGGACAGAGCGACCTCTAATGAGGCCTCAGCCGTCAGGTGTAGTGATTTTCTAGAGTTTTCTCATAGAGAATATCCTTGTGTGTGATAAGGGGGGAAAATGAAGAGACAAATTGAAAAAAAATCGTTTTAAGCCTCTCCCAAGAATTAATTGTGAAACGCATGGTGGCAATAAAAATGTTTCAAATTAATCTGGGAGTGAAATTAAGAAAAGTTACACTTAGAATAACTTTAGAGGAATAAAGGCTTAGGGAAAAAATTTAACCCAAGAAGTGCAAAGTTGTTGTTTTTTTTTTTTTTTAATTTAAATATAGTTGACAGTCTTGTGCCAGTTCCTGCTGCATAAAGTGCAAAGCATATTCTCTAGAAACTGCTGAACGTTGCTCAGAGGAACTTAAGAAGACCCGAATCACAGTTCCCGTTGTGGCTCAGGGGGTTAAGAACCCGATGTAGTGTCCGTGAGGATGTGGGTTCGATCCCTGGCCTCCATCATTGGGTTAAGGATCTGGCGTTGCTGCAGGCTGCAGCATAGGTTACAAATGCCGCTCAGATCCGGTCTTGCTGTGGCTGTGGTCTAAGCCAGCAGCTGCAGCTCCGTTTCAACCCCTAGCCTGGGAGCTTCCATGTGCCGCAGGTGCAGACCTGAAAAAAAAAGAAAAGAAAAAAGAAAAAAAAGCCTGCATCGCTGGAAAGACATCCCGTGCCCCTGCATCAGAGGGTGCACGCTTTGGGAAACGCTCGCCCCCGTGACCTGCAGGTTCAACACAACCCCACACAATCCCAGTCGGCTTTTTGGCAGAAAGTAACAGGCTGATCCAGAAATTCATATGTGAATCCAAGGGACAGAGACTAACTGAAAGCGACTTAAGAACGAACGCAGTCGGCACGGACACGGACAGACCTGTGGTTGCCGAGGGGGAGGAGGGGGAGTGGGCTGGACTGGGCGTTTGGGGTTAATAGATGCGCTCTGCTCCATTCGCCGTGGCCGAGCCCTGAGGTCCTGCTGCACAGCTCGGGAAGCACGTCCAGTCTCTGGGCGTGGGCCAAGGGGAAGATAACACGGGACAGGAAGCGTGCATATGTATGTACACGTGTATGTATGTGTGACTGCGTCGCCCTGCTGTACAGCAGAAGTTGGCACAACGTTGTCAATGAAGTATGGTTCAAAAATGTTTCCAGTTTTTTAAAAAAGAGGAACACACTTGGGATCTTCGCACTTTTAGGTTTTAGCACTTTCCGTAAAGCCGTGGGGACGAAGACGGCGTGGCGTGGTCCTCACGCCTTCTCTTCCCATCAGCGGAGGGAACCCAAAGTCGGGGATAAACCCCCGCACCTGCGGGTGGTTGGCTTTCAGCCAATAGTGCGAAAGGCGGTTCAGACGGGAGGAAGGAGGACCTTGTCACAGACACGCAGAGCCGCCATGGCCCCACGTGAGTCCTGTCTTCTAAGCAGGCACAAATCCCGCCACGTAAGACCACAGTCACTAGAACTTCATTTAAAGATACAGGAGAAAATCTCGAAGCCCTTCCTGGGCTGGGCAGCACCCTTCTGGATACGACACCCAAAGCTCATACTACCAAAAAAAAAGACAAATCGTACTTCTTCAAAATTAAAAAGTCTTTTGTGTTCAAAGGCCCCATCAAGAAAGTAAAAGATAACCTGTACACAAGAGAAAAGAATGTTTGGTGAGTATATGTCTGATAAAGGGCTTGGATCCAGAATAGACAGCTCCTACAACTCAAAAACGTCGAGTAACACACTTTAGAAAGTGGACAAAGACTCTGAATAGACATTTCTCTAAAGATGAACCCGGGCCAGTAAGTACATGAAAACAGAGGCGCCTAATATCCTCAGTCTTCAGAGAAACGCAAACCACAACAGATGAGGCTCCGCACACCTGAGGCCGAGAAGCCCTGGCGCTGCTGGCGTGGGTGTGGAGCCGTGGCCCGCCTGCCCGGGTGGGGTGGCAGCTGTCCCGCTGCCGGAACAGTCGGGCCCTTCCTCGTCGGGTCGACCCATGAGCCGCCCTGCAGTTCCGTCTGTGGGTGTTTCCCAGAAGAAACCAGCATCTAAAACCCACCCAGAAACTCGTGCACCACCATTCTCTGCAGCCCTGCTCACGACAGCCGGAGCTGGAAGCCGCCCAGGTGTCCCTCTGCGGATGCAGGGCTGCCTCCGTGGGAGGGTCCTGGGCACCCAGAAGGAAGGAAGTGCTGATTTATGGGCATAGAGGGACCTTGAAAGTGTTATAGGCGAAGTGAAAGAAGCCAGACCCGGAAGACCGCCTGCTATATCAGCGTTCAGCATCGGCACATCTCCAGTGATAAAAATAAATCAGTGGTCACCCAGGGTCGGGGGCTGGAGAAGGATGGGTCGGGACTGCCAAGGGTAGGGGCTTTCTCTGGGGGTGCGCAGCCTCTGCGATCCCCGGCGGGCCAGCCAGCCGCAGCGTCTGCAGAGGCGCTGAGCGCCGTGGGCTCTGGCACCATCCGCAGCTGACTGTGCGGGTGCGGGTTCCGTCTCAGTCCAGCTGTTACACGCACGAACATCACGGTTGAGTTTGAGGAGCTAGAGGTGTCAAGTCACTGACTAGTTTCCCCAGGGAGTTTTGGGATCCGGGGAAGAAGGCCACGTACCTCCTGGCGGGCTCGCCCTCCGTGTCCCGTGAGGGGAGAGCCTGGCGACATGGATCCCGGTGTCGAGTGGCCGTGCGCGCAGCGCTCGGAGTCTGGAGTCTCAGCCTCGCCGTCTGCACAGCGGGGGCGGTGCGTCTCAGCTCTGGTTGTTCTGACGCGGGGTTCCTGCATCCAGAGAGCTTAATGCACTGGCTCTCTTCAGAGGGGTGGTGCTTGTGGCCTGTGGCCGCTGCGGTGTGGTGTGAGGTCCTGGTCATTGTGTCATGTGGCGTCGTGGTCACTGTGCTGTCGTGTTGCGGTGTCATGTGAGGTCCTGGTCACTGCAGTGTCCTGTGAGGTCCAGGTCATTTCAGCGTCCTGGGAGGGTCAAAGCAGAGGCCTGCAGAAAGGCCCTTCCTCTCTTGGCCTGTGCTGTTCCCGCTGCCCGGGTCACTGTCCCTGCCCCATGAGGCCATCGACCCATCACAACCTCACTAGGACACGCAACCCAGGCTCTTTTTCTGGTGGGTGTTTCCTGAGTTTGGGCCCTGACTGTCTCTGTCCCGCGGGCCTGTCCTTGCCCTTCTGGTGGCGCCTGGTCACCCGTGCATCTTACTCTCTGTGCTGCTTTGGGGCGGCGCTGCTCGTTGGCAGTGGTTAGGGATAAACCGTGCGGTAGGGTGGCCCTGCTCATTGGCCGTGGTTGAGGGGCGAACAGCAGGCCGTCTAGGATGTTTGAACAAGGCCTCCTGCTTCCATCGTTTTCTGAGGATGGAATAACCTGAACTGGTCTGTGTGGGGATGCCATCCAGCGATTTGGCTTCACAGGTTTATCTAGTCGACTGCAGGGATCTCTATAGTCCTGACATGAAAGCTGGGCATCACGCCTAAAGTTAATTATCAATTTAAATTGTTACAAAGGAATAGAACAACTCCCTCTGAATAGGCTCTGTTTTGAAGCAGCGCCTGGATTTCTACAAACTGCCCTGCAAAGTTGAAGCTGGATTTTAATGTACTTTATGAACGGCTAAGAGACACTGGAAATGCGCGTTTCTGGGGAGTCGATCGTCCCTGCTGAGGCCGTGGCGTTGGTGTAAATGTGTGTCCGAGGTTGTGCAGTGAGTCAGTCTAGTATATGTTTGAACTTGTGTCAAAATATAGAAAAACCTATTTAGAAAAATTCCCCTTATCTCTGTGCCAGTTCCTCTGGAAGCCACAGCTTTTGTCCTGACATCCCCCCCCCCCCGCCCCCTGTTTCACCTGCAGAAGAACAAAGCCGAAGTTACTGAACTGTGATAAATTGTGCCGATTATCTGTCTAAACTGCGTGACGCCGTTACTGACGAGCTCGTATGTGTGCTATTCACTCCAGAGTCTGCCTGACCCGGAGTTCTGGGAGAGCCTCGCCTCGACGTGGGGGCGCAGGTGGAATGGTCTCAGAGGTGCTTTTTAATTGAGTCCCTCTGCGTGATCTTTTAAAAGGAGGTAGAGGCTTTCATCGGAGACAGAGGACGTGAAAACAGTTTCGCCACTTTAGCTCATGACTCTTGCCCAATCATTTCAACATCTTTATAGAGAATTCGGGAACCCTGTCCTGCAGGTGACACTGGGAGACTTAGAAGGTGACCCTGGAAGTACAGAACAGTCTAGAAACCTGTGACTTCCCACTGGGTGGCTGTGCCGGTTTCCAACTAGAGCAATCGCTGCTTGTGGGCGACCCAGAGGCGTTTCTCGCTTGCTTCTTTCTCTTATCCCCAGTGAGCTGTTACTCTGCCCTCCCACCCCAAGAACCCTCAAACAGCTTTATTAAGAGTAATCTATCATGTTTACGTTCTTTAAAGAGTCAGGGTGGTCTGAGATTCTGGCATTTCCCTTCATGCAGCCCTGCTGGCTTTTCTGTTTAAAACTGGCATCTGAGAGCTTTGCTCTGGC
Organism: Sus scrofa; assembly: GCF_054392235.1. Lineage (NCBI taxonomy): Eukaryota > Metazoa > Chordata > Mammalia > Artiodactyla > Suidae > Sus > Sus scrofa. Next base: position 1,129,169 of record NC_139389.1, on the reverse strand, counting down.
TCAGAGCCTGGGTCGCCTGTTGCAGCAGCAAAAGGGGAATATCTTCAGACAACCCCTAAAGAGAAAAAACGTTGGTTAGGAAAGTAGAGCTGATGTGACACCCGGAGTGACAGCTTCTCAGCTCCTCTAAAGGACCGTTAATGACCTTTTTCTTCTTCCTTTTATTTTATTGTTATTTTAAAGGGGAGGCGGGCATGGAGGGGGGAGAAATGCCTGGGGTTGGGTTGGGTTCGCCAAATGGTTGAATGTCAAGTGTGCTCTGCTGATAATACATCTTTTGTGTCTTTTAGGAGCTAATTTCGTTACTCGAAAAATTAGCCGGTCAGTAGCTAAGATTTACCTTGGACAATTGGAATGTTTCAGTTTGGGGAATCTGGATGCCAAGCGAGATTGGGGCCACGCCAAGGACTACGTCGAGGTAGGAACTGACTGGTTAAATCCTTTAAACAACCTGTGCCAGCCGGTGTCTGGGTGCCAGGCCCCCGGGGCCGAGCTCCAGGGTGGCTCGCTGGCACAGGTCACACCGAAACCACGGGAAGGGGGGCCTGTCACAGCTGTTCTTGTAATCGCTTAAGGAGGCGCCGCTCGGGGGCCGGATGACCACTGGACAGTGTTTGGGTGGTGGTGGTTCCTTTCTAAAGCGGCTCCCCCACTTGGGCCCCCCCCCCACCGCCCCAGTTTCAGCCGGAAGAATCTAGGACCCTCAGGTGTAGGTACCAGGCTAAAGAGTCTCTCCGCGGGGATGGTCTTTATGCAGCGACCGGTTTCTGCTGCCCTGGGCTCGGCGCCTAGGCTGCGCTCGTGGCGACCTGCCCCTGACAGCAGTGGATTTTGTCCCCTGGGTGGAGGGAGCGGGGGAAGCTGTTCTTGGTAAGAGCGCTGCTGCGGAATAATGGGTGCAGTTCGGGCGTTCAGGCGTTCACTCCCGGACTTAAACGCACTGAAGTTTTGGTTTGGGTGCCACGGGTTGCGCATATAAGTTGTGCGGTTTTTCCTTTAACAAATCCTTCCATTTTCCCTGCCCGGACGGGCACGCTTTTAAATATCCGTGGTGGTTCTGTGGCTGGAGGTGAAGGGGACACTGTCGCTGGGGTCTGCTTGTCCCTGTTCAGGTGCTCGGGGGTTTCCTGTCCTTCAGGATGCCTCCTTGGGAAGCCGGGTCCCGCTGCCTCGTCCACTGACGGGAGTCAGAGAGAACCCCCGCCCCCGCCCCCACCCCCAAAGGAGAGTAAACAAGCAGCTCACTTGCTCGCCCAGGCTGTAGCTTCACAGTGCCATTGTTTTGTTTATAACACTTGAAATGTCACACACTCAGACACCCAATTCTGATTGATATTCTGGACCAAAAAATATATTTCTGACTTAAAATTTTGAACCTAACATTTAGATCAGTGAACGTGTTCTTCCAAGGTGTAAATACAGTGAAGCATTTTATGCTGGTAGTACCCCCTAGATATATTTCACGAACATGACATTAGATAACATGTACGGCCAGACTTTCAGAAATGACGAGAAAGTGGGAGAAGGGAGTTGTTTGCGAGAGAAGTTGAAAGTTTCTTCCGTCTATAGCCTAAGTGGTCTTCCCTTCCGAAAACAGGTGGCAAGTTTTGTGAAAAAAATATGATTTTTTCAGCGGTGCCATTCTGCTGTATAGCCTTCTGTGTGTACATGGAGCTGTAGAATTCAGAAACAGATTTTGACAGTGAAAGAAACTATATCCAAATGTTAATACCTATTTTTGGTTACATTTATCTTCTGTATACTTCTGGATTTTCCATATATTTGAAATGAGTTAATGTTTTCAATCAGGGAAAAAGATAAATGACATTTTAAGAACAGGCCCCAAAATCCAGCCAAAAATGTGTGAGACTCAAACAGGTACGTAAGGAATGAGAAGGCCTGGGAGATAGCAGTGGGTCTGAAGGGGGGGCCGTGTTACCATCTCGCCCCCCAAACGCCAGGGGAGATAGCAGTGGGTCTGAAGGGGGGGCCGTGTTACCATCTCGCCCCCCAAACACCAGGGGATGCCCTGCTCCCCGGTGTGGCTCAGACCTGGGCACCAAAGGGCCCATGTGTGTATTTGTTCAACATGAAAGTATTTCGGACACATTTTGGCTCAAAGACTCCAAAAAGGCCATCCCAAATGATGCCCTTTTGAAGAGTCCCTGGCGAGTCATGTTGCTGTGGCAACCCCAGAAGCCAGCCCATCTGTGTAGTGAGACGTCCCGGCTGCTCGGCCTGTGTAGCATCTTCAGACTTTACAGACGCTGCCCAAGGCCCCTCCCGTCAGCACACCATCCCAGGCCTGATTTGCTCCACATACAAGTGGGTTTTGAGAATGGGGGGTCCCCTGGGGTCTGGCGGTCGTGCAGGTTGCTGATGCCAGAAGCATTGCCTCGTGAACGGGCTCTGAAAGAAGTCTGCATTCCACAGGTGCTAAAAACATGTCACACTGAATAAGAAGTCATCATTTGCCGTCTCCAATTTTAGAAATATTACCATCCTTTGCATTTTAAATATATCAAAATGAGGTTACTTCACAGACTTGCGGCTAAAGGAGGTGTGGCCAAAACTTAAATCAACAAGCATGAGAACGAAAGAAGAGAAGCATTGTTTCTTTAAAACCTGGCTGCAGGAGTTCCCGTCATGGCTCAGTGGTCAAGGATCCCAACTAGTACCCATGAGGATGAGGGTTCGATCCCGGGCCTCGCTCAGTGGGTTACGGATCTGCGTTGTCATGAGCTGCAGTGTAGGTCACAGATGCAGCTCAGATCCGCATTGTCGTGGCTGTGGTGTAGGCCAGCAATTGCAGCCCTTTCAACCCCTGGGCTGGGCCCTAAAAAGCACAGCAAAAAGCAAAAAAACCAAACCCGTCTGCGTCTTGGCACAGTGACCCGCTTTAGCGTAAAGAGCCTTGGCGAGCGAGCGCAGATTGGACAGGTCATAAGAGCATCTCATTTACACACGTGTTAATTACACGTCCTCCCCACGCGCACATAAACACGTTGTACTGGTGAGTCTTTAGATTAAGCGGTTTACACTTTTTTTACTTACGGATGACCCTCAGTGATGAGACCAGCAGGGTCTGATGGAGGGTGGAGGAGAGCCCAGCGTGTCAGAGGCGTAGTCCCCAGTCTTACTTAGCCAGGCTTTATGTGCCAACTTACCCATCCGAGAAGAGGGCATGGCAACGGCGAGTGAACAAGTTAGCGCCGACATGCTCTGCCTACGAGATGAGACGCCACCTCTGTCCTGTGAACACTTTTCCCACAGTGTCTACAAAGCCATTTGCTGATGCAGATTCGTTAGCGTCTGTTGATGGTCTTGTTTCTTAGATCAAAATGATGTAAAAAGTGTTTGGGTGGGGAAGCGGTTTCAGCTTGAAGAATGGAAAAACTACATTGTTACTTTGTAGTAACCGAGTCTTCTGCGGTTACCTCTTTTATAACATTTTATTATAAGCATTTTTAAAGATGCAAAATTGTTGAGTGAATTACCAGGAACAGCCGTTCACCCATCACCCAGATTCTGTACTTAACGTCTGCAATGAGGGTCGCGTTTTGAGAAAGAAAAAAAAAAGTCACTGTTTAAAAATGACTGTAGTGCTGAGGCCCGGGCTATAAATAGACAATTTACGCAAACACAGGTTATCGAAAATTTGCATTTCTTCTGGGCTACGGTCAGTTGACAACTCATGCTTTTAAAATCTTTTCATCGTCTTAGATGTTTCTGTGCTCCACCAACCCCGTTCTCACGCTGCTCTCCTTTTCATGACAACACATGGGGCCGTGGGCCTGGGGAGGAGGAGGGCCCGGCAGTTACGGGCCGGCTCAGACCCCTCCCCGCCACCCTCGAGGCCTCACGCTGGCTGGTTTAGGCCACAATGCAGCAGTGCTTTGGGGGAAGTGCGTAGGGCTGCCCATCCCTGCCTGTTCCTTGGCATCTCAGCGAGGTTAGCTTCGTGACAGCTCTGGTCTCAGCTGGCGACAGACCTGGGGGCTGAGCCCGGGGAACCTCTGGGGAAGGAGGCTCTGGACGGGGCTGGGGAGCGGCCGCTGTGTCCCAGCCTGTGGTCCCGTCTCCGGGCTGCGTGCGCATCCGGCACGAACTCCCAGAAATCTGGGAGGAAAGGTGTCGGTTAGACTCGCCGCGATTCTGTTTAGGGGGAGCCTTGCCTGATGCAGCGTCGTCAGCAAACAGTTGTTTCTTCTTCACGTTCACGGGGGAGCTTGACTTCTTGCTGTGTCCACCTCTCTAAGTGGCAGTGGAACCTCGTTCCAAGGCCTCACCCAGCAGAAGTGCCCCGTTTCTGAGGCCCGGTCTTGGCTGTTTGGGGAGACGGCCCCGGAGCGGCCCTGCCCTGTGGTCCCAGAAGCCGTGGGCCCCGGAGCTTCTGGGACGGCTTATTCCCAGATAAGTTAGAAGCACGGAGCTGGGTCTGTTGTTACCAGGTTTTCGGTGGGCCTTTAAAAACAGAGCCTGGGCATCTGACATTCACCGAGAAGAGGGGTTCTTGGCAAAGGCGTGTGTGTGCAGAGGATGTGCGCGGAGGATGGGGCCGTGGCTGTGGTGCCTGGTCAGGCGTGGACGCCCTTGCCGGCCCCTGGGGGGCCGCATCACCACGTAGAAAAGCGTGGGCCCCGCCCTCCTCACCCACTGATGCTTCGTGTCATCACACGTGGAAGGTCCCCACGAAGGTTTGGGTCTGTTCCTGAAAGTAAACCCTGAAACCGCGTGCAGAGTTGCTCTTCACTCGTAGGGTGCATTCCCTCGGGTGAGAGGGACCCGCGAGGGTGCCTGGGCATCCTCCCTCGCCATCGGCTCTGTCCTTCGTCCGCCCCTTCTGTCCCTGCTGTCACCCACTTCCTGTCTGCGTCCACCCCGCGTGCAAACGGGCCATTGAGGACCAGACTCTTGGTGTGGTGGGGGTGTAGGCACCTCTCGGCGTGACCCCACCTACGCTCCGTGACGATTTCGCAGGAGAGGGAGGCTCTCGATTGGAATAGACGCCGAGCGGGAGTGAAATGCCGACACGCTGACCTGCTCGTTAAACGGCTTCACAGCGGGGCATTGGCTTTGCTCCTGTTCTTTCTGCCTCGCTGTAGGAACAGACTCTTATGGGACCACAGTTTGTGGCCGGGGGCTTCCTCCGGGGCCGTGGTGGTGCTCCACACGCAGGCTCAGCTGCCCCACGTGGACGGGGACGGGTTTGGGGGCCTGTCGAGTCAAGACCGCTTTCATTTTTGCAAAGACACGATGGTCGCGTGGGCGTCTGCTGACCTCGGTTCATTGCCAGGTGCGGTTTTACAGAAGCAGCTGTCTGAGGGCAGAAGTGAGAAAGCACTTGTGAAATTGTCTTTGCCTTCTCGACCTCAGCCTCACGTGGAAATCGTTAGTAAAGTTCCGAGAGAGGTGGGATGACTGAAGAAATCGTATCACTTGCTCAGCGCGTGCTCGGAGCTGTCAAGTATTTGGGATTGTTCGGCTGCCTTTTCCGTGTTATATAGAAACCGGGTGGAGCTTAAGTCATCACTGTTCTTTGCTTTGGCCGGATCTAAGCTCTGAGATCTCCGAGAAGAAAATCTCTCCCCAGCAAAGATGGGGACCAGAGTGGCCCGTTTTCTTGAGTCCGTCTCTCGCAGCAGCTGCCGGAAGTCGCTCGTGGGCTGGACTGACTCCTCTCCCCTGGGATCGTGCTGCCGGCGAGCCTGGTGCAGGGCAGGTGCCTCCAAAGACCTGCGTCTTCCTATGTGATCACCTCTTTATAAAGCGGTTGGAAGGGAATTTATAAAGCAGATGAGGGTGTTTGTTCCTCTTCCTATGAAGATACCGTTTCCTATAGTCGGCATCGGACGTCTTCCACCGGGCAGGATCTTAGCCCGTTCAGGCCTGAGTCGCGATGGATTGCTTTGGCTCCCCTCGTGGGTCTCAGCCCTCAAGCCCTTTGCGGTCCTGTGCAGACGGCTCACGCGCTGTCATACGGGATCGCCGCTCTCCTGTCATCAGACTTTATTCCTGTTTCCAAAAGTGGATCTGAGCAGGTGGAAAAAGAGAAAGAATGACGCGGTGGCCCTGATTTACAAGACAGAAGCTGCAAAGGACAGAAGTAGCATCGTGTACAAGGTCAGGTGCCCCTCGTGCGACTGCGAACACAGCCACCTGCGGTTCGGACCCCTTTCTTTGTGGGACTCGCACGTGTTTCTGCGCAGTTCGGGACCTGCGCCTGGACGCGGAAGCCTTCTCGGTGGAGCACAGTTTGCACCACAGATCCTGGTGTCTTGGAGACGCTCCGCCACCCCTTCCCTCCCCCACCCCCAAGCCCACGGGCACCTCGGCGGCTCACGCTGTCCTCGTGACACCTCTTCCTTCACACGGACGCATGGGCGTTGGCAGAAGCCGGGCAATCTCTGAGCTTGAGAAGGCAGGTGGCCCCGCAGTGCCTTCGGGTCCACTGAGTGTGTCCTGGCCTTTCCTCTCGTTCAGCACAGGTGCCACTTCCCAGGTCTGTCACATGAGTGGGCGTGTGAGGCAGCCGCGAACAGAATGTGGGTGCCCGGGCGGGGCCTGGGAGGCAGGTGACATTCCTGGCAGGTGCCTGGGCCTCATCCATGCAGCCCGCGTGCTCCTCCTGGGCGCGGCAGCTGCGCCCCATCCTCTTCACCGGGGCAGAGGCGAAGGTCAGAGGCCCGGGCTTCTCGGGGTCAGTGTCTCCTCTGCTTCGAGAATTACCTGCTGGTTTTCACTGGATCTGAAATTTCAAGCTTGAAAACAGAATACAAAGCGCTCTCAGCAGGCCTTTTTAGAGCCCTGGTGACCCTCCTGTGCTGGGCAGACTTTCTCACCTCCGTCTTTGGATTTGCTGCTCCGGGCGAATCTCGGCCCCTGCTCAGCAGAGAGGCTGCAGCTCTTTCCTGGTTGGTCTTTCTGTTTTCTGGCTTTGAAAGGGGCGCCCCGCCTGCGGGCCCGGCCTTGGGACAGTGCGTTCCGGTGGGTTCCTTGAAGGTGGTACTGCCCGGCCTGTCCGGGCCAACCCTCGGTCCGCCCCGTCTTGCCTGTGCGATGAACGAGTCATTGTTTTCACTGACTTCCGGCGTGGACCCTCACCAGGGGTTGGCGAGGGCAGAGCCCCAGCCTGGGGAGCTGGTTGGAGAGAAAGGGAACCATCTCCAGAGCCCGCGCGAGCAGGCGGCTCCCGAGTGGAACAGGAGACTTCTCTGCAGTAGGTGTGAAGTTCATGGCTGTGTAGCCATGTAATTTGGAGGCAGTATCCACTCTGTACAGGACAGACAGGTTTAACAGAATCATCTCATTTGATCTTTATCTTCTAAAAGCTGAAGTGAGAAGCTGGAAGAAACGGCCTCTGCGGCCTGAATCCCATGGCCTTGTGTCAGCGGCAGCTGAAAGGCTCATTGTGGTCCAGCATCTGCTGGCGGCTCTGGGAACCTGAAGCGTCGCTGTCGCTGGCGGGGCCAGATGAGTCATCCGTTACAATTAGCCCTAATGAATTACCGGTTTGCTTGCTTAATTATGCGTGGTGTCGGGCTCTGGGACCTTGGGAGGCTTGGCGAGGCTGCGGTGGCTGAGGGAATCTTTCCGTGGGCCTGTCCTGGCTGGCGGTGACCCTCCCTCTCCTCCTCCCTCCCCCCCGCGGTGGGGGGGCACAGGATCAGAGTTCTCACTGGAGAGCATCCTTGACGGGGTCACCAGCATCTGGAGCATGAACCCCTGGCTTTGCGCCCTGAAAGCCTCTTGCAGCACCAGGAGCCTCTGGGGTCCTGGCTGCTCCGCTGCCCTCACTGGGCAGGTGTGAACCGTGTTTAGTGGCCACAAGATGGCTACCGGGCCTCCTTTCCTTCCCACGGGAGCAAAACCTCCTGATCACGAAGGGCTGCCTTCCGTGGAAGCAGGGGAATCACTGAGCTTGTGGTCCACACGTTATGAGACAGGTGGCACAGCAGAAGTAGCAAAGACCTTCCTGCCCTGGGGGCCGTGGACAGCGGCCAGCCCATCTGTGGCACAACTGGGGAACCACCGTCTCCCAGGATGCCCCTTGATCGTGAACTGCTCTCAGGGTCAGTTATGTTTTAAAGAAAAGGCCTTTTTCTGGATCTGAAATACCATTTATTGAAATATGCCTTTGCGTTTATTCCCAAGTTGAAGCCTTCCTGAGCACTGACATGGATAAACTCCCTGAACTTTTTAGGAGCTTTCATCCAGGACACTCAGTGAGGTGGCTGCTGTCACCCTCTTCTCCCCCAGAGGCAAAGAACCAGACTCGAGAGAACATGGCTTGGTTTGCCCAGACCCGGCGCTCTGCTGGGGCCCTGCCTTGCGGGGCGGCCTGAGGCTCACTCTGCCCCCCGCCGCTGCCCCCCTCAGCACACAGAGCCTCCACTCTTCTTCAAGCCACAGCATGTCCACTGCAGAGTGAAGGCTGGTGATGGGAGGGTGACCCTCGAGGTCCTTGCCAGGCCCTGTTCCCCCAACCCCGCCTGCAGGTGCTGGGCGCATGGCCCTTGGGTCTGGGGGCTGAACCTAGCCTGGCCCTGCTCCTTTCTTCTCAGGCCTGCTCTGCTCACAGGTCCCCCCAAGTGTCTCCTCGACACACCCTCTCACCTCGTGGGGCCCCTACCGGAGCCCAGGCCACCCTACCCCCGGAGCCCGTGTCCAGCGTCCTATGTCCAGGGCCGCCTCATCCCTGGGGCCAGGGGCCAGGACTGTCTCTCGCCTGGATCCTGTGTCCAGGGTCCTGTGTCCAGGGCTGTCCCATCCCTGAGGCCAGTGTCCAAAGTCCGGTGTCCAGGGCCACCCTGCCCCCAGGACCTGAGCCCAGGGCCACCCACATGGGCTTCGTGTGTCTGTGAACACTGTATAGAGGGACCGTGCCAGCAGCCAGATACAGATGTAGCTGCTTCAGCCTTGGACTGACAGGTTCATTTTCTATTTTTATGGTAATCCGTAGGTGCTCCTGTGTCCCAGAGCTCTGCCTCCTGAGAGCCTGCTGGTGGTGGCTCTCTCCCCATCCGGGACACAGACCTGCGGTGTGGACCTGCTGGGGTCTTTTCCTGCCCTTCCCCCTGCATCCATTTCCTGGCGTTGATGGGAACATCATGCAAAGCTATGCCTGTCTGATTTACATAAATCTCCCTGTTAGCTTTCCGTTTTACCGTATCGGCATTTTTGTGTTTGACCTCTTACTGCTTTTTTGGTTTTATAAAGGAAAAAAAGTGCCTCCTCAGCAGAGCCATCTGGCTTCGTTTCCTGTCCCTGGGCGACTGTGTGTGCGTGTTCTCGCCAGGCCAGCCCTGCGGTTTTCTGAGAGCTGCTGTTACACTGGTGGTCTCGGAATTCCACGGGGCTGACGGGAACGCTGCCCTACAGGCTTCTTTCAAGTCTAAAGTTTCCAAGGTGAAAAAAAGGCGTATTATTGTCATTTTTGACATAGCATTATTTTTTTCCTGTAACTGGAATAGTCTTTTAAAAAGAATTATACCATTTTGTTCTTTGAGGAAGGAAAGTTGCTTCTGAATTTTCTTACGATAGTGGGTGACCAGATCTGCCCGCCCACCACCTGGGCCGACGGACTGAATGGACTCCACATGATCTCGACAATATGGGTTTTTTCTTAAATCAGGTCCCTGAACAGTCACTCGGGTCTTTCTTGAGTGAGAGGCGGTTGGCACATGACGTCGTGTCAGTCCGACGTGTGAGTCCAGCATAATGATTCGGTTTCCGCATGTGCTGCAGAGCCATCACCACCGTGCGTCTCGGTAGCGTCTGCCACCTTATCTCGCTGCACAGGTTCCAGTGAGGAAGTGGCTCGGGTCCCCTCCATCCCCCGCGTTCCCAGGCGGCTGAGCGCTGTTACCACCAGCTGTACCCTCACCCATGACTGTTTAGCTTATACCTGGAGGGTGGGGCCCTGGACCTTCACCCGATTCACCCCCTTTCACCCCCCCAGTACCCCCTCCCTGTTCCGTGTGTCCGGGAGCTCCGGTGTCTTTTTTTGCTCATTGTACTTTATTTATTTATTCATTTATTTATTTATTTATTTATTTATTTTTAGGGCTGCACCTGTGGCACATGGAGGTTCCCAGGCTTGGGGTCGAATCAGAGCCACAGCTACCGCCTCCACCACAGCCACAGCAACCAGCAACGCGGGATCTGAGCCTCATCTGTGACCTACACCACAGCTCATGGCAACACAGGATCCTTAACCCACTGATGGAGGCCAGGGACCAAACCCACATGCTCATGGGGGCTAGTCAGGATCGTTAACCACTGAGCCTCCCTGGGAGCTCCTCGTTGTGCCTTTGAAATGTTCTGCAGTGCTTGTCTCTCTGTATGATTTACTCACTTGGCACCAGGCCCTCCAGGCCCATCCATGTTGCTGCAAAGGGCAGGATTTCCTTTTCATGGCCGAATAATATTCTGTTTCCTCTTTATCTGTATTAACCACAGTATATATTAACTTGTTCTCTTTCTTTCTTTCTTTTTTTCCTCTTCAAGGCTGCACCCTCAGCGTATGGAGGTTCCCAGGCTAGGGGTCAAGTTGGAGCTACAGCTGCCTGCCTGCGTCACAGACACAGCAACTTGGGATCTGAGCCACTTCTGCAACTTAACACCACAGCTCACGGCAATGCCGGATCACTGACCCAGTGAGCCAGGCCAGAGGAGGAGTTGAAGGGAAGGCGTGAGGAGTTGAAGGGAAGGCGTGAGGAGGAGTTGAAGGGAAGGCGTGAGGAGGAATTGATGGGAAGGCGTGAGCAGTTGGAGGGAAGGTGGGATTTTAATTTCCAGAGGAGGAGGAAAAGTTAAAAACCGAGTCAATAAAAGTTAATGAGGAGCATTTAAGCCGTTTCCTGGGTGGGTTTGTGCTGCGAGTTGAGGCCCTGGGCTGCTGTGGTCCGCCTGCCGCAGACCCTTCTGGAGATGGTGTCCGCCCTTGGAAGGAGCCCGTGGCGGTGGCCGCCCTCTGCCCGCTCGTGCGGGCTCCGCGTCTCCGTCGGGGGGAGCAGCCCGCAGCAACTCAAGTGCAGAGGTTCGGGTTTGGTGCGGTGTCGTTTGTTGTTTTGCCGCGTTGCCCGTACTTGACAGATGACTGAGCAAAGCAGTGTTGGGCGTGACCACTTCTGCGTCTTTGCGGGGCCGTGAGCCTCGGGTGCCCCGTCTCCGGGCGCAGAGGGCACGCGCGCTCTGCCGCTGTTCGCTGGGCGGTTGCAGGTGTTGGGGCCGCAGCCCGGCTCGACGTCCAGCAGCAGCGGTCAGAGGCGGAGCTGCCCAACGAGGGGCCGCGCCCTCTTTGGGATCCGTGGCTGGTCCAGGCGGCAGGTCCCCGGCTCCGGCTCCTGGAACCCGTACCCAGATCGGACAGCGGGTGTCACCGCTGTTTCCCTGGTGTTGGAGTGAACCTCACCCTCTGTGCGGCCCCGACGGCGGAGCCCGGGCTCTGTGCCTGGCCCAGTCCCTGAGCCGCTGGGAGGAACGCGGAAGCCGGGCCGTCCTCGCCGCGGGCGCAGAGGGGACCCTCCCAGGCAGGGGTGATGCCCGGAGCGTTTCGGTGGTAAAATTGTTGCCCTTTCTCCAGACGTACCGCTGATTTTTCCTAAAAGCACACCACCAGTTTTTCGACGGCAGGTTTTTAAAGCTCAGTCGTCAAACTCGGATCCTTCAGGGAAACTCTTCTGCTGTATTTCCTAGAGCACATTAGCCGCGTGAGCTGTTTTTATTTAAAAGAATGTGTGCTTGTGGCGCTCGAGTCGGGTGTTGGCGGCACGGCTGCCCGGCCTGTGTGTCCCGGAGGAGCATCCTTCCGGCTGCCGCCTCCAGCTGCGCAGCGCGAAGCAGCCCACTTCCCAGCCCGGGTCCTGACTGCCCGCCTCCGAGGGGCGAGAGTCGCGTGGCCCTGAGAGTTGTCAGCTGAGAGCTTGATCCCAGTTGGATAAACGCTTTTTGCAGAAAGTCTCATTACCATCCAGTGTAGAATTTATATTGTTTTGAATGACCCAGGGTACACGCTTTTATGTCTGACGCTGGTTCAGTGACTTACACGCCGCAGCGCCGTCTTGGTCTTCAGTGTTCATCAGTTACTGTGCACTCCCGTCAGCCGGCATTTATCTTTTTGCATGCTGGAATACAACACGTTGCAGAGCATGCTATCGATAGAAAAATTAATTCAAGTCACACATGCAAGCTGTTTCGTCTTATGTCATTTAAATTTTTCTGGTAGCCTCATTTGGAAAAGTAGAGAGAAACAGGTGAAATCAATTTTAATATTTCATTTAACCCATTATATCCAGAAGGCCACGTAAATGTGTTAAGAATACAGAACGTAATCAACACATGTTATATTCTTTTTCTCTGGACTAAGTCTTCATGAACTGGTTTATCTTTCTGCCTTATGGGTTGGCCCCCTGCGGGTCGCACCTCAAGCTAGGCCCCAGGGAGCACTGCCTGGGACTCTGCATATTCGTAGATTGGGAGTCAGCCTTCTCGTGCCCAGAGCTGCCTGTGCTAGGGTTAGGGTTAGGGTTAGGGCTAGGGTTAGGGTTTAGGGTTAGGGTTAGGGTTAGGGCTCTCGGGCGTAGCTGTGCAACCTGAAGGGTTGCGGGTAGGGCTAGGGCTAGGGTTAGGGTTAGGGTTAGGGTTAGGGTTAGGGTTAGGGTTAGGGTTAGGGTTAGGGTTAGGGTTAGGGCTAGGGCTAGGGCTAGGGCTAGGGTTAGGGTTAGGGTTTAGGGTTAGGGTTAGGGTTAGGGTTAGGGTTAGGGTTAGGGTTTAGGGTTAGGGTTAGGGTTAGGGTTAGGGTTAGGGCTAGGGCTAGGGCTAGGGCTAGGGTTAGGGTTAGGGTTAGGGTTTAGGGTTAGGGTCAGGGTCAGGGTCAGGGTCAGGGTCCGGGTCCGGGTCCGGGTCCGGGTCCGGGTCCGGGTCCGGGCTAGGGCTAGGGCTAGGGCTTAGGGTTTAGGGTTTAGGGTTAGGGTTAGGGTTAGGGTTACGGTTAGGGTTTAGGGTTAGGGTTAGGGTTAGGGCTAGGGCTAGGGCTAGGGCTAGGGCTAGGGCTAGGGCTAGGGTTAGGGTTTAGGGTTAGGGTTAGGGTTAGGGTTAGGGTTAGGGCTAGGGCTAGGGCTAGGGCTAGGGTTAGGGTTAGGGGTTAGGGTTAGGGTTAGGGTTAGGGCTAGGTCTAGGGCTAGGGCTAGGGCTAGGGTTAGGGTTAGGGCTAGGGTTAGGGGTTAGGGTTAGGGTTAGGGTTAGGGTTAGGGTTTAGGGTTAGGGTTAGGGTTAGGGTTAGGGTTAGGGGTTAGGGTTCGGGTTCGGGTTCGGGTTCGGGTTCGGGCTAGGGCTAGGGCTAGGGCTAGGGTTAGGGTTTAGGGTTAGGGTTAGGGTTAGGGTTAGGGTTTAGGGTTAGGGTTAGGGTTAGGGCTAGGGCTAGGGTTAGGGTTTAGGGTTAGGGTTAGGGTTAGGGCTAGGGCTAGGGTTAGGGTTAGGGTTAGGGTTAGGGCTAGGGTTAGGGTTTAGGGTTAGGGTTAGGGTTAGGGTTTAGGGTTAGGGTTAGGGTTACGGTTAGCGCTTAGAGTTAGGATTATGGTTAGCGCTCTCGGGCGTAGCTGCGGAACCTTTAGTTAGGTGGCCGTGAGAAGAGAAGCCCGGACCCTGGTGTTATTGTTTTGGATGAGCAGTTGGTACTTTTTCCTTGTAGTGATCATAGGACTGGACAGTCTGTGGCCTGTCCTTGTCACAGTGAGGAGCTTATGTGGACCACGGCCAGTCAGTCCCTGCTGCCACAGGGCAGGCAGAAGGCTCTGTTTGCAGCCTTCCCAGGTGAGTGTTTTCCGGGAGTTTTGGAAGTGGCTGCAGCCAGCGCCAGCATGGCCGTGAGTGGACACTGGCGACCTTTCCGACTACAGTTCACCCTCGGGGACCAGCGGCGACACTGGGACACTGAGGGCGCCAGTTCAAGGAACGGAGCTCAAGCATCAAAGCAGATCCTTTTGCAATTCAGGGAATCCTAGAATCTTTTAGGCGAAGGACCTCAGAAAGCATGTAGTTGTTGACACAGGGTTAACCATTGGAACAGAGTGTATATCTGGGGGCCTTTGATGTAGGTCAGACAGGTCATGGCGGCGCTGTACTTCCAGACAGGTAATTCCGAGGTGGGTGTTTTCTCGGTTGGTAGGCAGAATCCTGGGCTGAGAATTCACTTACGTGCTTTCCCTTCAGATCAAGAACCCATGGACGTTGGAGAGCATTTTAGATGCACCTTTGCTGTATGGTGTGTCCCACTCAGTGTGGAGGCTGCCGGACGCCACTAGTCAGCAAACCCAAATGTCTGTTTAAAGGGAACTTCAAAGCTCCGAGCGTGCTCTCTTCGTGCTTAGGGGCAGTGACACAGACGCTTAAACACTCAGAACCTTAATGGCGACGGATACCCTAGGTTTTCCGAGAGCCCGTGTCGTTCTTTCCCTTTACGCAGCATCTTCGTCGGTAGGATCGCAAGCCAGTCTTTTGCAGAAGCTGGCGTGGCTTTCCCCATTACAGAGATGCACGTGCTCTGACGCCCCTGGGCTAAGATGGCCTGCCTTCAGGGTCAGCGAGTCTGGGCAAACCTGGGATTTCACCCCAGCGCTGCTGATTCTTGGCCTTCTGATCTGGATTTTAGTTACTTAAAACTGTGAAGAGACAGGACACTGCAGCTGCTTGGGAGCGGACAGCCTGCAAAAGCCCAGCCGCCGGTCCCCTACGCCGTCCTGGAGCCCAGGACTGCCGAGTGCCTGGTGGGGTCAGGGCGGTGACCGGGAGGAGGGGGAGATACGGCTGGACGAGGGGCCTACGTTCCAGGGTAGCTGTCAGCTGGGCGATGACGTTCGAGTGACCCAGTCTCTGTGGAAGTTTGTAGCTCAAATGTCATGTGTCCCGCCGAAAACTTTTTACCAACAGATTCAGAACAAAACCGATCACCTCATAAACTACTTGGCAAAGTGAACCTTTAGATGAAACTTGTTGAGTGAAAAAGAAAAGGAGCGTTTGAAAAACGGTATTGTCCACGCAAGGATGGGTGTTGCCTCATATCTAGGCGTACAGTGTATTATTTATCCCCGTGTTAATTAAGAGCTTTGCATGTTTGTAAGTGCACTCCCCTCCCCCAAGGCTGGCCCTCGGCGAGCAAGGCATTCCGGTTCCTTCTGTGACTGCTGTGCTTTGGACATGGGAGCCAGCCACGGACATTTGCTCCGAGAGTATTGGCCTGTCCATCTGGGAAAACAGAGACGGCACATCCTGTAAGAGAGGCGTTCACCCCATTTAGCTGGAAGCCCAGTTGGGGTGACCATTCCTGGGACAGTTTGTTTCATTTCCCTGCTGTTCTCGCTCTACCCACCACAATAGGTATTCAGTCTTTGATTTCTTAAAGCTTTAAAAATATTTTTAGAACGTTATCGCTATTCATAAGTCACAATAAATTACTTTGTGCCAGGTCCGCCTGCCTGTTAAATTCTACTCCCGTTAAGCGCTGGAAATCGTTGGTGGGACTGTGTGGCCCCTGGCCTGTCAGAACCCCCCCATCCCCTGGGGCTTGAAAGCACCTGTTGACCGAGATGCACAGGGCGCCTCCCCCCAGCAGTGGACCGTCAAACGGGAGAGAAGCCACATGTGCACAACCGGAGACGCGGCTTGGGGAGCTTCCGGCTCAAGAGTGCGGATGTAGGGCCCCCACCTTCCTTGTCCTGCTCACAAGTGACAACGGCAGTGACGGCTCCCGACGGATTTTCCACGTGTCTGAGCACCCACGGTCTGGGGTCAGGCGGAGGGGCGCTGCCATCTGGCCCCACACGCGCCTCCAGGGCCAGCCCGCTCTGCACAGGTGCAGAGGCCCTGCTGCAGGTGCTCTTCCCACTGTGGGCGCCCTGCAAAGGTCACCCACAGTGGGCGACGTGCAAAGGACGTGCAAAAGTTCTCACCCACCCCAAAGCCCCCAGCTTCCTCGGCATCTCTGAAAAACCAAAAAACGTCAAAGAGAGGTGACGACTCTTGTTTCCAACATCTGTGAAATGTAGTCAAATAAATCTGACTTTATTTTTAATTTATTTATTCATTTATGTTGTCTTTTGCCATTTCTAGGGCCGTTCCCCTGGCATATGGAGGTTCCCAGGCTATGGGTCGAATCGGAGGTATAGCCGCTGGCCTGCACCAGAGCCACAGCAACACGGGATCCGAGCCGCGTCTGCGACCTACACCACAGCTCACGGCAACACCGGATCGTTAACCCACTGAGCAAGGCCAGGGATCTTACCCGAAACCTCACGGTTCCTAGTCAGATTCGTGAACCACTGCGCCACAATGGGAACTCCGATCGGACTTTAGATTTTCTTTAAAAAGTCACAAAAAATCGACGAGGCAGGCTCCAGTGACAAAACAGATGCATCCCCGGCTGGTAGTTTGGGTGCGGCCTCAGCCCCCAAGAGTCGGGGGATTCTGGGGATTCTGGGCCCACCGCATCCTGGCGGTTGGTCATAAGCAGGAGTGGGACCCACAGGACCCACCTCCCACGCGCGTTGCTAGGAAGCCAGCTCAGAGTGAAAGGTCTCCTCGCAGCTTTCCCAAGGTGCTGCCCATTGCCTCCGCCGCCACCCAGAGCGTGGGGGCTGTGGACAGGTGCACAGGTGGGCCCCGACCTGTCTTCCCACCCGTCTCTGGCAGCACCAGGAGTGCCCCATGTCCAGCGTGGGAGAGTTGGACAGCAGCGCACAGAAAAAGAGTTTTTGGTCCCTGTTTCAAAGAAGAAGAGGGGGCCGAGCTGGCCAAGTAACTTGGCCGGAGCAACGGGGGGTGTCCGTGGGGTTTGCCCCTGGGGGGCACTCGCCTGCCTCCTCTGCTCAGGTCGTGTCGCCTGTGCCCTTGTCCCTCCCCTCTGCCTCCGGCCCATCTCCTGCTGTCACCTCCCTTGGGGAACGGAACTTCTTCCTCTGATGGGTTCTGACACTTTCCTTTGCCGGCCGTGCGCTCCCTTGGACACTGGGACCCTGCGCTCAGGCAGCTGCCCTCCTGGGAGGGCCCAGGGCCTGCAGCCATCAGAGACCCTGTGACGGAGGCTCCTGCTGGGGTCGGGCACTCTGCTGGGCCAGGGCTGGCATCTGGACACCCTTGTGTGGCACTTTGGTCACTGTCACCCACAGCACACACAGAGGCCTCAGCCAGGAAAGGGCTTGCTGGGAGCCCTCCAGGACAGAGGCAGAGTCACCCCTGAAACCTGCTGGCCCTTTGTCTTTGTTCAGTGGGATAAAACATCTGCTCTCGACCTGTTCTGTGGGCCTGACAAAAACTCAGCGCGGGAAACCTGCCCTTGCTTCTCAGCCAGAAGCCGTCTGGTGCTGCTGCCCGCCAAGGCCAAGGCGTCCTGAGGGTTCTCCCAGAGAGCAGGGCGGGAGGGAGGGGCTGGCGGGCCCGCACCCTGATGGAGCTCCCGGCCCCCGAATCCGCCTTTGCCAGCCGGGAGGCCTGGGCCAATCAGCCAGCTCTTCAGGGCCCTTACCCGCTCGTCCGTGATTGTGTTTGTTTAGTTTTGTACACTTTTGTGTTCTTTCAGTCTTAGATCTTTTTAAAAACGGCTTTCTCGGAGACCGTTCGATCCCGACCGTGTGTCCCGCGGCCCTTGGACGTCTGGGGGGCCTGTCCCCACGTCACGTGCTCTGCCTTCAACAGCGCTTTTCTGTTCTGAGTCTGCCCTCCTCCCCAAAGCTGAAATAAATCAACGTTGGTGGAGACTCAGTCGCAATAAATCAAGGCCTGTCCAGAGCTGGAGCCGGCCCAGTCAAAATGTCATAGCTTGGCTTTCACTGAGGATTAATTAAAGGTCTGATATAAAGCCCAGATGTGCCGCGGGAGAGCAGCGAGCTGCCTGGTGGCTGCGTCTCCCCAGGTCTCTGCCCACCCAAGAACCGGCTGCGGGCCGACCGGCGAGCAGGGCGCAGGGGGTGGGAGGCGCACAGCCTGGGGGGCTTTATCTGCTTTGGAGGAAACAGAGGGGGCTTCTGGACCGGGAGGACCTTCCCGGCGCCGGGCTCCAGCGTGCAGTCCTGAGGGGAAGCTCAGCCGCTGGGTTTCACGGAGGGAAACGGCCTGAACCAAGTAAGGTGCCTCCGGTGCTAGAAGGTCGTGAGGCACCGAGTGCCCGGTTCACACTTGGCCTCGAGAGGGTTTCAGCTGAAGACGCTGTGGGGTGGACGCTTCCGAGGTGTTTGTGTTCACGGACGCCCAGTTGTCCCATCGGGAAGCTTCCAGATTAGTCTTGCTCCCAGCCCTTCCTCCGGTGCCACAGGGTTCCACGGGGCCTCCTCAGAGGGCACTGGATTAAATGCCCACAGAGCAAGTCTAGCGAAAGGGAGCCTGCAGCGTGAACCGGCTCCCCATGTGTGCAAACACCATACAGTACTGGAAGCAGAAAACAAGAAATAGCTTGTAATTTAAAACCGTGCATAGTGGCCATTAAACTTAACGTTAACTGCTGTAGAAATCTGATTCCGAAGTTGGAAAAAAAGACACCTTCAAAGCCTAATGAGACATGAACAGTCTTTTCCGGCGGCAGCCTGTTCACTTTCTCTCCTGCAAGTTTGAAAATGTAGAAACGTCATAAACAAAACCAAGTTAATCTCCTGCTTGTTCCGCAAGCGACAGTGAATAGATAGCTGGTGCTAACGAGCAGAATACTTTGGTAGGAAGAACGGAGGCTTTTGCAACTCTGAGAGCTTGCTGTTTTTTATATCCCGTTTTTATTAAGCTTCTCTCAGTGGCGAGGTCAGCTTCTCCCAGAACGCTGGATTTTCTCACAGTGCCCCCTTGATGTTTACATTCTGGACGTGAACTTTTAGCTTTCTATGAGCTTAAATCATGGAATAGCATGGACATTAAAGAGACTTGAGGGAAACGTGACGTGATCTGAATATTTTCATATCTGTTATTTGACCCAGATATTTAAATATCCAAAGATAGCCAATTTTAAGGATTTTTTTTTAACCTAATGAAATTTTTTTTTTTTATGGCCCCACCCGAGGCATGTGGAAGTTTCCGTGCCAGGGATTGAATCTGAGCCACAGCTGTGGCAACTCTGGATCCTTTAACCCACTGTGCTGGGCTGGGGATCGAACCCGCACCTCACAGAGACCCAAGCTGCTGCAGTCAGATTCTTAACGTACTGCACCACAGGGGAACTCCTAACCTCACGAGTTTTTAATAGCCACCTTGTAAATGATCATATGTGGCTTCTTAGTATTTTTATTCTTCAGTCTGGTTATTTTGGCTGAAGTAGTCATTTAAATAGACTTTGTAAAGCACACCTGTGCCATTTCTCAGAAACACCAGTTTCAGCTATTTTCCTGATGATCTGTGGAGGAAACGACTGGTAGGTCATATGGGCTTATTAAGGGTCTAGCAGCATGATACTTGGCTTTTTAAAGCTTTCCTCAAGGACTCGAGTTATTTCAGTCAGTTATCTGGGAAAAAAAAAATAATTTATTGCAAACTCACGTTTCCATTCGTCCAGCTAAGTGCCATTTTCAGAAGGGTTGCTGTTTCGTGCTTTCCAGCTTCGTCTCAGCAAGGTTCCCGTTTGCCAGTGCTTCTGGTCCTGCAGCGACACCTCACCTGCTCTGTGCAGGGTTGAACAACCCAGATCAGTGTCTCGAGAGTGAAACCTGGGTTTTAAGAGTCGAGGAATGTAGAGAAATAAACCTTCCCCGTTTCTTGTTTTAAATACTCTCGCATGCTCAAGTCCCCAAATACAACAGACCAATGGCACTCTTCTAGAACTTCAAGTTACTTGGGGGTCGGGCATTTGACGTAGCTCGCAGCAGGGAGAGGCACTTGCCAGTCCATGAGGCGAATCTTTTATGTTTCAGTTTATGTAAAATCGCCTTTATGTAAGGTCTCTCTCTCCCTCTTACCTGTGGACTCTGGTCCTCCAGCCCATAGGAGGCCTGTCCCCGGTCTGGCCTCTTAGTTCCTGCGGCCTCCACTGCAGTGACTGCTCATTAGTGGTTCGCATGTCTGTCTACCGGGTATTTGCTTTCTTCGGTGTCTAAGCAGCAGCCGCACAGGAGAGCTCAGTGCACTGGACCTGACGATGGAAGAGGCGGGACGAACGTGTGTCTTTTCAGACCGAGAGGGACCACTCGACATGTTGCTGCCGGCCTGCCACGGCCACCTTGGCAGCGTCCTAAAGGGGCGTGGAGACGCCCGGCAGCGGAGCAGTGCGCCCTCCTGGTCCACACAGTGTTTGTGGACGACGCAGCGCCTTTCGGTGTGGGTGCCTTAGTGTCTGCAAACACATATATGACCTTCCACTGCTCTGAACGACTTACGGCGCTTCCCCCAAAGAGGGGCCTGGCTCCTAGAGTCATCTTATCCATTCTGTGTTTTTCCCTCCGTATTTTCAGCTGCACTGAGGTGAAAAGCTCATGGGATAGGCGCCGTGCAGTTTAAGCGTGAGCCCTGTTTCAAGAACTGTCTAGGCCAGCGAGGACCTCACGTGAACAGGCCTAAGTATCCGCACGCTATTGAAACTCAGAAATGACTGACCACAAACTTGCCAACCTCACGAATCAGAATCATGTTCCACGGCGGAGGCGGGGAGTGGACTAACACAGGCCGGCTGCAGCGTGGCGTATCGGCCAGGCAGGGACTCCCCTGCCTGGCCTCGGGTGGGGGCTGGGAGCAGAGGGACCCGGGAGCCTGTGGCTCATTGGAGACGGTGGTCGGCTCCGGGGCCTGCTCGGGCCCTGTGGCGGGCACTCGGCCTGCTCTGGTTTTGCTTTATGCTAGTGAGACGCCTGGGGAACCAGGCTGGGAAGGGGAAAGGGCCAGGGCGTAGCCTGACTCCCTGGTCTGGTAGTGCGCTGGCGAGCAGTCAGCACACCTGAGTTGCCTGGAACCTCCGAGTGTGCCAGCCACAAGCCCTTTTGAGAAGTCAGGCAGCCTGTTTCCATGTGTCGCATTTCCCACTGGATGGTGTGCGTAGGACTTGCTCTGATTGGCTGTGGGGATGAAGACCAGGAGAGGTCCGGGGCAGGCCAGCCGTCCAGCCAGAGCCAAGAGGAGACCTAGTAGCTCCTTGGCTACTGCGTACTCTTCCCGCTGCTGTCTCATCCGGTGACGTCATTTTAGAGATGGGTGGAAGTTGACCATAAAACTTCATGATTAGCCTCTGAAAATGCACCTGGCCATTTGTTTACAGTACGTGACCTCTTTAGTTGTGCATTACACTTCGGTACGTTATCTTTAAAATACAATGATTTGTGCAACGTGACATCATACTTAGCAGCATGGGTTCTTTCTGAACATGTAGTCGTAACGACACTAAGTGCTCAGCTCTTAGATTCAGGGTGCAGTTAGGAAGGATGGCTTTTATTGCTGCCCTGAGTTAGGTGCTCACGTATCAGAAGGGCTTTCCTTCCTGCATCGTTGGCTGCACGCGGTGGAGGCTTTAGATTGTTCGATGTGAGCCAGTTTCCTGCTGCATCTGCTCGGGAACTGCCTCCCCTGAGGTGGGCATCCTCCTCTCATCTGACCCTAAGGATGCCACCCTCTCCTCTGCCCCTCTTCCCAGAGGAGGGTCAGCTCCAACCAGGGGGGCTGCGTGAGTATCCTGTCCCAGCTTCTGCATCCCTTTGCCCAGCTTCTTTGCCCGGATCCCAGCTGACGTGGTCTTCAGCAAAGCTTAGGTCATGTTTACAAAACAGTCTGTGTTAAGGTTCCACTGAAGCCTTAGAGATTGTTTCTGGGCTTTGAAATTTAATATTTTTTATAATAAACTTATTAAAACTTCTGCTTTTCCCATCATTTCCTGGGATGGCTGGAGGGTTTTTGTCGGTTTTTTGCAGCCTTAGCACTGGGCTTTCTTAGGCAAGTTCTTGCTCTGGGGGAGGCGGCCCCACAGAGATCCTTAGCTCTTCATTTCTCTTCACCACGTGGAAAGTTGCAGCCACACCTCACTCACCTCTCTCCACCGAGCCCTGATGCGCGGGGACAGTGGTTTTAAATTTCCTCTTGGTTAGAAAGTGAGAGATGGTTCGATATCCTAGTTTGTAAGTTTTAGATCGAGTGTGCAGAAGAGCAGTAGCAGTGGTAACATTTAGGCCTGATGCCCTAAGTATCGTTTTCATGGGACATCTCACAGCTCCACAGCCGGGCGGGGTGGATGGAGGGAGAAGGGGGCGTGGGGGACAGAGGAAGCCCGCCTGCTCGTCTGTCCTCCCACCCACTTCCCAGCACAGCCCAGCATGGACGTGGTCGCCACAGCTGCCACCCGCTCACTGTGTGACCTGTGCTGCCCCTTCTCCACTATACTGTGACCTCTGTTGGGGTGTCGGCCTCTGTCCTGCTCCCTCCTAAACCCCCAGCCCCGCCCTTTCCTGGCCCATCACAGGCAGTGTGAGAATTCGCTAAAGAGCACCCTCCCCTTCCCTGTGGCTCCCACGAGGCTGCCCTGACCCCTCAGCGAAGAGCCGGTGGGCTGGCTCCCTGAGTCCTGTGCTTCAGGTACCTCGAGCGAGGAGTGCCCTCCTTCTTCCAGACTCGGGAGTGCTGTTCCTGGCCAGTCCCTGCGCCGGGCGTGGCACCAGGCACCTGTGGACGCCTGCTCCCCGGTTACTGAGCCAACAGCAAGAGGAGGAGGGAGCCCACCGCTCTTCTGCCCGATTCGCGGGACGGGGACCCGGACCTCGGAGCGGGGGAGCTGGGCGCCCCGCGTCGCAGCTGCGTCTCCGTGCCGCCACCCCGACTCCTGGTGGCGACACCCACCTCTTGGCCGCTCTCTGGACCCGTCCCTGTTCGCCACATGTGTAGTGAAGAAAAACGGGTGAAGTCCCCAAAAGACAGAGATGTGCTCGTGTAAAGTGCCAGTCCATCCGAATTTGGCTTCTTCAGGATTCTCAAAGGTGTTTGGTGCGGTGATTTTCTTAAACGAAAGTCGGTGGGGAGACGGACGAGACCTGTCTGTCCTGGCCGGTGCTACCACGTGTTGGGACGGAGAGGGACCGTAAAACTTCCGGTTATCCTGTAGTTCCCGCCCATCGAGGCTCACAGGCTGGCAGGCGGCTCAGGTTGTCCCAGGAGCCCGCAGGGGGCTGCGTGGAGCCGCCAGGAGGTGGAGGGCAGCCGGTCCAGCTTCCTTGGTGAGGCTGTGGTGCTGAGACCCAGCATCCAGGTGCACAGGCCTTGTTCAGGCCCATCCGCCTGCGGGATCCTGAAGGGCGTTGCTTCCCGGCTGCAGCGGACCCTCAGGGCCCAGAGTAGTCGCCTGCTGAGAGCAGGTGGGGTGGGTGGGGCTCCCTGGTGGGTGGGGCTTCCTCTGCAGAAGAGAGCTGTGCAGGTCCTCTGCCCAGGCATGGCCTCTGCTTTGGGGTGGAGCTGGCCACTCACCCCTTTACCGGGGAGTGCAGACCCAGCAGAGCCCCCGGAGGCTGGGGGTGACGGTGGCGGTACAGTCACTGAGCCTCTGATTTTTATTTATTTATTTATTTATTTATTTATTTATTTTTCCTCTTTAGGGCCATACGCCCAGCATATGGGGGTTCCCAGGCTAGGGGTCTAATCAGAGCTGTAGCCACTGGCCTACACCACAGCCACAGCAATGCCAGATCCCAGCCGCGTCTGTGACCTACACCACAGCTCATGGCAACGCCGGATCCTTAACCCACTGAGCAAGGCCAGGGATCGAACCCACAACCTAATGGTTCTTAGTCGGATTTGTTTCCCCTGTGCCACGATGGGGACGCTGAGCTTCTGATGTTTTAAAACGTGAGCACTTTCATTCAGAAAGTCCCTTTTCTTTAGTAGGTTTCGCTGTGCGTGCTGTGCTCAGAAGCAGGAGGAAAGGCTCTGAGTGCCTCGGCTGTGGGGCACAGTCGCCCTGCGGTCTGGGCCCCAGCAGAGAAGGAGGTAGAGGGGCCTGGGTCCGCGTCCCGCCTCACAAGGGGCCAGGAGCTTCTTCCCGGTGGAAAGCTGCCGAGGAGGCCCCCCGTGTTAGACCAGGAACGTCTGTCCTGAGAACAGGGGCCGCACCAAGGTCCCCGGCCAGCACTGATGGCCGTGTGCTTTCGGCCACAGGCCCCCCAGCCCCTTTTCATCAAGAAAATTCCTTTTTAGACGGTGCGAATTGTTAGTCTAGACTTAGAACTGTGTCCTGGGGGACAGTGAAAAAAAAAAAAAATCACAGCAACTTAATTTATAAAAATGAGTACTTCTAAACTTAAGGATAGAAGTTCATTTTACCAAGGGACACCCCACAGGCTGCTTTGAAATCACGAGATCTCCCAGCACCGTGAAAACCATGTTGATTTACACATTTTGAAAACACACATCCTTTGCCTCATATGATGTGTCAGACTTTCATGAAATTTAAAGCAGCCCATTCTGAGGTAAAACATCTATAGCCTAAGAAAAGACAGACAGCATCCTGGCCTAGGAACTGCCTGGCAGGGGTGTCTGGTGGTCTGGTAATTGGCAGAAACCTACTCACCCGCGCCCCCAAGGTGAGCCTGCAGGCTTCCCGCTGCGTGGCTGGTTGTGGCCGTGGCTGTGGCCTTGCTCTCAGAGCTGTGCAGCTGTGCACCTCTGCTGGGGTTGAAAGCTCGAGCTGAAACTTGCCATCCAGAACCCCGATCTCCTGGGCCCAAACCACCTACTGACTAGCCACCTGCTCTTTGTTCAGTTTTTGGTAACGTTGGACGTGGCGGTCCTGCAGCAGAGACCGAGCTCGGCTCTCACTGTGAAAACGATGACGTGACCTCATCCTAGTGACCTGAGGGCACCTCCCAGTTATAGTTCCTGGATGCTCAGCAGAAGATGAGGATTAAAGAGGCAAATCGAGGGCATTAAGGAGGTTTGGGTTGGCATTATTGATAAATTTTAGGCTGTGTTTATCTGTTCAGGTCATGTTTGGTTATATATAAGTTTTTAGATGAGCAAATCTGATGAATCACAATAGTTAAAAATTAAAAATCCCCAGGTATAATCTCACCCTCTTTACAGCAAACAGTGGAAGTATGCTGTGTATGATTCGGCTTTCCAGCTGCGGCGGAGAGTTTAGAAATTAGCTTTGTCTAAGATTTCTACTTTGAATGCTGATGTTTCGTTTTACTTAAAAAAAAAAAAAAAGTGGAGTTCTTTCCCTGGATGGTATATTCTGTATACAGCGCAGCTGCCCTGTGAGCTCAGACAGGCTCTGATCTTCAGCGGAAAAAGGAAGCCTAAAATCAAGTGCATTCAAGTCAGCTGCTGTTTTATTTATTTATTTATTTATTTATTTATTTATTTTTGGTCTTTTTGTCTTTTGTTGTTGTTGTTGTTGTTGTTGTTGTTGTTGCTATTTCTTGGGCCGCTCCCGCGGCATATGGAGGTTCCCAGGCTAGGGGTCGAATCGGAGCTGTAGCCACCGGCCTACGCCAGAGCCACAGCAACGCGGGATCCGAGCCGCGTCTGCAACCTACACCACAGCTCACGGCAACGCCGGATCGTTCACCCACTGAGCAAGGGCAGGGACCAAACCCGCAACCTCATGGTTCCTAGTCGGATTCGTTAACCACTGCGCCACGATGGGAACTCCAGCTGCTGTTTTATTGTATGGAATGCATAGTTTTTGTGAGAATTCTAAACATAAAGCAGTTGAGTCAGTCAGAAAGATTTCTTCACCAAATCGCCTTTTCTACGTGTTGTTTTCCAGAAGTAAACTGCTTGTCAACGCTTGGCATCTTTTATGTTAATTCTTAATCATCCCTTTTTAATGTACCCTAGATTGGCAGAAATATCTGCTCTAGAGCCAAAAACCCATCCACACTCAACTTAAGAGTGAAGCCATGGGAACAGTTTCTTCTCGACTTTTAGAACTTGAACTTGTGTGAGAACCCTTTCAAATTTAAAAAATGGTATTTAATTATTTATTTATTTATTTGGTCTTTTTAAGACTGCACCCGCGGCACGTGGAGATTCCCAGGCTAGGGATCGAATTGGAGCTGCAGCTACCGACCTCCACCACAGGCACAGCAACGCCAGATCCAAGCCTACACCTCAGATCATGGCAACGCCGGATCCTTAACCCACTGAGTGAGGCCAGGGATCAAACCGGCAACCTCCTGGTTACTAGTCAGGTTTGTCAACCACTGAGCCACAGCAGGAACTCCTAAAACATTTTAAATAACTGGCACGCAAGTTCATCCCATTATTCATTTCTACCCTGTGTTAACTAGAATTTACATAGAAGGTGAGCGGAATAATTATTGAAAGCACCACCGCCCAGCAGAAGGCTCTGTGCTGCTAGAAGGTTCTGTCTGTGCTGTCGGCCCCACATGTCTCAAGCACATGAAGTGTGGCCAGTGCGACTCAGAAGCTCAGCTTTCAGTTTTGTCCATTTTAGTTAAACCTAAATGGTCACGCGTGGCCCGCAGTTACCAGAACAGACGGAGCAGACCTGCGGGCTGTCTGTGTTGAGGCTGCCCCACCACCCAGGGCCTGGGAACGTTCCGTCGGCCTCCTGGAGGCCCGTCCGGGGGCAGGGAAGGGCGCGGAGTCCTGAGAAGGGACAGCGCCGTGGAAAAGAGCCCGTCTCTCCAGGGACCTCGAGGTTGTGGGTCCCTTCTCGGTGTGTGGCTTAGCCCACAGGAGTCAGAAGGATGACAGGCCCCAAGTTAGACTCTCCCAGACCCACAGCCCGTGAGCAAGGCCACTCCCCACCCAAACGGTGCTGCAGCCGTGCACCCAGGACCCCGGGCCTCTGACCTTTGGGCACATTCAGAGTGTGGCACCTTCAAATGAGGTCAGAGGGCGTCGGGTGTATTAGTAAGTTTTAGGGCCCAGTGGAGAGAAAACAGTGTCTTTGGGGTTTACTCTGAGGGATGTGTCTCTCTCTCTGTTAGCATGTAGAATAAAATCTGGCGTCTCAGCAGCAAATATATTTCAAGTGCCTCTTGCTGTGACCCCACTGTTGCTGGGCGCTTGGGACATATTTGAGGGGACACCATCCCCGAACTCCATGAAGCTCGAAAGCTTTTGCCTAAAAACTAGGTTCTTACAAACTTTTTTTTCCCCAAAATGCCTTCTCTCTAAAACTTTTGGCAAGAGCTTTTCGGTGTAGGTGGCTCCCCTTACCAGGTGAGAACAATCTTACTAGATTGTTTTATAGACGCAGTAACAGGTGTAACCGCTTACTTTCTACCTGTGCGGAGAAGAGAGATGTAGGTGAAGATGAAACTGGGAGTTCCCATCGTGGCGCAGTGGTTAACGAATCCGACTAGGAACCATGAGGTTGCGGGTTCGGTCCCTGCCCTTGCTCAGTGGGTTAACGATCCGGCGTTGCCGTGAGCTGTGGTGTAGGTTGCAGACGCGGCTCGGATCCCGCGTTGCTGTGGCTCTGGCGTAGGCCGGTGGCTACAGCTCCGATTCGACCCCTAGCCTGGGAACCTCCATATGCCGTGGGAGCGGCCCAAGAAATAGCTAAAAAGACAAAAAAAAAAAAAAAAAAAAGATGAAATGTGTGTTTGAAGAAAGCCCTAAGCCGCATTCCAGAAATTTAATAGCATATTCTAGTGTATTAATGTTTTGATATTAAAATTAGATGGTTATTTAAGGAAGGGAAGTTTTTCCACAGCCAGATGACTTGACTAGGACAGGAACATACATGTCCGTAAAAGCCTTGGCTCGTAACCGCAGCCTTTCTTCCAGCCCCTGCTTCCCCGCTTTTGTCCAAGGGGCAGTGAGATCAGATTAGAAGTGTGAGTAAAATATTATTGCAGTCAATTAAAGCATTAGGCTCATAAATCGATCAATAATTTTTCAAGAACACGATAGGTCCTGATTTCTTTCCACTGAAGAAAACTGTGATAGAGAAGATGAAAAGACAAGTTTATTTTTCTGTCAGGGATTCTGTGATCAGCTAATGCAAGACTTTCATCGGCCCGGCTGGCCGCTCCTCTGGCCGCATGCTGGCTTTCACGCCTGCCTCCCCCCCACCGACTCCTGCCTCCCGAGGCCCCCCAGCTCGGAACCTCTTCCTTCCCCAGGGCTCCCCGCCCGGCTTCCTTGGTCGAAACCGAAGGTCTCGGGTTGTGCGAGGTTCACGGCAGGTCAGATCGTCTCCAGTGGGTCTTTTAAAGGGTCGGTTGAGCTAATTTAATTTCTTATATCATTAATTCCTCTCCGTCCACCTCCGCCCCCCTCTGAATAAACGGCCCTTCACATGAATCCAATTTAGCCTCAATGCACCTTATTCACAGGCCTTTATTGCGGCGCCTTCCCGCCAGCTGTGCGGCTGCCCGGCGGCCTCAGGTTTCCCGATTTAGCTCTGGAAATGATTTCAGCATGGCAAAAACTTTTCCCTGGCCAATTTGGAAAACAGGGTTCAATTTGTGAGGAAGGCCCAAAATGGCAACTGAACTTGAAAACGAGGCTGGGGAAGGTGGGGCTGTCCGGAAAGGATGCTGAGAAGCCTCTGGCACCCTCCGCCCAGCCGCCGGGCGGTGCCACCTTCTTCCATGGAGGTAGGATGGAGGGGAGGCCGAGAGGCAGCGTCTGGCCTTGCACTTGTGTCTCTCCTTGGCAGCACTGCTGTAAACAAGGCTGGAGGGGACTGGGCAGCGGTGCCAGCAGGAGGCTCAAGCAGGCACAGTCACGTGTCTGCCTGGGCTCGGCTGGGGGCGTGGTGCTTGCAGCTGTGAGCGAGGCGGGCGGGGGCGTGGGCTACATGCAGGGTGTACGGGGTAGGAGAGCAACCTGCCCTTCACCGACACTGCTGAACTTAAACCCCCTGCTAAGTCTGGGTCACCTGTTAGCTCCAAAGGTTATTTGTAATTCATACAGGGTGTTAAGAGTGGAGTTAGGCGCTCCCACTGTGGCACAGTGGGTTAAGAACCTTACTGCAGCAGCTCAGCTCACTGCCGAGTGCGGGTCTGATCCCTGGCCAGGCGCAGTGGGTTAAAGAATCCAGTGTTGCTACAGCTGCTGTGCAGGTCGGAGCTGCAGCCCGGATTCAGTCCCTGGCCCGGGAACTTCCATATGCCACGGGTCTGGCCGTAAAAGAGAAAACACGGGTTTACTGTGGGCTTTGGTAGCAGCTCTGTTGCACACAGGCAGACTCTGGGCTCCGCAGGCTGGCCGGTGTCGTGGCTGAGTGTGTGCATCCTTCAGTCCCTCCTGAGAGAGAAGGAAGGTTGCATTTAGCTGTGAGTGTAGCTTCTTGGTAAGCACTGCTTCTCGATGCTGCGTTGCTTCCGTTATATGGAATTTGTGATGTATCAAAATCAGCAAATGTATGTTCATAGTTTTTCCTGCCAAGAACACTCAAGTTTGAGTAATTTCAAAAGCCTGATACCTTCAGAAGTTAACCATTGTCCGTACAGCTTCCGTATTTCGTATTTCGTGTGGTCATCGAGACCTAACTGCTGCGTGTCTGGAGATGGACTATGAGCTGCTTTGGTTGCACCAGTCGTTCGGCATCTAGACGAGACCCTGACCTCGACCTGTAAGGTCTGACGCTTCCCGGGGCTGGGGAGCCTCCTCTCTGTCAGCCTAGCTCTCGGGTCCTCAGGCTTCCAGCAGCCTGAGCCTGGCTGGGAAGCTTTATGACAGCACAGATCTGGAGGCCCACCCCCAGAGGTTCTCATACAGCAGGTCTGAGTGGCTCCTGAGAACGTGTACTTTTAACAGTTTCCCGGGTGCTGTGGAGCCACAGCTGGAGAACCGCCGTCCCAGCCGCTGCCCCACATCCTGCCCGGCAGCGGGGAACGGTGCTCCCCGGGGTTTAAGGTCAGCAGGCCTGCAGCGCTTGTGGAAACCATGGCAGCCTCGGAGAAGGCTGTGCCTGCACCTGCAACTTGCAGAGGTAGACGCAGGAAGCTGAGGTGACAGGTGTGTCCTTAGCATGGTTGCAGTGCAGTGTCACAGGGTGGGCCTGGATCGCAGGATCCAGCACAACACCCAAAAGAGACCCTGTTTTTGTCAGTTGCGCCTCAAAAAAGCTGAAAAAATTAGCCTGGCTGGTGAAATTAGGAGCTGACATGTTTATGCCAGGTTGCTCATTTCTTTAAAATAGTCGGAAGCTTACCGGTCATCCAGGACCACCCCTGACACTTTCCAGAGCAGCGCCGCCTGCTCTGGGAGTTAGAGATGAGGCCAGAAGCGCGAGGGCCAGCAGCGCCGTTCACCGCCCCTGAATTCCACACCCCGGCCGCCAGAGGGGTGGGTGCGTGGACTGGGAAGGCTTAGGCCGCCTGGCCCAGAAGGCTGTCCCGAAGCCCACAGTAGGGAGGGAGCATGCGGCCCAGGACAGTGTCAGCGAGCCTGTGCGGCGAAGCAGGAGAGGGATTTGAACAGCGGCACAGTTGGGTGAATCTGTGTGTGTGTGTGATCTCTGGTCCGACGTGGTGAAATGATGGCCTCTGCTCGCAAGGCTTTGGTTAGGAGTGTGATGGCGTTAGTGGGGGTGGAGCTGCTGAATAATTGGGACAGAGTAAAGCCTCGGAACAGACTGCATGGGTTCCAGTTCAGGGTGGGTTCCTTACCCGCCCTGTGCCCTGTTCTCTCCTCTGTGAAATGGGGACAGTGGAGCTAAAACCTCGATGCTGTCTTGGCGATGAAGATGCACAGAGCCTGGCACCTCGAAAGGGCTGGTACCCCCCTTGGAGTGAAAATCTAAGAGCAAACGCAAGCAAAGAAGAGACAGTTCCCCCAGGGGTTAATGAGAGCTGACCAGTGCGAGTGGGCTCTGCTGGGTTAATCGTTTCTGCACATTCAGCCTGAAGCTGCTGTGACAAGTTGACCATCTGCTGAAAGAGTCAGATCTAACTTCTTATTCCTGGAACCCCACAGCACCAGCTCTTTTCACCCCAGTCCGTTGTGTTGATAAATGCAATGAAATAAACATCGTTTTTGTCGGGATTTTTGAAAAAGTGTAATTAACTGCAGTGAGATAGATAAACACAGCGTGAGGCTATCCACTGCAAAGCTCCGGGGTCCGAGGAAGGGGCATGAAGGGTGCCCTGCCCAGCCTCTGCCGTCTGGGAGGCTCTGCAGGCCGCTGTCAGGGCAGGGCCCACAACAGGCTCTCTAATTATGTTTACCTTTCCTTCTCGGAGACGTGGTGGGGTTATTTGATTTATCACAGAAGAAAATCTGTGCCATTTCTGGTCGTGATCCTTCCCCCATTGATATTTTAGTGCTTCTGGCAGTAAAATTCCAGCAGAATTACACAACTGAGAGAGAAGGATTTGATAGGTCCTAAAAGGCCAGACCCTAATGGCTCTTTCTGATGCAGATTGAGCTCGATGCCAGAATGTTAAGTTCTTGGAGTTGGAAATTAATGTTGTACTTTTAGGGGACATTCTTGGCATTGCTCTTACCTTTTGGGAGGCAGGAGGAGGAATATCCAAACTTTTCCTCTTTCTCAGACAAATGACCAAGCAGGACAGTTTTTTACAAGCTGCAGAAAGGTTCCCTTCCCACCAACACCGCAGGGCGCTCTGAGCACCAAAACTGCCGCCGGGTCCCCCTGCCTGTGCGTCTCCACGTGTCCCAGCGCTGCCCCGATCCTCCCTGGTACGTGAAAGGGACACGGAGTTGAGATAAACACTTGACTTCTTTACTGGGATTCGCAGACGCATTAATTTGATGTGTGATGAAGATAAAGAAGCAGAAAGAGGGCGAGTGGGAGGACCCACTTATTGTAAGAGAGCCTTCCCTTTTCGGCTTCGAAATGAGAAATAATTAGATTTATCTCTGTAGCATGGAGATAACTGGGCTGTAAATGCATCTCCATGCGGGCTTTTCTAATAAATTAGAGCGGTTCACTTTTCTCCAGAACCGGGAGTCCAATACGATGTTTCTGGGTCAAGTGCTCAGGGCCCCCTGACCCCTGTTTCTTTATAACAAGGGTTTTGTCCCCTTAAATCTGTAAATTATTTGAAACATCCTTTTAACTTCTCAGGAGAGAGGTGCCAGATTGCTTAAATATTTCCTGTTTTATCAGAGTTCTATATTCATTTTTCACTCGTTTCAGCGTCAGTTTCCTCCTATAATTAAATCAGCATTTCAAAATTTAACATTGAGTAGGGAGCTCACAGATAAATGATAGAACTTTGTGACTTAAAAGATAAATCTTGGGCCCCTGCCAGGAGGTGAATAACTAACTTCTATTCAGGCATTTAGAAGCCATCCGCTCCAAGGTCGAGCTGCTCAGAGCACTGCAGCTTAATGCACTTTTTAATGAGTAAATCATGGCTAACTGGTGCTCTCATAATTTAACTCCCTTTTTAATATACTGCCTGTGAATTATGCCCTAAAAGGCCAGCGCGGTACCCTGCGGGCTGACCGGGAACATGTACAAATGAGCGTGACACTGATGTGAACCAGCGGATGGTTTGGCTCCAGGGCGTCACTTGGCCCCGAGTGGCCGCAGGGGCCGACGGCAGGCCTGTGGGCTGCGTTACGTTAGCCTCAAAAATAAATGCTAATATCTCTGCTGTTTTCACATTCCCCACCATATTTGGTCAGTTTTCCTCGTCAAGCCCCCTAAGGATGCCAAGAGTCTTCTTGGCAAAAATGCCACTTTGGTGAAGACGTAAGTGACCACAGGTCTTACTGGGCTGCCCCTGCTGGACCTGCATCACTTCCTCCCCAGGCTCTGGGGTCTGTGCTGTTTATTAACTGCGATGATTTGAGTTAGATAGAAATAGTG
Source organism: Sus scrofa (assembly GCF_054392235.1). NCBI lineage: Eukaryota > Metazoa > Chordata > Mammalia > Artiodactyla > Suidae > Sus > Sus scrofa. The sequence continues at coordinate 1,096,465 of NC_139389.1, read as the reverse complement.
CCCTCCTCGGTGGCAGCGCACTGACCTTTGCGTGGGTCCCATAAGGGGCTCCCTTAAACGTCCCAGGGCCATGAAGGACTGTGCTGGTCTGTTTTTCACCAAGATGTTTGCTCGGGTGCTTAGCACCGGGACCGGCAGTGAGCAAAGTTAGATGCCAGGGGTGGAGGGCCAGGGACTGCAAGGTCAAGTCCCCACCTGCAGGTCGATCGAGCCCTTTTCTTTAAATCGAGGCTCTTGCTCTGATTATAATTCCATTGTATCCAAGCCTTGGCTGGTTGAAATTTATGTGCTAAGTATCACTTAGGTGGCCGAGTTTCACGCATCCATCAATTGTAATTGAACTAGAAGTGAAGCTGGGCAATACATTTTGTAATCATTAAAGAAGACTTAGTTTTGATTAAGTAAACGTAACAATGTATTTATAATTTCTAATATACAATGTCTTAAGGAAGCATAAAACACGAGTTCAGAAATCCTTTTTGGTGTATTTTATATTTAAATTAACATTAAAATGCAAGTGCTAATATTTTATATTTAAATTAACATTAAAATGCAAGGGCTAACATTTAATGATGCAACTTCGACCTTGGCTGAGTAGGTGGAAAATATGAGTAGGTGTTTAGACAGAAGGAGAAGTCTCCAGGCACCAGGAAGGCTGATTTTTAGTCTCACACCTGCTCTTTAATGTGTGTGTGTTTCTGCAAGTTACGGAGGCACATGCATTTTTTCCAGTAAATACAGGATTTTAGAATAGATAGATGATATATCTGAAGGCCCTTCTGAATTTCAAAATCTGTTTGTAATATATGCAGAAAGATCTTTTTATTTTTTAAAATCGTTTTTTAGATAATTTGTGTTTAATTTCCATTTTTAGTACTAACTGTAAAATCCATTGATCAATATATAAAAGATAGATCAGTGGACAGTTGTGATTAATTGTTAAGAAGTAAAGTCTGATGTCCATATTTACTTCTCATGCTGCACATTGGATTATGTGGACAGGGTGGCCCTTTTCTCTGGGCGGTGGCTCGTGCCGCTCTGGCCAGCAGACCCTGGTCCCTGGTTCCGTGGCTGCCCTGACCAGCTGAACGCCGCCCCGCGTCCACCCCACCCCACACGACACGCATGGCAGGTCCTGGTAGCTCTGCTTTGCAGGTGGGAAATGGAGTCGAGCCCCACGGTGTGTGACTAGGAGAAGGCGCCCTGTGCAGGCTCACGTGCCTCTTCGGTGACATCATGTTGCCACATGCTCACGGAGCCACGTTGGGTGTCATCGCCTGATGGACCTGAGAGCCAGAGGGTGACCGTCCGTGTAGCCGGGGCAGTGCTTGTCCAGTCTGTGCTGGTCAAGGCAGCAGAGGCTGGTGGGCATGTCTTGGTCACTGCCTCCCTCAGACTGTAGGTCACTCACGGGGTGTGGCTAATGGCGTGGGGGTTAATTTTAATTTCTCCCCTTCCGAGCCGCATCTGGAATTTCTTTGTTTCATTATTTCTCTCTCTTTTTTTTTTTTTTTTTTTTTTGTCTTTTTAGCTATTTCTTGGGCCGCTCCCACGGCATATGGAGGTTCCCAGGCTAGGGGTCGAATCGGAGCTGTAGCCACCAGCCTACGCCAGAGCCACAGCAACGCTGGATCCGAGCTGCGTCTGCGACCTACACCACAGCTCACGGCAACGCCGGATCCTTAACCCACTGAGCAAGGGCAGGGACCGAACCCGCAACCTCATGGTTCCTAGTCGGATTCGTTAACCACTGCGCCACGACGGGAACTCCTCTCTCTCCTTTTTAAGTGATCTTACGTGGCGCTCATTCTAATTGCAGGATAGGGATTTTTTTTTGTCACTTTGAGCACTTCAGATCACAGGCTGGTTTACTTCAACCTTTTGTGCGTCTGGGTGCGTGAGTGTCGGTCCGCGTGCACATGCAGGCACACACATGCACGTATGCACACGCACACAGGCACATCCTCACACGAGCTCGACCCAACGGTGATCGTCATTGTAACCAATATTTCTACCTCTTTTTTCTGTTTTACGGCCACACCTGTGGCATATGGAGGTTCCCAGGCTCGGGGTCGAACCGGACCTGCAGCTGCTGGTCTACGCCACAGCCACAGCAACACAGGATCTGAGCTGCATCTGTGACCTGTGCCACAGCTCACAGCAATGCCGGATCCTTAGTCCACGGAGCAAGGCCCGGGGTTGAACCCGAATCCTCATGGAGACTGTGTCAAGTTCCTAACCCACTGAGCCACAGCAGGAACTCCCAATGTTTCTGTCTCTAAGTAATATTTTATCTTCAGTGAAAAAGCCGGTTAAGTAGCCCTCTGGTCCACCTCCCTCCGAGGCCTGGGCAGGAATGTTTCCTGCCTCCAGTTCTGAGGGACCAAGGGCCGCAAGGAATTCCCAGCCCCCTGCTGCCTGGTGAACGTGCTTAATTTAGACAGCGCAGACTGTGTGTTCCAGCTGGAAATGCCACACCGTGTCTCCAAGCCAGTGCCTTCCTTGGTGGGTTTAGAAAAGAAGTTCTAAAAATAAAACATTTACCATAAATAGGCCTACTTATATGTGTGCTCAGAAATAACCGCTTTTGCGATCTCTCGTGGACGAAGGTTCCCCCACGTGGGACCTCATCTGGGAAAAGGCCTTGCTGACGTCGCCGTGGCTGCAAAGCCCTGCGTCACCTCTTGCCCCCTTGGCTCCTCCCGCGGCTCCGCCAGCACTGCTCAGACTGCGGCCGCCGCCACTGGGCTGAGCGATGCTTTGCTCACCCCGCTGTGCGCCTGCCGCCTGATGGTTGTGGTGGGCTGAGTAAGAGTCCCGCTGTTTCCAGTCGGCCCAGCAGGGCTCGGGGCTGGGACTGCAGCCCTGAGGAGAGGCGGACGGTTCAGTGAAACAGCGAGCAGGCGGCTTTTGGTAGATCAATCTGTCTCGTGCGCACGGCTCCCACTTTCCTCGCACCTTTGCGGTTTTAAGGAGATGTCACACCTTCAGCTGCCCCTCGGTGACCTGTGTGCAGAGATGGATGCGCCTGCACTTCGGGGGTTTTACTCAAAGTCTCGCTGCTGAAACCTTCTCGTTTCCTAGACAGTCAGCCATCTGCACGTCTCGTCTCTGTTAAAAAAATGGAAAGAATTTTTAAATTGAAAGAATCTTTCAATTTAAAAATGAAAGAACTTTCGGGGCTTGGCTGCAAGTAGGTTAAAATGGAGGTGGCGTTTTGTAGCTTCCCCTCTCCTAGTTTCAGCTCCTCGTGCATTTCTTCTGGGTTCCGGACACACCTCCAGGCTGGTGGCCGTGTCACCTGTTCACTCCTGCAGAAAAGCCTTCTCGTCCAGCCTCTTTGGCCCTTCGGCTTCTCTGTGCGGACTTGTCCTCTTGCCCATCTTTTGTCTGTGTGTTTAATAGATGGATGTCGTCTCTACTGAGAGCAGCAGGCTAGTCTTGTCTAAAGTGTCTTCTAGAAAATATACCTCAGGAATTATCTTGCCTTTGTCTAAAAGTTTCACGATAGCAGGACGTTCTTTTTTGCGTGTCTTCATTCTTGGTCGCTCCCGGTCGTCTCGCCGACATGTCCCAATTTCTAGTGAAATTTCTGCTCAGGGCCCCGTGCTAGCTCAGAGCGGGTAGGCTTACCTGTTTGCTTCAGGGCTCCCGGAGGACAGGCAGGGCTTGGCGCTTTCCCGCTGGAGGTGGGCCGTGGCTGCTGCTGCTGGAAGTTAGTTATCTTTGCTCGGAACTGGGAACACACTGAGCCGAGCCTGTTGCTTCTACCTTCGTGTTGAAAGATGCCTGTACGTGCACGCTCTCGGATTACCCGGGCCGAGATAACGGCGCCAGCCGCTGTTTGCACGTTAGCGGAAAAGGCTGGGCTCCGAACCAGCGCGTTTACAGCGCTGGGTAAGATAAGGGCAGCTCGCCCCACCTCAGCCCAGCCCCGTTGTCAGGGTTTTCCTACAGCAGTAAAACACGTTTGCCAGCGCCCCTTCCCTTCCTCTTCATTGTCCTGCTCTGCCTTCCCGCCCCGTAACCAGCTCCACTTAGAAATAGATCATCCCATTTCGGCTACTTGCCAAAGCACCAGCCCGATCCCCGGCCTCTCTCCTCGAGGTTGCCTCACGCCCCGCACGTCTCAGATGGGGACCAGGTCCTGTGCTCTTGAAGCGAAGGGGCCAGGGCCTCCCCAGATCCTCGCACCCAGAGCCACCCCCCACGAAGGCCGTGCTGCCCGGGCGGGGCCTCTCGGGACCTCGCCTGTCTCCTGCGCGGCATCCGCAGCAGAGCCTGCTACCCAGAGACGGAGTTTAAGGGGCGCCCTGGAAATACAGCGCCTTTCCATCTGACCCGCAGAGGCCGTCTCTCCTGTGGCCACCGGGAGGTGGTGGATCAGCCCGTCAGGCTGTTTACCGTCTGGCACTGGGTGTTCGGCTGCTTAAACAGAAGTGAAAAGCACCGAAGATCCACAGTGAAGGAACTTGTCTCTCATTATCTCCATATAAAAAACGTGGGCGACACACTGAGCGAAAAGAGTAAGTTTCTCTCCTCCGGAAATATTTAGCAGGAGTTCCGGTTGTGGCTCAGTGGTAGCAAATCCGACTAGTATCCATGAGGACATGGGTTCAATCCCTGGCCTCGCTCAGTGGGTTAAGGATCCAGAGTCGCTGTGGCTGTGGTGTGGGACGGCAGCTGCAGCTTCACTTCGACCCCTCGTGCTAAGAGTTTGGCCCTAAAAAGAAAAAAAAAAAAAAGAAATAATTAGCAAATGTGCACAACCTTGTAAATCAACTATACTTTGGTTATAAAAAGAAATATTTAGCTTTTGCCCAATATACCTTTAAAGGGTTTTAAATTGTTTCATATCTGGTCAAGTAGAGACTTTCAAGAACCTAATTTTGTAATGGAGAAAACATGTTTTTTAAAAAGAAATATTTCACTTTTTATTTAACGTGGAAGCGCTTATATTGACCGATCATACCGAAGTCCCTGGGCTCCCTTTGCTGGGGTACCCACACCGTCCAGGGCTGCATCTCAGGATTCCTGAGACTCTGCGATGCCCTCCCACTTTCCTGGGTTGGCTTTCAGTGGATTGTCCCTCTTACAGCCAAGTCTTCCTTCTCACCTAAATCTGAATATTCTTTCCTTTTTTTCTTCTTCTTATGGCTGTACCCACAGCACATGGAAGGGAGTTCCCAGGCTAGGGGCTGAATCAGAGCTGCAGCTGGCAGCCTCCACCATGGCCACAGCAACTCGGGATCCTTGACCCACTGAGCAAGACCAGGGAGCAAACCCGCATCCTCAGGGACACTCTCTTGGCTTCTTAACCTCCCGAGCCACAACGGGAACTCCAGTATTTTTCTACATTTTGCACCCAATATCTGTTTAAATAGAAAAACAGTTGACTACTTTCTTTTCTGCGTGCATAGATAAATTTTAAAAGTAATCCTTGAATTATTTTTCCCTCCTTTCTTTTTCTTTCTTTTTTTCTTTTTTTTTCAGCTGACCTGCGGCTGATGGAGTTCCTGGGCCAGGGCTCAGATCTGAGCTGCAGCTGCAACCTAAGACGCAGCTGTGGCAATGCCGGATCCTTAACCCACCTTGTGGGGCCAGGGATTGACCTCTGTCCCAAAACACTGCTGATCCTGTTGCACCGCAGAGGGAACTCCTCCCTCTTTCTCTATTCACAACTTTTTATAAAAATGTATTTAGGACATATTTATTGAATACGTCACTGCTTTGCACTGGGAATTGAATCCAACAGGGCCTCTGACCTCAGGGACCCCCCCCACCCCATGAACCAGACAAGCCCCCAGAATCAGTCACAGTGAGCCATGTGATGTAACGATGGCCCTGGGCCCAGGGATAGTTAGAAAAAGTGAGAGCTGCTTCAAAGTCTGCTTTCTGCAATTCGCACTCTTGAGTGCATTTCTATTGGAAAAATATTCACCCTTTTTGAGACTTAAATTCTACTTTTTTTTTTTTTTTGTCTTTTTGCTGTTTCTTGGGCCGCTCCCGCGGCATATGGAGGTTCCCAGGCTAGGGGTCGAATCGGAGCTGTAGCCACTGGCCTACACCAGAGCCACAGCAACGTGGGATCCGAGCCGCGTCTGCGACCTACACCACAGCTCACGGCAACGCCGGATCGTTAACCCACTGAGCAAGGGCAGGGACTGAACCCGCAACCTCATGGTTCCTAGTCGGATTCGTTAACCACTGCGCCACCACGGGAACTCCTTAAATTCTACTTTTAAGAGCTGTTTTACAAATACCTAATCATTTGCCTGGTTCTCCACTAGATTCTGTGTGTGCTGAGTGACTAGAACGTTGTACTAATACGTCTAGTGTTTATATACATTCAGCTTTTTAACCCTCCCACTAGGATTGTATTGTACCTTCCCGTCCTTGTGTGTGTTGTGTGTACATGTGTTTATGCAAATAGAAAAAAGATTGAAACTTTTTGGAATAGGACTTTTTGGGTTATTCTTACGGTATTTTACAGTTTTGTATTCTTTTTATTTTGAATTACACATGCCCAAGAATAGGTAACCTCAAATATGAGGCAGTCCCATATTTTCCAAAGAGAAGAAACAAAAAATACTCTAAGCCAACTGAATGTTTAAACCTTTAGGAATGTGGACAAAATGGTCAAATGACTATAAATATTTAATTTGCTAAAACAAGTAGATATTCATATTTTAAACAATATTAGAATACTGGGAAATATGGGAGGCTTTTCATGTGTTTTATAAAACAATTGTATTCATTGTCCTCCATCTCATCTCTGGCAACTTTTTGAGTCGTGGTTTCCCCAGGCCCGTACGCCCCCCAGGGCTTCTGAAGCTGCCGCTGACCCAGCAGGGGCGTCCGTCCCCACGCCCTGGGCTCCTGGCTCGGCGCCCTCCCCTCCGGCTCCTCCGGGGTTCCTCGTCTCCTTGCTCCCAGTCATCAGCTCCCTTTTTACGTCTTTTTGAGAACAGATTCTTCCAGGCGACCCCTTGGGTCGCGGACACTGGGACTGACGCATGCTTTTTCAAATTCTGTCTTCCCTCTGGCCGCGCCACCTCGGTTGCTCTTGGGTCGTCCAGACGATGTAATTGTGAAGCTGCCCAGGTCCCCAGGGCTTAGGACTGAACAGAGGTGCTCCGGGAGGGGGGGGGGGGGATGGCGTGGAAGCCACACCACAGGAATGGCACGTGGATGTCGCCACATGTCCCCTGTCAAGCGTTCCCGTGGGACAAGGTTACCAACCGGAAATGCGATCAGGTCGGCGTGGAAAACTAGCGTCAGCAACAGAGTGACTGCTGGCATGGGGCCTGGTGACCGCGCAGTCCTGGGGGTGACCCGCGCCCGTGGGAACCCAGAAGCACGGTTGGCGATGGTCTCTGGTGGGAGGTGGGCGAGGCCTGGCCGTGCGGGACCGGCCGCTCCGTCCAGGCGGGGTGTCCACTGCTGTCCCCAGCTCCCCTCATCCAACAGGCCGGCCTTCCGGGGCACCTGGGGTCCCAATAAAGAGCTGGGCCCGCTGACCCTTAGAAACAGGCAGCTGCCTGGCCCCTTGTCTCTCCACCCTTCTGCCCGCACCACCTGCACGCTGAGGGTCTGCACTCTTGGGGGCCCCTTGCTGGGGACACATGGCCCTGCTGTAGTGTCCTGGGGGGTCCCCCTGCCCCCTTCTCTCACAGGTGGAGTGAGGGCTGTGGAAGGCTCTGGAGGGAAGGCTCTGGGAGGGGGGTGGCGGCAGGACGCCGTGTGCTGGTGTCGCAGACCAGGACTTACACCCCCAGACACCCCCCCCCCAGCGGGCTGCCTCCAGCTCTTCCCTCACCCTGGGTGGTGGGGTCCTGCTGTCGCTTCGTCTCTGAAGAAGCCGATGTGAGTTGGAAGAGCCCCTGGCCTGACGTCCCTGGGCTGCGTTCTGCCCTTCCTGGCCTGGGGGTCACCCACCCAGACCCAGAAGAGGGTGGGGTGTCAGCATTCCCGGCCCCCGGCTGACTCAGGGTGGGGCGCAGGGTCTGCAGCATCAGCACCGGCCGCTGACAACAGCCGCGCCGCTGGAAACGCGTAAACAGCTGGGGGCTGGGGCGGCCGGAGAGGCCGGTGTAACCGAATCGGCTGCCAAATGCCTGGCTGCCATTTGTGCTGTGTAATGCTTGTCATCTCCCGTGAGTCATTAAAAGGCTCCCCTTAATGGGGCTTTGAAGTGCCGGGCAGCCTGAGCGCATCCATAAATCCCACAAACAGCCCTCTGACTGCGCTGGCTAATTGCTTGCTCTTTGACTTATTAGGATCAACTGAGTTAAATAATTTGTCACATGTGTGGCTCGTAATAAATAATGTGGCCAGCCGGTTTGTGAGCTGTGTGGGTGATAAATCGTACCCCTTTTGGGTGTTGTCACACGTCGCTGGCAAATGTGGGCTGTTTTATCCGCAGGACGAGTCCGTTCTGACGAGCAACTGGGAACAAAGTTTAGAAGAGTCTAGTGACAAACAAATGTGTTCACTCCTCTCCAGCTTCAGCAGCATGGGCCTGGTCACTGGGCGTGTACATCACACGCCACGCGAGTGGGAGGCAGAGTCTAAATAGTGTTGAATTGTTGTCCTTAACGTGGGCTGAATTATTACAGTGAAAATATCGTCTAGGCGCTTGTGGGGACACTTCCTGCGGGCAGCCTGGCGGCGTCCTCTGTCCACTCAGCACCTCCTGTGGGCCCGTGTCTGCTGAGATCGGAGGACCCGGTAGGGAGGGTCGCTTTTTAAGGGGATCTGGGAGGGTGACTGTCCGGGCGGGGGCAGGGGGCAGGGGGCGCGTGCGCTTTGCCAGCCAGCACTCCGAGTTCGTATCTCCTTCGCCCAGTGAGCCACCTGGAGCCTGAAGGTCACCAGGAGCACGAGGTCCCAGCGCATCTGGGCTCTCTGGCTTCGAGGCCAGTATCGCGCGTCTGTGCACGGTCGGAAAGAAACGGGGGCAGGGCACACTTCTCGCCATGCCGTGAATCTTCATCTGGACCGTGTTCTTGTTGAAAGTGTTGCGTGACTAATACGAAGAAAAGAATTGAGCTGTTTGTAGCTATTTTTGTATCCCTGCAAGAATACATCGAGTCGGGTCCTCCTCGGGGCAGGGCAGCCTCGCACAGCCATGCTGTGGCCTTCCGCGTGCAGCAGACACGTCCGAAATGAAGGTGCTTAGGCGCTTGTAGGTCAGCCCTCTCGCAATTTCACAACGTGTCTCTGTAACAGAGAAGGGGCAGGAAAAGGCCAGCTCGCCAGGGCTTGCGTTCAGCTTTCCATTTCACGGAATGTCATTTACAATGTATTTATTTGTCTCTGCTCCCCACAGCACTCAGTGGAAATAGTAATAGCCTTAACTAACACTTTTATGGCGATTTTAAAAATTAAAACACTGCATACTCTGTACCTGCTACTTCAGAATTCATGTGTTGGGGCTCTTTTCTCTAATGGCCCATTTTTTCTCTCTCTTTGAATATATTTACTTAGGGTTTTAATATATCTCTATGCTTGCACATTATCACTGAGACAACAGGCAATAAAAATGCCAGAAAGTCTCAAACAGTGAGGCCAAGAAGTCACAGGCAGACCCCAGCTGGAGGGCTTCCCCGCTCGTCGCCCCCGCCCGCCCCCGCCCGGCCAGCCCTCTCCCAGCCCGCGATCCCGCCCCCGTGCGATCGGGTAACGGGGTGGGGGGGCGGGGGACCGGTTGGAGGACACGAGGGGCAGCCCCCAGCCTGGTCGTGTTCGTGTTCTGTGTTCTGTCCCCGGCGAGTGGGACAGCTCCCGGGCCCAGGCCCGTGCACGGATCCGTGACCTGGTGACATGATCTTGTCTGCTTCTAGGAGACGTGGTAGGAGGAAAGTCGAGCTCTTCTCCCGGCTCTGGTTTAACTAGACGGTGTTCCCATCGCTGCCCCCTAAATGGCTCGGGGAACTTCTCGGTGGGTCTCGGTGTGAGGCAGATAGTGAGTGAGTGGAAGGAAGAGTGTGTTTAGATCTTTATCCGGGCGAATGGCCCTGGAGTACGTGTCCTCCTCTTAAAAGACAAAGTGTGCTGAGATGGCACACACCCAGCCATCCGAGACAGGTTGGCTGTTGTCATGGCCACCATGCTGCGGGTGTGTGTATTATGTGTGTATATATGTTGTGTATGTGGGTGTGTGTGTATGTGTGTGTGTGTGTATGCATGTATGTGTGTGCTTATGCATGTATGGGTGCGCTTATGTGTGTGTGTGTATGTTGTGTATGTGTGTATGGGTGTAAGGGTGTGTGCATGTGTGTGTGTATGGCTGTGAGTGTGTGCTTGTGCATATGTATGTGTGTGTCTCTCTGTATGTGTATACACAGTGTGTATTTGTGTGTGAGCGCGTGTGGTCAGGGTGTAAGGTGGTGGGTCCGGGTTGACCGGCACCAGCACACATTCTGCCCCTCAGAGGGTGTCAAGGTCCCTGGAAGTCACAGGGGACAGTACTCTTCTTTAGCACGTCCTGATGGGGCTGTGGAGACCTGTCCTGGCTGCCTCACTGGCCCAGGGACAGCACAGTGACCGCCCTGTGCGCTTCTCATGCCAGCCCATCACACCCGGTCGTTACTGCTTGTCATCCGGCGCAGGAGCGGGAGCCACTGGGGGACCCAGCACCGACTGCCCTGCTCGTTCCTTCGAGGTGAGCCACTGGCAGAACCCCAGCCCCACGGGGCGGCCCCGCCGGCCCGGTCCTCCGGATGCCCGGGACGCAGGCACCTCAGCCCACAGCCCCTCCCGGCCAGAGGACCTCCGGGGTGCCCAGACCTCCTTGCTGCCTCGGTGGCGGCCGTGGAGGAGCCCCCCAGGGTCCACACGGGAGAATCCCTGGTCCTCAGCCAGAGCCAAGCACTGCCGGAGCCGGCGCCTTCCTCGCTCACCGCCTATGTGCGGGGCCAGGTGGGGTCTGACGCCCACGGGCTCCCCTCACGCTGTCCCTTCTCCTTCTCCAGGGTCCTTTCCATGTTACCCAGTTCTCGGCATTCACGTTATGTCTCAAATCACTTTTCAAAGGCAAGTGTGTATTAATTATGAGCAATTAACTTAAAGTATTTTAAACTCAAAATACACGTAAAGAATCTACTGTCAGTTTCTTTTTTCCCAGTTTTGTTGAGATGGGATGGACACAGCCCTGTGTCAGTCTGAGGGGGGCAGCCGTAGAGACGAGATTCAGATATATTGTGACATGATAACTTTAGTTAAGATCCATCATCTTGTATAGATGGCAAGAAAAGTCTTTGCTCATGATGAGAACTTTTAGGATCTGCTCTCTTAGCAGCCTCCACATACAGCACCCAGTGCTGTCCCCGCGTCACCGCGTCGTCCTTTGCACCCCGGGCCTCCTGTCCCTGGAGGGCCCTGGCACTAGGGAAAGCTCCCTTCCGCTCCGCAGCCGCCGCTTTACCTGGATGCTGAGTATCGGATCCGCGGTCGAATGCGACGTATTCCTGCACTTCCTGCGGCGCAGCATCCACCTGTAGCCTCCACCTGTACCCTTAGCAGAGCGGCTCTCTTTCTTGGATTCTTTCTCCTCTCCCTTCCCCTAGACCCACCTTTCCCTTTTTCCTGCCCTTGCCTCCTCTTCTGCTGCTTCCCGTCGGTCTTCTCTTTTCCTCGCCTTCTTCTTTTTCCCCTTCTCTGGTAGCCTTCATCTTCCCCCACACCCAAAATGTCCTCTTCCTGAAGGCCACTGTCACGTGGCGAGAGGCGCCTCGGTCACTCTCTGCCCACGTCTCCCTCGCAGCTGGAGCAGTGTTCCTTCACCCTGTCTTCCTAGCCGAGGCACATGTACATAAGCAGCCTGTTTGAAAGTGAATGACATTGGGGAAGAGGCCGAAGCTTCCGTCTGGGACGTAGGAATGAGCCCAGCCCTCGGGTGGGACTCTCTCAGATAAGCGCCATCGCCTGGGAAGCTCTTGACCTCAGAGAGCCTTTCCGACTCTCAGGTGAGGGGGGTAAAAACGCCCCCCGGGACTCGGCAGGGCCGTGTCTGGGGTCAGGGTGACCCGGTGACAAAGTCTCTCTGTTTATGGCACTAATCCTTCCAGCCCCAGTCCCCCCATCATCTGTACCCTCACCCCATCCACGCGGGAAAGTGTTTCCCGGATGAGCTGGGTACCCCCGGCCCCACCAGCAGAGGGGCCGCTGGAGGAGAGGTGGGCTTCGGGCCCCACGGCCGCGCCCGCCCCTCTGGGGGCGCCGCCCTCACGACGGGCTGGCTTGTGGCAGGGGGATGGCGCCTCTGCTGTCAGCACCCCGGCCCTCGTCCACTTTGACTTTCAGACTCAGGAGTTTTCTCAGAGTTCTCTTCCGATTTGCGGACCGATTCTGAGTAAACGTCCTCGAAGTGTGCCCCTTGGAATCTCGGAACGCCTCGACTGCTCGGGGGACGTTTCCTCCGCGGCCGAGCCGCGCGCGCACCTGTTTCTCGGGTCTTTGGGGTGGAGGCCCTCCCGGATTGGGGGGGGGTGGGGCCAAGGCGCCCAGGCGGCCGTGTCGCGGCTGCTCGGGCCTGCGGATGCCGGATGTTCTGGTTCTGAGGGTGCCGTCAGGAGCAGAATCCCGACGGAGGGCCCTGGATTTGTCAGAATTATTTGTCTGTATTCGCCCACCCAGCTCTCAAACCTGTCAGGTGTAACCTTGTTGTTACCTTTTAAGATGCCTGCCTAGTTGCTTGCACTACCCTGTGATGCTGTAAATAAAATACATCTTTTTTTTTCTTTTTGTCTTTTCCTTTTCTAGGGCTGCTCCCTTGGCACATGGAGGTTCCCAGGCTAGGGGTCCAATCGGAGCTGTAGTCGCCAGCCTATGCCAGAGCCACAGCAACGCGGGATCTGAGCCATGTCTGCGACCTACACCACAGCTCACGGCTCCTTAACCCACTGAGTGAGGCCGGGGATCGAACCTGCACCCTCATGGTTCCTAGTTGGATTCGTTAACACTGCGCCACGACGGGAACTCCAGAATGTACCTTTGTTAACATTTCAGGGAAGAAAAAAACTTTCCTTTATGGAAAGCATGAAGGGATTATTTTACGACCCTAAATTGGCCACCCTTGTAAAGTCTACCTTATTTTGAGTCTATTAGCATATGCCCTTTAAAAATGCAGTAGGTGGACATTTTAACTTTAAAAATTGTTTAAAATGCTTGCATTTGTTAATTGAGAAATTTACAATGCTTTTGAGTTCAGATTAGCGTTTCCGCGTATTCAGGAATTCAGCAGCATTGCTGTCATCTGAAGGAAACAGAATCTCTGTAAAATTACTGCAAGTAAATGGAGAGACAAGGCCGACTATGTCCGTGCAGTTTGTCCCAGGCGTGTTTTCACAGAAACCGAAGGACACACTGACTCTTTGTTAACGTTTTAGGTGTTAATTCAAAAGTCACCCAGACGATCAGTGTTCTCTAAATGGAGGCTCTTCCGTTCTCGCTGCATGAGCGTGGGTGCTGGGTGGGGTGCTGGAAAGACTGGAGCAGACCCTCTGGACGGTGGGGCTGCTGGGGGCCACGGCCTGTGCCCCCTAACAGCGCCACCTCTTCCGACGTCAGGAATGAAACCTGTGCGTTACAGTGGTTTAAAAGAACCGCCGCTGTGCTCGTGGCCGTGGTCTCAGCAGGTTTTATTGTGAACTTCAGTCCGGGCACCGAGGCCTGCCCTTCCTCGAGGGTAAAACTGGCTCCTGCTTGCGTCCAGCTGCCTGCTTTCTGTACGGCCCCAGTAGCTCCAACCACTTAACATTTTTAAGCCTTTTTCCCTCTGTAATGTAAACTCTGGGAAGCCCAGGCTTTTTAAAAGCGTAGCCCCTTCTCTGAGTCAGCCTGACACAATCGGAGCTTTGTTCCCGGCCGCATTGCAGATTCATGTATGTATATGCACACATGCACTGTCTAATATTTATCTGGTCTGGAATAAGCATTAATCTTTAATTACTGTATAAACATTTTCAACAGGTGTGGAGTAACTGCACTCCCCAGAAGGCAGGGTTGATCTCCGGCTGCCGGTGGCCCCGCGGCCCGAGCTGGAGGGGCGGGCGGAGGGGCGGCGGGTCGAGGGCACCGAGGTGCCCGGATCCCACATGAATCACAAGTTTCCAGTTATAAATTATGCACCACCATAACATCCTTTACCACAGCGCCAGAGCCAGGGGTGCCGTGTGCGGTGGTTTCTAGCAGAAAAAGGTGTTTTTCTGTATGGGTGGGGGTGGCAGCAGGGCAGGGGGGCTGCGTGTGTACCCCTGCATTTTTCCCCTTCTTGGGGATCGCACGGCCTCCACCGCCTTTCCCGGGGCTGTGCGCGCAGCCTGTGGCGTGAGGGATACACAGGAGCGCTTTTCTCCCTGCCTCTGGGAACAATGAGCGCTCTGTTAGCAGAGAGCCCGGCCTCTGCAGACGGCCTCGCCGGCCACGGGCTGGCGGAGCCCAGGCTCAAAGCCGTCAGCCTCCAAGTGCTTTACTTTCAGCATTATTTTTGCTGCTCTAACCTTTTTCTTTCTTTCTTTTTTTTTTACATGAACCTTCTGAGGTCTCCTTGTTTAGTGGGAAACCGAGCAGTGACTTTGTATAATTAGATTAAAGTTAATCAAATGAAGACTTGGATATTTTTAAATGTCATTTAATCCCCCTCTCCTCCTCTTCCCCCACGGATTTTATCACCTTAGCACAATTTGTTGTAAAATTTCACCTCGTTTTTGCCTAGTTCCAGGTTTTCCAGTTCGGGGAAAAAAAAAAAAAATAGACAACAGGTCGTTTCAGGCATCTTTGTCTCTCCTGAAAACAAACACCGGTCAGCTGTGCACATGCTACGTGTTGCCAGATAGCGGTCCCGTCCTTCCTGCTCTGTCCACGGTCGCACATCTATCAGGTTGAGGAAGAAGAAGAGGGAGGCAGAAATAAAAATGTGTCTGATCAAGGACAAAACAGGGCAGAAAGGTGGCGGGAGACGCTTGGTTGAGAAAAGCTTCTTGGAGAAGCCGTCCCTGCCTGTGTTGACGGCTCGGTGACCGGGCCCCTTTAGCTGCTGCCGCTGCGCAGAGCCGGCCTGCGGGGCCCAGATGACGGACTCGCTCTGCTCCAGCAATAAAAGTTTAAACACTCTGTCTTGTTCAGTCCAGATTTATATCCCCTATGATATGTTTTGCAAATGAACTTTGAAAGCCGAGGCCAAAGTCGATCTCCTGTCCGAGGCTGCCACAAGCTCAGCAAAGCGGGCGGAACTGGTCTCGAGGTGGAATCTGTCTTCTGGGCGGGGGCGGGGGCAGAACCGCCGCTTCGTGGGACTTGACAAGCACCCTTTCTGCTCGGACGCGGGGTCAGGTTTCCAGTTGGTGGGGCTGAGGGCAGTGGGGGGGTGTCTGGAGGGGTCTGGTTCTCATTTTTAAGTGGTGTTAAGAAGGTCAGGGTTCACGTTTTTCCCATTTTCTCCCGGGTTCATCACCAGCACACCCACCTCTGCCACAGGGAGTAAACAGCCCTAAGTGGATGGGGGCGGGGCTGGGCATCGCAGCTCGGCTTCCACCCGGCCTGTGCTGGCACCACGGGGAAAAAGAAAACTCCACGGCCTTGTAGACCGACCTGCGGCTTCGCGGTTTTGCCCAGTTGTCTGATAATTAATTAAAATGTTCGGTTAACGTCTCTTATTTATAGTGAAGAGAAATAATTTACTCTTTCTAATCTTTGAAAATAAGAGGGGAGTGCCCTTTTATTAAGTCATCATTTTTCCTTGGTCACGGTTCCTTGAATTTAAAAGCTTCTGCTTTTAAAAATGCTGTTAGGAACTACATGAGGTGCATGGTGTGAAAATCCTCTCTTTTTTCCTGACACAGAGGTTAACTCTCCCCAGATCCCTACTCTGAAAGATGAATCAAGTGCCATTCCCGTGGAGGAAGACATTGAATAATAAAAAAAATTACAGATAAGGCTTCGACAATCTGTGTGATTTATCTTCGTGGAATTGTTTTTGAACTGATAATAAACGTAAACACATATTTCTTATTTTTGTAAAAAATCACTTAAATTTTTTATAAATAAAATATTATGACCCACCTCGCTTAGATAATTTAATCTTATCAATTGAAAATGACCACTTTTTTTCCTGTTGGTTTGTTGGCTAGTTTGTTTAAAATTGGCTAATATTTCTTTTAAGGACACACACTAGAAAATGTTACCCAGCTTGCTTTTTGATGTCGTCACAGCTTTAAAGGTTGGTGAGTTGCAGTGTGGGTACCGGGCAGGGACGGGCAGGGGCCAAGGAGGAGAGGTTTGCTTTCTGCTGATACGGAGATGCTTCCAGCGCTGCCGGCGGCGGAGGCGCCTGTCGACCGCCAGACTCTGCCTTGTGTGGGCGAGCGTGCTCAGAGGTTCTTCTCGGAGGAGCTGAGACACACGTGAACACGTCTAAGTCCTTAGTTTAAGAGTGAATTTGACTCATGTGATTTTTAGAAAGCTTTTAGGAGGTGTCAGAATCTTAAAATCACTCGTAATAAAATAGCCCCTTCTCATGCGCGTGAAAAGTTTAAGGAAAAAAGCTGTCGAGAGAGTTCATGTAAACTGAGGGTTTTGGGGAAAACCCAGGACGCTTTCCCTCCTCCTCCCTCCCCGTTTACAGCGGAAAACACTCACACACTCACACTCACACTCACACACACTCACACTCACTCACACTCACACACTCTGTCTCCCCGTGTTCCGAAGAATTGTGAGGACGGACGCTGCGCACACGTTACACGACACTTCGGGGTTCACAGCCAAGGGTCTCTGGGTGCCGCTCCCAGTTCCTGCTACCTGCACACAAAACGTACCAAACAGGAAGGACACACCCTCTAAGGTGAAATCCTGAGACCTTTTCTCTTCCACTTGCTGGCTTCCCACGGTGACTCTTCCTTGTGTGTGAAGGGAGACGAGGGTTGCGCCCGTAGCCCCGGGTCGGAGCTCCTTGGAGAACCCACCCGCCGTCACGGCTCTGCCAGCCCCCGAGCCACGGGTTAGCAAAGTCTCAGACAGCAGGCAGAGCAGCTGAACTTAGGGTCTGAAACCACACTCCTGCGAAATGTTTCCTCCTGTTGTGCAGAGAGAAAATCATCATTTCTTAGCTGTTAAAAAGCAGAGTAATGCAGTCAGTTTAGCTTTGAAGCAGTTGCTACCCACAATAAATTACCTATAACCCCAGGATTTAACTTCTCTCTTTTAGGGATATTTTCTTGATGTTTTGTGTAAGTTACGCAGGTTTTCTATTTGGAAGAAAGAATGCCTCTTAGAAAGACATTCTTAACAGTGTTAGAATCGTCATGTGCATAAAAATTACTTCTCTTCCCCATTAGCTTTGCAATTCTGCCCTTTATCTTAGCCTAAAGAGAAGTATCATTCGATAGTAGAAAGTAAAAAAATCCACATTTTCCCCCCCAGGGAGGCGTCACAGGAATAAAAGGTTAGATGTTTTCGAGTTAATCTGAGGCTGGCTGGGTCCAGCTGGGCGAGGTCCTTTGGCAGAGACAGGTCACAGCACAAACTCTTCAGCAAGTTGCAGGAACGCGTAAATCCTAGGTGCCTTGTAGGAAAGGTTTTAATGTTTGTCAGCCTCACTCTGGCCGAGGCAGAGGACTTGTCTGAGATGCCCATTTGAAGTAACCGCGCACTCGTCCTGGTAGCTTGTGTGCTGCTCCAGACCTGTGAGCAGGGTGTGTCGCCAGCGTGCTTTGGCGTTGCTGTTCTCCTGGAGGCTCAATGCTGTGCCAGCAGGAGCCCTGGTCTTGTCCTATTGTCTGTCGTCCAAAGCATGTTTCTGTAAAGAGAGAACCACGGTTTCAGTCTGAAATATTAAACAAAATAATTTTTATTTCTCTTTCAATACCAACGGATCACCCACAGGCTCTAAAATAAATAAATGAGCTGAACTCATCCAACAAAACACTGTTTTTATTGGTCTGGTTTGTGAAGAATGCGGGATTCTAGTGCAGAAATAGCTGTTCTTTCGTCGTCATCTCCCTTCCTGCCCAAGCTATTTTCTGTAAATCCCAGTCACATACTCAAAGGTTTCAAGTGTGACTAAAGCTTAGATCGTTGGGGAAGGGGTGGAGGCATTTTGGTTAAGCTTCTGCATTGTCTGTTCTCTGGCCTCATAACATCGGCGTTTCCGTTGGAATGTTAGCAGTGTGAGGTCTCAGCCTGACAGGTGCTGTGTGTCCTGTGTGGACTTACCTTTCCGGAGGGACAGTGGAACTGGAGCGGGACCCAGTGTGTCGATAAGCCCCTGACTCAGTGAGCCTGGGGACAGAGTGCGTCTCTCGAGGGCGAAGCTGCGACCACACGCCTGCCGGTCGGCCAGCTTCCCCGAGACCTGAGGCTGCCTCTGGCCTTTTCCCTTTTTGAGGGGAGAGATGGCAGCCTAACCTTGGCCGCTGAGATTTCTGCCCCGTGCGCTGAAATCGGAGTTGCTGGATCGGCCGCGTGGAGTCCAGCCCTGGAGGCTGCCCTCTCCGCAGGAACAGGCTCTCCTGCTGCGCCCAGGGGGCCCGGCCAGGTGCCGACGCCCTGGCTGCAGCACGGTGAGCCCCCCACGGCCCCCGGGCGTCCTGAATGGTCCTCCCCAGCCCAGCCTGGCGTAAATCGGAACCTTCTGGAACCTGGTTTTTGAGATCATCCAACTTTCAGCTCCCAGGGCTTCTGGGTGACCTGAGGCCAACCTGCTGGCCGCGGACAGAGAATGACACTTTCGGTGACTGAGGTCAAGGGCCTGACATCCTTTAGTCGGCGATTTTAAATACCCCTTAGAAACAGCTTCAGTATATGCTTTGTCCTAAAGTAGAAACTGGAACGCTGCATTTTCACGTTTGAAGGCTGTTATTTAGTAGAGGAAACAGGACTCATTGATATTGTTCCAAAGGTCAAAATCATATTTTATAAGACAGAGTTCTGTTTCCCATAAGACAGACTTTTAACAGCCGGAGTTATTAAGAACGGGGGCGGGGGCGGGGGGGGGGTGGCGGATGCAGGACAGAGGCCGCCTCACGTCAACCCCGGTTCTAGAAGCTCGGGTTCTCGGTGCCGTTTGGTCACTGTGCACATGGGTTTGTGTAGGTGCCTTGCAGCATCTTCTCCCGCTTGGGCTGCCTGCGCATCCTCCGAGAACGAGCATTCGGTCAGCCCAGGCCTCTGTCCCTCACCTGCAGCAGCCCCTTCCTGCTGTGTGCACACGGCCTGCAGGGGACCGCAGGCCTCTGTCCCTCGCTTTCCGCAGAGGAAAGACAGAGCTTGAATGGAGAGGCCTGAGGTCAGTGGCCCAGGTGGGCTTAGGCGTGATGCTCCCCTCGGACCAGGCGCTGGTAGAGCAGACGGGACGGCGCCTGGCGTGGCCGTGGGGGTGGCCATGGCCGTCGGGGCAGGAAAGCGCGGATTCTCACCCCCTTCCCACCCGCATCTGGTCGTGTGCAACTCAGCGGGTTGGAGAACTCGACTTCCCGAAGCTCTTGAAGGGAGGCGTTTACCTTCCTGAGCAAGTTCCTGGAAACCCCAGCCCGCAGGCCAGGCTCCGTCCCACCACTGACACCCCGCGGCCTTCGGCGCCTCGCGTGGGGGTGTTACCCGCGCACGAGTGAGAACCGCCAGGTGTGCTTCTGAGTCGGGCTCCTGTCACTTCCACCGCGAGCCTCACCCTTTCCGGCCGGCATCGGGTTCTGTGTTTCGGGAGCGTGAGTCGTTGCGGGCACCGCCGTAAGCAGGGCTGGAGAGGCCAGCAGAGCACGTCCGTACCCCTGCCCCCGAAAACAACAGCAAACACGCGGACGCCCGTACAGCATGGTTAACCTCTCCGGGATTCAGAGAGCTTTAAACGCAAGCAATGACAGAGCGTTTGAAGGACCGTGGTCTGACGTTGGTGAAACCCGTTTCTCACCTGCAGTCGTGGACTCGGGCGTGGGCCGTTTGGGAAAAGCTCTTGGAGGGGCACCGGCGGGTGCAGCACTTCAGAGGGTATCCGAGCGGTCGTGGTGTTGAAAAGCGTGGGGTGGGGTCCGTCCCGGAAAACCCCCTCCTCTCTCAGCCAGTGTCCCTCTCGCCCCGTGTCTCGCTCCCATAATCGCTGATGTGTTTTCTGCCCTGTAGTTTCTCCTTTTACGGAATAAGGTATAAATGCCATCACACAGCAGCAGCCTTTGAAATCTGCTTTCTTTCACTTAGCTTATGCGTTTGAGATTCACCTCTGCATGTGTGTCTTCTTTAGTGCTGAGTAGTAGCCCATTCTATGGACCAGCTGATTTTTAACTGAAAAAAAAAAAAGACAACAGAACTTCCTTATAACACTTTAATTAAATATCTAATATGTATTGTGTGTGTTCCCAATATTTTAAAATATGTATCATTAAAGTCAGGCCAACGATTTATTTTGAATTTCTCTCTTCCTTTTTTTTCTCATTGGTTATCTTTTTTTTGTTTTTTTTTTTTTGTTTTTTGTCTTTTTGCTATTTCTTGGGCCGCTCCTGCAGCATATGGAGGTTCCCAGGCTAGGAGTCTGATCAGAGCTGTAGCCGCCGGCCTACGCCAGAGCCACAGCAACACGGGATCCGAGCCGCGTCTGCAACCTACACCACAGCTCACGGCAACGCCGGATCATTAACCCACTGAGCAAGGGCAGGGACCGAACCTGCAACCTCATGGTTCCCAGTCGGATTCGTTTACCACTGTGCCACCATGGGAACTCTTGGTTATCTTTTTTTAAAAAAATTCAAGTAGGAGTTCCCGTCGTGGCGCAGTGGTTAACGAATCCGACTAGGAACCATGAGGTTGCGGGTTTGGTCCCTGCCCTTGCTCAGTGGGTTAAGGATCCGGCGTTGCCGTGAGCTGTGGTGTAGGTCGCAGACGCGGCTCGGATCCCGCGTTGCTGTGGCTGTGGTGTAGGCCGGTGGCTACAGCTCTGATCAGACCCCTAGCCTGGGAACCTCTGTATGCCATGGGAGTGGCCCTAGAAAAGGCAAAAAGACAAAAAAAAAAAAATTATAGTTCATGTATGATGTTGTGTTAGTTTCAGGTGTCCAGCAAAGTGCATCACAGATGCGTGTGTGGGTGTGTATGCATTTATAGATATATTCTTTTTCAGGTTGTTTTCCATTATAGGTTATTACAAGATACTATCTCATCCTTTTGAAAAACATTATTATGTGGATGTTTTGTGGTCCTTAAGCTGTTACCTGCTTAGTCTCTTCCTCGCTAGGATGTGGGGTCTGGAAGACCGGCGGAGAGCCGTCTTCCGGTCAGTGCAGGTCAGTCTAGTCCAACGCACTAGACGAGGTATTCTAGTTTTGTAACATTTGGCCTTGGTACTATTTCCTGAAATTAAGGATGACCATGTTTGAAGGCGTTTTGAAGAATTAGGTGCTTGCTCTTTGAATGTTGACGGTCGGTGGTCCAAATGGGCGGTCACGGGGCTGAAGCATCCTCTGAGCAGCCCCTGCCCCTGCCCAGGGCTCTCCCAGAAGGGCTGGGCCACCCGTGTCCATGCGACATTGGCAGGGCTGCTGGACCCCACTGCCTGTGGTCTCAGGACAGATGATTCAGAAACCAGGCCTTTCCTGTCACTTTCCTCCACGAGGCAAGAGCAGAGGGCAGTTAGGAAGTCCCAGCCCGTGACAAGGGACAGAGCTTGGAGTCTGGTCTCGAGGGAGGGGGCTTCTTAAGGCAATTAGACCCGTTTCACTGGGCTCTTGGTGGCCTTTACTGCTAAAACCTTGCGATTTGGGGCCAAATTTGAGTTAATGTTTTGTATTAAACTTTTTCACCCAGTGTAGTGTGGTCGCGCCTAGTTTGATCTGCCTAAGAAACTTTGTGACTTAGTCTCTCATGAGACCCAGTCCAGCAGCTGCTTTGTCCAGGGCCTTTCTGTAAAAAGCAGGGCATCTGGGGAAAGAAGGCACTTCCACTGACAAAGCAGGAGCAGCACGAGCGCCCTCGTGGCATTTCTGTTTTCTGATGAAGCGTCACGACTGTTCATCTCCGTGGGAAGTGCTGGTGTGGGGTCAAAACATTCCCGCGACGATCTGCTAGTCAGTTGACAGCCTGGGCTGAGTCGCCGTTTCTTCGGGGGTCTGAGTGCAGAGTTCGCGAAGCATGACCAGCGGGCCAGAGTGTGTGTCCTCGGGCCCGAGACGCCGCGCCCAGTGTCTCTGCATCCGTCTTCGTCCTAGAAAATAAAAGGCTCTGCGCCGTGGCTGCCGGCTCTCCTTTCACGCAGCCACCTCTAGTGAGTGGTCTAAACCGCTGACATTCTCTCTGCGGCTGCAGCGATTTTAAGCTCCCGTGTAGACAGAAGCGGAATGAAAACCACCTCCTCGCCGAGCTCTCCTGGGATCAGTGGACGACCCTTCATGTCAACAGTGTTGGAACAGCTACAGAAATGTCCCAGGTGTCTCTCTCTCTCTTCTTTCCCTGGCTTCTTAGCGCCGCATACGCAGCATGTGGAGGTTCCCAGGCTAGAGGTCCAATTGGATCTACAGTTGCCAGTCCACACCCCAGTCACAGCCACGCCAGATCCGAGCTGCGTCTGGGACCTACACCACAGCTCACGGCAACGCCGGATTCTTAACCCACTGAGCGAGGCCAGGGATCGAACCCACATTCTCCTGGATCCTAGTTGGGTTTGTTACTGCTGAGCCACGGGGGGAACTCCTTAAAAACGCCTCTCACTTGTCGATGAGAGTGATTTTACGGGAGTTCAGAGAGCGCAGACTCGGGTCAGAAATAAACATCTGAATTTACTCATCTCTCTCCGTGACGTTTCCTTGCCGGTTTTACTCCTATTCCGTAAAATATAACACACTCCTCGGGGAAAAGTAATTGGAATAAGTAAAATCTAAACCAAATAGTGGTGTGAAGTAGTAGAAAAAGAAATGGAAATCTAGTGACAAGCAAAGCATTGTTACTGAAAGGTTTTAGAAAAGCCTCTTTCACGTTGCTGGCCTGGTTGGGGAGTTTGGTCCCTGGTCCAGAGCCACACAGCTGCACAATATAAAGGAAGGTTAATGGCATATTTGGTGCGTTTATAACTTCCCTGGGGCATTTTAACAGTAAAAATAGTGATTGTTAACCCGGCCCATCTGAACTTAAATATGAGCTTACTTTGCAAGAAACGAGGGTACCGTCTAGGCACTTTTCTCCAGGTTTTATTGTTTGAAGATTTTACATTATGGATCCTTGTTGTCTGATTTTATATGTATTATGCACGTGCTGAGATATTGGCATCAGAGTCCAGTTAAACCTCAGGCTCCCAGCTCTCAGCCCTGTGACCTTTCTCACACATGGAGGGTGTGGGTTTTCATCCACGTAAAACACACTGGGTCTGACCCCTGAGATGCTCATGAAGTAACACACGCTGCGGGTGGACGTGGCGAGAATTTCTCCCAAAATTGGTCGGCGAATTTTGCAGGATGGTGACCTCTGGGTCCTTTGCTCATAATGGCAGAAGTGCAGTTTCCAGCAGCAGCCGCCTCTCGACAGTCAGAATATTTACAACTTAGCTAATACGCAAAACCAAGTCTGCACCCGGGACCGGGCTCCGTCCTGCTGCAGGATGTCGTGAACGGCACAGCTGCGTGTCGTCATCTTATTCTCAGGGAGGCCACAGGCAGGGCCATCCGTCTCCCAGGCTCGGGGACATCACTCTGCTGCACAGTCAGGAGGCCATTCCTGATAAAAAGGAGCTTGGGGACACTTTCCAGTGAGCCCCTGCTGTGGCCCTGAGTCGACCAACCGTCAGCCGGAGCCGAAGCGCAGCTTCCAGAGGGTCAGGAGCCACGATTTGGGACCAGCGGTGCCTCCCCAGCCCCGGGCCGGTAGGAGCGGATGCAGAGCACGCGGCCCCTGTGCCCACAGGCCTTGTCTGCCCCTGGGGACCCGTGGTCGTGTCCCGAGGGCTGGCATTTCCTGAGCATGCAGAGCGCAAGGCCCAGGCCCAGCTCTGCAGCCAGCGCCCTGGCCGTGGTACCCGATCCCTCTGGGGCCTGGTCCTCCTCTTGGGAACCTGGTGACGGGGGGGTCAGTATCTTCCAAGTCAGAGGTCTCGGGCATGTCTGCCGAGGACGGAGCCCACGCATGTGGCCTCGGCGTGTGTGTTCCCTTGACCATGTGCTCCTGGGGGACAGGGCATAACTGCGGTGCTTGGCTACGGGTGGAGTTGGCACAGCACTGAGAGTGGCTCTGCTGCTCGGAAGCCTCCGCATGGTCCCTAGCTCTCGCTCCATCGCATTTACCTGCTGCCCCTCACCTCAGGGCAGGTGCAGCAAGGGGCCGGCAGGGAAGCGGCTGGTTTCAGGTCCGAGCCTCCAAACCCTCAGAACTGGGAGCCCTTCTGAGTCCAGCTCTGTGAAGCCAGGCTGGCGGGGGCAGGGTGGGCGTCTGCGTGTGGTACCCTGATGGAACCTCGGCTCCCGGGACTCGGTTGTGTTTTGTCCAGTCGGGCTGCAGCTGGCAGTGTAGACGGTCTTGAGCAAAGCTGGGCGTCCCTGTGGTGCCGCTGCGGACCTTGTGCTGTGAGGTGAGCTCCCAGCCAGGAAAAGCTCCTGCTGCGTCTGCGGTGCTGGTGGAGGCAGAGTCTGGTGCAAACCTGGTAGCTAAGCATGTTTTGGGGCCTGGAGCTTTGACTGGAAGCCATGAAGGAGAGAGAGTGGGGCTGAGTGGTCCGTGGGACTGGACAGGGCCGCCGCTCCAGGTGGTGGAGGCGGGTGTCTGGGTCCAGGTGGATCGCAGAGTGGGGCCTCAGGTTCAGCTTTACTCCCCAGAATCAGGAGTTGGAAATAGCAGAGGCATTTTAAACACACGGACACCACCGTTGCTGCTGTCACCACCGGCAGCTCCCAGATGTGACCTCACTGGCCCGCCCCGCGAGGCAGGCCTTGCCCCGGGGTGGTCTGTGCCCCGCGGGGCTCGGGGTGCAGATTGCCCACGCGGGCCGGGGTCTGGGGTCCCCGGGGGCCCTCAGGTTCTGGGGATGCGGGGCTTTGGGGAGGTTTGCAGTGGGAGTTGGACACAGACACGCAGGGTCTCACAGCTCCAGACGCTCCCTGGAATGTGTGTGTGTGTGTGTGCGCGCGCGCGCGCGCGCAAGCGCGTGCATCCTTACACGTGCAGGGGGTGGGTGGGTGGGTGTTACCATAGTGCCAGAAGCAGCAGTGGCAGCAGCGGGAGGAGAACGTAGGCCACACCACCTAAAGTGGGTCGCAACGTAAATTTTGACCTTCCAAACTTGGAAGGATGGCTTTGTGTTTGTTTTTTCCTGAGAAATGTGATTTCCCTGTCACTCTGCAGGTTGACCTCCCGCTGTCACTCTGTCCTGGTGACAGAGTAATGCCTTGCCTGCCTGGCGCAGCAGGAGTCTTTGCTTAACTTGTCCTCTTCTGTTCCGCCCCTGATTTTTGTCCCCCCTGGGGCCGGCTCCGGGCAGCAGGTGCAGGGGCCGCATGCTCTGAGAACGGTGGCGTTTGGGCTGCTGTCTGTGCTCCTGGGGGCCTGTGCCCGTCCTAGAGGGGACCCAGTTCTGTCGGCGCTGATGCCAGCTCTGCCCAGCCCCCGCCTCGTCCCCTTCTATGTGGGGTCCTCCCTCAATGGCAGGAATAGGAAAGAAAAGGACTCGGCCTTTAAATCCCCGAAGTGCGTCACCTGAGTGCGGTCACAGCGCCTGGAGGAGACACGGGGCCTGTGGCTGCCGACGGGTGGCCTCGGGAGCTCCCCCGTGAGGGGCTTGGTTGGCGCCATCCTCGCCCGGGTCCCACGAGGACCCCGTGCGCCTTCCCTGACCCGAGGGGAGGGGCTGGCTGGTGTGTGTGTCGTGGGTGTGAGTGGGAGGGATTTCCTGCAGAGGGACACTCTGGAGGTCCAGCCCCAGCCCCCCAGTGAAGACTCTGACAGGCGTCGGGGCCGAGCTCAGGGCCCCCTCCTTCCTCGTCTTTCTTTCCTCTGATTGTCTCTGTGCTTCGAAAAAATCCCCCTTCATAAGGAAGTATGATAAAGGAATGCGTCCCCGTAATCGGCCTGGGGTCTCGAAGTTTCTCCTCGCCACTAAATGGATGAAAAGACACACGGGTGTTTCAGGACCCAGGAAAGGGGGTTTGCGGTCCCCGGTCACCTGCCCCCCACCCCCCCAACGTCTGGGCCGTCGCTCAGCCCGTCCTGTGCAGCAGCACCCGTTCCTGTCCAGGCACACACACACCCCAGGGGCCTTGCCCACGGATGTCCCCAGTGTCACCGCAGGACAAGGGTGGATGGTGTTGCCGGAGGGAAGGTGTCACGAGTCCTCCTGTCGCGGTTTTTACAGTGACAAAGTCTGAGTTTTGAAGACTGAAATCCCAGTTGGCATGTGGCCTCTATATCCTGGGTTTGGGGGAGGTAGAGCCGCCGAGGTGCTTGTCACTCCGCGGCAGAAGCCTCGCCCCGTGCAGACGCCCCCCCGCCTCCCCCAGTTCTCTCGCCCGTGTCTGTGCAGGAGAGATCCTTGCACTTGACACGTGTGACTTTGGAACATTTACCTTTCCCAGTTTTACGGAGTGAAATTGTTTCTGCTACCAAATTTCACTCGGGTGTGAATTTTTACAACTGAGATAGGAATGTTTGCAAAGCGGTTTTTATGATGGAAATGCTGACACAGCCTTAGCTGCCCTGCTTCCAGTGGCATCCTATGTCATGCCCGCCTTGACCGTGCCTCTGCTCTGCAACAGAGGGGACGTTGTCTGCCTCTGGATGGTGCTGCGGCCCGGGGGCGGGGGCGGGGGTGGGGGTTGGCACTGATATCAGAGCTGGGGAGAAAAAACACTACGCACACTTTACGTGCATGACTCATTCATTCAGCTCCGGGGATTTCCTAGGATGACTAACTCGGCACGATCCACGTGCGATTTGTGCGTCTCACCCCCGTGTAAATCACGCCGATGGTTGTGCCATCTGGTTACGTCTCCCAGGCTGGCCCAGCGAGTCTTGAACCACTGCAGGGGTGGCGCAGTGATGAGCATGCTCTTCGGGGAGCTGACCCGCTCCCTGGGGCCCCCCTCGCATCCCCGTCTGCTGGCGGCCTGGCCTCCAGCTCTGAGCCGGCAGGGATGGACGGCCTCCTGGCCCCGCACCACCCCGTCCCCGCCTGTGGGATCTCCAGGCCACCTTCCACAGACAGACACGGCGCTGCGCTTGGTGTGGCGACGTCACGTGTCTCGAGCACGTCTCAGAAGTTCCTGTGCGCACTTGGAGACGGGGAGGGCCCAGCGAGGCACGCCCGCGTCTCCCCCGCCCACCAGGACGGAAGTGAGCACGTTCGCCAGGCGGTGGGCAGCCTGCGAGGCTGCGGCCCCTCCTTCTGCCATCCCCGGGGACAGAAGAAAGGGGGAGGGTCGAGGGTGGCAGATAACGCAAGTCAGGAGAGAAAAGTGAAAATGCGACGTCATCAAAATATGAATTACAAGGAAAAGCACCCTCTGAAGCTTGTGGAGATGAGCAGTGAACTACTGCTTTCGAGCTGGTTTCCTGCAGACTGTGACACAGCAATGCATCCTGGGTCTCGAGCAGGCTTCTCGACTTCTGTGTCTGAGTTTCTGCTCTTTAGGCAGAAACTTTAAAAAATTTTATTGGAATATAGTCAATTTACAGTATTGTGTTAATTTCTGCTATACAGCAAAGTGATTCAATTATACATATATCTTCTTTTTCGCTTCTGGTTTATCTCAGGATACTGAATAGAGCTCCCTGTGCTGCACAGGGGGATCAGGTTTATCCATCCTACAGGTGCTAGCTTGCATCCGCTCCCCCAAACTCCCAGTCCTTCCCTCCCCTGCCCCCGCTTGGCAACGACAAGTCTGTTCTCTATGTCTGTGAGTCTGTTTCTGTTTTGTAAGTAGGTTCATTTGTGCCAAAGTTTAGATTCCACGTAGAAGTGACGGCATATGGTGTTCGTCTTTCTGACTTACTTCACTTGGCGTGAGAGTCTCTAGTTCCATCCACGTTGCTGCGAACGGCATCTCTGTTCTTTTTATGGCTGAGGAGTATTCCAGCATGTGTGTGTGGGCACCACATCCTCTTCACCCACTCCTCTGTCCAGGGACTGTCACGTTGTTTCCACGGCCCGGCTGCTGTGAACACAGGGCTGCCTGGATCTTTTGGAGCTGTGATTTTTTTCAGGATAAATGCCCAGGAGGGGGTTGCTGGATCGTCTGGCACCTCTGTTTTCCGTTTTCCGAGGAACCCCCACACTGTTCTCGAGTAGCTGCAGGGGTTTACATTCCCACCAACAGTGCACCAGGGGTTTTCTCCACACCCTCTCCAGCACTTGCTATTTGTAGGCTTTTTCCTGATGGCCATTCTGGCTGGTGTGAGGTGGTACCTCATTGTAGAAAAAGAGTTTGTTATAGAAAACCTTCTTAGAGGATTTGACCTAAAGGAATCCTGGCAAGTTGAACCTGTTGCCTCCCCTGAAGTTCTGGGCGCACAGCCTGTTGGGTCCGGGCCTCCCCCTGGGGGTGGGCAGAGGCCCCCCCCAGTCTTCATGAGCTGCTGCTGCTGCTGCTGCTGCTGCTGTGACCCGGCGGTCTTTAGGCCTCGGAACAGCGGGAGCCGCGGCCCCAGGGCTCCTCCACGTGGCACAATCAGTGCCGCTGTCCACGAGGCCGCGTGGCACATGTGTGTGGCTGCATGCTCAGCGGCGTTGCCAGTGGCCCGGTGCTTTTTCCTCATATGACAGCATTCGTCTCTCCAGATAAGAGGTGCTTGTTCCGAGTGAGGAACAGAAGAGGCCCTGAGGTTGGGAGATGCGTGCGTACAGACCTGACTGTCCCCGTCCCTCGGGCTGTCACTCAAGCCTCCCGTGTTCCAGGGGGAGCGCCCCCGCCCCGCCCTTCTCTCGTGGATGGTTATCTTTAAAGGCGTGCTGTTTAGGGGTACACACTGGCGCGGGGGAGCCCCTGGCGGTTTCCTGGGCGAGTCCTGCTGTAGCCGGGGCCATAGCCCCACCAGCGTCTTCCCCGTTAAGCCTGGGTCCCGCCCTGCCTGCGGGCCAGCCGCCCCGCACGCCTGTTTTCCAGCAGTTGGACTCCACAGGCGAGAAGCGAATTCCTACCCTGAAGCCCCTAACGTTAATAAAGTCTGTTATTTCCAGTAAACCCCTTTAATGTGAGTTTAGTGTTATGTTATTGTTCACCGACCGCATTTAAGTGTTCACATGACATCAGCAAACACCTCAAACTGATTTCCTTTTGCAGTAGAATAGATGCATGTTTCTCCGTCTTATAACTCTCCACGTTGACAGTAATTAAAAGGTGAGACGATGTCTCACTCCAGCGAGGGGCTCAGGCCGTCCCCCCCCCCGCCCCGTACTGGGGACAAAGCCGTGTTTTCTGAATGTCCTCACCAAGTGGCTTCTTGTGTTCCGATTCCTCTTCCTCCCCGAGACCGAGGGTGTCAGAAAGCGTGTTTGAAGGATGGGCACCTCCCCGCCCAGCCCCTCCAGTAAATCTCTGAGCCCTTAACCTCGGCCGCCCGCCCGGCCGGCGCGCTTGCTGTTGGGTGGGGTCTCTTACCCGGGGTTGGCCTC
Organism: Sus scrofa; assembly: GCF_054392235.1. Taxonomy (NCBI): domain Eukaryota; kingdom Metazoa; phylum Chordata; class Mammalia; order Artiodactyla; family Suidae; genus Sus; species Sus scrofa. Next base: position 1,066,896 of record NC_139389.1, on the reverse strand, counting down.
CTGGGTAATAAAGCGCTCAGCCCTCCTCCAGGAGGGTCGACTTGGGTGTCCTGCGGGCTGCATGGCGGCGGTTCTGCCTGATTCCCACAGCAGAGCGGGGAGGCGAGGCCGCAGCTCGGAGAACAAAAGTCAGGGGCTGCCAGCAGAGGAAGCCCCCCCGCCAGTGGGTCGGGGCAGCGGCGGGCCTAAGGGGGCGGGGGCGCGGGCGGAGGCTGGTCCTGGGAAGCCACGGCGGGTCTGGATCCAATAAGGCATCATTGGCCGCGTCTGGAATAGATCGAGGGGTAAATTCAGTGAACTCTTAACCTGCTGGGCGCTCTGTACTTATTAGCCTTGTAGCCCCTGGTTTGACCCTGTTCCCTTTTTAAATTAATGCATCTCCAATTCCCTAATCTAGACATTTTTTTTAATCTCGTGTTTCTTTGTTTCCACCCAATTTGAGGAAATAGCTGAGGAGTTTTCAACTGTTTACCCAGAGGCAAAATTAACAGGTGCATTGGGGGTTACTGGGCGACTCCTCCGACGCGCTGAGCCCCGGCCCGGGTGCACTGTCGCTTAATTGAAAACCGACGGAAGGTTGAAGGGCGGAGCTTGGGGGCCTGCGTCCCTGTGGAGGGGCCTCCCTGCCTGCGTTCTCGGACCCGCGCTCGCAAGACGGAAACCGAAGCAGAACCTGCAAGAGCCCTGCTTGTAGCCCCGTCTGGGGTGTATGGGGACGGAATCCCCCCGAAGCTTGCCAGAGGTTTGCTGCCAGTTTAGGCCTTTCTTGCGTGCAGAAGGCCCTGGGGCCTGTGAGCGCTTGAGTGGAGGCAGTTCGGAGGAAAATGCACTGGGGGAGGTGGGATGGCCCTGGTGTCCTCCGTGGGGACAGAGGGACTGTTCACAGGGAAACAGGCGGTGTTCCACGCTGCAGAAGCTCTTTAGGGTCCAACTTCCTTGTGGTGAAAACCCAACTACATGTTTTGCAAAGAACACCCCCTTTTTCTGAGCACTTCTGGCTCCACGGAAGGATTTTTAAAAGTTCTTCGTTAGGGCGAGAGAAGGGACGGCACAACCGTCCTGCCAGTCCTGCCTGTCGCTGCTTCCAGGCGAGGAGCCTCCGCCCCGCCGTGGCCCTCGGGCTGAGAGGGTCTTCCCTGCCGGGCGCTAACTGTTCAGAGCAAGGAGGTTGTCCCGGAGATTTCAGAAAGTCCAATTCGGGGGAGTCCACGGCCACAGCAATTCTAGGATTTGTTTTTTCAGTGACGAAATGCCCTCGCCGCCTGCAACCTGAGAGCATTTACCTTGTGTTCACAAGCTCCTCCCAAATCAGAGGCTTCACATTTGGTGCTCAGTTGCAAAGCAGCAAACCCGTCTGCATCTGAGGCAGAAAGAAGTGACAGTTACTCCCCTCTCCACCTGCTCGTCTGCTCCAAGGAAGGACGTCCTCACGGCTGCCACCGCCCCGAGCTGTGCGCTCCCCAGCGCCGGGCTGTGGTGCCTGCACGACGCCCCGACTGCGCGCTTCCCTCCCCAGCACCGAGGGCCCGACTGTGTCCCTCCAAGGCAGCCTCTGCTCCATTCGTTTTCCAGCCGTGTGTTCAGCCTCCGGCATGGCCTCCAGTGCTGGCAGGAGGCCTTGTCCATCCAAGACGCACCCCAGGAATTCGCGGAGCAGTAACCAGCGAGCGACTCACTCACTGGAAGACCTCCATCCTCGGGTCCAGGTGGTGGCCCTCGGCAGGGGTGACCATGCCCCAGGGTCATTTGGCAGAGTCTGGACCCCGTCCTGGTCGGGGGCGCCACTCCACACCCTCGGGCTCAGGACAGCCCCCTCGAGGCGCCGTCCAGCCTGGATGGTGGTGAGGCCACTGCCACAACGCCCCGCCAGCCCCGCCGAGGCTCCGGCTCAGCAGCCACGTGCTCTCTCCATCCCCACTGTCCCCAGCCCGGGCCTCCCCTCCCGCCAGGGCCTGTCCAGCCTGCATCGTCCGTCCACGCTGGCCTCTCAAGGCGGCTCAGGCACAGCGTGGCGCTCCGGCGAGTTTAGTGCAGAGCCCTGTCCCCGGCCTGGGATGCGGGGAGAACCAGGTGTGCGACTTGGCCCCAGAGCCCGTCACAGGCGAGGCATTAAAACCCCAAGACAGGGAGTTCTGTTGCGGCTCAGCCGTAGCGAACCCAACTAGTCTCCTTGAGGACGCAGTTTCGATCCCTGGCCTCCCTCAGTGGGTTAGGGATCCTGAGTTGCTGTGGCTGTGGGGTAGGTTGCAGATGCGGCTCAGATCCTGAATTGCTGTGGCTGTGGGGTAGCTCTGAACTGCAGCTCTGGGAACTTCCACATGCTGCAGATGCAGCCCTAAAAAGGAGGCGGGGATGACCGGATGGGTGAACGTTGCTGAGAAGCGACGAGTTGTCGCTGCCACCGTCATCCTAGTTTTTCGGGAGCATTTGCTCTCCCGCCAGTAAAAGGCCCCGGTGACGCCTGTTAAACATGTCTGGAGAGTCAGGAATGATGTCGGCCGCGTCTTTCCCCAGGAAGAGTCTTTCCCCCGTAATCATTTGTTTTGCCAGAGCTCTTGCCTTCTGGGGTCACAGCTAGCTCTGCTGCCTCCTGCAAGATAGCAGTTGTACACGCTCTAAATTTAGGACGATCTGGACAGACTTCCCCGGACGCGGCCCAGCTCTCAGCTCCCACCCTGCCCTTCGGTCGAGTTTTCCAGAACACAGGCCGCGGTTGAAAGAGTTCCCTGGGGGAGACTGAGGTGTGTCACCCTGGACATCGCAAGTTGTGGGGGCTCCTGGGGCTCCGGACCCCGTGCCTTCCCCGCCCTGCCTCCTCCAGAGGTCTCTTTTCCCATCTCTCCCGCTCCCTTTGGAGAGAGCCTTCCTCCTGGCACCTCTGGAATAAGCTGCGGTTGACTTTCTGTGGGAGCAGTTAGTTGCGTTTCCCTTTGTTGGTTTAGAGAATTTCAGAGCTAAAACCCACCGGAAGTCCTGGAGTCAGGCTGCACTCCTCGTGTCACCCAGGGCTCACGGTGCCCACGGCATGTGCCGCCCCGGTGCCCGGCGAGGGCTTCGCAGGGCCTCTGGGGACAGACTCGCGTCAGGAGAGTCGTCTGGGGTCTGAGCCGAGCTGGAACATTCAGCCCACGTTAGTGAGCAGCGAGGTGGCCCCATCCTGCACGGCCGGAGTCCCTGTGCGTCTTCTGTGAGCCGGGCTCACACAGGTGTAGGCGCCGTGTCTTTGAGTGTGTCCGTGTTCACCACTGAGACCTATCCCAGGGACACACGCTCTTCTGCTTACGGCGTCAGTTCAGTCTTGACTGTGGATCGTGCCTGGTGAGTACGAGGCTTATCGGGCTTTGGGCTATTAACTCAGCCTGTGACCTGCCATAAGCCACGTCGTTTGTTTTTAGCCCGGGCAAACCTCCGAGACCTGGCGGGTCCGTCCCAGGCCACCACGGGAAGGCAAACGCTGCAAGAAAGCGAATGAATCATGTGACTGTTTCGGTTTCCCAGGGCGTCTGGGGTTGTGTTTGCCCCGAGCTGCGCTCTGCGTGCAGTAGCAGTACTTCTAAAAAAAGTGCATGCCTTCAGAAAAACACACGTTATTGCTCAAAACTGCTCACCGTCATCTGACAGCGCACGTCACCATAAACCTTCGATGGGTAAAAACACAATGTCTGTGAACCGCAATAAAGCCGCGCTGGGTGGAAGGAGCTTGTGCGTGAAAGAGAAGTCACAGAGTCCGACGATGGCATTGACCGATTACCTCCGTCGCAGATGGAAAGCGCCGTGCGACGTGAACTAAGAAATGCCACCTTAGGATGACAGGTGCAGTCCTCTGCCATTCGTTTCTTCCGCTTGCACAAAATTGTCTGAGAGGGACGTTACCCCACTTCTTAAACAGTGTGTGCTTGGACTTAGACCCAGAGTTATTTTGAAATGTACGTTCACATAGTCGTTCTCCTAAAACCTGCTGGGCACATACAGTTGGGGCCGCGTGTGCCTGCACTGTCTTTGCTATGTTGCCAACCAGAATATTCTAAACAACAGCAATAGCAACACGGCCGATATCTGATTTTTTCAGATCTCTCCAAAAAGAGAGAGAGAGAGAGCGGTGTAGGCGGTTATATTTCTTGGTACAAAGTTTGAAAGATTTCGTCTGATAAGGAAGATTATCTGTCAGTGACTCTAGGAAATGCCAAACTAAATGTAAAAAAAAAAAAATGGCAAGTATTTTAAAGTTTAAAATTCAAGGTAAAAGCAAAAGGCGTGGTATGGTAAGCATTTTACGTTGAATCCTGAAATAGGTAAAAAGCGTTCGAGGCGGTTTGTCGTCACGAGGAGTGTGTTTAAGGCCCACCACGGTGGCGGGACTGCCGGACGCACCGTCCGCCCAGGCCTCAGCACGACACGCCCAGCGTCTGATTTGAGGGTGACTCATCCTGGGGTCGAGACAGCAAAGGAGGGAGGCGTGGTGCTCGCGCCCTCCCGCAAACGCAAGGAGGGTCACTCACTCCGCGTGGAGTTGGTCGTCGGTGGTGGTTTGTTTGCCTGCTTGTTTTGCTGGGTGTTTTGGTTTTAGCTTTTTTCTTTTTCTTTTGCCCCCACCCCCACCCTTGGGGAAATATAAGGTTTACAGACAGACTTGAAACCGGAGCCCAGTTCTGCCCTCACCCGAGTGGCCTGGAGCTGCGCCATCCTGAGGCCTTACTGCCCAGTACGCAGCAGGTGTCTGGCCCGCAGCCGTGAGTGTCCAGGCTGCGGGTGTCCAGGCCCAGTAATGGTCAGTCAAGGCTGCAGGGGTCCTGTGAGCAGGCAAGACAGATCCGATGTGCTCTCTGAGCAGAATGCTGGCTTTGCCGCTCACCAGCGCCTAGACGGCAGAGGACAGAGCACCCCACCTGCCCAGTGCCAGGTCAGGGGGCTGTGCTCGTGGGCTTCACGCAGAGTCCTTGAGTTGGAGGGTCCTGGTCACTGTGGCTTGACCTGTCCTGTGATGCGGGCTCTTTTGTGGGGTCGGGAGACACAGGAGGGCCCAGGGTGGTCCCACCTCAGATGGTCACGGCCTGCTTCGCATGATCGGACCTGCTGGCCAGGGCCACAGCCGGTCACCCCGAGGGCCACCCACTGGGTCGGGCAGTGGTGCTGTCACACTGGCCTGTGGCTCTGATCTACGCCACCCGTCAGTTGCCTCCCAGGCAGAGCCGGCCGTGTAGAGTGGGGCGTCCTTGCTGCAGACCCTCTGCCTGAGCCCAGGGTTCCTGGAAGCCTTGGAGGCCAGGACCTCAGGCAGCTTGTCATCTCCCGCCCTGACTCCGTCCCCAAATTAGGATATTTTTAGCTTCGAGGGACAGAAAAGGTGAATCTGGAAAAACGTTGTCCTGCACAACCTGACGTCCGAGGTGTCAGGGCCCCGGCTGCCCCTCTCTCTCCCCACGTCGCCGTGGGCCAGGTGCCCAGCAGAGAGGCAGGGTGCCTCCAGCTTTCCCAGCGGCCCCACAACCGCTCCCCTCCCACTGGCTCCGTAGTCAGGCCGGCTGCTCCGGGGCCTTTGCTGGTCGGTGGCGAGGGGCAGCTCCCTGGGCACGTGCTGCGGTGAGCACTCGGTCTGCACTGGGCTCCTCGGGAAGGGAGGAGGCGGGACCTCGCGCCCTGAAGACTTCCTGGAGGAGGGGTCCTTCGGGCTGAGTCTGCAGAGTAAGCAGAGTCAGAGGTTGCGGGACAGAGTTAGGAAACCCGACGGACGGGCCTGAGGTGACTGAGGACGGACGTGCGAGTCCCCCCGACCCGAGTGCCACTCCGAACCCAGGGGGTCCCCACGCCCCGAGGGAAGTTCCAGGCCGAGACCACAGTGGGGGACTGGGGAGGACGTGACTTTGGAGGAAGACTTCCGAGGCGGGGCGGCGGTGGGGGCTGCGGGGCTGCGGGGCCAGTGGGGGTGAGAGGGAGAAGAAAGGGGGCAGGTCCTGGGTCCCCAGCCTCCGTGACCCCTCGGGTCAGTGTCACTCCTTGTAGCGTGAGCCTCATGCACCCAAACGCACACATGCATGCACACACACAACCCCATATACACACTAGAGCACTCATGCACACAAGCACACCTGCACACACACACACGCTCACACATGCACTTCCACGCAGGGACGTCATGCCAGAATTGGGGCGTGTGTGCAGAATGCCCCACTTGTTCTCTCCCTGCTGACCTGTCAACCGCTTCTTCCTTCCCGACTGCCAGAAATGCTTTAAATGAACAAGTTTGTATGTCCGAGGTTTTGCAAGAAAGTGGCTCTTTTAAAGAAGATTTGGTGATTTCTAATCAGCCGTGACACTGGTCTTTAGACAGAGCTGTTCCTTTCAAAAGCCGGCGAGTTGGTCTCGTCGGCTCCCAGTTTCATTTTGCCGAGAGTTTGGAGGGAAAACGTGCTGTTTTCCAGTGTCACGTTTCTTACGAACGACTGGAGTCTTCACCCTCCTCCCCGGGTGACGTTCGCCTTTGACCCAAGACCAGCCTGAGAACCAGGAAGGCCCTGAAATGCTGAGGATGCTCCAGAGCCGGGCTGTGGGCCTGATGCTGGGCCGGGAGCTCTCGGGATCCCCAAGACCAGCCTCCAGACGCCGGCCCTGATTTTTTACCACCTGGGAACTTCTGTTACCAAAACCTCAGTTAGCAAAACCTGAACAAAATTCCAGAGAATTGGAAACAGAGGCCTTGTTCACCTCTGATGCCGGGAGTGTCTGCCGTGGTCACGTGTCGCCTGGGAGGGGGAGCTGTGGGGCTCGTGGATCTCAGGCTGCGGGTACTTACCTGATTCGGAACATACCTGTGGGGCGGCGTGACTGCACCACGGTCAGCCCACCCGGTGAGGTGGCTGCCAGACCCCGAAGCACCAAAGTGCCACTGAGGCATCTGCCCCCCACCCCATCACGCCATTGGGACGACGCTCACGGCCACACAGTAGGGTTGCGGTCATCTGCCTGCATCAGCCGCTCGGAGAACAGGCTCGGGGGCAGCCAGACGTCGGCGCCCAGGGTCTCTGTGCAGTGTCCTCCGAGCAGCTGACCCAGGCTCTGGTTTCTTGAAAGAGGCTAGAACCTGGCGTCTAGCCCTAACTGAGACTCGGCGGGCGGGCTCCCCACTGGCTGCACCCACTTCTCTGGCCCCAATGGGCATGGGCCAAGGTCTGTGCCCTGTGCTCCTGTTTTTGTCACAGACCTGGTTGACATCAGCGCGTTTGCCTGCTGAGGCTGGATTTGCTGCCCACTCGGAAGGTCCCTGGGGACCTGCTAGGTGCCAGGCCCGTGGGTACCAGGGCAGGGAGAGAGGCTGGGGCTGTCACTCCCCAAGGCGCGGCCTGGCTGAGGTCCCGAGACGGCTCGGCGAACAGCGCCCGCCACCTGGGGCCTTTTCCTCCTCAGTTTCGGAAGGTCTGACGTCCGGAGAGCCCTGTTCCGTGATGGGCTGCTGTTGGGACTCTCAAAGGAGGGCCTCCATCCTCGGAGGTCGCCGCCTGGGAACGTGGGAGGGGTTTGAAAGGACGCTTCCCACGCATGTCATGCCTCAGTAACGGTGACGCCAGGCCAGCGAGCAGCTCCCAGAGCACCCGGTTCGTGACCGCGAGCTAAAGCGAAGCGGGTTCCCAGACGAGACGTCCACACCCAAGGCCGCGGGCCCAGCGGTCAGGGGCCGGTGCCCCCCCCCGCCCGCTCTCTGCACAGGTAGCTTCTTGCACGCACGAGTGCTTTCCGCTGCGCCCCCACCCCACGGACCTCGTGGTGGAATGTGGTTTTCTCTCCCGTGTCGGGGTGGAAACGACAGCGGCCGTGGGCCTGGCGCCCCTGACTTGGCGTTGACCCCGCGGCCCAGATGATGGATCTGAGATATACTCCACGGGACCAGCGTCCCCGAGGAGTTTAAAGCTGGTGAATATGTAAGGGCCAGAGGTTAAATGTCAAAGCCACGGCGCTTGGGCTCGGCTCCATAAAGTATCAAGAATGACGGCTAATTAAATCCAGGGTGTATTTCAGCAGGGGGAAGTCCATTTGACAGCGAACAGCCGATCCTGGATTACCACCTGGCAGAGGTTAGGGACCGTGCTGTTGTCGACGGAGCAGGGCTCACCCCGTAGTCGCTGAGGGTGGCAGCCCGCGGTCCCAGAGGCCCGCAGAAGCAGCGTCCGGTCTGGAGTCAAGGGTCAGAATTAAAAAGACGTGTGTCCCTGGGTCCCTGGCTCACTTTGGGTTTGAAAGTAAAGCAAATGTACTCCAAGGACACGCCCGTTCTTTTCCCTGGGCTGACACGCGCTCTCTGTGATTATTCATCGCCAGCGAGCGCGATAGCCAGCTGTGAAACTGGATGAACTTACTTCCAAACCAGTACCACAGACCGAAAGCAGAAGAATGGGCAACCCCCTCCTCGCCACGCGCTGGCGGCGCTGAGATAATGGGAGGTTTTTCCTTCCGTTCAGCTTCTTCCACGGGCGGGTCCTGCGGACGCCACTTTCAGGGCCACACCTCGGGGAGAAGATGTTGGCCTGGAGATGCGCGCCTGAGCGCTGAGCAGACAGCGTGCTGGCGGGGCTTCCATAGCTGTGTGTGCATGCCGATCTGGAGATTATGCTGCCTTAGACGGTTTACAGGCCGCATTAAGTTCATCGCACTTGGGGTGCTGCTCCCCGGGTGAGTCACGGCCACGGCCACCCTCTCCTTCCGGGACGGAGCCCAGGGAAGGAGCGTGGAGGGAGCCTCGCCCACGCCAGGCCTGGTGCTCATCGAGAAACCACTGCTCACCGCCCCCTCTTTTCAGGGTCGACTTACACTGATAGGGCCGCTTAAAGTGGTCTAACCCACAATTTCACAGAGATAAATAAATGTACATAGAAAACAAAACGAGCCCGAGCCATCGCGGACAGCCGCGTCATTCCTAAGACTCCGGCTTCTGCAGGCTGAGCTAATTACTGGCTAATCTTTACTTGAGGTATTGGTTAAATCAATTAAGTCGTTAGGAGTAATTTCAATAATGCTAGTGCTTGAGAGAATGACACGCAAACAGGATTCGCCGTAATTAGACTTTTAAATGCTGGAGCCCCATCTCAGCCTGGAGCCAGGTTCTCTCTGGACTCTGCGTTCACTTAGTCGTAGGGGGACTTTTTAATATGTCTGGCTCGCAGTAATTAGCCTGCGAATCTGTAATGTGAGATGTTGGCGAGCTGAGCTTGGGACGCGAGCAGAGCCCCTCCCCTGCGTCTTATTGGCTTTTCCTGTATCTGGAGGCTTCCTGCTCGCTGGCTCGCTGGCTCGGAGGGAGCGTTCCTGTGACTTAGCTTCTGGGAGGTTTGCACCCACAGCAGAAATACCTCCAGACAGCTGCCTGCCGCTGCCTTCCTGCACCTCTGCCCCGCGACGCTGGCTCTGTGCTGTCTCTGCCCGGGGCCTGGTCCCCGGGCCTCCACGCCCCGCTTCCTCTGGGCGCTGGACCCGGGCTGCAGATCCTGCCCAGACCTGTGGGAAAGTGCCCAGAGCGCCCGCGGTTTCCAGGCCTCCCCCACCGCGGGGAGGGCCGGCAGGAAGGTCTCATTAGCCTGAAAGAACATCCCGCCTTCCTCTCCCGCTTTGGCTGCCTCGCAGGAAATCCAGGAGGCATCGCCGATACGAGGCTCTTTCTTCGGAGTTTTAATTGCTTTGCTCCCACGGAGGACTCCATCTCCCCCCCCACCCCGTAGGCAGGGCCTTGTCCCGATGCCCCCGGGGGCTCGGGCTGCGGTGCTGGGCTCGGCACCTGACCCGTCAGCGCCCTCCCGACAGGTCGGGACGCCAGGGCGTGCGCTGTGGTGGAACTGGGACCTCCGCAAAGCAGACTCTGCTTAGGTGTCAGCATCCTCCAGAGATGCAGGTCGAACCGGACGGCCCTCCCCGTGTGAAGAGGAAGTGGCTGTACCCCCCGCTTGGGAAAGGGCAATCTCTCGTCTCCCACCCACCCCCCGCCCCACTGCAAGTGCAGGAAAACCGCCACAGTGAGACCTACGCCGTAAACATTGAACAATCTGCGCTTTCTCTGGTTTATCTTATCGTCCAAACATGTGGCGAGCCCAGATAGGTTAAGTGTCTTTTCCCTAAGGTGCAGTATTTCTACACTTTGGATGCAATTTAAATTTTATTTTTAAAGTCTTTTGGTGACACGTTTGAACATTCTGAAAATTAAGCCTCGTATGAACGTAACGGCGCGGGTTAGCGGAAATTGAACAAATGAAATATAAAGACTTGCACTTCCTGTGTATGAATTTTTAGCCTTTTCCCAAACTTTCTCTGTTGTAAACTTAAAACAAAGTCTTATCAGCCAGCAGCATAGAGTAGCAGCTGGATATCATTAAATCCCTCTGTCTCGGCTATTCTTCTTCATTACTTTTTTCCTGACAAGCCTCGCTCTGCACAGAAATGTAACTTTAGGATAGAGATTTATGTAATTCAGGTGTCCTCTTTGCTGAGTGAGCGCTTGGCTGCAGAAGAAAGGGGTTTGCAAGCGTCCACAGAATGTTATAAGAGGAGGGAGAACTGGACAGAATTCGAAAGGAAACGCAGGGTCCCGTGACCTCTGCGTCAACCGCTTTTACCCGAATCTCGCTTTTATAGGCTCTTTTCATATGAAGGATGTTTTGGTGCACACGGAGGCAGCCGGAAGGTTTTATGCCACTCACGCAAGGCTGTTAGCCACTTTATCCTGAAAGACCCAGCAGCGCTCTCCAGATGCTTTCAGATCCTGCGAAACATTAAACTGTCCTCACTCGGTAGCGGAAACACTGACACGGATTGACCGCCGGTGCGCACTGGAAGCAGCAGAGCGGATGCCTCTCTGAGTTTAGTCAAACGGCAGCACGGCTGTCCGGTCGCCGGCGATGCGGGGACGCACTTTCCCCAGTCTGAGCCTTCGCCTTGGTCTCTGCGGAATTTATTGTGTCAAAATCTGAGTTCGGGGTTAGGCGCTGCTTCTGTTTTTCTTTTGGGTGATGCAGCAGAACCGCTGGGAAGAAAGACTTGTATCTGTTAGAGATAAGACACTAGGGAATCAAAAAATATATTTTAAAAAATAAAGCCGCTGCAGCCAGCGCGGCTCCGGCTCCCGTGTCTTGGCACCAGCAGCCCTTCCTGACCATGTCCCCACCCAGGAGAGACCAGCTTCTGTGCCCTCTGGCCCTCGTCCCTCCACCTCCTCTCTGTCCAGTGTGGGCCATCCCTCCCCCCGAGGCCAGAAGGGCTCTGTTCTGAGGGGGAGGGTGTCATCTCGTGGGGAGCCCCTGTGCGTGGCCCTGGTCCCCCACAGCAGGTGGAAGACTCCCTCCTGTTTGCATAGAAACAGGCCCAGACAAGCTAGAGAGAAGTTGCCCCAGATCCTGCAGAGGGCGAATGACAGTCTGCATTTGAACCCGGGGTTTCTGACTAAAACACCTGCTGCCTGAAACAGTTTTAAAAGATGTTTTACCGACTTAACGTAGAAACAGCTAAACTCATGCGACTTATTTTGACACGTGGTCGTGTACGGCTTTGCCCCCTTTCGGAGCAGCTCGAGGGCCTCTCTTCTCGACGACACGATGAGCCCCTGAGGTACACTGGGGGTGTTTTAAAATCATGCCCCCTTGTCCCCACCCCCGCCCCTGCCTTGCACCGCCTGGATACCGAGAGTTAGACCTATAGCAGGAGATACTTAACAAATACTTGCTGAAAATATTAAAATTAAAAATAGAATATATGGTATTGTTTACTTTGATTTGGGGATCGAATTCAAGGACCAGAAAATTAAACACAAGTGATCAGATATATCTCGTTAGAGCCACAAAACGAGTAATGCAAGATTCAAAAATCCAAAACCACTTCCTAATTTTTCTTTTTTTCGGGAGCAAAGGGTGGGGTGGGAGAAGCCCACATGCCCATCTACGGAGAACTAATTAGTATCTAAATTAAAACTGCTGAATGGATTACGATGCGTCTGTCATGGGGTTGGCTGCAGCTGAGGAAGAGGGCAAGGATGTTGGCCGTGAGGTGGAAACGGCTCCAAGCGATGTCCAGAGGAGAGGGCGGGAGCAGAACAGCGCACGGTGTCGCCGCGACAAGGCAGGTGGGTGACAAGGATGTGCCTGCGGCTGCCTGGCTGGGGGGCCGGTGTCAGGACTGGACACAGAGGGTTCAGGATGCGCCTTGTGGGGTTCGGAGATTTTCACCAGGTGCGCACAGTGTCCGCAGAAGACATAAGGGTCATTCAGGAGGCCCGCGGGTGCCGCAGCTGGCTGGGAAGTGGCCCTCGGGCCGCTCTCTGGAAGGCTGGGCCGCTCTGCTCAAGTCAGGGGCCTTGGAAAAACCGGCCCTCATGCAAGCCCGGGAGACAAAGGGTTCATGGGGCCTTGTCCTCTAGCGAGGGAGGGGTTGCTGGCTGTCCACTCGAGGTCCCGCTCCAGGACCTGAGCCACGGGCAGAAGACGTGGAGCCCAGCTGCGCCCTCAGCCCACGCTCGGGAAGGGCAGCGCCCGGCCCCAGCCCTTCCGCCCGATGGAAAAGGAGGATCCTGAAATAGCCCAGCTTTTTTCCCACGACCGCGAGCGTTTTAAACGGCATCTCATTTAAACGGGACCGTCTGTCGGCCGTCACGGACCTTCAGGAAGCCACCCAGGACCTTCCGCTGTCTTGGGCGCGATGAAATGAAGTGGCAGCTCATTCGATTTCAGAGCATGCCAGACATTTTAACCTGCCAATCAGTAACTTTCCCTTTTCAATTTTAACTCCTAGATTTTAAAACATTAACTCTCAGTAATGGCTTTGCGTTTTGAATACGTTTCAGCTGAGTCCACAGCCCCGCCTTGCTCAGCGGCTGTCTTTGTACACACGTGTCCCCGTTTTTCCGTGACGGGAGTCCTGGGGCTGAGGGAACGCGCGTGCTGGGATTTTAAGGAGAGCATCTGTCCCCTTTAGACGGCGACTAGAAGTACAGAAAGCTAACCAGCCGCTTCTTACTTACTTTTACTTAATGAGCAGCCCGGGCTCGCGTTAGCTAACGTCTGCCTCCAAAAATACCTTCCTCTTGAATAATGAAGATTCTTCTGCTTTTCAGACAACCCGGGTCATGGTTTTCTACTTCGCTGGCAGAGCCGGGTCAGCCCGCATGTGTGTGGGGTGCACAGATGGGTCAGGGTGTAAATGTTTTTCTCTCAGGTCAGTTGCTGTTTAATTACGTTGCGACGTGTCCCCCCCAGGAAGGGGGTGAGGAAGAAAACTCCGCAAAGGGAGTCGTTTCCGTGGGGCCTCCGGGAGTTAGAGTTCCCCTTGCAACGTCTTCACGACAGCGCCCAGCCTCCTGTGCAGGGAGCGGGCCTCGTGCCTCCTCTTTGCTCCCGAGGCCTCTGAGATGAGCTTCCACTGGGGCCTCCCTCCCCACCTCGGCCCCTCGACCCCCAGGCCACAGATCGCTGGTCTTACTTGCCTGAGAGGCCTGGTAGCACTTGCACGCCCGTCAGGACAGAACGATCCATCACGGCAGCTCCAGGGGCCGATGCTGCAAAGGACGGTCCCCTCTGAGGAGTTTCTCCTCGGCACCCTGTCCTTCTGCGCTCCAGCCAAGGCAGTGACACAGTCGTTTTCACAGACTTAGTACATTTCTGCAGTTATTTGCAGAACCACCCCTGGTTATTTGTTCTAGAACAGACCACCTGTGACCACAATGCAGCTTGACCTTAGAATTAGCCGTTTACGTGAACGCCGGCGTGCGGAGAAGGTGCTGGGATGGTGGCAGCCAGCACCCTGGCCATGGCCCCAGCCCCAGGGCATGGAGACCCCGTGGTGGGACCTGGGCCGTTTCCCGTGTGTCGTTTGCCCTGGAGATGCCCCTCGAAGCAGCTGCCGCTCTTCAAATAAGTCAGCCACAGGTGCAGGCCAGGCTTTCTGGATTCCATCCAAAAAGGGCTCCCAAAGCCAGAGCCGGGGCTCGGATGCCAGGGCTCCACACTCTCCGGCACCTGCCTCTGGGACTTGCCCTTCTCTGTGCAGAGAGCTTTGTGTCCCCATCAGAAATACCGACGTGAAAGGAAACCAGCATCTGTTCAGGGCCTCGCAGTTTGGTGGACCCCCCCCCTTAGAGCAGGCCGCAGAGCCCCCCTGGATCACACGGGGAGGGGCCTCTGGGCTCAGAAGGGGGACTTGCCCATAGGTCGGGGAGGGCGCTGTGGCCCCTGCGGTGGTTTAGAGGGAAGGGGCCGTGAGATGCCCACTGACCCTCCAGGGCGGGCCCACCTGTGCAGCCCGCCAGGAAGCCGTCCCACAAGCCCCACAGAGCAGCTGCCGGCCCATCCTGACCCGGAAGAGGCAAACCGCCTCCTGCCAGCCGAAGACAGCAGCACGTTTCTGGGTGTGGAATTGCTTCTGAAGAAGAAGCTGAAACTTGCCAGTCTTTTGGCACATGATTTTCTAGCTGTGAGTGCAGGGGCTTCATGTTCAGGAGTGGCGGGCAGATGGGCGCGTGCCGGGTGCCCAGCGCGCTTGGAACCCTGTGTCCTTGTCTCTGAGACGCCCTGCGTGCAGTGCAGGGATTCCACTGTAATCCAAATCAAATGATGGGAAGGCCGGGTCGACAGCAGTCGAGTTTCCGAACGTGCCAGAAAGGGCTGAACACACTTGTCTCTCAGGCAGAGTCCCCGGATCAGAGGGTCCTTGGGTTGTCTGCACTGGGGAGGTTGTCTACACTGGGGAGGAAAGGTGATGCACTCCTTCCGCAACCTCTCTGCTGTCCCTTCTCTTTTTCATTCCTCCAGCAGGTGGCTGTGGGCATGTGAACCTGCCGTTGGGCCTCTGAGTTTAGAGTGAACCTGTGACAGCCACGGGCTGCTCAGTGATGAACGCCGGCTGAACAGGGCACCGTGTCCCTCCCTTGACAGCGAGCGTCCGCAGGGGCAAGAGGGCAAAAGGGGAGCCCATGTTCTTTGTTACGGGTGCCGAAGCCACTACTCCCCCTCCCTGGGGAAGGTTTTGGTCCCTGCCTCTCAGCAGGGACCTCTGCATGGAGTGCCCCTCCTCGGGGGGGAAGCTCAGTTGTTCGTGTCATGAAATCGGTGTCACTAAAATGGATTTGTTTTGCTGCCAGTCCCTGGGTCGCTTATGGCTGTTTTAATTATGCTTGGAGGCTTCACCAGTCACATTGACACCTTTATTCACCAGGTTGGTGTGCGGGTCCTGCGAGGTGCCTAAATGCACCTCGTGAAGGGCCCCCCATGGGCACGCAGAGGTCAGGGCACGTCCGTGTCCTCCTGTACTCAGACGTTCGGCTCCGCTGTGGGGATGGCACTGAATATGCACAGGTTTGGGGTTTTAATCATTTGCAAGCATTAGCAGCATTAATGGAACTCATTTCCAGTGAGTCACCTGAGAACTGACTGCAGCCTCTGTAACTCCTCGGTTGAAAGGACGGCTCTGAGGGGCCCTCTGTCACCACCCGCTGTGCCAGGGCTTGGGACAGGAGGCAGGGCAATGCTCGATCTTCTTTTAAGAAGTATCGTCTAATGATGTGCACATTCTGGGGCTGCTGCCACAAGATCCACAGAACTGAATTTTTTTTTTTTAGTCTTAGACTTTTGTCTTGATTATTCTTGATCAAGTGTGAAAGTTCCCTCACCAGGGACTGAACCATGGGCCACAGCGATGAAAACACCCAATCCTGGTCCATAAGCCAGCAGGGAACCAGAACCGAAAATTAATGTCTTTGCTCACTGCGAACAAGAACCCAGGAAATGCTGCTGTTTGTGCTGTTTGTAGCATTGAGCAGAAAACGGTGCGGCTTACGTGTTACCCCCTTTTACATACGTAGTTACAACGAAGGGGCATGGCCATAGGTGTTGTAGACATCAGAATGCAGTTCGCATGGTGTGTGTTCTTAGCAGTCATCCAGATTCTTTAGAGAAAGTTCCAGTTTACTAAGCATTTTCAATTATATTTGATCGTGTGTTCCTCACTCTGACTCTGCCGTAGGTATTAACCCGAATTATCGAGAAAGAAAGAAGGTTCCGAAAGGCCAAGTGGCCAGCCGAGGGCTGGCAGAGCTGGACCCAGGTCCTTGCCTTGTCCCTCCTCATCCTTTTGTGTATATTCTGTAGACACTTGCCCCGTGGTTACCACGTGGATTACACTTGACGTCCTAGAGTTGCCATGATCTAATTGAACTTATACCAATTTAACTTCAGTGTAGTTGGTTCTGTTGTCATTGTCACAGATGACATCTTTACACATTCCGTGCCCAATAACATAGGTTAATAAGTAGTTTCTCACACACTTGCTTTTAAATAATGTAGGAAATGAAAGGTAGAGTTACCAACCCAAATTATGGTAACTCCAGCTTTACGGTGCCTCTGTGGCCACCTTTCCCGGGATCTTCCTGTCTTCAGAGGGCTTTGAGTTACCGTCAAGCTTCCTTTACCTTCCTAAGCTTTTGTTTATCTGAGAAGTCTTCATTCTCTCCCCCTTTTTTTGGTCTCTTTGTCTTTTCTAGGGCTGCACCCGTGGCATATGGAGGTTCCCGGGCTAGGGGTCTAATTGGAGCTATAGCTGCTGGCCTACACCACAGCCACAGCAATGTGGGATCCGAGCCACGTCTTCGACCTACGCCACAGCTCATAGCAGTGCCAGATCCTTAACCCACTGAGCGAAGCCAGGGACTGAACTCGAAACCTCATGGTTCCTGGTTGGATTCGTTAACCACTGAGCCAGGATGGGAACTATATTTTCTCCTTATTTTTGAAGGATAGTTTTGCTGGATATAGAATTCTATTTAACAGTGTTTTTCTTTCAGCTCTTTAAATGCACCCACCAATGGCCCTTCTGGCCTCTAAGATTCCTGGTGAGAAATTGACAATCTTTTGGGGACCCCCTGTATCTGATGAAGTTCTTCTCTCTTCTGCTTCCAGGAGTCTCCTCGTCTTCATCTTTTGACGCTTTTGGTCACGTTTCTGTGTAGACCACTTTGAGTTTATCCTTCTGTTTATCTGGCGTCTTTGATCCATAGAATCCTGTCTTTTGTTAAATTTATGCATTTTCAGCCATCATTTCTTCAAATATTCTTTCTGGCCCTTTTTCTCCCCACTTCTTCTGCGACTCCCACAGTGTGTAAGAATTCCTCATTTTATACATGCAGTTGACCCTCAAGCAGCATAGGGCTGAACCATGCAGGTCCACGTATGACGATTTGTTTGTGGTAAGTACTGCACCATCCAAGGTTGGTTGAATCCTTGGAGGAGGAACCACAGGCAAAGTGTCTGTGGATACAGCAGGCCAACTGTAAAGTTATACGTGGATTTTTGACTGCACAGGGGTCAGCGCCCCTAACTCCAGCCATTGTTCAGGGTCAACCGTATTTGGTTACCAACATGAAATAATTTTATAGCTGTTTAAAATTTAGACCTGGCCTTGGGTCCTCCTTGATAGGATTTCAAGATTGGAAACTACCCGGGTGTGTAAAGTCAAAGTCAGGCTCTCTCAACTTCAGTCTCTGCCTCGTTAGCTCGGGTCTGTAAGTACCCCTTAACAAGAGCCGTGGGAAGGGTTTACTCAGTGTGTTAGTAGCTTGAACAAAGTGAAAATGGTGCCTGCCTGTGCCAGGCTTCTAGGGATTTGGTACAAGGTTTGGAGCCTCTCGTTGTACAAGAGCCGCTAATGCCCATGTTGAACCTGCGTGTACGTTAGACCTCGTAAGTTCTCTGATTAGACGCCCTCTGTGGTCCTCTTGGCACAGACGTCTGAACTAGTTTTTCAGACAAGACTGGCTTTACTTGTTCAGCAACTTAATTGGGCCACTTTTTAATTATTCGTCCACTGCTTTGCAGATCTGAAGTTCCGTAATACATTTGGTCCAGGACAGTTTTTGAAGTTAAGGAAATGTATGTTTTGCGACATTTTTAGGTTTTCTGTGTCTCCTATGGACGTATTCTCGCCAGACGTAGGTATCTTGAAGGGTACTCCACACAGTAAGCTTTGTCAGGAGTTTTCTCGCTTTGGTCCGTGAAAACCTCAGGCACTGTGTCCCAGTGCGACTTTGAAGGTGACCGACCCCTACAGGGGATTTGTTCATTTGCAAGTAAAGGATTTCAGTGTCTAAAAAAAAGTTTCCAGACCCCCTGTGTGGCTCCCCTCTCTCCCTTCCCTCCACCTCTGTAACGCCTGGGCCAAGAAAAAGTGACTTCAGAGAAACAACAGGCTACCTAGGGAGCACCCACGCTCGGTAAGGCCTGTGCTGGACGCTGGGGTGGTTTAAATGAGCACCACCTGCCCCCAGCCCCTCCAGTCGTGTTCAGTGGTGAGAAGACAGCAGACGCCCCAGAACCCAGGGCCAGGACTGAGCACTGAAACGTACCAGGCATGTCGCACACACGGTTCCATTTAATTCTCACATCCCGCTGTTACCGCCACCCCCACTTTAGGACGAGGGCAGTGAGGTGGAGGTTACAGCAAGTGGGGGGGCCGCACGGGAGCTGGGTGGCCTGACAAGCCTGTGGAGGGAAGTGGGGAGCAGCTGAGGGCATGTGGAGGTGGCACAGCACGGCCCGCGGGCCTCCTGCCTGTGGAGTAGCACGGGGCTGGACGGGGCAGGAGCAGAACCATCCCAGAGTTCAAGGTCACGGTCGTATGGTGAGAGGCAGTGGAAGGAGGGTGACCTTGGCTGGGCAGCTGATTGCAGTTGTTGCGGGAGAGGGTGGAACCCAGCAGCATCTTCTCCAGACGGGGCTCGTGGGAGGAGCAGCTTCTGGGTGGCAGGTGCTGGATGGGCTCGCAGCAGAGGTGATGCCGGGCTGGTGGAAATGGACACATGACGAGAGAACAGGTGGGGCTCTGTTGTGCGGCGGAGCGTGCTCGGCGAAAACTGCGGATTCTCAACAGAAAGGCGCGTCTGTGTTTTAGGGGCCTCCCACACCCCCCAAGTCCAGCTCGGGCCTTGGTTAAAGATGCCCACGCCAGAACAGATACTTGAGGCTATGTTTTGGATGAATTTACTGAAAACAGTAGGTACAAGAAAAAGAAAGGACAATCGGGTGACAGCTTCAGGATCCGAGAGGGTGGGAAACCCTCCAGGGTGGCAGGGGTGGAGCACGAGACACTGGCCAGCGAGCAGTGGGCGGTCGGCTGCGTTTAAGATGATACAGTCGGGAGTTCCCGCTGTGGCAAGTAGGTTAAGCACCTGGCATTGTCTCTGCAGCAGGACAGGGTCAAACCCCTGGCTGGCGCAGTGGGTTCAGGATGCAGTGCTGCCGCGGCTGTGGCTCAGGATCCCTGGCACGAGAACTTTCACACGCCATGGGTGCAGCCAGGAAAGTGGGAAAAAAAAGGGTAAGTTGGGAAAGTGGTGGCTGGAAAACTGGAGACGTGGACAGGCAGACAGCTCTGCTGTTTAGTATTATTATTCCCGTTTTAAAAAAGAACTGCACGAAAAGAGGGTTTTTAAACCGAATGTGAAACACGTGGTCAGAAAGTAGAAATAATATGGAATTTTGTTAAATTTATGTGAAAAAATATGGGTTTTTTCCCCAGTAATTTCTGACCAAAGGAAAAAATAATTGAACACACACAGGTACCCACTAGTCTCTGTAAAGTTCCAGAGGGCATTTAAATATGAAAATTAGTAATCTTATGTATATTTTACAAATAAAATTTTATAATTACGTGAGTTTTGCCAAAAATGTTATTCTTGTATGACTGTGAAACCTTTTTAGTGAGCTCAGATTTTAAAAGTACAGGAAGTCACTGACACTGAGAGGATGTGGAGAAACCAGGAGCTCCTGTGGTCAACGTGACCCCAATACGCAGTGTTTCCACGTTGGTCGAATTTATGGGATAGCATTTTGTGCTTGAGGGAAGATTGTTGATTTCTTCTGACTCCTCCTTAGCAGGGAAACATTTGCCTCTAGTAAAGCACTTACACCCCAAATAGCCATTACACCGTAGGTCCTTTTACACCACATTTCACCGTGTCATAGGTCACTTTTTAAAGTTATCAGTATTTAAGTGGTGACAACACTCAAGAGGTATGTTGCTGACGTAAAGGTAGATCGTTGTGATTGATTTCACTTAGCCAGCGTGGAAAAGAGCAGGTCTCTGCGGCGTGAGTAGGTCTCGGACCTGCGTCTGCTGCGGCTCTGTCTTCTCCTCTCAGAGTCCTGAGCCAGAGAGCGAGTCCCCTGTCCTCCGTCCCTCTCTCCCGCGCATCCGCACATTAGCAGTTCAGCCTGAAAGCAGGCTGATGTTTTCCTTGCATTATCGCATGGCTGCCTGTTTTGTTTTGATGATTCTCCTCTGCTCCTTGAATTTGTCGAGTTATTCCTGGCTTCCAGCTCTGGTATGCGTGTTTCTCCCTCTTTTTCGTCTTAAGGAACTCACTTCCTATGAAAATAATCAGTGTGCTGTCAAGACTACCAGTAACATGTGACCTCGAAGTCACCCCAATACTTCTCAGAATGACGAGTTTCTTAATGTGTTTGGGCTTTGCCAAACCATCACATACTTTAAAATACAGCTCTGGTGTTGAATTTCCAAATGCATTCACTTTGAATAATTTTATAAAGCTAATACTTGTAAATGGGAACATGTGAATTGGGTCGGAATGCTTGCTTTTCGCAGGCGTCCCCCAGCTCAGGTTACCTGTCGCACGGTTTCATAACGCAGGACGCAGCAAACAAGAAGTCACTTGTCAGCCGTCTGTTTCCTGGTAGTTTACACACCAGAAACCGAAATCCGAGAACGGCATTTGAAGGAAAACAAAGAGCTTTACAGTTCTTTTTTTTTCTTTTCAGGAAAACACACAGAAGCTAATTTTAGCTTCTTGATCAGATTGACCCAGCCTTTAACCCTGGCAAACGTTCCCACCACACACTTCCAATAGACAATAGTTTGCATACCAGCCTGGCGCTGGAAACACACGCACACACGGGGCCAGCGCCGTCCTGAGCCCTGGAGCAGGTCCTTCCAACGGGGGCTCCTTTCAAATGTCACACTCCAAGCTTCCCTGACTTCTTAAAAATGTATTACGTCACAGTTCTGTTTTGACCCCGGTTCCCAAATGTCATTCACTGGAGCAACATCTCCTGGCTCCAGCGTGCATTTTATCCTGGGGAAAAGAAGAGAAGAAAGGAAGAAATTGTTAGCAGCTGCGCTGCTCTTGGGTGATGGTTACACAGCTTATATATTAAAACGTTTGGAATGCGAACAATTACCTCTTTTACTTTCTCACCAAGTCACCGATAGTTTATATAAATTGCATTTTTATTACCAGAGAAACGCCAGGCTCCCCCTCCTCACCCCCGCCCGTGCCGCCCTTGCCAGGCGCGCTCCGGGAAGCCCGCGGCCCGCAGCTGGCCTGCCACTGTCCCCGTCCCTGACCCCGTCCCTCTGCAGCGGGGCCGGGCAGCCCCCACTAGGACGGGGCCAGGAGGGATGCCCGGCTCAGGAGGGTTTGACGGGACCTCTTCTCGGAACCTCTGGGGAGACCCCCTAACTTCTGAGATGCTAGTGTTGTCCCCTTGTATCTGGGAGACAAGAAGCCAATGTCTGCCTCCTCGGGCGATGAGAAGGCAGGTTTCCTGTCTCGTTTGCAGTAGTAACTGCCTCCCCAGACGGCCTTTCACTCTGGGGGAGCCATGATCGGGGGGAGCCAGTGTCCAGACCGAGGGCCCACGTCTGCCGGGACTTCCAGAACTGTCTCGGTAAATTCCTGTTTGGAACCCGTCGGCCCTGAGACGTCGCTGAAATCAAAAGCAGGTTAACAACGGTGAGGTCTGAGCCGGGACCCCACGGCCAGCGTCCCCGCAGAGACCCTCAGCGGCTGTGCCGAGCGACCTGGTGACCAGCCCGAGCGTTCCTCAGACTTACAGGCCTGACGTTCTCAGCGATTGTTTGTGTCTGTAAACCACGAGGGTAGGGGCATGCGTGGTATTTTTAAAAAGCTGTGACTTTATACTACAGCGCGCATCAGAATTTTAGAAATAGGTGGGCTTATTCTTCAGTGTGCACCTAAGTCACCTTTAAAGCATTCTTCTCTCTTCAAAATAATCAGGAGCACAGCTTCTCCGTCTAGGTGAATTGTTTCCGTTACAATTTAAGTAGAATTCTAGGAGCTCATAATGCATCTGTTTGGGATTACGTGAAGTAAGTTGATGCTGGACGGCTGTAATAATAATTGCATATTAAATATATTTAATGTGCAAAACATTCATAGGGTGCATAAGCAAATATGGGTCAGATAGCCATATCAAAAGATTATTTCTTACATTTGCAAGTTAACAACCAATAGCTACATTTGAACTTTGTAAAGGGAATTTAAACTATTTTCCTGGAATTTTTGTTTGACTGCCAAAGGGGGAAAGTTCTCATTGGGTTTCGATGGTGAAATCCAATACTTTTTATGTATGTGTTTTTATTACCAAGGGATTCTTTATCCACATTTTATTTTTTCATAATAAAGGTCATAGCTCTTCTTTCAGTAACGCATAAATAGCAAATACCACCCTGGGCTCTTCCTCCTCAGTTCAAGTTTAAATGCCGACTGTGTTTCCAAGCCTGTGAGTTTCATTTCACCACCGCCGAAGCAGAGACCCCCGGCTCGCTCACTGCAGCAGGAGGGTGGGGCGCACAGATTCCCTCGCGACGGTCTGTCATCAGAGAGCTTTTGTCCTAGTTCCTGACGGGAGTTTTCGTGCGATGTGTGTAGTTACTGTTGTGCATGTGGCCAAAGGGAACACTCAGAATTGCAGCCGTGGATTCTGCTTAGCATGAAGCTTCCTACTGTGCGCCGTGTGATTCGGCTTCGTCGAATGTCCTCATTATCGCAGCGGGGCGATGAGGTCGGCATGAACTCCGCGGCCTCTGCCTGTCATGTGCTTGCCTCCGCGGACACCCCGAGCCCCAAGGACGGGTTTTTTAAACGGATGAAAGAAAGGTCTTGCGAGGAACGGGCCTCTTCCGTGATGCGACAAGTTACAGCCAGTGGTTTCCACAGGAAAGGCTGAAGTTGATCAGCTCTCTCTTGAGTTTTCTAGAATAAGCACCTACTAAGTGCAGGTGGGACACAGGGGCCTTACGTGTGTTAACCTGCGTGTCAGTGGTGCCCTCCTGAGTCTCAGCAGCGGGGGAAACGACCTGCCCAGGCTTCCTGGCGTAAATAGCGGGTCTGGGATTTAAACCCAGGCTCCCAAACGGAATCCCAAATGCAGGGTGCACTGACTTTATAGTCTAGCGTATGTGTATTCGAGTGCGCCATGCATGGTCTGAATGCGGATGCGTATAGGCGTGTGGATGTGTGTGTATCTATGTGTGTTTACATGTGTGTGTGTATATACATGGGTATATATGTGGGTTTCTAGGTGTGTGACTCGGTGCGCATTTACCTGTATGCACAGGGGTACTTATAATGTGTATTATGTGTGTTTACCTGTGTATATGGCTTCGTATGTATGTGTGTATAGGTGTGTTTATACATGTGATACATGCGTGCATGTACATATGTACGTGTATATCATGGGTACCTGTGTGTATGTGTGTACATACATGTTTATATATGCATGTGTATATGTATGCAAGAATGTGAATATGTGTGTGCTTACCTGTGTGTTAGTACATAGAATACATATGCACGTATACGTACATGTAAGTAGGCGTGTGTGTACATGCATGTACATGAGCGTGTGTGTTGCATGTGTACATGTGTGTATGTAGGCGTGTGTGTGCCTTGTCCCCACATGTACACGGGGGTGTGTGCACGTGTGTGTGTATCTGTGTACGTGCGTGTACGCGGACGAATGCACACATGTGTATGTCCCGTCCTAGTCCCCTCCCCCTCAGACAGCAGTTCTCTCTCTCTGGAGAAAGCTCTTATTTAGAGAAACCCTAACGTTGAGTCATTTCGGAGGTGAGTCATTACGATAATCTGTCCTTGATGTTCTAGTTTTTAAAACTTCAGCTCTGCCTTCTCTTGGCTCATACAGCTTCTTTGCCCAGTCTCGTTTCCCGGACACGTCACAGCTCCGGAGGATCCGTGTAGCAATGCGTTGCCCACGGTCAGGTTTAGGCCGGGAACATGCGCGAATGGGCACTCCGGCGAGGGTTTTGCCTTCCCCGTCTTCTGTCAGTTCTGTAGTTTTCCGTCAGGCCAGTGACCACGGAGTGTGTCTAGAGACCAGCTCCACGCCGTGCCCCACAGGGACCTCTATCCAGTCACTTGTGATACACACGGTAGAAGATGACATGAGAAAAAGCATGTGTGTAGGTGTGTACCTGGGTTGCGATGCTGGGTAGCAGAAACGAACGGAGCGTTGCAAATCAACTATAATAAAAAATGCTTAAAAGGACCAGCTCTGTATTTCCGGGAACTGAATAGTAGGTTCAGGTCTCCCCGTTTGTCAGCGCTCTGCCGCATTACAATTTTTCTTCCTTTTGCATCTCCTTCGGAAAAGGAAGAACGAAGCTGCGGCTTCGTTTTCTTATAACCTGCTCTAGGAAAGACCCAGCCCCCCCGGCCCTCGCCCCCCGGCCCCGGGGTGACCTCCGTGAAGAGCTCGGAGGCCGTGAGCCCCCGAGAGCCGGGGGGCGCTCCCGAGCCGGCCTGCCCAGGAGCTGTCTGTCTGCACAAGGACAGAAGCAAGTGATTTGTTTGTTCTGCTGCAAAGTAAATGCCCTGCTGAGAACATGTTTGTATTTTTATATGTTTTTATGGTTAATGTTTTCAGTGACCCGTGTGATAAAGTAAAGCCGTAGCGACTTCTGTAAACATGTGACAGCAATGAAAGAAAACTGTATATACTCCTAGATATTTATATCGTTTCCCTCCAAGCTTAGAGTGAAACTTTAAAAAGAAAAAAAAAGATTTCTTCCCAAACATTTCAGTTAGAAACCCCACTTCAGACCCTTGGCAGCCTGATGTATAGGCTTCCTTACATGGTTGTTGAATAACATGTTATTATACGCGGGGAAGAATAGTTCTTTTGTTGGCTGCATTACATTTTGTGGTGAAATTGGAGAAAACAAATCATTAAGGAAGTCTATTTTGGTTCAAGACATTACACACTTGTGACGAGCCTGTTTTTTGACCTTGCCAAGTTAAAGGAAAATGCAGACCCATTTGTGCTGGGACAGGAAGGCAGGCAGTAGCTTGCAGCCCGCCGGCAGCTCGGGATGTGCGCGTGTGCGCGCGTGTGGCGGGGAGCCGTGTGCGACACACCTGCGTGTGGACACCCGCACGTGCTGCTGTCCATGCGTGCGTCTCTGCTCATTGGCCAGAGACGAACTTTCTAGCTCCTGCTCTGGAGGAAGCACAGCTGCGTTCGCTGGAGGAAGCACCGGCTCTGCGCATCTCTCCCAGCCCCGGTCCTCTGGCCGTTTCCCAGTCTCCCTGCAACACGAAGGCCACTCCTGTTGACACCCCACTGAAGCAGCGTCCCCTGGTCAGAGGACAAAAAGAACAGTTTTCGCAACTTTCAAAAAACCGTGTCCGCGTGCATCTGTCTGCTGTCATCAGCGAGCACAGAGACCGCGGCCTAAACCGACGGACGCCCGACTTGGACCTCGGTCTGCTGGGGGAACTCAACCTGCTCTGCGAGAGGCAGAGAAAGCCCGTCACGCCCTCATGCGCGCCCGTGTTCTTTGCTCTCTTGCAGTGAGAACGTATGACTTTTATGTTAAAGTTGTAAAAAGTGGGAAAAAAGCGAAACGGTCTCCAGTCGCTGTGCTCCGCGGGGAGCAGCCTGACACCCTGTCCTGCGAGGAGACTTAGAAGAGGGCGCCGTACTCGTGCCGGCATAAAGCCAGGGAGGTTTGTGGCGTCACCTCGACGTAGCCACCCGGAGCCCCTGGGCTTTGAAACGAGGGGACACGGGGCTGCAGCCACGGCTGGGGCCCTCGCTGCTGTGGGCGGAGGCCGGGCGGTGAGCTCCCGAGCAAGTCTCGCGCCGTCTCCCGGAAGGTCCCGAGGTGACAGAGACGGCGAAGATGCCAGTCCAGGGCAGAACCCCCCAAGGCCTCCCGCCGCATCGCACAGGAGGCGCTCACCCCCGGAACCAGTGGGCCATGGGTCAGCGACGACTTTTCCACCTGTCCCCCCACCCGGCCATCTCACTGCCTGGTCGAGGCCGGGCCGCTCAGCTCGCACCGCCCATGGGACAGCGGCCCCTGCTCGGTGACTTCCGGCAAACGGTGGGGTTATTGGCCAGCACCAGGTCTTAGAGAAGGGAAACGGACCAGTGCCATGCACAGACTGCTTTCACCAGCTGAAGTTCCTTCTCTTCCTCTCTTCTTGGCGCCGCTCTGCCAGCCTGGGTTTCCTGGTGAATGAAATCTCCAAGAGTGAAAAGAGGGCTGGACCCTGGACTGAGGGCCATCCAGAGCCGCCGAGCAGTTACATGATAAGTCATCGCAGAACTCACATCGGCCTTTTCCTACTCCTGTTCTTTTCCATTAAAGAAGGAAGGAAGGAAGGAATTGAAAACCTTGTTCCTTTCGTCGTCTGAATTTTTAAATCTCCCTTGAACAGCTTATGGCTTCTCCTCAACAAGAGGTGGTTCAAGGTGTGTGGGTCATTACAAAGGAGGAAAAGAGACAAAGATTCTGGCTAATTTTCTCTTCGTTTTTTTAAGAGGTGGATCGTGCCATGGTCTTACTCACCAGAGGAATGAATGCCTCTTTCAAGCCTACGTGTGGGGCTGGTGCCTCTGCCCAGGCACCGTGTCACGTGTGATCAGTAAGGTCAGGTCCCAAGTACCTTCTCTTAGAATTGGGCAGCAAAGCAAAGGCACTGAGAGTTTGCACATAACTTTTCTTCCAAAAATAAAGAAGTTATCTAATGTTTGCTTTGTAAACATATCACTGTTCTCTATATTTGCACATGATAACCTGCTGGCTTAAAAATGCTATTTATGAGGTTGACTGACATGCTACTCTGGCCTCACACTGAGGTGAATTGCTGAAGTTTTCAATTAGATGAATAGCTTTTTTACCGCAGGTGCTATAGGCCCTGGGGAAAAAAATGTCTTCGCTGATCCTAAAGCATGTCGGGGACATAGACGGTCCCAGCTTTCTGCACTGAGAGGTATTCCTCGCACGTGGGGGACCTAACCCGCAGCGGAATTTATTTCGTCGTAAAGCAGGGTATTTCATGACGCCATCACGTGGGTTTTGTCTTAGAATTCATGACATTTTATTGCAGGCCTCCTGTTGTCCCCGAATGTGACCTGTTTTTTTCACCTTTGATTTAAAATAAACACCTTCCCTTTTCTTAGTTCAAATCAACTACCTACAGAACTATTCGTCCTGTCCTTTTCAGTTGGGCTCTGAAATATCCAGAAACCGAAATATCCAGAAATTTTACAAAATCACAAAACAAATGCCAGTAGTTTAATTGGTGTTGTATAACAAAGTTTAAAGCAGAGCTGCTTTCATTGTGTGAGCTTTGCACACACACGCACACACACGCACACGCACTGACTTTTGGTAAAAACATGAAATGCCTTCCAGTTAAGTCTGCTCATCTTCCACTTGGAGTTTAAGCTCCAGACGTTAAGTGGCTTTTCTGTGATGAAGTCTTAGCTGGTTGCGTCTTCATGCTGCTCCACGCGTTTAGACTGCTGTTGCTCCTCCCAGGCCACAGGGACAGGCCCGCTCGCGGAGGCAGCCTGGGTGGTCCCGATGGCCCAGAGGCTGCTGTGCTTGTTTCTCCGGGGACCCTCGTCTTGGGTGTTGATGTTGAAAACATTACAAGGCTCGTCCTAACGTCCCGATAGTCTCTCTGGCCCCCGTACCCTTCTTTTAGAAGGAAGCAAGAGCCCTCCAGCCTCTGGAAGGGGTGCTTCTGCTTGTGGGGCTGCATCCACCTCCAGGGCCGAAAACCCTCGGGCAGCCCCGCAGACGCTCCCGCTGCAGCGGACACTCTGATGGCTTGAAAAGCGCGGGGTCAGAGGTAGTTCTTCGCAGCATGTGCGAGCTGCTGAAATGAAAGTGGGAAGAGCAGGGGGCGGCTTCAGGCCCGCAGAGCTGCACCCACGCCCCAGGCCCGCGGTGACGCTGCGGTTCTGAGATTCGCTCACAAGAGGCCACTGTGTTTTATAATCCAGGCCCTGCATTTCTTTATAGGAAAAGCCAAGTATGACGGTCGGCGTTAAACCGGGCATGGGATTTCTCCCGTGCCTCTCCGCCCGTAGCCGGATTCCAGCTAGACAACAACAGGACGGAACAATTCAGTGTTTCGTTGACCTGTGCGCAGAAACATTTAAAAAGCCTTGGCTCTGAATCACTCTTGAAGAGCTCAAGTTGCCAGAGACTTCGTTCCTAAAGGAACGCCAGCGAATCACTTCCTTTCTCACACTTGAAGACCCGAGGGTCTCCCGGGGACCCGTGACCCCTGGGGGACGCTCCTAAAAGCTCCCGAGCTCTCTGTTCTCTCCGCTCTGCCAGCTTTCTAGACCCAAGTACTCTGAGGCCCCTCGTTCGGGATTTTATGATTCTCTGGGTCTCCTGGGACATCATGTAAAGTTTTCAGATGAACCGGGAAGCCCATCAGAATGCCTTCTTCTTCGAGCAGTTGAAAACAGGAAGGGCTTAGGAAAAGTAGCGCCTAAATAACTTCACTTTGGCGGCCGAGCTCTGGGTTTTCCTTCTGAACTTCTATCTAACGAACCCTTTATATGTTTGGTTTGGTGCTTCGTTTTTATTTTCCAAGAGTCTTAAAAATGTGCATTGGTGCTCAGTGGAGAGGCATGCAGTTACTGGGCGTTGGCGGCGGTAAAAGCGGGGCGGCTGGGGCAGAAGCAGCTCTGCTCCCGTTCTGTCCGTGCTGGCGTCAAAGAGGTTTGCATCAAACTGGAACTTTTCCTGTTTGAAAACAGGTGAAAAACCGAGTCTGCGAGCCTGAGAAATTCACCCCGAGGCCCCAGCCCGCTGCCGCCCGCCCTAGAGCCGCAGGGCCGGGGCCGGCGCTCTCGGGTCGGGTCGGGGCCCTGCGATCGCCCCTCCCTGGTGCCTCTGGCTTCCGCGCCTCCTCTCTTGCCTCTTGCCTCCCGCCCACCCCTCCTCATGTCCTGGAAGAGTCTACAGCTGCTCGGCTGGGAGCTTCTGGTCCTCTCTGCCTTTCTCCTCTCACTCCGAGCGCCAGCCCGGAGCCCCCAGTGGGGATCACGTGGCCCCAGTTTACCGCCTCCAGCCTCGCTTTCATGAGAGTGGCTGGAGAGCTGGGCGCCCTGGGGTCCCTGCCTGGGCGCCATGGCCCCCCTCGGGCCATGGACCCCCCTCACTCTCCTGGGGCCTCACTACAGTCTTACCTCGGTGAGCGTCACTCCAGCCCCCTTTTACCCCACGCGCATCACGCGCATCCTTGCTCCCCGTGACTCTGATTTCGGCGACAGCGGGAAGGTGGACCCAGTGCTGGACCAGGACATGCGGGGCACAGTAAACGTGCGGGAGGAATAAGATGAATGGACACCAGGGCTTCTAATCCTGAAGTGATGGAAGCCGGGCGGTTTTAAATCGGGTCCTTAATTTCAGTGGGTTCGTGTTCAATACCGAAAGAGAATTGTCCGGACACAGTGGTTACTTTAAAGGACAGTCATGCTTATTTGGAGGATGGCAGACAGCAGAATGGGAGCCTAAACCAGCGAGTCACTGTTACCAGACCGGGAGCCCCTCCAGGTCCCGAGAGCAGTGTCGCATCTTTCAGCTCTGGCGCAAAGGTGGCCCTGTGGGTGGTGCCCGCTCCGCTCCTTGTAACATCCCCGTCTTCCGTCCGTCAAGTGCCCCAGAGCCTTGCGGAGGTCTTCCGTTACAAACAAATTGAGGAACAATCAAAATATTGGTAGTGATTGTACGTATAAAATCTTATGTGCGTTGCAGATGTAGTAAAACGTAACGATCTCCTGTAAGTTAAAAGCAGCCCTTCCTTTATTCGAGATGGATTTAGTCACATACCAAATGCAGAATGCCAGCCGGAATTGCGGGGCATAAGGGTGCATAAGCTTAGCTGATGATAAATTTGCGTCACTTGCTGCCCAGAGCAGCTCAGACTTCGTAGCAGCAGACTGAGGACCAGAGGAGAGGGTGACCACGCAGGTGGCTTCTGCCGGAGGATGCGTCTCCAGGGCAAAGGGCGAAGGTTTTTAAAGAATCATCGCATCATTTCAACCCCAGTGGGCCCGGGAGTTTACCCAGCACAGCAGCGCCTCTGAGAGCGAAAGGAGGTTTTATTCATTATTTATTAAAGTGCAGTTGCTTTACAATCTTGTGCCAATTTCTGAGGAACAGAAAAGTGACTCAGTTGTATATTCTTTATTATTATCATTTTTTTAATAGTTATTTCCCCAGTACAGCTTTTTTTCTACTGTAACAGCACGGTGACCCAGTTACACTTACATGCACACATTCTATTTTCGCACATTCTCAGGCTCCATCATAAGTGACCAGACATAGTTCCCAGTGCTACCCAGCAGGATCTCATTGCTAATCTGTTCCAAAGGCAATAGTTTGTGTCTGTTAACCCCAAGCTCCCCAACCACCCTCTTCCCTCCCCTCCCCCTTGGCAACCACAAGTCTGTTCTGCAAGTCCGTGATTTTCTTTCCTGTGGAAAGGTTCATTTGTGCCTTATGTTAGACTCCAGATATAAGTGATCATATAGTCTTTTTATTAATATCATTTTCCATGGTGTTCTAAACCGGGAGATTGGATGTAGTTCCCTGCGCTGTACAGTAGGACCTTATTCTTTGTCCTTTCTGAATGTGATAGGTTGCATCTCCTGACCCCAAACTCTCTGTCCATCCCCCCCTCCCCCTCCCTCTTGTCAGCCACAAGTCTGTTTCTATTTGGTTTTTTTTATTTTTTTTTTATTTTCCCACTGTACAGCAAGGGGGTCAGGTTATCCTTAGATGTATACATTGCAGTTACAGGTTTTTTTGTTTGTTTGTTTCTATTTGTATGTAGGTTCGTTTTGCCATATTTTAGATTCCACGTATAAGTGATACCACATGGTATTTGTCTTTCTCTTTCTGCCTTACTTCATTGGGTATGAGAATCCCTAGTTGTGTCCATGCTGCTGCAAATGGCATTATTTCATTCTTTTTCATGGCTGAGTAGTATTCCATTGTGTATATATACCACATCTTCTTAGTCCATTCATCTGTCGATGGACATTCAGGTTGTTTCCATGTCATGGCTACCGTGAACAGTGCTGCAGTGAACATGTGGGTGCATGTATCTTTTCGAATTACAGTTTTCTCTAGATATATGCCCAGGAGTGGGATTGCTGGTCACACGGGAGTTCTATATTTGGTTTTCTGAGGAACCTCCACACTGTTTTCCGTAGTGCTTGTACCAATTTATGTTCCCAGCAACAGTGCAGGAGGGTCCCCAAAGGAGATTTTAGCATCTGTCCTCTTAGCATCGGACAAACGAACCAGGCGGATTCTGGCTCCCACTGTGAGTCATTCCATAGGATACTGGAGGGACGGAGCCACACGGGACAAGCGGCCATGGCAGCGCCAGCCTGAGCCGCCAGGTGCAGCCGACACCTCCGTTTCCACAGAAAAGCTTTGGCCTCTCACGTGTCCCATACGCAGAAGAAGGCAAACAAGTCTCTCCTGCTCTAGTTTCCTAGTTTATTGCACAGAGATAACGTCTTCACTTCTAAGCATGTTCTGTTGAAAATGAAAACCCTTGGCTTTCATCATCTCTGTCGTGTGAGCTTCGCCAGTCCGCCCTCTGCTCACCTCCCTGGGGTGCCCACCCCACTCTGGGGAGGATGCCCCGAGGGCCCTGCACCCCCCCGCTTATCTCCCCGCTGGTCCCTGGACAGCCAGGCTCTCGAGGCGGGCTTTGTCCACTCTCTTCCATCACGGGAAAACCTGTCCTCTGTCCAGCCCTTCCTCCCCCACGTCCCCACCCCCAGCGGAGTCAGGCGTCTTGGCCCCCCCACCCCGTCCCACTGGGGCCTCCCCGTGTCTCCTCGTCTCCAGACCGCGGATCGAGGTCAGCGCCCCAGCCCCTGGCCTCGGGCTGAGCAGACAGCACCTGTTCACTATCAATTCGGATCAATTTGAAAATTGATGTTAGTTTGAAAAGCACCTTCCCACTTTCACCTGCTGGGTACTGGTGTCTGATGCCCTGAGGTGCCCAGTGAGACTGGACGTGGTTCCCTGCGTCGTGTCCCCCGGAGCCACCGGCGATGACCCGACCCTCTTGCTGCCCGCCCAGCGGTCGGCGTGAGTCCCCGGGGTCTGTGCGTGGCTCTCCCTCCGCGCTCCTCTCTCTCCGCGGTTAATCCTGATCTGTTCTTAGATTTCAGAGTTCTTTCACTACTCTCTCCTTTGTCACTAGTTCTGTAATTTACACGTCGGGTTGGCTGGTTCCTGTTACTTGGCCTACAAATCTGTCCTGTGTCGTCTCCTTTGAGTAATTTATAACCCCCATAAAATGCCACGGAGAGACGCTTTTTTACGTTTTTGAGTAATGGTGAGAAAGAACTGCCCTGGGAATCAAAAATCCAATGAGTCATAGATTATTTTGTTATTTACGACCAGAGAGTGGTCATTGACAATATTTGGCAATTTTACAGCTATGAACCTGGGCTATTGTGCTTTAGAATGTAATTTATTAAGCAAATAAAACTCTTACTGGTACTGGGTCCTGTTAAGTCTGGGGACCACGTGGGCTGCAGGCCGGCACAGCTGTGCAGGTTTCATGGTAGCCACATACATCTTAGATGTCTGGACACTAATATTTTACACTTACTTCATGGCTTTATTTGTTCAGTTGCCTTTCTATTCTTGATTGGATTCTGACCAACCATTTCGGTTTAAGAAGTCATCAGCTTTGAGCAGAGAGGGAGGAGCCTGGCGAAAAGAGAATGAATTTATGGTCAAAAAGCATCAATCCTTCCTTCACTGGATACGACATTTAGCAACTTTGGGCGGTAAGGAAACACCAGACGTGTTCATGGAAAATAGCTGATGTAAAGTCATCTTTGAAAAAGGAAAAGGCAAGGACCGAAAACTTAATTAAATGTCCCCGAGGGAGAGGCTAGATGTCCATACAGAGGTTAGATGGGTCTGTGTGTGTGTGGGGGGGGGTGCATAGACAGACACCCCCCACACACACGCAGAGACACACAGTCACACAGTGGACACTGGTGCAAACGGTCTGAATGAGCGAATTCAGGATTTCTTTTTTTTCCAATTCGTCGTTAATATCAGTAGTATTTTGTAAAAATGTTGATTTCAGTTCATTCCAGCCGTCCTTACCTTGTAATGTGTTCGCAAGAAAGATAACTTTCGAACTCAACAAAGCACGGTGATCTTTTTCCTGACAGCTGCGGTAAGCGGTACTTATTTCGTGATACTTTCTTTTTAGCTGGAGATGTGCCTCTTTGGGTGCACTTATCACACGTGTGTACCCGGCAAATTCCAGGTTAGAGACCTTCAGCTACGTGCCGAACAGCACGAAACCCGCTCTAGAAGTTCTCTCAAAAGCCAGACTCCTAATTCTGATGGACAAGAAAATTCCGAGAATGTTCCGTCCACTTGAAGTTCTGGCTGTTCGGTCCGCCTCTCCCTTGTGCAAGGACTTGGCCAGAACTCCCCGCGGTCACTGCCTCCTGCCCGTCTGCAGGAGGGGGGGCAGATAAGACTTAGGGGTGCATGCTGGGGGGGCACTCCTGGCAACACTCCGGAAGGAGGTGGACCCAGTTCCGTGGCTCAGGGCTTCCCGCGAGTGGAGCCCAGCCCCCGAGGCGCTCCCCGCCGTTTTGCCCTGTCGCGCTGTCCCACTGACTTCTCCGCCTCCCCGATTGACCTGGAAGCATCTGGCCACTTCCTTTGCCAGCTGCGCACAGCTCCCAGAGAGGGCCGGGGGCAGGAGGGCTCGGGTGAGCCCCAGGCTGCCTCCCTGCTGGCTGTTCTGATCCTCCTCCCTGGACAGATGATGGGGCCGCCCGTGGGAAAGGTCTCAGGCTCCTGGCTTTCCTTGGCTGGTCCGTAGGGTTCTTTACGTCGGCCAGGGGCAGCGCGAGCGCTTTCTTCTGGTCTCTGGTCGCCTTGTCAGGGCCTTGGCGGACTCCTCTGTGAGCAGGTTTTGCGTGTCACCAAGTTGAGGTGGTCTTTTTTCCTTTCCAGGTGAATGCCTTTGTGCCTTCCCCGGGAATCTGCTTGTCTCTGTGGTCCTGTTTCTCCAAAGAGCTTTGGAGTGTTAGGGTTCAGACCAAGGCCTGTGGTCCACCTGCAAGCCTGTGCCTGGTGTGAGGTGGGCTGCCGGCGTACCGATTTTGGCACGAGCCCCAGAGGCTCCACTGAA
Source organism: Sus scrofa (assembly GCF_054392235.1). NCBI lineage: Eukaryota > Metazoa > Chordata > Mammalia > Artiodactyla > Suidae > Sus > Sus scrofa. The sequence continues at coordinate 1,032,593 of NC_139389.1, read as the reverse complement.
ACACCTCCCTTCCTGTGCCGAATTGCTTTGGTGTCTTTGCTAAAAATTAGAATGGGGAGTTCCCTCTGTGGCACAACGGGAACAGCAGTGTCTCTGCAGCACCAGGATGCAGGTTTGATCCTCAGCTCAGGACGGAGGGTCCGGGATCCCGCACTGCCTCGGCTACAGCAGACGTCACCACTATGGGTCAGATCTGACCCCTGACCCGGAAACGCCGTATGCCTCGGGTCAGCCAAAAAATGAAAAATCCATTCATTCACTCATTAAAAAATTAGAATGCTGGAGTTCCTGTGGTGGCTCAGTGGTTAACGAATCCAGCCAGGAACGATGAGGTTTCGGGTTTGATCCCTAGCCTCGCTCAGTGGGTTAAGAATCCAGCATTGCCGCGAGCTGTGGTGGAGACTGCAGACGCGGCTCGGATCCCCGCGTTGCTGTGGCTGTGGCGTAAGCTGGTGGCTACAGCTCCAATGAGACCCCTAGCCTGGGAATCTCCATATGCTGCGGGTGCAGCCATCAAAAGACAAAAGACAAAAGACAAAAAAAAAAAGAGGAATGCTACATGAGCTTTTGAAATTTATTCTTCCACCACTAATTCTTCCAGTGAATTTTAGCTGAGTTCATGTTAACAGCCATTGTCAAAACAGCATGAAAAGTAGGCATGGTTCCTGCTTTCATGGGGTTTCCAGCCCCCACTTCTACCCTTGGGTTTAGATTCCCCGGGGGTTGGAGTGGGTGACCTTACAGGAGAGTGGCATCTGTCGTTGCAAGCACGAGACTCCTGTCAGTAAGTCTCACTTTCTTTTTTTCTTTTTTTGCCACGTCCTTGGCATATGGAAGTTCCCGGGCCAGGGACTGAATCCGAGCCACAGCAGTGACCCACACCAGAGCTGCAGCAATGCCGGACCCTTTAACCCACTGCGCTGGGCTGGGGCTCAAACCTGCGCCTCCACAGCAACCGAAGCCACTGCAGTCGGGTTCCTAATTCACTGTGTCACAGCGGGAACTCCGGTCTCACTTTCTCTAACCTGTCCTTTGCATGATAAAAACAAATATGAGGCCTAAAACAAGGCAATTAGTACAGGGAACCTGCTCTTTCAAAGCTCGCCGGCTACTTTGCCGTCCCCAATACCGAGACTCTGGCCTAAGTGACACGCCCAGGTGTGCAGAGGATGTTAGGTGGACGAGCTCGAAGGCTGCACAGCGGCAGGTCCGTGGGCTCTCGGTGGCTTCAGCTCTGAGGGGAGCCGTGACTTCGAGTGGTATCTGTGCATCTCTTTTTGAAAGATAACTATTGCTTAAATAAAGTCTGCTTCGATCGTGGCGCTCAGGAGGTGAAAACATCAGTGAGCCTTTTTCCTGTTTTGAAATGTAGGAATCTGAGGTTCTAACCCGGGCGAGTTCACATCCATTTTGTGTCACCGACACATACCAACGGCTGCAGCAGCAGAAGGCTTCTATGTCAAAACCCCAAATGGAGAGGGTTGAAATGGCATTTCCACAGGCCTGTTTGTTAGGGTGCAGATGGGCCCGGGACCCCCGCCCCCATGCCTGCGCGGTCGCTTTGGACAGCGGAGGGGCCGTGCGCAGCCTCAGAGGCTTGTTCCGGCTCGAGTTGCTCCGACCGCAGAAGCCCTCATCCGAAGGAATCTGCCTCTTGAACCACAACTCAGGTCTCAACTTATAAGAACTTTCAGGTAGCCCATAATAAGCAAATACGAGGACTACTTTACGAGCGGGAGCAACGCCCCACGCGCCCAAGTTGATTTTCTGAGTGGCTAGAACTCCTCCAGAAAGTGTTTCGGCACTAAATCTGGGCTTGGAGCAGAGGTGGCCGTCCAGGGGCACTTTACACACAGGCCACAGCGACAAATATCCACATTTCCACGTGACTCGAAACTGCGGTAGAGTCACCCCCACTGGAAACCGTCTGAGTGCAAATTAGCCCTCCTCCCCCTTCACACTCTTCACAGTTACGGAGGATCTCAAGCCGCTTCTGCCCTCGAGGCTTGTGGCTGTCGGTGTTTACCACACTGGAAAATAACGCTGGGGTCCTTCAGAGATAATCTGCTGATTCTCTGAAAAATAGCATGGTAACCTAAAGAATACGTTTTTCTGAAAAATAATAATAAGTAAAATAAGTAACACTAAAATACAAATAATAATCGATGTAACAACAAAAGCTGTAGTCAGAGGAGCGGCATCGTTTCCCCTTTTTAAAATCTCGCTGAGGTCTGGGTCAGTAGAAGACTGGACTCTCTGATCTGCAGCCTCACACGAGGGGCAGAGAGACGAGGAGAGAGCAAAGCAGCCGTCCTCCTGCTGTTGGAGAAATAAGCGCGGGAGCTCCTGTCGTGGCGCAGCGGAAACGATCTGGCCGGTATCCCTGAGGAGGCGGGGTCGATCCCCAGCCACGCTCAGTTAAGGATCCAGCGTTGCCGTGAGCTGTGGTGTAGGTCGCAGACGTGGCTCGGGTCCTGCGTGGCTGTGCCTGTGGCTGTGGTGCAGGCCGGCAGCTGCAGCTCTGATTTGACCCCTAGCTTGGGAACCTCCGAATGCTGTGGGTGTGACCCTAAAGAGACCAAAAGATAAAAGAAAAAGAAGCCTGCCCTTGAGACCCAATTGCAGGGTCTCAGGCATGGAGCCCCTGGCTCCCAGGATGACACTTGGAGGACTGTGGCCTGAGCTGCCCTGGCCTAGAGCAGGGCAGCAGGGCAGCACGGCCTGCCGAGAGCGTGGACGTGTGTCCTCACAGTGCACAGAGTGTGCGTCTAATCACATGTGCTCCCCCACGTAGAAAACAGAGGATCTCGGAACCTTCTAGTGCGACTAGAACACAGCAGGGAAAAGCGGGAGAAAGCTTATGTTCCAGACCGCTCCCTGCGCCCGCACTTCAGGAAATCCCACGTCGAGACACGACCATCTCAAGGGGCTGAGCCCCTCAGGTACCACGGGGCATCTTGTGGCGAGAGAGCTGCAGGCGCCTGTGACGGGAGGAGACCGGTCGGCTCCTCGAGGGAGATGGGACGAGCGTGCGGCACCTGAGCGTGAGCGGAGCACGTCCGCACGGCCTCGCGCTTCCTTCGAGGGCGGCGCGGAGACCTCCTCCTCCTCAGACACAAGCATGAACTTTGCTGAAACGCTGGAAGCCTCTTCCCCTGAGACCGTACAGCCTGGCAGAGACGAGCTTCGCCTAGAAAGTATCAAGAGCGATGCATTTCTGTTGCCAGCGAAAACGACCATATGACATTCAAGAGCTTTGGAAAAACACAAACACATTTCTCTTATGCGGAAATGTCTCTTGGTGAGGATTAGAAGTTAGTCGTTAGAATTTTCTATTGGCTGGGTTTGTTTTCTGCTTTAGCGTATTTGTGAATTTCTGTAATTTCAAATGAAGGTGCGTCATTCATCATCAATAAGAGCGTGATGTGTTCTTGGAGCAGCGGAGCTGGAAGGGGAACCGTACCCAGCTGAGCGGACCAGCCAGCCCTGAAGCTCTGACTCACTGGCAGCGTCGTAGCATAAAGAGGTGCTTTTTACCCCAAACCCCAGAGGTAACGGAGAGGAAAGCTGACTGGCTGCAGAAGTGTCGCCGGCAGGGTGTGGTTCCTGGGGGGGCTGGCCGAGGGTCCCGGAGCAGCGCCCAAGGCCTCCCTGGCCCCGCTGGACGCATCTGACCTTCCCGAGGTGTACGACGCAGGCTGAGGGCGGCTTCCGTGAGAAACCGAGTTCACGTGCGGAAGCAAACCTTCCAGGTGGGCAGCTCGCAGCGCAGGCCCGAGAGGAGGCTCTCCTGATCCTCGGCGCAGGGGAGCTCAGCGATGCAGCCGGCAGTGAGGCGCTTAAAGGGATGAGGAGCCGAAGGAGACCCAGCAAGCGGGGCGAACGTCCCGTCCGACCTCGCGTCCTGGCCTGGGCTTGTCATCTGCCTCGCCCTGCTGGTGGACGGTTCGGCTCTCCTTTCCCTTCCTCGGGCCCAGGGGTCGCGGCAACTCTCCCTCGAGATCCGTGCTGCGTCGCGGACCCTCGCGGAACCCGGCAGCCAAGGCGGCAAAGACCGTCGGGCGCGGCCTCCGGGCCTTCCCGCGGGGTCCCCCAGGCTTCCGGCGCCTGGAGGTGGGGAGCCTCTCCCGCTGCCCCTCATCTCCCCTCACTGTAACCCAACACTTCGGGCAACTGGAGACCCAGATAGTCTTGTTAACTTGAAGTTTTCCTCCAGATTTATTAGCCCAGCGGAGCTGAGGGGGTGAGTGTTGATCAACGCCTCGCAGGTATTTCTTTAATTATTGCTCTGGCATCTCTCGGGCCTCATAAAAACCTGCCGTGCGAGTTAGTAATAAAGTCACTGTTTGTTTGTTTATTTATTTATTTATTTGGGGCTCCGGGGTCTCCTAAGGGGAACCTCTACCTTTGGCCATAAATCGTCGCCGCAGCCTTGATAATACTCTGCTTGAGCGGGAAGGCCCGGGGCTGCTGGCTGAGGGAGATTAAACTGTAATTAAACTTCGCTGTGAGTAAGGAGGGACAGAAAAAAAAAAAAAGATTGTGGTTTCATAAAGCAGAAAAGAAATACATTGACTGGTGTTTACAGCCCAGAGACTTTTTTTTTTTTTTTTTTTTGCCATCTCCCCGACTACAAAACAGTCTTATTTTTAGCCAGCCAAGGTTTTGCAAGATGCCGTATCAGCCACAGTTCTGTTCTTTGAAATAATTGCGCCAGGCTGGTCCTAAATCCCCAGGGAGGAACGGGAGGCGGGAGGGACCATTTCTCAAGCCTATGGTGCCGATGAAATTTGCCACAACCCGTATGAATTAGGTCGGTGCCCTCACGGAGTCCCACCTGATGGGGAAGGCGTTTAACTGGATCTTAATTGAACGTCCAGCTACATAATATCCTTTTGTTTAGGCTCAGAAATGGATTTTTTCAAACCTCCTTATCAGCGCAGCTATTAAATATTGTGGCTCTCGTGCTATCAGTCTCCGATCAGCAGCACAGTTAGTGCCTTTTACCTTCCAAGGAAGTGTGCTGGAGCCAGCTGGAGCACGAGAGGCAGGAGCTGGGGAAAGTCGTAATTGAAACAGGCGACGGCCTCGGCACAGACAGGAAATAAAAGGAAGACTGGCCCTCCAACGGATTAAATTAGATGTTTCAAACTCAGACAGTATCAGGAGGAGGAGGATGGGAGGAAGAAGGTAACAGTAAGTTCATTCAGCAGCTCCCTCCCCCGCCCCGCGGCCTCAGACCTGCCTCCTGCCCCGAGGGGTGGCAGGTCCCGGCTAATGTCACACCCTGTCCCTGCTGCCTGCCCTCTCCCGCCCAGAGTCCTTTGGTATTCCATTTCCATAAATTAGGCGTGAAATTACGTTGGGCTGAGGATCCATGATTTCAGCTGTTTTCTAGTTGGGAAGGAAAATCTTCCAGACCTAAAGCAAAAACATTTTTTAAAATATGCTTCCTGCCTATTAGGTTGAGATATGCCTATTACAGAAAATGCTTGCTTTGTAGAAACCTCTCTTCTTTCTACGCTCACGGAATTCTGTCTGGTCTCCAGTTCAAGGAACGTGTGTTGAGGGCCCACGGAACACACGCCCCTCCCCCCGCAACCGGAGCCGCTGGCCCCTATGCGTGTCTTAAGGCAGTGCTGGCACGTGCAGGATGCGGATTCTCAGTGAAGACCGTGCTGGCTGGTTAAAGTCTTCTCGGAAAGGAGTTGATTGTACGTTGTCATGTTCCAGGGAAACTTGCAGCGTTGTTAGTTTTCACCTTCTGCACATGGTAGCTCAGGTTTTCTATTCAGGCAACTGTGGGGCTTCGTGGAACACAATTTGCTTCAAGATCCAAGTGCGAAGTTAGTTACTAGCGATGCCTGAGACTTTGCTTTGTAAGGTCAGCGCCTATTTCACGGTCACCTCCGACGTCACTTACTTATGGGGGCGGGCAGCCGTGGATGCCGAATTTTCTCTGAGATATAAATAAACACACTGAAAGCTCCAGCAAGCTCAAAATAGGATAGCTCTCCACCATCCCCTCTTGAAAGCTGGAAACGTCGTGTCTCATTGCAGCAAATGGAATTCCAGCTTCGCGGGCTGGACGGGGCCGCTCTGCTCGAGGCTCCTGTGTTCCTCCCGTCTGTTCTGGGTGGTGGGGCGGCCTCGTGGGCTCCTGCATTAAGCCCTGGGAGTGTTCCCGTGCACACATCTGCTTCGCTGTGGCTGCCTCTGAAGGTGGTGAGGGGAGCTGGGGTGGGGACTCCGTCGTGTGGGTGGGTTTGCATGGAACATGTCGCCAGCTGGACAGCTTTACTGCTGTATTAAGGTTCCGGTCAAAGGGTGTGAATCGCGGAGGGTCGCGGGCCGCCCGAACTGCTGCTAGTGACTCGCATACCGAGCAGCTGCCCGGCCAGCAGGCCGAGTGCGCTCATCCGCGGGGGTGGTCCCTCTCCAGCGAGGGCAGGCTCTTGTCCACGTAAATCGCACGGCTGCATTCAAACTCGAAGGAGGAGACTAGCCATGCATACCTGTGTCCCCACAAAGGCCACGTGCTGAGCGTCCTCCCGGAAAGCTCCTTCCAGCACGGGCCTCGGAAAATGGGCACGTTTTACAGAGAACCCTGGCTTCCACACCGCAGGCAGGCTGTGCTGGCCGCCGGCAAGTGTTCCAGCGAGTGCCCGGAAGTGGACTGGGCTCTGAGCAGGGATGGGGCGCCTGCCTGACGCCAAGATCTGTGGCCTCCACGGCCCAGAACCGGACACAGCCCTTCGGGAGCCCCAGGCTGCGGAGCCCTCCTGTAGAAGCTCTCCCCGAAGTCCTCTCGGCGCCTCCTTGTGACTGTTCTCGGGGCCCAGGCTGCCCTGTGCCCTCTGCCGGGCTCCCCTGTGGTCACTGCGCCCGGGCCCGGGGGCGAAGGCTGGGCACCAGGATGTGCGGCAGGCCCGCCCTCGCCCTGGGCGCAGCCCCGGGGTGTCTTCTGCTTCAGGCCCCGCGAGGCCCTCGGCAACAGGCGCCTCATTCCCGTTGTCCCGGAGGAGGGTGCGGAAACCCCGGGCGGTTAGGGAAGCCCCGGGTCCGCAGCGAGGGGCTCGGGGACCAGGAGCGTCTTTCGGAGCGTCAGGCACGTAGACCGGCCGGACCTTTTTACTTTGTCTTTTTTTTTTTTTTTTTTTTTTTTTTGCCATTTCTAGGGCCGCGCCCACGGCATATGGAGGTTCCCAGGCTAGGGGTGGAATCTGAGCTGTAGCCACCGACCTACACCACAGCCACAGCAACTCGGGATCCGAGCCTCGTCTGCCACCTACACCACAGCTCACGGCAACGCCGGATCCTTAACCCACTAAGCGAGGCCAGGGATCGAACCCGCAACCTCATGGTTCCTAGTTGGATTCGCTAACCACTGCGCCACGACGGGAACTCCCTGGACCTTTTTACTTTGGAAAGCTAGTCATGCGGCAGGAGTGGTTCCGAGGGGCCATGGAGCAGCCTCGTGGGGAGGGGCCAGGGCAGGTGCTCTGTCCGCAGAGACAGCTGTGGACAGTCGTGACTTTTACTATTAAGGTACATCGACACCAGGTGTGACTGACACCCAGGTGGGACCCTCGGAGAATTAGTTCAGATTAATCTCTAATGGACAGGAATGCGGAGGGGCCGTTTGGAGCGGGGGAGTCCCCAGGCCAGGGCTGGCCCCTGCGGCCCTCGCGAGCGTCCTGACACCCGAGAGCGGTGAAGGGGCAGCACACAGGCAGTTACAGCGCCCCCAAAGTTTCTCTTCACTCCCCTTTGCGTCCGTGCGGGAGGGGCTGCGACGTCTCTCCCTTCTAGAACAGGATGGAGGAGCCTGAGCCAGAGGCCTCTTCTCTTGCCTCCTTAGCCTGTTTTGAAGATAATGAAGCCCCTCTGACTTAAAATAAAGGTGTATCCTGATTACTGTTTTCCTGTTTAGAAATACTCCCATTTGGGGTCTCAGATTTGAGAATGAAAGCCAGAGAAAGCAAGCGTGAGTCCACCAGGGCTGAGTCACACGTCACAACCCATCCTGGGAGAAGAGACACCGCCCGGCTGGAGCGTGGGCCTTGTCGGCACATGCACCTGACCCATGGCCCCACCGCCCCTCGCCTTATCACAGGGGCTTCATCCTGAGAAACTGGGCGTCTTATATTGTTCTTTCTTTTTTTTGGTTTTCTGGTTTTTTTGTTGTTTTTTTTGCTTTTTAGGGCCACTCCTGTAGCATATGGAAGTTCCCAGGCCAAGGGTCAAATTGGAGCTTCATCTGCAACCTACACCACAGCCACAGCAATGCCAGAACCTTAACCCATGGAGCGAGGCCAGGGATGGAACCTGTGTCCTCATGGATGCTGGTCGGGTTCTTAACCCACTGAGCCACAGTGGGAACTCCAAAACCAGGCATTTGAAAGTGACCCTGTTTTTTATGACCTGAGCAGATTGAAACCCAAACTGGTTAGGTGTGAAAAGTGCAGGTCCTTTGCGACTCTGTGAGAGACCTGCAGGAGGGCGTTTTCCAGGCGCGCCTTCGAGTGTGTGTGCACGCCAGGAAATAGCTCCATGACCTTCTCGCACTAATACCCAGTGAGTCAGAGACAAAGCTAGGGTGCCCTGCCAGCCATCAAAGAGCCAGAGTCCGACAGGTGACCAGACCTGTCCTGGTCCCTCGGAGGCTGGGGCACCGCTTTCCTCCGGGTCCATGTGGGCCAGTCGGTGGTGCATGTGGTGTCCACTCGGAGCCAGGGCCCCAGGTCAGAGCCGGCACTGCCGCTTCCCGCTGTCTCTCAACGTCTTCGTGCTTCCGTGTCTCCGCTCGTGCCGGGAACACCTCCCTGGGCTCCAGGGGGAGCAGCACGATGAACACAAGATTCTCGAGACCGTGAATGTGTCTGAACCTTGGCAGCTGTGACGGTGGTGCTGGTTTTGAGAGGTACTTGCTGCATCGTCTCCCAAACCAGAGCATCCAAAAATCACTGGAAGGAGAGCAGCACAGCGGACGTTTAGAATGATGAGCAGCAAGGTCCTGCCGTCCGGCACAGGGAGCCCCGTCCAGTCTCTCGGGATAGACCGTGACGGAAGAGGCTGTGAGGAAGGGAACGTGTATCTTGGTGTGACGGGGTCACTTCACTGTACAGCAGAAATTGACTCCACACTGTAAATCAGCTCTACCTACCTAAAAACAAGTCGCATCGTAGAAACAGGTCCGTCACGACATGCATTGCCTGAAGAGGGCGGTGAGAGGGTTCTTCCTGCCAGGCACGCCTGTGCCTCTGCCACCCCGACCCTAAGAGTCAGAGTACCCTCAGCACAATGATGAGCCCATGACCTTTGACGTGGGTGTGGTAGCACCATCCGTCCTGCTTTCTTGAGCCTTTTGAATAAACATATTTCATCAGAAGCGAGCGAAAGCATTTCCCTGACTTTTCATTAGTGAGTGGGCAGAGGGCCCCGCAAACGTGTCGATAGAGTGAAAATGGGGGCGTTTTGCCTCCTCAAGCCCTTTGCTACGACGAAAACAAAGTGAGCATTTGGATGTAAAACACAGCAAATGAATATTTTTAGTGTTTGTTAATTTTTAATTGAAATGAGGCAAATCAGTGGGTTCCTATGTTGCTAGGGGAGCAAATACACACAGGAGTTCAGTTTTCCAAATTTCCATGAAATTCGAAGGTTATGATTTGAGAAGTTAGGATCCCAAGGGGAGTTTCTGAAAGAGCATCAAATTTGAAAACCTAAACGTGGCTTGACCGTTAGGCGCACTGGGGAGCTTTGCAAAGCTCGGAGCTCCCAGGCTGCCCCCAGCCTGCCTGCCTGCAGCCCTCAGTGAGAAGCTGGGTGCTGCGCCTGCGCCCAGGTGACCCCGAGGGCACCCTTCTGGGAGAAGTGTGGTTTGGAACCTAGACCAGTTTCACTTTCTCATCGTGTCTTGGGAGCACTGGCTTAACGAGAAGTAACAAAGGCTATATATTTTGTCCTGCGTCTTTTCCTACTTGAGATAAAATGACCAGACACCCCAGTTCCCTGTAAGCCTCAGGGAGAAATCCAGAGGCTGGGTGGACTTCCGGAGCCCGTGTGGCAGCAGGTCAGCCCTGTTCTTTTATGAAGTCAAACTGAGGCCAGGCCCCTCCAAGGCTAGTGCACTTCTGGGAACTTTCCTCTGCTTGGTCCTTAGCTCTGGAGCCGTCACCGTTGACCACCGCATGGCTGTCCTTGGCTCTGGAGCCGTCACACTTGGCCACTGCGCGGTTTCAACCCCAAAACTGCCCCGGCTTCCTTTCCCTGATTTTGCCGACACAGGTGTATGTGTGTTTTCCCCTTGTTGGCACCACCTCAGCAGTCTATGCAGTGTTGCACTTTTCCAAGTCATTTCTCAGTGAATTGATTTCTTAGAGAATGCCTTGGATTGAGAAATACTCAAGGTAGAGTTGAAATAAATGTGAAGAAATGGGATCTGGAATGTAATTACTGTGGGAATCTCCGTGGATTTATCATAAACAAAAACAGAGCTCGGTAGGTGTTGGTTACCTTGTGAAAAAGCGGCTGGTAAATTCACTTCAAAAGTTAGGACAGGTGTCCCCTTGTGGCTCAGCGGGTTAAGGATCCTGCGTTGTCACTGCCGAGGCTCCGGGCGCTGCTGTGGCATGAGTCCGATGCTGGGCCCAGGAGCTTTCACGTGCCGGGGGCGTGGCCAAAGGAGAAAAGGTTAAGATAAACTCCTCACGTCGATCTACCTGCCGTGTCTTGTGGTTTTGTTGTGTTTCACTTTCTTCCCGTTAACACCCGCTCTCTTGAATACTGCTGTTTCGAAGTGTCCGCCTCCAGCCCCGTCCCTTTGCAACTAAGTCGTCCGCGCGCCGTCCTCTGGGCCCCCTTGTCCCGCCAGACCCAGGCCTGTTCTCCCAGGAGCTGAGTACAGGCATCTCCTTGTCTGTGCCCTGGACCATCCCACTCTGTTCTCTTGCGTCCTGAGTATTTGGGAGAAGCTCTGAGCTTTGGGGACAGAGAGTTTGTGTCATTCGGGTGCACTAAGCAGAGCGGGAGACCTGGCGTTGCCGGGGACCCTAACAGCACGGAGCTGGAGGCAGGGCTGGTCAACACCCGGGGCTCTCCCTGTGGCTTTTGAAGGTGGGAAGATGAGCCTTGTTCACAACGTTCTCCACGGTGGCCCCCACTGTCCCCCGGGGGGGCTCAGAAGCATCCAGATCACCTGGTCCTGACTACGTTCACTTAACCCAAGGCAGACCCCAAGTCCGGGCATTCTAAGGGCACACACCAGGTCCCCATTTCACGGACTTCTGGGAAGGGGCCATTGGTAATTTCCCACGCTGCTTCAAAGGGCTGTGGGAACTTATGTTCATCTGAGATTCGTGACTGTCCCGAAGGCAGCGGGAACTCTCAGGCGCTCCTTAATCCATGTCCCCACGCCCAGAACAGCCTCATACCTCCCCAAACTTGGTGGAGTAGAGAAGCCCACGCACATGCACGCTCGTGTGACCATGGGGTCTGAGACGGCCGGAGCGCCGGGGACAGAAACGTGGACTTTCTCACCACCCAGGACAGTGCGTCCCCCGAGGACACTTAGGAAGGCTTTTGTTGAGACTGGAAAAGCTCACTGTCGGGGCGAGTGTAGACAGAGAAAGGGGGTCAAGAAGCAAGCCCTGGGGCACGCCCGCCTGAGGAGCAAACACAGGAGCCCGGCCCGAGGATGGAGCGAAGAGTGAAAGCGCACGGCGGGGATTTCGGGGCCAGAGCGGGATGTTCTCGAATGACCCCCGAGGACCATCTCCCAGCACAGAAGCTCGAGGCTCTCGGGGCTGCAAAGCTTTACGAGCGTCCAGCTCTGTGGGCGAACAGAGACCTCACCAACGACCATGACTGTGCAATTTCGACATCAGGATTAAAGAAAAGCTCCTGAAACGTCCGGCAGTGCAAAGATCAGGAGTGAAAGCGGCGCTGTCGCTCCAGCGCTGAGACAGGAGCCCGTGGAGCAAAGCCCTCTACACTCTGGAAGTGATGTGTCCTCTGCGGTTCTAAACCTATTCAAGGCGTAAGGGACATTTTCAAGCATGCATCTGCTGTGTGTGTGTGTCTTTTTAGGCCACACCTGCAGCATGTGGAGGTTCCCAGGCTAGGGTTGAATTGGAGCTGCAGCCGTCAGCCTGCACCACAGCCACAGCAACGTGGGATCTGACCCATGTCTGCAACCTTCACGTCAGCTCACGGCAACACTGGATCCTTAACCCACTGAGTGAGGCCAGGGAGCAAGCCCGTGCCCTCATGGATGCTGGTCGGGGTCATTGGTGGTGAGCCACATGGGAACGCCCAAGCATGCATCATTTTTAAATTGTCCTACCCGCGCTTTTCTGAGCAAGCTGCTGGAGAATGTACCCCACCGAGACAAGGGGGTAAACCAAGGAAGAGGAGGCAGAGGACTCAGGAGGTGGGGACCTGACACAAAGGGAGGAGAAGGGCACTCGCTCTCGGGGCGACAGCAGAGGAAGCCGGAAGAGTCTGGCTGCAGGTCGAGAGCACACAGCCAGCCACTAAAGGTCGAGGCTTCAGGAGCTCCGTCTCTAGCAGAAAAGCCAAAGGAACAGTAAGTGTTCTGACGGGTCTCAGGGCGGGAGAATGGCATCTTTTTTTTTTTTTTTTTTTTTGTCTTTTTTTTGTCTTTTTGCCTTTTCTAGGGCTGCACCCACGGAGTATGGAGGTTCCCAGGCTAGGGGTCGAATTGGAGCTGTAGCCACTGGCCTACGCCAGAGCCACAGCAACGCGGGATCCGAGCCACGTCTGCAACCTACACCACAGCTCACGGCAACGCCGGATCCTTAACCCACGGAGCAAGAGCAGGGATCAAACCCGCAACCTCATGGTTCCTCGTCGGATTCGTTAACCACTGCGCCACGACGGGAACTCCGAGGACAGCATCTTTACAGAGGGTCGAAGGGTATGAGGAAAGGTACGAGCAAAAGTCATCCGAAGGAGAACCTCTCGTGATCGAGGGCGGCACGGAAAGGGAAGGGGTTTCGAAGGGCTGAGGTCGGGATTCACCAGCTGAGTCAGGAGTGAATAGTACCGACGTAGAAGTTAACAACGGCTCCTAGGAATCTGCATTTCACCAAAACTCGGAAAGTAACTGTAGAGGGAAAGGGGGGTTAAATTCTTAAAAGGTTTAAAAAACATGCTCCAAATTCCCTCGTGCTGTATAATAGGACGTCAGTGGTTAATGCCTAGAATGGATTCATCAAGCGATAAAAGAGTAAGTATAACGACAATTAGCAAACGGTTAAAAGTGTTGAAAGGGGCCCTGGAGTGTCTGGCAAGTTGGGAGGAGCGGGGAACAAGGACGTTTGTTTTTTATTACAGGTCTTTTAGCACTTTTTAATTTCTGACATCATTTACATGGAATATTTTGCTTAGTTTAAAAATTAATTAAAAAACCAGTATAATTTGGCTCTATGTTGTACACAGCATTAAATTTTAAAAATGTATTCAGTTTTTATCTTCACTAAACATACCAGAATGCACCCTATATTCCAAAAACAGGAAGTAAGGTTTTTGTTGGTTTTATTGTTTTACTTAAGAGCTAACTGACAAACAAGGATACATTAGTCTCAGAGCTTTTTAACGTTATGGACGCAGAGTAGACTTAGAGTGTCGTGTTAGTCTCTGCCGTACAGCACAGTGATGCCGTCATTCGTACTCTCTCTCTATATATATATGTACATTCTTTCTCTTCCTTTCCGTTCGGTTTATTACAAGATCTGACTGCACTTTCTCGTTGTGAATCCATCCTCTGTATGATAGTTTGCATCTGCTAACCCCCAGCTCCCAGCCCTCCCCCCCGGCAGCCGAGTCTGTTCTCTTGGGGTGCTAACGTTTGAAATCTCAACCACTTTTAACATCCAGGACCGCGTTATTGACTATCGTGAGTCTGGTAAGACGGGAATTCCACCTGCCCGGGAAGGAAGCACGTGAAGCTCTTGTTGCTGTCGACACCAGTGAGCACCCTTAGCGGCTGGGAACAGCCCCCCCACCGTGGCCCGAGCCAGGGCCCCAGGCAGTGACCTTGGGAGGTGGGCCTTGGGGAGAGAGCTGGACTTAGATGAGGGGGCGGCTGTGGGGATGCCCCTTGGGCTTAGTGCAGGAAGACGGTGAGGAGATGACCTGCTCCAAACCAGGAGGAGGCCGTGGCCTCCGCCCTCTGCCACTGTCCAGAGAGAAACGCCGGGTCTATGGTACTGCGCAGAGGCAGCGCGAGCCGGCCGAGAAAGACAAACGCGAGTTTACTGTCTTGGGTCTGGGGACTCCAGGGGGGACCTGCTCCCCGCCTCTCCCAGCCCCCAGAGGTCCAGACTCTGGGCCTCGGGCCGCCTTCCGCATCACATCGTGTCGCCGCGGCCCCTCCTGTGTCCCCTGCCCTCTCCCATCCCCCCGATTCCCTCAGAAGGACCTGTGATGAGGTCAGGACGGCCCCCCACCCTAGACCCTTCGTCACATCTGCAGCCGCGTGTGCCGGGTAAAGCCCCAGCTTCTCAGGGGAGGGGGTAGCACGTGGGCATCTGTGGGGACCATCGCTCAGCCTCTGGAGGTAAAAGGGAGCCAGCACCCCTCTGTGAGCAAACGGAACTGCTCCACCTCACCCCCAGGTGTCAGGACGGCCGTCACTGCAGTGACGTTTGCTCAAAACCACGTGTTCCCGGTGATATTCAGGTACAGAAGAAAACTCTAATTTCAGTTATAACTGTTGAAAACCTTGATATTTTAGAAAAATTTGGAAATTTTATAGATAATTTACCTTCTCTCCGTTAAGACGCGCAATAAGTCAACGGCAGTTAAGCGTTAGCTCCTCGCGTCAAAGGGCAGAGGCGAAGACCCCCGCCCGCCTCCTGCCGCTTTGGAGGAGCTTCAGGTGCTCTCCATCTGCACCTTCTCATTTGTGAAACGAGAGACCCCCGGCCTCAGCCTCGGGGGCTTGTGGGGGGTGCCTGGGAGGACATTCAGTGGGTCCGAGCTCTTACTGTTGTCACTTATTGATGGTTCATCGTCTTGACAGAGGGCTTAACAGCTCCTCAGCCCCTAGAGACGATTCCCAAGCCGCGTGCTGAGCGGTGCTGTTTAGGTTTTGTCAGCAGGCAGCGGGGTGGGTAAGGGTGTTGATGGAGAGGCTGAGGGAACGTTTCGAAGATGCAACGTCCTGTGCTGAAGTCGGAGAAAAACGTCTCTTTACAGATCCGAGGTGGGTGGAAACAATAAAAGCCATCAGCGTGCGTCGAAGGCATTTTAATTATAGGAGCTGGTGCATGTGAGTGTGACATAAGAAGGCCTGAGATCGCAGGGCACTCTTTTGAACGCAGCCGTAACTGAGCTGCGCCACCGACAGCAAGGTGTCCCGAGAGCACTTCGCTGTCCAGTCTCGTTAACCAGGGCGCTAAAGAATTGAGCTGGCCCGTGTCCCTCTGTCCTGGACGGAGGTGCCACGTCCTGGGCATCAGCAGGAGCTCCTTCCTGATTCCCGGGGGGGCTGCTGGAGAGCGCAGGGTGGGGCCCCGCCGTGCTGGGCAGCCCACCCTCAGGATCAGAGGGCTGGGGCTCTGAGCCAGGGGAGGTCACCCGCCTCTCAGCCTCAGGGGACAAGAGCGCTGGAGACCGAAGCTGAGCACATAGCCAAGAATTCAACCCGTCAGGTGCCTGCCGAGCCCCCAGGAATAACACCGGGCACCACAGCGGGGCTCCCTGGTTGGTCACCACGTCGATGTGTGGGAGGGTTTTGTGTCCTGAGGACACGGAAGCTCCAAGCTGGACCCTCCCGGCCCGTCCTTTGTGTGTCCCCATTGCCTGGTCCTGGTTCGTGTCCTTCACATACCTGGGGTTCTTTGCTGAGTTCTGGGTCGTTCCGAGGAACAGCAAACCTGCGGGGGGTCGTGGGAAGCCCGGTTGGTTGCTGACCGGTCAGGATCACAGTGGCTGGACTGCCCGTGGCTGACCTTAAACGGAGGGCAGTCTCCTTGGGAGCCGTGCCCTTTAATCTGCGCGCTGGTTCCGGGCGGGCAGTGCCAGGAAGCTGCAGCAATCACGCGCCACCAGATGGAGGGGGTGAAGGAAAGGCCAGAGACCCGGGACGGTTGACTAAGTCGAGCATAGGGTTTTTGGACATTATTTGACCCAAAACACGGAGTTGCATCAGAGGCCTTTGCACCAGGGGAGGCTCCTGCCCTGTGGCCCAGAGAGGGCGGGCCTAGAGTCTGGCTGCTCTTCTCTTCCTTGGAGCCATGCTACCCTCCCTCGCAGCCCTGTTATCCGCCCTCCTGGCTGGTTCCCTATCAGAAATGGCCTCTTCTCCAGTTTCCCCAGATCTTCTCAGGCGTTTCTGCCAGAGACAGCATCGCAGTCACCCACGCCTCTCAGGAACCAACACAAAAGCCCCAAACCGGAATCCATGTGTGCGCCCCCGCCCCCGCCTGCTTTCTGATACACGCTGCACCTGTGCCCCTCCCTCTGGGTCCTTCAGCCCGCCCCCGCCCTCACCCCCACCCCCACCCCACCCATCTGCACACTGGGCGCCCCCGCACCCCGACTGCGCCCTGGTGGGGGCCGCCTGGGCCCTGCCTCATGACTCACGGTTTCCTCTCTGCCTGCGTTTGGCCGGTTTGCCAAGCCTTTTCTCCTTGCCAGTTCTAACCTCTGGGTATTAGAATTCCAATTTGACATCTGCGCGACTGGGACTTGAGAGTGTAGGGACCTGCCAAGTTTGCCTGCTGCCCCCACTGGCTCCGCCCCTTCAGGATCCGCCACACCAGGCCCCCCCCCAGGATCTGCCCGCATCAGGCCCCAACCCACAAGGCTCCACTCAGCAGTGCCCCCCCCCAGGCCCAACCCCCTATGGGCTCTGCCCACACCAGACCCCGCCCATCAAGTCTGCCCCCACCAGGCCCCGCCCAGCAGGCTCCACCCCCACAGGCCTCGCCCCACAGACTCCACCCACCCAGCCCCCCGCCCGCCCGGCCCCACCCCTCTAGGCTCCACCCCCAAGGGGCCTGTGCGCACCTGCTTTCCTGGGGTGGGTGGGGACGGAAACCTCAGTCACCAAGCCTACAGAGGTGCGAGTCCCGCAAAAGATGCGCCGCACAAAACCCCTCTTTTTGTCTAACCACCCGTTGCAGACGACTTGTGAAACTGACTTTATTTCTTCTTTAGAGCTGAATTCTCTTTTTGGTAATTGGAGAAAGTGTCCTTCTACCTTCCTCACATTAAAGACACGTCAGGCACCGGGGGCTTCCTTGCCTACCGTTTTCATGTGTTTGGGTCTAGAGACTTACGGTTAATTTTGTTGTAAAAAACAGGAAAGCCAGTTGACGTTTAAACGTTGAACGTACCCGTGAACCCGAGGAGCGTCTCAGGGCCTGTGGCTCCCTTCTGGTGGGTGAGGTTCCCGTTAGTGGCAGCCAGGACTGAACCGCCTCGGGGACCAGGGATGGGGCCTCCTGTTTGCGGAGATGGACTTATCACATGGTTAGCAGCTGGGATTTATGTGGAGCCTCGTTAAATAAAACAGCAGTGCAGCCACCTCCTGCTGGAATACACTTGGAGGTACAGTACCTGCGTTTTTCCAATTCTAGCTGGTCTTTTATACTTTGTTTTATGTCTCTCTCATTTTTCTGACTGTTCTTGACATTTTCTGACCTCACAGTACTTTTATTATTATTTTTATTGCTTCTATAACAATGATAACTTAAGGGCCTGATTTATAGGATGACAGCTTAGCCAAGGGGGAGATTAAGGCATACCCCAAAAGCACGCCGTAAATGCTCAGGTCTGTCAGCCTTTCCTTTTCATTAAGTGGGAGACTCTCGTTCCGACACACATGGGTTTGGAGGGTCACGCGTTAACTGCGGGATGGTGTTTGCAGGGCGCGGGGCCATGGGCCGAGAGCTGGGGACAGCTCATGCTGTCTGGGCTGGCCATCACGCACACCACCAGTTTACTCAATTTCTGTCTTTCTTTTTCTTTTTTCTTTTCTTTTGTGATTTGTAGTCCTTCTTTCCTTCTTCCTCTCTGAAGTCATTATAATTTTCAGAAAATTATGAGGAAAATGCCACGAATTATGGACAAATTTCCTTGATGGTAGTAATTTCCACAAGTAACTGTCTTGTTTGGGAGGCGCCAGACCTCCTGCACTCATTGCAAAAGCCAGTGTCCCGGGAGGGTAGGTGGCGCTGCCCTGAGGGCTGTCAGCCTCCACGCTCAAGTGGCAGCACCTGGGCCCACACACCCACCAGCAGGCGAGGCCGAGCTGCGTTTGCTGGTGAAATCTGGGCGTGGACCCTGAGACTGCGGTGCCCAGCTCCCCCTCCTGCCCCCACGCCTCAGCCTTCCTCTGGACGCTGCCAAGTGCCGGCCTGGCCTCCGAGTGCTTCTTGGGCCCGAGCCCAGCCCCGCCTCCTCTCCCCAGGTCTCACTGGTGCCTCCCCCGCGGGCTCCACTTCCTGCAGGCCTCGCCCGGTTCTCCACCACCTGCACTGCTTCTCTCTTTCTGAATCATAGTTTTCAGCCTCGTCGATGGTTGTGATTCCATGAACTTTGGTGAACTGAGTTGAACTGTCTGTGGCTTCATTGTTTTACCACTCCCGTGGAGTTACTAAAATGCCGTCGTGCGTGCGGACTAGGCGGTGCGACCTTGAGTGCCCTTGGGCGGACTTTCCAAGACAGCCCTGGACGTTGGCATGCTTGCTGGGTGCCTTTTCCCCGTACCCACTGGCGTGTCCAACATCTCACGCTTGTCTAGTCTTTCCACTTCCTGGCTGAGAACGCCTCTGCCGGCCCTTCAGCTCCTTTACCACTGTCCTGGCTTCATTCCTGGGAACGTGTTTTACCTCCTGGCAGGAGGGACTAGGCTTGAGCAGAGAGCAGGCCCTGCCGGAGCTCAGAGGTCTGAGCACGTCACTCAGTGTGACAGGTCACAGTCCTTGGATGGCCGCAGTCACAGTTGCCACCCGCGCGCTTCTCGGAATCTGAGCTCGCAGCCGCAGTCAACACACACCTCTGGACACGGGAGTCCAGCCACCAGCCTGGGCGTCGTCCACCTCAGGCCCAGACAACAGCCCTGTCCACACTGCCGACCCAAAGCATCCAGGAACGAAGAAAGTACTTTTAGGACTAAGGTTTGGGGGAGTGTTTTGCAGGCACAGTGACCCTAACAGTGACAGGGGGACCAACCCAGACGCCCCGGCTGCACAGAGTCGCACCTGGTCACACGTCCACAGCATCGTGCTCCACGTGTGACCGCCCCCTCCCTCCGATGGGGAGCAGCCGCTGGGAAGGTTAGAGCTCATGCTTTGCTTGCTGGTGAGAAGAAACGGAGGTGGGGCCCGGCTGCCCTCTGCAGGGCCGGCTCCCCCAGACCTGTCCCTGGGTCGCAGCAGCTTGCTCCCGGACGATGGCTCCCGGTGCCCGTGCTTCCCTGGGACCCAGGGCCTGCTCCGGAGCAGAGTGACCCGTCAGTCCCCAAGCTGGAGGCCAAGGTCCTGAGCCACTGGGGATGGAGAACCCACGGTCCCTGAGTCAGCACCGGGGCCGCCAGTAACACCCAGTGAGCAGAGGCCGCAGGGACCCCTCGCTTCTGTGTGTTCCCCGCCGTGCAGGGCTGCGGCCGCCGGCCTCAGGGCTACTGAGCACCTGAAACGGGGCCGGTTCTGCCTGAGATCGCGATAAATGTAAGCTGGACACTAGATTTCAAAGAGTACGGAAAAGGAGTTCCCATCGTGGCTCAGCGGTAACCAGTCTGACTAGGATCCATGAGGGTGAGTGGGTTAAGGACCTGGCGTTGCCCCCAAGCTGCTGTATAGGTCACAGATGCAGCTCAGATCTGGCAGCTGCAGCCCCTATCCACCCCCTGGCCTGGGAACCTCCATTTGCTGCAGGTGTGGCCCTAAAAAAAAAAAAAAAGACCAAAAACAAACAAAAAGAGTACAAGGAGTTCCCGTCGTGTCTCAGTGGAAACGAATCTGACTAGGATCCATGAGGATGCAGGTTCGATCCCTGGCCTTGCTCCACGGATGCAGGTTCGATCCCCGGTCTTGCTCCACGGCGTTGCCGTGAGCTATGGTGTACGTCACAGAAGGGGCTAGAATCCTGCATTGCTGTGGCTGTGGTGTAGGCCAGCAGCTACAGTTCCCATTCAACCCCTTAGCCTGGCAACCTCCACATGCCGTGGGTGCAGCCCTAGAAAGATTTGTTTTTTTTAAAGTACAAAAAAGAACTTCAGATAGATATCTCAGCAATGGTTTCTGTGAATAGTAATAAGCCTTTGGGTATATTAGATTAAATAACATCATTAAAATTCACTTGACTTGTGTGTTTTGTTTTGTTTTGTTTTGTTTTTAATGGCAGCTCAGTGGTGACAGAGGGTGTGTGGTGACAGGGCTGTGCTGAGACTTTGAGATGCAGGCTTGCCCCCCAGCACACATCCCCCCGCCCAGGCCCGGTGCCATCCCAGGGTGCCTGGCCTTGACCTCCACGAGCACAGAGTGGGCTGTCCTCAGGTCAGGACTTCGCTACGCATCCTTGACTGGATTTCCTGCCTGTCACTGAGGCATCGGAAAGCTCGAGAGTCCATCGCGGGCCTCAGTGGCCGGGATCCCTGGTCGGTTAGGCTCCTCAAGGCAGTGAGGCTGTGACGCCACCTGTTACAACTGTGCTTGACATCAGGCTTCCAGCTGATAAAGCTGCTCTTCTTCCTGCTCGTCAGAATGCTTCTTAAGCCACCATCTCCACAGCTCTGTTTTTATTCACTTGTACTTCATGCTGAAGGTTTATTAAGAGTACAAATAAAACCATGTTTTTAGTCGTGTTTTTCAGTCATAAAGCGTCTGGATTCGTTACGGCCAGAGACGGTCATGAATGGCTTTGCTAACCCTGTTTGGCTCATGTAAGTCTCTGCTGGAAACTAATGGCTCAGCTCTTAAGCCTGTGGGGTTTTCTGGAGGCTTCAGCCAGCATGCTTTTATTTTGATCCTTGCCTTGCTACACTAAAAAGTCAGTGTTTATGAGAATAAAATGCATGCTGTAACACAGGTTATTTCTATATCAAAACAGCTCCGGCCAACTCTTTTTCTCTCTGCGTGGTTTCTGATGGTCACGTTTCAGACCGAGTTGCCCAGTTTTGTCCGTGTGTAGCAGTGATCCGCTCTCTGGACCTGAAAGGCATTTCTGGGATGGAGCAGCTTGTTTTACCCGTGACGCAAGGGAGACGCAGCTGCCCTGTGCTCACTCACATACAAGAAGCAAAAGTCCAGCCCCTCGTGGGCACTGCACCGGCTTGCTTTCTTCTCTGTGGCCCCTCGAAGGGGCGGCGGCGGTGGTGGGCGTGGGGGATGCCGGTCTCACGAGGCGAGGCGGTGAGTCCCGCCGGCCTCCCAGCCTCTCCGCCAAAGGTCCACCTCCCTGAGCCCTGACCTCCCGCCTGGGCCGCTCGCCGTCGTCCAGCCAGGGTCCCCCCAGCGCTGGACAGACACTGGACATGCTCGGGCCGGGGGTGGGAAAGGAGGATTGTGGGGACTCGAAAGGGAGCTTTGCTGGACTCCGTTTCATATCATTCCTGCTTAGAGGGTCCTTTTTTTTAAAGTCGGCAGTCGTAAATAGCCCACCTGTAGGATGCAAAGTATAACTTTTATTACAGCCACTTGAACTTCCCAGTATTTTACTGGTGTCAGGGCCCTGAGTCAGGGTGAGAAGTTTCCAGGGTTTTGTTTTTTTAAGACTGGCCCATCCAGCCTGACCACCTGCCTAATGATCCCAAATCCAGGGCTGGCCGTCGACCCCCGGAAAGGGGCAAGACTTGTAAGTCCCAGGTGGTGACCTTGGCAGGTTAACATTTTCTGCCGCTAAAGCCAAGGCGCCTGGTGTCCTCCGAGCGTGTGTGTCTGAGGCGCACGTTCCCGCGAGCGCCCCAGCCGAGCTGCGTGGTCAGGCGGCGGCACCGATGCCTTCAGTGCATTTTCCGTCGTGACGCCATCACTGTCTCTCCTGGGTGACACAGATGGCACTTCTTAGGGAACAAGGCGACCTTGGCTTGGTGCAGTGTGCGTTTCGTTTCGGCTCACACCTGGTGTCCGAGTGCGTGTTCCAGAGTCTGTGCCTGCCGTTTGGATCATTTCAGTCAAGCGGCTCGAGACCTGTGCGTCTCATGTTCCTCTGATGTTTATCAGGTCAGGCCCAGGGTGTGGGCGCGGGGGCCCCCTGCCCCTCAGGGGCCCCAGCTCCAGAGCCAGCGTCCAGCGAGGCCGCACCGTCCTACTTTGGGGACAGCGTCCCAGAGTCTTGGAACTGTGCCCTCAGGCCCAGGCTGTGCCCGTCAAGCCAGTTCTCTCCCCGCCGACCCCGCTTTCTGATGGAAACAGCAGGGCCTCTCTCAGCGTGGATCTGGGAGTTAAACGAACTCAAACCCAAACCCGAGCAGCCGGAGGCTGCCCACGCTGGCCAGGCAGGCGGTGGAGACACCCTGGCCAGGGCCCGGGGCCGCCGGCTGGGGGTTAGGGAGGAAGGCGGGAGTAGGGGTGCGGCAGGGCCTGGCAGGCGCCCTGCAAGCGCATAATAACCTTGCTCTGGAAAAGGTTTCACTTCGCTTTGACGGGCATGCGACTTCCCCGCATCGCCTCCGTCCTAGCCACCTTCTCCTTGCCAAGAGGGAGTTAAAATCGGCAACTTTCAGAGTCCGATGTTGAGTCTGAGGCACCTCTGGCTCTTGGTCCCCTGCTGTGGGTGGTACCACGTCGGTGTTTCGTGATATTCCCACTGGCTCCAGAGTTTTATTGGTCCTGATAACCGAGACTGTCAAAGAGGGTATTAGAAGATTAAGGTTTGGGGGCATTTCATGGCCTCTACAGAGATGAAAAATAATGATAATTGTCCTTGCCCAAGATAACCTCGAAAACGCATGTTGGCGAAGTGTGGAGATTACTGTGTCTGGGTCTGCGCATCTAGAAGTGGTGACTCTTGGAAGTTCGGTTTGGGCGTTTTGTTGTTCCTTCTTGCTTTTTTATACATGTAACTAGGTCTTTTGCTAGAAATGTCTTTGGGCTGAGTTGGAGTAAGGAAGTCAATGAAAGAGTTGGCCCCAATTCTGTGAGTCTGGACTCCACCAGGCCAAGTCCCCTTTCCTCCCGTGCAGTTTCAGTAGAATTCCATTGAATTAATTTCACTCGTAATGAAATCGGCTCTATTTCAAGCCTGCAGCTCTCAAGTGCTTTGATCCAAGCACAACAGCCAGGGCTGCTCAGCCTGTTGGCCTTGGCGCGGGTGGTGGGACAGGATTTGTGTTTGAAGTTAGCCTGTTCCACCCTGCTCATCAGTATTGCAGGACAGCTGGGATTCGCTGAAAATCAGCCTTTACCAAAGGGGGGGAAAAATTGCTGGTTTAGAAGATCATGCTCCCAAATCCTTCCTGCTGTGATACCATAAAACTGTGAAAGTCTCCAAAACCACTGGGCTCGTTGGAACCCAGGGACCACGGCAGATTTTGCTTCCTGAAATGACGGTGTAGCAGGGTCCAGCCCCTGGGGGCCAGTGGCCGCCGGATCCACATGAGGTGACTGGGCAGGGAGGAAGATGGCAGGGGACAGCAGAGGGCCGCCCACGTTGCCGGGCAGGCGGATGGAGCGGCTCGGGCTGGGGGCGGGGAGGAAGGCAGGATGTTTCTGTCTGATGGCCCAGGCTCCTCGGACGGGCTGAATGTCCCAGGGGCTGGAGACAGGGACACAGGCCCTTCTGTGTCCCCCAGACCCCGCCAGTGCAGTGGATCCCCTGGAAGTCGTTTGGTTGGTAGCAGGTGTTGCAGTTATGGGATCTCTGTGTCCCCCGTGCTGGGACTGGCTGGTCCCAACAGGACCTCGGGCCACTCATGTCGTCACCCTCCCCACAGGGGACCGATTTGCCCGTGTCACACATTTCCAGAGATCAGAAATTATTATTTAGAAAACAGAGCTTTTACTTATCCTCAAAATATCTTCTCATCTGGAGCAGCACTGGCTGCACGTAGAGCAGGTGCTAAACCTGTTTGGGTGACCACCCTGTGCCGTGTGGCAGGTCCAGGCCAGCTGCCTGGTGGCCTGGTTCGTCCATGACCCTCAGAGGTGTGAACTTCGTCGCTGGTGTTACTGTCCTCTCTGGGTCAGAGGGACAGGGCGGCTCATGGGCCTGGGGGCGGGGGCAACCAAGGAGCATGGCCAGGACACCTCCTGTCCCGGGGCAGCCTCCCACGGACGGACGTCCCCACAGCATCTAGTCCACTGTGTCCTGGAAAACCGCAGCCAGGTCGTCATCTCTGGAAGCTTCTCAGGTTGCTCCTGGTTCTTCCGTCGAGTCTGGAAAGGGCCTGGGGCAGAAGGCTCCCGGGCTCTGACCCTCAGAGGCAGCTGCCCAGCTCCAGAGCAGCAGTCAGGAGACCACACCGGGTCTGCGGCAGCAGGGCCAGGGCTGGAGGGTGGCTTAGAGTCAGAGGGGAGCCCTGGGTCGGAGGGCAGCCAGGTCAGAGGGGGGCCCTGGGTCGGGGGGGGCCCAGGTCAGAAGGGGGGCTCTGGGTCAGAGGGGTCTCAGGGTCAGAAGCGGGGGCCAGGGCCTGGGAGGAACTCTGGGTCGGAGGGGGCCCAGGGCAGGAGACACCCATCCTGAAGTTTCCCAGTGGGTGGCACCGTGGGTCCGGGCTGGAAAGTAGCCACCAGGGAGACCTGCCAGAGAAGGGCCAGCCTGGCGTGTGCGCTGGGCGGTGGGTCCAGGGACAGCCTGGGAGGCCGTGGCAGCTGCGGCACCGGGCAGGGCAGCCTCCTGAAAGGCCAGGCACAGCAGGAGGAAACCTGAACCGGGAGGGCCCAGCGTGTTGGGCTTGGAAAAACATTTTCAAGCATTTTTCTGCCTTAAAGGAAAAAAAATCGAAGGGGCCAAGTTCTGTTGGTGGAGCTGGTGCAGGCCTGGCGCACGCCGGTCGGGCCTCCGGTCGCCGCCTCGCAGAGGTCTGAACTGCGGACGTCAGCAGGCCTCTTCCTGGCTGGCAGGAAGGGAGCGTTCCCTCCGGGGACAGCAGGAACCGTGGAGCCGGGGCAGAAGCCTGGGCCTCCCTCGCGAGGCTGCAGCAGAGTGAACGGAGGCCCCCGCGCTCGCTCTTACTCCTCTCGTCCTGCGGCCGGGGCGCTGGCGGGATGTCTGCTTTATGGCGTGTTTTGCAAACGGGCCTGTTGGAGATGCTGGGCCGCTCGGGCCGCCCAGGCTCCGGGTCAGGAAACGGGCCCCTCCCTCCCGCCGCGGGGCTCCAGCCGCGGGGCGCAGGCCTCGTGCGCTCTCTGCCGTCGCCCTGACCTTTCAGGTGTCAGAATCATTGGCTCCAGCCCATGTCCCCTGGTCCTGAGCAGGCAGTGATCTACGCTGTCACTTTAGCCCGTGCTCTCTTGACCCGGGGGTCACAGGGGCCCGGGTGTAACCGAACCCAGCGAAATTATTCCCTCACCTGTCATAGAAATAGTCATCCTAGCAAAATGAGACCCAGGGGGGCTTTTGGAGAGGTGTTGAGAAGGCCAGTCTAACTCGATCCTTTATTCGCGTTTTAAGGAATGCAGTACTGTTTTGGCACCCTATCAAAATAAAACAAAGTTCCATTTTTCAACTTCTTTTTTTAAAGCGTGCACCCCTGAGCTTACAAATGCTTCTTTGTGGCCTTCTTTATTGAAATTTCCATTCAGCTCTTCCATCTGTTAGCTGTGTTTACCACTATTTCTAGGGAAAGAATTCAGCATTTCACCTTTATTTGGGGTGTAAGGTCATAAAACTGTCTGGATTATTTCAGCTATATTTATACCAAACTTAATATTGCTCCTTTAACAGGTTTAAAGCTTTTGCTTCCCTGGTTCATTATGCAGGGTGAGCAGCCTGAAGAGACCAGTTTGTGTTTGAAACGAGGAGGGCGCTTTCCCCTCCTCGCCGTCCGCCCCGCGCCCCCAAGGAGGCCGTTTCCACGCTGTAACCTTCACCCAGAGAAGCCCCCTCCTCCCGGCTGCAGGCCCGCAGGGCTGCGTTTCTGGGGCGCATGCTTGCTCACCGGGCGCCCTCTCCTAGGAGCGCGGATGCCCGTGGGATCGTAGAAAACTCCTGAGGCCACGGGTGTAGCACCCACTGCTGAAGCGAGGTCTCCCAGGCGGGGTTGCTCTGTGTGCATGTGTGCATTGCATAGATGTACATGTGCATGTGTGTTGTGTGCATATATGTGTGCACGTGTGCATACATGCTGTGTGCGTGTGTGTCATGTTCCCGTGAGTGCGTGTTGACATGTGCGTTGTGTGCATGTGTGTGTAAGTTGCATGCATGTCCCCAGCAGCCTGTGCTTTGAGGAGGCAGTCTGGAGCAGTGAAAGGAATGTCACCTTTGAAGCGGGCGGGCAGTTGCCGGCTTCCCAGGCTTATCGGGAGTCGTGTTAGCACAAGGATGCATCTGACCTCACATCTGCGCTCAAACAGGAGTGACGCAGTCTGGGTGAAGGCAGAGGGAGGGCTGGGCGCTTGTGGGGTGCGAACCCCGGGCCTGGCACCCACTGGGGCTCGCTAGTGATGGGCTCTCTTATCAGACCAACCCGGTTAAGGGTGACAGGACCTGTGTCTACACCTCGCTTCACACTGGTGGTTGTCTGACACCTGCTGTCGCGACCCCAGCCCCCTGGCCCCTGCAGCTGTCCTCCTGTGTTGCTGCTCCCTCGGCTGCTGAGCTCAAGTGAAGCCCCTGCCGTGTGGCCCGTGGTGGAGAGGAGGGTCCCTCTGCAGCAGCTCCTGGGTCATTCCCTGGGGAACAGGTGGGAAGCCGAGTGCGCGGATGGAAGAGCGCTTATGGGGCGCTCGAGGCTGCGATCCGGGAGTCTGAGCTGGAGCCTGGGAGCCAGGCGGCTCGGGTGACACTGCGGCCACAGACCGCTCGGGCCGTGTGAGGGGAGGCTCTGTAACCATAGGAGCAGCTTAGGTGTAAGTGGGAACACACACATCCTAACAAAACAGGCTCAGAGGACGGACGGCAGCCGCCCCAGGGCTCTGCAGACTCCCGGGGAGCAGAGGCGGGGCTCGGCCGCTGCCTGCCCAGGACCCTGCTTCCCGGCCATGTGTCCTCACGTCCCCATTGTGCCTGGCTGTCCGTTCACAGACCGATGGAGGTTCTGAGTCCAGGTGTTTCCTAACCTGGGTGCCCTTGTGGCTCCAGGATGGCGGCAGCACCAAGGCCTGTGCTGGCCTGGCGTGGGAGGCGGAAAGCAGACGCCAGAGGGAGCCGAGACCCCCTCAGGCCTCCCGGGCCCCCGGCTTTATTTCACTATAAAGCCAGAAAAGACTAAACATTCGCTTTAGAAAATTGAGGGAGTCCCCTTGTGGCTCAGTGAGTTAAGAACCTGACTAGTATCCATGAGGACATGGGTTCGCTCCCTGGCCTCATTCAGTGGGTTAAAGATCCGGTGTTGCTGTGGCTGTGGTGTAGGCCGCAGACGTGGCTTGGATCCCGCGTTGCTGTGGCTGTGGTGTAGGCCGGCAGCTGCAGCTCTGATTTGACCCCTAGCCTGGGAATCTCCATATATGCTGCAGATGCAGCCCGAAAAGACAGAAAAACAACAACCAAACCCCAAAACGCCCAGCACTTAGAAACAACCGTCTCTTTGAAGCTTGTGACCTGACATGGAGTTCTGGAGATGAGGGTTCTGACTTGTAAGAACACAAGCTTCTCGAGGAAGAGACGCTGCCCCTTCAGTCCCCTGGACGGGCAGCAGGCTGGCCAGTGGGCTGCTCCGTATGTGTGGCCTTTGAAGAAGTGATGTGTTTGGGGCTAAACGTAAGATCAGGGAGGCGTCAGAGTGGGGCTGGTCCACGTCCTCCCTTCCCGCCTGGGCGCCGTGCTCGCACATGCTTCGATGCGCGTCCGTGTGGTGAGGGAATTCTGGACGGTGGCAGGAGAGGCCGCGCTGTCACAATCGACACGTCGGAAGAGTTTTCCGCAGGAGCAGAGGAAGGGCCAGCTTCGCTTCCCCTCTGGGCCGGCAGCCACTTCAGCGCGTGGCAGTGGCGTGTGGGTGACATTCGCGCCATCTCGGGCTTTGGAGGGTCTCCGGAGACTGCGGGTGGCCAGGGGCCCTGGTGCCAGCAGAAGCTGGAGGTCCTCCGGTGCGGCCCCCACCAGAGAGGCGTCTGCCTGCCCGCAGAAGGCTTGGGTCCCGGGTCCCGAGCTGCTCGGTTTGTTTTCGTGGTCATGTCAGGTGTCATGTGGTTTATTCAGTGGTCGCCCCCGGAGGAGGTGTCCTTTGGAAGATGCTGAACGAGAGGCCACTGAGCGGCCTCCGTGTGGACGTCCCCAGCTTCCTGCCACCGCTTCCAGGGACGGGCTGTCACCTGCCTGGCCCCAAGGAAATCCTCCCTGGTGAGGTCCCCGCTGTGCCCAGCTCAGGGCTCTGCCTTCCACGCCCCGGACCTCAGCGGCCTTCCTGGCGTCAAAGGCCAGGGTTTGCTGCCGCTGAAGTGCTCCCCTCCTCGGGATTCGCCGGCGCGGCCGGTGAAGGCGACCACAGCAAAGCGCTGGGGAGACGGGCTTCCTTGTCAGCACAAAGGAGAGCGCTGGAAGCTCTTCCTTCTTCAGCGTGGGTCCTGGGGCGTCTGCCCTCACGTGAGTTGCCGGGCTTTTCTGAATGGTAACTTGGCGCACGTGCGTTTCCCAGATGAGCCGTGGTTTGAAGCATCTTTGCAGCTTTTTGGTGTGTGTCTCTGTGCTCGTGTTTGTCTGTCTGCACGTCTATGCACAGTCCTCACGCCGGGGTGCTGATGGGCCCACATCCGCTTCAACAGCCCAGCGAGAGGCGGCATCGTGTTTTGTCTTACGAAGAGGAAAGCTTTGAGGCTCTGAAGGGATCGCCGTCATAACTCCTCCGCGGCCTCTGCTGCTGGGGTGCCTCCCCTCAGCTCCTAACCGTCTCCTCCTGGAGCACAGAACCCCTGGTGATGCGATAGATGCTGGGATTTCTCGGCTGGGGGGCGGGGGGGGGGCTTGCCCGGTGACACAAGAGTGATGAGGCGAGAGTGAGTCAGGACAGCGGTGTCCACACCAGATGACATGCGTCTTTATCTTGCAGCCCTGTGGACACGACCCACGCAGCTCAGAGAATTCTGAGGGTTTTGATCATGCATTTATAAGGCCTTGCCTCGGCCATGTCCATGCCCTTTGAGAGTTTGATAAGAATCAGCAAAGGCCGAGACTTTCTTCTCTCGGAATTTCCTTTAATTGCTTTTGTTTTTGTTGTGCCACCCCCATGGCATGTGGAAGTTCCTGGGCCAGAGATCAAATCCAAGCCACAGCAAGGACCTGAGCTGCAGCAGTGACCATGCCAGATCCTTAGCCCACAGCACCACAAGGGAACTCCTCCTTTTATTGGTTTTCATGTTATGTTGATTCTGAATGGTCGTAGGCATTTCTGTGCTTTTTAAGGAAATTTTTTTTATTAAAGCTTAGTTGAACTATATTATTGTGCCAGTTTCTACTGTTCAGCAAAATGACTCCCTTATACATGTATTTACACTATCTTGGTACTCTCTTTCATCACCGTCTGTCCCCGGAGATTGGACAGGGTTCCTGGGCCTTGCTGCTTGTCCATTCTCATGGCACAGTTTGCATCTGCCAACCCCGAGCCCCCGTCCATCCCTCTTCCCATTTCTGTGCTCTAATTTGAAGCAACTATTCAAAAAGTCCAACGGCTTCCTATTTTTCAAAAACGCATCGTGTATAGCGGTTTTAACTTTTGCCCTAATCACAACACTCTAAGATAAATCTGAGGTACAGATAACTGTGAATGGATTTGCCATTTCTTAAGAACGAGCTGCACCCTTTTGTGTTAAAATCTCCTAAATGCACTCCCAGGAGGCGAAGCCTCGATGGGCTCACTTTCGGAAGGCGATCTGATGCCTCCATGGCCTCCCTTCCCGCACTCTCTCGAGGGAATTGGCCCCTTGGATCTCAGAGTTGGACCTGGCCACCTGAGACCGGGGCCCACGCACGCCATCAGCCGCCGCACTGCCCACCACGTGCCCTCAGTCCGCAGCCAGCCGCCTCCAGGGCACCCGCTCTCCTGGGTGGCCCAGGCCCACGCGAAGCTCTCGCACCAGCTGTGCTCACACCTACCGCCGGGCCCCCGTCTGAGTGGCGGCCTCTGTCTTCATCTGTGACTCTGCTTCTTGTGGTCCTGACGCCACAAGGACATTCTGTGAAAAAAGGGGTCACAGCACAAACAAGGACTTGATGCCCCACGTCTGACGCTGTGGGGCCCCGGGTGCTCTGAGCCAGGCAGGCCTCTCGCTATCGCCCCGTTAGAGGAGCAGCGTCTGTCCGGGGAATTACCCTGGGAGCACGTGCTGACCCTTCCCAGGAGCCGCCATGGCTGCTGAGAAAGTCCTTAGTTAACCCAGGGACTCGGCTTTTTCTCGAAGAGCACACCTGTCCTGAAGCTGGAGTAGTGGACCCTCGGCGTCTTCCGACGGCTCCGATGGCCACGAAGCATCAAGCCCATGTCTTGCTGCCCCCACCCTGCGTGTTCCCGTCACCAGTGGGTCGGGCCACGTCCTCCCCACTGTCAGCGGGAACCCACGCGTTGAGCCTGACGTTTGCCGCGAGGGTTCGCAGGCACCGCTGCGCACAGAGAAGGGAGGTCACCGCTGGTCGGTCTTGGTCCCGGCGACTGACCGTCAAGGCTTCCCTGCGGGGTTTTGCTCAGCAGCTCAGCTCCCGGCTTAAACGTGAGGATATCAGCAGGAACACAGAGGTGATGCTTTCAATCAGCCTTGCTTCCAGAAGGGCCTGCGGACAAGCCGCCCCCTGCAGAGAAGCTGAGAGGAAGTCAAGGATATACCTGCGTCTGTTCATTCTCGGTTCTCGCTTCAGTCGCGGGTAGACCTCGACCCGCTCCGTCCCCCATCACCGGCCCACAGTCACCGGCCGTGTCCACGGCTCTTGTCAACGAACCCTGGTGCTGGGGAACCAGCTAGAGGGTCCCGCTGCCCCTCACAAGGGTCTCCGTTGTGGAATCTCCACGCAAGCTGTTTCCGTTGTAAGGGCGGAATGGGATTTGTAAAATGTTTAGCTGCCCTGAGGCTGCAGTCCCCGTACGGAGGGGCCCTAGATTCTTGGAAGGTGCCTCTGTGTGTGAGCGGTACTTCCCGTCAGCCACACGCAGATGCCGAAGGTGAAGGCGGAGGCCTCGTTTTCAGTGGAGGGGAATGAAAGGCCGGGGGTGGGGGGAGAGTCCATCACCCCAACCTCCAGTGGAGGGGGTGAAAGGCCTGGGGGGGGTCCGTCACCTTGTCCTTCAGTCGAGGGGGTTGAAAGACTGGGGGTGGGGGGAGTCCATCACCCCGTCCTTCAGTGGAGGGGGTGAAAGGCCTGGGGGGGGTCCGTCACCCCCTCCCCGTACAAGCAGCTGCTCCCCCGCGTGAGGCAGGCCTTTCCCTCCTTCCCAGCCTCGCCTCATCCTTGGGTGAAACGTGCGGTTCCACCCAGCCCCTTGTCTGCCCGCTTTACCCTCCTCGTAGCCGTCACGGAAAATAGCTGAGAGCCCGGCGCGGCCGTGCACGTCCGCGCTGCCCTGCTCTTTTCACAGATGCCCCCACTGGTCCGCGTGGCCGCCCTGAGCACCGCGGGCCTCCCCTCCCCGCGCCGCCCCTTCTCCTTCGTGTGTGTTCCCGGCCCCCAGACGGTGCTTCCCTTCCCTTTCCCTGACGATCTGCAGGATGAAAGCTCACAGGGCCGCTGGCGCAGGCCGCCCTGCTGGGCACACAGCAGGTGTCGCGGGCCAGTCTGCCTTCCATGGAGCCAGTTCTGTGTCCGCTGTGTGACTTCAGCAAATCAGTTCACATCTTTGGTCCTGGGAGAAAGGACAGCCATGGTGCAGCCGATTTAGCTCGGAGTTTACGGTGAGGGTTGAGCGACTGGCTGTGGGGCTTTACACAGCGGCTCTAGCTGCGGCACGGTGGCACCTCATTTACTCGGAAGCCGGCATCAGTCGCGGGGATCCATGGCAGCTCCCGTCTTATTGACCCTCTGCTACGTGCTGACCGTCGTAACAGGCGCTTGGCACGCTTTCTCATTCGTGCCTGTGCGTCAAGCCCGTCGAAGAGGCACCTTCCTCCCTGCAGGGCAAGTGACTTGCTTGGTCTGACCAACGCCCAGGCTTCCCTTAGGGTCTCCGTGTCCTTTGTCGGGAGGACGAGGGGCCCTCCCGGGGACTCGGAACCTGCTGTCTTGCAGCTGACGGGCTCTGCCTGAGTCAGTTTTCAAGCTTAGACACCTTAGGTCCCAAAGCGTAGAGTGTCTGCATGCCAGGCAGGCAGGTGTTTGGCACCTACTGTGTCAGAAAGCATGGGTTTCAAAGGTGATTCTGTCTCATAAACCCTGGACTCGCTATCTCTAGTTGATTTCCGTTTATTGTATTTATGTATCTTGTGAACCAAATGAAGAATGCATTAGGCGAGTCAAAGCCCCATGCTACACGCTCCACCAAACACTGCTTCATTTATTATCTTGGCAGCTTTGGTTTTTAAAGGATCCTCACTTTAAAAACTTCAAAACATTGCGAGTTCCCATTGTGGCTCAGTGGATTACAAATCCAACTAGGAACCATGAGGTTGTGGGTTCGATCCCTGGCCTTGCTCGGTGGGTTAAGGATCTGGCGTTGCCGTGAGCTGTGGTGTAGGTCGCAGACCAGGCTTGGATCTGGCATTGCTGTGGCTGTGGTGTACGCCGGCGGCTACAGCTCCGATTCGACCCCTAGCCAGGGAACCTCCACATGCCCTGAGTGTGGCCCTAGAAAAGACAGAAGGACCAAAAAAACAAAAACAAAAAACAAAAAACTTCAAAACAGTTGATTGGAGCTTCTGGTTAAATGATCGTCTGTCTTCATTAAGACTGTCATGGACGCTTCTGATTAATAATTTTCCTTCTTGCTTTCGCTTTCCTGGTGTAATTTTTGCTTTCCTGCTCAGTGGATGTCTCTCGAAACAGCAATGCAAGTTTGACTCCTTCAAGCCAACCCCTGACACGTGTCCAGAGTTGCCCGTGACTCAGGGGACAGTGTCCATCCACTGTCCCTGTTGAGGCTCCGAGGCCGGTCCTTGGTGGCTCCGGGCAGGTGCGCTGGCCCTGGGCTGTCACCTCCCTCAGCCTCCGCACCGAGGGACAGGCCCTTCACGTCCTGAGTCCCGCTCTGCTCCCATCAGGCCTTCCCTCGGCCCGAGGTAGCCGCGTACCAGGCAGAGGCTCGAACCAGTGAGGGATGCGAGGATTCCCCCGTCTGGTCTCTGGAAATCAGCAGTTTCTAGCCTGGTGTCCAGAGGGGCCTTTGGGGACATCTGTGAACCTCGGAGAATCTTGGGCAAAAACGTGCCATGTGCGCTTTGCAGGAGGGGAGGCACCGCCTCGTTTTCCATCGGGTCCTCCGGGGGTTTGTGGCCCCAGTCAAGTTAATAATCTCTGCTTTAAAAAGCTAAACAGCCCCACATTCTAAGGTTTTGTTTAGCGTTCACAACAGAAGTTAGCCGTCGCAAGAAAGTTAGAGCTAATCGAATATGGTTGTTAGAGTTTCAAATGAACGAGGCTGGCCTTGGGTTTCAGGCCTCCCGCGGGGCCACCTCACGGCTCCAGCTGGGGGCTGCAGGTGTCACCAAGCCCCGGCCGTGATGGTGGAGAAAGGGCAGGGGGCCGGCACCCCCCAGACCCGGCCGTGGTGGTGCTTCCTGGACTGTTTGCGCTTTAGACTTCGGGCTGAACTCAGCTTCTGCTTCGCAGGGTAAGAGATGTTGTTTGCCCAGCGTTTTTTGACATTCAGGGATTTGATTTCTGCACAAGCGCTGCCCCAGGCCTCTGCCAGGCAGAGTGTTTGCCCTCTTCTCTGAACACAGCGCTGCCCTGGAGCCCGTGTCCGCTTAGTGTCCATCAAAAGAGAGGACTTTCTGGGACCCGGTCACGTCGGTAGAGAGCCTGATGCCAAGCAGAATATGCCAGCGGGTCATTGTTACCGCTCCGCGCTTTGCTGTCGCGTGGTGGAACGTGGTGGAACCAAAGGAAGCCGTCGTCCCTCACCGGACGCGGCAGTCTGCGACCTTTATCTGTTACGTAAGTCAGGGGATAGCAAAAAAGAACGAGCGCAAAAAATGTCTGAAGGGCAGAGCAATGCGAACAGGCGCACGGCACAACTTTTGGTCGGCAAGAGGTCAGTAGATGAGTAATAGTTTGCAATAAACTGCCAGGTGTCACAAGTTATGAAAATGAGAGAGAAACAAAAGATTTTTTAAATCAAAGCAAACACAGTACATCATGGCGTCGTAGCTAATGAGAAACATTTATTCATCAAAGAATTAATAAGCATAGCACTTCCTGGGCTGGAGCGGAGCAGCTCCAAGCTTTGCATCCAGGTTTGAATTCTTTAATATTTTCTTGGTCATATTTTATAGACAGGCTACATTAATGCCTTTTTTAGAGTTGTCCTTCCAATCAGAAATTTTTAGAAGCAAATGATGAAATGTCACCCTTGCACTTTTTCAGCATATCTCCTGAATTATACTGTCATTCTAAATATTTACATTGTGTCCTTTCAAATATTTGCAGATGTAATAGGAGGGCGCCTCTCTGACATTGTGTGGCTTGTCGAAGTGACAGTGATGCTCCCCTGTTCACACACACACATATGGCTGATGACTCGTGTTACCTTATTAAAGTTTCCTGTTTCCCTATTTAAGGGATATTTAAAGGCCGAAGTCCTGAAATGTTTATTTTTGGCCTCGAGACCTTCCTGCTTCATAGCGTCTCACACAGACAGGCCCACCTTTTACCTTCCTTGTGAAACTCAGGCTTGCTCAGTGGAGGTCAAGGTGGGCTCGGCGTGGCCGGCGTGGCCGGCGTGGTCCCCGGTGTCCGGGGAAGCGGGAGGGGTGGAGACAGGTGTCTGCCGCAGCCCGGAGCCGGCGGTGCTCTGTCGCTGACGCTGATGTAGCGGTGCCCCCTGGAGATGTCACAGCCTCGCGACCTCGCGGGAGGCTGGGGAGCAGGACACATTCCAGAGAAACTGGAGACCAGCAGCCCCCAGAGAGCGTGGGGGGACCTGGCTCCAGACCGGCCGCCAGATGCGCGAGTCCCCTTTTCAGCACTTGCCTGACGTCTCTGTCAGCCCGTCGGGCTGCTCCCGGGGTCAGCCTGGGGAGCGGGATTGGTGGCAGCTCCCAGAAGCCCAGTGGGCCACGGCCGGCACTTTGCAGAGGCGGGGAGAGCCTGGCAACCGCGCCGCTGTGCGCTCGCCCGTCCCTTCTTTCTTCTCAGCCCGGATGTGCTGTGGGGGCGGGTGTCTTCATCCCGCAAACAGCATTGCCCGATGTTTGATGACTGCGGTGTAAGGGCTGCTGCTGGTGGGAGGGGTTTTTCAAACAGGCTGATTCTTTTGTGACGCTATCAGCTACTGTACAGAGGGTGCTTTTTCTGGGGCGTTTGCTGAAACGGGAGGCAGGAGCGGGGGGAGGACAGTTTCTGGCGTTAAGATGATGTCCACTTGCGGTTTCCATTTCCCGCGCGGCGGACGTCAGAAAAGCGGGAAACAGGAGGCTCCTGGGCTGTAACCAAGCCGGGAAGCCCCTCTCCTGGCTGCCTGTGCGACCGGGGTGGGGCTCCGAGTGTCCTGCGGTGACCACGGGGAAGAGTCTGGAGCCCCGGCCGACGCGACCCTGGAGCCGGGTTCCTCGGCAGGTGCTCCCTGGGGCCTCCCCATCCGCCCGCCGGCCGGGCTGCTGGGCGCCTCGTTCAGTCCGGCAGTGTTTTCAGCTTTTGTGCCTAACAGTTCAAATTTGAGAGGTTTTGTTTTTGTTTTGAACGTAACTCAGCCTTTAGCATTTCAGGGGCACGGCTTCTCTTCTAGAACCAGAAGTTCTGGTGAGACTGGTTCCCAGCCCGGTGTGGAACCCTGCCCTGCCCGGAAGCGCCCGGCCCTCCCGAGGACACGGGGCCGCGGCCCTGGCTTTCTCCAGTGCTGTCAGAAAAGAAAAATCACTTTTCAGAGGAAAGGGCTTTGTTCACTGGCAAGTCCTTCCTGGTTTTTCTGAAAAAGCAGATGTATAAACACTACGCTCATTTCTTCTCACATTGTGATTCTCTAGATGCCTTTATCGCCTGCTTGGTGAGCTAGAAGGCCGGGTGGCCTGGAAGTTGGAAGTGGCCCCGACGCCAGGCTCATCGCCAGCGTCGGGGATGCCTCTGTGGCCCCCAGTTTCCTCTTCCCCAAAACCAGCTCCACTGCTCTCCAAGGCCTGTGATCTCAGCCACCGCGTGGTCTCAGCGGCTCATGCACACAGGCTTCCTGGCGGACCAAGCTTCTCTGCCAAAAAAAGTAATCATTGGAGCTCCCTGGCAGTGCAGCAGATTAAGGATCTGGCATTGGCACGGCTGTCTCTTGGGTTGCTGCTGAGACACGGGTTCGATCCCTGGCCTGGGAACTTTCATGTGCCCTGGGCGCCACCAAAAAAAAAAAAAATCAGTCATGAGATTGGGCCTGTCCATGCATTCAGAGGGCGTTGCAGGTGACCCACGCTCCGCGTTCTGAGTGTTTCCCTTTGTGAAGACAAAGCTCATTCAGATAATCCACCCCCCCATTCCATCTCTTCGTCTGCCCGTGACCCTGAAGCAGAGTCGTCACCTAGGGGACCCAGGAGAGCTTCTAAGGCTGGGAAACGGGGGAGATGGCCCCGTGGCCTCTCCGGCTCCTGAAGCCGCCTGTGCTTCCCCCACCCCCGGGGGCATCTTGGGCACCGGACAGAGGCTGGCACGGGGTATGTTTTCATGGAGCTGCTTATCAGGACTCAGCTTCTGCCGTTTCATCAGCCGGGGCAGACCGGTTGGAAAACTGGCCCCGGAATCAGGAAACCTGCCTTCTCTTCCTCATTCTGCTGCCCCGCGACCTCTTGAAGGTCATTCCCCCAACACGTCTCTGTTTCTCCATCTGTAAAATAAGAGATGAAATTAATGTTCTTTATAAGAAATGTTAGGGAAATCCTTCTGATTATTTTAATCAAAGCTACGCAAAGGCACATTTCTCGCCTTGATCCATATTCTGTGGTTCCCTCCAGAGCCTGTGTCTTTCCTTGGGGGGTTCTCAGAACAAAGCCTCCTGGCCGCCTGCTCATGGCACTGATCCCGCATGACCCCGTAGGAGAGGAGGTGGGGATGGGAGCGCTTTATGCCAAAATAAACCGTAAAGTTTGGCAACATTCGAACCAAAGCAATTGGGACAATGCTGCCGAATAGAAGACGGCATCAGACGCATTGCTGTGCTTAGGTGGGAATCCAGTTCCAAAAGGCGCCCTCGAGGTTAGTGGATCCGCTTTAAGAGGTTTGGTTGGTTGGTTGGTTGGAAGATTTCGCTTGTTGAAATCCTCTGATGGCACCTCGGTTTAGGCTCTGTTTGTGGGCTTTTCTGCGTCCTGGAGAAGTGCGGGGAAATACCTACTTTTCTACCGAGGACGGTTGGCCTTCCCGGCACAGCAGGACACAAAGCAGCACCACCTGACGGTGGTCGAGGAGGCCAGGTACCTAGAAAAGAGCTCAGGCACTGAACCATCTGCCCACGGGCACAGTTATTTTCCTGAAACAGCGGAAACCCACTTCTAAGACAAATGCATAAAATAGCAGGATTTTTAGGCTCCTTTAGGAACAGACCTGCTTTGGGCAAGGAATCAGAAATTCTCAGGGGCAGAAATGTTGAGATCGCGGATTCCGTTCTCAAACACCCTTTTAAACAGAGTCAGTGCTCTGACTGCTGTTTTAACAGCACGGTAACAGTCTGTGGAATTAGCACCTGTGTCACAGTGATTGGATCCCATTAAACCAGGAGTTTTCTCCAAAAATGTTATCATTTCTGACAGCAGAGACCTTCAGTAATCAGCCCCAGTGCGGTGAGTGGGCTGGTCCTAGGGCTTCTGTCCCAGTGCTTTTCACTAGGTAGTCTGGGACTGCCCTCAAGACCTCGCGCTTTGCCGTACAGACCCCTCACTTGGGAAGATGCAGCCCTGTGCGAGGCCTTCACGCCTGCCCGCGACCCCAGCTCCACCTCGTCAAGGTGAAGCCGACCACGGAAAGGCTCCTCGCTGCTGGTGCCCGGCGCTGCTGGTGCCCGGCGCTGCTGGGCGGGACCGATGCTCTCCTCCCCCAGCAGCCGCGGCAGCATCCTGAGTGCGGCCCTGCCCCCCCCCAGGCCCTCTGGGGGGCAGGGTCTCAGCAGACGTCCCCCAGGGAGTGGGGACATCAGTGCCTTGGCTGGGCACACTCTTCACTCATGGGAGCAAATGCCCCAAACGCGTTCCTTTCTCAGCAGCCCTAACTAACCCTGAGTTGAAGGCGAAGGTGACCAGTGCCAGAGGTGCCAGATCTGATGCCTTGGTAGGTGGCAGTCCCTCACTGTCACAACTGGCTTGCTGCAGGTCCCCAGCGCAGACCTACCTCCGTCTCCCCGTGAGAGGCACGTGGCGGGTTTCTCTTTCCAGCCCTGTTTGCTCTGAGTTGGTCCTATAGAGGCAGGGGTAGGGGCAGGAGCCGCAGCCTGGGCACCTTCCAGGCTCTCCATGGGGTGGGGGCTGCCGTGGGGACACGGGGTCCCCCCAGCTGTACCAGGCCCTGGGAGAACCGGCTTCCGTGGAAAACTCACTGAATCTTCAGCCCTCTCGCGTGGTCCTCTCTGGACTCGAAACCAAATGTATCCTTTTCTGTTTTTGCTCCAGAGGCTCCGTTCTAGCAGGTGCCTCCTGGCAGGGGAGGGGTCCCACAGGAAGGACCCCGTCCACGTCTGGTCCATGTGCACCTCTGAGTGCCCTAAGGTCTGACAACGTGGCGCCCTGGCCACGTGGTCCCTCCCTCTGTGATTCTAGGAGGCATTTGGGACAAATGGGCCTGCAGACGTGGTCTTGTCTGAGCGGAAAGTGTGGTTGTCTCCCTGGCTCGTTGGCAAGAGCGGCAAGGGGCCACTGAAAGTTCCTCCCGCGTGCGTGTTAGTGGCTGAAAGCACCAGCTTCTTAGATGAATTTATGAGTTTTGCAGCAAGTGAGCGGTAGATGTTCTTGAATCAATACTATTGTTTTAAAAACAAAATTATCAGCATCACCTAGGATCTGACCAGGAAGGAAAACATCGGGGGTGGGGGTTGTTTAAAATTTCGTTTTGGGTTGTCATCCGTCGTCGGTTTTCCAGGCTCGCTTTACGTGCGACAGGTGCAGTGAGTGCACTAGCCTGTCCCGTGTGGGACGGCCGGCCCGGCCCATTCCCAAGACCCAGAAGGGTTCGCCCCACGGAGTCACCATCTGCCTTTCGTAAACACCACCCAAAGTGCCCTCCTTCTCGGAAACTTGGCTGCAGAGGGAGCGAGACACAGATCCGCTCGCAGCCAAGTCTTGCGTCATGAGCCTCCGTGATCAATGAGGACATTGTGGTGGTGATTTCATAGCTGATTGACTTACTCGTCTGCAAGCCAGCACTTGACTTGAAAGGCTGGTTGGGTTGCTCTCCCGGCGAGCGTGGCCTCTGCTGGCCTGGCCTGGCACCCAGTCCCCAAGCTTCCCAACCGCAGCCAGGCCGGGCCCTTCAGTTTCGTGCTGAGTAACCCATCGGTGGGGCTGGCGCTCTGTGTGTCGGGTCAGACCCGCGGGGCGGGATGAGCCGCGCGAGGCAGGGCAAGAACCCGGCAGATCCCCGCCTGAGAGCCAGAACCCCTGGTGGCCCTGTTTGCCTCAATCACTGGGACAAATGCAGACAGTTACAGGTAGTTGAGCATTGAATGAAGACAGGATGCGGAAAAGCAGGGCTTAGGAAAAATCGTCCATCTGTCCCCAGGCCGTCGTTGAAGCACCGCCTTTCTGGGCTCCTCTGTGACCGGCCGAGGTGGGATTGTCTTTGGTTCCTCCCGGACTTCTTGCCTCTCTCCCTGGAAGCTTTCCTGTTTCATTTCAAGGGAAATGGTAGCCGGCCTGCGGCTGAAGTACTGTTTTGTTGTGTCCGACGCTGCTCTTCACTTCACCCACCGCAGGGTAGATAAACCACCGTGGGCTTGGGGAGAAAATGGGCAGAAGGGCGGAGTGTGTTGGAGGCTCTGGCTTTTCATTGCTGGTGGGCTTTCCCAACTGGAGCTTCTCCGGCTTACTTCGCCTCTGGCTCCCGTCGACCGCTCCGTCACAAAGCTCTGTGCGCATACTTTCTTGTATTGGAAGAACAATATTTTGACGCTCGTTGACACAGCAGAAAACCACCACACTAAGTCAGTGTTCAGGAACACAGTGAGCACATTGTTCATTCACGAGAAAAGGTTGTGAAAACGCTGCGTTGTGGCAGCAGAAAAGATGGCCGCGCTCTCGACAGGCAGCCTTTGCCGGGAGGCGGCTGCTGGGCTTTTGCTGCAACAGACAGCGTTTCACTGAGTCGTGGGTCTTGAACAGTCCTTGGCACTAGTCAGACTGCGAAAATCCTTAGTCACCAGGAATGAAGCTTTATTCTCCAGAGTCTGGCGGCTTGAGTTAAGCTTCTCTAAGGTGTTTGTTAGGGGGGGTGTCGTTTTACAATTTTTAAATACTTAATATGTTGAAGTTTTGACAGTGGTCTTTCAGTTTATCAAAAGCTTGCTTTTTTAGATTTCATCTAAATTATATACACACACACAAATCTCCTGTCATTATCTCTTTTTAAAATAATCAAACTTTTTTCTCTTGATTTTTTTTTTTTTTTGAGGCCGTAAAGATTTTTGTTTAATCTTCAGTGGTGTGGAGGGCCGTGTCTCTAAATTATTATTTTTTTTATATGTAGTGGAATCACTAGGCTCAAATATCACTGTCCCAAGAAATGTTTTCAGAAATCTGCCCAGCTCCCCTTCCCACGTCTTTCGTCCAGGCCGCCGCTGGGTCGGCATCTAGGAAGGCCTCATGTCCGTGGGCAGGGCAGTCGGCAGGAGCAGCCGAACCCAGGAGAACAAAGCTCTATACTGAGCTGCTGGGTTTCTGTCGGGTTACTTTCAGACGTAGCAGCCAGAAATTAAAGGCAGAATGATTAAATCTGAATCAGTTCAAGCCTCGTTTTAAGGGTACCGGGTGGGAGACAGTTTGCAACAGGAATCCTGATTTCTGTGAATGAGGGCGTTGGGGAAACACATTTGAAATGAGTTGAAATGAAGGAGTTGAATGGACAGCAATCTCCATGACAGGAATGGCGGGGTGGGGCGGGGGGGGTGCCGAGGTCATCGGGGCGCCAGGTGGGCAGACCCTTGCTCGCTCGCTCTCGGGTTGAGAAGCCGACGGGTGAGAAGTCTCCAGAACCCTCTTGGCCTGTGCCGTCCCCCACCCCTGTCCCCTCCCTCCTGCCGGCCATTGCCACCCCCAACCCCCGCCCCGTGGGCCCTGAGCCCCTGCCCCGGGCTGAGCACAGAGCCTGATACATGGCTTGTCCCACCCACTCAGGCAGATGAGGCCTTGGGAGGTCCAGTTTGGTCCCCAGCTGTCCCCACCCCAGCCTGGGGCACAAGGCGCAGAAGCCCAGCAAAGCGGGTTCATCCCAGGGGCATCGGGCACCCTGTGCTCCCCCCCCACCCCCGCCCGGCTGCCGTCCCCTCTGCCACCGCCTGCCTCTCCACCCTGCGGTTCCCACCCTCCCAGGGCACCACCGTGCAGTCAGGCGGCTCCAGTGCCCAGAGGCATCCTGCTGGTCCAGTCGCTGCGCCGCATCTGACGGACTGTGGAGACTCTGGGTGGCCCAGAATCTGTCCGTCTGTATCCTTGGCTGGGGAGCTGGGAGGCAGGAGCCTTGCGGGGTAGGGGGGCGGTTCTCCCTCAGGACGAAGGTTTTACAGCTCCCATGCCTGACCTCTCGGGGATGCTCCCCCAGTGTGTCTCAGATGCAGGGCTTTGAAAGCCCTCCCCCGTGTACATTGAAAGCCCGTAAGCCAGGCGCGGTGCACCCGTGGTGGTCCCACCTGGCGTCCTCGGTCCCCAGGCAGCACCTGACAGCGCCTGGCACCTCACAGGTTCTGAAAGTACTGCCTGGCTGCTTGGGTCCCCAGGTGGCCGACAGAATCGTCAGTGGTTCCTACCCGCTGTGGGGCAGGTTTCCACAGCAGGTGCTCCCGCAATGCAGTGAAAAGAGGACAAAGCGGGGTCAAGGCGCTGGTCCCCTCTGGCCACACGAGGCGGAGCACATAGCCTCTCTGGTGGTAGCCGCTTACCTGCCTTGAAATGAGCTGAATCGAATGACAGCGTCTCCGAGGTCCCTTCCAGCTATAGTCTGTGGCTCTGACTAACAGACTCGGAATCCGGTCCACTCCGCCCTTTCAGCCTGGCTCCCAAGCCAGCCCAGTGCCGTTTGGTCCCGAACGCGGGGCTCTCCAGCTACGTCAGCGCAGTCCTCGCGGTGCACAGCCCTTGGCGCCCTCTGTCCCAGGCGCTGTCCAGACACTTGCATCCCCAAAACAGCCCTGGAGGTCGTACCGTATTCCTCGTCTGGTTTTGAGCCTCTGGAGGATTAAGGAACTTCCCAGGAGTTACCCAGTGACCCCGGAGCTGGGGTCTGAGCTCACACCTGGCTCGGCCCACAGCCAGCCCTGGTTCTCAGCAGGTCCCTAAACCAGCAGCTTCGGCTTCACCTGGAACTTGTGAGAAATGCAGATTCTCAGGCCTCCCCCAGGCCTATTGCGTCGGCCTCTCTGGGGCCAGATGAGGCCGGCCGTCCAGAGGATTCTAACATGCCACCTCCTCCCTGAGTGCTGCGTGGACTCAGCTGTCAGGCTCTGTCCTGGCATTGCCCCGCTGCACCAGCTGCAGTGAGTGAGGCTGGCATCCCCATGTCAGGTGGGCCTAAGTTGGAGCTGGTTTTACTGCTTCTCAGGCTCTAGAGTTGGCACCACCAACGACGTCACTCCAGGAAAGGGCAGGAGGCAGAGACGCCCCTGGAGGGGGAGGGGAGGGGCTATCCCCCCAGCTGGGCGGGGCCAGGAGGCCGCCTCCAGCCCCCCCCCCCGCAGGCTGAGCAGCGCGGGCCAGGGCCCTGCACCCACGGGGGTCAGCTCTCCATCCTTCCAGGAGGCCACTTCGTGGCCCCCACTGTCCCACGAGCCACACGTGTTCCTGAGTCCTCGCGGGCGCCCGGTTTGAACAGAGGTGGGCTCGACACACGAGATGGTCGCTGGACCCTGAGGGCCAGCGGGTGGAAAAACAGCGTCAAGGCCTTGGTTATGTTCTGCACTGAGATGGCTGCGGACG
The DNA here is from genome assembly GCF_054392235.1 of Sus scrofa. Lineage (NCBI taxonomy): Eukaryota > Metazoa > Chordata > Mammalia > Artiodactyla > Suidae > Sus > Sus scrofa. The sequence goes on along the minus strand of NC_139389.1, from coordinate 989,295 downwards.
GTACCAAGAAATTGGCCTCAGGTTTCTGTTTCCTTTTTCAGTGTGGCTCGTAGAAGATTTTATGTTATGTATGTGGCTCTTGAGCAGCCCTGTTGTAGTGAGACCTAGTTTGTAAAGTCCTGCCTGCGACTTTCTTACACTCATAATGGGGGGGGGGGGGGTGCGTGTGCACGAGCGGTTGCGGGTAGCGATGCTCATCAACCCTGGAACCCAGACGTGTGCGGTGTGGCCGGCCCTGCCCCGACCCAGGCCCAGAACCCGCCCAGACGTCGGGTTCCAGGGTCAGAGTCAGACCAGGGGGCACAGCCCGGTGGTTAGGACGAGGGGGGAGGACAGGGGAAGGGCAGAGCCGCCTCTGCCCGCGGCCGTCGAGGCATCCACTCCGGAGCCTCTGGGGAGCCAGGGGCGGGCGGTCACGAGCGTGGACCTGCTTCCTACGAGCACCCGAAGCTTCTGCAGGCTTCCCGCCGGGCGGTGGGGCTCTGGGTGGCTCCCCTGGGGCTGCGAGTGAGCGCAGGTAATTGGAAGCACCTGGTGCGGGAGGCGGCTGGGCACGTTCCAGGAAACCCTCTTCTGGGAACTGTGTTGTGACAGTCCTGGGGTCCGGCCAAGTCTGAGCTTTGTTCCAGCTCAGGGGCTGGGAGCGCCTTCCGCCTGCAGGTGGTAGTGCCTGAGTCGGGCTGCTCTGGTGGTACCTGGGGCTGCAGGCTGCGGCCGAAGTGCTCACGGCAAAGCAGAGAAGGATTCAGTGCTCGTTTGAAGCAATCAGCTGATGCTACAGTCAAGACGGGGCAGCCCCAGCCCCGACCGCCCTCACCCAAGGTGAGCTCACCACGCTTCCCCCAGGGGAGATGCCTCCTGCCACAGCAGGATGGGCACGGGGACCTTGTCACATCCAGCCGTGGCCTCGTGAGCCCGTAGGAGGCCTTGCAGCTCGTGCTACAAAGAAGCTGAACAGAGCCCAGGAGCGAGGCTTTCTCCGTTCTCCAGTCCCATCAGATCTCCTCGGCCACCAGCCCAACCCTCCCGGACACTGAACACAAAGTCCTGAGTGGGAAGAAGGTTCGGCTGCTTCTTAAGCAGCAGTGGACGAGTGAGACGTGCTTTGTGGGTGCCTTTCTCGCCATGGTTCTCCAGGACACCACTCATGTGGCCACCGGACTTTGGGTCCACGTGCCCCACGCAGAATATATGAGCCGAGCCTGCGTGTGTGGCTGGAGAAGCAGCTCAAATTAATCTTCAGCCTAAAAGCCCCACAAAATGACATGGCAGCGGGGACTGTCCAGAGGCCCAGGTCCCTGCAGACGGCTGGCAGGTGTTGCCAGAGGGGGAGCCGGGACGGATCTGGGGGGACTTCGGGCTGGGAAGCGAGGGCAGCCGTGTCCTGGGTCGGAGAATGTCCTGAGCTTGGTCGGAAGGTTTTGAGAGAACTCTGACCTGGGCGCAGGCCGCCCGTCCTGCATGCCCGTTCCTCCTCAGCCGATTCTGCAGCAAACTCGCAGCCTCGTTCAGACGGCGATGATACCGGAAGGGCATGTGGGCGGGGCGAGGGCTGCGGGGAGACGAGGAGGACGAAACAGAGGAATGGCTCGGAGTGTGAGCCGGAGCGCTCACAGGAAAATAGCACGGATCCCGAGGAATCACAGGCGACGCAATTTTGTTCTGTCCGCTGAAAGCCGAGGTGGACAGAGGCCGTCTTCCGTGCTGTCCGAGGCCGTCTCTGTGCTCCAGCAGCCGGACTGAGTGGTTGTGGTGGACGCCTCGGACTCCCACGTCTAAAGTGTGTGCTCTCCGACCCTTTAAGGAAGAGCTCGACTCGAAATGAGTGGAAGAGTTAAGCAAGAAGTAATCAGGAAAGACGTGGACACAAGAAGGAAAATCACCGCAGGGATCGAGGCCCCGTTAGCAAGAGACTGTAACGTAGACGCCACCGGGTGCGGGAGAGCAGGGAGGAGCCAGCACGTCGCACAGAGGAAGACCGGCCAGGCGTCTCTGCGACAGCAGGCGTGGCAGAGAGGGCGGCAGAAGGAGGCACAGCTAGTGCCCGGCTGAGGCCTGAGCCAGAAACCGAGCCCGGGGGAGAGCTGGGCTCTTCGGGGGCCAGAGAGAAAGGCCCGACCGGAGACTGCGTGCTGGGAACAGACGGTGCCCAGAGAGACCGACTGGGAATGACTGGCACAGGCCAGGGGCCTTTGGCGTGTGCTGCCCCAGCCTTGGACTTCGTGCCTGCGGGAAAGGACGAGGCCCTCGGGGCTGCCCGGCCTCCTCAGTGTCCAGGATATGTGACCAGCAAGGGCGAGATCTCTGTCAAAATTGTTTTATTCTTGGAGGTGTTTTTATTAAATTACTATCTAATGATTTTTTTTCCTGTCCATTAACCTTGTATCTTTAAAACGTCTGAAAAACCCCCGACAAAGGAATCCACAGAACTCAGGATTTTCGCCTGGGGAGAAGTTACTGGACTGAGTTTTTGGTCTTGTGCTGGATGATTTTCTCAGTGTGGTCCTGTTTACTAGCCACTTAGCACCTGTTTCCCAGCTCTTTCAGCGTTAGGGCCCTGTCTGGGGCGAACCTTCTTTCCCACTGACCTGAGAGGGTCCCCCCACAAAGCACAAGGCCCGGCCTCGCCCAGGGCTGCTTGATGTCCTGACTCAAACTGAAAACGCCAGGCTGTGGTCAGGAAAACAGCTCCTGAACCAAGAGAATGTATGTGAGCAGATCCACACCCTGCGTTGGGAATTTTAATTTCCGTGTGTTCCAATGCCTGTGATTTTTATGAGAACTTCTCTGTAGACCTTCTCCCCATTACATATGTATGTGTGTTTACACGTGTGTGCAGCTGTGCGTTTAGAATGTTTTTACAACGTCAGTTCGTAAAGCACAAACGCACGGGGCTGAAAAGGCAGCAGGGCAGTGAACGCAGTTAAACATAACCTCGATTAACAAATCTTGTTATTCATGGGTGACAGCTCGGTTAATAAGTGTCTGTGGCTTGGGTGCTGAACCGGGGCTTGATGGCGAGGTGGCAGCGATGGTAGAATCCAGGTTTTCAAGACAAACACACATCGCAGCCCAAAAGGCATGCGTGGAATCAGGTGTGGCCAGTCAGCTGGGCCGAAGCACGCTGGCTATTCTCCTGGCTGGTCCAGCGTGAGCCGCTCGGGACACCGAATCCAGGAGAGAAGCCCTTTCCTGTGACTGCCACTTCGCCGTCTGAACAGCCAGAGGGTGGTTTTCTGGAAAAATTTTCAGGTTTTATTTCGACATCCATGAATCAGAACGTGAAGCAGATCGGTCAGTCGTGTAGCTGCAAGAGAGCGCCCGTCCGAACCGAGCGAGTGTCTGTAAGCACCCAGACGTGGCCCCAAACGTCGGTGACCTGGAATCGGATTTCACCTGGCCCTGTGCCCCGACAGCCCAGTGAGACGGGGCGCGAAGCCGCACCGTCCCTCTTTGCGTCACGGGACACGCCTGTGTCGAGGGATCCCAGCCCGGGGCCCTCTGAGCAGTCGGTCTCTTCCCGCGGGGCAGGGGTGGAGAGCGTCCGTGGCCGGGAAAGCCGGCCAGACCCTCCCGGGGTCCCTCGAGCCAGGGACGCGGGGAGGGACCGTCTGAAGCGCGTGCAGCCTCGGGAGCGTTTCTGCACCGGCCGCGGGGCTGGCGGCCGTGGGAGCGCAGCGTGGGCCTGGCCGGCTCACGGGTTAGGGGTCCGGCGTGTGAGCAGGAAGGAGAGAGGAGGGGAGCGATTGCCTCAGTTGTGCGTCCATCAGAGAAGAAAGGGACCAAACCCCGGGTGCAGCCGCAGGGGCCTTCGTGTCCCGGTCGTGACCCAGCGGCACGCTGGGCTGCCTGGCCTCAGCGCTGTGGCCAATGACTAACCCACTGTCACTCCTCTGCCCTGGCGTGTCACCTGCCCTACCCCCGCCAGCATAACCATTCATCATGTTTGGTGGAAATTTAAACAAAACCCTCCCCCGTTAAATCCCAAGAACCATCCGGTAAAACCACGAGTAAACCAGGAGCTGAGGTCCCTTTCCCGCCTCATCCCGCCCGGAGGCTGGTGCAGCATGCCCTTTCCAGGAAACGCCTGGAAGCTGGCAGGTCAGGGGCCGCAGAGAGTCTGCTGGGAGGGGACGGATTCCGGGCACCCGCTCTCGGGAAGGGAGAGGCTGCGGGATCCCAGGTCCCGCTCACGCGCCGCGTGTTCAAAGCGACCCACCGGGCACCGGCGACCACAGTTGCTCCTCTTATTTGTAGCGAGCCCTGGCTTTCTTGCGCATAGCTGAAAATTTCATTTTGTTCAGATCCATTCCAGCCCAACATAGTGTCGCAAAAGAAGTAAAAGAAGCTGAGTGGTCCTGGGAGACCTATTCAGAATGTTATTTTTAGAATGGAAATTCGAGTAAAACACATTGAAATTTATACACTAATCCCTCAGAAAAATGTTCAAATAGAAATTCTAGCCAGAGGATAATTTAATTTTTCCTGAAAAACTTTCAAAGTACTTTGAAGAAAGCCAGAAACGTGTGTGTGCCTGCATGTGTGTGCGTGTACGTGTGCGTGTGTGTGCATGTGCACGCGCGTGTGTGTGTGTGTGTGTGTGTGTGCACGTGAGAGCACACGCGCGCTTGCACAGGGTGTGGGAAGCTGGAGGGCCAGCTCTGCTGGGGAGGTGGCCGAAGGCCAGCTGGGCCCCAGTGAGGCCAGTGGTTCTGAACCGTCACCACAGGGAACCTGGGGACACAGGCCAGGCCAGGGCCCAGACTGGGGACCCCAGACCGGTCCAGAAGCAGGGCTCCGTGGTAGAGTTGCTGCCCTGGATCCAAGGAGAGGAAAGTTCACCAGCAGCCGACCCGGCCTCCGAATAAGGCAGCTGCGTACCCTTATCATAACCAATCGATTCCGCTCTGTGGGAGCCTGGCCCCTCCTGGCCCCGACCCCTCTCGTCTCCAGCTGCCCTGCTGGCACCACGTGTGCTCGGACCGACCCTGAGGCCTCTCTGTGCCTCGTGCCCTGGGATGGGTGTTGGGGGCGGCGTTTCCCGCTGGCAGCTGGGCGTCGTCTCACGCCTTCCTGCCTCTCTCTTTGCAGGCCATGTGGCTGATGCTGCAGAGTGACGAGCCCGAAGACTTCGTCATAGCCACGGGGGAGGTGCACAGCGTCCGGGAATTTGTCGAGAAGTCGTTTTTGCACATCGGCAAGACCATCGTGTGAGTGTGGCTGGGGGCTGGTCTCGGCTGGGCCCTGCAGAGCTTTCCTTCTCGCTGCTCTGCTCCCTGTGGAGCGTGGGACGTGGTCACAGCACGGAACAACCGTCACCACGTCTCCAGAACCCGGACATCCTCCTCCACTGAAACTCCGTCCCCACTGTTCGCTGATTCCCCACCCTCCTCCCCCAGCCCCGGGCCCCAGCCTCCTACTTACCATCCCTGTGAACCTGAGCGCTCTTGGCACCTCATATAAGTAGAATCACCTGGCATTTGTTCCTCCGAGGCTGAGTGTCCGCAAGGTCCCTCTGTGTCATGGCCATGTTGGTATCTCACTCTTCAAGGCTGAGTGATATTCCATTATGTGGCTGGATCACGTGTTGCTTAACCATCATCCGCTGTTAACACTTGGCTCCTCCCGCCTTGCAGCTGCAGTGCACACACAACAGACACCTGTTTCCATCCCTGCCTTCAGTTCTTCTGGGGTCTGGACTTCGCAGTGAAATCCCTGGTCTTATGGCAATTCTATGTGTAACTTTTTGAGGAGTTGCCAAACTTTTTTCCAAGATTCACTTTGAAAATAGAAGAAAGGGAGTTCCCATTGTGGCTCAGTGGTTAACGAATCCCACTAGGAGCGATGAGGTTTCGGGTTCAATCCCTGGCCTTGCTCAGTGGGTTAAGGATCCAGTGTTGCCATGAGCTGTGGTGTGGGTCGCAGACGCGGCTCAGATCCTGTGTTGCTGTGGCTCTGGTGTAGGCCAGCAGCTACAGCTCCGATTAGACCCCTCGCCTGGGAACCTCCACATGCCATGGGGGTGGCCCTAGAAATGGCAAAAAAGACAAAGACCAAAAAAAAAAAAAAAAGTAGAAGAAATACTTTCTGCTTCTAGCTATGGTGGAGCAACAGAAATCAGATTAAACCTCCTATCTTGAAAAACTAGGTTGTTTTATAAAACATATATAGATTTTTATATAAGTATAAAATATATGTTTTATAAAATACATAAAACAACCGTTGGACAACAGGCCATGATCCCTGGTAGAAAAGAGACTCATAGGTGAGCCTGCAAGCACGTGGCCTTCTTCCCGGAGGCCAGCCGTGACCTTGGAGCCCGGAGGAGGAACTCCAACAGAGAGCAAGCACGTGCAGCATCTGGATGTTGTGGGGCCAAGTTCTAGAAAGGCGGGAATCTACGAAGGAAAAGAGCTCCAGAAATACGCGTAAGGAGCCCACCATGGCTTTGTAGCATGAGAAGAAGAAATTCCCCAAGCCTGGAGAAGGGACTCCCTGGGAGCCAGGAGTTGATGGAGTGAGGGCGCCCAAGCTCGGGGGTTTCAGCCGTCACGCAGCGACCTCATGCGTCACGCAGAGGACGCGGCACAGGTTCCAGAGGGGCCGGCCAGCAAGGGGGCACTGCTCCCTGAGTCATGGCTGCTCTAGGCCCCGGCGAGCAAAGCTTCACACACGCCGGACACGAGGAGCTCAGCCTCCTGCCCTGCGAAGGCTACTCTTCTTCCCAGGAGGACGGTACAATTGAGACTCGGCAGCATAAAATTCGTAGCATTCAGCTATCAACCAGAACTTGGGAAGCGTGTCACGAAGCAGGAGACGGTGACCTGGGATCAAGGGCAAAATCCATCAATAAACGCAGGCTGAGGAATAATAAAGATGAGACGCGAGGTCGTTGAAACAGCTACGATAAGGTGTCCAAGTCCCTGAAGAAGAACAGAGCACGCTGTTTTTAAAAGAGCCCGACGGAACTTGCAGAGGTGATACGTTAGAGAGCTGAGAGGAGCTCCTGTCGGCACCAAGAAGAGAGCATGTACTGCGGGGAAAAGAAAAACTCGTAAACTCACAGACCTAACTAGTTCCTGAGATGGTGCAAGATGAAGCACAGAAGATGAACGTCTGAAGGAAAAACAGAACCCGACAGCGTCTGAGTTACCTGTGGGCCAGTGTCAGAGAGCCCCACGTGCGGAACTGGGTCCGAGGGAAGGAGGGGGCATGGGGCAGAATTAAATAACACCAAGGTTGCTGCTTCCGGACCAGAAGGGACTTGGCAGCGACGCTCGGCGGAGACGCAGTTTCAGGAGGCCAGCTCGGCGCCCGGCTCAGCCGGAGGGAGGTCCTGGCTGCTGCCCCCACCCCATGGAGCCCAAGCCCTCACCTGCTGGTGTTCTGCGAGCCTCCCGGGCACCCTGCCAAGAGGCAGCTTTGGGATCAGTAGGTCGGGGCCGAGCCTGAAGTTCCAAGTGTCCAGCTGGACGCCCAGGGGCGCCCATCCAAGCTGCGGGTCCCTGGGCCGCTCGGTCGCAAAGCCTGTGGCGTCATGGACGCGCGGGTCAAATTGAACCTCCCTCGACACAGTCACCACGTCCAAGCCCTCGGCCCTTCGACGTGGCGGTTAGTCAGCCTTCCCTGCTGGGCCCGGCCGTCCGCTCTCGCAGTGGGATCTGGGCCGGGCCCTTTCTGACCTCGCCTTCCGCCCGGCCCGAGGCAGACGGGCTGAGTCCGTCCAGGTTTGCTCGTGTCAGGAACGGAAAGAGGTTTGCTAGTCGGGAGCTGGGTTTCAGGGTTTGCGTGTGTGGCATGTGGGATGGGGGTGGGGGCAGGTTGCCTGAAACGGCAAAAGCTATACCCTGCAGGTTTCCCCGGGAGGCCTGTCCCGTGGGCCCCGGGGCAGGTTTGCCCCCCGGGGGTCACTTCTGTGCAGTTGACTTTAATGGGCGTCAGGCAGAAGGCACTGCCTGGACGGTGTCCTCTGGGGTCACGTTCCAGCAGCATAACGTTGGGTGCTCGAGGGACACGAGGGACCGAAAGCTGGAGGCGCACCTGCTTCGCTTCTTTGCTCCAGTTTGAAAGCGGCCAGCCGAAGATGACAGGGTCCCTTGGTGCAGAGCAGGGCGTCTCAGCAGGAGACGAGACCCTCGGCTTCGAGGACAGAAGCCACCCCAGGGCCGCGGAAGGAGCCTGCGGGCCCTCCGGGAATCCTCAGGGGCTCAACCCCCCAGCTCGCAGGAGCTCCCCAGCAGCTTAATTGAACTTAGAAGCTACTGTGCTTCGGGCGGAGACTGCGGCAGCCGCCTGTCCAGAGTAGCCCTGGAAACGGGAAAGTCCAAGAGCTCGTCTTTCAGGGAGCATTTCACATGCTTTCCTAGAGCGTTTGGCATCTTGAAACATCTGATGCTGTTTAATCTCAAGAATAAGTGAACGTTGTAAACCCGTGACCAACATCCTTGTTTGCAGCGGCTTCAGGTAACTTTGCTTCCGAATTGCAACACGAAGAGCGGAAGTTTCCGTCACGGTCCCCTTCTTGTCGCTTGTCATTCTCCTGCGTTTTCCTCCTTGCGTCACTGCCCGACTTACAAGTTTGTTTTGCATAAACACATCGTGCAGGAGAATAATTATACTCCTTAGAGAAGATGAAGCGTAGGGACTTTTTAATTTTAAGTACAATGCTGGGAGTTGAAACCCTAAGTAAGAAACAAAAAGCAGGAGGGTGTAAAATAATCTTTTCGAGGCAGTTTGTCGTCTAGATTATCTTTACACCCTCTGTTTCATTTTTTAAGGAAAACATTTCATGTTTCAAGAAGATTATTCATACCCTTTTGTGGGTTTGCAAATGTATTGTGGATCACTTGTATTGGAATTGAGGTTTTAAAAGTATCTTTTAAGTAGAGAATTCGTGTTGCTTTCAGATAACCCTCCAAAGTTTCTGTTAGAATGCTACACGGCTCACAACTCAACATCTTACTTTCTAAAATAAGTAGGCTTTTTGTGTTTTCTTAGGGAATAAAGCGTGACACTTTATTGTTAGGAGTATTCGCTTAAGCTCCCAAAGTTGTGAGGGATGATGTGTATAAATTCTGATTTTTAAGTGCGTGTGAAATTTCCGTGGAAGAAGGCACAGCCTTAGCGTAAGGACGCTGGCTTTGTTGGGGGGCGGGGGGGGAGAAAGGGAGGGAGCGTTTTTTCCTCTCTAGATCAGAGTTCTTCTGTCTTTAAGGGACTAAAAGTGAACCCCGTGCGGCCCCAAGACATGCGATCCAGGGCCTGCAGCTCTGTCACTGCCCCCACCCCTGCGCTGCCACCCTCGTCCCCCCTGTGTGGACCTCGGGCAGAGAGCAGGGTTGGTGGCATTTCTGGGGATGTAGCCTAATGCAGAAATAGAACCCATCGGTAGCGGGTCACTTGGAGACATCACTGCAGCCGTCCTGCTGTGCAGGGGAGGCGCTTCTGTGCAGCCCAGGGGACCCACCATTTCAGGGGATGGCCCCCCTCAGCAGGTGGTGTTTCAGGAAGAAAGGTGAGAAGTGGGCGAGGCAGGCAGAAGCTCGTCCCCATGGCACTCGTGGTCATCAGCCTGAGCCCAGAGTGTGTGTGTGTGTTTATGTGTGAGTGTGTATTATGTATGTGTCTGTGTGTATGTGTATGTGTGAGGGTGTGTGTGTGAGAGTGTGTCTGTGTGTATATGTACATATGTATGTGCATGTGTGAATGTGTGTGGTGGGGTGTGTGTACTTATGTGTCTGTATGTGCACGTGTGTCTGTGTGTGTGTACATGTGTATGTATTGTGTGGCTGTGTGTGTGTATGTGCACGTGTGTCTGTGTGTGTGTGTGTTGTGTGGCTGCGTGTGTGTGTGTGTGTGTGTGTGTTATGTGTATGTATGTAGGTAAGTGTCTGCATATGCACGTGTGTCTCTGTGTTTGCAGGGGTCTTGTTGTGAGTTGTTGTCAGCGTCAGGCTGTGCCCCTCGCTCACTGTCACCTTATCACCACGTCACGTGCAGGAAGTGCTTTTGCCTGCGGTTAAAGTGATGGCATGAAGCAGACAGGCCAGTGCGTGTCCCGACTAATTTTCTGTCATTAGTCGTGTTCCATTTGGGGAAGAGGTTGCAGGACTAGCCTGCCAGCACCACTGCTGCTGGGGGCGCGTTCAGCCGGTGGAGATACGTATCATGGTTTGCGGTGCCCTATCTTCATTTTCAGTCAAACAACAAAGGCAAACATTATTACAGCGTTTCAAAGAAACGCGTTTCTAAGAGCCTCCTGGCTGAGACAACAAGCGTCTGTGTTCGTGCACCTCGCCCCTAATTGGGGCGTGTGTCCTGGTGGGTGGGCGTCCTGGCCCAGGGCCTGGCGGGGGCGGGGGGCGGCCGCAGGGCCGGGCTGGGCTCGGGCCATAGCCGCGCCCCGATACGCCTCCTGCAGAAGCGCTGCGCCGGCTGCTCTTGGGGAAACGCACATCCTTGCAGTCAGGCTTTGTGACCGGTGTACTTTAAGGGCAACGTTTGGGGGGCGTCGGAGGAGGGAAGCCCCCTCAGCCTCTTCCTCTGGGAGGATTTCATACCTGTACCCACGCGCACGGTGCCCGCTGCATCTCAGACCAGCCCCCGAGGCCACCCACCCGCTCCCTGCCTCCCGCCCCCTGCCCGATGTCCACACCCTCTATCCAAGTTGAGTCCAGTCCGGGACACTGGGCATCTGCGTGGGGCCCAAGACTGTCCCCGAGGGAAGCTTGCCTGGAAAGTCCACCCTGGGTGTGGGCGCCCTGAGAACTCCACGGCGACAGCTCCGCCGACCCAGCCTTTGAGGCCTCGGCCAGGCGTCAGTCGTGGCGCAGAGACAGGGTCACCTCACCGTTGAGACAGTCTGCCCACTGGGAAGTCCAGCCACTTCATGCTGATGCACTTCTGAGACACCAGGGGGGCTACCCCGTTCTTTACAGCCCACCCAGAGCAGCCTAACGGCACATGGACCCGAGCTGAAGCGGCAGGTGTGTGAGTTGGTGACACGTCCGGGTTAGATGTGCACCCAGCTCTTTGACTAGAGTGTGTCAGATCCTCGGAACTACTGCAGCCCCTGAAGTCGCCCCTTGAATGGGGGGGTGGGGGGACTGAGCCTGAGGCCAAGGGGATGGTGGGCCCTCTCCCACTTTCTTACTCTAGGGCCAGGCTGCCCTGGACAAGTAGAGGCTCCTAGGTGACAACAGAACACGTGCTGTGCAGATGTCACAAAGGATGAGGGTGTTGGGCCCGTCCCTGGATCAGCACAGGAGTCACAGCAGCGTGACTGGCGGGAGGGCCGACGTCCGAGGGCCGTGGGCGAAGCGGGACGTGGGTGGAGTTGAGAGTCGGTTTGCATTCCAAGTGGGTGGGATGGCATGAGCGAAGGCCCGGAGGCGCCCCCGGCGGACCGGTCGGCACGGCCCTCGGGGTCTCCGGGTAGATCGTGGAGCCGCCCCTGCTGGGCGCTGCCAGTCACACCATCGGCTTTCCTGAGGATGACACCTGAGACGAGACGGCTGGAAAGTGGGGCTTCTCTACTTCACCGTGTCCAGGGACCCTGGCAAGAAAGCAGAAAGCAAGGGAGATGCGGGCCAGGGGCCACGGCGTGCTGGCAGCGGCGTCTGCGAGGCCCCGTGAGGACGCCCCGCTCTGTGGCCCAGGGTGCGCTGGAGGCGGCCTGCGGGCCCTTCCGCAGACCCGGCCCCCGGGGCCCCTCCCGGGCGACGCTGTCCGAGGCTCGGTGTGGACTCCGCGGTGGACTTTACGGGGACGTGGGTGTGGAAGGGCAGCGTGAAGGCGGCCGTCCCTCGACCGTTGGCATCCCCTGTTTTCCAGCACCTTCTTAAGACTCCGAGGTTTGAAGCAAAATCTTGACAGGTTTCCTGAGAATGGTGCACACGACGCAGATATTTTTTGACCAAGCACATCTGAAAATGTCCCCCTCTGTCCTCAGAAGGACCAGGCGAGCTGGCGCACATTTCCGGGTGGAAGTCTCTTCCCTGCAGAACCATGAGGCCTTGCACTGGGGCTTTGATGTGTGTGTCCCTTTGGCGCGGGGCCACGCCACCTCCCCCTCCCGCTGGCCCTGGGACCTTCTCCCTGTCCCCACGTTCTGAAACGCCCTCAGGGGCCCTTTCAGTCTGGAGGTGCACGTTCCACTCTGACCACTTTTCTAGATGCGTTTGTAAGATACTTGTTCTCTGTTCTCTTTCTGGAAATGCTGCTACACTGGCCTCTCAGGACCACCTCCTGCTGTCCTCTCTTCCTTTGTCAGATTTCCGTCTCTCTGCTCTGCTTTCTGGGAGATTTCCTCAATTTTATCTTCAGAATCTTCTCTTGAATTCTTAATTTCTGAACTTGTTTCAATTTCTAAATCTTTTTTCCCCCAAACTGTCCTTTTAATAGAGTGTCTTGCTGTTGCTTCTGTGGCAGCATTCCCTGTCTCTCTGAAGACACCAGCACAAGTACATGCGAGGGCTTGGGTTTGTTCTTCCCCGTTGGTTCTGTTGCCTCCAAGCTGCTATCTTTTGATTGGTCTGTGGTGGCGTCTGTCTTCGTACAGGTCTGTCTGTCTGGTCATCCTTGGTTTTCTGCTTATGTTTGAAAGAGGACCCCAAAAGCCGATTGGAGATTTTGAGGACATAATCAGAGCTTGGGGGGTCCTGGTCACCCTGGGTGCCCCCAAGGGCCCTTTAGTTGGAGAATCTGAGTCCAGAGGAGAGTCAGCACCCCCAGAGGGGGACCAGCCTCACCCCAGCCCCCCAACCTCCCTGGAGGAGGACCAGTCTCACTCCATCTCCCCCCCCCAGGAGAAGCAGCCTCACCCCAAGGTCGGGGCTGAGGAGCCCTGGGGCCCAGCAGGCAGTCCGCCTACCTTTGCTGTTCTCTACGTGGTGGCCCCACCCCCACCCGGGGCCCAGTGACCTTCAATCCGCCCCCTTCTTCCGCAGGGAGGGCGAGGCTGCTGCCCTGTGATGGGGACCCGGGAGGGGTGGGGCGTCAGACTGCTCTGGGGGGGGTTTCACCCACCTCCCGCCCTGAGCGTCCGGGGGCTCCCCGAGGGCCAGGTGGGTCCAGGGTCCGTGTTGCTGCGGCCGGCTCGCGCGTCTGCCTCTCCGGCTTCTGCTCGTCCTGTAGCGCTCGCTCACCTGCTCCACAGCCCCAGACCTGGGTGCCGCTCGCCTGTCTCTGTCCTTTAGCCTTGTGAGGCTGCTCCTTTTGCAGGGGCCCAGGGAAGGAGGCCACGTGTGTGCCACCACCGACCTCGTCCGGGACCTGCCGTTCCTCCCACGTGGCCCATGTCCTTGGCCAGGAAGTCGTAGCTGCTGGCGGCTCCTGTTTGCACACGTGTACCCTGTTGGAGCTGTGCTCTGGAAACGGCCCCCAGAGCGCCGTCCCAGCCCAGACTCGAGAGCAGCTGCTCGCTTTGCTCTGCTTGTTCCTGGGAGGGCTCCCGGGCGGGTGCGGTTGAAAAGCACCTCTTCTTGCCTGACTGCTGGGTGCCGTCGCCCTCAGGCTGCCTCCTGCTATTTAATGCCCATTTGGAGCCCACAACTTATTTGAAAAGTTGGATGATCCAGGACCCCTGCTGAGGAGCTATTAGTCTAAATTAATGGGCATTAGTTGCGGTTAATGAGCTGAGCCGTCCGTCTGCTCCCTGTTGCCACTGTCATCTCATGAACATCGCAGCTCTGCTTCCGGCCACAGCATGACTTGACTTGTTAGGACAGGTCAGCTGTTACCTTTGACTTGTTAACACAGGAGTGTCTGTATGGCTGTAGCTCAGCATTTCGGGCCCTTGGCTGAGACGGCTGCTCACTGCCCTCTTGCAGATCAAGAGCAAGTTAGAAAGTGGATTCTGCCAACTCAGTGCTGCTTTCCAGCCCTTTCCTTGGCGGTCGTTGCTTGTCGGGGAGGCCATATCAATTATAGGGCGAGGCCACGATTTGCCATCCTGGGAGGGGCGGCCGGGCTGGTGGACGCATCTGCAGCCGGGGGCTCAGCCACCAGCATCAGGAGAAGGCAGGGGAGGCCTGCGGGCATCAGGTCACCTCAGGTACAGGTCCCTCCCGACTTTGCCCCTTCTCGGCAGAACTGCAAAGCGGCCCCGAGAGGCCCTGGTGGTCGGAACGGACCGCGCTGAGCCGGCAGCCGGCCTGCGGGTGTGGGCAGGACCACTCCCCTGAGCGAAGCAGGTGGGCGCGGTACCCAGCAGGTCAGGCCCCACCAAGGCGCGCCCTTCACTTTCCTCAGAGGGTGTTTCCCTGCGGACATGGGAGGATGTTGAGAAAGACAAGAGGGGGCGCTCTCCCACGCTGTGCTGTCGGAAGTGGATCAAGGTCGGACTCCAGGTGACGGGTCAGCGGGAAAGCCCAGGAGGTCAGGTTCCGTCTCCGCTGCCGCATCTGTGTCCATCCACAACCGCCATCAACACTCAGTGCCCCTTGGCAGTGGCACCTGCGGTGGACGAGCCAGCACCAGCACAGTGCCCTTTTCTTCAGATGCCCTCTGGGACTAGGGGGCGGGGGGCCCAGAACTGCCCCTTTGTCACGGGAGCTCTCAGGCGGGTTCAGCCGGCCCGCTCGGGGAGCAGGCCCTGAAATCAGGCATTTCTTTGTCATTTTCTTTCTTTGCCAAAAAGTTCCACTTGTAAAAACAATTCAAATGAGATTGTATTTTTCGTTGCTGGGGTATCAGTTTGTAGAAAGCCAGAGGTCAGCTGAGAGCCAGTGGCCTCGCTCCTTTTCCAAACGAGAGGGACGATGGAGCTCCGGCCGAGGCTCCTCTCGAAACTGGTGAATGCGCCCCTTCGGCCTATGACCCGTCGGGCTGGGCTCGGGGTCCTTAGCTGTTATCGGCCTTGCGTGTTGAGGGAGGGAAGCCTGAGCCCGCATGGCCTCGAGCTGCGTCAGAGGCGGAGCAGGACAGGAGCGTTTGTCGTTGCACTTTGTGGGATTAATCACCGTCGGTCTCCCAGTGGCCCGGCTGCGGGACAAAGCGAGGAGCCGCCGGGAATCGTGACGCGACGGTAACAAGGGCACGAAACTTACTAAGTGGAGTGCGCTGAATTTATAGTGAATTCTCTGAAAACTGCCCCCAACGTGTTTTTAAAAGGAAGGGACAGACAGAGGAGATTAATTTGTAGTCACTGACTTCATGAAGACCGATCTGGAGAAGTACGCAATCTCTGAAGTCCCCGAAAGCCGCCCGGTTCCTCCGCGTTCCCACGCCGCGCACCGCTGCGGGGAGAGGCCCGTCGGGGACTGGGCCTGCCGGGGGCCCAGCACGCCGGGCTGACGCGTCTTCTCTTCTCCGCAGGTGGGAAGGAAAGGACGAGCACGAAGTGGGCAGGTGCAAGGAGAGCGGCAGGGTGCACGTGAGGGTGGACCTCAAGTACTACCGCCCCACCGAAGTGGTAAGCGCCCCGCCCCCGCCGGCGCCGCCCCTCCGCGCCCGCGCGCGCGCTTGCGTGTCTCCAAACCGAGCCCAGGAAACTGAATTCGAGGTGCTCCTCTCCTCCCCACGGGCTCTGCGGCCGTGTGCGGGGAAGCAGCGCGAGATCCACCCCGGGCAGGGCTGGGCCTCGGAAGGGAGGCGCGGGTCCCCGCAAGTTCGTCTGGGGGCCTGACTGAGCCCGGACCCGCAGGAGCCCTGCCACACAGGGCCGTCCACGGCCTGCGGGGTCGAGAACCCGAGGCCACTGCCTCTCTCTATCTCTCTCTCTCTCACACACACACACACACACACACCCCCCACACAACATCCAGATACACACAACACAGACACTCTCAGACACTCAACACACAGACACACACACTCAGACGCTCACACGCACATAGACGCACACACACAGACACACAGCACACCCACGTACCTGTACACGTTCCCTTTCTGCGCACGCTGTGTGCCCTATGCACCTGTCGGCTGTACCGCCTGACCCTCTGCTGGGCTGCTTTGCCGAGGTGGTGTCTGTCTCCCAAGCGGGAGCTCTCCAGCGAGGCGCTAAGGGACTTGGTGCCTGGGAATGTTGACGGCCAGCTGGCCGGTGATCGCCAGAGGGTCCGGGTTGAGAGGTGACCTCTGGGCTGTGAGAACACAGCCTCTTCCTCTCCTCGAGCTAAACAGGCTTCTAGCTCGGTGTTGTCACGTGAACGGGGGCCGCCTTCGCGTGGCGACAGCTCAGCGCTTTCAGCGCACCTGAGCCGATGGAGCAGCGTCTCCAGAGACCGATGTTCCCTCGGTGGCTCTCGGATGCCGTGTGGCCCGACTGCAGGGACAGACCTGCCTTCTCCGTGTCTCTGGTGGCGCCTCCCGAGGTGGGAAGCCCGGGAAGGACGTGAACGTGCCCCCCACCCCGGGCACCAAACGGCTTGTTTCACACGGACGGACGCTTCGCTCGGCGCGTCCTACACACAGGTGGGGACGCAGAGGAGGGAGCCCGTCCGGCCGGGTCTGCCCTGGGCCCGCCTCCTGCACCAGTGGTGCCCATGCGGCGGGGAGGGCGTGCGCGCAGCAGGCGACGCCCGCGAGGTCCCGGGCGGGGGCCCAGCACTGTCCCGCCGACGCGGGGGGCCGCCTGTCCGGCCCCGACGCCCGCGGGAGGACCGTCGCTTTTCCGCACCGCGAGTGGGCAGATGGGTCTCTGCGCCCACCCGCAACCCGTCCTCTCTGAAAGCTCGACCGGTCGCAGCGCAGACGTGCCCGTTCCCCCTCTGACACCAGCACAGTCTCGAAGCTCAGGAGGGAGGAAGGCCCGCTCGGCCGGCATTCTCTCTGGGGCGCGGGCGGTGGAGAAGGACGCTGAAGGAAAGAAACGGCTGCGCAGGGAAAGGACCCTCGGACCAGCGGCCGGGCCTCGGAGCCCGGCCGGGCCCCTTTCCCGCCAGGCCCTGCGCCTCTCGAGCAGGCAGGCGTCCCCGCAGCCACCGGGCCGCACCTCCCGCCTCCCTCCTCACCTGCCGCTGGGCTTGCAGGGTCACCGAGCTGGACCTTCCTGGCCTCTGAGTGGCGTGAAGTCTGTCCCCCTCTCAGCTCAGCGCTCCTGGTGTCAGGAGACTAAACTGGGCCCTCGTTCCTCAGAACAGCAGCTTTTTCCCCAGCTCCTTCTGGCCTCGGCGGGGACAGTGCTCCCCGGGGAAAGGTGGCCCGACTGGAGGCTGCCCGTCAACCCGTGAGCTTTTGCTCAGGGCTGGGGCCCTAGGGGCCGCCACGTCCAGGAGTCGAGCAGCACTCGGAGTGGGCGGACACGGACACTCCGTGCCTGAGCAGTGTCCGCCCTCTCTGTCTGCAAGTGCGCCTGCAGGTGCTGCGGACTCTGCCCTCCCTTCCTCGGGGGCTAGAGAGCTGGTTCTCCCGGCCAGCTCGGGCCCTGTGTCTTCGGCACATGGGGCCTCTGAGGCCAAGCACGTAAACTGGATCTTAGGGTCAAATGGTCCCGGAAGGACTGAAAGAAAGAAAAACACCATTAAGAAAATTTGGGGGGAGTTCCTGTTGTGGCTCCGGGGTAAGGAGCCCAACGGGTGTCCACGAGGATGCCGTTCCGTCCCTGGCCTCGCTCAGTGGGTTGAGGATCCGGCGTTGCCATGAGCTGGGGGGCGGGTCGCAGACACGGCTTGGATCCCATGTGGCTGTGGCTGTGGTGTGGGCTGGCGACTACAGCTCTGATTCGACCCCTAGCCTGGGAACGTCCGTATGCCGTGGGAGTGGCCCTAAAAGGACAGAAAGAAAGGAAGGAAGGAAACTTTGGGGGGGAAAGGGGGAAAGGACAGACATATCGGGTCTCAGAGCACCAGTGTCCCCGATCGAGACTAAAGGGAGATGAAGGTTTACGTGGTTTTGGGGGCCAAGTTCCAACCGAGGACACGCAGCTCTGAGGGAAGGAGGCCACGGGCGGTGAGCAGGGCGAGGGCCGCCCCTCCCCGATGCTTTCCCTCGTCGGTCTGCCCCGCACAGGACCCGCACTCCTGCTCCTGCTCAGCCTGGCGAGTCCAGAACGTTTGGGTTTGGGGCTAAGGACTCTCGTGTCCAACTGGAGCAGAACAGAGTCCTATTTTTCGGGTCTCGCCCTATAAACCCCTGGGTTTCCCTTGAAGGTTTAGGAGTTTTGCCACTTGGAGAGGTTGGCCCTGGCAGTTAGACCGCAAAGCCCCCTTTGCCTCTGCAGCGCGGCATTCGGTGCAGGATGTCCCTGTTAACACCCGAGCCCCGTGCCTCTGAAAGCTCCCGCCTCACGGAGAGTGTGCCTGCGTGTGTGCGTGTGCACGTGTGCCCAGAGCCCGGGCGCTGTGTGTCCAGTGCAGAGAAGGAGCCGTGTTGCGTTTCAGAACAATCACCCAAGTTCCGAAGCTCCGTCTGTGATCTCAGGCGCGTCCCTTGTCAGTGCCTTTGTTTGCCTGCCTTTAAGAATGCGATGAATGATAGAAATTTCAAAGAGCTGTTTTCAGAATTCGCAGCCAGTTACAAGATGCTTCATCAGACCCAGGTCTGGCCCACAGTCACATACCCAGCATGGGTGCTGTTGTTGTTATTTATTCATTCATGCAGCAGGTATTTCCCAAACCCTGCGTCAGACTTCAGCGTGGACAAGGCAGACCCACTGCGCCCTCGTGGAGCTTGTAGATGGCGAGGGACCTGCCAATCTCCATCCAGTGCCTCTGAAAGTAGAGTCTGACATCACAGCGAATCGTGCGTGTTAACCACGGAGAAGCAAGTAGCACGGCTAATCCAGGCTTCTAGCGAACGTTAACATGTACTTTGATTTTTATTCTTTCCGATCCTCTTTCCCAAGATGCAGTAGCTGTTCCGTGGTGTGGAATCATCGTGTAAATACAAGAAAATTGATATCGATTTATTACTTAATTTAAAATAATAACAAAGATATCTGCTTTTTGCTTGAGAATTTTCAACTTGGAAAATTCAGAAAGGTTGGGTTAAGAAGTATTCCTCCTAGTGTGCCAAATTTTTAACCACACCAAGTGGTCATCTTACTTTAAAAAAAAAAAGAAAAAAAGCTAAGATTTTTTTCTCAGGAAAACAAACCAACCAAACAACATTTTTTTCCTGCAGCGCATTTTAGAAAATGGCCTGGAAAACGCATTCCCAGACCAAAACTGAAGTCGTCTATGTTTCGTGAGAAATGTTTCAGTTTCAACTCTACCAGGTGATGGAGTTCGATTTTCCTCCCTGCATTTTGTGTCTTGAACTTTCATTTTTCTTGCCACTGTACCGCTAACGTCTGCACTTGTGACTGGTTTTTGTCTTATTTACTTAGATGCTTAATGTTTCTCTCCATTCTTTATAGATACTAGAAAAAAAAAATCCTGAAAAAAAAAATCTAGAACTGGGAAAAGCAGCAACTTCAAAGAAGGCAGCAAGCTAGTTAAAACAACACCTTCTTTCAGTGAAACCATGTGGCCTGTTTCTAATCAAATTACCATATGCTTGTCGACCTGTCCCCTCCGCAAACGTCGCCTAATATTTTTCTGTAAATGATGTTAAGTTAAATGGCCCATAATTGCTTGTTCTACCTCGTAGCCCTGTTTAGAGTAATGCTGGGTAACACTTTCCAGACCTCAGGAATCTGATCTGTCATCAGAGGACGCGTCTAAATACCAGTTCGAGCTTCCCCCAGCGCCATCTCTAGGTCCCGGGGGGCTTGGAACTGTCCTTTCTTGTCCTGAGCTGCTCTCACCACCTTCTCACCCCCCTCCCCGGCCCTCATCTTCTCAGGCTGGGGGAGCGGGCAGCGGCTGATGTGTCCCTGTCCTGCTGCTCCTGACCCGGGGCTCTAAGCCCCCTCGGCCCCCGTGCTCCTTTGTTCTCGTCTGCGCAGTGGGAGCCCCCCGGGAGGACACAGACAGAGCGGATTAAGGGCCAGCCCCTCTCTCTGCGATCCTGGAGCTGTAGCCACAGAGGCCGGGCCCCTTGTTCCCCGCGGTTCGACCCGCGTGCCCGCGACCCCCACAGTGGAGTGTGCGGCCGCGGGCTGTGGAATACGCTGCTGCTAATGCCCCGTCTTAATGCTTCCTCTGGTGTAATTATTCTCTGAACTTCTGACCACTTGTATTTGATAAATAGTTTATGTCTCTAAGTCACTGTTTATGTGTTTTAAGCCCCCTCTTAGGCTCCTCATGCTAATCTTTATCCTTTCCTTAATCACGCTGGCCCTTCCTGCCCTCTTCCTTCCTTGGACCTAAGCAAGAAAGCTTTGTTTCGGCCCCTCCAGTTGGTTCTCGGATTCCCCCCCGGTGCTTCCATGCTTCGCGGGACCCCATGCGGGAACCCCAGGGCGGTGGCATTCCTCCCCAGGCCGGCCCTTCCCTCGGCCACGTCGCCTCCGAGCATCTCAGACCTGATGAAATAATAATTGGGTCCCGACTGAAATGCCCCCAGCTCCCTCCTGGTTTTCCTTGAAGGTTTTATGATCAGATCCGGATTAGAAGCGATACCACTCAAGTCTCTCTGAATAGTCGCAACGATGCACCTCCCTCAGCTTCTAAACGGTTTTGCTCGCATCCTAACACCTCGCTGGTATCCTTAGTATAGATGCCAGCATTCCTTGTACCGAGAGGGAACTCTTACCGAATCCGTGCCTTTCCCCCAAAGGCTGGCCGGGCAATGGCCACCCTCATTTAGAGCCTCAGCAGTGACCGCTTGACGTCAACAACATAGGCTCCGACGTCTCGGAAGCTGCGTTTAGCCCCTGCCACTGCTTTCCCGGGAAGCTCAGCCTCTGCCTGAGCTCGGCCTCTACCTGCAGGAGCTCTGGTGCCTTCCCTCAGGAGTCAGGACTGGCTCTGGCCTCTTCACTTGCATTTCTGACCACTGAGATCTGTGTTCCAGAATTTTGGAAATCCCTATTTGCTGTTTGTTCTTTAAACAAATCGACAGTGCTCTTCCTGTTCTATTAAGACTTAAAAAAAAAAAAAGGAGTTCCTGCTGTGGTGCAGTAGGTTAAGGATCTGGCTTGTCTCTGTGGGATGTGGGTTCAGTCCCCGACCCAGCACAGTGGACTCTTAAGGGTCTGGTGTTGCTGCAGCTGCCTCTCAGATTCAATCCCCGGCCTGGGAACGTCTGTATGACACGAGGCTGAAAAAGAAAAAAAAAAGACTTTTTTATCTTCCAAAAGAAGTATAATTTGAAAGTCTTCATCCGTGGAGACTGCCTGGATAACACTGCGTTTCCTTCTTCCACCCGGTGGCTTTGTGTTCCCAACGAGGCTAATGGTTCCTTACCACTTGCTCTTCCCAGCACAGTGTTCGTTGTGGATAGTGACTACTCTGGGTCTACCCACATGCCGTGCCCGTCTGCTTGGCACCCTCTGCTTTCTCTTGCCCCACAAGGCCACCCCCTCCCGCCTCACTCCCCCACCCTTGACTCAGGGAGGATGGGCAAAGTTGAGCAGTTGTCTGACTCAGAGCTGGAAGCCTCCCGGTTGGTCCACAGCTGATGGTCCCATTTCCTAACTCAGTAGCTCTGACCCGCCTCCTAACACTTATGCCCCATGTGCTTGGCCTTCTGGTACCTGTTCCGTCCCCCTGAGAGCAGGCGCTGGGCTTTAGAGCACGAGCTGCTTTGTGTATTTTGTGATGCTGGTCCCTGGGCAAGTCTGCTGGGCACTGCCTCACGAAGCCTGGCGTGGGGGGCGGGGGGCGGTGTGCAGAAGATACTCAGCGTTCCCCAGTGGTTCGTCATGTATGTTTATAATGTAACTTATTTACCTGCAGCTGCTCAGAATGCCACAGTATCCCTGTGTGACTGAGGTCCTGGGGATTCGGTTCAGGAGGGCAGCGAGCCCCAGTAGCACTGTGGGTGCCACTGTGGGGAGCAGGTGGATGAGGGAGGACCCTTGCCCCACAGTGCCCCTCCCCCAGAGGGGGGAGCACTCGGAAGCCGTGGGCTGGGCCGGGCAGGAACAGCGAGGAGCTCCGTGGGCCTGGGCATCAGAGGCGAGAGCAGTGACAGAGGCCAGGACGTTGCAGAGATGGCGAGCACAGGGTTAGGGAGCCGATCGATGGTGACGTGGGGGGCAGGCAGGAAGGGGGGGGCAGATGCCGTGACCCCGCCTGCAGGTTGAGTTCTGTTGCGTCGTCAGGGCCTCGAGCTGGAGCCGGCGGAGGCAGAAGGCCAGAGTCAGGCTCGATGTGCACGAGCTGAGATGAAGCCCCGGAGGGGCATGGGGTAGGGGTGGGCACAGAGGAGCTGGTCTCAGGCCAGCAAGTTTGGGTGCAGGAGGTCAGTCTCAGAGACTCGGGTGAGCACGCGGGTTAAGGATTCACATACTAAGCATCTGTATCAGGAGCCACAGGCCGGACTAAAGTGCCTTCCACCCTTGACACCTGACCCCTGCCTTCGAGGCTCCTCGGGGGTTTGACACCAAAGCGCTGATATCAACTGGCAGGTGATGCCTATCTGAGTCCAGGTAGCTGAGCCTCGGAGGAGACAGAGACCCGCCCCGGAAGTCAGGAGGCAGGCATTCTGGCTCTTGAAGATGAAAGGCTGGTCTAAGTATAAGCTGCTTGTGCTGCGTTTTCATTTTCCTCGTGTCATCATCATCTGCCCCTGTGGGATCAGCAGTCATCAAAGGCGTCTGGGAGGAACGAGCTCTTCAGCTCCGGGGGTTTTCTTTCATTGCGTGTGCATTTGGTTCTGCGCCCCAGCAGCTTCACGCAGGAAAGGTCGTTTGAATGACGGCTCTACTTCCTGATCTGGTGGAAGAAACCACGGCCACGGTGAAGGGAGGGGGTGGAGTCTCTCTGCTTCGCCGGGCTCTGAGCTCCTGGCGCTGACACCAGGCTCTGAGATCCAGCCTAGTCCACAGCTACCCTGCAACAAGGCATCCTGGTGGGCTGAGCATTAGGTACCTGCCGACACCTGCCCCCCCAAATCTCCCTGCAAATGCCCATCACTTTTGCAGCCCAAACCTATGTTGCTTTCCCATTGCTTCTCCGACAAACAGTCACAGGCTTAGCAGCTTAAAGGTGCACAAGCTTATTATCCGACGGTCCCAGGGGTGGACGGCTGAACCGACTTCCACTGGACCAAAGTCCAGGTGTGGTCAAGGCTGTTTCTCCAGGCGGCCCAGGGTCCCTGGACCATAGGGTGTCCACGGGAGCAAAATGCGGGGCTAGTCACCTTGCCCCCTTGCTGGACCGTGGTGTTTTCTGTTGTTGGGAATACACATTCCTGGTCCCTTTGAGGAGAAAGCAGAAACGGAAGATCCCAGTCAATTGTCAGTGTCCAGCGTCATGGTGTTCACACTCAAAAACGCAGCCAACACGCGCCTGGGCCGGGCTGTTTCTGAGTCGAGGGAGCACCGGGCAGGGACCGGACCAGGGTCCTGAGAGAAGGGAACGGGTGGCTTAGGAAGGAGACTCGGAGAGCACCTGCCAGGCTGGGAGGGGGCGCAGCCCCTCGACGCCTCGCAGAGACGCGGCCTGTCTTGCTGGGGGGTGGGGGGAGTGCTGGCTCCTCCCTGCCCCCAGCACAGCCCCTCCCCTGGGTGTGACCTCTTTCCCCCCCAGGCCTTTCGTCATGTGTCCTCCTTAAGCCCCACGGACGCACTCCCCCTTCTGAGACCACCAGCCTGTCCCCTGACACGTGTCCTCCGGCTGCTTACCTGTCACGCGTGGGGCGGCCCCTCACCTGCTCCATCAGGTTAGTTGCAGGAGTTCTGTGGTTGAGGCTAGAGCTGCTTCCGTAGTTAAAGGGCAGCCAGGCCCTTCCTCTCACACGAGGGAGCGTTCCAGGAAGGCTCTAAATTCACTTTTACTCCTTTTACACACTCTCCTATCCCTCAACAGCGATTTTGTTGAGAATGAAATTAATTGTGTGCAGAGGGATATTAAAAAGACAGAATCTTTTTTCTTCAATCAGTTATTTTTTATGATTTTGAGACAGAATCTTTTTTTTTTTTTGCTTTTCAGGGCTGTACCTATGGCATATGGAGGTTCCCAGGCTAGGGGTGGAATCGGAGCCGTGGCCACTGGCCTACACCACAGCCACAGCAACGGGGTCTGAGCTTCACTTGCGACCTACGCCACAGCTCACGGCAATGCCGGATCCTTAACCCACTGAGCGAGGCCAGGGATCGAGCCTGCATCCTCATGGATACTAGTCAGATTCGTTTCTGCTGAGCCACAACGCGAACTCCCAAGAGATAGAATCTTTTAAATTCAGATTATTTTTGGAGTTCCCGTCGTGGCGCAGTGGTTAACGAATCCGACTAGGAACCATGAGGTTTCGGGTTCCGTCCCTGGCCTCGCTCAGTGGGTTAAGGATCCGGCGTTGCCGTGAGCTGTGGTGTAGGTTTCAGACGTGGCTCGGATCCCGCGTTGCTGTGGCTCTGGTGTAGGCCAGCGGCTACAGCTCCGATTCGACCCCTAGCCTGGGAACCTCCATATGCCGCGAAAGCGGCCCAAGAAAATAGCAAAAAGACCAAAAAAAAAAAAAAGAAAAAAGAAAATTCAGATTATTTTTGGAAAATAATTCAGCAGAGGAAATGTTCCAAACACTGAAGCCCACCGTTGAATATTCTCTCAGGAATGTGTCAGCTTTTCTCTAAGGCACCTGAAGATACTGTGAAAAAGAGTTGTTTTAGTTTTAGTTTCAGAATATTAGAAGTTCTGTATTCCCTTCTTGAAATTCTAAAATTTAGAAGAAAGTATAGGAGCTCCTGCTGTGGTTCAGCAGGTTAAGAACCCAGCCACCATCCATGAGGATGCCGGTTTGATCCCTGGCCTCACTCAGTGGTTAAGGATCTGGCGTTGCAGCAAACTGTGGTGCAGGTCTCGTGTGCTGGTCAGTTCTGGCGTTGCTGTGGCTGTGGCATAGGCTGGTGGCTGCAGCTTCACTTCCACCCCTGGCCTGGGAACTTCCAGATGCCATAGGTGTGGCCCTAAAAAGAAAATTAATTAATTAAGTAAAAATCTTTTTTAAAATGTAAAAGAAAATATAGTGATAACCTAAGCTTATTCGAATGGCCTGAATTATAAATTGAAAAGGTATAAGTGTCAACACTTTTTAGCCCCAGGCCTCGAGCTTTTATAAACCATGCAGAAGCTCGCCAAGTCCTTAACCCACTGGGCCACCAGGGAACTCCTTTTTTTTTTTTTTTAAATTAATCTTCTTAAAGCTTCTGACCTCTCTGTATTTCTGTTCTTTCCCACCCGTCTCAGTGGGCACATTGAAGAGCTGAGGACAAATGCCAACCCCAAGGGGAAGCCCGCCCCCCGTCTCCGCCATGTGCCGTGCTGTCCTGTGGTGCGTCATTTCCCCCAGGGCTTGGGGCAGGTTGGCGTCTGTGGCTTTGGACGGCCTGGCATACAGTAGGGGGTGGACTCGAGGAGGCCCCCTCACGCTTGGCTGCAGCTGTGCTGTGAACCGAACTGCTCGGACCCCTGTGCAGTGTTCCAGCAGGATGAGTGCTGGCTCCTTCGCAGCCGCAGCGGGCATCCCAGCTGGACAGAGAGTCCCTCGTCCACGTGCCCCAGGCTCTGTGGCGCGCTGTTCACTGGCCCTTCATTTCCCGCCCTGGTTGTCTTCTCCTGTTTCTGTTCACGTTCTCTTCTGTTTCTCCATCGTCTCTGAAATGCTCCTCTGGGCTCCGATTCTTGCCCGCCCCCCTGCAGCCTCCTTTTAAATCTCTTCCCGCCGTAGCACCCAAGCTGAGTTTGCAGAGTTCCCTCCCCGAGCCCCTTGGCGGGAAGAGCCGAGGTGGTGACGTTCGGTACCCTCCGTGCCCACGTGGCACGTTCAGGGGCCCCCGGGTGAGAGCCTCCCCCACAGCATCCCACACGCAGAGCCCAGTGCGCCTCTGCCGAACGAACCGAACGAACCGCCCTCCCAGGCTGAGGGGGGACAAGATCGCTGCCTCCCTGCCCCCAGCAGACCCCGGGAGCGCATCGCGGGCCGAGGCTCACCCAGCAGGAGACACACAGTGACCCTGGGACCTCGTTCCTCTGCTCTTCCCTGCAAAGCTTTCTGAACAGAAGGGCTGCGAGCGCGGGTCCGGGAATGGCTTCACTTCGGAGCCGAAGTCCTTACTCCCTCCCCTCGTGTAGAAGCGTCAGTGTTTTCTTCGGTTTTGTCGTCGTCGTTTTTAACTGCGGACTGAAATGTGAATTTGTGGTTGGGTAAGATAAACGATAGTCATTTACAACAGGGCTTTTTAAAATTTCTAAATCGAGCATTAGGATTACAGAGATTTTCCTGGAAGGCTTTCGATGTCCTCTTTGTGCACCTGTTTTGGTGAAAATTTCAGTCAAATGCGCTGGAATAGGCTGGGATGTACTTTTCTAAAACAGGCATCTAGAAATGAGTTTCCGTTAAAGTCGTGTTTCCCAGATGAGGGGGAGTGGCCTGAATGTGGCTCTTTTGCTGAAATTGTTAAGTGGTGATGGGAAGAAATCAGAATTCCAACGGGTTCGTGGGTCGGGGGAAAGGGAGAGAACAGAGAGTGGGGGTCAGAAGGGCAGGGGTTTTCCTAGGAGGGCCTTGTGCCACGTGCTGCCCACCAAGATGAGAGCGGAGCCGTGGTCACGCAGGCTGGCTCGTCTGTGGCAGGTGGTACATGTCCGTGGACCTGAGCCTTTTTCTGGACAGTGACATGAAGTGCTCTCCTCAAAGTCAGCACCTCCCAGCTGCCCTGCAGGTCAGACGCTGCTGAGACCAAGGTGTCACCTCCCTATCTGGAAGCTCGGGAGGGTGTGCGGGGCTGAGCACCCAGGGAGGAAGGCTTGAGCAGGCAGAGCAGGGGAGCCTGGCTGGGTCACCGCCTGATGCCGAGCCTCCCGGCCACTCCAGAGGGAGTGACAGGACAGCCAGGCACCCACAGGGTCGGTGAGTGGAAGGCCCATCCATCCCAATGGGACAGCGGTGGCAAAGGAGTGGTTTCCTTTAATGTATTTACCGCGGGGCTGGCATGTCCCCCGTCATTGCGTTTGTCAGGTAAACCGGTGACCTGTCCACCGTGGTGGCCCTCCTTCCCTTCCAGCAGAGTCACCTCCGACCCCGGGCCCTTCGCCGTCTTGTGTTCAGTTTTCTCACAGCTACTGCGGCCATCGCTGCCAGCTTTCCTCAGCAGAAGGACCTTGACACATCAGCGCACAGGGGGTCCGTCTGTCCGTCTGTCCATCTCTCCGGCTCGGGGGTCTGCTCCCCGGCAAGTATCCTTTAGGTGGCTCCCAACCTCTGCTGACCCCACACCAAGCGACTGTTTTTGCCGGAAATACTCTCCCCCGTCTGCATCTTTCACGATGTTGCTTTTTTTGTTTTTTTTTTAAGTAGTTCCACCTCTTTCCCGTCTTCCTTCCTCCGTCTGTGTGATTTTTCCAGGCAGCTGAACTTCATTTCCGACGCCCTCAGACTCAGGGTCTGTGTCACAGGCGTAGAAGTCAGCGAGTACTTGCTGTCGACCTTGAGCTGCTGTTCCTCCCGCCTCGTCTACCTGGGGCGCCCCGAGCCACACGCGGACCGCAGGGCAGGGTGCGGCGTCACGGCTGTTGTCCCCTAAACCCTGGCCGTGGTTCTGGCTTGTTCACCTGAAGAAAATGGAAGGGAAAGCAGTTGTGTTGACGATGGGGAGTCAGGACGGGAGGCAGCGTTTCCTCTCCACCGACTCACACCTGCTCCCGTCTTGCAAAGGACGGGTGATGGTACCAACTGCACGGAAGTGCCGGCAGGTGAAATTCATGCTTAGGAAGCATGTTGAGGCCTCACGATCAAAGGTACCAGATTAGCCTAAATTGATGTGATTGCCATCAAGGAAGCTCCTCAGACAGGACTCCAGATTATCCGCCCGCACCGGTCAGCACCCTGTGCAGCTGCCCCGGAGCCCACGCGTCCCCTCGGAGGTGGCTGTCTGCCGAGCATCTGTTTCTAGGTGGAGGGTGTCAGAGCAGTCACGGTCATGGAGATTTAGACGGAGGTGAGGGACCCTCAGGCGAGGGAACAGGAGCTGTGCGCGCACGTCCTGGGGCGACTCCCCAGCAGAGCCTCCGTGGCTGGCACGTCATGTCGCCCTGACATCCACTGTGGTGCCTATGATGCTGTGTGGCCAGCACACCTCACAGGACCCGGCAGTAAAGATGGCTTTCCACCGCTCCCCAGGTCACTGAGGGGTGGCCCAGGGTCTCAGGTGGACAGCACAGAGACAGACGAGAGGCACCAAATGCGTGGAAACTGCCAGGAATAACCCCAACTGTGCAGGCCATGTACGGGGCGGGGGCTCCCCGTGCAGACTGCGGCAGAAGGGTTTTCTCCAGGGACTCCCAGCACTGTTTCTTCCTGGCTGTAAAGGTCCAAGCCCGACAGGTGTGTGAGTTCCCGTGCGTCTTTGAAGAAGGGGCTGGGGACCGCATGAAAGTCACGTTGCAGGCCAGAAGCAGCGCTGCAGGTGTGTTGTGTCGGGGCGCCCACCTGGCCTGCAGTTCTGGGCGGTTCTCTAGGGCTCATCCTCCAAGCAGGTGGATGGTGGTCTGGGCGTTCGACCGGAATGAGCGGGCGGGGCCCACGTCCAGGCAGCACGCAGGCGGAAGCACCAGCTCGGGTGTCCCTACCTTCCCAGCCTCATTCACCTTGTGGAGAATCAGCTGAAAGCTGACCGCCCCCAGGGGAAGGGCGCTGGGACTACCCCGGCTCCTATGTAATTGCAGGGACTCGGCATTCCCTTCCAGCCTCCACGCTGAGGAAGTCAAACTGCAGGCAGGGCCCGTCTGCCCTCCCCCCTGCTCCCAGCTGTGGCATAGCCCAGCGTCCTAAATGCTCGCTCTGCGTGACCCCAGCTTGGCTCCGTCGGATGACACGTAGCCGTCCCTGCACCAATTCCCTGGGCATTTCGAGTCCTCTTACTATCATCAGTATGAGCGTGTAGTTGACGTACGGGGCTGTGCCAGTTCCTGCTGTACAGCACAGCGACCCATGACACACTCAATCGTGCCCGACCCTTGGGGAGAGCGTGGCGGCCTCCCTGCCAACAGAACATGGACAGGTTTCCCGCCCGGGGCAGGGTCTTAGGTCCTGCACACGGAACTGCAGCTTCCGAGACATCAGGGGTTAGAGTCAAGGTGACGGTAGAAGTTCAGCGGTCAAGGGTCTGTGTCCGCCCGGCTTGGGCGACCCCCGCATCTTCGGGAGGCTGGGTGTCAACCTGAACCTCGCCTGCGCTCCCCTTGGCCGTGTCGCAAGGTCGTGTGTCCCGATGCTCGTGCTGGAGCCGCCTCGGCGCGGTCCTCTGAGGGGCTGGGGACCTTGACTTTGTGCCTCGGTTCCGTGCACGTGGCCCGGAGCGCTTTGTGACGGAGGAGAGAGCCCGGGGCAGACGTGGAAAAGCAGCCGGGAGGCAGCTCGCCGTCCGAGGCTCGCGTCCATCAGCTTGATTGATCGCCTCCCCGGGACCTGCCTCGGCCCCGCCCGACGGGGCTCAGCCTTGTCGGCACAGATGTCTCTCCCCATCTGGGGACATGGGCGGCGCTGGAGGCCGAGCCAACTTGACAGGCACGGCGAGGTAAACAGCCTGGCTTCCGCGGGCCGTGCTGACAAGCAGTGATTCTTGGGGAGGCTCCAGCTGATCGCGGGCTCGGACTTCAGGGATTTAGGCAACATAAAAACGATTTTTTAAGATGTGGAGTCGTTTACATTAAGCGAGCGTGTGCAGGTTGGGGGTTTATGCTATCGTTTTATACACATATGTAAGTTTTACTGTCCCCAGAAATAGCTATGCAGTTAAGCCACAAGCTGTGGCGTGAGGTGCAGACTCTTCAGTCCTGGGGCTCCGGCCCCGTCGAGCAGGCGGGTTTAGGGCTGAAAGACCATCTCCCTGGAAGGCGAGGCTCGTCCTTCCCCAGACTCTAAACCCGCAGTCTCTGCTGAGGCCTGGCTCCGCCTGGCCCCCTGGCACTGCCTTTTCTCCCTTTTTCCTGATTTTGGAGGGGGGGCATCTGGAGACCGTGAGAGCAGCTTACAGAGCCCCCCCCCCATCTTCCTGCAGATGCTGAGCCACTCACTGCCCCGCCCAGGGCTCCTGCCGACCCCGCCCACCAGCGCTCAGCCCGCTGTGTCACCTGTCCCTTTTGTGTGGGTTTGGTGCACACTGTCCCCACCTTGTGAAAAAGCAGGGCTCCTGGTTGGGTTTAAAAGGATGGAAGCTGTGAGCTGCAGCCCAGTAGGATGCAAACGCGGGGCTCTGCCTTCTCGGTAACCGGCATCTCTGGGGCTCGAGGGCGTGTTCTCACAGCCCCAAGGCCCAGCTGGCCATCCCCGACCCTCCTCCTGTGTGTCCCCGGAACGCTCCGACCCCTGGCTTTGACGTGCAGAGAACGTTCTGCCGGAGTTTGAGGGAGGATCCAGGTGCCTTCCCACCATCGGAGCCCTTGCCCCACTTGCCTGGCACAGGGGGACTTCTTCTTGTGCCTCAACTGCCGCTGCTCACGTCACACGCTGCAGACCACTGCCCATCTGTCTCTGAGCACGTCGGCTTTGCCCCCTGTGCCCTGTCACCGTGCTGACCGCGGGTTCCCTTGCAGGCACCGCCTCAGACCCCTCACCCGCCCTCCCTCGAGAGCCCCAGCAGGGCCCCGCACCTGCACTTAGAGCCTCCCCGCCGGAGACGCCCCTCTGTTCACGTGTCCGGGGCACGTGGGCTACTGGCTGGTGGCCACGGCCTCCACCCTGGCCTGGCTGGTGAGCACAGGGCCTCCTCTCTGTGCTTCTGGATGGTTCCTCTCTGTGCCGCTAAAAGCGGATGTGAATGGGGTTGCCGTGCGGCTCAGCGGGTTGAGGATCCAGAGTTGCCATAGTTGAGGCTCGGATTCCACCCCTGGCCCAGGGACTCCCACACGCCGAGGGTGTGGCCACAAGAAAAGTGGACGCGGATGCACGTCTTTGTCCTCATGCCGATCTTGTTTATACGCCTTTCCTCATTCTGGGAAACGGTCGGGCCGGTGAATTGCCTGTGTGAGCGGCGGGGGGCGGCCTGTTCTGTGAGGTCGGCAGCGCAGTCACGGATCGGTGCTGGAGCTTTTCTCCTCCCCAAGAGCGCGTTTTGAGTGACATGAGGGCCAAAGCCTCTTTCCCCAGTAATGTATCTGAGACACGAAATAAACAAGAGCACCCATCGGGTAGGTCAAGCTGTTTACTGTGGGGCAGGCTTCTGACTCCAGGTCCCGGCGCTTCCTGAGCAGGGCAGGTGGTCAACTCAGCAGTGCCCCCCGGACGGGGCAGGGGTCCTGGAGCAGGGCGCCTCCTGACGCCCCAGCCACGGGGCCTCCAGTCTGTCCCCCGAGCATCCTCCCCCCCATCGGAGGGCCGGTCGTGTCCATGCAGCACGTGGGTGCGTGGGTGCAGAGGCTTTTAAGATCACAGGCTTTTCAGCCCATGTTCTGACCTCGAAACCTCACGCCTGGGCCTCGCTGTCTTCGTGTCACATAGAAGCCTGGTTAGCAGAGACGCGGTTCTGGTGGCGCAGGAGATGCAATTTTAATTCCTTCTCCTCCCAACCAGTAATAATACCGAAATCTTGGGTAAACAACATTTCAGAGGTGCCGAAACTTGAGACTCAACTGCTAAACTACTACCCTCTTACCCGCAAACCGCCAGTTCTCAGCGTTCCCAGGCCCAGTTCAGTTGACAGCAAGAGACTGGAAAGTCATAAGCCAGGGACGGTAAGAGGTGCCCACACCTCCTCGCCTCCCCTGACAGCCTGGCTCGAGGCTTCGCCTGAAAAGTAGTGACCTTGGGGCTTAGAGACCTAGAGCTGCCTCCGTTCAGAACGTGGAATAACCGAGGGGAAGGCTTGAGCTGAATGCTGAGTGAAAAAAGAGGTATTGAAACCATGCAGCCAGGAGGTCCCGCTGTGGAGCAGTGGGTTAAGAATCCAGCCGCAGTATCCCAGGTCGTTATGGAGGCCAGTGTTCGATCCCCAGCCCGGTGCACTGGTTAAAGGATCTAGCCTGTGTCACAGCTTTGGCTCAGATTCGGTCCCTGGCCTAGAAACTTCCTTATGCTGTGGGTGCGGCCATAAAATTTAAAAAAAAAAAAAAAAAAAAAAGATGCAACCAAGACGACCACCCCTGTGCAGGTGGGAGAACAGAGCGGGAGGGGCTATTCAGCCCTGGCCCTCAGCGTCCTCAGCAGTGGGGTCAGCAGGCGGCCCCCCAGACGCCCTGCCTGGCGCCCACCCTCTGCGGCTGGCTGCTCCGACCCTGGGGGACGGGGGTGCTGCTTCCTCCCAGGACTTGATGTCACCGCCGTGCCCCCAGCTCCCGACCCTCCCCGACACCCAGCGAGCGCCCTCTCCTGCTTCTGTGACCCCGCACGTCACACAGGAGCACTTGCCAGCCCACGCCGTCCACGGCCCCAACCGGGACCCCCAAATCCAGAAAGCTCTGGAGACGTCGTCATTTCCTCCTCACCCACCGGGCAGCAAAGTCTGGCCTGGACGGACCCGAGCCTGTTTGGCGTCTGTCTTTACGTCATTTGGTTGGATGTTCATAAGGTCAGACCCTGAGGAAGAAACGCGGGGGCATTTGCGAGGGGGGAGCAGGCTCTTAGGACCGATGGGGCGGGCGCCTCCGTTGCCTCCCGGCTTTCGTGGGGAACACGGGCGGGCAGGAGCCACAGCAGCCCGTGTGCACGGGCCGGTCCGGGTGGGCGGGGCAGAGCCGTGCCAGCGTGTGCTGCACTTGTGCTTCTAGAACCAGAGGCCTGCACGCCTGCCTCCCTCACAGGTGTGCTCTGACCGCGTGTCCCGCCTGTGCCCGGGCCTCGCCTCCGCGGGTAAAGCCGCCCGTGCTCCGTGGTCACGTGGGACGTGAAGGTCTGTCCCTCTGTCAGCGGCGCCTGTCAGGCCGAAGACAGGCTGGCCTCACGTGTCTTTCCTCCTCCGTGGGAAGAAAGCACCCAAGACGTTCAAGACGGCGGGGGCGGGGGGGCTGTGCTGTGGGATAATAAACACCAGTTTCGTGAAGAAGGTGGGCAGGTAGAGCCCACAGCCTGGCACCTTCACCTGCTGTCGGGTTGGTGGGGGGCACACAGGCCCACAGAGACGGACTGCGCATGTGGGAGGGTGTCGCTGTCACCGCACTTGGTCCCCTGCCGCTTCCCGACCAGACTCCTCTGTGCCCCGACCCCGCACACCCTGACTTTAGAGGCTCGAGGCCAGGCTCCCTGGCGCTGTCCCGCGCTATTCTGAGTCGTGACTGCTTGACTCCTGCCGCTGTTGGTCAGTTATCTTCTGAAGTGCAGAAGTGGCCTTGGGCTTCAAGATCGGGTGGGGTGGATGTCTATGTCTGGGGCACGGCTGTGCTGGGGCTCCAGTGGCCGCAGGTGGACGGGAGAGGCCTCGGTGCCGTGCGTGGCAGCACCTCTAGGTCCTGCAGAATGTCCGTCTCACAGAGCAGCTTCCAGGCTGCACAGCACTGAACGCAGGCGCTGCTGTCCTGTGATGTGGCCGGCTTCCTTCCAGGTCAGTGTCCCTGACACACAGAGGGCCTTTAAGGCACCCCTTTGAGCCACTCACAAGTGTTAAAAACGTGCACGGTTTCTGCCCCTGCTTGGAGGGCGTGGAAGCCAAACGACGGCGCATCTGCTCCAAGGGGGGGCCAGGAACCTGCGGTTGATGGTGCTTCCTCTAACCCCCCCGCCCCCGCCCCCCGCTCTGAGTAGCGCTGGGAGCTCCTTTTGATGTGAATATCACGTCTTTTTCAGTTTTCTTCTGATGGCTTTTCTGCATATAGGAAAATGAAATGAAAGCATGGCTGATTTTTCCCCAGCAAACATAGTACTTACATTCAGAATAGAAACAGAACCTCTGGGAAGCAGCTGAGAACGAAAGCAGCTGATGAAAGACTCTCACGCTCAGATAAGTTAGGAGGAGCGTGAAGATTTTTTCCTTTTCCTGCACTCCTCTGCCTTCAAGCAGCGCGGCCTCATCATTAAACACCACGTGTTTCACATGAAGCGCAAGCTTCCCCGTGAGTCTTTGAACCAATGGACCGAATGGATCAGCCAGGCGGTCCGATTTCTGTGGCGGTTTGTGCGTTTGAGGGCCTCCGGTAGAAAACAGTGCCCGAGCCCTGACTCCCCCGCAAGCAGAGGACCACGCGCCTCTTCGGGGGAGCTGCGCCCTGTGGCGGCTGCGGAAGGAGGGGCCGCTGGACCAGCCCTGGGTGGCAGGTCTCCCCAAGGGCCCTGTCCGAGCCCTGGGGCCCGTGGCTGCAGAGGGCTCTGCGATCCAGCTCGGGACATCCAGTCGGCTGGTGCCCTCCCTGTTCACCGGGGGCCTTTGAGAGGGAGGCAAGGAGGGGGCCCCGTCCAAGGATGCCTCCCCTCCAGGATCCAGGAGAGGCCGGGGGACGAGTTCCCCGAAACCTCGGGAGGGGCAGCCCGCCCACCGCGCCCAAGCCCCAAGTCCAGGAACCGGGCTCCGGTGTTTCCCTCGCGGCCCGCAGCTCCCTGCCCGGCCCTAGCCCTTCCCGCGGTCCCTCCTGGCCGCCCAGGCCTGTCTCCTCCGGCCCTCACCTCCAGCTCCCCATCCTTTTCCTTCTCCCATTTTCTTGACTCTTCTTTCCAGTCTCTAAACTCTTAGGCTCATTCTTCCAGCCTGACACCCAGTCTCTGGTTCCTTACCCGGCCCAGCCTCCGTGGGAGCCACACTCCTGAGGCTCGGCAGGCTCCCCTCTGGCAGCGCAGCTGGGTCTGTGCTTCTTCCTGACCCGATGCTGATGATGGCCGTGGGGCCTGGAGAGCACGAGGGATTCACAGTTTTTAAGGCACCCTCCCTCTCCCAACCCTCCAGGCAGCCCAGGCGGTTTTGCATGAGAATGGGGGCTGGGAGCTGTCACCCCTCCGTGGTGGCAGGCTGGTCTGAGTGTGAGAAGCTAGGGGCTCGTGGAATTTCCGTTTGGCCAGGTGACAAAAAGCTCGCACAGCCCTGAGGAGTAACCTCTGCTCCTTCCTGAGGACATAGCACCCCCACCGCGGAAGAGGAAACCAGGACCCTTCCCCGTGGGCCACAGGCCTCGCCCTGCCCTTCTGCCACCAGGCCCTGCTCCCGCTGGGGACACCCCTTCAATCCCGACTGCACGCACAGGCGGGGGCATCTCAGGGACGCGAGTTTGCATCCAGATCTGAGTGCTCCTGTCCTGGGCGCCTGCCCAGCGTGCAGACGCTGCGGTGCCCGCAGGGCCCGAGTGCACAGAGCGCAGGACCCAGGACCAGGCTCCAGCCGCGCACCGTCTCCCCAAGGCTG
This sequence comes from Sus scrofa, assembly GCF_054392235.1. NCBI lineage: Eukaryota > Metazoa > Chordata > Mammalia > Artiodactyla > Suidae > Sus > Sus scrofa. The sequence continues at coordinate 954,053 of NC_139389.1, read as the reverse complement.
CAGGCCGGAGCCGGGCCTGGCACAGCAGCTGCAGAGGCAGCGGGCCGGCGTGCCTGCCAGGGAGGAGCCTCGAGCACCCTCCTCTCTCTCCAGCAACGCTTGCATGGGAGGCCACGGCTGGTGGATGCGTGTTACTTTTGGAGCCATGGGGCGTGGCGCTTTCCCAGGTCACCAGAAGTGGAATGAATGACACCGTTCCAGGGAGAAGCTCTCTTGTGAGCTTTCGAGGCTTTCATTTCACTTGGCGAAAGTCTGAGGTGAACTTCCTGTCTAGACCAGAGGTTCTCGAACGCGCTGGAGCATCAGGATCACCCAGAGGCTGGTGAGAGCCCGGGTTCCCACCGCGTCCCTGCAGCGTGACTCACTCGGCCTGGCCTGGGGGCCCCCAGTTTGTTTCTCTAACGTGTTCGTGGGGCCGCTCTTCGGGACCCCCTGGCGTGGGGAGTGCAGAGGCCCGTGGTCGCTGCACTGTTTTGGGTTTAGGAATATCCTCTGTGGAGTCTGGTGGGGTCTTGGGTTTTACTACGCGCTCGGTCTCTTGTCGATGGAGTGACCAGCCATCCCAGTGATGCTGAGGCAGGGAAGGTTCTGGGCCTACTGGCGGGAGCTGCCACCTCGGTTATCCAACCGGCTTCCCAGAGTGGCTCTGGCAAGGCCCTTCCACGGACGGGCCAGTCCGGTGGCTCCCTGCTCTGCAGAAAGGGCTGTGAACATGCTACCTGTGTCTCTAGGCCACATGGCGGGAATAGGGCCTTGGGACCCAAGTGGCACTTACCCGCTGAGCATGGCTGTGGTCTCTGGAGATGAACCTATTGGGCGCGTCCAGGGGCCAGTGCTGTGAATAGCCCAGCTGGACGCGTGTGGTCGGCACCGCCCGTGTGACAGGCTTGTCCCCAGAGCTGGCTTCTCTGGTCCTCACTCGGCCTGACCAGGTCCTCGTCACTAGTTCCACCTTCAGAAGTGGATGCCATGAGGGACTGTCATTCCCCCCAGGGTCACCGATCTCGTAGGTGGCCAAGCCACAGGCCACACCCTCCTTCTTCACCTCGTGGCCCTGAAACGCCTCGAATCTGGGTCTGTTTGCGGCAGTTCCCGTTACCTCCCGGGTGGAGCAGAGGGCAGCGGACTCGGTGTCAGGGCGGCTGGACCTCGGCCCTGCTCTCCAGCTGCTGCGAAGGGACCGCATCCCTGCGCCCCGAGCTTCCCCCCACCCGTGAGCCGGTGGCTGTCGGAGGATCTGGTGCATCAGCTTGCGGAGTATTTGCCGACGTGGCGTCGTCAGGAAAGCTCAGGAGAAAATTCTTCAGCTGTTTTTACCAGGATTGGCACCTTGCATGCCCGTGGCCAGGACGGAGGGGTGGCTGCTCGCTCTGGCTTTGGGACACGGGCGGCAGGTGTGCCGAAGCCGCCCGGCTGTCCCTTCCTCATGTCAAAGCGTCGAGTCACCTTGCGTCCCAGTCACTTCCTTCTTCTTGGACCCAGCCCTCGGCAGGTGTGCGTGTCTGCCTCTCCGGCGTTTCTTTCCTTTTCCTCTCTGCCGTGGGCCGGTGGCCTCACTGTCTAAGTGGATGAGGGTGGACCTGTCCTCTCATTTCCCCCGGCACCGTCTTCTCACCAGTCTTTACCTCAAAACAGCCGCCCAGGTGCGAGACGGTCTCGGCTCTGGTTCGGCCTGTTCTCGGGTCGGGTCACTGGGCTCCAGGCAGTGGAGGCAGGAGGGAGCACGTGGGCTCGGGGGAGCAGGTGCCGGAATCTCAGAGCCGAGGGCAGACCCCCAGGGAGCACACATCCTGCTCACGACTTTGGGGACGGCCACCTCCAGGCTCCGTCGCAGCCGAGGGCCGACTTGGAAGGGCTGACCTCCGACACCCCTGCTGCTGCAAGAGCCTCCAGCACCCCTGGGCCCGCGTCTGGAAAGCCGCTCCCTGGGCGTCACTGTCGCCCCTCCTGCTGCAGCAGGAAATGTTACTGACCCGCTCGGCGTGAGAACGTTGCCCGGCAGGGCGGGGTCGCCGCCACCTGCGCGTTAACACAGCTGTGACTGTGTGGCCAGCGGTACTGCTGTGACCTCCGGAGGGAGTGAGGATTTGTCCTATTGCAAAGCCCACCTTTGGCTCAGCGGTTCTGCAGTCCCTGCAAGGCCGCCCTTTTCGTGTCAGGTCGGTGCAGTAACGGCCCGGAGCAGATACCGCTAAGGACGCCGCACGAACGGGCTGACTTTAACCTGCGCGTTAGGAAATGTGAGCAGCTCTGAAACTGGGGTCCAGGCGACTCTATCTATGTGACCCTAAAGAGCATTAAATCCGAGTCTTTAGATTTCATTGAAATCAAATGTTTTGTTAAAACCTTTTCAGCATCTTAAAATGGATGTTCCTGACATTTAAAAGTTACTCGGACGCTGACAGCCCCGCATCCTGGCGCTTTCTTCCTCGGGCGGGTGGCTCCTCGGCTCGTTTCCAGGTTCCCGGGAGGGGCCCTCCCGGTGCGGCCTTTGCTCCTGGACGCCCCTGGTGGCCCGTGGGCTCCTCTTGCGTGTGTTCAGGGCTCAGGCCTGGGAACCAGACGGGCTCGCTGCAGCCCGCGGCCTGACGCTGAGCAGCGTCAGGACCTCGGGCGAGTCTCACATGCAGTGGGGGCAGCGACTGCGTGGGGGGATGGGCAGAAGCGCAGCTCATTGGGGGCATGTCCCCGCCAGCCCACGACGAAGGGGAGGCAGACACACAAGCACTCCTGCTGTGACACTGCATCCTTTGCCGTTTGACGTGCTTTTCTCTGAAGGAGGCAGCCGCTGGTGGCCGTGCCAGGTGACAACAGAGCTGAGCGTGCAGGGTGCCCACACCCAGCTGAGCGGGAGGGACAGGGACCCGACTCGCCGTCCTGTCCAGAGCAAGCGAAACAGAACGTATGGAACACGTGGGAGACTGGGCCTCGGTGCTCACGACGTCCGGCAGCAAGAAATGGGAACAAAGTGACGTGGGCCCTTGACGGCCCGGCTCACCGCCCTGCCCATTTCCAAGACACAGCACAGGGACAAGAATCGGGAGAGGCGGGGACGCCCACATTGAGGGGACAGAGGTGACAGTCCAGGAGGGCAAGCAGCAGGAGGATGCAGGGCAGAGCTGTGCCAGGCCCCCAGCACGTGCAGGAGAGGACTGAGCCCCACCCGTGTGTGAAGACTCACTGAGGCCGGGAAGAACCCCCAGAAGGGTTAGAGGCCCAGACTTTCACGTGTGGCTGGGAACAGAGCCAAGCTAGAAGAGCACAGAATCCACAGGCCTTGGCCGGAGTGTCAGAGGGTCTTGCCTCTGCAGCGGGCACTGCTCTAGACCTGTGTTCCAGTCCCTTGCAGGCTGTGGAAAGGCAACTGGCGCAGAAACCTGGGGATGAAATGGAAAAGAGGAAGGAGGTTTGCACATCAGCGAGGATGGCACGGCTGCTGGAGCCGCAGGTGTGCCTGCCCAGCTCGCCAGAAACGTGCTCCCGAGAGCCAGGGGCCTAGCACGACGGGCCAGTGTGTCCAGTGCACCACGGGGGTGTGGTCTTCAGTCACAGCTCTACTCAGCCCCACACCAGCTGTGACTCGGGGTGTCCCCAGCTCGCCCAATGCCCGGCTGGCGTGAGCCATGAGACGGTGTGTTCAGAGAATAAGTCGCTTCGTGATAGGTAGTGACAGCGTGGACGGCTCGTGGCAGAGTCGTTGCAGAGGCCTGCGCTCGAGCAATTTTATGGGCTCTCAGCTCACGTTCGCAGAGGCCTCCGGGTCTCCTCAGGGCTTGGAGACGTGTCTCTGGCCTGCAAGACGGCTCAGGCCGGAGCAGCCCCTGGCGCTGACGGTGGTCAGAGCCTCCTTCTCAGCAGCCTCCTTGCGGGACGGTTTTCTGGGAAAGTCCTCTGACAGCAGCAACCGGGAAAATACGCCTTCTCCGACGTGGCCCAGTGATTCCAGAGCGAACGACGCGTGCCGCAGTCCTGTTGTGGGTTTCCCGTCAGAGCTCAGGTGTGTACGTGGAGAGTCGATTTTTTTTATAACTTCATGGCCCTGAAGAGAAACCAGAGTTGGAAAAATCGCTCTCGCAAACCTGCACCGCCCTCAGGCTGATTACTTCTGCGGAGTCTCTCCTTCTCTCGCACCCACGTCTCCCCCATCAGCCCCTCTCCTTTATGAGGAAACAGGTGCCCAGGACCCAGCACCGCCACCTCCTCCTCCCCTGCCCCTTAGCTCAGCCCCGGGACAGCAGCCAGAGCGATGCTCCAGAGCTCTGGGCTCGAGGTTACTGCCCCCCAGGCCCTCCCCCCGCCCGCCCTCCACACGGAACCCCGGGTCGCCCACAGCCTCCCCTCCGGCCCCCACCAGGATCGGCCCTTCGCCCTCCTCCCCAGCGCCCTCACCTCTCCGCAGCCTCCTGGCCCGTCTGCTGCCCCGGGTATGTGGACGGGGTTGCAGGAAGCTGGAGGTCAGGGCGGCCCCTCACTCCCTTGGTCCCTGTGTCTGTGCCTCTGTCCATGGAGCCTCCGCTGAGGAGCCGCCCCCAGCACAGCCCAGCTTTGCCCACCTCTGTCTCCCGAGCGCCTGGCCAGCACCCAGCACAGCCGCCCCCTGCCCGCCTGCCAGGTGTCCACCTGAGCGCCAGCCCCACACCCCACGCAGCAAGACTCCGAGCATCTGGGGACTGAGCGCGGGTCCTGAGCTCCATCCTCGCCACCTGGCTGACCTTGGGCCCATCTCGCCCCGGAACGCGGGCAGCCTCCGTGCCTGTGGGGCGGGAGCCGCGCCCCCGGGCCCTGACGCCAGGCCTGTGCTCGCCGCTGCTGCGCGTCTCCCGGCCGTAAAGCCTCGGAAACCCGAGGCTGGCGGCGCTGGGAGGGCGCTGGCAGCTCGCCTCTTCTCTTGCGATTTAGCCTGAAACAGGGATGGACCGAACCCCCACCGGCTCCAGTTCTACCCGGGATTCCCAGCTGCCTGCCTTTCCTCCAAGGAGCTCTTCTTTGGGCTGGAGGAAGTCAAGTTTTGCCGTGTTTCAACAGATGGCGCTATTATCTGACTATAAAAAACCGAATTTCAGCTTCACTCTCTTTCAAAATCTCGTCAAAACTGAGTCACCATGTCCGGCGGGTGCAGTGACTGGTTTAGTCCCCTCACTCACTGACCCCTCGGGTGGCGAGTGGCCTTCACCTCCTGTAGAGCGAGGCTGAGGCCGGGCCTGCCAGCCAGAGCAGCGCCGCCCTGCTGCATCTACACCGCATGCAGCCAGCCTTAGACGACGGCCAGGGGCCTGCCCCGAGGGAGCGAGGAGCGCACGTGCTTCCCAGGGCGGCCGTTGGGGCATCCATGCCGAGCGAGGATCCGGCTCGGCCGCCCTGGGGCCTTAACCGGCTGGAAACAGCATCCTGGGAGGAGAGCTCTGGTGCATCGGAAGGGAGAGCACGCGTCCTCACCCGGCTGAGGGGATGTTTGCGGAGACGGAGGCCGGGCGTCCGCGAGGCCCGCGGGCCCTGGAGCCGCCTGCCGCTGCTCTGGAGGCGGAGCGGTGACGGCAGCCTGGCGCTGGCCGCGGGTGCGGCTTCCTGCTGCCTGGCGACTTGAGCGCGAACGGCAGATACTTGGCAGGCGTCCTTCTCTGGAGGGAGAACCAGACAAGTCCCAACACCAACTGAAGGCCCGCTCGGGCTGCAGGAAGGAGCAGCGTCCTCTTGGGTTTCAGGGACCAGAGCCTGGGAAACGCCGGCTCTGCTCCCCCGCGCAGCCACGGCCAGAGACGGCAGCGAGGGGTCAAGGCGGCAGGCCCCCACCCTGCTGCCGCCCAGACGGCCCCACGTCCTCAGCCTGCAGCCCCGCTTTGTCCCAGAGCATGGCCCTGTCCTCTGCCCGAGGGCACGATCCCCCAGAAGAAGAAAGAGATGCAGGGTTCGGGCGAAGGAAAAAGAGGGCTTCAGAGTGTGATAGTTGAATCATTATCAGTGGAGTTCCTGCTGGGGCTCAGTGGCTTAAGGGCCGGGCATTGGGGTAGCTACGACTTGGATTTGGTCCCTGGCCCAGGAGCTTCTATACGCCATGGGCACAGCTGAAAAAAGAAAAAAAGTCATTATTAATCAGCAACCTCAGATTCCCGTCGTGGCACAGCGGAAACAAATCCAACGAGGAACGATGAGGTTGTGGGTTCCATCCCTGGCCTCGCTCAGTGGGTTAACAATCCGGCGTTGCCGTGCGCTGCGGTGTAGGTGGCAGATGCGGCTTGGATCTGGCGCTGCTGTGGCTCTGGCATAGGCTGGCAGCTGTAGCTCCTATTAGACCCCTAGCCTGGGAACCTCCATATGATACCACGGGTGTGGCCCTAAAAAGACAAAAGACCAAAAAAAAAAAGGAACCCTAAGAAATATTGAGTGAAAGAACCATGATTTTTCCTTCGCCCTGAGCCTAAAGTGCCCACTTCCGTGCCCTGGGCCCCTTGCCGCGCTGTCCGGTTGGTGCCTCCTGCGGGACGCTGGGGCCAGCACCTGCCCCTCAGCGCCAATGGGGAGGCTCGAGCAGGCGAAGAGGCCCCGGCAAGGGAGCCCCGGTCTGGAGGTGCGGGGTCCGTCCTCTGAGAGCGCAGGAGAGAGCAGGACTTGACGCCGTGGCCTCTTCGTTCCTTCTGAAGATTAAACAGGGTTTTTACTTACTTTAGGGCTCAGGTGCAAGTTCTCGGTCGCAGGACCCGAGGTGCTGCATTCATGGACCAGCCTCCGCGGACAGAGGGGTGTTGCCGCAGCGCCATGGTGCCCGTGCCGCCTGTGCTGCCTTTTAAGCCTCCTGCCTCCTGGGGGCGGGTAAGTGGGTTTGCAGCGAGTGGTGTCGCGTGAGGAGGACGTGTCGGAAAAGCAGCTCTGGAGTCTGAGGTCAGGTCAGTGGGGCTCCGGCCCGCAGGTGAGCAGACCTGGCAGGTTGTAATTCCGGGTGACAGCCGAAGGGGGCAGCAGTTGGCCGACCCCAGCTTTAAGGAGGCGAACTTTCTTTCGGGTTGATGTGTTTTGGGGCCGTCGTCCAGGGTCCTCTCCTGCCCCTCGCAGCATCCCTCCCCACTTTGGCCTCTTCTCTCCTGAATGTCACAGAAAAGGGGTCACTCGCTTGGAGTCTGGTGTTGCCTTTTCTTCGTGACAGTGGCTCTCCGCGTCCGTCCCTGTGTCGCTGCCTCACATCCCCCCCCCCCCCCGTGGTGCATATCAGAGCTGAAGGCCCCGGCGCTCTGCTGGGGGGAGGCGTGCATGTTGCGGGTTCTGGGCTCACGTGGACTCGTGGTCGGTTTCTGTGGGGTTGATTCTGGCGAACAGGATTCCTGGTTCATCATGGGAACTGCGTTTTCATCTGCCTCAGACTCGGCAGAACTGTTTTCCAAAACTGCTCGGCCCTTCTGCCCTCCAGGGGCACACCTGAGAGACCCAGGGGCTCCTCACAGCAATGCTGTAAATTGGGTGCTTTCGCCTCTCTTCTCACTTTACAAACGAGGGCGCTGAGGCTCGTTGCATCGCAGCACAGAGCTCGGAGACGGCAGTTCCATTTAGACAGACCCGGTCTGCGGAGCCCCAAGCCCACTCTTTGCTGTTCTAAAACATACTGGACTTAGAGGTAGAAAAACCTCTGTTGATGATCTGGGGGATTTTAGGACAGGTGAAGTATGGCTAGTTACACTTGAGAAGCCGGGGCCTGTGACCTCATCTTGTGGACTGTAAATGCAGTTGGAAGGACGCAAAGCGACTTTTTACAGTTAAATGAAGACAAATTTAGAGAAAACGCAAGTGAGATGAAAACACCTCTTACATCTAAAGCTTTCATTCCCCAGCGCCAGCTTACCGTATTTTATGTGCAGTCACCTCCGTCCTTGAAACCCCTGCAACAAAAGAACACACATGCTGGTGGCTGACTCGAAGAGCAGAACCAGCTCTGGAGCCGGCGTTCTTGGGCCTCGGACACCAGCCTTCCGGCCAGTTTCTGGGGTTAAGATAATGTGCCCCATGACAAGACTTAAAACTGACATCCTAGGACCCCAAACTGGAGCCATCAGTGATACCGAAAGACGTGATGGGAACAGCTCCCCCGAGCGAGGCGCTCGATGAGAGCCGCGGTGAGGTTGCCGGTCCTCCTGCACGTGGAGGTGCAGACGCCTCAGACTGGGGCCTCCCGGGCCAGCTGGGCCGAGAGAGACGCTTCTTCAATGAGCTGAAATTTCAGGAGGTCTGCCGAAGAGGCCACCGTGTCTCGGAAGAGCTTCGGTGTGGGGGGCGCCCTCCCGGCTGGCGTGTCTGCCTGCTTGCCAGGCCCTAGTCGGCCAGGGCCCAGAGCTGCCAGTGGGGAGGCCGGGCCCGTCCTGGTGGCAGGTCTTCGTGAGCCTGACCAGAAAGGCCAGCAGCCTGGCCGCCACTGACCTCGATGTGGGGGCAGGGCCAGGAGGGACCCTGCCAGGCCCTGAGACGGTGGCGGCCTTCTCCCAACGGGTGACCTCAGAGTGCGCCGGGTTCCTCTGGTCGTCCCTCTTCCTCTTTTCTTTGAGTTTGTCTCAGAATAAATTATAGAGTAAAATGAATGAATCCCATCCAATTTCTCACAACTGCACTAGCTGGGAAAAAGCGTCGGCGTTTAGGAAGCTTCGTGTTTGGGAAGAGAAGAGGGCCCCGCAGCCTGGAGCAGAGCGAGCGGCAGGGGCGCTTGGGAGGCCACGTGCCCCAAGCTCTGTGCCTCGGACCACAGCCTTTCTAGCAGAATCGGAAGGAGACGTTTCCACGTGACTAGGCCCCGTGGGTTTTTGGAAATGGGGTGCACGGCATTGCTGCTCCCCTTCTAGCCCAGTGCAGTGCTGTGCGGGGAGGCTGCTGTGCGGCCCTGGACACCAGGCCCAGCCTCCGAGCGCTGGCCGGCCGGGCCTGCAGGCCCGTGGGACCCGCGACTGAAAGCAAGCGACTCTTCCAAGAATGTGACAGACTCTGCAGTGTGATGTCACGCGCATCAGTCAAGCAGAAGCCGCGTCACATTCGACAAGCGCTGGCCTGTCCAGCAGGCAGGACGCCGCCCCGAGGCAGGTGCTCACATTCCTTCCTGCGTTGACACGCCCTGTGCCCATCACCTCTTGGGGTGCGTGTGTGGGTGGGCTTGTGTGTGTGTGAGAGCGAGAATGTGTGTGTGCACGTGTGTGCGTGAGAACGTGTGCGAGTGTACACGAGCACGCGTGTGTGTGCTGCTCCTTTCCTTTCCCGCCCTCTCCCTGGGAGCCGCGGTGCGTGCAGACCATCGGCAAGAGCAGACCAAGCGTGCGGTGCTCCCCGGCCAGCCGTGCCTTTTCTTCAGGAAGTGTCACTCGGCGCTTTGTCACGAGAGGCCACCTCAGGCCACCTGCATCACTGTCAGAGTGACACCGGGCTGGAGTCACCGGGTGCCCTCCGAGCGAGGGCAGTTAGGGAAACTGTTGGTGGTTCTGCCAGCCAGGCGTGGCCCCAAGTACACTTGGCCCTGAATATGATGGCCTCAGCGGGCCTTATCGCCGTGACATTCTGCGCCCAGGCTCAGTTCCCAGAACGCGGGGGCAGGGGCCAGAAGACAGGTGTCACTCCCGACCTAAGAAATGGAGCCTCGGTCAAGAATCAGACGGAACATCTGCTGGGGCCGCAGGCTGGACGGTGCTTTGGAAGAGGATGCCTGTCGCCTGTCACCGCCAGGGGCGTTCTGATCTCTGGGACGGATGTGGGCTGGGCCCCATTCGGTCCCTGCAGCCCCTCCTCCCCGTCCTGTTGGCTTTCCCAACTGCCCAGGGCTGTGTCCTGTCTCTTTGGAGGCCTCGGGAAGAGGTCGCCTGGGCACGGGGCCCTGGGACCTGGCATCAGCCACGGAGACGCGCTTCACCCGTGCAGTCTGGGGACCACGAGGACGGTCCATTGAAGGGCCTGACGTAAATACGGTAGAAGCCTCTCTGCGAGCTGCTGAAAGTGTCATCTGCCGAGGAGCCTTGTTTCGGTTTACAGCACCCAGGCTCCTGTGTGCAGCTACAGACTCGTTGAAACTAATGATCAATCTGGCAGGTATTTGTGCCGCGTGAACATGGTTTATCCGTGCTACAGCATCCAAGAACAATATATTCCATTGTCAATCTTTTATTTTGTTTTCTTTTCTTTTCTCCCCCCCTTGTCTCCAGGAGACCAATTAATTGTTCAAAGGTAATGGAGAGAGGCAATTTCAAGAGCATTTACTTTGGCACAGCCTCTGCCCCTTTGTGGTCTGGCTAACAATAAAGTTAAAATTTGTTTTGTAGTGATAGGTCCAGTTGGACTGGAATCCCTTTGAAGTTCCTGCAGTTTTGCTGTTGTGAGAGCGCAAGATATGATTTGCCTGCAATGAAATGCTCTCTGTGTGTTTTCACAGACGGCACACGCGCGGAGCTGCAGCAGCAGGCGGCGGCCCACTCGCCCTCGGCCTGCGGCACGCGGGAGCCTTCCTCCACCTCCGAGGGCCATTCGTGGGCTTAAACTCCCCACAGGGCCAATATCAGCGCGCACGGGGAGCTCAGAGCAGACCCGAACAGACCAGCGGCTGTAATGAGGGCGCTCTGGTCTGGCCTGGTGATGGATGCGGCCCTGGCCAGCTGCTGCCAAGGTTCAGCCTCTCAGCTCTTGCATCAGCTGACCTAATTGTTCCATGCTGTTGTCACCTCCAAGTATAGGCAGTCATTGTCCCCGGCTCTATTTATACTTTAAAGCTCTTCCCTGCCCACGCCAGGGCCAGGGACAGTCCCGGCGCCTCCCTGGAGGAGAGACCCTGAGCTCCCTCCCAGCCAGGGTTGGGACCCAGTGCAAAGGGAGCCTCGCTCAGGTCCGGGGCCCAGCATCCTGGCCTCAGGGCAGAGGCGCTGGCCGGTGGTGCCCTGCTCCATTTGTGCAGTGCGTGTGCGCGGGTGTGCACATGCACACCCGGGGGCTGTGTACACCTCTCGGAAAGCAGTCTCGTCTCGGGTTATTTTGGTAAAAACAGCTCTCACTTAGACAGTGTGTTACTTGGCTGTCAGAGCCGTACTCCAGGTGTTACAAGGTGCTGTGATGGGTGCTTGTTTTAAACAAATAATGAAACCCGTGTAGTGTTTAGTGACTCCGCTGACTGGGCTGTGTTCTGCTGCTCGTGTAAATGAAAATATTTTAAGTGATTTTTTACGATAAGTTTAAATAACCAAAAGAAATGCCTGAAAATAGATTTTGGCACAGGGAAATCCCTTAGTATAGGAATTTATAAATAGTTACAAAATCTCTGAGTCCCGAGCTCAAGTGTTGTGCCTGTCTGGTTTCAGCTCTGCTCCTGCCTGTGGGTGACCTTCCCGTGTGGGTCTGAGTTGCTCTTAGTTGAGGAGAAAAGTACATTAAAGGTCCATTGAACTCACTTCCAGCTTCCACCCTGCTGTGGACAGCGGGGACATCTTCACAGGAATAAAACGAGCCGAACAGACCAGAAGCCACTCCGCCTCCTGGCTCGCAGTACGAGGGCGGGAGGAAGCCACCTGGCACTTTGCTGGGCGGAGGAGGAGCGTCACCGCCTTGAAGTGTGTGTCCAGAGCTCTCTGCTCACGTTCCTCCCGGGAAAATGTCTCCCCAGAGCCTGACGCCGCGGGGAGGCAGATACGCACTGCCAGCCCCACGAGCCTCTGTCTCCCTGCAGGTGGAGAGGGAGACCGAGATGGCCACAGACAGGGACACGGGCCCAGTGACAGCATGAGGTTCGCCAAGTGGTTAAGGAGCATCCTCCCCCACACCAAGACCTCGCCAACGGGCTCCTGTGTAACAGCACGGGGAGAGCTACAACTGCAAGATTCAGACGCTGCTTAAGAAGGAGTCTCTAGGGAAGTCCAAAAGCACACAAGGAAACAAAAACGAGGGCACGGGAGGAAATGTTGGCCTCTGGCACCTGCTGCTACATCAGCCAATAAACACGGCCAAGTCCTCACCACCTGGACCCAAGACCGCACGCTGAAGGTCCCTGCCTCCAGAACGTGAGCCCAGCTCACAGCCGTGAGACGTGCTAAAGGCAGAAAGCACGGTTGTACAGCAGAAATTGACAGAACAGTGCAAATCAACAGAACAAAAGAGTGTAAACCAAAAAAACCACCACCACAGTCTGCAGAGACAAAGCCCGCGTCAGAACCAGACTCAGATATGGGAGAGATGTGGGGCTATCAGACTTTAGGTTCACACGCCAAGTGCCCTTGTGGGAAGGTGGACAGCAGGTGTAACAGAAAGGAAGCCTGCCTTTGATGGGTTTATCAGGGCGAGGCTGAGGAGAGAACCCGCTCGAAGACATGTCAATAGAAACTTCTGAGATGGAAAAGCAATGAGGAAAAGGAATGCAAGACGCTGGAGCAGAATATCCACAAAGCGTGGGACGCTGACGAAAGGTGTAACATTCACATGATGGAACTCGCAGGAGGAAGAGGAAGAGAGAGAACAGAAGAACCATTGAAGCAAAGTGACTGAGATGTTTCCAGGTTAATGACAGACACCCGGCCACAGATCCAGGAAGCTCAGAGAACTCCCAGCAAAGTAAATACCAAAAACCGTGGCCGGGTGTGTCACAGTCAAAGTGCAGAAACTGAAAGACAGAACATCTTGAAAGAAGCCAGAGGTGGGGAGAAAACCACCGTATCTGCAGAGGAACGGGGGAAGAATTATATCAGACTTCTCTTCAGAAACCATGCAGGCAATAAGAGAGTAGAGTGAAATATTTAACGTGTTGAAATGGGAGTGCCCGTCATGGTGCAGTGGAAACGAATCCGACCAGGAACCATGAGGCGGCTATAGCTCTGATTCGACCCCCAGCCTGGGAACCTCCACATGCCGCAGGGCGGCCCTAAAAAGACCGAAAAAAAAAAAAGACAAAAATAAGTTTCTCCACCTAGAATTGCGTATGGAGTGAAGTCACCCTTCCAGAGCAAAGGAGAAATGAAGACTTCCTCAAACGAATAGAAATTAAGGGCAGGTAATACCAGTAGGCTTTACCTTGCCAAAGAAACGAAGCTAAAACGAGCCCTTCATAAAGAAGGGAAGCGACACAGGCTGTATCTGTGGACACTGACGATGTGGTGGTCATGTTTACGTGGAAAGACAAGCCCGCCAGGAAAGCCACCCAACCTGGAAAGGAATGGGGGGTGGCCCTGCTGCGGCCGCTGCGGCCTTGGCAGAAGGGCGGCCACACAGATCCAGGAACGGACCCTCTGGCACACAGTCAGCTGGTCTTTGACCAAGGGGCAAAGGCCCTTCAGGGAGAGAGGGCAGCCTTCTCAACGAGCGGCACTGCAGCAACTGGACATGCACATGTTTCCCCCAAGAAACGAAAAAGAGAACCCGGACAGAGACCTCACACCCTTCACAAAAATTAGGCCGACATGGATCATAGGCCTAAATGTAACACGCAAAAGGAAGGAACTTCCAGAAGATAACATAGGAGAAACTCTAGATGATCCAGTGGCCTGGGAGTTTTTAGGTAAAACGCCAAGAGCATAGTCATGAAAGAAGAAGTTCCTAAGCGAGACATCATTAAAATCAAAACCTCAGCTTTGTGAAGCAGATTAAGGGAAAAAACAATCCAAAAAACTACTGACTTGGAGAAGAATCGTTGCAAAGTTTGTATCTGATAAAGGCCCTGTATCCAAAATATACAAAGAACTCTTAAAATTCAACAATAAAAAAAAAAAAAAAAAAATGAATGACCAGAGTTCCCATCGTGGCGCAGCGGAAATGAATCCAACTAGGAACCATGAGGGTGCTGGTTCGATCCCTGGCCTCGCTCAGTGGGTTAAGGATCCGGTGTTGCTGTGAGCTGTGGTGTAGGTTGCAGACACAGCTCAGATCCTCCGTGGCTGTGGTTGTGGCTGTGGTGTAGGCTGGCAGCTGTAGCTCTGACTGGACCCCTAGCCTGGGAACCTCCATATGCTGCGGGCCTGGCCCCCCGCCTCCAAAAAAAGACAAAAAGAAAATGAATGACCCATTTAAAGTGGTTAAAAGATCTAAACAGACATCTGACCAAAGACATGCAGATGGCAAATAAGCACATGAAAAGATGCTGCGCAGCATGTGTCATTAGGGGATGGAAATTCAAACCAAAGTGAGAAACCTACCCACCCACACACCCATTAGCATATTGAAAATCCAGAACACCGCACGTTGGCAGAGCCGTGGAGCCGCAGGAACCCTCCTTCACTGCTGGTGGGAAAGGATTGTTTGGCATTTCTAAAAAAGCAAAACATAAGCTTAGCGTAGGATCCAGCAATCACACTGTTTGGTATTTGTCCAACTTAGATCCGCGTCACAGCTGCATGTGACGGTTTGCAGTGAACGTGCTTGTAATCCCCAAACCCTGGAAGCAAGAGCTCCTCCAGTTGATGTTCTGAGAGAAATGAGCCCTCAAGCCCCAAGGCGCTGTTAAGGGAGATGCTTGAAGGCATATTATCAAATGAAAAAGCCACCCGGCAAAAGCGACACGCCCTGTGATTCCAACTCTGTGACATCCTAGAAAAGGCAAAACTGTGGAGACCGTGGAAAGTCGACTGGTTCCTGGGGATTAAAGGGGTGGGAGGTCGATAAGGCAGCAGAATGATTCCGTACAACCCATGATGCGATGTCGGAACCCAGAGGGTCCTGCGCCGTAGAGAGTGGCCCCCGGGGTCAAGTGCAGACTGTGGTCAGTGCACCAGCGTGGGCTCAGCCATTGCAACAGAGATGCTGCCCTGACGCCAGGTGCTAACGGCGAGGGCGTCCTGCCCGGGGCAGGACGTGTGGTGTTTCTGCAAGTCTAACCTGCTCTCAAAAACAAAGTCTACTTTTGACCACCTTGCCAAAGCGTGGGGCTTCAAGGAGCCCAGAAGGGGCGGGGGGGGGGGGCACATGCACATAGACACAAGCACATGCACATGTGCACATATGCACAGGCACACACGTGCACACAGACACATGTGCGCACAGACACCGACACACACACGTGCACACAGACACGGGCACACGTGCGTGCAGACAACGTGCACGCAGACACAGGCACACGCACATGTACACCCACACAGGCACATACGCACACAGGCGCATGTGCACACACTCGCAGGCCTCCCCCTAGTGCGGCCACCTCCTGTCGATGCCCCCACCCCCGCCCTCCCACTCCCTGCCCTTCCCGTCTCTCATCCGAGCATCATGTCATGGGCACCAGACCACCTTTATCTTGTGGGAAAACGTGGTGCAGAGTCTCTGTAGACCGGCTGGCCCCTTGGCCACCGTCCTTCCTGAGGGCAGCGCCCGCCGGGTATGGGTGTTCTGGCAGCAGGGACACAGGAGTGCGAGCTGGCGCAGAGGCCTGGTTTTGACCCGTGCACATTTAGGGGCATTGAGTGTGTTCACTCCGTGCTTCAATTTCCCTTCCAAGTGGCTCAGGCTGGACGCCAAGCTCTGGGGGCGGCGAGGGTGTCAGGTGTGATTTTGGCTGGATCACAGCAGGAGCCTGGGCTCCTGGTCACCCGGGGCTCTCGGAAGAGCAGCCGGCAGGAAGGCCCTTGGGTTTCGGGCGTCGAGGGCGCGGCAGCCTCGCACGCAAGCCCCAGCACGACCGCGTTGGCATTGCAGGAGGGCGGGTGAGCCCTCCGCAGGCAGGCGTCCCCGTTGGCTGGTCGCTGGGGAGGGGTCAGCACAGGGCACTGATGACAGCTCAGAGCTCCGCCTGCGGGCCCGGGGTTCGCAGGCCGAGCTGTCAGGTCTGGGCCCCCGTCTGCGGCCCCGCGCTTGGGAGCAGAGAGCAGGAGAGCCGCAGAGCAGCATGGAAATGAGCTCCATTGTCTAGAATTTCGAAGAGCCCTGCAGCTCCACGGTGACAGCAAAACAGAGCAAAGCCCGCCGCCCGCCACCCAGGAGGGCAGGTGAAGAGCTTGTCAGAGGCGTGGCTCCCCGAATCCAGCCTCCGAGCCAGAGTTTCTGTGTTTCAGAAGAAGGTGCGTTTCGTTAAGTGTGAGGTACTCGCCCCAGGCCACAGGGTGACCTGCGGATGACTTCAGCTTTTGGAAACATGGAATGCAGAGTGAAAACTAAAAATACAGCTGAAGACAGAAGGCGCTGCTGCGATGGTTATCAATGTGGGACGGCTGAGCTGTTGTTACCGGAGGAAGATTTGTGTTTTGAGAATCGAACTATTTAATCGACCTCCGTGTAAATGTCCTTTCAATTATAAAACCAATTTGGGGACAATTCTAGCTTTTTTTCATATGGATGCGCTTTTTCTCCACCTCACCCCGCACGGATAAGCCTGCTCCACTTGAGTGACGGACACTGAGCAGTGTTTCCAGTCGTGGTGCCTGGGCACCAAGAGGGCTGAGGGTCCCCCAGCGCCCGAGCCTGTCACGTCGACGGGGAACGGCACATCTGGTGGCCGGCGTGTCCCCCGGGCCTCAGGACAGGTGGGAGAGCCCACCGAGACCCTTCGTTCCGGGCAGCTTTTCAAGTCAGAGCAGGAAGAGTGTTGCTCTTGGAAGCTGAGTTCAGGGCGGCCTCTGCGTCTGGGCCTCCAGGCAGCTCGGAGCGGCCCTCGGCCCCCAGCCTCCGGCCCGGAAGGCCAGCTCCTCACCCGGGCGGGCAGTGCCCGTGGTCCTCCCCAGCTCGGTGGGTCTGAGGAGGCTCTTTGGGGGCTGGGGTCCTGGAAGCCTCCCGCCGACCCCAGATGGGCCGTGGCTGCTCTTGGCAGCCGGCCGGCTTCCTACGTGGAGGCCACCAAGCCCGCTGCAGAGGTGACCGTGTCATCTCAACACCCCCAGTCCCACAGCACAGGCTCTTTCTTCTTGTTTGAGGGACAGAGGGCGGTATCAGTCATGAAATCATCTTTCTCTAAACAGATGCTGAGTCCTGAGGGCGGGAAGCACCGCGAAGACCCTGGGGTCTGACGGTCCCGGACAGCGAGGGTCTGGGAAGCAGCGGGTCCTCGGGCCTGGGGGCGCCAGCCAGGCCCTCACCCCCAGGCGCACATGCTCTCAGTCCCCCTCCTGCAGGAACGAAAAGGCGTGCAGTTCTTTCTGTCCTGCCGCGTCCTCGGGCCCTGGTGTATCAGGTGCAGGTGGACGTGGCTGGCTCTTCACTAAACCCAGGGGATGTGAGAGGTTCGGCGTGAAAATCCCTGTTTCCTCCCCGGCCTGGTGTCCTGAGCTGACAGTCCTGTGCTCGTGTGACTCGGCAGAACTCTGTGATGTGTCGCTAGAAGCAGCATATGTTCCAAAAACTTGTTTCTAAGTTGCTCGTGTTTGTCCCTTCACGCCGGATGTTCTGTTTGATGTTTGGGTTGCTTCCCTTCGCCATGTGTCTGAAACTGTTCCGAGTGTCTGCCTGTTATTTACAGTTTGAAGATTTTTAAAAATCTTTTTGGTAACTTATTTTTCAAAGCAATCTATTAGGGCTTATAGATCTGATGACTGTACATTTATTTAGAATAGGACCAATGAGCACTTTAGGAGAAAGTGACAGTTCCTCCTTGTTTGGAAGCTAAGCCACAAAGTGAATTCTCTTTTTATACAAAGTTAAAAAAAAAATTAAACAGATATTTCCAAGGTTGGTCTTCTCTTGCGAAATAACCTTAGGTTGAAGCGTATTTGCTTACAAATCATGAGGGGTATTCTTACATTTTATAGAAGGCCCAAGTTTCACCCACGGGTCACCTCAGTAAGTAAGGACAGGGTCGCGGTGGCTGCCTCACCCGCCCCGGGCACACGTGCGGACCCCTTCCGAGAGGGAGTTTCGAGAACGTCGCCTGGGGGCAAGGATGGGGAGAGGCCCCAGCCTTGGGCAGGACGAAGCCATACCAGGACAAGGAGCATGTCCGGTTCTCCTAAAGGGTCCACCACCGGTGAGCGGGGCCATTTTTCCCCTTTCTGCCGGCGTGGCCCTGAGCACAGACGGCGGAGGAAGAACAAGAGAAGCCGCTGAAGTCTGCCTCCTGAGGAGACAGCGTTTCAGGCCACCCCTCTGCCCGGCTCCTGTGCTGCCACCCCCAGCACCCGTCCTCCGAAAGGACTGTCATCATCAATTTCTCCTTCCTGAAGGATTTTAATTCTTTCAGCATGTTCATGTGGTTTATAAAGCCCCCGATACCCGGCAAATCCCCTTGGTGTTGTAGGACAAGATTTGCTGTTAAAAACGCTTCGGCCTCGTCAGCTGCTCCTCGCCCCTGACTTCACGAGGGGCTCTGGGAAATGGTGTTTATACTAAACCCACGTTGATAGGCCCGTTTAATGCAGTCAGGTCAGAGGACCAGCTGCTTAGCCGGGCCCATCGACCACTCAGGTTTCACCGTCGGTTTATAAGGAAGGTCTGTGGTGATAACATCTGGGGCCTGCAGACGGCATCGCCAGGTGTGATTGAATGGAATTTAATGGTGGGAGGAGGGGGCCGGGGCAAGCTCACTGTTGAGGTAGGGCTGCAGACCAGCCAGGCCAGGGGCGGCCGATCAGCGGTCAGCGGTTGTCGGCCACCAGGCGGCCTGTGGGGCGGACTGGCTTCCCCCAGCCCTGCCCCCACACGCCCCCAAGGCAGGTGAGCCAAGGGGAAGGTGGGCCTATCTCCCATCCTTCCATTCAGCTCACTTCATGCCAGGGGTCAAGGACGCTGTGACCTTGGGGGCCAGAAACGTATGCGTGGACGTGGCGGGAGGTCCCTTGGCCGTTGGCACCAGCACTCCCACAGCTGGGTGTGGAGTGCAAGGGCCTCTGCTCGAGGCCTTAAAGTTGTCCGCGATTTGGGCTGTTGAGTGTCCGTGCACCTTCTTTTTTGTATATGCATATACTCTTTTAAAATGAAAGAAGAGTTGATTTTCTGTAACTTCTTAAATTTGCAAGAACGCCATCTAAGGGTGCACAGGGCGGCAGGCAGGACCAAGGGGCGCCGTGGGGGTCCCCTGGAGACATCACAAGGGGCAGCTCTCCGCACTTTTGGCCATTTCTCCACACGCGTGGGTGGGGTTCCAGGTCTCGGTGCCTCTGTGGACCCAGGAGGGGCCCGGCGCAGAATCCAGCTGGTATAGGAAGGGACTCAGGCTTGTGGTGCGGGGGGAGGACCCAGAGCGGCCTGGCCTGGGGGCTCCCAGGCCCTCTGCTCCTTCGCCCCTCGTGGGCACAGGTGCTGATCCGCTGGTCTGCTGGGTCTTAGGAGAGCAGGCAGGCATCCAGGCAGAAGTGCTTCTGTAGCCCAAGCCTGCCTGAACAGAAGGGCCGCTGTCCCCTCCCCGTTGATGGTCCATTTGGCGGCACCTGTTAACGTGACCGAGTCAAGTGTGACTGCTCTAGGTCACTGAAATTTGAAATAAGGTCCCAGAAGGAAATCTTGTACCCCTGCTATAACCCAGCCCAGCACAGCCGCATGGCCAGGGTGGGAGTGGTGGCTGCCCAGTGGCTCTTATGGGAGCTCATGGGGTCCTCGGACAGCACGCTTCCTCCTCACAGAGACGGCAGCAAATGCACAAAAGTTCTGGTCTTTCTAAGGCCAAGCAGACACCCATGCAGACCCCGCCCCCCTCGTCACCTGTCACTTTGCTCCGCCATCTCCACTCGGTGGCCATCCACAAAACCCGACCCGGACAAAGCATGAAGCAGGTGTCTGCGGCCCGCCGCAGAGGGAGGCCCTGTGCACTGGTCCCAGGGGAAGAGGAGAGCCTGCCAGGACCCCAACAACCACGAAACTGTCCTGTCGCCACCGGAGATGTGTCCCTACCGAGGGGAACACGGAGGAGAGCAGGAGTGTGCAGGGGAGCAGCTTGGGTGCAGCTGTTTCAGGAAACTCTGGGGGTTCAGATAGGGTGGAACCAGGGGCCTATTGGGGTGCTCTCTGGCCCCCACCCCTCCCTGCGTCCTGCCTGCAGGTCCCCGAACGCCCTGGGGTCCCCAGCAGGTTTCAGAGGCACCAAGGGGAGTCCCCTCTTCTCCAGGGAAGGCTCTGGAACAGCTGCCACCTGGTCTTAAACACCATCTCTGAGCAGTGAGCTCTGCGACACAATTCACTGCAGATTTTCTCCCCAAAGATCCTACAAGGAAACGTCGTTCATATGTGAAAGGAAAGGGTTGTAAAATAGACAAAGGCAAATACACCCTTGTTCTGTCGGTCCCTTCTGAGCATCTGTAAACCTCGCTATCAGTTAGTCGTTCAACAAACATCCATTCCTCCAGCCGACTGCCGTCAGCATCCTGGCAGGACAGCACGAGACGTTCTCAGGAGTAATCTCCAAACCTGCATTTTCATCAGACAAGCAGGAAAATGCTGGGACAGTTTTGTTCATCTTTTTCTTTTGACGTTGAGGCATCTTTCTGGGCTCTCGTGACAGCACCCTGTTCCGGTGGCCTGTGAGGTGATGGTTATGATCCGCTGGGATGTGACTCCTCGGATAGTCCAGCCGCCGCAGGACCTGCCGCCAGAGACCCACCTGGGGTGGGCCCTCCTGTCCCTGCCCAGCCCTGAGCACTCCCGGCACAGCCCTGTGCCGCTGACGTCTTTGTCACCTTCTCCCATCCCTGTGGCTGGAGCAGGCGGCCATCCTTACGCCCTACCTTCCCTTCCAAGTCCGCCTGAGCCCTGACCTCACTTTCTGGTCCCTGAAGCCTGGGATGTGGGCCTGCTGGAGCTGAGCTGAGTGGTGTCCACCCACAGAAGGTGTCCAGGAGGTGTCTGTGTGCCCCGGCCTCTCTGCAGCCTGCCGGCCACCATCCCCGAGCTCCAGCTCCAGCCAGGCTCCGGGCCTCAGGGTCTCCTTGTTCCCCCAGCCTGGGGCCGACCCTGTTGCTGCTGCTGTTCCGATGACCCCATGCTTCCTCTTTTCCTCGTCCCTTGTCCCTCGGTCACCTGCCCCTTAGATGTGACCCTGGCTCTCTGGCCACCTGCCTGCCCCAGCTCCTCCTCCAGCTGGACGCCAGGCACTTCCACGTGGAGAGGGCTGCGGCCGGGCCCCCCCGGACAGGCCAGAGCCAGCACGCGCGCTGGGTCCGCCGTCAGACTCTTCCTGGTGACCTGGCTCGGGAGGTCACCCCGGAGCTGGATGGGCTGTCCAGACGGGGCTCACCCCTGAGGGCCCCGCCAGCACACCCGTGCGGCTCACGTCATTCATGCCCCAGACCCACCCGGGCAGGCGCGGGGCCTCTGGGAGCCACCAGGCGGGTCCGCCTCCTCAGCGTCGAGTGGAGACGATGGCCCAGCTCTGCGCAGGGTGTTGTGCGCGCGGGTTAATTACAGCCAAGACCTGGGGAGGCGCAAAGCTCCAAGTGTCTAAGGCCCTGGGCCGCCCCACCTGTTGCCAGACCCGCCCGGGGACACGGGGTTCTGACAGCCCCACTGCGCAGTCCACCAGGGGTCTGAGAGTCTGAACGGACGTCAGTGAGACCTGCGCCAAATGTCGGCCGTCCCATGGCTTCCGGCGGTTTTCCGGAAGCCGCTCGGACCGCGGGGTGTGTCTCGGGGCCTCGGCGATGCCCAGGTGCTGGGGCTTTTGGTCCCTCGGGCCCCGTGTCCAGGTCAAAACAGGAGAAAACGGAGGCCATGCGGTGGGACCAGCACTGGTGACTCAGGAGTCGGGTGGCAAGGAGGGCCCGGGCTGTGCCCAGGCCGCTCTGAGAGGCGCGGGTGCCCTGCCCACCAAGCGGTGGTGGCGGTGGCCGTCTTAGGGAGCATTGAGGCGGATGTGGATCTGCAGCCTGTCCTCGCTTCCATGGAGGCTCTGCCTGAGCCTCGCCGCCCAGCGGGTGCTGGGACTCAGGCGCCAGCAGGCGCCCATCACAGGAGGGGGGGCGGTCAGCAGGGCGGCTCTCACCCGGGGAAGGGGCGGTTCCCGAGGCCTCCGTGTTCTTCCCCGGGGCGTGCAGGCCTCCTCTGCCTTCCTGGCGAGATGCAGGCGACATGTGCGGTTCGGGGACCACGGGCTGCGACGGCCCCTTCCCTCCCCCGGGCCGTGGGCTGCGTTTCCCGTCCTAGAAGTTGGAAGGCTTGTGAGCCCCGCTCTCTCGAGGTGGGTGTGAAGATTTTCTGACTCCTGTAGCGCAAGTCCTTGCTTTGGTGTTTCTCCGAAACCCTGCTGGGTCCGGCGGGGCCCCTTGAGCCTGTGGGCACGTGGGCTAGAGGCTCTGCCGCGGGCTTCCCGCCACCGTCCAGCCCTGCGCGGAGGAGAGTGTGCACCGCAGACACGCGTGTGCTCTGACGCCACCCGGGACCCGGCTTCGGGCTGGGGACAGTGCCCTCCGCCCTCACGGCTCCTCCGCGCAGCCCACACGCCCCCGGTGTAAAGGCTCCAGTTTGCTGGTGAACGCGTGTTAACGTGTAGACGAGTCAGGTGCGTTGGAAAACTGTTACTGTAACAGCAACAGTCCCGTTCCTGTGTCCACAAAGCGGACGCCACAGTGGACGTTACCATCAGCTTTTGCTTCACTTGCCAAGCGTTGTGCGGTGGCTGAGCTTCCCCGAAGGCCCCCTCAAGTGCACCCTGCAAACATGGGGTGGGGCGTCCAGCCCCATAAAGCCTTCTCACAGCAGAGCCCACACGGGCCAAGGACGCCCTGGAACTCGCTCCCCACCCCCTGCACCCAACCTCCCTTCGCCCCGACGTTGGGGGGCATCTGATGCCCGCAGCCCTCAGGAGTCGGTGGACGTGAGGTCTGACGGGGCAGGGCTCTGACACTGACGTGGGGTGACACTTGCTCGGCTGGTGGGGAAACCGGAGGCCTCTCCAAAGCAGGGTGGCGAGCACCAGGTGCAAAACCCGCACGAAGAAACTGGGAGCCAGCACGCGGGGTCCCAGGCCGCCCCACACAGGGGCCCAGCCATCTTCCCCGAGATGAAGACTCAGTCACAGCTCACGAGGCGGCCTGTCCACGCCGAGAAAGCTGCTGTCCTTAGAAAGCTAATTCCTTCTTTCCAGCTGAACCCCACCCCGCCTAGCCCTACGTTTCCCACCACACAGCCCGGTCCCCCCGCCCCCGGGCGTCTTTCCGGCAGGAGATCAGCCCCCCCCCAAATCGTCCCTCACCGCGATGCCTCCATGAGGAGCTCGGAGGCCGGGTGTGCAGGGACAGCCACTAAACTCTTCTTTCTAGTTTGGGGTTAAAAACGCTAAAGGCTTTCAACCTTTAAAAAAAAAAGCTAATGTAAACATTCCACTTAAGTGGGGAAAATCCTTCACTGAGAAGATACCCATCCCGCGTGTCCGTTGCACAAGAAGCATCGCGTGAGTCGCCGTAGGGATGGAAAGCGTCACCGGCGTCCCCGCAGCCCGCCCTGCCCCTCGTTTACGGCGCTGGGTCGCGTCTCTGGCCGGCACAGTGCTTGCTAGACACTGACACAAGGTCAGGCTCAGACACCAGCCCAAGGAGCGCCGCGGTGCCTCCCCCAGAGGCAGAGTTAGTGGCTCAGGAGAGAGGCGGCTTATTTGTTTCTAAGTTGGTGGTTTTTCCTATTGTGGTAACATATGCAGAGAATTTACCATGTTAAGCATTTTCAAGGGTGCGGTCTGGTGAAATACATCGTGTGTGTGTGTGACAGGTGCAGAGTCTGTATGTAAGTCTGAGTGTACGTACACGCAGCCAGCCTCTCCAGAGCGTCTTTCCTCTCCCCAAACTGAAGCCCTGTCCGCAGGAGCCTCTGACCCGTCATCCCCTCCCCCAGCCCCTGGCACCCACTCTCCGACCTCTGCCTCGGGGAGTCTGATTCCTCTGGGGACCTCATGTGCGTGGACTCCTGCAACACGTGGCTCTTTGTGACCGACGTGCTTTCACTGGGTGTCATGTCCTCACAGCTCTTGTGGCCCGTGTCAGAATTCCCTTCCTTTCCAAGGCTGAACAAGTGGATGGACCACATCGTGTGTGTCCATCGTCTGTGGATGGACCCTGGGCTGCTTTCCCCTTTGCCTGTTGTGAATGAATGTGCCGTGAACGCGGCGTTCAAATATCCATGCGAGACCCCGCTCTCAGTTCTGACCCGTACCCAGGAGTGGGGGTGCTGGGTCGAAGGTTAACGCTGTGATTTTGAGGAGCCTCCATGCTGTCTTCACCGGCGGCGGCGGCACCGTCTTGCTTTCCTCCGGGAGCGCAGGGTCCAGGTTCCCACCTCCTCACGGACACTTGTCCTTTTCTGCTTGGGCTTTAAGTAACCATTCTCATGCTCGTGAAGGCGCGTCTTGTGGGCTCGATCTGTGTTTCCACGCGTATTGGCAGTGGTGAGCGTTCTCTCATTGGCTTTTTGCCTATCTGTGTATCTTCTTTGAAGAAACACCTATTCAAGTCCTTTGTCCATTTTTTTAATCAGGATGTTTGTTTTGTTGTGGTTGAGCTGTTGGGAGTTCGTTATTTATTCTGGCTAGTAATCCCTTATCAGATAAGTGATTTTCAGGTATTTTCTCCAAATCAGTAGGCTGTTTTTTCACCCTGTTCACGTGTCCTTTGATGCATAGAAGTTTTAAATTTTGATGTAATCCAGCGTATGGACTTTCACTGCTTGTGCTTTTGGTGTCCCATCCAAGAAGTCATTGCCAGACCCAGGGTCATAAAACGTTTCCTTTATGTTTTCTTCTAGCCGTTTTCGCGTTTGCCCATATAGGCAAGGGTTGATTTCTGGGATCTGGGATCTACTCCGCTGGGCTGTTCATCTTCCTGCCAGAGCCAGACGGCTCTGACATCAGGAAGTGTGAGCCCTCCAACTTTGCTCTTCTTTTTCAAGGTTCTTTTTCTAATCCCAGGCCCTTGAGATTCCACAGGAATTTGCGGATGGAGGTTTATTTCTGCAGAAAGTGTCTACTGGGGTTTGGATAGGATTGCTCTGGATGGGCAGCTGTCTTTGAATAGTGGGGTCCTCTTAACACATCGAGCGTTCTACTCCGTGAACTTGGGATGTCTCTCCATCTACTCTGTCTGGTTTCTCAAGTCCCGTCGTAAGTACAGCCCCATCTTTACTCGTGCGGAAAAGGGAAGATTCATCTTTTTGCCTAGAGTGGACTCTAGTCCAATTGGAATAATAGCCAGAGTATAGCAGGAGTCAGAACAAAGGTGAGAAATGACCCCGGCTGAGGGTGTCAAGGGTGATGCCCTCAGAGGCCGAGGAACGGAGCCAAGTGGGGAGACGGGGAGGCAGGAACCCGGGGCTGGGAATCTGGGTGACCCCAGGGGGACTGGAGGCTAGAGTCGGTCACAGCAAACCTGCCAGAGGGACGGGACACTGCCACAGAAGTGGGCGACCTGGCCGAGTGTGGGGGAAGGCGGGGCAGCGTGCGTGTGTGCGTTGGTGCAAGCATGCCCACGCATCAACACGCAGGGCAGGGCCGCGGCGGGACGTGGACAGGAGGAGGCCGCCCACCGTGTCTGAGCAAGACAACTGGGTTCTCAAGGGCAGACTTCTCAGGATGCTTTTTCTCGTGACGGCAGACCCACCGGGTCTAGCAAACCGGGCTCCAAAGAAAGTCACTGAGGGAGAGCGTGTCACTGTCCGTGAGGAGAAGGTGACAAGTCCAGGACAGGGGACACAGGTGAGCCCCAGGCGTCAGAGCCCAGGGTTCTGCCTTCGCTGCCTGGGAGAAAGGAGACGTGCGTGGGGTGGCGGGGAGGGCGGGGGGACAGGAAGAAGAGTGGACGCTGTTCTGAGGTGACGGGGGCTGCAGATGCCACCCTACTCCCACCCCCCATCCCTGGAAACACGGGCACGGACAGCCGCACCTGCAGGACACTAACCGAAGACCCACATCTGCGCCCAAGTCGTGCGAGGTTTGAGATGGGGTTGAGTGACCTCGGGGGAGGGACCCTGCCATGTTGTCACCCCAACCCCAGATGTCACCACGAGGCTGTGGACACAGCAGAGTCTGAGACGTGGTGCCTGGGACCCAGAAACCCAGGTTCCTGGAGCACCTCGGAAGGGAGTCCAGGGCCCTCGCCTGCAAGGACCGGAAGTGGCTGCAGAGGCCCACATGCGTAGGGGGTGTGTGGGGAGGCCCTGCGCTCCAGGGCCCTCGATCAGCCCGACCTTCTGAACCTGTCATTGTTCCCTAACCTGCAGGACAGGTGTGAGCAAAGACGCAGAACAAGCCAGGGGTGAGTGTGGGCCGCTGCCTACGTGCTGGGGCAGGCCCAGGGCAGCTAGCCCCAGCTGGCTCCCTGCCAGCCTGATCCAAGGTGGGGCCCCCTCGCAGGAGAGGCAGAAGCCAGCTGAGCGCAGTCCTGGTCCCCCCCGACCAAGGCCCGGCCTCCGGCTGACCTGGCCTCCGCCCTAGGCAGCCAGCGGTCCTGTCCCTAGGCCCAGCCTTGGGTTCTTTCTGAGTTCAGGCGTCCGTTTGTTTTCCAGTCTAGCAAGACAGTCAGGGTTTTGAGGGTCCCTTGGACTGGTATCAAGTGAAGTGAAAAGCGTCAGAAGCCCCGCGGGTCCCTGGCTATGCCCGGTCACCGCTTGTCCCGGGTGCCACTGATCGAGCCATCTGGGGGGAACACTCAGATGGGCCAGTGCTTCCAGGAGCCTCTTCCATTTAAAGAAAGAGACAAAAGTGTGTCACCAGTTGTGTTCTCAGCTCGGGCCAGACCCTGAAAAGCCGGGGGAGCAGACCGGCCAGGACAGAGTCCAAGGCTTCCTTCCGCCTTTGCTATGTGTAGGGCGGCCCCATAGTTAGGGCCG
Organism: Sus scrofa; assembly: GCF_054392235.1. Lineage (NCBI taxonomy): Eukaryota > Metazoa > Chordata > Mammalia > Artiodactyla > Suidae > Sus > Sus scrofa. Next base: position 927,419 of record NC_139389.1, on the reverse strand, counting down.
TGCTGCGAGTGTGGCCCCATGCGGTTGACACAGTCTCCGCCAAGTCAGGGGGTCCTGGGGGGCAGAGCCGCCCACCGCAGATGCTGGGGCCACAGGAGCTGTCGGCCAGGTAGCTGGGCTATCCTCACCACCGTCCCTGTAAGGTGAGGCCCAGGAAGTCTGGCGAGGCGCATGCTGCAAAGTCCTCTTTGCTCTTTCTAGGGCTCCTGAGAGATGAATCTGGAAAACCTAGGAAGCTGGGACAGGTTGCAATTATTATCTGTTAGGACCTGACGCCGAGGGGTAGCCTTGAAGCGACACAGAACTGTCACTGTAGAGGATACAGTAAACTCACCTTCAGTTGAAAGAGAGGTGAGGTGGCCTTTGTCTGAGACCAAGCTGGAAGGTGGTGACATCAGCGAGACAGTCACGAAGGCAGGGACACCTGGTCCCTCGCGTCCAAACCTCGTGTGATGCGCCTCTGTGTTACAGGTGCCGCGGCGGGGTTCTAGGCCGCTGGGGATGCGGTTTTATGGGCCCATTATCAGGAAAACTGAGGGGCACACAGCAGGCTGCGTGCACAGCGCTGGGTCGTTTGACGCTGCCGGCAGAAGATGCGGCATTAGAGACTGAGAAGTTGTCAGGTGTCCTGCCTACGCCGGCCTCTGAACCCGAGCTCTCCCATCTGTTAACTAGCAAGTGGCCTGGACTTGACACCCAGGCTCTGGTTGCTCATCGCCAGGCGCACAAGCCCTGAGAGCCGGGCTCCTTCCCTGGCAGTGGCTCCTGAGGGGCCTCCAGAGTCCAGACTGACTGGACCCTGGGGGCCGGAAGTATCCACTCAGCCCCCACACCAGGAGCCCAACCTGTGGTTAGTGATGTCTAGCAAAACCCAAAACCTGGGGAGTTCCTGTTGCGGCAGAGCGGAGACGAATCTGACTAGGAACCATGAGGTTGCAGGTTCAATCCCTGGCCTTGCTCAGTACGTTAAGGATCCGGCGTTGCTGTGAGCTGTGGTGTAGGTTGCAGACGCGGTTCAGATCTGGCAGCTCCAATTAGACCCCTAGCCTGGGAGCCTTCATATGCCGAGGGTGTGGCCCTAAAAAGCAAAAAAAACACCAAAAAACAAAAAAAAACCAAAACCTATCCTGCAGAGGGTAGCCTAAAACAGTGTAAGTCCACACTTCAACAAAATAGGAATTCTGACCACATTTCTGTGTTTTTAAAAGGATGCCTTAACATTAAGCTCACGATCTCTTTATTTCTGATTTCGTAGAGTGTTGCCTTTATGGCCATTTTATCTGGGTATTCAAAGCGGTGAGTGCAAAGAGGAGCTCCAAGAAGACCGTTTGTGCTTTAGGTCCTTTATCAGCAAGGCCTCTGCCACAGGCAGCAGGAAAATCAAACACAGAGGCGGCAGCAGGGATTTCCACATTCTTTTCACACTCAGACCTATAAATGTGGCTATTTGACAAAACTGCTTTCATTGAAAATTGCTAACAGCTACAATGTTTCATTATTCGGGAGTGGTAATTAGCTCAGCTACCCATGAATTACAGGATTGCGAAACTAAGAGATCCGATCATTCTCTGAGCAAGACAGCTCTGCGTCTTTATTGAGACAAACACAGGAATAGAGGGAAACGCAACTGCACATTCTTAACGTGTGTTCAGAAGTGTGCTCGACTCTAAGAGCCAGGACGATGGGTTTGGCAGAAAGTGATGCCTGTTCTGCATGTTTCTCATGTAAAATGGGTGACAATCAGTTGCAAGTTGAGAAGTGAAGCCACACCCTCAGCCTCTGCGGCGGAGGGACCCACAGGCCGGCCTGTGTTGCTGAGGCTGCTCCGTGCAGACCGAAATGTGTAGGCAATTCAGAAAGCGGCTTCACAGAGGAAGAGCCGGCTCGGGTCTGGGTGGGCGCTGACAGGGAGCGCTCCCCTGAGTCCACGCCCTCTGACCCTCCCTAAGGAACAACCACACTGCTTAGGCTGGTACTTCTACAGCAGTCGTGGGAGAAGCCTCTTTTACAGAATGCAGGCCTCTTCTCATCAAATCAGGGGAAGGGGCTTAAGACAAGGAGTGGGGTCACTAAGCGTCCCCCGGGCTGTGATGGGGGAGCAAACTGGACAGAGGTCCTGCACCCTTAGGTCAGGACCCCTGCACAAGGATGCAGGGATGGGGCTGAGTCAGTGACTTCAGGGCTCACTCAGGTTGGGCTGGGGAGGGGGGTCCAGATGGAGAGAGGGACCTTCTAGGATGGCACGGCCTGTCCCCACCCTGGCCTGAGAGGGTTTCCATGACTGCAGAGCCCTGTCTGTCCCACAGAAGAGAGGGTACCAGCCCCCCCTCCCTTCACCTCTCCAGCCCCACCATCGACCCTGTTGGTGAGCTGCAGCTCTTGGCTTCAGCTGTGAACTGACCTCCTCTCTGGCGCCAGGATGCTTAGCTGTCCATCCGAGCCCAGGCCCCAGGATGGGGCGGGCATTCGATTAATCACTGAGTTTCTAGAAACGGGAAATAAACCTGGAGAAGTGGGTTGGGATCAAATTGTCAAAGATTTGACAGTCAGAACAAGAGTTTGGATTTTATTTGACAAATACTAGAGATTTCTTTCTGGGGGAGTGAGCAGCACCCAGGAAGAGAAGGGGCCCTGGGGGCAGGGGTGTTGGGGGGAGCTCTTGCCATGCAGGTGCATGTGCTGTTCCCGGGGAGCGCTGACGGGTCCACCAGACCTGAGCGACCCTCCCCGTGGGCCCAGTCCTCGCCCCCGACGGCACCAGTGCAGCTGGCCCTGTGCTTCACGTAGGCACTGCCTGCAGGTCACCGAGCAGGTTTTAAAGCCGCGACACTGCAGGGTTCTATCTAGGGGGCCCAGTCACCAGGAAACCGGGTTCTCCAGCCTTAACCTTAGGAGAGGGGAGAGTTTTGAAGGTGTAAAGGGGGACGTCTTCCTCCTCTCCCCCAAAACCAAAAAGCCAGGATAAGGTACAGAACTGACGGCTTCGGGGTGGTTGAACTGCTGGAAGGGGCCAGATGTCAACAGGAATGAAGCTGCTGCCGCCCCCCGGCCCAGGAACCTGACTTGCGAGCAGAGGGGACGGAGCCGTGAGGACAGGGGGTCTCCAGGCTGACATCAAGCCTCCCCTCCGACGCGGGACTGGCGGTGACTGCGTTTCTGGAGACAACACGGGACAAGTGCCGGCGGCCTTTCTCGTGACCGTGAGATACAAGGAGCCCCGGGACACAGGCAGAACCAGGAGGTGGCAGGTGGACCAGTATCTAAAAGCCTTTGCTTTAGAATAAAGGAATCCTCTGGAAGGGAAGGAGCGAGAAAGGAAGGAGACAGGCTGTTCAGGAGGAGCGGGGAGCAGAGGGCTGCTGGCACCGGGGCGTCTGCGTCCTGGGCAACACACACGGGTGTGGGCAGCGAGACGGGCAGCGGGTCTCCACCCTCCCCCTTCCCAGGCCTCGATCAAGGCCGTGGTGCCGGGGGCTCAGCCCCCGATGGAGATCAAAGCGGCCCTCGTTGGCCATCCCGAGCTATCTCCCTCGGGCAGGAAGAAGGCCAGCCTCTGCTCCCGGAGGTCCCTCTCTGCACGGACCCAGGGGCGCCTGCTGGGTGTCCGTGCTGCCCTGGCCTCCAGCCCATTCCCAGGACATCCCACGGGGAGTCCAATCCAACCGCCAGCCCTGGTGGCCGAAAGGCTCCCCAAGGGGACCCCTGAGGCCCCTCAGGCAGACAGTCTGATGAGAGCCCCAAGAGGAAACGTGCCTCGCAAAATCGTGGCACCTGGACCCACTGCCACGTGTGTCAGTGAGGGTGGCCTCCCACCCAGACTGGCCCTGTAGGCTCGGCCCCTCTCCCCAGGACCCAAGACCAGCCTCCTGAGTTGGGGTGCTTGGCAAAGCTAGGCCACTGCTGGGGTGACAGGGCAGGCTCTCATCTGCCCTCTTTCTGGTGTGTCTGCAGAGCCTGGCACACACATCAAAGAAGACAAGGCCTTGCTGGGCATGAGCAACCACTCCTGGGAGCGTCTGCATGGCCGTCCCCTACCCCGCTAGCCCTCAGATGCTTTCCGGCCTCTCTCTGGCTCATCTCAGCCTCGTGGTCCTGAGGCTGACAGCAGGTCCTGGGGGGCAGCATCCTGGGTGTGGACAGTCACGCGTGGGGGGAGGTCCTCCCACGTGGGCAGAGCTGGCTCTCCCAGGACACGCTCACACGCCCTGGAGCGCTACTCCACGAGCTGGCAGATGGGACCCCTCGTTTCATCTGCGGGCGTGAGAGCCCCGCCGGGTCACAGGCAGCGCACAGCTCAGGCCCGTTCCGTCGGCGAAGGCCCGCTGGCCGCACTGCACCTGCCGAGGGCGGCCGGGCAGCCTGTCCTGCTTGGAGTCCCCCCCAAGCTTCCATCAAAGTCAGCCGATTATTTTCCACTGCATTTTCCTGAAAGGATGTTATGATTTTCTAGATGTTTGGTGGCTGCGATAAATCAGGCTTTTATGATGTCATGTGAAAGGCCCCCCCGGTGCTTCCTCCTGCCGAGCTGCAGCCACAGCCTGAAAGGAAGGGACGTGTCAGCAGGGCACAGTGGACGCCGCCTGGCTTAACCCTTTCCTGGCCAGGCCTCGGGTCCTGGGGGAGGGGCCTTCCTCCCCCCAGGAAGGCCCGCAGCGGGGCGGTGGCAACCGGCCCTCTCTCGGAGCTTCTCAGGCTTCCTCCACAAGGAGGTCTGGCACCAAACCAAGACTCAAAACAAGAGAGAAGAAGAATGTGCTTACATGTGTGACGGGGTCACCCGGCTGTACAGCAGAAATCGGCACAACGCTGGAAGTCAACTTTAATAAAAATAAAAATTCTAAACATTTTAAAAAAAAAGACAGGACGTTCCATGGAACGCTTGGGGAGAGCCTACGTGATTCTACGAAAGCAATCTTTTGAGAGTCTGTTTCCTAATCATGAAAACGAGGTTTCCTGAGAAGGAGACGACACCGTGCCAGTGGGTTGGGCGAAGGTGTCACATGCTCTGCCCGCCTCGCTGGCCCCCGTGGAGGCACAGGTGTCCCCTGACCCCCCACCCAGCCCTCGCTGTTCCTCTGCTCGCTCTGCCCCCAGAGTGGGTCAGGCCAAGCCCATCCTAACCTTCAGAGGTCACACAGGCCTCAGAAAGTCAGATGCTAGACAGCATGAGGCCGCAGTGGCAGGTGACTGCTGTGGCCTTTGGGCTGAGATCCTCTGGGAACAATCAGGGACCACAGAATGAAGCCGCGTGACAGCATGGCCTTGCTGGGCTGACGAGCACTTTCCCCAGGGGGCCAGCAAGATGGCCAAGCTCCTCTTGGGCCCTGGTCCCTCGCCACCCGTCCAGACGCAGTGGTGGCCTTCTCCTCACCCCCGAAAGACCATGCTGCCCAGGCTTCAGTGACTTGGAGCCTCTGACAGATGTCACTGCTTCTGGAAGGGCCTGCCACCGTTTCAGGCTCACCTCCCCTTGGCCTTCTGGCCCACTCCCCGCAACCGAAAGGGGTCCCTGCCTGTCTCCTTCTGGACAGAAACTCAGGACAGCAGCCACGTCGTGTCCAGCACGGCCTTCCCAGCGCCTCAAGCAGTGAAGGTTTGCCAACGGTGAAGTGATCACGAGAACTGGGAAAGCCCAGTGCAGTCTGTCCCCATCAGCCAAAGGATGACAACCTCAGAAGACAGGTTGGGTTGGGCGCATCCTCAGGGTGACGGAGCTTTAAAGGAAAACCGGAAGACAAGCCACCTGAGGAGCTTGCGTCTCCTCGATGTCACACAGACGTCGGAAGGGGCACTGGGATTCAGAAAGGGTCACGCAGTGGTTCGTGGGGCTGCTTTCCACCCACGACCGGGAACCCTCCTGCAGCCTCGCCGGGAAGGCCGTGGTCCACTTTCACGGATTTAAAACCTGAGGCTCGGGGGAGTTCCCGTCGTGGCGCAGTGGTTAACGAATCCGACTAGGAACCATGAGGTTGCGGGTTCGATCCCTGCCCTTGCTCCGTGGGTTAAGGAACTAGCGTTGCCATGAGCTGTGGTGTAGGTCACAGACGTGGCTCAGATCCCGCGTTGCTGTGGCTGTGGTGTAGGCCGGTGGCTACAGCTCCGATTAGACCCCTAGCCTGGGAACCTCCATATGCCGCGAGAGCGGCCCTAGAAAAGGCAAAAAGACAAAATAAAATAAAACCTGAGGCTCAGAAGTGTTGGGAAACTCCCCCGAACAAGAGCTTTCCTGCGGCACAGTGGGGGAAGGACCTGGCCTGGTCACTGCAGCAGCCCGGGTCACCGCTGTGGGGGGGCTTCAGTCCCTAGCCTGGGGAACTTGCATCGTCTCAGGTGTGACCAAAAGAAAGAAAGAAAGAAAAAGAAACTTCCCCGGCCACAGGTCTGCATGGTCTGGTCTGACCCGTGTCCATGGCGCACAGCTGCGTGCCACGCCCTCCCGCGGTCCAGGGCCGTCCAGGCCAAGGGTCTCTTCCCGGGTAACACCCGTTCACCTGCCTGTCCCAGGACTTCCTGCGTGCGCACGGGTGCTCTCGTCGTCACGCAGCCCCCGAGCCCAGCTCCTTGCTGGGCTTGCCCACTCACTCAGATAACGTGGGCGCGGGGGGGGGGGGACGGACCCCGCCTTGTGAGCACCGGCTTCTGGTCGGACACCCACCACTAGACGGCTTCGTGACACGGTCGGGCCGTGTGGTTTAACCACAGGTGTGTTCAGGGACAGGTCTGCGTTGCCCCGACAGAGCCGGCCGAGGAGGACGCCGGAGGGCCGTGTCATGTGGACACCCGGCAGCCTGGCAGACCCTCCATCGAGGGAGGCAGGTGGACTGGCGGGTGGACCCGCAGAACATAAAGGTTCGTCTTGGTGCTCAGCCTTCTGCGGCCTCGCGGACCCTTGCTGTCACACGTCACAGCAGAGGCCTTCACTGCTCCTCAGGTGAAACTCCCCAGAGAAATAACCAAAAAGCCAGAATTTGGACGTGCTCTGGGGCCTGCTCAGCTCAGCATTTCCTGAGAAGCTGCGGAGGGGCTGTATGTCTGCGTGACCGGGTCGTGTCATTTCGGACTGGGCTGGGGAGGGAGGATCGTGAAGCCGAGTGTCTTGAACCCCGGACGTGCGTGTGGGCAGAGTGTCCCATCTCGTGACAGAAGCGTCGTGTTCTCTGCCGCGCTCTTCAGCGCCAGTGTTCAGGGTGGGTGTGTTCCTGGGGGGCGGTGTAGACCCTGAGAACCGGGGAGGAACACGCTGGAGAAGAGTTGCCTTCCCTGGTGCCAGGAGGGGTCGTGGGTGCTGTGAGCGGGCCTCGGGGTGCGGGGGCCCAGGGCTGGGCCTTCACCCACAGGCGCGTTGCAGGTGCTCTCAGGCCCAGGGCAGAGGCCACCTAAAGCAGAGGCAGGATCTCTGGGTTGTGCCCGACTGTCTGATGTGGGCGTGGTGCTTGGAGGGTGACAAGCACCAAGCGGCAGCCTGCCTCGCGCTCCAGAGAGCCGCTGGCCAGTGGGGCTCAGCCCGTCCACTTAGAGGTGCTTTATCTCCTCTCCGCGGGCTTCGTGTCACCTCCTACCAGCAGGGGTAAAATCTTCACACCCTAGTCCAGTTCTTAACAGGAACCAGTAATTTCCGACCAAGATGGTGTGGCTTTGAAGCCGGGAACGCTGAGGTCACCGGCAATCTTATCTCCCTTTCATTAAGTGGCCCTGGGCTGCACTGCAAGTCAGCCCCTATCAGCAGGTGGGAGGGAAGATCGGGGCAGAATCAGAGTCAGGAAACTCCAGTTACGGACCTAATCCCACCCTCCCTGGGCTGGGATGCCCGTGAGCACCGGGGCGGAGGAATAAAGCTGACAAAGCAGTGAGCTCGGCTTTAGCTCGGCCACGCGGGGCAGGTGCAGCCCTGGGAGTGGGCTCCCCGCGAGGTGCGGCCCGAACCACAGCTGCGTGTTTTGCTGGAAGCAGCTGTGTGTACACAGCCCCAGGGCTCCCAGGCTCAGCTTCTCAGAGCTTCCCGCCGCCCAGTCTGCTCAGGCCAGAGCCTGGGTGAGCTGGCTGGGCCCCAGAGGCTTGCAGGCTGGCCAGCGCAGAGGGCCAGGGCGTCCCCAGACTGGTGACATGGGGAGAGGCTGGCCTCGGCGTGGGGCAGTGTGCGTCCGCTGGGCTGGGAGAGCACAGGGTCCTTTGCCTCTGCTGTCTGCCTGAAAGAACTGTCTTCAGGACATTTTTGAAGCTCTCTTTAAAAGGAAATTGATGAGTTCCCTTGTGGCGCAGTGGAAACGAATCTGACCAGTGTCCATGAGGATGTGGGTTTGATCCCTAGCCTCTCTCAGTGGGTCAGGGATCTAGCATCATGGGCTGTGGTGTAGGTCGCAGACTCGGCTTGGATTCCGAGTTGCTGTGGCTGCGGTGTTGGCCGGCAGCTGCAGATTTGCTTCAACTCCCCTGCCTGGGAACCTCCCCATGCCACAGGTGCAGCCCTGAAAAGCAAAAAAACAAAAACAAAACTATAGAAGGAAATTGGTGTTTAGTCCTGTGTCTCCTTATATAATTGTATCTCTTCTCTCTTTCTTCCCTTGTTTCTAATTACATCTCTCTCTCTCTGTTTTCTGTTGCTTTTGGGTTTTTTTGTTCGTTTGTTTTTTGCTTTTTCGGGCCTAACCCGTGGCATATGGAGATCTCCAGGCTAGGGGTTGAATTGGAGCTGCAGCTGCAGCTGCCAGCCTGCACCACAGCCACAGCCACACTGGATCCTCAACCCACTGAGCGAGGCCAGGGGTCAAACCCGCGTCCTCATGGATCCTAGTCCATGAGGGGAGCCCCATGCTTTTCTCTTTTACGCTGGCCCTATTTTCATTTTTTTTTTTTTTTTTTTTGTCTTTTTGCTATTTCTTTGGGCCGCTTCTGCGGCATATGGAGGTTCCCAGGCTAGTCGAATTGGAGCTGTGGCCACCAGCCTACGCCAGAGCCACAGCAACTCAGGATCCGAGCCGCATCTGCAACCTACACCACAGCGCACGGCAACGCCGGATCGTTAACCCACTGAGCAAGGGCAGGGACCGAACCCGCAACCTCATGGTTCCTAGTCGGATTCGTTAACCACTGTGCCACGACGGGAACTCCCTTATTTTCAAAATACAGATGGTAGAAGATGCGTCTCCCTGGAGGTTGCCCACGCCTGCCAGTGGCCGCCCCTTTGTCAAAGGAGCCGCTCGTTGTAACCCCTTCAGCGCCATCCGCACGTGGGCACGCAAGGAAGTCAAGCTCTCGGTCACCTTCCCAGAAGGGGGTGCTGTGCTGGGGCGACCTCCGTCCTTTCTGGACCCCTTGGGGTGGATGATCCCTCCCCTCGGGTTGGTGGCTCTTCACAGCGGCGGATTCCCAGGGGCGCGTTCTTCCAGCCGAGAAACAGGCTCGGCCAGGGCGCACCGGTCCTGGAGGCCACGGGCAGAGGCGCCGAGGGGCAGCGCCAGGGCCCCGCGTGGCCTGCTTGGCCCCTTCCCCGAAGCCTGGACGGGCCGCCCTCTGCGCCCTGTTGGCTTTGCCCCTTCATCGCTGTGGGCAGCGGGCAGTGGAGCCGGGGCTGCCCGCTGGGCTCCCCCCACGACGGGCCCCGCGCTGTTGGAGCCGGAAGGCAACCGCTGGCTTCTCGTGGTTCATCACGATTGTCACTGAAGGAGGGGCCAGCCTCAGCTGCCACCTGTGCTCACGTTCGGCCGAAACGGGGGCTGCTGGCGCCGCGGGGATCGGGCTGTGGGCGCGACCGCTGCCTCCTCTGGAGCCCGTGACTCAGAGGCTGCCCACGGGAGGAGCGGGAAGCTGCGGGCGGCACTGCGGGTCTTTAGCGTTTGCCTTCCTCCTTCCTGACGCTCAGCCGCACATCTCCAGCCGTGCCCGGGACCGGCTGTGCGGCTCGACAGCTCTTCCCACGGACCGAGGGTGGTGTTGCTGCTGTTAGCGGTCCTGTCTTTCTGAAAAGGAGCCTCCTTCCAGGGTGAAGCTTTGCTGCTCCCTCTCCAGCAGCGTAATGTCGGGCCAAGAGCAATTCCTCTGGTCCCTGGGCACCTCAGGTCTTCCTCGGGGAATCCGACGGAAGCAGCGCGAAGGCCGAGCGCCCGCCCCACGGGCCCCAGTCCTCGAGGGCCTTTGCCCAGCGCCTCTGGGCTCTGGGCGCCTTCCCCCCGCCCCCGCTTCCAGCTCTGCGACCCGCTCTCTCCGCGGGCGCGCCGGGCTCTAAGCAGCACCCTTCTCTGGTACGTCTCTCACCTGCTCAGATGCCGTCACAAAACAGACGAGCAGGCAACACAACGCTTGGAATAAATACTGATGTTACACTTTCCTAGTGCGGCCTTGGTGACGGAGGGCGAGAGAGGTGCGACTGCGAACTCTGAAAACCTGTGTGACAGAATCTGCTCGACAGCTTCGCCGCGGTGGCTTTGAGGAAGGCGGGCGGGGGCCTCAGAGGCTTTAATGTGCTGAATAATGACCGTGACGAAATGGGACTGGGGGGGGGAGTCTGGGTGGCGCGTCGCAGGTGTGCCCTCACCGCCGCGAGAGGGCCGGTGCCCGGTGCCCGGAGCAGAGGCGAGGGGAGCCAGGGTGGAAGGCGGCCGGCACGGTGCCCCCTTTTCTGGATTTCATGTTAACTACCGTGGGCTCAGGGAGCGGCCTGATGACTTCTCCAGGATCTAGTCTGGCCCTTTATCAGTTCACTATACCAACAGCGTAAGCCAGGAAGGCCTGAAAAATCACTGCAGCCAAACACGCCCTCCCCAGCTGCTGCTGCGGGCGATTCTGCCCCCGGTGCCCGGGCTTCGAGGGTCGTGGCTGCCCAAAGCCGCTGGAGGACAAGCCCTCGGGGACAAAGGAGGCACGCGCGTCCCGGGGCCTGCAGACACTGAAGGGGCTCCGGCGTCCGGACACCCGCCTCCTGGCCGCTCGGAAGTTGTCGCCACGCGGGACCAAATCCGACCAGAGCACATCACAGGCCGCAGGCGCGGAGCTCACCTAAGGCGTCGCCGCGGGAACGCAGGACCCCGGCAGCCAGACCTCGGAGACGCTCCGCTGCCCAGCGCTTGGCCAGCTCTCTTGTGGAGAAAATTCGCGGGCCCCCCAGTGCGTACCACGCGTCTTGGAAACTACATAAACTCATCACTTGCATTCACCCCCTCCCCATTGTCATTCTGTGGCTTGAAGCCTATAAACAAAGAAGGAACCAAACCGTCAGGAAAGAAGAAAAGAGCAAAACAGACGAACTCATCCCCGACCCAGCGTCGGAGCTGCGCACACCCTGGTGGGCCCTGTGGTTTGTGAGACGTGACAGGCCCCTCCTGTGGGCTGTGACTTTGAGATGTGACCAAGCCCACAACTGTCCCTTTTCCCTCCGGGACACACGGGGGAGTAAGAACCCCCTCAGGAGGGGTTACGTGTGAGCTGGCCTTTCCCTCGTGTCCCCTGGACGTCGGCGGGGGCACAGGCACCGGGGCGGGTCTAGATGTCAGCTCCGGGCAGCTGGCGTCCAGAGCCGCTGTTTTGTTTTAATGGAACCTCATCCTTTTCCTTCACGAGATCTCTCAGACTAATTAAATTTCAGGGAGACAGAGCCTTGGCAGAAGAGGAAAGGTAGCCGTGCCGCCGAGCTCGACACTAAATTGGGATGTTTCAAGGGTGCGTCTCTGGTTTCAATGAACCCTGCACGGTAGCAATGTCTGTTTCTGAGCTTTTGAAAGCCATTTTCCTTTTTCCTTAATTGTAGTTCCCTCCTTGTTTTTATATTACGAGCTGCTTGTCGAAAACTGCAGGAAACAGTTACAATACAAAGCACCCCCTCCAAGCCTACTGGGGCCATCTGAAGTCACAGGGCAGGCGGCGTCATAGGGCCTGGCTCCCACCCTCTGCAGAACCCCCCACTTTCAGAAGATGTGCGGACGGAGGACGCCCTGCTCCTTCCGGCTGTGGAATTGAGGGGCCGCGTTTCCCAGCTCCCTCTGGGGAAGAGGCAGGCCAGTCTCTGTAGGACTCTTAGGATAGAACCAGAAGCGTTGTAGAAGTAGGTACACGTTGATTTGGGAAAGGAGAGAAATAAATGCATGTGTTTTTCCACTTACACTTCCAGCTCCGTGTTGCACTGTGTTAAATTGCAAATCAGTACAAATATTTGCTTCTGATTTCCCTGGAGACTCCGCACAGGGACCTGAGGCCAGCAGAGTAACTTGCTTAGCTGTTATTAACCCGGAGGAGTCGGTGAGGACTTGAGTGAGGAGGCAGGGCCTTTGGGAGCTTCACTTGGCCCAGCGCAAAATGCAGGGCTGGTGGCCGAGGAGCTGTGCGCTGAGGCGCTGGGCGCTGGGCCTGGTCATGGATTCCAGCCGAGCACCAGCTCGGGCCAGGCCGGGGCCAGGGTGGGCACGGCAGGTCCTGCGTCTTGCCCCGGGGAGTCCACCGCCCTGGAGGCTTTCACTTGCAGCCTGAGTGTCTGTCGCCTTCCTCCTGTGGCTTTAGGCTGCCGTCCTCACGGGGTTCGGGCGTCCAGAGTTGGGCCTGCTGGGCCTGTTTTCCGGGGTTGGAGGGCTCAGGTCTCAGGGCAGTTTGAGGAGCAGGGCTGAACCCGGGCATGCGAACTGTTCATCTCCCCCCGACAGGGGCCGCTTTCCCGTCTTTTTCTTCCTTCTCTCCCTTCCTCCCTCTCTCTAGGTCTCCCCTTCCCACGGGCTGGGCTCCCCAGGAGCCCAGCAAGGGGTTGGGGCTGCAGGGCCGCCTCCCTCCCGCCCTCCACCTTCCTTCCCAGGAAGTCTCTTAAATGGAGGGAAGCTGGGGCCCTGGCGGTTTGCAGCTCCCTCCCTGTGCTGGAGGCTGTGGCGGCCCTTCTGCCTGAGTCACCCGCCTCCCTTGTGAGCTTGTCTCTGGATGAAGCCCCGTCAGCTGGGATGAGAAACGCACAAGTGGAGCAAATAAATGGGGAAGGGGGCCGCGGGCGGCGCAGAGGAGCACGCGGCTGCCTAGGTGGGGGTCCCTGCTCCTCGGTGGGTAGCGGGGAGGTGATGGTGGCGCAGAGGGACGGCATGTGCAGCATTGGAGGGTCAGCAAGGAGGCCCCCACGGGGCCAGGGCTGCGCCCCAGCGGGTTGGAGGGGCCGGGAGCCCCCCCCAACCTGCCGGAAGCTCCGGGACCGGAGGGGAGGGGAGCGGAGTTGAGCACGAATCCCAAACAGCTCTCAGAGCGGCGTCCCTGACAACTTGTTGCATAAAAGAAAGTCACTAAGGCCAGCGGGACGTGGTGGCGGCCGGGCCGAGCGGCCTCCGGGGTCCTGGCGAGGAGCAGGCCGTCCTTAGACACTCCCCCGCCCGCCCGCTGGAGGGACTCGTGGAGCCCCTGCCCTGGGGGGGGGGGGCGGGAGGGGCCCTGGGACTGCCACCAACCCGTGTGCTCTGTCCCCGCCCCGCAGGACTTTCTGCAGGGAGACTGCACCAAAGCCAAGCAGAAGCTCAACTGGAAGCCCCGGGTCGGTTTTGATGTAAGTGCCTCTCCAAGCCTCCTAGGTCCCAGGTCCCTGCCGGCGGTCCGGGGAGGGAGGGACGCGGCGAACGGGTGGCTGGGCCCCCGGGGCGAGGAGGGCCGGGAGGCTGCGCAGGCTGCTGGGGGGGGAGGGGGACGGGGCCCCCTGTGTCATTGCCGCCTGCACTGTCCCCGCAGGAGCTGGTGAGGGAGATGGTGGATGCCGACGTGGAGCTGATGCGAACCAATCCCAACGCCTGAGCGCCTGGGCGCCTCCGAGCAGACCCGCCACCACCGCGAGGTTTGCAGCAGCAGGGGAAGAGCCCGGCTCTGCCCACTTCCCTTTTGTCCGGGTCGCCTCTGATCAGTTTTGGAAATCAAGATGTTTTAATCACAGATTCACTTTTCTTGAAATTATGTCGCTGAGACAACTAAAATTGTGGGGCTTTCAGATGATTTTTCTTATTAAAAACGGCCTTTCTCTGTTAACCAGCATCAGCACAGCCCATGTCCGTGTTGTCTCCTAGTTATAAAAACAGCTATAAGGACCCCCAAACAAAACTACCCAAGTCCTGGCCTGGAATGAAGCCGCTTCCTTCTGAGAGCCCCGCCTGGCTGAGCCTGGCCTTGCCGCAGCGGCAGCAGCCTCCCGAGCCTCTGCCTGGGGCTTGGCTTTCGCCCCTCCCGGTGACAGCAAGCCACTCTCTGCAGCCCATCTGGAAACCCAGCTCCTGCAGAAAGGCGGCATTCACACCAGCTCTGGTCTCGGCGACTATAATTAGAACCCACAGGGCTCCCACCCTCTCAGAAGAAGCCTTGAGAAACAGGAGTTCGCAGAAGCAGCTTGCAGGAGGGCGAATGTTGCTGGACCGCCCATGCCAGGCCCCGGGTTACCCGGAGGTCTCTGAGCCCGCGCCTCTGCTGTGGTCTAGACGCACACTGCCTACTTCCAACCTATTCTCGGTGCGAGATCACTCTTTCAGCCTAATTTTGATTTAGGCATTCAACCAGTTCATACGAAGTGCCTAATGTATGCCCGACAGCGTGCGTGTGACCCACCTCAGGTTAATTAGAAACCCGGCTTGGGTTTGACTGAACGCATCGTTGAGGGGCCTGGCTTTACCCTCGCGTGTCCTCCCGAGCCGCCCGGCTTGTGGAATCCACCAGCATCAAGCGAGGGTTTGTGCGCAGGTGGAGACCTCTGCGTGAAATACGGTATTTCGCCCCAGAACAAATTAGGTCAGGACTCTCCCCCCCCCACTCCCCCTCCAAGGAAAATAAAACTTTACAGCAAATGGAATTCCAGCCTTCGCACATGCTCGTGTGAGCGCAGCCGAACTATTTCGGAATGTCTCCACGGCAGGTTTATGATCTGGGGGAGGACCCGGCCCGGCGGCGGGTGGCAGGAAAGAGGGCTCTTTGTGTGGCTGCCCAGTTGCTGCGGAAGCCTGCTGGCCGAGGCCCGGGCTCCGATGGCGCAGAACTGGGGGCCTGAGCTGGCCCACCCGGTTCTCAGGAGCTGCCCCAGGACCGGGCCTTCTCCCAATCGAGATGCTGCTAATTGGAAACAGATGGTCCCTGGAAGGCTGGGCCTCCAGGCCTAGGCAGGCTGGTGGGCGCACGCGCACACACAGACTCCAGTACATACATGCAAACACTCCCAAAGACACACGTGCACAGTCACACACACCCGGAGTCACATACACACACGGTCACACACAGACTCCAGTGTATAAGTGCGAAGGCTCACGAATACAAATAAACACCTACAAACGTGCCACCTCACACAGGGTGACTCAGAAGCTTACAGACACCACACAAACCCACTGTCACAAAAGTCTCACTAATAAACATGCTCGCACACCTTCCCCGTAGCCTCAACCTGATGGACAGGTGCCCCTCCTCTTCCTCTGACCCCCTGACCCCACCACCTCACCGCCGGGGCTCCCGTGCTCTGCGTCTTCTTACCCAGAGGCTCCTTGGGACGAGAGAGGGTCCGGCAGGGGCTTCGTGGGGAGCCAGGGATGCCCCGGTGTTAAAAGAGTGTCAGAACGGCCAGGAGCATCAGGTTGGAAGCCCCCGGAAGTATTTTGGTCGTGGGGCTCTCAACTCCTGCCCCTTCCATGGCGGGGGCGGGGGGGGGGGGATTCTGCTTCCCGGCCTCCCTGAGTGTGTAAAAGGCAGGGAAGGGCGCACCCTGGCTTGAGTATTTCTGGGCTTTCTTTCTGGGTGTGCACTTCGTCCGGACACGCTTAAGACCCTCTCATTAACGCCTTTCTTCTACCCCAAATCTCAACTCGATTTCCGGGAACTTGTTCTCCCCCTTTGTCCTGCTCTGCCAGCGCCGACTGTTCATTTAAGATGTGATAAAACATCTTCCTCCTCCTCGATTTTGTAAGTACAAACTAAGAAGGGTAAACCCTCAGTGCCCTCAAATACGAGAGCAAAGCAGAGGGACCCAGGTTCCTGCCCCAGCGGAGCGGGGCCTCAGCTTGCATCACACCTGCTGCGACGGGGGTGGGCTGAGGCCGCCTTTTGTTGGAGGCTGGAGGGGGAGTTAGGGCTGCCCTGTAAACCTGCCACACCTCTGCGGCTGTTGAGGGGCAAAAAGGGGAAGGACAGGCTGCCCGCCTCCTGCTGAGGGAGGGCTAAAGTGCCCTGAGGCCAACCTCCGCCGAGAAGGCTCCTTGGGGACCGGGGTTCCAGGTCTATGATTGCGCTGGGAAACCAGGGTAGCTGCTGCTGCAGGCTACCTCTGGGGCTCCTGGAACCTCCGTGCCAATACCAAACCTCCAAAAGGCACCGAAATCCTGGCGGGTCAGCTTCTGGCTAATGAGACCTTCCCCAGTCATTAAAGCTCCCTGCAAGAGGCAACACCTCAACATTTCGTGTCAAAATAACCATACATTCATTGGCTACAAAAGACTTTCTAAGCAAGGACCCCAGGCACCTTGTTTGCCCTGGGAATTCCGGCAGCGCCTTTTCAGTTCTGAGATGGGTCCCAGTATGTCCCAGTTCACAAGGCATCTGTTTCCACAACCCAAGGCCTCTCCTCCCTGCAGAGCCTGGGGGGGCGGGAGGCTGCCAGTTTTAGCACAAGATTCTGTGGGGGTGGGAGGCGGGGGTGCACACGGGACTTTCAGACGGCTCTACACGTCCCAACATGCCACCCGCACCTCTCCCAAAGTGCCAGCTTTTAATCACCGGGGTGCCCAGGGTTTTGACACTTGGCCGCGACCCCTGGGCTGAAAAGCCGCTCCGTGCGCTGGCCCCCCATCGGGCGTCCCCCTCCCCAGGGCCTGGCGCTGCTGCCCTGCCCTGAGCACTAGACCAGGCCGCCCGCGCACCCGCAGGCGCTGCAGGCACAGCGAGGCTGGGCCATCGCGATTAGCCCGCGACGGCCCCTCCAGCCCGGCCCCGGCCGCCACTGCTCCCCAGGCCCGCCGCGGGGTGTCCTGCCGGCGCCGCCGGTCCGGAACACGAAGGCAGGACCCCACCCACCCTCACGGCTTCCTCCGACGGAGCGTCCCCGCTGGGTGGCCCAGGACCGCAGCCTGACCCCAGGACCCGGCTCCCGCCCTTCCTCCAGGGTCAGGGGTCGCACGCAGAGGACGCCCCACTCTCAGGTGCCCCCTTTGATCACTGGATTCGGGGACCAACCGGGACGCCCCGCGCGGAAGCCACTGCGCTGAGCCCGCCTTGCTGCTGCGCGGAGAAGCCCCCAACGCGGAGGCGGGAACCCGGGCGGGCGCCCCTCCCCGGGCACGTGTCCCCACGGGCCCGAGCGCAGGCAGGAGCCGAGGACGCGGTGGTGAATGCGGTTAAGAAGGAGGAAATCCCGCGCTGTGCAGCTCCCGCCTCCGGCCTGATGCCCGTGTGCTCTGAAGGCCAAGGCCCGCGACTCAGGTGGCCCCGGGAGCCCGCGGCCGGGGGCTGGGGCGGGGGCGGGGAGGCTT
Source organism: Sus scrofa (assembly GCF_054392235.1). NCBI lineage: Eukaryota > Metazoa > Chordata > Mammalia > Artiodactyla > Suidae > Sus > Sus scrofa. The sequence goes on along the minus strand of NC_139389.1, from coordinate 909,984 downwards.
CCGCGAAAGCCGCTCCGACGAGAGGCGCGGGGCCCGGGCCAGCCGGTGAGGCAGCCGCGCCGCCCGAAGCCTGCCTGGAGCGGGAGCGCTGGCCTCGGGCTCTACACTATAGTTGGAGGGGCCGGGACCTCGGCTGGAGTTTGGCTTTTCAGGGCGAGCCTGGCAAAGACGGACTGGCGAGGCCTTCCTGCCGCGCCGCTTCTCCCCGACGGGCCCTGGCTCCACCGACCCTCACCCGGAGGCCTGGCCCGCACAGCCGAGCTGCGTCGGGTTGATTCTTCAAACACACTGGAAGCCACGGCCCTGTGGCTCCCGGTGCGCAGGAAGCCCCGGCGAGGCGTCGGGGCTGAGCCGGGAGGACGGCCCTCGAGTTCCCTCCGGGAACGCCTCGCACGGGCCAGTCACGGAGGGGCCTCCTGAGTTCTCCCGGGGCCGCTGGGCCTCCTCCCGACAGGACCGGAACTGCCAGCTGCGAGGCCCGGCCTCGGCCCGCGCAAATCCCCAGGTGATCATAATAGGAGTTCTCCCGGGACGCAGGGAAGGCCCTGCAGCCGCTGCCGTCGGGTGCGGGCTCCCAAACGGCCCCAGGCGGCTCCCGCCGGGCCTGAGCCCTGGCGCTGCACCCAGGCGGCGCCGGCGCCAGCTCCAGTCGGGCCTCGGAGGTCTCAGGGACCCCGTACGATGTCAGGGACGCCGACGTCGCTCAACTCCGAGGACAGAGTTCTCGGTTTTTTCCTCTCCTGGCAGATTTTTAGACTCTGATCGCTGCCTAAACCTGCGCTCCCCACTCCTGTCTGCTTGGCTCACCTGTAGACAGACATTACCACAGCCTCTGGGCGCAGTGACCTGCTTTTCTACCGAAGGAAATGCAGAGGCCTTAAGGGTTAATGGTGCTAAAAGTGTTTTCCTGCTTTTTCCCCGGGGTGGGTGATGGGGGAGGGAAAGGGTCTGTCTCCTCTCTCTCTCTCTGGCCTCTCTCATCTGGGATCCAAACTGTCCCCAAGGCTGTACAGCAAACCCCTTCATTCCCCAACGTCTAGCTCTGAGTCCTGGCGGCGCCCTGGCCAGGGCCTCTGCTCCCTTGGCCGTGGCTGGGGTCCCACCACCCAGGTCAGTGGAGAGGCCACACTGCCTGGCTTTGGCTGCCTGCCCACTGCTCGCTCCCTGGGTTCACAAACTGCGCTCCCAGGGCCACCCAAGTAGCACCAGGCTGTGTTGACTTCGGGGGGCAAAGGAGCAGCCCACCCAGTGTCCTCCCTGGATGCTACCTTAGGGACAGCGAGGGGGGGACGACGAGCAGGGGGCATGGAGGAGCCCAAAAGCCAACAGAGAAAGAAGAGACTCTGGAGGAGGAGGGAGGTGCTGTCTGGAAGAGAGAGAGGCCTGGGGAAGCGCCCCGGAAACCGTGGGGCCGCCTGGAGACCACAGGTGGGAAGACTCTGAGCAGGAAGTGATGCCAGGCCCTCAGCAGGACCAGGCCACCTGCCTCCCCGCTCCTGGGTCTCTGCCCCCCCCCCCCCGTCTGCGAGAAAATGCCAGGTCCTATGGCACCCCCATAATACGCTCAATATGCTGCCAATTTGAAGTCAGCCGGGGAAAAATCAGGTCAACAACAATAATAATGTGAAGCAGAGGCGTCTCTGGAGCCAGAGTCAGACGGGAAAGGGCGCAGCAACGGCTGAGGCTGGCCTCACGCTCCCCACGCCGTATTTTGGTTTCCAATAAGGCGGACATGGTACATTTTGCTCAATTTTCCACTCCTAATCCTGTTGAGGACGTCGTGGAGAGGCGGCCCTCCTCCTCCTGAGCGGATCCCGGAGCTGGGCTCTCTTGGATTAAGGATCACTCCTTTCCCAACTGGGCTTGGACCTGGAACCCGCCAGGCCCCCCGTGTGGCCCAGTCTGTCCAAGGCTGGACCGAGGGCTCTGGTCACTGCCTCGGGCCCAGGCCCAGTGCAGGGTGGGCGCGCACGCCCCCAGGAGGTGGCCCAAGCTGGCGCAGGGACATCCGGGAGAGGCTTGGGCTCCCTGGCTTTCCTGGGAGGAAGAGGGTGGGAGAAGAAAGCAGACAGACGGGGAGGGGGAGGGAGCTAGAGACGCAGGGGATGCCTGCCTGCCGGGCTGGGTTCGCGCGCAGGGGGCGCAGCAGCCAAGGGGCCTAGTGTCCCAGCGAGCAGCACAGAGCCCGCGGCAAAGGGAGACTGCGTGTTTAGGTGCGACCGAAAAGCCATTAATAAAAACCTCTTTGCGAGCAACCTCTTGGCCTCCTTATAAACTGAAATAGGAGCTTTCAGAAAAGCGGGGGGTTTGAAGCGTAGGCCCCTAGCAGATGTCAGCGGGCTTTTTTGCCGTGGCCCCTGTAGGAATCAGGCTTTGCTGCTGGGAGCCTCCCGAGCCCAGGGATCCCTGGCCCTCTGCTCCCTCTACCTCTGCATCTCCAGGGGTGAACGCTCCAACACCCCCCCCCCCAAGCTGCTGAAGAACTGCCCACACAGAGTCAGATTCCGTCTGGGCCCCGCCAGCTTTATGACATGGTCACCATCAATCTTGCCCCTAAAGCGACATTTGTTTATGACCGGGTGGGAAGGGCTAATGGCTTCAGGACTGGCTCTGCAAACAGGGCGTCTAAAGACAAGGCCGAGATACCAGGCAGGCCCTCAGGGTGGGAACTGGGCTCAGAAGCAAATGGGGCCCCTCTGCAGAAGCTCCAAGATAGGGGGGGCAGGGGCTAGAGAGAAACTGTCCCTCCAGCGGCCACTAACAGCGAGGGAGAAAGAACCCTGCTCGGGGGGGTCAGGGCCGGGCTCCACTGTGGTTGCCTCATGTCCCGCCTGGGCAGCCCGGCCAGGCAGCCCGGACCAGGGCAGTGTTCAGGGCCTCTCTGGGGTTTTGTACCATGAGCAACAGAATTAATGGCTCTCTCCCTTAGAGACTGAGCCCTCATTGAAGGGACCAGGGCGGGAGAGAAAAGTCCTAGGTTTCACCTACCCAAGTTCGAGGCCACAGGGCTGCAAGGCACTCTTGGTTTCTGACCCCGCAGGAAACAGCCAAGAGCTCACCGGCCACCAGCACAACTGAGCCTTATTCCCCTGGAAACTTCAATTATTAATGACACAAGCTGCGTGGCATGATAAATTGTAAAATGCACGCTTGTTTGCATGCAGTCTGGTGGGAAGGGCCTGCTAACTACAGAACCCTGGAGACAGCACCCACCACGCATGCGACACACCAAAGGCAAGCGTGTAGGTGGCATGCTCCAAGCTGCCATTGACCCGCGAAACTGCTAAGAAGTGCCCACTGCCACATACAGGACAAAACACTCTCCCAAAGCTCCCGACTGACCGAGGCTGACTTCAAAATTAGCCAGGTCCCCCCACTGGGTCCTGCCTGCTGTCCCAGACGAACTTCAAACTGTGCTATTTGTTAAACTAGAATAGTTTACAGCGAAATGCTCCTGCTGCTAAAAAAGGTACGAATCAAACGTGCAAAGCACTAAGGAGTAAGTACTTCTCCCCACGGAATAAGGCGGCTCCAGCCTCCCCAGGGCTCAGGCTGGCAAGAGTTGGTGTTTCTTAAGCTGGATGTGAGAATCCGGCAAATGTTCTGATGGGAGCAAACATCCCATGAGCAGCTCTAAGAATCAGCGTCACGAGCAGAACTTCTGACCTGCCACTCAAACACGGATTCAGAACAATTCTGTGGGCAACTCGCGCAGAAATAACCTTCTCTGCGTCCGTGTCACGCAGGTCTTGAAGGCCTTTCAAACGCTGGAATCGAAGGCGGCAAACAGTATTGCTAAGAGGCTTCCCGAGCCGCGCAGAGACCCTCTCGGCAAGGGCTCCTCGCCGGCCTTCTCGAGAAGCCAAGCGCCCTGCTCGGTCCGGCTCCCTCTCGGGCCGCCGGGCCCGGGCCGGGAAGGAAGAGCCCGGGTCGGAAGCGCCTTCGGGCCCGGCCGACCCCACTCCCCTTGTCCCGAGCGCCGGCCCCGGGGCCGAGCCGCAGCCCACCCTCCCCGCGGCGCCCGCGCTCCCAGGGCCGGGCCGGGCCGCCCGGGCCGCGGGGACGCAGGAGGGCGCGGGCCAGAGGCTCCGACGCCGCCACCCGCGCAGCCACCCCGGTGACCCGTGGTCTCCGCCAACCGACCGCGCGCACCGCGCGAGGACGCAGCCCGCCCGGGAGGCCGCCCGGGCCCCGCGCCGCCCGGCCGGGCCGCGGCTCTGCGGCCGGCGAGGGCGCGCGGGCGCCGGGAGCGGTGCCCGCCCGTGACCCCGCGGCCAGCCGCGCTCCCGCTCCCGAACACACGTGCGTCTCCAAAACAAAGGCGGCGAGCGCGGCGCGCAGCCAGAGCCCCGCGCCGGGCGGAGGCGCGCGGGGAGGCCGGCTGGCGGCGCCCCTCGGGCCCTCGTCCCCGTCCCGGCGCCAGGACTCGGCCGGGCGGGGGGAGCCCGGCGCGGAGAGGGGCGCGGGCGCGGGCAGCGAGCTGCCGGGCCGCCCAGGGCGGCCGGGCAGAGGCGCGTAATTACCCTAATTAGCCGAGGAGCGTCCGGTCCGGAGGCCGGCGTCGGGGCCGCGGAGACGCGCCCCGGCCGGAAAGCCCGGGCGGGCCCGGGTCCCCACCGCCGTCCCCCACGCGCCGAAGTGGGACAGCCACGCCGGAAGGAGCCGGCTCGCGCTGCCCGCCTCGGGGTCGCTCACCGTGTGCAGGAACAGGGCCGCTGGTCACCTGCCGCCGCTTCCCGGCCCGGCGCGGCCGGCTCCGGCCACGGGCCCTTTGTCCGCCAGCTCGGCTCCCCAAAGTGGGCCGACGCAGAAACAACGACCTTCGGCAGTGGCTTTTTTCCCTAACGCACCCAAAGGGTGCCCCGGGGAAGAGCGAGGCCGCCCGGGCCCAAGGCCGCGTGCGACTCCCGGCGGGTCACGCCGCGGGAAGGCCGGTCTCCGCCGCCGGCCCCGGGGGACGCCGCGCCCTGCGCCCTGCGCGCCTCCCCGGCTGCTCGGCCGCGACGCCGAGCCGGGACCCGGCAAATCAGAGGCCACGTAAAGCAGTTTTTGACTGGAAGTCGAGTGTATTTATTTGCAGCAATCCTTTAACAATGATCAAATTTTGACAACAAGCAACAGCAATTACTGCTAAGTGTTGCCTCTAGATCCGAGCGGCAGATAGCAGGGAACCTTATTATCTGGAACACAAACGGAAAGGCCCTGAATGTCTGTAATCAAATCGCCATCTCCCCAAAGTCTGATTGACAGGGCAGATCACCCTAAGATAATGAATTTATTACATTTCCTGGGTTATTTACAAAGGGGGAGGGCCGATCCGCATTGCCCCCTAGGTTTAACTGTAAATTAACACGAAAAATTGGATTGAAAAGAAACCTCCTGGACCACAAGGCTCTGCTCTGTGCCCCTTCCTTCCCATTAAGCGCTTTCCGTCTTTTTCAAAAAATAAATTGTGCTACAAACATATCTTCTAAAATAGCCTCCCAAAGATTAAGTATCCCTTTCCAACCCTCGGTACACTTGATTTTTAAAAAATCAATCCATCTTCAGAAGACATGAAGGATCGCCGATGTGGGTGAGTTATATACATTCATTTAAAAGCTGCTTTATTTTTCCTCTTAAAAAAAGAGGGAAGTTAACAGGGAAAAAAAAAAAAACAAACAAACATGCATCCAGCATTGGCCTCACAGGGGTGTCTAGTACACCTCGCTGTGTTTTGTGCGATGCACAAGCCAAATATTCATCTGTGTGGAGCCGGAGTCACCGTCACCTCTCCACACACAGGTACCACTGTGCTAAGGCCGCCGCGGATTCCTGGGCTTTAAATTTCCAGACCATGTCCTCCCTGACTGAGAAAATGTGCTTGTGTAAATGCCAACTCAGGTCTGTTTTGGGAAATATCTTTTCCCTAGCCACGAAGCAAGCGGACTATACAGGACACGGTGCAGAAAACGCTGCAGGAAAAAAAAATCTGAACAAAAAGACTTTCATGTGAAATTTGACAAGGAATCGTCAGAGGGTTTCTCTACTCTTTCATAGATTTAGCAGGAGAATCAGTAAAATTATAGTGTTTTAATCTCTGAAATTTTTTTCTTATAATAATTAAGGCTGCATTAAAGTATCCAGACATATAGGTCTCATTCAAACGGAAGGGTAATTTATTAATAAACAAACAATGAATATGTTCGACAAAAGGAAAGATAGGATAAGGTGAGTACAGTTGCCCTTTTATAATGAAAAAAAGCACAATTTAAGGTTTCAGGCAATTTAACGTCAGGTTTTGGAAACACTTTCTGGCGTTTGGTCCACGACATCCAACTACAAATTAAAAATAAATTACTATGTTGCAATTTACATTTTAAAACAAGTCCATGAATAAAAAGAAAGCCACGTTCATAAACAGGGACTCCCCCCTCCTTTCGACAGAGGATAAAATAGTATCTTACAGGTGAGAGGCGAAGCAGGAGGCGGCAGGGATGCAGGGAGGAGGAAAGCCTGCTCTCTGGGAAGAAGAAGAAACTTACGTGCTGTCTGGAGTTAACACTGTCCTCTAGCAAAGCCCGACTCTGCTGTCTCTGTATAGAACAGTTTAGGTTTTGTTTATTCAGACAAGGCGACGTGGAGGTGGCTCCCAATCCATCTTTTAGGAAAAGACTTTTCTTCGTGCTGGTGGGTTGGAAGTTGGGAGGGATTCTGTTCTCCGGTGTGGTGAGCTTTTGCTTTTCAAAGTGGGCTTTTTTGGTTTCGGTTTTGCCTCGAGGGTTCTCTGGGCTGCTCCTGCGCCGGGGTCCGGTTCAGTGGGGCTGGGAGGCGGGCTGGGGGGGGGCGGGGGGGGGGTCAGAACTTGCTGCAGTCGTAGACGAAGGCCCCGGACGTGCGGTACAGGGACTGGCCCGAGGGGAAGGTCATCTGACAGCTGCTGTTCCCGTTCACCGGGGAGTTGTTCAGGCCGATCCTCTGCGACTCGAACATCTCCCGCACCGAGTGGAAGTTCTGCTGCTGGCCCGGGTAGCCCGCGGCCGCCGCCGCCGCCGCGCTGGCCAGGTGGCCCAGGTCCCCGCCCGCCTGGTTCAGGTACCACGAGGCCAGGCGGCCTTGGTGGGCCGCAGGGTGGTGGCCGGCCTCCTGGCCGCCGCCGGCGCCGTGGCCCAGGGACGAGGAGCTGCTGCTGGTGGCCGGGGGCAGGGAGTAGTCGGGCAGGGGGTCGTCCACCGAGGAGCCGCCAGAGCCCGCGGGCGCGCCCTGCACGTGGCCGCCGCGCTCCCCGGCCGCGTACAGGCTCATGGCCTGCAGGTTGCAGTGGTAGGTCCCGGCGCCCCCCGCCCCTCCGCCCCCACCCCCGCCCGAGCTGCCCGCGCCCGGGCTCTGGCTGCAGGGGGAGCCGTACAGGGAGCTCTGGCCCGGAGAGTAGGCGCCGAGCGCCAGCGGGGGCGCGAGGCCGGCGCGCGAGGACGCGGCGGCCGGGGCCAGGAGGCCGGCGCCCAACTCGGCGGCCGCGCCCTGCGGCGACCCCCGCAGGGACGTCATGATGTTGTCCACGCTGAAGCCCTGGCTGTGCGGCGGCGCGGGCGCGGGCGGCGGGCCGGGCTCCGCGCCGTCCAGGCTCAGCGGCCGCGCCGCCGGCAGGCCGCCCGGGGGGCTGCCCCCGCTGGACAGGCTGCTGCTGCTGCTGTCGGGGCTTTCGATTTTGGGCACCGCGGCGGCGCCGGCGCTGCCGCTGCCCAGGGCGGCGGCCGGGGACAGGGGCTGGGGCGGCGAGGGGCACGTACCGTTCTCGGTTTTGATGTCCTGGATGCGCACGGGCGGCGGCTGCGCTCCGGACGCGGCGCCGTCGGCCTGCTCCGGCGGCGCGGGCGCGGCCGGACGGCCGGGCGGCGGCGGCGGCGGCGGCGGCTCCTTGAGGTGCAGCCGGTCCTTCTCCTCCTTGTCCTTCACGGCGTCCTTCTTCTTGAAGCGCCGCCGCCGCCGCAGGAAGCTGCCGTTCTCGAACATGTTGTAGGAGTCCGGGTCCAGCGTCCAGTAGCTGCCCTTCCCCGGCTTCTTGTCGTCGCGCGGCACCTTGACGAAGCACTCGTTGAGCGAGAGGTTGTGGCGGATGCTGTTCTGCCAGCCCTGCTTGTTGTCCCGGTAGAAGGGGAAGCGGTCCATGATGAACTGGTAGATGCCGTTCAGGGTGATCTTCTTGTCGGGCGCGTTCTGGATCGCCATGGTGATGAGCGCGATGTAGCTGTAGGGCGGCTTCACCATGTCCTTGGGCTGCGGCTGCGGCGTGTAGGGCCCGTAGGCGCGGGCCATGCCGCCCGGGTACTGCTCGGCGTGCGCCGGGTGCGAGTACACGCTCATTGGGGCCGGCATGGCGCTGTAGCCGCCCCCGGCCGCCGCCGCCGCCGCGCGGTAGTAGCTCTGCTCGCCGCCGAGGTAGGGCACCACTCCCAGGGAGTTGGGGCTGGACACGGAGTAGCGCGCCTGCATGGCCCCGCTCGCCGCCGCCGCCGCCGCCGCCGCCGCCCCCCGCCCTCTCTCGGGCCGGCCGCCCAGTCCGAGTCCGGGCCCGAGGGCTGGTCGCCGGGCCGCCGCCGCCGCCGCCGCCGCCTCCCCTGCGCTGGCCCGGCTCCGGGGCGCCTCCGGCCGCCGAGGAGGATCGAGGCGGCGGAGAGGGCCGGACGCGGACGCGGCCGACGGCCTTGAACGCGCGCAGCAGCTTCCAGGCGGGAACGGGAAAGAAGAGCCCCAACTGGAAAACAAGAAGCCGCTCGGCTCGCCGCACCGCCTGCGCCTTCCAGGAGGCTCTGCCCCAGCCGCCGGCGAAGGCGGCCAGATAACCAGGGCGGGGGGCAGCGCGCCGGCCGCCTGCCCGGGCCCGCGTCACCTTTTTTTCAGTCTCGCGCGCGCCGGCCGCCTAAGGAAGCATTGGAAAAACTTCTGAACTTTTGAGCATCCGTCACCGAGGCGAGGACTTTTTTACGCAGTTACATTTTTTCCGGGCAGCGGAGCCCCGCCCCACCGCGGCGGCCGCAGCCAATGGGAGGCGGGAACGCCTCCGAGGGAGCCGGAGGCCGAGCCGCGCCGGCCCGCGCCCCGCCGCGGAGGACCGCGGGGCTGACCACACGCGCGCCGGCCCGGCTGCCCTGCTCCCGCGCCCGGCCCGCGCCCCAGCCCGCGCCCCTGCCGGCGCCCGGCCCGCGCCTGGCCCCCTCCCGCAGCCGTGCGCTCTCGCGCCCGGCCGCCAGCGGTCCGCGCCAGGCCCTGCCCCCAACTCCGGGCCCTAGGCTGGACGTCCATTGTTCCCCCAGACTTCCCGGGTCCTCCGGGCCCCGCGCAGACCCTTCCTCCGGCCGCCGCTCCCGGATGTCACCGAGTCCCCAGGTCCCGACTCGCGCTGGCCCTCTCCCGCTCCTTGGCGGATCTGGCCGACCCCAGCGCCAGGGTTTCCCGGGCCGCTCCGCCCCTTCTCCTCTCCCCCTCCCCTCCCACCCTTTCCCTCCCTCCCTCCCTCCCTCCCTCCCTCCTGGTCGCCAGCCTCCCCGGCTCCCACAGGTCTCCGGTTTTCCCCCACCTGGAGGTTCTCCAGGGCTGAGCTGGGTTACAAAGGGCAGGGCTTTAAGGGCTCAGTCACAGCCGAGCTCTGTTCGCGGTGGGGGAGGAGTTGGTGCCCCCACCTCGCCGTCCCCGCGACCGCTCCCCCGTGGAAATAAGGGAGGTGGAAACGGGGCCTCGCCAGGAGCTCGGGGCCGGGGTTGGCGGCGAGGGTGCCTGCGGCGCGCGCTGCTGGAGCCTGGAGGCTTCCCAGCGCATCTTCGGGCTTCACCGCGACCGCCCCCTCTTGTCGGGCCCGGCACCTTTCGGCTCAAAGGAGGGGTCCGGCGGCGGGCTCAGTGACAATAGCAGGTGTGATGACAAGAAGCAAATAAATCTGTCCCAGCTCCCTCTCCACGCACGCGTGGCTGCCCGCTCGCAGAGATGATGGGCGTGACCGGGGGGGACGTTCGGAACCGCACCTGCAGGGCGGCTGGAGGTTCTGCGGGATGAGCACAGAGGCGAATCTTTGTGCCGGCGCCTGCGACTTGCAGTTTCCGGGCGACTGGGCCGGAATGGAGAGAAGAGGAATGAGCGGGAGAGAGACCCCAGGCCGCGCAGGAGGTGGCCTCCTCCCGCGGGCAGCGGCCTCTGCACCTGGGAAGCTCCGAAACAGCCCTTCCCGGCCCTTTACTGGAAGTTGGAGGAACGGGCGCGTCTAGGGGGTGCGGAGGCGAGCAGCGTGTCGCATCTCACACCTCCATCCCCCAATTCCTGACAATCTTTAACTGTGAGGACGTGTTGGGAACCCTTTTGGCTTCGCGGCTGGAATCCGGCTTCCTCACTCCGCATAATTGGAGCTGCAGCTGCGGTTTAGGTGTCAGGGCGCAGGCCGGCGAAGTTTTTAGATGTAAGGCGGAGGGGCCCCTTCCATGGAGAGAAGCGAGGGCCCCTTCTTGCTCCTTCTGAACTAGCCTGGTGCCCGGAAGTCTGGCTCCCGGCCTCCCCGGCCTGCCGAGCTCCCCGGCAGCTCCCGACTCCATTCCTGGGCGTCTGCAAGGCCGCCTCCACGGCTGGAGGAAACCCTGGATTCGCCGGCCGGAGACTCAGTGCTTCTGAACACTTGTGCGGGAAAGGAAGGGGGAAGCCCCACCACAGGAAAGGCCAATTCGTGTCGAGCGCCTGCTCCACTCCGGATGTAAGTGGTGCCTTGGCCGAGGCTTTACAGGCGCCCGGGTTCAGCCTGGAGGCCAAGGAAGCCTCTGGTTGCCACGAAGACCTAGGCATTTGGTGGCTCTGGCCTCTAAGCCGAGTTTCCACTGTACACAGGGCGTGGGCCCCCTCGGCCGCTTTCCCGGCGTGGTTGTGCGGGGGACCGTGGTGCTGCCCAGCTGCCCCCAGTCCCCAGCGGCCTTGCCTGCCACCCCCCACCCCGCCCCTCGGCCGGAGAGGTGGAAACAGCTCATTACGCACACTGCAGATCCGACAGTGGGGCTGTGCTGGGCCCCAGCTTCTTCGGAGTATAAAAGTTGCGGCTGTGAAATTAGTATCTGGCGGGAAAAAAGGAGGGTGCCGTTGAGGAAGCATCGGCTTTCTCCTGGTGGAGCTCTGGATATTTGCCAGGAAAAGATATTTGCATTTGTGTTTTATAAGCTTCCTCGGAAGCAAACCTCTACTAAACGGCTCGATTGTATTTCAAGTGCTTGACTTATTATTGTTGGTGGTGGTGTTACCTTAACAGCGAGGCTCAGAAATGAAGACTTTGGGGAAAGAGTTTAAGTTTTTCTGTTCATGTTAGAGTTTCTGATGCCCCTTTTGCGGCTCCATGGGCAGTTCAATCACTGCCTCCCCCACAGCCCTTGACTAGCCGAAATGCTCCCCCGCAGGAAGCCTTCTGCTTTTCTGACACCTCGCGCTGAGGCCTGAGGGTCCCGCGGGCGACAGCCGTAATGGATGTTTGGTGGCCCTGTCGCTGGCCCTCCCCACCGCATCCCCTCTCTGACCCACCAGCCAGGGTCACAGTTCCTGGGGCCCACGAGGGGTCTTAGATCTGGGGAGGGGGGGTAACGTCACAGCACACCCCAAACAGGCCTCCCGGGCCCTAGGCTGGAAAACCACCAGGAAAGAGAGGAAATGCCAGATTCGGACGTGGCGACACCGCAGGAAGAGGGGGAGGGGTGGTGTCCTAACGCAGGTCACCAGGAGCCAAAGGAGCTCCTTTTTTTTCCAAGTCAAAAAAAAGGGAATAGGGGTCGGGGCTGGAACCCCTGAGTCCAGAAAAGGACCCCGAGGGGCATGAGCCTGGCCCAAGGTGCAGGTATTGTCTGTGGTCAGAGACACCTCAGGAACTTTCCAGCGGCCCCCAGCCATGGGAGGTGATCTTCTGGAATGGGGCGGGGGGGCGGGGGGAGAGCTGGTACTGGCTGGGGGCCGCTCTGTCCAGGAGCTTCAGGAGCCAGGAAAGACGGGCTTTCAGAGGGTGCAGCGAGCAAGCACTGGGGCTCTGCAAACTGGGGGGGCTGCATGCCTGCAGCCTTGCCACTGCCTCTGTGGGGGCTGGAGGCATGTGTCCGACTGCACGACCTGAAAACTCCCCGCTAGACTGACGTCACAAGCAATTGTAGCCCAGTCCCTCTCGGGGTGTCTTTGGGCGATTTAGCTGTTTGGGGACGTTCTCCATATGGCCTCGTTTATGAAGGGCAGGAGGCCAGGGGTGGGGGGGGTACGCGGGTGTCAGTGACCCTTATTCGTTATCAAACCATGTGCCCGGCAGGGAGCACTGGTCATCCTCGGAGAGGGCAGGCACCCACCGGCAATGTGCCAAGACTCCCCACAGTTCAACTTCTTCGTTGGGGGGGGGGTCTGAGTTCAGATTCTGTGAACTCGGTCTTCGAAATTCAGCCCCCTCCATAGAAAACCAACTCCTGTGATAAATGAAAAGACCGTTTGTTTTTCGATTGTTTGAAAAACCAAGTGACCGCCGTGCAGGAACGAATTGTAGCACTGCTCGCCTAAGGGCTCCACAGGAAGTTTCTAGGATGGGGTAACTTAATGCCCCGAGTCCCCAAGACAGGCCGGCCCGCTCATTACTCCAACCGAGGGCGTGTGCCAGCACCTGCTGCCTTCTGCAGGAAAGCCTGGTCTCCCAGAGCCTTTCTGGGGCCCAGAACGAGCTGAATACCAAGAAAGGGCCACGCGACGACGTGCGGGAAGCGTTAATCTCAGTGCCTGGCTCCGCGCTGGCTACGCGTTGGGGGCTTCTTTGTCCAGGGAGAGGGAGAGGGAGCTGAGAACTGTGTCCTTTCGTTAACCACCAGGGACCAAAACAGCACTTGTGCGGGGGCGGGGGGGGGGGGGAATGAGCCGGAACGACTGGCCGGCGGGCCTCGGTTCCTCCGCACCCAAGTCCTCATTCGACTGGGGGCGCAGCCGCCAGCCCAGGCCTGGAAGAGGGGAGGCCCGACCTTTCCAGCTTCGCGGCTGGGGGTCATCCTAGACTCGCGCCCCCGAGGCTGCAGCGCGGTGTGGGCATCACCGGACGCGGCGCGAGGGCTCCTCCCGCACCCGTGGTGGGCTACCGGCGTCGCAGGAAGCGCCTTGGTGAGTGGGCACTCCGCAGACCAGCCGGCCCCACGGGCCGGGAGGGTCGGCCGCACCTTGCGGCAGTCGGGCCTAGCCCTACGGGCGGCGGGCTTCCCTGATTGCCAGCCTGGCAGGGAGCCCCATGCACGGGGCGGCGTCCCCTCCTGCCCGAGGGCAGCCTGCAGAGTCGGAGCCCCAACGCTCTGGCCCCTCCGCGCGCCGGCGCTGCGGGCCCTGGGATGCGCCCCTGATGCCACCCACCCGGCCACCCACCCGGCCAGGAGCGCAAAGGGCGCCGCCACCCCGCTTTCAGGCCTCGGGGCGGCCGCGGAGCCCTCGGTCCGGGCTGCTGCCCGCGCCTTCGGGGCAAGGACCCGGTGGGCACCTGGCTCCGTGTGGCCGACCCCCCGCCCCCCGCGTGCGTCTGCACCCGGAAGCGCGGCCGGGTGGCCCCTCTGCACCCCCTCCCCAGGCTTCCCGCTAGCCCCCGCGAGCTCCTGACTGGGAAGTGGGGGAGGACACCGGGGTCGCTCCCGAGCGCAGGTCCCCGACCAACCCGCCTGCCGCGCAGGGCTCAGGCTCTGGCTCCTGCGGCAGCTCCGGTTCCGGCCCTGCGCGCGCCCCGAGCGCCCCCTGCCGTCGGCAGCCTCCACTGGGCGCCCTACGCCCCACCGCCCGCCGGGAGCGCCCTGGGAGGAAGGGGACCCCGGAAGGGGACCCCGAAGGCCACGCCGCGGGAGGCCCCCGCCTGGCTTCGGGCTTTCGCAACCTACCCAGGGCCCTGGCGGGAAGAGTCGGTGGGGAGGCCCCTTGGAGGGACTGGTCCGGTCTCCCAGGCACAGGCCCGGGCGCTTTTGTTCCTGGGACCCCAGGTGACCTGGCACGAGGCTTGCAGCCACCGTTCCATTCCTTCCTAGCGGCCCCTTTAATTGATGTGCACGTTTCAGAAGAAGCAGGGCCGCCTCACCAAGTGAATTACATCCTGGGAGATGCCAAGAATGTATTCCCTGGCAGCCAGGTTTGCCAATAGAAGTCGCAAAAGAAGACCACTGGTTTCCGGGAAAAAGGACTCTGTTTTTCAACCGCTCCTTAGTCTTAACTATGAAAAACTGAACCTCCAAAGAGCTGGTCTGGAAAACGGCGAGAGGGGCGCGCGGTACCCCCCGCCCCCAGACCCTCACAGCGCGCATGCGCAGCCTCTCCGGCCCCTCCCGACGCAGACACGCGCGGGCAGGACGCTGGCGCGGGAGGGGAACGCGTTCGGGTTCGAGCTCTTTAGTTTGGAAGCAACGACGTATGAAAAGATAGGCTGTGGCGAACAGAGGGACGTTCCCGCAGAGTCGTAAGTAGAAATAAATGTATGAACGGAAAAGAGACACATGCTCTATTTTCTAAGGCCGGTCGTTGACTCCGTTAAACTCTCTATTAGGACCGCCGACAAACCCTGAACCTTCCCCTGCCAGGTCCCCTTTGCTTGGGGTCACAGACCCCGGCTGGACCGAGCAGGGCTCCTCCAGTCCCCACGCTTGCCTCCTCCTCCGGCAGGCCTCCCGTGGACCACGCGGAACGTGGGCCTGTTTGGAAGGAGGGCCCTGAGGGACGGTCACCCTGCCCAGGGCTGAGAGTCATCTTGCCACTTAGTCCTGGCCAGCCCCTGACGTGGGGGCTGCTTTCTGCCTCTCACACAGGAGGAAGCTGCGCCTAGAGAGAGCACCTTGCCGAGATCACACACGCGTCCCTTGCAGCGTCCCACTGAGATGCCCTTTGGGGTGCGGTGCTCCCGAGCCAGAAGACGTGAAACGACTGAATGCCACGGGCGGTTAGTCTCGTCTCGATGGTTTCGGATGTTAAAGTGCATTTCAGATGGATGATCCGTGGACTAAGCCACTTAACAAGTAGGTGGAGGTCTCGTTGCTCCGTGTTATTCCAGCAGCTGGTGCCTCACCCCGGGCTGGACATCCCTGGGACGGTCATTACCGACGACCGCGGGGAGAACGGCCATCCGCCTCAATGTCAAGGCCGTGTGCAGGGCTGGCATGTCCACGCCCCGTCCTGGGCACCGATGGAGGCCTGTCCGTGCATTTGCTCTGGCCCCGAGCACCGTCTCACTGCTCTCCTGCCCTCCCTTTGGCTGTCCCCAGGGAGGTTCTAGAACGGCGCAAATGGAGGCCAAGATGCCTGCCCTGCCCCTCCCTCCGTGACCTGCCCTTGGGCCTTGCAGGCTAGGACAGCTTAGGGGCTGCTGGGACCCATAGCACTTCCACCTCAGGCCTCCCAGGCTCAGGAGAAGGGGCTGGGGAGGGACAGAGCATCGGGGTTTCAGGCCTGGCTGCCTCAGGGACCTGGGAGGGCACTGGCTGGCTGTCGTGTCCCAGAGAGGGACACCGAGGCTCAGACCACCTGCTTCTGAGGTGGCTGAGCCCGCGCTCCCGCCCAGGAGTCGCAGTGCCTCGCTGTCTCCTTGGCTGCTCGGCCTCAGGCCCGCCTCGGAGCTGGTGTCCACCGTGGCCTTTGGCGAAGCAGGTGGAGTGGGCGCGGGGGGAGGAGAGCTGGGAGGGGGGCGATGAATGGAGGGGCGGGAAGGAGGCCCTCCTCTGCCCGGCTCCGACTCGGCCTGGGCCTGGAGACTGACTGACCCAAGGCCTCGAGGGAGGGAGATGGAGCTGGAGGCCCCGACCTCAGCTGGGCCTGGGGGCGGGGGCGGGGGGGGCGGGGCACGGCCTGCGGGGGCCTCTCCCAGCAGGGGCCCTGGTGGGCCAGGGAACAGGGCAGCGAGCTGGTGCCCAGGACTTCCTGTGTCTCCGGGAAGGGTCAGGAGGCTCGGGCCCTGGGGGTGCGGCCCCTTGGCTGGGGGCCACAGCAGGCCGTGGGTGCCGTGGGCCAGACTCCCTGGGGACCCCAGCCCCGCCGGTGGCGGTGGCGACCGTCTGGGCCCGTCCAGCGTCTCTTCAAGACCAGCCAGCGTGGGCGTCTGGCCGCCCTGTCTGCCCCTGCTGTGTGGAGGAAGGTCCTTTTAAAGGCTGGGCCGCCGCGTCCGCACAGGCTCCCACATAACCCGCACCAGGGCCTGTGTTTAGTCTGTCTCGCTGACGCCCTTCCTGAACAGATGGGAGAGGAAGCGCGCCCGCAGCCACGCTGCCCCGCTGGCCCCGGCCGCCCATCACTTTCTCACCTGCCGCCCGCCGGCCGGCGGGTCCACCGCCCGCAGCAGCAGTCAGGCCCGGAGGGGCCGCACCGCCGCCTGCCCGGGCCTCTCCCGCTCCCGTAGCACAAAGGATTACATTATCAGGTACTCGGATGATGAAACAGGCCCAGATTAGATAAGGTTAAGTTACGCTTTATAAGGTGCCAGGATGGGCCCGGGACACGTCCTGCTTTTATTTGAGTGTGCTCGCCATCGTCGTTGGTTTTTCTGCTTAGGTCTTCTCTAGAGCAGACGACACACACACACCCACACCCACCCACCCCGTGCTGGGTTGGGGAGAGGCCCTCTCACGGCCCAGAGAGGGGACGTTGGTTACTTGCCAGGGAAGAGTCAGTTGCGAAGAGTCGCTGGCCCCTGGGAGCCGAGCCAGTTACACAGGCTGAGCCGCGTTGCCCGGTGTGGGAATTCTCGGCAGTGCCTGGTGCCGACGCAAGAAACACCCCACAGTCGTTTCCATTGTTTGCCTGTGTGAGTACTTGCTCTCAAAGGTGATTTGTTTGGTGTATTTGTTTTAGGAAGGACCCATCCAAAGGCAGGCCGACTTGTCACTGGGAAAACGCTTTGGCAGAAGCTGCCAGGGCTTTTACATAAGAGGGAAGCAGACGGGCCCCACCCGCCTCCCTTCCAGGCCAGCAGAGCCACACTGTTGTCCAGCGTCGTTCACGGGGGCCACCGTCCACGGGAAGAGGCTCGTTTTCTAGCACACGTCACTGTCGTCGTCGGCGTCACCTGTTTTTTCTGGAATGGGCGCCCACCTGGACGGCGGAGCTTTGTTCTCGAGGCCTCTTTGGGTGTCCGTGGAGAGGGGGCCGGGGGTGGCCGCCCCATTTCCTTTTGCTTTAACGTGACTTTTGAAAAATCTCTCGCGTTTCTCCTTCGCTTGGCACGATTTGAACCTTCCTCGATTGTGCATTAGATGAAGTACGACAAGCAAGGTTTTCTCTCTCTTCTCCTTTCGCTGTGGGTACATCGGCTCTCCTGACGACACTGCTGTGGCTTCGCCGATGTCAGGGAGATTCGGTTATCGCATGGTGTTGACAGCCTGTCGTAAATCTCATAAGGGGACCATTGTGCCCTATTTTCCAATGGTGCCAAACATTTTCCTCTTAGGTGTTTCGAACCCAGAAAGCATCCCCAAGCCATCCGGGTGATGTTAAATACAGGCCAAGTGCCAGATGCGAAGCTCTTGGTAACGTCCCTTTAGAAACAGGTTTCTCTGCTGTGCCTGGATCTGCTTGTCCAGCAGTGGCACGGCTATTCAATTAAACCACGTGAGGCAGAAAAAGAAGATGATGGATGTACAACTTGTTCTTTCTCTTAGGAAGAGTTTGAATTTTGAAGAGTTCACTCACGCATGTGTCTCGATGGATTGAATTCCTCAGAAGACGTTCCCATTTCTGGCCACTTAATATTCTATTTAGGCAGTTCCCGCTGTGGCACAGTGGGTTAAGAACCTGACCCTAGGGGCTCAGGCCGATGGGGAAGTGTGGGTTCAGTTCCCAGCCCAGTGCAGTCTGTTAAAGGATCATCTGGCATTGCCACAGCTGTGGCGTAGGTGGCGGTGGCAGCTGGGATTCCGTCCCTGGCCCAGGAACTTCCATAAGCCGAGGGCGTGCCCATAAAAAATATCATGTTTAAAAAAATTTTTTTTTTTTTGTCTTTTTGTTGTTGTTGCTATCTCTTGGGCCGCTCCCGCGGCATATGGAGGTTCCCAGGCTAGGGGTTGAATCGGAGCTGTAGCCACCGGCCTACGCCAGAGCCACAGCAACGCGGGATCCGAGCCGCGTCTGCAACCTACACCACAGCTCACGGCAACGCCAGATCGTCGTTAACCCACTGAGCAAGGGCAGGGACCGAACCTGCGACCTCATGGTTCCTAGTCGGATTCGTTAACCACTGCGCCAGGACGGGAACTCCATGTTTAAAATTTGAGATTCATTGGAGGTGGGGTGTGGCAGGAGAGAATGGAGGTGAGGTCGAGAAAGAGAGTCGGAGGCCCCGAGTTTTGAGCAATGGGTGATGGCGCCTCTGTCGGGAGCAGGAGGGCTGCGGTTCGGAGGGAGCCGGCTGTGCTGGAGATGCGGGGGGGGGGGGGGGGGAGGGCTGGAATATTTTCTTTTGCGGGAGGGGTAGGGCATTTTTGTCCAAGCATGCCCCCTCCTGTTCCCTCTTTAAAAGATACGTGAACACTAACAATTCAGTGCAAATCACTTCCATAGCATCCATTTTTCTCCAGCAAGGGGACTGTGGCTGGGGTGGGGGGGGCGGGGGTGATGGGAGGTCCGGATGGAGGGGGAGGCCTCCGGGAGCCGAATGTTGGGGAGCCGAGTGCAGTGAAGAACCAGCCTCTTTCTGGAGCAGAAGAGAATCCCCGGGGCAGGGGGCTCCCCACACAGCCGCCCGACCAGACGCGGGCTGGGAGTCGGTGTTCACGCCTGACAGAGGCAGTTGGCACCGACCCTGGGAAGCTTCTGGAGGCTTCCTGCCCTGTGAAAGGCGGGCCATCTGCTGAGGGCAGGTGTCTGCGGCCTGCCTGGCGGACGGGGGTCCACTGGGTGGGGCAGGGGCTGGGGAGGGTCGCCCCAGCGCACTCTGCTGGCTGCGCCCTCGCCCTCTCCCGCGTCGGACGTGGGCCTGCTCCGTGAATAGTTTCCATCTCAGTGTGGAATCGTGTGTCCGCCTGGTCCAATTTCTGCCCACATTGGGCACACACCATGAAAGGCCATTTTTCTTTTTGAAGTGGATCCAGAACAATATACACGATGCAGTGCAGGCAGGATGCCTGTGGGAAAAAGTAACGTCTCCCAGTTGCTTCAATGGAACAAAGCGGCGGCGAGCAGCGTCTGCAGGAGGGCT
The DNA here is from genome assembly GCF_054392235.1 of Sus scrofa. NCBI lineage: Eukaryota > Metazoa > Chordata > Mammalia > Artiodactyla > Suidae > Sus > Sus scrofa. Next base: position 890,825 of record NC_139389.1, on the reverse strand, counting down.
GAGCCTTCCCGGCCTGAAGTGCAGGCCTCGCCGTGGAGTGGACCCAAGGGACCCGCTGGCCTGGCGGCCTCTCGCTGCAGGGCCCAGCAGCTCCAGCCGGGCGATGGCCGGTGCCCGTGCTGACCTGTGCCTCAGTGTACTCTGTTTTCAAAGGCGAGAATGCGTGTCTCTTTTAACCTAAAAGAGAGATTTTTATAAAATGATCTCAGTGGAGAGCCTCTGGAATGTCTTTGAAAAAGTTAGCTGTAAATACAGGAAGCGAAAGAGCGGTGGCTCTTATGATTATAAATCGCAAAGGAAAGAGCACCCGGGTTTCTGAACTTGCCGTTCACGCCGCTGGGCTTGCAGGGTTCGGCCCCGACTGCTGCACACGCTGACGTGGGTTCCAGGCCGATGCTGCGCTGAGGAGCACCCCGAGGGCCGCCTGGCTGGAGGGTCGTGAGTGGATCGTCTCCCTGAGCTGTGAGGGGGCGCGCTGCCCTGGGGCCCCGGGAGAGCTGGGAAGTTAGGGAAAGCCCTTTCTGTCTGGCAGTAGATATTGAGCGGAAAGCACACGTCAGTGACACAGTCTGTGCCGTGGGTGTGGGCCGTCCAGCGCGAGGATGGTGTCAACAGTGCAAGAGCAAAAGCTTTGGAAGCGTCACCTGCATGCCGGTGAGGGAGGCCGTCCCCTTCTTGGGATCGCGGAAGGTCCTGCCACGTGGGCCGTGCCACCATGAAGCAGCCAAGCCACGGATGGCCCCTGCAGGGAACCTGCAGAACGGACGTGGTGGGCAGGGCGGGGGCTGTTTCCTTCCATCTAAACATTTCTTTGAGGTGTGATCACATAGGGTTTTAAATTAGGAAGTGGGGAAATGCAGTCTGGAAAAAGCATTGTTTGGGACTTGAGATAAATACAACCACACGGAGAGGAGCTTCTCAGAAAGTCCTCCCGCTGGCGACCGCCTAGAAATTCCCCCGGAACAAGTGTGGGGCCTCCTGGGAGGTGTGGGGAGAGGGGAGGTGGGCGTCCTGGGGGAAGGAGAGGTGTGAATGGCCGAGTAATTTGGTGAGAGGAAGAGATGAACAAGGGGCAGAGCCCTGGGGGCGGGGGGAGGGCCCCAGCTGCTCCAGCACCACACGGGCGTCAGGTTTCAGGAAAGCTCTTTATCTCCCTCTGCCCTGATGTTATCTCACCTTTAAAATGGGAGAGCGATTATATAACATTTGCTGATTCACGATGGAAGGGGCTGCGAGTTCCCGTGAAGACAGGCGGGGTGGAGAGGAGTCGGCAGCATTGATTCCCTCGACTTCTCTCTGAGCTTGTGGGGGGCATGTGGGAAGGGGTGCTGGGTGCCCAGCAGGGAGAGGGGCTGGGGGGAGGGCGGACAGCTTGTGGGCTGTTCTTCTGGTTTTTCTGGGCTGGGGTGTGTGTGCGTGTGTGTCCCTGCCTGGGAGGCTCCAGGGCAAATGGCTCTGGATTCCCAGGGAGAGGGGGTTTGGGAAGACTCGGGGCTGGGGCTGGGGGAGCTTAGAGCGTCCCCGGTGCTGTTTCCAGGGGAAGAAGAGCCAGGGGTCTGCGTGATGTCAGCCTGAGACAGAGAGAGGTTCGGAGGCCAGGGGAGCCGAGGACCCAGAAGCCTGCCCCACAGCAGCCCCCGGCTCTGCTGCCCCTTAGGCATCGAGGGAACAGCGATCCTTAAAGAGCCCCGAGTCCGCTTGGTTTAGACACGCAGTTCGATAACTGGTGCTTGATCTGCCGTTAAAAATTAAAGGTTGGTTCCCTGTTTTGTACTGACTTGGTGCAAATTTAGTTGGTAAGGGTTTTCAAGGATCGAGGCCGGGGCCTAGGGTCTTAACTCCTTCCTGGCGGCGGAGGATCGCGTTCCAGGCGGGCCTCCCCCCGCCCCCCACACCGCGGCCGCCGGGCCGGGTGGAGCTCTGGCGCCATCGCGCGGCGAGAGGGGAGAGTGCAGCAGGGACTCCCCACGGGGCAGGGCCGGGTGTCAAGCTCAGTCTTTGTGGGTCAAGGGCCTGAGCCTCTAGGCGTCGTTACTGCTGGGTCCTTACCCCGACTCCAGCTCGCTGGGAGAAGGAGCACCTGAATTCAAGTTGGTCTGTTTTGGTGGGTCTGTTTCCGTAGGGTGCGCAGAAAAGCTGCACATGGGCTGGAATCCCCCCGCTTTCTGCTTTGGTCCATCCTCCTACGAATCCAAAAGTACCTGTGAGAAGCAGCCAAGGAGGGAAGGGTTCAAAGTGTGTGGCAAGCCACCCAGCACTGCCTCCCACCCTTCTGCTCCCCTTTTCCTAGATGGGTGTCAAAAGCCCTGGGCCGCTCCTTGAAGAAGCCACTCGCTCAAACCGGCTGGTCTGTGTCGTGGGCAGAGGGGGCAGGAGCTGGGGAGGGGCGGGTGGCCCTGGGGACAGACCCGGGTCCACTTGTGTTAGAGAAAGGTGTGCGTGGCAAGTGAAGAGCTGCACGTGTGCCCCCCACACCTGCCCGAGCCCAGGCATCTAATGGCAGGGACCTTTGCCCAGGTAAGGCCTCACCACACTGGGCATCAGAGAGGGCAGGGAGCGGTCATTGTCGCACCCGTGCCGTGCTGCCCTTCTCATTCAGGGTGGGTCTGGGGCACCAGCAAATGACCCAGCCCGGGGAGCCACGGGCCAGCAAGGGCCACCCCCAGGCCAGCCCGGGAACGAGCTGGTGGGTCTTCCTCGGGGAGTCCCTCCAACCCAGGGGCTGATATTTTCTTGCCATCTGGGCAGCTGAGGACTTGGATGTGTCCCCTAAAAGCCCAGGCCTTCCTTGGAGAAACCTCACCTACAAGGAGCTGTGCGTGGCCATGTCAGCTAATGTAAGTAACACATTTAGTGATTTTTATTTACTTGTTTACTTATTTATTTATTTGTCTTTGGGGGCCGCACCTGCGGCATATGGAGGTTCCCAGGCTAGGGGTCTAATCGGAGCTTTTGCTCCCAGCCTATACCACAACCATAGTAACGCCAGATCCGAGCCGCATCTGCAACCTACACCACACACAGCTCACGGCAACGCGGGATCCTTAACCCTCTGAGCGGGGCCAGGGATCGAACCTGCAACCTCATGGTTCCTAGTCGGGTTCCTTTCCACTGTGCCACGACGGGGACTCCCTAATATGGTGATTAATGCTGATGCTCATTCATGGTGTTAACATGAGTAAGGACGGATTTGAGCAGCTGCCCTGTTCACGACCGTCAGAAGGACTGCTCTGGGGACGGGAGTTCCGTCTTTGCTGGACGCCGGTTCCCCGGGCACAGCACGGGCGGTGGTGCTTCTCTGTTCCCGCCCTGCCCGCCCCCCCCCCACTGCTTTGCCCCTGGAAAGGGCTCTGGTGGGGGTGCTTTCCTCCTGCTGGGCGGCCAGGGGTCAGGGGGAGCAGCTCCCTGGACGGAGGAGGATGCGACAGCCTCGCTATCTCCCGTGAGAGGAGGGCTTCAGGACACGCTGAGTTTTCATTTCTAAGTCCCGCGCTGCCTTCCGTATCCGAGGGGGCGAGGACGGAGGCGCAGTGGCCTGAGTGACGCGATGACCAGGGCACACGGAGGGTCGGCCGCTCAGGAGGCGCCCCGCTGGGCCCGCGCAGGGCCACCTCGCCCCCCCCCCCCCCCCCCCCCCCCGTCCTTCCTCCGCTCTCGGCCCCGGGCCCTGGAGGGGCGCGGGCGCGTCTGTGGGGCAGGAGGCCGTGGCAGGAGGGTATCCGCGCCCCGGGAACGTGCTTGCCGCCCCGCAGACGCTCCCGCCCGGGCCTCGCCTGAGGGGCGTTGCGTAAAGGGCCTTTTATGAGCCTCGTTGGTTCTGGAAGGAGAACACAAAGGTCATTGTCGTCGCCGTCGGCTGCGGCTCCTCCGTCTGCTGGGACCCGCGCTTCTCGCTCTCGTCTCCACCGGCTGTTGGGCCACGGACCCTCGTCCTCCCGAACGGAGCCAGGAAGGGCGTCCGCCCGCTTCTCAGGGGGTCCGTGAAGGCCCGACCCCGCCGAGCCTCCGGGGGCCTCGAAGTGCGTGGAGCTCGTGACCCGGGTGCATTTTTCAGCAGGAGTGTTGGGTCACCTTCGAGTGGCCGCTTTGCACGCAGCCCTTTCTCGGCCCCGCCCTCTGCGACGATGGCCGGGGACCCGCAGCAGGAGCGCCAGGCGACCGGGCGGGCGACCGGGCGGGCGGGTCCCCAGCGAGCGCTTCTCCTCTGGGACGAGGGTTTAGGGGCCACCAAGCAGCTGCGAGGAACCCAGGGGCGGGTCATCCCGCGCTGGCAGCGGTTTCTTTCTTGGCAGTCATTTTCGTGCCCTCATCTGGCTTTTTGTGCTTTTTTTAATGAAGACAAAGCAAAAATGTTTAAAAAATTGTTACACAGACACACACAACGTGCGTTTTTAAAACCTGTTGCTTCCGGGTGATTGGTATCTCGTGATATAACTTGGGGTCGTATCTCCTATGTCAAAGCAGAGGTGCTTTGCGTTTAGACTTAGCTGCCTCTGTGCAGTGTTTCGTAGATACAGGCCCGGATTTTGAACACAGCTCTTCACTCTCCTCCCCCGAAGGTGTCACCCCCTTTCCTGTCTTGTTTCTTCTCTGTCAGGAAGTTGCTTCTCGAGCCCTTGCATTTCCGGCTGTGACTGGCCCTGGCGTAGCCATGTCTGCTGTCACCAGGGGCGGGGTGTTGGCGAGTCCCAAAGAACCAGGGGGGCTGGCGTGCGGCTGTTGCATGTGAGGCCCTCGGTGCAGCAGGAGCAGCGAGTTCTCCTCTCCTTTTGGGTCTTGGAGCTGTGCTGGGAAACAAGCGCTTCCAGTGAAGGATCCCTTTCCGGTATCTTTCTCCCACACTCTCACCACGAGGATGGCGTGTAGGTCGCTTCTCCAGAGTGAGATGCTGGAACTGTCCCCCATGGGTACCACCCCCCCGTGGATTGCACAGAACACTAGTCATCTGGTTATGCAGCTGGGTCCACGTGGGCAATTCTGAGCAGAGTCAAGCTTGTGTCTCCTCTGCAGGCCTTCTCAGAGCCTTTAGCTGCTAACGCACATTTTGAAATCCCATGAGGTGCATCGTGTGTCCCACACAGAGCCGACCATGGAATTCTCTTCCAGACCGCTGTTCTCTCGGTTCCCTCTTGGGAGACACTGCAGTGGAGGCTGGACAGGGTGCCCCCTCCCCAGTTGGGGATGGTGGTTCCTGCTGCTTGGGCAGTGGGATGGAGGTGCCCTGGTTTTGCAGGCGCATTTGTTGAGCACCACAGATGGGCGCCAGCGTGGAGAGGAAGGGCCTGGACCTGCCAGGAGAGGAGAGCGGCCGCAGGGGCTCCCTTTGGTTTTGCTGCCAAGGGATCAATGGTCAGGCCAACCTCAGTTTCCAAACACAGGGATTTGGGGCCCTGGCCGCTCCTGCTCTCTGAACCCCACAGAGCACAGGTGACCGATGGCACCTCGGGTGTTGAGATGCCGTGGCTTTCTTCCGCTCTGCATTTCTCATGAGCCCGTGTCACTTGGGTAACCAGACGACGACCGAGGCTCTAAAGCGTTGCCCCTAAGTGGGCTTTCCAGGGAGACTGGTCCCTCTTCCCCTCAAGGCTTGGCATCCGTCCCCTCTGCACAGAAGAAAAGCACCCAACGTTCTCATTCAACACCTGTCACAGGCCAGGCACTGTGGCAGGTACGGGGCACAGTGTGAGTGAGATTAGTTCCTGTCCCAGGGAAAGAGGCTCCTGCACTTAGGATGAAACAGTAACAGGTCCCTGGCTCCCAGCTGCGTCGTCTGAGCCCAGGTGTGCCCTGAACAGCGGCTGATATTGCTGGCAGTGTCTGGGACAGAGTTTTTGGATGGAATTGACTGTAACTTTTGGGGATTATGTGAAAGGCCAGCATCTGGCACGTGGCAGGAGCGGAGGGAAAGTGGCCTCTGTTTCCCGTTGTCACTGTCACAGGCAGCCTTGGCCTGGTGCTCGCCTGTGTCCTCAGAGCCTGGCTCCCATCTGATGCTCCGTAAAGAAGTGACTTGGTGACCCAGCAAACAGTAGGTCTGAGCTCATGCTTATGCACTCAGTTTTCAGAAGGGTTTTTCCTCGTCATTTGGGAAACTAATGACATAGGCAAAGTGGGTGGTGACGAGTCCGTTGTCAGATGTGTCAAGTGGCAGGTGTTTCGGGGCTTTATCTGGAGGATCAGGCACAGGATTTGGGGGCCACGAGTCTGGAAGGGGGCTGCATTTCTCCGTTTCATGTTGTGTATTCTCAGGTGTTCTGGAACATGACACACTCGTACTGAGAGCCTAACGACAGATGCACTTGTGTGTGTGCGTGTGTGTGTTTATTGCCGTACCTGCAGCACTCGGAAGTTGCTGGGCGGGATTGGAGCCAAGCTGCAGCTGTGGCAACGCCTGATCCTTAACCCACTGCCCTCAGCCGGATCAAGCCTACACCTCTGCAGTGACCCGAGCCGCTGAAGTCAGATTCTGAACCCACTGCGCCACAGCGGGAGCTCCTGTGTAGATGAGAGTTTCATGGGAAAGATTTCACGTGTTCTGAGTGTGGACAGTTCCCCGTGGAGGAGGCTTTAGGGCGGGTGGGTGGACTTTTCTGTGACGTCTGCGCTGCGTGCTGGTTCCGTAAACGTGGTCGATACCAGCTCCCAAGTACTTTCCAAGGACTCACTCCCGAAACCCCCGACGCCAGGTGAGTTGTGCCCCTTGGCCACTGCCTGCCGCCCAGCGTGGGGACCGTGCCCAGAGAGGCTGTGGGCGTGGCCTCCAGCGCCCACAGGAGCAGGAGGCTGGTCGGATCGAAGGGCGGCCACATCTCAGCTACTTGACTCACTTGCTCGTGACTTTCTGCCAAATTCTTTGGGGCTGAAACCTCTGGTCTGGGGCTGGGCCATGTCTGCCCAAAGGTAAATTTTTTGCAAAGTTTCTGCCAGAGCTATTAAGCCTCGATTGAGTCAATGAAAAAAGAAATTCTTCCTCTGAATCCTTTGGCTTCAATTCCCCAGTAACTCAGAATGTGAGCCAGGCACACAGGAGCTGCTCCCTCTGTCTCCCTCTCACACCCACACACCTGACACGAGCACACACACGTCACACACGCACACACAAATACTACACACACACCACACGCCCGACACGAACGCACACTCACACACACACACAATATTACACGCATTCACAGACCACACACACGCACGCACACACCACCCCCTGACACAGGCTGCACAGTCCCCACACCCACCCGCTCGGTCTGGCCGACGAGAACCTGGAACCACCAGGTCACCGAGGCCCCTGCTTGGTCCGGGCGTCAGGACTTGGAGATTTTGAAGCCCAGACTCGCTCGCTGCCTCCGGACGAGGCGTGTGAAAGGCGAGGCAGAAAGGGCCTTGGCCGCGCTGTCTCACGGGGTGGACGGGGTCCCCGCGTCGGTCTCTGAGGCCTACGCTTCCTCCAGGGCGTGGGGCGGGGGTCTCTCCCTGTCCTGACCTCGGCAGCCCTTTATCCGCTTCCGTCCCGGGGCGACCACGGTCACGCAGGGGCCAACGCCGTGGCCGGAGCGAAGCCAGCGGCCTGGTTTCTTTGGGTCTGAAGCTGCGGGTCGGTAGCTTGAGGCAGCAGCAGCTGCTCTCCTGTTTTCTGGAAAAAATAGGCTGGCCTGGCTGGACTCTGCGAGCCCCGGCGATGCGGGCGCTGGGCTGGGAGGGCGCTTCCTGCAGCTCAGCTCCCGCCCGAGAGGCGCCGTCTGGTACCCAGACATCGCCTGACTCGGCCGACACCCATCTCTGATTTTCGGTGTTTAAGTACGTTACCACTCTGGATGCTTTTTTATAGTATTTTGCAATTGTTGAGATCTTACGTTCCTTTATTGACGTGAACGTTTTCATTCTCCGTTGGTGCGTGGCCGCGTGGCCACGTGGTGTCGGCCTCCCGTGCTCAGGGGCTCTTGTACGTGGACGGGTGTCCATCCTCGGCTGGCAAAAGGAAGGGAGAAGCTCCGGTCGCGGACGGGAGGCCAAAGCTCTCAGGAAGAAAGACCACGGAGGCCTTGTTCCTGGGGTGCCAGGCTGTGCCCGCGGCCGTCTGCCCAGGGGGCCCGGCCCTGGGGGCGCCGATCAGGCGGGGGCCTGGCCTGCTGGCCCGAGCAGGGCGACGCTGACTGTCCGCGGCCGGGTGAGGGTCTGCTTTCCTGGCGGCCCGAGCGGGGGCCCTCCTGCAGGCGGCCCGGAGAAGCACCTCCTCCCCCGTCTGGGCCCCACAGGCTGTGTGTGCTTCTTGTGACAGCTGCCTTCCCGGCAGGGGAGCCGCGGGGGTGCCGGGCGGGGCCGCCTGAGCCCGTCCCCCGGGCCTCGGGGCAGCCTAGGAGCCGCCGAGCAATGGGCTGCGAACACACGGGCTTCCCGCCGAGCAGGTGGCTGCTGGGCAAGGGGGCTTCGCTCGGGCCTGGTTCCCTGCATGGAGTGCAGGCATCTCACCCGCCACTGCTCCCTGGCGCAGCGACGAGGGAACAGTCTGTGTGGCCTCCTGGCACCTGGGTGGCTCCGGAGGGTGGGGACGTGTTCCGGGCTGGTGTTTGGGCTGGAGCTGCCGGGAGCAGCCTCTCCCCGCCCTTCCTGAACGGCGGCCAGCCTGGAAGGGGACTGGCACTTGCCATCATGCTCAGTGCCCGGAGGTCCTGGCAAGGCTGGCCATGTCTGCACAGGCCGAGCTGAGGGCAGGGCGAATGGTAATTTAGGGCAGTTCCATGTTTCTGGTCACTGAAGAAAGGGGTGTTTGGTCTTATTTTAATTGTTGAGGTTCGTTCTCCACATGGGCCAGGCTCCCCAGGTGAGCACAGCTCAGAGGAGTGACACAGGCCACCAAGAAGGTTGGGTGTGTGTCAGGTGCTCAGCAGACAGTTCATAGAATTATCTTTGAAATAATCTCACCAGGAGTTTCCATCATGGCTCAATCCATTAGGTTGCAGGTTCGATCCCTGGCCTCGCTCTGTGGGGTAAGGATCCGGCAGCGTTGCCGTGAGCTGTGGTGTAGGTCGCAGAGGCGGCTCGGATCCCGCGTGGCTGTGGCTGTGGCTGTGCCTGTGGTGGAGGCCGATAGCTGTAGCTCTGATCTGACCCCTAGCCTGGGAACCTCCATATGCTGTGGGTGTGGCCCTAAAAAGAAAACGAAAAACAAAGACTAGACATAAATAATCTCACCAACAGTTAGGAAACCTTCATCCAAAAATCAGAAGTTCTCGAGGTTTGGGGGCTTTTTTTCTTTTAAATTAAAGGTGTGGTTTGAGTGGGGATCCACGGGGTGGTTTAAGTAGAAGGAAAACATGAAAAGGCCAAGGCTGAGAGTCTCCCTCCACCCAGGCTGTGGCCGCCTGTCCCCAGCCCAGCCCCAGGGTGACTCCTTTGACTGGTTTTGGTTGTGTGTGGGGAGCAGGGGACATGCGAAAGGCCTGCCCCTCTTTTTTTTTTTTTCTTTTGTTTGCTTTTTAGGGCCGCACCCGCGGCATATGGAGGTTCCCAGGCTAGGGATTGAATCGGAGCTGTAACCACCGGCCTACGCCAGAGCCACAGCAATGCGGAATGCGAGCCACGTCTGCAACCTACACCACAGCTCTTGGCAATGCCAGATCCTTACCCCACGGAGCGAGGCCAGGGATCGAACCCGCATCCTCGCGGATACTTGTTGGATTTGTTTACACTGCACCATGACGGGAACTCCCGGCCTGTCCCTCCACATCGCGGGCCTATAAACAAACCCGTCGGTCTTTCACTGGGTATCGTGTCCTGCCCATCTCTCCTTAGTGCCCAGGGAGCTGCTCTTCCAGGGCTGCCTGCTGTTCCATGGGGGCAGCGCACAGAGGCTGCCTAACCCCACGTAGAGGGCGCTCGTGTTGTTACTGCTTTTGTACAGAACGAGTCAGTGGGTCGACTTGGAATCTGCCGGGCCGCAGGGGTGTTGCCCCCATGGTAATAAGTGAGATGTGCTATCTCAGCGCAGCTTTTTTTTTTTTTTTTTTTTTTTTTTTTTGTCTTTTTAGGGCTGCACCCACGGCGTATGGAGGTTCCCAAGCTCGAGATCCAGTCGGAACTACACCTGCTGGCCTACACCACAGCCACAGCAACACGGGATCCGAGCCGCGACTGCAACCTACACCACAGCTCACGGCGACGCTGCCAGATCCTTAACCCACTGAGCGAGGCCAGGGATCGAACCCGCAACCTCATGGTTCCTAGTTGGATTCGTCTCCACTGTCCCACAATGGGAACCCCTCAGTGCAGTTTTAGTTTAAATTTCTTTTGAAGGATATTCAACCTTTTTTCATGTTTCGTCTTTCTTCATGAGCAGTTTCTGTCTCTGCCCACATTTCCGTCTGATTATTCGGCGTTTTCGCCTTGGTTTATAGACGTTGTTTGTGAAGAAGACTAACCCTGTCGAGGAGCTAAGTTGCAAGTGGTTTTTCCCAGCTTGTTTTTTGTCTTTTGACTTTGTTTACGGTATACGTTTTTCAACTTTTATTACCAGCAAATAATCGGAAGAAAAGGGCAGTGATCACCTGCATATCTGCCCTAAATCCGATGGTTGACCGCAGCCGCCCGTTTGCCCTGGCTGTGCGTGCGCGCGCGCGTTGGCACAGGCAGAGACGTGTGTGAGCCTGTGTGTACACGTGCACGGTGCCCGCCATGTGTCTGCGTGCACCTCCTGGAAGGAGGGTGTTTTCTCACAGGAGCGTCGTGTCATCGTCACATCCAAGAAAACTACCGATAATTCCCTCATTTTTGGTCTCAGAATTTTCTTGGCTTTCTTTCCTTTTTTATTTTTCATATGGACTTTAGAATTTCTTGTCTAGTTCCAGAAAAATCCCCTTTTAAAAATTGAAATGGGAGTTCCCGCTGTTGCACCGTGGGTTAAGGACCCAGCGTTGTCTGTAGTGGCTTGGGTTGCTGCTGAGGCTGGGCTTGATCCCTCGCCCAGCACAGGGAGTTAAGGATCTGGCATTGTTGTGGTTACGGTGTAGGTTGCCGCTGTGGCACAGATTCAGTCCCTGGTCCAGGAGCTTCCATATGCCATGATGTGGCTGGAAAAGGAACAAAACCTGCAGTGGTGGAGTCACGTCACGTGAAAGGAACTTCGAGTTGGCACCTTTTGATGTTGAGTCCCTGTCAAGAACATGGTATATCCTGCCATTTAAAAATTCTACCTTTGGGAGCTCCCAGGTGGCACCACAGATTAAGGATCCAGTGTTGTCACAGCTGTGTCTCAGAAATTTCCCATGCTGTGGGCATGGCCAAAAAAAAAAAAAAAAAAATTCTACTCTGTGTACTTCAGGGGTGTTTGAAGTTTTATCTTGAAGGGTTCCACATTTCTTGTTAAGTCTTTCCTAGATATTTTGTCTTTTTTTCCCTCACTGCTCTCGGCGGTGGTGCTGCTGTCCCCGACTTTTAAAGGAGCGTTGTTTGTACCTGTGAGGCTGTTGCTGTCTCCATGTCGATTTTCCGTCTTGCTGCCAAGGGTGAGTATTTGTGTGCCCGCGTCGATGCACTAGGCGTTCAGCCGAGGGGCTCTGGGGCTGGAACTCAGCTTGCCCTTCCCAGCCTGGGCAGCACGCTCATGGGGCTGTGGCCACCAGAAGGAGCTGCCTTTTCTAAACCTCTTCCCCGACGGGACACAGCTTTCTAAGTTGAACGGAGGCCTGCGAGGGCCCAAAGTTGACTTGGCGTCTGCTTTTCTCAAGTCTTGTTTGTAGCGGTGGCTTTGGTTTCCTGGTTGCAATAGTAACACATTGAGTGTCACCTCCCTCTCAGTTTTTATAATCTGATTTCTTTGTCATGTCTACTTGCTTTGGCCGTATCGCCAGTACAGTGTGAATGGCTGTGACGATGGTGGGTGACCTGTTTCATTACTGATGGTTTCCTCAAGTTCACTTTTTAAGAAACCATCTTAATCATTAAAAGAATTGTAGTTAGGAGCTCCCGTCGTGGAGTGGTTAACAAACCCGACTAGCATCCATGAGGACGTGGGTTTGGTCCCTGGCTTCGCTCAGTGGGTTAGGGATCCAGCGTTGCTGTGAGCTGTGGTGTAGGTCGCAATGCGGCTCGGATCCCTCGTTGCTGTGGCTGTGGTGTAGACCAGTGGCTACAGCTCTGATTCGACCCCTAGCCTGGGAGCCTCCATATGCCGCGGGAGCCGCCGTAAAAAAAAAAAAAGAACGAAACAAAATTGCAGTCAAACCACACACGACATAAAACTCACGGTTTGAGCCACTTTCGCACCTGCAGTTCCGTAACATTAAGCAAATTGACCTCGTCGTGCAGCCGCCACCGCCTCCCACGGCTGGAGCGTCTTCACCTTGCGGAACCGAAGCTCTGTGTCCGCGGCGCGCTCGCCCGGTTTTCCCTCCTCCCGCGCCGGGACCCGCCTGTCTGCCCTCGGAGCTGCCGGCGCGGCGCCCCGTGTAAGTGGGTCCCGGCGCTTCTCCTCCGTGGCTCGTCTCACCGGGCGTGGTGTCCGCACGGTTCCCACACGGGGAGGCAGGTGTCCGCGCCTCCCTTCCTTGGAAGAGCGACGTCCCCTGAGGGACATTCTGTCTGTCCCTTCGTCTGTGGAGGGACTTCCGTCCACTCACCCGCACTGTGTCCGGGGTCAGCAGACCTTCTGTCCTGTGTCCTGTGTCAGAGGCGACCCTGGAGCCCCGGACCCGGACCCTGGAGCCCCGGACCCTGGAGCCCTGCGGCCGTGACCAGACGTGAGCCGTAGAATGTGGTCATGGTGATGACCTTTCTGACGTAGAACGTGGACGCAGGTCAGGAAGTTGCTGGTAGAACCTCAGCCTCGGCGGTGGGAGGGCCCCTAGCCGCCCAGCCTGCGGGCCGCCCTCCAGGCCGGGTGGGCGCACCCCTTTTCCGCCGGGGGTGCCGGCTGGCGGGCCTTTCTCTTCGCTGCTTGCATCCCCTGCTCTCGGCCAGCACGGTATCATTTTTAAGAAGACGCAGGAGAGCGTCTCCTGAAGCTTGCCGAGTCCGTCGGGAAACCATCCCAAGTCATGGCCACATCCGTACCTAAAAGCCACGTTGTCTCCGCCACCGGTTTCCACGATACAAAAGGGCATGTAGCTCTCCCATTTCTTCTTGTCTCTGGGATTTTTAAAAATTAGACTTAGAGGACGTGCCCTTCCGGGAAGGATGGGTTCAGAGGACAGACACGGCATCTGTAGGACCGCGTCCTTGACCTCTGCCCTGCACTGCTGCTCAGCTCCCGGCCGGCGGGAAGCTCGCTCTGGCCAGAGGTGGGCAGGACGAGGTGTCGCAGGGCCTCTGTCCCACGACCCCGTCGGTCTGCTGGACGCACCGTCTCAGAAGACCTGTGGTCCTGGAGGCAGGTCTGCAGCCACGTGCACCTCATGGGTGGTTTGTTGGGTCACCTCGTTCTCTCCCTGGAGGGGACGGAAGACCAGCCGGGTTCCCCTCGGCGGTGGCGGCGGGGGGTGGGGGTGGGGCGCGTGAAGGTACCGGGAGGGGTGGGGCTGGGCGGGAGGAGGGGCAGAGGCCCGTGCAGACCCTGGGCTCCACTCCACCTGGCTCGTCACCGTCCGTGACCTCGGTGGGACTGCGTCTCTGACTGTGGATGCTAATCCCAGCCCCACAGGCCAGCGGCCACAGTCCCTGGATCTGCAGGTTTTAAGTCGGTTGTTGGCTTCTTGGCCGAGAGCCGGGGTGTGGTCTGCTCTGGGGAGGACGGAAGCCCTCACGGGGGCGCGGGGCTCTTTTCCCGTCGCCCTGGCCTCGGACCCGCCGCCCCTGTGCTGACACTGGGCTTCCTGCTGCAGACCGGCCCATCGCAGCCTGTAACTCAGCCCTCGGCTCCTTCCTGGCTGCCGTCCAACGTCCCGAGGTCCCTCTGAACTCGGGGCGCCCCAGGTGTCTGCGGTCGCCTTAGAGCCAGGACGAAGGGCTGCGATCGATCGCAGAAGAAAGACGGCCTTGTTCAGCGTGGTGTCTGGCCGCTGTCCACACCCGGTGTATCATCAGGTTTCAAAAACCCTTTCTGTGACTATTACCTCATGTGTTCACAAGGCCGCGGCTGTTCGGCGGGGCACCTGGGCCTTCCCGAGTCTTTGCTTTCCCACGTCGCCTCCCGTTGTGTCTCTGTACCTGTCCCAGCAGCAGAAGTTAAGTAAGAGGAGCGCGGCCTCTCCCGGGTGCTTTCATGTGGTGAGGAGGTGCCCTCTTCCCAGGGGAGGGCATGCCTGGCACGGGGGAGACGCAGTTCAGGGCAGGTTCCCTTTGCCCACCGTGGGCGCCAGGTCCAGCTGTAGCCTCTCCCTGGGAATCGGAAAGCTGACTTCTGATGTCAGAGCAAAGAGGGTCCCTCTCCCTCAGGTCGCGGGGGCAGAGCTGTCTGCTGTCCCTGGCGGTCGTTTCTCTTCTGCCTTTTCTTCCAAGATATTGTCTGATCTCTTTTCCGTGCCTCCTGCAAATTAAAGTCTTAGAGCAGAAGCCCTAGAGGGACTCATTTTCAGAACCTGGGAGGGTCGTGACTTGGCCGCAGCCGTGGGGAGTTGCTGGAAGATTCCACCAGAACCTGGGGGATGGGGAGCTTCCCCAGCCACCTGTGCAAACAGCTCATAAACGGTCAGTGAGGCCGAGTATCAGCGAGAACGCCGCGGGCACACCCCCAGGGGTCTCACCGTCCTGCCGGGGGTCTGCACGATGTTTGCCCTGCAAAGGCCACGTGGCTTAAATTCATCAGGCCGAGGCTTTGTGGAAAGAGCTGTGGTCAGAGTCTGGCTAATTCATCCTGGATGTATGGTCTGGGGAAGCGCACAGCAGGAGGGGAAGAACCCTGCTCTTCTGTGACAACAGCAGGATTTACTGGGTCCGAGACAGTTGCCGAGGTTGGAGGAACTCGCCACAATGTGCCGGATGGGCAGCATTTGGAAGGGTGGAGTTTTGGACACATGGCCTCTCGTTTTCGGAGAGACGGTGGACTGCCCACTCAGTTATCTGTCGTGCTTGGGTGAGTAGTAAATTCCAGCAAAGAAACGCAGGAAACTGGGTGCTGGGGCTCCTCCTTGAGAACGTAGGGTGGGGCTTGCCAGCCTCCCGCCCCCCGCACGGCTCACCCTTCTCCTCTCGTGCTTCCCCCGAGCTCCCTGAAAGCAGGACTTTCCAGGAAAGTGATAGGATGTAAATGAGGAAAGGCATCCCAGGGTGGCATTTATTTATTTATTTATTTTCTTTCTAGGGCCACACCCGCGGCACACGGAGGTTCCCAGGCCAGGGGTCGAATTGGAGCTGCAGCCGCCGGCCTCCACCACAGCCCATGGCAACGCTGGATCCTTAACCCACTGAGCGAGGCCAGGGATCGACCCTGCAACCTCATGGTTCCTGGTTGGATTCGTTTCCGCTGCGCCAGGACGGGAACTCCGCAGGGCGGCTTTTAAAGTCGGGTCGCTCTGCGCCCACGCGTGGCTTCACCTCTGGAGTTGGTGTCAGTGCCGACAGCGGCCGTCCAGACCCCGACCCTCAGCTCCGGGCTGTTTCCTGCTTTGCCTCAGGAGTCACTGCTGTGTCTCCCCGGCTGTCCTGATGCAGACGGCGCCCGAGGCTGTGTGTCCCGTGTCCTTCTTATACTTCAAGGACCACGACGCGGAAGAATAACCCCAGGTTCGGGGGACTGCCCAGCGCCTTGATGGCAGCACTCAGTGTTACAACCATGTAGCCCTCCCTTAGGAGCCCGTTCTCGGATGTTCTTCCTCATGCGGGACTCGTGACTGTCCCTGGGCCCTGCACGCGCTGCACTGTCCGGGGCAGCCGTCCCACTGGACCCCCGAGACGGGTGACTGTGCGCAGCTACTCCCGGTGGGGACAGGGCTGGTGGCCCCAGTCGGCTGTCACCCTGAGCGGCAGCCCAGTAGCGTGTGATTGATGGTGGCGACGAGCCCAGGGACAGGCCCACCCCCAGGACTTCCCCAAAGGTGACCCCGGTGGGCTGGCCCTCCAAAGGCCCCTCTGAGGTGACCCCCTGTCCCCATTCCGGGAGGCCGTGTCCTGGAAGGAGTACAGGGCCCTGTCCCTCCTGGGTCTGCAGAAGCAGGAAGGGCACCCGGCCTGGGCCGCAGCGGTAACGCAGGAGCCTGGCTGAGAGTGCGGCTGTCCGGTGCAGCCCCCACTGGACTGTGTCTGCTTTTTGCCCAGCGTGTTTGTTAAGCAAAGCTAAGAGTGATTTTAAAGCTGTTTCTCATGGGAGTCTGAAGTGTATTTAAAATTGTGCATCTTAATTGCTCTGGGTCAAGTGTGTAGAGTACATTCCATCTGCTCCAACAAAGTTCTGAAACCCAGATGCTTCGGCTGGGCAGGCGCGGCACTGTGATGGGCAGAGGCCTTTGGGCTCAAGTGCTGGGGCAGCCAGTCTTCCTGTTCTGGGAGGAAAACCTAGATTTATAAGCATGATGTCTTAATTTCTAAATTTTAGGATCCGGCGTTGCCATGAGCTGTGGTGTAGGTTGCAGACGCGGATGTGATCCCGAATTGATGTGGCTGTGGTGTAGTATGCCACGGTGTGGCCCAAAAAAGCAAAAAAACAAATAAATGAAATAAAACAAATTTTAGCAACTAATTCAACTCTTTTTTTTTTTTCTTTTCCTTTTTCTTTCTTTTTTTGTCTTTTTAGGGCCACACCTTCGGCATGTAAAAGTTCCCAGGCTAGGGGCTGAATCGGAGCTACAGCTGCCGGCCTACACCACAGCCACAGCAACATGGGATCTGAGCCGCGTCTGCAACCTACACCACAGCTCATGGCAACGCCGGATCCTTAACCCTCTGAGTGAGGCCAGGGATCGCCCTGCCTCCTCGTGGATATTGTTTGGGTTTGTTTCTGCTGAGCCACGACGGGAACTCCTCAGTTCTTCATTTTTCCTCTTTTTTTTGTGGGGGGTGGGTGACAAAATACATGGGGTGTGAAATGAGCGTCTTCACTGCAAGTGCACAGTCCGGGTGTCAAGTATTTTCGCTTTGCTGGGCAAGGAGCTCCAGGACCTTTCGTCTTGCAGAAGCGCCGTGCTCCCCCCCCCCCATTAACTCCTCCCTCCCCGCAGCCCCTGTTCTGCTTTCTGTCTCGGGATCTGACAGCTCAGGAGCCCTCATAACTGAACCTTAAAACAAGAAAATCACTGAGAGCTGAGCAAGACCCCTGGGATCTGGTTACTTTCCCGTGGTCACCAGTTTCCCTGGAGGGTCTCCATGGTGCTGGTCAGGGACCCCAGCTGGTCAGGGACACCACCAGCTGGTCAGGGACCCCAGCTGGTCAGGGACCCTAGCTGGTGGCTGTCAATGGGCTCTGTTTACTTAAGTTGCTGCCGTTAGTCGGCCACTGAGCCGCGGTGGATTCTGAGCCTGGCGGGCTCTCTCGCCAGCTTTCCGTTATTTCCACGATGAGTTGTTCCACGCAGCATTTTGTAAACTGGCCTCAAGAAACACAAGTCAGGCACCGGGCTCTTGAGATGACAGCGTGGGAAATTGTGAGGCCGAGGGTCCAGCGAGGCCAGTAGGAAACTGCAGAAACCAGCTGGCAACTCGCAGATGGAAACCCTGGCACAGGCTGGCGGCTGTAGGGGTTGAACAGGGTTCCCTGGCTGCCAGGTCCCTGATTGTGCCTGCGGCGCTTCTGTCGCAGAAGGGTTCCTAGGCTGGCAGACCAGCCTGGGGTCTAGCGTTTCGGATCCTTTTCACGACCAGACCCCAGGCCGGGACCCTTCAGCATGTGGATCATGTGCAAATTAAAAATGAAGTGGAGGAGTTCCTGCAGTGGCTCAGTGGTGAATGAATCTGACTGGGAACCATGAGGTTGCGGGTTCGATCCCTGGCCTTGCTCAGTGGGTTAAGGATCTAGCGTTGTCGTGAGCTGTGGTGTAGGTTGCAGACAAGGCTCGGATCCCACGTTGCTGTGGCTCTGGCGTAGGCCGGCGGCTACAGCTCCGATTTGGCCCCTAGCCTGGGAACCTCCATATGCCGCAGGAGTGGCCCTAGAAAAGGCAAAAAGACAAAAAAAAAAAAAAAAAAAAAAATGGAGTTGAGGAAACCTGGCCGGAGAGCTGGCAGCATCTCTCCGACCCCCCCCCCCCAGGGGGGACATGGCTGGCCCCACCTGGACCGCGGCCCTGGCTCCCAGCTTGGCGGGTGGCTTGGCCCTCTCTGTAGGTTGGGGCTCTTCCCCGAACCCCTTCCTTTCTCGACCAGCAAGTGGAGGCCTGCGGGGTGTGGGCAGCACTGGTCTGGTTCCTCTTCCCAGGTTCAGGAGCTGCCCCCATGAGAGCATCATCCCAAGGCCCCCCCACCGCCGCCTCCCCGAGCTGCTCAGGCCCCAGGCTGGGATGGGGGGAGACTGGGGGGCTGTCAGCTTCTTGTGTTTTCTAAAAACCAGACTTGCACTTAAACCTCTCTCCGGGGAGCAGCGGCCGCGTCTGCACGAGCTGCGAGGTGACACGGCGCGATGGCTGACACAGGCCTGGGAAGGCGGCGGCCTGGAGTTTTATGGTCCCAGCTCTGCTCAGAGACCCCAGCTATTCAGGGCCTCGTTCCCACACCCACAGGGAGGGGCCCGGGTGGGGGTGCCCCGGACCGGCAGGGACCTGGCCCCTCCCGTGGTGGCAGGCGGTGTCACCCCATATCACAGAGCAAGTGCAGGGACACAGAGCCGGTCCAGCAGCTGGCGGGCCCTGCGGAGGGGAAGCTGCTGGTGGGACTTGGCGGGGGGGGGGGCTCTGTTGACACTCAGCCTTGGGCCGCGGTTCATGCTTTGGGGCCGGGGTGAGGCTGGGCTCAGAGGTGAAGTATGCCCCCGGCCACGTTGCCAGCTGCCCAGGCCCCGGGAGGGATGGCTGTGTCTTCCCGCAGGCTGAGCGCCCGGCCAGAGGAGCATTGCCTGGGACACGGAGGCCCTGCCACCTCGGCCATGGGAGCCGCCCCCTCCATTCTGTGAGGGCATCTTCTGAACAAAAAGCCAGAGCGATGGGATGCCTGGCTGCTGACAGATCCCTCACTCGTCCCCGAGGCTGCTCCAGGCTCTGGGCAGGTGCTCAGCCGGTCACGGGAAAGGGACAGGGCCCAGGCCCTTGCCGTGCCTGGGGCAGCCCCTCGGGCTGAGGGGGGGACCACTCGGTCGCCTGCCCTGATGCGGCCGTCACTTCCGGCCCCGGCTTGAGAGGCGCAGGAATAGGGACCAGGCTGAGGCCAAGCTCCCTTCACTGCACCTCATTCTTGAAGGAGGCAGAAAGAACAGAAACGGGGAAAGAACAGAAAGAACAGAAACGGGGCGCCCCCCGCCGGCGGCTCTCCTGTGAGTTCCCACCTTGGCCGCCAGCTTGGGGATCAGCCACCAGCTCGGGGGTTGGCCGCCAGCCTGGGGGACGCCGAGCTGTGTGCTCACCACCTTCTCTGGTTCCAGCTCATCAGCACCAGAAACGGCCGACAGGACCCTGGAAGCCAGCAGCCCAGCTCCTCGGGGAGCGTGTGCCCTGTGCTGGGGACCAGGCACAGGGGTGCCGCGTGGGGTGCGGCCCAGAGCCCCTCCGTCTGCGCCCCCTGGCAGCAGGCTGGCCATCGCACACCCTAGGGACTCCTGCCTTTTCACCCAGAGGCAGCAGCCTGGCGCCTGCGGGTCAGCTTCATTCTGCAGATTCCACAGGCTGTTTCCAGATGTTCTGAGTCATCATTTTGCAAAATTAAGAATTTAGAAATTAAAACCCGGCTTTCTAGCTTCTCCCCCAAAAGGCAGAAGGTGAGATTCTGCACCTGCGTTTGGCACGACTGGCGGGTGGGGAGCCGCCTCAGCCAAGGACAGGTAGCCACACGCCCTCAGAAGGGGATAGCATCCGCCCGGGTCCCCTCTGCCTCCGGGCACAGCCGGGCCTGCCAGCCTGTGCGAATCTAATCCTGTAAAATGGCCCCGGTTGACCCTTTAGTCACCAGACGGGCCTCTGGTCACTCTCCTGCTTCCACACACACCCCGGCCCGAGGGAGGCGGGCCCCTGGTCCCTGTAGGTCTGTGAATTGCCGCCATTCTGTCCTCGGTCTCCCAAGGCCCAGGAGGTGTGACAGGTCGGGTTTGCGTGGCTGTGGAGCTGGACTCGGGGGTCTCTGGACTGCAGTGAAGTCAGCCAGGTAAACTCTGCCCAGGAACCCTCGGCCCCAGGCCCTCAGACCCCTGCTTTTTGGGGTCTGCAATTTCAGGAGCTGGGGGTGGCCTGGGGCTGAGGGGCCACCCCCAGGTTTTGGACGGACCTCAGCACGGTCACGGTCAGCTGGCGTTTGCTGCACGGTCTCTGGTGCCTCCGTTGGGAAGATTGAGCAGCTGGGGTGACTTGGGGGCTGGGCCTGGGCCACGGGGATTTGATCACGGGTTCAGCTGCCCCTCCGCGCCCCCATGTCGTGTGGGCCTCCTCACAGCCTGGCAGCTTTGGGGTCGACAGGTTCCTACAAGATGGCTTGGGAATCCTGGAGCAAGTCTGTCGTGAACAAGGCAGAATCTGCTTGGTGTTTTATGATTTAGCTTTGAAGTTGCTTGTTTTTATTTTTAAAGAAAAAGAGCTTTTCCAGTATAGACTGCGGCTACGGGGAGGTAACTTTGAATTTCTCGTCACTCTTTCGCGCCCTTCCTGAACAGTCTTCCCTGAGAATCATGATGCCGAAATGGGCACATGTGGTTGACTTCCTTTCGGAACACGGTGCTGTGAGAAACGACGGGGCCTCTTCCTCAGCACGGAAACCGTAACCGGGAGCTCCTGTCGCGGCGCAGCAGTAACGAACCCACCTAGGATCCATGCAGACACAGGTTCAATCCCTGGCCTCGCTCAGTGGGTTAAGGACCCGGTGTTGCCCTGAGCTGCGGTGTAGGTCGCAGATGCGGCTCGGATCTGGCGTGGTTGTGGCTGTGGTGTAGGCCGGTAGCTGCAGCTCCAATTGGACCCCTTGCCTGGGAACCTCCGTATGCCTCGGGTGCGGCCCTAAAGAGAAAAAAAAAAATTAGTGAAAACGACTTTCCACGGTCCCCAACCATTCGAGATCTCTGGAAACTGTCCTGCGAGCTTACAGTGGATGAAGAAATCCTCGTTCAAGAAGCTCTGCTACGTCTTGGTGAGAGAGGATGCGTCTGACTCAAGGCATCTGCTCCCTTGTCCTCGCAGCCGGACGGAAGCCACACTCCAGCCCCCACCCCCGACCCCCCAGCCCAGGGTGGTGGTGCCTCTGGAAGGGGCAGCCCGCCCGCATTTCTCCTGTCCCCAGTCTGCCCTAAATGAACTGAGTTCCAGGGACGTGCAGCTGAGGTCAGGGGCTCCTTTCCTTCACTCCGGGTGGCAGCCTGAGAGTCCTGGGGCCCCAGTGGCCTCGCTCTGCTCCTCACGGGCTGGAGGCCCCGTGCTGGGAGAAGCAAGGTCAGACATCAGGGGCCTGGGTGGTCCTGACCCACATGCTGCTCGTGAAGCAAGGGTGTTGTTTGGAGAGAAGCAGGCCGCTGCTCTGGCCCAGCAGTGGCACAGAGCTGCTGGCTCCCAGGAGCTGTAAGGACAGAGAGCTCCAGAGTTCTCCCAAATGACCTGGCTTTATCTAGAACAGACTGCGGGAAATTCAAGCCTAAGAGAGCTCTCAAAACCAAGGGGATTCTGATGGCCAACAATTCAGAGACACCGGTAGTGCCACAAGAGCAACTATGGACGTTGTGGGTCAGTCGTTTCGTCAGAGAGAACCGGTGAAAAAGACAACTGAGTAAAAGCACCTTTGGCGGGGGCGGAGGGTCAAGACAGACCTCGGAAACCTCCCTGGAAGGGGGTCCGAATCAACTGATAGGGACCAAGGAGCCAGGCAGGCACCAGAGGCTTACCACACACAGCAGCACAGTCAGCAGGCGGCTGGTGGCGTGTGGCGGCAGCCGAAGCAGACAGCGTACTAGGCGGTCAGGGCAGGAAGCAGCGAAGGGTGCCCTGCTCAGACCCAGTGTCACAGCAGGGAGACGGGCACGCCCCGGGACCTTGCTTCCCGAGGAGCAGCTTCGGGGGCTGCAGGGGAAACAGACGTCACCAAAACCGGCCCCCGAGTCACTCCGCAAACGAGCAAATGACAGCGACCAACACAGCAGCGGTCCCCAGAGCGCGGGAAGTCAGTGTCCTGAGTTGCTGCGATAGGTGGTCTCAGTCGTCCAGTTTTTAGCAACCCCACGAGCTGGTAGGTAAGTGAGCCGATGTGACTCAGGCAGGGCTGGGGTTGGGGGAGGAAGCAGACGAGAGAAAGTGCCGGTGCGACCGCCC
The DNA here is from genome assembly GCF_054392235.1 of Sus scrofa. NCBI lineage: Eukaryota > Metazoa > Chordata > Mammalia > Artiodactyla > Suidae > Sus > Sus scrofa. The sequence continues at coordinate 868,539 of NC_139389.1, read as the reverse complement.
AGGCTTGAGATGTAGTGGACGGTGACCTCGTGCCCGGGACGAATCCGTTCACAGAGCTGAGGGAGGCCAAGCTAAGCGAGGGAAGACGGCAGGGTCGTGTCTCACCCAACCGCATCAGCAAAGAGGCAGAGACGGACGGTCCCAAGGACCCCAAAGGAGATTCTGGCGTTGAGAAGTGAACGAAAATGAAAAACACCGCCAGGGGAGCTTAATGGTAGATTTGAACAGTCAGAAACCCTGAGGGTAAAGACTCTGCTACCTGAAAAACGGACAAAAAATGAGTCAGGATGAACAGAAGAATGTGGTGCATCTCAGAGTGCAGCACCAAGCGCGCAGTGGTCTTCCGAGTGGAAGAGCGCGCAGCGGAGACCCCGCAGAGGCGCCGCAGAGCAGCTTCATCCACGTGCCCGAGGGCCTCCGGAGCCTCCACGCCGGCAAAGTGTGACCAGAGCCACGTCTAGACACTTCCCCTGAAAATGGTGAGACCAGAATACCGAGCAGTGGGCTTCCCATCAGAAACAGGGGTAGCCGGAAGGCAAGGGGACGGCATATTCAAAACGCTACAGTAAAAGAGTCAATGAATCTTAGAGCCAGCAAAACCGTCTTTCAAAAAGAAGATAAGATAAAAATAGTTGCAGGTAAACAAAACAAAAGAGATTTCCTTGCTCGCTGAACTACTCGCAAGTGATGCTAAAGGGACATTTTCCAGGTGGAGAGCATGTGATCCCAGTCGGAATTTTGAATTTCCATGAGAAATTAAAAAGCACTTGTAAAGGTAACTATGTAGCTAAAGAAGACACTAATAACGCACAATATTCTCCATTCTTCTCTCAGTTTCTTTAAAAAGAGGTTGTAGGGAGTCCCCTCCATGGCTCAGCAGGTAACGAACCCGACTAGTATCCGTGAGGACACGAGTTCAATCCCTGGCCTTGCTCAGTGGGTTAAGGATCCAGAGTGGCTGTGGCTGTGGTGTAGGCCGACAGCTGTAGCTCCGATTCGACCCCTAGCCTGGGAACCTCTATAGGCTGTGGGTACGGCCCTAAAAAGCAAAAAAAAAAAAAAAAATTTGTTTTTATAAAACAGTATATCTATAATTGTATTGTTGAACTAATAACATGTAGAAATGTATGTTTTTGTTTTTTTGTGTTTTTTTTTTAGGGCGGCACCTTCGGCATATGGAGGTTCTCAGGCTGGGGGTCTAATTGGAGCTGCAGCTGCTGGCCTACGCCACAGCCACAGCCACAGAAACGCGGGACCCGAGCCATGTCTGCGACCTACCCCACAGCTCATGGCAACGCCGATCCTTAACCCGCTGAGTGAGGCCAGGGATCGAACCCGCAACCTCATGGTTCCTAGTCAGATTTGTTTCCACTGCGCACAATGGGAAATCCCTGGAAATGTATTTGTCAAGAGCACACAAAGGAGGCGTTTGTGAGAAAAATTGTATTAGTGTAAAAAGGATATTCCATCAGGCAGTAACTGGGGTCCCCGGGGCCTCACGAAGGGCGGAGACGGGAGATGAGAGGCTTTACTGTCACACACCTGACGTAGGAAGTTGCTCTCTTTTCTTCTCTCACCTTCTTTAAAAGGCATAAAATCATACCGTGCAATACTTACAGCAGGTATTGTTTGCTTCGTGATCCGCGTTGATGTCACGTAGGTAATGAAAGTATCACGGAAAGGAGGGGCGGGGACAGAGCTGTGCGAGTGACTGTGGAGCTTTTGGGGAAAATGCGCCAGAGAAAAGTCTCCACTGTGAGCCTCACGCTAGGACCTCTTATTCTGCACGGGGTGTTACTTGGCTCTGGAACCATCCTTCTGATCTTAGTTCTGAGTGCCGACCGCGTCTGGGCCCGATGCAAGAGTAACGAGGCCGATTCATGAAGCGAAGGCGGTTATTGAAAGGCAGCAATCTGGCAGCTGAGCACCGGGGCCAGCGCAGAAGGCCTGGGTCGGCCTTTGGGCAGGTTAACGGACCGTGAGCCCCAGCGTGTACGGCGGGCCGTGGAGGTGCTGGCCGCCCTGCCTCCAGGGTGAGAGGTTCCGCCCAATGATGCAGGCCTGGCAGGTGGGGTGAGCCCTGCAGGACCAGCTCGTGGTTAACCCCTGGATCCTCGGGCGTGTAGTAACGCCGATGCGGGCTCGGGGGATGGGTGTAGTGGCCGTGGAGGATGCGGCCACTGTCCCCTGGCCCATCGCCTGGTTGAAGAGGGAGCGATTTCTGCATGTGATGCTCGGCGTCCTGTCTGCTGGGCAGCGTGAGAAACCCTCGTCCCACACGTTCCTGGTACCGACCAGCCGCATGGAGCCTGAAAGCGCATCCGCGGACGCTGGTTTAGAATGACATTCCGCATGTTCCAGAGCAGGAAATCAGATCTGCCTCTGAAAATGATGGAACAAAGGGAGTGCAGACTGCCTGTGTTCACACGTTTTCCGAGACAATTTTGAAGCTTTTGGTAACACATAGCTGTGTTTGTTACCAAATTTTATTTTATTTATTTATTTTTTATTGAAAAATTTTTTCTTAGAGCTGCACCCACAGCATATGGATATTCCCAGGCTAGGGGTCAAATTGGAGCTGCCGCTGCCGGCCTACACCACAGCCACAGCAACGCAGGATCCGAGTCACGTCTGGAACCTACACCATAGCTCAGGGCAACGCCGGATCCTTGACTCGCTGAGCGGATCCAGGGCTGGAACCTGTGTCCTCGTGGATCCTAGTCAGATTTGTTCCCACTGAGCCATGTGGGAACTCCCCCACACTTTATTTTCAATAAAGAGGACTACAGTTTTTTAAAAAGAGGATGCAAAAACATGCGCATCTTTGCCTGTAAGTAAATGGAATAAGGGGCTTCTCTGGCTGCTCCCACGTGACATTTGCATAAAGTTGCATGTTCCTTTTAAAGCTGTCTCAGGATTGCCTTTTTTATTTTAAAGATGAAGTTGCAGGAGTGGGAAGCTATCTGTTTGCCCACTCACCCTTTGTTTCTGCAGCGTCCTGCAAGAGCAGGTGCCGCAAGAGCAGGTGCCTCAGGAGGGCGGAGCCCAGTGATGTGCCAAATTGCGAGGCCCATCAGCTTTTCCTCATTGTGGGGACTTTCCTGGGAATTATCAAAAGCCAAAGTGCTTGAGCGCTTTTCTGCTTCTGAATGTTTATCCCATTACAGGTAGAAAATAGTGAAAGTGCTTTATATAAACTATTTTATATAAAATGTATTCATATATACATGAGAAAATAAGAGAGGCATTCCCATGGTGGCTCAGTAGTAACAAGCCCAACTAGTATCCATGAGGACACAGGTTTGAGCCCTGGCTCTGCTCAGTGGGTTAAGGATCCGGCATTGCCAGGAACTATGGTGTAGGTCCCAGACACGGCTCGGGTCCCGAGTTGCTGTGGCTGTGGTGTAGGCTGGTGGCTGCAGCTCCGATTCAACCCCTAGCCTGGGAACCTCCATATGCCGCAGGTGCGCCCCTAAAAAAAAGACCGAATAAATAAATAAAGTTAAATTAAAATAAATGAATATCCAAAAATGCATTTTTATAATTTTTGGCAAGAAAAGTGTTTAAATTCTTTTACTATCTAGTTGATTCCTGGGCAGGCAAGCATTTCGTACATGAACAAAAGGGCACGTGCCACAGCCCACTGGTTAAAGGAAAGAATAATTGAAGAAGGAACAGGTTGGCGTCCTCAGCAAGGGAGCCACCCTGCCACTTAAGGAACTGCTACAGATTGCGTTTTAGTTCTGAATCCCAGATGTTGACTCAGCGACACGTCACACCATTACTTCTTGCGTTGCTAGAGAAAGTGTCTTTATTATTTAAAGAATGTTGAGCTTGGGGAATGACTCATAAACACATAGGATTAGCTGCCCAGTTTTCTTTGCATTTTTCTTTTATAAAATATATCAAAATGTCGATGCCATTAACTGCCAGTTATTATCTCTTTGGATTTTCAAAATCATTGGCGCTGCTGCCAAAGTGCAGTGCTGCGGTTGATGGAGGCGTCGTGGCACCACTTCCGCGTGTGGCACTTACAGGTTAAAAGAGAAAAGCAGTGGTTTTGGGAACCGCTGTTCAAGAGGAGTCCAGTTGATGCATTTTAAATTGTTTCTCACAGTTTTATAGGCGTGACCGCTCCTCAGTTGGTTATCTTTTCAAACCCCCAGCGAGTTTGCTGCTGTGTCCTTATCTGCCACTGCTCGGGCCAAGCGCGAAGTCTGCAGCTGAGGAATGACAGAGACCCGCTGGGAAAGCAGGCAGCAGCGCCGGGGGTGGGGAGATGCCAGCCCGGGAGCTGCCCGCCCCCTTCAGCACCCAGACCTGCCACCTGGAGAACACGCAGGCATGCTGGAGGTGGCCCGGGGCTCCAGGGCCTCCTGAAAGGGGAAGAGGCTTTGTTGACTGATTCGGGCCTTTTCTTCTGGACGAGCACAGTCATTGGTGTGATTAACTCTCCTCTCGTTTTTCTGCCAATTGCCAAGACTTGTGGGAAGCGGGGAGATAAGGGCAGACTAGAGGAGTGAGTTTTCACATCTTGCGCCATCCCAGCATTCAGCTCCAGCTTTTAAGTCCTCCTCTGCCCTGCTAGGGTCAAAGTGCTTTTTACTTCATGTGAAAAATGCTTCCCAGGGGACGGATTCTGACTCCGGTTCTGAAACTGATTAATGTTCTTAGGTCCCCAAAGAGCCGTTACCAAGTGTCTAAGTTACAGTTTCAGAGGAAATGGGATGTGCTTTTGAACTCATCTAAAATGGCTTCATGGAGGGTAAATCCATGAAGGGAATTTTTTAAAAGGGAAGCCTGTGGTTTGGCCGAGGAGAACGAATAATATATTCTAGATCCACGTGTAGCGACTTGGTTTAGTGAAAAGAAGGGTACATAGAAAAAAGGCATAGGAAAGAGGGCTACATGGTGTGTTACGCAGGTTCGCTTGAGACAGCAGGATTCAGTCGAGTTAGTTGAAGCAGAAAGGGATTTATTATAGGACATTACATGGTTTACAGACTCTTTGGGAAGACGGAAGAAGCAGATTCCAGATTGGTCTTTTAAGAGCACTGCCCAAAGCTACCCTGTAAAACTAAGGAAACGACTGCCTCTTCTCTGATTCCTCAGACCTCAACCTTGCTGGAAAATGGTGGCCATGGTGCCAAGCCCCAGCGCCATCCCACGTGCCATGACCTGTGATTGGGAAGCTACCCTGACAGGTAGTCAGCACCAGTCAGGAGACGCCCTTGCATAGATCCTGCTCATGCTGCTGGATTCAGAACCATGCTGGGCCTGGTGCAATGCAGAGGGCAAAACACGTGCCCTGGGTGGTGGTCTTCCGTGGTTCTGAAGCCCGTAAGTAGACACCTCTTCCCGAAAGAGATCAGGCCCTCATGTGATGGTGTTGCCAGCAGAAATGTTACAAACAGATGCTACAGACTTGCAGTAATGTTTCTAAATAGTGGAACCTAAAGTGCGTTCGAACCCCAGATACGGGAGAATTGGGGGAATGCAGTGAAAACTCTAGTTTTCCAGTTCCTGAGCTCCATGGCAGCACAGTAGGAGGTTGGCGGGGACACTGGCTGGCTCAGTCTGTAGCACACACCACAGTCCCCCACTTTGGTTACTCAACACTCATCCTCTCCTTTCCTCCTGTATTTAACCTTCTAAATGTCATCAGCTCATCATGCAATAAAAAACAGAACTCCTTGGGTTCTAGTCCAAGATGATGACGCTGGGGGCTCCTGAACGCCCTCCTGCCATGGACGCACTGTTCCGGCCACCCTCAGAGCAGTTCCATTGGAAGGATATCCAGGAACTAGTTGAGTGGCTCCTACACATTGGGGGAAGGAGAACCCTGACTGGTGGAAATGCCGAGACACACTCTCACCATAAACCCTACCCCTGGCACATCACTGTCCACTGGGGAGCCCAACTCCCAGCTTCTCCACAAGGAGCAAAATGCTTGTTCCAACAACAAGCTCATCAACTTTTAAGACTCTCAAGTGAGGTTTAGCCCCCCAAACATCCAGCTCTGAAAGCCAATGGGGCTATGTCCATGAGACACACAGACTATAGCAATCCCCCCCCACACACACAAGACACTGTTTAAGTCTCTAGAGAACTTGATGTGCTCCCCCCGCCAGGGCTCAGGGAGCAGAAAAAAGGCCCCACCTCTCAGTCTTACCCTGAAAGAGATCTATTTACGCACCTAAAAGCTGCTGCATGAGGTGCAGGCTTCTAATTTGGCACACATCCAGGGGCTGATGGCTCTCCTCCCTGGTGACGAAGGAAACCAGTGGACTGGACGCCTCCCCAGCCTTCTCTTTTTAACCTGCTCCATATCACCAGTATCTCCCTGGAAGGAGCTTGTACACAATCTGTACCCCAACTTTAGCAGCTGTCACCTGAGAGAGGAGCCCCTGGATCGCCCGGCTCTTCTAGCCAGCAGGGCTTGCATTTGCGAATCCTGTAGGGCTGTAGCAAACACAGAAGCAGGCCTTTTGGGGTGCAGGAGCGTGGCCCCACTGCCACAGGCCCAGGCCACATGCAGAGGGAGTAGACAAAATGCTCATCGCACAGCTTCTCCCTGAAAGGTCCCTAACTTTGTTTTTCTAGCTACTGCCTGACAGTCCAGCTTCCAGTCAACCTGCATCTGGATGCTTACTGCTGTCCCACCTGGAGACACTGATAGGTCTTGGCACACCCTCTACTACTGGGACTCACCAGAAACAAAGAAGAAAGCTTGGGAAGTTACAGAGTTTTGGGAGGCAAACAAGAGCTCAGGCTGGGCTGATTGATGAGGTTCGTCTCTCACATGAGACCAACTCCATCACGACTGGGAGAGGTGGCTCTTTCATCAAATGTGCATAAAATTAAGAAAAATAAACAAAGCAATATGTTCCAAACAAAAGAACTAAGTAAAAATCTAGAAATCGACCTTAATAAAATGGAAGTAAGTGACTTCCCTGATAGAGAGTTCAAAATAAGAGTCATGAAGATGCTCACTGAGGTCAAGAGAACAATGATGACCAAAGTGAGAATCTTCAACAAAGAGACAAAAAATATTAAAAAGTGCCAAACAGAAATCACAGAACTGGAGGCTGTAACAACTGCACTGAAAAATAAAGTAGAGGGATTCAGCATCAGAGTAGGTCAAGTGTAAGAAAGAAACAGTGAACTCAAAGACAGAGCGGTGGAATTCATGCAATCAGAGGAGCAAATTAAAAAAAAAAAAAAAAACAGAAAAGAGTGAAGATCGCTTAAAGGACTTAAGAGACACCATCGAGTGGATCATTATATGCACTACAGAGGTCCCAGAAGGAGAACAGAGAGGCGGGCAGAAAGCTTATTCAAAGAAATTGTGGCTGAACACATCCCAAGCCAAGGGAGAGAAACAGGCATCCTAGAGAGTTCCAAACAAGATAAATTCAAAGGGAATCACACTGAGACATTATAATTAGATTGTCAAAAGTTTAAGACAATTTTAAAATCAGCAAGAGAAAAGTGACTTAATATATAATATATACAGACAGATCATTAGTAAATTTTCTAGGAGAAACTTTGCAGGACAGGAGGGAGTCTCAGGATATATTCAAGGCACTGAAAGGAGAAAAATAACCTGCCAGTGAAGAATACTCTACATGGCAAAGTTGTTCACTAGAATTGAAGGAGAGGTGAAGAGTTTTCCAGATGAGGAAGGATTTCATTACTGTTAGACCAGCCTCAAAGAAATGTTTAGGGAGTTCTTCAAGGTGACATGGAAATATGCTGGTTAGTAGCAGTGAAACCTATCAAAGGATAAAACTCTCTGGTAAAGGTAAATATTGAGTTAAATTCGGAACACTCTAGTGTTTTAATGGTGGCAAGCAAATCACCTTGTATTTCTAATATAAAAAGATAAAAGTATTAAAATAACTAACTATTATAACTTGTTAATGGACACATAATTTTAAAAAATGTAAACTGTGACACCAAAAATATAAAACGTTGGGGAGGGAGAGTGTATAAACGTAGGGCTTTTATTTATTTATTTATTTATTTTTTGTCTTTTTGCCATTTCTTGGGCCGCTCCCATGGCATATGGAGGTTCCCAGGCTAGAGGTTGAATCAGAGCTGTAGCTGCCGGCCTACACCATAGCCACAGCAACGTGGGATCTGAGCCATGTCTGCGACCTACACCACAGCTCATGGCAACGCCAGATCCTCAACCCACTGAGCAAGGGCAGGGATCGAACCCACAACCTCATGGTTCCTAGTCAGATTTGTAAGCCACTGCGCCACAATGGGCACTCTGGGCTTCTATGTTTGAAATTAAGTTATTAGCAGCTCAAAATTGTTACAAATGAAAGATGTTTTATAAAAGTCCCATGGTAACTACAGAATGGAAACCTGTAGTGGACACACAAAAGAGAAAGAGAAAGAAACTAAGGATACCACTACAGAACATTACCAGTTCACAAAGGAAGAGAATGAGAGAAGAAGAAAGGGATCATAAAACAACCAGAAAACTGTTGACAAATAGACAGTAGTTAGTCCATGCCTATCAGTGATTACTTTAAATGTAAGTGGACTAAATTCTCCAATTAAAGACATAGAGTAGTGGAATAAAAAAATAAAAAGACCCATTTATATGATGCCTGCAAGAGATTCACTTTAGCTTTAAGGACACAAGTGGACTGAAATTGAAAAAAAAAAATGGAAAAAAAAATTGCATGCACATAGAAACCAAAAAAAAGAAGAAGTAGCTATACTTACATCAGACAAAATGGATTTTAAGCCAGAGACTGTAACAAGAGACAAAGAAGGTTCTTATCTATGATAAAGAGGTTAATTCCTCATGAGGATATAACATTTTTAAATACTTATGCATCCAACATAGAAGTATATGTATATAAAACACAACTATTAACAGGTATTAATAGACCTGAAGAGAGAAATAAACAGCAATGCAATAAGAGTAAGGGACTTCAGTGCCCCCCAGTTTCAACAATGAATAGACCATTCAGACAGGAAATCAATAGGGAAACAGGACATAAAATACACATTAGACCAGATGGACCTAATAGATATTTATTTAGCATTCTATTCAAGAGCGGCAGATTATACATTCTTCTCAAGTACACATGAAATATTCTCCAGGATAGATCATATATTAGGCCACAAAACAAATCAATACATTTAAGAAGATGGAAGTCAAGTGAAGCATCTTTTCTGACTTTAATGATGTGAAACTAGAACTCAATTACGAGAAGAAATATGGCAGGTTCACAGATATGTGGAGCTGAAACCACATGTTCCTGAACATCCAGTGTCTCAAAAAGAAATCAAGAGAGAAATAAAATGAAAATACATAAAAATAAATGAAAATACAATGTATCAAAACTTACGGGATGTGGCAAAAGCAGTTCTAAAAAATAAGTTTATAGAGATAAATGCCTACATTAAGAAAAAAGAAAAATCTCAAACAACCTAACTTTATAGCCCAAGGAACCAGAAAAAGAACAAACTAAGCCCAGTGATAGCAGAGGGAAGAAAATAACAGAGATCAGAGAGGAAATAATTGAAACAGAGACTGAAAAGACAATAGAAAAGATCAATGAAACTAAGAGCTATTTTTAAAAAGATACAGAAAATAGACAAACCTTTAGCTAAATTTACCAAGAGGACTCAAGTATATAAAATTTGAAATGAAAAAAGGAGACATTACAACTGATATCATACAGATACAAAGGATCATAAGAGACTGTGATGAGTAATTATGTGCCAACAAATTGGACAACCTAGGAAAATTGGATAAATTCCTAAAACATACAGCCTGCTAAGACTGAATCATAAAATAGAAAATAGGAGCAGACCAATGCATCGTAAGGAGATTGAATAGTGATCAAAACCTCCCAACAAATAAAAGTCCGGGACCAGACGGCTTCACTGGTGAATTCTCCCCAACATACAATGAAAATTAATAATCCTCAGACTCTTCCAAAAAAATTAATGGATGGAAGACTCATGTTATGAGGAAACTCCTGTTATGAGGCCAGCGTTACTCTGATCGCAGAACCAGACAGGGACACTGTAAGAAAAGAACACTACAGGCCAATATCCCTGACGAGCGTAGGTGCAAACTCCTCAACAAAACACTCGCCAGCTGACGTCACACTCGGCAGTGAAGCCCCGAAGCGTGTCCCGTTAGAAGACGAGTGCGTGCTGGGAACTTAACATCCGGCACGTAGCGGTTGGGGTTGGTGATGCTCCTACTTACCTGAGCTGCTGGGACAGAAGATGGTAAGGTTCTCAGCACAGAGGAGAAGTGGGTTCTGTGATGCCGGTGTTGGCTGACACCGCTTTGGGGTAAGAGGGGCATCAGATAACCATCACGCACCCCGAACTTAGACCATGTCGTGTTACATGTTGATAAAGCCAGAAAAATGAGAAGTAATTTTCTTCCGCTGTATTCTTTTCTCATATTCATCTCGTAGTCTCTGTGTTCTATTCTAGCTCAGTGGCGTTGCTCTCTCGGTATCTCATAACCCATAGGCCGAATTATAACACTCATCTTGCATACAATGGGAAGGGTGGGAGGAGGCAGACTCACACGGATGTAGTAGAGAAAAGAAGGAAAAAGCGTTACTGTAGCTCTCGTTTTCGCAAGGCTGTGGAGTCTGAAGTCGGACTCCCTCAGCCTTTCTTTATCCTGATGTCCTGTGGTCCCCCCGCTCACCTGGGGCCTCTGCTGGTTAGAACTCTCTCTCTTAGCCATCTCAGTCTTTGATCCGCCAGCTCCTGTTTCTTGGTGGTCCTCCTTGTAGAGAGGCCGTGGCCTCCCGCTGGCCTCCGTGATGGTCACTGGGCCTCAGCTGTGGTTTCCTGGGCCTCTGCAGGCACCTGTCCTGCAGAGACACTTCCTGATCTGCCAGAGACACTTCTGGCCCTATCAGACCCCTTGAGGCCCCAAGTGGACGAGCTTCTTGTGTGTGGCCTGAGTCATGTGCCCTGGCCTCCTCTCACAGCCGGCAGGTAATGGGGGTCACAAGGAGTCCGTATTGGTCCCCAAACGCAGAGTCCCATCAAGGTCAAGGGCCATGGCTCATGGGTGGCAGCAGGGGTGCCCATGCTCTCTGGCCTCTGGCTCTGCTCAAGAGAAATGCTTGTCACACCCAGACCACCAGGCACAGCCATTGTGCCGAGGGACTAGGCTGCTCGGTCCCTGTGGGGCAGCATTCAGCTCTGGCACACACCTGGGCGTCTGATGTCCCGTTTCTTCTCACTGGGCTTGGGATGAACAGGAGCACCCAGGAGATGGGCCAGTGCGAGGTCCTTGGGACAGGCAAGTCAGCATGGTCCCTGCAGGGGAGCTGGCTCAGGGTCGGATCGAAGCTGCACTGCTGTCCCTGGCAGGTAGGAGGCTGCTGCTTCTGGTGGCTTTCCTGGGAAACCGAGGAAAGCCTTTCCCAAATTGATAGCTGTGTGTCGGGTGCCTGGGGCTGTGCTGCCCCGCGCTGGGGTGAGACTACGGTAGGTCGGCAGGTGCCCCGGGGGCCGTGGCTGATGAAATCCGCAGGGGATTGTCAGCCTGCTTGCCCTGGAGTCAGGTGGGGTCGCGGGGCCTCCCTGCGTCTCCAGGTCTTGGGCAGTTTGCCCAGGGCCGTGATGGGCTCCCGGTGGGGAGAAGCAGTCCAGGACTTGAGCTGACGAGTCCTCGTGCCCCAGTGAGGAGGGGCGCGGGGATCCTGTGCCTGAGGGTCCCCTCTCCCTGAGGGGAGCTGAGCTCAGAGCAGGACCGGAAGGGAGGCTTACTGCTCCACAGAGTCCACGGCGAGAAGCGCCAGTGCCGGAGCATGTACCCCTCGGCCCTGTGGCCCCTGCTGGGCACCTGTCCTGCCTCTTGGCTCCAGGGCGTTGGGGGCCCATCTGACACTAACAGGAGCGTTCGTGCTTCAGACCCAGGGAACTCAGTGGCGTGCGCACAGTTCGAGTCCCAAAGAAACTTGGAAAGACAGTTGACATTTCACACATTTAACTGACAGCTCACCTTTTCCTGATGTAGAGAGTTGAAAAAAAACAAGTGTAGACCAGTCTAACTTTTATTACACGGGCAGGACACCGTCCAAGAAAGCTGAGGGTGATTTTCCCACGGACTGGCCTCTGGTTTGTACGTTTCAAACCTCATTTCTTCTCCGCCCTTCAAACATGGACGACGCGGCACCACAGCAAGTCAGCACCGCGCCGTGACTTCTGGCTGTCAGCAGCGAGTATTTCTAGGGGTCGTTCCTACACCGGGGGGCTTGCTGGGCCCTGCTGGTACCTATGGAAGGACCGCGGTCTGGACATCCTGTTAAAGTAACACTCGGTTTGTCCTGGTCCATCAGTGGCACCTCAGAAACGCCTGTGGCCCTTCCAGTGGCAGGTCACACAAGGGGAAATAGATGAAAGAGTGGTAGAAATGAAAATACTACCCCATATGGCTAGAAGGGCTGACTTTTTGTTTGTTTACCATAAATTTTACTAAAATATGTGACCAGAAGGGCCATTTTTGGCCTTGGTGGTGGCCGGAACTGCTGAAGGACTGACTAGCTTCATGGTAGATCGGCCTCTGGACTCCAGGTAGTGGCCGGTGGGGATGAAACCTCCGCGTGGCTTTAGAGCCGGTGTCTGTGGACTCCGAGCACTTGTCGTGGGCCGTTAGTTGGACAGTCTCTGCTTTGACATCTGAAAATTTTCTTTTTTTCCTTTACTCTTTGAGCATAGAGTGCATGCCACTTTGTCCTTGGAACTCTATCATAGTGTTTTTTTAAAATATATTTATATGTATTTTACAGCTTTATTGAGATATGTCATAAGTTGTTAAGTTCCTGCCATTTCAAGTGCACAAGTCAGTGGCTCTTAGTTTTAGAAATTTTCTTTTCAAAGAAGTCTTGAGCCTCTTAGCTGTCACCCCCAGTCCCCCCCCCCCCCCGACCCCCATCCCTGCTCTAGGCACTCATGGACTTACCTTCTGTCTCTGTGGCGTTGACTGTTCTGGACACTCCACAAAAAATGGAATCACACAGTCCGTGCTCCTTCGTGACTGGCTTCCTTCACTTGGCATAATGTTTTCTGGTTCATCCATGCTGTGCCTGAAATAATTTGTATGCTTGACAATCTCATTGATTACCTTTTTCGTGAGCAATGCATGTGAACTGAAGTTTTTAAATTTCTCTAATTCCTAGGACCAAGAGACTTTCGGAGTTTGGACTATTTCCTAGGTTGAGTCATCATTACAACTATTGCCCTCATGTACAGCTGATGAAAACAACATAAATCTGTTATAAATATGATCAAACATTACTAAACACAAGGAACAAGATGCTATTAGAACGCACCACTTCCGTGATGAATGATTCTCGTTTTTATGCGGTGGAATGAATGTGCCATTGCCAGAATGCGGCATAGTTTTGCATCAGTTCCTTTTTTCACTTTATTGCGGCATAATTGATAAATGTAATGATAATTTTAAAGTGTCCAGCGTGATGGCTTGGCACGCATGTGCCTTGTGGAATGGTTATCAAGATCAAGATAAGTAACAGTCATCACCTCACAGAATTGATTCTTTTTTCTTTTTCTTTTTTGTGATGGAACCCTTAAGATCTGCTCTCTGCATCCATTCTCTTCCAACCTCCTGTGCTTTGTGGAGGATCCTGCTAGGAACCTAAATCAAATCAGTCACTAAATCAAACTGAAAGGAAAGGGAGGGGTCTTATTCCAGAAATGTCAGTCAGTTCTTCCAATTCCATCCCCAGTTCCTTCTGAATTCCATCCCCGGTTCCTTCTGAATTCCATCCCTGGTTCCCTCTGAGTTCCATCCCCGGTTCCCTCTGAATTTCATCCCCGGTTCCCTCTGAGTTCCATCCCCGGTTCCCTCTGAATTTCATCCCCGGTTCCCTCTGAGTTCCATCCCCGGTTCTCTCTGAATTCTTCTCCCCGGTTCCCTCTGAATTCCATCCCCGGTTCTCTCTGAATTCTTCTCCCCGGTTCCCTCTGAATTCTTCTCCCCGGTTCCCTCTGAATTCTTCTCCCCGGTTCCCTCTGAATTCCATCCCGGGTTCCTTCTGAATTCCATCCCCAGTTCCTTCTGAATTCCATCTCCAAAGGAAAGGCCTTTACCACCCAGGGTTGCCGCCTCTGAGTCAGGCTGGGGGTCTGAATGCCTTGGCTTCTGTTGCAAGGTGGCATTTGCACATGTCCTGAACCAATTGTAGGACCAGGGCAGGGGTGTGGACAGCATGGGTTCTGCCTGACTCCTGTCCCACGCTCAGACACCTGCCTCCCCTGTGGGGCCGGTAGGGTAGGGCCATGTGGCCAGCAGGCGGTCAGTGGAAGTGACCGTGGCCGGGGTGGGCAGAGGCATATTGGTGGCTGGTCTCTTCACGCCATCGTGACTGAGAAGGGCGTGTGCTCCCAGTGTGAGGACTGCGTGGAGCAGGGCCCGCCGCAGCCCCGCCAGGCACACCCGGGGGCCAGCCCTCTTGTGTTAGGACACTGGGGTTTTAGGGTGGACCTTTACTGCTGGACCGGCTGGCTCAGTCTGACTGATGCACTTGGTCCAGGGGCTTTAATCCTGTGAGCCTCAGTTTTATCACCTGTGAGGTGGGGTAACATCCTCAGACGGCCACGGGGGCTGATAAGGAGAGGACGGGTGCCTGCCAGGCCTCACGTCACCAAGGAGCACCGAGCCGACGACACGGCGTGTCCAGAATTGAGTTTTCTGGGTGCCAGCGCTGAAGTGTTTACGATGCCAATGTCTCGACCCTTCCGTTCCCAGATTTGCCGATACGGAGCCAGAATTAGAGCTGCCAGGAGCTCCTTGTGACTTGGGGTGCGGTTCCCAAGCCTCCATCAGAGGTAAGTTCTGTGTCCTCATGAGAGAGGTTTGCGGGTGACTCTTCCTTCGCCCCACCCCCGCCCTGTAACACACAGCAAAGCACAGGGACCGTCCCTGCGGGCGTGAGAAGCAGGCGTCCTTCCGAATGTGCGAGGTGCCCTCGCCCAGGGGTGGTGCCCTGCCTGGCTGAGCCAGTGGATCCTGCGGACTGCGAGGTGGGAGGGTGCAGTGGCGCTTCCTTGCCTGCGGCGTGGGGGTCAGGGCGCTTCCTCCCGCAGCGCCACTTAGCCCGTGACCTGATGCCCCTGGGGGGGGGGGGGGCACAGCGACCACAAGGGCTCGGAGCTGGGGGCCGGAAGCCTTGCCTTCCAGGGCTTACAGGAAACCCGGGCTCACTTCCTCTGGGTTTTAGTTCCCTCATCAGTAAAGGAGGGAACTTGAACTAGAGTTTTCTCCGAGCCACTGTGATTCCAGCAGTCGTCTCTCTGTGTCTCCTGTCTGTCTCACTGTCTCTATCTGTCCATCATCTGTCATCTATCTGCCATCTAATATCTACTGTCTGTCACCCGTTACCTATTTATCTATACCTGTCCATCTGTCCATCCTTATCTAGGGACTCAAGTCAATAACTAAATAGACCAAAATATTTTTGCTTGGGTCTGAATGTTTATGTCACACAAAGTTCCTGTGTCAAAACCCTAATTCCCAGTGGGATGGTGGTAGGAAGCCAGGCCCCTGGGAGGTGATTAGGCCCGAGGGTGGGGCCCTCGTCAAAGGGGTTAGTGCTCTGATGCAAGAGACCTCGCCTGGGGCCCCGGCGAGAAGCTGTCTGTCTGAGTCTCAGACAAGCCCCTTGCATGAGCCTGACCATGCTGGCACCCTGCACTTGGCCTTCCAGCCTCCAGAACTGTGAGGAATAAATGCTTATAAGCCTCTCAGTCTATGGCATTTTGTTCCAGCCGATCAGAAGGACCAAGACAGTTTTCACAAAATTCGGATCTTAAATTCCATTTACCATTCCGTGTGAGACCAAGCTTAGGAGTTCCCGCTGTGCACAGTGGGATTGGCGGTGTCTCTGGAGGCCTGGACAGAGGTTTCGTCCCCGGCCTGGTGCAGTGGGGTAGGGATCTGGCATTGCCACAGCTGCGGTGTAGGTCTCACCCGCCGTGTAGGTCTCAGCTTCGGCATAAGTCACAGCTTCGCTCTGATCCGAATCCTGGCCCATATGCCGCAGGGACAGCCAAAACTGGGAGTGAAAACGCAGGCTTCAAAGGGGAAAGCAAACCTTGTCATCGATTTTCCTTTGGATGGCACTGTCTCTGAGCTAAAGAAGAATCAAGCGTTTTGGCTTTGAACAGCTTTTTGTTTCTTCAGCGGGCCTCGCGTGGAGAGGGTTTAAAGGGGAACTCTTGAGTTTGGGTCACGCAGCTGGAAAAGGTGTCCAAGCAGACACATCCCAATCAAGACACCTCTGCTCTCCTTCTTACATCAGTTTACTGACTCAAACAGAACTCCTCGTCCTGGAGGCCCATGTCCTGGCAGTTGGAGAGAAGGGGGTGGCAGTGACCTGGAAACCATGTGGCCAGAGGCTCCAGCCATAGGGAGGCGAGGAGCCTAAGTTCCAGGCGACAGTGGCACTCTGGAAAGTCAAGCTGTGTGCGTCTGTAAGGGATCTGGCGAGGAAAGCATCGCTGCCACCTGCAGGAAGGACCGAGGGCCCCGGCTGGGCTTCTGGGGTGAGGGGCACTCCCAGGCGGAAAGGGAATTTGGCCGCTGGCTGTCATGTTTCTCCAGGAGCAGCAGCTGGGAAGGTGGACCTTTGGCCAATAAACTCCCGCACTGGAAATAGCAGTTAACTCTCCCAAGTGGTTCCTGGCTTTCCTTTGGCTAAGATTTGGTTCCATTCCACGTGGAGGACAAGCTCAGATGGCAGTGACTTAAACTCACAGGAGTTACTCTGGAGTAAGGCAGGTGCACAGACAAGCACTCCTGGGCTGATGCAGCCGCTTCACAGTGTCAGCAGGGACCCTCTGTCTTTCTGCTTCCATGTCCTCCGTGCATTGCTTCTGTTTTCAGGGAAACCTCATGGTCCAGAATAATCAGTGGGGCTCCTGCCATCGCATCTATATTCCAGCAGGAAAAAAGCCATGGATGGGCAAAATGGCTCCCTCTCCAACTGAATTTTCTCTTTAAGAGATCTGCCCGGAACTCCAGCAGCACTGCCTCCTTGGCAGTACGAGTTATGTGGTGACACCCGTCGGGGAGGCAGGGCACCTGTCAGGTGGGCCTGTTGTCCTGCCCACGAGAACTTGGGGCTTGCAACTAAAGCAGGAGAGAAGGGATGTTGTGAGGCAGATAACAGCTTCTGTCACACGGTTTTTCCAACTTTTATCTGTGAGACAGTTATTGGAATCCATTATATATGCAGAAATAATAAAACCTACTAACCTGTCAGTTGAGAAAATGGCGTATTGACCCTAAATTCTGGAGTTTCTTATGTCATTTAATTGAGAAATGGTTCTTAAGTAGCTATTTGCTGGAGGCTGGTGTTTCCTGAACGTGTTTTCACAACCACGGGTTTCGTGGGCTGTCCACAGCTGTCACAGATACAATTTGAAAAACACTTGCAGCAACAAATACATTTTAAACTGATTTTTCATGCTTCATGACTCTGAGAAACAGTGATTTCCCCAGATCGTTTGCCTGAGCTTTCTCAAGACTCTCCTCCGCGGAGCACAGTCTCTGACCTGCTCTTGCAGGTTAAGGTGCCCTGGGCAAGGGGTGCCTCAGTGTCCATCTCCCAGTGACACGTGTGGATCCGGTGCCCATCCCCCGTGACAGGCGTGGGTGCCTTGGCGGAGATCAACGCATGACTTGGATCCATTAGGAAGACACATCAGTTTTGTCCAAGTGAACAGTCTGGTGCCGACAGAAGGAGGAGAGCAGGCGACGGCCAAAACTCTTCTGAGCTCCACAGACGGTGGGAGAATCCATTGCTTCTGCTCTGAAGTGGATCCAAAAGTATTTATTTGCTGTATCTTAAAATTCACCAGCTTCTTCAGAGGACACTTGAATTTCCTCAGAAACATGACCTGGTTTAGAGGCAGCCTCTGTCATGACGTGACCCCTAATAACCTGTGCAGTGGTCCGGTGTGGTCTGGGCCGCGTGCCTTCTCCCCCAGTTTCCCTTGGTTCACTCCCCGCTCCCCGCGGCACGCTGGCCACCCAGGTCCCCAGCATCCTGCCTCTGTGGCTGGAGGAGTGGACTCTGGACAGTTTGGGGTCACACGCAGAGGAGTGGACTCTGGACAGTTTGGGGTCACACGCAGAGGAGTGGACTCTGGACAGTTTGGGGTCGCATGCAGAGGAGTGGACTCTGGACAGTTGGGGTCACACGCAGAGGAGTGGACTCTGGACAGTTGGGGTCACACGCAGAGGAGTGGACTCTGGACAGTTTGGGGTCACACACAGAGCCGCGACAGGGAGCAGAGCCCCATTGTTCTCTTCTAGAGCGAGAACTTTCATGCCTTCGGGCCACCGAAAGCCTTTCTTTAAAGGGTTGCTTACCTGGCAGTATCTGCTGTATTTTACGTGTGTGCAGTGGCTTGTGAAGGCCCATCTCCGCCGCCTGGAAGGTCGGGCTCTCTTTAGAGCTGAAGGTGGCTCTGGACTCGCCCTTGGCATCACCGTTTTTGAAACAACAGAGGTCAGACGGCTTCGATGTGCCTTTGGGGAGCAGCGCCCAGGTTGGGTAGTAAACACACCTTCGGGAAGGAAGCCACCGGCCCCTCCCGACGGCACTGCTGTGGGGCTGTTGAAGGTGGAAGAGAGTTGGGTTCTCTGGAAGCCTCTAGAAGGCGGGTGATCCTATGGCAGTTGTTCCTGACACTCGTGACTGCACTGCTGGGGACGGCGGCTGCTCGCGGGCTGACCTAACTTTCCAGCTTTCAGAATAGCATTCGGGTGTGTGCGCCTGCTTTTGGCGTGTGCAGGCTGGAAATGCAGGGTGAGGGTAGAAGTGAGAGGTGGGGGAGCTAACAGGCCCCTGGTCCCAGCCGAAATCAATTTTCCTGAGTAGCTTTGCTTTTCTAATTCTAAAGAAGTCTTAATCAGATCACAGGGCGAACAGTGAGAAGAATGAAGACAGAAAATACTGGCTCTATGGGCAACTGTCCGGATCCAGAACTGACCAAAGCTTTAAAAAATAACATGGCAGGTTGATGGCCACTTGCGTCTGTTAATGGCCAACCGATCATGTTTCTGGAATTTAAGTAAATGGGATACAATTCAGGGAGAACAGGATTAAAGCTGCAGTCCCACGACTGTCTGTGGGACACCACTGTGCCGTCTATTTTACATAATAGTTTTTAAAATTAGGATGTGTTTATTGACAAATATTTGCCCAAAACAAACAAGCAAATCACCCATAATTCACCACCCAGGTATACCTACCGTTCATATTTGGGTAGTTTTCTTTTCTAGTCTTTTCTTTTTTCACAAATTATACATAATTTCTACAAAGCCCATCAGGAGAACAGGGGACCCCAGGAAGGCAAGGTTGGCTCAATAATGTGAAATTGATGATATGCAACATATTGACGGAACACAAGAGAAAAATAATTTAGTCATCCACAGATTCTTAAAAGGTATTCAAATACATCATTCATTTTTTAAAAACTTTGTTTAAAAGCAAATGCAACAGTAGAAAGAATGGTATTGTGAACAATATACTGTATGAATCTGCTCTAATTCCTAGCTTTGCCTATGGTCCCTCTTCTTTTAAGCTCAACTGAGGTATGATTGACAAGAGGCGTGTATGTGTAGTGTGGCCAACGCTGGCCACTCTTGTTACATCTCCGGCCCAATCGCTTCCCTCTCTCTTACGCTATTTTGAGCCAAACCTCCGACCTTAGATCACGTCATCCGTTAGCATTTAGTACTTATGCCTTAAAGACGAGGATTAGACAGACAACCCTAATGCCATCATCACACCAAACCATGAACGGTACTCTCCCAGCGTCCTCAAACATCCAGTAA
This sequence comes from Sus scrofa, assembly GCF_054392235.1. Classification (NCBI taxonomy): domain Eukaryota; kingdom Metazoa; phylum Chordata; class Mammalia; order Artiodactyla; family Suidae; genus Sus; species Sus scrofa. Next base: position 848,657 of record NC_139389.1, on the reverse strand, counting down.
ATGCTCGCATTTCTCCTTGTCTCTTGAGTGTCTAATCCTTTGGAAGCTTGTTTGTTGAATCAGGATCCAAGTAAGTCCCACATCTTGGACTCGGCTGGCGTCAAAGTCTCTTTTAAGCTGGAAGTGTCTCTTTTTCCACTCTCGCAAGCCCCTGCTGGCCTGCAGTCAGGCACCAGCGTCCCCACGGGCTCCAGATGGAGCTTCCTGCAGAAGCAGCGGCGGTACTGATCGCGGGCCATGTGCAAGTGCATCAAGGCCTGATGTTGCCCGCCTCGGCCTTACAGAATGTCCTATGTCACTTGTGTCTCAGTAAAGCTGGAGAAAAGGAAAGGCCGCCAGCCCAACCACTCCTGGTGTGGACCCAGAGCGTGCGCCCCAGCTGGGGTCTCGGAGTACAGAAGAGCTGCGAGAGTGAGCCTGCAGTACGGACAGGTAACCTCGAGCCCTAACCTGACCTGGCGTGGTGATCCTGAGCGGGCCGGACCCGGGGAAGGAGCAGGTGTCAGCACCGGGAAAGGGCGGGGCATGGCTCGCACCGTCTTCCTCGCGGGAGGTGCCGGCTCTGAGCCAGGCTGACCTCCGTTGCCTGGAGTTGGGGAGCTCGCGTGTGTGCCTCTTTCTGGAAAGTCGGTTCACAGGCCCTTCCGTGATCTCAGTTCCCCCTTTCCCCTCGGGCCTCGTTTGCATTCTTTGCTTTGAAGCAGAATCTAGAGAAAGTGGGTGAAGGTGTAGCCGTGGGCTGCTTTAAAAATGCATGGAGTTTAAGGGAAACAAAAACTTCACTGATCCTCAAAGAAATGTAAATTAAAACAGCCGTTTGAGTGTCTTTTTTTTTTTTTTTTTTTTTTTAAGCTACTAAGTCAGCAAAAACTAATTTAATTCCTGGCAAGATTTCAGTTAAAAAAAAAAAAAAAAAGTGCTCACTCTGGTCCTTGTAAGCTGTTCAAAGCTCTTCTGAAAGCACGTTGGAATCAGTGAGCCCTGGAAATGATGGTAGCAGCAGGGAGCTCGCGTCCCTGATGGAAATTCATCTCCAGGAAGTAATTCCGTGGAAGAAGCAGGCTGCGCCTGAGTGTCCAGTGACGGGCATGGACCCCGGGCCCCTCTGAATGGAACAGGGTCACGACTGCCGACTCTGTCACTCGCGGAGGTGGCTCTAAACAATAATATATTACCCAAGACATGGGATGCCACTTGAAACTCGGTAACAGGCACATTCGTAGAGTCAGGATTGGAAGATATCAACGCATGAAAATTGTGGGGTCGCAGCGTCGTATCTTGCGTCACATGCGATGCTGGATGGTTTTACAGTGAAAACAAAGATGGAGAAACGGTGCCTTGGGACGTGCGGCCTGTGGTGTCGTGGGGGCGATCTAGGGACGCGCCTGTGGACCAGAGGGCTGTATCCAGGGGAGGTCACGGGGCGAAGACGGAGCCTCCTTGGGTTCCTTGGGGCACCTTTTCCAGTGGAGAAAACCTGGCCCTGGCCCTCCTCCCCGGTCCCCAAATCAGAGTGGTCATCAGACAGGGGACGGGGGTGGGGGTGGGGGAGCTGAGGAGCTCTGGGGAGGGGAGCTGGGGATCTGGGAGCTCCTGGTCGGGACAGGCGACTTGAGCGACAGCCTCGCAGCCTGGCCTGCCTCGCGCTCATAAATACAGGGCTGCTGACACACGGTTCCCACCCTGGGAGTCAGGGTCATGGGTCAGGAGTCACATGGGCTGCCTGGGCCGCAGGGTGGGCCCCGAGCCTGCAGGGCTTCTGGAGATGGGGCTGGGCCAGCCTTCCGGGAAGACGTAGGGAGGGGGCTGGGCTGGGCGCCGCACACAAAGAATGGTCCCTTTCACTATGGCAGCAGATGCAGTCTGGCTCGGAGTCAGCCGGTTACGAAACCCAAGTGGCCCAATAACATTGAAAACTCTGCACAGGTTCAAAGTCGGATTTTACACACTGCACGAGGCCAGACCAGAAGCCTGATGGTTTTTCCATCCTGTGACTTGGAGAACCTGGGCCGAGGGCACAGACAAGCCTGCATGTGTCCCTGTGTGCACTTCCCGTGCACACGGCTCCCTTGTCCCCCTGGGCCTTTGGCTCTGAGCTTGGTGGGGGCTGACAGTGGCCCTCGGAACGGCTGCCTGGGCTGGTTCTGAGCAGGGCGCCAGGCTTGCGTTCTAAGAAAAGGAATTAAGCTTTTTAGCCAGGTGGGGAATGGACCAGCATCTGCTGGCTGAGCGTGGGACGCAGCCTGGCCCGGTCCCGAGGGTTTTACCCCAGGTTGTCCTTCTCCCCAGCTTCCAGCATCTAAGTCTTGCTGCCTGATGGAGCAAAGGGCCCAGAGACAGAGTCGGCGGCTTCCAGGCCCCGGGCACCCACCCCCAAGTTCTCTTTTCTGCCCTGCGAGCTGCTTCCTTGCTGTCAGAGACGAGGAGAGCTGAGCATCTGGGGCCATGGGCAGGGGAGGCTCTTGGAAAGCCAGCGCCAGGCGCGCCTCCTAAAGTGCTGCGGAATGAGGTCAGCGCAGTTCCAGGCACGCACCCAAGGCCAGGCTAGGGGGGCAGAGACGGTGCAAGGAGGGAGCCTGGGGGCCCAGGAGCGCAGGAGGCTGGGCTGAGGACACGGAGGGGCTGTGGGCCCAGGGGCGGGGCAGGGCCAGGGCTGCTGCAGAGTCTGCTGTCAGGTTGAGGGGGGCATAGCCCTCACTCTCGCACCTTCTCCCTGGAGGGCGGAGAGTGAGGCGTCCTGAGAGGAGGAGGCTCTGGACCCTGTGTGCCCTTGTGCATCTGGGCAGGTCAGGCTTTCGCCACGTTCTTCTCGAAGGAGCCTGTGCTGGGCCAGCCCCGCCTTCGCTGCTCGGGTCCATGGTCCCGTCGGTGCTGGATGGGCCATGTCTCAGCCTGGCCTTGATCCAGGGCCTCTTCAGGGTCACCTCGTCTGACCCTCTCTCTTTCCCCGCCAGGAAACTGAGGCTCAGAGGCTGCGGGACTGGCCCGAGGGGATGCAGGGACCTGGGAGCCGGGCCCAGGAGCACTGTGTCCCAGGCGTGGAGTTATCCTCCTACTGCTTCTCACTGGGCCCGGCCGTCGGGGCTCCTGTGCCCGATGTGTGCGTTCAGTAGTCCTGTGCTGGCTCCAGTGAGAGGGGCAGCCTGGGGGAACACGAGGAGGCCCCCCTCCCCCGCGTGTGCCCACACCCCTGCCCCGCAGCTCTCCCCACCACCACCCCGGTGCCATCCAGATGGGCCCAGAAAGCCACCACATGGGGCTGAGAAGAGCACGGGGCTGAATGACCGTGGGCAGCAGCGCCAGGGCAGCCACCCCCCATCTCTGCCCTCAGGTTTCTCTGGAGTCGGCAGGGGACGTTTGGAGTTGGGCACCTTCCAGCTTTTTGATGGTGGCAAATACAGGTCCTGTAGGACCTGCCATCTTACCATTTTCAATGCCAGTTCATGCCGATGAGCAAGCATCCCCTTCACCGTCTCAGCACCCCTCCCGCCCTCCCACCGAAACGCTTGTCCGCCTCGGACACCAACCCCTGCTCCTCCCGCCCCGGGAGCCTCTCTTCTGCCTTCTGTCCATGAACCTGACGCCCCAGAGACGCCTGTGAGTGGAGTCACCTGGCATCTGTCCTTCTGTGACCGGCTCGTGTCATCAGCGTGGTGACTTGAAGGCCCAGCCGGTTGGAGAGGGGCTGCCTTCGAGTTTAGACTCCGCACGCTTGGGCGGCCCTTGTCTTTCTCACAGCGCTGCTCAGAGCTGGTGCCGGGCGTTGCTGGGACGGGTCCCGCTTTGCTCAGTTCATGAAGGAAGGAGAAGCTAGAGCCAGCAAGTGAAGGAGGAGGCTGGGGGCAGGGGGATTTTCACACCCTCTTGTAAGATTCAGAAAGCTGGTACAGCTTTTCAGGGTTTTTCTTGGGTGAACATGACCTATTTGAGAAAAGAGTTTTAAGGGCACGCCTTGACAATGCCTGTCTTCTGGACTTTCCTGGGGAGCCCACTATTCCAGCCCAGCGCAGCTCAGCCCACGGGTGGTGTCTGCAAAGGGGCTGCAGTGAGTCCTGGGGGGCCCCCACCTGGCCGTCCAGAAGGTTCTTCTCTTTCACATAGGACACCCCTTGAGATTCCCAGAAATAACTGAGTGAAAGTGCAGAGAAATGGGCCTGGGGTGGATGTGGGGCCAGAAAGATGGACGGTCCGACCACCCCAGCTGCAGGCTTAGACCCTCGGCCTGGGGATGAGCCTCCTGCCCACAGGAGGAACCAAGGCAGGGGAGGTGACTCCTACCCCAGGAAAGAGCACATTTCTTTTCTGACGCCCCTCCCAAAGGAGAGGCCATGGCAGTCCCACCTCTTGCGTTCCTGTGCGAAGCCTGAGTGATGAGGAGGGGGCATGGGGGCTGCAGGGTCTCCATGGGGCCCAGGCCAGCAGCCTGCTCTTTACCTAAAGGCCTCTAGGATGAGGGGCCCAGTGGAGGTCTGGCCTCCCAGCTCCCTTCTCAGACCTGTGGTCATGACACGCAGAGGGAAGCTGTCTTGACCATTTATTTTCTTATTTATTTATTTAATCTTTTTGCCTTTTCCAGGGCCGCTCCCGCAGCATATGGAGGTTCCCGGGCTAGGGGTCTAATCGGAGCTGTAGCTGCCGGCCTACACCGCAGCCACAGCAACGCGGGATCCGAGCCGCGTCTGCAACCTACACCGCAGCTCATGGCAATGCCAGATCCTTAACCCACTGAGCGAGGCCAGGGAGCGAACCTGCAACCTTGTGGTTCCTAGTCGGATTCGTTAACCACTGCGCCATGACGGGAACTCCTTGACCATTTGTTTTTTTATGTGTGCCTTCGTGGTAAAAGATACAGAACATGAAATGAGCCGTTTTAACCATTTCCGGGCGCACCGTTCAGGGTTATTGGCCACGTTCACACTGCTGAGCAGCCATCACCCCATCCGCTCCGCAGCCTCCTCATCCTCCCAGACCCAAACCGTCCCGGTTCAGCCCGATGGCCCCCCCGCAGCCCCCTGCATCTCTGTGAACCGGGAACTCCAGGGGCCCCACCCACCTGCAGCCGTACGGCACCTGTCCTTCTGGGACCAGCACCTGTCCTTCTGGGACCGGCCCCTGTCTCTGAGTGTCCTGCCTGCGGGGTGTCCGGCTGCGGCCTGTGTCCCAGTTTCCTCCCTTTCAGGCCCTGGCGCTTGGCGGCCTAGCTGCCCCTGAGGCAGCTTTAGCCGCGGTCCGTGGCGGACCTTTCCAGGCGCATCTCGTCTCGGTGCCTCGTGCCCTCGGTCTGTCCTCAGTCAGTACCCAGAGCTTTCTCCTGCTCTCAGGACCGCAGCCCGGCTGGGGACCGAGCTGACCTGTGTGGCAGGTCTGCGGGAGGGGGTGATGCCAGGCAGGCTGGGCAGGGGCTTGGGCTAGAGGAGGGGGTTGGAAGGGGTCGAGGCGGGAGGGGGTGGGGGGACAAGGCGGAGCGGCCATGGGCAGGCACCAGGCTGTCCTTGTGAGCCACGAGCCAGTGTTGTGAAGCAAGCGGCTCACAGGCCACCCTTCTGCTCACTGGCCGGCTTCCTTTTCCCACGGATCAGCGGGAAGGCGGGTCTGAGCTGCAGGGCGGGAAAGGCCGGGGCCTCTGAAGTTCAGTCCCGCCTGCTCCCTTCTGCGGCCGACCGTGGGCTCGCTCCTTTCTAACTGGAGACACTGGTCTCCTCTGTGGACTCCGTGCGCTGACACCTGGGTTTAGGTTTCCGAGGCTACGAATGAACTTGAAGTACTGAACACGGGAGTTCCCTGGTGGGGCAGTGGGTTAAGGACCTGGTGTTGTCGCTGCAGGGGCTCAGGTTGCTGCTGTGGCACGTGTTTGATCCCTAACGTGGCAACTTCTGCGCCTGCACCCTGGAAGGGGCACCTGTGTGGCCGTCAGAATCCTGAGGTGTTTGCTGATACTCACGCAGACTGACCAAAGGCCGGTTGGGGGTTTTGCTGTGGGGCTCAGGGGTGGGTGTGTGTGGAGCTAGTGGCGTTGTTTTGGAAAGGACCCACCTAGGATGGCATTTACAGGTGTGAGAGCAGACAAGAAAGCATTCGAAGTAGGAAGGGTTCCCATTTCTCAAGGGCTGACTGGTCCTGGGACCACTCAGCCTGACTTCCTGTGGCAGTGACCTGGGAGAGGCAGTGTCACCCCGGGGTGGGAGACGCGGGTTCTGAGCCAGAGCCACGCATCCCTTCGGTCCTGGAAGTAAATGTTGGCTGAAATGTGGCCCCCGGCAGGCGCCACCTCTCCCACCCCCCTTGCAGTACTTGGGTCAAGGCCGTTAAGTTCCTCCCGTGGAGCTGAGCCGAGATGTGAGAGCCGCTTCCGGGCTGGGGGGTCTCTCCGCCTGCTCCACACAGAAGGCGTGGCCGTGGCCGCAGCTGCCCTGGACGCTGTGGGCCCGAGAGGGCCAGGTGCTCCCAGCCTAGGCCCCTGAGCCCCTGCGTGTGTGGGAGCAGGAAGCTCCTCGATCTTTGAGCGCCTCAGGTATGTTGCTGTCCACTTGTGCTCCGTTTGTTCTGCTTGACCAGTATTGCTGTGTTTGGAAAAGTTAAAATACTCAGGGTCACAGAGCTTGGATCTAAGTCCTGTTGATCTAATTCCAATACCTTTGACCAATTCATTGCCTCAGACCAGTAAAGCCTGAGAAGGACCCTGCAGCTTGGGGACACGTGGTGCCCCACGCAGAGCCGGCCCGGCCGTCCGTGAGCAAGGTAACCGGGACCTCCTGCTGTTTGGTGGAGACAATTGAGGTGTGTGGTCTGTACGGCCAGGTCCCAGAGGCCGTGCAGAAGAGCTTCAGGTTTTGCTGGTCAGCACAGAGGGCACGGGGGGCGCCTTGAGGGCCGCGGGCACCGAGCTCTTTCATCTTCCATCCAAGCCGCTCCCTTGACTTCCCAGATCTCGCATCAGGACGTCTGGGGTGTTCCGGGGGCCTCTGTAAGTGTCACGAGAACGAGGACCTTGGGTTTTTGCTCCCATGGCAACCGAGTGAGGAGGCTGGAAACTGCCCCTACTGTAGATGGGCCTCCTGGGCTGGGCTGGAAAGAGCAGAGGCCTGACCTTTGCGCCACCGCGCCGGGGAATCGCTTCCCGCAGTCAGCATGATGCCACCATCCCAAAGAGATGGGCCTGGGCGGGCGGCCAGAGAGGCCACAAGGCTGACCCTGCCACCGGGGTGGGACAGAGCGCAAGTGTCCTGGGCTGTGGGTCACTTTGGAACCAGGGCCCGTGGAGGGCTCGAGGGCTGTGCCCGTTGTTGGAACTTGCGTCTGAAGGAGGAGAAGCGGCATGGGTCCATGGTTGAGCGCCACCTCTGGGTCCAGACGCCTTTCAGGGTGAAAGGGGTGATGTGGACGGTTCCCAGGGGACAGGGGGATGAAAGGATGTCGCCGTGGGACGGTGAGGAGGGACAGCCACCTTCTCTACAGCAGCCGGTCCCTAATCCCTAACAGGGTCTCGAGAGCCCTGCCCGACCCCTGGCCGCAGCACCCGTGTGTCTCGCAGGACCTCGAGACGGCCTAGCCCGGGGATCGTGCGCTTGCTTTGAGTCAGGTCGAAGCGCCGTGGCTTCACACAGAGAACACACATGCTCTTCGTGTTTTACCGCAAGTTCCAAGGAGCCGCCGCGTCTTTCGGCTTCCGTTTTGCTCCCCAGTCTCGCAGGGGGCGCGGGGCGTGTTGGCGTCGGAAGTCTCCAGAGGCAGCTGCTTCTAGACCCTGGTGAGCTTCTGACTCCGTCGTGGGCTGAGCCTGAACTTGCACGTCTGCAAGTGCCTTTCTCTGGGTTTTCCACAAAGCATTTAGTGTGTCTTAAAATCCACGTCCCCAGATGTCCCGAGGCAGATGTGAGTGGTGGGGTGTGCCGGCCTTTCGTCTGTCTTCCCCACTCCCTCCATTTCTCGGGCCGATGGAGGCTGAACTTCCTGAGGCTCCGAGACGGGGGACGGGCCCTGGGCCTCCCGTTCTTGAAACCAGACTCAGCTGTCACAGCCCTCAGCCTGCCACGACCTAGAAGACGCTGGAAGGAAAAGCCCCTCCTTTCAGGTGTTCCTGCTTTGAAACTCCACTCCCTGTGGCCTCGGCTGCTGGGCTGTGGCCTTGACTGTGCTTCGGGGTCACCTTCCCCGTCTTTCCTTCCACATGTCTCCTTTCTGCCACAAAGCGACAGCCCCCACGGGAGACTGGGAGCCTCGCTTTGCCTGGAAGGACTCTTCTGCAACGTTGGCTTGTAACGTGGGCCCTGTTGCGTGCGTGCTGGGAGCTGTCAGCTTGCAGTCAGAGCTCAATAAATCCGGGACCTTGAGCCGGGCCTTGGGGACTTGCCAGCCACCTCATAAAACTCCTGCTTAATTAAGTCGGTGCCGTGCAACAGGGAACCTCTGCTGCCGGCCGAGCACCAGACCCGAGCACTCAGTGTGTCCCACTGCATCTTTGCGGGAGGCTGGAGGCCCTTGAGTGGCTGTGGGCGGGCTGCTGGGCTGAGCCCTCCTCCCTCTCAAGCCCAGAGGCCTTGGGGCTCAGCACAGTGGGGGCGGGGGTGACAGGGGATGGGGGGCATACATGCCCCGTGACAGTTTCTGATCGACCCCAGTCTGGCTGTAATGTTTACAGTCTTCATTCTTGTTGGGTCTTAGAAAAGGCGTGATTTTCTCTCTTTTTTTGCCTTTTTTGTTTTTGCTTTTTAGGGCTGTACGCACGGTATATGGAGGTTCCCAGGCTTGGCGTCGAATCGGAGCTGTAGCTACCGGCCTACGGCACGGTCACAGCAACGCCAGATCCAAGCCACGTCTGCGACCTACACCACAGCTCACGGCAACGCCGGATCCTTAACCCACTAAGCGAGGCCAGGGGTCGAACCCGCTTCCTCATCTGAGCCACAATGGGAACTCCAGGGCATGATTTTCTGATTGGAATGGTAGTTATATTTAGTGAGCAGTTATTTCGTCGGCTCCTAGGCTACCTCATTTAACTCATGCAGCAGTCCAGGAGGAAAGTACTACTGCCCCCTTCGTTTTGTAGATAAGAAAGCTGATGGTTTGGGGATTGTCACTCATTCAGGGACATGAGTTAGTAAGAGGCAGTTCTAGAATGCCATGTTTCTCTAATGGAAGAATGTGTATTCTATGCCTTACAACCCTGAGAGGTGGTGGCACAGGCACAGTAAACGTGGAAGGCATTCACTTTTTGGAAACCAGGTCAGACTGGAAATGATCTCGGACTAAGATGAGATGCAGCCAGTGTAGTTTAGGGCACGACTGTCTGCAGGTAAATGCACCTGAGTCAGCCTCTCAGAACTAGGCTTGATGCAGAAGGATTAAGGTAATTTCATGCCACCAAAAGCAAAACTCAAAACCAACAAAAATCAATCAGACAAAAAAGACATGCCCAGTTGTTAAAATGCCTTCCTGCCAGCCAGCACTCAGCCCCCCGAAGCCTCCAAGGGGCTGGGCTCTGGCAAATTGTGTTTCATGGATATGGAAATAATTTAAAAATAGAGAGCAAAAGATCCGTCTTTGATGGGAAATGGCCAGGTCAAGGGTCACTTAGAAGCACTATTCACAGGACCTCTGCTTCAGGGAGCTTTGAGCAAAGGGGAGCCTGACGATTCGGTCCCAAGCATCATCGGAGCGAAAGACAGTAGCTGCCAACGTTTCTAGTGATAGTTTAACTGGTGATAGCATTCTCAGTGATGGTATTACTAGTGTACCTAGTGCTAGCGCTACTAACGATTGCATTACCAGCAGTGGTATTACTGCTGTTAGTTTAACCAATGATAGCATTACTGCTGATAGTTAACTGCTGATGATGCTGCTAATGATAGTACTACTCTGATGGTTTAACTGGTGATGGTATTACCATACTACCTGGTAGTTGAGCTGGTGGTAGCGTAACTAGCGGCAGTATTAAACGATAATGAATGGCAGCTGCCTCAGGCGTCCTGTTGAGCATCTGTCAACGGGCGGTGCTGCATGATTAAAACCTGCAGCAGAAGAAACCCAGGAGGTGGGTCCAGGACCCGTGGTTATGAGAGGAGGGCGTGGGGCCCTGAGAGGGGCCGGCCTTGGAGCACACGCTGAGTCCTGTTTCCACTCAACACAACGAAGCCTCGATTCAGTTTAAATTAAGAGTTTACATGGCCCGATGCACGACGCGGCTTCCCTGGATCATCTGCAGGGACCTTCCAGGTGGGGGCGCAAAGGGAGTCGGTGCCTAAAGTCGTGACTGTCTCCTGTCCCCGTCCCGTTTCCAACAAATATCATGAGCCACCAAAAGCAAAGGAAAGAGCCGCCTGTTGCTACGCAGGGGAAAAGAGGCCGTAGAAATGGCCTTGGGGGCCTAGCAGCCAGAGAGACGCAGAGCAGGTTTTTTTTTTTTTTTTTTTTTGTCTTTTGTCTTTTTTTGTTGTTGTTGTTTGTTGTTGTTGTTGTTGTTGTTGCTATTTCTTGGGCCGCTCCCGCGGCATATGGAGGTTCCCAGGCTAGGGGTTGAATCGGAGCTGTAGCCACCGGCCTACGCCAGAGGCACAGCAACGCAGGATCCGAGCCTCGGCTGCAACCTACACCACAACTCACGGCAACGCCGGATCGTTAACCCACTGAGCAAGGGCAGGGACCGAACCCGCAACCTCATGGTTCCTAGTCGGATTCGTTAACCACTGCGCCACGACGGGAACTCCGCAGAGCAGGTTTTATACCTGTGTCCAGGGAACTAGGACGACCGTGTCTGAGGAGTTAAAGGAGGGAGTTCCCGCTGTGGCACGGTGGGTTAAGAACCTGACTGCAGCAGCTTGGCTTCCTGCGGAGGCATGGGTTTGATCCCCAGCCCAGGAAATTCCGTACGCCATGGCTGCAGCCATAAGAGAAAGAATTAAAGGAGGGGTGAAAAAATGCCTCATAAGAACAGAGTGTCACTTAAGAGACAGAAAGAGCAAAATGAGACCTGAAGGGGAGTCTGGTGTCGAGAAGCGTGAGAGCAAAAGTGAAAAATTCACGAGTGGGTCAACAGCAGGCTCGATCTGGCAGAAGGAGACAGACTCTGAAGACAGACGGGTAGAAACTGTGCAACCAGAAGAGCAGAAAGACCGAAAAAGGAGTAAAGAGACGCGCTGGACGCAAGCACAGCGGCACGTGTAACGGGCTCCCGAAGCTTTTCTGTCGGGAGGGAGGCTTCGTCTCTGCAGCGCTGGTGACACGGGGTCATCTTAGCCACGCCAGGGGCTCGTCTGTGACAGGCTCCCCGACGGACTGAGGGGGGTGAGAGGCAGAGTGTCTTACGCTGCAGGAACCGAGCACAGACGTGCACACGCACCCTGGAAACGGGAACTGGGTCCGTGGTCCTTACCTTATCATGTTTGCTTACTCTCGTCAGAGCAGTCCTCTCTCTCTAGTGTTTTAATATGGATGGTCACAGCCACTGGACGGATCCCGGACCCCCGACGGGTGGCCTGCTGGGAGAATACCCCCCAGCCACTGCTACCGCCCCCTCCATGGGCTCTCAGCGTCTCCTGCCTCTCCCTCTCCTGCTGGGCCGTGTGGCCCACGCAGTGGTGATCATCTCACCCGTAAAAGAATGGGCCTGTGATTTGTTGAGCACCAGCTGTATACCAGGCATGGTTTGGCCCGGGGGACACCTAGTCCTCGCAGCCTGGTGAGCAAGCTGGGTGAGTGGAACGTGCAGCCTGTCGGTGGCTGTAAGTAAAATAAAGGCAGAGCAGGAGGCTCTGAGCAAAAGTCTGGGGGGCGGGGCCCCGGGAACTGCACGGAGCAAGTGCCCAGGCCCTGCGGCAGGCTGTGCCTGGGTGGTTCCAGGGTAGCAGGGACGTAGTGGCTGCGGTGGGTCGAGCAAGCGGGACAGTAATCAGAGGGGCAGCAAGTCGTCTGGTCAGGGGCTGGGAAGGCTCTGCCTTTGCTCTGAGTGAGACGAGAAGCCCCAGGAGGCGTCCATGTGGGTGGCGTGGGCTGACATACCTTTGGCTGGTTGGCTCTGGCTATTAGGCGGAGACGACGCTGAAGGGATGAGGCTTCAGTGGTGGCTCAGGTGAGAGAAGAGGGTGCTGGCCGGTCCAGGGCGGTGGCCGTGGAGCCTGAGCCGTGGCTGTCTAGGGGGTTGCTGATGAACTGGGCTTGGGAGCCAGAGACAGGAGGTGGGGTGGGCCGTCCTGGTGCACGCAGGCTCTCCCTGTGCCCCCTCCCGTTAGACTCGGCTGATGTGGGTCCTCCGGGGTGGGCTGAGGGAGACGCGGATGCTAAAGTTGCATCCAAAGAACAGGATTCCAGGTCCATTCAAAAAAAAAGAAAAAAGGCAGAATACAAAAGCTAGGATCCTGGCAGCATTGGGAGCTGGAGCAGGTGCATGGGGGTGCAGCCTGTCCCAGACCCTTCTCTGTCCCTGCATCCTACTCGGCTGAGTGCTGATGCTTCTCTGTGACCCTGGACAGCTGAGCCGTCTGCTTCTGTCTGGGATGACCATGATCTCCAGCTGCCCCTTTGTCTGAGCAGACCAAACAGCTCGGGGACAGTGGCTGTGTCCCGTCTGTCCCCTGCCTTCCTGCCCTTTGGGGACATGGCACCCACTTCAGTTCTGGTCGTCTCTCCCTCAGCAGGTGTCTGGGCACTGTCCCCCAGCGTGTGCCAACATCGCCCCCTGCTGTCCAGCACGGCTGAGACCTTCTGGTCCTTGTGCCCCAAGTTGGGTCCTAGGGGCCGGGGCATTTCCCTTCGTTCCGTTCTGTAGGCTGGACGGCTGGGGGGTGTGATGGAATCAGTGCTGTTTGTCCCTTTCTGACGGTCACGTCCATAGGCATTATTTCTGTCAAGTGCCACACATTTGTACTCTGAAGGGACCGTGTCTTCTATTAGCCAGCAGGACTGGAAGAATCTTTTCAGGAATGCAGATCTGAGCCATCGGCTTTGATGCTTCTCCACAACTCGCTTCAACACAGTTTACTCTCGGTTTGCGCTGCTGCCTTGCCTGGTGCTTTTTCCAGCGTCGCCGGCACTTTGCTGTGCATGGAGGGTGCCTGCATTAAAGCCTCTGCTCGGAATGACTCTCCTCAAAGTCTCAGGGGAAGGGAACCGGGGGGAGTGGACAGGACTGGCCCACCTGGTGCATCTGTGACACGCCCGGCAGTGCCATGTCTGTTAGCTTTGACACGGGGGGCTCCCAGCATCGGCGGGCTCTGCACACCTGTGGCCCCATGTGGCAGCCTGCTCTCTCGTGTGACCGAGTTTGGGTTGGAGCAGCTCTTGAGTGGCAGGGGCTGCAGCAGTGAGACCCGAGCGCGCCTGCAGAGAGGCCACTCTTGATGGATCAGGGCCGTTCTGAATCCTGCGTTTCCCGCGGAGTTCATCTCCCTGCGTCTCGGCAAGATGCTGAAGTCATTATGCATCGCTGACCTGCATTTACATGAAGAGGGACGAGATGAAAGGGCTCTCCCGCTGCGGGGCCCCAGGCACAGGCTTCACACAGAGCCTCTGTGCTCAGCATCCCGCCTGGGGCTGGGAGGGAGGCACAAGGGTCCAGCCAGAAAAGATTTTTCAGAGCCAAACGTCCAGGCTTTCTTTAGGCTGACTTTGCTGATTTTGGCAAACTCTTCCACGAGTAACACTTGGTGCCCGTACAAATAATGGAGTGAACTGGGACAGGAGACAAGTGTTTCCTGATGATATAGTCAGATGCCACTCAAGGCGTCACCGCAGTGGGACAATCCGGTGTTTTGCATACCATGCTTTGCTTCAGTAACATGTTTCTGCTGAGCCAATCAGTAGCGCGAGGGTGTGGGTCTGTGCGTTTATAGATGCTTTGTTAGTGGACGTGGCTGTAGACTCAACCGCACCATTCGAAAGTGGTTAAGGGAGTTGGCCGTTGTGGTTCAGCAGGTTAAGAACCAACATAGTCTCCGTGAGATTACAGTGGGTTACGGATCCAGTGTTGTGGTGAGCTGTGGTGTAGGTTGCAAACGTGGCTCAGATCTGGTGTTGCTGTGGCTGTGGGGTAGGCCGACAGCTGCAGCTCTGACTCCATCCCTTGCCTGGGAACCTCCATATGCTGCAGGTGTGGCCATAAAATTACAAAAAATCAAGTATGCAAAAAATATTTCATTGGAGGAATAGGCAGTAAATTTAAAATAATAAAATAAAAAGATAGACTCATGTTTTGGGGAGCCACCGAAGTGCTTTTGCTGGCTGTCACATGCGAGCGTGCATGTCTAGGCTTCTCCTGGAGGGGCAGGTCTAAGCCAGGTGATTTGGTATGTTTAGTGCAGAAAAACTTGGGGAAACAAAGTGTCAGAATGTTTCAAAGATTAGCACTGACGTCCTGGAGGTGATGTTACCTCATCTAAACTTAGGCTCGCAAACCAAAACAAAGTCTATTTGAAAAAATTATCAGCAGTGGAGACTCTGAGACCTGCTTTGATGATTCAGAGTCTCAGTTAATTAGAGTTTTATTTAGTGGTTTTAAACATTTCATTGAGCAGAAACTGCTCATTTTTGGAAATAATTTTAGAATTAGAGAAAATTTGTAAAAAAAAAAAAAAAAAAAAAAAAAGAGGAGTTCCTGCCGTGGTGCGGTGGGATCCGCTGTGTCCCTGGAGTGCTGGGATACAGGTTCAATCCCTGGCCGGGCACCGTGGGTTAAGGATCACCGGTGTTGCTGCAGCTGCGACTTCAGTGGCAACTGCGGTTCGGATCTAATTCCTGAGCGGGAACTGCATGTGCTGTGGGTTGGCCAAAAAAGGAAAAAAAAAGAAGAAGAAGAAGAAGAAGTAGTAGCGAGAATGCCTGTGTATTCTCCATCCAGCTTCCTGCAGGGGTCACTTGGGACACGTCGGACAATAGCGGGATTAACAGCGTCCAATGCCGTTAAGGAAAGGCCTTATTTGTTTTTCTACTGATGTCCGTTTCCTTTTGGCTCCAGGACACAGTCCAGGGCCCTGCCTTGCTCTTTGCATTTCCCCTGATTCTCGTCAGTTCCCCCGGCAGACGCTGATAACCAGGGCTGCCGCAGGCTTCACATCCAGGAGGCTTCGAAGCCCGCGGTCCCGGGAGCTGGGGCTGCGAGGCGGAGGCTCAGCTCTGGAGGCGACCCCTCTGGCCGAGCTCTCTGATCACCTCTCCGTGTGAGTGGGACTTGCCAGCAGTCTGGAGGGAGTGGGGTTTCTCCCGCTGGGAGGCTGCACCATGTCAGAAAAGGCCCGAACGCGTGGTTCCGCACCTCTCCATGCAGAGGTTGGAGGGGAAGCATGCACCGCCCCGGTAGCATCTGGAGCTGCCCGGGATGCCAGGAAAGTGCGCCAGCCTTATCTTTCAGTTTCCTCTTTGTTCAAATGCTCCTGTCTTTAATGTGTCGTCTTTTCCGACAGCCCTGGTCCGTGTCCAATCTCCAAAACAAGCCTGGTTCTGGAAGGTGACACGGTATCGTTTTCAGTGTGGTTTCTGGCCCTGGCCTTTGACGTTGCTCTGTAACGCTGATGGTGGAGGCTGGGGCGCTGTTGCTGGAACGCAGAGCTTCCGTGTCTGCTCCCGGGTTCATTCCAAGAGCGAGCCTGGGGAGTCGGGGCACCGAGCCTCGATGCCAAGCAGGAGACGAATGTGTCCTGCTGGTCCGGCTGGCCCCCCACCCCACCCCAGAGCCCCGCAGCCCGTTTCCTTCTTGGCTCCTTAGGGAAGATGTTGGTCTGGTCCGTCTCCTCGTTTCTTCTGCCGCCTGTGCTGTTTCAGCCCTGGATGTTGCAGTTCTAAGCCCGTTTCATCTGGTCTAAAACTGCCCCTTTGCAAGCGTCTCCACTCCCATGATGTACGTTTTCATTTAAATGGCACTTGCTCCCAGGTCCAAGGGGGCAGTGGTCACGCCTGTCCGCTACTGCATGTCCAGGAGGGAAGGTGCAGCGCCTGCCACATGCCGGGTGTTCAGAAAACACACAGAATCACGTCTCCGTCAGGCTTCGTTTCTGAGCCTGACCTTTCCCAACTCCTCAGCCGGGGCTCCCGCCACTTACTCAGCATCTCCAAATGGCCGAAACTCAGCCCGACGTGCCACAAAGGGAGCCTCTGGTTCCCCAGGCTCACGTGCTTCCTCTGCTGACCCCTTTGGCAGACGATGGCCCCGCCGCAAAGCTGGCCTTCAGGCTGGGGTCCGGGAAGGCCGACCTCGCTCCTGCATCACCTCACTGCACACGCGTCCGTGGCCGCGTCTCGTATCGTGGTATTTCCCGGAGGGTCTCCCAGAGCGGTCTGCTCCCATCCCCAAGGGCACCACCCCGACCCCAGGCAGCCCTTCCCCTGCAGGTGCTTCCCCGGCCCCAGGCTCGCTCACCAGCCTGCTTTCTTCTCCGCAACCAGGACAGAACTTTGAAGTGTTTTCTGGTCCTATCGTGACCGAAAGGCCTTAAATGGTTTCTCGGTCTACAGACAAATAGCACTATTTTCTGTATTTTTGGACTAGGATGAATAGTAAGAAATACTTCTTACATCCAGACCCAATAAACATACACACACACACACACACGCACGCACACACACACACAGGGGTTAATGGATTACAACACTGAGATGGAAAAATAAAGATAAATAGAACAAAGTTAAGTAAGGTGAAGAATAAAGCCCCAGATCTGTAACGTGGCTTTGAGGCCCCAGGATCTGGTCCCCGCCTGGCCTGCACACGTCTCTCCTCAGCTCTGGTGCCCCTTCCAGCCTGGCCACCACCCGTCTGCAGTTTTCAGGGTCTTGAACCTGCTGTGCTTTTCTGTGACCCAACATGGTTCCCTCCGCCTGGACCAGTACCACCCCCTCCACCTGGACCAGTACCACCCACTCCACCTGGACCAGTACCATCCCTCCACCTGGACCAGTACCATCCCCTCCACCTGGACCAGTACCATCCCCTCCACCTGGACCAGTACCATCCCTCCACCTGGACCAGTACCATCCCTCCACCTGGACCAGTACCATCCCCTCCACCTGGACCAGTACCATCCCTCCACCTGGACCAGTACCATCCCTCCACCTGGACCAGTACCATCCCTCCACCTGGACCAGTACCATCCCTCCACCTGGACCAGTACCATCCCCTCCACCTGGACCAGTACCACCCCCTCCACCTGGACCAGTACCACCCCCTCCACCTGGACCAGTACCACCCCCTCCACCTGGACCAGTACCACCCCCTCCACCTGGACCAGTACCATCCCCTCCACCTGGACCAGTACCACCCCCTCCACCTGGACCAGTACCACCCCCTCCACCTGGACCAGTACCACCCCCTCCACCTGGACCAGTACCACCCCCTCCACCTGGACCAGTACCACCCCCTCCACCTGGACCAGTACCACCCCCTCCACCTGGACCAGTACCACCCCCTCCACCTGGACCAGTACCACCCTCTCCACCTGGACCAGTACCACCCCCTCCACCTGGACCAGTACCACCCCCTCCACCTGGACCAGTACCATCCCCTCCACCTGGACCAGTACCACCCCCTCCACCTGGACCAGTACCACCCCCTCCACCTGGACCAGTACCACCCCCTCCACCTGGACCAGTACCACCCCCTCCACCTGGACCAGTACCACCCCCTCCACCTGGACCAGTACCACCCTCTCCACCTGGACCAGTACCACCCCCTCCACCTGGACCAGTACCACCCCCTCCACCTGGACCAGTACCACCCCCTCCACCTGGACCAGTACCACCCTCTCCACCTGGACCAGTACCACCCCCTCCACCTGGACCAGTACCACCCCCTCCACCTGGACCAGTACCACCCCCTCCACCTGGACCAGTACCACCTTCTCCACCTGGACCAGTACCACCCCCTCCACCTGGACCAGTACCACCCCCTCCACCTGGACCAGTACCACCCCCTCCACCTGGACCAGTACCACCCCCTCCACCTGGACCAGTACCACCCCCTCCACCTGGACCAGTACCACCCCCTCCACCTGGACCAGTACCACCCCCTCCACCTGGACCAGTACCACCCCCTCCACCTGGACCAGTACCACCCCCTCCACCTGGACCAGTACCACCCCCTCCACCTGGACCAGTACCATCCCCTCCACCTGGACTAGTGCCATCCCCTCCCTGCACCCCACTCCCTGTCCCAGCCTTGAGGGCTCAGCATGTCTCCCCTCTCCCAGGAAGTCTTGCTTGACTCAGCTTCCCCCCCAGCCTCAGCTCAGCTGCTCTGCACCCCAGCCACTTTCGGAGGCTGTGGCACTTTCTGTAATGAAGCAGGACTTCTTCGTTAGTCAGGGCAGATGCTATGTTTTCCCTTCTCACAGCTGTATTCAGAGTGCCAGGCAAAAGACAAGTAATAGTTATTAAATTATCCTATTGACTAGCCAGACCTTTTTTTGATGTAACGGTCAGTGAAGATAAAAGCGTTGCTTCTTGATTGGGAAATAATGATAAAAGGAGGTTTGAGTATCCTGGCTTGTTTGCTGGAGGACTACAGCTTATGCAGTTCAAGAGGACATTTATAGAACTATAAATTCATGTGCGCTTAATGCTAACTATTTAAATAGTCTCCCAGTAACTTTAGTACATTATAAATGTCTATGTTAAGTAGCCCTGGGTCCCAAAGATTAAAAAAAACAGCAAATGAGATTTTATGATCAAATTAAAAATTAACTATAGAACTATACACTATATAGCTGCTGGCAATACTCGTTTTCACCTTAGTTGACGCGTATTTGGTTCATGAGCCTTAGTGTATGTGGAGCCCAACATAACTGTGTTTTGGGCGCTGTCGCTGCTGCGTTGCTTTTCGCCGGGCAGACCTTCCGCACCAAGATACTAAAACCAGTGAGAAGCTTCCTTAGGTGGCGCCGCTGGCGACATCCATGTGAGGGTGATGTGGAGACGGGTGTAGGTCAAAGCCCCTGCTGTTGACATGCAGCTTTTCTGTCGTTTTCTCTTTGGAGTGGGCGGCTCTCCATCCTGTTGGTTGGGACCTCTCAGAACTGCGTGGACCGTCTCTCCGTTGTGCCCCCGGGCCCTCGGTGGCTCCGTCCCGGGCGGCTGTCCAGCCTGGCCCCCGCTCAGGGCGCGTGCCGGGCAGCCTCAGGCAGCGGAGGCAGAGCATGCGCATCCCCAGGGCTGCAGCCCTAGAAGGTTCTTTCGTAGGTAGACCTGGCATCCGCCCTCCCCGCCCCCATAGCTTTTGCCTGTTTTTCTCTGTCTGTCTGTCTTCTGAGTCCAGCCGAGCAGATCCAAGCCCGTCTCCGGGGCCAGCAAGTCGGGAACACGCGGGCAGCAGGTCCCACTTCCTGCTGTGCCCTCGATTCCACACAGCCGTCCTTGCGTGGCCCGTTTCCACGTCCTTAGCTGGCATGGGCTCCCTCGTCTGGGTGCAGGGAGCCAGTGCCGTGTTCAGGGAATACGGTAGCCACTGGGGCCGTGTGTCCGCCGGGATCCCGTCAGGAGGCAGGAGCTGCTCAGGGCTGTGAGCCGGGAAGGCTGAACGTGGAGCATGGCTGACAGCTCGGTGGGCCTCGAAGGACCTGCTGCCTGGAAGAGGAGGGTGTCCCCTGGCTGGGACAGAGCTCGAGAGAGGGTCGTGGCCCCCGGCCCAAGGGCTGGCCTTGTCAGGAAGCTCGTGGGCCTGACTTCCTGGACGGCAGAGCCACCCGTGGAACAGCTGGAGACATCCCGGAGCAGCCTCACCATCGTTCTCCGCCGAGGGGCCCGAGTCCCTCCTCCAACCACTGTCCTAGAAACTCGGAGAATGAGTGTGCAGGAAGTTGGAGTGTGAGTGTGCGGGTGCTGGAGTGTGAATGTGCGGGGGCTGGAGGTGGGCGTGCTGGGGCTGGAGATGAGTGTGCGGGAGGCTGGCGGTGAGTGTGCAGGATGCTGGCTGAGGGCACTGGTCCAGGCAGGAGCCTTCGTTCAGGACTGTCTCTCCGCCGCCCTCTCCTGGCAGAGCCTGACTTTGCGCCACTTTCTAGCTCCCTCTTCCGGGTGATTCGCAGGGAGGCTGCAGCCTGGGGTGACTCCCAGGTGCCTTGATGTCCTGCCACAAAGACGTCCCTGCTGTTTGTGCGGCTCTGCTTCCTGCTGAGGCTGTGTCGTGGCGGCTGTGAATACTGTGGCCCCGGGGTTGAGGGGGAACCCCTCCCCATAAAGGTGCATGAGGCTAGCTGCCTGGGGGGCGGGTCGTGAGGGCCCCGTTGGCCTCTCCACACCCAGTTCAGTGACCTTGGTGGAGCCAACTAGTTGACTTCCACGCAAGGTGACTTCCTCTGCTGCAAAGTCCCAGCGAGAGTGGGAGCACGAGGGCAGGAGCGAGCCGTCCGTGGGGCCCGTGCTTGTCACCCCGACTCCCAGCGTGACCCAGAGTGTGGCTGCTTCCACCTGCCCAGCTCCCCGGGGACGCAGCCCAGGGACAGCAGATATCTGTAGGCAACTGCATCCACTAGAAGGGGAGGGCCCTGGGGGCGCCATCCCAGCCCCCACTCAACCTCCAGACTCTGCAGGGGGACCGGCCACATGACAGGAGGGCCGGGTGGGACCCAGAGACAGGGTGGAGGGCGGGCCTGGCCCTCGTGAGCCCCTCCTGGTGAAGGCCAGCGCCTGAGCACAGCCAGCAAGCAGGGAGGACGTGGCAAGGGGCCGGACAGGGGGAGCAGAGCTGGGGCGGGGGTTCGGTTCCATTGCTGGGAACCTGGTCTGCACTCCTCCTCTGGGGAGGCCCACAGACCCCGTGCTCCTGGGGATGGACCACGTCCCCCGTCCTGCAGCCCCAGTGAGAGCTCCTGCCAGTGGCCGCTTTCTCCACTTTAACCAGACGCGGGCTCCGCACACCAAGTGCACATGGGGGTGGGGGCTCAAGCCCAGGCTCTGGAGGGACAGGGGTTGGGAACCAGCCTGTGCCCCCCACCTGCACAGCCCTGCACACATGAGGGGTGCCCGGGGGTGCAGAGTGGCAGGGACAGAACTGGGTCCCATCCTGGAGCCCAGCTGGCCGGGCGCCTGAAAAGCTGTGCAGGCTTGGCTCCTCCCACGGCAACCGGCCTGGCGTCACCCAGCATGGGGGCTGCTGAGGACTCCAGCCTCCTGGACCAGCGCCGGCCCAGAGGCCTCTCATCTCGTCGGGGAGGCAGGCCCTGGTTGCCCCTCGGGCAGGAAGCGACCCCGGGTGCCCGGTGCAGAATGTGCGTGTTTGATGAATGAGGGACGGAGCTGAAGGCTGAGCCGGAGCCCTGCTGTCCTGCCCTGTTGGGCGCTGGTACCCGTGCTGTTGACAAGGTGGTGGGGGACCCCGCGAGCACAGAGGACAAGCCGTCCCTGCCCCCTCGAGACCCAGCACAGGCGTCAAACTGAGTTCCCGAGGAGACCCGAGCACCTTCAGGCCACCAGGTTGGGGTGGGGCGAGGCTGAGGGCGGGGCCCCGGCGAGCACGGAGGTGTGAATTGGGTCGTTCACAGACCCAGGTCTCCTGAGAACAGTCACTGTACACCTGCCACGCTCTCCGTGCGGGCGCTTTGCCCCAGAGAAGGCCGCCTTTGCTTTCCACGGGTCTGACGTGGAGCCACGGGGCTGGGCAGCCCCTGCGGCCCCGGGGTCGCCAGCAGATGAGGCCCTGTCTTGCTTGGCTGAGAACGCTGCAGCGTGGACTCGCCCGTGGAGGCGGGGCGGCAGGTCAGGAGCTGGGCTGGGAAGCTGAGGCCCAGGATGCAGAGGCCTAGTTAGGGTTCCAGCAGGGCCAGAGAGAAGGGTGCCCGCTGGGGACCCTCCTGCTGCCAAGTCCAGCGCCCTTGAGGGAGGGGCCGCGGGAGGCATGGTGTCTGTCTGGAGACCTGCCAGCACGGAGCCACCCGCTCTGGGCTCCTCTGCCCCCCACCCCCGCCCGACCTGGAGACGTGGTCTCTGGTGGCAGCCCCCCCGCCCCAGGAGGTCAATCCTAAGGCAGTGGGAGGCCGGGCAGCGGTGATACTGGGGTCCAGTTCTTTCAAAGGGCGCTGGGTTTGCTGGCCTCCGTCTGATAGCCCGGCCCGGTGGCTCGTTTTGTTTTGTGTGAGATCAAGCCAGTGACGAGAGCATGCTGGGCCGAAGGAGGTCCTGAATCCTGACCCAGGCCCTCCGGAGGTTCCGGCGGGTGGGATCCCGGGCTGTGCGTCTTGAAGCGGTCAATTCGGGAACTTTGAGGGGAGCGGAATTCTCTTCCCTTTGGCTTTTAGGATCGGTAGTTGGAGGCGACAGGAGGCTTTTGGTGGGGGGTGTGAAAGCAGGAACTTTGAGACAATTAGAGCAGCTCGGAAGGAACAACCTTTTCTGAGCGGAAGTGAGACCCCCTCTCAGGCCGAGACCCGTGGGGGGGGCTGCTCATTTGGCCTTGGGTCCTGTTTACTCTGGGGCTCCTGAGACTGCAGTTCCCAGCTCAGATTTCCTCGTCCTGAAATAAGCCCTGGGACCCAAGACTTTGTGTGGGGACCACAGGCCCTGCCGGCTGCTCCTTCCGAAAGGTCAGGCGTGCGTGCTCTCGGGTCCCTGAGAAGAGGACAGTTTAGCCCCAGTGTGGCTTCCTTACCTCCAGGTAACAAACGGCAGACTCCGGGGGCCTGGGGACTCCACCCAGAAACTTGTGCTTTAGTTGAAACCTTTGCACTGAGGTGATATAAAGCATCCCAGAGGGTTTTGCCAACACAACGGGAGCCGCCGCAAGGCCTGGGATCCGTCCCAGCTCCCCCGGGGTGAAAGCAGCCGTGGGGGCAAAGGCTGTCTGGAGCCACCTGCCATCAGAAAGGCGCTCTGCTCCCAGCCCGCCTCGTCCCCGTGCGCAGCCTAAGGTCCCAGAACTGTGCTTACGTCTCCGCCCCGCTCTGACCCCCTCTTCCTCCCCGTCACCTGGTCTGTCCCCGTCCCTTCGTTTTCTTTGTTGCAGGACAACGCCGGTCACAGCCACTAATGGACGTCGTGACCCATGAATGGGGTGAGACCCTTAGTTTGAAACACGCTGTTCTCGTAGGTTGAATTCTGGAGTCAGTCCTCAAATTGAGCCCCGGGTTTTAGTGTCATTTTATAGGAAATTCGGGCTTTGGCCTCTGAGAGCTACCAGCCTGTCGACGCTGTTGCAGAAATGGGCCCGCGGAAATGGCGACGTGTGCGTCTGCGTTGTGTCCCCCTTCTTTCCTCCGGCACATGTGGTTGCACGTGCGATGCTGTGGTCACTACGGACCAGACGCTGCTGGAGCGGAGGGTCCGGAGGTCCGAGGCCACGGTCTCTCCCGATGGGCTGGCAGGCGGGCGGGGCGCAGACCCAGCTCAAGGTCGGCTCGTCCCCCGGCTTCCCGGAGCCTCCTTTGGAAACGACCGTCACTTGCAGAGCAGGGGAGGGTCTTCAGCAAGTCAGGGGTTTTGCCTGGACTTTCACCAAGAAAGAGCCTCTAGTTGTGGGGCCACCGGCCCCCTCCCCGGGGTGCAAGCATCGCCGAGGTCCTCCTTCTCCCGAGGGTGGACGGAGCCCCGTGGCCACCCGGGGGTCCTGAGCTGCCCCGGGAAGGAGGTCGAGCCCGCGGGCCTCCGTGTGAGGCGTGGCCAGCAGGGTGCCCGCAGGGGCCATTTGGGGAGCTGGCACCGACAGTGCCCGTCCCCAGGCAGTGTGCATGGGGATGGAACCCGCAGCCTCGGCGTAGTCGTGGGACACCAGGCCAGGCTCTTTC
This sequence comes from Sus scrofa, assembly GCF_054392235.1. NCBI lineage: Eukaryota > Metazoa > Chordata > Mammalia > Artiodactyla > Suidae > Sus > Sus scrofa. The sequence continues at coordinate 824,970 of NC_139389.1, read as the reverse complement.
CCGCTCTACGTAACCTGCACAGCAAGGCCACGGGGAGGAGGATGTGCCAGCTTTAGAGGCGGGTGACCAGAACGGGTGCTGCCCACATCCTGCAGGCTGCGAGGCAGAGGGGAGGGGCTGTTGCCTGTGGTGGGGCTGCTCCCCAGGAAGGGAGCAGCAGGATGGCTGGGAGGAGGGGTAGCCTGCCCATCCCTGCCCTGCAACCACCTCCTGCTGGCCCCTGTCCCCCGGCTGGGCACCAGCCAGCCTGCCCCCAGTGCTGTTCTCTTGCAAACACAAGGCGCTTACCCTGGGCCCTTGGACTAAGCAGCTCTTCCATCCCTTCCCCAGGGTCCCCCCTTTCACAGGAAGGAGGCTCAGCCTGGGCTTCCAGGAGGGTCGTCCTTCCTGTTTCCTGGAGCATCTGCTCAGACGCTGTGCTCCACAAGGCAGGGCCAAGGGGTCCCATCTGAGACTCTGCTGCATTGCGGGCCTCGCGGGCGTCGTGGCCGGGAACACCCGGGCAGAAGGCTCTGTAGGACGTCTGTGCAAAAGCATCAGGGCTCCCATTTCTTGTTCTTTATTTTTTTCTTATTTAATGGCCTCACTCGCGGCACATGGAAGTTCCCAGGCCGGGGGTTGAGTCGGAGTAGCAGCTGCCAGCCTACACCACAGCCCCAGCAACGCAGGATCCAAGCTGCGTCTTCCACCTACACCACAGCTCGTGGCAACGTCAGAGCCTTAAGCCCCTGAGCGGGCCAGGGATCCAACCCACGGCCTCACGGATACGGGTCAGGCTTGTTACCCACTGAGCCACAACGGGACCCCAGGGCTCCTATTTCCACATCAAATGCGTGCGCGCCTGGCCTGCCCCCCAGGGGACGCGGGACCGGAGCCGAGCCCTTTCCGTCTCCCACGCCTTGGCGGCTTTGCCAGGGCCTTGCTGGGAAGATGGGTCCTTTCAGATTCTTGAGTCTGCACTCTTTGGCCCTCTGTCAAGCTAATAAGCCTAATGTGAGAAGCAAACCATTATTTGGGGGCAAGAACTACTGTCTGGGTCACCGACAAAGCCGTATAGGGTTTCACAGACGGAGCCAGCGTTATTCAAAGTTGCGCACCCCCGGCCCCGATTCAGCTTATGCATTCAGCCGGGGGCTTGGGGAATATACAGTTTAAGCTGCAAAAGAGCGCTGTGAAGGGTATTGGGTGTCAACTCGCTCCAGAAGGAGGAGGCTGCAGGCCAGCTTCTTCTTGACACTGTGGGTCCCGTGTGCAAATCCAGAAGGCTTTGTGCTGACACAGCCTTTTGATAAGATCAGCCTTAGAACGACGAGTGTTTCGCTGGGAAAACCAGAAGGAGTTTCGTTTTGAATATGCCGTGAGAATATGCCGTGAGTTTCGAAGAGGCCGCTCCGCTGTGCAGAGGTCTGGGGAGCAAGATCAAGAGCCTTGACCTTGCAAGACTGAGCCGGTGTGAGCTTTGGGGGGCAGACTTTCCGGGGTCTTGGTTGAGCTGGCCTTCTCTGCCCCCACCTTCCATCTGAGGAGGCCCTAGCCTCCAGGTCGCGGGCGTGACTGCCTTTGGCACAGGGTCTTTACAGAGGCGACCAAGGTGTCTGGGACACGTGGCTGGTGTCCTCGTGACACATGAGCACGGGGGGAGGGGTGGGGGGGGCAGACGCAGGGAGGCTGTGTCCACAAGCCGCGGAGAGAGGAGACCAACCTGCTGCCAGCCTTCAGGACGTCAGGAAAGCAAATTCCGGTGCTGTGAGCCTCCAGCCTGTGGCGTTCGTTAGAGCAGCCCCAGGAATCTACGGCATGAATCGAGGAGGGTGTTGATGGGGGCTCTCCGTGGTTCTGGAAGCCTCTTGAATCCTAGAGACAATGGTGAGGCTCGAGGCGCCCTGTGCCTCTGAGGGCTTGAGGCCGAGGCTACGTGCATGCAGTCCGCCAGGTCACAGTGAGGCTGAGCCCAAATAGGGCCCACGGTGGCTGCCCCACCGAGCAGGTGCTGTGCAGGTGAGACCAGAGAATGACCTGCTGTCTCCTGCTCTGCCACTCGGGAGCAGGGTGACCCACGGGGACTTTGGTATTGATCCACCTGTCAATTCTGCTCTTTTAAAAGCAATTTTTATTTTATTTTTTTCTTTTTTTACGGCTGCACCTGCAGTATATGGAAGTTCCTGGGCCAGAGGTTCAATCAGAACTGCAGCTGCCCGTCTATACCACAGTCACAGCAACGCCAGACCCCAGCTGCACGTGTGCACATGTGAAAGGATGTGTCACGGAATCACTTTGCTGTGCACTTGAAACAAACACAGCATTCATTTTTGAGACAAAGGATTGTACAGCAAAATGCTGCGCTGGTATTTTACATAAAGTCCACCAGGGATACACAATCCAGGGAGGTGCGGACAAAGACCAGCGAGTCGCCAGGCCCTGCGGAGCTGGGGGAGAGCGTTACGCTTTGAAGGAGTTACAGTGCGAGCATCGGATGAAAGACCAAAACTGATCTTTGCAGTCGAGCAGGCGTCCTGCCAGGCGTCCCGCCTTGGAGGGCTCTGGCCCACGTGCCGGGAACATGCTCTGGCTCATGTGCTGTGCACATGCACGCTGCTCATCGGGGGTAGGAGGGAGGAGGCCCAAACACACACACACACACACACACACACTCACACACACACGGGGAATTTTCTTTTTTTAATTTTTTTTTTTTAGGGCTGCACCTGCAGCGTATGGAAGTTCCCAGGCTAGAGGTCTGATTGGAGCTGCCTGTGCGACCTATACCACAGCTCATGGCAGTACCAGATCCTTAACCCACTGCTGGAGGCCAGGGCTGGAACCCGCATCCTCAGGGCCTCTAGTCGCATTGGGAACCCACTGAGTCACAGCAGGAGCATCCTCAATCTTCTCTTGTCCTGCCTTCGGATGCCAGTTTGACTTCACCACACCCCCTGCCTGGCCCGCATGTCACCATTACCAGCGATCACGTCGAGTGCAGTTTCTCGTGTGAAGATGCTCTTTCAGTAAGTTGCAAGCTCTGTGCCTTCCAGTTTTTGGTCCAGTAGGTGTGAAATATGCTGGTGCTGCCTGCTGGGCAGTTCATTTGTAATAGAATCTTTCTGATTCTCTTTAGAAAAAGAAAAAGGGACTAGATCTGTATTCAGTCCTTAAAAATTTTAGCTTTAATCCATTTAGAATCAATTTTCTGTAGTTCCTGTATCCGTTATTTATCACCGAGTAATAACCCACCCAAACTTGGTAGCTTAAGTTCACAACCACTTGCTTACTGACAGTTCTGCTGTGTGGTCCAGGGTCGCCGGGCAGAGCTTCTGTGGTCTCGCCAGGGTCATTCCCAAAGCGGCCGGCCGCTGGAGGCCTGGTGGGGCTGGCCTCCCTCTGTGGCTGACGCCTCTGAAGGGACAGCTGGCCCCGCCTGGGGGCTGGCTGAGCCTTTATCTCTTGGGGTTCTCTCCGGCAGGATTATCAGACTCCTTAACCCCACAACCCTAAAGACCAAGCCCTCTGAAGGTCCAGGCCCGTGCCCACGTGCCCTTCCCACTGCATTGAACCGGTCCCAGGGCCGGAGGGTAGGAGGTGAACGCCCCCTCTGGACGGGGGAGGGCTCATGTCTGCAGAGGTGGCTCTGGGCCGTGACCCCGCAGGCCCGCGTGTCCTGACTGGTGATGGGGGTTTTCTAAGATGCCGCGGGGGCTTCCCGAGGGCGAGGATGCGTGAGGTGGGAAGCGGACATTGAAGACCCTGGAATTCAGCGGCACAGCCTTGTCAAGAGCTCTGTCCCGAGTCAGAAGTTGCCGGGACCATGACCTTGGCGCAGGGCACAGGCTCAGCCCGGTGCCGCCCGCCTGCCTCATTGGAGTAAGAAGTCAGGCAAAACCGCGCTTCTCTCTGCAGCCTGTGCTCCCTGCTGGCGGCTCCAGGCCTCCCTGTCCCTGGCCGTCAGGCTGGGCGCACTCCGGGGCCAGACGTCCCTCAGCTGTCCCCGGCTCTCCCGCCCGGGAACCCCGTCCGTCCCCCGACGCGGCTCCTGGGAGGCCTGTCTCCACGGCCTGCGCTCGGCTCCCACGCGCCTCGGGTGAGCTCCTTGTGTGGCCCTCGCTTTGGAAGGTGTCTTCGGGGCCGGAGACTTCAGCGTTTTACTTCCTCTCAGCCCCTTATCGGTGTCAGTCCCCTTTATTTGGCCTCCAGGGTTTCTGAGGAGACATCGGCAACCTTAACGTGTCCTGTTTCTCCGCTTCTTTATAACCGTGTTTTTCTTTCTCGTGACTTTTTGGCGACTCGCGGATCAAGGGCCGAGGTGAGGTTTTACCTGCGTTTATCTGTCTTGGGACTTCGTCACCTGAAACATCCGGGGATCGTGTTTTTAGTCAAATTAGGAAAAATTCGGGCCAGCACTTTTTCGAGTATTTTTTCTGTCCCATTTTCTCTTTTCTCTCCTGCTTGGACTCCAGCTACACACAGGTTACACCGCCTGAGACTTTCTTACACGGCAGTTTGGCTCTATTCATTGTTTTCTCATCGTTTTTTCCAGTTCTTTGGTTTGGATAATTTCTGAAGTTTTCTGTCTTCAAGGTCATTCATCTCTTTTTTCTGGTCACGCCCACAGCCGGTGGAGGTTCCTGGGCCAGGGACCCAGCCTGCGCAGTGACAACGCCCCGTCCTTAACTGCAGGGTCATCAGGGAACTCCAAGAGTCATCAATTTGAACCATTCTGCATTGCGAAGATTTGTTTAAAATTGCAGATATTTAGCACTCAGTTCTAGGAGATGTATTTATTTATTTAGAATTTCTTTCTTTCTTTCTTTTTTTTTTTTTTTGGTCATTTTTTGCCATTTCTTGGGCCACTCCCGCGGCATATGGAGGTTCCCAGGCTAGGGATCTAATCGGAGCTGTAGCCTCTGGCCTACGCCAGAGCCACAGCAACGCGGGATCCAAGCTGCGTCTGCGACCTACACCACAGCTCACGGCAACGCCGGAGCCTTAACCCACTGAGCAAGGCCAGGGATCGAACCCGCCACCTCATAGTTCCTAGATGTATTCATTAACTACTGCGCCATGACAGGAACTCCTAGAATTTCTTTTTCTCTCCTAAAATCCTCACTCTTTATCTGTATATCCATCTCACCCTGAAACTTTCTTACCATGTCTCTTTTTGCTGATTTAGGGCCATCTGTGAATCTGACTGACCGCCGACTGCTTTTTCTCTTGACTATTTGGGTCATATTTTCCTGCTTCTTTTCATGTGAAGAAATTTTTATGGTGTATTGGACACTATGGATGACATGGTATAGAAATTCCAGGTCGGGTGATATTCCTGTGAAAAACGTTGGCATGACAAATGCCAGCAGGCATCGAGCCCCGGCTGGGTCCGTTCCTTCTGGAGTTCTTTCCTGCCCTTGATTCGTAGTCACCGTGCGGGCCCAGGCTCTGGCCTCTGCCTTTTTAGCCCCAGAGGCTGCTGTTTCGCTCGGCTCGCAGCCCCCGGGGGCCTGTAAGGAGATGCCCAAGGGGACACAGTGGGTAAAGGCGGGTCTCACTCTGTGTGCCTCAGAGTAGCTGCATCTGTCTTCCATTCAAAGCTTCTAATTGGTGCTGGCAGGGAGGTGAGTCTGGTATAAAGTTTTGACACTTTCAGAAGCTGGAAATCTCTAGGACTTTAAATACGTGATCTCATTTGATCTTTACCACGTCACTAAGGGGTTCAGAGTCATTTCGCAGAAGCAGCCCTGGAGCTGCAGGGGACGTAACTCACAACGAGTCGTCGGCTGCTCCGAGATGGGGAGGAGACGCCACAGTCACCTGTGCGTCTGTCCGTGGTGTCCGCAGTGCGCAGCCAGCGCTGGGGCGGAGGCGGGGTGGGAGCGTGTGCCCCGGGACGGGAGGCACGTCGGTCCTGTGGGATCTGGAGAGACGTCCCTCTCCAAGGGCAGGTTCTTGCGCCGGGCAGCGACCGGCACCTCTGGGCCGGCAGCGTGTTGGCAGCGTGGGGGTGTCAAAGCGGGACCTGAGTGGCCGAGGGGGAGAGGGATGCGGGTGAGCGTGTTTCAGATTCCCGCACACTCCACGGGACGGCCCTGGAGGAGCCCGTGGGGGACATGACGGCTGGGGCACCCTGCGGTTGTGCAGATGGGACACGAGCTGGGCACAAGGTGACATGACTGGGCTGGTGGGTGTCAAAGGTTTGACTGGTTCATGGGGACCCAGCAGCCGTGGTTAATGTTTCCGGGAGCAAACGCGTTCAGGCGGCCGCCAGACGGTGGCCTCCCGGTGGCCCTAGGATGGCGTGGGCATCTGTGCCAGAGCACCATGAACTGCTCCCCTCACCGTTGCGTTCACTCTCCCGGCGGCTGTGTGATAGGTTCGGTTCCTGAATCTATCTTACAGACAGAGGCAGAGAGGCAAGGACCTTGACCAAGGCCCTACAACTCGTTACTGCTCAGGCCCCCGACGCTTTACTGCCAGAGGCGTCCAGGAAACGGCGCCCGAGGAGTCAGACGTTTATCTTTAACGTCACAGCCGCACGGTTCCAGCAAGGAGCTCGCCCCAGGACCTGGGAGTTGAAACCAGAGTCACCACACAGACCCGGTCAGAACCTGGGCTGGGACAGGGCCGAGCTTTAGGAAGCGGGAGCAGCCGTCTCTGCCCCATCACTGAGAGAGACACAGAGAAAGATGGCAGAGACAGAGAGAGATGGAGAGACAGAGAGACAGAAAGAGACACACAGAGATTGAAAGACAGAGATAGACGAAGATAAAGAGACAGAGAGAGATGGAGAGATAGAGAGACACACAGAGAGACAGAGAGAGACGGAGAGACACACAGAGATTGAAAGACAGAGACAGACAGACAGAAGGAGACAGAGACCCAGAGAGACAGAGACAGAGACCCAGAGACGGGGGTGGGAGGAGAGGCAGGGGCAGGGGAGCCGGGAGGAGAGGAGAGGGAGCAGGAGAAGTGGGGGCGGAGGGCCCCATCCTGCTGTCTGCGACATCCTTTCCTGGCTCCTGACCCTCACGGGCCCAACCGTGCTTGTCGTTCCCCAGCTCGCCAGGTCCCTCCAGGCCCCGGGGTAGCAGGGTCTGCTTCCAGTGCCCTTCTCCTCCCTGCAGGACAGCGGCAGAGGCGCAGGGGACGCGCTTCCAGCCGTGAACAGGCCGCGTTGGCCATGCCGCGCTCCCTCGGGGCAGAGGGGCCTTGGTGGCACGTGCGGCAGTCCTCAAAGAACAGGCTTCCCCATCCTGAGCCGGCCCTTGGCGTGCAACGTAGCCGCCGTCCCACTGTTGCTCATCAGCTGAGGAGGGCGGGTGGCCCTGTCTCAGGGCTGCCGATGGCCGCTTGCTGGTTGGAGGGTCCTCGGGCAGCTCCCTTTGAAAAAAAGCCCTATTCCCAGAACAGTGGCAGGTATGGGAGAAGGGGCTTCTCGGCCATGGTCTCTAGAAACTTCCACGGAAAGGCATTTATTCTTTATTGTTAATTCCCCCCACAATGCCAACATTATTTCATTTATGCTGACTTTTTTTTTTTGGTCTCCTAAAAGTCAAGTGGGCAAAGCCTTGTTTTCAAGATTTCTCTCGAGCATTCGATAGCAAAACCTTAGTGTGCTTGCACTCTGAGCTGCTGGGATATATTTTTTTGAGAATTAACATCGGCTAATAAAACCCTCAGCTCAGGAATGCAGCTCCTTTGAATTATTTTTAAAGCTGCTCAGTGCATTTCTAAGACTTGCCTGCTTCCCAGGTGTTTTCTCTTTGGGCCTCAGGGTCTAAAATGTAATTTAAAAAACAAATTGGCGGCATGTACTTGCCAGGAGACTTAGTTTGGATCAGAGATTTGCGACTGCCCTGAAGGGGGAGCTGAGGAAGAAGATGAAAGAGCCCAAGTCTGGAAGGAACTGATTTGCGAACGGCTCCCAGGGAGATGAGGGGACACCGTGTTTGTGCTGGGATGAGGCGATAGGCGTGATTTGGGCCATTCGACTTGCTCTGAAAACCACACAACATCGTTTTTCCATTTTACTTAGGGCTCGGAACCTCCGTGTTCACAATGAATTCAAACAGATGGGTTTGATTTCAAACGTCCTCCCCGAAGACCACACCTGCTCCTCCACAGGGCAGGGCGGCCCGCGGTCAAGTGGAACGCGGGCCCCTGTGTGATCACACGTGTCTTATTTCCCTCCAGATGGAGAAGGGCGCGCCCAAGCCAAGGGGTCGCAACTGGCCTTCGGAAAGCGCACCGGCCTTCGTGAAGACTGAAGCGCAGAGGAAACGCGGAGACGCGAAGGTTGCGCTGACGGTCGCCCCAAGGAAGAGGCAGGGGAAGGGGTGGGGAGAGAACGGGACGCTTGAAAGGGAAACCCGTCTTAAAACCTCTCAGTGTGGTCTGTTTAACTTGATGTTTTACTTGGGGTGTTGTCCGCTGGATCCTTTCTAATGAGCATTGGGCGCGTCATTTTGCTTACTCTAAGGAATGGTTGTAGCTAACACACACACACACACACACACACACACCACCACCATTAACGCCGCCATCCCCTACTGTCGTCCCCCCACCCTCCTCCCCGCCGTCATCACTACAGCCACCTTCACTGTTACATCATCACCACCACTGTCACCACCGTCACCACAACCACCACCACCACCACCACCGTCACCACCACCACCATCTCCTCTGCCGTCGCTGCACCACCCTCAATGTTTGAAGGTTGGTGCCCCAGGCAAAAGCAAGGATAGGACGTTGGCATGCAGAGGTCAGCCCACCCTGGATTTGCATTGACTGAGCTGCTTAGGAGGCTTAAGGTCCTAATCTAACAGCCGTCTGACAGAATTTCTCTAGATCAGCCCCTTCCTGTGCCGTAGACTGTGCCTCGACGCCAGATGTCCTTCGGCATTTTATCCCACGGCTCAGCCAAGCCCTCACTTAGGTTTAACTTCTTTCAGGTCTGTCTCGTCGGCCTTCCCGCTGCGGTTTTCCCAGCTCTCCTCTCTGTGTTTACGGTGCTGCGTCGTCGCACAGTGAGAAGAAAGGCAAGAGCTCTGTGTCTCTGAGTCGCTGACGCCAAGGGCAGCGCTTCGTCTTCGAGCATCCGAAGGAGAAATCCCACGTCAAGACCCGCGACAGTGAACACATGGGCTGCCGGTGCTGAAAGTCTGAGAGCAAGCCTCGCTCGCCCTGCGAGCACACCTGACAACTGGCAACCGCATCAGAGTTTTGGACTCGTTTTACCATTTACAATCCAGCACGCTGCCTCCTTTCTCCTCTTGATTAACGTGGTAATTATATGCTAATATGCTCCTTTTTCAATGCAGAGTTTCTCTGTGGCTTTCTTGGTTATAGGTATTCTGGCCAGGTTGCAGCTCATCTGATTATTCAGGAAAGCTGCGGGGTGGCCGAGTGCTCTGCGCAGCACCCGCCTCAGAGAAAGTGTAGGAACCTCTGAAATGTGGAGGGTGTGACGATCTCAGCGCTGCGGCCGGGAGAAGTTAAGTCACACGCGCTTGGTGTCACGGCCAGCCGGCGAGGCCTCAGGCCAGTTCTGGGGACCCCGAGGCCCACCTTTCCTTCTCTCCAGCAGCCACACTGGGGGTTATCAGAGGACTAGCGGGGACCCCTCTCGTTCCCGCCCCTTATTCTAGGCCCCTTGGGACCAGCGGCTGAGAGGACATTCCACGGCCTTGGAACTAAGCTCAGGCAACTGAGCTTGGAGCCTTGGGTCAGGCCACGTGGTGCCATTATCTGCCTGGAGCCAGTTCTGGGAAAGTAGGTAACTGATGGCTCCTGTCTCAGCCGGCCCCTCCCCCGTAACCCTGCACGCGCACGCGCACACACTTACACGGCCACCTGCCCATCGGCAGATGTCCAGGCACTGCCTTTCCTCGGCCCCAGCCTCCAAGGCCTGTTCTCCACGACCGCTGTTGATGTAGGATTGGTCGGGAGAGCATCCCCGCTTCCACTGGGAGCACGTTGGACCCGCTCAGAGGCGCTGTGAGCGCAGCTCAGGGGGAGTTGACGGGCGCCTGCGAGGGCCGAGCCCTGCTCTGGGATCCTGGCAGGGATGTCGCCCCTTCACGTGCTGGTCCTGCGCCCGGAGGGTCCTGCGGGTTCTGGACAGCTTCTTGACTATCTAGCGATCCACGAGCTTGGCTTCTGCTGTTGTTGTTGCTGTTGCTTTAGGCTCCACATGTGTGTGGGGCAGTCTCGTGGTGTTTGTCTTTCTCTGACTGACTTAATTCCCTTCTGAAACTTGATCAGGGGAACACACACGAAAATGCGCCCCCCTCCTGCAGCCTCCGTTAGGAGTTGGCCCCGTCCCCTGGACTCTGATCTGCTGGGTCCCCCTCCATCCTGAATGATCCCGCGCAGACCCCTGCCCCTTCCCAGGGGGTCAAGGCATCTCTTTTCCTGGCCTTTGGCTCCCCTGACGGTTATGCCCCCTACCTCTGAAGGAAAAGGAACGTGGTGATGGCTCCTCTGCTGCTTTCATCTTCGTGGTGCCGGTGCCTGGAGCCTGAGACCCCCGCTGCGGCAGGATGTCCCAGGAGGGAGGAGAAAATGCTGCACGAGGACTCGGCACACCACCAAACCGAGCGCAGCTGGTTTAGAGATGCTGAGATGTGAGGCCCATCTGCACCTTAGACTAGAAAGAGGACCTTCCACGCGGACCCCACTGTTGCAGGCTCCAAGGTCTGACTGAGGTGTGTGTGCAAGGCCTCCCAGGGGAGGGGGGCGGTGGGGCTTTGCAGCTGCCAGGTTCTGGGTGTAAGTGGAGCTCTTTCTGCGACTTGGGCTCAGATGGTTTCTCGTATGCCGGTTCTGTCTCCCTAGGTCACTAGAAGAGTCTTTTCTATTTTTATTTATTTTTTATTTTTGCTGCACCTGTGGAATGCAGACCCTCCCAGGCCAGGGATCTAACTGCCACTGCAGCAGTGACAATGCCAGGTCCTTAAGCCACTGAGCCACCAGGGAATTCCTAGAAGATTCTTGAATTCAAAAATTAATCACAGTATTTCCATATGATGATGCAACTGAGAGAGAACTGAGAGAGGAATTGTCACAGATGTTTGCACATGTTCACAGCAGCATTCTTCACAGCAAGAAGAGAGAATCAACCAAGTGTCCATTGATGGGTGAACGGATGAGCAGAATGTGGTGTGCGATGTGACGGAATACGATTCACCCGGCCTTCCCGGTGTGGCTCAGCGAAGTATCCTGACGTAGCATCCATGAGGATGCAGGTTCAATCCTGGACTCGCTCAGTGAGTTAAGGACCCCACGTTGCCCTGAGCCGTGGTGTGGCCGGGGCCGCAGCGGGTGGAGCACCAGGGGGCGGGGCCTCACAGGGAGGCAGGTGGGGCCAGGGAGCTACGGGCTGGGATCTGCAGAGTGCCTGTTCCCTGAGTCCCTCCCATCCCCCCACCCTCCTAACAGCTCTCATAGGTCGGGCTCAGCATGTGGAGGAGCCTGGGTGGGGGATGGTTCCAGCTTGACCTCCGGGGCTCCAGTAATAGCGCGACCTTCGGAAGCCGTGCCGTCTCCCGAATCTCAGGGTCTCCTTGGGACGTTGGGTCCAGTAGTGGGACCTGCCCTGGCTGTGCCAGGTGCTTCATAAAGGGCAGTGTGTGGTCAGGTATCATCAGTGTATTAGATCAGCGTTTCCTGAGGCTGCCGCCCGCGTCCCCTGCCGAGTTCCAGGAACGCCCCCGCCCCCAGCACACACCACCCCTGCCCCGCCCCCGTCCCCAGGGCCCACTTCGTGGCCAATGCAGACTCCCAGGGCCCCACAAGCACTGCTCCCGTCACCGGCCAGGTGCTCTTTGGAACCCAGCAACTTTGCTAACATTCACTAAGGGAAATGCTGGGGAAGTTACTTCCACTTGGGGAAGCTCACAGCTCGGCAAACTTGAAGACATTCAAAGGCAAGGGCAGGAGTTCCCGTCATGGCACAGTGGAAACAAATCCGACTAGGAACCATGAGGTGGCGGGTTCAATCCCTGCCCTTGCTCCGTGGGTTAAGGATCTGGCGTTGCCGTGAGCTGTGGTGTAGGTTGCAGACGTGGCTCGGATCCTGCATTGCTGTGGCTGTGGCATGGGCCGGCGGCTGCAGCTCCGATTCGATCCCTAGCCTGGGAACCTCCATATGCCACAGGAGCGGCCCTAGAAAAGGCAAAAAGGCAAAAAGAAAAAAAAGAAAAGAACTGCCTAAAGACAATGTAGCAGCCTGTTCCCCATGGCAAAGAGGTCTACAAAGTAAATACTGCTCAGCAGACGGCAGGTCCCATCAGCGGAATCCATGTGCAACACGGAGACCCCTGCAACCGCTAAAAAGATGAGTGAGACTCTGCCAGCGAAGCGGGAGTGACCGCCGTGGGGGCGAGGTGTGCACGCGCTCTAGTGAGTCTGGTGCGCAGAAGCGAAGTCTTTCTAGTTGTACAGATATTCGTGTCTGTTGAGGAGGCGGAAGTGTGGACACACATTTGTCAGGTTTTCAGGACCAGCCTCTGCTCCCTCCCTCCACCTCTGCTCTCCGAAGCAGACCGGGAGCCTTTTGAGGCGCGTGGGGAAGCTCCCTGTCTGACCATCCGCCCCAAAGGCCACCCCGAGATCCTGGCCTCCGAAGGTAAAACAGCCGCTAGACACTCGTGAAGGGGTCCTGAGGGGCCAGGCGATCTCTCGTTTGGACTGACACCCTCTCTTGCCAAGACTGCTCCGGTTCACAGGTGGGTTGAAGCTCACGGTACTGGCAGGAATCCCTCACGACCCGGGGTCAGGTTGGGAAGCTGGTTCCAAGCCCGAACGTGCGCGGACCCGTCTCCTGAGACGTGTCCTCCATGAACCAGCCGGCGGCTGGAATGGGCGCTTAGGTGCGTCTGAGCCTCACCCGCTGGGGTTCAAGCTGAGGTTCGTCAGGGCTGACCCCGGCACCAGCTAGAGTTTCGCAGACACATCTGGAACGCCAGTGCTCGGGAGGGCTGACGTTTCTGCGGCGTCAGAGGGCGAGGATCGGGATGCAGCAGGTGTTTGGAACGCTCCGTGTGGGACATGGGGGCCACTCTCTGCTTCCCGCGCCCCCAGGCTCTCAGCTGGACTGTTTACTCTTGTGTGTGACGACAGCGTGGCGGCGGTTACTGTCTCTGGGTAACGAGTTCCGCAGGTGCCTTCTGCATTAGGCGTGAGATGCCAGGCGCTGGCGATGTGTGTCTGGTCTCCATCACGCGTCAAGGTAGAGATGCAGCAGGGAGCTGATGACTTCAGTCCTCGGAGCACCCTCGGGGCTTGTAATTTGCTGCTCCGGACCATCCGATACGATAGGGCGATGCGGAGAAGGAGAGCCCATGGCAAGGATCCCTGGTGCAGAGCTGAGCCGTGACCCTGCTCCCCACGCCTGTGGAGGGGGCTGCAGGTGGGGTGCTTCCCAGCCACCCTGCCTTAGGTGGGCCGGGTCAGCGGCTTTGGCTGTGACTTTGATTCTGATGTGATTCAGAATGTGTCATGGGCTGAACGGTGTCCCCTGAGACAGGCTGGGACCTTAGCTGCCATGCCTGCACCTGGACAAATGTCCTCTCGAGACACAAAACACAGACAAACCGTAAGGGACACTCGTGCACGTGGGGGGAAATCGTGGACAGCAAAAAAAATGCACAAAAGACCGAAAGCCCAACCGCCGCTTGGAGGAGCCAGGAGCAAAGGCAGCGCGTGCCCCCTGCACACGGCACAGCTAAAGGGGGGGGCATACCACCCAAGCCAGCCCTCTGCCCTGCCCTGGACACCCCCCCCACGTAGGAGGCCAGCCCCCACCCCCTCAGGGGCGAGGGAAGCTGGTGCTTGTTTTCAGTGCCTGCTGCAGCCTAAATTGCTTGTCTGGCTTCTTACTAATTTCAGTTAACTGGGAAGAACCCTGGCCAGTAACACCCCGAATTCCTATGAAGGCCTCATGCCTGGATCTCAGAATGTGCTCCTGTTTGGAAAAGGTCTTCGGGGGTGGCTGAGGTTAAACGAGGTCCCACGGTGCCTTCTGATCCAGCAGGACCCGGGAAGTTAGGGCACAGACACGCCCAGAGGGACGGCCTTGTGGGGACACAGGGAGCAGGCAGCGGCCACGCACCAAGGCGGGAGGCCTCAGAGGAGCCAGCCCTGCCGGCTCCCTGCACTTGGGCGTCTGGCCCCCAAGCGGCAGGAAAGGCAGTTTCTGCTGTTTGAGACCCCCGCCTGGGATGCCTGCTTACAGCCCCCGGGCAGGCTGTAGACTGCCTGTGCTCTGTCTGCTTGCTCGCTTCCTGTCTCTGCAGGAGGCACACGGGCCTGACCGCACACCTGGAGGCGTGGTTGAGGGCGTTGGACGCTCCACTAACCTGTCTGTGGATTGGAGTCAGCTGCTGGCGACGTTGTCACGTGAAGCATAGAGATTTCGAGGTTTCTCTCTCACAGCCGTAGAACTCCCCCCCCCACCAAGTGCAGATGCCTCAAAGCAGCTGCAGGGGCACAGGCGGCCCCGGGGAGAACAGCCGTGTCGCCTGGAAAAGATGGGTGGGGTCGCCGGGGTGCCTCATCCATTGCCCCGTGGTCCTGGGGCTGGGATGGAGCTTGTGCCAAAGCCATGTGTGGCCACAAGATACCACGATCTGGGACCAAAAATCCAGGGCGAGGGCTTCCTCTGAGACAGACTAAGGCCCGGCTACACCAGCAGCGGAGGGGCAGTGCGGACGTGGCGTGCTCGGGTGGCTGGCTGTTGGGGCCTTCACAGTGGGTGTGCTGAGCACAGCATTTGGGACCAGGTACTTAACAAGTCATCAGGGCACCGGTGACTGAGAGGGGGCGACCTGTGCTGGTCACTGAGCTGGAGGATTTTCTCATGGTCCATGTGGTTCCTGCTGCTGGAAAGAGCTGCGTGGCCCGAGTCACTCAGAACTCCTGCCAGAAACGGCTCTTGGCCACAGACAAGTTCAGGGTCTGCCATCCAAACCCAGGACCCCTGGCACGTCCTGAGGGCTGGGAGGGAGCCCCAGTCCAGGGCTGCTCTGGCCACCAAGCTGTCCCCTGCCTCTGAGGACTGTCCTGTGCTGGAGGCCAGCTCGAAGCCCATTCCCTGGGCCCTATGCCCTTCTGCGCTCAGAGGCCACTGAGCCTCCCTGCCCCCTTGAGGCCCAGCGGGTCGGACACGCTCGGACGGGGAGCCCCTTGGAGGGAAGGCTGGGGGGCAGTGCCTGTCCTCCACTCCCCCTTCTCCCTCCCTGGGACCGTGTGGTACATGTTGGGGGGCTGAGCTGCCCTGGGGCAGCCAAGTCTGAACATGTGCCCGGACCTGCACCGAGCTCTGCTGGCTCTCACCCATCCTCGTTCAATTAGTCATGGGATTCGGGGCATTTGGCACCGCAGGTCCTCACCCACCAATGGGAGCCCTGTACACGTCTCCTGATGCCGACAGGGGCAGGGCTGCTGCTTGTCCCTCAAAATCTGTCCCCCTGGGCTTTCTTGGGTGGAGGGAGCTCTGAGCTGGGCGTTTGGATCCAGAAGTGAGGATGATGTCACCTGACTCCCTCACAGCACGTGGCTGCACACTGAGCCCCGCTGCGGCCGCCACGTGTCCGCGGTAACGCTGGCCTCCGTGCCTGTGTTCATTGTTTCATCTGAGCAAAACCCTAACTGGGCTGTGTCCCCGTCATTGCTCTGCCTCTGTCGGAACAGAAGGGAGACCTCCCTTCCAAGGTCAGGCCGGGAAGACCCTGCCGTCCCCGCGGCCTCCGTCCCCTCACACACTTGGTCCGAGGGAAGCAGGTGTCGTCTGGGAGCCGCAGGCCGATGTCGGCAGGGACAGTCCAGGCCCCCGGCCTGCCCACAACCTCGCGAGAGAGCTGGGTCCTGCCCCGGCCAGAGCTTCAGATGAGGCGCAGCCCCGGCGGACGGCTCAGTGCAACCTGGCGGGAGACTGGAGGTGGAGACGCGAGATTCCTGACCCGCAGAAAAAGCGTTTGTTGCTTTAAACCACTGCGTTTGGGGCAGTAGCCGTGCGACCGCAGATATAACTAACACACGGGTCAGAGGGACTCGCATGAGGGCAGGAGCAGGCTCTGGCTGTGCTGTCAGCGGGAAGGGCCTCCCGGTCCCTGTCCCCTGCGCCGGTGGCTTCGTGGTGGGGGGACCAAGGACTGCGCGCAGAGGGGCACAGCTGGAGCCCACGGAGAGGGACGGCCGGAGCTGGGTGACTTGACGGTGCTGCACCGTCCAGCCAGCTCGTGCTTCGACATAAACAGAAATGGGCTTTCTTGTTTCGGCCACGGCAGTGCAGAGTCTCTCATAAGGAAGCAAGCCTCCGTCGTGAGAAAGTGTCCTGAATCCTGCAGGGTGGGAGAGCGCCTTTCCGACTGGGCCCACAGCTTCTGCGACGGGGTGTCATTGAAAGTTTCCTGAGAGACGTGGGCCCGGACGGGAGCCGTCTGCTTCCTTCAGAGCCGTGGATGATGGACACGGCGTCTCGGCCTCGATGGGCCGGGTTTGGGGCTGGCGGTGGTCACTTTCACCGGCGGCTCACCGAGCGGGGAGCGTGCAGGCACTCGGCAGACGGGCGGATGAAGTGCGTATTCTCATTGACAAGAATTCTTTTGTACGTCAGGCTAAATAGCTCTTTTCAAGAGAAAAAGAGAAGTGTTCACGTGGGATCGTGTTTGTACCAAAAATGAAGAGAGTGGCATTTTTCATGTGTCACAAAAGCGCAGCCACGTACGAGTTGCCGCCATCTGCAGGGGCCACGCGGATTCCTTCTGGAAGCCTCGTGAAAGGCCGGCGCTCCCTTGGGTGGAGCGCGAACTGAGAGCGTTTTCATCCGCTGTGGAGAGTTATGGGCTGTAGGGAGAGATGGAGTCTGGACTGTGACTGCGGCTATTTGCTTTTCTAATCCTCAGATTTAATGCTGCAGATTTTACAAACAGCTGAAATAGGGCAGATGTAAAAACATCATTGTCGTGGCCCGGCCTCAAGCCTGTCCAGTTTGGGACTGAAGCAGCCCTCTGCCAAGAAGTGTCCTGTGTCCTGTTTTCGTTTCTGACTTTGTCCCTGACTGCAGTCGTGCTGAATGTGAGAACAGACTAAACACAAATACCTGGGAAAAAAGAAACACCGAGTCATCCGACGCAACTGAAGGTCTTATCAACGAGGCTCATTTTCCTGAAATTACTTCATTTAATGCGGTATCCCTTTAAGGAAACACCTCAACAGATTTTGGGGAGAATTGGACGTTTTTCTAAAGATGCTTGGCGACGAACATCTGGAAATGACTGAGACTATTTGGAAAAGAGTCTTAAAGGAAGACTCGTCTCACGTGAATGAAATGCATTCTTGCAGAAATGAAATAGTTACCGTAATAAAACAGTATCGTAATGAAGCCGTGTGGTCCTGGCCGGGGCACAGACCCGGAGACTGATGGACTGGGACAGAGGATCCAGCAGGAGGCTCACACAGATAGGAAGTCGGTTGCTATGTCAGCTCAGAAGTAAGAAAACACACCACCTAATAAAAATGCGCCCCAAGGATGGAACGGGCACCTTGCCCAAGAAGATACCCAGGTGGAAATGAGCACACGCTCGGCCGCGAGAGCCGTTCCGACCACGGTGAGTTGCCACCCGCACCTACTGGAACAGGTTCAAACACCAAAACGCACAGTGCTGATGAGAGCTACGGCATCTGGAACGTGCACCCGCTGGGGGGTGCAAAACAGTGCAGCCGCTCCGCACAACTTTGTAAGAAACACTGCAGCCGCTTTGCGTTCAGGGGGGCAGTGTCTTACACCGTTAGGAACACCTGCCGCGTGCTGCTGTGCGCCCACTCCTGGGTTCTCAGCCAGGGAATGAACACGTGGTGTTTACAGTGACGGGTGGATGGCTGTCTCGGGCCACTTGGGCTGCCGTGATGGAAGCCACAGGCTGCGGCTTAGACAACAGGCCTTTGCTCCTCCGAGGTCCGGAGGTCTGGACGTCCAGGGTCGAGGTGCCGGCCGGCCCAGGGTCTGGCGTGTCCTCGCCCTCAGAAGCGGCTGGCACCATCTGTGACCTCCCATGGCAGAAGGGAGCCCTCTGCGGTCTACCTTTAGGGCACGGATCCCATCGGGGGGGCCCTACCACCCTGCCCCGATCCCCTCCAGAGCCCCCCTTCCTTATTGCACTGCACTCCGGTGGGACCCCAGCGCGAGTTTGGGGGGCACACAAGCACTTGGTCCATAGTAGCGACTTCATTCACAGTCACTGAGAGCAGAGACCCTCCCCGTCCTTCAGCTGCTCAGCGGATGCACACGATGGATGGATGGAGGCCAGGACCACGTGATGGAGAAGGAGCCTCGCGCAGAGACACTGTCACCCCATCCACAGGACGTGGGAGGGGAGGGCCTTTGGGGTCAGGACTGTCCTGTGTCTCGCCTGTGATGCTGTTCACACACCCTCCGAACTGGTCAGAACGCAGGCAGGGGTTCCCGTCGGGGCGCAGCAGAAAGGAAAGGACTGGGAGCCATGAGGTTGCAGGTTCGATCCCTGGCCTTGCTCAGTGGGTTAAGGATCCGGTGTTGCCGTGAAGATGTGGCTCAGATGTGCTGTTGCTGTGGCTGTGGCGTAGGCCGGCAGCTACAGCTCCGATGAGACCCCTAACCTGGGAACCTCCATGTGCTGCTGGTGAGGCCCTAAAAAAGACAAAAAAGACAAAAAAAAAAAAAAAAAGGAACCTCAGGCAGTTATACACGAAAGTGAATGAACCAAATATTAGATAGAAACTAAAATGTAAAGGATTTTAAAGGACTTCATGTCATGTCATCCTAGAGTAAAAGATGAATTATCTAATATATGAGGTAGGATTATAGCTAGTGATTTAGAAAAAAATAGAGGTAGCTGCTTCCCTCAATCCCCACATGAAAATAAAGTCCAGATGGACTGAGGATTCAATCGAAATGTAGAAAGTATAAAATGTTGCAAGAAAACATAGGCAAATATTTTAAGAATCTTGTTTTGATGAGGTCTTTCAAATAAGCATGTCAGAAATCCCCAAACCTGTGTGTTTGATGGTGTGTTCATTTAAAGCTGCTGGATAGTAAAATGAGTAGAATGGAAGTGTTGAAAACTAAATTGGTTAAATTATTTCCAATATAGTAATGGGTTAATTTTCTTGTGAAACAACTCAAAAGAGAAAAAAGAAAAAGCTAAACACAAAATTGGAAAGAACATGAACAAGCAGTGTACAAGCTGACCAGTGAGCGCAGGAAAGATGTTCAGCCTCCTTAAGGATCAGAGGAGGAAATCAAAACGGCAGTTAGTTTTGTTTGTAGGTCAGATCAGCAAAGGGCAAAAGGCTGGATGAAATCTGCTAGGAGCAGGGTTTGGAAAGTGGGGGCTCCGTGAGCAGGTCGTGGGTGTGTAAACTCCCCCAGCCTTTGGGTAGGGCAATGTCAGCTCCGTATTTCTCTTCAGGAAATACTAACACAACTGGAAAAAAAAAGCCATGTAATTCAGGATATTTGTTGCAGCATCGTTTATAAAGTCAACATTTTTTGCTGCTGAAGTTCCGTGACCCTTTAAAATGCTCCTGTTCTCTGTGACCTTCAGGTGGGGAATACAATATACAGGCGTCTGGAAATACCCTGACCAGAGGAACCTCTGCTTTTTCCTTCCCCCAGTGGGCCACCCTCAGGTCATAAGGAGGCGCCTGGAAGAATGGTCCTTCAGATGGTAACAGAGGTCGCACCTGATACGGTGACATTTGACTCACTTCCCTGTACTTTGCTGTGTTGCCTGAAATCTTTAAACAATGAACATTTATCATTATGGTAAAAAATAATGAAACTGTTCAAAAGGAAGACAGAGGATCCACTGTTTATAAAAGAAGCATAACTTGAAACCTCCTTGTAAAGCAAACCTTTTTGTAAGTCAGCGGGACATGGTAGAGACAGGAGCCCAGTTCGGAAGCCATGCTAGACTATTCCATGAGCCAGCGCCCAGAGCCCAGGCTCGGCGGTCCAGGCACCGGCTTGCATCCCTGGACGGCGCTGCAACCTCCCTCGGCCTCCGTTTCCTCCTCGCTGTGTCTCACTCACAGCCAGTTGTGAAACCGAGGCGCTGAGGGCGGAGCTGCTTGGCTTGACGTTGCTTTGCTTGACTGCGAGGGCGGTAACGGGTCCTTGACGTCAGCGCGGGAAGCGCTCCAGTACCGTGACAGAGCTCAGGCTCCAAGGGACTCCCTTCCTCCTGAATTCCCGTCCCCAAGTGATGCCTCAGCCGGTGCACTGGAGCCAGGACGGCCGCCAACGTCCGGGCACCTGCCCGCAGGTGTAGCTGGGAACCCAGGCACCTGCCCGCAGGTGTACCCGGGAACCTTGTTTCCAAAGGGTGGCTGAGGACTCACAGCTGCGGAGCTGCCTGAGCAATGCTTGTCCCACCTGAACGGAGGGCACCGGAACCTGCCCCTGGGGCGTCTGCGTAGCAAAGCCTGAGAAGCACTGAGGGGCAGAGTCTCATCCAGTGGCAGGCCAGCCCGGTGTCCTCGCACTCTGCAACGACCGTGTGGTTTACAAATTGAACGTTTGTGGCAACCCCGCCTGGGGCTGGTTGATCCGCACTGTTTTTCAGCAAACATCCTTTTTTGGGTCTGGCCACACCTGCAGCATATGGAGGTGCTCAGGGGAGGGGGCAAGTCGGAGCCGTAGCTTCCAGCCTACACCACAGCCACAGCAACATGGGATCCGAGCCGCATCTGTGACCTGCACCACAGCTCATGGCAATTCCAGATCCTTAACCCATGGAGTGAGGCCAGGGATCGAACCTGCGTCCTTATGGATGCTAGTCGTGTTCGCGGACCACTGAGCCACGACGGGAACGCCAGCAACATTCTTTTTTCATTTAAAGTACGTTCTTTCTTTGACACAGTGCTGCTGCCCATTGAGTAGACTGGAGTCCAGTGTGACTCACTCCCTGTGGCATCTGGAAGCCAGCAGGCGGCTTCTCTGAGGTCTGGACACACGTGTATATCTGTGTGACAATGGAGAGAGCTTTTCTGTCGGCAGGAAGATGACTAAATACCAGTTTCTGATTAAACTCGCTACAGGTGGTCCTTCAGAAAAGGAGTAATTGAACTTCGTTAACTCAGTGTTCCTGCTGTGCTTCTTTTTCATGCCACCAGTTTGCAGGGATTAACCGCTGCTCTGGGGAGCACACCGTGAAGCTGCCCAGCTGCACGATTTGAAGCTGCAAAATGAAGACGTGGACCCCCATGTTCAAAACTTAGAAGAATTTTCCAGTGGACAGCAGTGGCCCTTGTAAGCCGGGGTGCCTGAGTGACTGTTCAGGTGTCAGGCCCAGAGGCTGGCAGGCCCCGCTGGGGGCTCTGCGAGGTTATCAAGGGCTGTGAGGAAGGGGACAGAGCCACACCAGCAGACCCTGGTGTCACCCCGGTGTCACCCTGGGCTCTGGGGAGCCTCGTTAAATCTGATAACCGCAGATTCACTCCTCTCGCCATTGGCCAGAGCCTTGGACCAGCTGTCCGGGACTCAAATGATTGATCAGGAAATGGGGGGGGCGTTGCTATGGCAGCGGAGGGAGCAGGGGCGGGGCCGGGGTTGCTCCTGAAGGAAGAGGGCGTGGTCCCTCTGCACAGATCTCCAGGTCCGGCCTCCGTGGGGCTTCCTGGGAGACCTTTCCTTCTCATCTAGTAACCGCCTGACTCATTCCACTTTAGATTTAGGGGGGCTGCTCTCCCCGTCCCCCACCCCGCCCTCCATCGCTCGTCCCTCCTCCCGCAGAAGGCCGCCAGGAGCAGCTCCGCAAGGTGGGGCCGCAGTCCGATGCCCCCGTGCTGGCTCCTCTGAGACGTGCCGCAGGGAGAGGATGGCGCAGACCGAGGTCAGCGTGTCCCCGAGACCGTCGCCCGCCACAGGACCTGCAGGGGACGTGCTCGGCTCCCTCAGAGCCTCGGAAAGGCGGGCCTTCAGCGCAGCCGGCCTGGTCCTGTGAGTCGAGAACCCTTTTCCTTCCGTGCTTCGCTGGTAGAAGCCGGAGTTAGGTCTGGAGCTGCATCGCCAGCTTGTGGCGTCGTGAGGATGCGTTTCCGCGTTTTCCTTCACCCAGGATTCTCTCTCATTTTCGTACTTGGCTTTTACCCACATTTTCTTATTTGTTAGTGTTATGCTTTTGCTTGTAACGGCCTTCTTGAGATACGATCAACATGCAGTGAACTGCATGTTTGACCATTTCTGAGCCACGCGTGGGAACATGAACCCGGAACCATCAGGGAGGTGGTGAGCACGTGATCGGTGCATGTCTGCATTTTGGAGGAACCGCTGCGTCTTTTCCCAAGTGGCCGTGCTGTCCTCCATCGTCCCCGGCATGTGCCCTGTGGCTGGTCCGCTTGGCTGTGGGGCTGCGGCGCTGCCCCCCGGGGGCCCGCTTGCACTTCTCAGTGACTTAGGCCTTCCGCTGTGTACTCGCCATCCTTGTACCCTCGTCTGCTTAAATATCGTACTCACGAAAAGTAACTGGGTTGTTTGTTTCCTGAGTTTTGAGAATGTTTTATATATGATGGGTACGTGTCCTTAATGAGAGGTATGCTTTGCAAATCTTTCCTCGCGGTCTGTGGCTTGTCTTTTTGTTCTCATAGTAGTCCTTTGTTGAAGAGCAGAAATTTTAAACTTTGGTAAAACCCGGTTTACTAATTTGCTCTTTCATGGACTGTTTTTGCTCTTGTATCTTGGAAATCTTTGATTGACAAGGTCATAGCCAGGCTGACACCCATGTCTGGCCCTGGTTTCCACTGGTCCTCCTTGGCCTGAGTCTCCAGCAGGAGCCACGTGCTGTCCTGGGCACTGGGGGATGGCGGTGGGCAGACTGCAGATTTCAGGAGTTCCTGCTGTGGCTCAGTGGTTACGAACCCGACTCGTATCCATGGGGACTCAGGTTCGATCCCGGGCCCCGCACAGTGGGCTAAGGATCCAGTGTTGCTGTGAGCCGTGGTGTTGGTCGCAGATGGGGCTCAGATCCCACGTTGCTGTGGCTGTGGTGTAGGCCAGCAGCTACAGCTCTAATTCTAAGTCTCCCTAGCCTGGAGACTTCCATATGCTGCAAATGTGGCCCTAAAAAAGAGCAAACAAAACAAAACAAAAAAACAAAAAACGTGACAGCAAAAGCCTCTGCCCTGATGGAGCTCTTGCCTTGAGGGAGAGACGGCCTCCGAGGTGAAAACGGCAGGAAGCTCTCTGTAGAAGAGGATCACGGCAGGGGGGGAGGTCGGGGAGGTCCCCCTGGAGGCCTGGAGGCGCGGGCTCAGCGGCCCAGCCAGAACCACCAGGGGACAGTAGGGCTCAAATGTGGCTGATGCGGCAGGTGCAGCAGGCGTGGCAGGTGTGGCTGGTGTGGCAGGTGCGGCAGAGCAAACAGAGGCTGAGCAGAGGGGCTGAGGTCAGAGAGGTGAGGTGGGAGAGGTCTCATGTCAGACCTTATAGGAAAGCAGGGACTCAGGATTTGGAGGGTTTGGGGGAGGTGATGTGATTTGGCTGCTGTGTTGAGAATCAAAAAAGGGGAGGGACCAGGAGGAGGGTCGTGGTGAAAATCCAGGTGGGAGACCCGGGGGCTCAGGCCAGGTGGACCTGGTGAAGAGCTGTGGGTGCTGGATCTGCTTTGAAGATAAAGTCGGAAGGTTTCCCTATGGATTAGATGCAGCAGGTGAGAGAGAGAAGACGTAGACCCCAAAGCTGTTGGCCTCATGCGCGGAGAGCCCGGGGGCAGCTGTGGGAGCAGCAGGCTCTGTGGGGGGCCGGGGGTGATTGGGGTGGGCTACGTCCTTTGGATGACACCTGGGGGGCGGGGTGCGTGCGTTTAGGACGACAGGGCGTCATTTGTAGACTGTTTACAGACCAGGGCTGGGTGAGAGGTCAGAAGCCCGGCTGCGCACAGGTCCGTGTCCCTAGGAAGAGGAGACTCCGTGGAGGAGACCCGCAGGTGGCGTCCTGGACGCCGAGAGGAGGGAGTGTGGGGAGGGAGGGCGGGTGCTGCTGAGGAGCGGAGATGGACGGGAGGCTTGGGACCCGGCCTGGACAGCTGCTGGAGGATTCTGCTGCAGAGGTGAGCCAAGAATTGGGGCGGGTGACGAGGAAAAGCGCAGAGAGAGACCTGCCTTTTTTTTACATGGGAGGCGAGGCAGCACGTTTGTGGGTGGCGGTGACCAGGGACGGAGGAGGAGGAGGTGGGGAGATGCTGCTCCAAGAGCACAGACTCGCAGCCTCAGGACGGGTAAGTGGAGACCCCGCGTGTGGAGTGATGACGTCTGAAGGTGCAGTCCTGAACCCCAAAATGTGCGCGTGAGCTCTCAGCGTGCACCCCCCACACACACACCCCACAGCCACGTGAGGCCTGTCCCTTAGCTTGGCAAGTAAGCACCTCACGTGCGCACATCTGTTAACCGCCACCCCGCCCCTTCCGTGTGTACAGGTTTTAGAACCCACTTGCCCCGCCCAAGCCTTGATTTGGACAAACCCATCCAGGACGGCCCACGTGTCCAAAGTAAATCCTCACACATTCCTTTAAAAGACACAGCCCAGAGCAACAGCGGGAACTACGGGAAACAGGCTCGTGCAGTTGAAACCTTGCAAACGAGACAGCTCCGCTCTGACCGGCAAGGAGATGAGGGCGGGCGGGCGGGTCTTTGCAGACGTCCATCCTCTCAGCTCTGTGGCCCTTCGCCTTTTCCTGGGAGCAGGATCGCCTGCTGCTGTGGACTCTTCTTCCCTGGAGCTTTTCAGTGGGAAACGAAACCGGCCGTCAGACCCGCATCTCAAGTTCAGGTGCCCCAAAGACGTTTTCATCCTACGAGCAAAGAGGAGGCAACGTGAGATGCTGATTTTCAGCCCTTGTGTCTGACTGGTGCAAGCAGAATCATCCTCCCGGGCCCCCGGGGGGGACCTGCAGCTTCAGGGTGGGTCCAGCTGTCTGCGTGGAGGCAAGAAGCTCCTGGCCGAGGCTTGTAGAGAATGGTGTCATATGAGCTTTGTCCATGAGGTGGCGCTGTTGTGCCACAAAAGGAAAAAGGCCTGAAACCCCCTAAGAACAATTTTAGGAAGCGGTCCCAAGCGGGAGATGAATGATTTTGGGGGCTCTAACCTCAGCGGGCGAGGTGATTGTCATTAATAACCCTTGCCATAGACGTGAATGTTGCTGACACGCAGACGGCAAATGTTCTCACTGCAGAGGAGAAAGGGCAATTATGTGACATGCTGGGGCCATGGGGACCTGCTTCCCACTCAAGCGCATCAGACGGACGCCCTGGACGCTCAGCCCGCACACTGCATCTGCCAGTCAGGTCTTCCGTGCCGCCCGGCCCTGCTCTTCCCTGAGACCGGGAGGCCGCATCCTCCGCCTTCTGAGCCCCAGGTTTCAGCGGGCAGCTGGCTTTTTTCCCAGGTTTACACTGCACACATTCTTGAATCCAGTTGTTTGCAAAGTGTGTGTTCCTGCCATTTTCTCAATGTCTTATCTGTTTTGTTTCTGAGGCTAAGCTTGTCTGTCTGCCCTCCTGAACGTAACCCCAGGCTGGGCCCTGGGTCTGGAGCTGCCCCTCGGCCCCCTTGCCGAGGCCCCGCTGACAGCAGAGAGGGCGTCCTCGGGGCCAAGCGGGAGCGAGAGCTGCAGGCTGGGAAGGGGGCCCATTCCCTCCCCTCGGAGCGGATCCCGTCTTGTCTCTTATTGTGGTAAATGCACAACATGAAATGGAACGCCTTAGCCGCCTAGCGTCTGCAGTGCTGAGGGTTTAGTGACTCATAGAATGTCTCCCTCTTCCCAGACTGAAGCTCTGTCCCCCTAGAACCCCTCCCCGGCCCCCACTCCACCCTCTGTCTCTATGCACTTGACCACGTGGGGGGGGCAGAATCATACAGCATATGCTTTTTGTGTCTGGCTTATTTCACTGGGCACAATGTCTTCAAGGCTTGTCCCTATTGTAGCCTCGTCAGAATTCCCTTCTTCTGAAGACTGGATAACGTTCCGCTGTCCGGAGAGGCCCTTGCTGTTTATCCATCGTCTGATGATGGGCGTTGGGTCGTGCCCACCTTCTGGCTGTTGGGAGTAGTGCTGCCGTGGTCACAGGTGTGCAGCTACCTTTGCAAGAGTCTGCTCTCAGTTCTTTTGGAGTCATCCCCAGCGGGGGAGTTTCTGGATCCCATGGCAGTTCTGTCCTCAGCTCCTCTGCAGCAGCTGCCCCTTTTCCCATCCTCACCAGCAACACACGAGGGTCCCCCTCGCACCACGTGCTCACCGGCACTTCTCAGGTCGTTCACGCGCTGCGGGGCTCGGACATGCGACGCAGTGGGAAGGGTCCGCTCCCCGGCGGCACCTTTCTCGGAGGTGGCGGCGGCTGTTTCTTGGCGGGACACCTGCCCTGTGCTTGCTGGACCCTTTGCTGATTGTGCCCTTCCCAATTCTCCTTCCGCCTCCCTCTTCCCCAGATGGTCCTTTAAAATAAAACTACACTAACCTTTTTCTTGTTGGGCACACGGCAGAGCCGTGAGTTTTATCCTTGAAAGCAGAGGGGGTGCGTGAAGGGAGTCGCTCCAGAACGTTCGTTGTTGATCCCCAGGCATAGGACGAGTGGGGGCAGCACTCTGCCCTTCGGGATGAGGAGGAGGCGCCAGGGAAGTCAGGGCATGTGGTCCCCGAGTGGGAGGCGGGGGAGGCAGCTCCTACCCCTCTCCGCCCACTGCGTTCATGGGCTCAAGAGGCAGGGGTCTTCTTAAATTGTGGTCAGCACCGGACACGAATCATGGGAGATTGATAGATAGTTCATCGGTATTCTCAAAAAAACCATGCTGTGAATTTTGTCCCCCCACCCCCGCGCCCCATTACAGTAATTCTGTGGAGGAGAAATAGCGTTTCTGGAGTGACGCTTTGTGCAGTGGCCAACTGCAGGGCTGGCTGGCTGCTCTCATTGGGACGGACCCTAAAACTCATCGGGAAATGCAAGAACTGACTCAGGACCATCACGTATTCTCGAAAAGAAGGCAGCGGCAGAGGATTCATGCTTTCTGATGTCAGAATTTACTGCAAAGTTTCAGTAATCAGACAGGGTGGTGCTGACACAAAGACAGATGGGAGGCCAGTGGGACAGACGTGAAGATACAGAAATCAGCCAGGGTTTGCGGTCAGTTGCTTTTTGACAAGGTGCCAGGGCAGTTTAATGAGGGAAAGGTGACCTTGTCATCAGAACGTGCAGAAGAGTGAGGCTGGACCCTGTGCTTCATACCACCTGACACATAAACTCAAAACGAACCAAAGACCTAAAGGTAAGCCTAAAACCATAAAAGCCTTAGAAGAAAACTTGTGAATCTTGTTTGGGGGGTTAGGAAAGCCCTTTTTAGGTGAAACACCCAGAACACAAGTGAGAAAAGGTAAAAGAGACGAGTTAGACTTACATTGAAGTTAAAAACATGTGTGTTGCAAACGATAACTTCAGGAAAGTGAAAAGAACCCGCAGAATAGGAGGAAATACGTCGAAGCCCTGTATCTGATAAGGTCTTGCAGCCAATGTGAAGAACAATGCGATAATACACAGATAACCCCATTAAAATGGACCAAGGAGCAAAACGGACATTTCTCCAGAGAAGAGCCCACCTGGGCAATAAGCACATGAGAAGATGCTCCAGATCGTTAGTCACCGGGAAGGTGCAGGTAAAAGCACGGTGAGGTAGCACGTCTCCTCCCGGCGTGGGGATCCGTGGAAAGATGAGCGGGAACGAGTGTCGACAAGGATGAGGAGAGACGGGAACACCTGTCCAGCGCTGGTGAGAGCGCACAGAGGAGCAGGCACTTCTGAAACCCTTTTGGTGGCTCCTCAAAAGGTTACACGTAGGGAACCACGTGACGCAGGACTTCCACTCCTGGGCGCGCGCCCAAGGGAAGGGAAAAGGCGTGTCCTGCAGACTCTTGTCCACGAATATTCATAACAGCACTATGCGTAATAGCTAATGAGTGGAAACCACTCACATGTCAAAATCTGATGAATGGGTAGGTAAAACATAGTCATACCATGAAATTGTATTTAGCAACAAAGTACTGAGACACGTGGCAATGGATGCATCTCAAAATCATGATATACGTGAAAGAAGGCATGTGTTACTTGCTTCCATTTTCACAGAATGGCCTAGAGCAGGCAAATCCAGAGACAGGAAGTGGCCTGGAGGCTGCCTGGGGCCAGGGTGGGGTGTTGGGACAGATGGGGGGAGGTGACTGCTGACGGTCCAGGGACCTGTTTGGGGTGACAGCAAGCTTCTGAAATCGGTTGCGGTGGTGGCTGTGCACGGTGACTGTCCCAGAGCTGCCGAGCTGTGAGCTTTGAGTGGAGATGAACCATCTCAGTGGGGCTCGTAAGTGGGGCGTTTTTAGTTCGCATGTGCGCCACGCCAGCCACCAGCTCTGCCACAGACACCCTCACGTGAATCACACAGAACACAGAGACGCCCCAAGGGAGCAGTGATCACCTGCATTTTGAAGCCAGGAAACTGAGGGCCAGTGTGACGTGGTGGGCAGAGCTCAGCCCTCTTCCTGAAGCAAGCCCGTCAGTGGCCCTCCTGCCGCGGTCCCCACATCCCGCCTGCTGCAGCTGCCCCGCCTCCCCGGGACGTCAGAGCAGCTGAGCGTGGGCACCTCTTTGGCTTTGGACGGGCCTTTTCATCACCGAGCTTTGCGTGTGTTCATCCGCCGCTCCCCTGGCGTGAGAGCGAGACAGCAGCGTGGGGCCGCCGGGCCGGGAAGCCTGATTCTGCGCTTCCCTGCTCTGTGGTCTTGGTCAAATCAGGGACCCCTGGGCCTCCCTTAGCTCATCCCTGAAAACCAGCTGTTGGCACCACGTCGGGGTGGGAGCCGAGTCGGCTACATAGCCGGTGTGCCACGGCGGTCTGAGTGGGTGGTGACCCGGGCTGGCGGGCACAGGACTGGGTGGCGACCGGTGATGGGGGGACAACTTGGGATGGACCTGGGCTTGGGGAAGAGGAGCTGGCCTGTGCGTGACCAGGGCGAGGCCCGCCTCAGGCCAGGACGGGTGGGGGCTCCGCAGCCCTGCGGGCAGGACGCCCCCAACTCCCCGCTCCGGGGGTTGGTGGGGCTTCTGCTCAGAGGGGTTTGGAAGGCATTTCACAGTGGAGACTTTCTCGGCTGGGCGCGCCGGTCCTCCTGGTGCGGGAAGCCTGGTCCTCATTAGCTCCTCGGGTGGTCCGTGCTCCAGGCCCCGGCTCCTCTCTCCTTGTGGTCGATGACACTGGCAGCCCTGGCTTTGCAACCGTGAGAAGCCCCACGAGGGAGGAATTTGAGACGGGCTTTTCTTCCCTGTTCGGTCAGCATCCCCGGCCTCTCTGTTTACCGCTGCGGGCCATGCCAAACCCCGAAGCTGCGTGTCCCTGATGCTCCCCCACCCCGCATCTGGTCTGAGCCGCCCTGGCCGCCCCTGCCGGCCAGCAGCATCGCCCACTCGCCGGAGTGCTTGCCCCCCCGGGGGGTCTCGGGACAGGGGTCGAGATGCTGTTGTTTTATGCACATGAATGGCTGTTCCCCGTGAGACGCTTAGCAAGTGCCTGGCGCGCACGCCCTGGAATAGAGGGGGCCATCGAGGCCACAGCGACAGGGTGGGGTCGTTCCCGCCGCACCACTGAGCTCTGTGCCCTCGGGGAAGTTACTTGCCCGTTCTGTGCCCTCTTTCCTTGCCTATAAAAGGCTACCGAAGAGCTGTCGGGGAGACTGGAGAAAACATCTGTGAGACGTCCAGTCTGCTGTGCAGTGCACGCAGGTGTCTGACGGTAACGGCTATAAAGATAAAACCTGTTTTCTGTGCAAATGGGACCTCTTAAGAGTTATTCATTTTTCTTGCCTGGTGAGTGGAGGATGGGTGGGTCCTTCCCGTTACCTGCATCAGCCAAAGTGGTGGGTGACCCCACTTGCGTCTGGGGGTTGAGCCAGGTCTTGGGGTCCAGCGAGGCTCCCTAAGCCGTACGCCTCATTCCAGCCTGCACGGAATGCAGCTTTATCCTCTCAAAAGCCCTTGAACTAGGCTCTTGTCCTCTAGTTGTAGTTTAGAGCCAAGAAGAAGTGTAGAGGTCACCTGTCCCTTAGCTTCGGATGTGGAAGGGCCAGAAAGTTCCTGGCTTGCCCGTGCACCGTGAGCAGGAGGTCAGCCGGGGGCTGAGTTTACTGAACACTTGCTCTAAGCCCAGGACGGTTTTTCGCGCTCACCCCGAGCGCCAGAGACGTCTCCCAGCTTAGAAGGCACCGAGACCGGCTTCTTGGAGGACCCGCCCGCCCCCAGGGGCCACAGTCTCCGCCTGAGCCTTCCCACCGCTCCGTTGTCCCTGGGCTGCAGGTCTCCAGAAGGAACTCCAGCCAGCGCTCATCTGCACATTTTCTGGCAGCTTCGCAGGAGTCGTCTTGTGATTGGCAATGAAACAGCCGAGGAGGAAGTGGCTCCAGAGTGTCGTCTGGGATCCGGGCTGCCTGTGAAAATCAGGCAGCCTGATTCTCACCTCCGCGCGTAGCGGAGGCAAAGGGCTTTACAGAGAGAACCTCAAGTTGCTGGTTCCCGAGCCGGGCGTTGGCCCGAGGACGCTCTGCTGGCCTCGCTCCCCGCAGCACTTCATCCACAGGCCGTTACTCAGAGCCTGCACAGCAGGAAACAAAAATAAATCGTTATTCAGCTCCTGTTTTACAGTCGAGGGTTCCTTGTCGGTCTCAACAGCACGTCATTTCTGTGACGGTGGATCATGAGCCGGGACGGAAGGGCAGGTACTTCATAAATCGTCTGGGGTGGGGGCGCCTCCAGGGTCTCCAGCGAGATCCAGCCCTGCTTGGCTTTACACGCAAGGCCGCTGCTGCGAAGAATGTTCTTCCCTGGCGAGAGCAGATGAGGAGGCGGCAAGTCTGTCTCCAGGAGCAGATGGGCTGCTTCTCTCCCCTGGTGTCTCTGCTTCCAGTGACGGCATCTCGGTATCTCCAGGGCACGTCCACCTGCAGCTTTCAGGCTTTTCCCGCAAGGACTTTTATGCTCAGCCCCAGACCAGAGTCCTGGGCTGCAAGTTTGGGTGCAGATCCCAGCCCCTTAGCTGGGTGTCTTGCTTGTCCTCATTTGTTTTCGGACGAGACCCACCATGTTTCCAGAGGCTGCCTGGTGCCTGCAGGGCACTCATCGCCCATGCAGCATCGAGGCGTTTGGATGCTGTGTTTATTTCACCCCCTCTCTGTGAGGCCATGCACGCTGCGAGGACGGGGCCGGGCTGTGCTGCTCGCCTCCACGTGCCCAGGGTCTCAGGTGCTCCGAGCAGAGAACAGATAAACTGTAGCGCTTGAGGGAGCGCGACGTGAACAGGTAAACTGGGCGACGTCCCTGCTGTCTGTGCCTGGGACGGCTACCTCCTCCCTCACCGTGAAGACAGAAACCTCTTTGGGTCACTCCACAGTGACAGTCGCTTTTCAGATTTTTTACAATTTAAAACGTTTAATTTTTTTTGGCCTGTGGCACATGTAAGTTCCAGGCAGGATCGAACCTGTGCCACAGCAGGGAGAACACTGGATCCTTGACCTGCTGAGCCACCAGGGAGCTCCAGCCGTCACTTATGACAGGAGCTGCAGCTTCATTCCCCGGCATCAGCCTTGAAAAGGGACTTTTCCTTATTCCTAATCACTTAATAACCTTCCAGGGTGTTCTTCCAGGGCGGATGGCACTGTGGGGACCCTGGCCTGTTTGTCCGACCACTGTCTCGGCTGCACTCTCGGTGCACGAGCGCATGTGTGGCTCGTAGATGCCTCACGGGAAGGATGAGCTCTGATTTATATGTGTGCGAATCTGCTGTTTTCCTGGTGGAAATGTGCAATGAGTGGTTTCGCCCACATCTCCTCTCAGGCTACGTCATTCTTTCAGTATCTTCTTGGTAAGTTTGGCCGCCTCAGATGCATTCATGTTACGGAAAACATTTCTTCAAATATGTTCTGATTACTAAAATTGCAAAAATGTGTAGAAATCACACTGATTTTTCCTGTTCATCCTATGTGTGGACGCAAAATTATACACCAGCGTTTACAGGCTGGTGGCCTGTGATGTGAATTTAACTGCAGGTGTGTTTTAGGGTAGCTGGCTCGATGTATTTGAAAGTCTGGAGATTTTACGTCACAATCTGGATGCGTGCAGGCCTGGCGGCTGTGTCAGGGGTAGGGGGTTCTGCCGGGTCCCCTGCCCTTCTTGCTTCTTCTGTGTCTGTGGTTTAAATCCCTGAAAGTGTGGGTCGTAAGTGATTTGTTTTCGTTTTTTCAGAGTTTAAATAACGTTTCAAAAGATGTAATGAGCAGAAACGATAGCTTTTGAGGAGCTTAAATTATGGGCTTCAGACTTCGTCTTTGTCTCTCCTTCTCAGTCCCGTGGTGCCTCCGGAAGCAGCGAACATTTTAGGAGGGAAAAGTAGGGAGAGAAAGGAGGCGAGGGTGGCTGACGCCCAAGGCTGTCCTGATGGCAACTCTGTCAGCTCGCAGAGTTACCCAGCCTTGGTCTTGTGGCGCTGGCGCTGCAGATGGAGGAATGCCCTGGGGAGTGGCGACGAGGCGGCCAGAACAGAAGCCTCTCCCTTTTCGTCAGGAGGATGAGCCGTCTTGGAGCGGGGCCTCCTCTCCAGGCCCCGCGGGCTTGCTCAGCCGGCTGCACCCGCACCTCCCGCAGCAGCCGCAGGACGAAGATAACCTGGCTGCCATGGAGATGGGATGCTGACGCCCTTGACCGGCAGGGAACCATGTCATCCGGAGTCCCCAGCGGCCCCCGTCACTTGAGAACATGAGGTTTTCCGAGCCAGGTGCTTCGTGGGCTCAGAGCGCCTGCCTTGGGGGTAGGGTGGGAGGCGTCCTTCTCGTCCTGCGGGGCTCATCCTGGCCCTTGGCCTCTGTGTCCACGTGAAGCTTCACCACCTCGTTACATAAATCCCAGCAAACCAGGAAGGGTTCCTTTCGTGGATTTTATCAGGAACACGTTTGCTTGGCCAAGAGCAGCATCTCCCGGGAGAGCGCCTTTTCCCCAGAGACAGAAAATGCACTTTCTGGTTTTTACACGAAGACCCAAAGCCACAAGATCGTGTTTGAAGCTGCAAAACCAAGGCGGTGTGGTTGCTCTCCCCGTGGCCCTCAGGCACACAGCGCACCGGCGGCCGCGCCGTCCCCGTGGGGCCTGGGAGGACAGGCTCTCGCAGGGTGGGGGGCGCTGGGACACGCAGGGAGCCTGGCTGGGCCCTCGGGAGTGGGCGGCCCCTGCCACCCGTCTCCACGCCTCCCCTCTCTCTCCAGATGTCGAGTCTGAGCTGTTTGGGTGACAGTTCAGGCAGAAAAGATGGTGTCCCCGGAAGCGGTTTTGTGAGCATGTGCGCACTTTTAACGCACAGCTCCTTTCAGCAAGACCTCCAGGGTCTTGTCGGCCAGTGCAGGAGGAGATAACCCGCCGGGGGGCTGGAAAAAACTTTACTTCGTTTTAGTACTTAGAGAAATTATAAAAAGTTCTTACAGCTGGGGTTGGACACGTGCCGAGGGGCTCTGAGACCTTCTGCCAGGGAGGGGCAGGACTGGCAGGGGTCTAGTGTCCCTCTGTACCCGTGGACCTCGTGTCTTCCGTGTGTGTGTCCGTGAAGAAACTGGACACAATTTAAAACAAAGTAACAAAGCAGAAAACTAAAGCTTAACACAGACGCCTGCATAGACGAGGAGAAGAGACCGGGAAAGGGCGGCTTGGAGATCAGTGGACAGGAGAGATGGGGGGGGGGCCGGGGGGGGGGCGGTCTCATGGGCCGGGGTAGCTTCCCGTGGCTGGAGCTGGACTGAGACGTGCCCGCCACTCGTGGCTCCAAGTCCAACCAGGGCTGGCGTGTTGCCCATGGAGGGGCCGGGTCCCTTCCAGCCCTCCCACTGCAAGGAGGCTCGGGAGCTCTGCCCGCTGTCCCCACAGGGTCCCTCGGCGTGGGCCCCTGCCAAGTGCCCACAGACAGCCCGAGGGCAGCTTCGTGCGTGTGAACCACTCTTTCCCAAGCCCTCAGCTCGGGGCTGCACCTCGTGGGGAAATCTCCCCGACTTGCTTCTCCGGCAGGAGCGTGTGCTGAGACTTGAGCGGCAGAGATGGAGGTTCCCGCCGCTGGCTGCAGGCTCTGTGCAGACGCCAACGCCGCGGGTCGTGGGGCCGCGTCCAGGACTTGGAGGGCGGCCACAGCGCGTGCGGCCCCTCTGTGCATGGGACAGACTGTCCCCACACGGACGGGCCCGGTGTGACCAGCACCCGGCTGCCTCACCGGGTCAAAGGCGGGTTTTGGGAAACAGAGCGTGAGACGCCAGGCAAACCCGCCCCAGGCAGGCCCGCCCCCGGGGGCACGCAGGCCGCGGGGACCCGGGCGGGCACAGGAGCACACGGCCTGCACCTGCGCCTCGGCCTCGTCAACATCCTGCTCCGATCCGTTCCTCAGCACGGTTTCCTGCGTGCCGGGTTCCTCCAGGCTGAGCACGGCCTCACGGCCACAAACCCCAGACCCCGGGGGGTGTGGGCTGTGACGTGGTGACGGTCGCTGCGGCCTAGAGCACGCAGGATGCCGACGGGCTGGGGACGCTGAAGCGCGGAGCCCGTCCTCGCAGCCAGTTTCTGCTTCGTGCGTTGCAGCGCAGAAGAGATTATGTCTGAATTACACGCTTCTCCTGAAAGGCCGGCTTCCTCTGCGGCGGCCACTAGCACTTAAATCTATGGAGAACACGTGTCTCACCGCCCAGGTCGGTAACGTGCTGGTGACTTTTCCAGGAGCCGAGACGCTTTCTGTGGTCGTGCCCGACCGCTGCTTCCGCTTAAGCAGGTCACTTGCCTGTGACGAGCGTGGGGGCGTCTGGGCGTGTCTGCAGTTTCTCTGGGTGCCGGGGGGCGGGGGGGCGCGCGGGGTGCAGGCCCGGCTGCAGCAGAGGAGCCGGGGTCCCGCAGGGCTGCGGCCAGAGTGCGGGGCTCTCCCACAGGCCCTGACTCTTCCCCTCCTAGAGGAAATGCAGCAGACATTTAAATATTTCCAAACCAAACAAGACACCCTGAAGGGTCCTCCTGTGACCGCCTCATCTGCCTCAGGCCGGATCTGAGGCGTCCCACAGCGGTGACAGCGAGATGGGAGGAGGACGGCAGGAAGGCCGGACAACAAAGCCCGCGGCCGCCCCGTGCTGAGAGTCAGGGCCACCGCTCAACACGGCAGCGGCGAGAACCGGGTGGTCCCCCCACCCCCAGGGCGCAGCGGGGCCGCCAGGGGCCTTGACGTTCTCTGCCATCAGCTCTTTTTCACGGGGACACGCTCGCCTCCAGGCTTGATGCCCGCTCCTCAGCGCACAGCCCTGGACGCCAGCTCCTGGTGGAAGCCTGTCCTGTCCCCAGCGCTCACATCAGGTTGAACGTTTTCATCTGGGCTTCGGCGGCGAAGGAACAAAGTCCCAGAACAGACCTCCCTCCCTGTGGTCACCCCTCCCCCAGAGTGGGGCCCGTTGGAAATAATGAGAAACAACAACAAGACCCCAAACCCTCATCTAATGTAAGCACTGAGTTGGGGGAAGAAAAAGGAAAGTTGTAACTTTGACCTCGTTCTGCGTGTAATTGTTAATGGAATTGTGGTTTCTTTCTTGCTTTTGTGCTCGTGTTTTCCCAATTAAAACCTTCCATGACTCAGCCTCCACTCGGGGCTGACAGACCCAGAGTCCTGGCTTCTGGGCACCGGGGGGCCACTGGGCCTCGGGGGAGGGGGTGGGGTCCCACCAAGGGCAGGTCTTGTCCCCGAGCCTGGGGTGGGGGAAGTTTCCATAATTGGAGGAGAAGCATAGGGAGCAGGATTTGAGAACTTGCCAGGGAGTCTGGGCCTTCTGGACGTGGTGGCTGCCGCCCTGGCCCTGGGCGGGGCGGCCTGAGGGGTCAGAACCTGCTCAGCTTGGACCCCACACGGCCTCCGGCCAACGGAGGAGGCCCGGGGCTGTCAGTGCAGCTGGTTCCCATGGGACCTTGGGGGGTGGGGGGAGCCCGGAAGCCCCTACCTTTGCCAGCCTCTCAGGGGTCTTTTCCCTGTGACGTGGGATGAGGCTGGGCTGTGCCCTGGAGACCTGTGTGCTTCCCGGTCAGACGCCCTGACGCGCCCTGGCGTCTCCTGGATGGCGGGTGCCCGGCACGCTGGGGCTGCCCACCCAGCAGTGAAGACCTCTCCCCTGCCACTGCCCTGGTGTGCCAGGAACCGGCTGCTCCGTGGTCTGCTCGTCATCCTGGCAACACGTAGGGCCAGTGCCAGGACCGCGCCGCCCAGGACGAAGCTGAGGCACAAACATCTGGGTCCCGCCGCGCCTCCAGGGCCGGGTATCGTCAGCCCCGCTCTGCTGGGCCAGCTGCTCGGAAGGGAGTCGGGGTCACCGGGGTGTGGGGGCGGGGGGAGGCCTCTGAAGGCCTGAGCGGAGGAGCTTTTTCTCTGGGGCCCAGGTCCAGGGCAGCAGGAGGACACGGGCTGTGGGTGGGCTTTCGCGTCTCCGCAGGCAGGTGCCCCCACCAGGAGCCGCCGAGGCGGGGGCAGCCCTGGAGCTGGCGTCAGACTTGCTTGGTTGATCCAGACCTAGATTGAGATGCCCTGATCTGCCACCTGCCCGGTTCCTCTGGGCACCTGGGACCTGCTGTGAGGAAGGAATCATCCAGAGGAAGAGCTCTTGCCCAGCAGACGGGCTGCCCCGGGGGCAGGGACGCCCGGGCAAGGGGCGGACCCTGCCCCTCCGAGGAGCCGGCCCCAAGGGCAAGGCCGAGAACAGCACGTGCGGGCCAGGTGGCCTTGCCTTTGGCCGGGGGCTGCTCGGTTGAGCCTTTGCAGACAAAAGCAGCAATTTCAAAGAGGCTGTTGCTGTGCTCCTGGAATCAGAGGAGGGGAACTGCCCGCCTTTGGAAGAGGAAACCCTCGGACGAGGATCAGTAAACGGCCGAGGCCGCCCGGAGAAGTGGAGGGACGGCGGGTGTGAGGAAACGCAGCCTTTCAGTTCTCGGGGCTGGAGCTACAGCCGAAGGGAAGCTTGTGTGCGTGCATGCGCGTCTGTGTATCTGTGAGCGTGTGTGTGTGTGTGTGTGTGTGTGTGTGTGTGTGTGTGTGTGTGTGTAGCCCCAGCTAAGCACAGCTGGGCGGCAGCAAGCCTGCGAGGAGAAGGCCTTCCCTAAAGGTCCCTGTGAGACGGAAGCAAGATGACGTTCTTAGCGGCTGTCAGTCCTGCCTGAGCAGCGGAGGCCGCCGGGGACCTTCTGAAGAACCAGCAAGCTGGCCGGGGTGACACAGGGGTTTTCAGAGCTCCTGGGTCCCTCTGCTGGGCCCCGGGCTGTGAGCTGCCGCTGCGGGTGCCTTTTTATCAGAAGCAGCAGCCACCACCTTGCTCTCTCTAGGTCCCTGTTCGGGCCACAGGCCACCTGCTCACCTGGACCCCGCAAGTGGTTCCTCCTCCCAGGTCCCTTTCCCCCCCTCCCTCCAGCCAAGGTCTTCCTGAGCCTCAGCCACCACCCGAGTGGTCACTGACACTTCAGCCTGTTCCGCGCTGGGGCGGGTGGCGGGAGGACCAGAATGACACGGGCCACTCAGGAGGGGGGCCCAGACAGTCCCCACCCAGGGGACGCCGCTGCTGGCTCTCCAGCCCCTCCCTGGCTGTCCTGGCAGCTGCCCCAACCTCCTCTGTGACCAACCACGTGCGTGACAAGGACTGCGTCCCCGGCTGTGGGAGGCACTGTGGGGTGGGGGTTCCTGGACAAACTCCCAGCGGTGGGGTCCTTATTGTTTCTGCAGACGGGATGTGGGGGGGGCTGGCTTTGGGGGCAGAGAGAGGGGCACGACCCCTCGCCCCTGCAGTGCCCCCACACCCATCCAACTCGGAGCAGCGGGTGACTCCCGAGAGGCCACCACCTCTCTGGGGCTCAGTGCTGTGAGGACAGAGGCCCTGCCTGGCCGTGGCCGAGGCCCCATCTCTCATCCGCATGGCGGCAGCTCCGGGGCTGGTGTGTGTGTGTGGGGCTCCCCGCTGCCCCCACCCTCCTTCTGCCCACTCTCATGCCAAAGGACAGGAGATTCGGCCCTGGTACCGCCTGTCCGGCGACCGGAGGGCTGGATGCGGCCGGTGGGAGGGCTGTGCGCTCAGGATGCTCCCGCCTCCAGGCTCGCAGGACTTGCTCTGTTCCCCGTGAGCTCGACGTCCGCGAGCCGAGGGCGTCCCTGGCCTGTGTCTGCGTCTGGGGTTTTTCTGGCTCAGATAGGGTTTCATGGAGCAGGTTTGCTAAAACGCATTTCCGCTCTGATAAAATACATTAAAATATATTTCCATTCTAAATAAGTCAGCGCCTGTTTTGAATTAATCACCGTGAGGCAGTGATTAGAGAGATAGGAAGCTATGAGGGAGGCTTTCTTTCTGGAAGGAGGTGCTAATTCCATCTAATACCTGAAGATTTGCCCCAGAAATAAGACTTCCACTTTCTAAAATGTAAGTTGAGATGCTTCTCCCCAAACGCCCTACGAGTTGCTGCTGCCGTTCAGAAAATTTAAGCACGATGCACGGCTCGAGAATTCACTGAGCTCCCCAGAATCCAGGCAAAAGCCAAGCAAAACAGCGGTACAGCTGGGCCCTTGGCCTTGGCGGCCTGGGGAGGTCCTGGCAGCCTGGCTTCAGAGGGGACCGGCGCTCCTGAGATGTGTTCAGACTCCCCTGAGACTCTCCTCTGTTGAGGCCCGTCCCTCTCTCCCGCCCGCCCTGGGGTCCTGCCTGACCTGTCTGCATCTGGGGGTCTCTCTTTGCTGCTCTCTCTTCCACCCTCAGAGGGTTCTGTAGCCCCGAGAGGAGTTTCTGTCCCTGCCTGTGCCAGCCGCCACCTCCTTCTGTCTGGAGAACCTGACATCGCTGCCCTCTAGGTACCTGGACTCGTGGTGCCTGGGGGTAGATTTTTCAAAGTTTGCTAGAATAAAACAAGAGGTATTATTGCTTTGAATAAAAACGGGGGCTCTCTACTTCCTGGTTCAGGTCTCAGAATTAGGCCTTACATTTCCGAGGAGCCAGTAATAAATGACATTTATCGGTGGACGAATTACTTTTGAAGAACCTTTCAGATCTTTGCTGAAATAATTAATGGGCGAGGCTTCACACCCACCCATGTGAACCTGTAAAATATCGATAATTCACACTCGCTTCTGGACCTGTGGTTTTCAAAGTGTGGTTCCTGGACCATGCACCCCCGGGGAGCTGGTTAGGATGCAAGCTCTGGAGCCCCACCCCTACCACCACAGACTGGGGGGGGGGGGCTGCAATTTTGCCACACTGGGCGCTGCTTCAGGACCCACCTCACCTGCGTCTGCGACTTCAGATGCAAAGGTCTTGCGTGTGACACGTGAAAGAAGGGGAATCAGGGGGTGTGGCTCAAAACCCTGACAGCCAGGATGCCCACAGTGCGGGCCCACCTCACTTTATTGAGCCTCATCATATCAGGCTTCCCAGGTATTGGGGGCTTTAGTTTGTTTCTTTCTTTCTCTGTCTTTTTTTTTTTTTTTTTTTTTTTTAACGAAGGGGAGATGTATGACGACCCTGCAGGGAGTGAGTCTCTCGGTGTCATTTCCCAACAGTATGGCTCCGTCCGAGTCTCCGGGTCCCGTTTTGGTAATTCTCGCAATATTCCAAATTTATGGTGGTGACATTGGTCGTGGCAATCTGTGATGAGGGGTTGATGCCACCAGGATGTTTCACTGAAGGCACAGAGGGCGGCTGGCATTTTTAGCAAAGTACTTTCAAGTGGAGGCATTTACATGTTTGGGACAGAATGCTGCTGCTCCCTTAACAGGCTCCCGGACAGTGTACACAACTTTCAAAGGCACAGGGAAGCCGAAAGATGTGTGTGACTCGCTTTACTGCAGTATTTACTTTGCCGTGCGGGCCTACCACCCCGCCGCAGCGTCTCCGAGGTCTGCCGTCGCCGCCTCCCTCCAGAGGCGCGCCTCCCCCCTCGGAGGGGTGGGGAAAGCGCCACAAAAACGAGTCATTTTTGGAAAGTTCTTGCGTCTCCGTGCGCGGGGCCTCCTGCACCACGAGGGGGCGCGCTGGGCCCGCCGAGGCCCCGCGCCGCGGTTCCCCGAGTCCTGTCATTCTCTGTATAAACAAGTTACGTTCGAGTGTTTAGGATATAAATTACGACCATGCCGGCTGCCTCCGAAGGAATGTAAACACAGCGCTGTGGTCGGAGCAAACTCTGAAACTGACTTCATAATTTATAGCAGGCCTCCGAGGAGCTCAGAATAAAAGGAGAAAAAAGCCCTATTTGCCTGCAAATATGATAATGGAGACACACAAAAAGGTTTAAATCGCTGCTTAATTTCGGGAAATATAGAAAGGAAGCCTACGGATTAGGCAGATGGTTAGGACTTTATGAAACAAGATGGTTTGCTGAGATGTCCTTGGACTGAAATGCACTCCGATTCCAGAATCCCCGCGTGCGAGACCCCGCCGGGAAGGGGCGCCGGGCCGCAGGGGAGGCAGCCTGCCAGGAAAGGAGGAACCGGGTGGGCTCTCGGTGCAAAAGCAGGAGCCAAGACCCCTCTGCTCCCGCACAGCCCTGACAGGCCAGCCTGCCAGAGCCCGCGGGACGGGCAGGCCTCTGTGTCCGCTCTTCTTCGTCCCCGAGCAGAGCAGCTCTGTGGTCAGGAAGCAGGAAAGGAGAGGCTCCCAGGGAAACCACGGCTCCCCTGCGACACGGCAGAGGGTGGGGGCACCAACGGGGAGAGACTGGGGGTCGAGGGGCCCACGGGGTGGGACAGACACCTTGTGAGCCCCGCCCTGCTTCTGTCACCCCAGGGAGCGTTGAACACCCTGATGGGAGGCTGCCCGCCCTCGCAGGCTCCCCGCTCCCCACTGGGGATCTGCCGGCGGCCACCCAAGGAGGAGCCCCAGCGACCACTGGCCCCCCACTGGCCCTGCGCGCAGGGACGACAGCAGACGGGGCACCAAACTTGGTTTCCTCGGGCCGTGATCTTGCCTGGTTTTCCTTTCAGTGCCTCTCACCTTCTGGTTTCTGTTTGGCCAGGAAGGGCTAGGCTGAAGGAAAGAAGTCACAGAAACGCTTGCTGCTGCTTCTCTTCCTCTCCCGAGAAGACCCACCATCAGAACCCGGCCTGTGCTACGCAAGGCAGAGGCCCCACAGCACGTCAATTATACAGCTTGGAAGAAGGAGAAAGCGCCCAGTGCAGAGCCAGCCGCGCGGCGGTGCCTCGGAGGAAAGCTCCCCACCACGCTCGGTTATGTACATTTTATTGAAAAAATTTTACATCAAAATAGTTTGGCAAACTGTAAAAGTATACGTGCGTGCAAACACATCCTCCTTTGAAAATACAAGCAAAGTGTGGGTATACACGAAGGTCATAAAACTATCTTTAAAATACGGTGGCGGGGGACGGCCGTGCAAAGACGTTGTGTTGTCACCATACTGAGGACCACGCTCTCCAACGAGACGCGCTGTTGCTAAATACTTTCTGGACAGTGTTCTTTGGCACCTGTATCCCAAGGCAGTGTTTGGCAAAAGACCACGCTCCCGCAGAACCAGGCCACACCGTCGATGGCGTTCTGAGCACGGCCACTTAGAAAAGCACTCGCATTCTCCACAAAGAAACGCACTCAGCTCCCCTGCAGGCGGCAGACCCTGGTTCCCGAAGGCCGAGAAGAGCTCAGGGTTTCACGCCTGTTTCTGAGTTCTCCTCTCCTGTCTCCTCTCCCGGGGCAGGGAGCCTGCGCGTATGGGGGCGGGGGGCCGTCCTTCTGCCACCAGCAGACAAAGATCAGTGCACAAGGCTGGCCCGGGGACTCGGCCTGGTGACTGGTGTGCTACTTACTGCTGCTGCCGCCCGCCTGCCCAGGGAGCCCACCTCAGTCAGCGCCCCCGGGGGACGGCGGGCCCGGCGCGGCCCCCTCGCTCCGTTCACATGACACAGGGCTTGATGTCCTGGCAGACGCTCTGGTGGTGGTGGTGGTGGTAGTAGGCCCCGCTGGCGGAGGGGTGGAAGGAAGAAATGCCGTTGAAGTTGAGGACGAAGTCTTTTCTGTCGCACACCGGCGCCGGGTGGTGCTGGTACCGCGGCAGGCCCACTGCAAGGAGAGAGGGGAGAGCTTCAGAAACGCGTGTTCCGCTGCAACCCGCGCCCCTGCGTGTTCAAACTTTCATTTAACTCGTGTCTTCTTTGGACGCCAAAGGAGGTGGCCTGTCTTTGTCTTTTGCTATAAAACTGGTAGAGGAAACGCAGCCTTAGAAGGTTCTGTTTCCAACGGTGCGCCAGAGGACGGCTCTGGACCGCGGCTTGGTTCCCTTGGGCCACGGCGGGCCCAGGCACAAGCACCGTCCCCTGTGGGCCGGCTTCTCTGGGCCTGAGTTGCTGTGACTCCTGGAGGCCCGGCTGGACTGGGACAGCGACTGGACCCAGGCCCAGGGCTCCGGGAGGTGCGACCGCCGCCAAGCCCCTGCCCCACAGACGCGTCTCTGGTCTCCAGCCTCTGGCCGTGCTTCCCATCTGCCTGAGGGGCCGAGGGGCAGGCCACGGCGGGGGGGGGGGGGTGGTGGGAAACAGGCCCTGCGCAAAGGGGGGGGGCGAACAAAAAACACCCTAAAGCCAGAGAAGGGCCGGGAGGGAGAGGACTCGCATGTTCCTGGGCCCCTCTGGAGAAGCAGGACCCAGGGGGCTGGAACTGCCTCTCGGAAGGCATGCCGCTGCAGCCCCTCCGCTGCGGGGCCACCCCCAGCCGGGCTGGCCTAGGATGCGCAAGGCCCGGGCCTGGGCCTGGCTGCTGAGCGCCGACTGCCTCGGACTTTTGCTTTTGCTTTCTCAGCACCTCCGGC
The DNA here is from genome assembly GCF_054392235.1 of Sus scrofa. NCBI lineage: Eukaryota > Metazoa > Chordata > Mammalia > Artiodactyla > Suidae > Sus > Sus scrofa. Next base: position 782,094 of record NC_139389.1, on the reverse strand, counting down.
TGTGCCAGGCCCGCGGCCCAAGTCTTCTCCGGTCCCCGTGGGCCGAGGGGCTGGCCAGCCCATGCTGGCGGCAGCCAGATTCAGCCTTCCCCGCACCAGACCCCACCCGGCAGCCCGCAGCGCCTCGGCCCCGTTCAGTGCCCCGAGGCACCTCCTGTGGCCAGAGGCCACACTCGTGAGCCACCCCAAGAGTGCGGTCGCTGCGTGCAGGTGCCTTTAGCGTGGGTTAAAGCCCCTCGTGGTACCGGTTCCCGCCTCTCTAACCCACGGGCCCACCAGACCCTGAGCTGGCGCTCACACAGCGCTTTGATGTGCCCACCGAGGGATCTAAAGCCCTGGCTCCTTCTCAAAAGGCTCTTAGGATGCAGAGAGGGAGCCCCTTTCCTCCCCAGCCCTAGTGCACGGTCTGGAGAGGGGTACCTCCCGGCCGGCCTCACGGGGCCCTCCGCTCTCAGTCTGCCGGGCCTCGGCCTGGGAGTCAACAACGGGGTCCCCCTGGGAGTCGACAACGAGGGGAGCGGGAGCGGGAGCCAGGGCAGGGGGAGGAAGAGGCCAAGCGCCTGGCTGGCCACCTCAGAGACACGGCTCTGAGGGCGGTGGCGAGGCAGGGCCCTTCCCTCCCAGACCGAGTCGTGCTCTAGGCCTCCCTGTTTCTGGAACCAGCGCCTGTGCCCGGTGTGCAGGGTGGGGCAAGGCGGCCTCACGGAGGGATCAGAAGCCTCTTTTGCGTGTTTTTTAACGTTTAGGGCAGCGTTTCAGGGCAGCCTGGGAGTCCGGGTTGCAGCGGGAGCGGGGAGCCGGGAGCAGAGAGGGCCGAAGGCAGCCGAGGACCCGCCGAAGGCCTGAGGGCCTGGAGGGGAGCGGAGCGGAGCTGAGCGGGCGAGTGCAGAGCCTGCGGCCCCTCCAGGCCGTGATTGACAGCCAGTCCCAGGGGGATAAAAAAAATCGGAGGGGAGGGTCGTCTGTGTTGGTTACTTGTTGAAATTCCCATAAAATGGAACAAGACTCTGCTCTCAGTGGGTTAAGTCAAGCTAAAACCCTCTCCGGTGTGGTCCTGCACAGACTGTCTTTGTTTAGTTAACCTCTGAGACCCGCATTTAAAGGCCTATTTGGGAAATTTCACCGTCCAGGGAACAGACATCTTTTGCCCATTTCTGGGCTTCCTCTCTCCCTCTGCTCTCGCCCCACAACGGCCGAGGAGCCTGCAATGTATGCATCCTCCTGTGAACCCTGCTCTCCTTGGGGCGGAAGGTGAGTGGCAGCCAGAGCACCACTTGGGGCCAGACGAGCTGGCCCTAGAGGGGTTAATGTAACGGTTTATCTCCACTGTCCCCATAAACCTGGCCAAAGACTCCAATTCCCTCCTCCACCCCCATCCGTCCCTCCCACCTTTCACCGCCTTTGGCAAGTCAATAAATTTTCATGATCTGCAACCAACACAATTTACGCCGGCAGCACTCCAAGTGGCGCCCAAGGGGCAGGGGTTTCTCTGGGGAGCCTCGCCGTGGGCAACCTGGGCACGCTGAGAGGCAGCAGGGGATGGACTCCCCAGCAGCCTGGCATCCAGTCCCTCCCTTGCAGGATCCCAGGAAGGGGCCCCTCCCTTTCCTCTCCTCTGGGCACGCGCCCCGTGGGCCCCCTCCCTAGGCACCTCTCAGGTACAGAGCAGCCCCCCTTCTGACATCTACCTTGGAGCAAAAGCACTGCAAAACCAACTTTAAAACAAAGACAGAAGAAACCAGTCACGGCGCCTCGGCCAAGGTCCCCTAAGCCCACAAGCTCTCTCTCTAAGCTAAGTCAGGCCTGAGCTGGGTGCTCCTCCGTGCGTCCATGGGGACACCCAGAGATGCCACAAAGGCTGGCGGCTTGGCGCCATCCTCCCAGGGAGGCAAATTCCGGAGGCCCAGCTGGGGCCGAGGTGTGGGGCGGTGCGGCCCCAGCCGGCTCCCCCTGTGAACACGGCGTCAGCTCCTCCGGGGCCGCGGCGCCCATCGGAGCGGGAGGCCTGAGGGGACGCCCGCGCGGGCCGGGCCGGGTACCTGGGAGATCCTCGCGGGCGTTCTGGTGCAAGTAGCTCTGCTCCAGCGAGTACGAGGACATGCTGGTGTGCAGGCCCGCCGAGGCCGCGGGGTTGCTGCCCGGCGTCAGGGCGGGCGGCTGCTTGAGGTAAGGCGAGGCGCCGGGCGAGCTCCAGTGCGCCGCGGGGCTCGTGTAGGGCGAGTGGCACTCGATGGCGCTCGCCATGGCCGGCGACGAGGGCACGGGGCTGCTGCTGCTGTCCGGGCCGTAGTCCCCGCCGCCGCCGCCGCCCGCCGCGCCCACGCCCCCGGGCCCGGCGGGCACAGGGCAGCTGGCCATGTAGGTGGAGCCCGGGTTGGGCGACATGTGCGGGACGTGGTGGTGGTGGTGGTGCGGGTGCGCGTGGCCCGGGGCGCCGGCGCCCGCGTCGTAGCCCGCGGGCATCATGTCGAGGCCGCCGTAGCCGCCCTGCGCGTGGCAGCCGAGCGGCGCCGACGGGGGCGCCTGGAAGTCGAAGCCCTGCGGCAGCAGCGAGGCCCCGAAGCCCAGGCCGCTCACCACGCGGTGGTACATGGGCTTGAGCGCCTGGCACTTCCGCCTGAAGCCGCGCGGCCGGCGGCGGAACGAGCCCTCCTCGAACATGAACTCGCTGGCCGGGTCGATGGTCCAGTAGTGGCCCTTGCCCGGCCGCCCCAGGCCCTTGGGCAGCTTGATGAAGCACTCGTTGAGCGAGAGGTTGTGGCGCACGGAGTTCTTCCAGCCCTGGTAGGCGCCGCGGAAGAAGGGGAAGCGCGCCTGCAGGAACTGGTAGATCTCGCTGAGCGTCAGGCGCTTGGCGGGCGAGCTCTGGATGGCCATGACGATGAGCGCGATGTACGAGTAGGGCGGCTTCTCGGGCCGCCGCAGCCCCGAGCTCGCCTTCTTGGCGCCCCCGCCGCCCGCGCCCGCGCCGCCGCCGCCGCCGCCCGCGCTCTTGCAGGCGGCCGGGGGCGCGCCGGCCGAGGCGGCGGCCGAGGCGCAGGAGGCGGATGCCGACGCGGACGCCGAGGACGAGGCGGCCTCCAGCGCGGCGGCGGCGGCGGGCGGCGGGCTCATCAGGGCGGCCTGCAGCGCGCCGGGGGCCGGGCTGCACGCGCGGCGGAGCGGGGCCGGCGGCGGGCGCGGCGGGGGCGGCGGCGGCCCGCCCTCGGAGGTCATCGGGGGCCCGGGAGCAGGGCCGGGCGGCGGGGGCGGGCCCGGGCGCGGGGGTGCCGGAGCGCGGTCGGCCCAGAGGCCGGGCGGGCGCCCTAGCCCGCCGCCCGGGCTGCAACCGCGGCCGCTCCGAGCCAGCGCTTCGGCGTCGCCTCGCTCAGCTCCGCCCGGGCTCCTGGCGGCGGCCGCGGGCCGGAGGCGACGCCCAGCGCATCCCTCCCCGGGCCTCGGGCCCGGCCTGCGCGGCGGCCTCCGGGCCGCGGAGCCGGAGCGGCCGGGCGCCGGGAGGCTGCGCGCGCGAGCGGGGACCGCGGCCGGGACCCCGGGGACGAGCCCGACGTCTCCGCTCAGGAGCGCTCCTCGCTCTGTCTCTCGGACTTCCTCCCGCCCGCGCCCTCCCCCCACCCCGCCCTGCCCCCTCCCCCGCCGCCCTCCCCCCACCCCGCCCTGCCCCCTCCCCGCCGCCGCCGCCCGGGGAGGCGCGCTCGGCCGGCGCTCACTCCTCCCCCGAGCCGGCGCTCCCTCCCTTATCTCGCTCGGCGCTCGCCGGGGTCCCCCTCGGCCCTTTAACTCCTCTCTGGGACTCTGACGCTCTCCTCCCTCCCACCCTCTTTCGAACCGAGGATCGGGAGCCGGACTCACGTTGGGCCGGGACGATCCCCCCCCCTCCCACCGCCCGCCCCGCCCCGCAGAACTCGACCACCTAGAATCGGGGGAAATCTTCTTTCTCTTTGGCGCTTAGGGCACCCCTGCCCCCATCCCAGAGCCAGCCGCCCCTGGCGGCAGGACCCACCCCTTCTCCTCCCCCCCTTCGCCCTCCTCCTCCTCGCCTCCCGCTCATCCTCCTCCCCTCCCCCTCCCCTCCTCCCTTCCCCCCCCACCAGGCCGTCCTTGGCCGAGTGGTGCTGCCGCTGGTGCCGCCGCCGGACCTCCTTAGCCGCTGCAGCCCACGCCCGCGATGACCCTGCTGTCAGCCTCAGGGGACACTGCGGCCTCTGCCACGAGCCCGGGAGCCCGACGCCCAAAGGTAACGTGCCAGTCCTCTCTCCTGGGACAGGGCCTGCGGGCGCTGCCCGCTCTTCGCGGAGGGCAGAGGCCATGCTCCTTAAGGAGTCATTTTAGAGTTTTGGAAACGTGGTCGAGCAGGACTGCTGTTTTCACTAGTTTCCACTTCCTTTCTGTTTTCCACTTGATGTTTTGTAAGCAATGCCCAGAGTAGGCCCGGCTGAGCGGCCAGAGTGAGACAGTGTATTTACCCTCAGCCGGAAGGCGTGCGTGCCACTGTCACCAGATTTAGACTCTTTAGACTCACATCCTCAGTCTCCGTGTGTGCTGCCCAGGAGGTGCCCTGCGTGGGGAGCCCTGCACCCCAGCGTGGCTCATCCCTCCCCAGCGGTCAGAGCCAAGCCCCGGGCGAGGGTGCACCCTCCGGAGAACCACTTCCCGCGAGGCGGACCGTTAGTTACTGGATTACACGTGCGAGGACTGGACCGGCTGGAGGTGGGGGAGAGCCGGGGGGGGGGGGATCTGGGAGCTGACCTGGCTGCACAGATGGCGGCCCAGAGCGGGGTGCTGCGGAGCAGGCCCACAGGGGCACAGCTCTGCCTCTGCTCACCAAGGACCCAGGTGCCTGTGCAGGGGCGGGGGGGACGACCTGGGAGTTGGGGTGCGGTGGGGGCCGAGAGAGGGGAGGCTGTGTAGGTGCAGAGAAGGTGGCTGCCAGAGCCCGGGTGGACGCGCACCCAGGCGGCTCGCGGAGCTGCCCTGGCTCCCAGTGCCCTTGAGCGCCTGGCGTTTTGCTCCCAGGCGGAACGGGCCTGGGGCTATAGAGCCGAGGGGGAGGGAGGGGAGGGAGGGGAGGCTGGGGGCTGGGCTGGCCCCAGACAGTGACCTGAAGTTGAGTGGAAGCAGGCTTTTTCCATCAAACCCTGCCTGGATGCCACACACGGAGAGCGAGTGTCAGTTTACTGCCCTGAGCCGGGCTCCTTTTCCCTAAGCTCCACTGTAATTAGACAAAGAAAACCTAAATTAGCTGAACAGGCGTCGACAGCTTCCTCCAGAGCACCCCTGGCACCTACATGGGAATGTGTCCGAAAATGGCTTGATTGTAGCCGAGAGTCAGCTAAGAAAACACGGCCAAAATGAACTCAGTTTACCGCTCGTTTCCAATAGAAAAAAGAAACAAGCCGCTCTTTTCCGGCTGGGATGTTTTGGTTGGGTTGGGGAAGGGGGTTTGCAGTTGTTTCCACTTCTGAGAATTCCTGTCTGAGTGACTGGGGAGCTGCTGTTGTTGTTATTTCCCTTTGGGTAGGTCCCTGTTAATTTCATGGTATTTTTCGCTTACCCTTTTTGTCCTTTTATATGCAATAACTATAATTAAAAATGGAAATGGATAGAGTGTGTTCACGAAACCAATGCTTTAAGTGTCTGAAAAATAATGAAATGCGAGAGAACCCGGAGAGAGGAGAACAGGGTGTGTGAAGGGAGCAAGCACCCTCCAGTGCAGGTGCTCCCCGCGTGGGCGCCCGCGCCCGCACCCGCCCGCGTGGCTGGGCAGGCAAGGGCAAGAGAACTGGCCCAGCGGAGACGCTCAGGGACCAAAAGGGCAGTCACCTCATTTGTGGATGGGGTGCGGGGGGGGGGGGGGATTTGCGGGAAATTCAGGGAGGGGACAGAGAGACCCCTGTCCCCGGACCCTCTCTGCTTTTCTGCACTGGGGATTTCAGGTCCATTGGATCTCAGGCCCTCAAAGGTTTAGGACCCAGAGAACGAAGGATACAAAGCACCACCCCTAAAATCCAGTTGGGCTGGTGATGGCATGTGTACCAGGCACCAGGATGTAGTTACCAGTTTGGGGGTCATGGGTCTTTTCTGAGAATGATGGAAGCTCTAGAGCCTACCCCCCCCAAAATGCTCTCATTCTGCCTGGAATTTGGGGGGGACCATAGATGCTCATTTAAAAGAACAAACAAGCCTACTCTGTGCATTTTTCGTCTCTACCAATGTATCTGCTTAAATGTTCAAGGATATTGAAAACCTCCCTTGTCCCCCAGTCAGTGACCGTGGTGTCTATTTTCCTAAACGCTCTAAACTTGCAAGCAAGGCCTCTTTCTGGGTGGGTGACTGTTCCAGGAGGCCCGGCGGGTCCTGGAAGGTGGTGGGCTTTGGAGAGCAGGTCTGCCGGCTGAGAGCCTCTCTCCTCCCAGGAAGATCCAGAGGCTGGTGACCTGTGTTATCTGAGCAGGAACGGGCTCTTCTTCAGAACTCTTTCTGGGAGGACCCCCCCTCCCCTGCCCAGGTTTAGAAATCCAGAGCCCAGGTTTCACGGAGATAAGCCTTTCCACTTGTACCATGGCCCTGCCACGTGGGCTCAGTATGTCCCCTGTTAGGGGGCAGGAAGCCGAGGCTCAGCGAGGTCAGAGGATGCAGGGGAAACGGCACCTGGGCCTGCGGCTCAGGCCTGGCGTCTCTGTAGGGCTGCTGCCGCTCCATGGCAGCAAAACTCCTTGGAACTTTGTTTGAATTACTGATTAATACAAGTCTCCTGGGAAAGAAGGCACATGATGACAGGTTATGTCAAACTCTGTCCTGGCAGCCACACCTGCGTCTCCGTGTCACACACGGTGAAAAGCAGTCGTGTTTGTCTCTGAACCAGTCTTGCTCAGAAGCTGCCTGTTTCCGAGCTCTTCCTGATGGACCTTCACTGTCCTGTAAATGACAGAAGCCCTGACGTTGTTCTTAGGAGAAGGCAAGGTAGGGTTCCTTAAAATGAGCGCAGGCCAGCCCGGTCCCTCATCCCCTGCTCTGACCCCTGGGGTTGCCCGACTCCGTCTGGGCTGCGGGTTCCTTTCTGGCTCCAAGCCCTGGGGTCCCGCCCCTGCTCCAGCACAAAGGGAATGTAAACTTCGGGGAGCCTGGGCTTCTCTGATTCGGTTCTGTAATCGGTGTTTTATTCTAGGAAATCTCTTCGTTATTGCGGTTTGCATTTTATGCTCTCAGCGCGCTTCCTCTGCTTCGTGGGTTTTACATGAAGTGGCTTAGACTAAACCAGTCACCCACCCCAGGGACGCACTGCACCCACCGTTTGCGGCCACCCTAGGCCTCTCCCCTGCAGTGGGAGCAAAGCCTCCTCTCAGTTCAGTCGGGAATCCACCACCCTGTCACCCTGTGTGCTGGTACCCAGTTAGGTGTGCCCAGCGGCCTTTCCAGGGGGGCGGGTGGGCGCGGTGCTGACGCCAGGCGCGAGGACTGGAGGACTAGGAGCCCGTGAGACTTGGCGGCTGCTGGAAACTTGAATTTACAGTAGACAGTCCGGCCAGGAGGCCAGGAGATGGCGCCGAGGCTGGGGTCGGGGAGGCCACCTTGTCCAGGAGCGGAGCGGCCACAGAGGGAACCTTACACCCGGCGGAGGCAGCAGCGGCGGCGGCGGCGGCGGCGGCGTGGCGTCCGCGCCTTCCTCGTGCAGCGCCCCCGACCTCCGGGCTGGAAAGCCAGCCACCCAACGGCAAACGTTTATTTAGATAGGTTCTTCCGCTGCTCTCCAACGGCCTGCGCCCCAGGCAGGGCTCTTTTTACAGCCACCTTCCTGAGCCATCCGCGGACGGGCCCCACTTCCCCCGGGCCGGCGGTGGGGCGGCGCGCTCGCGCTCGCCCTCTTGGCCAGATCTGCGGTGCTTGGGGTGGGTGGGGGTCCAGGCCGCCTGAGCGCCGGCCACAGCACGCCCCTTCCCGCTGCCCTGCCCGGCTCCCAGGCCCAGCGCCCTGACCCGGGGTGGCCCAGTCCTGGGACAGTCCGGGAGCCAGCCCATCCGCCCCCAGGCCCCAGGCCCCGACCTGCAGCCCCGAGGGGGGACGCCCTTAGGCCTCGCCCACAGCCGGGGTGGGAGGCCTGAACTTGAGAGGAGGGTTTCTTCGGAGGCAGGGGCAGCCTTTCCTCCCCAAAGGCAGCTCTGATGCCTCAGGGAGGAGAGAAAGTGCACCGCTGGGACTGCCGGTGTGTCTCCCAAGGAAGCAGGAACAGTGGGCTTCCAGTGGAAAACTGGGGGAGCCCGTCCCACCCCCCAGGCTTGAGAGCAAAAAAGCAAAAGCGAGTGCGGGTGCTGGCGCCCCTGGCACGTCTGCTTGGCTTTGCTGGGAGGGAGTCCCCGCTGGTGAGACAAAACAGGAGCCAAGGGAGCCAGGCTGTGTCTTGGAAGCGGGCCCTAGTGCGCCTGAGCTCCGGGCTTCCCTCCCCTGCGCCCACCCTGCCAGCCCCTGCTCTGCAGCCTTGGGAGGGCAGGCACCCGGCTTCTGCTTCCACCACCCCAGGCTCGGGCGGAAGGTGGCTGGGCCCCGCGTCGTGGCAGGACGGGCTGCAGGCCCAGGAGGAAGGAGGGTGCGTGCCCAGGGCTGCATCATCACCCAGACTGGCTCCGAGGTCGCAAGGCCAGCGGAGAGGCAGGCAGGCCCGCTGTGGTCTGCAGGCCCGGAGGCGCCCTGGAGGTCCCAGCCCTGGAGTCGGGCTTTCTTCAGACGTCCGGCTCGCCTCCTCCCCTCCCCCCAATAAATAAATATCTCCCCGGGCAGCGGACCCCGCGGGGCGCCGGGCTGCGCTTGCGGCCGAGATGGATGAACTTCCTGAAGCATCAAAACGCCACTCCTGTCTCCCTGCTGCGCTCAGGATATGGGGCGCGCTTGCTTCTCTTCAGAAAAGGAAACGTAGCTCTTCCAAAAATATAAATCAGCTCTGACGTCCAAATATTTCTTTTGTCCTCCAGCATCCTCTGCGGGGATAAATAAAAGTGCTCGGCGCCCAGAGCCCGGCTCAGGACTTTGGGGCGCCCAGGCGCCGCCTTGGCCTGGGAGGCGCTGCCTTTGGGGAGCCCTCCAGCCGGCCCATCCTCTTTACCCCCCTCCCTCCAGTCTGGTGGCCTGTCGATTCTGGAGGCGGGGGCAGCCTGACCCGGCTCCTGGGTGCTGGCGAAAGCCGCAGCAGGGGGAGGGAGTGTTCGCGGCCCGGCGGCAAAAGTCAGGGAGGCCCTGTGGCCGCGCCTCCTAGACAAGCCCGCCACTCGCCACTCTGGGCTTGTCTAACTCTAACCCTAACCCTAACCCTTGCCTTGCAGGTTTTTGTCTTCCCAAGGAAGGGGGGGCCTCCCGGTTCCTCATCCCAGGGCAGCCTCCTCTTCCAGGCTGCGCGGAGGACCCCAAGGCACGTCTCTGAGCTTTGGCTCCAGGGAGGGGAAGAGGCCTTTGCGGGGGCGGGGGGGGGGCTGTCTGCTTTGGCCCTCAGGGTTTCCCGCCATCAAACCTCGGGATGGCTTGAGCGAGCAGGTCATCTTTATGGCACCTATGCCATCACCTCCCCATCTCCCTCCTCCATTTCTGGAAAGGTGACAGATTTTTGGCTGGGGCTTTGAAAAGAAGTCTACTTTAAGGGAAGCCGCGTGCGGTAGGGCAGCTGAGGAGCTGGAGGAAGAGCTGCAAGGAGTGAAAGTACATCCTGGCGCAGCCAGGCCCCCCCCTCCCTGGGCACCTCTGCTTTTCTTCCTGCCCCCGACACCCTGCTGATGGGAGCCCACCAGCCTTTCGGCTGTCACCCCCACCCCATGAGGTGCCACCTGAAGGGCTGCGGCTAGGCGGGTCCAGGCAATGTGTCTTCACTCATCCACGAGGTTCCCACCCGGTCCTGCGGCCGACGGGCTGTGTGGTGGGGGCTGTTCTCCAGTCCCACCCTCTCTCCAGGGGGGTCTTTATTGATGAGCTGCCTCAAAATTCTCGCTCAAAACGCCCCATAAGGGTTTAGACGATCCATCACCCGCCACTTCAAGAATGCTTCCTCCCTTTCAAACAATCCTCGCACACCAGACGGCCTCGGTGGGGAGGGGCGCGCACTTGAAAAGGGAACAGCTATGTAATCAACGTCCCAGTCATCCCGCAACCTTTCGGAAACAGGGCCTCTGGCCAAAAATCCCTCCAGATGATTTACGTGGCCCTGGTCGTCCTCCCCTCCACGCTGGCTCTTCCCTGTGCCCGGGGCGAGAGGCCGGCGCAAGCCGGCTCCACGCTGCGCGTCCACCCGCGCGCGGCTGCGTGGGGTGGTGGTGGGTCGCCTTTTAAGGGGAAGCGCTTTTCGTCTTGAGGTTGGGGTGAAGGGAGAGCCTCGGCCTGGCCGGTCACGGTGTCCTTGTTGGCGAGAGGGGTAGCGGGGAAGGCCAGGCGCGGTTTTCTCGAGCCGTCGGTGAGGGTCACGCTCCTGCTCTCCGAAAGCCCCGGGGCTTCTTCGCAGGGTCGCCGGGCCTCCCCTCCGGGGCGCCGGCGCGGAAGGAGCGGGAGTTCCTCTCGTTTCCGCTGGGTGGCGACAGGCCCTCGGGAATCGCAGTCCCCGCGGGTCCCTAACCCGCCCTGAGCGCGGGTTCCCGCAGCCCCCGACCTGCCGGCCCCGCTGCCTGGCCCTGCAGACCGAGTTCTGCGTATATTCTCGCTCATCACGGGCTCGGTGGTCGGCAGCCCGAAGATACGCTTTGCTTTGCCTACCCGTCTAGCCGTTAACATAGAAAGAAGATTGCCAGTCACAGGCGTGGGCCGCCTCTGCGGGTCTGTTGCAGACATGCTTGGGTCTTGCAAGGAAACTCAGGATTCAGCCCCGCCGTTCCGGCGTCCTACCCAGCGAGGAGCAGGGGTGGTGTCTGCAGGTTGCAGTTCCTCCTGGAATTCTAGGAGCCGAGGTCTAGCAGAAAACGGACGGACGGGCGCCGAGCACCTGGAGAAGCCCACAGGCAGCGTTTTCTGCTCTGGACGTGCGGATGGTCAGGCTGCAAGACCATCTCTTGTCTTCTGAGTCTACAGGGACAGGAAGACACTTTTTCGCTTTGCCGGTTCTCATTCCTTTTAACTAAGGGAAGCGCCCTATACTGGTCCCCGTGAAAGCCTGTACGGTAGAGGGCAACTTTGTGGATCCTTTGGAGACAAGCTGTGTACCGGGCTGGGTGACAGGTGAGTGGTGGCTTGGGACTGGAACGGCCAGGGGTGCTGGATTTGGAAGCCAAGACCCAGATGTCCCCCTGATCTTCCTCTGCCACCACGTCAAGGGGAGCCGCACTTTATCTTTCCAGAGCCAAGGCATCCTCTCCTGCTTTTCAAAACTCCTAAAATTAGCTTTATTGAGGTGTAACTCACACACAATAAAACACACCTATTTAAATGAAAAAGCTGCATTTTCTCTTTTTTTATATTTCTTATTACTAAAAGTTTCTTAGTCCCCATACGTGGAGGGGCATACCCATCGCCTCGACTCCCCACTTAGCAAGATTCTGGCGGACTTTTCTTTACCTCTTCTCTGTCTATTTTCATTTCTCGCCAAAGTATTTCAGGGCACATACAGACGTCATGTTTTAAAAGGGCACCTATTACGCCTCCCACGCCCTCTGGCTGGCTCTAGCTCTCTCAGACCTAAAACTGTATTTTGGTGCAGACAAGCACACTTCCTTAGGGAAGGCTGAGATTGGGTTGGGTGTGTGTTTTACAAACAGAACTATCCTGCCCCCCCCCCGCCCGCCCCCTGACTTCCAGCCCCAACCCCGCCAGCCAGCATGCTCTAGTGGTGAGCTCTGTGCCATAACCAGAGCTACCCCCATGCTGCCTCCTTTCTGGGGCACCAGACCACACACCCGGAATTTATCTGCTGCGAGATCACAGTGTCCTTTGACTCTGTCTCTTCGTCTGCACGTGATGCATGTATGTTTATCCCAGCGGACCTTACAGTACTTCTGAATCGCTTACCCAGACGGTGGCTGGCCGGCAAAGAATTTTTTGTGTTGTTTGGAAGTGCCTGTGGAGAATTTTTGGACTCGGCTTTTGGGGTGAAGGGATGGGGGCAGGGGGTGGGGGGACCCCAGGAGGTGCTGGTTGGCCCATATCCCTAAGGGCCAGTCAATACCAGGACCCTACACACATTTCACAACTAATTTGGCGTTGATTCGTCCGATTTGTTTTCCTGCTTCCCCAAACAATACCTGTTACTTCGACCCTTAGCATGCCCTCCCCCTCGGTGCAATTGGAACAGACGAAAAGGGATGGTGTCCCTAGCCCTGGATTTCGTTTGACAATTGCACCTGCTCCCAGTAACCTTAGGTAAGTCTCTGAGCTTCAATTTGTTTTGTTTTGGTCAAATGAAAATAACATAAACAATTTTACAAGCGCCTCCTCCCACAGCGACTGTAAAGATGAAATACAAGTTGTAAGAATTATTAACATTTTGAAATATACGCATTTATACAGTTATCTTTGGCCCAATCCAACAAAAGGTCTGTTTAGTTTCAAGGGGCTGCCTACGTTGCAGGCGCGCTTGGGATCTTCCTTCCGGAGCAATTTCTTACGTGCACGGCTGGTTGGGTCCTTAATAAGGAAAAGATGGGTCCTTTGTCTACAAGGTGAAGCAGGTCTCCGCAGGCCGGGGGTCAGCTCCGGGTGTGGCGGGCTGTGTGTGGGGCTGCGCGGCGTCCCTTCACCGCCGAGGGCGAAAGCTCCCCGGGGAGGGGCATGATTCCTTTGGACCAGATCAGCGGCTCCTGGAAGGGTCTGACTCTGTCGCAGAATCCGGGCCGGCCCGCGCTCGGTGGGTGGGTGGCGGGGGTCCCGCAGGGCGCTGAGACCAGGGTGCGGGGGTGTGTGCGCGCTCTGTCAAAGCTCCCTCGAGTAGGCTCCCTGCGCCCTCACAGGAGGTCGGCCGATCTGCACACCCTCGGGTTCGAGAGCCCGTGGGGATCGCGGAAGCCCCGCCGAAAGAAAACGAACTCGCGGGCCGCGGCGTGGGCGGCAGCAAGGGTTCCTCGCGGACCCGGGTCTCCTGCAAAGCAGCCGCCCGCCTTTGCCTTTGTTGTTTGGACGGAAATCTCCATTCCGCCCTGTTCTCCGATGGCAAGAGGCGCGGGCTCTGTCGCGTGGGAGGCAGGCGGAGACCCTCCTGGTCGGTGCACCCTGACCGAGCCCCCTGGGGTGGGTCTGTGGCCCGGGTCACGCCCCGCCGCTCCACGAGGCTCTCGCAGCTCTGGCTGAAAATTGTAACCTGCAAACTGAAAAACGAGTATTAAATGCGTACGGAGATGGCAAGTTCTATTTTGCTCTTTTAATTTTTCGGCGAACCCCGCCTCCGCCCCTTGCACTTACGCGTTACCTTGAGGAAGTTATTTATTTGTATGGCTTTGAGTTATGTCAGTTCTATAACTGGGATCACAATAATAGCCTCCCCAGAGGGTTGTTGGGAAGATAAAACGAATTAATCCAGGCAAGCGCCTAGGAGAACAGCGCGCCCCACGCGGAGTGCGCCGCAAGCATCCGGCCTGGGACTGGCGGCGCAGACCCGCCGACCTTGGACCCGTGTGGACGCGGGCCCCGCCGCTTCGCTGGGGTGACCTCGGGTTGCAGCCCGAAGGCCTTCGGAAACTTGGGCTGCTGCGTCCCAGCCCCACCGCAACCCCTGTACTTTGCTTTAGTTTTAGAATTTGGGTAGGAAGAACGATTTAGGAACCGAGCTGGGGGAAAGGACGGAAAGGGCCGCGCGCGGGAGCCGCTGGAGCCGGGGCAGGGCGCGCGAAGCAGGTGCGCACGGGCGAGCGGCGGGCCCAGCTCTGCGATCCATCGGGGCCCGCGGCCCGGGTTGCTGGAGGAGCGTCGCCTGTCCCCACCGCTGCCCTGTCACCCCTCCAATGCTCGACCGCTTGCGGTGCCGGGAGCTGGGAGCGGCGATGCGCCCCGGCGTCCCCAGAGCTGGAGGCTGCCTCCACGGCTGGGAGCGGAGCAGCATGGCCCGCGCCGAGGGCGACGGCTCGGGAAACTGCGGGTGCGGAGCGGAGGCAGCGTTTTCGTTTTCGTGTCCTGTGGGATCCTCGGCCGCGCTTGTCTCGGTCTAGGTCCTGCTCCGCATGCCGCGCGGCAGTGAAGGGCCGTTTTTTGGCTGCTGGCCTTTGCCTGGGACCTGCGTAGTCTCTGGGCGACTTAGGGAGGCGCCGGGCCGGTGAGGCGGCGCGTTTTAAAGAAGGAAGAGCCGAAGGACAGGGAAATGGAGAAAGGCAGGGGCCTCCTGAGGCTTGAATGGCCTTTTGAGCATCCCTGGCCCGGGAGGGTAGCCCCCTCTGCGGTAGCCCGAGGGCTGGGAGTGAACTTCGGAGTTTCCCCTCTGGAGAGTGAATCTACCTGCCGACTTCCTCCTATACGGGTATTTTACATATTTAACCACCTTCGCAGCTTAATAGCCCTTTAAATAAATAATTCACATAAACTCTGATTCTTAAAAAACGATCTGATGCAAAATAGCGTTTCTTTAACCCCCCCCCATCTTTTTCTTTCTTTTCATTACTGGCATTTGGTGCTAAAATTTCATCTCCAGGTTAGTGGCTTTGCAAAGTGTTTTCATATGAAACTTTGCAGTCTGTTCTCTTGTAAGGCTCACGTGACTCCCCTCACCAACTTGGCGGGGATAAAGTCAGAATTTTACTTCCCGGCTTAGAGGGAGAGCATATTTTTGGAAAAAGCAAATGACCCTTTGTTGGGCTACCAGCTGGTGAATGAGGATGGGGGGGGGGCAGCGAGCCCAAGGAGAGACCCTGCTGAGAGCAGTTCTGGCCTGGAAAGGCTCTGACCCATTTGACCACCTACCCATCTCCAAGTCGCTGGAGTTAAAATATGCTAAGAATCTGAAAAACTGTGCTTGTTTTCATTCCGCAAAAGGGGCTCTTACTGCCCCCCCACCCCTGTTGAAAGGAAATGCTTTTGGGAAGTGAAAATATAAGCCAAACCTCCAGAACCCTGGTCTTGGGACGCAGTGGGTGAGGGGTTAAATAGACTCTGGGCAGAAGGATTTGGGGAGGAGGCTGGGAGGCCGGGCCTCTGCCGGCCTTGTGGACAGGAGCTCCTCTGGGTGAGGGGACAGCATGCCCTCGGGTCGGGCACAGCAGGGTGGATCCCTTTAGGGAGCACTTGCCAGGGGCTGCACAGTCAAGCACTGATGTCCCTGGTCATTTGGCCTCTGGCCGAGGGAGTGGGCCCTGCTGAGCCCGAAGAGGGGCTGTAATAAAGGCCGTGTCCTTTCGCGTTTCTACCTGGGGAGAGTGTCTGCAGGTGGAGGCTCTCAGGAAAGGCCTGAGCGAAGATCTTGCCTCTGTCAGTCAGCCACAGAGAAAGCTTCCGGGTGCATTTTATCACACGGGGATTTAACAAACAGGAAAAGAAAAAAATGTAGATGTGGATAGCAGGTGAGTAGGACCAGAAAGAGGGTTTTGGGGTTTTTGGGGTTTTCATTTTCTACCATCAGCGAGCGTGAGTCCGTAGCCATGTGAAGATGGTAGGTTATGGTGGCTCTCTTGACTTGATGGCCTTCAGCTGGCTTCCTGATTGATCCCTTTCTGGCTGGAGATTGTTTCGAGGCCAAGATTTGATTGCCGTCTGGGCTCTGGAGGGCATCGCAGGGGAGGGTCAGGGTTGAGCAATGCAGGTAACCCCCCTGAGACTTGCCTCCGGGCCTGTGTTTTTTGCGCTTTTCTATTTTTCATCCCCCTTTCTGACAGAAGGACAGAGTGCTCTTTACTTTCAAAGGTCGCCTTCAGAGGAGCATCTCGGGTGCTGGAGTCAGTTGCTTTCCTCCTGATTTGGAGACTCGCAGCATCGACCTCTGCTTCCGGGAAACTGCTTCTTAAAGCTTTAGATGTTCCCTTAAGAAAAGGATTAAATGTTGAAAGTTTAAATGATCTGAAAAGATTTTAAACATCCCCTTTGTGTGATAACGTGCATTGTATTTATTTGCGACTCATTGTCTTTTCGAGAGAAGCTGAACCCTTTGCCACGCGCCTGTCAACCTCCTGTTGATCGTTTAAAGGGAAGGTAAACACATCTTCACTCTTGGAAACTGGGAAAATGGAGGGGTCGGAAGACTCAAAGTACACCCTGAGCTCAAGCACTTTACCACTTTCAGTAGTAACGGGGACTTTCAGAAGAGAGAGCAGTACTTTGGCCAGTGAGATGCAAATGTACTTTGAACCATATGCGCTTGCTCGCTGTCTGGGGCGTTTCGTGGGTCTGTTTCTCGGTTTGCCTGGCGTCTGGTCCCTCCTCCTACCTGCTGATGACAGCCTCTCTGTGTCCCACCGGCTGGACCTGTCTGGTTGGCCAAGTGCTGGCGTGGGGTCAGCCTGTCCCCGGAAGTCCTCCCTGGGCTCGTCAAGAAAGGTGATAACGGGGAGAGGCCGGCTGCCTTCCCTCCTGGAGCCGGAGCCCAGGGACACCCTTGGAACTTGCGACCGTCTCTGCATTCCCCCAGCTCTTTGGCAGAAGCCACGTACAATAGACAGGACGGCCCCACCCTGAACGGAAGGAGGCAGAGGCGACAGAGCCACGCTGACCTCGCGGTGGGAGGCGGGCCGGCCAGCTCCGGGCTCTTATTCTGTTCTTTTGTTCCACAGGTCACTGGACCTGTGGGGCAGCTCTGGGACCCTGCTGTGCCGGCCACCAGGCCAGGTGCTGGAGAACCATTCCGGTGGACAGTCAAGGCCCCTGTGTCCAAAGCTTAAATCAGAAGAGACGGACTGATTCAGAAGGAGCTTCCAGACAGAGAAAAGCATCTGTAGAGAGATCGCAAGCAAACTGATGAGCAGGAAAACGTGAGACGATGACGCAGGAGAGGAAGAATGAGGGTCCCGCTATCTCTCTTGGTTCTGTGGTGAGACCCTCCCCTTGCGGTGAAGGAGGGATTAACACGGCGAGAACCTACGGACTTTTAATAAGGTGCATACGTCCCGCATGCACGGGAGAGACCCGGGTAACTGGGCCACTCCCTGGGGTGGCCCAGCCATCACCTTCAATACCATCTTCAGCTGAAACCCAAAGAAGATGCTGGGGAGGGAGGCCCGTGGTGGGTATCAGGAAGGGCACGAAGCGGGGACGGGCTGCCCCCAGCTTGAAGGCCCGCCTCTCGGTTCTGGGGCTGAGCTTCTCGGGTGAAGGCCCTGTCTGCGGGGCTTCTGCTCAGCTTGTGGAGCGTCTCCTGTGTCTGCCTCTCCTGAAAGATAATCAGCTGAAAAATCACCCCCGTGCTGCTGAGGCAGGTTGGGGCGGCGTGTCCGGCCCCCTTGGTGCAGGTGTAGCTCGGCCCTGGACACGGGGTGGGTGTCGGTCGCCGGGGCCCTGGGGGCGTCCTTCACCAGGGGCTTGATGGTTCAGAGGCAGGGGCTGTGGGAAGATGGGGCGGATGGAGCACAGGACAAAGGCCCCGAGGAGTGGCCTCTGGAGGTTCGGGGCCGAGAGGCCTGGGGTGCCAGGCGGCAGAGAGAGACCGCGCTGACAGACGGTGGGCGGGTCTGCCTTCCCGTCCTTTCTGCAGGCCCTCACCCCCACACATACCCACTGTCCCGCCGGGGTCCCCTGCCATTACCAGCCCAGTGGCCCCCACAGCTTTGGCGTCTTTCTGCCCTTTCCCACATTTGGATGGCATTTTGCAGACGTTTTGGTCACAGAGACACATGACCCCTAAACTCTCCGGTGCTCGTGGGCTGCTGTGCGTAGGTGACCGACTGTAGGGGACCCTTCTAAGTCCAGCGACCTCCCGCTGTGGTAGGAGCGCGTGTGGGGGTGAAGCGGACGCTGGGGCGTCCCTCTGATTAAAGGGGTGAAGGATGACAGTCGCATGGAAGATGAGTGTCGCAGAGCAGGGGCTTCAAGGCAGTGAAGGGGGGTCTTCCTGTGATCGTTAAGTAGGTGAAAGATCCGTGCTTTGGAGTCCAGAGTGGTCTGTTGAGGTTTTAACCTCCAGTGAAAGGGAACCAAGAGCCGGAGAGGCTGACCCGGGCTGCGGTAGGCGTCCTCCTTTATACAGTAAGTGTTTTCTCGCGTGAACCAGAAGTTTGTGCAGGACGAGTTCTGGAACTGCTGTGTTAGTGGCTCAGTGATGTCAGCAAGACCTCGAATTCTGTTTTTCTACTCCCCTGGCAACAGTCCACTTTGTCCTGCACCTTGCGGGTGTCTGGCGCTAATGCAGCATCATCCGCGGCTGCGTCTTGCTGCTTGCATTCGGAAGGGTGTATGGGGAGGCCCCAGTGCTGGAGGGAAAGTTCACCTCCTCATTTGGGGCCTCTTCAGGGTCAGCAGCCGTCTCCAGGGCATGTCTTTCCCGGGTGAGCCAGCCGGTCATGGGCACGTGCAGGGGTTGCTCCACCAAGCCCCGCTCCCTGGAGCTGGGATGGGGTCCATCTCCCCCAGATCTCGTGGCCTCACAGCTCTCAGGATTGAGACATGAAGTCTGGGTTCTGTAGGAGGTCGGGGAAGTGCGTGCAGGAGGCGGAGCCTCTAGGAGGCATTCGGGCAGATTTAAGGGAGAAGAGCCTGACAGGTGACCTGAAGGTCACCAGTGTTGTGTGGAAGGAGATGGGGGTCTGTTTCTTCAAAACCCTAAGAGTCTCTTGGTCTGGAATTGAATCTCTGTTCCCGTGTGCACTTGGGGCCCACGGGCTCGGGGAGGGCAGGGGGCTTCCTCCAGGGACCATTAGCATTGCCCGAGGTGTCGATTAACTCAGACTGGAGAGATTTTGATAGAGACTTGAAGGCCGGGGGCGCGGGTGCTCTGTTTTTAAGTAGTGGTTCCTATGATTCTGAGGTAGCCTGTCAGCTGAACTCTGTTTGGAAACTACTGGTAATGGATGCGGAATAGACTTTTTTTTTTTTTTTTTGAGCACATAAGAAACATTTACAAAAATGACCACATCCTAGACCACAAAGGAAGTCTCAATAAATTCCAAATAATTAACATCACATGAACCACATTCACTTACCACAGTGCAATAAATTTAGACGTTTCTAGCAAGGACGTACAAAGGATAGCTCTAGAACGTGTTTGGGGGCACCCCCCTCCCCAGTGCAGAGTGATGATTGAGTGACAAAGCTCATTGTAGAGGATGTTATGAAATGCTGGGAGCTGATGACGGAGAAGGTGCTCCGTGACAGAGAGCAGCTAAAGCATTACCTTAAGGGAAATTTATAGCTTTGAAACCAATCCTCAGAAATTAAGAAAGGTCAAGAGTGAAGAAGCTCATAGTTGAACCTGAGAAGCTGGAATAAAGTGGCAGAGCCAGTCCAAAGGATCAATGCCTTCGTGTGACTTCTTTCTGAGAAACCACTGAGCCCATGGGGCTGGGGTCAGGCAAAAATGCATGCATTAAAGGATATTCAAAGGCCCTCTGGGATTTCCCTGGTGCCGCAGTGGTTAAGGATCCGGCATTGTCACTGCAGTGTCTCAGGTCACTGCTGTCTGTGGTGTGGGTTTGATCCCTGGCTTGGAAACTTTGCTATGCCACAGGTGCAGCCGAAAAACCAAAACTGACAAACAAAGGCTCTCTGGTTTGGGAGGGCTGGTGGCGGTCATTTTTGGAGACTGCGTTGCCAGAGCAACGTTGAACCCCCCACCCCAGACCAGTGGCCGATGGACCCTCTGCAGTTGCTACACCCCTGGGCACCACTAACGTGACCGCTGGACCTCGGCTCCTGCAGAACTTGTGTCCCTGAAGTCCCCTGGGCACAGAGAGGGTCTCAGACCCGTCTCCCCCGGAAGGGTCTGATGGGCAGAGTCCACACCTTGGTACAGACTGCACGCCTCTGACTGCACCTCGGGAGACAGAAATTCCAGAGTCGCGGAGGCGGGGCTGGGTGGCAGATCTTCTGTGTTCAAGAAGGAAGGGAGTCGTAAGGACACAGCATTTAACACCTGTCTCTGCATACGGACAACTTACAGACCAATAGGTGTTTCTCTGAAGTGGATAAGGAGGTGGACACAGCTCTGACGTGACTTAGAAAAACACGGTTTTACACACACACAGGCACACACGCACATCAGGAAGCAGCTGAGGTCGAGGGTTTGTAACTGATAAGCAAGTAACGCTTCATCAGCTCCAGCTTCCAGGTCCTGAGAGACCTGCTCCCTGGACAGGTGTGACCCCGCTGTCTGCCTGGGCGTGTGGAGCAAAGAGAGGCTCTGGCCCCTGATTTCCAGGCTGGCAGGTTCTTCTCCCAGGAAGACTGTGCCCAGTGAAGGTACCTCAGAGGGGCCGCGGGCGCGTGGCAGAAATCTAGCTCCTGTCATGTGAGGTGCCCCACTGACGGCCTTGATTTTCTTTACAAAACTTCATTACTATACACAAGCTTCAGCAAACGTCGCTGTCATTCTTTTTATCCCAGAAGTGAAACGACTAGATCCGAAGGTCTGAGTAGCTTTAAGGCTTTCAATTAAACTGTGCTCTTACTTTTTCTGAGCCTTGCTCATCGGCTGTGCCAGGACAGGACCCGAGTAATTGTGTGTTTCCTGGTTCGATCATCCCAAAAGGTAAAAGCAACTTCACATGTATTATCTAAGCTGGTACGTGCAGTATTTCGCAAGGGAAACACCGTGATCTCTCTTTTACAGACGAGGAAACAGAAGCTTGAGAAATGCAAGAGCAAACCCTACACCCTCAGTCCGTCCGGGATGTAGGAGTCAAACCCGAGATTATTTCCCTCCAAAGCCTTTACTCTCCACTGCTGCTTCAGTTCATGGAAGATACGCATGTTGACTCAATACGTAAATGAAAACATCTGCGGATTAGACAGAAATGTAGTCAGCGTTTCCCAAAGAGTGTTCCAAGGAAGGCAGGCCTCTCCCACGCTCGGGGGAGACCAATTCAAATTGAAAACTTAGGGAAGCGCCGGATGCCGTGTCCTCTCGTGGAAACTCATCGCAAATGTCCGGGTAGCTAAGGCTTCGGGAAGCCTTTCATCAGAGAAACTGGAGCGCTGTTTAACAGTTCAGCCAGTCGTGTTCCCGGGAACATGTTTTGGGAAATGCTGCCAGGCCTTGTCCCTCTTGCTTCTGTGTCCTGTTTTATCGCCCTGGCTGGGACGTCTGACCATGACCTTGGTGGGCGGTGTTTTATCCCCGCCACCCTGCCCTCGAGGTAATGAGATTGCTGGTAGAATTCCATCGCTAAGTATGACGCTGGCCATGAGTTTAAGCTCGATAGAGTCTTCGTTACCCTATTTTCTGACTTCAAGAACCAGAAACGGATGTTGAATGTGAAGGAATCAGTTTCCCAAACAAAGGGGGGAAATGCAGTTTGCTGGACGGGGGCCGCGTCCCGGCGCTCCTGGCGTAGCGCAGTCCTGCCCTGGGCTGGGGAGAGCATGGGCCTTTTCTCCCAGAGGCAGCATTTGGGATTGTCACCTTTGCCCTAGGCTGGAGAAGGGCAGTGACCTCGCTCCTTGGCAAGTGTTGTCGGAGGGCCTCCCGTGGGTCGGGCACGGCTTGGCCCCGCATCTCCAGAGGCACAGTGTTTAGCACGTGGCCGGCCAGATAAATACGGTCCTTCTAAGCTTGGAGGGAAGAGTGGACCCCCTGCTGGCCCCTCCACGCCCAGAGGACCTCAGCCGGGGGCCTTTCCTCTCAGACCCCCATCTCTGCTCCCCCCTCCCCCACCTTGGCTGCAGGCTCCGGGACTCAGGGAGCATCTGTTCCCTAGAAACGCACAGGCTGACCCCGTCGTGGCTCAGATGTGGCATCACGTTGAGGTGGCACCAGGGCGGGAAGGCTTGGACCACGTAGGCCACGGGACATGGCTTTTGGCTGGAGGCGACTTGAGATGAGCCTCAGGGCACCTGCCTCTCAGCCTCAGGGACCATTTGTCTGCATAATCTCCCATCTCCAAGCTTGGGGGACAGCCAGGGGCAGGTCTGGGTGCTGAAAGCCAGCGGTTTCACTGGCAGCCCGCCCTGAGCTGCTCAGCCAGCCCGCCACCCCGTCCTGCTGTGGCCTGCCCCTGGGAGGCCGCGCTTTTCACTCGAGGTGCAAGTCTTTTCCTCCACACGCCGCGGCCCCGGGACTGTGGGAATGACTGCAGCCCTGATCCCAGTGCTTGATGCGGACACACAGACGCACGGCTGCCTTCCTGGCCACCTGACCCTAAGCCAAGAGGGTGACAGCCCCTCAGGCATGTGGCGGACTCTGGCGACGTCTCTCTTCCTGCCTTGTCCCCAGCCTGGGCCTGTGAAGCTGTGGAACTTGCATTTGAGTGGGTGAAGAGAGCGTGATTTGAAGACCCGTGATGGAGGAAGGGCTGGGAGTTAGGGTGACGTTTTCATTCTTTGTCTTTGTGGGTCTTTTTTGCTGTTAACGGCAGCACCTGCAGCCCATGGAAGTTCCCAGGCCGGGGACTGAATCCCAGCCGCAGCTGTGAGCTACTCCGGAGCTGCGACAACGGCGGATCCTTTAACCCGCTGCCCCGGCCCGGGGATTGAACCTGCACCTCTCCAGCAACCAGAGCCGCTGGAGTCGGATTCTTAACCCACTACACCACAGCAGGAACTCCTTCTCCGGGCTTTTTTAGGTGAGGTCAGAAAGTTTTCTAAGAGACCAGAACTGAAAACAGATCTTCTTCCCGTGGCGGAGGGGGGACCTCCATCTCCGAAGAGAAGAGGGGGTTCAGGTGACGGGTTTCCTGCTGCCAGCCTGGCTCTCCTGTCCCCAGGACCCTCTGGAGCACAGGGGAGGGTTGGGATGGGGGGCTGGAGTTTAGAAACCTGAGTCTTACTGATGCCCAGCAAGTACCAGTCAGCCTCTTAGACTAGAAGTGCAACGGGTTTGTTGATTTGTGGCAGAATCGCCAGGCCGTGCCTTTATGGGGTGGGGGTGGGGAGGCGGGTTCCAGACCCTCCCGGAGGCGACGGGGCAGCGGGCGATGGGGCCCCTGAGCACTCGCTGCCGGGTGAGCCCGCGGCTGCCCCCTTGTCGTTCCTGCAGAGGAAGCTCCTGGCAGGGGTGAGGGTCACACACGGGGGACAGCACCGCCGGCTGGCCTTCTCCAGCCTCGTCCCCCTGTGCTCGGCTCCTGGTGACACAGCAGCCCCTTCTCTGTCCCCCATTTTCTTTCTTTTTCTCTTTCCATTTTCCTTTTTAGGGCTGCACCCACGGTATATTGAAGTCACAGGCCAGGGGTGATTCCACGCCACGGCTGTGGCGACACCAGATCCTTTAATCTGTGCTCAGGGCCAGAGATTGAATCTGCGCCTCCACAACCACCCGAGCCGTTGCAGTCAGGTCCTCAACCCTCTGTGCCATAGCAGAAACTCCTGTCCCAGCCTTTTCACTCCGCATTCCTCTCACTTAAAGACTCCTGTGGTTTCCACATTGTGATGTTGAGAGGACAGTGGCTTTTCAAGGCTGCTATCCCAAGGCCCAGGGCCGCCCTCCTCATGTGGTTTTTAATACCGTGATGAAAGTTTGCTAAATTCCTTATTTTTAAAAGCATTTCCTTTGTCCCGGGACAAAGAGAAAAGAAAAACAAATCCAAACAAACACAACATTCAAAGCTTTCCTGCTTTTCTAGGCTATCACCGTCTGAACATGAAAAAAAGATTTTCAAATGCTTTTTGTTTGAACGAAACTCAGATACATGGTCGCCTTGCCGTGGGCCTGTCCCTGCAGCGGACGGGCGTGGGGCGAGGGGCGACCCGTGGCGCTGGAATCCCCTTCCCCGCTCGCCCGTGTTTGGGGTGTTGCTGCTCTCTTCCTCTAAGAGCACGTCTCAGGTCCCTCCGTGGGCCTCCGAGGTGGGGTTCGAGGCCTGCTCCCCGGGTGCTGGGGTGGTGCTGGGGGGCCTGAGCCCCGGAGCCACTCGTTTCCTGCGGGAAAACCACCTCGCCCGGCCTCAAAACCAGAGCCGGGAAGTCACGTCGGAGATGCGCTGACCTAGTTCCTGAAACGGGGAAGCATTTTATTCTCACATGCTTCTTGCAGCATCTTTTTTCAGGTTGCATTGTTATGGGCTAGGTTATCTGCAGGCCAGGGTGACTTCAGGGTGTTTGCATTTCCTAAAATTGTGCTTTTCCCCCAATGCGCCACAAGGATTGTTTGCAGGCAGCTCTGTGAAATAGGACAGCCCGCCGAGGCCCGCACAGTGCTGCTGTCTCTGTGTCTCTCTGCTGCTCCCCACGTGGGCATTTTAGGCGGCCTGGTCCTTGAGCTGCTGAAAACCAGGGGAGAAAAACCCCAGACTTCTGAAGCTTCCGGCCAGTTTGGTGGCGTTCAGGCAACTTTGTTTCTAAAGATCTTTCGTCCATGCGCTTCAAGAAGCTGGCCGCACTTTTCCTCCCGCCGAACCGGTTTCCAGACGCAGCGTGCGGACGGCCTCCGTGAGCCCCCGGCCTTGTGGCCCAGATGCGGATGCAGATGGGATTCTGGGGACACGTAATGGCCTGGCCCTGCCTCGTGCTTTGAGAAACAAAGCACGGAGAGGGAGAGAGGAAAAAATTCCACCAGATTTGCTTAATTTCCTGCTTTAAACCCTAGGCTTGAAAGTTCATTTACATGTGAAATTGAGTCCTGTGACAGCACACGTGGGGAAGTTTTGACCAAAACCCATGTGCCTTTAATGTGCAGGTGCTATGGTTTGTGACAGTGCAGTGACTTAGCTGTGCGGGAGGCTCCCCCGTGGGAAGATCAGCTTAAAATGCACCTGCTCGGCCAGTGGCTTCATGAATCGGTCGTAAACCTCGTTCTGAAAATGAAACGTTTAAAAGTTGATTTAGCTGTCTTGTCTTTGAGCTCCGGTGAAGCCGCTCAGTAAACCCATAGAATTATTTTGTTACCACCAAGAAAATAATTGGAGGCATAGTCCAGCACGTCATAACCTTTTAGGTTTAATGCTTTGGTCTAATGCTTTGTGTGCGAATACATGATTACTTGTGATTATGAGGCTAGAGGGGAGCCTCTTCAAAATAGGGTTTTTGTTTTTGTTTTTCCTAATTTTTCTTATTTGCGAGGCTGGTGGATTTACAAGTGAATCCTTGTGAAACTTTCGCACATTTGGCAAATACACACGGAACGGCGGCCACGCGCCAGGAGCTTTGTGGGGACGGTAGATTCAGAGGTGAACCAGGTGCAGTGACAACGCGGAAGGGCGCACGAGGGGAGCGCAGGGGGCTGTTCCGGCCTGACCCCCACCCCCCACCCAGGTCCTATATTTGAGTCCCGCCCCCCAGGACTATGGGGCTGAGTTTGCGGGGGGGGGGGGGGGGCTTCACAGAGGTGATTAAAGTGCACTGAGGTCCCGAGGATGGGCCCTAATCCAAAGGACTGTGTCCTCGTGAGATGAGGTGATCAGGACACACACACAGGGGTGGCCACCGGAGGCCACCAGCAGCAGGTGCACGTGCCAGCCCGGGAGGGAGGCTCTCGGGAGACCCGCGCTGCCGACACCTTGACCTGGGCGTCCAGCCTCCAGGCTGTGAGGGGAATAAACGCGTGTGGTTTCAGCCGCCCCGTCTGGGGCCCTTTGTGGTGGCAGCCGGAGCAGAGCAATGCAGTCGAAAGCTCCCTCTCGACAGGGAGGGGAGGCTGTGGGGCTGAAGGGTAAAGGGCCACGGGTCAGCTCGTCCAACGAGCGCTGCGGGCGGGAGCTGCGGGAATGCTCCCTCCTGCCCCGACGGGGGCCACGCAATCCTGCTCTCAGCGTCCTCCCTGATGCACGGGAGGGGGGCCCAGCCTTGTCCCCTCATCTCCGGGCGCACAGGCAGTGCTTGGGTCCGCTCTGAGCAGACGGGCTCTCAGGACCGAGGGGTCTGTCCGGGGTGCAGGGAGGAGGCAGGGCTCCTGTTGGGAAGAGCTGAGGTCCTGCCTTCCGTCTCCTGTTTGTCTCTGGTAAGTGGGTAAATGTGGTTTGCATCACTCAGAGCCTTGGGAATGTCTTCTGGGATATTTTTGGAATGGGCAAAGTTCAGCACCATCTGGAGCCAAAATGTCCCCATTACCGAGGCCGTAGCATCCTCGGGTTCATGGCCACGTCCAGAGTGCTGTGCACGGGCGTGGAGCGGACGCTGCAGTTCACCGCGTGCCTGGGAACCGAGGGAAGGCTTCAGAGAGACGAGACTGGTGTGCCTGCCTTCGGGTGTGTTTTCTGTTTGGGGAGCCTGCAGCCACGGGAGGTGGCTGTGCGTGTTTATGAGGCCTTTCCTCCTGGAAGGATTGCGCCTCCTAAGCCTTGCTGTGATCTTCTTTCTTCTTTGACCAGGACTCCACTTTCAAGACCGGTTTAATCCAGCGTCCCTGAGGCTGTTGAGGGGAGTCAGCTATAAAACGGGTTCTTGAAACACAGTCTGAGGACCCCTAGGGTCTCTAGGACCCTTTCACGGGCCTGCAAGTTCAAAACTACTTTCCTGTCGTACCAAGTGCTGATGCTTTTCTCCTTCTCACTCTCCCACAGTGGATTTTCCAGAAGCCACGTGACGCGTGACGAGCTCTTTGCTCAGATGCGGTGGAATGCAGCTCGCTGTTCTTATGTTCTGCAGAACGTTCTAGGTGAATAGGGTTAAGGGGCACGCATGTGCATTTTCAGAAGTTAACTCAGCTTTCAGTACTTCTGTCTTCCGACTGGTTATCTTCTGTTACACCTGCTATAGTCTCCCTAAACTGTTTTTTTCCAAAATCTCAAATTCCCTTTGCTGTCATTAACGTTATGTTGTGAAGTATGAAGACTCTCTCCCTAGAATCAGAAATTAGATAGATCTTTTGTAATTTCTAGTATTTAGCATTTTAAAAGAATAATAATGAAAAAAGAAAGCAGAATTTTTTTCTTCTTTTTTTCTTTTTGTCTCTTCTAGGGTGGCTCCCGCGGCATATGGAGGTTCCCAGCCTAGGGGTCGAATCGGAGCTGTAGCCACCAGCCTGCGCCAGAGCCACAGCAACGTGGGATCTGAGCTGCATCTGCGACCTACACCACAGCTCACGGCAACGCCGGATCCTCAACCCATTGAGCGAGGCCAGGGATCGACCCCGCAACCTCATGGTTCCTAGTCGGATTCGTTAACCACTGCACCACAACGGGAACTCCCAAAGAAAGTAGAATTTTTTTTCACAAATGGAATGTGCTTGTGTGCACAGAAACTCCAAGAGACTCAGATAGCAAACCAGCTGGCCCTGAAGAGGGCATTTGGTATAAAAAGCAGGGACTTGTACTCACGGCGACAGGCGTTGTAAGACATCCAAGCACGAGCACACTCACAATGACCTCTCTTCTCAAAATCAGAGTATTTTTACCGAACAAAAAGTAGAGCCTGATTAGTAAGGCAATAATAAATACATGGATGAATGAATAAATAAAACAGTAATTCCTCTCAAATTAATGTATAGTTTTAATGCAATTCAAAGCAAAAATCCCATTAGCTTTTTTTTTTTTTTTTTTTGACTGGACAAATTTGCCTAACATTTGTGTGGAGAAGTAAAGGCATGACGTCTGACAAGGTATTTGTGATAATGCAGATGAGTGGCCAGGGGTTTGCATTTACATAGTTTTAGGACTGCCTTTGAAGCTACGGCGCGGAGGGAGCATAGGATGGACAGATGCTTTTGTGGAACAAATTGAAACATGGAGACGCTTCATTTATGCTGAAGATGCCATGTCATTTCATCCGGGGCGAAAACATTATCGATAAATAGTGCTAGACAGATTGGCCGCCCCTGTGTAAGAAAAACATCATACATAACACCATAAATAATCAAGAGCTTCAGGCAGTTTAAATGTACAAAAGTAAAATAAAATGCTAGAAGATTTACCATCCATTTATGATTAAAAAAAGAACCTCTTCAGAAAGTGGGCACAGAGGGTACCTTCAATGTTATGAGGGCCGCACAGGACAGACCAACAGCCAGTTAGCATCGTACTTGGCAGTGAAAAGCTGACGGCATTTCCCCTAAGAACAGCAACAAGACAGGGATGCCCACTTTCACCGCGTTTATCCGGCCTCCATCTGGAAATCCTAGCCGTGGCAACCAGAGAAGAACAAGAAATGAAAGGAATCCACTCTGGAAAAGAAGTGAAACTGTCCCTGCAGATGACATGATGCTGTGTAGTCCCTGGAGTGACCTGAGGATTTTCTGTACAGCAGCGTGGCTGGACCTAGAGATGAGCAAATGAAGTCAGACAGAAAGACAAATGTGTGACATTGCTTGTGTGTGAAATCTTACGCAAATACACAGCTGAACTCATTGACAAAGCAGAAACAGACTCACAGACATAGAAAACGAACTTCGAGCAGGGGAAGGGGGGGCGAACCGGGGGTTTGGGATTAACACATACGCACTATAGAAACGAGATAAACAGCCAGAACCTTCTGTAGAGCCCAGGGACCTCTACTCGGTGATGGAAAAGAATCTGAAAAGAAGTAGACGTTTATGTGTAACTGAATCACTTCGCTGTACACCTGAAATCCACACAACATTGTAAATTAACTGTACTTCAATGACATATTTTTAAATCCTAGGAGAAAATATTAGAGAGTAGTTCTGTAATGTTGTGATAAAGACGACTGTCCAAACTGTGTAGGAAATGCAAACCTCTAAAGGATAAAATTGACAGATTTGATTATGTAAGTATTAAGAAGCTTCATTTTTGAAGGGAAGAGACCTGAGCAAAGTTGAAAGATAAAATATTAATTACAATGGGGTAAAATTCTGTATGTTATTAAGAAAAGGCAACCTGTTTTTCAGTGAACAAATTATATGAATAAATAATCGACAGAGGAGTGCACCAAGAAGACGTGGTACAGATACACAATGGAATATTACTCAGCCATTAAAAGGAACGAAATACCGGCATTTTTAGCAACATGGATGGACCTAGAAATTATCACGCTAAGTGAAGTCAGCCATACCATGAGACACCAACATCCAGTGCTTTCCCTGACATGTGGAATCTGAAAAAAGGACAGACTGAACTTCTTTGCAGAACAGATGCTGACTCACAGACTTTGAAAAACATTTGGTCTCCAGAGGAGACACTTTGGGGGGTGGGGGGATGTGCTTGGGTTGTGGGATGGAAATCCTGTGAAATTGGATTGTGATGATCATTGTACAGCTACAAGTGTGATAAATTCCTTGAATAAGAAAAAAAAATCAATAAAAGCTTTTAAAAGACAAAAAAAAAAAAAGGCAACCTGTTTTTCAGTGAACAAATTATATGAATAAACAATTCACTGAAGAGAAAATATGAAAAACTATGTACAAAAAAGATGTTCAAAGTCACTAATAGAGAACAATAACATAACCTTTGGCAAAAAAAAAAAGTCAAGATTCTTATGCAGAAATACAACAAAACGTATGTAGACTTTTTTGTCTTGTTTCAACAACTTTTGGGGAAGACATTTCTAAATATTATAGTTCTATCTAAAACCGATACTATTTTAGAATTCGTCTTACTCTAAAATGAAATGACATTTATTTATCATGCCTTTTGTTGTCTTTAAGGTTGACTCATTGGCTTAACGATGGGAGATTTGGAGGGTCCGCTTTCTCGAGCCACAGCTGCACCGATTTCGAACAAAGAGCCGCGAAATGTGAGCGGCTGTAGCGCGGCGTCGCTCACTCACAAAGGGAGACGTCTGATGGGGGAGAACCTGGTCGGAACTGCAGGTAAGAAGCGAAAATGTGATGAAAGCTCTTCCCTCTCAGCTCCGTGGATTAAGAATTCACCTTCCTGTGTTTAATGCTGCAGAAAAAACTCAGGTTCTAGCAAGGGGCCAGTTAATTTGCGACGTTGCATTTGGACCTGTCATTCAGAGTTTAAAGACGAAGGAATAGCATATTTTCAATGTAGGTGTGATGAGTTCTTTTAAAAACCAAAAATCGCTCCTTAGCGCTTGTCACACGAGCAATGAAAAAGCCACCGAGCCTCTTACAGGGTGAGTGCTGGCGTTGCTGGACAGGGGCCTGCAGGGAAGCTCAGGCAGGTGGCCCTGCGGATGTCCTCGTCCTCGGCCGACCGGTCCTCTCCGGGGTCCTGGCCCAACCGCCTACCCGCTCCACTGTCGCCGGTCGTGTTGGAGCCGCAGCTGCAGGCGGGGCTCGTCTGCAGTGAGTGCTTTTCTCCCTGAGGCGGGAGCTGCGGGTCGGCTGTTCCATCGGGGTCCACGGGGAGCACAGACGAGGCCTCCCTCAGCGAGGGCGGGCCGGCACGCGCTCTAAGCCCCGGGTGCCTTTTGTGAAACTGGGGCTGTGTTCTGGAACAGCCGAGCTGCCACGTGCCCTGACGGCGTCTAAGCGCAATCGACGGGCACGGGGAGCGGGGCTGCCCTGGGGCGGCCAACACGGCCCACAACTCTTCCTCGAGAAGGGAAGAAGCAAGACATGGATTTTGTAAATCTCAACGCTGGGGGACACCTTGTTTACACGCTTTGTGACAAGGGGGCTGCCTCCCAGGGCGGACTGAGCTGCAGCAGTGGTCGGTCGGTCGGTCGGTCGTCTTCAACAAAGGCGTGGATAAAACTCTCAAGTAGCTGGGCTTTTTTGTTGTGTTTTTGTTTTTTGTTTTTGTTTTTGTTTTTCGCAGAACATAAATAACTGACAAATTGTGCTTATCTTGACTTACGTGTTTGGTAGAGCTTTCCTTAAAAAGGAATGAAAAGAGCCTGTCCCATCAAGGGAAATAGCCAACAGTTTTCGTTATCAATAATAGAATTTGAGCTCTCTAGTGAAAATTAGAGTTTTGGAAACTTGTTTCCACCACTGTGAGCTTAAGGTTCCTAAAACTTAGAGCATTTTCAGCTAAAACCAGTGGCAGTATTAACAAATATTAAAAATAATTTGTATAATGAAATGTGTCAAGTTAGAACTAGACCAAAAAAAAAAAAAAAAGAAGCAAAAGGGGAGTTCCTTTTGTGGCTCAGCAGGTTACAAACCCAACTAGCATCCATGAGGACGCAAGTTCAATCCGTGGCCTCGATCAGTGGTTTAAAGATCCGGTGTTGCCGTGAGCTGTGGTGTAGGTTCACAGATGTGGCTCAAGATCCCACGTTGCTGTGGCTCTGGTGTAGGCTGGCGGCTACAGCTCCGATTAGACCCCTAGCCTGGGAACCTCCATATGCCTCGGGAGCAGCCCTAGAAAAGGCAAAAAGACTTAAAAAAAAAAATTTGCAGAAATAGAAAATAAGGCCATGCAGTTCCCACTGTGGCTCGGTGGTTAATGAACCCGACTAGTATCCATGAGGACGAGGGTTTGATTCCTGGC
Organism: Sus scrofa; assembly: GCF_054392235.1. NCBI lineage: Eukaryota > Metazoa > Chordata > Mammalia > Artiodactyla > Suidae > Sus > Sus scrofa. The sequence goes on along the minus strand of NC_139389.1, from coordinate 750,844 downwards.
CTCACTTGGTGGGTTGGGGATCCGGTGTTGCCATGAGCTCTGGTGTGGGTCGCAGACACGGCTTGGATCCCATGTGGCTGTGGCTGTGGTGTAGGCTGGCAGCTACATCTTCGATTCGACCCCTAGCCTGTGAACCTCCATATACTGGGGTGCAGCCCTAAAAATGACAAAAAACAAAAGACAAAAAAAAAGAAAAAAAAGAAAAAGAAAAAATAATGCCAGCCTTCTCACTTATTTGCTGTGGACAAAGTGGTTATTTTTCATAAAATGCTTTATTTAGGCTAACACGTAATGGGTTTATTGTTGTTATTTTTAAAAATTGATGAACAGGGGAGTTCCCGTTGTGGCTCAGTGGTTAACAAATCCAAATAGGAACCATGAGGTTGTGGGTTCGATCCCTGGCCTTGCTCAGTGGGTTAAGGATTTGGCGTTGCCATGAGCTGTGGTGTAGGTCGCAGACGCGGCTCGGATCCTGCATCACTGTGGCTCTGGCGTAGGCCGGCGGCTACAGCTCCCATTCGACCCCTAGCCTGGGAACCTCAATACGCTGTGGGAGCGGCCCTAGAAAAGGCAAAAAGACAAAAAATAATAATAATAATAATAATAAACAGATACTTTAAAACTCAGTTACAATTTTGATTAATGATAATGCAGGATCTATATCTGTCATTTTACTGTTTTCTCTATAGCCTGTCTTTTTTGTTCCTTTATTCTATAGAGTTATTTTCTCTATGTTACATAGATATTTACTGTACCATTGAAATATCTCCTGTCATTTCTTCAATTGTGTTTTTAAAAGTTGTCTTCTAAGAGGATGCTCCAGGGGTTATGCTCCACGGCTTAGGCACTAACGCTCTAGTTCAGGTTGATACGGACTCCGTCGCATGTTGTCAGAACCTGTGCAGCTTTGTAGTCCGTCCCCTGCCCCCTTTGTCCTGCTGTTCTCCTTCTGATGACGTCTTTGCACGTTGTATGCCTTTTCAACACAGACTTGTAACTGTTGATACACGGAGTGTCTTTTCAATTTCGTAGGCACAGAAAGAGTTATGATAAAAATACTCATGCTGCCTTTTGTATTTGCCTGTGTAGTGACCTTTACTGGGGGTCTTTAGTTTTTCCTGTGGATTCGAGTTACTGTTTAGTGTCTTTTTATTTCAGCCCGGAGGTGTCTCCACAGTGATTTGTTGCAGGGCAGGTCTGCTAGCAGTGGATTCTCTCAGTTTTTGCCCATCTGAAAATGCTTGATTTCTCCTTTGTGTTTGAAGGCCAGTTTTGCTGAATGTAGAATTCATGGCTGACAGTCTTTCATTCAGCACTACAAACATGTCCTCTCATTGCCTTGTGACGCTTAGGGTTTTGATGAGAAACGAGCTGGGACGTCCCATTGCGGCTCGGACGTAACTAGTATCCAGGAGGGCGAGGGTTCGATCCCCGGCCTTGCTCAGTGGGTTAAGGATCCGGCATTGCTGTGAGCTGTGCTGTTGGTCACAGATGCAGCTTGGATCTGGCGTTGCTGTAGCCGTGGCGTGGGCCGGCAGCTGCAACTCCGATTTGACCCCTAGTTTGACCTGAACTTACCATGTGCCTCAGGCGGGGCCCTAAAAAGCCAAAAAACAAAAAAACAGAAAACAAACAGAAAAAGGAGAAAAAGAAATCAGCTGTATTGAGGAGCCCAGGTACACAGGGAGCTGCTGCCTTCAGGATGATCTGTCTTTTGAAAGCGCGAGTGGGATGTGTCCAAGTTGTGATTTCTTGGAGTTCATCCTCCTTGGAGCTCATTGATCTTCTTGCATGTGTAGAATAATGTTTTCCGTCAAATTTGGGAGGACTTGGGCCGTTATTTTTTCAAATGTTCTTTTTGTCCCTTTATCGCCTTTGCCTCTGGAATCTCCAACGTGGGTGCTCACTTGCTTAATGGGGTCCCAAGGGCTTCTGAGGCCCTGTTTGTTTTTCTTCATTCTTTTTTCCTTCTGTTCCCCATACAGGGTAACATCTGTTAACCTGTCTTCCAAAGCTCAGACTTTTTCTTCTACCTCCTCAAATCCTCTCTTGAGTCCTCTGGTGAACTTTCATTTCAGTTTTTGTCATTTTTTTCCCCAGATTTGCCATTTGGTCTTTTTAAAAATAATTTATTTTTATTGATATTTGTCTCCCATTTTTCTAAAAGGGTGGCAACTCCAAGTCCCTGTGTGTGGCTGTGCTTTCCTTCAAGTGGGGGGCAGGTGTGCAAGGGTGATGCTGAGATGTCGAGATGGATTGCAGCGGGATTTGGAGCAGCAGGTGGAGGGACGTGGGGGACAGCTCATCAGCTTTTTATAAATTTCACCTTCTTTTAGAGATTGGGGTGAGCATGAGTAGCATTTGTCATTTAGTGAAAGTCATATTATCTTAGGAAATTCTATGAGAATAAAACCACCATCCCAAGGATTTTACGTGAACTTTTCTCTTTTTTCTCTGATTTCTTTATCCGTATCGATACATTTGCACAGTCATAGCCTGGATAAACTTGTATTGTTCTTTCACACGTTCACCAAAAGACTGCATACTTAAAAAAGTAAATATTGCACTGGTTCTCCATGTTTGTGGGGTTTTTTTTGGGGGGGCACACCTGCGGCATATGGAGGTTCCCAGGCTTGGGGTCAAATCAGAGCTGCAGCTGCCAGCCTACACCACAGCCACAGTAATGCAGGACCCGAGCCGCACCTGCAACCTACCCCACAGCTCATGGCAACGCTGGATCCTTAACCCACTGAGCGAGGCCAGGGATCGAACCTGCATTCTCGTGGATGCTGTGTTGGGTCCTTAACTCTCTGAGCTACAAAGGGAACTCCCACGTTTGTGCTGTAGACTCGAGCGATGAGCCTTTCAGTTGATGCCAGACTCCCAGCTATGCTGCCAGTCAAGCCGAACCACCCAGACCCCTGGTGGGCCCCCTGCGGCTGGTACTTCTGGCCAGCCACCTGAAATCTCGTGGACGGGCTGAGAGGCTGGGGCTCCTTCCGCAGCCTGGGCCTGCTCCGGGGAGCGGCTGTTGACTCGCACAGGACGTCCTCTGCCCCGTGTGCTCGGTGAAGACCTTTGAGTGTCCCGCTTCCCTGGAGAGGAGGTTGCGGGACACGCCCCAAGCCCCCGCTCCCGGCCCCCTCCGCCAGGGGGACCCTGTCCTCCTGGCAACACAGGCCCAAGGAGCCATGTGAGGCGGGGGAGAGCCGGCGGGCTGGGGCCTCCCCTGGCTTCCCAAGTCCCCAGGATATCGGCGCAGCGCCTCCCCCAGGTCAGCAGCACCTCCTCGGATTCATTACTTAGCAGGTGTGTGGGCCCGTGGCACGCATGTGGCATTCGTCTCTCAGGTGCCACCGCAGCCTCCGTGGCACCACCCTTGCCGTCACTTTGATGCTGCGTCTCTTGCCACTTCCCTGCATCTCTCTTTCCTCCCCGGTCACAGGTCCCCTTTCTTTTGCTTACAGCCAGTTGCCTGTACAAGCGACTGTACTTGCTGGAATCTTTAGCGTCTCCTTTAAGAAGCATCTTGGCGTCAGGAGAGGGCTGGCGAGGAGTAATTACTTGACGGTGTCCCTGGTACAGATGACAGTTGGATTATGCAAGGGTCCCCGGCGTCGGAACATGCTGCTGTTCAGGACGAGGAGCTGGGGTGGGACGTGGGATGCCCTCCCCAGGCCGTGTGCTTTCCCGGGTCCCGTCTGGTAATCCGACGCCTGAGGTTTATGGACTCAGGTCCCTGGGAGCTTTCCCCTTCCTTGCCCTTCGGGTAGCGAGCGCTCGGGCCCGGAATCCTTCCAGTGTCTCCTGCCCAGGGCAGTGCACGGTGCTGGGGCTGGAAGCTGGCCTGCAGCCTCCTGCCCTGTGGCGGGTGCACAGCACCGGCCTGCGCTCCCGGCTCGGGCAATGTGGCGTCGTGGTCAACACACTGGCTCTGGAGTCATCGGGCAGAGTTGGCGCAGAGTCGGTCCTAACGCCGCGAGGCCTGGGGAAGATGTCCAGCCGCCCTGTGTAGGGTCCCCCGGGAGCAGAGCGGTGCTGAGGCCGACCAGGAGGCTGGTGAGCAGGGAGCACATAGGAGGAGCCAGGCCTGCACTAACCCTCGGGGTATCGGGTACGCGGGCCAGCTTGTTCCTGGACGCTGGGGAAGGGATGGCCCTGCAGAAACCCGCCGCTGCTGTTATAAAGGGCGACAGGAGCAATGCCATCGACTGACACGCGTTGTCCTTTTATGCCCCCCAGGCTGCACTTTTGGGCGCCCGTGAACAAACAGCTGCCCAGATGCTTGAGACGGTGTCTCTTCTAGAGATGCAAGTGCGAAGCCTCTGAGGCCGCACGTGGAGGGTCTCTGCCGAAAACCCGACGCGTGCGTGTGGGGAGAGCCCCCAGCCCGACCCGCTAGCTCTGAACGGCCTGCTGCTGTTTGAGAGGGCTGCGGGCTTGTTGGCCAGCCTTGCCCCTTAAACGGAAAACCTGCGAAAGGCAGATGCTAAGAACGTGCTGGAAGTTGACAGTGTGTGCAAAGTCCCTGGTCCTGCCCCTGCAGAGACTGCACAGTCGGGGGCGCCTTCTTCCGGGAGTAACCTGTGCCCGCGCAAAGTCACACCACGCGGTTACTTGGTCTTTCGTTGCTGTCAGTTTTCATGTGTGGCGAGACACCCGCACGACCACATTGACGCGTAGTCCTAAGTGTATCCGAAAGGTGTGCCCCGAACAACGGCATGTTCCGTCTTGCAAAATCGGACTCCTGTCCCCGATCAACAACAGACAGGGCCTCGTCCCCGCCTCCGCGCTGCTCTCTGTCTCCGTGAAGCTGACGACCCGAGAGAGACTCAGGCGAGCGGAGTCAGACAGCGTTGTCTCTGCATCACTGGCTTATCTCTCTGCGCATCCTGCCTCCGAGGCCCAGCCCCGCTGCAGCCTGTGCGAGAGGCCCTTCCTCTTCGAGGCGGGGCCGGGCTCCGCTGTGTGCGTGGACCACGCCGTGTTTACCATCGTCCCCGGGGTGAAGCGGGCTGGCAGGTATCTCCTTGCACCCTTGCTTCTAGTTCTTTGTGGTATGTTTTTCCTGGAGGTAGAATTGTGAGGTCATATGTTAATTCTATGTTTAGTTTTTAAGGACTCATGTTTTTTAATGATTGTTTTTTGTTTTTATTTTCTGTGCATGTGTGTCATTTTTGGCTGCCCTGTGGCATACGGAACTCCTGGGCCAGGGATCAGATCTGAGCCACAGTCTCGACCTGAGCCGGAGGTGTGACAAGGCCAGATCCTTAACCCACTGTGCTGGGCCAGGAACCGAACCCATGTCCCAGTGGCTCCCAGGATGCTGCTGATCCTGTTGCACCACAGCGGGAGCTCCGGACTCATTATTCTTTAATAGGCTTTATTCTCAAACAGTTTCGGGTTCACAGAAAAGTATGGAGAGTTCCCGATTGACCCCAACTCCCTCCCAGTTTCTCCTAATAGTGACATTGTGCATTAGTGTGGAAGGTACCTTTGCTACAACTGATGAAACAGTTATTGGCACATTATCATGACAAAGTCCATGGTTTACCATTTACCTCGGGGAACGAGGGCTGCAGAAGGGAGGCCCAGGAGAGGGTGGCCAGGCCCTCCTTGGGTGTGGATGGGGCAGGACAGGCCGGGTGACCTTCCTTCTCTCAACAGCACTTCTCAAAAGTTAAGGTGTGCGGAAATCATTTGGGAATCTTATCAGCAGGTAGACGCTGTTTCGTTCTGCTTCTCTAACAGTTCGGATGCTGCTCACGCGAGCTGACGGCAGAGACCAGCCTCACGGCAAGGCTCTCCCGAAACCTAAGCCAACACTGGCATTTATCCTTTTTCTCAGGACCCCCCATCTGGGTGTCCGAGACGCGGCTCCACACGCGTGCCCTGGCGTCTTCATTCTTCTTTAAACACTGTTCTGTATCCAGGCCGCCTCGCTTCCTACTGGCAGTCGTTTCAGAGGTTTCTCGTTTTTGTTACAGGCCAGGCTTGCTCACGGGACTATTGCACGTCTGTGGGAAGAGATGTGAGTTCAAGTGAAGGAATGTGCGTGGGCACACTCGTGCGCCGAGAGCGGTGATTATGCTAACGAGCGTCCCGAGGATGCGGCCCCACGGCTGCCGTCCTTCTGACTCAGGCTGAGCGGCCGCCTTCCGAGGTGCTGTCAGCTTTGCACGTGCTGTCCTTCAGCCCCATTATCTTCCCGTCTTGTTCGAGTGCAGTTGTTTTCCTGAGGCCTCAGGGTGGGATTGATTTACTGAGCCTGGTAAATCCCATCTGCTAGCTTCAGACTGTCATTCTCACCTGCCGAGGTCATTGTGGTTGTTGACTCTGTCATCTGCCCTTCTGCCCTGCTCTCCTGGGTTTATGTCCTCTTCATATTTGATATCTCTGTCCCTCCGTCCATCCATCCGTCTGTCCACCCATCCGTCCATCTGTCCGTCCGTCCATCCGTCCCTCTGTCTGTCCAGCGACTTTCTATAGTGTACCCTACTGTGTGCAGCCTCTGTGCTAAGCTCTGGGTACAGGGGTGAGCAGAACAGAAAGGAATCTGGGTTCTCCTGGAGCTTTCACTGGGGTAGAGAAGACAGACACTAAACCAAGACGCACGGGTTACGGGGACGGCATGGTACTGACAGGTGCCACAGAGAAAAGGGAAGCGGGGACGACGGATGGGGTGGGGGCAGCCAGAGGAAACCGTGCGGAAGGGTGGTGTCCGCGCGGAGACTGGAGGGTGTTTCTATCCAGTTCTTTGGAAAACACGGTGAAGAGGAACTCAGCCTCTCTGTAGGTTGACGTTGATGCAGTAACTGGCACCTTTGGGGTTCACCTGACTTTCCACTGAAACTCTATACCTTCAGTGTCTAACCTGCATTTCTCCACACTCTTCTGTTTTTTTTTTTTTTTTTTTTTACTTTTTAGGGCTGCGTGTGCGGCATATGGAAGTTCCCAGGGTAGGGGCCGAATCAGAGCTTCAGCTGCCGGCACCACAGCCACAGCAACACCAGATCCAAGCCGCATTTGTGACCTACACCACAGCTCACGGCAACACTGGATTCTTCACCCACTGAGCGAGGCCAGGGCTCGATCCCGCGTCCCCATCGTTGCCAGTTGGGTTCGTTACGGCTGAGCCACAGCGGGAACTCCTCTGCTTCTTAAAGACGTTTGAGGAACATGGGAACCTGGATGCTAGGCGTCCAGGGCGTTCTGGTGCCGGCCGGTCAGACCTTAGGGAGATGAGGCCAGCGTGAAAGGCAGTTTTCCCCTTGTGGCCACGGCTGAGCCGGGACGGCTGCTGTGGCGGGGGTCGGGGACAGGACTCGTGGGCTGCAGCTATAAACTGCAGGTGAAAAGACCAAAACTCCGGGAGAGTCAGGATTTCCCTGGGGAAGGCTTGGCAGAGGTCCCTCTGCACAAACCCTCCCCTGGGGTCACCGTCTCAGTCCAAACCCAAATCCGCCCCTCTCTGCAGGGCTTGGTTCCTGGAGGACGGAGCCTGTGCAAGGCCTGTTGGGGCTGCAGGGTGGCCCTGCCCAGGTGAGCAGCTGTTATCTTCAGACTCACCTGCAGGCTGCAGTGTTGCCACGACTCTCTTCTCATCCACACATGGGGCTGAGCTCTCCGAGCCCAGGCTTGGCAGAGGCTTCAGGCTGATGCCGAATTCACACGGGAGGCAGAGCGTGTGAGGTGACCGTGCGCACGGAGCATAAAGGTCACACAGGGCCCGCGTCAGGCCCCGAGTAAGCAAAGCGCCTCTTGGCTTCTCTGGCCCAGTTGCTTCATCTGTAAAGTCCGTGGACCGGGCCAGGTTCTCTCCAGAGCTGCTTCTCCGCCCCTGAAATTCCGGTGCTGTGCATTGGTTTTATTAGCGGCAACCGGGGCAGCAACACCTTAGACCCCGTTTCGAAGAAACTTGTCACGACGGAGGAGGAGCACGTGACGTGAGGAGGGGCTGGGGCAGGACAGGACGCCGGGAGCTCAGAGGCCCAACAGGAGGCGCGGTCCCAGTTGGTGAGCAAGGCCAAGGGGTCGGGACGGGACCGCTGGATTTGGCGGGAAAGCTCCACGGCGGCCGCAGCGGGATGGGGTGGCCTCCGAGCCTGCTGGGCAGCCGGACCCCGACCCCCCCCCCGGGGGGGGTCTCCAGCGCTGCTCCCAGACCCATTGGCACCGTGCGGGAGGAGATGCAGGTGCTGTCTCCTTTCCAGAGGGCAGAGCCGTGCCACCTTCGTGCCGCCCTGGTCAGAATGGCCCTTTGTTCTGCTGCTTCGTGACTCATGACTCTGCCATGAGGAGGCTTATGCAACCTGGGGCGGCAGAGCCCGGGAGCAGCGTGCGATCCTCGGAAAGCCGGCCCGGCCTGCCGTTGCGCAAGAAGCAATTAGGGACCCAGCCGAGGCTTGCTGGCCTCCAGGCCCAGCCCCTTCGTCGGCTCAGCAGTGCTTGAACCCCGTGGCAGGCAGTTCTCTGCCAGCCCGTCAGTCTGCGGAGTGCGGGGCTGGGACCCGGGCAGGCGCAGGCCCACTGCTGTTCCTCCTGGGTTTTTGTCCTGCAAATGCTGGCCCCGTGGCCGGCCTACGCCGCCCTCTTTTCAGAGGAAAAGTTGTTTTTAAAGCCCTGTACAAATGGATTTTTAAAATTCCAGTTCTTTGAAAGTAATTCTCTGCACCAATCCATTATTTTCTAAAGCACATCTCAGACGTGGTTTTAACCGTGAGAACTAAGTGGGAAGAATTCATCCCGCTTCCGGGCAGCTCCCAGGATCCGCAGGGGAGGCAGGACAGCGGTGCTGTCAGGTCAGACCTCTCGGGCGCCTGCGGCAGAGGCCGCTGCCTGATCTGCCCAGACGCCGCCGCTGCCGATGGGAAGCTCTCCACCTGCCTCCCGGTGGGCCGGGGCCTCAGAAGGCCCGCCAGTCTCCTGCCCCCGGGGCCCCTCTCTGCAGAACCAGCGAGCTCCCTGTGTCTGTGCTCCGTGGCCTGGCTCCGAGGGGCCAGAGCGTCGGGCACGACAGAAACGTGTGTTTCTTGGGAGGACCTGCCGAATGGCCTCCTGGGGTCTCTCTTGGCCGCCTTCCCGTGAGGACGTTACCCCAGGGGATCCGCAGGGAGCAGGGGCGCGTGGACAGGGGCGCGTAGACGACGTGACAGGGTGTCGTCTTTGGGAAGTCTGGTAAAATCGCTCGAGTTTAAAATGTGCTGGCGTTGGAGTTCTCTTGGTGGCACAGCGGAAAGGAACCTGACTAGCGTCCATGAGGACGTGGGTTCGATCCCTGGCCTCACCCACTGGGTTAAGGATCCAGCATTGCCATGAGCTGTGGTGTAGGTCGAAGACGTGGCTCGGATCTGGCGTGGCTGTGGCGTAGGCCGGCGGCTACAGCTCCGATTGGACCCCTAGCCTGGGAACCTCCATATGCCGTGGGTGCGGCTCTAAAAAGACAATAAATAAATAAATAAAATGTGCTGGTGTCTGTCTCCATGGAAACAGGCAAAGGGCCCGACTACCCAAAAGAATGAGAGAGTTTCTGCCCCCCCCACTCTCCCCCCATTTCCTTTGTTTTCTTTCCCTTTAGGTAAACTGTGCTTATTTAAATTGTGACGCAGTGAACAATAATGGTAAAAAATAGTCCTCACGACCAGAAGAAAACACGCAAGATGAAAGACGAAATACTTTCCGCCACACCCCGACTCTGCAGCCCCAGCCACTACCCAGAGGTGAGGCCGCAATGCAAGCATTCGTTGAAATCATTCTGAGCATTTTGTCTACGAGTGCTTTGGCGTGTGAGACACGCGGGGGGTCTGTGCCGAGGATGGGGCCCCTGCCGTGTCTGCCACACCCGTCTCCTTTAACAAGCGCTTCCTGCTGCTGAGCGGCCACAGCGAGGTGGTATATGCCAGCTGGTCTAAACCGGATCCATAGGTCCGTATAGACAAGTTGTCTGCAGTGCGGGGGTGAGGACGCAGCACCGCCCCCTGCACACGTGCACTTGTGCCCAGGTGAGAGAGGGCACCCTTGGCATAAATGCCTGGCAGTGGAATTGCTGGATCAAAGTTTCTGTGCATTTAATAGGCACTGCCCAGTTGCCTTGCAAAAGATCGCACCAAGTTACAGCCCCATTAGCATTGTATGAACAGTCAATGTCCAAAACCAAATCCACCTTCTGTCAAACTCTTAAATCTGTGTCAACAGACGAAAAAAAAAAAGGCAAGTCATTATTTTTCCTCTGCATCTGTGTTACGAAGGATGTGCCTTCTTTACGATGGGTCCTGATCCCCGTCCATTTCTATTAGGTTTTTAGTAGTTTGGTAAATTGATTTATCAAAGCTTTTATTTATCAGCTAGTGTTTATTTGTCAGCTAGGTCACGGACACATTCCATACCTGCTTATTTTTTAAGCACATAGAAGCTTACAATGTTTGTGGAGTCGAATGTACCTGCTTTTCCTGGGTAGCTCGTGGGGTTTCCGCCGGGCTCCGGGAGCCCTGCTTCTCCTTGCTTCTTTCCCGCGCGGCTCCGGGCTGCTTTTCCATGTGCGCGCCTCTGCCATCTCAGACCTGCTCTGGGGGTGGGGTGAGCTGGGGCTTCAGCCCAGGGGGGCCTCTGCTGACCCTTAGGCCTTTGCACCTGGGCCTCTTGCTCTCTGCTCCTCTGGACACACATGGGTTCAGACAGGCTTCTGTGGGATCCAGGCAGGAAGCGGCCTCATTCTCTTCTGGGATTCAACACTCAGCCCCTTTCTCGTTGCGGGGAGCCCTGGCCTGTGTGGTCCGGGGGGCCTCAGGGAGTAAGGGCAGGAAGAAGACTGAGGGAGAAGGCAGAACGGAGGCTGCTGGCGGGAAGGGAAAGGCACCCGTTTCAAATGGCAGAATCACTGAAGCCACAGAGCTAAGCGGCCCGTTTCTCCTTAAACTGTGTCAGCAGCAAAGACAGACTCTCTGGGCTGAAGAAACAACTCAGCAGACGAATTCTGTTTATCTTTTGTTTGCCCACTTCTGCTCAGAAAGCGGGAAGGGCAACACGACTTAGTGGCTACTCTCGTTTCAGCCGTGTTTCTGCCATGCATACTCTTGTTTGAACAGATGAACATTCTTGTGGGAAGTTCAAGAGCTCACGTTCTAGCCCGGTTTCCAGTATCCGTCCCGTGGTTCCTAAAAACCCAGGTCTTTGTGCTTAAAGGCCAGGACGCTAATTGCACAATCAGTAGCAGCAGAGGTTCCTGTTTCTCGGCGTGAGTGATGTGATATGCGTGTTGGCAAAGACCCACAGACTTTGATTTGCAACATAAATAGTATAATCCTGCAGATCAAATTCCAGGTAATTTAGTTAGAAGGTACTGAAGGACGCCCCCGCCCCCGCCCCGGCCCCATGTCTCCCTCATGGCGAAGTGTGTAATTTGTACAATAATTACAAGCTGATTGATGAGGATTTGATTTCATCACTAAGGCTAAGCTACTTACCATTAGTACTGATCGCCACGCGTGCCCTGTGCCCTGCAGGTGGATGTCGGTGTGAGCTCTGCCCCCTCCCGGCGCCCCCATGAGCCCCTGAGACCTGCCCCATTGGGCCGGCCCTGCAGAGGCAGAGGCAGGGGCTGGGCTGAGCTGAGGGCCTGGCCTGGGGCCACACAGCCCCGAGTGACCTGCAGGACCAAAGGGCCCCAGCTCTGCTCCTCCCGACGACAGGCGCGGAGGTGGTGAGAGGCAGGCGCTTTCTCAGGCGGGCGAGCCCCATGTCAGCCAGAGGAACCCGGGTCCCTCTCAGTGTCTCCCCTGCACTGGTTCTGCCACAGAGCCTCACCCATGGGCCCCAGCAGGGGTCCCACCCATGTGGCCACCTGCAGCTTCAGGCCGAAGGCTGGACAGTGAGCAGGGACAGGCCTACCCCTGCGGGCCAGGCGTGTGTGACGCCCCCCCCACCGCCCCCAGCTCTGCAGTGACGTCCCCACGGCAGCCGCTGGTCGGTCATCCTTGTTGCCCGGCCGTGGTTGGCCCCCCGTTCTGTTCCCCCGTTTAGGCCCCTTCACCCCCGTCCCCCGTGTGAGTCTCACATCTCTTCCTCGCTGCTCAGGACGCTCGGCCCTGGGACCGCACTGTCCCCCCGTCCTCCCCACACACCCACTTTGACACAAGCTGAACTCAGTGTTTTTATTTATTTGTCTTTTTGCCATTTCTTGGGCCGCTCCCGCTGCATATGGAGGTTCCCAGGCTAGGAGTTGAATTGGAGCTGTAGCCGCCGGCCTACACCACAGCCACAGCAACTCGGGACCCGAGCCGCGTCTGCAACCTACACCACAGCTCACGGCAACGCCGGATCGTTAACCCCCTGAGCAAGGCCAGGGATCGAACCCACAATCTCATGGTTCCTAGTCGGATTCGTTAACCACTGCGCCACGACGGGAATTCCTGAACTCAGTGTTTTTGGGTGTCTCCTTCGCCTGATTTCTGCAGAAGAAAGCCCTTTACACCCAGGTCTGCCGGGTCCACCACCGCCTGCTTCCAGCGCGGCCCCTGTGCTGTGTGTGCCTCCAGGCGGTTCCCTTCTGCGTCTGTTCCGACCTTCAGGCACCCGACGTCCCCCAGGCACCACGTCAGCGCGAGTCTAACTCCAGGGCATGAACCCCAGGGCTCGGACGTGAGGAAAGGGCCCTTTCCTCAAAACGCTCCTTCCCCTGGGCAGGAGGTGCTGCCCGTGGCACGTGAGTCATGACCGTGGTGGCAGGGCTCGCCTGTGCCGCAGTGAGGCCTGAGCAGCGCCACACGCACCCTGGCCTCTTGTCCCGTGTTTCAGAGACTCTGCTGGGCTGGCTTTCAGTTCCAGCTGTGGCCCTGCCGCCCCGGCCCCCGGGGCGATGGAACATCGCTGACCACCTGCCCGCCGCCCGGGGAGCATCCGTCTCTCCAGGGACAAGCTGCAGAGTCTATGTGAGTTTCTCTCAGTGAAAGGAGTCCCCTGAGGCTGTTGTCCTCCTTCTGGCGCCAGCCGAGAGGTGCTCCCGCTAAGCCCAGGGTAGGTGTTCCCTGGGTCCCCGTGCAGAGGATAACATGAGCTGTGCTGGAGGAACCCAGCGATTCACCAGCGCTCGGGGGTGACAGGGACAGACACCACAAGTGGCACTGGGGGACGCAGTCTGTCTGGACCGCTCTGTTCCTATAGGGTCTGCGAGCTGCAGGGATCCTGAGCCGATGCTGGTGGCCAAGGTGCTGTCCCGTGTCCCTCCGGCTCAGGACCAGCGCCTGCCCCCCCCAGAGCGCTCCGAGCTAAGGCCACCACGTCTTCTTTCTTCGAAAGGGCAGCCAGGGCCTCGGAGCAGGGCTGGCTCCAGAGCCAGGCTGGCGGGGCGAGCAGGGCCGCGGCCCCCCGGGGTCCCTGTCACGGTGCTCTGTCCTCCCACCTCCCCGGAGCCCTGCTGCCCCGTGTGGACTGTGTGTTTTGTTAAGTGCTGCGTTTGCTTTCTAACGCGATAGCGGAAGGAATTCCAAAGCAAATTTATTCTAGTGCCACGTGTCTGTTTCACATCCTGGGACAAAGGGGCAGTGGCGACCTGGGGGAAGCTGACCGTGGCCTGTGGGCAGCAGACGTGCCCACATCACCGTCGGGGCTGAACTCGCTGCCGCTAACCGGAGCGTCTCCTTCACGCCTCACACCTCCGCGGGGAAGCTTAAGCCTGGCCCCAGGAACTTTTCTGAAGACTCTGCCGCTCGTGTTGTCTGTGGACACTGCCTTTGTCTGTGGGCGGCGGGGCCTCTGAGGCCCGCGGGCCGGCCCTCGGCGCTGCTGCCCCGTGGGGTGGGGGCGTGGGGTTTGTGATGCGACGTGACCGCCTGCGTGTCCTTGTGCCTGTTTTCTCTTTGTGCCTCTTGGACAGTCTGTGCCCCATGTTTACTGAACGAGTGAACAGAATGACTCAAGCGGTGATATTTGAGGCAGCAGTGGCCGGGGGGCCCCGGAGGAGAGGGGCGGGAGGCCCCGTCCAGCAGAGCCTGGGGTCCCTCCGTGAGTCACTCTGCAGGCAGCCAGCTGCCGCCGATGTGGGCCGGGCCCTGAAGCTGTTGCACCAACTGTGACTAAAAGATGGGCTGGTTTCAATTTCCTGTGACGATCAAGAGAGCTCCGCGGGCAGGCCGTTCCCAAGGCCCCGTCTGCGAGCACGGCCCTCTGGCTCCGAGGGGCGTGACTCGGAGGGCGCCGGGGCCCCCAGACCTCCCTCTTTGGTCGCCAAGTCCTGCTGGACTTGTGGCTGGCGTTTGGGCCCGGGGTTGACCTCTGCCGCATCCAGGTTGGCAGGGGCGCCTGCTGACGTGTGGGGAGCTGGGCGGGCGGGCGGGCCTGAGGGGCAGGGAGGGAGAGGGTTGGGGCGCGGCCCTCACCTCCCCGAATCTGGGCCGAGGCCTGAGGGCTTGCTTCAGCCAAACGCCAGAAAGAGCCAGGTCACCTTGCCTCTACAATGACGAGGGCTTTTATTGCGTTTATAAATGTCCCCAGAGGCTATTACTCAAAAAGGGTTCAGCTAATAAATGTGAGAACTAATAATTATCTCGTTTCGGATTGCTGACTTGTGTAACTGCCATCAGGGGTCAAAGGTGGCTCGTTTGCTCAACCTCCCCAGCATCCTGACCCTCGTGATGACGGTCGTGGGGTGCAGGCCGGGGTCAGGGAGCAGGGGTGTCTTTCCGCTGCGGCCGCCTTCTGGAGTGGGTGCTGGTGCCCGGCGTGTTGGACAGGCTGGGCCTGCGTCCCGGCATCCTGGGGTTCCATCAGGGCCCCTCTTGGGTGACCTGTCCTTGCAGGGGTGTGGGGCACTGAGCCAGGCCTTACACTGGTCACACCCCAGAGTCGTTCTGGGATCAGTGCAGCGCCAGGCAGCAGGCGGGGCAGCAGCAAAGGCCGTTCCTCTCCCTCTTGGCCCCTTGGTCCTTTCTGGGCCCACCGGCCGTGTGAAGAGAACGGTGTGTCTGAATGTGTGTCCTGGGTGTGTCCCCGTCGAGGGCGCTGGTGCAGGGGGACCAGGGCCGGGCGCTGCCTGCCCCAGGCTGGGGAGGGGCTGCCCAGCGCGGCGTATGGATCACGAGGCCTGGGGACCTTCATCTCTCCTTCGAAAGTCCCCCCACCTCTTTTGGTTTGGCCAGAATTCCTTAGGGAAAGCTTTCCTTCCCTTGACTTAGGCTGCGACTGGGAAGGATCTGGGCTTGGGCGGTGCAGTGCGTCTCGGACTCACTCCCTGTGAGAATGAGTGACTCAGATCGGGGACCCAGGTGTGAGCCTCACACGGCAGCACGGCCTGGGGACAGCACGGCGCCCAGACCGACCTCTGTGGTCTTGAAACCGTGTCGCCATCACGAGGAAGATTATTCCCGTCCCCCCAAAGCCGCCTGTGCCCCGAGAACCTCAGCAAGGATCTGCTTTCTGTCCCTCGGCCCTTGTCGGTGTCTTACACGTGGAGGCATCTGGAGGTGATCCCTGGGGACTGGCCCTTTCACTCGGCCGGCGTCCTGGAGCCCCAGTCACCGAGCTTGGTGGCCCTGCCTTTGTCACCACATAGTGTCCTCTGTGCCTTTGTGCGAGGCCCCCTTCGCTGCTGCTTGTTCCCCTGGCGACAAGAAACACAGGTGAATGTTGGGGGGCGGTCCTTCCCTGAAAGGGGGGAACTGGGGTCCTGTAGCAGAACCCCAGGGACCCCCCTTCCCCCTCGCCCTCCCCCCTCCCCGGCCCAGGGACAAATCAGCCCCACTCCGTCTGGGCCTGAGTCCCACTGTCCAGGGCCAGAGCCCTGAGAAGGGACGGCCTGCTGTCCCCCGGGAGGGAACCCCCCTGAGGAAGCCCAAGGCAGGACAAAGGTTCCCTCCCCCCAGAAAGGGCGGGTCTCTGCGGGGTCCTGGGCCTGAAGACCCGCCTGCGTGGATTGTGTTAGGTAACTCCTGCTCCTCTTTGGGTTGGTGTTTTCAGGGCTCTTCTCTAGTTTCCAGATTTGCCCTCCTACCCCTTCCCGTTCCCACGCAACCCGATTTCAGGGTCTGATGTCAGCACCTGGGTGTTTCCTCTGCTGACACGTGCCCGCGGCCGTGTCCAGGCCGCAGAGTCCTGGCGCCAAGTGCGTCTTCAGGTCTCACGTCCACTCTGCTACCCCGAGAATTGCCTTCGACATCTTTGGAGTTTGTTCTCAAATAAACACGTGCAGGCCAGGTCAGGCCCCTCGCCCCAGCATCTGAGCACCCCCAGGATCTGAGCACTGGCCTGGGAGCCATCCCTGCAGCCAGGAGGGCAGCCCTGGAGGCTGGGCTTATCCTGAGTCCTCGGGAAAGCAGCCCAGCCTCTCCAAGCCTTGGCGTCCTGTCTGCAAAGTCATGCTGGTGTTTCACTAACTTGGAAAGCTGGGATGCTGAGCCGAACACGAGTTGTTGAGAGCGTGCCCTGGCGAGATGGTACCGGAGTTACATCCACTGGGAAGACAGGCCGTGCAGCCGTGTCCCTGTGCCCCAGGTCTTCAGATGTCCCGCTGTGTCCGTGAGAACTTTCATTATGCTGAATAACGCTCTAAGGAAGCCTTTCCCTAAAACATACCTTTGCTTCCCCGTGGATTGAGTTCAAGGGCAAGGAAAGGCACGCATCCGTCAGCGGGACACCTGTGACGCCCACGCACCGGGAGGGGCGCTGGGGGAGGGGCCGGCCCAGCCCTCTTGTCCCCCAGAGGCCAGCAGGCGGCCCTTCCCCTCAAGTCCCGAGCTGCGAGAGACGAGAATTTAGACTCGTGTTCTCTGCGTGTCCACTCGGAGCTCTACCTCGACGGGACGGGACAGGACGGGACAGGGGTGTGATGTGGGCGTCCGTGGGCGTTGAATACGTATGTTAGTTTGGACCCCAGAGAGATGTGACCAAAAGGCTCCATTCCGGCAAAGCTTCTAAGTTAAGCGTCTCTGGAGAAGAGCAGCGGGGGTGGGCTGGGGGCGCCAGGAGTGCTGAGGGAAATGGGGTTTGATGTGAATGTTTAGGTTTGGCCGGACTCTGCCCCGGAGGAGGGAGAGGGCAGTTGGCCAGTGAGTGTGAGCCGCCAATGACAGGCCGCATTTGCTTCTCAGCACCCGCCATCCTCACGCCCAGTGGCAGGGCCCGGAGGACCGCGAAGCAGCACTTGGAGGTGGCAGAGCCTCTGCCGGTTTGAAAGAGGCCCTCGAATGGGGGGGTGCAGGGTGACAGTTTTGACCACTGTCTTCTTAGAAGACCCTATTAGGGTCATTTGTTGACAACATTAAGAATTAATGAATTATGTCATTAAGCCTAACAACAGCTTAATGGTTTCATTAAAGGACTATAAAGCTGTGACTTAAGAGAGAAATCGGGTGCCTTAGAGGCAGGAAATATTTATCAAAGGGCTCTTTGGGGTCTAATTTCTAGAACCCAAGCAAAGCTCGTTATAAAGAATTAAAGAATTAAAAACAGTAAAACAGAGGACTGATAGCTGTGTGTTCGGTGCCACCAAAGTCCCTTAGTATCTAAGAAAGTTAGTCGTGTGGGTGCACTGTGTTGGCCTGCTTTTCTTTTCTTTTCTGGCCCACAGCCTGTGGAAGTTCCCTGCCCAGGGTTCGAACTGGTGCTGCCACAGCAGCATCCCTGAGCCGCTGTTTTGACAACACCGGATCCTTAACCCACTATGCCACAAGGGAACTCCATTGTTGGCCCTTTTCAAAGCTAAAAATGGAAGGCAAATTATTGTTCTTCCTTCCCAGTGGGGAGAAGGCTGTTTTTGTTGTTTGGGGAAGCAGGCAAGGTGTGGGGGGTGAGTGCCGCCTGGTGGGATCCTTCTGCCCCCCCCCTGCAAAAGAGGGGGGTAGGTTGCCATGGGCACCGCCCGCAGGGATGCTGGGGGGCTTGGTCTAGGGCGAGTCCAGCGGACAGCTGTGGGGGATGGGGCCGGGATCCAAGTTCCCAGGAATGAAAAACCATTTTGCAGCTCGGGAAGCTTGCCTGCCGTTTAATAAAAGTGAACGGAGACGCTTAGTTCAGCTAACTGAAGAGCGCCACGAACTTGAGGCCAAAGTATGTTTTGGTCTGAACGGTCCAGATAATTGTTACCATGGAAAGAATTTGGAACTGGAACGATTGGTTTCCACCTGGGTCTGTCAGGAAGGAGGGTTTGACCTCGTCTGTGGGCGCCCGTTTTCTCATCTGTGAGATTAGGGTTCATCCAGGACAGGCGGTGAATTTGACTCTGTTTTAGGAACATTCCCTGGGCAGAAAACTCAGGTCTCTGAGCTGCTGTGGCCGCAGTGGAACCTCGATGGCCCCAGGGATTCTCCTAAGGGGGGGGGGCGCTGGGGGCCCCAGGAGCCCATCTTCCACTGCGGGTGGGTGGGTGGGAGTGTCCCTTCCTCAGAGCTCAGGTGGGATCAGGCCCCCACGCGCGGCCAGCTTTCCCCAGGAACCGAGGCCCCATGGGGCCCTGAGGTTGCTGCCGGGGGTGGGGGGAATTGGGGGGAACTCTTCTGCTCCTCTACCTTCGAAGGGTTAGGGTTGCTCAGGTTTTCAGCCCCCAAAGGCAGCAGACACATCCTTGCTGGCGGGGGTCTGGCGGGCGCACTGGGGCTGGTCCCAGCCCTGCAGACGAGAGTGGGTCCTGCATGTCTGTCCACTGCTGTGGGGTCAGGAGAGGGGACTGCAGAGCACCCACGGGGGAGGGGCGGCTCTTTGCAAAGTGGCCCAAGGCGCCCTGGCCCACAGGTACCCAAGGGCGTTTCCCAAACCAGACACCCCGCCCGCGGGCTCCTGCGCCCCGCCTGGGCCTCGGGTTGGTGTTTGCACAGGTGGGCCTCAGCCCAGAGGGAGGAGAGGAGTGAGGCAGGTTAGGGGAGGGGTGGGCGCGGGGCTGGGGGAAGGGCCCTGGCTGGAGAAGAGGGGCGGGGCGGGCTGGGGGCGGGGCAGGCCTGCCCTTTGCCCCCCAGAGCGATGGGGCGGCCGAGGAAGAGGAACCGGATTTTCTGGGCAGACGCGGGAAGGGTGGGCCTTGGCCGGTCGTGCCTCTCGGTCACGTAGGGAACCTGCCCTGCCGAGGCCCAAGCTCCCAGGGCTGGGGGTTGGGGGGCAGCGGGAGCAGAGCTCTCTGGGTTGTGGGAGCGGGAGCTTGGTGGCGGTCACGGCCCCGGATGGGTCCCAAAGGGCCTGTGACCCTGGCCATTCTCTAGAAAACCTGGGGGTCCCTGGGGACGCGGCAAGGGGACCCAGCGCCCCGACTCCGGAGTGTTTATTAGGAAGGAAGGACTTTTTGAGGGGAGGGGAGACGAGCTGTGGTTTTAAAAACATCACTGGGTCCACGCGGCTGTGTCCGCCAACAAGTCAACCATGGCCCCTCGCGGGCTCCACTGACCTGTCCTGGCGCATCATCCGAGAAATGAAAGCTGCAGCTTTACCAAACCCAGGCCAAGGTAGGCGGCGCCCGGCCCCGTAGAGGAGAGGTCCCCCCGCCCTGGAGTCAGAGGCCGGCTTGTTCCAGGACCGAGAAGAACTGGGCGGCTGGGCCCGGCCCACTTCACCGCAACGAACCTGGAACCCCACCCCCACTTCAGTTCTATTTTCTGGTCTAATTATTGGCCTCGTGGGTGCAAATCTCCACTTAAATGGGCACCTTTTGTCATAATTCAACCCTGTCATTACCCTCCTTCCTCGTGACTACTAAGGAGATAGCACCCACATCCGTCAAGACTTGTTTCTTGTGAACTAGACTTAGGGATGGGCTTTTTTCCCCCACTCCTGCCAGGCGACAGCACCCTGAAATCAGCTCCACTCTCGCGCCCCACGGTGGTACCCGGGGTGGGTCCCAGAGAAGATGCAGAGGCACCCCTGCCGTGGGGCCTGCACTTCCCGCTTCCTTTACCTCTTAGGTCCTGCAATTCATGAATTGTGAATCTGTCTGAATTCATTGAGAAACAGATGGTCACACCGTTTTTGGTGCTTCCGCAGATGGAAACCTCCCATTTTCAACATGGGGGGTGGCCTCGGCCCCATGGGAGGGGGCGCTTCTCTTCATCACCCCTGAAAAAGGCCTGGCAGCCCCACTCTGCAAATGCTATCCTTGCAGAAAAGGGGAGCGTGACAAGATAGGACTGCTGGGTTCTCAGCCAGGTGAACCTTTGCCTGCCAGAGAGGTGGTTAGTTTTGTTTGGACAGAAAACACCAACGTTCAAATTGCTCTTAAAACTGCCCGAAGAAATCTCCAGCGTGTTAATAAGCAAGACTTACACCAAGGCTGTTTCCGGCTCTGAGCACAATCAGAACTGATTTACTTGAACATGTCTGCTTGACTCTAAGACTACTGATGGCAGAACTTAGTCTTCTAGAGGGTTCTTGGGGAAGAGGGGGCACAGACTCTTCGTTTGTATTTAAAGAGGTCATCGGTTTGCAGTTTAGGAAATCCCACCGGCAGACGGCCTGCCCTGGAGAATTGTGCAGCACATTCATCAGGTGAGAAGACCAGCACACTGCCTCTGCCTTTTGGGAAGGATTCAGGAAAAGATTCTGAACTGCACAGGAAGTTTAAGAGTCAAATCTGAACTGTTTTTTTTTTGGGGGGGGTAAAACTCTCCTCCAACTCATCACCACAAAGTGCTAAGGTCAATTGTGTTTTATTAAAAAATAAGCATTATGCCTGGGTTTCATCAAGTTTATACACGGATATGTACACAGACACAAATAAAATAATATTAAAAATAAAAATCACACTCGCTTTCACATGGCAGTGGTGACCCACAGACAGACTGTGAGCTTTTCCTTGGAAGAGACTGTGCGGCCCGAGGGGACCACAGTTAAGAGATAACCCAACCGTGAAGAAAGCCGGAGCCGTTGCCTGCAACATTTTCAATTCGCGTTTCAAAAATATATAAATAATTTAATTACAAACGCCAGCAATATTTATACTTTTCATCTTCTGGCACAGTGAAAAGCTGGTCAATAGCAGAGAAAAGGCTGAAGGTTCTCTGACCCCCACCCCCACTCCGCCGCACCTGTAAATGCCACCCGCACAAGGCAGGGGCCCCCGGTAACCCCACAGTAGTCGAATCGTTGATCCCATGGACTGGTTCCCTGACGTGCTCTGTTTTGTTTTTTTTAAGGAGCAAATCGCTGGAAGGTGCAATGGAAACAGCAGGAATAAGGCAGAGCCTCGGCCCCAAGACGCGAGGAAAGGTCTCCGTGATGGAGCAGGGACAGTCTTGGTCAAGAAACTGAAACAGTCGGTAAGAACTGCTTTGGCCCTCTGGAACGGTCTAAGACGACGGGAGATCTTCGGAACGAACTTGGAACACTTCTGTCAAAACGCTTTAGCTTTAAGGCACGTTTGGTGGCGATGTGTCTTTTGCAGTCTCTGTCCTCGGGGTGGGAAGCACACAGCCCCAGCCTGCGATCCTGCCTCCCCGAAGGTGCCCACCCCGTCGGCTCCGGCGCGCTCAGGCCAGGAGCGTCTCCAGCGCGCAGGGCAGGTGCTGGCCGGGCGCGCGGGCCGAGGCCGCGTGCGGGGCGTCGGGCAGCCGCACGGGGCAGTACAGGTGCGCGCCGCCGGCGGGGCCTCGGAGCGGCTTGGCCGGGGCTGGAGCGGCCAGGGGCGCTAGCAGGAGGGGCGGTGCCTCGGCCCCGCGCGCGCCCAGCCTGGGTGGCTCCGCCGCGCCGTAAGCGCAGAGCGGCAGCAGGGCCCCGCCGGGCGCGCCGGGGAGGAGCGCGGGGAAGGCGGGCAGCGGCGGGCAGGGCGCCGCGCCCCACGGCAGGCGCGGCCCGGGGCCCGCGTCCCCGGTGCGGCGGCTGCGGAAGGGCTTGCTGAGGATGCTGTCGATGGCGAAGGGGCCGGAGAACCTGCCCGCGGGGCTGGCGCGCCCCTCCGGGCGGGCGGGCGAGCGCGCGCGGGGCGAGGCCGGGCCCGGGGCGGAGGCGGCGGGCGAGGGCGATGGGGGCGCGGCGGCGTCCGAGGGCCGGGGCCCGGGGCCGGGGAGCGCCGTCCGGTGGCCGAGGCGCTTGCGGCGGCGACGAAAGACCCCGTCGGCGAAAGTGTACTCGCTGTTGGGGTTGAGCATCCAGTAGTTGTCTTTGCCCCAGGGCCGCGAAGGGTCGCGCAGCACCTTGACGAAGCAGTCGTTGAGCGAGAGGTTGTGGCGCACCGAGTTGCGCCAGCCCGTGTAGCTGCCGCGGAAGAACGGGAACTTGCCCATGAGGTACTCGTTGATCTCGGCCAGCGTCAGGCGGCCGCCCGCCGAGTCGCGGATGGCCATGGCGATGAGCGCGATGTACGAGTACGGGGGCTTGGGCCGCCGCGTGTACGGCTTGCCGCGCGCGCCCTCGCCGCCGCCCGCGCCCCCCTCGCTCGGCCCCGCCGCGCCCGCCTCCGGGGCCGCAGCCGCCGCCGCCGCCGCCGCGCCGGCCTCTTGGGCGCCCGGCCCGCCGCCCGCGCTCCGCTCGCCGCCGCCCGCCAGCGTCCCGGCGCCGCCGCCCGCCGCTGCCGGGCTGTTGGCTGCGCAGTCCCCGTCCGAGCCCAGGGAGTCGTCGCCGGCGGCCGACAGCGGAGACGGCGCGTCGCTGCCGCCCGCGCCTTCCACGTCACTCCCCGGCTTGTCCCCGAGGGCCGCGCGGGGGCCGAACACCTCCAACTTCATGCCTTTTGCTCCGGGCGGGCCTGGGTAGCGGGGGGGCCGGGTGTCGATCGGAGGCCGGGGTCCTCGCCCTGCTTTCCCGGAGCAGGCCCTCCTCTTGCGAGAGCCAGTCGCTTTCCGGACAGGAGTCCTCTTCCGCAGGAATTTTTCTTTGCAGGGATGGTGCTTATTGGGCGAACCGAGAGGGGCGGAGAGGGAGGAGTGGGGTGGGTGCTGCCTTCAGTTTGAGGAGCAGCGACTTCGGGGGAGGCGGTCAGGGCTGCGGTTCCAGCCTCCGGTGCCCGAGCGCGCGCGGTGGAGGAGGAAGCGTGCGCATCTGCTCCCGGTTCCAGAGACGGGGGTTTCTTCTCTGAAAGTCCTAGGTCCCGGGCGGGCGTCCTCGCGGACCGAGACGGTGCAGGCTGCTGTGCGTGCCACCACCGGGGGAGGGTCGGCCTTCAGCCTTGGGCGCCCGCGGAGCCGAGTCTCTGCGGCTGTGGCGCCCGCAGCCGCCTTCCCGCCCCCGGCCTCCCGAGCAGCATCTCCGCGCCGGCCGGCCGCGGTTCCCTCTCGCCTCCACCTTCGGCCCGGCCCAATATAACCCTGCAGCGCCTCGCGGGGGCGGGGCCTGGGCGCCGACAGGGAGGGGTGGGGACCGAGGTGGCCCAGGTGGCCGCGACTCCCAGAGCTGGTGCGCACCAGGCGGAGGCCCCGCGGCGGCGGGGCCGAGCGTCTCCGGGCGCAGGTTGTTTGTTTTGGGTCCGCCCGGCCCCGCCCTCCGCCTCCAGCCAATAGGAAGCGTGCGCGCGGCTGCGGCGCGCGCGTGTGCGCGAGTCCGCGCGCGTGTGCGTGTGCGCTTCGGCTCGGGTGGGCGCGTTCGGCCTCCCAGGAGGGTCCCCTGCGCCCTGGGGCTCGCGGAAGCGATTTGGGCGAGGGGGCCACCTGCAGGGACACCTGGAGGGGCCGGGCGCGGCCAGCAGGGACCGCCTGGGGCTCGCGGCTTCCTCCGCTGCAGGCGGTGCGTCGGCTGGTGAGGATGGTGCTGCTTCCGAACGCAAAGGCCTCTGCGGTGCCGAACCGCGGACGCTCGCAGGGCACACCTGGGGTGACTGCCCACCGGAGCCACATGGTGTGTCCTTCTTGTGAACTCATTTTGAGGTCTCTTTGTCTTCTTCCCTTCTTTAATGAATAAAATACTGAATTTGAAAGGGGCTCCCCTCCTGGGATGACCTTGACTCTTACCCGCACCGGACTTTCACTTTCTTTTGTCCTGGCCTCTTCCCTTACTTGACTGAGGGCTCCGCAAAGCGCGGCGGGTCCCTCGCCCTCGAGCGGTGGGCCTCTGCGCGCGCGGCTCCCCCCCACGGAGGGTGGTTCCGGGGCGCGAGGGCGGGAGCCAACTCGCCCCCAGAGCAGTTTCTGCCCAGTTCTTCTCCAGGACCTTTGCCGTGGTTTCGGTGGCACCGCCGTTGGACAGCCGGGAAAGAGGGCCCTCTCTCCACGGCAGGACTTGGGGGCTTGACGCCCCCAGTGGGCTGGGTGCTCCAGGGAGGGGCGCCCGCGCCCCGAGGGCGCACTTCTAACCCGCCGCCCTTCCAAGCAGCCAGGGTTTCGTCCTCTTCCGGCCTTTGTTGCGAGTCCGTGGGAGCCCGTCTTCCGTGTTGACTTTATTGCTCTCCCCCATTTGTGCAGAAAACGTACACAACCGTTTCTTATCTTTATTTAGGTAGTTGTAAAGGATCCAGTTTGGGGCGCGGAAAATGACAGCGCCATGGAGGGCTCTGCTGTTTTGTGTTTGGGGGGACGATTTCATTTGCAGATTAGATGACATTTATGGCGAGCCGCTGGGAGTTGGGATCTGGTGGAGAGTGGCTTTTTTTTCCTGGAGGCGGCTGCCCTGGGGAGAGGGCTCAGTTCTGGGCCTGGGAGTTTGTAGCCCTGGGGACCCACGGAGGGGAGTGGCCCGGTAAAGAGCCAGGGATGAAAGCATTCAGAATGAGTGCTGTCCTTGTCTGAACTCTGGACGTGACCAGACAGGAGGACCAAGGCCTGTTTTATGCGGGAGATGGCGGGCAGGTTGAGGTGTGGGCCAGGGTGCCTGCAGAGTCTAAGGTTGGCTGCTGGGACACCCCAGGGCCACAGTGTCACCACAGCGAGTCCATCTTAGAAGCGGCCCAGGTGAGCAGTCCGGTAGGCCCAGCCACCCAGCTAGCACCACACCCTGGCCTCAAGCAGCCCCTGCACCTGCCCCTCGGGTTTGCAGCAACACCCACCTGGTGGGCAGTTCCTAGTTCCAGGTCCCAAGGCCCCCTCCCGAATGTCTCTGCTCCCCTCTCCCTCCAGGCCGCCCAACCTGCTCTCAGGCCATACCACCGGGGTGAGTCTGGTAAGCGCCAGCGAGCTGGGATTTTGTCGATAGGGACTTGGTTGAGAGAGAAGAGAAGAGGACAGGGCTGCCTGGGCTCTGCTGCCATTCTCAACGACTATGTGACCTTGGGCTGCGTTCCTGCCTCCTCCGCCTGT
This sequence comes from Sus scrofa, assembly GCF_054392235.1. NCBI lineage: Eukaryota > Metazoa > Chordata > Mammalia > Artiodactyla > Suidae > Sus > Sus scrofa. Next base: position 725,717 of record NC_139389.1, on the reverse strand, counting down.
AAAAAGATGCCCTTCGGAACCCACCCCAGTGCAGAGTGTTTGGCAGAGGGTTTTGCTTGTTTTTCTTGGGGTGAATATGCAGCACCTGTGTTTCCACCTTTGGGGACCTGGGGGGTCTTGGGGTGGACCAGTGACCTGCAGGAGCCCACCCAGTGACCTGCCAGCCCTGCTCGGCCCCCCACTCGGCTCCTGGATGTGCGAGTCTGGCCTTGAGGAGGAGTGTTGTCCCCACCTGCCGAGTGCCCCCCCCAGCAGCACACTCCCTTGCCCACCCCACCGCCTCAGTGGGGAGAGGACCAGCCCGTCCCTCCTGTGCCTCCCTTGCCTCAGGGCTGGTGGGCTGCTGGCCACAGGTGTCGGGGAAGGGAGTGGCATGGAGGTGAGAAAATTCTTGCCAGGAAAACCTTATTTTTTTTTTTAGGGTTGCCTTGTGGCAGCGTATGTTAGTCCGATGGGCGTCCTCATGGATACTAGTTGGGTTTGTTGCCACCGAGTCACGACAGGAACCCCTTTTCTGTTTTCAGGGTGATTGAGAGCGTTGAGAAGCCGATGGTGGACTTTGGAAAGTACTACTGAGAATGGTGGGCAGTGGGCCACCAGGAAGGTTAAAGAGACCCCCCCAGGACTAGAATGAAAGCCCCTGAGGCCAGGGGTTCTGTCACCCCTGTGTCAGAATCCTGGCCTCGAGAGGGTCTGCCATGCCCCCCGCTCACTGAGGAACAGCTGCCTATGTCTTCAGTTTCCGTCTCTGGCTGATGCTGGCCTATTACCTTTACCTGTTCCTTTGCAGCGGAAGTCCTCCCCTTCTCGGAGCTAAGAAACCAGAAGTGGATGGAGGGAGGTACCTTCTCTGGTTCCCCGTCCACCTCAAGGTGGGCGCGGGCTCAGAGCTCAGGCGCCGCACACCCTTCCGTGCGGGGTTTTCTTGGTCCATTACCTCCTCAGAAATGGTTGGAGATTTCTGCACCGTGATTGTCACCCTTCTGGGATCCACACCGATGGGCGAGTAATAAGTGCCCGCAGGTGGAGTCTGAGCAGGTGCTTGCAGGTAGGAAAGACCCCTTGGTTCATTTATTCTTTCGCTGTTGAACGTCTGTGGACATAAGTGGATAAACTGGCAAAGGATGAGCTCACGTGTCTGTGATCTCATGGGCTCCCCGAAGTGGTTTTAGGCAAGGAAGGTAATGCATCTGTGGCCAGACACCAAGGACTAACTGCACTGAAAACTGTCTGCAGATTCAGAATGTGCGTGGTTTCATGGTGCGTCGCTGCTCCGCCCCCAGCACTGCCCTGCGATTCCTAAAACTCCTAAGGCAACTTGGCAGAGTGGGCACCGACTGCCCTTGGAAACAAGGGTGGCCCGCCCGGTGTGTTGGGAGGGCACACAGCCTCCTGGCACCAAGGGAACCAGGGAACCGCCTTTCTTGCACGTTCCAGCAGCCTGGAGTCAGCCGTGAGCTTCTTGTCAGGCAGCCTCTGCCAAGAGCCGTACTGTTGGCGCTGGGTGTGCAGGTGAAGGCCCTGGGCCTCTGGAGGGAGCTACGTGATGATGCTGCCACAGTGGAAGAGGCCCCAGGCACTAGGGACAGACGGGAACAAGGTCAGGGGAGCCTGAGGGCCTCTTCAGAGTTCAAGCCCAGCTCCCTGTACACCCCGTTGTCGTGGCAAAAAGATGGGAGGGAAGGGGGCACTTTGCCCCATGTTCCAGCCCCACCTCCTCAGTCTGGCCTAGTCCTGAGGACGCGGAGCCCTGGTGAAGGACCTGCAGAGATGGGGGCGGGTGTGGGTGCAGGTCCAGCCCGGCCTTTGTGCTCCTTGTGTAACACAACTGGCCTTGCTGGTTTGCACTCAGCCTCCTTTGTTCCCCAGTTCTTTTTGGCCCTCTAGCTGGGGACATGGTTTCATCAGGGAACCCAGACCCCGGGCAGGGTCTGCCCTGCAAACCCCGGCGCTGTGCTTGAAGTTTCCTTGGAGAATCCACCGGTCAGGACCACAGAAAACCCAGCCCCTCCACTGATCTGAGGGGCACCCTTCTGGGTGGCAGGTCCTGGAGTGGGGAAGGGCCGAGGGGAGGGCTGCGACCTGCAGCGGGCAGGGCCGGAGGCTGGTGAGAAAGCGCCTGACCTGAAATCCACAGACAAAACCCTGCACCGCGCGTGGAATCTTCTCAGGGAAAGCGTGCTTGATCACAGTAAGATGAGAGCTGGGATGCGAGGGCCCTGGAGGCTGTCCTCAGCTGACCGCGTCCATGGACCCGCCTGGTCCAATTCTAGTCCAGCTTCCTTCACCGAAGTTCTTTCGCTTGGTTTTGAAAGCAAGAACTGTGGAGCTTCCGCTCACAGTGAATTGTCCAGTTCTCTTTTAACCTTTGAGATGGTCACTTCCTATAATAAGTTCAAGGTCGGATGGTCCTTGATGTTTGTCAGGGGAAGGAGGCTGTCCTTCCAGGAGGAGAACTGGGGGTGCCTCTGACTTCCACACCCCTGGCACTGCTCCTTTGTTCCTCTGTCATACGGATCCGGTGACAGAGCAGGTGGCAGGTAGGGTTTGGGAAGGGCTCCTGCTCAGCTCTGCCCCCAGACAGGGAAGGTTCTGTCCATCCCCATGTCGCCAGCAGCACCAGCTCCCCGACCACAGGCTGGGCTTATATGGGGGCAGGGTGACCTTGCTCATCAGCCCTAGGGAAGGCATGGTCCCTCTGGACTCGTGCAGAGGGATGACCTTGGGTTTCTGCCTCTGCTCCATCAGGTGCATCCTGGGACCCCGCCTTTGATTTTCACTCTAAAACAAGAACCGTTGTCAGAATTGTAACGACCAAGCTCTGGATTTGGGCCTTGATGAGATGCTCTTGGCTGTTCTGATTCCCTGCCTTCTTGCGGAGGTGGGTCTGCGGGGCTAGACTGCCTTCGCCGGTCCTGACGGGCAGCTCCCTGGGCACTGATCCACCAAGCGAAGTTTCCAGGTGAAAACTTGGAAGCGAAAAGGGCCTGAGCGAACCGGAGCTTTGTGGGCCCCTCAGACCTGGTGTGTGGCTGATGCCTGCGTCCAGAACGGCAAGTCAGAGGCTCTTCGTCTAGAAAATCAAGCAAAGCGGGTAAAAAAGCACGTTCGCAAATCACGCATGAAACCTGCGATTGACCCGTGAGACCATCCCCTGTCTGTCTGTCGTCCGTCGGCTTTCTATCACAGGAAATTTCAAGCATCTTCAAAAGTAAGGCGAATCTATAATGAGGTCCCATGTAACCGTCATCCTGGTCGATATTTATCCGTTTATTACCCTCTCGTTTCATCTGCGTTTCCCCACCCCCACTTCCCACCCGCCGCTAGATGTTTATCAAGCAAACCCAAGCCATCATATTTTCCTTCTAATTACTCTGATATCTTTAAAAGATACGGACTTCATTTTAAAAAACAAAAAGAGCACCACAGCATCATTATCAAACCACAAAGATGCCAGAGTTGGCACAGTATTACCAGATATCCAGTGGGTATTCCGGTTTGCCCAGTGGGGCTCGCGGCGAGGGCGCCGTGAGAACGAGCACTGCCTGGAGGGGCCGCGTGGCCTGCCCTCCCGACGTCGGCTCAGGCAAGTGGCGCGTCCTTTGCAGGGTTCTCCTTCTTTCAGCAGTTTAGGGCGATTAAGCCTCCCGGGACCGTGTGGAGGGACTTGTACAAATCCCAGCGCATCCAGCTGGTCGGCCACGAGTGCTCCGTGGTAACCTGGCCTCGGCGAGCATCCTTAGTCACAGGGAAGGATGGTGTAACGTTGCCGGGAAAACCAGGCCGTTGTCATCCAGGCGTGACCAGGCGGGGGCTGGGTGACGAGGGGCACCTGCTGCTTGCAGTGCCGGTGCCGAGGGCTGGGGCCTGAGCTGCTGCAGCCGCTGGGCCGGTGCGTCCTGCTCTGTCTGCGTCTGAGTGTTGCTGAGGCCGGGCCACGCGGGGCCCTGTCTGCCTTTCTCTCCTTCGGTGCAGTTTGGCCCCACGCCCTGGGCCCTCAGGAGGCTGGGGTTGAGCAGGTACGAAGAGGGGAGAAGCCAGGCTCCCGATGCTCCCCTACCTGCTGAATGGAGGCTCTGGGGAACAGTGTCCTCACAGAACCCCCGCGACCCCAGGGCCGTACGGGTTAGCCCAGCTGGACGGCAGCCCGAGGCACCCGGCTCCGGTCGTCTCAGCTGCGGTGGGGTCCTCGCCCCTAGGTGCCGGGGTCTACTTGGGACGAGCAGACCAGGGGACATGAGGGGACTCGGACAGAACTCAGCACCATGTGGAGATGGCGTTGTGGGGACCAGGTGGCTGGAAGGGCCTCTGGGTTAGGGGAACTTCGAGGGGGTTTGGGGACAGAGGACAGTCCCCAGCGCTGGGTCCCGGGGGCGACCGCCCTCCCCTGTGGAGGAAGCTGCAGAGCTGGATTTTCAGAGAAGGATGGGCAGTGACAAGCCCAGGGCCTTTCCGGCTGGCACGTGACTGTCCAGGGCAGGGCGGTGAGCTGCCGGGACTCAGGAGCGGAGCGGGGTCTCGGCCCAGGCTGGCCACTGAGCCCCGCTCTGCACGCCAAGGTCTCCTGCCCCACGCAACCCTGGGAGGCAGCCAAGTCTGTGCCCCGGGCGGCAGCTAGGTCTGTGCCCTGGGCACCAGGACGGGCCGCTTCTGAGCATTTTTACAGCAGTCACTTCCCAGCTCAGTGCTGCTGTTGGCCTGATGTCAGCTGATCGTCAGATGCAAACACAAAGCTGAAAGTGAACTGGGTCCCCCTCCTCAAGCTTCTGGGCCCGCGTGTTCCCCGAGTGGTGCCCCTCCTGGTGCGGACAGGCCTCGGGTGAAGGAGGGTGTGGCTGTGTGTGCACGTGTAGATGTGTGTGCAGGAACATGTGTGTGCATGTAGCTGTGTGTACACACCATGTATGTAGGTGTGTGAGTGCCCATGTGCCCATATGCATGTGTACTCACATGTCTCTGTGTCTATGTGCATACACGTGCAGTGTGTGTGTACATGTGTGTATGTGTGTACATGCGTGTGCAGCATATATGTATACGAGAATGTGCAGGTGTGTGCACATGTGTCTGTGTGTCTCTGTGTGCGTATGCATGTGTATGTGCGTGCGTGTGCATGTGTCTGGGTCTCTGTGTGTGGGTAGGCATGTGTATGGACACGTACACACACATGCACGCACATGCACATGCACACACAGACGTGTTCACACGCCCTGCTACCTGGCGTCTAGCCATCTTCCTGCCATCGACGGTGCCACCACTGACTGTCGTGGACGTTAGTTCTGTCAACTGTGAAACAGGGATTGGACTGGATTATCTGAGTCTTTCCAGCTTGAAAAGTCCGTATTCCCGGTATGAAGGCCCCAGAGCCCTCGGTGGGGGGGCGGGGTGCAGAATGGCTCAAGCCGGCTATGCTGGTGGCTTCTCTTGGGGGCGAGTGGTCCTGACTGCTGTGCCCTTGAACGCAGGTGTGTGGTTCACATGCCAGCCTTTCCTGTGGCCTTGTTCTAACCCTTCATCTGGGCAGCGCTGGTTCTGGCTGCACTTCCTCCTTAGGAGCCGTGATTGCTTTTACCTCCTCTCATGTGGCCCTGAGTGCTGCTGTGTCACCAAGTTTCGCAGGTGACCTGAGCTGTGGGAGTGGCCCCAGGGACAGGCTGAAGGGCTGGGACTGCTGCCGGACTCCACGTCGGGGCCCTGACCCCACATCCCCTCCTTGGCACCTGCCTGCTTTCTGGAAAATGGTCCATCGCCAAAGCTTCGTCTCTGCTTCAATACAGGACATTTAAGTTTGGGGATGAGAAGAGGTTTAGCTTTGTAGGAACCAAGCCAAGTGGTGAAATCCACTCCTGGGGTGTGTGTGTGTGCAGAAGTGGCAGAAAAAGTCCTGCAAGCGGGAAACTAAGAGACCCCCCAAAGGGGAGACACTTCCTGACTCCGTCTGCGTCTTTCCTTCCAGCCGCTCCCTTTCTTGGGCCCCCCGGGGGCGTCCTGGGTCAGGTTCCAGCAAAATCTAACACCAGCTCAGGCAAGGTGCTTGTGCTTGTCCTGTATCAGGCTCTCTGTAGCCCTCACTCAAGTCCCTGCACTGAGTATAAGCAGGAGCGAAAGTTGTAAATTGGGTGTAAACCTCACACAGAGAAAAAGGCGATGGCAAAAAACGACAAAGTGTTTGTTATTCTCAATATGCAGGAGTTGCTGCTGACCACTAAGAAAAAGGCATACACTCTGATTGGCGAAGGACGTGCACACTTAACACTCCCCTGTCAAGACACCCAGAGAAGAAACACAGAATCAGGCCCCTCGCACATGGAAGTAAAGGGAAGACCAGCCCCCAGGGCACAGCTACTGGGGCGGCTCTGTCGGGCTGAGTTCTGGTTTGCTGCTTATTATCTCCAGGACCTTCGGCAAGTTTGCCATGTGAAGTCTTTGTCCTTCCCGGTGACACAAGTCTAATACGGTGACACCCTGCAGGGTGACGGTGCAGACTGAGCTCGTGACTCTGTAAGGAGCTCCTCGCAGAGCCTGGTGTGTGGTTTGCGTTCAAGGCTCCAGCTGTTGTCACTGCTGGCCATGCAGGTGCATTGATAAGCCGTATGAATGACCTGAGAGCCGTGAGATGAAATGAGAGTGAAATATTCTTGCCACGCAGCAGACTGGGGAAGAGGTGGAAGAATGGCTGGCCGTCGCTGCTGGGGAGAGGCCGGGGGTCCGGGTTGCTGGGCGATGGGCCCCATCTCTGCGGGGTGATGGGCGGTTTGCATGGATGCTGGAAACTCAGACAGGTTTTGGCTCAGTTCTTCTAGAAGCTAACCCAGGAGACGTGGGACAGGTGCGCAAGGTGACTGGGTATGAATACTTACCCTGCCGTTGTTCACACAGGCAGCAGTTGAGAAACAGCTAGAAATGGATCGAATCTGCGTGTTCTTATGCTGCGGGTAATTTATTTATATTTAAGGTTCTGCTGAAGTCTGGTTGGTTTACAAGGTTGTGATCATCTCTGCTGCACGACGAAGTGATTCCGTTGCACACGCACACACATCCGCTCTCTTTCAGACTCTGGCCCCACATAGATGGTCCCAGGGTCTTGGGGTAGCGGTCTCTGCGCCAGAGAGCAGGTCCGCGTTGATCAGTTATTTCACAAACCTCAGTGTTCTTGTGCCCATCCCAATCTCAGTCCATCTCTCCCCACTGCTTCTCCCCTTTGGTTCCCGTAAGTTTGGGTTTCAAAGTCTGTGAGTCAGTTTCTGTTCTGCAATAAGTTCATTTGTATCTTTTTTTAGGTTCCACATATAAGTGACATCATACGGTGTTTATCTTTCACTGTCTGACTGACTTCACTTAGCGTGATCGTCTCTAGGTCCATCCATGTTGCTGCACATGGCGTTACTTCATCATTTTTTGTGGCTGAGTAATATTCCAGTGTATATACAGCCCATGTCTTCATTCACTGCTTTGCTGATGGTCATGTAGGTTGCTTCCGTGGCTTGGCTGCTGTGAACAGTGCTGCTGTGAACGTAGGGGGCAGGTATCCTATGCCTTAGATTTACACAATGTGATATATCAACTATATCTCAGCCACAAAATTCAGAAACAGCTTAAACGCCCCTCAGTGAGACTGAGGGATAAATTATGCTTCACGGGATGAGGGAACCTACAACCACTTACAGCAGTGTCCTGGGCCTTCGTTCGCCGTCACGGGTGAAGCCCTCCGACGCCTGATGGACAAAGTGGGCTTTGCAAAGGGACATCTGTACGGTGTCTCGGTGTCTGTCTAGCCACCTGTTAGTGCAGCTGAAGAAATAGGTTTGGAAAGATGCACTTGAAAATGGTGGCAGTCCTTTCCTCTTGGGAACTAATTGTATGATTTGATTTGGGCGTGTCTGTTATCTTGTAATCAGAAAAAAGAAAAGGTATGGTTTTTTTGGGGTTTTTTTGTCCTTCACCAGCTTACTCCATAAACAGAGATCTGCATGTTGATTCGGCCTGTGTAAACTGGCTTGGCGCTGCGGTCCACGAACAGGTCACCGTAGCATTCTTCCTTTCCTTTTCTCTTTGTTTATCATGCGGGAGTGCTTCTTCGTTCTTTTGTCTATGACTCATGCAGCAAGACCTGAGAACCAGGGTTCTGTGGGCCCCTTCCATGCAGCGGCGGGAACGCCAGCCTTGGCTCCAGTGAAAGGCAGGCCCGTCGCGTGGCCTCTGCCCCGGTGGTGGCGTGGTTCCGTGGGCGGGTGAGGCGCTGCTCAGCCTTAGACCTTCAGCCGCTCTCGCGTGCAGGCGCCTGGGCCAAGGACACTTAACAAAACTAACTGGAAACCTCCTTGCGGCAGCAGGGTTCCCGAGGGGTCCCCTGGCTGTTGTCACCCAGCGGGACACAGAGGGAGCAGGGAGGAGGCGCCCGGGACCCCCAGCCACCCTCTTGCCATCTCTCCCCTTCCTGCCTCAACTGCCCTCCGTGAACTGGGCGCTCCCGGGCGTGGGCAGAGTAGGAAGGGGCTCCGGGAGATCTGGGACCTGGCTGGGGACACACAGCTCGGCCAGGACTGGCATGGGGGCCTCTGTCCCCACGGCTTTTGGTTTTTCCCCGTGACTTCATGGCTCTTCAGAAAGCTGCTGCCATTGTGTGCAAACTTCAGTTTTCTGACTGAGACACGCAGTTTTAAATGGTGATGGTGCCCGTGGACATGCACGCATGCACAGCACACACATGTGCGCACACACGTGCACACACAGTGCACATGCACACATGCATACACAGAGACTGAAACAGAACTTTTCAGAAGCAAAGCTTAACCTCCCCCCGGACACTCAGGTGACCTCACTCTTTTTTGGTCTTCATTCTGTTCCATTCTATTCTTTTTCCAAAAAAAGGAAAGGTTGCCTCTGACTCAGGAGCTGGATTTCATGGCCCCTGGGACGGCCCTCTGGCTGTGGGTGGCACCAGTGCCTGCACAGTGGATTCTGGATTCGCATGTGCACGCAGGAGGGCAGGCCCTGTGGCCTGGGACCAGTGGGGCCAGAGGGGAGGGAGGGGCTGGAGAACGGGAGGGGCTGGGGCAGAGGGGGTGCAGGTGGAGGTGGGCAGGGTAACAGCATTTTCTGCCTCTTTCTTCGCATTTCAATTTCCCGGCTCGCCTGGGGACCTCCTGCGCTGCCTCTTCCCAGTTTGCGTCTCTGGGGAGGGAAGTACGTCTTCCCCAGCCCACAGCCGGCCAGGGCCTCATGTCCACACCGCCAGCAGCTGAGGGTCCTCCCTGGGGCCGTGTCCCCAGGCGACTGGACTTGGAGTCGGTGTGGGCCTTCCGCTGACCTCCGGCCGGGGTCCCGATGAGCGCGGCCCCCAGCAGCCCAGCCTGCGGGCGGGTCTCCTTCCGGGAGCTGACGAGCATCCTGAACCCTGACGACGCACAGACGCACTCGCGTGAGAAAATTGTGCACACCGTCTCGGGTTTCATGGCTGCAGAGGTCAGTTCCTGTCCAAAGCCTGGAAAGGGGTGTGGACCCGGAGAACCCCAAGGCCAAAATGCAGAGAAGCTGGTGCCGGGCGAGGACTTCACGAGGCCGCTCTTCCGGGCAGCTCACTGTCACGCGGTGACCTGATGAATCTGTGTGGCCTCCGATTTCACACAATCAGCCCTCTGCACTTCCATCCTCTTTCCTAAATTCCCGGCACGTTTCCTCTTGCGCGAGGCTGTTTATTATTTAGGCGGCATCTGACCGTCTGAAGGAAGGGCTTGGTGGTGACTGAGTGCCGCCCCATCCGCGCCATGGGAAGGCTCCGGGGCCGGCTGGTCCTGTCTTGGTCCCAGGCCGCGCCTCCCCGGCGCCCTGCCTCCTAGACTCAAGGGCTCTGACTTTTGCCACTTCTTTGGCTGCACGTGGCCACCATGGGTCCTGGATCCGCCTTCGGGTCTGTAAAGGGGGTACAAATACAGTCCCATAAAGTTGTCGTGAGGATGAAATGAGGTCGCCCGTGTCGTGTTTAGCACAGTACGTAGCATGCAGTCGGTGCTCAGTAAATGCTCACGGCTGTCGTTAGTATTGGCCACTGTCTTCCCTTTGCGACTCAGCCTGAGATGCAGTCCTTTGCCCAAGGTCCGGGTTGGGCTTCCCCTTGGTTAGGATTCCAGCGGGTGCGGCTTAACCACTGAGGGTGCGTGTTCGTGGAGCCTGTGTCTGTGTTTCCAAGCACAGGATGAGACTTGGACTCAAGCCCGAGCTGTCTCCCTTCGCTCTCAGGGCAGCGGGAGGGAGGCGCTGGCTCGCCGAGCCTGGGCCAGGAGGTGAGATCAGCTCTGCTCTCGTCTTGCTGCGTCTCGTGTCCGAGTTGCACCCTCTCTGCTGTGGCTGGGCTGCCTTCGGTTCTGGTTTCAGAAGAGGTACCGTTGGACCTAAATTTTGTAGTTTTAGGGAGCTCCTGTTGTGGCTCAGTGGGTTACAACTCCGACTAGATCCATGAGAATGAGGGTTTGAGCCCTGGCCTCGCTCAGTGGGTTAAGAGTCGGGCGTTGCTGTGGCTGTGGTGTAGGCCGGCAGCTGCAGCCCAGATTTGACCCCTTTCCTGGGAACTTCCATATGCCGCAGGCGTGGCCCTAAAAAGCCAAAATAAGTGAATTAATTAATGAAGAAAATAAACTTGATGGTTCATCGTGAGTCCTTCTGGCTGACTCGCAGCAAGCCTGGACGGCGTCCTTGTCACGAAGGCGTCCGTTCCTCGCAGCCTGACTGGCCTGGCAGTGAGTGAAATCCTCTTTGGAGGTCCTTAGTAGACTGTTGCTACCGTTGCATTTTCTTTTACATTTAAGCAGATTTACACTTCCTGATTTCCGGTTTGATGCCCGGCAGAAGTCCATGTTTTGCTTTTAGCATCGTGTGCTTTTCGTAAACGTGCGAGACTATCTTCTGGCAACCCCGGGGCAGGACTGACGGTGTGCCTTTGGTGTCGTCAGAGACCCTGGGGCAGTGTAGACACAGCAGACAGCTAATGCTAAGGGCCCCTTGCGAAAGGACCAACTCCCAGTTCCTACGAAGTGGTGGCTGAGGGAAGAGCACCTGAATTAAAAAGACAGAGCAGGGGCTCCCATCATGGCACAGCGGAAACAAATCCAACTAGGAACCATGAGGTTGCCGGTCTGATCCCTGACCTCGCTCAGTGGGTTAAGGATCTGGCGTTGCCATGAGCTGGGGTGTAGGTCGCAGATGCGGCTCAGATCCTGCGTTGCTGTTGGCTGTGGTGTAGGCCAGCGGCTGCAGCTCTGATTTGACCACTAGCTTGGGAACCTCCACATGCTGTGGATGCGGCCCTGAAAAAAAAAAGACAAAGTCAGGGAGGCCAAGGGCTCCTCCCTCTTGAGTCAAAGCCAAGGACTTGCAGGGCCGCTGGTCCCTGTCCACCCAGGGCCTCCCTTCTGCTCTAAAGGGTCTGCGCTTCGAGAATCGTCAGCGGGAAGGAGAAAGCAAACCAGCCTGAGAAGTGAGACGTGTGTATGGCTGGGAAAGGGCTCCTGACCTCTGGCAGGCAGGAGGTTGGATGGGGTTTGATTCGCATCCAATGAGGCAGAACAGAGTCACCCACGGGTGCTGAGAAGTCAGAGCAGGAGACATCGGACTGCAGGCAGCGCTGCTTCCTGTCCTGGTCATTTCCCATCGGGGAGCGAAATGCGGGATGGAGAGGGTTGTAAATGTCCCCAAAACGCAGGCAGGGAGAGCTGGAGCCCCGGAAGCTTGTGTGTGAGAGTGCGTGTGTGTCCGTACGTGTGAATGTGTGTGTGTGTGTGTCCTGGGTACCTAGCTTGGGTGCTTACTCAACAAGAGGCCAGGCGGGGGTGGGGGGGCATGAGCAGGACCGAGGCTTGGGCGCCGTCATGTGGTTCCGACGCAGGTCAGAGGAGGCAGGTGCGGGTCAGCTCTCAGCCCTGCTCCTGCAGCGACGGAGGGCGCTGACCTGGAAGTGGAGGTGGCAGTGACCCTGGAGGAGGGGCAGGCTCCCACGAGCCAACATGGGAGGCGCTCAGAGGGCCTGGCCTCTGCCAGTGTCCCTGCCCGCCTGGGCCGTGCTGAGCCGTGGGTGGCAGGAAGGAGGGGCCCTGGGACCCACCGGCTTGCGTCAGCCCCCGCGTGAGTCCCCCTTGTCTGGACATGAGGCTGTTGCTCGTGGTTGTCAAGGTCCCTTCAAGCTCTGAAATTCCATGACTCCTCAACACATTGCTGGTCGGCCCAGCGCTGCCACATTGGGCAGTTTTTCGGATGCTTACACAGTTCGGTTATTTTTAAAACAGTTTCCATAAACTGAGAGAAAACAAATTGTTTTTCACTGGCTTTTCAGACGTGAGTACAGAGTGACAAACACTCGCAGGTATTTCTGTGATGGCATCAATCACGTGTGCAGACAGCACGTCGGGTGCACAATGGGCTCGGCTGCAACGGCGACCCAGCCGGATGGGATGCTCAGAGAGAGGCGGGGTCAGGACAGGGTGGGACCACCTGCCTCACCTGGAGCACCGGCCACTTTCGGGAGAGAGTTGCCATGGAAACAGCAGCGCAGGGTTTCCGAGAGCAGTTGAATCACACTCAGCAGCACCGTTTCCTGTCCAAGAACCTGACTGCAGATGGGTCGCTGTTGGGAGGCGCGCTGAGGTCCCCGGGGAGTGCTGGCCTTTGCAGAGGAAGGGGCATCTCCGGCTAAAGCTGCGGGTCTCAGCTCCAAGGATGTGGACGCCTCAGGGCTCTGCCGCCTGTCAGCGCGCCCCCGCCCCCTCCAGGATCCAAGTCTGGGAGGGGCCTGGACCCCACTTTATCCCAGGGAAGGTCTGGGACCCCAGAGTCCTGAGGCCCCTGCACGATGGGCTGCCTCAATCGGAGTCTGCTTTGTCCCAGAAAAGGGACATTCAGGAGAGTTTGTACACCTGCTGGGATGCCAGGAAGGCAGGTGCTTTTCCGCGTGGGGAACAACCCAGAGCTGCTTCCCCGTCTCTCCCGCAGGCACGTCTACTCATGGAACGTTCTAGAATTGTGCTGACCAGTATGCTACCCACAAGCCATAGGTGGCTCCCGGGTGCTTGAAATGCAGCCAGTGTGACCGATAGGGTCTGTTTTCACTTAAGGTCCCTTCAGATGTCCATTGAATTGCCCATGTGTCCATGCCGACACTAGGGGACAGCAGATTTAGACAAAGGTCGGGAGTGGCATCTCCTGGAGGGAGAGCGAGGGGAGGCTCAGGACTAAGTCCAGGGAGCTGGGAGGGGCCGGGAGGCCGGAGGTGGTGGGGGGGACCCCGCGAGGGACGAGGGGCTGCACCTGCGCAGAGGCAGGGCCAGCGGGACAGAGGACAGGAGACGGGGAGCAGCTCGGGGGTGACGTGGCAGCGCTCACACGTGTGGGCAGCTGGGCCCGGGGCCGGTGCTTTGAGTCAGGAGAGCAAACCACGACGGCAAACAGATTTTGTGGGAAAATGTGGAAGTGCCTCTTGGACGGAGACCTCATTGTTTGCTGGCAGATACTTTGCTGTTCAAGGCAGAGCTTCTCCAGTTGGTACAGGAAGCCTCCTGGGGTGTGGGGCCCGCCCGCACTCTGCCCACCTGGGGGCTCCTCCTGTCCCTTCCCTGGACCCTCCTCAGACCCCGCCCTTCCTGCCACGAGGCCTGAGACCACGCGGGAACCTCTCAGGAGGAGTCCTGAGTGTTCCCCCCATGGGCACCTGGGTGCCTGGGGCGGGGCCAGAAACCAGGACGTGGGAGGACCACGCCTTGTAATGGGGGCCCCGCAGGGTGGCTCAGGGACGGGATCACGTGGGGGGCCGTGTCGCAGTGACCCCCTCTCTTGGGCCCCACGGGAGGCTTCTCTGGCGCTGACGGTGGGCCTGGTCAGTGAGGAGATGGCGCTGAGCCCAGGTGCAGGGGCACAGGGCAGGTGTGGGGCCTGAGGCCGGGCGCATCAGGAAGGTGGCGAGGCTAGATGGGGCCCCCGAGGAGAGAGAGGCCTTGCTAACTTGGGTCTTGCTAAAGAGTCTGGACTCAGTCTGGCGGATGCTGGGGGCTGTCCCTGGTCTTAAATGCAGGCGTGGTGGTGCTGCCTGCGTGGTTTTGGTGGTTGGCCCTCCCCCCATCGCCGCCGAGGGCCGCTGCTTGGCCATCTCACTGTCGTAAACTGAGGGTGGTGTTTGAGGTCCCCGGGCAGAACAAAGCCCGGGACCGGCGGGAGAGCTCCCAGTACTGTCTGAAAATAATCTCTGTTCTCCGGCAAAAGGAATTACAACGGCAGTTGCCGAACTGCAAGTGCACTGGATCCTCGCCCCCAATTAGCTGGCTGTCGGGGCAATTAGTTTGCAGGAACACTTCTGAGCCAGGTGCAGATTTTCCACCCATGCGGAACAGAAGGTGCAGGAAAGGGAGGCCGAGCGTCGTCAGGGTTTATCCTGACACCCGAGGCCCCGCCTGGGGGAGGCTCCTTCTCTCCGGCGTTTACACGCACGGCTTGCTTTCCGCAGAGTCTGAGGCGTCGCATGCCGCGCGGCCGGGAGGTGGTGGTGTCCTCTCCCCGTTTTACAGAGGAAACGGGGCTGGACACAGCCAGGGGACCCACCAGGATCTCAGGGCTGGTGGAGGGGCCACCAGGTTCTGACCAGGACGCACTCGAGTTGTGTCCTGTCCAGCCATGTCCAGGTCCTCGCAGCTACCCCTGTCCTGTCAGCCAGGCCCTCCATCTGCATCTGAGTAGCTTCCCGCCACCCCCCACCCCTGCCCCCGTCCCCTCGACATGTGTCCCAGGGCTTCCTTCACGACGACCGTCAAGGCCGCCCCACGCGCACATGCACGCACACGCACACACTCAGCAGGAAGAGGAGGCAAGCTGCTCAGACGCTGAGCTTAATTCAACAGCATGACCCCAAGTCTGTTTGGAGAACGGAACTGGACAGAAAGAGTGCGGATCCCTTTCCTCCAGGAGGTAGGAGGGCTTCAGGGGGCCGGGCAGACCTCTCCAGGTCAAGGTCACCCCAGCCACCTCTGCTCACGCAGGCCCAGACTGTGCCCCCCCCTCAAGGGGAAAGGCCCCACTCCACCCCCCAGGCCAAGGCAGAGCCCTGGGCTCACCCCCCGTCACGTCCGCTTCATGGGACTCTTCAGGGTGAAGCCGTGGTTCGGTAACAGGCAAAGCAGGTTGATGTCTAAGATGCCTGATACCCTTTACGACTTTATACGATTTTGTGTCTTTCCCTCCAGACAAATACGGGAGAAATGATTTACGTTCCACTGCTCTGGAATTCCATGGGTGCTTGATTGGATCTTTTCAGGTTTCTGGATTCAGGAATGAAGAAGCTTAGCAGGGTGGAGGGGGGGCACACTGCTTCCTGTCAAAGTGCCAGCTGGGTGGATGGGAGGTGCCCGGGCTGCGCGGGGCTGGGAGGCAGGTCTGGGCCTGAAGGCTCAGGGCGGCGACACGATCAGGTCACTCGCGGTCTGTCGGGCCCCAGAGGGGGTGGGGCCTGGGCCCCGTCAATGCCCACCCGGCCTGGCTGAGAGTGAGGGGCTGTGCCTCTGTGTGTGTGTGTGTCCCTGTGAGTGTGTGACCATGCCAGTGCGTGGGTGAGTGCGAGCGTGTGTGCCTGTGTCTGTGACGTGCGTGTGTGCGTGTGCAGGGGCCTGTGTGCGTGCCTGCGTGTGCTTCGTGTTGGTGGTGATGCCGTCCCTCCCCAGCCATCCTGGGCCCTCTCCCGCCACCTCCCGCTCCCTTCGCGAGGCCAGACTCTGCATCTCATTTACGAGAAGAGGAACTTGGCAGCAGTGTGTCCGGCTGGGCCTGGACATCTGTCCATGTGCCGTGTGGGGACAGGCTGCATCCCTGACCCTGACCGGGGCTGAGTGGGGACCTCGCCTCCCTGGGAGCAGGAGGGCCGGGCGTCTGGGCAGCAGGCGGAAGCTCAGGCCAGTCCCGCCGCAGGCGCTGCTGGTCCCTGGGCACAGGTGGGACCGGCCCCAGGTTCGCAGACGCCACTTCCCCCTCATTTCAGAGCCTCAGTGCCGGCGCAGACCCGGGGGTCCTGTTCCTGTTTCCCCCACATGCCTTCAGCACAGGTCCACTTTATCCAGAGGTGTGATCTGGTGACACTGGCCGTGGAACCCTTGCTGCCAGTGTCCTCGGGAGGCAGTTTGCACAGAGACCTTTCTTCCAGAGATACTGTGCTGCGTGTTTACCTCACGGGCCAGACAATGACTAAGGAGCAAATTACATAAAGACCCACACGGGCCCGCGCCGCCCTGGGCCTGTGACTCACCGCCAGCTTGTTTGTGCCGCGTTTCTGGGCAGAGATACTCTAAGAAAACATTCTGTAGAACAAGGATCCTGAGAGATGCCAGGCGTGAAAACCTCTGCCAAGAGGCGAAGCTTCTGCAGCCGGAGACAGCGCTGCAGCCAGGGGCGCTCGGGAGGTGCCCACGGCCCCCCCACGGCCCCCACCATGCCCCCCCCCCCCCGCCGTCCTGCTGCTGCCCAGCGCCAGAGCCACAGCCTGGCCTCTGGGCCCCGATCCTCCTCAGTGCCGGCGGGTGCAGTGTCCGCGGCCAGGGAACCGCCGAAGGGCACCTATGACCTCTCCTGTTTCATGACAGCTCGTGCTGGTTTTGAAATTATGGAGAAACATGCATAACATGCAATTCGTCATCTCAGCCCTTTGCCAGTGTGCAGTGCAGTCGTGTTGAGGCCATGGGCTGTGCCCTCAGCACCGTCCTCTCCAGAACCTTCTCGTCTTCCCAAACCGAAACTCTGCCCCCGTAGCCACGCGCTCCCTCCTGCCCAGCGCCCCCCATCTCCGTGCTGACCCCGCCGCGCGCCTCACGGGAGGGGAACCACCCGGCATATCCCTCTTTCTGCGACCGCTTTATGCCACCCAACAGCATGTGCTCAAGGTCAGCTCATGTGGGACCCGCGGAAGAATGTCCTTCCTTTGGGAGGCTGAAGAATATTCCATTGCACGCGAAGCCCTCAGCTCTGTTTTCATCTTCTGCGGCTACACACCTGCTGGTCACTTTCATCCCCATTTTTCTTCAGTTTCTTGCTGCTTCTGAAACCAGGCCCGTCGGGTGGGTCAGGTGTGACCACAGGGGCCCACAGAGTGAGAAGGCCTCCCAAGGCCAGCGCTGAGCTCAGCTGGGCTGGATGGCACTGCCTTCAGGGATGGACTCGTCCTTTCTGTCCACTCTGCCGGGCCTGGCAGAGGTGATGGCCTGTGGGCCCCGCCCTGGAGCAGCGTCACCTGGCCTTCCGGACCGGGCGTGGGCAGCTGCCCCGGGCCTCCCCGCCCGCCCTCTGTCCCCAGGACCCCCCAGGGGAGGGGCAGGCCCCTCCAGCTGTGGGGTGGTCAGGGCCCGGAGGCCTCTCGGGTTCCAGGCTTTCACGGACGAATCCGCCTGAAAATCTGCCAGGTGCTCTACGGACTCTGACGGGGCAGAGCGGACCGTCAGGGCCTGGCGGACTCGCCCGTTTTTGCTCAAGTCCAGGTTCACAGGGCCAGGCTGACAGAGCCAAGATGAGGACATGTGGCCTCTGTGGGGCAGAGAGCAGCCGGCAGTGGCTCTGGACGGTGTCCCTATGCCAGACGAGGCCCAGGAGGACAATTACCTGGTAAGTGTGTGAATACCCGCAGCCGTCATGACGAAGTACCACAGGCTCAAACAACAGACTTTCATCGCTCGTGATCTGGGGCGGAACGTCCGAGGTCCAGGCGTGGGCAGGCTGGTGCCTCCTAAGGCCTCGTCCTGGGCTGCTGGACGCCGCCTGCCCCCTGTGTCCTCAGTGGCCGGCCCTCCATGTGTGTCTCTGTCCTGAGCGCTCCTCCTGCGGTGCTGAGCTTAAGACTTGAGCACATGCCTTGGGGCCGGACGTGGGGCCGCCACCGTAAGGAGAGGCCCAGCTGTAAATCTGCCCTGTGTCGCTGTCAAAGGGCCCTCCCCCTTGAAGGCCCCCATCCATCGCCTTGGTCCCTCCGGGTACCCGGGCCAGGTCAGGGTTATGGCGCTGGGCAGGGGTGACCAGCCCGAGAGTCTAGGTGGGGGAGGGACGTCACCCAGCCTCGGTCTCCATGGGGGGAGAGCAGAGCCATTCTGGGGGCCACAGGAATCCCCCAAGTCCGACGTGGCCCCCAAGACAGGCAGGAGCTTTGGCTGAAGCAGGGCGCCTGCCACTTGGCCTTGTCAGCTCCTCCACGCAGGGCATCTTTTCTGGCCTCCACGTTTCTTGGGAGGGCTGTCGCGTGCCCAGGCGCACAGGACAGTCTTAGCAGGGAGGGCCCTCGGGGAAAGAGCTGCAGGCTCCGGCCCCGGGGGGACGCTCCCAGCCGGCGGCGTCAAATGGGCTGGGAGCCTGGACTGCAGCACGCGCCAGGCCGTGGTGGGTGTAGCTGGAGGAGCAGGTGGACGTGTGGTTTTGTCTCTCAGCCGGACACACCTTGGAACATTAAAGGTTTAGGGGGAAGGCACGGGGGGCAGCCATGAAGGCGGTCGGGGGCCCCACGCACCCCACCTCTCGGGAGCAAACGGCCACCCACGGTGAGAGCTGAGCGACCATCGACCAAGAAGCCTGGCACCTGCCACGAAAGCGCCGCCCCGGGGCCAACGCGCTGACAGGTGTCCAGGCGCCGCTGGACCGTGTCTCCACGCGTGGCCTTGACGTCGCCCTGCGAGCCACCCTCTTCACAGGCAAGAAAACTCGAGTCCCGCACTTGAAGCCCGAAGCAGCGCCTCGGGCTGCTGGGGGACGTGGGCGTGGAAACAGCGTCTCCACTGCAGGCCCCACGTTCTTCCTGAAACCACCTGGATCGGAACTTTCTCATCCGGGGGCATTTTGCCCTTCCTTGTGTCCTGTCTCCACAAAGCTGGGTTTTCTAAATCTCCGTGGGTCTCCACTGTGTACTTCTCACTTAGAAATGAGGCGGCTTCTGCGTCCGTTACTCGCTCGGCCACAGGCTGACTTTCCGTGCAGCTCTAGGACCCTCCGGGGTGTCATTCGAGCATGCTCCTCTTTTCTTCTATGCAGTGTTTTTAATCCTTCTTTTATCTTCATCCACTAATACAAACACATGTAGAGGGTTTTGCTTTGTGCTGCTGGTGGGCCTTCTAGGGCAAGTACCTTAAAGGGTCTGGGGCCGGGAGCTCCCTGTTGGTCCAGTGGTTAGGATTTGGTGCTTTCGAGGCTGAGGCCTGGGAACCGAGATCCCACCCCAAGCTGCTGTCTGTTCTCCACTGTTAAAAAAAAAAAAAAAAAAAAAGAGGTCTGGGGGTTCCTGCTGTGGTGTGGTGGGTTATGAATCTGACTGCAGCAGCTCTGGTTGCTGTGGAGGCGTGGGTTCGACCCCCGGCCCAGTGGGTTAAGGATCCGGTGTTGCCACAGCTGTGGCTCACGTCTCAGCTATGGCTTGGATTTAATCCCAGCCGTGGGAACTTCCATATGTTGAGGGTGTGGCCTTGAAAAACAAAACAGAACAAAAACCAAACAAATTAAAAATCTAGGATCATCTTTGCAATTTAATTTTTTTCCAAGTACTGTTTCATTCTGTTTCCTTTTACTGACAAATACGTCCAAAGACACTAACTCCCCTGGTGTAGCTTTATTTAAAAAATTCTTATTACACAGACGTTTTTATTCTTGTGTTCAGTTTTCCCTTAGCACGTTTTGTTTTCTAAAATAAAAAAGGAAACAGGAAAAAAAAATGACCTTACTCTTACTGGCCTAGCATATCTTTGCAGTTCTTTTGAAGACCAAAAGCCACCCCAAACACAGAGCTTGAAATCCCCAAACTCTAGGCAGAATTAAACAACCAGGGAAAATAAAATTTTGTGAACAGATTCTCTAAGGAGCCAGAATTTCCAGTTTGTACGGGGACTTTCCAGGGCGCCAGTCTCTGCCTCTTGCGCTGAACAAACAGCGAATGATAAAGAGTAGAAACAGTTCCTCTTTCCTGGTTGAGCGACCAAGCAACACAGAAGAAGACGTCTTTTGTTGAGAAAGAAAATAAAGGAAAGTGCCACTTTATGGACAAGGGGGGCCGGCGCCCCGTGCTAAGCCTTCTCCGGATTCCACGGTAATTCTGGGGCCTCTGCTCCCAGGTCACCTGTGGTCCAGGCTGGAGGCCTGGTGTCCCCGTGGAGCGCATCCAGCCGGAGGCTGGGTTCTGTGGGCCCCGCCGGGAGCCCCAGGGCTGGAGGTCTGAGGGATGCAGGAGGCGGGGAGCCGGGCCGCCGGGCGCAGGGCGCTGTGCAATTAGGCAATTGCCGGGAGCTCACATCCAGGGCGTTTGCTATTGTTTTGACCTTCCTCACCCGAGCCGACAGCCAGCCCGACCGTGGTTGTTATAAAGCCGACATCTACATAAACAACCCTCTCCAGCCCTCAGCTCCCCTTCCCCGCCAGGAGCCCGGCAGACGTTCTGGGGCTCGGCTTGGCTCGGGACAGGGGGCATGCTCGCCCCACGGCCTGGGGGTGGGTGCCCGGCCCCAGCCAGCGCAGGGGGTGGACGAATTCCCAAGACCCTTGCGTCTGAGAGGCGGGAGGGGCTTGCTTTCTCCTGTGACTCTTTCTGGCCCCCCATCTCCATTTTCTACAAAGTCTCAGCCTCGGGGCTGCTGTGGTCTCCAGGTCTGTGATGCCAACCACTTAGAAGGCAGAGCAGCAGTGCTGGCTACAGGCTGGGTGCTGGTGTTCACCTCCCAGCGCTGACCCCCAGAGGCTATGTGACCTGATTGAGGTTCCACCCTCTCTGAGCCTCATGGTCAGAGTTGTTTCAATTTATGGGAAATCCAGCCACTGAAGTTTCGGGGTGTTCCTGCCTCCAAGTGCATCTGAGGGCTCCCAGGGTGGGCTCTGAAGACTCCGGTGGGACCCGCAGACCATGCAGGGATCCTGTAGCTGTCGTCACCCGGGCTGCTCCTGGGGCTGGGAGAGGCGACAGAGCAGGTGCTTTGGGGAGGCCTTGGGCCCCTGCTTTTGAATCCAGCCCTGTTGGGGGTTGGCAGTGTGGAGGAAGCCTCCTTCCCAGCCTGTGCCCCTCATGGCCCCGTCCAGGGTGACGGGACCCCATGACACGTGTTGTGCAGTTACAGGGGTGATAGTGGGAAGCAGAGAGACCCAGATTCCGGGAGCTCGGCTCACGCAGCTCACGGGCCTCCTTAAGGGAAGGATGAGGGGCCGCAGCCGGCACGAGGTCCCTCGCCAGCTCTCAGTGGCATCCGAACCCCCGAGCCTGGTGCCCCTTTCTGGGCTCCACGCCACCAAGCCGGCTGTCCCCAGGTTCGGCCTGACTCATCCAGCCTGGCTTCCTGGTCTGCGTTCACCCTCTGCTCCCTCCAGCCACGCGGCCCAGCCCCACCCCTCCCAGAGCTGCTGTGGGCCCCGCACCTCCCACTGGAAAGCCAAGGGCTGGGGGCGCTGGGCCCCAGCGGTGCCATCCTGGGCTCTTCTGCAGCATCCAGACCATGTTCAGCCCGGCCCGTCTCCCAGCGATTCTCTGTCGAGAGGAGCCCCCTGAAGGTGCTGAGAGAACTGTAAAGTGCTGCGTCACATAAGTAAACTACTGAGCAAAGCCTGCTCACCCTCGTGCCAGCTCACACGAGGCCTCCCGTCTCACGGGTCAGCATTTCAGTATGACCTGCTCGTGGTCTCGGCATTTGTGTAATTTCTGCTTTCAAATCTGTGTGTTCTTTGCAAAGCAGATCAGACGTTTTGCTTCTGCCTCCTTTCCTGTCTAGCCCACTTATAAGTCTTTTTAAAAAACAACTGTTTTAGAATGTGTAAAGTTGTCAACTTACTCAGATTTGTGATAACGTTTTGTTGGTTGCCTCACATATTCCTGATGTTATCTCGAAACTTGGCTCGTGATGGTTTTCTGACTCTATTTGAATGTTTGGTTATAAACTCCGTGGGCTCTTCATGTGTCTCCTGCTCGTAGCTGCAGGTCAACGTGGCAGCTACCCCCTCGCGAAGAGAGTACTAATAGGCAGTTCTTCAGTTTGCATCTCTTCGAATTTCTGGACTTTGAGAATGTTTGTTTTAGATGTTTTATCTTTATTTACTTCTGAAGGTTTAAGTCCGAATTGCAAAAGGACAGACATTCCAGGCCATTTCTGACTTTTTGAGTGGGAATGAAATAGAAGGAGACTCTGCAGAAAGTTCTTCAGAGAGCAGTTACCTGCAGCTGGTTGAGTTGGTGGCATTTTCCAGTCTGAAGAACAAGGCCCCCTCTTCCTAAGTCCGTTTGTCCTTCTCAAGGCCCGCAGGCGGCCCTCCTGCTTCTGGAGACAGGAGGGTGAGGGTCCTTATTACGTCCGAGCACGAGGTCCGGAGTAGAACTGGCCGCACTTGTCCGAGAACTGACACCGCCGACCGCTGCTCCAGAGGCCCGTGGCGAGGCGCAGACACAGCCTTAGTTTCCGCCTGCGTAGTTTCCTTAGCTCGTCTCTAATATGTGTAGCAAATACCATGACTCTCAGTAGTCAGAGCACTGAATTTCATGGCTGCGTACTCAGTTACAGGACTCTATAGTCTAAACCAGAAATGAAGTTTTATTTCATGATTCATTGTATGCAAGTAAACAAACCATTCTGTTGATCAAGGGCGTTTCATCTCATGATGACGGCAGAGAATTTGGGGATTAACTAAATGATGGATGTAGAATTTAATAGGTCATGACAGATGTGAGGCCTCGTCTTTTAAATCTTTATGAATATACGCATACACTGTATTTTATTTAAATACTAAGCAGTCAACGTCTTTAGATTCTTATTAAATCTCCTATATCTTTCTAAGCATATGAACTCATATATGCATACGTGATTCATCTGTTTTGCTTCTTGATTTATTTTGGATAATAACCCATATTACAGATGTTTCGGAAGAATCTCCAACCAACAGACGATGCACCAGGCGTCCTCCCTCGTCACCTGTTTAGCAGACTCTCCCCAGGTCCCACTTGGAATGGTCTTTAATTCGCTGAGGGCTTTTCTCTCTAGGAGGGCAGGTGCTCGAATTGGTGTTTGTCTTCCCTTGATAAAGACATGGAGACTAAGAGAGCCTCTTTCCTTCCGCCTACAATATACTCTTGGGTACATGATGAAATTTGACATGTGCTGGGCACGCCTGGGGCACCAGGGGCCAAGATGCCTTGGCTGAGGAGCTCAAGGACGTCAGGGTAGGACGGTCCCTTTCTGGACAGCTGGGGCCAGGACTCCAGAATGCAGGAGAATTACGGGGTTGAAATCGTGGGCCAAGGACTTTTATTGAATGTGTGTGACTGTGTGTATTAATTTGGTAGTGTATCAGCTGCTTATAGCTGAGTAACAAATGACCCCAAACTTAGCTACTGGAGACCACAAACAGTTATTATATCACAGTTTGTGTGGGCCAGGAATCCAGGAGCGTGAGGCCAGGCAGGGCCAGCTCAGGCCCTGTCACCACCCGGTGCCGTGGTCATCAAAAGCCTCAGCTGAGCCTGTGTCCACTTCACATGCTTGTGCACGTGGACCTCTGTTCTCGGTGCCTGTTGGCTGAGATCTGTCTCCTGAGGTCTCCTGAGTGTCCCCAGAATGACAGCAGCCTCCCCAGGGCTGGTGATTCGAGGTACAGAGCAAACACCCAGGGCTCCACTGTCACGGCCGTGTCTCTGGTCACGCAGGCTAACTGGGGTGACGTGCGACGAGCCCCACGGGTGAGGTCCTACTGTGGAACTGGCACGTTGGTAATTGTGCCAAACGACGGCTCTTTCACTACTTTAAACAGCAATTTTCTATCCAGCCACTCAGCCATAATAATGCGACATTACTGTAACTGAATAATTATAGGTAGAAAAATAAGGCCTTATGATATGTTCGGAAAAAAGATCTGCTTCTAATTAACTGCTCACTGTGCGAAGGCAAATGCTGACACTGCGGAAAGGGCCCGCTCGGGTCTGCAGAGCACCTGCGGGCAGAACACGGCAGTGGGGTCTCTCACACTCGTTTTCAAACAGAAAAAGCTTCGAAGGCTGAGGGGCCGGCCCGGGTTGGGAGCCTGGGGTGGGGGGCAGACACGCGTTCCCTGGGGTCCCTTGGGGCGGAAGCAGCCCGCCGGGGAGGGCGCGGGCTTTCTCCTGTCCTGCAGGTGGAAGGTGGAGGCTGGGCCGTGGGGGGAGGAGGTGACGAGCCGGAGCTGCAGCCTCCAGGGCCCGCCAGCGCTCCCGCTGCTGTCCCCAGACAGAGCCCAGGCCTGTCCCCGCCGGCTGCTTGCAGGTCCCAGGCTGGCGTCGGACGTCAGGGCTCCAGGTGGGATGACGTCACGGGCGAGAAGCATATAGATCAGCGCTTCCGCCTGCGTCTCACCGCAGCCAGGGTCCCCGCTGGAACCCCGACGGGGGACCCCGCTGGGCTGGCACTTGGACCTTGGGATGCTGGGGTTTTGCAGGGAAAGCGGTGGCTTGAGCTAAGAACAGAGCGCAGGCAGCTGTCACAGGAGCCCCGAAGACCCCAGAGCCCGTCTTCCTCCCACCCTCAGCCCCGTCCAGCGTGGCGTCCTGGGCCCAAACAGGTGCTTGAGCTGTGGAGTAGGAGGCAGAGGGCCTTCCCACACCAGGATGGGTCACAGACACGTCACGGGGTCAGTGTCAAGGTCGATCAGGAACCCCCCTGTACAGGACTCTCCTGGGGCGAGTGGAGCCGTAACTCCGTGGGCTTTTGTCGGCATCATGAGGGATGGGGACGCGTCACTTACTACGATTAGACCTCCGGCGGCTTAATTCCCGGTCCGCTTTCCCTGCACTCGTCCGTGGTGTGAGGTTACACTGTTACTACCTTCTCTCCGTCTTCTTTCTAATCTCCTCTAATGTCCCCTTCTTCGCTCGCATTGTCTGCTCCACAGTAGTCCTGTGTGGGGATGGAAATGAGACAGACAGAGGCAGAGAGAGACAGAGAGACAGAGACAGAGATAGAGAGAGAGAGAGGGAGACAGAGAGACAGACAGAGAGACAGAGATAGAGAGAGACAGAGAGACAGAGACAGAGATAGAGAGACAGAGAGACAGACAGAGATAGAGAGAGACAGAGAGACAGAGACAGAGATAGACAGAGAGACAGAGATAAGTAGAGAGAGAGACAGAGATAGAGAGAGAGATAGAGAGACAGAGATGGAGAGATAGAGACAGAGAGAGACAGAGACAGAGATAGAGAGAGAGAGAGGGAGACAGAGAGACAGACAGAGAGACAGAGAGACAGAGACAGAGAGAGATAGAGACAGAGATAGAGAGAGACAGAGGGAGACAGAGAGGCAGAGAGACAGAGATAGAGAGAGACAGAGGGAGACAGAGGAGCAGAGAGACAGAGAGACAGAGACGATGGAGCAAGAAGACATGGCTGCGAGGTGGTGGGATGGCCCAGCTGTGCTGAACTGACTCTGTGCTTTCAGAGCTGTGAATAGAAAAGCGTGTTCTCAGGACCACAGAAGACTGAACAGACAAGGTCAAGGCCTAGTATGACAGCAAAGAGAAAACTCAAACTGGGCGCAGCCATGCGGCCCCACCAGCGGCTGCCATGCGGGGGGCTCTAAGGGACCAGGGGTCCTCCGAGCCTGTGGTTCACACCCACGTCGCAGAACGTGCGAGGTGGTGGCTTCTCTCCTCCTCTGTTGTCCTGTGTCAAAGGAGGAGGAAGAACTTCCTGCCGGCTCCCTCAGACACTGGGCCCACAGCTGACCCTGGGCCCCACTGTCCCCGAGCAGGGTGCCAGCTCTCCCCACCCCCATCCCCAGGCTGCCCTGCCTTTCGTCCCAGGCTCAGCTCCTGCCTCACCCTCCCAGTTGGGGAGGACGGGGCTGCAGGTGTCTGGGGTGGGGCGGGGGGAGGCCGGGGAGGAAGAAGCTCCTGTCTGCTCTCACGTGATGCTGGAGCACCTGCGGCAGGGGTGCCGCCTCCCAGGAGAGGTCCCAGGGACCCTGAGGGCACCGTCCCCCACTGCCAGCCTCCCAAGCAGAAATCCTGCTCTCCAGCCATCTCTTTCCTGCTTCTGCCAGGCAGGGACAGCGGACTCTGTCCTCCTGGGACTCGTCCTGGTGGGACGTGGAGGAGGGCGTGGGGGGATGAACACCAAAGCCACCCCACCCCCGAGGTCACCTGGGAGAAGACCGCACACCCGAGGTCACCTGGGAGAAGTGGCCCCACCCCTGAGGTCACCTGGGACGAACAGTTCTGGGCCACTCTCCGAGGCCTGTGCACCCCTCCAGTTGCAGCTCTCCGCTGCGCAGGAACCAGCTAAGGCTAATTTCGGAAGAACAGAACGTGTTAAAAATTAAGGCTGCCCGTGGTCCACCTGCAGACGGTCCATCTGGGAAGCTGCAGGGCCTCCCCTCTGCCCTCTTTGTGCGAGGGCGCCCTTCGGAGAAGCTTCCAGCCGCCCCGCTTAGCATTTCAGCCCCTTCCGGACAGTTTCACCTCACGACGAGCCAGTCCGTGGTCACCTGTCTGACTGCATGTGGTGGGGAAAAGAAGGGACTTGTGGTAAAAGAACCAAAAAGGACAAATCGTGGGCAAGGGTCCAAAGAAAATGCCACACGTTTTTGCCGGAGTTGACGTGTCTGTCTTTTGTGTTAAAGATTTCCCGAGATCTTCATGCTGGGCCCCGTTCCTCCCAGGGCTGGATTCCCCGATCTGATACGGTAACGCTGGGCCGCTCGAGTCTTGCCTGCTCTAGGAGGCAGCCCCTGGGCGGGGGGAGGTCTTTGGGACGTGGCCTAAGTTGTTCCTGCTTTGCTCACCTTTTCCATGAAGCCCTCCCAGATTTCTCTGGCCTCCATTGTGTCAAGATCAGCAGAGCCCTCACCGCTTTCTAGTTATTTACCTGCTGGCGCCTCGTTCTCTGCTCTGAAACACCAGCACCCAGACGTGCCTGGAGGGAGGCGGCCTGGCGCCCCCGAGCAGCGGAACGGGGGCCGTCTGACCTCAACCAGGTCTCCAGCAACGACTTCTGGGAGGAGCTGCCCACCAAGCCATCAGTTTCAGGGCGAATGGAAGTCCGTCTGCCTGATCTTCACGGAGCTCCCCGCGCCCCCCCCCCCCCCCAGGAGGAAGGGTTCGGTTGCACATACGAGGAGCTCCGGCAAAATTCCTGAGGCAATGCTTCAAATGCAGTGGGCACTTTGAAAGCAAATATGTTTGTTTTGTGAGCGTGTCCGGGGCAGCGTCTTAAAGCAAAGTGTCTATCAAACCTGCGGAACTTCAGCCTCAGGACGTCGCTGAGCCAAAGAGCTTCACGAGATTCTAGAAAGGATTAGCCATGCCTGTGAACAGGACCAGGTTCTGTAATTATTCCTGAAACCGTTTCTCGATGGGCAATTAGGGGATTAGCCGTACAACTCCATCAAATGTTCAGGCCTTTGACGTACCGTGCTGCCCCACCAGGCCTGGGACTAGATGCATTTGTCCTAACGTAGCCGTCATCCTTAAAAGAATCACTCGGCTAAGAGATTTACCACCAGTAATTAAACCGAAGCCCTGCCGCTCCGACTAACGACAGCAAAGCTTAATGATTTTTCTGTCTCCAACATCACAGGGAATTTCAGCCCTTCTTACAGTTTCACAACCGTGTGTCATTAGCCCAGCATGCATGGCGCCCACATCAAAGGCTGTGCACCTACACCCGAGTTTGATGTACAGTCTAGGCGATTCTTATGTAAGAGAGGGATGACTAAAGGTGAAGGTAGAGCAGCAAGGAGTACCACCGTGCATTGTATGAAGTCAGAGGGCAATGAGTAGAGGTGCTGTAGGAACAAGCTTCCTGCTTCTTAGTGGGTGACTCACTCCCATTAGGGCAGGAGTTTTCTTTACATGTGCACTCAGCTTTTCCATCAAGATTCCTGCGAGGCGCTTGGCATTTGCTGTTTTCTTTACGAGAGACGTTCGCTTTGAAAGTAATGAGACTCCTTAGAGGGAGTTAACACATTTTTAAAACTTCACGGGCTGTGTGAACACCGCTGCACTGCTACGCACCATCCTCAGAGGAAACCAGGCCAGGCTCTTGTCTGCCCAGACCTGCAGGCATCAGCCGCTTCTCCCGTGATTCGCGGGGGCCCCTCGCGTCCCTACCCCGCGTGTGCTGGCCATTTCTTGCCCCGGCTTCGGGGCAGGGTCTCGCCTGGACCGCGCATCCCCCTGACTCTTCCCGTCTGCCCGTTGAACCCCGGCTTTGTTTGCAGGGCCCTGGTCCAGCGTCACGGCTCAGAATCCCTTCCCACACCTGGCCTTTCCTCTGTGCATCAGCCGTGGATTTATGTGGCTGTATGACCCAGCTTTTTATATCATGTTGCAATCATCCGTCTATATCCTCAGTCGGGGGGCGGGGGCGGGGGGGCAGGGATTTTCTTCCCCAGAAACCATTAGGCAATATAGGGAGACGATCTCGGCTGTCGTGCCCCGGGGCCCGGCGGTAGAGCTCAGGGGGGCTGCAAAGCATCTTGCAACACAGGGCAGCCCAGCAGCGTCCTCCCCAAGGCCAGCAGGGCTGAGGCTCAGAAGCCTGGTCCACACACTGGCCTCTCCTGCTGGACTGAGTTCCTCATCCACAGGCCTGATGCCCAGGAGGCCGGAGCTGGGTTCACGCAGGTACCAGCAAGCCCTGGCGACACCGTAGTGGTTTCGCTGCCGAGGTGCGTGGAGGGGGTGCCCTCAGCCCTCACCTCGGGAAGCCAGGCCCTGCCCCTCCTGCCCCGTCAGCAGCTTCCTTCAGGGTGGCCCCAGCCTCAGATGCAAAAGTTTCTTTTTTTCCCCAGAAACCATCTTCTTTCTGACCTCGCGGTTCCCACATGGGGAGAGGAGGGAGGCCGGGCGGGGCTGCTGTGTAAAGAGAACCAGCTGAGCCCCCCCGCCTCGGCCGCGGGAATGAAGTGTTTGGAGAAGCGTGGCTCGGGCTCAGCTGGAAAGTATGCGTCTTGAAAGGGAGACGATGCAAAGAATCCGGCTCTGTGCCCGCAGCCGTGGCCTCGGGGGCTCTGCCCCCCTTGAGAAAGTTAGGCGACTCTGGGCTGGAAACATTCAGAAACCCATCAGGCGGCCGGAGGGGTGGCGGGCCGGGCAGCCCCGAGGGCTGCAGGTCACTCAGAGCGGCTCCAGTCGGATGTCGCCTCCCACGCACCTCTCTGGGGGGCGGATCATTAATCTCGGGGTTCAGGGCCTCAGCTTCTCTGGCGCAACTGCAGAGTCGGGCGCCGGCAGCGGCCACGTGGCTGGCAGATAAAGTGGGGACTCACCCAAGTCTGAGATGATGGCCTTGTGGCCGTTGACCCTGCGTGCTGAGAGGGGCGTGAGACTGGCCACCCCCCATACGTGGCCCCCCCCCCCCCGTCTCCCCACAAAGTGCTTGAGGGACCCGTTCTTTCTGCAAGGGTCCCAGCGAGCGTGTCCGGCACGATCAGCTAGCGGTGGGCTTCCCAGTCTTGGCTTTGCAGCTGCTTGGCTGCGAGGAGCTTGGCGCTGCCCATCAAGGCTCAACCTTGGCCAAACCAGCTTCCAACCAGACGGTTAGCTTTGGATGTCGCCCTTCTGGTTACCTCAAGGCAGTGCAGTGTGATTACGTGTGTGTGTGTGTGTGTGTGTGTGTGTGTGTGTGTGTGTGGCTTCTCCTTGGCAGCACGTAGGTTGCGGCGCGAATCCTCTGTTAGCTGGAACTCAGTGAGCCTGGACTGGACCAGCGCGCCCACAGCAGGGTTGGTGCACGGCGATGGTGCCACGGGGCTCACGGCCACACCGGCTCGAGCGTCTGGCTGTTCCCGCTGGACACCGGACGTGGCAGTGAGGCCAGACGCTGAGAGGGGATCGGTGGGGACCCCAAGGCGGGATTTCACAGGGCCCATGGGGGCCATGGATCCGTGTGGTGCCTCCCGGAAGCTTTAGCTGTTAAGTGCTGAGTACCCTGAAAGGCGGGCCTGCGCCAGGCCCAGGCCGAGGGCCGGGGAACATGGACCAGCGTGCTTTTCCAGGTTGTCTCTGAAGCAGGGATGCCAGGTGGGTTCTGGGAGAAGCCGGTCCCCAGGGGGCCCCTCTGCTCCCCGTGACTCACTCAGGTGCCTCACAGAGAAAGAGGAATAGCCTCAGGCTGTCCCCACCAGGGTGACTGGGCACCCAGTGGGCGTTTGGTTGTCAGAACCGGGTGGGTGGGTGCTCCTGGGCACAGCAGGCAGAGGCCCGGGGCTGCGGCTAACCACCCTCCCGGCGGGCAGACTCTTGGCACTGGGTTGCCCTGCCTGGATGTGCCAGGTGCGGGCTGTGAGGCGCTTCCCTCTGCTCCCCTCCAAAACCCCGGCACCCGTGTAAATTCACTTTTTTTGTTTTTGAGGGTTTGGGGTCTTTTTAATTGAGAGCTCTTGGGCACAACAATAAAGATATGACAGTTTATAAGGCATCGCATAATTTCCATGAACACAGCAAATATGATAAGCTATTTTAGATTTCATTAGAAAGGGGTGGAGAAGGATGGTTGCTCGATGGGAAACCAGCTGAATTGCGTATCGGAAGTCAGCGCCTCTGTGGCAGCTTTATCGCCGCGCCTGGTTCCCCTGTTTGTGGAGCCTGCAGCCCCCAGGCGCGTGTGCCCTTCGATGCCCCGGCCCCGGCTGCCCTCCCCCAGCCGGGACTGAGTCACATGCAGCCGGCCCTTCCTCCCGTTGCCCTGAACATCTCACCTCCTTTGCATCGCGCCCCCGACAGCGCCCTTGTCTGCCTTCCTAGTGCGCATGTCACCTGCACCGTGGCTGCTCTCGGGTCACTGCAGAATCGGGGGCGGCTGACACCTCCTCTGTCCTCCACGCGGGTCACCAGCTGGCGCCTTCCAAGCGGAGCAGCGCGTGTCCCCTTCGCGCTTCCGAGCTGTCTGCTCCCCGGCCTCCCTGTCTCTCTCCATCCTCAGGCTGACGGTCTGGCTTCTTGCTTGAGAATCAGGAGTCACCGGCCGCCTGCCCCACCGCGTGCTGCCAGGTCCTTCTCGGGGCGGAGGTCACCCCCGTACCTCCCTCCTGATGCTCCCCCGCTGTGTGAGGGCCTCTGTGCCCCCAGTTCTTTCGGGCGACCCTCCTTCTCCCTGGCCGCTGGCTCCCCTTCTCTGCTGGGTCGCCCCCCCCCCCCACAGCGCCCAGATGCTCAGACCCTGTGCACTTAGAAAGCCCTTCCCTGACCCAGTGCCACGCTGCCGCGGCCCTGTCTCCCCCTGCTCGCGGCAGAGCTCTGGACCCGCCGTGGCCTGGCCTGGCCTGGCCCCACCTCTGTTCCTACCATCCTCTCCCAGACGTTCCACTGCGGCCCATTAGATGGCCAGGCCCCCCCGGCCTACTTCTGTCCCTCGAGCTGCCGGCACATGCGTCGTGATTGCTCCCTTGCTCTCCCGGGCTTCTCGAAGATGCAACCCTGTGCTCTTGTTTGTCTGTTTTCCTCGACTTTTTTGCCTCACACACAGCTTCTTGCCAGTGTCCTGGGCCAGTCTCCTCTCTGCCCAGGTGGGTGCCCACCTCCCCTCCCTCGGCAGCCTCGCTGTGGCTGTAGGTGTCAGTGGTAAGAGAAGGGCCCCTTGCAGTGCCCACGTGGCTCTCCTCCCCGCCGTTCCACACCGGCACCTCTTTAGATTCAAGTACAAGCTCTGGACGGGCCGTCTCTCCTTGGGTCTTGCCTGAGGCACCTCACGTCTTAAACCGCAGACTCTGGAACCCCGCCCCCCAGCCTCGCGTGTCTCAGGGCTTCGCCCCATCACTGTGGTTGGTGGATCCCTGGGCCCTTTATTTTCCCCACCTCCTAGTCCCATCAGTCCTACCTGGAGAGCCCCCTCTGGCCCCGGCTGCAGTGGGTGTGGGCTGGGGCCCCTGGGGGCCTCCCGCAGGGCCTTGCCCCCCCCCCCACTCTCTTAGTCTGATCTCGTCTCACCGCTGCACTGACAGATCGACCTTTAAAATGTGCCCTGAGAACGGGTCCCTCCCAGGGCTCCCATCATCCCCAGGGGCCGGTCCAGGCTCCTCAGCTTGGCCCCAGCCCTCAGGCGCGGATTTCATCTCACACTACATCCTGGTGCCTGGAACAGTGGCAGGACCAGAGTGGGTGCTGGCGGGCTGCTGGTGAGCTCCTCTCCCCTCGGACAGGCGAGGACAGAGCCTGAGCCAAGCACGGGCTTCACGTCTGCAGCCCTGAGAGCAGCGCTGTCTGGGGCTTTGGGGGCTTCGTCTTAAGACTATGTGCAGCAAACGGCTCAGGAATTCCTCTTTTCCTGGGATTCTTAGGAGGAGGGTGGCCGGGAGTGTGGCACCCTGGCCTGCGGCTTTGGAGACCGAATCCGTCCGCCACCGACTCTGCTTTGCCGTGTGGTCCTGGGCCCTTGGTCTCAGCCTAGATTTCCAGGTCCTTCACTTGGCATCGCCGTCCTTGCCGTCAAGAGGCAGGGTACCCGAGAGAGGCAAGGGTTCGCCTTCTACTGGACAGCTGAGCTACGGGGCGATTTCTGTGTCCGTTTCTTCTCAAAAGCAGATGTTTGACGGGGGACAGTGCGCAGGTGTGACTGGCTGTGAGTTCCCAGAGGCAGAGGAGACGGTGCCGGCTCAGAAGACGAGGCAGCGGGGACAGAGCCTCAGCAGGCTCGGGAAACTCCTGGCTCGCTGGGGCCGCTGTTTCTCCAGGAGGCGGGGGTGGGGTGTCTCCGGGAAAGTGCGCCTGGGGGTGGGCGTGGGTCCTCGCCACCTCCTCGGGGGCGCATGGGCCCCCTGTGGTTCCGACCTTGGTGACACTGCCCTCCGGGGTTTGGCTGGCTTTGGGGTTCTCCGTGAGACTTCGCTGCACAAACTTCGAGAGCAAACAAACCCCCGTGGACCCTTCAAACAGCGAATGGGGATGGACTGTTCTAGAGCCTCGAGCCCAGTGTTTCACGGGTGGTGTCCAGAGAGCCAAGACCCTGGA
Organism: Sus scrofa; assembly: GCF_054392235.1. Lineage (NCBI taxonomy): Eukaryota > Metazoa > Chordata > Mammalia > Artiodactyla > Suidae > Sus > Sus scrofa. The sequence continues at coordinate 692,795 of NC_139389.1, read as the reverse complement.
GTCGCAGGAACTTCGGGGAACTGGTTCTGTGGTCACCGACTCTTCGGAGATTCACGTGCCTTAGAAGCGCTGCCTCTCGGCGGGGCCCGGCCGCCCTCTGACCCTGGCGCTGGTTCCTGCCATCGCGGCCTCCGTGACCCGCCCTGGGTTCCGCTGGACACAGCTGGGAAGGCGGCTTGGGCCGTGGCTTCGCAGGGGTTTATAGAGTGGTTATAACGTATCCACCCACTAAAACGCCGTCCGTGCCACAACCACCAATAAGGCACTGACAGGCTGGCCCGGTCCAGGTCAGTGCGTTTTCTCCAACACAGGAAGCGGTTTTCTGGTCAAACGAGTTGGTTTCTCAGCATCTTTCTCCCTTTTTCTCTCCATCACGGCCCTTTCTTTATTGAGAATCGATCCGTGCTAAGGACTACAAATGAATTGACGAGGTGCGTCAGGCTGAAGAGACGTGACTTACTTTTGCATTCGGAAATGTCAGAACTAAAAGTTTAAATCCTGCGTGATTTGCATGTTTTGTGTTTCCTTTTGTTCTTTTCTTTTTTTTTTCTTCAAGGACCTGGAAGGCTCTTGCCAAACACCCAAGCATCCGACCATCCCTGCCTAGAGGGCAGGTCGAGGCCGTTGCTGGCCGGCACTTTCACGTTGTTTTCCAGGTTTCCCAGCATCGGACTGTTTGCGTTTGGTGGAGAACGCCACCCACCTTGGTTGACAAAGAGGGGAATCGTCCTGGGTCGGAAGTCGCTGGGATCTGGCGTTCCAGCCCCAGGAGGAGAAACTTGCGTGAAAACAAGAGCATGGTTCCGGGGGTTGTCTTTCAAAGGCGAGGTCACGACGCAGTGACGGCCAGAGGTCAGGGCTTGCGGGGGCTCAAATCAGCTTCGTTACCTGACGGACCTCACTGCCTGCTCGTGGCCCCCCCATCTGCTCGGGCTGGAGACTTACCGGCCTTTGAGAGGGAGAGGGGGGCCCCCCAGTCCGGGCTCCGCTGGAGGCTTTCCTGGGTGTCCCCTGTGCTGCCTGGTAGGAGGCTCAGCTGGAGATGGAGCATCCCTGGGTGTCGCCTTGCTGAGCCTACGCTGACCCCTGCGGGCGCTCCAGCTCTGGCCCCTTTCCTCCTCAGGGATCCGAGTGTGGGTGGCCGAGCTTGGGATCCCACCCCGCACGCAGCCCACCCCTGGGTCCCCACCTCCGGGCCCACGTGCTCCGGGGGCTGGAGGGTGGGAGGGTACTGGCCTGTCCCCTCCAGCCCGGCCTCCTGGCACACTCAGGAGTCAGCTCGCTCCGCCCTCTGCCTCATTTAGGGGCGGCCAAGGGGACCGAGCTTATCCTTACTCCGATGACCTTGGGGAGAAATCACGCGCTTTGGACATTATTCCTGTTTTCCCCAACCTGACTGAAGGCAGACAAGCGAGGTCACTGTGGCTGTTACTTGTTTTCCGTTATCCTGAGCACAGTCTACGCCAACCGCAGAGGTGACCTCGAGCACGGACAGAAAGTTGCATCCAAGATAAAATCACCCAGACTCTGGTCCTCGCTCCTTCCGTCTTCAGAGCTACAGGAAGGCCTCAGGCGGCTCACTTCGGCGACGCTGGCGGGTTTGCGCGCCTGCGGGGCTGCTGGGGGCGTTGGGGTGGTGAGACCTGAGCGCCCTCCCGTCCTCCTCACCCGTCCTTCCCACACAGGCGCTGCCTGGGAGCCGTCATCTGAGCCACATGCGCTGGTGTTTTGGTCACGTGTTGCACCATGAACTTTAAGTCAGTCTCCGTGTTTATAAAGAAAACACAGTTAACATTAAACCCTCTCTGGAACGAGGTGGGTTTAGGCAAATGGGTAGGTACAGAGTTTTTATTTCCAGGAGACAGAACACATTTGAGTCATGATTCTCCTGAACCCAGTTTCTGTGGGTTGTGCTGAGCACATGGAGAATACGTTTGCAGCTATCGTGGTTGGACCTGGGCTCCTTGACTCGGTAGCAAGTTTGACAAAGGATGTTTGTGCAACTGAACGCAGGACCCAGCCTTGCCGAGCAGCCAACCAGTCGCTCTGCTGTCCTTGTCGCCAGCAGTCATTGCTCTCCGAGTTGCATCACTTTTCTTGTACACAGATTATCAGTCACCGGACCCACTTCAGGTCCCGGCCGCCGTTTCCCCCCTTGGCACTAAAGCAAATTTACTGAACTAATTCATTACTCTTGCTTTTGAAACATAAGCATTGATTGGCAAGTTTATGCCAAACGTCTTGCGTCAGTTTCTCTTGGAAGCTGTAAAATCTAATCTGAAAAGCAAAGAAGGAACAACTTTCACAGATGTTAATACAGTCCACACTAAGAGCGCTTTCTTTGTGGCTGTCTGGTTATCTTTGTAGCTTTAAAATTGTAGTTGGAAATAGACCCCAGCTATTCTGATCGTTTCAGTCAGCTTAGGGTATAAATGTATTTGCTCCCTCTTGACTGATGTAGACCGATGGGTAACGAAAAATTTTCCGTTGCTTTCACATTTCCAACAGTTAAAGTCATTCTATTCACCGAAGAGGGGCCACAGATTGCCTTTTATTACCCACTGCCCCCTCTCCTTTTTAAGGACACGCTTACTTAGCTCTCACTTTAGAGAAAAACGTTTCTGCCCTCCAGCCCCCGCGCAGGCGTCACCCAGCTGGCCCCCCTTCCCTGGCCGCTCCCCCCACCCTGGACCTCAGTAGGTCTCCACTTTAACCGTCCCTCCTCTGGACCCCGGCAGTCACGGCACATCGAGGGACCGGCGGCATTTGGGGACCGTCTCATCTCTCCTCCGCCTTCTTTCTCTTGAGGTCTTCGCAGCACTCAGCGCCGAGGACCCCCCCCACCTCCCCGGCCTAAACTCTCCCCACCCTGAGTCCTTGTGACCTCAGAGCCGCTCGGTCCTCTGTCGCCTCTCCAGCTCCCTTTCCTCCTGGCTCCGCCCGGGACGCCCTCCAGGCCCGGGTCCCATCAGCGTTATCACTCTCGCCCCGGTAAACGCTTTTGCCCTGTGCCTTCGGTGGTTACTTCAGAGCCGAGCCCGATGGCCTCTGTTCCAGCCCCACGTCTTTGTCTCCTAAGCATCTTTGTTTGCCCATCTCACCGTCGTCGCAGACGCGGCAGGTCTGAAGCCACAACACAACTTTCAAGTCCTGCATTTCCTCGACCGCTGTCATTCCTCTTCCAACTACGTAGTTTCGGAACCTTGAAACCCTCCTGCATAACCCCTTTCTCACTCCCCTCACGTAACTGCACTGGAGATGGTGACGGCTGCGTGCCGTGTCTGTGAGTTTCCGTCTTACGCCTCAGTATCACTAAAGCCACATCCCCCACTGTGACTGATAACATGGTTACGTGCTTAGAAAGACATACTAAGTTTCAGTGATTTGACCAGTAGCCCCAGGACGAGACCATAGTGATACCGCAAGGATGTTCGTGATGTTTTGAGTCAGCCCTTTGATTCAAAAGTCTCTTCTAGGGCACAGTCTTGTCCATCGGTCCAGCCAGGGATCCATCCGGCCCCGCCCCCCCATTGGTCCAGCCATCCATCCAGCCCCCCACCCATCGGTCCACCCATCCACCCAACACCTCACCCACCCTCCCCACCCCCCACCCAGCTGCATGCCTCCCGACTTACGTACGACTCGCCATCCTGCATCTCTGTCCCTCTCAGGGCTTCAGCGCTACTGACACTTTGTACCGGATGGCCCTTTGGGGGGGGGTAGCTCATTGCAAGATGATTAGCAGTCTCACCGGCCCCTCCCGACGAGACGGCAGCAGCACCTCCCACCTCAGCCGTGACGAGCAAATGTCTCCAAACTTTGCCAAGTGTCCCCAGCGGCTGGGGAGCATCCCCGCCTCCCGTCGAGAACCGCTGCTCCGCCAGCATCGCGCCGGGAAACATCCTCCTCCCGACGTTCTTCCCCACGTTCCCCGCGGGTCCCGAGAGTATACACTGACTCGCGCGGACGGGCGGTGGCGGCATCTTGGCAAATGATGACATCTTTTGTAAGTAACGTCACAGTATCAGCAGGGACCGTCCGCCCGTATTTATTTATTTTCTTAAAGACCAGTTAAAGACATCGGACAAGCCCTTATCTATGGCTTCTGGGTAGAAGATGTAGCACGATAAGGAATTAAGAGGCACCAGAAACCGAGCTTTGCCCGGGAGAAGTTGGAAGACATTTTGTTTCCAAACGCTGCGCCGGATGCAGAATGCCGTCTGCGGCTGAAAGCGCAGGGCCGCCACTTTGCGTCTTCTGAGAAGCACATTTCTATTTTTCAAACGGGAGCGATGGCCTCTGTCGCGTGGCACTGCTGGAAGTGCGAGTGAGAGGCGCGTAAAGCCTGGACTCTCAGCGCCTGGCACCGGGACCAGGGTTCGCTTTCGGGGGGACCTTCAGTGGTGGGACGGCCCTGGCCATTGAGGTGGCGGTCGTGCTGATGAGCCGCTGGCTCCTCGGCCCCTGGGCCCCAGCTCTGAGGACAGGACAGGGTCTAGGCCACTGTCTCTCTCCATCGTAGACTCCCCCAAGGACACAGACCGCCTTAGGAGAGGGGCTTGCTCTCTCCAGCCGCCCGCAGCTCAGCCTGTAACCTGCCTATGGGACAGGTGAGCACCCCCACCCTCCCCCCCCACCGCCCCCACGGTGGGCTTGGCCCCCGTCCTACTCTGCGGGCTCTGAAGCTGCACAGCCTGTGGTGAGGGTATTTGCTCATCATTAAGAAACAAGTCCGGGCCGGTACTCTGCTCCCTGGCTCTGTCGAGGAGAGTGGAATTGGCCCCTGGGGTCCTCGGGGAGGGGGCCCCGGAGGCTTGCGGGGGCGGGGGGGGGGGTGCCCAGAGTCCCCTGAGGGTGCGACAGCACTTTGGTTTAAAATCTGCAAACATTTGCCTCCGGGAACCCTGACGGAGCAGAGCGGAGTAAGGGGCCTCAGCCCAGCCGCGGGGCCAGCCGGGCAGACAGGTCCAAGTTGGGAGGAAACAGTTCCTTCGTGACGAGGCGGAGCAGCTCCGCTAGAAAGGTGTGGTTTTGTTTTTACGTTGCTGTAAATACCACGTTCTTGTTAGGAAATTCTAGTTTCTGTCGATGGATGAGCATATGTTGTTTGTCACTTTTTTCCCGTCACACCTAAAAATGTCCCTTCAGTTACAAACCTGGATGACAAAATGTCTTATAAAACACGCGTGCCTAATAAATGACCGAGCCTCTTTGTCCGCCGCTCTCTGCGTGGCTGATGCTCCCTTTGTCGGCCGCTGTATCTTTCTCATCTGTTTAAACCTCTCGGTCCTGTCACCCCACTTTGTGGACAAGGCTCAGGTTTAGGCAGGGGTCACAGCCGAGCAGAGGGGGCTCAGCGGGTGCGTTCACAGCTCCCAGGACGGGGAGGGTGGGCGGTGCACAACCCGACGTCCCCTCCCTGACCTGGCAGCCCCTGACCTGGCAGCCTGGAAGGGCCAGGCTGCAGCTCCGCCCCATGGGGAGCGCAGGAGGCCTGGGGGCCAGCTGGTCGGTCCCCCTCCTGGAGGAGGACTCGGGCGACCCCCAGGCTGGTCTCTGGAAAACTGCCCGCAGCCCATGCTCCTGAGTGGCCGTGATGGTTCTTCCGAAGTGTTTGCCAGCGTGAGCGCCCCTGGTTCTCTCCCCAGGGGTGGTGTCACCTTGTCAGAAGGGTTGGTGTCACTGTCCTCCCCCGTTGGCCACCCTGCTGCCACCGGTACACGTGAACGGCCGCGCTTCCTCGGGCCGCTGTGCTTTGGGTGGCAGGGCTTTTCTCACCTGAGCAAAGCTCTGCGCCAAGGCTGGAAACTGGTTTTACCTACAAATAATCCCTTCCGTTAAATGCTGCATGGGCATCTGCGCCCCAGGTGTCATTTATCTTTTGATTTTATTGATACTATATTTTTGCCTTGTTTATTTATTTTGTGGCTGTGCCCACGGCCTAGGGAAGTTCCTGGGCTGGGGACTGTGCCTGCACCTCCGCGGCAACAAAGCCGCTGGAGTGGGCTTCTTAAATCGTGGTGCCACAGCGGGAGCTCCTTGCTTTACTGATTGAATTTTTCCTGTGTCAATCAGGTGTGTGTGTACGCGCACGTGTGTGTGTGTGTGTGCACGCGCACAGACATTCTGGGGCCCCCCTCCCCCTTTGTTTCTTATTGTTAAAAGGGCTTCTTAGGCTCCAGGTCATGTGGGTATCGTCCTCCAAGTTTCTGTAAATTATTGCTGATGGAGTCTTTGCGTTTAGGTCTTTCCTTCACTCAGTGGTGGTTTTACACGGGGTGTGAGGCCTCCAGATGGACGGCCGTGTGGCCAAGCTCGTTCGTTTACTAAACCCACCTCCACCCGCCAAACTGCAGTGCCAACCATGTCATTTGGTGCACTCCCACCGAAACGAAGATCTGTTTCTAGAGCTCTGTTTTGTTTCATTAACTTGCGTGTCTGTCTCTGGGCCAACGTCATTTTGGTCCGTTTATCCTGTTGCAGTGGCTTCAGGGTGCGTCTGAGTGGCTGGGAAGACAAGCCCTCCACCCGCCGCAGCCCTCACACCAACCTTTCTATGTCGCTGTCTTTGGTCATTTATTTGTCCATAGGAACTGAATAACTTTATTCAGCTCACATTTCTCCCAAACCCAGTAGGACAAAACTGCAGTTTTTATATTCTATGAATTTTTGGATGATTGACAGTTTATCGTATTGTGTCTTCTCACTGAGGGACATGACAGGAGTTCCCGCTGTGGTCCGGTCCGTCTCTGAGTGTTGCCAGACTGGTCCCCGGCCTGGGGAAGGGGTTACGGATCCGGTGTTGCTGCAGCTGCGGTGAAGGCTGCAGATGTGGCTTGGATTCCATCTCCGGCCGGGAACTTCCATGTGCCTTGGGTGTGGCTGAAAAAGAAAAAAGAACAGGAGAGATTTCCCCCTTTGTTCAGGCCCTGCTTCATGTCCTTTGATAGGGATTTTATGGTATCTTCACACAACCTTCCTTCCTTCTTTTTTAAAGTATTTTTATTTTTATTATTATTTTTCTGCGTTTTAGGGCCGCACGCACAGCATATGGAGGTTCCCAGGCTAGGGGTTGAATCAGAGCTACAGCTGCCGGCCTTCACCCCAGGCACAGCAACACCAGATCTGAGCTGCCTCTGCCACCCACACCGCAGCTCACGGGAGCCCACGCTCTTTAACTCGTGGAGCGAGGCCAGGGCTCAAGCTCGCGTCCTCACGGATGCGAGTTGGGTTCGTTTCGGCTAAGCCACACGGGAACTCTGAACAGTACATCTCGCGGGATGCTTTCCTATTTCATAGACATCCCGTTGCGAGTTAAAGACTTCCCTAGCGTCCGTTTTTAGCTGTTTCAGCTGTTTCGTGCCAGCACTGAGAAACAGTTATGGATTCGGGTGTGTTTGTCTTGTATACACTTTACTAAGTTCTGGATTAATTCTAATGGTGCTTTTTTCTCCAAGCGGCATGAGTTTTCCAGGTGCAGAACCACACCACCAGCGAGGAAAGCAGTCTTGCCTTCCTCCCCCAGTACGTTCACGCCGACTTTTTCTTCTCTCTTACTTCGTCAGTCCAGTGGCTGCAGCCGTCTTGAGCAGAGTCCTGATGAGAGGGGCCCTGCTGCTCCCCGACTTTGCGCCAAAGCCGGTGCTCCTCTGTGCACAGCGAGGCGCGTGTGTATGGGCCTCTGCCCCATAGCGTGTCCTCCACGTCTATGCCCAGCGAGCGGGGTTTGTGGTAGAAGAGCGGCGGCGTCTTCACGGACACTTTTCAGCTCCGGCTCGTGTGGTCCCTCTGGCAGGTGCAGGTGTAGTGACCTCCGCGGCTGTCAGCATCTCCACGTTGCCTTGTGGGTTAAACCTGATTGGATCGTGTTCGTTATTCTTTGGAGACACTTTGGGTTTCATTTGTTTTTTCAGAACTTTAAAATGCTTCATTCACAAATAACGTTTGTCTGTAGGGTTTTTGGGGTACTGTGCTAATTTTATCAAGTTTTGCTGTTAAGGATGTGCTGGCTTTAGAGGGTGAAGTAGGGCAGATTTCATCTTTTATACACCGTAGGGAATGTCTGTAACATCAAAACTCTCTTTACAGAAATCTTAGACAGGACTTGGCGCTGAAGCCCTAGGCTCGGGGATCGTCTGTGATGGTACATATTTAGTCACCCTTTAAATCTCTCCTGCAGCACACTCACAGTTTTTCTTCTTCATGGGGGCAACTTTGGCTTTTTACATTTGCTAGAAAAATCACGAGTTTTTCCCTAGGTTTTAACTCCATTGCCCCAGAGTTAATATACCATTTACTTATTATTCTTAGAATTCCTTTTGCATCTGTATCTGTTCTCCCCTGATTTTGTATGTTTTTTACTTTTCTTTTTCTTAATCGGGCCCATGAGGAGATGATCTATTCTCATGGTCTTTCCCAGTAATCAGCTTTATGATTTATGTAGATTTTTATTAATTTCGGCGTGTATCTTTTTCTTTTTAGCTTTAAATTTTTTTATTTTTATTTTTTGTCTTTTTATTTATTTATTTATTTTATTTTTTGTCTTTTTGCCATTTCTTGGGCTGCTCCCGTGGCATATGGAGGTTCCCAGGCTAGGGGTCGAATCGGAGCTGCAGCCACCGGCCTGCGCCAGAGCCACAGCAACGCGGGATCCGAGCCGCGTCTGCAACCTACACCACAGCTCACGGCAACGCCGGATCGTTAACCCACTGAGCAAGGGCAGGGACCGAACCCGCAACCTCATGGTTCCTAGTCGGATTCGTTAGCCACTGCGCCACGACGGGAACTCCTCGGCGTGTATCTTTATTGATGCTTCCTTCTTCCTTTTTCTCACACTTTTTCTCCCCCGCTAATGTCTTAGGAGAGAGCAGTTAGTGCTGCTTTAGCTCTAAGTGTTTTGGTATGAAGTATTTTTTGATTGCTTTCAGCATAGATTTAATTTAAAATTTGATTTTTAATATGATGAAGTGGATTATTTAGAAAGAAATATTTTAGTGTCTAAGACAGCTATTTTTATTATGCTTTTCAGATTTTATCGGATTGTGATCAGAGCATCCTAACTTATTTTCGGTCAGACCTGTGCGATTCTGAAACGCATGTATGAATGAACTCTGCTGCCATTGGTTTTGGCGAATGCGTGCTGGTGACCACTTTATGTCTTTTACCCCAGGGGTCTGGGAAGTCTTCAGATGCCTTTAAATTGCCTCTTTTTATAGTGACGTTGTGGCTCTTGCCGTCACCGCGCTCACCATGGCCGAGTCTGTCTGCTTCCGCTGGCTCCTTGCTCTTGTGTTCGGCCACCTTGCACGGCTATAGCTTCGTGCATCGATTTATGTCCATTTAACAGACAAGGACCATGTCCTAAACCCTTCCCAGAGCAAGGAGGGGAATGAATAGGAGAGAAAGAAAGGAGAGAAAGACAACGAATCAATCGCTAAATACTAAAGAGAGATTTGGAGATGTAAGCACAAGGCCAGGCCCGGCCTGCCGTGAGGAAGATAACCAGCCTCCCTAAAGGCAGCATCGCTGACGCATTTATCCTGCTCTTCTCTCTGCGGACCAGGCCTCTCTTCTCCCATAAAAATGCTTATGAACTTCCAATCCTTACACACACACTACGTGGATACACACCTCAATTAAAAATAGAAGTAGAGCAACTTCTACCTCATTTAAGGGTCTGTCTCTGGGACGATCCCATTAGGAAGGAGACCGCCTCAGGGTCGTTGCCAGCTTTCGGTCTGAAATCCCGCGGTTTCCTTGGCGCACAGTAAACATCCAGCAGGAGTCCTGGCAAATGTTCAACCGCCAGCTGTGGGGGGAGCGGGCGGGCGAGGTCCTGGGCCCCTCACTGGTTTCCAGACTGTGAGCTGTTGGGCCTCAGGTGACCAGTGTGGCCACCCTGATGCGGCCGTGGGAGCCCAGCCCTGCATCCGAAGGGTCATTGGTCCCTGGGATGCGTCTCAGGAAGAAGCCGCAGGCCTGGTCACGCCCGCTGCCGACCTGGCCAGGCGGTGGGCACGGCTGGACGTGGGCACGAAAATGCCATGACCCACTGGACGGACAGGTTCCACAGGCACATTCCTGTGGTTTGCTGGTTGTTTTTAGTCATTTAGTCATGACTTTAAGTGTCTAATTACAGGATTTTGTTTTTATTTTTAAAAACAATGGAGTCGACGTCGGCTGCCTCCCTAGTGAGCGTTCTCTGCTTTGGCCGCTGTCTCTTCTGGACAAATCCAAGCTAACTTAATCCCTCCTCCGCCCTAGCGTTCGTCTGAGGAGGTGACGTGCGGGGCTGGACGAGGGCTGGAGCCTGTGCTTTGCCTGAATCCGGCTGGTTTTCTCCCTGAATTCACCACATTTCGGCACGAGTAAGTCACATGGCTGCAGGCCCAATAGGCTATTGTTTTGTGCTGGCAAAACTGCCAACATCCAAATAGGAAGATATGAGTTTCGAAAATTAGTTTCTCCGGTGAAGTCTGAGCTACGCAGTGAAGAAAACAGGATTGAATGGGATTATTCTGAAGACGTGCTCCAGGCTTACTGAGTGCCCACCTGCCGGCCCCTCCTGCCATCACTGTCGCAGAGGGGACCCCCCGCCAACGCACACTCAGTTCCAGTTTCCTCACCCGAGGGGCAGCCCGGAGGTCATTTGCCCACATCCCACCCTTGTGCTCCCTGCTCCTTCAGCTCAGGGTCAAACAGCCCCAGGACCCTGTGGAGGGCATGGAGCTCGGCCCCCACGCTCTCCTGGCCCCTCCCCCGCAGCCCCCCCCCCCCCCCCCCCCCGTCTCCGCAGCACGGCGGCCCTCCCACCCATTCTTCTGCCCTGCCACCCTGCCCTTCCCTGGCTTCTCTCGGCACCCTGTCCTCCAGCCTCTCCTCAGCGTTCTTCTCTCTCACTCCCGCCCTCTCCTGTGCGTCAGGGGGCCCCCACCAGCTCATGGCGCCCACATCTGAACCCCAATCCCTAATGTGGGCTTCGCCTCAGGCTCTCCCATCCCGTGTCCTGCAGGCCTGAATGCTGAGCCACGCGGCTGCTCCTGCACCAGACGTGCAGCCCGAGGACCTGAGATGCGGACCAGGCTGAGAACAAGGGCTGTTTCCAACACCCAACCCCCCCCACACACACCGGGTCAGGCACCTCCTGAGGGCCGCTGGCCTCGTCCCACCGGGCGCCTCTGTCTGACCTCAGCAGAGGTCACCCCTTGCTCAGAGACGCCACACTCCCGCCAGGAGGTCGCTGTGTCAGGACATCTGAAACGCCGGGGCACACGGGCAGTGGCCCCTGAGCTTTCGGGATAGAGCCAAGGCCATGGCCGTTCCTGCCTCCAACAAACCTCTCCACCCACGCCTACTCTGAACCTCCTTCTTGGTTTATGTCAGACGCAGCTCCTGCCCTGAGCGCAGCTCAGGCAGTTTTCTCGTTTTAGGACTGTGTGTTACGTAACATTCTCGGTTAGAGGAACCAGTCCCGTCATCGCGCTTCTGGGAACTAAGCTTGGAAATGATATTCTGAGGTGACACCTATAGGAGGTGGAGACAAGCCTGCATGTCGCACCGGGAGCGTCCTGTGTGCCCTGCTCCCGGCCTCACCTGCCCGAGGCCCGCACCTGTGCTGGGGCTCTCGGGGTGGGAGCTCAGAGCAGAGCCCTGACCCCAGCAGGTCACAGTCCCGAGAGGGAATCTGGCTAAATGCAGAAGAGCCGTGGGCACCGACCCCGGCAACGCCGTCACCCAGCTGCTCGTGTGTAGGCGGGCCTGGAGCTGGGTTGGGGGGTGGGGCTCCTGGCTCGAGGTCTCAAAGGGTCTCTAGCAGGTTTCCTGCCTGAGCCCAAGGTCACCTGGCCCCCCAGCCCAGGGCTGTTGCTGCCGCTGAACAGGTGTAAGGATGGACGTGACCTGGGACCTGAGTGGGGTCCAGGACCAGGACCCAGGACCACAGGACCTGAGCAGGGCAGACCGGGGAGGCCTCACCAGCAGAAGCGGGGGATGAGGGGAGGCCGGGAGGTTTGGGGGGCAGCAGGTAGGCAGGTTCGGCTAAGACCTGAGCGAGGGGCCTGGAGGGGTCAGGACGGAGCCCGGCCCTTGGTGTCTCAGGACCAGAACTCGGAGGACCTGGCCCTGGGCTGTGACCCACAGCCAGGATGAGGTGGGGATGGCCAGGGCCTGCAGCACCTGGGGCCAGGTGAGAGGGCCGTGGGGCTCTCACCTGAGGGGGCGGGAGCGGGAAGCTGAGGGCTACAGAGATGCAGAGGCTCGGCTTGTGTCAACGGCGTTGAGCTTGAGGCGGCTGCCCAACAAGCTGATGGCCGGGAGACGCTGGGGGAACATCTGGGCAGCTGGCCTCTGGGGCGGCGGGGCGGGGGGGAGAAGTGAGGGCAAAGGGCCTGGATGAAGGTCCCAGGGCGGGACACTGACCTCAGGCAAGTGGCTCCTGGGACCATTACTGCTGCGCTTATAAAGAAAGGACCCGCCCCTTAAACACACACCTTGATCTTTTATTCCCAAAGTCATCCCTGGGGAAGGTCACTTTTCCGAAGACGACAGAGCATCATGGTTTACATTCTGCTCCCAAGTCCAGATCAGCAAGAAAGGCCCTCAGGCCGTTGGGTTTTCACAGGGTGCAGGATGTGGCTCGCGGGGCGGGGGCGGGGGGTCTGTCTGCTGCACCAGGAGGTCGGGGTCTGGGCAGGAGGAACGCTGCCAGGAGACGCCAGGAGGGCCCGCAGGTGCATGGGTCACCTGCCTGCGACCCGGGCCCCGGGCGCCGGCCCCAGGCCTTGGAAGGGCTCTGTCCACCTCAGCACTGCCCGAGCGGGTCACATGCCTTCCCTGAACTGCGGTCCCTCCACCTGCCTTGGTGGGGGTCACCCGAGCAACAGATACACGCTCAACCCTCCACACGCATGGGCTCTGTGTCTGCAGAGTGTAAAACTCTGCATGGAAACTATTTGGAAAAATGTCCAGGAAGTTCCAAAAAGCAAAATGAATTTCCTCGCGCCGGCACGTATTTGCGTGGTGTTTACGTTGCATTTACTTCGTATCAGGAGTTACGAGTCACCTGGCGTGGGGTGAAGCCCTCAGGAGGGTTCCGTGGGTCGGAGGCAGTCACGACGCCGTTTTCCAGAAGGGACCTGGGCGGCCCTGGATTTGGGGCCCCCGGGGTCCTGGAACCCAATCCCCTGCAATCCCCAAGGGGAGACGGTGTGTTGCGCGTTGCATCATGGGTCCCCTGGACGGCGCCTTTTGTTCTTGGGGGTTGGCCCCTCCTTTTCCGGAACTTCATGTTTAAAATGGAGAAGACCCACAAAACGCCCCTGAGGCCTGGGGTTGCTGACACCCAACCCACCCTCCCCGACCACGGCTGACCCAGCAAAGTGAAGCTGTACCAGGCCGGCCGGACAGACGGCCGGACAGAGTGGGGCTGCGCAGAGGATGCGAGGGCTCGGGGCCGACCGGGTGGGGTGGAGCTGCGACCACGGATGGAGGCCTGGAGGGGGCGGGGACCGTCCCTGGCACCCTCCCGAGCCCTGGCCGTCGCCACGCCCGTCACTGTGCCTTCAGAGAACAGATCAAAGTCGGAGGGAAGCCGTGCGGTTTATAAAACCCGGGGTTTGTTTGTTGTCATTTTCCCCTGCAGCCCGAGGCGAGCAGCATGGATCTAAAACCACCGAAACTGGGGAGGAGCTGGGCCTGCGCGTGTGGGTCCCAGCGCCCGTCGGTGCCTCTGGGGAGGATGGGGGCGCAGACGGGCCTGGGGTCCGAGGGGAGGGGCTCCAGAGGGGAGACCCTGGCTGGTCCCCCGCTGGACCCAGAGGGCAGAGGTGGATCCCAAGCCAGCAGAGCCAGGCGGGGCACCCACTCAACTCTCTGCTGGCATCTGCCGTGACCCTCACCGGTGCCACATCTGCCAGGTCCCCGACAGCATAGCCATCCTGAACTTAACCCCCTCTCGCAGACAGAGGCTGGGAGCAAAAGGGTGGGCACAGCCCTCCTTCACACAGAATCGGGGAGAAGGGAGATTCGGCGCCTCGGAGGGAACCGGCCGCCAAGCACGAGGGTTCAGGCGAGGGCTCTCCTCAGGGCAGTGACCCTGGCCACTGGCGGGGACCTCAGCTTTCGCTCTCCAGGCCAGAAGCACAGTGAAGCCCCGTGAGCCGTCTGGCCACTGCCCCGGGCCTGGGAAGCCAGCCAGGCCCAGTTCTAACCCGTCCCGTCTGAGCACAGGCTGCAGGCTGTGCCGGGCTTTCCCGAACCTCCGGTCGGTGGGGCGGCCTTGGGCTGGACGTTTGCTCTGCTCTGCTGAGTCCTGAGGACCCTGAGCGGAAGACGTGAGCAGGCACCTCAGCCAGGTCGGCTTAATTGTCCCCACTGAGGTTAATTTGCCATAATTGTTGCTTCGCTGTCGTAACTGCTGCCCGGGGTCTGTTCAGGGAGCTCCGAGGCCCGTCTGCGCAGCTGCTTGCGTGGCACTGGGCTCCGTCTCTGTTGTGCCCCCTTTACTCCTGCTCCCTGCGGGAGCCCGTCGCAGGGCCCTGCCTGCCTGCAGCTCTGGGCACGGTTCTCAGCCCATGACGCCGCCAGGACACTCACTGAGAGGGTGGAGTGAGCGGTGAGGCTCAGGGCGATGGCCTGGCAGCCTTATACCTACCGCGCAACAGCCTGGAAGCCGAGTCTCAGCACCGCAGGGACGCAGACTTGTCAGCAGGTTCACGGATGAGGAAACGGAGGCAGAGGGGGGCACGGCGGCCGCCGTCGCAGAGCAAGGGGCTGGCAGCACTGGCGATGGGCTTCGAGCCCAGAGACATCCTGTAACGGAGTCACTATGGAAGTTAGGGGGCCAAGCTTTTGCTTTCGGATTTTAAGCACCGGAGACGGGAGAAGAAAGGACCCCGTCTCCGATGGCCCTAAATGTCCCCCATGGGTCCCCGACGCTTTCACCATTAGAAGTCCTTTTTAAAAAATTGTCCGTATTATAGACATGCTTTTTTCTCTACTGCTATTCCTGCTACTATGTTTTTCCTTAGATTTTTGTCTATTACATAAAAATATTAATGCAGGTGAACTTAAAAAAAAATGCTTATAGCTGGGGTGACCCCAATAAGCCAAGCTAACTCATTTAACACCCTCATTTTATTATTTATTTATTTATTTTTTATTTATGTATTTTTGTCTTTTTGCCATTTCTTGGCACGTTCCCAAGAGACATATGGAAGTTCTTAGGCTAGGGGTCGAATCGGAGCTGTAGCCGCCAGCCTGCGCCACAGCCACAGCAACACAGGATCCAAGCTGCATCTTTGACCTACACCACAGCTCATGGCAACGCCGGATCGTTAACCCACTGAGCAAGGCCAGGGATCGAACCCGCAACCTCATGGTTCCTAGTCGGATTCGTTAACCACTGCGCCACGACGGGAACTCCACGCCCTCATTTTAAACAAGTCCTCTGTGGATGGAGTTCCCGACGTGGCAAAGAGGAAATGAATTCAACTAGCAACGATGAGGTTGCGGGTTCGATCCCTGGCCTCGCTCATTGGGTTAAGGATCTGGCGTTGCTGCGAGCTGTGGTGTAGGTCACAGATGTGGCTCAGATCTGGCATTGCTGTGGCTGTGGCTGTGGCTGTGGCTGGCAGCTGTAGCTCCAATTTGACCCCTAGCCTGGGACCCTCCATGTGTCACAGGTATGGCTCTAAAAACAAAACAACAACAACAGAAGAATAAACAAGCCCCCTGTTGAAGCGAGCATGTCTTGCCTAGGGGTGGTAACGCCTGCGTATGTTACCCGGAGTCATTGCCCAGCTATTTCATTTCCCTTCCGCCGATTTCTGGGCCCAAAGAAAGTGGCATCTAGGAGGTGTGTCGTTCTGATGAGAAGGTCAGGGGGTCCAGGTACCGTCAGATACGGTTCTGAAGTGGTGCCCTTGGGCAGGATGAAGGAAGTTGGCCCCCAAATGTGGAGAGAACCAGAAGCTCTGTGCCTTTGTCTCCGCTTCCCGGGAGGGGACGGGCAGTGGGAGAGATGGTCCAGGGGCACCCGGATCGTTTTCTTTCCTGTCTCTCGCGCTTAAAATCCAAAAACACTGGACAGGCTTGCGGGACAGCCACTCCCACTGCAGAGCCCACGGCAATAAGATCCTTAGGAGAGGGAGGGACTGGTCTTCTGGATTTCCAGCTTGAGATACAGATATTGGCTTGGAAAGTAATCCGGGTTAAGAATGAAAACAATCTCAGGGGGCTATTAAAATATTTGTTGCATTTTTTTCTAATAAGAGAAAGTGATACACATAAGTAAAGTGGAAATTTTGGAAAATAAAGGCACAAAGGAAATACAAAATAGAAAAATCACTAGCATTTCTACTATTAAGATCTAAATTAAGTGTAATTTATTTCTGTTTCAGATATATACATGAATACGTATATGTACACTTATTTATAAAGGTCCGTCTATCAATTTTGACATATAACTTTTTAAAAATTGAAATAAAATATAGAAAGAGTTGTAACTTGTTTTCATTGAACAAGTAATTGTGAACATTTTCACATGCTTCTAAATATTCTTCTATGATTTGATTTTTGCTGGCTGTAGAAAATTCCATTGCAGGCGAGAAAAACATCCCTTTGCTGGACCTTAAGTTGTTTCTGATATTTGCTATCATGAGCAGTAATATTGATATACTTTCTTCTTTTGCACATATCTGATTGTTTCCTAAGATGAAATTCTGGAAGTAGAAGCATTAAGTGCAATGATATAAATATTATTTTGATATGTTTTGACACACGGGGTCCATACTCCTTGAAGGCCTGTTGCGGTTGCTGAGTTCTCTCTCTCTCTCTCTCTCTCACACACACACACACACACACACACACACACGCACACACACACACCCCTTTGTCCAAAGAAAGGAAGAAGAATAACACCTAGGGGTTAACGGTGTTTTATCTGAAAGCACGTTTACAGCAGGTATGTGGAGACTTCAGTCTCCTCTCGGAGCCAAACAGGATTTGCATGTTGATTTCTCGACGTTACGTGATACCATTTGTTCTTTCTGGCTTTGTACCCAAGCAAACAAATTCTGGACAGAGGCCAAGCAAGGAGGCAGCAGGAAGGGTGGGGGTCGAGGGGTGGGGGTGGGGAGAAGAGGCCCCTTCTTCCTGGGCTCCTGCGACAGGGCCGGCCAGGGGCGCGTGTGCGCACGCAGGAAGTGGAGCGGGTCCCTGGGGCCCGCCTGGCCTCGCGTGGCCCCGGGGCCGGTCCCCAGAGGCCATCTCACCCGCGGTGCTCTGCTGTGCCTGCCGGTCCTGCTGCCCACGGAGACCGGAGGAGAATCCTCGGCGGACCCTCGCTCCGCCACCCTGTTCCTCACGCTGTGGCGTCAAGCACGTGACCTGCGGGCGTCCAGAGTCACGGCTGCCTGATACCTTAATGTGCCATGGGGGCCTCCTCGGCCCGCGGCTGGGAGAACCTGGGGTGGGAAACGGAGCACCTGGTGCAGGTGGGTGGCTCCTCCCCCCCAGAAGGCCACTGTCGGTGTCCCTTGGTCCTCGTGATTCCTCTGAGGTCCGCGGACCAGAGCAGGAGCAGGGCACATGCTCTTCGGGCTGTGCCGCCATCTGGGCCATGCTGACCAGGCTCCAGACTGGACGGGAAAAGTGGGGCTGGCAGGTGCGGGGGCCGGGGAGTGCCGGAACCCCTGTTTATCTGAATCTCCGTAGAGGCTGATTCCGGAGACAGCGACTCCTGGGTGCGGTCCCCGATGCGCTCAGGTCTGCTGAACTCCCGGGGCGAGGCCGTTCTACAGGCAAGGGCGGGGGATGGAGGAACTGGGCACCCAAGAGACACATCCATTTGTCCTCCCAGGGTCCCAGCCTTGAGTGACAACCCCTGGCTGTTCGTTAGGCATTTTACAAAAACCTGTTTATTTAAACACCCAAATGCTTGTAGACCGACCGGCCACCATCCCTGTAGGACAGTGGCGGATGGATCTTGTTGCCCCAAGACTGTGTCAGAAAGAACCTGACCTTCCCGCGTCTCTCACCAGCCCCGACTGGGGCCCCACGGATGCAGGTCCTGCGTGTGGTCGGTTGTTTTCTGCTGGGAGTCAGGCTGTGTCTGGCTGTCGCCTACCTGCAGGGGACAGAGGCAGCCCGAGCTCGGTGGTGGCCACTGGGCTGCTTTCTTGGCTGTCCTCCACGCCGCGGATGGCCCCTGAGCTCAGCATGTTCTGTCTTCCCCACCGGCTGGGACAGGCGTGTTTTCAAGGCCCGCTTCGGAGGGGGCAGACCTCATCTCTCACGTGGCCTCCGCGGTGCAGTGTCTGCTCACAACCCCAGCTCGCCCCTCGGGAGGCGCCCCCACCCCCTCCGCATCTCGGCTGGGAGCCTTGGCCGACCCCACCCCCAACCTTGAAGCTGCCCTTTAACTCGAATAAAGACACCGTTCCACACCTCCTCACCCATTTGATGTTTCGTCTGAATCCCGGGAAAGCGTCTAGCTTACAATTTTTAAATTAAGATGCCTGTATTTGAAGAGGTGGTGACAACAGGGCTCGGGGAAGGATTTGGGTCCAGGTTTCAATCAGGTCACAACATCAAGTCAGGGTCTGCAGAAGTCCAATTACTCACAGGAACAGAGGCACACTGACTCGGAGGGGACCCCCGAGTCGCCAGGACACCCAGGGCTTCTTCCCAGCAGGCAGATGGAACCCTGAGGGGTTCCCCAGGGCTTGTCACCCTGTCTCTGGTGGCGTCAGGGTTCTGGCTAGTAATCTAGAGCACCGCGGGGCACCTGCCAACACTCGGTCCAAGGGGGGACCCAGGCCGTGTACCCCGAGGGCAGTCCCGAGAGCCCGCCACCCTCAGCCGGGAGGCCCTGGTCTGAGGCTGTGCCTCCAGGAGGCAACGCGCACAATGCACCTGTCTCGCCGAAGACGGAACCCGCCCTGCCATCCAAGTGGGAACGGATCTCTCTCTGCTCTGTGGTCCGTGTTTCCAGCTCAGTTCTTTTCTTCCCTTGTTCGTTCTTGCCCAGGTTTCCTTTCACTATTCGCGGCTTTTGCACCAGGAGGCTGGTCTTCCCCAGATCTTACCATTTATGGGATCAGATGGGCTGCCTCCTTCTCACAGATGGGTCGCCTCCTCTGGCCATCGGTTGGCTCCACCTGCCCACTGTCCACGCCATCCGCCTGCAGCTGCGGTTGCGTGGGCCCCGTGCTTCCACTTCACCAGCGGTGACCGTGGTCCCCCACTTGCTGTCTGTCAACTGTGTACTCGCCTATTTGTCTATCACTTACTCTTCTGTTCACCATCTGTCATCTGTCATCTGTCAACTCTCTACTCCATCCGTCCAGCATCTATTTCTATCCATCCATCCATCCTCTATCCATCCCCTCTCTCTCTAGCTGTATGTCATCTTTGTCTGTCTGCTATAGACAGTTTGAAATGAGGTATGGCATTTGCTTTGACTGTCCTATAGAAGCACAGGTAGAAATGATAAAGAGTCACCAATGGACAGATAAGAAGGGGACAAATTGTGCAGGGTGTCGCATGGCAGTCTGCACGGCAGGTGAAGACTTTTGGACTTTACGCAGAAGCGTCTGGAGAAGAGGTTAAAGCTTTTTGCCTTTGAAGTGCTAGAACCAGATTAAGTTTCCTAAAGACCTCTCTGGATGCAGTGTGGAGAGTGGCTTTTGCTGGCACATGACCCCAGGGAGAATGGCGGGGCAGCTTGGCTTATTTCAGGTGGGAAAGAATGATGGCCTGAGAGTGGTCCTGGAGAAGGAGAGAGACACAGAATCAGGAGATGCGAAGATGGCTGGCGGAACTCGCTGGCTGATTGGGTGTGGAGAGAGACGGAGAGAGGTGTCAGCGGTGACCCTGTGTCTCTGGCGCTAACGGCTGTGAAAAGACCTGGGTGTGACTGGAATGGGGACACCAAAGAAAGACACGCTTGGACTGCACGATGACGAGCTCAGTTTGGGACCAACGGAACTTGGGCTGTTTGTGACGCAGAGCTGGCGTTGTTTGGGGGCTAACTGGTACACGGCTTTGCAGCTCAGTAGAGACATTGGGGATGAAATTGGCGTCTTCGGTTTACAGCTGACAGTCCAGATGATGGTGGGGCCCTGGAACGGAGGCAGGCCACTCCGTGGGACAGCATCGCACGGACAGCCCGACCTCTGAGTACTTTCCACATCAACAGTCCAGTATTGTCTACCTCTAAAGCGTTAGGAAACGAGACCCCTGTCCCTGTCTCTCTTGGCGTCATACCTGACACCTAGCAGAAAATTTAACAGGAGATTAAACAACTTTCTCATTTACACTTGCAACTCACACACCCACATTTTTCTGCAAGCTAAGGAGTCAGAAGGGTGTTCAGATGTCAGCCCTGCACGAGCCTGCGGGAGACTTAAACCCGAGTGCAGGGAAATTCGTCTCCTCTGGTGGTGTGCGGGGCTGCGACTCAAACACAGGGCCCTCGACGGCGTTTTGGAATGTTTTCACTTTTCACTCCGCGACACTGAACTTGCTTATTACTTGGAACGTCCTGTGATTTCCCAGCTCCGTGGATATCTTTCTGAGTTTCTTAAGCTATGTTCTTGTATTGGCCAGAACTCCCCTACTGGCCAAGCCTAATTTATACATTGATTTTTTTTGGGGGGGGCGCACCCGTGGCACATGGAGGTTCCCAGGCTAGGGGTCGAATCGGAGCTGTGGCTGCCGGTCTACACCACAGCCACAGCAACGCCAGATCCAGGCAGAATCTGCGACTTACACCACAGCTCACGGCAACACGGATCCTTAACCCACTGAGCGAGGTCAGGGATTGAACCCACAACCTCATGGTTCCTAGTTGGGTTCATTTCCCCTGCACCACGACGGGAACTCCTATACGGTGATTTTTTGGTTACCTATTGCTGTGAAGGTGGACTTTTGAGGACTTGGCCCCAGTTTCTCTTCGTGGTGGTAGAGCGTGACCTTTGGCTTCAGACAGGCTTTGTCTGGAGCCCAGCAGGCACAGCCTTTCTCGTCCCTGACACCGGGCTTCTGCGTCCAACACCTGAGGGTGAAACTGGCTGTAGCGCGTTGTTACGAGGCCTGAAGTTGACAGTGCAAGGACGTGCTTGGCACAGTGGCACTCGGTTCACAGTCATGGTTCTGGTGGCCCTGTGTGCTCCGAGCCGTTGGGTGACCCGCCCGGTTCTCACAGCGCTTTCTGGGACCTGTGCTTTGCACGGGCCTCACGGGGAGGCGTCGCATTCAAAGACGAGGAAACCCCAGCTGGTGGCCTCAAGGAACCCCTTGCCCTGCTCCCCCCCATTTGCTGTGGGGCCCACTCCTCCCCCGCCCAGGGGACACCCTCTCTAACCTCTGGACCTTCTAGAATCTGCCAGGGGACGGCCTCCTCTCCCCTGGGGCCACCTGCAGCTCTTTGTTCAGGCCTCGGTCAGAGAAAACCCAACAGCCAACTTGGGAAAAGAACATTTGGCCAGAACTTGGCAACAATAACCCCCTCGGTGCCAGAATCCTCGTTCACAGTGTGGACGGCTCAGATGGCACTTAATTAAGGCATCTTCCTATAAAGTCTCAGCAGTGCGCTGATTTCTCCTGGCGGCGGCTGGCGGTGCTGTCTCCAAGGCAACCGGACTTCCAGGCACGCAGAGGAGGGAAACGGCGTGTCCCCCGTGTGGCTGTCCGCTCGCAGCCCCTGTCCTCCCCGTGCCAGTGGGGAAGCCTGACCCCCGTGCACACTCGGAGTTGGTCACCCAGCACCTCCTCCCACCGGACACACGGCGGGCAGGCCTGTGATGGGAACACTGCCTCCTATTTGGGGCAGCCAGGACCCGTGTGCCGTGTCAGACCCTCGAAGTCCTCATCTCACTTAATCTGCACAATTCCCTGAGCGGGGAGCCAGCCTTCCCGCGGAAACGATGGGTGGAGAAAGCGAGGCTCAGAGAGGTCCCGTTGAACCCATCAGAGTGGAGAGCCGTCTGGAGGACCTGTTTGCTGCCAAAGCCCGTGACCTTGAAGTAAAGGTGCCACTGAGCTTTCAGGTGGAGAACACACCTCCAGGAAAAGATGCCTTTCTCCAGCTCCATGCTCGCCCTTGGGCTTCTGTGTCCTGAGCAGAAGCACCAGGAATGAGACGCAGGGGAGGGCCAGGACTGCCTGCCCCTCAGCGGCTGGGGGTGCCGGGTGAAATATTTACTTGCATTCTCTCCTGCTTTTGAGGCGCCACAGAAGTTAACTTACATAGAGACACGGTCTCTTAGCCCCAGCACTGCACACCTTTGAAGATAAAAGTAGAAGCTGCCTGAGTGTTGTAAACTGGAACAAAGAAGAACAGGAGCTGCGCTGGTTGGTGGCTCTTAGAAATAAAGGTTTCCCACGTTGTCCGTTTCCAGGCAGGTCTGTACCCTGGGGGAGGAGCATGGGTGTTTGCAGCAGGATCTTCTGCACACAGAGTGTTTTTAGCACATACTTACAGCTTCGTCCGCTCTGCTTTAGATAAGTAGAATAGACTAAATTCCTTATTTGGCCTTCATTTAAAAGATGTTTTTCTATGTCTGGAATTGGGCAACGATTTTCTTGCAAAGATGTCATTCCAGCGTCTTCTGTATTCCATTGTTTTCTCTTTTGAAAAGTCAGCTGAAAGTACAAGTTTTGCCTCTTGCGTGTGAGGTGCCCTCTCTTTGCCGACTGTTTTAAGGTTCTTTTTGGTCTTGGTTTTCAGCATGTTGACGGGGTCAGCACAAGGCAACCTTGATGCCTCTAATGGGCGTCTCCCTACTTTGCATCTATCCTGCTTCAATTCTGTAGCTTCTTAAACCTGCGGGTTCATGTTTTTACCATTTGAGGACCCTCCTGGCCAATTCCTCTTTGAATATTGCTTCTGCTCCTTTATCTCCTTCTCCTCCCCTGGAACTCAAATTACATGGATGTCACGCCTTTCCACCGTATCACCATCGTGTTTCTTATGCTCTCTGATATTTTCCATCATTTTCCTCTCTCTTTTTTATTTATTTATTTATTTATTTTGTTTGTTTGTTTTTTGTCTTTTTGCCATTTCTTGGGCTGCTCCCGCGGCATATGGGAGGTTCCCAGGCTAGGGGTCCAATTGGAGCTGTAACCACCAGCCTATGCCAGGGCCACAGCAACTCGGGATCCGAGCCGCGTCTGCGACCTACACCACAGCTCACGGCAACGCCAGATCGTTAACCCACTGAGCAAGGCCAGGGATCGAACCTACAACCTCATGGTTCCTAGTCGGGTTCATTAACCACTGCACCACGACAGGAACTCCCCATTTTCCTCTCTTTGGTCAGTCTCTCTACAAACCTGCTCTCCCTCCTTCGTCCCTGCTGCTCTGCTGAGTTCACTGTGGAGTGGTGCTGCAGTTCTCATTTTGTATGTCATTTCCAGCATGTTTTTCCTTGCCTCACCCACAGCATGTAGAAGTTCCTGGGCCAGGGATTGAACCTGAGCCACAGCAGTGATAAAGCCAGATCCTTAACCACTGCATCGCAAAATAACTCCCAATTTCTAACATTTTTATTTTTTACAGATTAAAAAAAAAAATAGTTCTCTATCCTTGTCGTCTATTCTCTTAACTATTCATCAAAGCTATTTGAAAATTCTATCTGATGATAACAACCCCTAGGTCACCTGAGGGCTGTCTCTATACTTTTCTCTTAGTTGTCATTCGCCCTGTTTGGTGGCCTGCCTGATCGTTTATGACAGGATGCTGGATCTTGTGCTTAAAGACTGTTGATTCTCTGAATGATGCTAATATCTTCATCTTTCAGAGGATTTGCTTTCCTCCTAATAGACAGTCCTATGGGGGCGGGTCAGGTTCCATCAGGACTGAGGTAGCCCAGTTCCCTGGGAACAGGCCTGGCCCTTGGCTGTCTTTTCTCTCTGGTACACGCGGTTTGAGGCAGCTCTGCTCAGTCCGTAGCCAACCTCCCCCTCTGGCACAGGTTGTAGGGCTGCAAACCTCGAGGCTGAGGGCACCGCGGGACACGAGCTCACTTCGCCGTAGTCTCTGTTTCTCCCAGTTCTCAGCCTCTGCAGACCTTCGGCTTTGGGAGCCCTGGGCTGCAGTGTGACACCGACGGCCGTCCTGAGGCTGCTTCTGTGCGTGCGGGGGTGTCTTCAGGACACACCAGCACTTGGGAGGAGGGAACAACATCTGTGCCCTCAGCTTCAAGCCCTGGCTGCCCATCATCGTTCAGCAGCTTGTTTCGTGTTTTGTCCCGATTTTCTACTTGTTCTCAGCCCGCCGGTGGAGTTGACACCAGCCTCTCCATGAGAGGAGGAAACCAAAGTCCCGGAGCAATAGTTTTTGAGTTAGAAGCTTTCTTTCCTTCCTTTGGTTTCGTTAACCGACTCAGATAGTGAAATACATGTAACCTGGGTCATGGCACTGAAACCGAAATGGGAAAAACCGGTTTCTCCCCAGAACCGACAGAGAGGACGGCTCTTCTGTCCTGATCGTGCATCTGCTACGCAGGCGCTCCCGTCACTGCCCGTCTGACTGTCAGGCTTGAAGGACGCAGAGAGCGATCGCCTGATTCCGCCCGATTCTGCATTCGTTCCAGGCGGGGCTGAGAAATGCACCTGAAGTAAAATCTCGCGGCATCGGCACAGCACCGCTCCCGGCCGCGGCGGCGCCGGGTCTTCAACCCACTGAGGCCTGGGCAGACGTCAGTGCCCCGCGGAGCCACAGCCAGGCCAGCTTGGCTGCCCGCCCTTCAGCCCGGTGTGCACGGTGCCCGGAGTGGATTTCAAGAGTTTTCTAGGAGGAACGAGAAATGCGCTTTGTTCCCAGAGGCGGCTCTTACCCAGTGGCGTGCGCGTCCATCCTGCCGCCAGCAGGAGTCGGGACAGGGCCTGTGCTGGCGGTTTGCGCAGCTGGGCCCCCGGGGAGGTGAGCGGGCAGGGTGCACGGTCCTGGTGACCTTAGCAAGCGCAAACCCAGTCTACCGAGCTTTTCTAGGTTAACCTGACCTAAAAATAACACTCTCTTCTCTTATTAATAGGCTAGTTCTCACCCAGTGTTTTGCTGTGGGCTCAGGGCCTCAGAGTGAACCGCACTTTGATGACAGGGCGGGTCCGGTTGTGCTGACTCACTGGGGACGGGCTGGGCACCGAGCTGTGGTCTGTCCTGGTCTCAGCCGAGACAGGGCTCGCCAGCTCCCAGGTCCTGCTGTCATGCAGGAGGGCTGGGGCTTCTCCACTCCGCCTGGCGCCGGAGCAGGGCCGAAAAAACATCTGCAATATAGTTTTTTGGAGTTTCCTGGTGGCCTAGTGGTTAAGCATTCGGGGTTGTCACTGCTGTGGCACGGGTTCGATCTCCGCCCCAGGGAACTTCCACATGCCATGGGTGTGACCAACCCCCCCAAAAAAGTTTTTCTCTCTTCCAGTCCCACGAGGAGGTTTTGTCCCATTGTCAGTCCAGGTCACGAGCGCGAAGGAAGGACAGCAGGTTCCGGACACGTGCCCGGCGTCCTCCTTTCTCCGGGGCATCTCTGCAGGCCACGGCCAGGCCCTTCTCTCTTCGAGTGGATCTCTCGCTCTCGCTCTCTTTTTCATTTTAAGAGCCCCTCGGAGCTCCCAGGCTCCTGTCACTTTATTTTGAAGCTGTCTGGGTGAGGGAGGAAGCAGCCTCTGCCGGCCCGGCTCGGCCTCAGAGAAGCAGGGATGTAGTGCAGGCCTCTGGGGATCCATTCCTTGTCACCCACACGTGGCAGGGCCTCCAGTCCCCGGGCAGGACTCTCAGACCACAGCTGGGACCTGCCCTGAGGCTCCCGGTCCTGGTCCAGCCTCTCGCACCTGCCAGGAGCCCCTTCCGCATCACAGTTCTGCATGCTGATGCTCTTGCCAGCGAGGACTCTGCCCTCGCCTTCCCCGGGCTTCTCAGCTGTCCGGACAGCTGTGCACACACCGCACCAACATCCGCCCGTCCACCATCCGTGTTGAGATCTCCCGTGAGCAGAGCTCTCATCCCAGGCTTTCCTCCGGGTCACCCTTGGCCCGGTCAGCATGCCTAGGGTGGCCGGTGGCTGGTGGCCTGTGGATGGGAGACCAGGCCCTGAGCATGGCAGGTGCGTGAGCCCTGGGAAAGGCCGTGTTGGCCCAGAGCCGTGAGTCTGCCCCAGGAGCTGTGGAGCCAAGCATGTATTGCTAGATGGGCCTGCTCCATGCACTTCTCGGAACCTCACAAATGGTCCAGCTCTGGCTGAGGGGCCCTCTGTGTGGAGCCTGAGCTGGAGCGCCGCTGGGGCTCTTGGGCCGAGCCTGTGTCCTGACCTCTGGGCAAAGGCTCGGTCCTGGAAGAGGAGTTGAGAGCAGGGGACCCAGTGGACGCACCTGGGTGACATGGGAGAGGTGAGGCTGTGGGACAGGCCACAAGAAATGTGGGTGACAGGAGCACACAGGCACAGTTGGCTGTGGCTGTGGCACATGGACGCCAGGGTAGCTCTGGGGCAGAGTGGTCGGGATACCCAGCCTCTGCCCACAGGTGCAGTAGCACCCCGACCCCCAGGCACCTGGAGGCACAGTCACTCTCAGCTGAGAATCTGCTGGGAGGGGACAGTTTGCGGATGAGAAGAATCCAGTGCTTTTAAATTGCGCATTAACCAAATTCACTCTTGCACATACACTACAGACGTACCGAACCATCAACCAAGCAGCAAACAAAAGTTCCATCCAAACGCCCCGTCCAGGCGCAAAGGCTGAGCCCCCACCCGTGTTCAGCTCCCTGTGGTTCCTATGTCGCGCTGAGGTGGGTGAGCGAGAAAGGGGGGCTCTTCCTGGGACTGTGTCCTTCCCTCGGTTCCCCCTTCATTTATTTTCATTGGCTGGACCTCATTCAGCCAAACCTTGTGCATTTGCCAGGAAACCGTGGATGCCTGCGGAACTGGCAGCGGCAGCATTTAAGGCCCCGACCATGCCATCTCAAGTGTTTGGGGGTCTCCGGTCACTGTGGTTTCAGGAGAACAGTCCACAGATTTGTTCTGTTTTACTGACCAAAGTGAAACAAAATCAGAGAAGAAACTCTGCCACGAGAGACTCTCCAACACCAGGAAACTGCCTGTAACTGACGGAGTCAGAGAGACGTTGTCACCGGGTGGGACTGGGGGGCCTGAGCTGGAAGCAAACTTGGGAAGCAGGTCCTGGACTCCCGAGGGGGCGGGGCTGAGGCAGGGGGCGCTGGGCCGGGTGGGGGGCTCGGGGAGTAGGGGCGGCTGGGCTGCTGCTGGGGGTGGGTGGACAGAGCCTGGAACAGAGGTTCCCAGAGCCAAGCTCCCCCGGGAGAGCCAGGGAGACGGAGGTTACTTTCCTTGACCGCTGAGGGACACGTGCAGCCTGAGCACAGGTGCCTGAGGCCCCTCCTCTTCCTCAGCTGCCTGGCTGCGGGGGCTGGGGCGGGGGGTCAGGGGCTGGGCTGAACCCAGAGGCCTTAGAACAGGTCCCGGCAGGAGCGGGGGCGACTCCATTCCAGCCTGTCCCCAGTAGAGTCTCCCTTCACCCCCTGCCCTGTGATCCAGGTAAAGCAATAGTGCGACTGCCGGCTTTTCTCATCAGAGGTGATTTGCTGACATCAGCACAGCCTTTGATCTCATGGAGATGCAAGAGAGGCCACGAGGGTACCTGGGGCTGCAGGGGAGGCGCCAGGGACGGGGGAGGGGCTTCGAGGAGCAGGAGGCCCAATCCCCTGTGGCTCAGAGTCCCCAGCTGTCATGCCTGGAGAGCTGGCCTTGCCACCCCGTCCTCTGCTCAGGACGATGGGGCTTCTCGGGGGCTCTTTGGAAACTATCCTGAATTTCAGGACCAGCTCTTGGGGGCCTTGTGCCATCTCCAGCGGGGACCCGTCTCCAGGGGGGCTGCAGGTGGTCCTGAGCGATGGCCCTGCCTGGGGGGTCCACTTTGCTGGCAGCTGCGGAGACGACTGTTCCGGGCAGTGTTTGCTTTGTCTGAATGATGAAGACTCAGACCTTGTTCTTTGCTGCTGCTGCCTCGAAGCATCTCATCAAAGGCCTCTTGGAAACCCCGTCACTTGGCCAATCAGCTGTTGATGATGCAACACAACACGGGCAGCGGTTCTTGGGGTCTAAACCCTCCCCCAAATCACAAACACGCCGCACTCAGGCCTGAGTCGTCCGCGAAGCTGAACAGTGTACCAATCCCTTGCCAGGCAAGGCTCCCGTCACCAACAGCAGAGGGACCGCGGGCTGGGGCATCGCGGCCTGCGGGGTGCATCTGTCCCCCAGGGCGGTGCTGAGTGCGGATGAGCGGGGGCCTCCGGGCGCTGGCCGGGGTGGAGACTGCGCTCTGGCCTCTTGGCTCCATCGTGGTCTCTTCGCTCCGTTCGTGGAAAGCACCTAAAAATCCTAGAATTGGGACTTTGAAGAGAAGATGAGGCAGGACTCGTTGGGTTCCTTACATCTTCTATTGCTCACGGTTTATGTTCGTTCAGCCACCAGCCCCTCTTGGGCACCAGTTCTGGCGCTTGATTCAGAAACACAAGTCCTTGGAGAAGCGCTTGCAGCCAGAACCGGAAACAAACTGTGGTCATTACAGAGCAGCATGACAAGCGACGCTGTGACACCCCGACACGGGCCCTCAGGAGGGGCGGTGGGGGACGAGGAGGCTTCACGCAGAGACTGGAAGGAGCAGAAGGGTGAGGCTGGGTCAGTCCCGCGGTCCCATTTGTCCTGGCTGTCCAATCAGGCAGCTCCCCCCGTGGAGAGTGCGGCTTCTCTCGTTTTCAGAAAGCGCCTCTGCCCGTATCATTTTTCATGACCACGAGCTTATCCGATGCCGAGTCAACTGGTTTCCACATTAGTTATCTGGCTTGTTCCCTGCCATCCGGTTAGCTGACTGCATTTGTGCAATAAACCAGTGGCCTGGGGTCTGATGGTGTATATGCAGGGATTTGGACGAAGTTAAATGGCTCTACCTTGACCTACCTGCAAAAGAGAGGATTTGGTAATTAAATTATCAGTTAAGGAAAGTTACAGCATTTGATTTTATAACTTTTATAATTTATTTTCTATTTTTTGCTTTTTAGGGCTGCACCCGTGGCATATGGAGGTTCCCAGGCGGGGGTCAAATCAGAGCTGTAGCCGCTGGCCTACACCAGAGTCACAGCAATGCCAGATCCGAGCCGAGTCTACGACCTACACCACAGCTCACTGCAGCACTGGATCCTTAACCCACTGTGCAGGGCCAGGGATTGAACCTGTGTCCTCATGGATCCTAGTTGGGTTCGTTTCCATTGAGCCACGAAGGGAACCCCTGCTTTTACAACTTTTAAAGTGAACTAATTGCCTGATGTTCCCTGTAAGTGTCCGTTTACTTTTCAAAATAAAAATATGATTTATACGTTTTCCTAAAGAGCTAGGATTTAACTTTCCTATTATTTAACTTTCAAACTGAATTGATTTTTTAAAAGTCTGTAAGACTTACCAAATGACCCCAGTGTAGGTTAGAGTCATTTGAACTTTTTATTGAGTTATGGCAGCAAAATGGCTCCAATAAGGTCTGGAGTCTGTTGATGGAAGAGAATTTTCTTGAACTTTCCAAGGAGGTGAGCCCCTTTGAGAATCAGCTGAACGTTACCAGCTTCTCAGAAAAACGCATGGGCACAGACGCTGGGCAGGCCGTCTGGGAGGATTTGTGACAGGGCATGAGCCTCACTGTTTCTTCCCATCTCCCACCCGCGCACAGAGCCTGGGGCAGACGCTGGCTCCCTTTTCCTTTGTTCTCCACCATTCCTTCCTGATGTTCCAGGGCCTCCGGCCGAAGGGTCCCCAGGGGAGAATCATGAGAATCCTGGTGTCTGCAGAATAACGAGTCGACGCTGGAAAAACCAGCAGCCTCACGGCGACCCCGTCCAGACTCACTTCATCCTCGGTGCTGGTGGCTGAGCCTGAGAGCAGGCGCGTGCAGTGACGACGATGGTCCTGGGCTTGAACAGAGACTGGATCCTGGAGTCTGTTACCTGCGCTGCACTCCTCCTACTTCCTTGCTGGTGGAACCACAAAAAGGAATGGGGAGGAGTTGGCCCAGGTACTTAATTTTCCAGGAAGACGCATTTGTCACATGATAGGCCCACTTCAAGCCAATTAGACATAAGCCTGAAGCTGTGTGGGGCTCTGGGAATGCTCCTTCTTTCCTGATAAAAGTGGACAGGTGTGGCTGGTGTGGTCTTTTCTTCTTTATGCCTTGAATGTGAATGTGATGGTTGGAGCTGCAGCAACTATTTTGCAACCACGAGAGAAAGGGCGAAAGAGGTACAGAGAGGTGAATCAGGGCATTACTCAGCTACAGAACCAACACTGGCGGCTGTTTATGCTGAAACTTGTGGTTTGAAGATTGAAGCCTTCTTTCAAAGCCGCAATAGTCAGCTTTCTGTTCCTTGAAGCTAAGTGCTTTCCTAGCTGATAATCTCGCAAATGTTTTGTGACAAGTGAATAGACGTCCACTCTCTACTCTTCCTCCTTTGTAGACACAAATACATGCTTCTATCCATTTGCTCCAAACGGCACTTCTGGCCACCTGTGGTCTGTCAGAAGCCCAGCCGGGGACACCTGGGTTAGAAGTGCTTGGCTGGAGGGCTGCTGG
Source organism: Sus scrofa (assembly GCF_054392235.1). Lineage (NCBI taxonomy): Eukaryota > Metazoa > Chordata > Mammalia > Artiodactyla > Suidae > Sus > Sus scrofa. Next base: position 662,168 of record NC_139389.1, on the reverse strand, counting down.
GGTCACCGTGCCTGGAGCCTGCGGGGGCGCGGGGCTGCAGCCGAGGGACAGGGAGGAGCGGCTTGTGTGCAAGAAGGCTCAGCTCAGGACTGCCCTGCCTGCTTGTGGGGAGTCGCAGGAGGCCTGCCCGTTTAACCGTCAGCACTTGACATGGTCAGACTTGAAAATCATGACTTCTTCCTTGTCCCGGACAGGAACAAATCAGCCTTGCTCCTCCACCTGCCACTCCCTCGCTGATAAATCAGCAGAGTTTACATAACCCGCAGTCGGCGGTTTACACCGGGCGCCATCCGGCTCGGTTATGCGCTCCAGGTGGAATTTTCCGCGTCTGTCGGCGTGTGAAGGCAGGAGAAAGTGAACATCTCTCTGTCTGACATTTTAAACCGTGAGCCGCTGTTCAACTGTGGTTTAAAAGCGGCTCATAGGGTGGGTCCCCTCAAGGGCCAGGAGCGGTGCCAGCACCCTTCAAAAAGCATGACCCCATTTAATGGTCGTAAGCTGTTGGGGGGGTACTATTATTTTCCCACTAATAGAGGCGAAGAGGCTGCGAAGCGGCAGGGTTCAAGGCCTGTGCCCTAAACACCGTCTGTGTTGCAACCTCTCCCGGGGGACAAGGACCGTGCTCCGGGTTTCTGAGAGTTTCTGGTGCAGGGCAGGGACGCGTGGCCACGGACGGAGATGCTGGGCTTTAGGGACCAGCCTGCGATCACACAGGAGAGGCAGTGCATTTCAAGGAAACGTTCGCAAGTTGCTTTGGTTCCGTGTTACAACTCGTCTTTGAGAACCGACTCCTTTCCAGTAGAGATGCAGCGTGAGAAGACGTCCACAGGCATCTGGAAAGGCCCTTGACACCCCCCCCCCCACCATGTGAACATGTATGTGAGGTTGGATTTTCTCCACGTACCTGAACCAAGACTGCACACGGTTCAAAAGGTCGAACGCAAAGCGACATGAGTCCGAGCCTCCTTAACAGGCAAACACCAAAGAGACTGCGACAGCGTAAAACGATGTCCCTTTTCTTATTTTCTTGGAGCACTTTTTTGTTAAAATTTCTTTGAAGTTAATTCTTTTTTGCTTTTTTTTTTTTTTTCCCTGGCATATGGAAGTTCCCAGGCTAGGGGTCTAATCAGAGCTACAGTGCCAGCCTACACCACAGCTCATGCAACACCAGATCCTTCACCCACTGAGCAAGGCCGGGGATCGAACCTGCAACCTCAAGGGTCTTAGTCGGATTCGTTTTCGCTGCGCCATGACAGGAACTCCTCTTTTTTGCTTTTGAAAACGGTTTTTCCTGATAAGGATATGGAAGGTAACGTGTAATGAATTCCTCTTTTATTTGACACGAATGAGTTAATAAATATTTAGAAACCTCATCTCTACACGTGTATCGCACGAAGGCTCTTCTGGGCCCTTCGTCATTTGTGAGTGTGGGCGGGAGTCCTGAGTCCGGGAAGCTGGAGAAAGACGGTCCTGGGGAAGCTGTCAGGGCTCGTGGGCTTGGAGCTCCCTTTCTTCCCCTGGCGGCTGGGGGAGGGGCAGCTAGACCGTCAGATGTGATTTTCACTATGAAATCCCGGGGGGGGGGAGTTTTGATGTCCTCTGGGCCCTCATGTTCTCGCTTTCATTTCCCCCAGGTCCAAATTCTCTCCATGGTTCGGGGCTGACACTCGCTCAGCCGAGAATAAGCACCCACATGAGCCCGGGCTCCCTTGGTCTCTGAGCTGAGAGGTGGCCGCTGTCCCTTGGTCTCTGAGCTGAGAGGTGGCCGCTGTCCCTTGGTCTCTGAGCTGAGAGGTGGCCGCTGTCCCTTGGTCTCTGAGCTGAGAGGTGGCCGCTGTCCCTTGGTCTCTGAGCTGAGAGGTGGCCGCTGTCCCTTGGTCTCTGAGCTGAGAGGTGGCCGCTGTCCCTTGGTCTCTGAGCTGAGAGGTGGCCGCTGTCCCTTGGTCTCTGAGCTGAGTGGTGGCCGCTGTCCCTTGGTCTCTGAGCTGAGAGGTGGCCGCTGTCCCTTGGTCTCTGAGCTGAGAGGTGGCCGCTGTCCCTTGGTCTCTGAGCTGAGAGGTGGCCGCTGTCCCTTGGTCTCTGAGCTGAGAGGTGGCCGCTGTCCCTTGGTCTCTGAGCTGAGAGGTGGCCGCTGTCCCTTGGTCTCTGAGCTGAGAGGTGGCCGCTGTCCCTTGGTCTCTGAGCTGAGAGGTGGCCGCTGTCCCTTGGTCTCTGAGCTGAGAGGTGGCCGCTGTCCCTTGGTCTCTGAGCTGAGAGGTGGCCGCTGTCCCTTGGTCTCTGAGCTGAGAGGTGGCCGCTGTCCCTTGGTCTCTGAGCTGAGAGGTGGCCGCTGTCCCTTGGTCTCTGAGCTGAGAGGTGGCCGCTGTCCCTTGGTCTCTGAGCTGAGAGGTGGCCGCTGTCCCTTGGTCTCTGAGCTGAGAGGTGGCCGCTGTCCCTTGGTCTCTGAGCTGAGAGGTGGCCGCTGTCCCTTGGTCTCTGAGCTGAGAGGTGGCCGCTGTCCCTTGGTCTCTGAGCTGAGAGGTGGCCGCTGTCCCTTGGTCTCTGAGCTGAGAGGTGGCCGCTGTCCCTTGGTCTCTGAGCTGAGAGGTGGCCGCTGTCCCTTGGTCTCTGAGCTGAGAGGTGGCCGCTGTCCCTTGGTCTCTGAGCTGAGAGGTGGCCGCTGTCCCTTGGTCTCTGAGCTGAGAGGTGGCCGCTGTCCCTTGGTCTCTGAGCTGAGAGGTGGCCGCTGTCCCTTGGTCTCTGAGCTGAGAGGTGGCCGCTGTCCCTTGGTCTCTGAGCTGAGAGGTGGCCGCTGTCCCTTGGTCTCTGAGCTGAGAGGTGGCCGCTGTCCCTTGGTCTCTGAGCTGAGAGGTGGCCGCTGTCCCTTGGTCTCTGAGCTGAGAGGTGGCCGCTGTCCCTTGGTCTCTGAGCTGAGAGGTGGCCGCTGTCCCTTGGTCTCTGAGCTGAGAGGTGGCCGCTGTCCCTTGGTCTCTGAGCTGAGAGGTGGCCGCTGTCCCTTGGTCTCTGAGCTGAGAGGTGGCCGCTGTCCCTTGGTCTCTGAGCTGAGAGGTGGCCGCTGTCCCTTGGTCTCTGAGCTGAGAGGTGGCCGCTGTCCCTTGGTCTCTGAGCTGAGAGGTGGCCGCTGTCCCTTGGTCTCTGAGCTGAGAGGTGGCCGCTGTCCCTTGGTCTCTGAGCTGAGTGGTGGCCGCTGTCCCTTGGTCTCTGAGCTGAGAGGTGGCCGCTGTCCCTTGGTCTCTGAGCTGAGAGGTGGCCGCTGTCCCTTGGTCTCTGAGCTGAGAGGTGGCCGCTGTCCCTTGGTCTCTGAGCTGAGAGGTGGCCGCTGTCCCTTGGTCTCTGAGCTGAGAGGTGGCCGCTGTCCCTTGGTCTCTGAGCTGAGAGGTGGCCGCTGTCCCTTGGTCTCTGAGCTGAGAGGTGGCCGCTGTCCCTTGGTCTCTGAGCTGAGAGGTGGCCGCTGTCCCTTGGTCTCTGAGCTGAGAGGTGGCCGCTGTCCCTTGGTCTCTGAGCTGAGAGGTGGCCGCTGTCCCTTGGTCTCTGAGCTGAGTGGTGGCCGCTGTCCCTTGGTCTCTGAGCTGAGAGGTGGCCGCTGTCCCTTGGTCTCTGAGCTGAGAGGTGGCCGCTGTCCCTTGGTCTCTGAGCTGAGAGGTGGCCGCTGTCCCTTGGTCTCTGAGCTGAGAGGTGGCCGCTGTCCCTTGGTCTCTGAGCTGAGAGGTGGCCGCTGTCCCTTGGTCTCTGAGCTGAGAGGTGGCCGCTGTCCCTTGGTCTCTGAGCTGAGAGGTGGCCGCTGTCCCTTGGTCTCTGAGCTGAGAGGTGGCCGCTGTCCCTTGGTCTCTGAGCTGAGAGGTGGCCGCTGTCCCTTGGTCTCTGAGCTGAGAGGTGGCCGCTGTCCCTTGGTCTCTGAGCTGAGAGGTGGCCGCTGTCCCTTGGTCTCTGAGCTGAGAGGTGGCCGCTGTCCCTTGGTCTCTGAGCTGAGAGGTGGCCGCTGTCCCTTGGTCTCTGAGCTGAGAGGTGGCCGCTGTCCCTTGGTCTCTGAGCTGAGAGGTGGCCGCTGTCCCTTGGTCTCTGAGCTGAGAGGTGGCCGCTGTCCCTTGGTCTCTGAGCTGAGAGGTGGCCGCTGTCCCTTGGTCTCTGAGCTGAGAGGTGGCCGCTGTCCCTTGGTCTCTGAGCTGAGAGGTGGCCGCTGTCCCTTGGTCTCTGAGCTGAGAGGTGGCCGCTGTCCCTTGGTCTCTGAGCTGAGAGGTGGCCGCTGTCCCTTGGTCTCTGAGCTGAGAGGTGGCCGCTGTCCCTTGGTCTCTGAGCTGAGAGGTGGCCGCTGTCCCTTGGTCTCTGAGCTGAGAGGTGGCCGCTGTCCCTTGGTCTCTGAGCTGAGAGGTGGCCGCTGTCCCTTGGTCTCTGAGCTGAGAGGTGGCCGCTGTCCCTTGGTCTCTGAGCTGAGAGGTGGCCGCTGTCCCTTGGTCTCTGAGCTGAGAGGTGGCCGCTGTCCCTTGGTCTCTGAGCTGAGAGGTGGCCGCTGTCCCTTGGTCTCTGAGCTGAGAGGTGGCCGCTGTCCCTTGGTCTCTGAGCTGAGAGGTGGCCGCTGTCCCTTGGTCTCTGAGCTGAGAGGTGGCCGCTGTCCCTTGGTCTCTGAGCTGAGAGGTGGCCGCTGTCCCTTGGTCTCTGAGCTGAGAGGTGGCCGCTGTCCCTTGGTCTCTGAGCTGAGTGGTGGCCGCTGTCCCTTGGTCTCTGAGCTGAGAGGTGGCCGCTGTCCCTTGGTCTCTGAGCTGAGAGGTGGCCGCTGTCCCTTGGTCTCTGAGCTGAGAGGTGGCCGCTGTCCCTTGGTCTCTGAGCTGAGAGGTGGCCGCTGTCCCTTGGTCTCTGAGCTGAGAGGTGGCCGCTGTCCCTTGGTCTCTGAGCTGAGAGGTGGCCGCTGTCCCTTGGTCTCTGAGCTGAGAGGTGGCCGCTGTCCCTTGGTCTCTGAGCTGAGAGGTGGCCGCTGTCCCTTGGTCTCTGAGCTGAGAGGTGGCCGCTGTCCCTTGGTCTCTGAGCTGAGAGGTGGCCGCTGTCCCTTGGTCTCTGAGCTGAGAGGTGGCCGCTGTCCCTTGGTCTCTGAGCTGAGAGGTGGCCGCTGTCCCTTGGTCTCTGAGCTGAGAGGTGGCCGCTGTCCCTTGGTCTCTGAGCTGAGAGGTGGCCGCTGTCCCTTGGTCTCTGAGCTGAGAGGTGGCCGCTGTCCCTTGGTCTCTGAGCTGAGTGGTGGCTGCTGTCCCTTTGTCAGGACACCTGTGCTCACACAGAGGACTCTGGTTTGGAAAGTGGGGGACATCTTGGTGGCTCTGTCCCTGTCAGTGGAGGGGGTGACAGAAGCCGTGGGCCTCTCCCTATGCACCTGCAGCCTGGAGTTGGCCATTGGAGGAGAATTTACACCAGAGAAATAGGCAGATGCTTGGAGTCGGGGATTTGGAGTTTTCACAGAACTGGTGGTTACGCACTCAGCAGCACCCTCTGCTTAGCCCTTATTGTTTGTAGAGAAGTTAAAGCAGAGCTATTCCAACAGCACCTGGGAGTTAGGGCCCGAGCGAAGCCGGATGTCCTTGTTCCTGTCACCGTATTTCGGCGCGCGGGTAATTCTGATGTGCGCCGAATTGGAGAAAGGGGTTCAAACCCACCATTCCCCTGTTGGTGAAACTCGCCAGGGTGGGGCGTCTTCATCGGCCTCCGTGGCAGCCTGGCCGGGGTCTGGGGTCACAGGCAGATGCAGGACGGCATCTGGCCCCAGCCGGCTTTCCTGCTGGGGGTCCCCAGCCCCACGCAGGCAAAGGCTCGCGGCCTATGTGGTGACGTGTCTCCGAGCAGAAAGAACGACGCCTCCTCTTCTCTCGTCTCTCAGCTCCGGGACGGGTTTGGCTAAAGAAGGGCTTCTTTTCGGGTGGTAGGTGGTGTCAGGAGAGGGGAGGGCTTCGTGGAGGGAGCAGAGAACATCGAGGCAGGGTCCCAGGTGCCCCGTGTGGACCAGCCCTGTGCCCCCGGGGGACACGTTCGCAGTGAGGCCCTGAGAAGGTGAGGACCCCCGAACCCGCCTCGCTGTAGGACAGCACGCTGACCGCCCGGCTGCGTCCAGTTGCACCATGAGAGAAAGGGCGCTGCTCTTCCGGAGGCACCTGCAGGAGGCTTCGCCGCTCAGCTTTCGAGAGCTCGGCTGGAGATCAACCCAGGCACTTTCTTTCCATTGCACTTCTTGCATCCAAGAATTGGTCCCTTGAAAAACGTCCCTGCCGCTGGGCATATGCCGAACAAGTTTGTGTCCCACCAAACAAGGACAGAGCTTGGTTTTGTTTTCAGCTCTGGGATCCACACTGCAGCATAGTTCCTCTAAGTCTGGGGACATCCTTTTTTGGCTGACAAGTCCTGACCCCCCGGGGCTCGTAGGTCACTTTGCCTCCGAGCACAGAAGCCTCCATCTCACCCAGCAGGCTTTCCCAGGGACCAGCGCTCACCTGTCTCTGAGGAGTTTATTGCCAAGGTCTGGGAGCTAGTTTACGTTTTACTCATGAGTGATCTCGGGCTGATTTGATTTAAAGCCTTGGATTCTCTTCCATCAGATTTCATTTAGGAAGGGGGGGAGGGGGGACGAACAGGTGCATCGTCCATTTAAAACAGTGCTTATTTAATTACGTTTTTCAGATGAATTTGGCCATTAAATGGGGAAGCACGATGTTAATTAGGTTCGTCTGTGTTTGGTTCCGAATTGAAGCGGATACTTGTCAAGTCATTACAAGGTGAAATGTCAGTAATTAAACAGATTAATTGTGGGATCGGAGAAGTGCTGACACACTCTGCTTATCGGAAAGACGGCTACCGTCTCGGTACAATCACACGCATGTACGTATTTTGCTCAACCGAGAGCAGCAGGCTGACATATTCTGTGTGTTTTCTCCATGCTTGTTTTTGTAAAAACAGCACATGGATTCTTAATCTGCCTCGCATTCCTAAATGTCACATATGATCCTTTAACATAAAACTCACACGGGCTTTCTTCCTGTCAACGTGGAAACGGCTGGTGATGAATCGTCCTTAGCATCTCTGTCCCTCTCTTTCTGATCTTGAACCCGAGAAGAGACATGTGTAATTATTTCTCAAAGTATTCAATGATTTTCTTCATTTCTTTTACCGCTGCACCTATGGCATAGGAAAGTTCCCGGGCCAGGCGTCGAATCAGAGCCGCATCTGTGACCTACGCTGCAGCCACGGCAACATCAGGTCCTTAACCCGCTGAGTGAGGCCAGGGATCCTACCTGCATCCCGCAGAGACTACGTCAGGTTCCTAACCTGCGGAGCCACAGTGGAAACTCTGATTTACTTCAATTTCAACTAATTAGTTCAAGAGAAGGAATTGTTGTTTCTCCAGCTGTAGCAGTGTCTGATGTTAAAATCATCGTCACTCCAAGGGTTGCTACGACTGTTGGAGCTTAAACATCTTTCAGTGGTTCCCTTGGCACTTTTCGAAATGACCCAAGTGCCCAGCTATAGTTTACGTCATTGTCCCTTTGTGCTCGTCTGCCCTAGACCTGGACCCCCTGCGCCCTCGTCATCGTCTTTCCAGCGTATCTGCTCTTCCTTCACAGCAGCTGAGGACACTGACGCCAGGACGGAGAATTCGGACGACGTGAGGAAGAGGATCTGGAAACGAGCCCCGGCACGATGGCGCCACTTGTCGATGTGCTCGAAGGTCTGTGGCTGCGTCCGGTTCTGTCAAGGGTAAGAATCCCCGTTTCAGCTTGGACGCAGTCACACTGGACCAAACGTGGTCTTGGTGTTTGTACTAAAAGCAGTTTTCTGTGTCGGTGGCCACCTGGTAAGCTTGGCCCTCCTGCTCTGGGGTCCCTGGACGGTCCCTGCAGCAGCGCGTCCTGCCTCCCAAGCCCCCCCCCACCTCCGCAGTTTCTCCTCAGAATTGTGCAGTCTCCCTCTTACACCTGTGGCCCCCCCGAGGCTGTGGGGCATCTATCGTGGTCCCCACCTGCCTCGCTGCCCCTCCCCCGACGGCTCCTCCCAGGCCTCAGGTCTCAGGGTCTCGTCTTTTCTCGCGGGGGCCTTTCCCACTCTTCAGTGACCACGTCCTACTTTGCTGTAACCTGCCTGCCTGTCTGACTTGCTGCGACCTTAGAGCAGAGGCTTCACTGGCATGTGTGTCGGTGGGGTGGACGTGGCTCTGGTGGGAAGTGGGGGGAAGCCGTGATCTGCTCTGAGGACGTGGGGACCCTGGCGAGGGTCCCCACGTCCACGTCCCTTAAACTCTCTTTGAACAATTATCCAGTCCTACCATTTGAGAATTTGCCACGTCTCACTGCTACCAGTGGCGGCTAAGACGCCCCCGCTCAGGCTGTGTCAGCGGCTGGGATGCCCCCAGCCTCAGAACGGGCTGGATTTGCTCCTTGTTCCCTCACCTGCGTTCTGTTCTTGCACCAAATGCCCGACTCTAGTTCACCACTCAGCCAGGGCTTTCATGTCACTGGCTGTTGTCTTTCATGGGGTGGGGGGGTTCACACCACCTGGCCTTTGCTGCTTCTCCCAAAGAGCCCCACCCTTATCAAAGCTCAGATAAGTTTGAGAAGGTTAGGGATGAAAACTACCTTGGCATTTGATGTGTATTTGCATATGCATGTAATTTATTTGGGGGAAGATTAGAGCAGCTATTACCCAAGCAAAGATAATAATTGCCCTAATTAGTGATAAAGTGGAATTGGCATTTTAGGAGGCTCGGAGTCCACATCCTGGGCAAATGTTTGTATAAGACGTAACTTTCGAGGAGTACCTGCTTGAGCTGCCTTAATTAACTTCATTCTACTTACTAGACCCGTGTTTGTTCCCGTCTGGGGTTTTACATTAATAAACACAGAGTCCATCGTAGGTAAATGGCCCTTTGTTAAACGTGTTGAGGGAGCGGTGTGACCCACAGCCACGTGCCAGGTCGCGGGTCCCGAGTCTGGTCCAAAGGGATGAGCAGTGCAGGCTTGGCAGGCCTTCTCCTGCAAGTCCGAACGCAGCACTTCGGGCTTCGTAAACCACAGGGTCTCGGACAGTGCCTGAGAGGGGCGTGCTTTGCGCCCACCACTTCTCAGACGTCGCCGGCTGCCCGTGCGGTCACAGGGTCACTTTAGAAAGTAGAAGTCAGTCAGTGGGGACCACAGGCCGCACGGCTCTTCGATGCACAAAGTGGGGAGTTTGGGGTCACAAACTCTCAGTGTCTTTTTCTAAGGCTTGGACGCTTTTGTTTTTCTGCTCTTGTTTCTAGAGTCTTAGTTCAAGAAAGAGCCACGGCTGCTGAAGCCCCCACGTTTCTGAGGATGGGGGCAGCTGGCTCCTGCAGGTGCATCTGAGGGCAGCTCTGGGGCTGCACAGCCCGGACCCCCACAACCCTGAGGGTTTCTGGCCTTTGACAGAAAGCATCCCGCGACCCTGCTGTGTACAGTTACCTGCAGGTACAACCTGAAGGGAAAACCTCAGGGGACCAGTTGTATGTCTCACACACACACACACACACACACATGCACACGCACACTCAACACATGTGCATGTCCTGAACGCACTGTTTGCAGATACACTTGAGGGACACATGAGGCTAAGTCACCTGTGATCACACCGCCCTGAATTCCGCCCCCATCGTCCTCACCACCCGCCCTGGACCCGCGAAGCCCCGGCCTGGACCCTCGCTTGGGGTGCAGCCAGCCTGCTCCAGCCAAGCCCCTGTCTCAGGACGCGGGGGCCAAGGAGGGAGGGACCCGGAGCCAGAGGGGCCGGGAGGCGGCTCAGGGACAGCATCTACACAGCACAGACTTCATGGAGCGCTCCCTCTAGGATACAAAGTGTGGTATTTATGCTGAAGCTACTCCTTGTCTGCGTGACCCCGGCCAGCTTGGGACGCGACTCAGGGCCCGTCAGCGGCTGCCCCGCAGGTTACCCTCGCTGTCACTTTCTCCCCTCGTTTTCCAGGCCTCGCTGGTTGCTCCCTCTGTTCTGCCAGGTACCCCAAGATGGGCTTTTGGAATCAGGGGACAGAAACACGCGGTGGACGCCTTGTTCCCCAAGAGGGCCGGGCTGGCGCTGCTTTCTCACGCTCGCGTCCGGCCCCGAGGGCCGTTTTCCGAGTTCTCTTGCTGTTCCCTGTGCTGTTAGCGCCCACATTGAACCCAGGGAGGAGCCAAGGGCAGGTCCCAAAGCCTCGGGGGCGCCCACACCTCCTGGGGGGCCGGGGGTTGCAGAGGCTGCCGCTGGGGGCGAGAAGGGGGCCGTGGTGACGGCCGGGCCTGCCCGCGGGAGCTCGGGACGTGGCCTCCGCCTGGGGTTTCTTCATGGACGACTCAGTGCCAGGGTCCCCCCGTCTTTCACCCGCAGGCACGGGTGTGGGTGACGGAGTCAGGAGGGTGCCGCGTCCTGAGCCCCGGGGCCGAGCTGGAGGAGGGAGGCCTCTGGAGCTGGGAGCTGGAATGTGGCCGCTAGCCAGACGGACCGTGACCATTTAGGACGATTTGCAAGCACAGGCCCCCGTCCTGCTGTCCCCATGTGCTCTCCGGGCATCCAGGACTGTGACCCCAGAGGAGAGGGGCCACAGCTGGGCTGCCCAGCCCCGGGGGCAGGAGGAGGCCTCCAATGACGGCAGCCCCCTGGGGCCATCCGGCCGGCGCCCCCACCCCCCGCCGGAGGTCAGTCAGCAGCAGCGCTATCTGGCCGCCCACCCTGCTTCCTGCTCCTGGTGACGGCGTCACCCCCAGCAAGCGGAGTCCTGTGTCTCCTCCGTGAGAATCACTGCGGGGTCTGGGAGATGAGGAAGCGGCCAGGGTCTCGCAGCCCCATCTCTAAGGCCGTGTGTGTGTCTGGTGCGTGTGTGCGTGCGCTTGACTGCGTGTGTGTCTCTGTGTGCCTGTCCATGTGCACGTGTCTGTGTGCATGTCTGTGTGTGTGTGTCCATGTGTGCGTGTGTCCACGTGTGCATGTGTCCGTGTGCAAGTGTCAGTGTGTGTGTGTGTGTGTGTCAGCATGTGTGCGTCTGTGTATGTGTGCCTGTGTGTGCATGTCCACGTGTGCATGCGTGTGCATGGCTCTGTGTGCATGTCCGTGTGTGCCCTTGCCCAGGGCATCTCCGAGGGAGCCCTTGCTTGGGTCCTGCCCCTTTGCCGGCAGTCGAGAGGGTGAAGCTGCTACAGCAACGCCTGCCTCCTTCAGGAAACGCCAGCTCCTCTCCGAGCCCCTGTGGGTCCTATTTTGTTTGGTCTCGGCCTCCGCCTCCAGGGCATCTGGTGACTTCATTTCTGGGCCTAGCAAGCTGGGGGACTGTTTTGCAAGCGTCTTCCAGAATTTAAGCCTCCTTGTGGAGGGCGCGGTTCTTGGCACGAACGATGTGGCTTTGTCTCCGGCAGCCATTAATTCTGGTCCTCGACCAGCTCCGGGAAGCCTGGGATGTGCTGGTTTTAGGGCGACGGAACCACAGGCGGGGGCTCGCTGGGCCCGGGTCTGTGCGTCCGTGCTGGACCGGCTGGGACATGGGCAGCACAGCACAAAGCATTGTCATCTGCACAGCGTGTTGATGCTGTGGTGAGCATGTTGGGGCTGCCACCCGATGTGTAAGGATAATTACACCTGGAGCTCAGGCACCCCGGCCCTACGTCACCCCCTCAACCCTCCTGGGCAGGAGGAAGTGTCAGGATTCCCCAGAGACTGCTGGGGAGCCGGGCGTCCTGGGGCCCGGGGGCTGGCAGAGCCCCGGGAGCACCCTTGAGTCGGCCTGGAGGCTGTTTGCTGATCTCGGACCCTGGCTTTTGGAGGAAAGCCTCCTTTCCTTCCCAGACTTGCCCTGGAGGGAAACGTGACTCAGCGAGACCCGACTTCAGGGCTGAACTGCCCTGTCAGGAAGCGGGAGCCTTGCTTTGGTGCCCTCCTGAATCTCCTTGGGGAAGTTGGGACAAAAGCCCTGGCGGTGGGGGCTGGCCAGAGGCGGGCGCAGGCCCCCCTACGCCGGAGCGGGAGAGGCATGCTGTGTTCCCTTCCTTCTTAAATTGGCGGTTGGACGAGGGCGGCCTGAGCGGGTGACCCAGGGCCCAGGGACGCGGGCGGTTGGGCGCCAGGTGCCAGAGGCGCCGTTAAGGGTGGCATCTCATCTGAGTGTTGACTGTCCTGCTGGGTGTTTTCCTTCAGATAATTTTGATATGAAAAGAAGTGGTCTATTCAGGGGCCTTGCTGCCTTTGCCATATTCCAGCTGTTAAAGCATCTGCTCTGGTCTCTTCCACGGGACAGCTCATGGGCCAGAAGAACCTAAGAGAAACTCTAGTGCCATGGTCTCAACATCATGTGCTCTGTGGTCCCCCTAAAGAAGGAGGGATCTAATTGCTCCTGATGCTCAGGGCCAGCGTGGCCTCAGGAGCCTCTGCTCATGTGGCCACTCTGTCCTGTCCGACGACAGTGATGGGCAGCGAGGCCTGGCCTTGAACCTGCTCCAAAGTCCGCACGTCTGTTTGGCTTCATCTCATTTTTAAAGAAGTGATTTCTGCAGCTTTGTACAATCCATGTCATATATTGATATGGTCGAACATACACACCTGTGTCATTTATAAACAGGTGAACATGCACCTGCAGGACATAGAGAGTCAAGGTTTCCTGGAGGAGGGCGTGTACAATTCAAGAAGCGAGGCGGCCACCCTGTCAGTGGACACAGCGGGGAGAGCTCAGTCCGTCACACCCACTCCCTGCTTTTGCCCCGAGGAGGTGGAGCAGAGGGCTTTGTGGACGGGGGGCTGCTGGGAGGCCGGAGGGGCGCCCGGGCGTCGCCCTCACAGTCCAGAGCCCTGCGTGTCACCCCAGGCGGCCCTCCAGCCCCCACGCTCACGGGGCTGGTGACTGCCGGTCGGGGCCCCACGGAGCCCGAGGGTTCGGCCCCGGAAACCCGCACAGACCACGTGCTCCCCTTCTGGCGGATCCCAAACCTGGCTTCACAGCTTCCTCTGGGCGAGCCGATCATCTTCCTGTCAAAAACATGCTTTCCTTTTTTTGTCCCTACGAACAGACTCATCAAAATCAAAATTTGAAAAAAGGACTAATTAGCGACACATGAAGGAAGAAAGAATGGGCAAAGATCGGCTGTGTCTCGTGTCCGTGGTTAGGCTTCCTTGGTTTGGGGTTTGAGTGTCGTCTCAGCGGCTGGCGAAAGCTGGACGGGACGCTTGTGGGGAGAGGCGTCACCCAGCTGCCAGACAGGCTGCGGGGCTGGGACCGGGTTGCCTCGGGTCTGGAGCTCAGTTGAGGGGCTGATCCTGACAACACCGAGCCCTCCGGCTCACGAGCCAGGTGCATCTCCCCACGGACTCAGGACTGGGCTTTGCTCAGCAGCGTTTCTCGGTCTTGAACATCTAGTGCCAGATTATTTGTGAGTATGATGACACTGGGAACGGGGTTGCGTTTTGAGTTAAAATCCCCACTTGTTCCTCATTCATTGCTGGTGCAGCCCGTGGTGGACGGCTCCAGAGCCCCGCGGCGCCAAGTCCAAGGACACTCAAGGTCCTCGGCAAAACGGCTTTTGGTGCCTGCATCGAACCTGCGCCCACCCTCCCTTATACTTCAAAGCATCTCTAGATTACTTGTAATGCCCGATACAATGGAAATGCTGTGCAAATACTTACAAACACGATGCTGCCGATGCAGTTCCTGGCACAGAGCAAATTCAAATTTTGCTTCTTGGAACTTTCTGGGATTTTTAAAAAAATTATTCTCGATTTGTGGTTGGCTGAATCTGAGGGTATGGAACCCGTGGACATGGAGGGCTGCTTGCATATAGAAATGCGGATTTTTCAGTATTGATCTTGTACCCGGCACCCTTGATATTCTTCTTAGTTCTTGTGTCTTTTCTCTTGAGCCCATGAGCTGGTCCACAGAGGTGGTTTATGTTGGGTCCAAGACAGACAGCTTTAGTTCTTCCTCTCTCACCCGGGTGCATCTGACTTCTCTTTCTTGCAGGAAAGGCCCGTCCAGGACAACAGCGAACAGAAGTGGGACAAGGTATGACCTTTCTCTTGTTTCTGCTCTCAGGAATAAAGGCTTCGCATTTCACCGTTAGGTGCACTTTCCTGGAGTGGAGACGTTTCCCTCCGAGCCCCAGTGTCCTGCGGGGCTGGATTTTGTAAAATGCGTCTGTGTCCACTGAGGTTGTCACGTGGGTTTTCTTTTTTAGTTTATTAACATGGTAAAATATATTGACGGACTTTTGAATGCTGAACAAACCTTGCCTTCTTGGGTTAAACCTCATTTAGTCAAAATGTGTGTGCCTGTATATCTATTTGTATGTATATATGCATATACGTATGAACACAGATGCAAATATTCTAAACAAAGTGTCAGCAAGTCAAATCCAACATTATATAAATGTACATATGTGTATAATATTTGCATCTGCGTTCGTGAGCGGTACTGGTATTTTTTCTTGTCAAGTTTTCACATAGCTTTGCCGTCAGGATAACACTAGCCTCGAAGATGAGTCAGTGTGTACTCTCTCTTTCTGCGCTTTTCTAGAGGGGTTGGTAATAGCACACAGTTTGTGCAGCCCGAATGCTTTTAAACTTATCAAGTTTGTTGTGTGGCCCAGAATATGGCCTCTCCTGGCAGATGCACTTGGAAAGGCGGTGTATTCTGCCGTCGATGGCTGGCAGGTCCTGTCGATGGCAGGCGGGTCGGGGTGGGCACTCTTTTGGCTGATTTCTTGTCTGTTTGTGTTCCCGGTTTGGGAGAAGAGGTTTGTTGCACACCCTCTCCTGACAGCGTCGGCACAGTTCCCTTTCTCTCGCTTCTGCCCAAACCAAATGTCAGCGATGTTTTGGGGCAGGGCGGGGTGCAAGCAGACAGAGTCTTTGAACGGCCACACATCTGCTCGTTTGGGCTATTTTTTGAATAAGTGGATGTATAAAAATTCGAGTTTGGGGCCCGTAGGCTCTTGAGCTGGTGGGTCTCCTCGTGGAGGGAGGAAGTTCCTGGGGGCAGGTTCCCAGAGGCCAAGTTCGGGTCATTTATTCAACAGGTCAGGATTCAGGAGATGACGCCAATTTGTCAAGGAGGAAAAGGAATTCGTTTCAACTCATCAGAAACTCTAAGGTTAGACATCTCATATCTATAAATTATGCAGTTCATTTTTGGATTTTAGTACCTAGGTTGACGACTTTATACATCAAAAATCAATTTGCTCCTTATCAGTGCTGTGCAGATTTTGAAGGTCTTATTCCTTTTAGAAGCCACAGAGTTTGGAGGAGGCTGGAGTTGTGGTGGGAAACTCAGAAATGCAGAGATCAGAAGGAGGTCTGCTCACAAGCCTTCCGATCAGCCTGTCCCAACTGGAGCATCAGCCAAAAGGGTTTTAAATCTGAGCGAAGCTGGTGAAAGCAGTTGGTTAAGGAAGCCCCACTGGCCTTCGGTCTTCAGGAGGTGGCCTTCATTCCGGCCGCCAGTGTGTGTGGTGCCAGGTGGAAGGTGTGGGGACAAAACCGGTGCCCGCAGGAGGCTCTGGGGATGAGAGGCTCTCGCACCCAGGACTTGGCCCTGCCAGGTGCTGCGTTTGTGGCGGGGGGAGGGTGCTTGGGGCTTGATGAGACCCCGGCAGAGCAGGTAATTGGGTTGGCGTCAAGGAGGGTGTATAGGTAAGCAGTGGAGTGACCTGACCGAATTTGGGTGTTCAGGCGTGACCTTCACCTTGGCATAACAAGGTCAGCGCTGTAGCATGTTGGATTTCACACTTGACACAGGCGCGGTAGCCGATTAGCTGTGAAATCCGCTTTCCTGATTCCAAATAGCCCTTTTCTAACTTGGGTCATTTCTGACCCTTCACATAATGAGAATATTTTCTAGGTCTGGGAAAGTACTGGGTCTGTGCTTGCAGCGTTTACAGGTGTTGCTTTCGGCGTCCTCCCGAAGGCGTCCTCCCCTTCTGGGCGTTTCCCCGCCCTTGAGCGGGCATGGCTGCAATACCACACTTGACTCACTAAAGTTAGCCAAAGTTTGCACACGGCCCTTCTGTGCAAAACTTACCAAGTTTCCAGTCTGGGATCTTTTACAGTGAATCACTCTCCTGGTACCGATGGTGCAGAGTCTCAGATTTCCGAGTATCCCCCGCGTGAGTGATCCGGGGATTGAAAATAGACCAGTCAGGCGTCACTGGAATTCTTGACGCCACAATTGGGTCACGTCTCTGAGGGATTTCTGCAGCTCGCTGGGTCGCACCGAGCAGAAGGCTATTTGTAAAAATCCCGTCCACGGGGTGCAAAGCGAGTCATGCTATTCAAGACCGTCCCCAAAGGCACCTGGTGGTGCGGAACTCCTGTGCGGCTCAGCCAGGCCCCAGCAGCTTTGTGTTTACCCGACAGAAGCCCCTGGAGCCTCCGCTCAGCTCTCCCGGTCGACGTCCGCGCAGACCCACTCGTGCCCAGCTCAAGGCGCGGCGGGGCCTGTCAGAGGGGCAGGTCCTGCCTTTCTCCAAGCGTGTGCATGTGGCCTGAGACACATGAATCGCTTTTCAAAATCCTTCAGGTGTTTGTGTGGTAATTTTAATACACTAGGCTTCAAAGCATGTGGGCGCCCTGCCAACAGGCGGACTAACCCAGGGGTGGGATTCTGGCATTTCTCGTTGAATGCCCTGAGCTGTTAGGGAAGAGTGTTTCCAACGAGGAGGAGGAGTCCAATCATGCCGCTGGGAGGTGGGTTTTTTTTTTTTTTCTTTTTTTACTGTTCTTTTTTACAGCAACTTAAGGTTTCATTGCCAAGCCATAACTATTTCTAATTTTAGCTCAGATCCATCCTCCTGATCTCCGCGCGTCACTGTCTGATTCCTGCTCTACGTTCTGTAGAGACGTCACCGCCACCTGACTTGTGCTGGTCACGACAGGACTGTGGCCGCTCACCATGAATTCCAGGCGCCCGTCAACGCTAATGGATTCATCACTATTACTAAGTCAGGCGCCCGACTTACTACGAGTTGGCACTAGCAGCGACGCCGAGGAAAGGTCACGTGGCCCAGCGACCATGCTCACTCTTCCCTGCAGAAAGGGACCTTCTGCCAAAGTCAGCGAGGGAAGCAGCCGAAGCGTCTGACTCACCCCCAGCACAGCCTTTGGCAACCGCGCCTTTCTGCAAAACACAGCACGTTTTTCAAATTCCTCCAAATAACTATGATAACAATAAAGAGATGCTCAGGGAGAGGAGGGAGACTGCTGTCCCCAGCCTGCTCTGTGGCACGTCCCCAGGGCCATACTCCAGCTCCTGCACTGTTGGCTGATTTCTGGTCAGTTGGGAAGGAGCCAGCAGTCAGAATGGAGCTCTGGTCCTGGGGAAAGATCTCGGGGGCTGGTACTGGATTCTGTCTGTTTGGCTCCTCGACCAAGTGCCTCTTCCTAGTCACTGTCCAAAGCACCACAGATTGGGCAGTGATTCACTCTCTGGTGATCAGGTGTGCCCTGGGCATCAGGCACTGATTCAAAGGACACGCACTCCCAGCAGAGCCAGGGGGCAAAGCCCAGACACTCCTTGCTGTGTGTCAGGGCACAGAGGAAAGCTGCAAAAAACAAACAGGCCAGCTCCCGCTCTTGCCAAATCAAGATCTTCCTTTGGAAGGAAGAAGCCACTGATGTTCAGGGCTCATTCTAAAGATTATCCTGTGGGATCAACTGAAAGCTAAGAAACAAAATGTAGGCACCTTCTTTGATG
Organism: Sus scrofa; assembly: GCF_054392235.1. Classification (NCBI taxonomy): domain Eukaryota; kingdom Metazoa; phylum Chordata; class Mammalia; order Artiodactyla; family Suidae; genus Sus; species Sus scrofa. Next base: position 644,467 of record NC_139389.1, on the reverse strand, counting down.
ACATCTAAAATTTGTGCTTTCCTTGAAATCAATGTCGTGTTTCTAAGTTCAATAGAATTTCAAATTCAAATGTTTGTTTTAGAGTTTAAAACATTCCTGTGTGTTAAAGTAAAATAATTTAGGGACAGCTAAACCCTAAAAGGAAGAAAGAGTTCTGATCACATTCAATGAGATCAAGGAGGAAGATGTGAGAGAAAAATGGTTTCCATGACAACCTCAAGGTAATCAGCGGCAAAACCGCATTTCAACAGTCGTAGCTTCTTCTGTTCTAATGCCACACAAAGCAAGAAAGAGTGTTGCTAAGTATTTGAATGAGGATGTTCCATACATTAGACTCCAAAGTTTTTGGACTCTTTTGAGCTTCTTGGATATGTCCATTTATGTCTTTCATCAACTTTGGAAAAGCTTTTGCATTAATCTTTCAACGGTTCTGTGCCATTCCCCCTCTCTCTTTTCTTTCCAGGATTCTAATGACAGGGACCGCATGCATTTTAGGCCCTCTGATTATGTCATGACGTGGCATTCATGTCCATCTTTCTGCTCTCTGTTCTTCAGATTGGCTGATTTCTACAGATTGATTCAGGTTCACCAAATCTTCCTCTCGTCAGCTCCACGATCTTGTTAAGCTCACCTAGTAAATCTTTCATTTTAGATACTCTATTTTTTAGAACTAGCATTTTGATTGGATTCATAAACTGTCTGCTTCTCTGCTTCCGAGATGTTCGTTAGTTATGAGTATGATTCCTTTATGTCCTGGAGCAGAACGGAAAGGTCCCTATCTGCTGATTACAACATGTGGGTCAGCCTGGCTCAGTTTTCCTGGAAACTCTAGAGTTTCTTCAAATGCCTGATGTTGAATTTTACTCTGGAAATGCAGTCGGTTTGTTGTGAGGACTCTGGACTGTGGTGCGTCCTCTTCCAGGAGTTGGGGTTTGATCTCAGCACACTGCTACCCGACTGGGAGGACACGCCAGATGCTGTGTCCCCAGAGAGAGTCCCTTCTCCCCATTGTGACTTCCGACACGTCCACCTGCTTTGCTTTCTCTCCAGTGCCTTCAGGCATTTGTTTCTGTATTTTGACAAGAGTTTTTTTGTGTCCCTCAGGGGCTTTGGACAGATTTGGTGAGAGTACAGTGATGATACTGCAAGTGAAAAAATGATGCAGTTGGCTGCAGCTCACAGACATCTTGGTAAACGCCCTGCAGCAAGACATAGAATTAAAGAGCACTCTGGGGCCTCCGATGACATCTCCTTTCTGTGTGTCGCTTGTGGTCGAGACAGCAGCAGGTGCAGGAAGGGAAGGGCTATGTGCGCCTGTCAGCATGGGGCTCAGACGGGGCGTGGCTATTCATGGTGATAGCATTTGTGGAGGGAAGAAAACATGAAAGTCCCTCCAGGCAATACTCAGATCACTGGGGGAACAATGAAGGGACAAGAACAGGAGTCCATGCATCTCAGAAAAACCTCCTCTGCCAGGGAAAATGCATACTTCTTCCAGTGGAAGCTAGGACCTAAGAGGGTATTTCCTGTCTTTGCAAAAACACAGCATTTTTTTTTTTTTGTCTTTTTGCTAATTCTTGGGCTGCTCCCCCAGCATATGGAGATTCCCAGGCTAGGGGTCCAATCGGAGCTGTGGCCACTGGCCTACACCAGAGCCACAGCAACGCAGGATCTGAGCCGCGTCTGCAACCTACACCACAGCTCATGGCAACGCCAGATGGTTAACCCACTGAGCAAGGGCAGGGACCGAACCCGCAACCTCATGGTTCCTAGTTGGATTCGTTAACCACTGCGCCACGACAGGAACTCCCCCCAAACACAGCATTTTAAACACATTGAGACATAATTGACATAAGCTGTGTTAGTTTTAGGTGTGTACATAATGGCTTGATGTGTGTGTATATTGGTAAATGATCACCACGATAGGTTTAGTTAACATCCATCACCTCACAAAGTTACCCATTTCTTTTCTTGGGATGAGAACTTTTAAGAAACACTCTCTCAGCAGCTTTCAAGTATACGATGCAGTGTTAGTAGCCACAGTCACCATGCTGTGCGTTACGTTCCCGGGACTTATTTTATAACTGGAAATCTGTACCTTTGGACCCCCCGTCACCCATTTTGCCCACTTCCCGCTTCTGGGAACCACCTGCCTGTTCTCTGTCACCACGAGTCCAAAATTTGTATATTTGTTTTAATATGCCACATGCAAATAAAGATCATATAGTATTGTTTTTCGCCCTCTGACTTATCTCACTTAGCAGAATGCCCTCAAGGTCCATCCATGTTGCTGCAAATGGTAGGACTTCCTACTTTTTATGGCTAAATAATATTCATATACTATATACATATATCACATTTTCTTTATTCATTCATCCAGCAACCCAAGTTGTTTCCATGTCTTGGCTCCTATAAATAATTCTGCAATGAGCGTGGGAGGCGGATTTTTTTTGGAGAGATAGTGACTTCATTTTCTTCAGACAAATTCCCAGGAATGGGATTGCTGGATCATATGGTAACTCTAGCTGACATTTTAAAGGAAACTCCATACTGTTCTCTACGGTGGCTGGACCAGTTTACGTTCCCACCCACAGTGTCCGAGCTTCCCCTTTTCTCCACACCCTCGCCAGCACTCATTTATGTTCTTTTTGATGATGGCCGTTCTGACAGGTGTGAGATGGTACCTCATGGTGGTTTGACTTGCATTTCCCTGCTGCGTAGCAAGGTGGAGCATCTTTTCATGTGCCTGTTGGCATCTGTATGTCTTCTCTGCTCTTCTGTCCATTTTCAGATCAGGTTGTTTGGGCTTTGGCTATTGAGTCATATGAATTCTTTATATATTTTGGCTACTAATCCCTCATCAGGTATAAGATTTGCAAGTATTTTCTCCCGGTCTGTAGGCCGCCTTTTCAAAGGTGGTTCCTTTGCTCTGAAGAAATTTTTCGTCTGACATAGTCCACGTGTTTATTTTTGCTTTGGTCACCTGTGCTTTTGGTGTCAAATCCAAAAACATAGCCGAGACTGCAAGGGGCAGGGATGGCAGGTGCCTGCGAGGGGCCAGGAGAGCTGGTTTCCTCCCAGACCCGCCGCCGCCCAGTGGGCTGGCGGCACAGTGGACGTTCCTCGGTGAAGGTCATGAGGGCGCTCGAGTTCTGAGAGGGGAGAAGGGGATGAAGCCGTCGGGGCGTCTACGTGAAGTGGGAGCCGGGCCCGCCCTTCACCCTAAGCCTGCCGTTAATGTCTAAGCTCGAGGCACGGGCCTCCAAAGGCGAAAGCGTAAATACGCTTGGGGTCCAGACGAGGCAGGCCTTCTGGGCCCCTCAGGTGTCATGTGCACACAGACGCACACATGCACCCACACGCGTACGTACACACACACCCCTGAGTCGAAGCCCCAGGTCCACACCGAGCCGGGGTCACGTCGGGACCTGGCTGCACCCTCACCCCAGGTCCACATGCAAGTCCCCGGCAGACTTCTGTTGTCCCACCGCCCGCTCCCACCACAGCCAGGCGCGGCGCCCCTTGGTGGGGTCCCTCCCCACCTCCTCCCCCCAGGACCCCTCAGGGGGATTATCAGGCGCTCAGAGGCGGGGGGGCCTCTGCGGGTTGGGGGTGGGTGCGGAGACTGGTGCTTCCCCTGTCCTAGGGGCTGCCACGCCCTGGACCCCTTTCGTCACCAGGCTCCTGCAGAACGTGCTCTCTGACTGGCTATCTTAGCAACAGGCCTCCAGGCCTCTTTATTCCAGTGGCTGGATGTGAAACCCAGGCCAGAGGAGTCGCCCTGGTCAGGAGGCTCCTGCCGGGCTGCGTCTGCTGAAGCCTGGGGCAGAAGGTCCCTGGGTCGGCGGGGGGTCCTCGTCAGCGGATCCCCAGCCACTGCCGGGAAGCAAAGCTTCCCTCCCCGCAGCCTCCAGGACCCGGTCCTTGCAAAGACGAGGAGCTGAGGGCTCTGCCAAAGATGCTGGGAGAGCCGGGTGGAGCCTGGTTCAACTGTCCTGACAGCGGGAAGGCCTCAGGGACAGGCGAGTCCAAGAGAAGCACCAAGCTGGGTCCCTGGGACGTGTGGCAGCAAAGCGCGCCCTCCCTGGCCTCAGAGCGTGAGGGCAGATGCCCAGGAGAGAAGGGGGCACCAGCCACGGCTCCCGCTAAGCCGGCCACCCGGCACCCCTGCCTGGACGTGCGAGTCCAAGGCGTTGCCCACGGATTAGACGAGCATCCCTCAGCCTCTGCGGGGGCCCCTGTGGAAGCGGCACGGGAGGCAGTGTGGCCTCCGTGTCATTTTCCCGTGTGGGAGGAGAGCACGACCAGGGCGCAGGCTCCGGCATCCCCCCAGACCCCCGGGGCTGCCGTTTTGCTAGTCGTGGTGGGAACGCGCTGAGTCTAGATCTGGACGGACGGCTGCCCACGTCGTCTGGAGGCGTCGAGAAGGCAGGGACGTGGAGGCACCACAGCAATGCCACTGGAAGCAGGGGAGGAAGTGTAGTTGGCTTTTGGGGTCAGGAATCCGTTTTGGAATAAAAACAAGGAGAAAGCAAGAGAAAGGAGCTTCAGCTCCCAGGCCTCCTCTGGGCAAAGGCAGGAGCAGTGCCACCCGTCCACGCCTGGGTCAGCCTGGAGGCCCTCCCCCCACCTGAAGGCCTTCTCCCACCTCTCGCCTTGAGGGGCTTCCCCCAGCCTGGAGGCCCCACCCCCAACCTGGAGGCCCCACCCTCACATCCGTCTCTGCTGAGCTCCTTTCTTAGACGTGAAAACCTGACGTGATGACACTGTGTGTGTCCCTGTCTGTGTCCCTGCAGCCGGTTTCCAACAACATGCTCTTTCTCGGGAAGGAACAGTCAAGATTCCTGAATGAGTCAGTTCACTCGGGAAAACATGCTTTCTAGACATGCTCACAAGAGGAAGGAGATCAGGTCCTGTGTGCTCAGGGTGAGGCGGGTGTGCTCGGTGCTTTCCAGGGCAGAGTTTGGCTAAAAAGATAAATTTCTGAACAGAGTACACATCATTCTGAAGTTTTGACTCAAGTCCATGCCTTTGTGTTAAACACAAACCGTGTACCAGACACTGAAAAAGAGTCTTCTGTCTTCAGATGTTTGGATAAAGAGAAGACTAATATTGGAGGTGGGAGGACAAAGGCAACAGGCAGTGGGTTTGAATTAAACCGACTGGTTCAGCCACTTCAAGTCACCCGATAAGCCACCACCCTGTGGACATTTCTGCTCCCAGGGGCTGTGAGAGTCTGAAATTGGTGACCACGCTCTTCTCTGGGCTGTGAAGCGGAGAGTCGGTGGATGGCAGCCCCTTCTCACGCTCCGACCTCCTGGAGAGGCCCAGCACCTGTGTCTGGGCACGTGTCCTAGGAGCGGTCACCAGCCCGGCGGCCCCTTCCCAGCTCCCACTCCTGCTTGCTCCACCCCCTCTACCCCGCCAGCCCTGAGAGCACTTCTGACGGCTCGACACCTCGGGCTGGGACAGAGCCCAGGGCAGCGCTGGCCCTTCCTGGGGACAAACTGGGGTTTCAGACCCCACGTATACATGTGCGAAGTGTGTAAAGTGGGGACAGGTCTCAGATGTCCCGGCTTCCTTAAACTCTGCAGCAAGGATGTTGGCTTTGGGGTGAGTGGGGGCTGGGGGGCCCTGGACGCCACCGTGGTCCACGAGGTGGCCCAGACGTGTGCCTGGGCCTGACGCTGCTCAGCTTCAACAGGCTAATGCTCGACTTCTGGGCGGCGCTCAGGCATGTCTGCACCTGCCTGGCAACCTGGAAGCTCCCCATGCCTCATGCCCATGCTCATGGGGTGGGGGGGGGCGCAGTGTGTTCACCTTGCCTTGGGGCAGGGGCGGGCTGACCCACGGGGCCCTGGGCAGAGGCTGGCTCACCTCCCTTCCTGGAATCTCCGTCCACGAGAGACCCGAATTTGTCTGCTGAAGCGATGAAGCCACAGTCCTGTGTGATGCATGAACAGGAAGCCAGGTAAAATCCTCTCAAGACACCTCCCAGGATTCAGGGCTGAAATCTTGTGGATGTGGAATGTTTTTAAAGGGAAAGGCAAAAACTTCCAACCCCGTTGAATTAATCCAGCTCCCTCGGGGGCGCCCTCACGGCCACCGTTCCTGCTCCATCTCCTTTCTGAGTGTGGTCCACGCACCCCAGCCCCTCCTGAGCTGTGGGTTTGCACATGAAATTCCCACAGAGCAGTTCTCATCCCCGTCTACACCAGAGGGGAGAGAGCCGGCCTGTTTTTGGGAATGGAGTGGAGAGAACAGAAGGCGAATGCTGGAAGCTTAGTTATGGCCGAGTCTTCAGAGCAGCAAATCCACTGCTCCGGAAGATGTGGTGCCAAAGGGGGTGATTAAAAGCGATCAATATGTATTTACAGATATAACGGCCGCATCCACAGCATGTGGACTGCATCCGAACTTCACTGCCCCTGCGGCAGAGCCAGATTCTCTAACCCACTTTGCTGGACCACGGATTGAACCCGAGTCTCCTCCGAAGTGACTGGAGCCGCTGCAGTCAGGTTCTTGACCAAATGCACAACACTGGGAACTCCGATAGCTGAAAATTTAAAATACCATCCTGTCCCATCAAAATCTCTGCAGAGGACATCAGCCTCTGATTGTTACTGACATGAAACAATTAATTTAATAAAAATCATCCCTTATTAATGTATTTTCCTGTGTAAACAGGGTTTACTCAGATTGGGCTTTCTGGCTACTTAATGTTAGGATATAAAACTGGTAATTACAGTTTTGAAAAAAGGAAGAACCCGCAGAAGAATGAGAAAAACTTGTTACATGGCAAAATCTGCTTATAAAAAAGAATCACCCCTTTAGCCCGAGTGCTTGGATCTGTGTGCTGCGGCTGCGGCCGGGGCGCCACGTCCCAGGGCTTCGGTTCCCAGGGCTGGGCCAGGGTGGCTCAGCCGGGCAGCGTCTACACCCCGGGACCCCTGTGGCCCAGCTGGGTAGCGTCTATACCAGGGTCCCTGCAATCCAGCCAGGCAGCATTTACACCCTGCGGTCCAGCTGAGCAGCATCCATACCCGGGACCCCTGGGGCCCCACTTGGACTTGCCAGCAGCAGATTCTCTTCGTCACTGTCAGCAATTTATTAACGTGGCCACAGTTTCTCAGAGTCACACACGCGCTGTCACCCACGTGCCCGCGGCAGGGATGGGTCAGGATCACAGGCTGACGCTCCTTCTCCCCTATCCGGCTGTGAGAGTTCGGCTGGCCGGCCGTTCTCACGTGAGGACAGGGCTCGAGTCCTCATCTGTTTCTTTTTTTTTCTTTTCCCACTGTACAGCAAGGGGGTCAGGTTATCCTTACAGGTATACATTGCAATTACAGTTTTTTCCCCCACCCTTTCTTCTGTTGCAACATGAGTCTCATCTGTTTCTGATTGTTGTGGTCTGAGGGGCCGGGCATCCCGTCTGCAAAGGAGGGGACCCTGTGAAGCGCCCCGGGCTCGCTTTTCAGGCGGCTCAGCGATCAGCCGTCCAATCAGGCGCACGTCTCGTGGTTGTCCTCAGAGCGGTTCGGCCACCCTCTCCCGACGTCAGTCCCTGTGAAACCAGGGGACAGGAAGTGCTCTCAGTCGCGGGAGAGGCCCCGCCCGGCGGAGCGGTGGCCCTGCCCTGGACGTGGTCCCCGCGTGGTGCCGGCCACTTCTCTGGGACGCCTGGCCCACGGATGCATCAAAGGGCTGCTTAAAAAAGACTCGAAAATAAACCCCTGGATTAAAAGTCGTGCACATGCACTGTCATAAATTCAAAGAAGCATAAAGAAGAAAACAGCAAATAATTAATTGACCTAGAAAGAATCAATTATTTTTTGTGTATTTCCAGTCAATTTTTCATATATGTATTTTTATAATATTGAGTTTATGCTGCATTTTAACCCACTTTGCACATAACATAAACGCTTCTCTTATCAAAAGACCTAGTTTTAATGGCTGAGTGATATTTTGCCATATGGCTGATTTCTCTAGGTTCTCAAACCTGGGGTTCACGTATCCTCTGTGGTATATAAGAGTCTTTTAGCTGGTGTACAGATAAATGTTTTTATTCTAACAGCAACACTAATTAGCATTCGTTTCATTTAGTGAGTTTCTTCTATTAAAAAAAGATGTACCTTCAGAGGTGAGAGGCACGGCGGCAATTCGTTTCACGGCTGCAACGTGTCCTTGGCCTGTGTCCTCCCGCCAGGAAGCCGTCGAGGTGGGAAGTAATAGGCTTTGGACCACCGCACGGAGATTCCTACCTGACACCTGACCGTGAATGCCATGCCTTTGACGAAAACCCGCTAATTCAAAGGAAGACGGCTCGATTTCCAAGCCTTATTTCTCCTCATAAAGCCTAAGTCTCTGATAGCTCAGAAAGGCACTGGACTCAAGCTTTTCTGAACCGAATGAGACCCTTATCCAAACGCTTCTCATCTAGACCTACAGGTCTCTGGACAGTAAATAGCGTCCAGAGAAACTTAGTTCTCCGGTGTTTCCTAAAACATTAGACCGTTCGCAGGTTACGGACTGATGGCCCGTGATCCGTCTTCTGTGACGATGGAGCCTTCTCTTCGGTCTAATGTGACCCTAGGCACAAACTTTCCAAATGGGTATTTCTTTTTTTTTTTTTTTTTTGTCTTTTTGCTATTTCTTTGGGCCACTCCCGCGGCATATGGAGGTTCCCAGGCTAGGGGTCGAATCGGAGCTGCAGCCACCGGCCTGCGCCAGAGCCACAGCAACGCGGGATCCGAGCCGCGTCTGCAACCTACACCACAGCTCACGGCAACGCCGGATCGTTAACCCACTGAGCGAGGCCAGGGACCGAACCCGCAACCTCATGGTTCCTAGTCGGATTCGCTAACCACTGCGCCACGACGGGAGCTCCCAAATGGGCATTTTTGATTGACTTCGCTGCAAAGCAGATTTATGATGGTCTCTGTGTGTGACGGGATCATGTATTTTTACTGAAATTAATACAAGAACTTGACACCTTGAGTCAGACCTGCTTTTGTTGTCATAACGTGGTAACTGCAGTAAGCTCTCCAGGAAGTTTTTCTTTAACTGTTAATACGTATCAGAGAAAGATTGTCTGACTGCTATGCCTTCCTCTTATGTCTGGGATAGTATGACTTAGAATGAGGTTTAGTAAAAAGAAGGGGAGCTAGTGTCAAGCCAACGTAAGGAGGGGATGAGTCAAAGGGCAAGTCGCTGGCGGGGCGGAAAGCTGGGTGGGGGGGGGGACATCTGAGCCGCGAGCTTCTCGCTGGACAGTCACTAGTTGCCAGGGTTTTGCCGCCGTGAACAGCTCTGAGCACAGCTCCTCACGTGTGTGGTTATTCCTTAGGCCCGATTCCTGGGATTCCAAGGTTAAGGTCGATGTGACGATTAGGAGCCGGCTTCGGGTTCCACAGAGTGAAATCCTAGAAGGATAATCTCGCCTCTGGATTTCCCAGTGCTTTTATCAAGGAAAGATAGAGGACTTAAGTTCTTCATTCGCAGGATCGATAAAGGAACGCAGGTCAGTGGAGCACAGACCCCAGGACCTCTGCTCTCTGCAAACGTCCCCCAGGTGTGTACGTGCCCGCAGCGCTGGCAGGTCCCCCCAAGGCCATGTGCCCGCCTTCTCTCCAGGCTCCAGCTTTGCCTCCCTCCCCACCTGCACCTGGACCCCTGCTCCCAGCAGAGACGCCCCCAGTCTGCAGCGGGAGAAAATGACCCTTCTCTTATTTATAGCTCTGACGACACTGGTAACGGATAACTGTAACAGTTTACCGAAGGCTGCGGTTCTCTCCAATCAGCGTTTCTTAGGAAAGGGAAATGCTGCCTTTGTTGGCAGAAATGGTAAAATTACGTCACATTCTCCTTTGGAAAAAGCCAGTAGATGTCTGTTTTACTACTGACGGTCCATTCGAACCTCCTCGTCCGGGTTGGTGTCTTTCCAGAGAAGGAATGAACGTCTGGCTACGTGTGAATTCCTTCCTTTGTGTCTGTTGCGGCCTCTGTAAAATACAGCCAGATCAGGTGCACCAGGAGGAAAGAGGGGACTGAGCCCTGGACCGGCGGTCAGAGGGCGGGTCAGGTCCTTCTCAGTGTGACTGCGGCAAGTTCAAGGACTAGCTGCGTGGGATGCTGTCCTGCCAGGTTGCGGTGGAGCAGCCCTGCTCACCTGTGCAGGGTGGAGCCCTGGACGCCGCTGCCGGGGGGTGGTCTCTGCCCCTCGCTGCTGTGCCCGAGAGTGGGCAGGGCCCCTGTGAGCAGGAAAGGCTTTGTCCCACTGCTCTGCTCCTTTTTAAGCTACACAATCTGGGCTATTTTGAAGTCGACATTAAAAGGGTGGGTGAGAGCCTTCATTTCTCAAAAGTGGACTGTTTTGTAGCAAGTGTAAAATGCAACTCTTAAGAACCAACTCTCGTTTGACTTCAGTATCTGTGAAGCCCCCAAAATTGTGACAATGAGGAGCTGGGTGTCATTTTCTGGAGGGAGCGTTTCCAGCCTTAAATCCTCAGAGGATCTCCCACCTGCAGAAAGGCACGCGTCCCCCCTTCGAGACCCAGCCGAGCCGTCTGGCAGTGACCCGGGTCACGGCTGCCGTGTGGGCGCCTCTGGTCGCCTCCATCCCTGGGCGAGAACCCGAGGCGGAGGCTGCAGATCCTGTGGCAGGTCCTGCGTCCTCTGCCTCTTTATCACGTGTGACCAGACTGTGACCTCCAGCTGCCCCTTGACCCCGCGGCTGCGTCCTGGGGCTGCCCCCCGCCCCTGCTGTTGCCACAGACTCCCCTCGGAAACCTGGCTCCTGACCAGCATCCTGAGCCGCCAGCAAGGGTCCAGGAGGGAGGAGCCGCCAGCCCCCAGCAGAACCGCCTCCACCACCGAGCGGGTCCTTCTTTCTCATGGGTTTGAACCACCGTGACCTGAAAACATTATGTTTGGACTTGAAAGTCATGCTTATTTTTAAAGTTGAACTTCCTACATGGCTGAGCACATAACATCTTTGAATGCTGATGTCTCAGTGTTAACGCAGTTGAGAGTCTCAGCAGCGCCAAAGCCCACAGTCGGCCGTGGGAAAAGCCTTGACCTGGCCCCGCCGCCGTGGCCGCCCCGCACCCCCCCTCTCGCTGGGAGGCGGGTGTGAAGGGGCTGCCGGGAGGTGGGCAGGACCTCAGACTGGGGTCCGGGGATGCGCCCGGGGGCTCCTTGTTGTAAAGGTCGGAGTTCACCCCAAACGTACTCTCCCGCCTGCTAGGAGTAGATTCTTACGGGAAATTGTCTGAGCCCAGGGCAGAGAGGTGGGCTCTTGCCATGCCAGCCTGGGGAGACCCCAGTGGGGGGTCATTCCGGCTCATCCCCTGAGCAGACTGGGTGCCTGCTCTCTGAGGGGCTGCAGCCTGAGACCCAGGCCACTGTGGTGAAAGCAACAGGAGCTGGGGTGACAGGGACACCGGGAATCAGAGCCGGAGGCGCGGGGACGCCTCTGGCGTGTCCTTAGGTCCCTTGTCCTCCCTGGGCAGCTGTGTGTGCGCAGAGGCTGGCGGGCAGGAACGCTGCCATCTGGCTCTGTGCTGGAGACGCGCCGGGGAGGGGACGGTCCCGAGCTGGGGGGAGGGAGAGGGAGGACTGAAGTGCCAGGTTGGTGCCCAGCTGGCCTGTCCTATGCATGACCGGCTCCTGTCCCGTGGCTGGCAGGCGCCCCTGCAGTTTGGGTTGAGCCCCGCTCTGCTCCCCTTCAGAGTGGGAGCCGCCTTCCTGAGAAGCAGTGTCCACACTCTGGACTGGGGAGTGTCCCGGGTTGAAGGTTGCATAGAAGCCCCGGGGATGCTCCTGGAATGACAGCGATGCTTTCAGGAGGGCGGCAAGGGGCTCGTCTGCTGTCCTGGGTTGCGGGGCGGCGGGGACAGGCTGCCGATGGAGGGGCCCAGCACGGCTGGCCTGAAGGGGCCACCCGCCTGATGACGTTGTTTCTACTTGGCTGGACACGACTGCCCCGCATCTGGTGTCCTGCTCCCCGGTAGGAGGGGCCGCGTCTGCTCCTCCTGGTCCCACGAGGTGAGGGGTCACGGCGCACCAAGGTGGAGGGGCGGGATCTTGGCCCTTCCCCACCTCAGTCTCCGCTGAGGAAGGTTCTCCTTTTGGACGCTTTCTTGCTTTCTTCTCACCCGTTTCCGCCCCCGTCACGTCTTTCCCTCTGACCTGACCCTCGGCCATCGCCGTTTGTCGGGGTTCCTTCGGGACCTCCCCTGCCCCCTGTATAGACAAGCTCAGGGGCCCCTCACCTCACTTACGGCTGAGGCCCCAATAACCGCAAGACTCGGGCTTTATACCGGGAACTCAGGTCCACATGGAGACCACCCGCCCCCACCCTTTCAGCGTGAACCTGTCGGAACTGAACTCATGCTCTTTTCCCCCAAACTTCCTCCCTGCAGTGTCCTCCCATCAGCTGGCTCTGCTACGCTCCCAAGTTCACTTCTGCGTCGAACCCTTGCCTTCCCCTCCACCGGCCCACTTCTCAGCATCACCCGGCCTGAGCCCAGGGCCCCTCCCCTGGATGCTCACGCGCCCTCTGTCAGGCTGAGCCTCGCCCTTAGGGCCAAGTTAAAATCCTCCCGTGGCCTCGGGCCTACCCCCGGGCTGCCCTGTGTCTTGTTGCCGCACCCCTCTGTGTTCTGGGATCCAGGGAGGCTGGCTTCCCTCAGCCCCGAACAGGAGCACAAGCCAGGTAAGCTGATAAAAGCCCCAGACTGGGGGCAGGGGGCAGGCTCAGGATCGGCTGCCAGAAGGATCTCTGACTCTGTCCCCATGGGCGTCGTCAGATCTAAGGTGGTCCAGGCAGGCCTGACCTCAGGATGCGGGTGCAGGTGGATCAGACAGACGACTTCCCAAGGGACCTTTGGAATGAAAAACATTTAGACCTCATTCTTGTTGCTTGGTTTTGTTTGGGTTTGGTTTTTGGTTCTGTTTTTCATGCACTGGTGGCGTTTGGAAATTCCCAGGCCAAGGATGGAACCTGAGCTATAGCAGTGACAACACTGGATCCTTAACCCACTGGGCCGCCAGGGAACTCCTAGATCTCATTCTTTTTTTCCTTCTCTTTCATTTTTCTTTTCTTTTTCTTTTTTCTTTTTTTTTTTTAGGGCCATACCCACGGCATATGGACGTTTCCAGGCTAGGGGTTGAATTGGAGCTGCGGCTGCCAGCCTGCACCACAGCCACAGTAACGCCAGATCCGAACCACATCTGTGACTTACACCACAGCTCACGGCGATGCAGGATCCTTTAGCCCACTGACTGAGGCCAGGAATTGACCCCACATCCTCATGGATCCTAGTCGGGTTCCTTACCACTGAGCCACAAAGGAAACTCCCTGGATTCTGTTCTTAATTCATCAGGTTGTGGCCCTTCCCAAGTGACACTCAAGACCTGGCGGTCACCATCACTCCCTCAGCGCACTTGTCAGGATGGCTGACACACGGCTGTGATGTAAAGTCCTTTGAGAAACGTACAGCGCAGGAGGGCGTGTCCTGCGTGGTGCACAGCAGGGCACTTGCTGATGACAGCTCAAGAGGCAGGACTAACGCAGCAGCAGAGGCTTAAAAAATAAATGGCGGCGTTCCCGTCGTTGCTCCGTGGTTAGCGAATCCGACTAGGAACCATGAGGTTGCGGGTTCGATCCCTGGCCTCGCTCAGTGTGTTAAAGATCCGGCGTTGCCGTGAGCTGTGGTGTAGGTCACAGACACGGCTTGGATCCCGCGTTGCTGTGGCTCTGGCATAGGCTGGCGGCTCCAGCTCCGATTCGACCCCCAGCCTGGGAACCTCCCATATGCCGAGGGAGCAGCCCAAGAAATGGCAAAAAAAAAAAAAAAAAAAAAAAAAGTGGCTTCAAGCTTATAAAGGTGCTTATTTACGCAGTGAATTTGCATCTGGATTTTTTTGTCTCTTACACCCCGGGCGAGACGTTGGTGAGAAACATCAGCCCCCAGGCACAGTGGATTCGCCGGAAGTGGTGCGACTGGCAAGTTTTCCTGATGCGATTGCTGTTGTCTCGGCCCTGAGGTGGACAGACACCTCCACACACAGCAAATCCTTACAAATCCTTGAGATAAATTTGGTTTAAACCAAACACCTTTTCCCCAGAATGGCCAACAGGTTGCCGTGACTACTCTTGAGCTGCAGCGAAGTTAACTAGAAGCAAACCCAGGGTCTTTTTAAAAAGCAAGTAGCTTAAGATACAGGTTTCACATTTGGTGCTGTCGATTTGGAGAATAGTTTGGCAGTTTCTCAAAATGTTAGAGATAGACTAACTCTATGACCCAGCAATTCCACTCTAAAGTATCTACCCAAGATACATGAAAGCCTCCACAAAGACGTCCACTCACGCGGACGTGTGTGCGGGAGTTTCCGGCAGCCTCGTGCACCACTGCCTGGCAGGGGTGGGTGATCAATTGTCCATCAGCTGGTGGATTGAGAGACCGGTGACGTGCCGCCCACGGACGGTTACTCAGCCATCAGAGGAATGAGCTCTGACGCCTGCCACACCTGGAGGAACCACAAACACACGGAGCCAAGCGGAAGAAGCCGGTCCCTGCAGACCACGTGGTGGGGGCTTCCATTCCACGCCATTTCCAGAAAAAGTGGGTCTGTCGCTGCAGACAGCAGGGTGGTGGTTCCCAGGCCTGGGCTGGGAGTGGGCAGAGGCTCCTCTCTCTCAGGGGGGCGGATAGGCTCTAAAATCCAGTGCGGGGAGGTTGCGACGGCTGTACGTGCCACTGCGTGCCGAAGACAGGCGGCTTCTTTGCAGGCACACACGTTATACCCCAATTCAGCTATTTTTTAAGCTGCATCCTTCCTCTGTCCCCAGCTATGTCACCAAACGTTCTTTCCTCTTCCTCCTGCGACTTCTGTCCTGCAGCCTGAGTAGGAAGAGCCACGGGCTATGCTTCTGCGACACAGCCCATCGTTCTGGACGCTGAAGGGGTCCCCTCAGATCAGATTTGCCCAGAAATATCACAGACATCACGTGACCAGCGGGGTTATTTTCACACGCACTTCAGAAGCACTAAGAGCTGCTCTGGGGAACAACTCTGGCAGCAAGTTCCTCCTGCGGGAGGCTTAGCCTGTGTGAGTTCGCCTTTCAGGGACGCCCCCTCCCCTCTGCAGGCCTGGCCGACTCGGGGCGAGGGGACGACAACAAGCAAGCCATTAAAATCAACCAACCTGCTCACCGCTGCTTCCGAGAGGAGAGCTGGGTGTTCTCCAAGGTAAGACCGCCACGCTCACCTGGTGACAGGTAAGGAAGGTGCACCTGCAGATCCAGGTGGGCCCACACGCACGGCTGTGGCCGCAGAACCTCAAGAAGGCCAAAGAGCAAGAATGAAAAATGCACAAAATACATCAAAAATGGTACAAACACGTACATTCGTAGGTTTTCAATTACACAGGACGCCCCATGGGGCCAGCAGCGATTTATTGGCAAGAAGGGGGCTGGCTAAGGAAGGGCCCAGGCGGGTCCTCTGCTCACTTAGCTGGGACACTGCTGCTTAGGGTGCAGAGTCAGAGATGAAGAAAGAGGGGGAGGTGTGGCCGAGTTGGCTGCACCTGCTCCGGAGAAGGCACAGCTGCGTCCTGTGTGGGGCGGGAAGGATCTGGACTCGCCTGTAGCTCAACCGGTCTGACCCCGAACGCACAGTGGCAGCGGCTCTGAGTCCCTGCCCTTGGCACTGAGCGCCGGTCAGAACGACTGGCCAGTGGGATCGTTCATCCTGCCTGTGGCTCCTGCGGGCCGTCCCTGGTGAGGGAGCTGAGACAAACCCACTGCGAAACGGGGGATGGTTGAGCCTGTTGGTTGAGCCTGGCGAAGGGCACTGGAACCGCGACAGCCGGGGCTGAGCCTGACTGTGTGCAAGGGTGGATTTGGTCTTTTATCCTAAAGGAGCTGTGCCCACAGCGTGAGTGGAAGAGCCCGCCAGCCGGCCCTCCCACGTACAGCCGCTCCCTCGGCTCTGAAAAGCTGTGGTGGTTTAAGGCTTCTTGCCCAGGCAACCACCACTTAATAAACAATCCTTTCTTCTCTCCGCAGAACATTCTGACATCTGGAGAGTACTGCCTGGGTGCCCCTGGTCCAGGGTTCCCGGGTCCCAGCTCGGAGTGGACCTTCCGCCCTCCGGGGCTGGAGCAGGGTCCCGGGGCCACAGCGCCTGGAGACAGGCCCAGCCCTCGGCCCGCAGCCCGCGGCCCGCGAGCTTACGCTGGTTCCCGTGTTCTCTCATGTTGAGGAAAAGTCAAAAGAAGATTTCATGACACATAAAAATGGCGTGAAATCCAAGCTTTGGCCCTTCCGTACAGCTTCTTGGGAACAACCCACAGCCTCCCGTGAGCCCTGGGGCTCCAGGAGCAAAGTCTAGTGCTTGTCAGGAGGGGCGTGCCCTGCTCAGGCCGACACCTCCATCTGCCTGAGCCCCGAGACATCAGGACCACCCGCCACCACCAGCACATCCGTGGCTGCGGCATTGATTTGATGGATCTACGTTCAGCATTGAAACGAAGACACAGGACAGCAGAGCACGAAGAGGCCGGACCGGAAGGACAGAGCGAGAGAGCATGCAGGCGTCTCGCAGCAGGGGTTTCTGTTCTCTGCGTGTGTGGCAGACACACCTTTCTCATCCTGGGGCGGGAGCAGGTGTGAGGGCTAACAGGAACTTGGGGGAGTGGGAGTCCCGGGACACCTCTGCATGGGGACAGGGGCAGGGTGCTGACTGAGTGGCTTGGCTTTTAGCCCAGGAGGTTTCTCCGAATCAGCAGAAGGCCTCCCAGCCAAGGCCCCCGCACCCCGGGCTGTGCCACGCTGCCCCCTCTGCTCCTGTCACACACCCACCCCCACCG
Organism: Sus scrofa; assembly: GCF_054392235.1. Lineage (NCBI taxonomy): Eukaryota > Metazoa > Chordata > Mammalia > Artiodactyla > Suidae > Sus > Sus scrofa. Next base: position 627,592 of record NC_139389.1, on the reverse strand, counting down.
GCTCCAGGCCCTGGCTCCAGGTCCCCCCCCCGCCCCAGCTTGCAGAGCCCCCGCCCTCAGCCCTGGTGTAGACCAGCAGTTCCGTTGGTTCTGAGGATAAGTCAGTGAACGAGGGTGAGGTGAGGGGTTTGCCCGGCTACCGCGTCCTGCCCAACGGGGAGCTTTAAGCCGCCTTTAGGTCTGAGAAGGGCGGCGGAGGCGGGGCCGGAGGGGTCCCCGCTCCTGGGCTTCTGGAAGGGAAACCGGTTCTTAGGTAAGGTTGGAAGGTTTCGTCAACCACCACGGAGGCCCCCTGAAGCAGGACGGCCACGGACATCCTCCACCAGCAAACTGCTCAGGAAGAATCCTGGCCGATCCGGCATCTCCAAGAGCTTATGATTTCATGCAAACCAAGACCTTGGGTTTAACCAGGATCCCAACCCAGTGTCGGCACTGCCCGTCTCTGTGTCCTGGGGGCCACTGGCCAGAGGGACCCGCTCAGGGACCCTTGATGGTTTAATTTCATACCATTTGCAGCCACTGGATGTAGATCTGAGTTTTGTTTTTAGGCAAATTGCTTTTTTTCTTCAACAGGCTATTGGACACGAGTCAGCAGTGCTTTCTCCTCCTAGGAAGATAACAAGAAGCAAGCCATCAGCTCTCGTTCCAGAGGGTGCTTCTTGCGGCCAGGGTCTCCGAGGCCAAGGTGTGGCGAGGAGGAGCCTGGGCACCGTGCCCAAGGTCCCTTTTGGAAAAGGCGTCGGGAGCGCCACGAGATGACAAACGCTGGCCCCGAGCAGAAGGAGCTGAGGCTGGACTCTGCTCTGGGGCACCACATTCTCAGACTCCTTGCCGGCTCTGCAAGGGGGACTGGGCACAGCTTCCACTCTGAGGGCGGGAGTCCACAGGCCCAGAACCCCGGACCCGACCTGAGCCGGCGTCCCCCTGTTACCAAGGTGCTGGTGGCTCAGAGAGCAGAGCCGGTGGTGGCGGCTGCAAGGAAAGACGAGGGACGGAGCACCTTGTAGTCCACAGGGAACCACTTCCTCCGGTTCTGGGCTGGGGTCTGCGGTCAGGGTGGCTCTGGTGAGGCCCCTTTGGGTCACAGCCTCTGGGTGGGGGCAGGGCCAGGGGATAAGGACACTGACTGCATGACCAGGGCTCCGCCTCCTGACCTGAAGCTCCCGTAGCTGCCCCCATCGTTGCCCTATTACCTCGGGGGGCGGTAGCACCCCCCAACCCCGCACCATCACCTCAGGGGGCAGGGTTCGGCACCGACACACAGATGGTGGCGGCGAGAACGTCAGAGCACCTGCCATGCCCAGAGGGTCGCAGTTCCTGCCTGTGTCCCTCCCAAGAAGCTGTGGCTGCACCGCTGAGACCAGCACCGTTTCCGAGGGGTCAAGCTCTCAGCCAGAGGTCAGGAGAACAACGCCAGGTTGGATGAGCCCCGCTCGGGGGCCCCACGCGGTGCCCGCGCCCTCCTCTGCCACTGCCCTTGGTCGTCTTTCTCCCTGCGGCTGCGGACCTGCTGTGGCACCAGGTCTGTGCAGCAATTCCCTCACCTTTATCTGCAAAAGTGGTGCATCTTTATTGCAAAAGAGAAAGAAAAAAAAGAACTAAAGAGAAAAATAAAATAAAGTGAATGTTTCCCGTCCCCAGATCTGAGCTCCTGGCCTGACCCCACTCCTGAGCCGTGAAGGGCCGAAGAACAAGGACACCAAAGTCCTGCCAAGGACACACAGCCCAGGACGCATAGCCTTGACTCCGGCCGGTCAGAGCGGCCAGTGCTTCTGAAGGGTCAGCGTTGCCCCGGGGACAGTCTGCTGGGCTTTCGTGTTGTATCACATACACACACACACGCACTTGCACACCTGGGCTTTCTACATGTGCACACTGCATGTCAGGTGCACACGCACGTGTGCACACATGGATTTTTGTCAGGCTGCTGTAAAACAAAACCTGGACTCAGTGGCTCTCTGCCAAGAAAACGAACCACTTCTTGGAATGCACTGTCCCAAGCTGTTTGCTCCCCATCCACCCAGGGGCTACCCCATGTCCCCCCTCCTTCTGCGGGTGTGAGTCTTGCACTGACTGCAGTGTCACAAGCCAGTGGTGGCCCCTGCATCTCCGGCCATCACACCGATACCCACGTTGGGAAGAAGAAGAGGGGCGGCCCCTTCCAGCTCCTCTTCATCGGGAGCGAACCTTCCTTGGAGCCCTGGCCGGGGTCATCAGTGGGGTCTTGCTCCCATCGCTGTGGCGGGGTGATTACCCCGGATTATTTGGGGTACATACGAGGCCAGGGAGGCAGTGCCAGTGAGAAGGGGGCTGCCAGGAGGGCGGAACTGCTGGCGGATTTACACAAGGAGACCACAGACCCCCAGACGCTGGCACAACCTCTGCTTCCTGCCTTTTCAACGTCACGGCACAGACTCCCGGGCCGCAGAGACAGTTGCCTTTGTGCTTTGCAGAGGCTGCAAGCTCTGCGTCGTACGGACGCAGTGATTCATCTGCCACCGCCCTTCTGGTGGAAAGAGCAGGACCGTTTCCATCACCATTCCAGCCGTGGGCACCTGTGTGTGTAAGTCAGACCCCTGAGACCCAGGCGCTAATCCACAGACCCCGCTCTGCGGCGTGAACCCGGGTGGAAGGCCCGCGACTCCTCAGGATGGGGCGGCAGCTCCGTCTCCGCCTTCAGAAGGCGGGTGCCCCCTGCATCCCCAGCAGAGGGGACGAGGGGTCCGTCCCCACCTGCCCACCAGCCCTGGGGACTTAGTGACTTCGCTTCCAGACGCCCAGCCTCTGCAGAGCGCATTGGAGAGAGGCCGAGACCTGGCCGTGCCCTTCCTCTGCCTCCAGGCCCCAAGAAGGCCTCCTGCCGGGGGAGTGCCTGGGGCACCGTGGCGCGGAGTCGGTGAGGAGGGCTCCTGGGGACACAGGCAGAGCGGCCCCGCCCTGAAGGCCCTGCCAGCTGCGGCCTCTCGTCGGCCGGCCGTGAGCTGGCCTTTGTGTCTGGGGCAGTGTCCAGCCCCGCGATCGTATGCTCCTTCCTTTATTCACAATAAACACACGTCTCCCTGCAGAGCCTCCGTCATCGGTCAGCATGTTGGGCCAGAGGAGGGACCCCACCCCGTCATTGCCCCCCTTAGTGCCCACGGCCTCTACTTCCTGCTGCTCTGTGACTCCAGGATGAGCCGAGGCCTGGGGGTGCCCAGAGCAGGGCCCGAGGCCGCGGGCCCCTCACGAGGGTCCACGTTCCCCCTGCTCTGGGCCCCAGTGGCCTTAGCGTGGCTGCCATGGCTCCCACGGCGATGCCCAACTTGTGCCGGGCTCAGCTCTCCTTTGGATACAGCCACCCCGTGCTAAGGCAGGGGACCCCAACCAGCCCGACCTGCAGACACGCCCTCTGCCTGCCCCAGGCCCGTGCCCGCCACGATGTCCAGGCCAAAGGCTGGGACTCCAGCACAGACTCCAGCTCTCTGCTTCCCAAGCACTTCCCTCAACCACCTGCCTGCTCAAAACCAAGCTGCCTGTTGAACACCCTGGTCTCAGGCCGAAATTTACCCCCAAATCTAGGCTTTTGGTCAAGGAAGCCTCTCCCTCTCCTTTGCCAAACTGAGGTAGCTTTTCTCTCTCTCTACAGCTTCGAGGCAGGACGACAGAGAGGCCTGCGTGGCCCGGGCTCTGGGCTGCTCGGGCCTCTGACGGCCGTGAAGGGCGGCCCTGTTCAGGCTTCCTTGCGGAGTGGAGCAGCACAGTGACCCGAAGCAGTTGTGTGATGTCTCCGGCAGGAATATGTCGTATTTCTGGGCTTATACATGTTCCCAGGGCGACCCCAGGTCATAAACCTGTGTGCCAGTTTGGGCCGTTCCAGCTCCGGGCCCCGCAGGGCTCGCGGGTGCCCCCCACCCAGGCACCCCTGGATACGGCTGAAGGGCTCGCCTACCGTCCTGTGCCTTCGAGAAAAACTCGGCTCTAAATGGACCTAAAGTGTGTTTTCTTACGTGTATGTGGCTGAAGACAGCTGCTTCCCAAGCTGCATGGACACCAAACGATGTTCTGAGGCCCAACAGGCACTGAAATGATTGTATTGGGTTGAAAATAGTGATCGCTGCCCCCCCCAAACTAGGCTGTCCTCCCTTACCTCTGCTCCCCCCTCTCTCCTCCGAATGACTGTCGCCTGCTTGCTGTCACCGGGAACAGAGATTCCCCTGCGAGGTCCTCATTCCAGCATGCTGCCTCACAAAGGCCCTGGGGTAGCTTTTTAAATGAATGCTACCAAGCGAGCAAGCAGACCTCAAAGGGATGTGCCTGTGCACACGTGTGTACACGCACATGCATACACGTGAGCCCGTGTGTGCACACGCACTCTGGGACACACGTGTGCACACACACACACTCTGGGACACACGTGTGCACATGCGTGCCAAGAGCCTGTTGAATAGATTAATTAACCCCACTTAGAAAACCTTAGCACTCTGGGTTCTGTCTAATTTCATCTCGGTGCCCAGAGCACTTGCAAACAACCCTGCATTAAAAGCCGTATTTATGGGCGAAGTCACATTAAGTGCAGGGAGGCTGGGGCTCCCCCTCGGCACTGGGGGGCTCCTGGCAGAGGGCACAGGCTCTCAGGCCCCCAGGTGGATGGCGCGTGCTCCTTTGGGGAGGGACAGACCATTTATGTGACCCAAGCCTCCGGTGAGAGTCGTTGGCCCCGCCAGAGATGTGTAAACACTGCCTGCCAGTGTCTTCTGTGTCACGTGTGGGGAACAGGCCCCTCCAGCATCCCCCATGGAGCCCAGATCACAGGGCTGAGCTCTGGAGCTGATGGCGTTGTCACATCTCGGCCCCAAGTGACCACAGTTAAACCCACCTGGCCTGCCTCTCCTGGCAGGCCCTCGGTGGTGACATGTGGCCAGGGCGGGGAAGATGCTGTCCCAGGGAGTAGGTGCCTGCTCTGGGCTCTTCCTTCTGCAGCTGACGTCTCTTCCCCGAGCTTGGCACGGCAACCGCTTCCTGAACAGGAGAGAGATTTTTGCCTTCCTCTCTCAGCCGGATCACTTTTTTTTCAGTCACTAAGTTTTGTCGAACAGGGTGGATCAGGATAAAGTGTGCTTTTACAGCGTCACAGCCTCTGTTTTCCAAAAAACGCTCGGTAAGATGTTCCTTCTCCTTTACACAATATTCCTGAAATCGAGAAGGACTTTGAATTCTTGGAAGAACCACTGGGCTGTGTTTACAACTCATTTCTGCACATTTTCTTAAGGATAATTGCAAGGACCCCCGAGGTCGGAGAAGTTCCTGGGTCACCGTCCTTGGCCCAGGGCTGGGCCAGAAGGTCCCTCCTCCTGTGGCCCGAGCTCCCCGCGCCCCCAACCTCCACTCTGTCTGCTGGCCGCCCCATCTCGGGGCCTCACTGTCCTTTGACCTGGACCCGTTGGGGCCTGGCCCTTGTCACCCTCACGGGCCGGAGACAAGCGGGGTGCCGTTAGGCCGTGGTGTCCCTCTTCCTCCCCGACCCGAAAGGAACAGCAGGCAGACGGCAGCTAGTGGGGGATTCGCTGTCGCTCTCCTCACAGGGTCTGCTTCTCACCCCTAGTTGTCCATGCAGCATTTCAAGAGACACGTCAAATCTACTTAAACGGTCGGCAGGAGCAAATGAGAATTCTTGAAAGGCACAATCAGCATCAAAAACAAATGTTTTGTAAAATGGGAAAAGGAAAGTCTATTCAGCAAGCATTGCTGGGAAACCTGGACAGCTGCATGCAAAGCAATGAAACTAGAATACACCCTCACACCATGCACAAAAATAAACTCCAAATGGCTGAAAGACTAAAATATACGACAGGACACCATCAAACTCCTAGAAGAAAACATAGGCAAAACACTCTCTGACATCAACATCATGAATATTTTCTCAGGTCAGTCTCCCAAAGCAATAGAAATTAGAGCAAAAATAAACCCATGGGACCTCATCAAACTGAAAAGCTTTTGCACAGCAAAGGAAACCAAAAAGAAAACAAAAAGACAACTTACAGAATGGGAGAAAATAGTTTCAAATGATGCAACGGACAAGGGCTTAATCTCTAGAATATATAAGCAACTTATACAACTCAACAGCAAAAAAACCAATCAATCAATGGAAAAATGGGCAAAAGACCTGAACAGACATTTCTCCAAAGAAGATATACAGATGGCCAACAAACACATGAAAAAATGCTCAACATCGCTGATTATAAGAGAAATGCAAATCAAAACTACCATGAGATACCACCTCACACCAGTCAGAATGGCCATCATTAATAAATCCACAAATAACAAGTGCTAGAGGGGCTGTGGAGAAAAGGGAACCCTCCTGCACTGTTGGTGGGAATGTCAACTGGTACAGCCACTATGGAGAACAGTTTGGAGATACCTTAGAAATCTATACATAGAACTTCCATATGACCCCGAAATCCCACTCTTGGGCATCTATCCGGACAAAACTCTACTTAAAAGAGACACGTGCACCCGCATGTTCATTGCAGCACTATTCACAATAGCCAAGACATGGAAACAACGCAAATGTCCATCGACCGATGATTGGATTCGGAAGAGGTGGTATATATACACAATGGAATACTACTCAGCCATAAAAAGGATGACATAATGCCATTTGCAGCAACATGGATGGAACTAGAGACTCTCATCCTGAGTGAAATGAGCCAGAAGACAAAGACAAATACCATATGATATCACTTATAACTGGAATCTAATATCCAGCACAAATGAACATCTCCTCAGAAAAGAAAATCATGGACTTGGAGAAGAGACTTGTGGCTGCCCAACAGGAGGGGGAGGGAGTGGGAGGGATCGGGAGCTTGGGCTTATCAGACACAACCTAGAATAGATTTACAAGGAGATCCTGCTGAATAGCATTGAGAACTGTGTCTAGATACTCATGTTGCAACAGAAGAAAGGGTGGGGGAAAAACTGTAATTGCAATGTATACATGTAAGGATAACCTGACCCCCTTGCTGTACAGTGGGAAAATTAAAAAAAAAAAATGTTTTGGGAGTTTCCTTTGCGACGCAGAAAAAACAAATCTAATTAGTATCCATGAGGATGCGGGTTTAATCCCTGGCCTCGCTCGGGGGGTAAGGATCCAGCATTTCCATGAGCTGTGGTGCAGGTCACAGATGCAGCTTAGATTCCATGTGGCTGTGGCTGTGGTGCAGGCCGGCAGCTGCAGCTCTGATTCGACCCCTAGCCTGGGAGTTTCCATATGCCAAGGGTGCGGCCCTGAAAAGCAAAAAAAAAAAAAAAGGCAAAATGTCTTACTTTTTCCTTTTACATTGTAAAATGCTATTTTGAACCCAGTAAAAACACCTAGCCTAATAGTTAAACTCTTGACCCATTGTTAGTTAGAGGCTTGTTTGTATTAATTAGGAACTTCCCCAGCACTAATAATAAACAAAAGCTATTTTAAAGGAACGTTTAGAACAATTTTGCTTTGTGATCCTCCCTGCTATCTGCTTAAAGTTCAAACAGAAAAGAATGGGCAAATAATTACAAGCTGCAGCGTCATGCTGGGTGGGGAGTAGAACGATCGAGTGAGTAAAGATATTTTAAATAAGACGTTAAGTGATAATATAAACTAATACCTTTTAACTTAAAAAGTCAGGAGGAGGTTAATGAGCCAAAGTGCCAACATAGCCTCTGCGCTCTGCAAAAGCTTAAAAATTCTGGATGATTAGTTCACTTCGGGGCTGGGATTCAAGTGAAGGGAGGTCTCAGTCTCCATTCTAAAACGTTTGCACAGACAGCTAGGGTCGCCTTCCCCATCAGTCAAAGGAGAAGCCCAGTCCCCGCTGCTGGCGGCTGCGTGCGTCTTTATGGCGACGGACCTGCCGGTCTCGGATGGTGATGCTCGCGGCCGGCCCCTGAAGGCTGTGGCTGGGATTCTGCTTCTACTCAAGCATTTCTTCCCTCCACTCTCTGGGGAGGGGGGCAAACACTGGCCACGATATGGCCGGGGGGGGGGGGGGGGCGTGGTGCTTCTGACCCAGTGTCCTCGGGACAGGTGCCTGGCGGGGGGGCGCAGGCTGAGGACACTCAGGAGAAAGAAGAGGCCCCACACGGGCAGCCGAGGGCCAGTGGGTGCCCGGCCTGAGCTGTGGCGACGGCCCGGCCCACGCGCCAGCCTCCGGAGGGAGCCGTCGCGAGGGCTGTCAACCCTGGAACAGCCGAGCCAGGCAGCCACGCAGCTCCCAGGCAGCTGGCCCACAGAAAAGTCAAAAGAAAGGAAAAAACTTCAGCAGAGACACGTCAGGCCACACAATGAGGTGACTAAAGACACAAACAAAGAACGGTAACAACAGCAGCCCCCTTGGGAAAAGTCATAACCCCGAATTCCTGCCCTATTTTATGCAAAATGTTCAACCGTCAACAAGACGTCCCGGGACACGCAAAGGCGCAGGAAGCGGTGGCCCACACTCAGGAAGGAAGCGCATCCCTGACTGGGAGCCGGGGCTTCTGGGTGGGTGATGCCAGGCTCCCCAAGCCCCTGGTTGCCGCTGGGCCCACCCAGCACCTCTCATCTGCTTGAAGACAGGTCAGAGGCCCAGGCTGCGTGAGTCCCCTCTGCCTCCTCGGGACTCCGCCTTTCCTGGTGACCAGACCAGTAATTAGGTGCCAGACCTGGTGGGGATGGTGCAGTGGGGCCCTGAGAACTCGTGTAAGGCTGGACGCGGAGCAGCCAGCTCTGCCTGCAGGGGACCCCGACAGCCGTGTTAACCCCAGCACTGGGACCCCAACAGCCGTGAGTCCTCAACACTGACCGAATTAGGAGAGCAGTCAGGGCCAGGGGGACACTGTGACCAGAAGAAACCCGCAGTCAAAGCAGCTCCTGGGGGCTCTGCCGAGGCAGCCAGGTCAAGGCCCCCTGCCTGTTTCCGGAACCTGGGAAATTCTACTGGAGCCCAGTGACCACGGAGAGGCTGAGTGTCTCCGAGGAAATGGGGTCAGATGGGGGCCAGAGTGGAGGCTAGAGGCGGGGAGAGGGGACCAGGCCCTTCCAGGAGACACTTATTCCAGGTTAGGTCCTGAGGGGTGGGGGGCTGTGTGTAAGGGGCTGCTTGAGAGTATTGGGTGTGAGTGAGTGTGAACATGTGTGTGTGAGTTTGTGCGTGAGTGTGCGGGACTGTTGGGCTGTGGGTGCGAATTTTCCTCCCTTCAAACAGACTGTGACCCTGGGGTTCACTCTGCACTAGAGGTTCTAGGCTGGGGGGGGAAGGAAAGGATATTTTCTTTTCCCCCCCCCCTTTTTTTTTTTTTTTTTTTTTTTTCTTTTTTTTTAGGGCCGCATCTGTGGCACATGGAGGTTTGCAGGCTAGGGGTCGAATCGGAGCTACAGCTGCTGGCCTCCACCACAGCCACAGCAATGCAGGATCCTTAACTCACTGAACGGGGCCAGGGATCGAACCCTTGTCCTCATGGGTACCAGCTGGCGTTGTTACCGCTGAGCCACCACCGGAACTCCACGAAAGGACATTTTCTTAGGAGAGGCCACAGTGCGGGACCTTTTGCGCTGCAATCGGAACAGGAATTCAGCCTCAGGACACAGTGAGAAACCTCTCATTGCTCCAAACTGTGGCCAAACAGGTTTTTTTTTTTTTTTTTTTTTTTTAAAAAAAAAAAAAGAAAGAAAGAAAAGAAAGGAAAACTAACACAGATGTTCAGAAGTGGGTCACGAGGCAGCCACGTGAGAGGCCTCTCCAGGCTCAGGGACAGAGGGTGAGTCGCCCGTGAACGTGTCGCCCGGGGTGGCAGGCCCCAGGCTGGCTCTGGGCTGGGGGTTCGCAGACTCGTCCTTTTCCACAGTGGGGCTGCCAGGAACCCGCATGGGAGAAAACGGCCGCGTGTCCCTGGAGCAGCGAGACGATGTCGCGTGCTGCTCGTGGGTGACCCGAGCAGTTCCTATGAACCTGCTGGGCTCATGCACCCCTCCCCCCAGCAGACGATGATTCGAGTTTCGAGAGCAGAGGCTGAAGATACACCCTCGATGCAAGGGTTCATCCCCTTTGTCCGCTGGGCAGGGGGGAGCTGGGCCAGTGTCCTGCGGGGGCAGGTGCCTGGGGTGGGGGGTTGGAGGGAAGGAGGGGGAGAAAGAGGAGAGGGAGGAGAGGGAGACAGGGCCAGGGCAGGGGGGCTGGGAGGGCGGCTCCAGCCCTGCTGAGGTCAAAGCTGCCTCTTGAACGTGAGCCTCTGTTCTCAGGCCGCACCCGGTCAGCTGTCTTCAGACTCCGTTGGCTGTCCTGGGCGGGGGCTTCAAGCCCCTCACGGGCAGCACAGCGCACGTTCTGTGAAAGGCTAGGCTTGCAGTTCAGGTTGAAAGGGACGAAGTAGCCACGGCAGCGGACGTGTTCTTGGTCCATCGTGTCCTGATGGACTGGCCGGCGTAAGGGTCCCACCCCCCACCCGTGGTTCTGAGGGTGCGGGGCCCCGGTCCCTCCACCTGCACCAGACCATGCCCTCTGATTGGCTCATGCAGGACCCTCTGGGGCTCGGCGATGTGTGACCCCCTCTTGGACCCCCATGTGTAGACGGGCCCGGCGTGGGTTTAGACGAGCCTGGTGTGGCCCACCCCCAGCTCTCAGCAAAGAGGACTCGGGGAGACTCGGGTTTACTTTCAATGGTAAGTTAAAGGGCTGTGACCGACTTCGTTCAAGTCCTGTGGCCGTGCCACACTAGTCAGTCATCTCAAGGTCACAAATAAGCAGTGTCACATCCCTCACACCCTCAAATCCTCTAGTAGGGAGGCTTATGCGGAACTGGATGGACCAGGGGCCCCGTCACCTGGAGGCCTTGGAGTCTGATCTGTGGGTGGGCCCTGGGGGCTCTAGAACGTCCCCCCAAAGCCTTAGACCCTGGAAACATTCTGTGTCTGGCCTGACTACACGTGGCCTGTGAGCATGCCCTTTACGAGCAGTGTCCTGGCTCCGCCAGCTTTTTACGGCCGAGTGACCATAGGGGTTTGCCCATCCTGACCTGGCAGGTGGCCCTAAGCCTTCGTGTCTGTGTCCGAGGTCCTGTGGCCGAGGGTAGGGCTCTAGCTCTGGGCCAGCATCCCAGACCCTCCCTCAGCCCCTCCTCCCAGGCCAGGGAGATTAACTCCTGAATTAAGGCTACACCAGGGTCGGAGTTAGAGTATGTCTATAGCTCTGAGCACCTGCAATCCAAGACCCCAATTTGCCTGAGATCTGAGGCTGCATGTGTAAATGGGAGGGCTGGGGTGGTTGCTACGGGCAACGGTTTCATCCTGCCTCCAAGGAGACGGTCTGCTGGCTGGTGATGAGTTTGCGAGACTTTAAAAATGAAAAACCATGCCATGTTTGAGAAACCTGGGGAAATACACAGACACTAAATATAAATTGCATGTGCTTTGGAATGGTGCCAAAAGCTTTTGATTTTCCTTTGTTTCCTCTTTATTGAAAAGGTCATTGAGCGGAGCCCGGAAGAAGCCTCCTAAGAACAAAGGATGCACCTGCTGTTTAGGAAGTTCTTGGGTCTGAATCTTCATCTCAGTCATTCCATTTTACGTTATCGTCCCTAAATTTTTTTTCTAAAATGAATAACCAATAGCCTGGGGCTTGTAGGCCACTCAAGAGGAATTGTTTTATTTGCTGAACAGAGATTAGTTAAAAGTAATCAGGAAAATTTTATACTTTCATCCAAAACCGTTATGATAAAATGTCATAGTTATAGCATAAATATAAATGTCATCTTTACCCATAAATTCCCTTTACCTACATGGTCGTCCCTTTCTCTTGGAGTCACTCTATCCACACGGTTAAAGAATATCCCAGACTCTTCCTCACGACGAAGCCCAACAGGTGGGCGGGGACGTGCACAGCCCAGCTCACGGGGCAGTGACTTAAGAGGTGCAGGGGAGAAGCCTCTTGGCCTCAAGCAGCACGAGAGATGCGGGGCCCCTGTGAAACGGGCAGATTCAAGCACATTTCAGCACTTTCTGATGGAGAGGCCCTACGAAAATCACTCCTTTTCCTGCTTTTACTCAAATCGTTGGAAGGTGTGCAAACCGGTCGGTTAATATAGAGGGAAAATACTAGGAAAATACTAATCTTCCGATGTGGGAACGCTCTTCTGAAAGTTTGCCAACACCCAGGAAAAGATGGGCGTCACGGTTATTCATGGCAACACCACGAAGAAGCCAAAGGAAACAAGCGAGCTCGCGCTAGGACTGGGCGCCCACGTGGTGGTGTGTCTGGAGGAGGTGCCATCTAAGGGGCGAGCAAGCATTTAGGCGCCGAGGTGGGGAGTCTGGCGGGGTAGGGACAGCCGGTGTGCAGCACTGGCCTTTGTGTTACAAGGGAGCACGAGGGACTCGTTTGCCTGTGTTCTTGCACTGATTAAAGAATCCTCAAAAAGGATGCTCCAGAAACTAATAGAAAGTGTGGCCTCTGGGCTGGAAGTGGGGTTGGTGGTGCAGGGAGAAGGCAGGAAACCAGAGGGAGCAACCCTCTGCACTGTCAGATTATTTTGATTTTCGAGCTGGGTGAATTACTACCTACATAAATGAGAAATTAAAGAAATAAAGAAGGGACTCTAGAATCAGCATGTGCGGCCTTGGCCCTTCGCTTCCTGAGATGTGCGTCCTCCCGTGTAAGGTGCTGACGAGGCTTATACCCAACCTGCAGGTTTCTGGCTAAAGGAAGAAAGGGGGGCCTGGAGAATGAGGGGAAGCGCCTAGTATGCAGTTGCCTCCATTGCCCCTTATCTGCTGAGTCACGGCGGGGGTGGGGGGGTTGGAGGAAACGTGCATTCTAAGAAGATTAGGGTTTGGAACCTTTGAAAAGGTTTTAGACATGCATCTACCTAAGCCGGATCTGTTTCGATGTTGAGAACTAAACTTGAACTGTGGTTTAGAGAAGCGGCATCATGGTAGACTTTGCATTCAGAGTATAAGAGGCGCCCCGCCAGGGCCCTGGTTGGAGTATCCCAGCTGGGACGTGACCTGGCGTTTCAGGTGCTTCTTGTCAAGGGCGGTGGTGAGAGGGGGACAGGTCAGAGCAGGACATCCAGCCTCTGTCTGTACAACCTGTAGCCCATTGTCCCCACCTGGGACGGGGCTCCCCATCGAGGCTCAAGGACCGGACGTGGCCAGAGGGCGCGTTTGCTCAGGAATGTAAGAGCTCTAATTCTAGCCTGACCTGTAGCCACGCTGCGCCCTGACTGTGTCAGGAGGAGTAGGTCCCGGTCTGTTCCTGGAGGCACAGGTGTGTCAGCAGGTGACCATCACGGGAGCTGGGCCATCACAGAACAGAGCAGGGGAGTCAGGGTTGGGGGGTGTCAGTGACGGCTTCGCAGAGGTTCGAGTGGAAGGTTAGCCCCCGACGTGAAAAGAGCAAAGCCTCTGAGCCGGTGGTTGCAGCTCCAAGTCACACAGCTGGTTTGTTTTGTCAGCAAGACTCCACTTCCTCGTCTGTCCAATGGGCTCACAATCCTCCTTGCAGGGCAGTAGTGAGCTAACATGCAGGAGAAGCACCCAGGCCACAGCCCAGCAAACAGCAGGTGCTCAACAGTTGGTTTCATTTGTTTCCCCATCCCCGGCTGTGCCCGGGACAGCGGCACCTGATAGATATGCTTATGATGAATGGCTGACGGAAGACACACAGCAGAGAAAGTAGCAGGTGTAAGAAACCCGGGTAGTTTCAGAGTTCCCAGGTCACAGGTTTAGACAGGTGTGTGTGTGTGCATTGCGTGCATTTGTGGGTGTGCACACATGTGCAGCCGGGTGTGGCACGTGTGTAATGCATGCATGTACACACTCACACCACACACGTGTGGGGAGGGACGTGAGAGTGGGGCCGGCGACAGCGCTTTGTTGAGAGAAGTATGAAAAGCCGATCCTGCCATCAGCTTGCTCTGGGATTTGGGGAGGAACCATCTGTAACATCACTTTTTAGGAATTTTTTTACTATTTGCCTTTGGAGGAGTGAGAAGAAGACGCCCGGTGGGAGGCACTGGGTGGGTTCTGGCCTGAAGGGGTCATGACTCTTGGGGTTGTGGCGCTGGTGTAGCCTGGGTCTAAACTGCTGTGTCGGCTTTGCCCGGGGCTGGGTCTCCTCCCGCCAGGTGGCTAGTGCCCCCGGGGCTGTGCTTTGTTTGGGGGCGAGTCAGCCTTCGGAAACATGTTAGAGGGAAGAGAGGCAGAAGGTGAAAAGCACTGAGTCATGCCTGACTTCCAAGAATGAGTCTCAGGAGGGATCTTCGGTTCCGGAAATGTGGGTGAGGGCCCTGCCGTCTCTCCAACCTCCAAAGCTCCAAGCGCCGGTGAGACGTCAGCCAGCATCGTCCTGAGTGTCACGCTGAGCTTGCAGAGAGGCTGGGGAGCTTCTAGGGCTCACCGGGGGCTGAGCTGAGAGGCCACCTGTGTCCAGGATTGGAGGCTGGCGGGGTCCCCCACCGAGGGGTGCTGACTGCAGAGTGGGCGCTGACGGCAAGGCTGCCGGGGCAGGGCCAGGAAGGAGCGATCCCAGGGGCAGGAGGCACAAAGGAGCCCTTTCCCTGCAAAGAGCAGCACCCACACCTGCTCTTGTTCCAGATGTGGGGTCGTGGGGGGCGTCTCCCCTGGGAATTCCTGGCAGGGGCCCTGCGCCCTAGGGAGGCAGCCTCGGCAGATTCTGAAGAGGCGGAAGCTGGCGTGGGACTGTTAGCACAACGAGCTTGAATCAAGGTAGAAAAGCATTACTAGAGATTTTTGCCAGTTGCTAAATAACAAGGAAATACACAGTTCTGAGATTGTATGAGCTGAGTAACCTCGCCTGGGTGTGTTAAGGCGGAGGCTGGCCGGCCTCCCGGGGGAGTCCCAGCTCTCACTCACCCTCGGTTACAGACGGGCCAGCACGTCCCGTCCTGGTGGACGAAGGGGCTGGTCCGTGCTGCTGACAAAGACCGGGACCCTGGCCTTTCTGCAGCCGCCTTCTCCGGGGTGGGAGATGGCAGAGCGAAGCCCCCATCCTGGGTGGGCTCATCCCCAGAGGCTGGGCTCCCAGCCCGGATTTCTGCTGAAAGTGCGGTCTTTGTACAGGAAAGTCCAGCCCCCAGAGTGTCCACGGAGTCCATGGTTACGGGGCTTAGCTGAGTTTGGAATGGCGTCGGCAATGCCCTTAGGCACGAGCGGACAGCCAGAGACACTTGGGTCCTGTGGGGTGCCGTGGGGGTGTGTCGTGGGGGTGCGCCGTGGCCCAGAGCGCAGTGACTATGTCCACTGGGGTGGCCCCTCCGTGGCACCTGGGATCCTGCGGCCACCCAGCACCCACGGGACTCTGCCTGGCTCTGCCCATGTGGCCGTAGCTGTCATCAAACCATGTCCACCAGCAAACACGCCAGCGCCTAGGAACTGACAGCAGCAGAGCCCCCGCCGCCTCCACACAGGGAAGGGAAGGGACGGTCCGTGCCTTCCTCTACCTCTGTCCCTGGGGCTGGGCCTCCAGGTCTGAGCAACACAGGCCACACGAAGCAAAGTGGACACGCTTCTCTGGACGTCACCAGCTTTAAAGGAAACAGCGCGTGAAGCCTGCCTTTCATTGCGTGGTGTCCAGAGAGATGATTTTCAGGTTAAGGAATTTCCCCTCCATCCCTGTTCTCACGGAGTTTTAATGACGTGAAGTCATCCAGCCCCGGGGGCTGAGGGGCCGGGGCGGGGGTGGGGGCTGCTTCAGTGCCTCCTCCGCCCTTTTCGGGACACTGTGCATCTTCCGTAATTTAAGAAATGTGCTTTCTCAGCAGCAAAGCACCAGCTCAGATGCCCTTCCCAACGGCAGAGGGTTGGAACACCGACCCCACACGATACTTTCAGACGATTTATGACACGTCGGAAATGTATTCAGAAACGAGGAAACAAGGCAGACGTTGCTGGACCACGTGTCATAATAACAGGGTCACATACGAGAGAAGGTCCTCCTGAGGAAGCCACGAGTTTGGAGCGAAAGCTGCGATCGACAGGGCCCGCTCTGCTGGGCTCCGCTCACGTCGGAGTCGGTGCTTCGGAAACGAGCCTCGAAGTGTGCGCGTCGTGTTCGCGCGACGTGCGGGAACCTCTTCTGTTTAAGGAACCGATACCGGTGACGTCAGGTGTTCCCGTCACCTGCTTGCACACGGGAGTCAAGCTCCCAGACGCTGATTCCAGAGTCCGGGTGGAAACGCCAGCGGGCCGCGTCCTGGCACCTCCTCGGACAACCCGCTGAGCGTCTCCCGGGCTCTGTTTCTCGTTTTGAAAATGGGGCCAGACTGTTGTGAGGATCAGGACCCACAGCGGGCAGAGCACCTGCAGGTGACCCTTGCGCTCGGCGGCCGCTTCCCACGAGCCAGGCGCTGCCCAGGGCTTTGCTCGCCCAACCTCACGAATCCTAATCCTTCGGCGCTACCAGATGGCCCCTCCATTAAACCTCTTTTACAGATGGGGTAATTGAGGCTTAGAGAGATGAAAACCATTTGAAAGGTTTGTGGTTGTTTAATCTCCGCCTTAAGAATGTGGTCGCTCTTGTACCTGGGCTGTGTGACGCTACATCCCTGATTAGAAACACAACGCTTGATTTTATCATTATTTCCATGAGAAAATATTCTCCACCTTGTCATGATTTGCTAATGGCGGTGTCTGGGGGAAGCACTAAAGCAAAACACCCACAGAAGAGAAATGAGAAATGCACTAAATAAAATAAACCCCAATGAAAGCGAGTGGCCGGTGCTGCAAAGCCAGCTGCAGCAGGAAGGCTGTGGAGCTGTGGGTCAGGGCACTGGCCT
This sequence comes from Sus scrofa, assembly GCF_054392235.1. NCBI lineage: Eukaryota > Metazoa > Chordata > Mammalia > Artiodactyla > Suidae > Sus > Sus scrofa. The sequence continues at coordinate 610,804 of NC_139389.1, read as the reverse complement.
GCCACCACCTGCAAGACAACCGGTGCCGTGAGGGGGGTTGCAGGGTTAGGACCCGGGACCCCTGCTCCCGCTGCCTGGCTCCTTGGCCTGTCGCCTTGGTGGGCTGAGCCAGCAATCTGCAGGTTTGCGCCTGGTCTAAGGCTCTCTTTGTCAGAAAATGTGTGCGTTGACGGTTTTACAGACAATCGGGTGTCAGCTGCAGTGTCAAGGCTTCAAAAACCTGCAGACGAATTTGGGGGATCTGCTGCCCGAAGGCACCTCAGCTTTCTCAGCCTGCTGTCTCGTGTCTCCGTGTGTTTCACGTGACGTGGACTTTGGGGGAAGACTCCCCCTTTCCGGGACGGCAGCACGGCCCTCTTGGTATCAGAGCCGACGCCCTCTTCCTCCAAGCCCTGTGCTCACACCACACGATGTGGAACTGTCTGCAACAGGGGGTAAAGCAAATCCAGAGGAAACTCATCGTTCAGTCAGGTTGACCTGTCTCCGCGGCGGTGACATGATCTGTGCAGAGTACCAGTCGGTCATAGCTTTTATCGCTCTGGACCCCCTTGGTTTTAGAGATCCTGTGTCCGAAATCTCTCTAAGCCCAAAGGCGGAGCGTTTTAACTGAGGTCCGGAAGGAGAGGACGTCAGAGAAGCATGAGGGGGGCAGAGGGAGGGATTCCGGGATGCCACCCGCCTCTGCGTGGCTTCACCGGGGCCACAGTGGTGGAAGGTGGACTGAGGCCAAGGGTGGGGCCGTGCCGGCCACTCTGGGCCTGGGCCTCACGGGGCTGGGGACTCGGACAGTCCATGACCCCTGCGCTGAGGCCTCCTGCCGCCGGCTTTGGAGCTGGAAGCCTCTTGGCCAGAGCTTTCAAGGCAGAGCCGGTTTTCACGCAAACCCTTTTGCAAAACCAGTTCACACTGGTGTTTGCTATTTAAAGAATAGAGTTAAGCCCTTGAGCGATCAGCACATCTGAGCACTGGGACCGGATAATCTCTCACGATAGTGGAGGTAAATATTGTCCCTTGTCCGCGGGGCTTGGTCCCCTCTCCCCCAGTCCCCCTTGTCCTGGTATCTGTCAGAACGGCACGGTCTGAAGAGTCTGACACAGGAGCTCAAGGCGCCACCTTCCTCAGCTCAGGAGGGGCTGCGGCCCAGGGCCCTGGGGCAGGTGACCAGGCCTGGGTGGCTGGCTGGCTGCTCCCCTTGGCCCTGGAGCTTGTAACAGGTGCACAGCAGGGCCAGCATCTATTATCTGGATGTCTCCACCCGGCTTCCTCGGAAGAGGCACCAAACCACCTTAAAAGAGCTAAGAGGAGGAGTTCCCGCCGCGTGGGCAGTGGTTAACAAATCCGACTAGGAACCATGAGGTTGCCGGTTCGATCCCTGGCCTTGCTCAGTGGGTTAAGGATCCGGCGTTGCCGTGAGCTGTGGTGTGGGTCACAGACGCGGCTCGGATCCCTCGTTGCTGTGGCTGTGGCCTAGGCTGGTGGCTACAGCTCCGATTAGACCCCTAGCCTGGGAACCTCCATATGCCGTGGGAGTGGCCCTAGAAAAGGCAAAAAGACAAAAAAAAAAATAAAATAAAAAGAGCTAAGAGGACACAGGAGGGGCTGTAGCCACCAGATCCAGGTTGCTGTGGGTGCTCCCTGAAGCCGGTGTGCTGTAGGGCTGCCCAGCGGGCTGGCAGCAGTGGGCAGTTCGGGTCAGGTCAGGCCCCGTGCAGGCTGCCTGGCTCCAGGTGACCCCCACCCTCCCACCCAGGTGAACCTCCCCCAGGTGTGGTGGCCCAGGGTCCAGGCAGGGCGGCCAGTGAAGCGGGGGCGGGGGGGGGAAGGTGTGGTAACATGGGGGGGCTTGTCCTTCCCAGCCTCCCCTCTCCCCCACACGGGGGCAGATTCAGAAACACATCAACCCCACAGCCTCCGTAGACACGAGCAGGAGAGGAAGGCGGTGGCCCCACCCTGCGGGGGTTCCAGGAGGCCCTGGGAATCCCGCATCCACCCCCAAGCTGACGGCTCCCCGGGCCCTCGGGGCCAGGAGTGTGCCGTCCTTTTCAGGGGCTTCACTGGGGGAAACCATGCTTGTGGAGTCTGGCCCCCTTCTTGCCATCACGCTTTAATTTGCTGCCTTTGCACGTCTCCTCCGTGTCTGTCTCCTCTGGGTTATTGGACACGTGCTACTCATCCTGTTTCTTGCTTGTATTTAATCAGCGTTTCCACATCAGGACACAGGGGGACATTCTGCTTCCGACACAGTCGGCGAGCGGGGCTTTCGTGTGAGACAAGGCGCCCTCGACTGGGTTGCCAGTTCTGCTGGACAGGCGCTCCCCGTGCATAAAACACACGTGTGTGGACGTAGCCCCAGAGGAGAAACGTGATGACTTTTGGGCTTTTCCAGAGAGTGGGCTGAGCTGTTTCGCCCCAGGCCTTTCCAGGGGCGTGAGCTGAGGGCTGACCTTCAGGCACCTGCTGGGTTTGAGAGAGGGGTGAAGCGGCCTCTAGCTGGGACCAGGCAGACAGCCTCCAGATCTAAAGAACAGAGGCATCCCCTCAGGGAGACCGTTCTTAAACCACTCAGGTGAGTTTGGCAGAGGGACAGTGTATACATTTTAAAGGCCTGTGGGCGTCGGACGCAGCACTGAGAAGGGAGCCGGCGACCCGGGAAGCGGGAATCAACATCAATTCAATGAACCGCTTTCCTCCAAGGCTGGTTCACGGCAAGGGACGCGTTTTCTCCCCGAGTCTCCTCAGCAGGAGCTGCGTCTGGCCCAGACCGCAGGGCCGCCCCTCTGCCTTCAAAGGACCGCTGCTTGGCCTGCTCTGAGGTGTGTTTCTCCTCACAGAACTGTCCCCACGTGCCTCCTGCAGTGACACAGAAGTGACCGACCTCGGGGAATGTCCCCGTGTGCATCGAACACCCTCTGATCCCAGCTGCCAGCAGACTTAAGGTTCCTTCCATCCCAGAACGTGCTAAGTATGTGGTTCTCTCTGCTGCACTGATGGCTTGTGGGGACATTCTCAAATTGGGTGATGCACGTGCTGGTCACGAGAAGAAACGCCCTCCCCGAGCCCGAAGCCGAAGGCTCTCTCGCCGCCACTTTCCGATGGCTCAGGACTCACCCCTGGTTCAGACTCCGCTCAGCACCCCATCTTCTCCTGGGCTTCTGCCCCTTGTTGGGGGGACTACAGCCGCCCGCTATTTGTGGACCTGCCGCCAGCAGGGTAGGCGGCGAGCTGCACCCCCGCCCCGGCCTCCCTCCCTCCCTGTGGCCTCGGCCACTGTGGCAGAGTTGAGCAGAGGCCGCACCCACCCAGCAAAGCGCCAGATCCCGGGGGAGCCTGGGATAAACTCGCAGCTTATCTAAGAAAGCCCCAGTGTTGATCGAGGGAATGGCTTCTGATAACATTTTCTTAACTCCGCACCTGCCACTCCCACAAACTTCCAGCCCAAAGCGGGCTTAGTCACAAAGAAGAAAGTTCCAGAACTTTGCTTTTACTCAGCATAGGTCGGGGACGGGGCCGGCAAACTTTCTCTGGAAAGGATCAGAGAGCGTGGGTTTTCGGCTGTGTCTCTGCGGAGGCTCCCCGCCCCTGGCAGACCACACGTTTCCAAGGAAACTCAGAGGCAGGGACCGTGGGGCTGGGGCTGGCCCGTGGCCGTGGTTGCGGCTCCTGGTCTGGAAGAGCACGAGGCGCCTGCCTCCTCCTGTGGACGTGCCCCCACGGCCGGCCGGGTCCTGAGCCCCCTGGAGGCCCCGGCAAGTAAGAGGCCGTGGAGGCCTCCACACGGACCCCTCTGCCGTCCCCCCGCGTGTCCTCAGCGCACGGGCAGGCTGGGCCGCCTGGGCTCTGTGTCGGCAGAAGGCCGCCTTCCCGGTCCCCCGAACGCTGGGCCAGTCCTGGCGTCCCTGACTGTCTCTGAGCCTGGAGCTCCCTGATGACCCTGGAGCCTGAGGCCTGCGCTCACGAACCAGAGGCCCAGGCCATGCAGCTCCGTGTTGACCTGCACAAGCACTGGCGGTTCTGGTGGACGAGGTGTCTGGAAGCTGACATTGCATTCAGAGCAGCTTCGCTCTGTTGGATGCAGGGTGGGGGGGCAGGACCGCCCTCCTGGCCTGCTGCCGCCTCTGCGTTAACAGAGCCGCCAGAAACCTCCTCCCGACGCTGCAGCCTTGGGGAAGCTACTGACGAAAACCAGCTCTGGGCGCAGAGAACAGATCTAAATGGATCAACTCGGAGGTCCCATCGAGGCTCAAGGGTAACAAACCTGACTAGTATCCAAGAGGACACAGGGTCAATCCTTGCTCAGTGGGTTAAAGTCCAGCACTGCTGTGAGCTGTGGTGTAGGTTGCAGACACAGCTTGGATCCTGTGTAGCTGTGGCTGTGGTGTAGGCCAGCGTTTGCAACTCCGATTGGACCCCTAGCCTGGGAACCTCCCTATGCCGCGGGTTTGGCCCTAAAAAGACTTAATAATTAAATAAATAGATAAATAAATAAACGTCCAGCCAGCCCCCAGGTCCCCTCTGAGGGTATGGCCAGAATACGTTCAGAGCTCCCTCTCAGAGCCGGTCTGGTGTGAGGGCAAACGCCTCCGGGCGCGCATATGGGCCGGAGCCGCGAGGCCTCGGGAACCGGGCTCCCCCCCACCCCCCTCCCCCGCTCCTGCCGGCCCCGCTTCCCGGCCACAAGGAGACCCCACCGTGTCCGGTGTTCTTTGCAGACCTGCTTACTCGCCAGTGTTGCGGTCCCCAGGGGTGTCCTGGGAAAAGCGTCACATCCGTGACACCCCACACCCCACTGGCCCTTCCGCGCCGTTACTTACTCGCCCCCCACGAACCAAGAACGTTGGGTCTGTGGTCACATGTCACGCTCCTGAGGGGAGAAGTGAATTGGCCTGTCTTGAGCCAGTGTCCACCCTTGTCCAGTCAGCCGTGGGGACCATCCTGGTGTCAGGGGACTGTTTTCAGGAGGGGTCTAGGCACCCCAACGTTCTCCTCTCGGGCTTCCATTCGGCCTGTAAGCCTGGCTCCTGCAGTGAGCGATGGAGGCAGCAGGTGGCCATGGTCTCGGCAGAGCCCAGACTTAGTGGGTCCCTGGTCCCATTTCAGAGGAGGCGCCTTGGACCCCATGGGATAGGCGCTGTCTTGGTGGGGTTGTGCGGACGACTCCAGATCCAGCTTGACCCAGCAGGGCTCTGTCGCTGACCCATAGGGCGCTCGGGGCCTCGTTGATGGGGTGTAGTTTTTCGTGTCATGTGAGTTTAACCCTTGGCCTGCATCGCATTCTGCTCCAGAGGCTTGACCCCTAAGAAATGCGTCAGCTCCCACCAGCGGCCCCAGTGACCTCTGTCCTGGCCTGTCCAGGGCCACCCAGTCTTGGCACCAACAGCCCCACTTCTGAGCTACACAAGTGTGGCTGCGAGTGGCCGGCGTGAGGACCACCCCAGACGGGATCCTGGAAGTGGCCTCAGAGCCCCACGAGGGCTGTCAGGGCTGCTCCCGCCTGTCCAGCTGCTGCGGCTCCTCCTCTGCTTCCCCGAGGCGGCCCTGCCAGGACAGGGCTCCTGGGGAGTGTCTGCCCACTAGGCAGGGACTGGCACTCACGGCCCCCGCCCAGGGCTCAGATCTCGGGCTTCCTGAACACCCAGCCCCCCTTGAAGGCACATCCAGGCACGGAGCGGATACGGGTCACAGCCTCCAGAGTGTCCGTCCCACGTCAGGGTAGCAAAACCGTGTGCTAGGCACACGTGCTTATTTCCCCTCCGAGGGAGTCCCCACCCGGAGACTCAGGCTCATCTTCCCGGGGAAACGGGGCCAGGAGCAGGCAGCGGCGAGTGAGTGGAGCAAACCCGCGCCTGTCCCGCTCCTGCCTGGGACGACCACCCTCCCCGGGCTTTGGCTGGAGGGGAGGGTCCCAGGCCTGACCCGGCTCCAGCCGTGACCCCCTTGGGCGGAGCCGCCGTTCCGCCGCAGACTTGGACGCGGACCCTGAAGCCTGGCATCCTGCTCCAGGCCTCCGGTGGAGAAAAGCAGCCTCAGAATGTTCCGGCCAACGACAGACGACTGCGTGTTTAGGTTAGAAGCAAGGCGCAGTGTGAGCGTCCGGCTGGCCTCTGTGACGTCTTAGCTTCTGCGGCCCCTGGAAACCTCCACGGGCCGGTCTGTGCTCTGCCGTGTGGCACCGTCCTGACAATTCGGGCACGTCTCTGTTGCAACCGGGCCCACGTCTAGGAAGCAGCAGCTGAGCGACGCCCCGGTGGGTCCATGTCACCAGCAGCAAGGCCCTCACCAGGCCCAGGCCCAGCCTCGTGCACTGTGGCTCCTCCATGGCTGCAGGGATTTGCTCAGATAAGTCCCTGCTTTGAGGTCTTTGATGGTGCTTCTGAGCAGCAAATGCATTTCAGGTTACCGGGCTGGCACGCCCTTGAGGCTGCTGTGTAATATAAGCTGGGTGAATCCCTGTCGTGACTATGTAACAGCTGCCGTGGCCACGGGCTGCCCGTCGAGCGGGCCCCGTGGCTGGTGAGGCCGTGGCCCGGACTGAGAATCGTGAGGAAGGGCCTGTGGACCCGCGAGTTTCCCTCAGAACTCCCCGCCCTGTCGTCTTCTATCGCATCTGAAAGGAGGCCCCGGGGGCTGCCGGGGAGAGGGGGTCGGCACGTCACCCAGAGCCGGGAGCCCAGGAGCCAGAGGCCGCGTCTGCAGACCACGTCCACGGGCAACGATGGCACGAAGGCAGCTCCTCTGAAACCGGTGTCCCCACATTTGCTCCTTCTCTGAGAAAAGCGGGGGGCGGCTCCCTGCGCGCTGCTCGTAGGAAATGGGGCTGGCAGCCCGGCGCCCTCGGGGTGGGCCTGGCCCCGTGACGCTCGGCTGCTCTGAACAGTGTGAAGCTCGTCTCCCCAGTTCCCTTGAGGGTAAGAGTCAGGATGGACCCCGGTTGATTATTTAGCACGTCCTCTCCGTGGACCCTGGGAGGCCGGACGCGGGCCAGTCCAGGCCCTGTGGATTGGCGGGGCCTTGGTCCACTCAGACGGCAGCGAGCAGCCCCAGCGGGAAGCCCCCGCCTGCCCTGCTGCCTGCTCGCTCTGTCCTCGGGCCTGGCTCAGGGCAGCAGAGCGCACAGAGTATCCGTTAGAGTCACCCTCTGGCCAGCTGGTGGGCGGCCGCAGAAAGTCACTTCCTGCCCCCATGCAGCCCTGAAGTGGTGAGCTCTCGGCGGCCTGGCTGCTGCACCGTCCGGGCGCAGTGACTTTAGGCTGTACACGCTTCGTCCCCTCATCTCTTTCCCCGATGTCTGGAACACAGGCAGGCAGGGACTTCTTCCTCCAGGTGGTTCGCGGTCTTACCCGGCAGTTTCCTCTGTTTGCTGCCTGCATCTTCATCCACTTTGCTTCCTGGCCTGAGCCGAGGAAGGGGCCCTTCTCAGGGGCCCTGCCGAGGCCTCCCCGGTCCCTCTGCTGCAGGACACGGCGGGGTCACCTCAGTGACCCACTTTGAGGGCAGGTCCCCCCGGGGCCGGGCCAGGCTCTCTGGTCGCCCCCCCCACCCTGGCCCTGGGGGCATCCAGTCTTGTGACAGGGCAGCAAAGTCTGAGCTCAGCCATTCAGGAGCACAGGCTGGCTCCAGGGTGCGAGGGCTTGGCCGGCAGAGCCGTCTGACCATGGGCTGGTAGGGGACAAGGACACCTGACTGCTGTCCTTTCTGGGGCTATTGGGAGGGACTGGCTGACAGTGGACAGAAGTACTTTGCGACATGGCCTCGCCAGGGTCCTGGCGTCATCTCGAGAGAGCCTGTCCCCCGTCCCTCAGTCTCCGGCCCGTGCGTGTAAGAATCGTGCTCATGGGCCCTGGAGCCCAAGCCCCCTTCCCCGGATGGAGGGCGGGGGAGAGGCACACAAAGGGCCGGCTTTCCTGCCGGCAGGGCCTCCCCGGGGCACCTCCAGCTTTGCCCTCCTGCAGGCTCCACTACAAAGGGCCTCACACACCCACCGGCCACCCGAGCTGGCCCGGCCCAGTGTCAACAAGGCGCCTTCGTGTTAAGCACCCCTAGAACCCTGGCCTCGCCATTGCTCCGTGCCCGGGTCCTGCCCCGTCTGACCCGGGGCTGTGCCTGGAGCCCAACAGACCCTGAGCCACCTGCCTCACATGCGTGACTTCGGATCTCTGTGTCCGCACGGTTCCGAGCTGCCGGGCGCTGACACAGGCCTCGGGGGCCACGCGGGAGGTTGGCATGGGGACGCTTGGTGGCTCTGGCGCTTCGGCCGGGACCACGTCTGGGCCGATTTCTGTGGGCGCCACCTCATGCCAGCATCTAGCTAAGTCCCCAGGGTTGCTGCTCAAGGCCGGCAGCGTCCACGCACACGAGGTCACTGTCCGCTTCTAAGGCGAGCTCTGTAAGGGGCGTCGGCTCTCTGGGCAAGGGCACCGGTGGCCTGGGGACAGGTCTGCAAAGCTCGTGCTCTCGCCATCGGGATTCGCTCGCGAGAAGGCAGCTAGGTCGCCGCACACACACGAGGTCCGGAGATAGTCGGGCTTGATGGCATCTGGGTAGGGGTTTGTGGCCTGGGGCCAAACACTGGCTGAAGAAAGTCAAGCAACGTGAATTATGTGCAAAAGGGTTTTTTTGTTTGTTTGTTTTTTGTCTTTTCAGGGCCGCCCCCATGGCATGTGGAGGTTCCCAGGCTAGAGGTCCAATTGGATCTACAGCTGCCGGTCTACACCACAGCCACAGCAACGCGGGATCTGAGCTGCGTCTGCGACCTACACCACAGCTCGTGGCAACGCTGGATCCTTAACCCAATGAGCGAGGCCAGGGATCAAACCCACCGCCTCAGGGTTCCTGGTCAGATTCGTGTCCGCTGCACCGTGACTGGAACTCCTGCAAAAGTTTTTTTAGGTTTTTAAGTTTAAAAATACATTTGCTAAATTTCTAATTGAAATGAAGGTCCATAAACTCCCTTTGAGGGAAAGGTTTTAAAATAACATTTTCCTTAATTCCAAGCCACGTCTGGCCCCCACACGTGAGCACACGTGAGCCTCGTAGGCAACAGTCTGGGGTGCTGGCTGGGTGCGTTTCTCAGCCTCTGCGCAGGCGTCCTGGACTCAGTCCAGGCTGAGGCGGCCCCGCTGTAAGCCTCCACCACCCTCCCCACCTCGAGGCCGTGCCCTCCAGGAAGCCGGCCCCCAGCCTGCATTCAGCTGTGAATTGAAGGGGAATCGACGGCTTCATTGCAGTGAGGTTTGGGGGGACTCTCTGTTACTGCAGCACAGCCTGGTCTGTTCCGTCCAATACATGCGTTTAAGGTAAAGGGAACTTTTCCACTGAGAAAGCCGACACTAAACCTATGACGCATTTCATCCTCATTGTCACAGAGTCCCACAGACATCACCTTGTCGTTTCCGTGGTGATGGAGCCTGAGAGCAGTGAAGGGTCCAGAGAAGGCGTGGGGGCTGTCCGATGGGGGGGCTGTCAGTGGGGGGGTCTGTTGGGGGGGCTGTCCGGGTAGGGGGGGCTGTCAGTGGGGGGGCTGTCAGTGGGGGGTCTGTTGGGGGGGGCTGTCCGGGTAGGGGGGGCTGTCAGTGGGGGGGTCTGTCAGGTGGGGGGCTGTTGGGGGGGCTGTCCGGGTAGGGGGGGCTGTCAGTGGGGGGATGCTGACTTCCTTTCGCCCCCCGAGACCCCACCCTAACCCTCTGCCCCCCAGACGTGGATGTAGCTTTCTTTTCTACACCTTCTGAGAACCACAAACGGAGAGGACGATGTTGTGTTAGCAGCAGCAGCATAGCGTTCCGATGAAAACTTCTGCCCTTCCCGTCACTTCCGTTCTTATTTTATGTAAAAAAATTGCTCTGGAGCAGGTCAAGGAAGCAGCAGGTGGGGGGCGGGCAGGACCGAGAGGGAGCTGCAGAGGGCACCTGCCAGGTCAAAGGTGATTAGGGGAGGCGGGGCCGGCCTGGGGAGAGTGGAGTGACCCATGAAGAGGCTGGCCGCACAGGACTGAGCTCAGCTGGGGGTACCCTGTGGGTACCGGGAGTTGGGGTCTCCCTGCCGAAGATGTTCCAGATTCGGGAGGCGGGGGCTGGAGCAAACCCCGAGTGGGGGACCTGAGGTGCAGGCGGCTGAGCTAACTCGGGGGTTGGTTCACTTGATGAGACGTAGAGAGACTGCATTTACCTTGGGAGATGTATACACACACACACACACACACACACACACAAACACACAGAAAACACACATACACACACAGAATACACACATACACACAGAATATACACACATGCATACACGCATACACATAGAATATACACATACACATAGACACACACAAAAACACACATAGATACACACAACACAATGCACATATTCCATATATACATACATTTGCACACATAGACACACACATACACACATACATATGTATGCACAGTACACACACATATGCAACTGCACGCATACACACGTACACATATATACATACATATACACGTGTACACGCATAAACACGCATATATACACATAGACAGAAACACACACACACACACACAGAGTCACAATACAGACACACACGTTCCCTCTGCTGCAAGCACCAAGAGCAACCAGACCACAGGACCAGTGGGTGCGTCTCACACGTGGGTCATGGTTGAAAGAGCCAGGACTTGGAGAAGCGGCCGCCTTGGGTCAGCGTGAGGTGGGCCTGAAGTGTCTTCTTCCACGAGAAAGTAAGGTCGTGCTCAGAAGGGATGGGGCTGTGGGGCCGGACATGGGGGCCGGACATGGGGGCGGCTGGTGGCCAAGCCCGCGACAGTGATGCCTCAGAACCAAAAATGACGTAGCAGCACCCCGATGGGGAGGGGGCACCCAGGTTAGGCGTCCTGTGCTGGAGGGCCCACCCCACAGTCTCTCCCTCCTCGGACGTGGGACTACGCGGTGGGGGTGCTGGGAGGAGACCCCCACGAGTTAGGGCAGGTGAATAGACCCTTTGTTCAGACCTCAGCTCTCCTTCGAGGGGCCCGCGGGGACGTGCAGGCTGGGGGAGACATGTTGCGGGTTCTCAGCTTCTCGGCACCAGAGCGATGCCGACAGGCCCCAGACACACAGAGACGGTAGGGAGCTCGTCAAAGGAACCTCTGTCTAGAAAAATGAGGAGCATCCACGGCTGGGGGACGTCTCCTAGCCTCGCAGCTGGAGTGAGCAGTTCCTGCGTATGTAGGACAGAGCATCTCCCTACACCCAGCTCTGCGGGAAGCTCCGGGCTCCGGGCTCTGCCCCCGGCCTCTTGGAGGGTCAGGTGGCCGCACACCTGCAGGCCGCACACGGGTGTCCCTCTTGCTCTGTGTGTCACACCTGCCCCCACTCCCAAGCCTGCCTCCTCCTGGGGGACTGGCGGTGGGGGCCGGCAGGGTGGTGGCAGCTGTGTTTTAACTCTCCAACCTGCAGCTCCACCTGCGAGCCTGCACATCCACACAGCAGAAGGCAACCGAGTCACAACCGGCTGCTTGTTTGGAGCGGGTCCTAACGTGTGGGCTGTGTGTCCGAGGGGGTCGGGTCCCCCAAGGCCGCTGCTCACCCGTGCGAGAGGCCTCCAGCAGGGGGCCCAAGAGCAGGCGTTCAGCCTGGCTGCACAATCTGGTTACCTGGAGAATTTTCACGTATTCAGATTTCCGGGCCACACCCAAGATCAAGTAGAAAATCGGGGACGTCTGGGGTCAGAGCTCAGCCTTCCACGCTTTTAAAAACTCCTAGGTGGACAGATGCACGTGGGGGTCTAAGGGCTTTGCTCTGAGACCATGCCCACGTTCCACCAGCGAGACATCTTCCAAAGTCGACAGTGATTCCCAGGAAATGATGCAGAAAAAAGCAGCAAATGGCTTTTCCTTAAAACATGGACAACTCTGCAAAGAGCGGAACTGGCTGAATACAGAGGGGATGTTAGCAGCGCTGGTCTTTCCAAGCAGTTGGTTTTCTCTCGTTTTGCTTCTCCACTTTTTCAAAGTTCCTCAGAGTAAACCTTAGTCATTTGTAAGGACTGGCTCACTTCAGACGTGCTCCTAAAGGCGAGACCGCGTCATTTGTCATTTGAGGACGGGGACGTGCTCTGGCATCTGTAGGCTGGGCGACCACCCGCCCTTGGGCTGAGTCCACGTGGGTGCGTGTCCCATCCCTGTGAGGCCCGCGGTGGGCGCTGCCCACTCTCAACCCCAGGGGAGGACGCCCAGCCTGGTGGCGCCTCTGCTTCCAGATTTGACCCTGACCTTCCAGATGACTGCGTGGGGACAGAGCCCCACCTGTGGGAGTGTCTGCTGTGACATTCGGAGCCGAGTGTGTGCAGGGCCTGGCTTAGGACATGCGGGAGGTGGAACCACGAGGGGGGACCTGCTGAAACATCCTGAGGTCCCCGGAGACTGCCGCTTTGCCTGCTTTAAAGGGGCTCCGTATGAGCGTCCTGTTCCCCGCTGACTCCCGGCTGACACAGCATCCCCGTCTCCCCGCTTCCCATGGGGCGCCCGCCTCCCGTGCTGGATGGGTGACGTCACAGAAGCCACCTCTGTGCTGTCAGGTGCCAGGATGCACCTGCGTGTGTTCCTCTTTCCCACGCGATGGCAGGATGTCAGGAATCCTGGGGCAGGCGGGGACCCCGGGAAGAAGGGGGCTGGAGGCTTCAGACTGAGTTGTTGAAGTGAAGGCAAGGGGGTCAGGCTCCTCCCCTCCCCACCTGGTGCAGCCCTGCCACCCCTGGCTCCACACTGTCTCAAGACTGCCTCCCGCCTCGGCTCCCAGGCTGTGGTTCAGGCTCTTCTCCAGGTCCGTTCTGCAGCCTCACCTGGGCTTCCCCTGCTTTGCCAGTTCCCACCTTGACCTCTGGACAGAGGATGGGAAGCGGGAGGAGGAGGGGTGGCCTTGTGCGCACACGTCAAAGGGTTGCTGATGAGCCTTCTGTTGTCTGAGTCTTGTCTCTGCCTGGGTTTGGCAACCTGGGCACCAGGGAGACCAGGAGCCTTTCACAACAGGGCAGCCCCCCCGCCCCACCCACCGCCGATCAAAGGGCTGATGGTCAAAGGCAGATGCCTTTGATCTGAGGGCTCCTACCTGCGGGAACAGGAAAACCTGAGCCTCGCCGGGCGGTGGGAGGAGCCGCAGAGCCACTTCTGTTTAAGCCCCGTCGGGGTGACCTCTTCCCACTCCTATACCCCGGTCCCCCGTCCGGTGGGGCCGTGTTGGCAGTTAGCGTGTTAGCGTCAGGCACGCTCTGGAGAGATGCTTAGTCGCCCTCCGGGGCGCGGTCAGCACCCATGCACAGGACGTCCCCGAGGTGGGGGCCTGGTGGCCCGAGATGCCCGACATGCAGGGCTGAGCCCGGCTGCAGGGCTGGGACTCCGGGAGCCATCCTCGTCCTCGTGGCGTCCGGGCTGTGCTGCTGCTCTGCCGGGTCTGGGAAGTTTTCCGCATGCTCACCCTTCCTCCCGGGCTGTGGCTGCGGGGGTGGAACCGGTCCCCAAGCCCCTCCCGACAGCCCTTCGCCCTCCCGGCTTCCTCCTCCTTTGCTCTCTTCGCGGTCTGTGGTTTTTCTCCCGTCCCATCTCGTTCTCCCCCTGTGAATCCTACCACCAATTTTCCCGTCTTTTCTCTGCTCCTTCTGGTCGGAAATTGGAGAGGGCAGAGGCCCCAGGCTCCTGAGCCAGGTCTGAGGGGAAGGTTCAGGCGATGCACCTAAAATTCCCGTCACAGGAGCACAGCTTGTGTGGAGTCTGACGGTCACAGGACATTCCTGCGGCTGCTTCATCAACCCCATGATCACGCTACGTGAAAGGCCACGAGGGCAGAGGGACGTTGTGCCACCCGTGAATCGTGATTCCTTGGTGGCGAAACTAAAGCATTAAAAACGAAGATGCACAAGGATTCGCATGAGGCCGGAGGGCGCCCGTTTTATGAATCTCATCGAAACTTGCGAGAGGCCTCCACGGAGGCTCCGCTCGGGTCACGGCCAAGCTCTGCCCGTCGGGATCCTTGCCCGGGTCACAGCCCGCGACCAGCCGTCTCCCTCCCAAATCCCGCGCACGGCGGCCGCAGAGGGGAGGCGCCTCCTCCATCACGGCTCTTGCTCGAAGCCCCCAGGCCCTGCCCACCCTGCTCCCGGACAAGCCCGTCCTCCGTGAAGACCTGGCCGGCCGGTGGCCCTCCCGTCTCCACGGCCATCGGTCCTGCCCCTGGCTGGACCCACCACGTGGCTGCTGGAGAGACCGGCCGCTCTTCAAACTTCAGCTCAGAGACCCACATCCCCCAGAGTCCTTCTCTGCGCCCCCTCCCCCCGAAATGCCTCCCTTTTCCAGTGTCATCTCGCTGTTGCTGTCCGTCTCCCGGGCGTGCAGTGTCGCATTTAGTCACTCTGGCGTCTGCACCGCGTGCTCTGGGTCAAGGTCTGTGTCTCGGTCACCGTTCCCTCCCGTTCCTCCTCCTGCGCCGCTTCGCTCCAGGGTGATCAGACCACGGTGCCCGTCTGCTCCAAACCCACCCTGTCCTGCCCCCACGAGGGTAACGCCCAGCAAACTGCCAGGACCCGCAAGGGCCTCTCTCCGTCTCGGCTGCAGGTAACACTCACCCAAACGGCTTCCGGAAACAGTAGTGCCCGGCTCCAACCCCAACAACGGAGCCACAGTGCCCGGCAACCAGGCCCTGGAATCAGTATCTTACACGAAAGCTCCTCAGTGACGGTGACAAGAATCCAACCGTCGCCAGCGCACAGGAACTGCGCCTCCAGGGCCAGGGAGCGCACACAGGAGGTGCTCAGTGAAAGCTGATCTCGCGAGCCCTTCAAATGAGGTCGTACAGATCCTTCTTCGGGATGGCGGATGGAGGCGGACGCTTTAGTCTGGCGCTGAGCACTTGGGGCCCCAAATGCTGGCGTTTTATTCAAACCCTCCACATACATTCTTTTCCTTAGTTTGAATGAAGGCTTACTTTTCGACTCCAAGGCCTAAAGGCTTTAAATCCACTCAGCTGCCCCGTACCCGACACAGACCCACGCACAACCGAAGTCAACATTCATTTCCTTTCACAGTCTCTCGAGGTTGTAATTTTTTAAAAAATTAGAGTGTATCTCCCAGGGTTTTCACAAAAGAAAGCTCAGCCCTTGTCTCCCATTTGGCAACTGCCAAAGTCCCTTTTGTGAGCCGCTCATGCAAAGTTATGCGAAGCTTGAAAAGCGAGCAGATGGGCTCGTAACCAGCGATGAAGGCGAGCGCAGCATGAGGCAGCGGTGTCGGTGACACGTGGTCTGAAGAAGCAAGACCGGCCAAGCTGGTAGGTCACCTCAGGGGCAGAGGTGGCGAAATCGAGGCTGGAGGGGCCAGTTTCCCTCCCAGAGCCTGTGCGGTGGGGCCACGGCCGCCCCCTGACCCAGCGAGTCTGGCTGCGAGGACCTCGGAGAGCCTTCCAGACCGCCAGCTGGGGGTTGGGGGAGGATGGGGGCGCTGGTGGGAAGCCCCCCCCCACCCGCCCCTCTGGGCTCAAGTGCCGCTGCTTGATGGTGGGTCCGCAGGCCCGAGGCCCCGGACGAGGGACTCGGGGAAACTGGGGTGTCAGACGTCAGGGGGCCACAGACAGGCTGCCGTGGAAATATGTGGGGCCTCTGCCCTGAGGGCCGTGACCGGGGCACACTCTGGGGAGTACCCCCTGCAGGCCCCATGGGTCTCAGCCACCCAGACAACAGGAAGCAGAAAGGACCCTTGTTGCTCAGCCCGCAGGGTGGCCGATCGTGTCAGAGGCCTGGCGGAAAGGTCTCGGGCCGCCGCGGGGTGTGCAGATCAGACTATTTGAACGTGAGGGAAGTTCAATTATTTTGAAGACCTGGCAGAGGTCCAGGACACGTGGATATTGCCTTTCTTTTGTGCGGGGGGAGGCGGGCGGGGGGAACACTTGCTATTTTGGTGCCTGGAGGCGATACCCTAGACTGGCAGAGGAGCTGAACCTCCTGGGAGCTGCGGGCCGGGTGGGCGCTTGCTGGGAGTGCTGGGCGGCCTGGGGTGGAGTCCAGGGTGAGAGGGCAGCCGCCGCCACCTTTGTCTTCTTGCGGGCTGGGGGTGGGGGCTGAGGAAGGACAGGGCTGCTCTGCAGGAGATGTCAGGGCCGTCGAGGCGCGGCCTGGCTGGGCCGCATCAGGTGCGCCTGTGCGTGTGTGTCTGCATGTGTGTGTCTCTGTGTTTGTGTGTGCAGGTGAGTACATGCACGCATGTTTCTATGCTCAAGCGTGTATGTAGTTCATGTGTGTGCATGCCGGTGTGCATTGTGTGTGCGTGTGTGCGCCCATGTGCGTGTGTGCTTGCATGTAACAACAGGAGGAAAAAGTAGAAACCTGTCGAAAAAAATTTGCTCGTGAGAACAACTTCCAAGATTTTAGCAAATGGATGAAAATGGCTGCTGAAGAAGTTGGACACAAACTTTTTGCTTTGGTGTCTGACAGGCTCGGGAGGATTTTCTACGACGAAACAGTGACTAGAAAGTCCTGGAGGCCTGGTTTTTCACCCAGGACGGGAGTGGGGGCACCGCCTCAAACCCCGTGAGCAGGCCAAGTGGGTAGAAGAAGGCAAAAGAAAGAGTCGCTTTGGTGGCCATACCCGCAGGGCTTGCCATCCAATGTGCCAGTTACACTGTTAGCAAAACGCTTCCTCTCTCACGTCCACTTACAGTCGTGTCTCTGCGAGAGAGGAGCAGAGGCGCAGCCCACACCTGCACGGAAATGGCCCGTTTGGATGCCGTCATCTGCAAAACTCGTGTCCCGGGGGCGGGTCCGTCCCTTTCTTCTTCCTGGACTGTCCCCCGTCCTTTCTTAAGGACACGTGTCGTGGTTCGGCTTCCCTCCGCCCTTCTTGCTTCTACGTGGAGGGAGTTGCTAGCTACACGGCCGTGGCTTTTGCTCGCGTCCACGTTCAGCCCAGCCCTCTGCTTCCTCCAGCTGGGGCGGCCTCGCTCCACAGGCGGTGGGAGGAAATCGGGTTTGGCTGTTCTGTAGGTCAAAGGAGGCTTGTTTATCCTGCTAGTAAACTCAACAGGCCCTGACTTCCTGCCAGGACCGCTTCTGAGACAAGAAAGCCCGGATCATAAAAGCCTAGGGTTCCGAAAATATGCTAATACTGCACCTGACTTCTCTCCCGAGACCCCCCTCCAGGGAGGAAGCAGGAAGGTCTGGGCTGCACTTGGCCGCCAGACTCCCAGGGAACTTTGGCCTCACCAGTCTGGGAACCTCGCCGTGGAGGCCACAGCCTGCCCGGGGGCGGCCCTGGAGACCACACCGCCCCAGCCGGGGACGCAGCCGCCGCGCAGGAGTGGTGCTGACAGGAGTTCCCAGCCGATGGTCTCCACTGGGCTGCAGCTCCTGTGCTGAGATCTGCTCGGAGCCGCAAGCGGGGTCCCCTCCGCCCCTCCGCGTCCCGACCACTCCCACCCACACGGAGGCGCAGTATCGCTGCCTGGTGCTGGCGGAGCCTCGCACGCCTCAGGCGGTTGTTTCACGCCCACCTTCCCGAAGCGGGTCAGGGAGGGAGGCCCTCGTCCCTGGGCCAGTGGCTTTCCCTTCGCTGCAGCTCAGCCTGTTCACACCCACCGGCGGGCACAGAGACGGCGCCGCGATGCTCAGGGCCCGGGCGCGCCCACGGCTGCTCTTGTGCACGTGGCCGGGGCAGGAGATGAGTTTCGGCCCCGGCTTTTTGAGCTGACCCCCATGGAGTTCCGCCCCAGCAGCTCTCTGCCAAGGAGGGCATGTGCCTCGTGGCTTTTACCGCTGGTCCCCAGACGTGTCTCCATATAATTTACCCGAGGACTCGACCAGAGTGTTTCTAAAGCGAGTACTCCATTTCCTCGCATAAACCCTCCGAAGAGCCACCAGCAGCAGAGGAAAGTAAAGCCCACATGCCACCAAGAGAAGCCGGTGGCGCTGACACGCAGCCCCAAACCCCGCGGAGACACGTGCTCTGGTGAAGAGCCGGTGCCAAAGAACCCAGAGGAGAAAGCGAACCGTCCCCGGGTTCCCTTGGTGCGGTTGGCCTCCCTGCGCAGAGCTGCCCCCTAGAAGGAGACCTCTGATGGAACGAAGGCCTGGGGGCTGGGGCAGCGCCTTCCCCCCCAGAAGCAGCCCGCCGGCCAGCGCGGAGGGGCCCTGCCGCACCGAGGCGGTGTCGTGGGGCCGAGGTTAGGAAAGAACTCAGGGTGTTCGTCCCAGAGCCCCAGCCCCTGTCCAGCTAGGCATCCTTCCTGAATCATTCATCCGTGAGAGTATCTGTCGAAAGGAGACTCTTCCCCTCACTTAGCCACCGAGCTGGTTGGCCTTGGATGAAATTGCTTTTCTCAATGATGACAACACAGGCACCGTCACCTGACCAGTGAAGCTGGTCCCTCGGGGTGAGAAGGAAGCGCTGTGTACCAGGCACCTTAGCAGGTAACACACGTGCCTTTTCCTGCTCCTGGTGTACTTGGGAGCTTTAAAAAGTCTCTTTCTCCATTCACAGTCATGGACATAGGTTTCAAGAAGGGGCGCAATTTACCCAGTTGTCGGAGCGGGATTTGAACCCTGATCCCGGCATCCAAATCCAGCCACACTCTGCCCAGCACTCAGAGATGGCCTGCTGTGCTGTGAGCAGGTGGGTGCTGGGCCACGGGTCTTTTTATACTTTGATAGGTACTTCGTGACTTTTTATTTTTTTAATTAATTATTTTCTTTTTAGGGCCACACCCGTGGCACATGGAGATTCCCAGGCTAGGGGTTGAATCGGAGCTACAGCAGCCGGCCTCCACCACAGCCATAGCCACAGCCACGCAGGATCTGGGCCACATCTGCAACCTACACCACAGCTCACAGCAAACCCAGATCCTTAATCCACTGAGCGAGGCCAGGGATTGAACCTGCATCCTCCTGGATACGAGTCTGATTCTTAACCAGCTGAGCCACAATGGACACTCCACATTTTTTTTTTTTTTCAAAACCAAATTTTGCTTTAAAAATACCACATAAATACCCTGTTAGTTTTTCTTCTGCAGGCCGTGGGTTCCTGCCCCATCTGCTGTTTCCGTGCTGCCGCCAACCCCATCCAGCCCTCCTCCCTCCTTCATGTGTCCGCCCGGCTCTGCGATTATTTAGGCTCCCAGCCCGCTGTCAGCCGGCTTCCCCGGGAGAGCATCTCTCTCTCACGTCTGATTCAAACTGTTGTTATTGTCCACTCAGCCCGACATGTTCCATCGGGACTGTCATCTCCGACGTGAGGCCGCCGAAGGGGCTGGAAACCCAACTCTGAGCAAAGCTCCCGTTAATGGCCTGTCCCGACTGCCGAAGCGGTGGAAGGAGTGGTCCAGCCCTCGTCACCGAGGATCCCGCGCCGTAAAGGCCTCCTACGTTTCCCTTAAAAACGGAGGCTCCGGAGACCCTGACGAGACGGCCGATGCCGTGTGGTGAGAGGTGCCCAGTGGCCACGGGATTTAAGAGGCAGGAAGACCCTTCCCGGCCCTTTTCACTGAGGCCTCTTACAGGAGCCAAAGGGTGGAATACGTCCACCCGCGGCTGAGCGCATCCGCGCTTCGGGGCTGGCCTGGAACAGTATTTGGTGTGAAGAAGGAGGGAAATTCTGCCTCAGGCTGCAGCACGGACGAACCTTGAGGACGTGGTGCTCTGAACCAGCCGGTCACGAAAGGACAGCACTGTCCCCTCCACTGAGGTGAGGTCCCTAGAACCGTCAAGTTCAGGGACAGACCACAGAACAACGGCTTCCAGGGCTGCGGGGGGCGGGGGTGGGGGGAGTCAGGGGTCCGTGGGGACAGAGCTTCAGTTTCACACGGTGGAGAGAGGTCTGCGGACGCCTGGGGGCAACGGCTGCGACGCAGTCTGAATATATTTAATGCCACTGGCTGAACCCCCGGAAATGGTTCAGATGGTGCATTTTATGTCACGTGCACTTGACCACAATTTTTTGAAAAGCGAGAAGCACTTGTGTGTGTCTCCTGGAAGGAGGCGGTGCTGGCCTCGACCCCAGCCCTGGTCCTGGAGTGCAACACAGAGGAGCTGCTGATGGTCAAGCCTGCGTTTGGTCCTAGACTCTGCACAGGTGGCTTTATGTCCTGGACTCTTTTTACTAGAGAATTCCATTCCTAGGACCTACTGAGGGATTTTATAATATATTTTATTCAGATAAATATTTAGGCTCATTTTTTTTCTTTTTCTTTTTATGGCTGTACCTGCAGCATATGGAAGTTCCCTGGCTAGGGGTTGAATTGGAGCTGCAGCCACAGCAACGCTGGCTCCTTAAGCCACTGAGCAGGCCAGGGATCAAACGTGTGTCCTCACAGAGACTACGTCTGGGCCTTAATCTGCTGAGCCACAGTGGGAACTCCGAGGTTAAAATTAAAACAAACAAACAAACACGAGACACATCGTCTTTCATTTTATTTTTAGCACAGTTTTTTAGGTTAGGGTTTTCGCCTACATATCTTAACACAAACATCTCTAATCCGTGAAGGAAGTGCTGCTTTGGCTTCACTGTGTTTTTCTGCTGGCATCTCCCCTTGTCTTGGATTGGGAGGGGCTGCTGTGACGCAGGAGTTGGGGGCATCCCGGGGGTGAGCTGTGACTGTTCTGCCATCTCCCTCCCTGGGCTAGAGCCCCGTGGTCCCGCTCTCTGAGTCCCCAGGCTGGATCTGCCCTGCGTCTCAGGCCACAGGAGGACGTGACCTCCTGGCTTCGGAACGCATCCTCCCGGTGCCCAAGGGCTACCTGCTGTCCCTCCCAGGACCTCGTGTCTGCAGGGACTGCAGGTCTGGTCACACCCCTCGGAGCACTCACAACGCCACCAAACAGCACAATTAAAAATGACGAAGAGGTGACAGCTCGGGGCTGAGTGCCAGCCACCACTCTGTCTCTCTTTTTAATTGCCACCCCCCCCCCCCCATCAGAGCAGCTCTTCTGCAGACAAGCCAGGCCCTGAGAAATGCCGAGCAAAGCCTACGCAGGACCTGCCGGGAAGGTGGGGGCCAGCCTGGGCACGGGGACGGGCCGGGAGGGGCAGGCGGCCTGCCCGGTCGGCGGCGAGATTGTGGCGGGTGCTGGTCACGCCTCAGATGCCTCGGGGCTTGGGTGGAGCGCCCCAGGAATGCAGCCCCCCTGCAGGCGGCCCTGAGTAAACAGCACCCAGCTGTGTGGGTGGCAATTAATCAGGGTCCCTCCCAGCCTTTGTTCCTCGTCCCTGCCCTTTGGCGAGGTCTCCCCAGGGGTTTGGTCCTTCCTGGAGCTTGGGTTCTGTACACAGACAGCCAGTGGGTCAGATGCCACCCGGTGCCTGCAGGTCACGTCCAGCCCCCTCATGGACGGTGCAGGCCGTAGAATCCATCGCCGTGTGCTAGGTGGGCTGTAAGTTGGACACTTTTAACTTCCGCCCTTGACTCGACGATTCAGGTGTCTGCTGCTTTGCCTTTTCCCATGAGGAGAGCATTTCAGCGTTTCCACAAATGCTAAACCTCCCGGCAAGGGAGCTGGGATGCCGACAGCCGTGCTGGAGAGCGAGCGGAGGCCAGGGGCCTGGGGCCTCTCCTGCGGGGAAGAGGGACCAGGAATTTCTCCAGGGGTGAGAATGCTTCATATGCACAGGCCTGAGCACACACATGTGCAAACACTCGCACACACACAGGTGTATGCACTCACACACACGTGCACGTGCACACACACAGACAACACACGTGTACATTCATGTGCGCACACATACACACATGCACGTGCATACTCTTACACACATACATGCATGTGTACACACATATACAGATAATACACACATATACACACAGGTGCGCATACTCGCACATACACACACATGCACGTGCACGCACACACTTGCATGTGTACATGCGTTTACATATAATACACATGCACCTGCATGTGTGCACACATATGCACACATACACAGGTGTACATGTGTATAATACACTGCAGGCTTACACATACAGACAATACACACACATACACCCATGTACATACATGGTGTGCATGTGCACACACAGAGACACATACATGTGCTCTGAGGACCAATAGACTTGAGGCACAATTTCTGGCTCTTAAAACCTAAGGTTGGGTTCAGGAAAACAACTGCTCAATGACAGGTGGCTAAATGTCATGCAAAAGCTGTGTTTCTCATCGGGGGTGAAAAGCACTTGAGAAAACACCCCGAGAAGGAACCCGAAAACACCCCGAGAAGGAACCCGCTGAAGAGGAAACACTTCAAGGGGCCGTGGGGGTCCAATCGGACAAGCCCTTCCCGCCCAGGGCCGTCCCTGCCGCCGGGTCTCCGGCCCCTTCTCCGGTCCTGGTCACTGGCCATGGTCTCTTCTCTCAGAAGCGCACCAGCCTTGGGCACGGCTCGGGTACAGAGGGCGGCCGAGTCCCCAGCTCCAGCCGTGCACTGAGTCCCGGTCCCGCCTGACAGCTCTGCCTCCTCCGCTGGGAACCACGGCCCAGCTTTGCCCCAGGAAACCAGCAGCTCAGAGAGGAGCCAGTGGACTGAGCCTGTGACGTTTATATATGAGTTTCATGCTCGTTCTTTAGACACAACCCCAACTCTGAGCCCAGCACGGCCTGGCGCAGCCTGGCACCGGGGGCACCCCCTTGTGCACACCTGCCCGCCCTTGTGGACTGCACCGAAAGGCCACCCCCCGGGTGAAGGTCCTGCAGTGGCCTCGCACTGTGCCCAGAAGGAAACACTCCCTCCGGGCCCTGCTCCTGTCTCTCCCCAGCTGGTTCCGCTCTGTTCCCGCTGCTCCCACCCCAGCACACGCTGAGTCTTCCTGGGCGCGGGGTCTGCCCCTCCTGGAGGTCCTGCAAGGAGGAGGCGTTCTCAGCCTGGGCAGCCCTCCGGCTCTCCTCACTCCTTCTTGGCACTGCTCTCCTCGGCTTATTCACGTGCTCACTTCTTCATCGCCCGCCTCTCCCTCTGAACCGTAAACCCCAGGAGTCCTGGAAAAGTGCCAGTCCTGTTTGTCCCTGTGTCCCCAGTGCCAGACCCCTTGTACCGGGAATGTGAGAAATCCACTTTCATCATAGCCCAGAACACACATTTTTAGTACATGTGATCCGCGGGTATTTGCTATTCTATTACACTCTTTTGTGGTTCATTTTCTCAAAAAGCTACGTGTGACCCAAGCCACTTCGTAAAGCATGAGTGGTCCCGACAAGACATTTGAAAACAACACGGTGATGCGAACAAGAAAGACGTTTGCTGTTCTTGTTTCCTTTGGACGACGGGACTGATCAGGTCTTCATAGCACATCTGGTTACAGTATCAGTTCGGCAAAACTTTCATTTATCCTTCAATCAGTGAGGACTCTGTCCATGAAAACTTAATGTGCATGTAGTAGTCTCATGAAAAAAAGGAATTTTTATTATTTCGTTAAAAAAAAAAGACAAGAGCGGGAAGACCTTTCACGTATCAGAGAACGTTTAATAGAGCGTCACACAAAGCAAGTACCTTTACAATCCCGTGGTGTGATGGCTACGTCGGTGACACGAAGTGGTGACAGGTCGTCGCGCTGATGGCAGACCTGAGCCTCCTGCTCAGAGGGCGGGAGAAGCCCAGGATTTCCAGTCTTCTGAAGGAACGTTTTTTATTTTGCTCATTTCGTCCATTTTATTTGCTAACTTTGACATCAGAAATAACATGCATTCAACGGTAAATTAAAATTACGATGAGACAATCAACACAGAAAAAGTAGCCAGTGACCAGCAGCCCCCGCCCTCGCCTTCTGAGAAGAGCGGCTTGTTTGTCAGGTGTGGGGGTGCGGGTGGGGGCAGGGCACAGGGGCTTCCAGGGCAGGGCACAGGGGCTTCCAGGGCAGGGCAAGGCCGTAAGAATGCATTCGTGGCATTGTGCATTTACCCAAACCCACAGAATCTAGGACCCAAGACCGAACCTTTGTGGGCTCGTCATAGCGTGTCCCGTTGTTCTTCCCAGATGAGAAGGTGCCTCTCCAGTTGGCGACGTGGGTAACGGGCAGGCTGTGCCCGTGGAGGCAGGAGATTACAGGCAATGTCTGCACCTCCTTAACGTTCTTGTAAATCTAAGACTGTTCTTAAAGAAGAAAGTCTTTAAAAAGTTGATCGGATCCCATTGAGTGGAAAGATCGGATTCGCTCTGTAGTTACGTGTGATGTCCACATGCCTTCTTTCCTCTTGCTCCTTCTGAATTCCTGAGTTCTTTCACTCCTCTCTCAGCAGATGCAGTCGTCAAGGAATTTTCCAAAATGGTTTCGTGTCAGTATGCGCCTAAATTTCTATGCAATGAAGTAAACTTCAACTGGGTAGAAACGACCAGTCACACTTAGCTCACTCTTCCCCTCGGAACCCTGGAGCGTTTTCACTTCATCTCGAAGCCCTGAGTGTTTCTGTCGAGAAGTTTGAGGCTTCTCCGCACAGGGGGCTTGCTTTTTGCTGCGTGTCTGCAGCATTTGCCCTTCATCCTTGAATCTCCGAAACGTGACCAAGATGTGGCTCAGTGTTCATAATTCCGTGCCCTTGTTTTTTCCTGGTACCAAACGGTGCCCTTACCACCTGCAGTTTTAGACCGTGTTTTACTTTGGATGTGTCTCCTTCTGTCAGGGGAGAGGCTTGTACTTTTGTTTATTCTCGTCACTCTTCAGGAACACCAATTATACTCAATTTAGTTCTTCTCTGGCCTGCTTTGGGCTGTTTCCATTTTATGTCTATAGTCTGGGTGATTTTCTCATTTCTGACTCTGTGTTCGGTGAGGTACATTCTAAGTTTTTCTAAACTATCAAATTTTCACATTAACAGAGATATTGTTATCCTCAATGGCCTTTCTGGGTTCCAGAATCTCCTTTTATATTGTCTGTAGTTTTTTGGTGTTTTTTTTTTTTTTTTTTTTTTTTTTTTTGTCTTTTTGTGTTTTCTTGAGCTGCTCCCACGGCATACGGAGGTTTCCAGGTTAGGGGTCTAATCGGAGCTGTTGCCGCCAGCCTGCACTGTGGGATCCGAGCCGTATCTGCAACCTACACCACAGCTCACAGTAATGCCGGATCCTTAACCCACTGAGCAAGGCCAGGGATTGAACCCGCAACCTCATGGTTCCTAGTCGGATTTGTCAACCACTGCGCCACGATGGGAACTCCCTGTGGCTCTTTTTTTAAGGTGTTTCCCAACTAAATCCCCAAAGGACTTATTTTCCTAAAATTTTCTTTTTTACCTACAATGATTCTTCTTTTTAACCATATTCTTCTTTGCTCTTTGCTTCTAATTTTCCTTTCCTCCTACTTAAAAATTGTGACGTTCACGCACGTGGTCTTTTGTCGCCTTGCTGCTCATTGCTCATATTTTATTGGGAAGGTTCTATCTGGATGGTTCTACTTGCTCAGACACAGGGTGGGGAGGGTGGAGGGTTAGCTGGTGCGGCCAGCAGCTTCCAATCAGCTCTATTGTCACCAAATACTTTCCCACAAAACCTGCCACGTGGGAGATCCAGGTCCTTTCTTCCATCAGGGGCTCCGCTTCGTTGGGTAAACCGGTCCCCGAGGCAGAGCTGGGCAGCGGATCCCAGCAATGCCTCACTGCCCACTGGTGGGTTTCCGACTCACAGCTAAGTTTTCTCTGCTCACATGACCATGATTAGAAATTCCCGATTTCTGGCTGCTTCTCCAGATTAAGAAGCCCGGCCACAGAGGCGGCCGCAGGGCTCCTCTCTCTCACGTCCGCGGGCTCACCCGCAGCCTTCAGTACAGAGTCACCAGAGTCCGGGGCCCCTGCTTGCAGGGCCCCCTGCGTGATCGGGTGAGTGTGCCGCAGCCTGGGGTGGGGGCCTCGGCTCAGCGTCGCCTGCAACGAGGGAGCCCTGAATAGAAGCAGTCTGTTGTCCCCCGAGGCCAACCAGCCCAAGGCCCACCTGCTTCCTGGGGAGCCCATCCCGGCCTCAGCCTTGTGACCACGGGCCGCTGTCTCTTTCTTGCCTTTGCTCTTTGAGGTGCTCAGCGGTCAGGCAGGCCCCCGCCTGGCCGGCTCCAGAGGCAGCCGACCGTCCAGCCACGGGAGCCTCAGCCTGGCGGGAAAAGGGGAAAAGAAACCGCCTCCCCAGCAGGAGCGAGGGCGAGTCTCAGGCCGGTCCAGCCGGAGTCCCGGCTGCTCCTGAACAAACAGCCGAGGCCTGGGGGTGACGACGGGCTGCAGCTCACCGGGGCCTCCTGCTCGAGAGGGACGTTCTGCCCCACCGAGCCCGCGGCCAGGGGCCCGCGCCGGGCAGAGGGACCCTGCGGGGGCAGCCCCGGCGCCCTCAGCGGCCCGGACCCACCCTCTGCCTGGCGGCACTCTTCAGCCCAGACCGGAGGCGTTTTCCTTCTGTGTTTGATTAGAGACGGGGTTTCCGACTTCATCTTCTTCTCTGCTTTGTTCACGTTTCTGACCTTATCTCTGATCTTTCCCTGGAAGCCCCAAGTCAGCCATTTTTCAGCTTAATGACAGGGATTCTTGCTTTTCATCAAACCAACACCTTCGGAGCACCTGTGGGCTCCCGGCCCGTGGTCTCCACAGAAAGCCACGCGGACTCTGGCCCTGGCCTCTCAGAGTCGAGGGTCTCGTGGGCAAGACGTGCTTTGGGGGAAACGGATTTGACTTTTCAGGAAGCATAGACACCGGTGGTCTGGTCCGTGTGACGGGCTGCTCTTGCTTTGCGGGAGGGCCCCGGGGACAGAGCCGGGTGGAGGGCAGAACGTTCCAGCGGCAGCGATGCAGGTCTGGGGGAGGGCGGGGTGTCTTCAAAACAGGCACCGCCTTTCCGGGTTTTCTTGCTTTTTTTCCCCCCTCTCCTTTTCTTGGAGCTGTCGTGACCCAGCTTGTCCCCTCTCCCTGCGGTCGTCGGGACAGCCAGGCCGAGGACAGCGGGAGCCCCCACACGTGCTGAGGGAGGGCCTGCTGGTCCCCGAGGCCAGAGCAGGGCCTGGGCCAGCATCCAAGCCACAGAGGTAGGACTCCCAGACCCGCGGGTCGGAGCCTGTCACACCCTGGGAGGTGCTGCTGCCTTGCCCTGGGGGCGCACGGGGAAGGGGTGTCCTCACGCCAACCCCCCAGCGCGTACTTGCCGGTGCTCCAGGGTCTGGGAACTGGGTCTGGGGGCCGGGTCACCTCCCAGGGACGGCCGCCCTTTCCAGCCTGGCTCCAGCAGCAGAACCTCCCTCAGGACAGAGGCAGGGGACTCGCTCGGTGCTGCTCTGCCCCCCCAGACGGGCAGGTGAGCTTGGGGGGAGGGAGCCCTGTGGGCTCCACGGCAGAGCTTCGAAGGCTGTTTTCAGGCTTTTTGTCTCTCCTTTGTTCCTTCGTTGTTTGTTCTTCTGTGACGTTCGGTGACGCTTCTTCGAGAAGCTTTCCCGGCTGAGCATAGAGCGCCTCGCAGGTGCCCCAAAGCGGCAGCCGGGGTGGGCCAGGGTCTCTACACCGCTGGCCGACCCTCGTCACCCACCCCACCCATGGAGGCTGAAAAAGAGAATCTTCCAGAATGGCTGCGATCGATCCCTGAAAAGGATCCCGGTCAGGTCTCTTCCCAACCCTGGCCGGGGTCCCCTGCCCTCTGGGTCGAGCCTGCCCTGCCCTCCGGCCACGGGGCCGCCAGGTGACAGGTCAGCTTCCAAACCCGGCACCATGCAGGACCGTGTTCCCTGGTGAGCGTTGCAGGTTAAAGTAACTTCACTTCCCCTTCCCCCACCACAGGCCCCTGGGGCCCAGGTCCTGACCCCTGGGGACCCCAGGGCCCTCACTCTTCCCTCCCGAGCTTCTGTCCTGCGCAGCTGGGTGGAAAGGGTGCTGCTTGGGGTCCCTGAGGCTTCCCCGCACTGAAAGGGGCGGCCTTTCCTCCCCAAGAGGCCACGTTTTAAATATTTAGAGTCCCTTCAATTAACCTCGGTTCATATTCCCGTCCCCGTTTGGAGCTGAGGGACTCGGGGAGGTGAAGTAACTTGTCTGAAGTCGTGGTCAAGGAGGAGCAAGTTGGAGTCGAAGGCAGGTATTTGGATCCCCTGGTCATGGCTCCACATTTTACGGTGAGCCTCAAGGTGAGACCTGTGAGCCTCAAGGTCAGACCTGTCTTCCTTTCACCGTCAGTGCTGGAAGTTCTATCTCTGCAGCTTCCGAGGCTCAGCTGGGCTACCTGGGGCCTTTCCCTTTGCGCTGACTTACCTGCCAGCCCACCCGTCTCACCTGCCAGCCGGGGTGGGGGGCTGGATGGCAGGATGGCCTTCCACCAGCAGGACCCTCAGCACACGGAAGACGCGTGGTAATTCGCCATTCAGTGGACGGACGGGAGACAGGGAAGACGGGTTGAGTTTGTAAAGAGACACGGGTCGTCTTGGGTGAATCACTGAATATTGATCTTCAGTCAAGTTTCCATTTCTTCATTTATAAACTGAATACTCTTTGATCCAACTGAGGAAGCTTTGAGCTTCTTTCCAGGTGTAAAAACCTGTAATGCTAAATAATACATGTGTGTGAAATCACGGCCTGCATGTACTGTAAAGAAGGGTAGGGAAGTAATTAATCTTTTCTTGATACAGAATTTAAGGTAATAGTTAATGCTACTAAATTTAACACTTCGAATATATATATAATATATACATGTCAGTGGGAGAACTACATTCACTATAAACTGGAAAGTGGAAATGTTTTGTGAAAATTCACATTTGCTCTTTACAGAAGGGCCCCCAAACCTCTAATAAAGTCTGAGAAGCATCACCCCCACAGAGGGGTTCAGTCGCGTGAGAGGTCAGCGCTCAGCCCACGGAGGACCCTTCCGACGGTTCTCATAAATGCGGGCGTCAGAGTGACGTCTGCACAGATGAGCAGCACAGAGAATACGAGGTTCTTGCATCGACAGCGTACTTTTCCTGGAAACCCAAAGAGCCGCTTTGTCCTTCCCGTTCTGAACGTGGAAGAATTTTGAGTGGGATTCTTGGGGAACTCCAGAGAAGCGGGGCTCGTGCATTCCCCTGACGTCGTGAGTGTTTGCGTGTGTTATTTGAGCCCATAACTGAAAGAGGGTAGGGATTAGCTCTGGACGTGCAGGTGGAATTACTTCAGAGGGGGCAGTGCCTCTCACACACACATCCTGAGGGAGAAAGACTGGGCTGCCCAGCAGAGAATAAAGGCCTCCAGATTTTTACCCACAAAGGAAAGCCAGACAATCTCTGTGTGGTCCCCAGACCCTTCCTGTGGCCTAGGGGTCCTGCTGGAGGTGGCGCGTCTCCAAGGGCGACCTCCGGGGGGCTTCTGAGCACCTGTGCAGATGTGCTGCCCATCCCTCAGGCTCTCCCCGGCGGGTCCTGAAAGCAGCCATCTATTTATTCAGGTAGAGGCCCAGGAGTGGGATTGCTGGGTCATATGGCAGTTCTAGTTTTAATTTTTTGAGGAACCTCCATGCTGTTTCTCACAGAGGCTGCAGCAATTTACCTTCCCACCAACGGGGCACAAAGGTTCCCCTTTCTCCACATCATTGGCATTTGCTGTTTCTTAGCTTCTGGACACGAGCCATTCTGCCAGTTACGAGGCGAGACCTAACTGTAGTTTTGATTTGCATCCCCGACGGTGAGTGTTTGAGCATCTTCTCATGTGCCTGTCGGCATCCTGCATGTCTTTGGAAAAGGGCCTATTCAGGTCCTCTGCCCGTTTTTTAATCGCGTTTCTTTTTCTTTTTGATATTGAGTTGTATGTGTTCTTTGTATAGTTCGCATATTAACTTCTTAACAGAAGTATCGTGTGCGTGTATTCAGTAGGTGGCCTTTTCATGCTGTTGATGGTTTGCTTTGCTGTGCAAAAGCTTTTAGTTTGATTTTTAGGTCCCATTTGTTTTTTCCTTGTTTCCCTTGCCTGAGGAGACAGATCCAGAAAACTAAGACCAGTGTGAAAGAATTCACTTCCTGCGTTTTCTTCTAGGAGTTTTAGTGTCAGGTCTTACATTCAGGTCTTTAATCGATTAAAAAAAAAATTTTTTTTTTT
This sequence comes from Sus scrofa, assembly GCF_054392235.1. Taxonomy (NCBI): domain Eukaryota; kingdom Metazoa; phylum Chordata; class Mammalia; order Artiodactyla; family Suidae; genus Sus; species Sus scrofa. The sequence continues at coordinate 580,815 of NC_139389.1, read as the reverse complement.
TTGCTTATTTTGGGCCGCACTTGTGGCACTTGGAGGTTCCCAGGCTAGGGGTTGAATCGGAGCTACAGCTGCCGGCCTCCACCACAGCCACAGCAACGCAGGATCCGAGCCGCGTCTGCAGCCTACACCACGGCTCATGGCAACGCTGGACCCTTAACACATAGTATGAAAAATTTAACAATCTCAATTCTTCCAAGCCGTGAGCGGAATTGAGAGTGGTAGTATTTCCATTTATTTGTATTATCTTCGACTTCCTTCCATCATGTCTTAGAGTTATCAGAGTAAAAGCTTTTCGCCTTCTTGGTTAAATTTATTCCTAGATATTTTATTCTTTTTTATTTGATTGTAAAGGGGATTGTTTTCTTGATTTCTCTTTCTGAGAGTTCTTTATTAGTATATAGGAATGCAACGTACTTCTGTATTTTAATCTTGTATTCTGCAACTTTACTGCATTCATTTATTCTGTTAGTTTTTTTGTGGAGACTTTAGGGTTTTCTATACATAGTATCGGGTCATACAAATATGCAAATAGTAATAGCTTTACTTCTTCCTTTCCAGTTTGGATGCCTTTCATTTCCTTTTTCCTGTCTGATTGCTGAAGCTAGGACCTCCACTACTATGTAAATAGAAATGAGGAGAGGGGCGTCCTTCTCTTTGTTCCTGATCTTTAGAAGAAAAGCTTTCCGATTTTCACCATTGAGAAGGATGTTAATTATGGACTTGTGATAAACGGCCTTTACTATTGGGTTGTGTTTTTTTTTTTTTTTTGCCTTTACTATATTGAAGTATGTTGCCTTTCTACCAACTTTGATGAGAGTTTTTTTAATCATAAATTGATACTGATTTTTGTCAAATGTTTTTCTACATCTCTTGAGATGATCATGTGACTTTTTTCTTTATGCTGTTAATATGATGTATCCCATTTGATTTGCGAATGAATGATTTCTGGATATTGAATCACCTTGCGTGCCTGGGGTAAATCCCACTTGATCATGATGTGTGATCCTTTTTATGCCGTGTTGTAGTCCGTGTGCTAATATTTTGTTGAGGATTTTTGCATCTATAGTCATCAGAGATTTCAGCCTATAATTTTCTTTTTTGTGGTGTCTTTGGTTTTGGTATCAAGGTAAAGCTGGCCTTGTAGAGAGAGAGAGTTTTGGGGTGTTCCCGCCTCTTCAGTTTTCTGGAATGGCTTGAGAAGGAGAGCTATTGTCTCCTCTCTAAATGTTTGGCCGAATGCCCCGCGAGTCCAGTCCTGGCCTTGTGTTTGTTGGGAGTGTTCTGATTCCTGACTCACTTTTTTTTTTTTGTCTTTTGTCTTTTTGTTGTTGTTGTTGTTGTTGTTGTTGCTATCTCTTGGGCCGCTTCCGCGGCATATGGAGGTTCCCAGGCTAGGGGTCGAATCGGAGCTGTAGCCACCGGCCTACGCCAGAGCCACAGCAACGTGGGTTCTGAGCTGCGTCTGCAACCTACACCACAGCTCACGGCAACGCCGGATCGTTAACCCACTGAGCAAGGGCAGGGACCGAACCCACAACCTTGTGGTTCCTAGTCGGATTCGTTAACCACTGCGCCACGACGGGAACTCCTGATTACTGACTCACTTTTAATGCTGGTAATCAACCTGTTCAGATTTTCTATTTCTGCCTGACTCAGTCTTGGAATATTGCGTGTTTCTAGGAGTTTATGCGTTTCCTCTAGGTTGTCCAATTTCTTGCATGTGGGATCCTCCTGGACTGTCATACGAAGGAAACTTGAAAACTCAGTCACTACGACTATGGTTTGTCCTGAGAGCCTTTTGATAAGAGGATCCTTATGAGTGATTTGTAGGACCCTCGTAAACAGGATACGCAGGAACGAGGCAAACACACGTGGCAACCGCGGGTCTGTTCATTCCTTTATTTACCTTCTGTCTCTGTCTTTAGATTAATTTCCACGCCAGAAGCCTTGGAGGTGTAGTTGTGCTGCTCTTTAATTAGGTGAGTGTGTGTGCTCGCACATGTGCCTTCCCTGATATTAAGCCAAGAAGCAATAATTTAATCAGTAAACAATTAAAACTCCCCATGGTTCTAAATGCGGGAAAGTCACCAACACTGCCTTGCAATGTGTCCCTTGGGCCTTAGGCGTCACAGTCACAGTCCAGTGGGAGAGTCTGGCTCCCTGGGTCGGGCTCTGCTGGGTCCTGCCCTGCTCCCACTCTGGAAGAAGGTCCGGGGACACACGTCAAAGCAGCTCGGATTCCAGGTTGAGTTGCAGCCCCCGAATCTACGCCGGATGCAAAAGGCTGGCTTTGTGCCCTGTGGCATCTCGTGCCGAGAGGTCCCTTCTGCTCTCAAGTCCTCCTTGGAGACGCCTGGCCACCCAGGAAGTCCCTGGACGCCTTGAGGCCCCTCTTCACGAGGGAGAGGGGTCTGAACTCGTTTCTGGAAGACCCTGGCTCACTAAATTTCTTGTATTCTTGGCAAACCATTTGGCCTGGTCGGATCTGTTTTCTACTTACCTCAAGGGATTACTTTAGGAACTGAGGGCTCCAAGCAGCCCCTAAAGCTTGGCCAGCGCCCCCCCAACCCCCCAGGACACCCCCGTAACCACAAACCTCCCCACCGAGCTCCATGGAGGCAAACTGTTACCAAGGACTAGCATCCGAGTACAACAACCCTTTAAATGAGTCCAGAAGACCCGAAATGGGTGTTTCCTTTGCTTGGGTATGTGGCACTAAGCAAGAGCCGGCAGCTGAATCGACCTCAGGGAGGTTCCTCTGTGACTGGCGTCCCCACCACGCCACTTGCTGAAAACCTGCGGATGAGCTGCCAGGAGGAAACGCCGCGAGTCTCATGGGAAGTAGGAGAGTAGAGGCTGGACACACGTGAGTGGAAAACAGCCTGAGTTAGTCCCACCTGTGGAAGCCAAACCCCGAGGGGAGAATATTTAGGGCAGAACATGAAGAATCTGCCAGGAAAACCATCTCAGGCAAACATAAGCTTGCGAGGAAGTGTTTCCCTAAGGCAGCGTCCAGCTTCATGTGGCCTAATGGTTACATCTATCAAAAGACAACGCCTGAAATATGGCCGGACATCAGAAGCTTTAACTGAAGTACGTTTCTCACGCCAAGCCCGTGGTGGGTTCTCAGAAGAGAGTGTGGGTGGCGGTGGAGTTTCAGGAGGAAAAGAAAGGTCTAAACTTCCTCAGACGTAGGAAAGGGGGCAAGAGACACTCTTGCAGGGTTTTGAGCAGGCCCAGTCACAGGAAGCGCCCCGAGCCGAGAGCTGCACAAAGGTAGCGTCGGACCGGAAAGTGAGAGCAGGGGTGCTGGAGGGACGGAGCAGGGCCGCCCGCCAGGAGCCCGCCCAGCGGGTGTGGGTGCCGCTGTCCATCGGGTGACATCGGCTTTGTACGAGGGGCCAGGCACTGCCTCTTGTTGGGGATGCGAATAGTCTAAAGGTGCAGACAGACCCTGTCCCCCGATCCCATCGCAGAGAGAGGACAGGGCCTGCCCCCCCACCCCCGCCTGTGCCCCCGGGGGCCTCTGCGAGGGAACCCATCCCAGGGACATGGATTTGAGCCCAGTGACGCCGGGTGGTCCTGTGATCTCCTGAGCTGGGAGAGGATCCATTTCTGCTGTTTTGGTATTTTTACAGTAACAACAGCGAATGAATAGAGAGAGCTGGACAGTCCTTGGCTTGTCCTCGGGGCCCAGACCCCCCCACGGAACGTCCTCCGCCGTGTGTGGAGCATGTGAACCTGAACTTGTGCCCGGGCCGCGGTCCCTGGGTCTTTGCAGAATGAACTCAGAGGACTGGGGTGGGGCTCTGGAACCTCCAGAGCTTGGACCCCGGGAGAGGAGTGGCCTTCGGAAGGCCCTGTAGGGGTCGGCCCAGGCAGAGGCCCCCCAGGCGGGCGGCTCGGTCCTTTCCTCAGGAATGGAGGAAAGTTCCGGGGGACAGTGTTTAAGAGAAAACTATATTATTTGCAAGCAGAGAAATTAGAATAAACTACTAAAACAGGGTTGAGCTGCTTTCGGGTCACTAAAATTAATCGACCGGATGTGTTTTTAATGCCGCCAATTTAACTCATTTAAAGGAGGAATGTTTTTACGGTGCCTGCACAGACACTTCAATCCGGATCGAAAGCCCAGATTTTCCAGACAAAGCCTGTGTTCTTCTGGTCTGCGTGTTTACAGTGTAATAAATTCAAAACTGGAGCTCATTTGCTGTCAGCACCAGAACCAGGGTTATTCGCAGGACAGAGACGCACATAGTCGTACGTGGGCGTCGGGCTCGGCCTTGCAGGGCACGAGCTCTGTGCGCAGAAGCCAGAAGCTGGTTCCTGAGCTGGTGCCACATGTGTGAGAAGACGTGGCAGGTGCCGAGCGGGAAGCGACGATGTTTGCGGCGCCGCCTGCGAACAAGGGACTGGGAGTGGGGGCGTCCGGGTGAGAGTGGGTCTGGAGCAGGCGTCACAGCCAAACAAAACCAAGAGTGGGGACCAGGCCGCCTCCGGGAGCCCCAGGGAGGCCCGTCCGACGGAGGCCAGGCAGCAGTGCCAGGACCTCAAAGGCCTGGAAGCGGGGCTGGGGCAGGACAGGCAGGTGGGGTCAGGCCCCCTGAGATGGAGGCGGGACCAGGCGCCAAAGCCCAGCCGTCGTTCAGGGTCAGGGAGGAAACGGCCAGGAAAGGGGTGGGAGGGGGCGGCTGTGAGCCGGGCTCCGGAGGAAGCAGGGGCGGCCGGGGCTTGGGGTGGTTGGAGCCATTCCGTCAGCCGTGAGTGGGAAACTGGTGCTGGGGTGGGGGCCACGCTCGGGGGCTTGTATTGCTAACTCCCTGCCTTTGCACAAACTGGCAAGCGTCATGTGAATTGCAGGGGAGAGGCAGATGGTCAGACAGCTGTGGAGGCGAGGGAGGCCTCAGCCTTGACGGACGTGCAGCTGGGAGGGAGGGTCGGACTGGCCGTCTGACCTGTGCCCAGCCCAGGCCCCAGGCTGTCAAGGCTGTCCCACCGAGGGCGCTGACTCTCGAACTCCCAGCTGCCCATCAGAAAGTTCACGGAGCCGTGGATGTCTCGTGTCGCCACGTGTGCCCACAGGGAAAAGACGGCTGTGGGAAACCTGATTATACGCAGAGGCTAAGCCCCCGAAGAGGGTTAACCTTCCCTAACCATGGTCAGGGAATGCAAGTCAAACCCACAGCGGGATGCCCCCCCGCCCCCCCGCCCTTAGGAGGCTGTGATCCGAACGGCAAAGAACACAGAACAGGCCGTGTCCACAAGGGGCAAGTGGCTGCCCCCTGGTCAGTGGGAGTGTAATCGGAGCAGCCTCCACGCAGGAGCGCCAGGAGGCCCCTCCGCATCTGCCGTGAGGTGCAGAACTGCACGTCTGGTACGTACCCCAAAGTGAAAGCAGGATCTTACACAAACATTGGTAAAATAATGTTAGCCGCAGCTTTCTTCACAAGAGCCAAGCGGCAGAGACAACCCCAGTGTCCGCTGACAGAAGATTAAGGAGACACAAAACGAGGCAGAGACCCCTCATTGCCACGGACACCCTTCATTCCTTAGAAGGGAGCTTGTGACGCCTGTTATGACAGTGACGATCCTTGAGGACATCAAGGGCAAGAGGCCAGACAACGGGCAAACCCCGTGTCACTCCACTCGTGAGGTCCCCGGAGCCGTCAGCGTCACAGAAACTAGAAGGGAGGCCCCCGGGGGACTTTGGGTTTTTCCAGGTGAGAGCCAGGACACGTGGTCGCCACGGCTTCTCAAGGCAGCCCTAAGGTCAAGGCCACCTCCCACTGGTGCTTGTTCCTCCCCTGACGGCCGAGATGCCTGGTGGCTACCAGCAGTTAGATGTGGCCAATAATAGGTCTAATGGGACCTTCTCTCTTACACAGGGAGCGACGGCGTGCCCACGAGCCAAAGGAGTTCCTCATGTTCCGAACAAATAACTATTGATTCGCCTTTGGTCCTTAGTGGGCAGCTTTACCAAATCCACTAGCTTCTTACATATGAAAAAAACCACGTGGCCTCCGTTTACTGCGAAGCAGAGCGTGGGGAGACGCTCACCTGGGATTCGGAGCCTGCTCTGTGAAATGAGCAGAGTGGAAAGCTGAACGAGAGAGATTTAGGGCTGTAAGGGGGCCAAGGTCCTCGCGGCTCTTCCTCCAGAATCACCTACATCGAGGCCCAGTGAGATGGTCCTAAGTATAGCTCCTCACGTCCCAAGGCAAGTGGCATCTCGTCCCCAGCCGACCGTCAGCACTCAGGGCTGGAAGGCACTCGAGGGCCCGGGCTGATGTCTGGACTCAGAAGGGGCTGCTGCTCCTGGGCGCGGTGGCGGGGGCCCTGTTCACACCCCAGCCCCTCCTCGGGCCGGGACCCCACAGCCCCTTCTGCGCAGGGCCTACGGGGGAGTCGGGAGCTGATGCAGGCACATCAGGAGGCGCCCGCTCGGGCAGGCCTGCGTTAAGGGAACGTTCCTGCCTCCGAGGCGTCAGCCTCGGCCGGCGCCGCCTCCAGCTCCCTGCCTGCCCGCTTCTGCTGCACCACCCCCGACGAGAAGCTGAAAACCGACCCCACATCACCGAGGGCTAAATCTTCAGCCCTGCTGTGGTTCAAACTAATCCCGCTGGGAAAAGGCTATGCTGTCGTTAACTCACTCCCTCTTCCCAAGTTGGAAGTTCAAGTTTTAGAGCTCGTCTCCCGCCCTTTTTCCTTTCCGAACAATGGCTCACTGTTGTAAAAAGAATTAAACGGCTGTGAGACGAGTAAGAATTGCAAAGTGGAAAGCCATCTCTGGACAGATGTTTCTTTAAGGGACCGGTCTTTCTTTTGCTTAATTTAACTGTTTTGAGCACATGGAAGAATTTCAGGTGCTGTTGCACAGAGGTCTTCTGAATGTCTACAGTGAACTTCTAAAACAAAATCCCTGTTTGCTGTGAACTGCAAACTACCCCTACAAATAAAATCTTAGCTCCCGTTAACGGCGCAGTGGGTTAAGAATCCGACTAGTATCCACAAGGATGCGGGTTCGATCCCTGGCCTCGCTCAGTGGGTTAAGGACCCGGCATTGCTGTGGCTGTGGTGTAGGTCGCAGACGCGGCTCGGATCCTGCGTTGCTGTGGCTGTGGTATAGGTCGCAGACATGGCTCGGATCCTGCGTTGCCGTGGCTGTGGTGGAGGCCGGCACCTGTAGCTCCGATTCGACCCCTGGCCTGGAAACCTCCATGTGCCACGGGTGTGGCCATGCAAGTGTGACCCTGACAAGAAAAAGGAAGTAAAATAAAATCCTAGACAAGAAATCCATACCGGGGCCTCCCCCAGTTCTCTTTTCTTCGTTTCTCCTCCTCCATATTTTCATTGCAAATCCCAGCATGGCGATCGGGGCCCAGTGCAGCCAGACGGGGTGCAGAAGAGGAAAGTCTGGAAGCCCACCTGACAGGAACAGGAGGACGCCCCCCCCCCGCCCCCGCCGTCGACCCTCCCCAGGAGAGAGCAGACGCCCAAATCCCCTGGCAAAGCGCCCCTCCTCTTCCCGGGCGGGTAGACCTGACCCCTCACTTGGGACAGGCAGCTGCTCAAAGTGCTCTCTCTGTGGAGCACAAACTGAGCCGAGACCCTGGGGAGCACCCCCGGGGGTCCCCGCAGCTGATGGGGACACTCACACGCAGAGAGAGCCTGGTGGGGGGATGGAGCCCTGGGGTCTGGGGCTGTGCTGCCTCTGGCTCTGACCAGGCCCCTCTAGCTGGGAGTCAAAGGTCACAGGAGAGCACATGGCCACGAGACACTCCAGGCCCCCTTCCTGGGCACCAGGCTAGCCTGCTGGAAGAAATCGTTCTCTCTGCAGCCCTGCTTCCCCTTCCCCTTCTGGGGGCTGCAGGGGGTGTGGGCGTCCCGGGAGGGGAGGGCCCGGAGCACAGGAGAGACCTGTCAGCGGTACAGTGCAAGGGGTGGGCCTGTCTGCCCTCACTTCCCTGAGCCTGGAGCTCGGATCCTGGAGCAGGAGGCCCGCTGCCCCGACCGTGTCCTGGGGCCCGGCTCCCCCCAGGCTGTGCTGCCTGGAAACGTGAGCTCTTAGGACCACAATTTCTCCTGACACAGCCCAGAAAACATCCCACAAACACAAGCCCACAAGTGCTCAGCCAGTGTCGTTGTCCTTAAAGACGGAGACTAAGGCACCAACGGTCCCAGACTCAGCAGACGTGACATCTCAACGTAGGCGTCACCCGGGACCCGATACCGGGCCCGAAAAAGGCAAGCAGTGAGTGAGGCCGCAGACTAGACAGCGGGCCTGTGTCTTGGTCACGTGCGGCTTCGACCGGGCTGAGCTGGGGAGGGGGTGACATCCAGGGGGACGGCCACCCCTGACACCTGGTTGTGAATCTGAAATACTTTCAAAATGAAGAGATAACAAATGTACAAAATGAAAAGGTAAAAAATATATGAAATATACAAAATATACGCTTTTCCTATAATGGATGCCTATTCAATTTTTTAAAATGTTGTTTCCCTCAGGAGAAATATTATATGGTATGACTTATAAGTGGAATCTAAAAAATAATACAAATAAACTTACAAAACAGAAACAGACTCACATACGTAGAAAACAAAATTTTGGTTACCAACGGGGAAAGAGAGGGGTGAATTAGGACCCCGGGATTAAAAAATGCACATCACTGTATATGAAAGCGATGAAGAGAACCTCGCTGTGTAATGCAGGGACCTGAGGTCCACACCTTATAATCGCCTGTGATGGAAATCGACCTGGAAAAGGATGGATATACACACACACATGTACGTATATTCTGAATCGCTTTGCTGCATACGTGCAACTAACACAATATTATAGACCAGCTATATTCCAGCACAATTAAAAAAATATTTCTCTCTTGCAGAGTCCAAGGTTTGCCAGTTCGTCTTGGCCAGAGGCAGAGAAAAGCTCACGGGGCCCAGTGTGATTAGAAAGAAACGCGGATGTGATTGCAGTACTTCTGGTTTTCCAGGGGCTCCTTTTGGCTCGAAGGCACCGTTTTCAAGGAAACTTTGTCTTCCCCGCGGCAGCGGCAGTGAGGGGAGCGGGGACCCGGCTCAGAAAGGCGGTAATGGGTTTGGAGCTGGCGCTGGTGGCTCCTCTACGCGCCACTTTCCCCTCCCCTACTCGCCGCTTTGTCCCCAGCTGTGTCCCCGCTTCTTGCTTGACCCCACGTGCAAAGGGGCCGAGTTCAGGGCTCTCCGCCCTTCAGCTTCTTAGCCTGTGTCCTTGCGTGGTCTGGGTGGAGCTGTGCTCAAAAGCCGCAGTCTCCCTGGTCATCTTCTGTCCGCCGCAGCCCTCGCCCAGAAGAGGCCACAGAGTGCCTCGCCCTCCAACCACACACGTCACGGAGTTGAGCAAATGAAAAAAGAGCGGCTGTCAGACTGGTTTCAGATCCCGTGGGTGGCTTTGTTCTGACTCCGCACCCGTGTCTCTTCCCAGGGCTGCAGATTGCTCGGAGGCCACGTGGAGCTTCCCCCCCCCACGCCCCTAAGGTGGATGCTGCAAGGCAGAGTGTGGGGTGAACGTGGAACAAACACCCGTGGCCTAGAGAAGCACCGTTCTGTGGGTGGCTCAGGAGGCCAAGGGGAAGCCCATCCAACGGGGGAGAAGACACGCTTTTCTGGACGTGCCGTGAGCGCGGCGGCTGCGAGTTTCGGGTGTCCCTTCGGCTTGTGGATGAAGCTGCGTCCGCGGCTCTCGGGTGGTGGAGGCACACCTGGCCCTGTTCACCCTTGGCTGCATGTTCTGGGTCTAGACCCCGTCGCGGCTTGTTTGGGTTTCCTCGTGGAGTTTATGCTGGAACCTTCCACGGCCTGCTTCATGGGGGTCGTGGGGAACGAGAAGATGCTGAGGGAGGCGGGAGCGGCACGGCCCACCAACCACCTCCCAGATGCTTACGTGAGCGTCGTCGCTCTGGGACCCCAGCGGCGGGAAACCTCGTCCAAAGACAGGATTTCTCCTTTCTTGAAAACAGCAGCGGAGACCCCTCAGAGCATGGAGTCGGCGTGTTTTCAAAGTTTCAAGTGACCCCTGAACGCAGAGCTTTCAGGAAGCCGTGGGGGTCCCTCCCGGAGCCTCGTCCCCACCAGGAGAGCCCCCCATCTGCAACCGTAACACCTGCTTTCAGCAGAAGACCCCTCCCAGCCTGGCCTTTAATTGGCTTTTTTGCCCAACCAAATTTCAGGGCAACAAAGAATCTGAAAGGCCCTGGGAGGGGTTCTTAGCGACACTGGCGCCTCTGGGTGAGACGCAGTCCCAGCTCCGCCAAGCCTGACCCGGCCCCGGCCTCCACCCCCATCTCACTGTTTGCTAACCAGGCTAAGCATCTTTCTGGGCACGATGGGCTGGACAAGGTTGCAACTCTGTCAAGGCTTTAGTCCAGGCTCTTGCCCATTTTTTAGTGGGTTGTTTGTCCTTTTATTATACATTTTTTACGCATTCTGTACACACATTCTTTATTAGTTTTACGTAATAAAATAAATTTCTCCCAGTTTTTGTCTTTTTTTTTACCCGTTTTTGCATCTTTTGCCCAACATACATGATTTAATCCACCGATGTAATTGTTAATTGAATAATTAAAATTTAAATTACTTTGAGTTTTTTCATTCATAATTAAATTATTAATTTTACTTTTATTGTGATCTAATTTACCAAGTATTTTCTTTAATATTTGTGCATGTTTTGCCTTTTGTGATTTCTTAATGAATTTTATTACATTTATGAGTGAACAACAATCATCACAACCCAATTTTACAGCATTTTCATCCCGAACCCTCCGTACACCCCCCACCCCTGAACCTGTCTCCTTTGGAAACCATCAGTTTTTCAAAGTCTGTGAGTCAGTAGCTGTTGTGCAAAGAAGTTCAGTCTGTCCTTTTTTCAGATTCCACATGTCAGTGAAAGCATTTGATGTTGGTGTCTCATGGTATGGCTGACTTCACTTAGCATGATAGTTTCTGGGTCCATCCGTGTTGCTAAAAATGCCGGTATTTCGTTCCTTTTAATGGCTGAGTAATATTCCATGGTGTATATGTACCACCTCTTCTGGATCCACTCCTCTGTCGATGGGCATTTAGGTTGGTTCCATGTCTTGGTTATTGCCAAGTAGTGCTGCAGTGAACACTGGAGTACATGTGTCTTTGCGAGTCATGGTTTTCTCTGGATAGATGCCCAGGAGTGGGACTGCTGGGTCAAATGGTAGTTCTGTGTTTAGTTTTCTGAGGAGTCTCCATACTGCTTTCCCCAGTGGTTGCACCAATTAATCTGTCCGTGGTCTAGGTGTGTAGTGATATTTTCCTGTGTCACCACCCAGACAACTTATAAGTTTCCCTTTCATGTGTATTTATCCTCCCAGGAGCTCATGTTTCAAACGGTGCGATATATTCACTCACTTTCCTTCTATGGATGACCAGACACACGAGCTCTGCATTTTGTGGGAGCGACAAGGCACTGACTCGGCCCCAGACCCCGAAGCAGCGCCCCAGGCGGGAGATGGCGTCGTGGCGCCGCTCGAGCCTGACACACAGCGATTCCCCTTCCAGGGAGTCTCCACCGACGGCCTCTAGTGAAGACGAGAAAACCTCGGATCCTGCGCGTTCCCCGGCTGGCAGCCTGCTGATGGGGGGACGCGGGCGGGAGGCAGGGATGTCGAGAAGAGAGAGGGTTGTTCTGATGGAAGAGGCTTCAGCCCGTCTCTCCAGGAGGAAGGGTCGGGGTGAGGCCGGCGTGAGGACACCGAGGAGACGGCAGTGACGGCAGTGACGGCAGCCCGAGGACGGGCAGGGCGGGGCTCCCGGGAGAAGGCGCCACGGCTCTTCCTGGACCCGGTGCCAAGGCGGTGAGTTTGTGCAAGAGGCAGAGACAAGGCCCAGAGCTCCTCCTCCAGGTGACCCGGCTGCCACCCCGCAGGCTCTGCCTCAGCGGCAGGAGGCCCTGTGCCCACCCCCCCACCCCCAGGAACCTGCAGGCTTGTACAAGTGGACCCCTTGAAAAAGCGGGCTCTGCAGCAGGAGACTGAAGGCCGACAGCTGGCGGAGCTCCCTCTGCTCCTGCCAGGCAGGGAGGGGGCGCTTTGACGTTGTCACCAAGAAACCTAGACCTCCTGTCCGCGGCGGCCGCGCCAGGCTGGGGCGAGAGGAAGTGCGCCCCTCGTCTAGGGACTGCATTTCCCATCACAGTGTGACGACCGCAGCTGGAGCGTATTCAACGCTCCAAGAAATAAAACCCTTAAAATCCCAGGAAACACGGAACCTCCACCTGGAGTGAAAACAGGCACGAGGCTCAGACGCTGAAGCCCCGGGGGGCCGCGCCTCCGACGCGAGGTGGCAGGAAGGGGGAGCCGCTTGAGATCGGGCCTCGGGCCGGGCCCACAGGGGGCTGGACGCACCTATGGAGCGTGACCTCTGCCTGGGTCTGTGAACTTTGGCCACAAGGTGAAGACCTTGCCGTCACTGCCATCGTGCCCTGCGGTGCTGTCCTTACCTGGCGCTGTCACGAGCACATCTGATTGATCTCACCTGCCAGCCCCACCCCACTCCCAAGCTGGCTCCCCAGCTCCCTGCCCTGCAGAAGCTGGCCTGAGGCCGCGGGGCCGTCACTGAATCATGATTGTTAGTGTTAGAACATGTTGTGTGTGTTGTAAAAACATCCCAACACTGAACTAAGCAAAGTTCCCAGGGCGACGGTGACCGAGAAAGAGCCCGACCGACTCTCAGACGGAGGAGGGGGACCAGAACGGGGCGAGCACCCCAACTCCCACTTAGACGGACGGAATCGTGTCGGGGCCTGTGCACACAGACAAAGCCCCAGGCGAGCGGGGCGGAACCCTTAGCCTGGGGTCCGCTGACAGCAGGTCCCCTGACTCCGCCCTACCCACAGGGGAGCAGAGGGCCCGTGGCCTGGGGCCAGATGCCGCAGGCTTAAAAAACACCTTTCCCTCGGTTTTCCTTTATGTTTAAACTCTCTCTCTTTAGAAACAAAAAAAAAGACTATTTTTCACCAGTTTTAGATTCTCAGCGAAATGGAGCAGAAAATACCAAGAGCTCCCATATGTCTCCCTTGGCCTCCCGGTCAGTGTCCCCCCAGAGGGGACTTTGTGCAGGAACCCGTGTTGACGCGTCATCCCCCAGAGCTCATTGCTCAGAACCACATTCTCTTTCAAAAGTTCTTTTTGCCAAAATTTTCTCTCTCCACACAATTTTAAAAATAGTTTTAAAATCAAACTGAAAAGTTGAACCTCTTGGAGTTCCCGCCTGGCACCAAAGGTTGAGACTCTGACTGCAGGGGCTCAGGTAATGGTGCAGGTGTGGGTTCAGTGCCCGGCCTGGCTCTGAGGGTTAAGGGACCGGCACTGCTTGGATTCAATCCGGGGGACCTTCTGTAGGCTTCAGGTACGGCCATAAGGAATCAATCAATCCATCAATGGCAAGCTGAGCCTCTGGAGAAGTTGTGCAAATTATTCAACGAACTGGGAAGACGGAGCTCCCGCCGGTGGAGCATCTGCCACGTGCCAGCCACTCATCTTTGTGGTGTCCTTGTCTCCGCAAGATGATAACCCCCGACTGGAAGAGTTTCCTGCACTTTCCAGGTGAGAAAACTGAGACACGGCCAGCAAGATCAAAGCCATCTTTCCAGTTAGATGGAAAATGGACCCTGCTGGGTGCCAAGCCCAGCACCCCATCCAGCACCAAGTGGGTCCCGGGTGGTGACAGAGGAGGCGCATCCGCAGGGGCCCTCGGGAGCTTCTCCCAGGCCGATCCGACCCCCCCCCCCAATCTTCTTTAATCCTGCTCTGTCCTCGGGCGACTCAGGCTGGCTGGTCACCAGCCCATGCAAACCGTTTCACTTGAGATCCTCCGCTCTGGGGCCTTGATTGAAGGATCCAGTTCTGTCATCTTCACTGGAATCACCGCTGCCTAAGCCCAGAGGCTGCATTTTTCTCCATGGCTCCTGGCGATACGATGAAAGGTAGAGATTAAAACGAAAGTGATTAAAATTTGAAGATGGAGATTTGCTATTTTTATACCTGGGGCTTTGGAGAACTGTGTTTGGTGCCAAAGAGAACATCAAAAATGATGAGATCTGTCATATGTGGAGCTGACCTCAAGGCAACTTTCTGAATTCAAGATCTTCAAGGGATTCTTGGGCATTTCGCAGAGTTCAGTTCATATGTAACGGGAACATGGAAAGCCCTTCATGCACCTTCTGTGTAAAAAAAAAAAAAAAAGGCAACCATTTGCTGCCCAGCACCAAGGAGGCCTGTCAGAGGGCTGGAAGGAGCTTTCTAGAAGAGTCCGAAGTGGCGTTCGGAGGCTGATCACCGAAACTGGCCTTGACAGCAAAGTCTCTAACAATAGACTCTTCAATTTTTTTAAGAAGCGAAGAGAAAATGCGATGTTTCCTGATTTATCACATAATATAGTCAGTAAAAACTCAAGCAAGTTACAAAACATTTAACTAAAGCCCGAAGACGGCTTTGTGAATTTGAAGGGCACTTGGGAGGCGCTGCTTTTTGCTCGTAGCCCGTTAGGCTCCGTGAGCCCCCGACCGTCACCAGGGCAGGACCCTCCGGGCTCTGCTCTTCTGCCTCCTCTTCAGCTGCGTCAGCCTGGTTTCTTACAGGGCTTTTTCCACCGAAGCCCATTGTCCCTCAAGTCTGTCTCCCAAACCTCCTGCGAGTTAAGAGTTTGGGGTCTCTGGTTCCATGTGTGGTTTACACGGCGGCGTGTGCTCTGAGTTCTGAGGCGGAAAATGCTCCCTCCTCGCTCTCCCTGACGCCACCTCGAAAGGCAGCTCTCTCCTCGTTTCCTTATTTTTCTTCTTCCTTCACCATCAAATTTTTGTTAAATACTCTTTTGACTAAAGGAGGAACTGCAAAAATTCCGCCATATTGCTGGTTACAAATTTTATCTTTTTCTTTTTACAGCCACGCCTGTGGCACATGGAGGTTCCCAGGCCGGGGGCTGAATTGGAGCTGCAGCTGCCGGCCTCCACCGCAGCCACAGCCACGCCGGATCTGAGCCTAAGCCACGGGTCCCGGTAACGCCGGATCCTCAACCCACCGAGGGGGCCAGGGATGGAACTGGCGTCCTCACGGATACTGGCTGGGTTCTTAACCCACTGAGCCATGACGGGAACTCCTGGCTTACAAATCTTTGAAACACATTTCGCCAGTGTCGTGCGCATCTGTCTAAATACCACTTGTGCATTTTTCATAAAGGCTAAGGAAGGAGAAGCCAGATCCTTGGGGGCTTCCTCGGTTTCCTGCCCTACTGTGCTCCATCGGGGACTGCTGGCCGCTTACCACCCAGAGCTCCCCACACAGCCCCAATGTGGCACCACTGGAAGGGCTTTGGTTTTTCTCGGCTTTGAAACATGTTCAACCTGAGTATTACCGCTCTTCACAGCTGCGTGTTTAGAACTTTAGCGGGTTTAGAGCTACTTTCTTGGTTTCTCTGAGCTGCCGTCTGAGATTTAATCTTTCAAAGAGAACAGGACGGGAAAAACATGAAGGGCCTCGTCGAAAGCTTGAGTGTGTTGCAGGCAAAGCAGGCAGGCAGTTGCCTTGTGGAGCAGAAACTGTTAAGGGGGAGCAATGACGGGACTACCTGGAGCCCTGATCGGTGACATAAGATCCGACATGACACTCGTGCTTACGAGGATGTTGCAAAAGCCAACGCGTAGGCTCGGCGTGCACGTTTGCAAAGTAAGCTCCTGCAGTGACCCCCGGGGAGGGGCCCTAAGGGGCTGGAGCAGGGTTGAACATATACTTGGTCAGCGTGTCACATTATACCATCTGGATTCGATGATATGTCCTGGTGATTACCTTCTTAAAAATAAATGTTTTTCAGGAAATTATGAAATGTACCTTAACTCTGTGCAAACAAATTCCAAAAAACTCAATGAAACGAAATGCGTGGTTTCCTTGGAACACGTAAAGTACCAAAACTGACCTCAGAAGAAAAGAGCTACTCCCCCAAAGTGCCATACGGTCCTTCGCGGTGGAGCAGACCATGTTCTGTCCCCTCGGCACCCCGCAAAGGGACGCAGGAGGCGGGGGGGACACAGAAGTGACTGTGAGCCCTCTGGGAGGAGGGACGGGGCGGCTGAGTGCAGAAGGGTTTGCCAGAAGCTCTTCTGGACGTCATCTCGCTGCGGGTCAAGGGCGTGTGGTCTTCCTCTCACTCTGGCCACACTCCGGGCACCGTGCTGAGGGGGTCATCCCCGTCTCACCTTTTAATCCACAATGGACTGATTTCTCGCGTGACCCCACCTGCCGCCTGGGGACTGTCGACCTTCCAGTTGACCTTCCCAGGGTGCACTCAGCGACACCCTGTGAGGTGCTTTCCTCCTTTCGGCCGCACCCCTGGCACATGGGAGTTCCTGGTCCAGTGAGTGAGTCCGAGCTACACCTTCGGCCCGCAGCAACACGGGATGCTCAACCCGCTGTACTGGGCTAGGGATCAAATCTGAGCTGCCGCAGAAATAACACTGGGTCCTTAACCCACTGTGCCGGGCTTGGGGGTCACACCTGAGCTGCTGCAGAAAAGACACCTCATCCTTAACCCACTCTGCCAGGCTGGGGTTGAACCTGAGCTGCTGCAGAAGAAACACCGTATCCTTAGTGGACGCAGGAACTCCAAACTGCGAGGTTTCTCACATAAACGTCCAGCACCCCTTCTCATGTATGTACACACTTCTACTGGGAAACGAGTCTGTCTGTCACAAGTAAACTGAGGGCTGAAAGTGAAAGCAGCCTTAGAGTTTCTCGGTCTTGGAGCTGAAATGGTGTGAAGCAAACGTCTCACTCTGAGATCTTGAGTTAAAACTTTCCAATTTCACAACCCACATGAAGGTACTGAATTTTATGAAATGTGTATAGGATATAAGAAGGAGAAATTAAATTCCTTTTATGTACATTATTTATCTTGACACTTCAGAAAATAGAAACAAATGACTTATTGGGCTAATTTTGTTTAATTGGTAGGCTTCATCCTGGCCAGTTTTAGTTAATGGAACATGGCGAAGGAGTACACGTGATTCTCACTCCTGCCAGGCCCACAGCTTCCCTGCAGTGAACTTCAGGCCTCTGACCACGAGTGCGTCCCAGGTGCTGGACCACACCTACCACGAGTGTGTCACACCGAGGTCCACTCTCTGCGCAGTCTGGCAGCTTGGACAAGGCCGTGGCATCACGCATCCGCCCTCCCAGCATCACACGCGAGGAGAGTTCCTCTCCCCCCGCCATGACCCACCTGTTCACCCCTCTCTCCCAAACCCAGGGGACCACTAGCTCTTTTCACTGCCTCCGTACTTCTGCCTTTTCGAGAACGTCACGTGGCTGGAATCGCACACCGTGCAGCCTGTTAAACCAGCTGCTCTCACCTAGTACGTGCCTTTAAGGTTCTCCCATGTCCCTGCTGGCTTGCGAGCTCGCTGCCTTTTATTTCCGAGACGGAGCGTCCCTCCCGTGGGTGCGCTGAAGTTTGTTCATTCGTTCACCTGCTGGAGGGCCTCTTGGTCGCTTATAAACATCGGCTGCTTCAACATCCGTGCAGGTCTGTGTGGAGGACGCGTTTCAGCTCCTGTGGGGAAACACCAGGTTGTGCAGCTATTACTGTTGGCGACACATGCCTGGGGCCCTCTCCTGGGCCCGTCCTGCCCGGAGCAGCCCCCACAGTTGCCTCCCTGGCGGGAGCCAGAGCTGTGACCTGACCAGCCCTTGCGGTTCTTACTGTGAGTGTGACACACCTCAGCAAGACCACCGGGGAGCTCTGAGGACCCGGACCCGTTCCTCACAGGCCCTGGCGGCTCCACGGTGCCCCTGAAGCCGCAGGGAGGTCGCCGGTGGAGGGGGATGGAGGGAAGACCGGGGCTCCGCTTTTGTGAGTGTCCGGGGGGGGGGGGCAGAGCTTGCAGGTTCACCCTTGTCGGGAAAGGAGAGGGGGAGTCACTCAGCTGTCAGTGGCCTCGGCTGGCTTTCTAAGAGGGGACTCGATGTGCGTGGAGGCCGGGCCCCTTGCCTGGGTATTTTATCAGTGGCCGTGTCATCAGCTGGCAAAGTGTTTATTCCAGACGGATGCTTTGAAATGGGGGCCTCGGCCTCGGCCGCGTAATGAAGCACCTGCGCTCCCAGGGAGGCTGCCGAGTCCAGTGGGGGAACCCTGCCCGCACGTCAGGGCATTTCTCCGCATCCCTGCCTTCCAGCGGCCCCGCATCTTTGCCAGCACTGGGTGGTGTCTTCGTTTTGAACGAGCCCTTCTCACGAGTGTGGCGTGTTTTGTCTTTCAATTTGCTGATGACGTGTGATGGGGGCTTCTTCCATGATTATGAAATTAGAAAACAAAAATAAGAAAACTTTATCCTCCTAAGTTCTGAATGGGACACACTCGTACTATTAAAAAGAACGCTATTATAAAGCTACAATGTCTAACTGTGAATGTGGGCCCATGAAAAGCAAGCATTTTGAATCATAGGGGCGTGTTGCATGAACAATGAATGGACAATCATTCACTAATTCCAGAAAAAAAATTGAATGAAAAATCTTTTTTTTTTTTTTTTTCCTTTTTACATCCTTACCTGTGGCATATGGAAGTTCCTGGGCCAGGAGTCGAACTGGAGCTGCAGCTGCCAGCCTCCGCCACAGCCACAGTAATTCGGGACCTGAGCCATGTCTGCAGCTTGTTCCTTAACCCGCTGAGCAAGGCCAGAATCCAAATAGCACCCTCAGGGAGTTCCTGAAAAAGCATTTAAATGACTCTAGAGAAATACACCATGCTCTGACCCTGTTGCTGTTGTATATGCATTAAATATAAAAGCCGGAGTCCAGGAGCTCCCATCGTGGCTGGGCAGAAATGAATCTGACCAGCATCCATGAGGGCACAGGTTTGATCCCTGGCCTCGCTCAGTGGGTTGAGGATCCAGCGTTGCCGTGAGCTGTGGTGTAGGTTGCAGACACGACTCGTATCCCAAGTTGCTGTGGCTGTGGTGTAGGCTGGCGGCCACTGCTCCGATTTGACCCCTAGCCTGGAAACCTCCATATGCCGCAGGTGCAGCCCTAAAAAGACAAAAAAAAAAATATATATATATATATATACATATATATATATATATCATTAAAAAAAATAAAAGCTGCAGTCCATTCTTTAGGAGAATTAAGCTTTCACTTATAAATAAGGGAACAATATGAAAGCTGTGAATTATGCAGACAGTCACTGATACATAAAATAAATATGTGTGATTAAATTAAACCAAGATTCAGATACATGTTGAGTAAAGTAAATGAAAACCTAATAATTATTTCTTGATGGAAGTAGAGTGAACTTCACGAAAAACATTTCACAGGTACGAGGTGGCTGCGAATCGTCTAAATTGCCTTTTACTAAACGTGTCCATCAGAGCACATTATGTCTGATTTTTTTTTTTTTTTTTTTGTCTTTTGTCTTTTGTTGTTGTTGTTGTTGTTGTTGCTATTTCTTGGGCCGCTCCCGCGGCATATGGAAGTTCCCAGGCCAGGGGTTGAATCGGAGCTGTAGGCACTGGCCTATGCCAGAGCCACAGCAACGCGGGATCCGAGCCGAGTCTGCCACCTACACCACCGCTCACGGCAACACCAGATCCTTAACCCACTGAGCAAGGCCAGGGATAGAACCTCCAACCTCACGGTACCTAGTTGGGTTTGTTAACCACTGAGCCACAAAGGGAACTCCAGGGGACAGATTTTTTGAAAGAGAAAATGCTCAAAAATATTTGTGATTATTTAGGGGAACTTAGAATATTATTCTATTTTGGCTTTACCAAATCAAAAATTTAAAACAAAGTATCCCCTCAAGAAAAACATATGTGTCATTTTAAGTCTGGATCTTAAAGACAAAACGTGAAGTGAAAACTGTCCTGTTACAACCAGGAGCCCAAAGCGGGGGTTTCGGGTAGACCTGGAGTTGAATTTTACCTTGTAAAGCAGCTTAACATGCACTGTGAGCAGCGTGACCAGGAAGTGTGAGAGCCTCTCGTTACTCGAGGTCAATGTGACACTCCATTCCAAACCCCCGATTCCATTTAACTCACGCTATTAAGCTGTGCCAGGCACCCCACCAGGCCGTGTGGGAGCGTGAGAGATGGCTCGAAGGTAAGCCATGCCTCAGGAAGCCTGCATCCTAACGGCCTAGATGAATCCCGCCAACTTTCTAATTAAAATCGGAAGGGGCTATTTGCTACTGTTTTATTTCCTCCAAACTTTAAATAAAAATTAACATGCATATGGTGCAAACCTCTGGGCTAGTTTATGGCACTAATTAGAAGTTTATTAGTTAATAATGCTATAGTAGTTTCTGGCATTCTTAAGCCACGATTGAATAGTAGACAGCTGTCACCTCCACCTTCCTATGAAATCAAGGTTAGTGAAAGCCAAGGAAGGGGAGCCGGCACCTGCCTCTCACAGACAGATTTTGGGAGGGTCAGGGTCTCAGCCGTTCCCAGGATCCGCGTTCGAGGGCTGGGGAGGCTAGAGCCCTCAGTAAGATCAGCAGACAAAAAATAATTCTCAGCCTTCAGGTTGTGTGTTTTCATTTTTAGTCAATAAGAATTTGGCTTTTCTGCTCGATTTGAACCTGGAAACATGGAGCCCAAGAAGCTTCTGCAGCCGTCTTGTGCCATGAGGCCCAGCACAGCTTCCTGGGCAGAGCTGACCAGAGAGACAGAGCCACTGGGTCCTGAATCCTGGTCATGTCAGTTGAGCTGCTAGACCAAATCTCACTGTAGAACTATCTTTATTTTCTTTTTAACTTTCTTTCTTATTTACTTATTTTTAATGATTTTTACTTTTTTCATTACAGTTGGCTTACAGTGTTCTGTCAATTTTCTACTGTACTGCAAAGGGACCCAGTCTCTCTCTCACACACACACACACACACACACATACACACACACACACACACACACACACACACTCTTTTTCTCTCATTATCCTCCATCATGCTCCATCACTAGTGTAGAACTGTCTTTAGATTTTTCAAAATAATTTTATCTGTTGTTTAAGGCACTCTGAGTCGAGTTTTTGTTATTCTAACAGAAAGATTGTTATTCAACAAAGCATCCAAACTAAAACCCCAATATGCCAAAACGAGGCTCTCGAGAGGATTAAGTTTATTGTATTCCTCCGGGTTTTATAATTATTAAGAAACTTTGAAACGCGATTTTCCGAGTGCGCCGTGGTGCCACGTGAGAACGTGGCCTGGCTGTGTGGGGCCGTGGTCCTCTCCTGAGCCTCACATTCAGCACGTGTCCATGCTCTTCAGCTCTTGGCTCCCAGGCAGTCCTCCTCCAGACAGGCAAGCAGATGCCCAGCCCTGCTTGTGCTCATCACGCCGTCTCGCACCGAAGCCACCAGGCCTGGGTATCTTGTTTCTGGTTACAGGGGCTTTGTTCTCACAAATCTTTTTAATGAATGATACATGAGAGAGTTAGTCTTTTCTCTTGTCCTGAGGTCCTTCTCTGTCCTTGTCATCTGGGCAGTGCTCAGGCCCCTCCAGGAGCTGAGGTCCATGCTCAGTTGTCCTGGGGACCACAGGAGCCAGCCTCCCCGATCTCTGCCCTGGAGGTTCCCCCACCAGGTTCACTTTCCTTCTAGATTTCTCATCCTCCTGCTGCCTCCTAGGACCGCCTGGAGCGGGAGGGGTCCCTGGATGCAACCCCGAGACCCGGCGGCGGGGGGGCGACAAATATGTCAATACAGCTGCGGCACTTCGGGCGGCTTTGGTGGCTCCTGTGCTGGGGGAGAGGGGTCCACAGAATGAGAAGGGCGTGCAGTCGGCTGGGCGACGCCCCGCATCAGTCCTCAGGGACCTCTGCTCACCCCTCGGCTGTCCGTCCCGTTTACCTGCTTCTTTCCCAAGACGTGCCGCCGTCTTAGAGGCTGAGCTCAGCTGGGTCAAGGGCACAACAGCTTCACAAAGCAGAGAGGAATTTGGACCACGCTACCGTGGTCCGCAGTGCGGGATGCGTGCTGATGGCACCTTCGTTCTCAGCGCATCGTCATAGCTCAGACATGCACCGCCGCCCCCGACCCTGCAGCCCGTCCTCCCCTCAGGTCCGGCCCGGCCCCTGGAGTCTGGGCCTCTGCCCCGCAGGGCCTCCGAGAAGAAGGGCTGTGGCCGGTGCCGTCATCCTAGGGGTGCCAGGTGTCCTTTCTTGTCCCTCGTCCTTCCTGTCTTAGACGATGAATTTTATTCTACCGCTTCTCGGGGCTCCGGCACATTGCCTGCTGCAAAGTTCCAGGGGACGATCAGGTAGAGAGCGTGTCTCCGGCGCAGAGCTCCCCGCCTCCCGCTGTTGCTCTGCCCCACGGGGCGCCCAGCTTCCTGGCTGCTTCCAGAGACGGTCCAGGCTCCTGTGAACAGCGCGACCTTGTTCTGAGTGGCTTGAATTTCTTGCTCACGGCATCTACCAGGATGCTCGGGCCCGCCCCAGGGAAGCAGGTGCCAGGGCAACTCCTCACACTGGGAGCATGTTTTTGCCTTAATGTGTGGCCAGAGCCGAGCACCCTCCGCTTGTGAACCTCTTCAGAAAACAGGTGCTTCCGCTGTGCTGCCTGTTCAGTCCGTGGGGTGACAGAGGGTGCGGAGCCAGGGACCAGCCTTGACCATGGCTGTTCGATCTGCCTGACCTGACTGCCTCGGCTCCAGCCTGCTCCCTCCTCACCCCCTGTTCTCCCACCAGGCACTAGCTCCCCTCTCTTCCCCTGGCCCCGGCGCCCACCCTGCCCCTCCATCCTGTGAATCTGATGGCTCTAGGGACCTCCTGGAAGTGGAGTCACGCAGTGTCCTCCAGGTCCTTCCTTGGTAGCCTGTGTCAGGGTGTCGTTCCTGGATGAGGGTGATGAAGGGGCCCCTGTGTGGGTGGACCACACTGGCCGTTTCCCGTGGGTGGACACGGCAGCTGCTGCCTTCTGGCTGCTGTGACTATGCTGCTGGGAACGCAGGCGGGCAGATGCCTCTCCCAGACTCCGCTTTTAGTTTTGGGGTGGGGGCTCCGCCTGGGATTGGCGGATCGTACGGTAAGACGCTACTTTACATTTTCGGAGGAAGTGGTTCCGACAATGGCTGAACTATTCGCACAACAGAGCCCAAGGGTTCCAGTTTCTCCACATCCTCGAACCCATTTCTTATTTTCTCATTTTCCTAGCAGTCATTCTAGCTCCTTAAGAGGAAGAGGTAGCTTATTAATTCCGAGCCTTTGTCTTTTCAGTGTAGGTGTGTACAGCTGCAGTCATCCCCCGGCATCCGCAGGGGATCGATTCCAGGACTCCTGCCCCTGCAGAGGCTGAGACCCGAGGTTGTCCAGGGCCCTTACAGAAGAGGGCTCATGGGTGCATAGCACCCCACACCCTCCAGGACACCGCGAAGGCTCTCTAGGTCGCTTATGTTCCTAATACAGCGTAACCCTACGTGCATGGGTGCTGGCATGCGGTAAATTCAAGGTGCGATTTTTGGAACGTTCTGGAATTCTTTTCCGGAATACTTTCAGTCCTCACGTGGTTGAATGCAGAACCGGTGGTCGCTGAGGCCGACTGCACACGGCTCCCCTCAGCACCACGTTCCCTGCACCTCAGGAGCTCTTGGGCTCTGCGTGTCCATCTTCATTCGTCTCTAGCTATGTTCTAATTTCCAGGGGGCTGCTTTTCTTTGAGCGTCGGGTCTTGGGTAAATGCTGCGCATTGAGTATATTCTTTGTGTACTGTTTCGTTTCCCCACATCTCTGATTTATCCAGTTTTGCTTCTGTTATTAACGTCTGGCTCGTCTGTTGTGATGGGAGAAGGCATTTTGCAGAGTGTCTGTCTTAAAATCTGTTGAGACTTGTGGCCTAAGACCTGGCCTGTTCTGGACACAGCCCTGCACCCTGAGGGACGTGTTCTCCTGTTGCGAGGATGGCTCTGCTTGCGTCCGCCGGGCCTCGTGCGCTCGTTGCGGCGTCTGGGCCTCGGCTTCCACACTTATCTGCTGAATGGTTGTTCTACCACTGTTGAGAGTTGGGAGTGTGTGTAAAAAATTCTTGTTGTTGTTTCTTGTTTTCTACAAAGGGCAGCTTAAACATGTCACGGTCCCAGGGAGAGGGGCAGGTACGGGGAAGCTCAGTTCCTTAGAGACTAAGCCCATCTTGACCTTGGCCTCTGGTGCAGGGACGATGAGGGTGAAGCAGTTATAGTCATACAGGTAGACCCACTTGCCGAGGTGCAGGCAGGATGCCCGGGATACAGGAGGGGTCCCCTGGGATGCAGGCAGGATGCCTGGGATGCAGGAAGTGTCCCCTGGGATGAAGGCAGGATGCCTGGGATGGGGCAGTTGCCTGGACGGCCAAGCAGACCATGTCCTGACAGCCCTGCCTTTTATGACCTTGAGTGTCCTCGTGTCCCCGTCACACCACACTCCGGGGATGTTCGGGCACGTTAATATTTCTCGAGTGCTTCATACCATTTCTCAAGTGTTTTCAGTTTGGCCAACACGACCGCCCCCGCCCGTGCATTTTTGCCAAATGTCTTCCTCTTCAATCTGTCTACATTTCAAAGGAAATCTGAGCCATCTGTTTCTGTTTCACTGGCTTCCCTGTTCAAAACTCTCTGGTGGTGACGAAACTTAAGAAGCCTTTCAAGTCTCTGCCCCGATGTCCACAGTGTCTCTCCGGTGCTGCAGAGTAAGGGGCTGCAGATCAAGCTGTTGGTGCTGCAGAGTAAGGGGCTACAGATCAAGCTGTTGGGACACCTCGCCTCAACGAAACCCCCCTCCTTCCTTCTCACGACACACACCTGCTCCCCCCGTAAAAAGTCCATCAGCCGTAGGTCTGAGGGCTGGGCTGCAAGAGTTTAACTTGCTCTGTGCTCAGGGGTGGACTTCAGAGTACTGACGCTGTCAGCATCTCTCTCTACGCCTTCTGTGCCTAAGTAAATTCTAGAAAAATGCATGCCATTTGCATTATTATATTGAAAATGAAAACTGGAAGAATATAATGATAATGCAATTCTCATTTTAAGCCAAATAAGCTCACATCTGTGAAAGGTAGTTTATTCTATACCAAGGTAATATTTACCCAGTGTACAGGAAACTTGGGACTCGGTTTCTGTATATTTTTATAGTGTGAATTTTTATTCAACAATGTATCATGAATGCTTCGATTATACCTAATCTTCAAAAACGTGACTTTACAGCTCAATAGTATTTAATTACACAAGCCTTTTTTAAGCTGTTGCCAGTGTTTTATCTTCTTACGAGTCCCATTCAGGAGGCGTCCCTGTGCGTGACTGCTTAATGATATTTCTGATAATTTCCATAGAATAGAATGTCTTAGAAATTGGATTTCAGAGACAAAGAGTGTAAATGTTGCCAGCTAATTCTTCAGAGAGCTCATGATCTGTTTTAAAACTTTTCAGATGAACGTTAATAATTTATTTGCCAATTTCTCCGGAAGTTGGACATTTTGGCTCTTACAAATTTTTCCTACTGCAAATAACAAGTATTAATTTTAAAGTGCATTTATTTTAATTGATGAGAGGGTATAAAACAATGTCTCCTTTCTGGTTCTCTCTAGTATATTTAACGTAAATGAATGAGAAATAAAAATTTTCATTTTTAAAGATAAATGACAATCTCCAATGACAAGACTAATCACCAAAGATTTAAATCACCTGAAGAAAAAAAACCTATGTATTTATTTATTTATTTATTTATTTATTGTCTTTTTACAGCTGCACTGCAGCATATGGAGGTTCCCAGGCTAGGGGTCGAATGGGAGCTACCGCAACGCCAGATCTGAGCTGCACCTGCAATTTGCACCACAGCTCACGGCAACGCCGGATCCTTAACCCACGGAACGAGACCAGGGATAGAACCTGCGTCCTCATGGATACCAGTGGATCCTTTTCTGCTGGATCCTCAGTGGATTCTTTTCCACTGAGCCACGATGGGAACGCTGAAAAAAACTTTAAATGCCTTCATCTGAGTATGTATTTCAGGGTGGAGCTGGAAACAGGGGGCTGGGACTGCAGGTGTGGTACAGTTTTACACACATGTAGAGGCAGGTGACACAGAAAAAAAGAGACACTCGGCACACCAATACATTGGATAGAGTTTTCGACGTGGTAATAATAACGACGACGTCATAATTGCCGATGAACGAATATAATTTACAAAAACAATGCTGGAAAACGACAGAGTCAGGAGGGACTGCGGAGTGGCCTTAACAAAGGCAGAAGGTGAGCTATCAAGCGTGGACAGTTTTGGATTCACCAGGCAGATTTGGATGACTCGGAGCCAGTGGGGCCGCTGTCCTGCACAACCCTCGAAGGGGCCTGAGCCCCAGCCAGTGGCCTTCTGGATGCTGCTCTTTGAGGCCATCTGGAAAAGCCCTGGGACCACGGCGGCCTCTTTCCAGTGGAAATTCCACTTGGCCCCTCAGTCTCATGGCCCGAAACCACCACTTCCTCTCGTGCAAACGCTCTGGCCTGTGAACCACAGGAAGGGGTCCAGCCACTTCAAACATCAATTTTTCAATGAACCAAAAACAAAAATCTTAAGTTTGTAAATAAACCTCATCTGTTGCCGCAATGTCCGCGTCTGTAATGAGAATAGCTACTGTGCAATGGAGCGTTTCTGGTGTTTTAAGCATCAAAGTCTGTCATTTCATGGGGCCGCTTTTTCACAAAGCACTCTGGGTATTTTACACTCCGCATGCTCACTCTTTAAACCGATCATGTTTCCTCACCTGCTCCAACCTCCCCTCCTCTTCTTCCACACACTCCTGCTGAGGAGGAAGGACTGAGAGGCTGGTCTTTCAAGGAGGGGCAGAGTTCCCGCTGTGGCACAGGGGGGTTAGGAGCGTTGGCTCAGGTCACAGCAGAGGCTTGGATTTGATCCCTGGCCCAGGATGTTCCATGTGCTGAAGGTGTGACCAAAAAAGAAGAAGGAGCCTCGCGCAGGGTCACCAACAGCAAAACTCAGGAAAGACAGAAGATGACTGTTGGTCTGCCCAGCGTGGAAAGGAAGTGGCAGCACTACAACCAAACGGCCTCATGCGTAAGTGAGGGGCCGGTGACACCCCCTCGCCGGCATCCTGGTGGTCAGCACCCCACCCTACAGGACCCTCTCTCCATCTCAGAGGGCACCTGCTCTTCCAGGCTAAGCTGGAAAACTACCTGCAGAGAAACGAGAGTGAGTTGCTGTTACAAGTCACTGCCTGTGTGCGTGTTTAATGATCTGATCGAAGAAGGTTAGAACTAATTAGGCCTCGTTGTTAAGAAGTTAATTTTATATTTCAAGCCTCTGCCAATTTACCAGATGCTAAGAAGGCAAGGGTGAAGACAGATATATAATCATGCAGTTTTATATTATAACAGGGTAGCATTAATTTTTATGCAGTATGTATTAGGCTGCATTCTTAGAGCTTTGTACTGCTCGTTTCTTATAAACTATAATTGTAAATTAATCTCCTCTTAGTTTATTAGTGTTACTAGCAATTAAAATTTATTAAGCCAAGTTTTTCCAAAGAAAGTCACTCCCTGCTTGGAATGAGAGCTCATTTGGAAGGTGATTATGTACTTTTGGCCGGTAGAGGCTACAATTTAGAACAAAAGCAAAAATGCAAAAGCCGCCTGTGCTTCTTTTCAAGGTATCGTATTTTTCTAATGTATAGGAAAAAGGTAAAATTAATTTTAATAACACGTTGTATTCAAGCCAACATATCCAAGATACTCTCATTTCAGCATACAATCAATTTTAAAACGATTGATGTGTTTGTTATTCAAAATCTGGCCTGTGTTTTACACTTCCAGCACCTTCAGGGGGCGTGACAGCGGGCGGCCACCACGCTGGACAAGTTAGCTCGAGGTCAACCAATCTGCTCTCAGAAGCAGACAAAAAATCCAAGTTACATCAACTGTTACAACTATTGATGCGTTTTTTAAAAGTTTAGTCTGGGAAAACAAGGGCAGATTGAAGGAGCTGGGGATGAGTCGACATAGTCTAAAACTTTTATTTAGTTACTGCTTCCGCATGTGGCCGTGTCTCGAAACACAGTGTGCGAGGGACTTGGGCTGCACCTGCAACATCCAGAAGTTCTGGGACCAGGGACTGACTCCACGGCACAGCAGTGACCCCAGCAAGGCCGTGAGCAGGCCGGATCCTCAGCCATCTGTGCCACTGGAGACTCCCCGCAATGCACTCTTAAAGTTCTAAGAAGAGAAGAAATTTGTTGGAGATAATTTTGTTGTCACGTGCCTTTCAAGCAGAAACAGGCAGACGGTATATGTTAGCGCCGGTCACCACGCTTCGTATTCAGATTTCTTTTAAGCTTCAGTTTGATCAATTTTTAAGGCAGCTGCCATTTAGTGGGAAATAATGTCCAAAATTGTCAGCATCGACACGAGGCTCCCGACAGCCCCGCGCAGAGCTGGGCCCCGTCGCGAACCCGTGGAAACAGTGAGAGGCACTGCGCTAACAGAGAGGACACCGGGTTGCGAACACACAGCCTGGAGCGGGGCTGAGCGGGAGGCCCTCGCTTGTGCTCTAGGAGGCACGTGGGAAGCGAGGGGCCTTCTCTCATGGCCTGGCCTCCCCGAGGAAGAGCCGTGGTCTGAGGGACACACTGGCCAACGGACCAAGACGGGCAGTTTCATCCCATCTGCTTCCCAGCCCCTCAGCAGAGGGGGTCTCACTTGTGAGTCTGCTTCCTATAGACAGTCCCTTGGGTGAACCTGGAATGCACTGCTGACAGCCACCGTGGGCTGTGTGTGGCCTGTGCAGCTGGTTTCCCTGGATACGTGGGTACCTTTTTGTCTTTTTTTTTTTTGTCTTTTTAGGGCCGCACCCACAGCATATAGAGGTTCCCAGGCTAGGGGTTGCATCAGAGCTACAGCCACCGGCCTACACCACAGCCACGGCAAAGCCAGATCCGAGCCGTGTCTGTGGCCTACACCACAGCTCACAGCAATACTGGATCCTTAACCCACTGAGCGCGGCCAGGGATTGAATCCTCAACCTCATGGTTCCTAGTCAGATTCGTTTCTGCCGCACCACGACGGGAACTCCATGTGTGTACCTGTTAAAATGTGGTGTTTGGGGAGATGACTGAATCTGAAGAAAAACCCAGTCAGTCATGTGACCACATGGCTATTCCAAAGCGTGAGGAAGCAAAGGAAACTGGCCTTGGGCTGCCCAAGCCCCTCCTCAGTATCTCCAGGAACACAAACGCTTTCAGAACAGACACTGTGCCAGTGGGACCAGGGGTTAGCATCGCTGTGTGCAAACAGGCTGGGGTTCAAATCCCACCTCCGTTACGTCCTAATTGTGCATCTTTCAGCATCAGGGGGCCTGGCCCTCACGTTTCCAGTCCAGCGAACAGAAAGAATAACATTTACGTGATGGAGCAGTGAGAGGAGTTACATGACACATGTGACACATATACACCTGTAAGTAATTAACGAACCCAGTGAGCTCCAAAAGCTTATTTTCATACTTAAAAAAACACACAGAAAAACTGTTTACCGAGACAAAAGCAAACCAACCTGATCAGGCAGTCAGAGCAGCATCTGTACCCAGGCGACCATGGAAGCTGCCAAGCATCCTGTCCTGTGCGTCCTGGCGGCGTTTCCGGTCCCACGTGCAGCGTTGGGAGTTCCAGCACCTGCGGGGAGAGCCTGCGGGGACGGCGGATAGGGCTTCCTGACACTCCTCATGTGGAGGCAGGAGCAGTTTCTGGGGCTGGTCCTCGGAGAGCAGCTGACACCAGCTAAGGACAGGTGCTTGGCAGGCCCTGGACCTTCTTCCAGGAATTCGTCACCGTTCCTGGCCTTGGAGCACCACGCACTTTCTGGGCCATCCCTCCAGCCAAACAAGCACAGAAGCAAAAGTCATCAGTTTTATTTGAGGTGCGGGGTGGGGGAAGTTTAAACTCAGCGGTGACTGAGGCTGTCCCCCCGCTTTCTTCTTAGAGTGATGGGTTTGCTCCGGGACATGTGGGCAGCTTCTCCACGACTGAGAGTGTGGACCGCAGAGCAGCAGGGGGCGGGGCTCTGAGGTTACAATGACCACGACAAAGGTGGCCCACATTTCTACCTGACAGGTCAGAAACCCGCGCTGGGTCTCAGGGGGTTCGAGTCAAGGTGTGGGGGCCACTCCACGCCTTGCCCGGCTTCTGGAGGCCGCCCGCTTCCCAGGACTCCCCGACCCCTGCCAGCAGCTCTCCTGTCCGCCCTCTCCGCCCCTGTGGCCTGATTCAGCACCCCACCCCCGAAAATCCAGAATCGTCCTTCATCTCAAAGTCCTTCATCACACCGCCTGTGAGGCAAGGCGACACGTCCTTGAGGGGCAGGATGGGCACCTCTTCGGGGACCGTGCCTCAGCCCACAGGCAGGGCAGGAGACGGATGGAGGCTGGGCCTCCGCAGACCCTGGCAGCCGCTTCGGGCTGGCCTTTCTGCTGGCGGACGTGTGCCAGCAGCAGCAGAGCACCGCGGGGCTTCTGATCTCCCTCCGAGAATAAAGTGAACTGAGAGGAAACCTCCATCTGACCTTCACATCAAGTCACTCGCTTCCCGGAAAAGTGTAGCACACGGGGTAGAGTACGGGATGGACAGATGATAATGAAGCACTTTGTAATTTCCAGCGGCTGAACACGAGGCCCTTTTTAGATTCAAACATATTTTCCATTAGGGCATTTTGTTGACTCTGACATTTTCAGAACCATTAAGTTCGTTTCTGTGGCTATTTTTCAAGGGCCAATAAGAAAAAATAATAGAGCTTAATTGGAAAATAAAACAGAATTGAGCCCAGAACATCTCCGTTAATGAGCAACAGAGATTACATTGATTTCATTTTATAAATAACATTAGCCCTCCGTAGCAGTTCATGCACGGTGATTGCCGAAGTTATCTGATAAGACAGGGCCGTACATTTAGAGCATTAGTCGGAAAAGGGATGTCTGTATCCAGGAAGCCACTGCTCTGCCCACCTGAACTGAAGTCAGTGAGCAGGAGCTCTGAACGGCAAGCCACCCACCGAAACCGGAACAGCGAACTGGTGACACAAGAAGAAATTCTGGCCAGAGGAGAGGACTTCAGGCTGGTTTTCCCTTTGCAGAACCATTACGTGTTTTACTAGCCCTTCCACCCTAGAACCCTTAGGTGGTGATCGAAGGGGGAGGAAAGAAAAACTCCCATCCTCGGCTTTTGCAAAGTTCAAGTTCAAGAGGAAAACCACAGCCACCCAACGTCTGGAAAAGGATGGAACGGATCCTGCAAAGACCATGTAACTCCCTCCAAGTAATAGGCACTGTTCCCTGGGTCGACCCGTCATCTGTTATCACTCCAGGAGGTTCCGTCTTTTGCAACTTCTAGATCTTTCCAGTTTCTCCTGACTTAGTGGCTTACTTTTTTTTTTTTTTTTGTCTTGTTAGGGCTGCACTCACGGCATATGGAGACTCCAGTTGTTCCTTTTAAGTGTTGAACATTTTTAAGGATAAGACAAAATAGCCAATCAATTGACCACAAATTTTAAGCAACCCTGGTTGTCTGTCTGGGGCCCTCAAGACAGTACCTTTGCAAGCTTCTGATTTTCCTGGTTTGAAAATGTTTACTTCTAAGCAGTGGATTGGAAATGGAGCTGATATAATTCTTAAGCCCATCTAAATAACCCAATGCAGATTAAATTTGATCTCACGGATGGGCCACAAAGCCCAGCACCAGGGACCACACGCGTCCGGGCGAGGACGACGTGGTACAGACAGGAAGCTGCGCTGCAGCCTGTGAGCTGCTGGGCGAGTAGACTCTGAGGCGCAGCCTCGTGTGCCACTCTGGTGGCTTGGCACAGGGGCACAGTCACTGACCCCACGAGCTGGAGGAGAAGGTGGGCACATCCGCACGTAGGCAAACACGTTCTGTAGGGGCCACAAAGAAGGCAGCTCAGGGGGAGTTCTTGTGGTCCAGGGAGTCAGCTCAGCCGTGGGACTGGGTATGGAGAGACAAGCCCCGGGGAGAGAAAGGAAGGCCGTTCCATCCAGGACAAAGGAAGGGATGGACTGGGAGGGCAGGGAGAGGACGCAGGCTGTGGTGTGTGCAGCAGGAGCCGGTGAGGGGACGTGATGGGACGTAGGGAACCAAGGGGAGCAGCACAAGGGTGCGCAGGCCACGCCATCCTGGTGAGGTGACAAGACTTCTGCCACGTAGCAAAGACCTTGGTTATACTAATGAACACAAAACAGGAGACTCTCACAATTGTGTCTACTTTTCAAAGATAGGTTGTTGCTTCTAAGACGGAAAAGCTAGAAGGTGATGGAAGAGCAAGTTGGGACGCAGAGTTTGGGCTGGACTAGGGAAGCGGCAGGACCCACGCGCAACAAAGGACACCAGCGTGCGGGGCGTGGACGTCGGGGTGACTTGGAGGCTCCCAGGCAGTCGGGGAAAGATGGTCCAGAGTAGCGGAGGCAGAGGGAGAAAGCACGCTTTAAGGAAAGGAGACGATTCCCAGGGAGCAAAATGCAGGCGAGGCCCCAGAGAAGGGAGTTGGTAGCAGAAGGCATGGCCTGGACCCGCCTGCCAGACGCCGCTGGAGCCCCAGGAGCAGGTGGAAAACAAGCTAAAGGAACAGCTCTGGGGGCGGCCACATTTCTTCGCCAAATACCAGGAAGGAACGCAGTGTGATGAAGCCACATCCCAGAACTCTCAGGGAACAATTTAGCACAGGCTTCGGGAAGGCAGACTTTTAAGAGGCACTGAGAGTCTTTCGGGGATTTCGCTTAGAAAACAACCCAAGTATGAGCAGGACTGTACTTTCTTTTTGAAACATTTCAATAGGTGAATATCAGAAAGCAGGTAGACGGTTCAGCCAAAGGAATGGTTAGACTGTACTTACAGTAAAACATTACACCAGAGCTAAAAATCGTGCTTCACAGGGAGTCTTTATTACCATGGAAGAATCCTTATGGTAAAAATGTGTGACATGATACAGACGACTCATCACGTAATTTATTACACAGTATTATATAATAATATGGAATATCATGTACTGGTATTATCAAAGTCTAGAAAACATTACAGGTAGTGGAATTACAGGTAATTTTCATTTCCTTCCTTATATCGTATATATCACTACATCTTCTACCAAACCAGGGCAACTCTGTGAATAAGCAGAGTGCGAGGTAAGTGTGTATGAGGTTACACAGCAGGGGGAGGAGAGAGAGGGCAATTGACGCATTTATTGGGAAGAACCCAGGGCTGCAGGACGGCACACAGAGGCACAGACAGACCCACAGACGGGTCAGCGAGCAGGTGGTGGTGACGGGGGCGGGGGGTCCGCCGTCTCCCCTGAGCTTCCGCAAATGTGAAAAGACGCACATTTTGTCCTGGAAGAAAGACGTGCATCCCAGGGCAACTGACACGGGAGAGCGTGGCCGGCCCTGCCTGCACGTGTGTGGGTCATTCTTTGTTACATGATGACAAGTTGCCATTTTGGAATCAAAAGGAAAGGGGCCGATGCGGGGACGGGTCACGCCGCCGCCGCTCGGGTTCCTGGCTCCACGTCACATCTTCTCACGGGAGTCCGCCAGCATCGATCGCCAGACTGGTGACTATTTGCTCGTCAAATATTGGCAAATTCTCATCACTATTTGCTGAATCAATTGAAAATATCCCGGTGCCTAAATACCATAAAGTGAAATGCTCTGTGGACATTCAACATTAAGATTTGGGTACAGCTTCCCCTCCCCACCTTAAAACATTGGATTACTTTTATCACGGGTGGCGCCAGGCCGCATTAGCCGGAGCCGAGCCAGCACACGAGGGAAGCGATTTATTTTTGCCAGGCGCCCTCCTGTGCCCCGTGGTCCCGCGTCCAAGGTATGTTTGCTCTTGTATCTCCTCTTTCGTTTCCCGCTTCCTCCAGTTTCCTCCTCTGCTTGCAATCCAAGTAGCCGACTGGTAACCCCACTTATTCCTCACCTTTCTTGTAAGAGCAGCACACCCAGTGGAGACGAATTAAAGAGGCGGGATGCGGATGGAAAACAGTGAGAGGACCGTGTAGGATAAAACGAACCAGGCGTTTCGAAACTCCTCGTCTTCACATGCCCTGTAAACACGTGCTGAAGCAGCACGGGCCTGCAGGAGCAGCGCGGGCGACACAGATGCCACTCTTCTGTAACTTCAGGGAGGGAGCAGGCCGGGCGGGGCCACAGGAGAACCGAGAGCAGGTGCCAGAGCAGCATCTCCGAAGGCCGGCGACAAGGCGCCGCGGAGCAAACGCGGGGCAGGGGGTCAGGACAGTGGCGGGACAGGTAACAAGAACCAACCAACCAGTTCTTTGAAGGTGATCTTTAACCCACATTTCACAAAATAAAATTCGATATTTTAGGGAAAAACCACCCGAGAGGCATGTTGGGAAACATTAGGACGTAAGCTTTCTTACGTTTACCTTATGGTTTAGTGTTTTAGTTTTGAATCACATGTGGGGAGGAAGGGGTTACATGATTCTTTCCAGGTTTCGGGACCCTGTAGACAGCCGAGGAGCCCGCACGGCACAGGGACGGGTGTGAGACTCGACACCAGCACCCCACGGAGGGGACGGGGGTGCTGCGAGGTAAGGATGACGTGCATCTCGCTTGGAGAGGAGATAACCCACCCCAGACAAAATAAAAGAAAATAAGCTTTTTCCAGTTTTTCATACCTCGCTTACTCTCTGACTGGATCTGCACACGTGTCGTGTGGCTGTGACAATTCTGCCCGGAGTTTGGATTCCGGATTTTGTCCATAATTGCTCCGTCTTCACACACACACTGTGAACAGCGGCACAAAAGTCCACCAAACTGAAGCATCACATATAACACGGCATTTACTTGGGCTCTTCCCAAGTGTCCTCTGCTGTAGATCACGCTGCATTAAACGTTTTCACACGCGGTCCTTTTTTCCTGTGGAACTCTCTCATGCTCATAACTAACCGTCATCCCATCCTCATAACTAACCGTCCTCCCATCCTCATAACTAACCGTCCTCCCATCCTCATAACTAACCCATCCTCATAACTAACCGTCCTCCCATCCTCATAACTAACCGTCATCCCATCCTCATAACTAACCGTCCTCCCATCCTCATACCTAACCGTCATCCCATCCTCATAACTAACCGTCCTCTCATCCTCATAACTAACCGTCCTCCCATCCTCATAACTAACAGTCATCCCATCCTCATAACTAACCGTCATCTCATCCTCATAACTAACCGTCATCTCATCCTCATAACTAACCGTCATCCCATCCTCATAACTAACCGTCATCTCATCCTCATAACTAACCGTCATCTCATCGTCATAACTAACCGTCCTCTCATCCTCATAACTAACCGTCATCCCGTCCTCACAACTAACCGTCCTCCCGTCCTCATAACTAACTGTCCTCCCGTCCTCACAACTAACCGTCCTCCCGTCCTCACAACTAACCGTCCTCCCGTCCTCACAACTAACCGTCCTCCCGTCCTCATAACTAACCGTCCTCTCATCCTCATAACTAACCGTCATCCCGTCCTCACAACTAACCGTCCTCCCGTCCTCATAACTAACTGTCCTCCCGTCCTCACAACTAACCGTCCTCCCGTCCTCACAACTAACCGTCCTCCCGTCCTCACAACTAACCGTCCTCCCGTCCTCATAACTAACCGTCCTCCCATCCTCACAACTAACCGTCCTCCCGTCCTCATAACTAACCGTCATCTCGTCCTCACAACTAACCGTGCTCCCGTCCTCATAACTAACCGTCATCCCGTCCTCACAACTAACCGTCCTCCCATCCTCATAACTAACCGTCATCCCATCCTCATAACTAACTGTCATCTCTAGCTACCCAGAGAGGCGATCAAATTATATGAACAACCCATAATTCTTGTGCTGTGTTGCTTTTATTTTTGTTTCTCTCTGTTCATGAAACACATGTACTTTATACAAACATCAAACTTTACAGAGCTACACGCGGAGAAGAGAAATTACCCTATTGTCTCGGCTCCCCAAAGTAATCACTATCAAAAATTTGCACTTATTTCCCAAATCACTCCCCTCCTCTCTGCTCGTGCTAATACACAGGATTGCTGGTCCATGTGGAATCCGAATGGGTACCCACAGCACAACCCCTTTCTCCCTGATGGAGCCCGCAGATGTCTCCAGTTAGCTGGGCCACAGGTATGGATCCCTTCCACACCCTTCCCCAGCTGATGGATAATGGTTTGTAATTTTTGGCCCCTGGAAACAATACAACACTTAGTACATGTGTGTGTCCACATATGTGTGTGATCACACCTCTGCAGTGTGCTTCAGCCCAGCCCCACATCTGCTCGCACCCGTGTCCAGGGGGGGTGCCCCGGAGTCCGCCGGGCCTCCCTCTGCACACCAGTCTCGCTCCTTACTGCGCGGGGAAGACAGAAGAGCGCCGACCCCGGGGGCCTCCCCTGTGTCTGACACCGTGCACGCCGGGGGGCCCCCGCCGTTCTTCCTCAGCCCCTCGCCCTGGGTCTTTAGCTCGCGTGACCCGATATCGGAGACTCGGGCACAGTCTTTGGACCTGTTCGTCCCTCCTGCACGCGTCGGCGTTGCTCTCCTGTGGTCTCACGGCTACTGCAACTGTTCGCATCTTCCAAGGGCCCATCTGGTCCTCGCCTGGAGCGGCCCCCTGGGTGCCTCGTCCACCCCCAGCTTCCTTTCGGCTCCGTGCTCATGCCAGGCGCATTTCCGGCTCAGGGCCTTTGCACGTGCGGCTCCGTCTGGGATGCCCCTCCCCGGAAACTCACGCAGACCTTCCCCCCTTCAAACTGCCGCTAAGATGTTCCTCCTGCCTGAATGCTTCCCAAACGCCTGCTGTGGGCAGACCCGCCCGGCCCCTGCGCTCCGGCCCCCCTTCCCGCCTGCCCTGACTACGGGTCCCTTCCTGCCGAGACTCGCCTTCCTCACTTGGTGCCGGTCCCGCCCCTGACAGCCCCCGGGACCTCACCTAAGTGGGAGTCGGGATCTTTGTGTTTCTGCTGATGGGCCTCCAGTCCCCTGGGCAGTTCCCCTTCGCCACACGCTGGACAAGTGGGTGGATGAACAGATGCCAAGACCTGGGCACAATGTGCCAGTTTCGTCACCACGTTTCCAGGCCAGAGCGCTCCCTTTTTTAAAAAGCTGTTTGTTTATAAAGTTTTTAGAGAGACCTCAAGTTTCCTAAATTGCTTTCCTTTAAAAACTATCAGTTACTTAATAAACTTGCCTTTTGCTTACATAAGCCAAAAAAGCAAACCTGCGTCCATTTAGGGCTCAGGTTTTGGAAGCAGCAGCAGGCCTTCCTTTTGTTTGCAGTGACGTCATCGGAGATCTTCCCGGGGGCGCGGAGAGGAGGCTGGTGAGCTGAGCTGAGACCTCCCTCACCCGCAGGGCTCGTCGTCACAGCCCAGCGCAGCGCCGCCTCCGGTCCTGAACTTCAAGTGTGCTTCGCACTTGTCTGGCTGTAAGGAACCCTGAACTTGTTTTCAAAAATGACATGCGGAAAATAAACACCACTGCAAATTCAGGTGCTCCAGGAAGCCCCGCAGTGTCCGTGTGGTCGCCACTTGGCACTCGGGGCTGTTGAGCACGTGAGGGCTGGGACCAGTCGGAGTCGACGGCAAATGGAAAAGACACACCAGATTGTAAAACTTAGCATGAAAAAAAGTGTAATTTTAAAAACATGTTCATATTTATTACGTGTTGATATCACTGTGATTTAGATAGTCATATGAATCTTATAAATACTTACATAATTAAGAGTAATTTCAACCTTTTTTCTTTACTTTTTCATGTGGCTACTAGAATATTTACATTTGCATATGGGAACAGTGCCTGATTTAGATTTTAAAAAGGACGAGAGAGACCTAGAATGCAGTGTGTAACCCTAGATTGGCTCCATGTTTAAAACACAGCAAACAACTGTAAAAACATTCTTGAAATCATCAGAGAAATTTGAATGTGGACCAGATACTAGATATGGCATTGTTGATTTTTCTTAGTTGTGTTACTGGTATTGTAGTTACACAGGAATGTTTTCGCTTTTAAGACAAACATCCTAAAGTGTTTAGGAGTGAAATACCAGGACGGCTAAACTTATTTTCAAATATTCAGTGATGTATATGTTGATAATTTAATATTTTCTAGACATAATATTAACATTTTATTTAAATATTTATCTATATTAAAATACATTTATTTACATCGTAGGTATTATTTCGCATGTTAAATATTTACAGTTTATATCCATTTATATTAACATGTAGTTACATGTGTACATATCTGTGTGTTTATTATATAGGCAACAAAATAGTAACAATTGTTCAATCTGGACAGAAGTTAAATTGGCTTCTTTGTGTCATTCTTTCAACAGTCATTCTAGATGTTAGCATTTTTTCAGAATAAAAAGTTGGGGAAAATTTATGGCTCCAAGAAAGCTTTTGACTAAAGCCAAATGATATATGATTGTGCCACAGTGACAACCACAAGAAGGGAGCGTGTTTGAAAGTCGTGATTCAGAGTCAGACTCTAAATGACTGCTTTCAAATAATTTACAAACGTTTCTTCAGGTCATGGACTAATTAATCTTTAAATATACCCAACTTCCTTAAATGCTTGAGCTGCTTTCTTTGCTTGGAAGAAGCAACTTGTTAAGGGACATTCCAAGCCGAGGACGACGTTTTTCCGTTAGAAGTGGGGTGCGGGTGAGCCTCCACCTTCCACGAGGTCCTCGGTCCTCGCCTTCAGTGTCACACACCCCCTGACCCACTGCCTTAGTGGGGATCTTTCTCAGCTGGGGTGGCAGCCCCGGTTTGCAACCACACCTACTTCCGGACACCTGGGTTACTGAGCTGGTCTTGGGAACGCCACCAGGGTAGCCGGCAGGCAGGAGACGCGGCTCCCGGTGGGATGAGGGCTGAGCCTCGCTGGTTGTGAAGCAGAACCGCTTTCTGGTGGCAGATTCATTTGGAAGCAAAGATGTGATGTCACCACGTCACTGCAGCCTGAGCAAGAGTCTCGAGTCTGTTGCAGACAGAGAACGGCTGGAGAGAACACCGCACTCGTGCGAGTCCCTTGTTTAAACTTCCTCGAGTGTAAGCAGGTAGTTGATGTCCCTTTATAAGAAAATTTGATCGCAGCCTGAAGAACATGAGGTCATAGGTGTCAGCGTAAAATCCCAGACAGCTCAGCTCTTGGGCCCCTTGAGGTTGTACCGGAAGTCGGCTCAGAGGGAGCAGCGTGAGAGCTGGCGCCCTAAACAGAGCTCAGATGGGCCCGTCTGCTGGGGGCCGTGAACACCCAAGTCCTCGGTGTCAACGGGGCTCCTGCCAGGGCTGCCCCAGCTACACTGTCCACCCAAAGGCCCATCATCTGCTCTTTGTAGCTCCAGCACAGGCTTCCTTCCCCCACCAAGCTCGCCCTGGGGCAGAGCTGAGCTTTTAAAGCCCGGCTCTAGGCACAGAACCCGGTTCAGTGTGGGTCTCAGCAAACCTCCAAGGAGGGGCCCCCACAAATGCACTCAGGAGACACACGGAGGCCACCCCTGCCCCTCCCTCCTCGTGAGAATCACACTCTCTTAAGCCAAGACAAGGGCTGGAGTGCGCCTCAAGCTGCGTGATCAGGAGCTGAGCCCTAACCGCTTCACCCTCTGCTGCATCTGTAGGACCTGCGGCCTGAGGGCGTCTGCAGGATCGCATTCGTTAATAACACAAAGCACTGAGGACAATGGCACCTTGAGATGGCTCGGTAAGGGTTACTTCCTATTTCTTCCTTCTTATTTTCCCCTGGAGAAAGCTGAGGCTCGGAGACGTTATGTGGTTTGCCTGAGATCACACAGCTCATAAGAGAAAGAGTGAGGCTTTGCAGCCAGGTTCGTCTGGCTGTAACCCATGGTCCCCACTGACTTTTCCTTCATCTGCTGCTACAACCAGGGCCTCTTCCTTGTCCCCTTGGGAAGGATGAGAAGCAGCGTCGCTGTTCTTTGAAGCCAGAGAATTACAGACCCAGAAGCTCTGGTTTGGAATCCCCATTGAGTTTTGGGGGCTAGCAGCTCTGGGCCTTAAACCACGTGTGGCCTCCCCACCTGCCCCTCTCGGACCACACCCGCACCTCTGCAGGTGCCCAGGGTGGTCTGAAGCCTTAGAGAGCATGTGAATAGAAGCAGCAGAAGCACAGAGCCAGGAACAGCAGGAGAGGGCGGAGGCACGTCCCTTCTCCCTCCCCAGAGCTAAAGATGTCTTGAATCCTGCTTCTTGCGTTGTTTTGTTTCTCCTGGACACGTCGCTACCAACATTTAAGCGCCTCTGGACAAGGCAGGGCTTTGCGGACGACGGTGGAAGAGCCGCGGTTGCCAAGGCAGGGTCACTGCTCCTCTGACCCTATCACGGGTGTGTGTCTGCACATTTGTCCACACCCAACGAGCAGCCCCAGGACTGAGGCGTCGCGTAGACTGGAGATGCTGGTTTATTCTGTGTCTGTGCAGGCTCTGGACTGTGAGAAGGTACCAGCTGGTGTGATACTGACAACGGGGGCGGGGGGGGGTCTGTACCTTCCCCTCAGGTGGCTCTGAACCTAAAATTGCTCTTCAAAAGGGTCCATTAATAAAGAATTAACTGAGAATAGTATTTCAAAATCTTAATTTCCTGATAAAGATCCTCTTCGGGTGCCTGGTCTTGCCTGTCCTGCTGTGAGCAGGGCCAAGGGCACAGCTCGGAGTAGCTCTCCAGGGCCAGGACCGCCCGGCCTTGCTCTGTGGGCTAAGGATCCGGTGTTGCCGAGAGCCGTGGTGGAGGCCAGCCCCTGCAGCTCTGATTTAACCCCCTAACCTGGAAATTTCCATATGCCGTGGGTGTGGCCCTAATAAGCAAAAACACAAAAACAAAAACAAAAGTGCCTGAGCTTTGGCGGACTTCCTTTCAACTCGAGGACGTCTGCTTTCAACTCCCTTAATCATTCACAAAAAGAAAAGTAAAAATAAAATTGCTTTACGTTTTTCCTTATTTTGAATTGAGAAACATCTTAAACAGAAAAGCAGATTTAGTGCAACAGACCACTGCCTCCCACGGAGGCCGAACAGAAGCCAGCAGTTGACTACACTGTTGGGATCGCTTCTAAAAATAAAGCATCACGAAATCAGGTAAACACAGACGCGCCCCCACCCCCACCCTCCTCTCGAGCTGACAGGTATTTCTCCACGTTGCAGATTCCACTGTCTGTGCACGTGTCTAAACCCAATACTCAATACCCAATCAGTGCTCTTCTTCTGTATTTAAAAATCACAAGAACTAAATGATATTAGACGACCTTTTATAAAAATTCAGCACTGCACATGAGCTGTGCGAGCCACGGGAAGCTGGTTCATCCCTTTTAACGGCAGCCTCATCTCAAGGCCACGGTGCCCGCCGCCTGCACTGAGACCCCGGGCTCTGCTCGCTGGTGGGCTGGTCCCTGGCGCAGGGGAGCGAGGGTCTCCCAGGCCCTGCCTGGAGCTGGGCTCTCCGGGGGTGGGACGACGTGCAGCCTGCGGATGTCACTGAGCCCCTCCTCCGCCTCCTGGGCCCTCGCCTCCCTGTGCCCTGATCGAGGCTGCGGGGATTTTTGTTCCCTTGTTACTTTTCTACGGTATCTGTTTTTCCTTCTCTTATCTCTTTGAGGAAATTTTTCTAATATACTTGGTATTTGTCAGTTTCATTTTTTACGCATAACTGTGACCGCTTGTGGCTTCTGTCCTCCATCTGCGGAAGAGTCTCTTGTGCAGGGATTTCATTTTCAAAATCATCAATTTACCAACACCTCCTATGGTTTGTGCTCTTCTTACCGTGTTTATCTTTTCCTCACATGGTATCATCAAAAAAGTCACTGACGCTTCTAAGAGTCTTGCCTTTAAGATTTAGGTCTTGAGCATATGAAGACGGGGTGAGCTCGGAATCGACTCTACTGTTTCCTACAGGGAAGCCAGCCTCCCAGCACCGCGGTGTCCTCCTCACCCACTGCCCTCCGACCCCACCGCCCATCACAGCCGGGTTGGTGGTCTACACAGGTCTGTCTCTGTCTCTCTGGATCCAGCTCTGGTCCTACTGCCCTGGCTTTTGGCCCATCCACCCGGTCTGCCTGGTCTTAACAGCCCAGCTCCCTCGGAAGTCCGGACGCCTCCCGAGACAACGCCTACTTAGCTATTTTCTGAATTGTCATCACCTCTTGGTCTTTTACAGAATTTGCATTTAGTTCGTTGATTGACTTGAGCTTTTGACAGGGATGCCCGTTCATTAACATTGACTCTGGGGCTTCTGTGATCTGCTCACCGGATGCTTTGCAATCCCCCCTCCCCACCCAGAGGTGTTACACCTGTGGGTGCCCAGAGGCGTCTCCGCAGGGGCAGCTGTGTTACAGGTTTCGATGTGGGTGAGAGTGGGGTTTTTCTCCTGTGAAGGCTGCACGTTTTCTTATTGAAGTTGGTGCTCAGTGGCGCTTTCCCGTTTCCTCCGTTCCCATCTGCTCCTCGGCAAATCCCTAGCTCAAGGAGTCACGCCGGTCGTGCATCCAACCTTCCACTCCTCGCAGCACCGCCCTGGCCTGGACTCAGCTCAACACGCCCGAGAGGTGAGCGTCCCCGTGGGCAGCTGGCCTCGTCCTCACCTCGACACACCTGCCTGGGGAGTTTCCCCACTGAGATGGGCGTCCGCTGAGACCCCCCCCCCCGAGTTCACTGTTTGCAGAACACTGATCGTTTCTTCTAGGAGTTTCCGCAGCTGCTTTTTGCTAATATCACATGAACTTGCTCAAGATTCGTTTATATTTGCTCACAATTTCAATTCCGACATGCTTGCCTTTATCGGTCCTGACATTTTAGGGGCCATCACTCTTCATCCTCAGCGTAGATGCTATTTCTGTTTCAGTGATCTCAGCATGATGAAATCATCAAGCATAATCATGTGTTCTTCTCTCCTTCTGGTTTCTTTGGGTTTGTCGGCTTGTTTCTGTCCTAATTTCTGGAATAGGAAAATGAACGCATTCGTTCTTTTCTGAAATATAATCACTCACGATTGTTGGAGTTTTCCTGTGGTGCAGCAGGTTAAGGATCTGGCGTTGTCACTGCCGCGGTTCAGCTTCCACCCCTGGCCCGGGATCTTCCAGGTGCTACAGGTGAGGCCTAAATAAATACATTACAAACACTCATTGACATCTGGCTTTAGCTTCATATCACAGGGTTTCCTGTAAGGTATTTACCGTGGATTAATCTGAAAGATTTTAAAATTGCATTATGACGGGTTTGGTTTCTTCTTTTCTTGTTTCTTTTTGTCTGGAGTTACATCTACCCTGTTTAAGGAGCATTAACTCACTGCATAGGTAGAGAGGTTTAATTTACGTCTACGCTGATGTCACCACCACCAGGCTCAGGCGCACAAGTTTCCAGGGTTCAGAAAGTTTCCTACCCCGTCTTCTGAGTCCAAACCCACTCCCTGTCCCTGGAGGAATTGACTCCTCTGACTCCGATTAAAAATATTAGTTTGTCTTTTGCATTTTCGTATAAATTTGAGAATCTGCATGTCAATATCTTTTAAAATAGCTGAAATCTGACGAGGGGTTGTACTGAAAATACAGGTCAGTTTGAGGTCTTTCCAGGCCAGTAGGGTTTGCTGAGCTCTCAGTGGGCCTTGTTCAGTTCCGCTCAGCAGGGCTCTGTGTTCCGGGGGGCGGTCGCCCACAGCTTTCCCTTAGACTGACTCCTGGGTATTTGAGGCTATTGCAAGTTTTACTTTTGAAATTCAGTTTTCCTGTTGCTTCTTGCTAAAAACGAGTTTGATGTTCTGGCTTTGTGTCCTGGGCACTTGCCACGTCCGAATATGTGACTAGGAGGTTTCACAGATTCTTCCTGGGCTCGGCAGGAAGGCAGCTGGAGCTCTTTCCTTTCAAGCTTATTTCTTTTAGATCCTTCTTGCGTCTTAGCGATGACGACGGGGGACACGTCTGCCTTTTCATCATCTCGGGGAGAAGCTTTCCAGGCACAGAGGACGTGAAGGTGCCCTCGGGTGTGCCTGCGTCCTCGTCTGACGAGAGGGTACGATACTCATGGGTTTTATTTCCATCAAATGCTTTTGCTCTACGCTAATTTAGATGCTCATACGGTTTTCTCCTTTGTTCTGTTAGTGCCTTGAATTGTGTCAGTACTTTTGAA
The DNA here is from genome assembly GCF_054392235.1 of Sus scrofa. Taxonomy (NCBI): domain Eukaryota; kingdom Metazoa; phylum Chordata; class Mammalia; order Artiodactyla; family Suidae; genus Sus; species Sus scrofa. The sequence continues at coordinate 536,585 of NC_139389.1, read as the reverse complement.
TATTTAAGTAACCCAACTCAGTCCTGTTGCAGAATCTTTTGAAAAGACCCCCCTGGGTTTGATTCTGAGCGGACAGTTTCATTTTCCGTCTCAGTGTTTTGAATGCGTCTTGCCACTGCCCCCCGAGCATCACTGATGCTGACGGGAAACGTGTCCCGTGTGGAACCCTTCATCCCTGCAGGAACCGTGGCCCTTTCTCTGGCTGCATTTCGCATTTTCTCTTTACCAGCCCTCCCCGCTCCTTGGCTGGGCTGGATGCGGTCCTGTCTGCCCGCCAGCTATGCCCCAAGGAGCGCCAGGCAGACCCGCAGGGTGAGGGCGAGGATCCCGGCCCGGCCCCTCCCCCAGAGCCCTGGCCACTCTGCCTGCTGTCCAGAGGCTCGCACGTTCTGTCCAGCTTTGTAATGGCTCCTTCATGTCCAGCTGGCAACAGTGGCTCCATCACGGCCCGAAGGGCCAGGCTGGGAGTTTAGGCAGCGGCCACCCCAGCCACCTGTATGGTCCGACTGATTGCTTTTCCTGCGGGGATGTGGCCTCCCTCCAAGCCCCTGTAGGTTCAGCCCTCACCCCGCCGCCCCATGCAGGCTCACCCTCACCCTCACTGCGGCCCCAGCACAGCTCCAGCCTCTGACCGCCAACCACAGGCTGGACAGGCCTTGGACCCCAGCCTGGGTAAGAGCTGCTGCCCCCACGGGGTGCTGTGGAGTGAGGAGCTCGTTCGTTGTGTGGGGCTCAGAGCACCGCCACAGAGATGTCAGTGGGGTATGGAGGTGCCCAGGCTAGAGGTCAAACGGCACTGCAGCTGCTGGCCCGCACCACAGCCACAGCAACGCAGGATCCTAGCCCCTTCTGGGGCCTACACCACCATCAGGCCATGTGGGATCCTTAACCCCCTGGGCGGGGCCAGGGATCAAACCCGAATCCTTACGACACTCTGTCGGGTTCTTAACCCACTGAGCCACAATGGGAACGTCCCATATTCACCTGTTCTTATTTTCCCTCCTAAAAAACATTCTCATTTAAAGATAGTTTTAGATTTATGGAGAAACTGTGACAACAGCACAACGGCTTCCCTCTAAGGATCTTCCACGAGTGTGGTTGGCTTGTTACACCTGACAGACCAGTACTGATAGGTTATCATTCAGCCTGTACTCCAGCCAGGCTTCCTGAGGTTTTTACCCGACGGGCTTGCTCTGCCCAGGACCCCATCCAGGATGCACACGACGTTTGGTCCTCAAATCTCCCGCCTCCTCTGGGCTGTGACGGTTTCTCAGGCTTCCCCTGGCCTGAGGGCCCCAGCAGTTCTCAGGGTGTTTTCCGGAATGTTCCTCCGTGGGCTTGTCCGACGTGCTTCTCGTGGGCAGACTGGGGTTTGGGGGTGAAGGCCCCAGACGTCAGTGCCCCTCACACCTCACTTCAAGGCCCATGAGCTCAAAACGCCTTTCCAGGCTTGGCGTCCACCCCAGTCACCCAGCCAAGCACAGTTTCTCTGGTTTTGTTCAGCTTTTTAAATCGGTCCTGCTCTGGCCCTTTCCTCCAGCCAAGAAAAGGGGCGTTTGGAGAAAGCTGAGAAGGTGCTAACGCCTCACCACTTCCTGGGGACCAGCCCAGGGCCAAGCTCCCCCGAAGACGCACTGGCGGGAACTGGTAAGACGGGGGTGGGCCCCTCGGTCCTGCAGAGGAGGCAGTGGGCAGAGCCGGCTCCCGGGCTGAGAGCCGCCTGGGCCGCCCCTTCCTGCCTCGGGTCTGAGCCGGCACCTGTGGCGAGGCAGCTCCGAGTCCAGCCTGCGCCCGACGGCTGGCGGGCAGCTGCAGCGGCCTGAGCGGCAGAGGGCACGGTCACGGGGCTCCCGGAGCCTGCGGCGTCGGGCACGGCAGCCGGTGCCGTGAGGACCATTTGGGATTTCGGTCACTCTACCTTGGAAATACCTTCCATGTGCTCTTTTCCAGCTCGTCATCCCTAATGGACCCCGAATAGCTTAAAGTGTCTGCCTCTCCTTGACCTTTTCCTACGAGGGAAATTAGAACGGGAAGCAATTATGAAATACCTGGAAATTTTCCCTTGAGACTTAGGCCCTTCAAGCGACTGGTCACATTTAAATAGCTTCATCGGAGTGAAATGTGGCTTCATGATCATGCATTTTAAGGAGTCCAGCCAGAGGCCCTGAAAGTAACTCTATAACCACCTAATGGTTCTCTGCCCATTAAGTTACAAAAATGTGTCAAAGTGTGGGACAGCTTGCTCCCTGTTCACCAAATCGCTCTGACCCAGAAATGAGTTTCTATCTTCGGTATTTTAATCCTTTTGGCTCTTGTATTATCATTGCAAACTGTCCTGTGGCCGCCCCTTGAAAACGGGAGAGAAGCGCTGAGACCTGGCGGGTTGGGGAGGAGGCGGCTCTGGCAGGACACAGACCCGCGGCCCCCTCTCCTCTCGCAGTTTCCGCGATTTCATTGGCGTGAAAAGGAGCAGAAGAGCACGTGTGAGCCCCGGGCCTCCGGTCCTGCAAGCGCCCCCCCGCCAGAGCCCCCGGCAGAAGAACAACCGCTCTGGGATCTGGGGTATTTGGGGGGTTGTTTGCTTGTTTTGCAAACCCCATTATAGAGCAAAAAACTGCAGTCCACTTCAGAGAGAAAAGAAATTCCCAAGGGAAGCCCAAGGGGGGCGGGGGGCGCGGGGGTCAGCTCCACCCCTCCCCCACTCGAGGCCTAAACCAGCCTGATGAGTCTGGGGTCTTACAAATGAAATGTAGTCAGAAGTGAAAAATGGAAGAAAAAGCTAAAAGCATAAAAAGCCATGTCCAAGTTTTCTGATTTTAGGCAAAACAAAAATTCTTTTAGGAAGGGGATCCCTGAGCCCCACAAAACTCTGCTTTCATGGCTACTACGCTTGAAATATCAGAGCCCATCCTGGTGAGTCCCTCTCCCAGCAGCTGGGAGCTGCCCAGCCTGGCGCCTCATCCCGGCCAGGGCCACAGCCTGACCTTCACACGTGCAGCCCCACGTGTGTCCAAGAGGGGAGAGGCCACACTCGCTTCCAGTTTCTCTCCTGGAAAAACGAACATTCCATGTACCCATTTTCCCTGCATGACGAGCCCTGGGGAGCAGTTAGCTCTTCTTGCTCAGGTGATCCGGGCTGACCTGGGTGCTCTCAAGGTGGGCCTTGCAGCTCAGGTGCAGAGAGAGACAGAGAAACAGACAGACAGAGATAAAGATGGAGAGAGGGAGAGAGGGATGGAGAGACAGAGACAGAGAGACAAACAGAGACAAAGAGGGAGAGACACAGACAGAGAGAGAGATGGACAGAGAAAGTGAGAGGGACACAGAGACAAAGAGGCAGGGACAGACGGAGGGGGGAGGAGGAGGAGAGGTTTGCAGACTCTCCCCATTCCAGGTGCACAATTTAATAATACTGGAGCCGTGTCATTAAAATAATATGCATACAATAAAACCCAGGGCACATACGGCCACAGACGATACCTCGCACACACCTGCCTTAACCACGCTAATGAGTCTCCCAGCAACGCTGTCTAGAAACTCTGTTAAACACGGGCTGGGCAACGTGAACAACCAGTGACGTATTTAATTAGAAACCGGGCAGCTGTTAATTCTTTAGCCTTCAGGTCTAAGAGCCAGTGTGAAATGTCATGACTAAGTGACTTTTACATGACATAATTTCCTTACTTTCCACTTGTAGCATCGGGCCCATGCTTCATCTTTCCACGTCCCCGGGAGGGAACAGCCCAGCTGCCTTTCAAGGTTGGCAGATCCAGTTCTGTGTCCGCCGCCGCCGCGCTCACCGGGTCCATTGCCTCGCCTTCCCAGCAAGCCCGTCTGAGTGTCTCAGCGAAGGATCTCATGACCCAGCACATTCCAAGATCATCCGCCTTCATCTTCAAGCAAACCCGTATCTTCAGTCTAATCTCTGTTGAGAGGTAAGGGAAGCCTCTCATTACTGGAGCCCACAAGGTGTGGAAACTCCTTTCCCTTGTTCCTGCAACACCATAATTCAGAGGGTTTATATTTTTTCTGTCCGTGCGGCCACTTCTGTGATCCTCACACCTTTAACTGCTGGCCCCGGGCCCCCCGCCCTGGTCCTGTGCTCCCTCGTCTCCAGCCGGCTTCCCTCCTCCGGATATTCGGCTCCCTTTTCTCCTCTCTGCTCAGTCCTGCCTGTGCTTCAGAGTCAACGCAAGCATCCCGCCCTCACAGACGCCCCGTCCCGTCCCCGAGTAAGCACCCCACACGCCCCGCAGTCAGAGGCGCTGTCTTATCCCTGAGTCCGGGAGGTCCTGACCACAGCCAGCATCGTCTCTCCCGTGGACGGGTCCCTTCCGTTGCGATGACCTTGACACAAGGCCGTCTTCAAAGAGTCTGCTGGAGAATAGAGCTGGAACGGGCAGCAGATGGCAGCTGATTCTTGGCAACGATGGGCAGAGGGTTCCTGGCACCTGCAGGCTCTCGGTAAGTACGTGTAAACCGCATGGGGCCTGAGCACCGTACCCTCTGAACAGGTGTAGACAGCGGGGTCGGGAGTGTAAGCGAGGACAGAGGTGACACGGCTTAGAGGCAGGCAAACGAGGCGGTGCTTTCTCCATCACGCCTTAGAGGCAGTTTCTTTCTGAGTAATGTGGAGGAGAAGGGGACTGAAAGGCAGTCGGTATTCACAGGGAAATTTCAGAGAATATTCCAGAACAAAGGCCAATCTTCAGGCTGAAAAAGCGCATTAAGTTCTCAAGAGGGGAAATAACAACAAAATATTTTTTAAACATAAAGAAAAGAAAGAATGCCATTGCTTTACAAATTTTTCTTCACCTGGGGAAGGGGTGGCTTGGTCTGAGGCACTCAGGCCTGGCAAAGTGGGGACACAGGACAGCACGGCATGCCTGCAGCCGCAGACCGTTTCCTGTGCCTGGAGCCCCCTCACTCATCTGGCTGCAGTGCTTCCTGGGAGGGCAGGCCACCTGATTTGGCTGGGCCAGTGCCTCACTATGGAGACCGGAGCCAAACTGCCCAGGCCAGGCCCCGACTTCCCGCTTCGCAGAGTTGCCTTTCTGTCAAGGCTGGGGCCAGGCAGCCGTGGGCACAGCCCAGCAAATACAAGGATGACACACGGACAGAAGGGAGATGGACACGCAGGGATCCCTGGGACGTGGGCGAGCAGTCCTGGAGGGGAGGGGCCCAAGTGTGGGAATCGTCCTGCTCACCTGTCTTCAGAGACCCCGGACAACCTCGCATCAAACATAGAACTGGGTGAAGTCAAGAGTGGTTTCAGTGCAAAGAGCCTGCCATCGAACGGTTGCGGTGTCCAGTAACTCGGTTTTATTGAACTCAGTCAAAATCCTGTCCGGGGAGATTACAGAGCATGAAGAGTAAGGAACAGCTGACGTGAGATGCTGTCCAGGAGCATGACCACGTGGGCCTGGAAGGGACAGTGGCCCAGGAGCCCAAGAGGCCGTCAACCTGCCGAGGGGTCCATCTGGCGGGGCCGTCGACCCCACCACAGTCACTGCAGAGAGGGGCTTAGGACCAGAGGTTCGCTCCTACAGAGCAGAGCCTGCGTCCTTCAGGCTCTTTCGTTTACTCGTATGAATCCCCAGGGCACACGCAGGCCCTCGCCAGGCCCAGAATCCACTTGGCTTTGGATCAGGTGACAAGAGCAGTGGGGCCGCTGCACAGAGTCAGGGCCCTGGGAGGCACCAGCATCTGACTGGGAGGAGGCCAGTCGGGAGCCCTGAGTTGGCGGAAGCTGTGCAGTCTGTCCTGGGAAGAGGAGCAGGACGGGGACAGTCATCCAGAGCAGCGGTCTGAGCGGCTCTCACGTCCGGCCGCTCACTGGCTGTGCGCCCTGCGGCTCCATCCACCGCGGAAGCGCTCGTCTCAGCAGCTGTGCCCCAGCAGCCTTGCGCCTTCCTCCCTGGGCCTTCTGTGGTCGCCCAGAAGGCGATAGGGACTCAGGGGCCTCAGCCGCCGCTGGAGGGGGTGGTTTCAAGGTGAGGCCCCCTGTCCCTCGCCCGGCCCTTTTACCACCTGCCCTGGAGACGTCCGGTCGGGCGCCCCGTCTGCATCCGGCCCGCACCCCGGATGGAGGCTCGTCCGTAATCACATACGCTCAATACGCAGGAAGAGTTTGGTAAACGCGTTTTGAATGAGATATTTATTTAGTGAGGAAAACATGTGAGCCCTAGAGTTTTGCTGGGTCACTGCTTAAAGGAGGCTGTCACATTAGACCCAGATGTGCGGCTCCGGGGACGGAGCTCAAATACGAGCCCGTCGGATGTGGACCCGCCGACGCCGCAGGACTTCTGTGCTGCCTTTTCAGTGACTCACGTCACGTGGTTTCTCAGTGAGACAGAATAACCGTGGCGCCGAACATTCTGGAAGGTGGACAAGAGCACAGCTTCAGCTGGGCCACGCCGAAATCCTCTGGGATGTTCCCAACTCGTTTAATCCACACGCATTCCCCAAATTAGGACCCTGGGGCACCGGGCGGGAGCAAAACAGGTCAAGTCACGCGGGGAGGTGGTGACTGCGGCGGATCCCGGAGCACTGCTGCCCCCCTGTGGCCAAGGACGCGCTTCTGGATTTCGGATCTACGCAGGCAGGTCCCCCTCTGCGCTGATGTTCCCGAGAGCGGCCACGGAGCAGGAAATCTCTGCGCAGGCGGCAGACTGTCCCGGCTGAGTGTCACCTGCTGGGCTGGTCCCAGAGGACGGGGAAGGCTGTGCCCAGGAATAGAAGCTGAGGTTTGGGTTGGGCTCCCCCGAAAGAGCACAGATGTGATGTGTGACATGCCTCGTGGGGGTGACCATGGGTCCCATCCAAGAAGCTGAACATCTGGGACCCCAGTTTCTCAGAAAGTCCCAGAACTTGGGCAGTAAGTAGGCTATGCTTTTCCACCATGAATCGTACCTTTCAGTCTTTTCAGGGCCGCTCCCGTGGCATGTGGAGGTTCCCAGGCTAGGGGTCGAATCAGAGCTGCAGCTGCTGGCCTACACCACAGGCACAGCAACACCGGATCCGAGCCTAAGCCACAGCTCATGGCAACATGCGCATGCGATCCTTAACCCACTGAGTGAGGCCAGGGATCGAACCCACGTCCTCATGGATACTAGTCAAGTTCCTTTCCACTGAGCCACAATGGGGACTCCATGAGTCATAATTTTTGTTCTGTGAGTCCCTTATTTTGAGGGGCATCCAAACACACTTCGGTGTTAGTTCTTCAGCTAGCAAGTACGTAAGGAGTGCCCGCCTCCTGCCACATGTGCCTGTCCCTCCCCACGGGGCTGAGGGGTGAGCACGCTGCACCCCAGTTCTTCAAGCGCTCCTGCGTCCTGCTCCCCACGGCCCAGCTGCCTTGCAGGCTGGCGGGTCTGGGCTCCATGTGGAATCCTCAGAGAGACCAGGAGCACACTTCTCTCCAGGCAGAACAGGCCCCGGAGACGAAAGACTTTTACCTGCAAGTCTCAGTTAAGTCCCAAAGCTTCTCACTTTGGACCAAGCAGGGAATCGGCCTCTCAGGCCACAGGGGAAGCCCCAGGAGGTCCTGGCCGCTATGGGGGGCCTCCGCGTCCCTGCAGGTGAAGGAGAGCGGCCTGGGGGTCATCACCTCCAAGCCTGACCCCACATCCACAAAGGGGGTGTGCCTACCACCTGCTGATGGAGGAGGGGGCGCGCTTACTACCTGCTATGCTGATGGGAAAGCTTATCAGAGGCCTTTTCTCCTTGGAACAGCGGTCCACCCAGGATGGCGGGGGAGGTGGCGGAGGTCTGCGGAGTGAGCCTCCAGACCACCGCCCCTTGGCTCTCGGAGGCCGCGAGCCAGCCAAGAGGTTGGGACGGCAGAAAGCATTGCGGGCGTTCTCGTTGCTGACTGAGCATCAGTGGGGCGCTCAGAGAAGTGGTCTGGCTGCCCAGTGGAGCTGTGTGGTTTCATTTGCTTTTGCTGCTTTGCTTTCCTTCTCTAAGACGGACATAAGATGTAGGGACGGTATAAGTGACCTCAGTTCTCGGAGCTCTGCGGGAATCTGCAGAAGAACAGAAGCTGGCGAGGTGCTATCGAGATTTAAAAAAAGACGGCCAGCTACAGAAATGGCCACGCGCATCGCGTTGGCGCCTCTGACGTGGCTGCAGGGTCCCCGGGCAGCCTGGCCCTGGGCCCTCCAGCGGGCTGGCCCGCGGTGACACGGGGTGGAGGGGGCCCTCTGCAAGTGTCATCGCACCTGCTCAGCGCACCCTGTGGCCTGTCTGAGAGACGCTGTTCAAAGGCCAGCCCGTGTCCTGTCTCAGAGGAAGTCACAGGCACAGGGCGGTGACTCGGCGCTCCGGCCTGGGCAGATCTGAGGGGCCCGGGGGGTGTTTTGTCTGCACTGGGGAGAGGTCACAGTAGGCTGATCCTGCTGTGGCGGGCGTGGGCCGGCTCCTGTCTGGAGGAATTTGTTCTCAGCCGTGGGGGTCCGTGTTAGATCTTTGTGTATCCGCAGTTGAATTCTCAGCATGTTCACAGAATTTTGTGTTGCCAAAATTGGAAAAATAATCCAGAGGATTAAAGAAATCTCTTTTTTTAATTCCGGACACAAAAAGTTATTTTTTTATCTCAGAGGAGAAAAATAATTTGCTTTCTGAATATTTTCTTTACTATTTCAAATGTGTCTGAAAGAGAGAGCTTACGTGGTTTCCACACTGAAAGAAATGGGTTATTTCTCATACTAAAAATATTACATAAAAGGTAGGCACAGTACTAAAAAACGGTATTGGAATTTATACTAGTTGAAGAATTATTCTGATTTACTAAACCTATGTACTAACTGTATATAAATGAATGAGATTTTTAAAATAGAGTGCCGTATAAAATTAATATACTAAGTGGGAAAAACTAGAAATGATAGTAATATTTCTTGAATGAGTATTTAACTTCTCTGATGATTTTGATTCTGAATAAATAAGAGTTTAATGTATTAGTCCTATATAAATCAACAAATGTAGCCAAATAATAAAATTCAAATATATTCAAATATATGTCCACATAATATAATTCAAAAATATTCATATATAGATCTAATTAAATGTAGTCAAATCAATGCTCTGATAACAAAGGAATTAAAAATAGAAACAAATCTCAGAGGCGTAAAGCAAAAATGATCGCTCCAGGACTTTTGGTGAGCAGAACCAATTATGACCATAATAGCTCTGTATGTATCAATAGTCACCTAAATAATTTCTTTTAAATTTCAAAATTATGGCTGACTTCAGCTTTCTTATTCAGAAACAATAAATTTCCATGACAGAGACTGGTCATTGTCTACTTATTATGCATCCTCCTTTTTCTTACAGACAAGACCAATTCCCTACCTCCAGGACATTTCCCAGCCTCCCTTGCCGCTCATGGTGGCCAACAAAATGTAAGCAACATTATTGGTAAAGCTCTTTAACAGTAAACAGAATTGGCAAGCTTGTCTCTGTGCCCTTAGGCCTGTCCTTTCTTTGAGCCAGGAACATGGATGTGATGGCATGCATGGCAGCAACCATTATGTGAACCTGAGGAAAAGGCTTCCAAATGAGCCCAAGTCCCCAGTGACCTACCTTCTTATTAATTGAGAGAAACATAAACATCTTTCTTAGATCAACCTCTTATTGTGGAATTTTCAGTTAAATACAGCCAAACAAAAGTTCAAATTGGTAGTTCTATAAGATAGGGAATAAACTGCTAAGATAAAAGAAACATTAACATTGTGTTCTTATTGTACATTTCTTGTTCATAATTGTTAAATGAGTCCTGAAAAGGACATACGTGTACACGCCATCTTGAGTCAGTATTGTCTACCTGTACTTTTACACACTTTTTATGAAATACGCACCACTTGCAGCTGCTAAGGAAAACTGTATGGAGTTTCCTTTAAAAACTAAAAACAGTTACTATATGACCCAGCAGTCCCACTCCTGGGCATATACTCAGACAAAACTCTAATTTGAAAAGATGCTATGTACCCGTATGTTCACTAAAGCACTCTTCACAGTAACCAAAACATGGAAACACCCTGAATGTCCCTCGACAGATGACTAAAAACCATGTAGTACACATGTACTGTGGAATACTACTCAGCTATGAAAAAGAATGAAAACATGCCATTTGCAGCAACATGGATGCAACTAGAGATTATTGTACTAAGTGAAGTAAGTCAGACAAAGACAAATACCATATGACATCACTCATATGTGGAATCTAAAATATGATACAAATGAACTTATTTACAGAACAGAAACAGACTCACGGACGTAGAAAACAAACTTGTGGTTACCAAGGAGAGACGGGAGGGAGATAAATTAGGAGTTCGGGATTATCTGGTACACACCATTATATATAAAATAGATAAACAACCGGGCCCGCTGCACAGCAGAGGGAACTATGCCCAATATCTCGTAATAACATATAATGGGAAAGAATCTGAAAAAAGTATGTATATACATAAAACTGAATCACTTTGCTGTACACCAGAAACTAACACAACATTGCAAATCTACTATAATTTTTAAAAAGGAAAGCTATGTGCACCTCTGAGAAAACAGTATAGACAGACAGGTGATAGATGACAGACAGATAATCGAGGGATGATAGGTGACAGATAGACGTAGATGATGGATAGGTGGACAATGGGTGGATGGACAGATGGATGGATATTTAGGCAGATGATAGATAGCAGAGGTAGAGAGATGATAAATGACAGACAGGTAGTACATAGATGGGTGTAGATAGGTTCTAGATAGGTGATGGACGGAGAGTTGATGGATAGCCAGCTAGCTAGAGATGGATACCTAGGCAGTAGCTAGCTTTCTTTCTTTCTTTCTTTCTTTCTTTCTTTCTTTCTTTCTTCTTTTTTTACATTTTCTTTTTACGGTTGCGCCTGTGGCATATGGAAGTTCCCAGACTAGAGTTTGAACCAGAGCTGCAGCTGCCTGCCTACACCACAGCCACAGTAACAGCAGATCCTTAACCCACTGAGCGAGGCCAGGGATTGAACCTGCGTCCTCATGGATCCTAGTCGGGTTCGTTGCCCCTGAGCCATGACAGGAATGCCCTGTTCTGTCTTCAGCTGCACTCCACAGGCAAAAGGTCTGGTGGTTCTGCAGCTCCTCTCTCTCCCCCGGAGAAAAACCTGCTTTCCTTTTGTCACTAAAAACCTACACTGCTCCTCTCAGGTAGCCACCCCCGTGCAGGCTTCTGAGGGGGTGATGGGGGAGGATGCGGTGCTAGGGAGAGCACACACATGCACACATGCATGTGCACACAAACACACGTGCTCACAAGCACGCACACACGCACATGCATACAAGCACACATGTGTACACGTGCACACACGAGCACATGCACACGTGTGCAAGGCACATTCATGCTCACACACGCACATGTACACACAAGCACACACACACACACACACTGAGAGCTTTCCACAGTACGCTTGGGAGCTTTCATATGATCGTCAGTGTCTGGTGGAGGTTTGTGGAAAGAGGGATCTTGTTACCTCTTTATAGAGCATTACAGATTTTTTTTAATGTTGCTTCAGTGCTATGTACACTAGGCAAGAAATTCCAGTATTTCTGAACGTTTTTCTGCTTCAATTAAGATTACCCATTCAATAAAATTTCTTAAAAGCTGCACGTTAGTGTATTTTGCCTCAAAATTAAAAGAACACGGCAATTCTTTTGATTTTGCTAATATTCCAAAAATAAATATTTGACTCATAAAGGTTAGGGAAAATCCATTCCTGTTTACAGTGCCGCATATGTCCCGACACGGGTTCCAAGTCTGTCAGCCAGACAGCTGCCCCTGCCCCAGCCTCGGCAGCTGTGCCCCGAGCCGCCCGGAGGCCGGTGAAAGCGTTTGTGGGCGTCCAGGGGCACAGGTGTCCTGCACGGAGCAGAGCTGTGGCTCAGAATGCAACGCGAAGGAGCCGACGGTTAACGCCCTAAAGTGGTTTCAGTCACTTTCACGTAATGAACGACACCGACGCCAGGCAGCTCAGCAACAGCTCTTTCTTTGCCAGATTGGCTTTGCCTCAGCAGAGACAGCACGGCTGGCCCTGGCACTTGGTGGTCAGCCTCCGGCGCCGAGCCTGGGCCTGGCCCTTCCCTGCGGATCCCTGGGGCCTGCGGAGGGACGGTGACACCCGATCGTCTTTCTTACTGTCTGCCGGGAACTCCTGGGCAGCGGGACCCGGATCTCAGAGCACAGCCGTGCTGTCCGCCAGCCCTGAGCTCGGACACCTGCAGACACGCGGAGCCCCGTGCTGGGCTCTGAGGCCCTCGGCTCTCAGCCGTGCCGCTGCGTCAGCGTCAGGACCCTCTCCCAGCCCACAGCCCACACAGCCCACAGCCGCCCCCACGCCAAAGCTTCCCATCGTGAGATCACGGCAACTTGACAGAAAAGGTGCAGAGTCCATGGGACTCGAGGATACGCTTCTCCAGACCCGCTGATGGGCCTCGTGTCCTGCGGGTCCCTGACCCCATCGGGCGCCCTCACGCACTGGTCCTTTACCTGTCACTTCCCCGTGTGTCTCCTACAAAGGTGACATTTTTTTCCTACAGAACCATGGTACAACCATCAAAATCCAGAAATTTGGGAGTTCACGTTGTGGTTCATGGGTAATGAACCCAACTAGGATTCATGAGGACACAGGTTCGATCCCTGGCCTCACTCAGTGGGTGGCTGTGGCTGTGTTGTAGGCCGGCAGCTGTAGCTCCAATTCAGACCCTAGCCCAGGAACCTCCATGTGCCGCGCAGGTGTGGCCCTGAAAAGACACACACAGACATACACACACACACACACACACACACACACACCCTCCATGTGTGTATCCACACTGCTGTGAACACACACATTGGGCACCAGGAGTGCTCAGTGTCTCTGTGGTTACACCCACAACCCCTGACTCCAGTCGGGCACAGGCCTCCCACGGCACTGGGGACTCGCACCGCCCAGCCAAGCCCCAGAAGCTGGGGGCTCGCAGCCCCTCCTCCAGGCCAGGGGCGGAGCCAGAGCAGGGCCCCGGGGGAGGGGCGGACGGGGCGGGGCTTGTGCTCTGCGCCGCCCGTCGCGCCCCATTTTCGGTGCTGAGGCTGGAAGACTGTCTGCTCCTGTGTCCTCCGCAGCCAGAGGCAGAGCCTCGGCCAGACTCGCTTCCGCGTCAGCTGCCCACAGGCCACGAGAGAACAATGGCCTCTGATGGGGGCACTGTGTCACCTGCAGTTCACTTTCTCTCTCTCTCTCTCTCTCCGTCCCCATAAACCCAGGAGGCAGGAGGCAGGGTCACATCTGTTTTCCCTTCTGTATCCGGACACGAGGGAAGCTGTGCCGGTGACAGCAGCCAGGCAGTAAACACCTACCAAGGTCGGCGAGGGCCTGAGGGTCCCTAAGGACAAGGTCACGACGACCTTTAGTGACAGCCTGGAGAGACCCGGCAACCCTGGCTTTGCCAATGCCATCCATCCGCTCCCCCATCCCATCTCTGGTAGGCCCAGCCCCTCCCACCGCCAGGCTTCATCAGAGGCCCAAAGAAGGGTCCTCCCCGCCCTGTCTGAAGTGGCCCCTGCTTGTGACAACTAAGTGGGTGGCACTGTGCTGGCGGGGCCCCGGGAGAGGAGGGCCCTGGGGGGATGCCCTGCCCGCAGGTCCTGCCTGGGGGTCCACGTGCCCCCAATAATCATTTCCGGGTCCCGACAACCAGCTGGCATCCCCCCCCCCCAGACCTGGAGGGCTCCTCCAGAACTGCCGGTGACTTGAAGGGGCCTGGTTTTGCTGCCCAAGGGCAACGTGCATCTGCAGCCTATTGGGGAGGTGACGGTGTTGCACATGGGCCAGGAAGGGCTTCCCAGGGCCCGGCTGCCTGCTGTGAAGGACAAGGGGGACTTCCCTGTCTCCAAACAGCAGCAGGTGTAGGATGCAGCTTGGACTTAAGGACAGATGTTTATAAAAATGGTAACAACAAAAACAGCAGCAACAAAAGCCCTTCTCCATAGTACGTCATCACAGAATGAGTTCAACTACAGAAAGATTAGAATGGGGCAGGGTAGGGGAGCTGAACCTTTTGCACAAAAAACGCCTCGCCAGCTCTCCCTGGGGTCTCCTCGTGACCCCGACACCACCAGCCGCCTCCCGCGCAGCCCTGGCCCAGCCCTGAACCCAGCTGCTGGGCGGTGGGCCTGGGAGGCTTTGCTCCTCGCATTGTGGGTGTCACCCAACGCGCCACACGCCCTCCTGTCCGCCCGCTTCTCCTCTGGGGAAAGGACCGAGAAAGAGCCCAGGACCCAGTATTTGCCCAGATTAGTTGGGAGCGAGGGCATCTGGGGCTCAGGCGCAGGACAACCCCGCACAGCCTGTGTCTGCAGACGTGTGTGGCGCCCACGTGCGGACGGAGGAGCAGCCCCAGAGGGAACTGTGGCTGGACCGCAGGGTGTGGCCTGTCCCCCCCAACCCCCCACCCCGGCTCCCCAGCTCACCGGATAGAGGATGCTGGGCAGCAGAGGGCAGACCTCTCAAGCCCCCCCTCAGTGTCGCTTTCCTAAAGCAGGACACACCCCAGCAAAGAAGGCAGACGAGGCCCTGAGCTGCTGGAGCCCCTGTTATAGACGAACAGGGAGCGGAAGACGGGGTGAAGGGCTTTGGGGGCCACGCTGGAGAGACAGGACAACAAGGAGGCGGTGGGAGGCGGCTTTGCCAGAAACCCGAATCTGGAGCCAACCTGAACTCCGCAGCGTGAGCCTGCCTGGAGGGGCCCCCACGTGTGGGGAGGGGAGACGGGGAGCAGGGTCCTCCCCCTGCTCCTGGCTCCTGTCTGGTCTGGGACCTGGGGGACCTGCAGCCTGAGCTCCGAGGGGCAGGGCCAGGAGCAAAGGGAGGGCAGAAGCACGTCTGCTCCTGCACTGGAGCCCTGGAGCCCGGGACGCAGGGAGGGGTGCTGACACTCTAAGTGCGCGGGAATCAGGAGCCCGAGGCCGGATCGCGTCACCTCGGCCTCTGCCAGGACCTACATTAGAGCAAAACGATACCAGATTCAGGCAGCCCTGGGCCTCCACCTTCTTAATCCAGACAATTCAGCAGAAACACCTCCAAACATCTTTGCAGAAAATTCAAAAATCGGGCCTTCCAGAAACATTTGCTGTGGACTTCTGACCCCTGAGGTGTCTCTACAAGAAGGGAAATGGCAAATTCAAGATGCTCCCTGCCCGCAGGGACCCCGCTGGCCGCCGTGGGCTGGAGCTACTGCCAGGTCACCAACCCGCAGGAGGCAGACTCTTCTCAGACCGTTCACAGAGCCAGGCAGCCGTGGCTCCCCCACGCTGTCACCTGCACCCCCAAACTCCCCAGCCAGGCAGACCAGATAGAGGAGCCGAGCCTTTGAACCCCCGCGAGGGCAGCAGCTGTGTGGACCACCCAGCAGCCCTGTCCCACCCCCCCTGCCACTCAGCAGGCGTGTTCCTTGGAAAGTGTAGCACTTTCTTTTGGTTGAGTAAATTGACCGCTCTCGAGTGGTTTTCATTAGAGTAAGAAGGCATTTTGATTAAAGCGTTTGCTGTATCTCACGTAAAAAAATCGTAAAGTCCCAGGATCCACAGGGTAATGCTTTGTGTTTACAAAATGCCTTCCAAGCCCTTCACCAACTCTGTGTTACTCATAATTCGTATCTGCCGTATTCCCGGGAGCGGGGGAGGAGGTACTGGGGCCTTCATGGTCTGTCACTGCCCAAGTGCAGGGACCCCGTGGACGGATTCGAACCCTGGCAACAGCCCTCCATGCTCACGTCTGCTCTGAAGGCAGTGTCCGCAGGGACCACACTGGTGGTGCGGCGGATGCTCGCCGCGCAGGGGCCCCGCCGTCAGCGGAACCTGCTCCCCCCCGCCCCCACACAGGCCTGCGGAGGGGCCCCTCGGAAGGCTCGGGTAAAGGGGGTGCTGGTCGTAACAACCGTCGCACTCGGGAGGTGACGCGGGTGCGACCGGGACGGAGGTGATGGAAGGAGGTCGGCAGCCGAAATGGCCTCAATAGACAGAAGGCTTGTTCGGTCCCGAGGCACGTTCAGCAGCTGCAGCAGCCCCGACTGCCCCCTGGGTCCCCCTCACTTCGACCTCGTCATCTGTGTCTGTGACATTCTCGTGTGCAACACCCAGGATGCCTTCCGTCCGACAGCTGGGGGCCGCTGGCTGACTCCCGCACAATCTGACTAAACCTGCGTGGCCTGCACAGACAGCGAGGTGGCAAGGCTGTGTCTTTCTCTCCCCTCACTGACCGCTCCCTGCCCTGCGGGTGCCCCGCACACGCGGCACGTGCTCAGCGAGCACTGGCTGGTGGACGGTA
Source organism: Sus scrofa (assembly GCF_054392235.1). Lineage (NCBI taxonomy): Eukaryota > Metazoa > Chordata > Mammalia > Artiodactyla > Suidae > Sus > Sus scrofa. Next base: position 520,236 of record NC_139389.1, on the reverse strand, counting down.
CTGGTTAGAGGGCCCGTCCACTCCGCTGTGGGGCAGGTTCTGGAGGCGACGGACTGGGCTGGCAGGCTGGCGGCCCCTCATCAAACATCTGCCCCCCCCGCCCCCCCGCCACAGCCTGGGGCAAAGGGTGTCAGCCGGCCTGCAGCCTTGGCAGACTCGCCGTGGGGACAGGGGGACGGGGGCTTCGCCATGCCCTCTCCCACTGGCCTGGTACCTCTGGACTTCCACCCGTCCCTCCTGGCCCCCTCGGGGCCGGGCGCACTGCAGCAGAGACTGGTCTGGGGGCTGCTGAGCACAGTGCACCGCGGCCCCAGGTGGCTTTCTATGAAAACGTCTCCGGATTTTCATAGCCTTTTTCTTGTATGAAATTTCTCTCTTCTCATTTCTGTTAAGGTCACTAGTTAAACTGTCAGGCCAGTTTTGAAAGGGAATAAAATCTTTGTCCCTCCTCCCATCCCGAAGCCAAACTCTATTTTGGTTCCTATAAAAATGATCAAATTACAGCTTTTGGCATGTTCCTTAACTAGGGGGAAAAAAATAACTTGGATTAACTAGTGCCAATAAACTAAGTATTTCAATTAAATTCTAACATAAGGAAGAATATCAGTCATACCCGTCGGTCTCAGCCAGCCTCCGAGGCTTGGAGGACTGCGCACGAGCCTCAGAGCAGCTGCAGCAGAAACCCTGTCTTTTATGCATGAGGCCCCAGGCAGTAAAGGGAGCTGCCTGGGGTGCCCAGGGGAGGGCACGTGTCTCAAGCTCAATAACAGCCTGGGCAGGGACGGACTCAGGGAGAGCCGTCCTTTCCCCAGTTTTTGACCCTCAGGCAGACACCCTGCCAGGGAGATGGGGGGGCCGCTATGGTGTGACTGCAGTGGAGGCAGAAGAAAGACCCTCTGGACACTCCAGTCTGGTGAAAAGAGAGGCTGACCCAGTGCATTCTGGCTGCACCAGCCCCACCGCCTGCATCACTGGAGTCCAGTTCCCGCATGAGGGCATCTGTGGTCACTCACGAGGCACCAGGGGGGGCTGTCTGTGCATCCCCACCTCTCACCTAGTGGCCTCAGTGCCCGGGGCTCCTGGTGCGCCCAGTGGGGCTGACCTAGAACTGACCCATCCGCCTGTGGCTCATCATGCAGCTTGGGCCTCCCCCTGCCAAGGAGGGACCCGGTCAAGAGCCCCGTCCCGTGCCTCTCCCACAAACCTTCAGGGGGCTTCTGAGGGCCCACGATTTACAAGGACCCTTGAACACCAACCCCCCCCCCGCGCCTCAAGAGGTCCGTGTCCAGCGGGATAGACGTTTCCTCACAGATCACCCCACTGCCGCCGGGAGGGGCCCCCACGGGTGGGGGCGGCCTCGTCTGGGATCCCAGAGGACGCCTGGCCCAGGAAGAGGGGTGATGCAGACGAGAGGCACAGCAGCTGCGGACAGGAGTGGGGGCCGTGGAGGGGGGACAACTGCGCAGGCTCAGGCAGGGGCGGCCGTGGACTCTGCCCCGCGCGTAGGAAGTGTCCACGTGGCGCAGACAGGCACACACGATGCATAATCATCACCCGTTCAGATTTTAGAATAAGCGCTCTGTGCTTCCGCTAAGAGCTCGTGAGTTTGGAAAGACCGTTCACTATCAGATTACTTGCATTAAACTGATTTTAGTTTTCAAACAAAAAGGGGGAAGGAGGGAGCAAATTTGTACCGGATATGTTTCTAAGTGATGCAGGAGATATTTCCTTCAGCAAGTAACCTCAATTTTATGAGTGTAAACATTGCAACTAGTTCTGCTTAGCCAGTTTTTGATATTTTTAGTCTAATAAATCAACGTCGTTTGCTAAAATGAAAACAAAATATTTTTGCCTAGAAATGAAGTTTTCAGGACTGACGGGCACTGTGCAGGGTGACCAGCAGCCGGGGTGCCTCGGATGCTCTTGCGAAGTTGGTGGAACACCAGTCTCGGCATTTAGCACGTGCTTTCGGCTGGGCTGCGGCTACTCGGTCAGGGCCCGGTGGTGGAAGCTGCAGCCAGGCTAGTGGTGGGCAGTGGGATCTAATAACACAGGGTGTCAGGATCAACACTGGGAGCCCGGCGGCAGCAACTGCAGGAAACAGCCCCTCGCAGGCTGTGAGGTGAGAATTATCAGCACCTCAGTGCCCAGAGGAGGAGATGCGGGCAAGGGGGGTGGGGACGACGAGGCTGCCTGGAGGGGGTGCTGCCTGGAGGGGGCGCTGCCTGCAGGGGTTGTGATCCCTGGAGGGTCGGCTGGCCTGGGGACGCAGGAGAAAGGCTACGTGCCACGGGCCCCCATCGTCAGGCTCTGCACCCAAAGAAGCCCAGACCACAGGGAGGAGGGGGTCCCTCTGCCACCCCAGCCGCGGCTGCCCCCAGGGCCCTCGGCAAATGGGACGCACGGCCCGCGGGGTGTGGTTGTGTGGGTAGGGGGCAACCGCAGGGTCACAGCCAGCCTGTGGTCTAAGAAGAAGCGTCAGTGAGACCCACGGAAACAGGCGGATCGTCACCAGGTCCCCAGCCTGTTGTCTTCTCATCCAGGAACTTCAGAATTATTTACAGCGTTGGCTTGGGATTAAGAAACGAATCTGGCAAGAGACAGGCCAGACTCCTGTTCTTGTAGGAGGCACCGGTTCTGCTGGATCCTCTGTGTAACTCTCTGCCTCGGGTGGGCCTGGCAACAGAGGGAGTGGGAGGCCTGCCCCTCTTCCCCAGGGCTCAGCTCCCACTGCATCTAAGGCTGCAGGAAGCCGGCGGCTGTGGGTAAAGGAGGGTGAAAGCACGACCCCTGGTGCAGCCGTCTCCTTGCACAGGGCTGGGTGGCAATGTCACAGGCTGGGAGGGGCCACACGAGGAGGCCACGCCTTCCCACCAACAGCATCAGCAGGTGCAGGAAAGTTGGGACCTGTACACGTGCAGCCAGGCCACACTAAGTAACCCAACGGGTGTTCACTGGAGGATACGAAACCCTTCGGTGAGACAGGCAGGTACGCTTTTACTCGTAAATGCTCGTAGAAATGGGATTCCAACTCGGGAATTGCCACTTCTTTTCTATTCTCCTTTGCACTGGGTCTCACGCTGACTTGTGCTTTACAACCTAGGACAGTTGCTTTGAAAATCATTACAACTCTTCCCCGTGGGACCGGCCGGGGCCCCGTGGCCAGTTGGTGATGGAGGTGGAGCCTGCCCTGGGGTCACCTGTCAGAGTCAGACGCTCTGAAGGCAAAACACCTGCAGCTCAGGTTTCTGTGGTCGTCCTTCCCCCACCGCCCCGAGGAGGGGGGTTCTGGCGGTGCTGTCAGCGGGGCACCAGGCACGAGGAAGCGGGAGCACAGAGGGGTGAGAAAAAATAAAAATTAAGGCAGGTGAAGAAAAGCGGCCACAATGGCCAAGAACCCAGCAAGTAGAGAGGAAGTGTCTGCTCAGGTGGACAGTCCCCGAGTCTTCAGAATAACCAAGCGAGGCTGTGGTAACTGATGCCGTAACAGCTGCAAGGGCGCTGTTTTGCAAAAGTGAACGAGAAAAGGACCAGGAGACGTTGCATCACACGGGTCCTTCTCCGTTCACTTCATCAGGCAGTTTCTCTCCCCGCTGCTCTGTGGAAAGAGGCTGCGAAAGGCCGCTCACCCCTCGGACGGGACCAATGAGCTGGGCTGTCCTTCAGCATTGGCCCCGCTCAGAGGGTGGCCGTTTTGCTCTGATGGGCCAGGTAGAAGGTGTTTGGGGCTTTGTGAGTCATAAGGCCGTAAGGGCACAACAACTCCCGTGGGACGTGGTCCAGGGAAAGCAGTGTAGACAGTTTGTAAACAAATGAGCAGGCAGACTTGCAATCAAACTTTATTTACAACAAAGAGCAGGAAGGTGGATCCGACCTGAGCACCACTGTTTGTCAACTGTTCAACTTGCTTGTGAACTTGATAACACCCTGGGGTTTCTGAGGCGCTTGCCAGAGTCCCGGACGTGAAGGTCAGGAATGAAGTCCTACCTCCCTTCTGATCACGCCCTGGGGCCCCTGCTCAGGGAACACAGATGACTCACCAGGCCTCCGGCCCTAGGGAAATGGCCTGAAGTGCGGGACCACTCACTTAGGCGAGGCTGTCACGGAAGCTGGATGCCAGGAGGTGGGAGGTTCTTGCCCCCACAGTTGGTACAAGAAGGCGGGAGGTTCTTGCCCCACAGTTGGTTCTTCTTTCTGGAACCACCACACCTTGGCCATCATGGCAGCAGAGCCAGCATCCTCCTGTGACCCTCCTGTGACCCTCCTGTGACCCTCCTGTGACCCTCCTGTGACCCTCCCGTGGTCCCCAGTCCCTGCACCCTGATGACAGCACGCAACGCCCTCAGAGTGAGGGACTCGTGGCTGCTGCTTACGCTTGTGTTTGCTTTGCAGAGAGTTTTACAGCAAAACACAATGAGAGCAAACTTTTAAAAAGCAGTGCAGCCTGCAGACGAGGGTCCTCAGAGGTCTGGTGGGTGGAGTGAAGGCTGCAGACAGGGGAGGTGTCACCATCGCCACATGCAAGCAAGCAGCTCACCCAGGGATGTGGAATTGTGCTCCTTTATAGGTTACTCCCTTCTCAACAGGGAACAGCTACTCCTAGAGGTGACTAATGGTGAATGCAGTACGATTCATAGGAAGTTTAGCTTGTTTCCAGCAACATTTTCCAGCATGAGGGCATTTGGTCCTCAAACATAGAAAGCTTACCTCGTGCCCGTGATCAACGCTCACTGGCCTTCAGATCTAGTTCAAGTTTCTTCTAACCTAGGAAGAAACTGTGAGCTGAATTGGCAGGAAATTTTATGAAAGATCCCAACCATGAATCAGATCTTTAAAAATACACATTTCTAGAGTTCCAGCCGTGGTACAGCAGAAACGAATCCGACTAGCACTCACGAGGATGTAGGCTGGATCCCTGGACTCTTGCAGTGGGCTAAGGCTGCGTGGCTGCGGCTGTGGTGGAGGCCGGCAGCTGCAGCTCCAATATTACCCCTGGCCTGGGAACTTCCATATGCCACACGTGTGGCCCTAAAAAGCAAAAAAAAGAAAAAACTCCCAAAACACATTTCTAGCAAACTTTCCTTCAGGCAGTCAGCACTGAAACCTCTTTGGGGGGTTCTTTTGGAGGCGAGGGGCCCACCTGAGCTTAGGAATGTCTGTCACGGTCTGGAGCCCATTTCTCAGACGGTGCCCTGTGAGGGGTGTGAGCTCAGGGACAGCTGCCAGGGAGGGTCCCCTGGTCACATAGGAAGCCCTGTGAACAGTGAGGACAAACAGCCTCGGCCCCTGCACTTAGAGCTGCACTTGCTCTGGGCCGGTCCTGGGGACGCGGTGGCAGAGGCACAGGGCTGCGGGCACAAAGCCAAGATGACCCCAGGGGAAAGCACTGGGGGGTGAAGGAGACCCCACCCCCTCCGTCCTTCTGGCCCGGGGACCACCTAAGCTTCCTGCACGACTGTGTAGCCAGCCACGCACACTCTCACGTCGCTGCCAAACAGCCCTGGGCACAGGCTGGGCGCGGGGGGGCTTGCAGAGCGCCTCAGCACTCCAAGCAGGTAGCTGCTGCCTGTACCCCAACCTGGAGGTCCCCCGGGTCCCCCACGAGGGCCAAATGCTAGATGGAAGGTGAGGAACGCCTCTGGCTGAGTGGCCAGTGTGGACAACAGTGCCCGAGGAGCAGGCCTGACTGTGAGGCCCAGAGACACTTGCCTCTCCAGCAGCGCCCGTGCTAGAGGGTTCTCTGTAACCGGTTCTGCATTTTCTCCCCGTAAAAGTCCAGGGAGTAGAGCATTTCTGGCTTCGCTCCCACAAAATTCAGTCTCTACTCGACTCCGGAGGCGCAGACAGTGTGTAAACCAACGGGCACAGCCATTTTCCAAGAATTTTATTTACAAAAAGTAAGGTAAATAAAAGAATGAAAGGATATGAACAAAATGAAGCCCTCTGCTGGTTATTGCTCAGCCCCGAGGAGGAAGGACAGTCTGACCAGGTGACGGCGACAGCGTGGAGGACGCTTGGGGGCACGAAGGGGCCCCCTCGAGGTGGCGGTGTGCAGGCAGGTCAGCAGTCGGGGGGCAGGGGTTCAGTGAGGATGGGAAGGGTTCTGGGATGGGGGGGTTAATACCCCTGGGCTGTGCACGGGAAACAGTTACGATGCCGAGTCCCAGGTCCTGTGTGTTTTATGGCAAATGCGGACACAGACTGCCCTCCTCCCCGCTCCCGAAGGCGACGCGTCAGTGTGCAGAGAGCTGTCCCACCTCCACTCAGCACCCGTCCCGGTGCTTCTCCAGGACTGGCTCTGGGGGTGGAGCGTGGGGACAGGGGACTGTGCCCTGGGTTTCTGCTTCACTAGGGACACAGACACACGGTCATGAAGTCACTTAAATTTTCCACAAGTTCAGGAAAGAACAAAAAGAAAGAGGCTTTTTGGGTAGGGGATAACTTTATTCCTTTTTTTTTTTTTTGGTCTTTTTAGGGCTGCACCTGCAGCATAAGGAGGTTCCCAGGCTAAGGATTGAATCGGAGCCACAGCAACACCAGATCTGAGCCACATCTGTGACCTATACTGCAGGTTGGGGCAACGCAAGATCCTTAACCCACTGTGTTGGGCCAGGGATCTAACTCCTGTCTTCTCAGCCACCCAATCCCCTGCAGTCAGAATCTTAACCCACTCAAATTACTTGTTCTTATTGCCTCAAAATATTTCCCCAGGAGCTGCCGGGGTGGGAACAGAACAAGGTCCAGGTGGCAGTGTCACGTTCATCCATGAGGTACACCTGGGCTGGCGCAGCAGGAGTATGTGTGTGTGTGTGTGTGTGTGTGCCTGCGTGCGTGCGCGTGTGCGCTCCATGACCACAGTCACCAGCTGTGTGCTAACACGCACACACTCGTGTCACCCAGTGGTGCTGAACCTGCTGGCATAGACAGTCAGGGCTGGGGGAGGAGGGTCAAGGCCAGCCCTCCGGGGAAACTGAAACTGATTCGAAGCTGGGAGTGAGAAGAAGGCAATTCTGGGTTCAGAGAGTGGAGTGGGCATGGTCCTGCCTTCGTGCCTTTTCTTTGCCTTCCAGGGTATGGGCTGGTTTGATGCGTCAGAAACAGCCCACAGCAGGCCGGGTGGACCGGTCCGCGCCCCTCCTTCCACGAACACATCCGCGAGCCTCTGATGAGAGGTGCTCCCATAGCCACCCCCCCCCCGCCCCCCGCGGTTGTCCCTGTTCCCCAGCAGAGCCTTTCGCTGAGCCCAGCGGGAGTGAGGCGGGCAGGATCCCTGGTGTGGCTCGCAGAACCTTCAGAAAATGCCCCGCCAGCCCTTGGGGGCTTTGAACTGAAGGCCTTGAAGCAAAAGTCCTGGGAGCCTTTGGCGCTCGTTCCCCAGCCCACCCAAAGCCCCTGCTCCCCGCCTCTGCCTGCCTGTCCAGACTGATTTCCTGCCCTTCGAAAGGCTCAGGTGACATCCAGATTCTTCCGTGTGAATGTGAGCCACGAAGCTCTTTTCCTCGCGATGCCTCCTTGGCTTTGCTTTGGTGCGGCCGTGACTCTGGACGGTGATGACTGCTGCTAACTGAGATCCTGACAATGGATGGAGGCAACGAGACCGGCCACTGCGTGGTTTAGGGCACGGGGCCACCTTCAGAAGCGACCTGGCCCAGAGCAATTGAATTCGAGGCCACCGGGAGCAGCTGCTCCAGCCTCGACGCCACGAAGGCTTGGGGCACAGAACCCCGAGTCCCGTGACCTCGTTTGCTCCTGACGGGGGGGGGGGGGCGGCGCTCAGCTTTGCCTTGAAGAGGTTTTCTCTCTTATTTTCGAATGAATTTGGCCTTGATTTAGGATGAAGCAGCTGGATGTTTTCTGCTTTGGGGAGAACCATTCCGTGCGGCTTGTGGTCAGCGACGCCAGAGGGAAGGGTCCGCCCACTGGGCACGGGGCAGGGACTGTCCGTCCTCCTCCGGTTAAAGCCCTCACGGCCCTCAGTGGAAATGAAGGCGGGAAGGTGCTGGGCTCCGGTTCGTTCCCGGAGACAGAAGGGGCTCCGCAAAGCCTGGACAGGGCCCCCACGAAGGGCGGGGACTCTGCTGAGACCCTGAGTCTAGGAGTCTCTTCTCCAGGTTCTGTCCCAGCAGCTGTGTCACCGCCGGGGTGCAGCGCCCGTGGCTCGAAGCCTCGGCCAAGGCCTCCTCTCAGGCCCACCGTGTCCACATTCCACAGGCCGCCTCCACCGGGCTGCCTGACAGGTGCCCGGAACTGGCATCTGTTACCCTCCCCATCTGTCCCCACTTCCTGCTCCCAAGAGCAAAGCGCCCGCCCCTCCCTCCTCCCGTCCAAGTCTCATCGTGGCTGCTGGCCATGGACTTGGATCCAGTGTGGTCCTGCCTTCCTGTCGTCTCTTCTGCCATCGGACTGCCTCCCTAACTCTCCCTGAAAACTGGGCCCCTAGTCCCCGCGGGACTCCCCTCCGTGCTGCTCCAGGGTGACCACAATCAGAAGCAACCCCCGTCGCTGGATCCAAGTCCATGGCCAGCAGCCACGATGAGACTTGGATCTACTGGGTCAGGGTTCCGGTCAGGGTTCCGGTCGCCCCACAGGACCGGTCGGGCCACCAGCAGAGCCTGCCCAGGTTCCACGGACACGCCAACCTCTGGTCCCCCGATGTCTCCGCATATTTTCTCCCACCGCGGGTGTCCCACCGCGGGTGTCCCACCGCGCTCTCCGCAGCGCAGCCGAGGGCCTAGTGGACCACTGCACAGAGGCGCGTTTCCTCCCAAGTTACCTCCTTCTAGAAGCATCCCGCTCGTTTCCTGGGTAACAGGCCCTTTTGCTTTCCTTCGTTTGGGTTAAAGAGAAGTAAATAAGACGCCAGGGAGGACACGGTAGGTGTCACACGCGTGCCTGCCTCATTCCGGGCAGTCGAGCTGCCGGTGGAGACCAGGGCCTGCCGGGCAGAGGGGGCCTGGGCAGCCCCGCTTGGCAGACCTCCCAACTTGCTGGGAAGGGCAGAGGCTCTCTTGTGGCCTCACTGAAGGGGCAGAGGACTAGGAATCAGGCCTGGGTGCTTCGACGACATTGTCGCTGAAAGGAGACCGCCCAGTGACAATGCTCTGAGGCTGATGACACGTGTCTGTGACGAAGACTCAGTCAGACACCGTTTAGGTTCAAACTCCTGCTGACTCTGGTCCCTCTTCCACGGGGAAGCCTCCAACATCAGGGCTCACGACAACAACAACCATGTGAGACGCACAGAGGCCAGTGGCAGCAGGTGCTGGGGCACAGGTGCTGGTGACGCTCTTCTGGAAAACCTCAGACGTCACGCTCCAAGGGGGCGGTGGCTCTCGACGGGAGAGCCGCTGGGAGATCAGAACGGGGAGCGGGATGCGCCAGGGTCCACGGCGCGCGGTCACCGCGCTCTGCTGTTGGTGCAGCTTCCGACGTCACCAAAGCTGCTTCCTCAGACATGGGACATAAAGCCTTGTTCAAGGTTTATTGTAAAAATGAAATAGAATGTTTGGCAAGCATCCAGAAACGTGCTGGCGGGAAAGAGAGGCAAAGGTTTGAGGAAGCTGAGAAAAGCCACTGGCCAAAGCAAACTTCAGGTGAAAGGACAGCTTCAATATGGAAATTAAAGAGCAAAGATGGTCTGAAAAGGGTAGTTTCGAACAGAAGGTGCCCCGTCGGGGGTGGGGGGTGGACCTAGATGCCCTGCTTCCTGCCTGGTGCAGAGCACCACCCCCACCCCGCCACCCCCAGAAAGGGCGGCGCTGTGCGTAGGCAACCTGGACGCCCACGCTGTGCTTGGCTCAGGGTGAGAGCCGGGCTCCCGCGCTGGGCATCGAAGGGTGTTCAGTGGAGACAGTCAAGGGTTTGGACTGTGGACGCACACGAGAGCCAGGATCTGCCTGGTCCCCTGCGTCTGACAGGCTCTCCCATGGGGTCTGGAGCCTCTGAGGCCGTCATGGAGTCGCCCTTGCCCAGTTCCGAGGACCGCGGTGCCCAGCAGGCCCAGTCCTGCCGCCTCCCCGAGGTGGACACCGCTTCCCGGCCCCGAACTCCGCACTCATTTCGGTTCTATAACGACCCCTTGGTCAAACCCACTCCCCCCGCTGAACTGCCGTCTGGAGAGGGGCTGCTCTGGGGGCTCGGGCAGTAGGGCTTTAGGCCCAATGAAAGCTGAGGACGTCGCAGGCTTTTTCCTTTTAAATCCGCGAATGTTCACGTAGCAGACGCGTGTCCCCAGTGGAGCCTTCGCGGGAGGCGCCCTGTGCCGCACAGCAGGTCCTTGTTGTTTCTCCGTCCTGTACAAAACTACGGAAGGCGGGTTCCCTGGTGGCTCAGTGGGTAGAGGATCTGGCCTTGTCACTGTCAAGGTGTGGATTTGATCCCTGGCCCCGGAATTCCTGCCTGTTGTGGGCACAGCCAGAAAGAAAGAAAGAAAGAGAGAAAGAAAGAAAGAGAGAAAGAAAGAAAGAAAGAAAGAAAGAAAGAAAGAAAGAAAGAAAGAAAGAAAGAAAGAAAGAAAGAAGGAAGGAAGGAAGGAAGGAAGGAAGGAGGAAGGAGGAAAGAAGGAAGGAAGGAAGAAGGAAGGAGGAAAGAAGGAAGGAAGGAAGGAAGGAAGGAGGAAAGAAGGAAGGAAGGAAGGAAGAAGGAGGAGAAGAACGAAGGAAGGAGGAAAGAAATAGAGTACTTGGTGGAACTGCGTGTCACCCTTGCCCAGGGTCCGTGTGCATCTCTGCGTCCTTCCAGTTTCGGCGTGCGGGCTGCCGGAGCGAGCACTCTGAGGCTTCTGAACCTTGGGCTTGCTTCGGAAACCGGAAAGTGTACAGCACGCAGGGTGTGTGGCCTTCTGTGGTAACCCACCTGGGACCATCCCTGTTTTAACGCTGGACGCCCTGCATCCCTTGCCAACCCCTCCATCCTGGGTGAAGGGACCATTTGTCACCCTGCGTCTAGAGACGACTAGGGACAAAATGGTGCTTATGAACCCGTGGCTGGACTTGTCTGTGTTGAAGCCCTGGAGAGCATCCACAGGGGCCCTTTGAGTGCAGGGTCCATCCCAGCCCCCCGTCACCTGGCCATCAAAGACTCCTGCTGCCACCACCCGCTCATTGCACACAGGCAAAGGGGCACCGCGCGTCTCTCCTGGCCGGTCTGTCCTGTCACGGTCCCGAGGCCAAGACATCACTCCTAGGACAGGCTGGGGCAGCAGGATGTCTGCTTTGGGGACTGCGATCGTTCCACCAGGAAACATGAGAAGGCCATTCTTTAGACCTTTGTTAGTTTGGGGAAAATATTAAAATCGGTGCCCGTATGAAATTTCTACTGTCCTACAGACTTGAACTTTTTTTCCTAGTGGAAACTATGAAACATTTCCTTTTGCTTGTGCAAATTTTCTCACTTAGCATTTGAGATCTCGCCTTCCTTTTCTGTCCCTCTTCTGGAGCCGGGGTGGGGGCGGCACAAAGGAGACAGGACAGAGGAATTTGCTTTAAGAACATTCTTTCAGCAAGTGTTTCTGCAAAGCTTATCTCCCGCCTGTGGCAACGGCGCTCACGTTACTTGCTCTGCACCTGTGACCCCATCCGTACCGGTTTACAAGCGATAAAGCAACTCATAACCATTAGTGATATTTCAACAGCAATAGCCTGGGGGTCGTAAATCCAGTTACAAACCAGTAATCAATTAGCAGGAGCTGGTATCCGCGCCACACTGGCCAGTGTATCTATGGAGCAAACCTGCCTTGAATGTGTACTTCAGCAATGACCGTGACTGCCAGGGATCGAGCTCCTGCGGAGGGAGTGGGGTCTCGGGGCCACGGGGTCACGGGCCGCGCGGAGGCCACCCGGCGGCTCACGTGGCTCTTCCCATCTTCAGGTGGCTGTGAGAGGGAGCAGGAGAAGAACCTTTCTCGTCGGAAGGGAAATTCGCCCCAGTTCTTCGTTTTCCCGTCTCGTGAGAGGGATGGCAACACCCTTCGGGGAAAGGACGTCCTCTGGAGACCCGGCACCGATCTGGACAAGCCACCTTAGGAGGCGGTGTCCTCTGGAGCACATCAAGACCATAAATATCCAGGCCCTCAGTGCCCGGGTGTGGGGCCCAGGACCGCCTGCAGTTGGCAAGTGCACCCCAACTGGTTTGTGGAATTAAATTATTAGGAGGGAAAGTAAAACATGAGCAGAAGACCTAAGTAGACATTTCTCCAGAGAAGACATACGAATGGCCAGCAGGCCCCTGAAAAGATGCTCAACATTGCTCATTGTTAGGGAAATACAACTCAGAACCACAAGGAGGTACCACCTCCCACTGGCCAGAATGGCTATCATTACAAGCCTACAAATAACAGGGGCTGGAGAGGGTGTGGGGCAAAGGGAGCCCTCCTACACTGTTGGTGGGAATGCAAGTTGGTACGACCACTATGGAGAACCGTACGGAGGTTCCTCAGAAAACTGAATGGAGAACCACCATGTGATCCAGCCGTCCCACTCCTGGGCATCGATCCGGACAAAACTATCATTCAGAAAGGCACATGCACCCCTATGTTCGCGGCAGCACCTTTCACAGTAGTCAAGATATGGAAACAACCTAAATGTCTAGCAGCAGATGAATGGATAAAAAAACATGTGTATGTATATTCAATGGAATAATACTCAGCCATAAAAAATGAAATAACGCCATTATTTGAATACAGGGAACTGTATTCAATATCCTGAGAGAAACCATAATAAAAAAGAATATGAAAAAGAATGTATCTGTGTGTATGATTGAATCCCTTCGCTCTATAGCAGAAATTAACACGACACTATAACTCTTCCTCAATGAACTTAGACCATATGTAGATCACAGGAGGGACTGGGCAGGGGAGGAGAAGCAAGACGCCCCCCCAACCCAGTCTCCTCCAAGCGCACCTGACGTGGTGCCGTGAGAACCACTCTGCAGATTCTCGAATTCCCAGGTGTGCTCTACGCACTAAATCCTGCTGCTTTTGGATACTGACTGTGAAGCGGCTTGTTTGGGGGCGAGGCTGCTCCCCAGATAGGGAAAGACGACTGTCACCACCTGAGAAACCGGGTCCCCAGGTGAGGAGCAGGGAGAGGCTGCTGTGAGAGCCACTCAGAATTAAGCTGCGTATGGAGCCCTGGAACATGGCAAGATTAGCAGAGCCCAGTGACGCGCCAGCACAGGGTCACACACCCGAGAAAAGGACACGGCTGCCCGAGAAAGTCCGAGAACCTGGACACCCCTGAGGAGGGGGAGACACAGGGGCTGTCTCACCTTCAAGGCGGGGCTGGGCGATGCTGCAAAGAGGGCCCCACAGGGAGCGGGTGGAGGAAGGCGGGTTTTCTCCAGAGGGGAAGCATTTAACCTGGAAAAGTGTCAGCCAGGCGCACAGGGCCATGAACTGGGGCCTCGAACCCTGGGGCCGGGTACTCCCCTTCAGGAGGCTGCCCGAGACCGCCTGGCCAGGGAGCCTGTGATGGGCAGGGCCGAGTGGCCTGGGGGGATGGGGCCAGAGGACAAATGCACGGGGCCCAGGGACCACGGTCACATCCTCGAATTTGCTGCTCAGCTGCCTGGGGAAAGGGGGGCAGCCCTCACGGCACCCGAGCCCCGGGACGAGCCCCCCGCTGCCCACAGACCACGGCTCTGTCCCCTTCCCTTCACAGACAGCGTCCTCGCCAACGTCAAAAGGACCATGGGTGTTCCAGCTGCTGTCTAGCCTTCTGTGCTGTGATATTTTAAAGCGATTTGGGAATTTATCGACTGAAGGGTTCTTTTCCTCCCCGCGGGTAAAACGTGGGCGGAAGCCTCAGCCGTCCACGGATGTCCCCGCGGAAGCCCCTGGCACGGGGACCCGATGGGAGTGAGCATTTGGCTGGAGAGGGAGCAGGCTCCTCGCGGGAACAAAGGCTCTGTGCAAATATCCTGCTTCCCAGCCCTCGGAGGGGCCGGGGCGGAAGGGTCAGGAGAGGCAGGCGCATCAAAGCCAACTGGAAATCCGAAGCAGGGCGGCGCGTCCCTTTGTCTCCCGCGGGCTGTGCCGTGAGAACAGCCCGGGGCCCCACTTCCTGCCCTCCGGCTCTTTTCTCGTGAGAACCCAGGGCCCGTCTGTGGGTCTGTCTCGGCTTCCAACGGCCCAGGGCACCCGGCTGTCCGCCCAGGCGAGGTGCGGGCTGCCCCTTGCTGACCACTGGGATCTAAGCCAGTCTGCAGCAAACGGTCAGGCTGGCAAACGCTTCCTAAGGCGCCCGGACCAGAGTCAAGGATGAGTCAGAAGTCACTTCAGGGCGGACCAGGCCCCAGCTTGTCAAACGCTAACAGACAAAACACCAAAGCCGACCGTCGGGACCCAGAGCCCTGGAGCCGCGGGGTAGACCGCGTCTCTGGGAAGCTTAGAGGAGGAAACCAGCTCAGCACGCAGCTGGCTTGCTCTCCGTTTCCTCAGAGCAGCTGCGGTCGAGCCGAGCGACCTCCCAGGGCCGCTCACTCCTCATCCCAGGCCCACTGGGCTCCAGAAGACAGGAGACCCTGGGCCACCGTCCCGGGTCCAAGGTCTATCAAAGGTCAAGGCAGGGACGTTTTCCCAGTGAAATGGGGGAGGGGGTGCAGGGCAGACACCTGTGCTTCTCTGGTCGCCTCTCAGATTAGACAAGTGGATAGAGGATAGGTGCGTAGAGACAGTAGACTTGGGTAGAAAAACAGGTGACAGCACGTAAGAGAGAAGGGACGGGCAAACCTGAAAAATGACCCAATAGTCTTAAAGTAGTTGATTCTGGTTTTGGGTGCGTCCTGTTTGTGGGTGGCTTTTGTCTGTCGCTGTGTTGAGAGGGGTGAGGTCGTGAGTCTGGCCGACTGAGCTCCTTGCTGAAAACCCTCAGTCTGTCTCCTGACTTGGCCGTTGCACGATTTCTCACCGGGACACGGACAAGGCATGTGACAGACCTCCAGCCTCGATCACGTTTTCTGTGGACCATCAGGTGACATCCTCCTTAGGGGACCCAGAGGCACTGCTGGGCCTCCTGAGAGGTCCCTCACCGATGGGGGCCACCTGCAGAGCCCGGGCCAGGCCGGGGTCCACACCCGCCCGCAGAGGCAGCAGCCGCCGTGCTTCCTTCCAGCTGCAGTCTGGACTTGCTTTAAAAAACAACAAAACCCTCTTCCTGCTCCACTCGTGCTGGACACAGATGGCCAAAGACGCCCACACAGAGGCTCTCCGTTCACGTCCAGGGTGACCGGGGCGGCGGGAAAGAACGCTCACTGCAGGAGACGGGCCGGCGGGGCTGCGGGAAAGCGGCCCCACAGCCTGTCCCACCGGAGCAGGGCTGCAGGGGCTCGGCCTGGGGGCCGCTTCAGCCTCACCCAGCTCGGCTTGTGGGGCCGGGTGCTGCCGAAGGGAGGCCTCCTGGTGGCAGCTCTAGACTCCAAAGCAGTGGCTGTCGTGGACCCTTGGGCCACCTGCAAAGGATGGCCGAGGCTTCCGTCCACCAGCTGGACCCCAGCAGAGACCCCATCCCTGTTATGCCCAGGCCCCAGCTGCAGACCTGGCACCCCCAAGCCCACAGCCCTGGGGCATGGGGTCAAGGGCCAGACATCAGACCACCTCCCCCGCATCTCTCCCTGGGTACTCCCCCCCCCACCCCCAGCCTCAGGCAAACCCTCTGGAAACCAGGACACCTCCAGCTGTTCCCACAAACGCTCCAGCCCTTCATCGCATCTGTGCAGGCCCCTCCTGGGGATGCTATTAAAAACAAAATTAAGAATTATGAGAACAGGTACCGGAGGCCCACTTTCGCTGTACACTGCAAAGGGTATACCTCAGTCTTGACCACGTGTGGTACTTTTGCTCTGTGTGTGATAACTTGAGGATCAAGCACTTGGTCCATATGCTAGCCTCCGTTATGACATAAATAATGTAAAATGTTTATACATACAGTATAAATTAGGCTGGACTTAACCTCATTTCAACTTGTAGTGCCTTTTCCAGAAGCATGAGCAGCCTGGTTCCAGGAACACGGCCTCGACCTGCCAGCAAGGGGCTCAAGGTCCGAGACGGGGGTTGGGTCGCCTTTCTCTGCTCCTTACTGGCCGGATTTCTTCGGAAAGGGGCCCTGCTCCCTGTGTGAACTATAGCTGAGAGCGACAACCACTCCACGTGCTTGTTTTGATGATCTCGCTGATGAAAGTACAAATAAAAACGCTTTGTCATGCTTTGCAAAGGTCAGCTCGAGAGACTCTCTTCTGCTCAAAGCAGCCAGTAATGTCACCGCCACAGGAAACGATTTGCATTCTCTTTACTCTTACCTTTTCCCCATTTCTAAGGGGGAAATACACGCTTCACAGACCTTAGTGGAAATAGATGGTGCGTTAGTTTGCTGAGCTGCTGCTGGGAGTACATGGACGGGCGGCCAAACGCAGAAACCCATCTTGAAGCCCCGGAGGCTGGAAGCACGAGACCAAGGTGTCCACAAGGTGGTCACTCCGGCGGCCTCGCCCCGGGCGTGGCGGTGCCACCCTCCCCATGTTCTCACAGGTCGTCCCTCTGTGTCCGAAATCCTCATGGGGACACAGGCAGGTTGAATTAGGGCCACCCAGTGACCTCACTTAAGTCCTTCTCCAAAGACCCTCTCCCAGGGAGTTCCCATTGTGGCTCAGGGGTCATGAACCCGACGAGTATCCATGAGGATGCGGGTTCGATCCCTGGCCTTGCTCAGTGGGTTAAGGATCTGGTGTTGCTGTGGTGTAGGTCGCAGACAAGGCTTAGATCCCGCGTTGCTGAGGCTGTGGTGCAGGCCGGCAGCTACAGCTCTGATTCAACCCTTAGCCTGGGAACCTCCTTATGCCATGGGTGTGGCCCTAAAAAGATAAAGCAATTAAAAGAATAAGCCACACATTTAGGAAGTTTTAACGTCAGCAGCCGCCTGCACATCAGTGCTTTGCTCCACCTGCTGCCGTGATGATGACTTTGGGCCAGTGGAGCAAGTGGCTTGTTCCTTGTTCCTCCAGCCTCGCTTGTGGCCGGGCCCTGCACCAGGGCTGGAGACACTGGGCACCTCAGAGAGCGCGGGGGGTCCTCTCACCAGATGCTCATGGTCGCCGGAAGGGTCAGAGCTCTGTAGGCCAGGGTGTCTGGCCCCCAGAGGCCTTCACATCCAGCAGGGCTCCTGAAGCAGGTGGCCTATCCAGCCAGGGCCCGGATGGTAAGTGGACATGAGCCACCTAGATGGAGGTCCCGGGTCTCTGTGAAGTCACCCAGAAAAGGGTCCCGGGGCAGGAAGGAAAGGCAGGTCCTTTCTCCTCCTGTCCGGCCCCGAGGGAGCGCAGGTCTCCTGCACGCGTGGGCGGCCCTTCCAGACGATGCTTTTGTAGTTCGTTTCCAGCTTCCAAGGGCTGATCTCGGTGGGTTTCTGTGTTGACCAGAAGTCAGGTCACGCCCGTCTGTAATTCCTTATCTTACCCGAAGAAGGACCACAGATGACGGCTCCTCCACAAATTCACACCTTTCCTGGAAGAAAACCCCGGCGGTATCGAATGGACCGGCTGGTCAGCGCCTGTTTCCCTACCAGCGCTTGGCAGGGTAAACAGTGACGTCAACTGTTCCTCAGGAGAAGGGTTCAGGTCGGAACAAGCCCCGGGGGATGAGACGAGGCTGGCAAAGCCACCACCACGAGGAAAGAAGACTGCAAAAAATAACCCGCGAAAGTGTCCCCAAGTGACCCCAGAGGGAAGCGAGCCGCGGCTGCTTCGTTCAAGGACACTTCCATTTCATCTCCTTTTTCTGCAGCCTGAACGGACCAGTTTCTTTGCTCGTGCAGGTGATGTGGCCTCAGCCCCCATCCCACCCCCAGCCAGCCCCCTGCAGCCGCTCCACAGATGGGTCGGAACAGGGGGGTTTCGGCTGGAATTGTCCCTGCCGGGCCAGCTACTTCCGCAGATTATTATGGATCATAATAATAGAATCATAGAATCATCTATTTTGAATATCAACTATGGCAGATTCCATCCCCAAGTAGGACTCAAGGGCAGGTTTACTTGTGAACACGTGATTTTTTTTTTCACCTCTGGTGCCTGAAACCAAAACAAGCTGCCTGAAGGGAGTGTGTGATGAAGGGAGGCAGGGCAGGGAAGGGGGGAAATTCTAACCTCAGGTTTTAGATCGCTAATCTCAAGAGACTGCAGATAAACAGGCCAGTTGTACCAGCAAATGAGCCAGCGGACTATTACTGTATATTTAAATTTGAGAAAAACAGGCAGGCAGGCTGATAACCCAGCTCTGTCATGGGGAAGTAGGTTTAGAATCGTCAGCTTCAGAACAGACCTGTGTCCTCTCTCCGCTTCCGCTGGGTGGATTTGAACACTGGCCTCTCCCAGTGTCAGCGCCGCTGTAAGGAGGGTTCGAGGTACTAAGTATCATCCCAAAGTATGTGATGCGCTGCGGATGACGGCTCACGTGCAGCTCTGCTCGTGTTGCATGAATTGCGCTGCAGACAACGGCTCACGTGCAGCTCTGCTCGTGTTGCATGAATTGCGCTGCAGACAACGGCTCACGTGCAGCTCTGCTCGTGTTGCATGAATTGCGCTGCAGACAACGGCTCACGTGCAGCTCTGCTCGTGTTGGATGAATTGCGCTGCAGACAACGGCTCACGTGCAGCTCTGCTCGTGTTGGATGAATCGACGTTTGCTGAGACGTGAGAGTTTCACCAAGGCCACCAGCAGCAGCAGACACTCCTTGTGGGGACCGAGCGAGGCTCCAGCTGAGCTAGGACCGGCCTTCGAACATCCGAGGGCCTGATGTGAACCAGCCTCGTGAGAGTGTCCTCACAACGCTCTCAAGCCTTTGAACATCCGAGTGGCAACCTCAGGGAACCCCAAAATTCCAAGGTCAATGTGGGATGCCACTGATCACATGTTTTATGGACTTTGAACTACGATTTGCTCTTGTGATTGTGTAATGAAGTGACTTTTTGCGAAAGAGAACCCATTTTTAGGACGGTGATCTCTTCTTGAAGATGGGCGGGTTGGCTTTCTGGCTTCATGTTTTCTTCCAAACCAATGACATCAGCCAGCCTTGACCTTGACATTGAAGCCCTTGACTCTTCGTGGCCATGACTTCACTGGACCAAACTCTGCCTCAACCAAAAACGCGTGAGGACTTTCCCGCCTTGCCAGCCAGCTTCCGGGACGCTCTCGTTCAGGGAGGTTCTGAGCCTTGTCTGCGCAGATCCCTCCAGCTGAGGAGCCCCTCCCTGTCCCGCCCTCCCCACCCTGTGGCTCTCCATGGCCTTCAGGATCTGGGGTCACTGTGGCCCCGGCTGCCCACAGCACATGCTCCGGCTTGGCTCGGTCCAGCACGGTTGGCTGTCTGTGCCCTTTCCTGGTGGCCCCAGGGGAGACTCTGAAGACAGAGGCCTCAGGGCTAGGCTGACCCGCGAAGAGCAGAGCAGAGTCCCTCCGTCTCTCCTGGGACTAAATTCTGCCGTCTGGGCAGCGACTCCGACGGCGAGAAAGAGTCAGGATGGAAGGTGTGAAGACGAGAGTTAAAATCGTCTCACCTTCCGGCTTCCAGAAAGTCCAGCCGTGTCCCCACCCAGTCCCACCTCGCCTTCGGCACCACCGAGGCCGGCCCGGAGCTGGAGGTGAGCTGCAGTCCCCCCCAGGCTCCCACCTGCGCAGTCGTCCCCAGCAGTCTCGCTCCATGAATTCTGGGGGAGAGCCCTCGGAACCTGAGCCAGGGCGGGGTTTTCCTTGGCTCGCCCCTCCCTCGGCCCCTGGCCCACCCTTTCTCCTTCCCTCGGTGGAGGGAAGACCCCTCAACAGGCAACGAGCAAGCTGTTGAGCTTGGGGATGCGGATGGCAGGGCCCCTGTGCAGTGGGTCCCTTCTACCCTGCCCCTCCGTCCCCGGGCTGCTGGTGGTGGGTGGGCAGTTATGGGCAAGTCCTGGTAAAGAGCCTTAGGGTTGGCCAGTGTGTGAGGGACAGGAAGGCCAGCCAGAGAGCTCTATGGAGGTGACTGTCCTAGAGCGAGGGGACATTGTTGGCTTGGGTGTGGCTCAGGGGGCAGAGGGGTCATAGTCAGAGGACAGCAGTGACCTCCTGGATCAGTGACCAGAAAGCCTAGGAGCGTGTCTACAGGACTCCGATGCTGTTGGCAGTCCCCACCCCTCCTGTGCAGTGACAGGGACACCCTGAGTTGGCCCCGTGGCTCCCGTCACCAGAATGGGGCCTCCTGCTGCCGTCAGCTCACTTTCAGAACAAGGAAGTGGTGTCTTATACACACTAGTTTGTGGACTGGGGCGAATTTGCCCACCACGCATTTGGTAAGAAAACACCTCTTGTTCTGGGTTGAAACGTCTATCGTGGGGATAAGCAGCCAGACAACGGGCCCCCCAGTTGCCCAGGGCTGTGTCCACACTGCAGGATGAATGAGAGGAGATGGGAGGCGAGAACGAATCCATAGGCTTTCATTTGTTCATTTACTCCTTCATTCATTCAACAGAGACTTCCGGAGTGTCCGCCAGCCCAGGATCCACAGAGTATGGACAAAGTGGGTGAGGTTGCTCATGACGTGGGCACGGACGGCTGCACCTTCGGAGGGCAACCTCCTCCCCGGGGCAAGGCCACCCGGCCGGGCGCTCGAGGGCAGAGTTCCAGGAGTTTCCGTCTGTGTCCGCCGTGGCACTTCCCTGGGCTCTGCCCGCCACACTGAGAGGTGGGGTGAAAGGGTAGTTACACCTGAGGGGTAGTTACACCTGAGGTTCTCCGTGCTTCTTTCGTGTGGCTCCTGCCATGGATTTCCTGGAGGTGTGTCCTACTTGCCGTTCAGTTTAGAAAAGCATTGCCAATCCTTTTTCCTCCAGGACGGGACTCCGGTGGCTATCGTCGCTGTTGAAGCCTCCGGGAGCACACACAGTGACATGCTGAGTCGCCGCGATGTAGGTGTGGCAGGGCTCAACTTTGCGTTAGGGACAGCTTTGTGGCGACATAACCCCCAAACCTTAGACCTGGCCTATTTAAGTGCACGATTCAGGGGCTCTTTGTACATTCGCGGCGTGTGCAGCATCCGCGCGGTGTTCAGAACCTGCTCCTCGGCCTAAACCTCAGCGTTCTTGCGCCTCGTCCCCTGCCCCTCCCGACCTCAGCGCACTCGCATCTGCTTCCTCCTCCAGGGACCGGCCTTCTGGACACTTACCGCAAATGGAACCACAAAAATGGACTTTTGTGACTGGCTTCTTTCGCTGGCATAAGGTTTTCAAGGTTTCTCCTGGTTACGGCCTGTACCGGTACTTTATTCCTCTTAGGGTCAACTGATATGGCACGGTATTGAGTAGACCGCGTTGACTTATCTGTTCATTGCTCTTTGATGATTAGGAAAAAAGCTGCCACGAACATTCGTGTGTGGAATTCTGGCCCAGACAGGAGAAAACAAGCAGTATCTGACGACAGCCGCAGGGTGGACCCCGAGAAGTAACTCTCCTAGAGGGGCCTCAGACCCAGGGCTCCGCCACGCACTCTGGGAAGAGCAGTGCCTGGCGCTGAGTTGTCGTCTTTCCACACCACGGTCTGTGCTTGCTGTATTTGGGGGAGGCCATGGGTTTTGCAGTATATTTCCTTTAAAATTCTTGCTTCCAAGAAAAAATTCAAAAGATCCGTCGGGCCTGTGATGAAAACTCTACTCTCCCGGCATGTGCCCAGGACTGGACACTCGAGTGGCATCCTAACACGTGGAGCTGCCACATGCTGACCCTCTGAAAGAGTGCAGAGACCTGGTAATGCCTCCCACACACAGCAGAAAGGTCCTCAACTAGAAAAGGCTCCGAACGGAGAAGTCTGCCCATTCTATTCAGTTCTGTTACTAGAGCTCCTGAAACTATGCTGGGCACATAGCAGGTGTTGAGTAACTAAAAGTCCCAAGGATGGATGGATGATGGATAAATGGATGGAAGGATGGATGGATGGATGGGTGGATGGGTGGATGGGTGGATGGGTGGATGGATGGATGGATGGATGGATGGATGGGTGGATGGATAGATCACTAGATAGATGGATGGATGGGTGGAAGAAGGGATGGATGGATGGATGGAAGAAGGGATGGACGGATGGATGGAAGAAGGGATGGACGGATGGATGGAAGAAAGGATGGATGGATGGATGGAAGAAAGGATGGATGGATGGATGGGTGGATGGATAGATCACTAGATAGATGGATGGATGGGTGGAAGAAGGGATGGATGGATGGATGGAAGAAGGGATGGACGGATGGATGGAAGAAAGGATGGATGGATGGATGGAAGAAAGGATGGATGGATGGATGGAAGAAGGGATGGATGGAAGAAAGGATGGATGGATGGATGGAAGATAGGATGGATGGATGGGTGGAAGAAGGGATGGACGGATGGATGGAAGAAAGGATGGACGGATGGATGGAAGAAGGGATGGACGGATGGATGGAAGAAAGGATGGATGGATGGATGGAAGAAAGGATGGATGGATGGATGGATGGCAGCGATGTGGATTTCTTGCTGAGCTGGTGCTCTCATTGGCACATTTAATAGTCTATATCATCTGACCGTCCAGCATATTGAATTTTGAAGTTTTGGCTTTGCCAGCAAATTAGTGTATGTTAATTTCTCTTTCTCCTCTGAAGAAACCAACCTTCAGAGCAGCAAGCTTGAGTATCTGGTCACAGTGTTAATGTGACCGAGCTTGGGGGCGGATGCCCCAAGCAGGATGTGTGCTTTCTCCTGCAATGGTATCATCTTTTCTTTAAGGTTCCTGTCAGCATTTTCACTTGTGTAAGTGTGCAATCTTTTCTATTTTATAGAAAAATAGGTTACAACTGACTTTCTTTTTGCAGAAAACTAGCAAACTTCCAGTTCTCAATCCCATGCCTTTCTGCAGCTGAAAAGTCTTAAGAGTTTCTGACCCCAGCTTCTGAGCCTCTCTGGGTTTCAGTCTTCAGCACCTGCGCTGCTACAGTCCTTTCCGTTTTCTGGTCGGTGTCATAAGTGAGCACTAAGCACCGAGGAAGGAGGATCTCCTGCCACCAGCATGGGCCTCCGATGGCCTTGGCCTCGACTAGGAAAAAGCTTGACTGGCGAGGCAAACTACTCATGGAAAGGAAGTAATTCCTGTTTCTGTTCCATGCAGTCAACCTTAACGCCATCCTGCAAGATTCTTTGCATTCAGAAGCGGAGAGGCCCTGGCTCGGTTCTCCTCTTTGTAAAGAGCCCACGCCCTGGATTTGGAATCAAACCCAAACCAGTGATTCACGTGCCGCGCGGTTTTCTGCATGGCACTGGCCGTCCCTGCTCCTCGCTTTCCCCGTCCAGAGATGCAGGCCGATGGCTTACTGACCCTGAGTGTGCGACTTGTGCAGAGTCCCCAGGGTCAGGCCCTCTGGACAGCGGAGGGGCCGTTTCAGAGACGGGGACAGTCCTCCGAGTTAGGGCTACACCTGCCATGAGACGTGGGCAAATTGTCAGGCAGATCTCGTGGTGCCGTTGGGAGACGGTTTAGCTGGCTTGAGCTACAGCGTGTAGGGTGTCATGCAAATATTCTCACCATTTGAAGTGAAACCAGCTTGACAAACAGTTCGAGCTTTGAGCTTAGACGTCTGTCTTGGTCAGAAGGGTATTAACCGTCCACGGACATGGCCTTTCCACGGTTTTAAGATAAAACACAGTTTATAGTAGAGTAGGGAAGTTTGAGTTCACGGGACATTTTTAGATTAAGTTGTCTCCACTCAAAAGGAAAAGAAAATCTCAAACAAAAATCAAGCACGGTATTAAGGCCTTAATTCAAAGGAGCAGAATCTTCCTGTTCTGGTTTTTACAGAATTATGCTCTTAGAGGGCAAACTGGCTTCAGCCTACAGGGTATGGCTGCCCGGCGCGGGCCCAGCTCGGGAGGGTGGTGGCACACGGGCAGCCGCTCGCCTTAACCAAACCTCTCCGAACAAAAGAGCACCCACAGCGGCTGCAGGAAATAAGAGATCGGATCCAAAGGGCTGAAATGTTTTATTTGGATGGGGGGAGGGGAGTGGTTGGATGGAGTGTGTGTGTGTGAGTGTGTGTGTGCTTTGGGTGGGGGGAGGGGAGCGGTTGGACAGAGTCTGTGTGTGTTTGTGTGTACATTAACGTGCTTTTTTTGTAGATACAGTTTAGTTTTAGTTTTAAAAAAAACCTCATAGATCATCAGGAACTGTTTAGACTTAGCAAACGCCCGCAATCTCGTGCCACAGGCTCTTCGAGGGGCTCGGGGTCTGGAACAGCCTGAATCATGCGGCGGCCCCTCCCCCGCAGACCTCCCACACGCGGCCCTTAAACCATCTGGGCAGAGTCCTTACTGCTCTGTCTCGAGACGCACAAGATGCCTTGCAGATGATGGATCTTCCGCAGTGAAATTCGTGATTGTGCCTGGCAAGGCTCCCACCAGCCACATTTGCCACAAACGATCTCCACGGGGCCCTCCTCCTCGCCCCTCAGGCCGGGCCCTGGGCATGCCGGCCTGGTCCGCGGTCCCTCTGTCGGGCCTGGGCCGCACATGCGCCCCTGACCGAGGCGGACCTCAGCCCCTCTAACCGCCTCCCAGGCTGATGCCGAGCAGTGGCGCTGAGCCCTCTCTCTCGCTGGGCACAAGGACCCCTCGCCTTCTGAGGTCCTGGGAGGCCCTGGAGGGGAGAAGGGCCCAGGGCCTCCTGCAGGACCCTCAGTGCAGCCACACAGAGGAAGAGGCTCGCTGGCCTCTGGTGCAGAAGCTTCCTGACGATTGTCACGGGCCTGCTTGGCAGAGGGCGAAACCCCATTTATGTCTATTGGTCGGATGACGAGCAAAAGAGTTCAAAGTGGAGCAGACCGAACTCTGCTAGCTCTCTTTTCAGCTCGGCGCCTTCCTGACCTGAGCGCGTGGGGTTGGGGGAGGTTAAACCGGCCCCTTCAACGACGTGCTGATGAAAGGGCAGCCCCCCCCCCCCCCCGCCCCGGCTTGGGCCTCAGACTCAGGGGCATCCGTTAGTTTTGCTGCAAAACAAACCAGCCCTACTTGGTGGTTTGCAACAACCCACTTATTCAGGGCTCTAGGCTGCACTAAGCGGCCGTTCTGCCAAGCCGGGCGGGTCGGCCTGCATGTGTCCACAGGGGCCTGAGTGGTTCCAGGAAGCCAGCCCAGGACCTGGCATGTTTTATAGCCGAGAGTAAGTGTGTGACGTCACACCGTACCTGTGGCCTTCGCCTCCCAAACTCCAAAGTTATGGCACAAAAGTGTCACTGCAAGGGGACCGTTTCTGAGCACTGGTGCAAGTGCCCCAAGAGGGGGAAAGGCCAGCCGTGCTAGTCTGCTCAGGCTGCCAGGACAAAGGATACAGGCATTGAGTCCTCCTTCTGGAGGTGGCAGTTGGAGGTGTCACCGAGGTCCCGCCCTCTCTCTGCATCCTCACAGGTCCCCCCCCCGAGGGCCCCCGCCCTGCGTCTTCAGCCCCGACACGCCTTACGAGATGCCAGCTAGACTGGAGTTGGGCCATCCCGAGGCCCCCATGAAAATGATTCCCACTTAAAGTTCCCGTCTCCAAACACAGCCAGCTTCTGGGAAGCCGTGGGAGCACAATTCAGCCCACAGCAGCACCGAACTCCGGAACAACCGCAGGTGGCACCGTGGCGCTGGGAGGTAAGACAAAGCTGCCCAGCACTGCCCTGTCCCCTGCAGCTTGAACACGACGTTGTCACCAGTTTCCCGCGTCCACACCTGAGACCCTGGGTCTGCAGGCGGCAACGGGGCAGAGCTTCCCAGCCACCAGGCACATCCGGGACCAGCAGGGGCCAGCGGCCCCCACACGACGCGGTTTCCTCTTTTGTGATAAAACTACACGCTTGTGGCTAAAATCAAAACGCAGCAGCCCTGAGAATGCACCCGCTTTTCGTTCAGAAGATAACCTTGGTGGTCTCAGGGACCTGGGGGGGCCGCCTCAGCCCTGTTCAGAGTCGCCCTTCTTGGCAAGCGATTCATGACCGGCCCGGGCGGGGACCGTGATACACGTCTTTAAAGAACATCTGCGGCTCTAACAGCGGAGCCTGCAAAAAAGTTGCCGAAGCAAAATGCAGTCAGAGCACGAGAGCCGAGTGTGTCCGACCTGCAGGCCCACAGCCCGCTTGACCAGCGGTCACCTCTGCCTCCAGGAGGGAGCCTCCAGAGCGGGGCCTTACTCGTGTGGCCAGAGGAGTCCACGTGTCACCTGATAGTGAATGTGGGGATGAAACCGATGCTTCTTTCCTCTTGGCAGAACTATGTTTCTATTTCAAGCTCTGCCTTAAGAAAAGGCCAGAGATGGGAATAGGCTTAGATGGGCCTCCTTCCCTTCTAGTCCCAGGAAGCTGGGTGGCACCGGCCAGGAAACAGGGCGATAACAGAGGAATCTGTGATCAGAAAGCCCCAGGCCTGGGGATAGCGTAGACCCACCGGTTCTGCGCTGCCAAGGACATTCAGAAACCCAGAGCGCGGGTTGCCAATGGCTGCAGTCCGTCCAGGCTTAACTCTTGGAAGACGCTTTATTTGTGAGCTGTATGGACAAGGCCACCTTTAAACTATGGGAATGGCGGGCCCATCTGAGAGCGCTCGGTGTCTGAGGCTTCGTGTCCGTCGTGGGAGGACCAAGTGTTAAGTCCATCTCGGCTTGAGGGTGCTCCCGTCCAGGAGGAGCCTGTGTGCAGGAAAGTGCTTCCCACGTACCTGAGGCTGCTGCAACCCTGTGTTCTCCAAGTGAGGCTTCGTGATGAGCTCGCCATGGGGGAGCAGATACAAATGCGAGTATTTCGTCAACAGGCTAACACGCTCACAAGCTCACAAGGCCTCCACACATCCTATGGGCTTATTGTGACTTCCCGTCCTCTGTGGATGGTTTTTGGCCACTCCATGTGACCGTGAAAGCTGCGTGGCTTCGCTCTGTCCTTGGCACCTTCCTAGGGGAGTGTGCATGCTCGTGGGCACCGCTCCACGGGCACCGCTCCATGGGCAGCACGAGGACCTGGGCCCTCAGGATGGGAAGAGCCTGGAAGCAGAGCTGCCGTTGCTCCGGGAGAAGTGGCTGTGGTGGGCTCCGTGGCGGGCTGGGGTCAGCACACAGGGCCACTCGGGAATTTCTGCCCTGGGAGCTTGGTTCTCTGAGGTCTGGGGCACAGACCGGTGGCCCAGACTTCAGCTGGTGACCCAGGTGCTGGTCAGACTTGCTCTGGGTGCACGTGACTTCTCAAGGCAGAACAAGACTGGAATGGGCCGGGGGGAGAGGGCTGGGGGGCCGCCCCCACACTCCCTGGAAGGAGGGCACAGCACGGAGCGGGCGGGCATCTATTCGCACCTCCTGAATGGAGCTTCATAGGCTAACATCTTTAGTCCCTCACTCTGTCTTCTGAAGTTACGGATGTTTTTAACTTGTCCTCGTGGGAAGTGTCGTCTGGGATGGGCCACTGAGCACACATCCGCAGACGGGGGCTCTTGCGGCTTCCCTTCCCCAGAGAGACCTTCTCAGCAGGGTCTGACCGGGAGGAGGCAGCTAAGCCACAGACACAAGGAGGGAAAGGAATTCCGTACGGGGCGGAGCAGGGCCTGTGTCCCACGCCGTAGCTGATCTGCGTTTAGGGGCACACAAGCCCTCAGCAGTGCAGCCAACAGCCCCCCGGCCAACATTCCCAGAGGCAGTGGACACGCCTGGACATGCAAGACAAGCCACAGCTAACATCACACCCAACGGTGAAAGGTCGAACGTTTTCCTCTAAGGTCAGGGACAAGTGTGCCCACTGTCACCACGCCTTCTCAGCCTAGCACTGGAAGTCCTAGCAAGAGCAGCCAGGCAGGAAAAAGAAGTAAAAGACATCAGAATTGGAAAGGAAGACGAGAAATTCTCTCTGTTTGCAGATGACATGATCTTACACATATAACACTGCATATAAAATCCTCCACCAAAAAAATAGATTTTTTTGATCTAATCAACAAATTGAGTAAAGTTGCAGGATAAAAGTTCACATACAAGCTTCAGTAGCATTTCTGTACACTAACGGTGAATTATCTTCAAAAGGAATAAAAAAAAAAAAAAAATCCCCTTTCCAGTAGCGTAAAAACAGTGAAATACTTGGGGGTAAACTCAGCCAAGGAAGGGAAAGCTCTCTACACTGAAAACTGTAAGACATGAATAAGAGAAACTGAGGAAGACACAAATAAATGGAAAGTTATCCATGTTCAGGGACTAGAAGAACTAATATCGTTAAAACATCCATAACATCCTAAGCCATCGAGATTCTAACTGCATTTTTTACAGAAATAGAAGAAACAATCCTAAAATAGCCAAAGCAATCCTGCGAAAGAAGGACAAAGTTGAAGCCTCACACTTTCTGACTTCAAGCTATATAACAAAGCTGTAGTCCTCTAAACAGTATGGTACCCGTGAGAACACAAACACATAGACCAATGGTACAGAATCAAGAGCCCCAAGTAAGTCAGTGCACGTACAGTCCACTAACATTTGGCAAAGGAGCCAGGAATATTCGGTAGAAAACAAGGTCTCCTAGCAGTTTCCCTCGGTGCCAGGAAGAAGGAGACCATTTTAAAATAAATCCTGGGGATGTCATGGACTGCCTGGTGACTAGAGTTAATGACACTCTGTTGTATATTCGAACGTTGCTGAGAGAGTAGATCTGAAAATTTCCCGTGACAAGGAGAGAAACTAATTACGTGGGGTGACGGATGTGAAGTTGCGTTGCCATGGTGATCATTTCACAGCATATGCGTACACCAAATCCTTGTGTCGTACACCTCGAACTTAGGCCATGTTACACGTCAATTCTCTCCCAATGAAACAAAAAATAAAAGGTGGAAAATTAAAAATGAAACAGGAATGATTAGTTACACAGCGACCGATAGCTAATGCAAGTTAATTAACAGCAGTCTCTGAATTGTTTCATGCAGTTTATTAGAAGGTCATGTGTTACTGTGTCAGCAAAGCTTTTCCCTCACTCGTTGCCTCATGTTTCATCTTCCAACCAGGTTAGTCTGACCTTCTACGCAGGCAAAGCTGCTTGACCCTGAATTGGAGGGACACACCACATCACAGGAATGGTTGTGTGGTCTCCAGAATGACCAACATGCCAGGAATGTACGGACCCAAGCAGGAGGACCCCTGGGGTCTCCCCCTCCCTTCCACTTCCTGGTCCAACGCTCTCCTGCCTCCTCCTTAGCCATCTGTCCTGGGTGGCTAACCAGCCCTAATCAACCTTAGCAAGCCTTAACTAGCCCTAACCAGTCCCTAACCAGGCTTAACCAGTCCCTAAAGAGGCTTAACCAGCATTAACCAGTCCCTAACCAGACTTAACCAGCTTTAACCAGCCCTAACCTGTCTGAAGCCCTCCCCACCTCCTGAAGACAACTTAGGCTAATGAAAGAGGGTTCGTGTGGCTCTTCCGTGCAGGTTCCTCCCCCTCTGGACCCAGGGGGCCAGACACTGGGGTCTGTGGCTGCTTAGAACCAGGGTCCTGGGAGTCAGGCCCAGAGAGAGGGAGCGAAGCCAGAGCCCCCCGGGGGACAGTGTTCCAGGAACTGGGCAGAACCTCACTGAAAGCCAGACAGTGCAACCTCTGTCCACTTCAGGGCCTTTTGCCTGTACCTCCTCTCTCTGCCCGCCTGGTTCACTCTCTCCTAAGTTCATCTTTGGCTTTCCTACAACTTGATACTGAAATGAACGCAGTGAACACGTCCCTACAATGTTAATGATACATAGATACCATACATAAAGCAGTAACGCAAGGAATACACCATTCCAGAGCTTTCTAAGCCTTTTAGCCTCCAGTTTTGCGGCTCTAACCTGACAGTGCTAACTGCTGCTCACTGATGACTGAGCGATGACAGCAGTACCAGAATTGTTTATACTTTACTCATCACCCTAGCGTCTTTACCCAAGTGGATCACATTTATTCCGCCTACAAGCAATACTCAGAGCACACGAGATTGGCATTGGTTTGCAGCTCCTTCCAGAAATTTAAGACAAAAGGAGAACAACGTGGCACCAGGCTAGAGCGCCGGGAAGGAGGTCACGATGGAGAGTCTGAGGAAGGCCTGGAAAGACGTCCTGGGACAAACGCAAGCCCGTGGGGGCCTTCTGCAGGGGCCCCAGGTCAGAGCCCAGTTCTCTGCCCTCGCGGTCTTGCGGAGGACACGGAGCCGGAGTTCCAGGAAAGGCCACCCGAGTTTTGGATTCTGCCCCATGTTGTACCTCACGTGCGTACGCTGCGCACCAGAATGTAAACCTTCTCTCATTTCTCCATCAGCCAAGGGCCAAGGGAAGAGAGAGAAGGCCCTGCGTCAGGCTGTTCATCAGGCCCTCGCGACCACCTGTTCCTCAGGAAATTCCCAGCTTTCCCACCCCGACCACTTTGCAACCACGACCGTCCACCTGCAGGTTTTGTGTGGACCTGAGCTTCATCTCACGTGTGCAAACGCAAGGAGCATGATGCCTGGGCCTGCAGGGCCTGCAGCTGAACGTGCCCCTCGAGGTCATCTGTTTAAGCCCCGAGGTAACTGTTTACCTTGAAGGAGACAATCACGGTTTCAAGGTCCTAAGGATGGAGCCCAAATCCAACAGTCCCGGTGACGCGTCAGGAGATGGGGCAGGGCAAGGAGAGCAAAGCCACACGAAGACACGGCAAGGAGGCGGCTCCTGGAGCAGAGAGAGAGGTCTGGCCAGAATCCAGCCTCCGGGCCCCTTAACCACAGGCGTCTAGCCCCCAGAATCGTGAGAAGGTGGACTTGTGTCTCACCACCCGATCACGCTGTCCTCTTGGCAGCCAAGCAGACTGCACATGGGGCAAGCGTGCCTCCACCGCAGGGCAAGAGCCCACGGCACGCGTGAGGCTTCCTGCCACCCCCGCCCCCCCAGCACTCGGCGTTGTCAGAGTCTGGGCTGTAGCTGTGCTGACAGATGCGCTGGTTTCTCACTGTTTCCGCTGCAGTTCCCCAGTGACTCACATGGGCCATGTTTCCATGGGCTTGTTTGCCACCTGAATCTTTGTTGGCAAAGTGTCTGTTTGGGTCTCTTGCCCATTTGTTTGAGTTGTTTTTCCTTTCCTTCCTTCCTTCCTTCCTTCCTTCCTTTCTTTCTTTCTTTCTTTCTTTCTTCTTTCTTCTGTCTTTTTGTCCTTTTTAGGGCCGCACCCACGGCATATGGAGGTTCCCAGGCTGGGGGTCTAATCAGAGCTACAACTGCCGGCCTCCACCACAGCTGCAGCAACGCCACATCCGAGCCACATCTGCGACCTGCACCGCAGTTCACGGCAACGCCAGATCTTTGACTCACTGAGCGAGGCCAGGGATCGAACCTGCAACCTCATGGTTCCTAGTCAGGTTTGTTTCCACTGCACCATGATGGGAACTCCCTCTTCCTTCCTTCCTTCCTTTTTTTCTTTCTTTCTTTCTTTCTTTCTTTCTTTCTTGCTTGCTTGCTTTCTCTCTCTCTCTCTTTCTGTCTCTCTTTCTCTCTTTCTCCCACTCTTTCTTTTGAGTTTTGAGTTCTTTGTATATTTTGGATGACAGTCCTTTATCAGACATGTCTTTTGCAAATATTTTCTCCCAATCTTTGGCTTAAGAGAGTACTTAAAATTTTTTTCATTCCCTTCACATAGGTTTTTTTTAATTGAAATACACATCACATGCCATAAAAGTCACCCTTATAAAATGTACAGCCTCAATGTTCTTTAGTAAACTGATAAGGGTGTGCCACCACCACCCCACTATTCCAGAGCCCTTCGTCACCCCAGAACATCCCCCACGCACTGGCAGTCACTCCACGTCCCCCCACCCTCCTCTAGGATTTAATCCAGTCTACAGACTTGCCTCTCTGGACGGCTGGTAGAGCTGGACAGACGCAGCAGGCGACCGACCCTTTCATCCGGTGTGAAGTTTCAAGGCTCACCCATGTTGGTGTATATTCGTCTTTATTCCTTTTCAGGGCTGGAAATATTTTACAGATGAATATAGCACATTTTGTCCATCTACTCGCCAGTTGATGGGCATTTGGACAGTTTACACTTTTCAGCTATTCTGAGTAGAGCTGCTACGAACATTGGTGGGCAAGTGTTTGTGTGGGCTTATGTTTTCAATCTCTTGGGCATCTACCTAAGCCTGGGATTGCTGAGTCATTTGGCAATTTTATGTTTAACTTTCGAGAGGCTGTCAAATTCCTTTTCAAAGGGGCTGCACCGTTTGGCATTCCTACCAGCAGCGAGTGAGGGTCCCGCCTCCTCCCTCCCCACGCACCCCTGCCATCGGCCGCCTCCGTTGTTCTGGCCACCCTGCTGGGGGGCCGTCCTCAGCATGGTTTTGGTTTATGCACCCGATGGCCCATCGTCCTTGTCTTTCCGTCATGTGCTTGTTGGCCATCTGCCTACGCTTCTCAAAGAACCACCTGTCCAGACCCTTTGCCCTCTCTGACTGGGGTATTTGTCTTTTCAGTCATTGAGCTGTAAGATGTCTTGTACATCCTACATGCATGTCTCTCACCAGATTATGATTTGCAAATATTTGTCCCATTCAGTGGGTTGTCTGCTCATTTTTTTTTTTTTTTTGTGATCGTGTCCTTTGTAGGAGCAAGATTTATGATTTTGATGAAGTCCAATCTACCTATTTTTCTTTTGTTGATTATGCTTTAAAAAAAGTGAAATTTGCCTTTCTTCTTAATTTTCTTCAAACTTGTCTCTTTCTTCTCCCTTTTCCTCTGGAACATCTTGCGTGTCATGTGTCGCTTACGGTTTCTGCTGGTCTTAGTCATCAGTTTCAGGTGCCATTGGAACTGCAGCTTTTAATCAAACATTTAACTTCATCTTCAGTGAAAATAAACAGTTTGAGCTATTTCCTTCTTTGACAAGAGTCAGAGTTGCCGAGCCGGGAACAGCCCAGGTCTCTGCCGCCTGGAAGCTGCATCTGTGAGGAACTGTGTCCTCCCGGCGGTGGCCTTTTCGGAGGAGGGTGCGTTTCCTGAGACGCTGCTGTCAAGCTTCAGTCCAAACAGGTCTGAAGAGGTTGCAGGTTGGGAGGCGGAGGGCAGGCAGCTTCTGGCGGGAGCCGCGGGGACATTTGTTTCTCCTGGTGCTCAGCTGCCAATCACAGGAGTAAGTCAGCGCTCGCTGAAGGCGGCATAGACTAAACAGCCAGGGGACAGGTGGGAATTTGCTTACGAAGGGGTTTCCTGCGTGGTTTGGAGGTCAGTGGCAGTGAAAAAAGTCACTGAGGAGCTTGATCTATGACTCAACCTAACGATCTTGAACTTAAAAGTCCACCTTTGCGTCTGAAGATCATACGCAGGACGAGGAGAGGGGCTCTGACTCAAGTCCACCTGCAAGAGGCAGACTCCCAGGATGCCTCATATGGTTTCCTGCGGAGCCACAGAACAGCCATGAAACACGTGGCTCAAAATTAACTGAGTTCCAGCAAACTATTTCACTAGAATTTAGTTCTTAGGAATACTCGGCCAGTCAATATAAGCAGTGGTCCAAACTCATTTCTCATGGTGCTAAAACAAACATCCACAGATAATAGTCCAAAATTACCAGTGTTTTCTATATTTAAAGCATATGAAACATGGGGGGGGGGGCTGAAAATTAAAGTTCTGATTTTGAAAGATTTGGAAGAAACGAAAAGCTCCAGTTAGCAGAAGTGACTCCCAAGAGAAATTAATTGGAATATATAATCATACTTCACTAATGCTAGAATCAAGGGCAGTGATGTTTAAATAATCCCGGGGATTTTTAAGTATTATGAAACCCATATGCCACCATAAGATAAACAGAAGCTTCACAAGGGAGAAGAAAGATTGGTTACAGCAATAACAGTGAATCACAAAAGGAGTGAGAGGAAACATACTGAGCGGTAGGGCGGCCCCCGCCCAGCCTCTGCCCCCAGGTTCAAACTTTCCACCTGGTCAAAGGACATGTCTTTAAAGCATCTTCCTCGGGAAAGCCTTTCCCAGCTTTTCCCAGGGAGGGAGTGAGTTCCTCTGACCTGGGAGCTTCCCGGCACGTTCAGGACGAGGTTCCACCCTCCGCGGGGACCCTGCCCACATGCCTGCCACCTGCAGGATGCTTAGCACCTAGAAGGCAGGGTTGGCTCTTGCTGGTCTTGTCCAGCCGCCTAGCAGGGGCCCTGGTCGTAATTGCTATGGAAGGAATTGATGAGCCATTGCACTAAAATACCCCAACCCAGCTACCACCACGAGTGCCAAGATCACATCCTCCGTTCAGTGACCTAGAAAATCCAACCCTGCCGTCCCCGAGACGGAAACACAGGACGTGCAGAAGCCATCTCTTTTACTATGGAGGCTAGTAAATCTGCTCTAAGCTGCACTAATCAGAGAGAACAAATACAGAGAGGGAGGGAGTGGGGTGGTTGGGGAGCTTGGGGTTAATAGACCAAACTACTGCCTTTGGAACGGATTAGCAATGAGATCCTGCTGGGCAGCACTGGGAACTATGTCTGGTCACTTATGACAGAGCAGGATAATGTGTGAAAATAGAATGTGTGTGGAGTTCCCGTTGTGGCGCAGTGGTTAACGAACCCGACTAGGAACCATGAGGTTGCGGGTTCAGTCCCTGGCCTTGCTCAGTGGGTTAAGGATTTGGCGTTGCCGTGAGCTGTGGTGTAGGTTGCAGACGCGGCTCGGATCCCGCGTTGCTGTGGCTCTGGCGGAGGCTGGTGGCTACAGCTCCGATTTGACCCCTAGCCTGGGAACCTCCATATGCCGTGGGAGCGGCCCAAAGAAATAGCAAAAAGACAAAAAATAATAATAATAATAAAAGAATGTGTGCATGTAAGTGTAACTGGGTCACCGTGCTGTTACAGTAGAAAAAAAAAGTTGTACTGGGGAAATAACTATTAAAAATAATAATAATAAAATAAATAAAAAATAATATAAACTTAGAATAGATTTACAAGGAGATCCTGCTGAATAGCATTGAGAACTTTGTCTAGATACTCATGTTGCAACAGAACAAAGGGTGGGGGAAAAATGTAATTGTAATGTACACATGTAAGGATAACCTGACCCCCTTGCTGTACAGTGGAAAAATAAAAAAATTATAAAAAAAAAAATCCAAGGAAGAATGGACCGAACTCATCGGACAGTGCTATCTATCAATGTTACATACAGACAGTGTGAATGCTAGATTTATAGAATCAAAAGTTACACCCTCAGCTGTGCTTTTTACCTTGCTAAGCTATTCACAATAAAATACATTTTAAATGTAAAATAAAAAAAATAATATAAAACAAAGTGCATTCATCATAGAACGTAATGTAAAATGCGAAAGAATTCCTTTCTACATTCTGTGCATCTGCACTGTGTGTTGGCATCATGCGTGCCTTCTATGGGCAGGTTCCGTGGGCCTTGCTGAGTGATTTGGAATGAACTCCATTTGCATGGAAGATCTTGAAAAAAAATGCATTTTTTCCCCTGGAGATCCTTAAGATACTAAGAGTTTTCTACTGAGTAATTTAGAGGCAAATTTCACTTTGGTGCTTATCAACTTACTGTGAATTCAGAGGGACCAGATCAACTGTCCAGCAGATATTAGAAAGAGCTGGTTTGTAGGAAATGAGGACAGGAAGTACTTTGATTGACGCAACTAATCCTCTAGTATACTTTTCGCGTGATGATTTGTTTTACTATTTATTTCTGGTTTGTTTTATTTTGAAAAGAAACAAACACATTCGCTTACATCTTTCCATTTTTCAAACTATGTCCAGCCCTTCTTTGAAAAGAAAACTGTTTTAACTTAGCTATCTCTGGGTCCATAAAGGCAATGTCAACAAATTCGACTTAGTTCGATTTGCTCTGAATATCTGTTTTGGAAACTGTGGACATCTGAAGTCGTGTAACCTAGAAAACAGGGCGTCCAGTAAAAAGAAGTGACTTTCTGAAGCCCTGAGGTGTCCCAATCAGACCTCGCTGCCCTTGTGTCTGTCACTCGACCTGCAATGTAGTGGAACCCGAAGGATCGGGCAGGAGGCCAGGCCGCTGCCGCCCAACAGTGCCTGTTCTGTGGGTGACGCCGCTGAGGGCCGGGTCCTGATCCGTAAACACCGTGGCACACGCACCGCCGCAGGCTGTGGAAGGAGGTGTTCGGTGCCCGACCCGCAGGAACCGCCACGCCCACCGTGTCTCCTTCAGCAGCCTGACCGTGGACTGGACTCTTTTAACAAAATGTGACAAAGAGCCCCCCGCCCGCCCTCCGCCGCCGACGCAGGGCGTCCAAGGCCGAGCCCCCGCCCCCATGCGGTTCCTGGAGTGGGAGTGTGGGATCCACACGCGGCCCCTTTTATGTACGCAGAGGGCTGGGGAGCTGATCGCGGAGGGAGCACGGACCCACCAAGTGCAGGAAATGTGTAGAATCCCGCAGAGGACATCCCGTTCTCCGAGGACAAGGTCCAGGTCCTTCCCATCTGCTGACGCAAACCACGCTGCGGGCAGCAGACACCTCCTCCCTTTCCTGTTTGCTCAACGGCCGCACTGAGCCTGCAGACTCAGTCCTGGCGCAACTGTCGGGCAGCCCGGGGGCCCTGCCGGGGGACACCCCCCCACACCCGGGCAGCAATGGGTGGGCCAGAGGGAGACCCAGACACTTGCCAGCTGAATGGCAGGTGTCACCCTCCCCCAGCCCAGGCGGCGGAGGTGGGGGCCCGCCATCAGGTCACACCAGCGACCCCGCTCAGGTGGCTGGAACCACATCCTTTCAGCTGACGCTTCACACTCCAGCCTCTGCTCTCGGCCAGAGACGCCCTTTCCCACCTTCTTCACAGAACCAACGGGCCCTTCAAAATGAAGTCAAACGTCGCCCTCCGACCACCCCAGATGCTGCCGCCCCGCCCCCGCTGTGTCCCCTCGAGGCCCATCGCTCGCTCCAGCCCCACTGGGCTCTAAGCGCGGGGCCCTGGCTGTCCCCCTGCGCCTCGTCCCCAGAGCACCGGGCACAGGTGCAGGTAAGGTAACAGCCTCGGAAGCCCCGGCGTGAAGGGGCCACGTGAAGCCTGCCCCCCGCCAGGCCGGCCAGCCGGGTCTGGGTCAACCCACAGGCCCGCGTGGAAGCATGTGCTTCAGGCCGACGCGGCTCACGCTGGCCCAGACAGAGACAGTGACCATTTCCTCAGCCGGATCAAGAGAAAAACCAAAAGCAACCACCAGAAATGGTTTCTTTTGAAGTCTCGCCTTGGCAGGGCTCGCTTTCAAAAGTTTACTCGTCAAAAGCTTTCCTCTGTGTGAGTCTCACCATAGGATTTTGCAAGGGATGAAAGATTTTGTAAATTTAGTAGCATGCATAACCAAAAGCAGCCGTAAAGCCTGGTATTAGGCAAGAACCCCCAGGGGGACACTGATCCTGTGCATACACCCCACAGAATCCATCACGTGAAACCGAATCCTGAAGCGCTTGAGGCAGTTGGTGCGCGGAGCCGATGGCTGCCCTTTCCCGGCCCGGAGGCGCAGGCTGAGCCCCTTTGATGGGGGTCTTACTCGGCCACCGGGGCACAAACGTCTGTCAATAGTTCCAGGAGGTACAGCCGCGGGGGCGAAAAAGAGCAAACGCCATGAAAATCCCAATTAAAACACTGTCTTGAAGATGAGTGAGCTTTAAGCTAATTCATTTCAGAACAACGGGAACCATGAAGGGTCCATTTCTCTGGGATCCCACCGAAACCAGAGACCTTCCCGTCTGGCCAGGGTCCCTGCCATTTATGCGACGCACATCGGAACAGGTGTGTTGTAGCTGTCCCTTTGCTTAAGGCCTGGCTTGCAGCCTTCTCTGGGCAGCAGGGAGGGGGTGGGGGGAGGTACAGCAGTCGCTGTAAAACTCGTTCTGATTTCAGCAAGGCTCCCCTTACCCTCGGTACCGGAGGTGAACCAGTAGGGTGGCTTCCAACTGGTCTGGCGGACTGCGCCGCTGTCCCCCTAAGTCTGGGTGCTGTTTCCTCCCGGATGCTCGGGGGCATGTACCACCGGTGGAGCACTTCGGAGCATCCAGCTTCCAAACTTTCTGCTCCTTAGTTAAGCAACCCTCCCGCTCTGTACAGATGTACATCCGCTGTACAGAGACGTCTCTGGGGCCAGGTGTCCCTCTGACGGGGGTCATCCCAGGACCGCGGTCACTTTAAACTTGAAAGTTGAGGATTGAGAGATGAGGAGGGAACTCAACTTTCTCAACTGATATGTGAGTCACTATTTTACAGGCGATTGCCCTGGGCTTTGGTGCATCACGGCACAGCTTGAGAATTTCAGAGAATTTCAGGGAGTTTGAGAATGAGCACACACCCCTCACATGTCGCAATGCTAAAAAAGAAACCCTGGCTTGTAGGACACTGGAGGTCTCTCGTCTCCCAGCGTCAGGTCCCTCTGTCCCCCGGCACCAGGTCCCCCTGTTCCCCAGCGTCAGGTCCCTCTATTCCCCAGCATCAGGTCCCCCTGTCCCCCAGCGTCAGGTCCCCCCGTCCCCCAGCTTCAGGTCCCCCCGTCCCCCAGCTTCAGGTCCCCCCGTCCCCCAGCGTCAGGTCCCTCTATTCCCCAGCGTCAGGTCCCCCTGTTCCCCAGCGTCAGGTCCCTCTATTCCCCAGCATCAGGTCCCCCTGTTCCCCAGCATCAGGTCCCCCCGTCCCCCAGCGTCAGGTCCCCCCGTCCCCCAGCGTCAGGTCCCCCCGTCCCCCAGCTTCAGGTCCCCCCGTCCCCCAGCGTCAGGTCCCCCTGTCCCCCAGGGTCAGGTCCCTCTATTCCCCAGCGTCAGGTCCCTCTATTCCCCAGCATCAGGTCCCCCTGTTCCCCAGCATCAGGTCCCCCCATCCCCCAGCGTCAGGTCCCCCCGTTCCCCAGTGTCAGGTCCCACTGTCCCCCAGCATCAGGTCCCCCTGTCCCCCAGGGTCAGGTCCCCCTGTTCCCCAGCGTCAGGTCCCCCCGTCCCCCAGCATCAGGTCCCTCTATTCCCCAGCTTCAGGTCCCCCCGTCCCCCAGCATCAGGTCCCCCCGTCCCCCAGCATCAGGTCCCCCTGTCCCCCAGGGTCAGGTCTCCCTGTTCCCCAGTGTCAGGTCCCACTGTCCCCCAGCATCAGGTCCCCCTGTCCCCCAGGGTCAGGTCCCCCTGTTCCCCAGCGTCAGGTCCCCCCGTCCCCCAGCATCAGGTCCCTCTATTCCCCAGCTTCAGGTCCCCCCGTCCCCCAGCATCAGGTCCCCCCGTCCCCCAGCATCAGGTCCCCCCGTCCCCCAGCTTCAGGTCCCCCCGTCCCCCAGCTTCAGGTCCCCCCGTCCCCCAGCGTCAGGTCCCCCTGTCCCCCAGGGTCAGGTCCCTCTATTCCCCAGCGTCAGGTCCCTCTATTCCCCAGCATCAGGTCCCCCTGTTCCCCAGCATCAGGTCCCCCCGTCCCCCAGCGTCAGGTCCCCCCGTTCCCCAGTGTCAGGTCCCACTGTCCCCCAGCATCAGGTCCCCCTGTCCCCCAGGGTCAGGTCCCCCTGTTCCCCAGCGTCAGGTCCCCCCATCCCCCAGCATCAGGTCCCTCTATTCCCCAGCTTCAGGTCCCCCCGTCCCCCAGCATCAGGTCCCCCCGTCCCCCAGCATCAGGTCCCCCTGTCCCCCAGGGTCAGGTCTCCCTGTTCCCCAGCGTCAGGTCCCCCCGTCCCCCAGCATCAGGTCCCCCTTTCCCCCAGCCTCAGGTCCCCCTGTTCCCCAGCGTCAGGTCCCCCCGTCCCCCAGGGTCAGGTCCCCCTGTTCCCCAGCTTCAGGTCCCTCTATTCCCCAGCATCAGGTCCCCCTGTCCCCCAGCGTCAGGTCCTCCTGTCCCCCAGGGTCAGGTCCCCCTGTCCCCCAGGGTCAGGTCCCCCTATTCCCCAGCTTCAGGTCCCCCTGTCCCCCAGCGTCAGGTCCTCCTGTCCCCCAGCGTCAGGTCCCCCTGTCCCCCAGCATCAGGTCCCCCTGTCCCCCAGCCTCAGGTCCCCCTGTCCCCCAGCGTCAGGTCCTCCTGTCCCCCAGGGTCAGGT
The DNA here is from genome assembly GCF_054392235.1 of Sus scrofa. Lineage (NCBI taxonomy): Eukaryota > Metazoa > Chordata > Mammalia > Artiodactyla > Suidae > Sus > Sus scrofa. The sequence goes on along the minus strand of NC_139389.1, from coordinate 480,212 downwards.
CCCCCTATTCCCCAGCTTCAGGTCCCCCTGTCCCCCAGCGTCAGGTCCTCCTGTCCCCCAGCGTCAGGTCTCCCTGTCCCCCAGCATCAGGTCCCCCTGTCCCCCAGCCTCAGGTCCCCCTGTTCCCCAGCGTCAGGTCCCCCCGTCCCCCAGGGTCAGGTCCCCCTGTTCCCCAGCTTCAGGTCCCTCTATTCCCCAGCATCAGGTCCCCCTGTCCCCCAGCGTCAGGTCCCCCTGTCCCCCAGCGTCAGGTCCCCCATCCCCCAGGGTCAGGTCCCCCTGTCCCCCAGCGTCAGGTCTCCCTGTCCCCCAGCATCAGGTCCCCCTGTCCCCCAGCGTCAGGTCCCCCTGTCCCCCAGCGTCAGGTCCCCCTGTCCCCCAGCCTCAAGTCCTCCTGTTCCCCAGCGTCAGGTCCCCCCGTCCCCCAGCATCAGGTCCCCCTGTTCCCCAGCTTCAGGTCCCTCTGCTGCCCGTGGGGTATGGGTGAACCTGGTGCTGTCTCGTGGCACCGGGGAGCAGGTGCGGGTACAGTCAGCCCGTGGCCGTGGACCTCACGCCCCTCCTGGCCACCCCTGAGCCACTTGGCTGAAACTTTAATTCCCACTGAGTGTCTCTGGTTCCCTATCTCTACCTTGGTCCCAAACACAGAAGCAGGAAAAAAGGGCTATTATCTGCCCCCAACCTGAGTATTTATAACCAAGTCAAGAAAAACACCGTCATTACCTGACTCCTGGCCTTTGCCTTTTCAAGACTACATGGCTACGGGAATGGCTACACTTTCTTATGAAACTTTGCAATAGAAATCCTGGACCTGTCCAATTTCAATAAAGAAAAGTTAATTTTGGAACTCGCCCGTTCTCCACCATTTGAAGTAGACACCTGGAGTAACAGAGTGAACAGAAAGCTCTCTAAGTTTTTAAGATCCTGTGAGTATCGCCATTACACCAAATAGATTAGGGTTTAAAGCTAAGTGAAAGAACTGAAGTTATCACACCTCAGAGCTCCCACTGAAACGTGTTCCTCTCATCTGCAGCTGAGCCGCGCGTGTGGCCATGGCTGGCAGCCGCGTGCCCGGGACGCTCCGTGGACTCAGGGACAGTGGGGGATGGGTCTTTCAAACCTCAGTCCGGCTCTTTTCCAGGCTTCGTTGTGTGCCCTTGGGAAAGTTGCTCCCCTCTCCAGGATGTGAGTCCTTGTCGATTTGCCCTGAAGGCACTGAGCGAATCCGCAGGCTCTTGCGCTGCTGTCCTCGCTCTGTGAAGGGAAGACACTCCGCTTCTCGCGGCAGGTGCAGGGGCAAGGAGCAGAACCTACTAAAAGGAGCTCAGGTGAGTCCGTGGCCTTGGTTCCCGGAGAGTGATCTTGCTGCTCCGGCCCCTCTGCTGAGGGGCAGCCCACTGAGTGCTGAGTGGCACAGACTCTTCACTCCCTCTGCCTCAGCCCTAGATTTTGTCAGCGTTGCTCCAGATTCGGGAGAAGGAAGGATTTCAGCGCAAACCACTGCTTCTTTTACGGATACAGATCCCATAATATAAAGGGAACAACACTGAAACAATCCATGAGGAAACCCCAACAATCTCGGTTCCTGGAATTTAGAAGCCCACAAAGGCACATGCTCTGTGTCTTCACTCAGCCGAGAATCTTACGACATCCCCAGGCTCAGGACCAGCTGCCAGAGAGATGCAGGAGTCAGTGACACGTTTCTCTTGGTAAAAGACGGACCAGAGGCCATTCTACACGAGGGGCCAGTCTTGCTGTGCAATAGTCACCAATTATTAAAGCGTTTACTCTGCACTTATGAGCCTGCCTTCACGCTTACAACGTCAGCCTGCAAATCAATAAGGATATAGTTTTACTCCAAGTTACATCTTTGAATGAATGGCACTTTTATCTGGAAGTGAGCATCCAGACCTTAACAAGAAACACGGAGGTGGGAGCTCCCGTCATGGCTCAGCATGTTAAGAATCCAATTAGTATCCATGAGGATGCGGGTTCCATCCTTGGCCTTGCTCAGTGGGTCAAGGATCCAGCATTGCTGTGAGCTGTGGTGTAGGTCACAGGCATGGCTCAGATCTGGCGTTGCTGTGGTTGTGGCATAGGTAGGCAGCTACAACTCTAATTCAACCCCTTGCCTGGGCACTTCCATATGTCAAGGGTGTGGCCCTAAAAAGACAAAAAAAAAAAAAAAAAGGAAAGACACACGGAGGCTTCATTTGTGACGCAGACATGGTCAAGCCTCCTGACCTGTGTCACTGACCACACAGAAGGTCAGAGCGGACCCTGGCTAAGCATCTTCGGTTTGGTCTTTAAGGGCTGCCGCTCGAGCTAAGGCTGGAGCTGATCCCACCTGGATCTTGATCCCACTCCAGTGCCTCCCTAAGGAGAGAGAGAAGGTAGAAGATGAATGGCTGGAGGGACCTGGTAGCGAGGTGGGGCCTCAGAACCAGCCAGCAGCCTCCTCCCTCAGACCCTGAAGCTGGTCATTGCACCACGAGTTTAAGCAAAAGATAGGCGGGGTCAAAGAAGAAAAGGAAACTCCATCACATTCGGGTTCACTGATATTCAATATTTCTTGCAAAATATTGGAAAGCAAGATAATTGCATAAAGACTAAAATTAGAGATTTTATGGTCAACTATGAATTTCAGTGATTCTTATTTCCCTTCACTGTAATAAAAAAAAAAAAAAACCCAAATGGTTGTGTAAGTGCACACCTGGCTTTGGTTATAAGATTTTAAATATTGCCCACTTGGAAGCACTTCACAACAATCTTTTTAAAAATATGACTAATATGCTTTGCTTGAAAGCCTTGGCCTTGGTTTCCGGAGAGTGATCTTGCTGCTCTGGCCCCTCTGCTGAGGGGCAGCCCACTGAGTGCTGAGTGGCACAGAGACTCTTCACTCCCTCCGCCTCAGCCCTAGATTTTGTCAGCGTTGCTCCAGATTCGGGAGAAGGAAGGATTTCCGCGCAAATCGCCGCTTTGATTTAATGTATTTCAAGTCCCATAAATGGGCGTTCCAAGTTCCTCCCCTCTAATCAGATGTGCTGTGATTGTTTCTGCATAGCACCCTCTGGAGTCCCAGCCCTTCTCTCCCAGGGCCTGGGTCTCGACCTGGCTGCGGGGCCGTCTGTCACCACAAGAGGCTCCTTTAGTGAATAAAGGTCACCAAGGAACGAGGAGCCCAAGGCGTGGCGTCCAGGAGCCCAGGACATGCCGTTTCCCTTCACGCCTTTGCAGACCCCGAACCCCCACAGCCTCCCAGGTGGTTTAACCCTTGACGCTCATATTCCCGATGCTGGAGTGTTCTGCACAGGTCCCGGGCAAAGCCGCACGACCGTTTCGCAGAATAGCGGGGAGATATAGTTCCGAACCAAACTCTCCCCGTGTGGAGTCGCCCAAAGGCTCTGCGGAGCTTCCCTAATGGCCGCATCCTCAATTTTAGGAATTCAGGCCAACTTCGAACATCGTGAAGCGAATGGTGTGATCTGAGGGGACCTCGCGGGACTTTTAGGGGAAAGACTGCGGTGCGACCTGACGTCCTCCGAAGGGGTAGGAAAAGCTCCACGAGGCAGGCCCGTCGTGGCTCTGACTTTAAGCCTCCGAGGTTCTGATGGGCTTCTGGCTGCCGAGAGGGTGTCTTTACCAGCCTCTGCTGGGCCAGTCGGTAGACTTCCTTTACCGCAGATTAACACACAAATTACGGTCAAGGGGGATGAAAGCTGGGCGCGTACTCCCCATCGTGGACGCGCAGGAAACCTGGCAGCCGGCGGCCAGCCGCCTGGAGCCGCCTCCTGCTCAGGAGCCACCAGCGCACATCAGGTGTTTCCAGGAGACTCCACAGTGGCCAACGGTGGGGAACAGGGTGGAAAGCAGAGAGGCCCTGGAAGGTCGTGCTACTTCGGGAACTGGCACAAATGAATTCCGGAAATTGGGTGATAAATGACAATTACTTCTTTGTCTTTTATATTTTCTTATAAATTTGTCGTATCAAAATTTTGTTGTGTTTCTGACACTTTTTTGAGAAACATTTGTTCATTTACGAGTGAGCATAGCATCAAGCCATGCAAACAGCCATTGCAAACACATGTCGCTCCTGCCGTAAAAGACACGGCCCCGTTCTGGCAGCCACGTAGCCTCAGTGAGAAGAAGGTGTTCACCGGGACACTTGGGCGTGGCCCTGGGCGCGGTGGGCGACGCAAGTGGCGGACACCACAGCCCCTGGGAGCTTGAGGGACGGTTCCTCGGTTTGACTTCTGCTGTGAGAACCGTGTTCCTGGGGGCGGCCGTGCCCCACGTTTATGTCCTGGATGAGAAGATCAGGACAACACGATGTGAACAAGGAGTAAACCTGTGCTGTTTCCGTTCCCGAAACGTGGACCTTGTTGGTAACCGCAGCATAGGCGTCAACAAAAGTCCCACACGGGCGATGAGGCCAAGTGTGAGAGCCACGCGCTGAGGCTGGCCACCCAGAGGGACGGGGGTGCAGGTGCTTGACAGCCCGTGAGGTTCCTTTTCCAGCCCTTGAGCTGATACCTCCAGGAGACCCCATGAGAAAATGAAAGGTCATTAGGGCTAAAGTCTTGGACAGTGGAGCCCAGAGCCTTCCTGGCTAGTGCTGCGTCTGCATTTCCATCCTGCCTCCTGCCTCCGGGCTGGGCCGCCCCCCATCCATCCTGAGGGCCGTTGCTCCCGCATCCCCGCCCGGCACTGGGGCACATCTCAGGCTGCAGGAGGCTCTCCCCCCAGCACCTCCGGCAGACTGCACTTAACTCTGGCCCAACCCTAACAAACGTCATCCTAACTGCCTGCTGCCGTGCTTGTTTTCACTCTTCTGTGTAGGTTGTTGACTGTTTTCTCTGATTAGCAAAGGAATATGTGTGCAGAGAAAGCGCGGACTATTTAGGAAAGCATGCACGAGGTCACGATCTCCGGCGGCTCACCCGCGCGGAGATGTAAGCAGCGAGGGGAAAGGGAGGGAAGGTGTGGTTCTAGACCAGAGGCTGCAGAGCGCGTGAGGACACGAGGTCACGATCTCCGGCGGATCACCCGCGCGGAGATGTAAGCAACGAGGGGAAAGGGAGGGAAGGTGTGGTTCTAGACCAGAGGCTGCAGAGCACGTGAGGCAAGGGGATCCGGCCTCGGCGGAGGGCAGAGAGCTCGGAGGCCGAGGGCAGCTGTCCCCTCTGCAGGCGGTGGACGTCAAGCGGCACCCTGCAGTTTGGAAAGGATGTTGGTGACAGAAAGCTGTGGCGCAGGCGCAGAGAGAGTGAGGCTGCGGTTGCATCAGGCCACGTCACAATGCAGCCTAAGGAAGCAACAGCGCAGAAGGCAGATGCTGCAGGAGGTGGGCTGGAGAAGGAGAGCAGGTGAGGCTCAGCACTCTGGCCAGCTCTGCAGAGGACAAGGAGGAGCTGAAGGTCGCGGCAGGGTGTCTCACTGCGCCGGCAGTGGCAGGACCCAAGCCTGGGCACGGAGGAAGCCGTCCCTGAGTTGATGAGATGGGAGGGGATGGAACGGGGTCCGGGCGTGAACAGGGCTGCCGGGAAGCTCTGGGACCATCCCAAGAGAGCGGGTCACTGGAGGTGGGGTGAGTGCTCCCCACGGGGACTCTGGGTTCCCAAAGGAGGGAGCAGGCAAGGGCACAGGGCTGGGAGGCCAAGGTTTCAGGGCAGCCGAGGGCACCGCTTGGAAGGAGCGCTCAGGGAGTTCCCGTCGAGGCGCAGTGGTTAACGAATCCGACTAGGAACCATGAGGTTGCGGGTTCGGTCCCTGCCCTTGCTCAGTGGGGTAACGATCCGGCGTTGCCGTGACCTGTGGTGTAGGTTGCAGACGCGGCTCGGATCCTGCATTGCTGTGGCTCTGGTGTAGGCCGGTGGCTACAGCTCCAATGAGACTCCTAGCCTGGGAACCTCCATATGCCGCGGGAGCGGCCCAAGAAATAGCAAAAAAGACAAAAAAAAAAAAAAAAAAAGAAGAAGAAGAAGAAGAAGAAGAAGGAGCGCTCAGAAACGGAGCGGGGTCAGGCCGCGGTACTCAGACCTAAGGGCACCGAGAGCCCGAGAAGGGGTGGGACCTCGGACGCTACAAAGAGGGAACGTGAACAGCGACGGGAGAGCTGCCTGTCACACGGAAGGGCTAAAAGGCAACGTCCCCCCCGTGATGAGACAAAGGATAAAACTGGGGAAAAGCGGTTAATATCAAGATATTCACAAAGCTGTTTGTGAGCAGAAGAGCTTGACGTTTTCACGGACTCCGGAACGTTATAGAAGCATGTGGTCCCTCCAGGGCCTCTGTTTATTGTCTATAAAGTGAATTAATTAAATCAAATCATCATTTGACCACCATGTCTGCCTAGAAGCCTGTGTACATTCCGTTAAACAAATTTGTAAACAGATTTACTCTCACGGCTTTAAAATGCAATCTTCGACATGTGCAACTGTCTGCTCGGACCTCTTCACGACCTCATTCTGTAGAGCTGAGAAGATTTTTAGGTATTAGTCCCTAATTTTCGTAAGTACATTCCCAGCTCTCAAGCAATGGCCAAATCAAAGTCTAAAAAGCTTAAAAACCATAATAGGATGCATATGTGCTTTTAAAGTTCGTGAGATGCTCATGAATGTCCTTTTAAAGCCTCATCCCTAAGTCACAAAAGTACTTTTTCAAAGAAGGGTGTGGTGTGATATTTATTCACCACATTTAGGTATCATTCCTTCCAACAAATAGCAGCAATGTATCCAAAAGGCCCAATTATAGGAGGAAATATTTCCATGGAGGACATCTGGCTTTTTGCAAAAACCTGGGTGGTTTCATGATCCAGCTCTTCCTTTTCCCTGACGGGCTCTGGGCTCCGATGGTGAGAGTCCCACTCTACTTTCCCCAGAAAATCGATTCCTTTTGACTTGCTTTCTCTCGTCATGATTCTGGTTCGGGCTCAGGATTAATGGCAGAGCCAGACTGAGGCTCAGAGCTTCATCTTGCAGTCCTGTGTGTTCAGCGGCACCCTGCCTTCAGTCTCTAAGTTTCAGGCGTGAACCGTTTAAAGTGCGGTGTATGGGTGAACATCTGTGACCACGGAGCCCTGGTTCTGTCCAACCATCGTCTTGTGCCTCCGTGTGGTGTCCATTTCTGTGGCTTATTCTTGGGGTCTAGAAGGAAAGAAGGAGGCAAGGGGCCCATCTCATCCCTTCTATCCAACGAACCACCGTATCAGCCTCGGTGATGCATCTGTCTCAGCCGCTGCCCCAAGGTGCACTGGGGAGATCCGTCCCACCTGCCCCCTGACTCGGGGTCACAGTGATCCTCGATTGAGGAGGGCGCCCTGGAGATCCTCAGCTGGGGAAACAGGTTCAAAACCCGGGCTCCGACAAGGTGTCCACCCCTCACGTCCCAGCGACTGAGAGGGAGACCCATTCGTCATAACCTACTGTCCCACCGCATTTGAACCTGAGTGGAGGAAACAAGACGGCCTTTTGGCAGAGGCTGTGATGACCTGCACAGAAAACCCAAAAGAGCATAGCGAGTTAGCTGGTTTCTGGTTCAGGCTGACACATAAAAATCAATCCGAGTTCTACACACGTGAAAAATTTAAAAGAAAACTGCCATTGTCATTAGCAACAAAAAGGTATCAAGGTACCGACGTGATAACAAGATCAATTTCACCTGGTGTGACTGGAGCACGAGCCAGCAAGCTGCACCCTCTGTTGGAAGGGTGCCCTGCGTGACAGGCATCGTGCTCTCCGGGGCTGCATGGGGTGAGATGTGAGGGCAGCTCGGGGAAGTGATTACCAGAACATTTTAACTGAGTCTTCAAAGTATATTTCTTGGAGTTCCCATCATGGCGCAGTGGAAATGAATCTGACTAGGAACCATGAGATTGCAGGTTCCATCCCTGGCCTCCCTCAGCAGGTCAAGGATCCAACGTTGCCATGGCTGTGGTGTAGACCAGCAGCTACAGCTCCCATTTGACCCATAGCCTGGGAACTTCCATAAGCCGTGGGTGCAGCCCTAAAAAGACAAAAAAAAAAAAAAAAAAAAGGTATCTCTAGCAAAATCTAGCTTATTTGTGTTTCTAGCCTTTTCTTTGCCAGAAAAAAATATATGTAGAACACTGCTTAAGTGGATCACAAACCCCTAAAATAAAAAGACATAGAATGCAAAACTTTCAAGCATATGAAACAAAAGTTTAACTCTCTAAAGTCCATAGGGAAGACTCTGTTTGTCTCTGTCCAAGTTTCATCTAGAACTTTCCTTCTGAGGTCTGGAGTACTCCTAAAAGCAAATGACCCAGAGTTCCCTCTCCTGCTCTGCAGGGTCTCTCTGACCAGGAAGGAGGAAATCATGTCTCCAGGTCTCCCAGCAAAAGCCCCTTCCGGCCTCTGGGCAGCGCGGTGTCTGGTGGGCCGTGTGGTTAGGTGCGCAGCCACCCGCCCCACTGCACACAGCCAGGCGGGTAACAGTCACCCTGCATTTCCACCTGTGCTGGCGGGCACATGGGGTGGTGTGTCTGGGAGCAGAAATCGGCACCCCTCATTTGCTTCCCATGACCAGAAGGTCACGTTGCCTGGTTGTCCCTGGAAGTCGTCCAAGAAGCGGGTGGTTTTGCTCGGGATGTTGGGGTGGCTCAGGGCGGCGCTGACTGGGGAGAAGAAGCAAGGTCCGTGAGGCCCTGCCATCCAGGGCACATTGCTGTCCGGGTCAAAGCTGGCTTCTGTTGATCGAGAAGCTGCAGGACCAGCTGTTGAGCAGACAACCAGTACCAGTGCCCTGCAAGCTGGGCTCCACGCTGCCCCGCCACCTGTCCCGCCTCATCACGGCTGAGCTCTGTCCACCAGCCTTGCCCCCGGGCACCGCCCGGATGCCTGAGTCAGCTCAGGCTTGGTCCTACCAAGGGTTCCGCAGACTCTGAAAAGGTAGCCTCAGAGCTGGCGGAACCGGTCATTCCGTGATGCCCACTGGGCCAGGCGCTTCTGTTCTCTTAGCTTCTCCATCCCAGTCAGAGCCCAGACTTGTTACCGAAAGTGGGTCTGGCTACTCGCTGCTGTCATGCCAATAAAGAGGCAAAGGTGGTGGAGAGGAAAGTGTCAGCTTATTTCAGAGGCTGATGGCTGAGGGGGGTGAACGCCCGTCCAAAGGGCCAACCCCCCCACCCCCACCCCCGCAGCAATCGGTGGGCAGGAGCTTTCACAGGGGGAGGGGGCTTGCTGCAGAAACAGCACGGTCGGCCCTGACAGTCGCCTTTGGATTGGCCATCGGGGTCTGACCAGCCTCATCCTGACCATTTCAAGCAGTTAGTTTTCGGTTCTGGTCAGCTTGTTCCCATTTCCCTGACGCCAGGTCTCGCAGCGTCTCCTGACACGGCTCCAGCGTGGCCATCACGTCGTTAACGTCTTCCACCTGGTGGGGATCTCAGGGTCCGCAGGACGCTCACCAGCCGTGGCTCAGAATCTGATCTCCAGCCGTCGAGGAGGAACTAAAGGTCCTGGACTTGGCGTCACGACTGAGCGGTCACTAGTTGGCCCCTTGACTGTTCCCCGGCTCCCGCATTTTCTCACTTCTCTGATTGAACTTGTTCTTTCAGGCGGAGGACGCAGGGGAGCACCCTCAGGTTCTGCTCTGCTCCAGACTGAGGCCCCTCCCCGAGCACACGCTGCTTCTCCCCGGTGACAGGCTGTGAAGGCCGAGGGTGACGGCGGCGGTGGGTCACAGACCTCCTACAGACACTGCCACACACTCTCAAGGACAGTGGGGCATCTGGCCAGGAGAGACAGAGGAGCTGGTGGCTCTGGGCCACACCCAGGCGGGCCCCAGGCCTGCAGCCGCCCTGGGCAGAGCTCGGGCTGTGAGGCCAGCCCCCCGGGGCGTCTCCTCAGCAGCCCCTAAACACCCCAGGCTGTTCTCGGGTTGCTCGGAAGTCCCAGATTCCGGTAGCACGTGCCCGAGCTAGTGGTTCCAAACCAGGAAGAAATTCAGAGCACGTTCCAGTCACCAAGGCGTAGAAAGCGTGCGGCTGAGACGGGCTGACACGGACCGGCTCGAGCACAAGGGCAGAGAGCGCCGTGGAAAGGGGCTCAGGAGGGGAGACGGCGGGAGGCATCAGCAAACACTAGATGCACACCGAGGAGACGCGAGAAAAGAGTGCAGGGAAGAAACACCCAAGGGCTGATCAGCAGACGTTTTCTGGGGAGGTGACTTCTTTCCAAGGAAAAGACCGATGGTGACAACTTCGGCAGAAGGAGCCACCTGCCAGGGAGAAAGCCTTGCTCGGATCAGCATCGCAACATCCAGGCCACGAGGTGCTCCCGGGCTGCTTCCAACAACCACGTCCAGGAAGGAAAGGAGGGGACAGTGCGTGCATTTATGGTTGTGCGTGCATGTGTGTCTGCGTGTAACGGCATGTGCGTGTAACAGTGTGTGTGTGTGCATGTCATGGGGTGTGTGCATGCAGAAGCACAGCGCTGGCGGGGGCAGAGCTGGATCCCATTTTGTAAAAACAGAGCTGGACTGTATGTGCCCGGACACAAAGCAGCCACGGGTGCAACACGTTGCTCCAAACCGCGGCGGTGGCGGCCTTCACCAGCAGAGCCCGGCCAGACGTGGACGCGGGAGGCGAACAGGCCGACCTCCGTCTGCTGGGGCCCAGCACCCCATGTGCTCGAGGGGTTTGCATTTCCAGCCTTCAGGTCAGGCACTGAGTGCCCTCCGTCAGTTGTCACTGACACCTTGCTGTCTGAGGTCACTTCCATGGGCGGCGCCTTCTGCTCCATACCCGCCCCCCGGCCCCCGCCACCATGGGGAGCGTACTAGTGGTTCAATGCGCCCCTGACTTTGGATGAGCTTCGTGTGGAAGGTGTGTAATGATACAACGATGCCGTGGTGCACGCTGCCTCGCTCACTTAGCAGCCCCACACCCCGACCCCATCCCGGGCGGCCCTGCCTCAGCTGCCCGGCGGCAGCCCGGTCTCCAGGGACAGACAGCCAGGCCTCCTGGAACGAGACCCGTGGACCGAGGTGTGATTTCTTCCGTATAGAAGCCCAGGAGCAGAACTGCTGTGTAAATGAGCATGTGCATGTTTAATTTAACTAAGCACTGCCAGACATTGTGCTTTTACAAGAAAATGCTGAAAAGAACATTAATATTTTTTAAATTAAAGAAAAACACTTTAAACACTGGCAAAAAAAGAAAGATTTGTTGTTTGGCAACCAGCCTTTTTTTTTTTTTTTTCTTTTAATAAAGCTATCAGCCATTCTTTACCCATGAAGCAGTATTGCTATAGACCTGAAAGATGAAAGCTTTCCCGGTGAATCACGGTTCGGGAATGAGAACACGCCTCTCCTTCGGCCACTCAGCTGCCCCTCCGCATGGGCCCAAGAAGCGCTCAGGCTGCGGACCGTGGAGGCCCCTCGTCTGGGACCTGTTGACCTGTTGCGTGTGGACATGTCCCAATCTGTTGGCAGTTTAAAAGCTCAGATACCAGAAAGGCTGGCTTAAAATCGGATGCCTGGCCACTCTGAAAATAAATTGTCTTTCCTCAGAGAAAATTGTGTATATCATATAATTTTTGAAATTTCAGTTAAATGACAGCAAAGTGTGGCACATAGAATTGGTAAATAAAATACGACAGATTACACTCCAGGCTGAATGCAGCTGTTGGGGGGCATCGTGTGTGATTTGATATTGTTAGAAGTTACTGCTGTTTTACGATTCTCAGCATAAACATGCTGAATAAAGATCCTGTGAGAAAATGTACTTCCGTCATTTCAGCTCATGGATTCCTTTTAGTGTTAACTCCCGGAGCAAACGTTTGTGGAACACTGTTTGCCTAATTCGACCACCTCCACTTCTCCAACAGCCCCTACCCCTGATTTCAAAACGCTGGTACCTGCCTTGGTGAGCAGAGGGTGGACCCTCCGTGACAAGCAGCTGTGCACCTGCAGGAGCCGCCAGGGCTCCTGGGAAAGCTCAGCAGGTCAACCGCGGAGCCGAGGGCAGCCCGACGCCCGCCCCGCACCGCCTGGCTTTTCCTCGGTCACGTGCCTCGGCAGGTGCGTGGCCGGGCTCCTCTGTCTGCCTGGGGGCCAGGAAACCGGCCTGGGGGAAGGGAAGCGTTGCGGTGAGTGTGTGTGTGCGTGTGCATGTGAGTGTGTGTGTGTGTGTGTGCGTGTCTGTGCGAGAGTGTGTGCCTTGTCTGTGTGAGTGAGTGTGTGTGTCTGCCCACGTGCCCGCACACCTTCTCCTCCATTCATCACTCGCTGGCTCATTCAGGGCACGACTGAAGCGCCGTTCTCCCGTACACCTGGAGAAACAGGATAGGATGTGAAAACACGTCTGCAGCTTAGTATCACCGACGGTCTCTGCATAAACCTCTAACCGGACACGGCTGTAACATTTTATTGCGCCATCTCTGCGGCATTACCGAATATGCCAGGTCTCCTTACTGTATAAATTATACGCAACCAGAGAACAGAACACAAGTCAGGCAATACTCTTTGTTTTTAACCACAGAGCAGCGTAGAGCTTTCAACTGCTCAATAAGTGCTTTCTGATTATGAAGAAGAAACGTCTTAAGCCAGCTGTTCCAGATAAAAGTGTACCAATGCACTTCTATCCATAATCCCAAAGAAAGAAGCCATATTTCTCCTGCTGGAAGTGCTAGTACTGTGTTTTATACCATAACACAAGTCAGGCTGTGCTCGGGGAGCACAGTTTTGTTCCTGGACAAGAGCCAGGGTCTCCCTGGTGACCTGTCCTCAGGTCAGGACAGTGACCCACTTCCCACTTGGGCAGGGTGAGGTGGCCTGAGTGCAATGGGCAGCCTTGGACATGCCTGAGAGAGGCCTCTGTGTCACAAGAAGTCAAGCTATGGAGACAGGAGAGCAGACCACTGCTCTAGAGCAGGTAGGGGCTGCTTGTTCCTGGAAAAAATACGACCACCTCCTTAGAAGAAAGAGTTTCCTGAAAGCCCTTGTCTTATCCGGTGGGAGGTAGAGCAGACAGCCTCCGAGCTCTGTGCCGGCTCCAGGGCTCTCCCTGCAGCTGCGAGCTGCTCCGCACATGCCCGGAGCTGACTTGCTCGCTGTCAGAAAGGAAGCTCAGAAGACACGGGGCAGATGTGCCACCGCAGTCAGACTGCAGGACTAGAGAGAAGCAGAGACACACGCGTGTGAACGCGTCATCACGGAAGGCTCTTCCCTAGCCTCCTCCAGCTTTTCTACATTTCTACATCCATGCTTGGGGTTTTCAACCTTCTTTTTTTTTTTTGTATTGCTTTTTAGGGCCGCACCCACAGTATATGAAAGTTCCCAGGCTAGGGGTCGAATCAGAGCTACAGCTGCCAGCCTACACCACGGCCAGAGCAGTGCAGGATCCGAGCCACACCTGCGACCCACACCACAGCTCACAGCAACGCCAGATCCTTAACCCACTGAGCGAGGCCAGGGATGGAACCTGGATCCTCATGGATACCGGCCGGGTTCGTGACCGCAGAGGCACATTGGGAGCTCTGGGTTTTCCAGCTTCTTTCTGCGTATTTGGCTGCTGATGGTGGGCAGTGAGGTGGCAAAGGAAGGACTGAGGCAGCTGGATAAACAGCCAAGTGAAAACTGTCATGGCTTTGCCCTCTCCTCTCCAGGAGGCCGCGAGCACCAGCCGTCTCTGTGACACTGACCGTTTGGGGGAACCAGATGGGTCACTTTTCGTTTTGATGTGTTTAAAGTATTTATTCTGTAAAGGAAAGAAAACAAATAAGCGAGCATATTCCAATTACTGGCTGCATAACGAAGTGAAATGAAAGCATTCAAGAGTGAACCACAAAAGATCTTTCTTCATAAAGAAAGAAGGAAAGAGTATAAAGTTAATCAATTCGGAATTTTTCCTTCTATGATTCAAAACACATTTCTCTGAAAATGTTCCTATGTCTGAAAAATACATATCACCACCTTTCTAAGTTTAAAAACGTTAAGAAGTTAAAAAGTCAAGGGGTGCAGTTAGACATGTATTTATTAAATATATATGGATCTGACTGCCTGCTATATCATTTATTACACATAAAATTCCAGTTTTGGAAATTCTTACAATTTTAATTAAATATTTTAATAAAAAACTAATTTTATTAAAACTTTAAAATATAAGTAATGTTTTATTCAGACGTCCAAACCCTAGTAATTTAGCAAAAGTTTCAAACATCTGCTTCCAGAGAGGGCTGAGCAAATGTTTGACAATAAAATCGTTTCTCCATCCTCCCTCAGACGTGCAAGTGTTGTGCAGAAGTTGCTGGAACTGAACAGGAAGTCTTGTCAGTCTCCACCCAGTCACAAGGAGGCAGATGGAGGGGTAGCTGCAGTTAAAATTGATTGACATCCATCAGTCCGTGTCTGTTTCAAATGAAACTGCTGACGGAAACTTAAATCACTGAGGCATATTCTAACGGATTCCCCCAGACACAGTAATACTCGCTAGAAATAAATTTGGAAATATCCACAGTAAGATTGCTAAGTTTATGGTTAAAGAAACAGCTTTGTCGAGATACAATTCTTATTCCTTATAATTCATTCTTTCGAAGTGTGCAATTCATGGCTTTTAGTATTTTCAGAGCAGTAGGTTCATCTCTGCAGTTTGGGGGTACTTCTACCCCGCAGAACCCCCACTCTCCACAGCGTTGCCCCAAACCTCCACCGCACTCCCCAACCCCCAGCCCTAAGCAACCACCTGCTTTGTCTGCAGATTTGCTCTTGGGGACATTCCATGCCGCTGGAGCCAACAATATGAAGTCCTTCAAACGGGTTAAAGCCATTTTTAAAAGACCTAAAGAAATTCACAATCAGAAACACTTCTTCCAACCTCTGCTCTTTCCTCTTTTTCAGCAATCTAGGTGCCTTTGCAAAATGAGGTCAAACCTCACTTTTCTGGGCTGTGAAACGCGGTTTGGGTTTAACCCTCAGGTTTCTGCCTGGGCGGCTCGCTCCCCACCGCCCCCTGCTGGCGCTGCCCCGCACGTTCCCATGTCAGTCCTCAAAGACCACAGGCTTGTCCGAAAATACCGGACAGAGCCCAAGACTCAGTTGGTATAAAATGTAATGTAAGTTCGGTCTCTCGATGCAAGAATCCTATTCCTTTCCTAGAAATTGTAAAGCTTGGAGTTAGTCCTAAAGCTCTTAGCAAAACCTTGTCCCAAACTGTGGCCTCACTAACACCTTTCCTTGTTCACACAGACAATGCTTCATCTTAAAGAATCTCATTTCGATCCTAACAAAAGCATGAACTCAGAAAGCGCTTTCTTTACTGTTTAGAAGAGTAAAATGCATGCGAGATAAAGATTTTACGAAAACCATGTGTGAGGACTGCTAGAAAAAATGGGAGAAAGAAATATACGAATTCGAAACGTTTAAGTAAGTCGGTCCCTCTGATGCTTAGAGTTATTTTACCCTATCTACTGCTCTCTGAGTTTTTTAAGTGGATTTAAAATTGAAACTTTAAGATTTACCGAATATTTTTCCTAAACTTAAGGGGTGTTCTGAAATTTAAATACACGGTGAAAGAGAATGAAATTTATAAGCCACTTTCTATGGTCTTCGTAGTGTAATAGCTTAGTGCCCCAGTTTTGTAAACATTAAAATTATTTCTGACTTATTAGCAAAATTCCATAATCCCAGGACTAGTGCGTCAAAATCTATACGTAGGAATCTCAGGAGTCATTTCGCCATTTTTAAACCGCTATCTCCAGTCTTGCAGAAAGTTTTAGAAATTTTCATACGTGATCGTTTGCTTTAACATAGCTTACTCGGAATTTCTCTCCTGGTTTTAAAACAAAGAAGAAATAATATCAGAAATTCCTTTGCGGGAACATGAGTGAGTGTGTCAGACTTTCGGTTATTTTGCTCTTGTTTGTGTGTCCTGGGTGAGTTTACAGGGAGCGCTTTTTCCTATTTTACTGAGATTTTAACACATATCCATGTACTGCCTAAGGAAAAGAAAATTTTAATCGATTTGTGTGTAAACAAATAAACTTCTGAGTTAAAGAATGCAGACTGGGCCTACCACACTTTGGGTTTGTGATACTCAATGTATAAATCAGATATGGATAATCAATTACGTCCTTTGAAAAATATGTAGTTTTTGGACAATATGCAAAGTGCAACGAAGAAAGGGATTTTGCATTCACTCAGCACTTAGAAAGCTCTGGTTCCTGAAGGTTCGCAAAGCACGGCTGGGCTCAGGAAGCGGCACAGTCTTGACCAGAGGGACTCTGCGCCTGTTAGAAGCGGGAGGGTCCACCTTCATCCTTCACCGCAAAGGAGAAGGTATCCTTTCAGGGCAGCAGCGGATCTGCATGTTAGAAGGAGAACTGGAGGAGGAGAGAGCACGTCCGAGCCGATTGTTTTTGCTAAACTTAAAGTACACATCACGACTCACCGTTGCAGGTTCCACTTGAGCAAAACGGACGCATCTCAACGTGGAACCCAGGCTGGATCGGTTCCCGTGCCTCCTTTACGACCTATCACTGCCCGCAGGCCTGATCCAGTCTGGTGCCTCTTAGATAAAGCAGCCTTCCTGTCCACGTATGTCCAGCCTACAAAGAATGTCAGCTTCCCTCTCCTCCCCAAAAGGGGGAAGCTTTGTGAGCAAAGAGAGGTGACCTTGATGTCTGTGCCATCGGGCCCTTTATTTTGGTCAAAAAGTCAAAGAGAAACACGGCACGTTGGCAAAACACTCCGAAGTATTTTACGTCTTTCCATCAAAAGAAAAGAAAGGGAAACTCGAGAATGCTTTGTTCTCCTGCTGGATGACAACGGCTTCCAGTCGTGAGGGCCGATGAGAAGCAGAGGCCTTGTCTGGAAGAACCTTCCCTTAGAAAAGACCAAGTACCGTCTACAGCGCCCGCTGGCTTTCATACCGATCATCAAAGCCGTGTCCTGGCCCTTGGATGCACCGGCGTTTACTCTGAAAGCCGCCCACATTTCAGTGCAGCGAAACACATGTTCCACAGAAACCTGACCCTTCGCTGCGGCTCCCCAGACACAGAGGTTAGGGACAAAGGACGGAAGACTGCTGGTGACAAGAGCAGCCAGAGTAAGAGGCGTCTCTGACGCAGGTTCTTGAAGCCGGGGGGGTACAGGGTTCTGGCAAAGAGAAGTTCCAGGGGACAGACCTGGGCCAGGACATCCGGCCAGAAGGTGCCGCCTGGTCCCCTGTCCTCTGGCGGCTGCGGCGGGAAAGCTGGAGGCTCTTGCTTCTGCGCTGGGGTTTTATGGTCGTGGCTGCATCTCTTGCCGGCCTGGATCTGTTACCTGCTTCTGCGTCTGGGGCAGGAATCCATCACTGGAAGCATCCATGTGCAGACATTAAAACGGACAGTGGTACCAGACGTGGCCCCACTCTGGAGAGAGATCCAGGGACGTGGGGATTCGAGGTTATCACAGCAGGTGTCTGAGCACCAGCCGCTTCTGCACCTGCGCAGCCATGACGCATGAGAGTGCGATGCTCTGTGAAAACTTTCCGAAATATTTCTAGTATGTCCTATACTTACCTGGATACAAAGCCCTATAAGCCATTACATGGGTTAAAAAACTATTTCTAGGTTTTCCAACAAAATGTGGAAGTGTAACCTCAAAGTTTCGTTCCTTTGCTTTTGCTCCCTTTGTACCAAAGGTGACAAGACCCGAGGTTCACGGGCCGGACTCACCAGAAGCAAGGACGCCCCTGCCCCCTCTCAACAGACAGGTCAGTGGGAAGGAGGGAGAAGGGGTGCGCGGGAAGCCTGCTCCGCCTGGCCTGGGCGGTGGCTCATCCAGCAGATCCACTCCCACCTCCTCAAAGTGGGCAGCAGGCTCCCCTCGGCTTCCTCCCGCTGCTCAGCAGAGAGGCCACAGCAAGAACAGGAGAGAAGCCGCCAGCGCGAAAGTCGCACAGCAACGTCCAGCGTCCAGGAGGCTCCCAACCAAGGTGCCGCTGATTTGTGGAAAAGTCCAGTGTGGGGGTTTAAACTGGAAACTTACGGCCCCATTTTGTGACGCATCCAGATCAGGGTGCACGCCCCAAACTGATGCTGATTTTGAACCATAACTGCTTCCTACAAACAGGGTAAAAATGACATGTATGTATGTGTTTACGTCTGCATATGAAAAACTGATATAATTAATTCCTTTGAACTGTGTTACAAGTGTCAAAATAATTTATAAATACCATTTTAAAAAGAAAATAATTTTTCTTAAAGAACATATAGCCAGATAACAGGGTTTTGAGATACTCAGTAAATTCTGGTGAAAACATGGCATAAATCCTGTCTATTAAAAAGTCTAAGCATATGAATGGAAAGTTAAATATTTTACTGAATGCTACCCTCAAAGTCTTTCAAACTGGATTTTATTTCCTAGATTGTGTGATCTAAGAAAACCTCATTTTTAGTGGTAAAACAAATGAAATACAAAAAAAAACCTGAGGTGAGACAGAAATTGCATTAGTTACATTTAATGCCATTTTAAAAGCTGAGTCAAAATTGAATGTCAGAGAGCTGGCGTTTATTGTACACGTGCTTGAGCTCGTTAATGCTGCTGGAAAATCAATGGCCCGGGGCTCTGGGTAGTGATGGAGGGTGGGGTGGCCAGCAGGTGTGCAGCAACCCGTGGAACTGACCGCGCGTGGACCCTGGCCCTGGGGCAGCCTGTCTCCAGGCTTCATCACGGCCGCCTCTGCATCGCTGGCCTCTGCAGCTCAGGGTTTATCCTTCCTTTCTCCTGTGGAGCAGAGCGGGTGGGTGGCCAGGAGGCAGAGGCTCCCGCTCAAGGCTTCAGGCTGAAAGGAGGCGTTGTCTCCTTCAGAGCCGGGCGGAGGGTGGGCAGCATCGGAGCTTCTCCTGTTCTTCCCCGGCCTTGAGGGGGAGAGGCGGGTCTTTACTTGGTAGAGGGGGAAATTTTACAGAACGGCAATCACATCTTCAAATTACAAAGACAAATCCCACAGCCAGATACACATGATTTTTGAATTGTCATTACTGTGGATTGTTTCTGTGGCTTCTTTTTTCTTAGCTGAGAAATAAAGAGAAATGTGCTGTAATGCATGAGAAGGGACAGATTTTCGTATCATTATCTTCCTCTCCAAGAAGATAAAACACAGCCTCCCACTCTCTTCTCAGGTCATTCTGTTACTAAGCCTCCGTGAGCGCTTGAAGGGTTCATCTTTCTTCCCAGGAAAACCTGCTGGTTAAACCGGAGCTTCAAATCCCAGAGTATTTCCGGTGGCCCTGAGTGAAGCTGTGAGGGATTTCCAGCAGAGCCTTGATGGCAAGCCCTCTGCCTGGGGGCTGCACCACCAGCCAGACACCCTCTCTGAGCCACAGAACTGCAGCTGGGAGTGCAGAGCAGCCCTGTCATTCTCAAGGAAATAGTGCAAAACCCAGAGGAAAAGCGAAAGTCACAGAAGGTCCAGTCAACAGGAAACTAGAGCAGAAAAGGCAGGTAGGAGAAAGTAGTGCCACTTTGTGGAGAATCAGGCCAGGGAATTGTGAGGCTGAGCACAGATTTCCACAAAAGGCCACTTCGTATCAACATTTGCATAAGAACAATAACAGCTTCTACCCTGATCATCACGTCATAAAGGTGTCCTTGTGCCCATTTTACAGATGAGAAGGCAGTGAACTAACTGCAGCCCGCCCAGCTCACCCAGAACCGTGGTTCCGTCCCATCCCGAGCCTCTCTACCCTGACTGCACTGCGCCCCCAAACGCGGGTTCGAAGGAGTCCCCAGACTGATCACGAGCAAAAGCTATTTTCAAACCTACTGCATGGAAGCCAAAATCACAGAGAGCACAAGGACGCACAGCCGTCACTGCTCGGGGGAGGAGGCCTCTCTTCAGGCTGCTCTGTAAAACGCTTCTGAGTCTGCTGACGACACGCCTCAGTCTGCACAGCAGCTTAAGCAGGAGGTGAGTGCACCCTCCAAACACGAGGACCAGGACTTAAGGCTACGCCATGAGAGGGGCATGAAGATGCAGCTGGGGTCCCTTGAAACGTGCAGGAAGGTGCATACGGGGCCTCCGGGGGCACAGGGCCCTTCTAGAATTTGCACCAATGGTTTTCCTCCCATCAGGTGTTAAGCCAAAGCCATTTCCTCCGGGAGCGTTTGGAAGGCGGTCCTGACCTCGGAGGTTCGGCATCGGGGCCTGTTAACCACTTGCTCCCGCCAGGCTCCCTTGGAAAGGGAGCCCCTTCCAGCTCTTCGGGCCGCTTCCCCTCAGAACCCAAGTCCCGAGAGCGCAGGCAGAACGGAGCCCTTCAGTTTTCCTCTACGCTGAGCTCCGTGTAGGAAACACGAGCCTGAAACTGCAGAATGTAGCTGCCGGCCATGCCTTAGACGGTCTCAGAGCTGACGGCGCAGGCGGGGACAGAGCAGGACGCCGGCCTGTCCCCCTGCGGAGTCGTGCCGCCCAGCCCTGGTCCCTGAGCCCCTCGGCCTGGCAGCGGCCCCTCAAGCCCAGGGCCCTGGCGGCTGCAGATCAAAGAGAGAGGGAGGCGGCGACAGCAAGACCGCGAGTCCGAAGTCCTTGCCCCGAAGTCCGAGCCCTCCCTTGTCCCTCTCGGTTTCGTGGTCTCTTCCCAAAGCCTGCACAGTTTACGTGGCCTCGACCTGAGGGGGAGCTTCAGACGTCGCCGGAATCTGGGAGCGGCCGGTGGGCCCTTTGGGGCCCTGAAACCTACAGCCGAGGTGTCCTCCCCTCATGGCAAGGGGTTGGGAGCAAGGCCCTCTGTGCTTCCTCTGTTCTATGCAATGACTCGGCAAAGCCAGTATTTTAACACATTAACACTTCGTGATCAAAGGGAGCATCTGAGTTTTTGGTACATTATTTTCAGGATTTATATTTTTTTGTTTTCCCAGTAGAAAAGGCAGCGAGATATTACACACAAAATATTAAAACCCGAAATTTAAGATTTCCTGAGAGGCTTTAAACTTCCTTAGGAAATTCAAAATACATACGTATTTTATTTTCCGATGTCTAAATGTGTTAGTAAATTGAATATTTTCTCCCTGGAAAAAAGAAGAAAGAACTCAGAAGTCACAAAGCAGCATTTGCTACTAAACTAATATTTTGGTTTTCTACAGTAGCTGTAATAGATGTAGAATGTCCGTAACTCCCTCAGACTCTCCTTTGCCAGTCTCTACTACATCAAGAATGAAACTGCATTACGAGAAATACAATTCAAAGGATTTGTGCTTACACTAATGACACAATTTCAGGTTGCAGCGAAGTCGATTCTTAGGTTACTTAATTGCCTGCAGTAAGCAGCATATTTACTCTGTACAACGTGCATGAGATGCACTCCAATTTTACAAGAAAATTTTTTGAAAAAGTGTAACCGTGTAACACATTGAAAGTGATTTCGAGTTTTGGACAGGCAACAGAGTCTGTTAACTCCGCAAGGAACTCACGTCACTGTGTTAAAGAAGATGCACGGGGTTAATGAGGACCCATATTGGTAACAAAACAGCACTTTCCTGGCAACTTAAGTTACACTATGCATGGGCATTGAAAGGGCAAACAATATTACCGTATTCTAGTGACTGTTAGGAGCCAGAAAGCAAAGAGCCACATTATAAAACAACTTTGACATCTGGTAGAGCCCATGAAAGGCAAATGCAGCAGTAAAACTTACACAAACAAGCAGCAAAATAAAACTTTGAATGAATTCCTAAACAGATATGTACAGTGCATGGAGACAGAATCTTTTTAAATTACAGAGAACACAGAAAAATAATTTTGGAGGAAATACAGTGCCAGGCTTCACATGACTGAAAGCAAATCCAGCCCTACCGCTCATGCAAATATGAAAGGGAGTGAAAATTTATGCACTTCAATAGAAACTGCTGTTTCAAAACTATCATTTGTACGTGTGTAATGGAATAAGTGTGAAAAAAGAGCATCCAGAGTTGCACTCTTCACCCCCAAAGCCTGGAAGACCCTCGTCTTCCAAAGCAGGGAGCCACCCCCGTGGAAATCCGGAGGATGCTCTGTCATCGTCGCCGGCTTCTGGCTGTGGGACGCTGAGCTTCAGGCAAGACAACACCCTCGAGTGTGCGCAGCTAATTCCGCAGGGGCAGGGGTCTGAGCCTGGGCTCCAGATATTCGGCATTCCTCGAAGTCTAACTCACACCGCAGTCCCCAGGGCCAGGCACTTCCTCCTCCAGGTCACTCCAGAAGCCCAGGCCTGTACCCAGCTGCTCTCTCCTTCTTGGCGAACCCTCTGAGTCAAACATGGAGTCACATCTGCGGCCAACAGCCGGCCCTCGCCTGTCCAGAATTACAGCCACACGGCTGCGTCCTGCAGACACTGAGCACAGACCCAGAAAGCTGAGGCTCGTGACCCACGCAGGTCCTCTGCGCCTCCCGTGTCGTTGGCAGCCCCATGCCATCCCCGCTCACCTGCCATTTTCCCGCACACAACGTACATATCATCTGAGATGCTGTCTCGTGGTACCACGTCTTCTTAGAGTCAGACACATTCTAATGGCCTTTCAGGACAGCGACACCATTCTAATTCAACTCCGCGTTTTTTCTCGTGTTCAATAGAAGTAACCTATTGAAAGAGGAGTCCACGTCTTTTTCCCCCTTTGGGACACACAGTGAATATAAGAAGGACTTGGCCGTACTTATCATCTATGAAAGGCAAAAATTAGCTTTCTTCCGAGTCTCCTAATTTGTTGAAGTTGTGACTGAAACTTCATGTACAGTTTGTATTCGATCCAACTGAATTCTCCTCATTAACCTGAGCAACATAGGAGTTGATCCATCTGTATGTTGTTGCCAGTGGCCGGTGGTACATTTTCATCTCAATAGCTACTAAATTCTCCAATTTTCTTCCATCTGATACTCAAGTTTATAGAACGTTTTGGTTGTAGATATTACAGCAATTATGTTGTTTGCTCTTATTACGTTGCTAGATCTACCAGCTTCTTGCTTCCCTTTCTGGTTTCTAGATCCTTTTTATTTATTCAAGTTTCAGTGGGGGAAAAATGCCACTCAGAAAACTTGCTCCTACTTTATTTTATTAAATCATTACTATGGAGAATCTGCCTAATATTACAGCAAGGCACCTCCACTGATTTTGAGCCATGGGTTATGGTACCAATTAAATAAAAAACTAAAATCTGAAGGGAATAACCACGATTCCACCTTTCTTTAAAGCAGCGATTGGTGTGAAGCCACAGCCTTGGCTGAGTTACGGTGAGAGGTCGCCGAGCCACCAGGAGGTCAGGGTGTGGCTGTTGCCCGGCATCACCCTTTGTGGACGTGGGCCTAGGGGTTGGGCTTTGTGCCAATGTTTCTCTAACCCTCCTAGGTGCCCTTTTCATTATTTTGTGCATGAGGGTTTCTCAGCTGACAGAGTATCCACCTGATCTAAGAAATTATTCTGAAGTGAGTTGTGTGTACTATTGAGTAGGGACCGTGGGTGATGTGAACTCCTGCTGCAATTCAATCTGTTCTTTAATGACTTTAATTTTGGGGGGGACGGTCACGAAAGTTCCTGGGCCAGAGATCAAACCTGTGCCACAGCAGAGACAACACTGGATCCTTAACCTGCTGTGCCTCATGGAAACTCCCAAGTCTTCCATTTTTAACGTTCCCAGAACCAAGACACTGAGCACAGGCTCATTTCCTGTTACAATTTTTTTTTTTGGGGGGGTGGTTCTCAACACAGAGAATATTTTAGCAGAGACCATGGGATCACTAGTAAGAAGAGATGGAAACAGGGTGTGTTCACAGCATAAGAGGTGGGAGGGGACGACTTCTAAGTTTCCTCGAAACTAGACGTGAAGGATGATGCCCACCTTCCATGAACTCCTGAGACTTCTACAGTCTCTTCCTCCTTACACTGGGGTCCGGTGAGCCATCGGCCCCTCCAGCTGGACCGCAGCTCAGGGGCTAGACCGTAGCTCAGGGAGGGCGTAGGGCCACATCTGACTTTCCTTTTGCAGTCTCAGAATCTCGGGCCCAGCGCCGGAGCTATGTACGGATCGGCTGGCTGGTGGCTCGGAAGGCTGATGCTGCGAGTGGGCTCTCGCCGAGTGGAGAAATTACAGTACTCTCTT
Source organism: Sus scrofa (assembly GCF_054392235.1). Lineage (NCBI taxonomy): Eukaryota > Metazoa > Chordata > Mammalia > Artiodactyla > Suidae > Sus > Sus scrofa. The sequence continues at coordinate 456,137 of NC_139389.1, read as the reverse complement.
CCTTCTGTGGGGACACAATTTGCAGTAACACAGCACTTAGGAGAAAAGGTTGAGGAATGATGAACCTGATTATGGGAGTTGATTGCGCTATTTCTGCCTCTTTCCAGGGTAGAAAAGATTTAAAGACGATAAAGCTCACCTTAAAAAAAGCGAGGCAAGGAGTTCCCGTCGTGGCGCAGTGGTTAATGAATCCGACTAGGAACCACAAGGTTGCGGGTTCGGTCCCTGCCCTTGCTCAGTGGGTTAACGATCCGGCGTTGCCGTGAGCTGTGGGGTAGGTTGCAGACGCAGCTCGGATCCCGAGTTGCTGTGGCTCTGGCGTAGGCCGGTGGCTACAGCTCCGATTTGACCCCTAGCCTGGGAACCTCCATATGCCGAGGGAGCGGCCCAAGAAATAGCAACAACAACAACAACAACAACAAAAGACAAAAAGACAAAAAAAAAAAAAAAAAAAAAAAAAAAGCGAGGTGAGTGCTGTGATTGGCTGCACCGGCCAAGGTATTTCAGGAAAGAAAGAGCCTCCAGAAAGACTCCCAGAAAGACCCGTACGGAGTACAACCAGCAGATATAAAACTGAACGGAGAAAGTCCAGAAATTCGGCATCTTAAAGGGTTGGAAAAGCCAAGCACTTCCAGGTCCCACGCAGTAACAGATGGAATTAAGAGGGGATTTGAGAGCAAAAGGCATCAAACCTTGCCATTTGATAAAATGACTAGGAGCACAGGAAGGTGTGGCCTCCACAGTTATTCAGGGATGAAGCTGGGGGGTGGCGCCGGTTAGAAAGGCCCAAGGGCAGGAAAACAAAGCAGCTTTGAGAACATTCTTGAAACATCCTTTGAGTGTGGCTGGTGGCACATGGAGCCGACTGGAAGCATGTGGGTCAGAAACCACATTTTTAACAGCTCTGTTGAGGCAGAATTCACACACTGTAAAATCCATCATTTCGTGTATACAATTCAATGGCTTTTCGTGGATTCAGAGTTGTGCAGTCCTTACCACAATCAGTTTTGGACACTTTGTCTGCCCCAGAAGGAACCCCGGGAGCCGGTGGTGGTCCCTCCCCATTTTTTCCCACCATCCCCTCCCCTCCCTCTCCCAGACGATTGCTGATCGGCTGCACGTCTCGGTGGATTTGGAAAGTTTGTGTGTGTGGCCTCACACAATACGGAGTCTTTGGTGTCTAGCTTCATTCACATGGCACGTGTTTCCAGGGTCGTCCACGTCGTAGCACTCCTGTGACGGAGCCTTCCTTTCGGAGGCTGAACGGCCTTTCATCGACGGCTGTGCCCCATCTTGTGAATCCACATTCCTCGGAGGACAGACATTTGGGTTCGCCCACTTTCTGTCTTTTGTATTAAATACTGCTGTGAAGGTTCATGTACAAGTTTCTGTGTCTACGTGTGTTTTCAGTCTGGGGGTAAATATTCAGGAGGGGAATTGTTGGGCCACATGGTAACTCTGTTTGACTTTCAGTAACTGCCAGACTCTTTTCAAAAGTGGCTGCCCCATCTTGCATTCCCACCAGCTCTGTACGAAGTTCCAAGGCCACCCCATCACAACCCAGTTATCTTCCGTCTTTTATCAGGGCCACCCTAGTGGCTGTCAAGTGTCATCTCACTGTGGGTTTGATCTGCATTTTGCCTGATGAGTATGTGGAGTAGCTTTTCATGTAAACCTTGGTTGCATCCTTCCTTTGAAAAAAAATGTATTCAAAGATGTTGCCCATTTTTAAAGTGGGTTGCCTTTTTATTGCTGAATTGTAAGAGTTCTTTATATATTATGGATGTTAGACCCTTATCATATACGTAATTTACATTTCTTTCTTCCATTCTGTGGGTTGTCTTTTCACTTTCGCAATAGTGTCCATTGAAGCACAAACATCTTTAACTTTGGCCAAGTCCAATCTACCTGTGTATTTCTTTTGTCGCTAGTGCTCTTGGTGTCCGAGCTAAGAAACTAATGAGAGCCTATGATAATGCTCCACTCTAAACACCCCAAGCTACTTCAGTAGTTATGGAGGCTGAGGTCTAGCCCACACAAGAACTGAGCTCTGCTTTTAAAAATCAGAGATACAACGCAGAAGTTATTCTGAAATGGCTCAAGCACTGAATCTGCCGATGAAAACAGCACATTAGTCATTGGGACATACCGGTTAAATTTTCGAATTTCTATTCAATGGTAAAAGGATCATGAACGTTTTCTTCCAACATCCAAGCAGAAAAAGGGAGTCACCTACCAAAGGGGCAATTTCTTTTAGGCCCAGGTGTCCCACCAGCAGTGCCTGAAGACCATGCAAGGAAGTCCGTGAACCGCAACAGGAAAGGAAGCAGGACGGCAGACCAGAACATGATGTCAGCTTTTGCTAAGAGTCTCCGTAACGTCACCAGAAAACCACCCATAGATCTGTGATGCTTACACGTAGGTCCTTCCTGCTTATTGATTTCCAGTTGTTCTGCACGTTCCCAATACAGACTGGAAGTTACTGGAAGGCAGGAAGTTTCCCCTTTTGCTCGTCATAGACGTGGGGCCGCAGCAGATGCTCCACCCATGTTGATCGGTTGTAAATCCATGCGTCCAGCCTCTCCAGCGGTTGGAAAGCTGGTTCTTCCCACACAGCCGCTCTCCAATGTTAGTGCAGGTCCTGACGCCCCAGTGGCCTGGGCAGCGCTGACTCAGCAGGTGTGGGTGGCACGGTGCGACCTCCTCTCCACCTGTTCCCAGGGGCTGCCACTGCGCCACAGGCCACGCTCGGAGGAACCATGCTCTACCCGGCCATCCCCAGCTCCGGCTGTGGGGTGGCTGCTGGCTCCTGGGCTCCCCACCCCCAGCTAACTGATTCAGTCCATCAGGGAGAGAGCTGCGTTCGCCGCGACTCCCTGGGCCGCCTTCCTGCCCTGCATCCTAGGAGAGGACACAGGCTTACCAGTGCCTTTCCTGGAATAATGGCGCTAAAGGCAGGACTCGGGCAGGTCTGTGTGTTGCTTCCCCCCCAGCGTCTCTCCTTGGTGGGAATCCCCACATCCCTCCACAAACCCCGCTTTATGTGGGGGACAGAATCCTGCCCTCCACCACCCACCAGAAGTACATTCCTGCCCTAAACTCCCTCCATCTGTGCCATCTAGTCTCCTAGGCATCCCAGAGTCTGGACTCAGGATTCCAGATGTTCCCTGATGGCTGCGTCCCCCAGAGGAGGGGACATAGAGTTTAGACTTGGGGTTCAGGATGCACTGTGAGGGCCACATCGCCCAGCAGGAGGGGGAAGGAGGATTAGGGACCAGAGAGCCTGTCCCATGGTCTTGGGGCAGACTTAGAGGTCACACTGGATTTTCTTTCCAAAATTACTCATCACTGCTAACAAGGAAGATGCCTGTTTCTTAAATAACTGAGCCCTTTTATGCAAAGTCTGTCCAACGGAGCTTCCTCTCTGCTCCTTGAAGAAGTCACTCCTGTCAGGCTCAGCAGGGGCCTCCCCATCAAGCCCACTGGTTGCGTCTGGCTTCCCCTCACTCCTTTCTCAGCAGCCTCAGGCCAGCACCGCTGCCGCAGCTTTCACCTCCTGCTCGGGGTGGGATCCCCTTCCTCCGTCTCCTCGCCCTTCCCGGCTGCTGCTCTGGCCAGTCCTTCTCTCAGCTCAACCTCCAAGTGATGGCAGCTCCTCTCCTGAGGCCGCTGCTCACCACTAGTCTTCTCCTGCGCTCTTGGGGACTGGGGCAGGGGCTGGGGGACAGAGTGCGGCCGCTTTCCCCGCGATGCTGTGTGTATGTGTAACGCAGGGCACGGAGTCCACAGCTAACAACCCTGGCTCCGTCATAAAGACACTTTCAATTTCCCTATTCAAAATACACGGAGACAAGGAGATTTCTCCCTCAGAATCTCCCAGAATTCCTCGATGGGTTCTGCTGGACACACGTCAAGTCCATCACTTCTTGGAATGTCCGTTTCCTGGGAAAGTCGGCCCTGGGGCAGGGCCCTCTTCTGGGTCTCGCATCTACAGCTAATCCACATGCCAACTGGGTTGAGGCCGAAAGACCTGTCCCATTGCTTTCCCACATTCTTCCTCCTCTTTCAATGTCTTCCAAGATCTACTGTGAACTGGAGTGCTGTGTACTTTGCAGGGGCCCTTTGACCTGCTCCTGTTAAATCAAAAGGGGCCTGGGTCTCAGTCTTCACCCAGCAGCCAGTCAGCAGAAGTCTCGTGTCCGGATGAGCTCGCCCATGTCCGGCGCCCCCGCGCGGGAGGCAGTGACCTCCAGGAGCTTCCCTGCCGGTCAGTCTACACAGCTGATTCCAGTCCAATACAGACTCGTGGGTAATTCTGGAATTAGGCTCTTTGAAGGAACGTGTGTGAAGGGTGGAGTTGCAGGGAAGCGGACACACCTGGAGAGGTGGCCACAGGAGGTCGCAGGGGCGGGAGAGGAGGGGAGGGGCCCCAGTGCCCCCACCCCTTGTGCGGGCAGCTCACGTGGCTTGACTTTCAGATACTGGGAGACAAAGCAGTCAAGGTTTTACGCGAGAATGAAAAGGCCTGAAGCGCTCCAGTTTCCGGTGGCTGAACAAAGGGGGACGCCCACCAAGAAAAGCCAGTTCAAGTGGTTGGAAAAGCTGGACAGAAGAGAATCAGCCCTTAACCAGGGAAGCGGGAGAAAGAGGAGTGAGGTCACTTTGGAGAAACAGCAGACCTGCCTTGTGCTCGTGAATTCCTTCGGCTCCCCCCAGTGATGGGAAAATGCGAAGGTCCACCGTCCTCAGAATCAGAGCGCCCTCGGCCTGGGGCTTCTCCGAGCAGGGGCATCACAGGCGGGGAAGATCCTGTCACTAGCACCGCTGCTGGGGTTGCGGGCGCCTGGGGCCGGCTGGGGGGAGAGCCGACCTCAGACCGGCGCCTGGAGCCCAAGACACCAAGTGGCCACTCTCTCTGCAGGCGCACAGCCGGGGCAGGGCCTAGAGCGAGCTGCCCCACCCGCCAGGGCAAATCTGCCACAAAACTGCCCCACCGAGGATGTCACAGGAACACAGAAAAGGGTTGCAAATCGACTCCAGACCCCCCCTCTTTCGGTCCGTCTTGGAAGCAGTTACTGAATTTATTGAGACATTGCGACCAGGCTACGACTCCTCCGCTGACTGTTGGCCTGGTCTCCTGGGAACAGGCCGGGGGCCCGGGCGGCACACCGGAGCATCCCTGCACCCAGGGAGACCATCGCGGGGAAGGGACACAGGCACACCACAGGACTGCGATGGCCAGCTACCCCTTCCTGTCCCAGACAGCTGGAAAGCCCTCCCCGGGCACACTGACCGGCCGATGGATAGAATCCCCTTCTGGAAATCTTCAGCTGACCCCATCTGACCATTGCCATCTGAGGGACTGCGCCGAACAGAGGCGCTGGACACGAGTCAGACAAGCGTGCTAACTTTGTGCAGGAGAGAACGGCAGCCTCTCAGAGTCCCAAACTGGTGTCGTACAAGCCACCACGCAATCCTCAGTTTACCCACAGCTCGGGTACACTTGGAAAGGAATAAAGGATCACACAAGCACAGACAGTCTCGGAAGCTTTGGTGGAGAAGCAGGGCCCAAATGAAGGGGTCGAGAGACGTGTTTGCCGCTGGGGGAAGCTCCATAAACCCCCAGCTCCATAAATGAGACAACCCTACTCGTTCCCGTTCCGAGAAGCTCAAGTCTCATCTCCTCTGCCTGGCTCAGCTGCTCTGCCGGGAACACTGCGGCCCTGCTCATATACACAGAAGTGCAGTGGAGGAAGGAGGGGGAGGGAAAGGGAGGGGGAGGGGAGGGAGGGGAGGGGAGGGAGGGGGAGGGAGAGGGGAGGGAGGGGAGGGGAGGGGAGGGGAGAGAGGGGAGGGGAGGGAGGGGAGGGGAGGGGAGGGAGGGGAAGGGAGGGAGGGGGAAGGAAGGGGGAGAGAGGAAGGAGGCGACAGGGAGGGGGACGGAAGTAGGGGAGGGCCCAGTGGGAAAAGGGGTGCCACCCCAACCCCCAGCTACCAGGAGGAGGAGTCCCTGGATTGTCACACAGGCTACGACACTGGCTGTCGGTCGGAAACGCGAGGGGGTCATGCCCTCGCACCCTGAGGTGGCGGGATCCGCGGTTGTAGACCGACAGCCCTCCGTCTACTCGCATCTGCCTCTGGAACAAAAAAACACCCTGGGGAGTTCCCGTTGTGGCGCAGTGGTTAACGAATCCGACTAGCAACCATGAGGTTGCAGGTTCGATCCCTGGCCTTGCTCAGGGGGTGAAGGATCTGGCGCTGCCGTGAGCTGTGGTGTAGGTTACAGACGCGGCTCAGATCCTGTGTTGCTGCGGCTGTGGTGCAGGCCGGTGGCTATAGCTCCGATTCGACCCCTAGCCTGGGAACCTCCATATGCCACAGGGAGCGGCCCAAGAAATGGCAAAAAGACAGAAAAAAAAAAAAAAAAAAAAAAAACCACCCTGGGCTCCCTAGACGTGAGGCAGGTCTGGGACCCTGCAGGCCAGAGAACTACTCAGAGCCCAGCATCTCAGTCCACGGAGACTGGATGCAAAGGAAAACGGGTCTCTGAGCCCAGCAGTAACTCATTAAAAGGTCAGGGGCATAAATAAGCATTTTCCCCCTGAGGCGCATGTAGGCAGAATAGAAGAAAATGCAAGTATAAAATATATTACATTTCAAGTCGGTAAGTGCTGGTTCAAATTAAAGAGATGTGGCTGCAGGAGTAAAACTGGGGCGAGTCCGCCTGAGGCCGCGTCCCAGCTCCGCTCCCGAAAACGGAGGTGCAGGGGAGGCCAGCTCCGCAGGCAGGGCGGCCACGAATAAACCCCGTTTGATCTGGAGGCAGATTCCTTCTAGGAGGTTTTAATGGGTTAATACAATTGCTACTGGGTTTCTCTAATCTCTACTCTTTGCTGGGACCTCATATCCGCCATCCAGGCAGTTTGGGGGACTGAGTCGGAACACCTCCGCCCCCGCCCTGGGGCGGGGGTCCCTGCAGAGGGTTCACACACACACACACACACACACACACCAAGGCCGGCTTAACTTGGAACCAGCGAGTCCAGACCCAGTTCCAGCTGTGCGGGGTGCGGGGCAGAACCCACGTCACCCTCCGACACAAAGGCTGGTGCAGACCGCCATACGCCCTGGGAACAAAGCCAGGCTTTGTCTCCAACGCCCCCAGCCCAGAGATGGGAAAGTCGCCCGACCCAGGCTGACGGTGAACCGGTGAACGTGCCCACATCGCCAAACCAGGTGGTTTTGCCCAGGCAGCGAACACCGCCCCCTGCAGGCCGCGCCGCGAGGGCCCGAAGGTGGACGGAGCAGGGCGCTTGGAGACCCTGGCCACCGACAACAATGCTATGCCCTGTTCCCTGTTTGCGGCTTCAAATTCATTATTTTCTCCTTTTAAAATATGTTTGCAGAGAGTAAAGTCTGGATCAAGCCCAAACCTCAATCTTTCTATTTTACTTTTGAACATACTATGAGCAGGATCTTGAAAATAAATGTCAAAGCACTTGATCGATTTTAGCTAAGCTGTAACGAAAAAGTCAATGGACACTTTCCAGGACCCTTATCAATTACACGATGTACAAAAATGCTGCAAACACATGGAAACCTCACTTTTAAACAACGTGTTATTTACACGATTAAAAATACATCTTCAGTGTGTTTTTCTTCAACCTCCAGACAGCTTTTCAGACGAGGTGCCCTGAACGTAAAGTCACGGTCCTACTGTTCATCCGAAGCAAGATTACACGAAGCACACGCTGCAGATACCGGAGGCACACGAAGCACACGCTGCAGATACCGGAGGCACACGAAGCACACGCTGCAGATACCGGAGGCACACGAAGCACACGCTGCAGATACCGGAGGCACACGAAGCACGCTGCAGATACCGGAGGCACAGGGAAAACAGTATACGCACCGTGTTGTTTCAGACTACAGATCAGACCTCCTGCTTTAAATTTACAGTAACTTTACCTAAAAGGTGTCTGGAGGTTGAGGGAAAACATATTAAGAATATTATTTGAAAATGTAACTAATAAACTATTTGAAATAAGTTTCTCCTCTGCTGCCAGACTTTTCAGACAGGCTGTATATTATTTTGGCTCAAAGAGCAGGGCATTTTACATACTAATGAATTACATATGGGTTGCGAAATCGCTGCCCAATAAAAGCTAAAGATATGAGTGTACGTATAGATCTACAGAAAGAGGCCGATTAGGCGGGGGCAGGGCTCGACATCTCTCTGAACCCGCCACAGAGACACGATGCTTGAACACAAGCCGGGATGGACACCCGCCTGGGGGCCGAGGTTCCAGCAAACATGGTTACTGAAGGCCTGGGACCCTCAGGGATCCATCACACAGGCGCTGGCAGGTCCCCAGCCTGTGGTCAATCTTCACTCACTTATCTGCCCACATTTCCCAGTCCCTGCCCTGTGCCGTGTCACCATCTGGCAAGCTCTTCCGGGGGTCAGGCACAGAGTTCCCCAAAGGCACAGCCTTGACAAAGTGCAGCCCAACTCAGCACTGATGCACCTGCTCTGAAGCCTCCAGGGACCTGCACAGGGTTGCCAGCCAGACAGAGGACACCCGGTTCCCGGGGCGGCTCTGCGTTCACTGCCTGGAACCACCCACCCTTATAGGCTGCAGGCAGACGTGCTATTTTGGCGCCTCTGGCCAAGAGGCCAGCCCTGGGCACAGCCTCTCTTAAATTTAACTCACATTAGCAGCACAGAGCCACTGAGAATAAAGGCACATTCGATTGTAATCTCTGATGGGCTGCACTACACAAATCTGGGCTATTCTACCTCATTGGTTGTAAGTGGACAATATTCCAATTTGTAAATTGCCGAATATCAGCCTAATAGGTTAAAGATTGCTACTGCAACTCCTGCTAAGACACCCCAACGCCGTTCATTCTCTCAACCAGATGTCTCTCCTTTACCACACACGTCCGTTCAGACATCCCAGCACAAGGACCTGCCGGCTGAGCCTCACCTCCACTGGCTGTCGGTCCTGATACCACTTCCCACGTTCTAGGGGCTCATGGGCCCTGGGCCTGGACGCTCTGCTCTCCCCAGAGGGCTGCCTTCATCCACCACTCCAGCATAAGAACGGCAGGAAGAGGAAGGGGAGACCTTGACCAGCAAGGACAAAGCGCTGGTGTGGCTTCCAGTACCCCCCCTCCATCCCCAGGGCCAGAACTTGGTCCCTGGGCTACTCCTGGCTGCCAGAGAGGCCAGGAGTGATGCTGACATTTGTCCAGTCGACTGAAAATCCCAGTGCTCTGGGAGGGGTGGACACTGGGGGACAGCATGTGTCAGCTCCCACTGCCCCAGAGGTCCGCAGTCCTGTGACCATGCTACCTGGTGGACCCACCCTTTGCACTGCAGGCTCCCCAAACAGATGCTCCCCAGTCAGCCTCCCACCACCTGCTCAGGCTTTCAGGAGCCCTGAAACCCCACTCCACCCTGTCACCTTGGTGCTCTCAGCCTCCAGCACATCCATAAAGGCACCCCCTCGCTGCCTCCCATAACGCTCTCCCACCGCCCTTGCTGCCGGGGCCCCTCGCCACTCACCCCTGCCCTCCGGCAACGCTGAGCCACCTCCGCCCCCACCAACCCTCCCTCCACCTGCGGGCTCCCTCTCCTCCTGCTCGGGGAAAGCCCAGGGCAGCCCTCAGCAGGGGCCGCTGGGTCACCCCGTCTCCCTCTCTCAGCAGGACCAGCCCGGGGCTGCGAGCCGCACCGCTTCCCCGGGCAACCATCAGCGGCCCACAGCGGCGGCGTAGCTGGCGTCCTGGCCCTGCCGGGCTCACTGCTTCCACTTCTCTGCCCCTGCTTCCTGGGAGCGCAGGGACACAAGCTAGTGAGCCTCAAACGTGGCTGAGGACCAGGACCAAGACGATCACGCTCCTGCACACACCCGCGCGCACGCGCGCACACACGCACACCCTGCTCCCTGGAGTTTTGGGCGGTTCAAGCCTCAGGCCCCCCGCAGGTGCGTAACTGGTGTTGGGGCTTTGTCGGAACTGACTGTATCGACTTCCTCCTTCTGTGTCCCAGAGCCCGTGCAGTAATTCCTTGGTTCCCCCGGGCCGACGAGGCGCGGTTGCTGCGTGCCCAGAAGCCTGTGACCTGGGCAGCTTCCCTCCCGTCACTGACCACGCGCCCCGAAGCCCGCGGTATTTTCCCTGCTTTGCAAAGGATCAAGCTGTTTGTTTGGGCTTCGCCACCACCACTTCGTTAGAAGGCACAAAGTGAGCGCATACACGGAACCGGTTTCGAATAAGCTTTGTTTACTTTCTGTTAAATGAACACGCTAATTCCCTGTCGTAAAATCCACGGTTTACATGCAGATCCACTGTCCCCTCTCCTCCACATGTGAGCAACGGTGCGGCCGGGAGCAGGCGGGAGGCGGGCAGGCCCCTCCCCGCGCCCTCACCCGGGTGCCCCTCCACGGAGGGGGAGGGGCATCACCACGCCCATCGGGCAGGCCTCGCACAAGCGGTTTGGATTGCACCCATCGCTCTTGCTCTCTCCCCAGGTCGTTTATAAATTTTTTTGCAGTCGTGTTTGGGCGTATGTGTAGACGTTTTTCAAGCATTTTGAGTTCTGTAAAATCCAGAAGAAGCTTTGCCAAATCTAGTCCCTTCTTGTGTTTTAAGCCCATATACATTTAAAGGGATATTCAATACTTTTGTTTTTGAACTGGTTACCCATATCCCATTAAAGTGTTGTCTTTTAAAAGCTATTTGCTATTCAAGGAGCCTTGGGAGCCCATTTAAAATCCCTTTTAAATCCTTTTTCTCTGAAACAGGAAGTCGCATTTTGCCAAGAGTAAACACACTCTGACCGCGCCCCGTGAGCCAGCGGCCGCCCGCAGCTCATGTCTGAGAAACGGGGTGGGGGGGGAGACCTCGATCCAGACAATTAGCTTCAGAAAGCAGTAAAACGAAAACGAGGAGCTTAAATACCAGCAAAGAACTTGCTTTGCTTCAGGTCCACACAGCCGATGGCCAAAGACATGCTTTCTCGAAGTCTCGGGGGCTCCAGCGGGGGCAGGCTGTGGTTCTTTCCCAGGCTGCACAAACCAGCAAATGAGCCGGGCTGAAGACGAAGCCACGGGCCCACAGGGGGACACCTGTGCAGAGTACACGTCAGGTTGGAGGAAGCAGGCGAGCCATCACCTTACTGCTTCCTGTCTGTTTGCCAGGACAGACGCTTAAGAGAGCGGACAACCACTGCCACAAACGGGCAACGAACACAACAGCAAGCTCTTCCCCACAGTTCTGGAAGCTGGGGTCCCCCTCTCGGTGGCCACACGGTGGCATCCTCCCTGTGTCTCTGACCCCAGACACTGGGGTTGAAGGTCCACCTGCTGGAGTGTGACCACCTCTTACTTTGACCAGTGACATCTGCAAAGGCCCTAGTTCCAAATAGGGTCACATTCTGAGATCCCAGGCGGACATGGATTTTGGAGGGATGCTCTTCAACCCCGAGGAGCCCCCTGCTGGCCCCCAAATGTGCATTCATCCCAAGTGCAAGTTCCATTCACCACAGCCCAGCTGCCCCAAAGTCGTCCCTCATTCCACCAACTCCAAGTCCTAAATTTCAAATAAATATCATCAACTCAAAAAGTCCCAGACCTCATCCCCTAAATCAGACGTAGGTGAGACGCCGTGTGCAAGCCTTCCTTTCCCTTGGTGGGCCTGTGAAACAAGAAAACAGCTACTTCCAAACCATGGTGGAGGGGCAGGCCTAGGACAGGCATTCCTATTTCCAAATGTGTGTGGGGGGGGAAGCATTCACCTCAGGCAAGTTCACAGTAGACTGGGGCAAATTCCATCAGGTTTCAAGGCCTGGGAGCCATCCTGTGTCCCCACACTCTGACCCAAGGCCCTGGAGGTCCTAGGAAGAGTGCCGTCAGCCCTGTTGAGTGGGCATCCGCTTCCTGCTGTGGAGTCCCAGAAGCCACACACGCGTCTTCGTCCCGTCCTGTCCCCTCTCTCCAGTCCAGCTGGCAGTGTTCCTGCCAGTATAACATTCTCAAAAATCGTGTGAGTCACCCATGGATAGCACAGGCATCGGTGTCGCTGGACCGAGGATCCCCGTAGATCTTTTCCGGCAGACCCATCCCTACTCCAGCCTCCTGCTGCAATGGGTGGGTGGGCGCACGAGTCTAAGACCCAAACTCTTCAGTCACTTGTCCAGTCTCACCCTCGGCCCTTTCTCCAGAGCACACTTAGGCATCTTTGGCCACATGGACAGGCTGAGACTTTTCCAAACCATCAAACGCTCGTCCTTGTTGTTTCTCAGTCCCCTTCTCGATTTATGTTCTTCCTCCTGCATTTTACTGTAAACAGCCAGGAGGAACTGGCCACTCCTTTCATCACACTCTGCCTGGAAGTCTTCCCAGCTACATATCCAAGCTCATCACATGGGCATGTGATAGATGGATAGATAGATAGGTAGTTAGATAAGAGATAGATGGATGATAGACAGACAGATAAACAGACATATAGATGGCAGAGAGAGATCGATTTGAAGAAACCAGCTGGGCAGGACTTGGTGCCATAATCTCAATGCATAAATTCTCTGGGAAACCTTAGTTTTACTCTTATAGACTGATTACATGACACTTACCTACATTTTCCAGGGTCATCTCCTTTGCTTTCCTTTTCTTCTTAGGGCTGCACCCATGACATACGGAAGTTCCCAGGTTAGGGGTGGAGTCTGAGCTGCAGCTGCTGGCCTACATCACAGCCACAGCAGTGCAGGATCCTTAACCCACTGAGTGAGGCCAGGGATTGAACCTGCATCCTCGTGAACAGTAGTTGGGTTTATTACCGCTGAACCACGACGGGAACTCCCTCCTTTATTTTTTAAAGTAAACTGAGAGTGGATGTGGACCGCATCTGCAGAATCTCTCCCCAGATTAGCATTTAATTAAATAACTGGGTAATGGCCAAATCGGCACAACCAACCAAATAGCAAACATCCCTAATGGAATCAGACCGCAGGGATTAAAATCATCCATCCATATTTGATTGGTCACTATTTCACTTACTTTAACAGTCAGTTGGCCGAAAACAAACAGTATCATTTTCCCTTATCTCCAGGTTTAGAGATAAACTCAGTGATGATTAACAGGGGAAACGGGTGACCAGCTGCCTCGTCCTGGTTCTCACAACTGAAATAGGCGAGTGGATGGAAGACGTGCAAAGCCTCTGCGGCCCAATAGGCAAATGGGTAATGTTTGTCCCAAATCGAAAAAAAGCATCAGAAGAAAGCACCTTGGATTTATTTTATTTTACTTTTTTACTTTTAAGAAGAATCTTTATTTCTCCTGGTCACAAAAATAAAACATGCTCATTTTAAATAATTTGTAAAATGCAAAGAAATAAAGAGGAAAAATCATACAAAATTCCACCGAGAGAGATTCTCTTGCATTTTAGTGTATTTCCTCAACTGTGCTTTGCTGCATATGCTTACATATATTCACACACACACACAACCCAGAAGCATGTGCGCACGCACATACACACACGCACACAGCCATACATATATACATACAGATCCATGGAAAACTCAAAGCATCATGACACGTCATGTCTTCACTTTTCTGGTCTATGAACCCCCTTTTCCTCCCCAGGAATCAACTCAGTGAACTTATGGTGAAATTAGACCCTTCAGAAATGCGTAGTGTGCAGGCAAATCTACATTGAGCCGATTCTAGCGACTACTACATTAAAGCCGATTTCCACACGGAGGGCAGGATGTTATACAGAATGTCACCAGGAAGTCACCTGAGGACGTTTGCCGTCACAGGTGAGCCTCCCATCTGTGGCGCGCATCTCCTGCCCTTCTGACAGCACAAGTTTGAGGTCAGGGTTAGAACATGAGCAGGAAGACATCTCACGAAACTTTCCGGCAGGGAGGTCATTTCCGCCTTTAAATCTTCTGCCTTCATGTTCCAGCCACGAGCCCGAGCACAGCGCTCCTGTCCCCAGCGGTGACAGACGGCGTCAAGATGACTGGACTCCAAGGATGCTCTGCCGTGTCATCTGACAAAATTCTGCTCCTGATCACGAAACAACGTGCGAAACCAGATCCTCCCCAGTCACGTATAAGGAATCACAGAAGTGCAGGTGATGAGCTAACTTAACAGAGCTGAGAAACGGACTCCAGAACGCAGGCCTCTCACGCGGTGTCCCTGGCCCCACGCTCGCCTAGAACCTCGGTCGTACGTCACATGGGCCTTTTTTCCTAGGTTTGTTGGGAGGCGCACAGAACGCACTCTGTGCAAGGGATTTCATCCTGAAATAAGTTGAAGGGCTGTCCGTCTGCCCAGCCTGTCCACTGCACAGAGACTCACAACCACGTGACCACCTATCCAGCACTTTCCAAACACAGGGCAGCCGGGAACCCAGAGGCCCACACGTGGGCGCCGTGCTTGGGGCTGCTCTGAAATGTGCGCAGCCAGGGAAGAGAGGGTGGAGACTGGGCTTTCCCTTTCTTTCATATCTGTCTGTTTTCACGGCCAGTTCCCCCACGATCCACTTGCTTAGTAATGCAGTGTGTGCTTATTCACACCAGAGACAGGAACGAGACACAGAATCCATCCAAGGCGGAGCAGTCAGAAAACAGCGGCCACCAGCTCTGGGGTGAGCTGTGCTCGCAGCAACCCGTGGTAAAGGGAGCCGGGGCTCAGCTGTTCGGGATCCGGCACTGGCACTGCTGGGGCGCAGGTTCAACCCCAGGCTGGGGAGCTCAGGCATGCCACAGGCACAGCCCGAAAAAGGAGCCAGAATGGACCCAACAATCTGGTGACCCGGGGCCGCGGCCTCCTGAGGGGGCAGGGTGGCCCTCCCCTTCCCTGTCCCCACACCTGGACTTCACGAATCCTCTTGGGGACTCAAAGGGGACGAGCGCCTCACGGTAAAGGAACCTAAACGGCCCGAGTCTCCCTTCCCCAGTTAGTCCCTGCAGCTGCTCTGGCGCCACAGCACATTCCTCCTTAAAAGACAAACCGAGGAGTTCACATCTGGGCTGACCCTGCACTGCCTCTTCTTGTCCTGAAGATAAAGGGACTGGAGGTCCTTTCGCATCTGTCTCCAACCCACAGCTGCTTTTCAGCTGTTTTTCCAGAGGGACCCCCACCCCCGACACATCCCCCCATGTCCCTCCCCCACATCCCCCCACGTCCCCCGCGCTTCTCTCCCCCACGTCCCTCCCCGTGCGAGCGTCCACGTGCCTGCAAGTGTCTCCTGCGTCTCCAACCGCAGCGCAGTGCTGGTAACAACACAATGTCCCCGGCAGCTGGTAGACGTGACGTCTGACGCAGTCTCCTGGGGCTAAAATCACAGTCTGACAGGCCTGAGTTCCTTCTGGAGCTGCTGGGGGAAGCCGCTTTCTCTTCTTTTCCAGGCTTTGGGGGCGCTGCATCAGGCCTGGGCCCCTTCCTCGTCTTTAGAGGCAGCCCGGTCCCACCTCCTGTCCCTGCGGTCACCTCTCCCTCGGGCTCTTTTTCTGCCCCTTGTCCACGTTTAAGGACACTTCTGATTGCTCTGGATCCAGCTGGGTAATTCACAGGATCCTTGACCTTGTGGCCCCACACCTGGCTCTCTCACTCTATTTGCAAAAGCCCGGCTCCCCTTTGCCGTGTGAGGTAACGTGTCCCCAGGTTCTGGCGACTGGGATGGGACATCTTTTGTGGGGGAGGACAGGGGACGTCATTTTGCTCCCACGTATGACAGAAGCATTTCCCCGGGAAGCCCTGGGTCTCTGTCACCAGCCTTTGGCCTTCCACCATACTTCTCATCACAGACGGATTTGTTCACCTGTTGCCCTTGCTGTGTTCTCCACTTCACTACCTGCTCCTTAAGGGCAAGGGCAAGGCTTTAAACCCAGCCAGGTCTCCTGAGATGAGGGCCAGGCATTGGCACCAGCAAGGTTTTCAATGACTGGTGTTTTTTTCCTGATTTTTGCAAATCTGCCTTCTCTATAATTTTCCTGCACAGCCGTAGAGTCAGTTGGCATCATGCAGCCAGAGCAAAGCACAACCATCATGAAGGCGATTCAGGAGCATCTTAAATTATCAACACAGATCAAAGGAAATTTCCAAGGAACACCACCATTTTATAAGTTCGCTGAAAAATTAAGCCAGTGGATTGGAAGTTGAACAGTTTCAGACCGGCTTTACCAAACCAACCTAACTCCAGCAGCAGAGCCACAGTAGAGGAATATCTTCATGCTTTTCCTATAAATCTTTGGTTAAAAAAAAAAAATTGTAAATCATAAGATTTGGTAAAGCTGGGTGGTAGACATGGAGGTTTTTTCCTATTATTCTCTATACTTTTATGTTTATTTGAATTATTTTATAATTTAAAAATATATAATTCAGGGGAGCTTAGAAGTAATACAATTAGATTTGAATTAACCGAGACGTCCCAGCGAAAGCTCACGAAAAAAAGGGATCACCATTAAGAAATAACGCAGTAAAGTAACTGAACTGCAGTGTTTAAGAAAGAATCTCTTGAAGATCCGAAACAAACAAAAAACCCACGTTAGATGAAGCCCTCCAAGAAGAAAGCCTTGGCTTTTTCTCATAGTCAGAGTTGGCATCGGGAGACAAGGAAGAGCACCTAGAATGTCCTCAGTCCCATCGGAGATAGTTTTAAGGTCAACTGAACCCTCATTCCCATAAAAGGGCAGCAGCGACAGCTCAGGACACACAAGGACTCAGTTCCCACGGCCCCCTCCTAAAGGAATCATTAAAGCATGGACTCTGACCAAAAACTAGTCATGAGCACTAAATCCATCAGATTGCAGGGCTCGGGTTAAAGCAAATGCGGTTGAATACAGTGAAGTTTATAAATCTTGTCAGTGTAAAGTTATTACCACAAAAGGTGTGAGAAGGAAAAAAGAGAAGGTGCAGAAACGTGTAAATGTGCTGATTTCATCCTTATCTTTTACGCCAGAAAGACCATTATGCACTTGGAGCTGATGAATCAAGTAATGTAGGTATAAGTATATTTAAAGACAGAGGGTAACACCAAGAGGAATAGAATAAACTAAAGCGCACGACAGAGAGGAATGAAAAGAAGGTGAGAGGGAAGATACATTTATCATCATAACGTTCAGAGAAGAACCTTAAAGGATTTTGTCTCGAGAAATGTAAATTTATAAAGTTGACCATTAGGACCAAAATTTAAACTATCCAAGTTATCATAAGAAATAGTGAAAAAGGGGGAGTTCCCGTCGTGGCGCAGTGGTTAACGAATCCGACTAGGAACCATGAGGTTGCGGGTTCGGTCCCTGGCCTTGCTCAGTGGGTTAACGATCCGGCGTTGCCGTGAGCTGTGGTGTAGGTTGCAGACGCGACTCGGATCTGGCGTTGCTGTGGCTGTGGTGTAGGCCGGTGGCTACAGCTCCGATTCGACCCCTAGCCTGGGAACCTCCATATGCCGCAGGAGCGGCCCAAAGAAATAGCAAAAAAAGACAAAAAAAAAAAAAAAAAAAGAAATAGTGAAAAAGGAATCAAGAAAACACACACCGTATTATCAAAAACATTTAAATGAAAATCCAAGGTCTAGGAGGGCTCCTGCGGCTGAGTAGGTGAAGGACCCCCCTCTGTTTGGACGGGATATAAAACTAAGCTCATTTTCCTGCTTCCTTGAGGCTGGGGGTCTGCAAGCAGCAGCATCAGTAGTTACTGTCCCCAGCATGAGACTTCGAGAGGTTCACAGCTTGGAGGGAGCTGGAGGTGGAGCAGTAGGGGGCTGTGTCCGTTCAGTTTTAGAGCCCTTGCGTTTGAACTGTCCCTTAAATAGCAGCTGGACACACTGGTAGACAGCTGGCTCTATAAAGGTAGTGAGCCGGGGTTGGAGGTTCATGCATGCTCAGCATGGAGCTGGGGTTCAGCTGGAGACTAGATGAGATCAAGGGAACGTGTGGACAGAAAGAGAGAAGGGCCGAAGTCAAGCCCCGTGGTTCTCCACCATCCACTCAGTAAGGAGACGTGGAACCAGCAAGGGAGACGGAACAGAGCCACCGGTGAGACGGGAGGAAACTGAGTGGGACCGACTCCGCGAGCCCAGTGTGGACGCACATCGCAGGGGAAGGCGTGATGGGAGGGGAACGAGCGCCGAGACCCGGTCAGCAGGTGCCGGGCGAGGCAGCCCCACAAGCGCCTCAAACAAGAGACAAAGCACCGAGCAGAGCACCTGCCCAGCCTCGGCGGTCACATGTCTCCTGTGAAATGCCCCGCTCCGGCCATCATTGTCACAGGAAGCTGTTTTATGAGTAGAACTGTGTCTATTTCTTATATGTTTTTCCTCTTTCCCTCCCCTCCTTTCTTACTAAAAAATCCACCTCTGGGTCTGTTGAAGGCTGTGCTTTTCTGCCTGGTCTGTGTATTCTGTCACTACGTTATCATCATCTAAAGATGTCCAGGCCAATGGTATCTGAATCCGTGCATGACTTTTAGGGTAATTTTACCTGAGAGGTAGTTCTCTATAAGTGGAAGGGGTGTTTTTGACAAGCTAGCCTCCAAAATAATAACGATCCGCTTGTGCTGTGCTCACTCTGCCACGGAAGCTGCCGCAAAACGGGGTCTGCCCTCGGGGTCTCCGCACGCAGCCGTTTCCCCCTCTCTCGTAGAAGGCGAGGTCCCCTCACTGGGTTAAACTTACTCGGAGGCCAAACCAACACGTGGATTGTCTTCTGCATGAGAGGGTTTCTTTTGACACCAGCTCAGGAAAGCTCAATTATGAAGAACTTTGGAGCAAAACAGAAATGTTTTAAAAACCGTCTATCCTTTCACCGCAGCTATGACACACACTTTGCAGCTAATCTCCTGGGTTCTGGCCACATGTTCCCTGTCTAATCTGTCACCTGGTTGTGAGGGGCCACCTCGGCGAAGCCCCGAGGTTCGGCTTCAAAGCAGTCCAGCTGGACCTGCGTGGGGAGCTGGGCTGTCCGCTCAGGGATGGACGAAGAGCTAAGCCGCTCACTCTGCAAAAGGAGTTGGGGAGAGGCTCCTGTTAGGCAGCTTTGTCCTTTCCCTTGGCTGCCTCCCCCGACGACCCCTCAGTCCCTGCCTCCTCTTTCCCCGAAAGACCCGTGACCGTTCCTTCCACTGCTTCCACCAAACTTGCACCCCTGTTTGCAGAACCCACTCAGAGCCTCATGGCGACAACCTCACCCACCTCCACAGGTCCCATCCTCCAGGACAGGTGCCCTGCCCTGTCCCTTCCAAAAAAAAAGACCTAGCGCTGCTTTCTTAGAAGACAATTTCCGCCGTAAAAGGGTTTTACAGAAATCCTATAACTAGCTGCCCATTGCAACTCTGACTCTGCAATTCTGAAGCTACAAGAGTGAACCGAACTTGACCTCCACTTAGAGGTGGAGAAACCAGGGCACTGGAAGAGCAGGCGACCCGTCCAAGCTCTCGCAGCAAAGCGCGGAGGTCACCCGAGACCTTTGACATGGAGCCCAGCTTTCTTACCACGAATGAGCTTCTCCCACAGAGGACCCCTTTCTGCTTGAATTAGGTCCTTCGATCGCTCTTCTCTCACCCATAAACTGAGGCTGCGCCTTAGCCTTGAAAACGCAAGTGGTTTTTCTGAGAATGCATACTGTGAGTGTGTATATCATTTGTGTTTTTTCCGAAGACCTAAATCTAATCAATGCAAGGTGTTGCTCTAACAAAGATCAAGTTCTGATCTCTGATCACATCAATGACTGATGTCATGCATTTCAAAGCAAGATGCAGGCTGATACTGTCTGGTTAAACCAGGCATGTAAATTAACTCAGCCGTAAAACCTTCTTAAAGATTTTAAAAGAGACAGGCTTTGGCAAGTCAATTAAATACGGAACAACATAAGTATTTCAGGCTGTTGGACATTCACTGCCATCCTGTGGCTTACGGTTACGGCACTGGCAGGCTTGGAAAGGACCCGGGACTCTTGTCGGCTGGTGGCTTTGTAGTAACCTACTCATGAGATCACTCCTGCTAACCCCCTCTGTGCCAGCACGGGGGAAAGAGGACACCGAAAGGACCGGCTGAAGTAAGGCAGATGGCCGGCTACCCTCCCCCGACTGTGCCTGTGCCCGGCCTGTCCAGAGGCCACAGCAAATTGACGGGAAGTGACAGCCATCCATCCTTTTCTGTGCAGCGTGGCTAACGGCACTGTACCAAGAGGCAGTGCCCTTCTTCGACCCTGGGTGGTAGTTGGATAACTGAAGGGCAATAACGTCATGCTCAGAAATCTGAAATTGCTGGGGTTTTTTTGGTTTGGTTTTTAATCTAGAAACACATTTGAAATATATTTGTCTGGTAGGGAATGAGATTGGCATAAAGGTAAACAACTGGCAGATTGTTCATAGCAATATATTTGGGCAGTGGCTTTTCATTCCAAAACTTTAGAAATTAGAGACTGTTCACCAGATGTTGTTAAAAAAAAAAAAAGTGGTTTTTTTGGGTTTTTTTTTTTTACTAATTAACTTCAAAATTGCTAAAAGGTACACTCTGGTAAGTTCTTTTATAGCTAAGATGTCTGTGTATTGTTAAATGTTTATTGAATCAAGTAATTATGCTGCTTTTGCTGTTAAATGATATTGACGTTTTTGAATGAGGGGTTTTGTTCGGGAGAGATGAACACGCTTTCGCAGGAACCTCATGTGGGACTGAAGCAAACGAGCAAAAGCTCGGCCACTTGTGTCCTTTTTTCCTTTTCCTCTTTGCCAAGGTCTCCGGATGACTCATATCAGAAAATACTTAAACATGAGGACTTTGTCACTTACCATTGGCATGTTCAAAGTTAATCCCTAGCAAGCTGGGGCCACTGAAGTTGGCATCAATTTAGCCGAGAAACAACTGCTTCTCAAACAATGAGGCAGCTGCTGGGTTCATTTCCAATCACTGTGATAGTAAGAAGGAAAAAAATGACTTTCCAAGTAGACATAATATAAATCCATGACGACACCACCAGAAGCTGAAGGCTTGGATGATAAGCGCATCAGGGCTCAAAACACCACAGCCGCAGCCGCAGCCGGCAATGAAGCTCATCTCCAGGTGGAGTCGTCAGCTTGCTGACGACCTTTTTTCTCTCCACAGAATGTTCCAGCTTAAGACTCTCTCAGTTGCATCTGTTCCCTGCTTGGCCCTCCACCAAGCAGCCACAATTAGGCCACAGGAGGAGGGCTGTGGAGGGGCGGGCTCGCTGCACCCAGACGCCTCCATCGCCCGGCCTCCCCGTTTGCGGCGCGTGGCGGGGGATGACGGGAGTCTGGCGCCTGCGCCCCTGGAACTCCTTGCTAATTTGAAGGCACGGTTTTGATTGGTGTCAAAGAAAAAAGCTGAATGTGGCCCTGAGTGTTTCACAAGGAATCTGCAAGGCAGATATTTTTCTTTTAGGTCTCCCTGTCAAAAAAAAAATAGATTTAGGCTTCAGAGTGAGTCAAATAGAATCAAATGCAAAGGTATAGCATCAGCTGCGTCTACACAGCAAAGCAGCAGTCGACAAACTGGCTCTTAATCCAAGCCCAAGTATAAGCATTTATTCATCTTTTTTTCTTTTAAGGGGGCATTTGGAAGTTCCCAGGCTAGGGGTCGAATCAGAGCTTCAGCTGCCAGCTTACACCACAGCCAGGGTAACACTGGATCCTTGACCCACTGAGCAAGGCCAGGGATCAAACCCACATCCTCATGGACACTCGTCGGGTTCTTAACCTGCCGAGCCATAAAAGGACTCCCATTTATCTTAAATATCCAGAGTGCTGATCAAGAAAGTCTCCAATTGGCCAACCTCTCAGCCTCCTGTTGGCTGGATTTGCTTAAAGCAGCTCCTGTATAGCCAAAGTGTAACAACACCGTAGCCCTACACTCTGCTCATCCACACAAGTGCTTTGCTGCTGTGCTGGGGCCCAAAGTAAACTGGAAGGCCCCAGTTGACAGCCCCCAAGCAGTGTACAGCCCCCAAACAGCTACTTGCTCTCATTTGTCTCTACTAGCTATTAAAATAATCTCGAGTACGAAGGCCAGGAAACAAGAAGAGAGTCGACAAAGGCATTCAAGTCCACTGCACGTATCGGTGGTGAAAACCGAGTGGGAGCATTTGGTGTGAAACGAGTAGGTTGAACTATTCAGAGGAGGAGGTTATCTTCAGTCTTGAAAGATGTGTCGGTGGGTGGGCTGGGAGGGGAGAGCATTAAAGGCAAAGAGCAGCTCGGTCTAAAGTAGCCCGGCAGGGAAGGGGATCCCAAGGGGTCTGGCGTCGGGCCCGTAAGACCTGGGTGTGGACGGGGGACGACGAGACGTTGGCAGGTGTCAGGTGAGCGAGTGCCCAGGTGTGCTGAGGAGTTTGAATTAATGCAAGAGGCAGCAGTTCGGGGCGAGGATGAGACATGGCGGACGAGCTTGGTGTTTCGGGATGATCACCCCCTGATCTTAGGGCGAGGGGGTTGGAGGCACGGTAACACCGGAAAGAAAATATGAGGCGGGTGGAGACACTCCGAAAAGGCGGCGCAGACGCCTCCTCGTCAGGTGGAATGTGGACGGTGACGAGGGTGGTGGGGGTCCCCGTTTCCAGGAAGGAAACTGTGGGAGGACCCTTTAGGCGCTCGAGGAGGAGGAAGGAGTTGGCTTGAGAGCGGGTGCTCCAGAGAGCTGCTTGTTAAACCTTGAATGTGTGAACGCCCGGGTCACGTTGTCGCGCAGCAGAAACTGGCCGAACATTGTGGATCAACTGCACTTCGATAAAAACAATGGAGCTGAACCCCCAGTGGATGAGTAAATACTCACGTACACGTGCGTTACCTAAGCTGTGCAAATGTGTGTTACATACATGGTTACTCTTTGATTAAAAGCAGCACATGCTCATCTTCGAGAATTTAAGAAAAATTAGAACAGCGTAAAAGACAAGATATATGATGGGTCTGGATAGAAGATGTAATAGTTAAATAGTTAAGTGTCCTGAATAACAATTGCCATCTAGCTCATTTTCAAATTTCATCATGTAAAAAATGCACTTAAAAGTAAAGCTAAACCGTGTGTGGACATGAACTGAGAATGACCTTAAGACACTGAATTACCGCAAGAAGGTAAGCTCGGCATTAGCTGTGCCAAAATCTAAAGCATACCCGTATCTGCCAGATGAACGCTCAGGTTCATGGGAATACCTGCAGCCCTCTGGTCCTTGCAGCCCCACCCGAAAACAGTACTTGGAGCATCATGGCCTCAGGTTCGGCAGCAGTTAACACGACAACGCGTAAACACCTGCACCTATAATCTTCTCTTCTCTGTGGGTGGAATTCTAAGCTCTTCAGTAGTAATTGCCCCAATACATGCCCACTTTTTGAATTAAATGAAGACTGCGGAGACATCCCTTATTTCTGGTAGATTTTGCCCAAACCTTCTAGTGTTTGAGCGCCAGCTCTCCTAGTAGCAACCAGTGCAGGGAGCGAGCCGGGCAGACAGGCAGCAGCTGCCGTTCTTGGTAACTTTGCATACCCTGTTTGTTCTCCCTATTTGAAAATCTTAAATCTTTGGGCCCTGCTCGTTTCTCCTGGTGAGAGACTGAAGTATCTGTGTTTTCAGTGGTGCGTGTTCACTACAAAATGATGACAGTGAGTGGGGTCAGGACCGAGGGGACCGTGGCCTGCCGTGGTGACAATCAGCCCCCAGCCCCGCAGAGTGCTCGCACCTCGGCACCACCCCCATAGCAGGGAGCCAGACAGTTTCCTGTTTGGCTTTATCCTTTCCTTCCAGGCTCACCTGTAAAATCGTAGCGCAGTCTCAGCCTTGAAAAGAGAAAGGTAATTTGCACCTTTTTCCTTGGAAGCAAGAGAGTCTGTGGAGTGTTGCAGACTGTAAAGTCTTTTCCTGCCCTCTGGCTTTGGTCCATGACTCGAGTTCCATGGCTGCTCAACAGCAAGAGGAGCCCAAGTAGAGTAATCAAGATTTTCTCTTTCAGGAGCTCCCGTCGTGTCTCAGCAGTAAACGACTGACTAGGATTCATGAGGACACAGGTTCGATCCCTGGCCTCGCTCAGTGGGTTAAGGATCCGGTGTTGCCATGCGCTGTGGTGTAGGTCGCAGATGCAGCTCGGATCCAGTGTTGCTGTGGCTGTGGTGTAGGCCAGCGGCTACAGCTCCACTTC
Source organism: Sus scrofa (assembly GCF_054392235.1). Classification (NCBI taxonomy): domain Eukaryota; kingdom Metazoa; phylum Chordata; class Mammalia; order Artiodactyla; family Suidae; genus Sus; species Sus scrofa. The sequence continues at coordinate 431,980 of NC_139389.1, read as the reverse complement.
AACCCCTAGCCTGGGAACCTCCCTATGCCGCAGGTGTGGCCCTAAAAAGACAAAAAAAAAAAAAAAAAAAAAAAATTTTTTTTTTTCTTTCAATGCACTGGTTTCTAACTGGTTTCATCCAGCAATTAACCGAGCAGGATCGAGCTCATCTGTGGACACAGGAAGGACTCAGGCGTCGGCGGCATCAGCACCCAGTTGCACAGAAGTAAAAGGATGCTGGTAACCAGCCTTTGCTCCGCCTCTGAGGCAGACAGAGACTTAGTTACTCCTCTGCAGGGCTCTTAATGGCACTTGTCCTGGGGAATTCTGAAGGGCGTAAAACCAGGTGTCTCAATTTATTTAATAATGCGAGTTAGTTACTCTAACTCTAGATGCAAACCTCACCTTCTAAGAAATCTGCTGTCTACACAGGCAGGCACATATTTTAATTGAAGGGGTTAATGTTCTGTGTGACTCTCATTAAAGTTTACAGGAAATGCAATAACTTCATTTTAGCTAATTACATGGAATACAGTGCGTACAATCTTGTCTAAACTTGAGGCCTTTTCATTCTGCTTTCATAATTTTTATAATTTCCAGGGTACTTCATGTCTGTGACACTTTAAATTTCCTAAACATTTTCTTTACAAACCCACCTCTGTCTTCATTCAAAGTAATAGTAGCTATGAAATCATCAGTTTGACAAATATTTGCTGAGCACATACTTTGTGAATGCAGCTATGACTAAGAGGGACAAAGACTCCCCCTCTGGGAGGTAGAGAGAGTCAGATTAGTACCGAGTGGCCCAGGAACAGCACGTCAGCCAAGAAAACCAAAGCAAAGTGTGTTGGGGGGAGAAGTGGACTGGGGAGGCTGACCTGACACACTTCCTGCTGGGGGATGAGCAGGGACCATCCCGCCTCTGGCCTCAGCACAATCTGCAACCAGGTCCACGTTGATCCCATAAATACTTTTTTTTTTTTTTTTGCCTTTTTAGAGCCACACCCGGCACATGGAGGGTCCCAGGCCAGGGGTTGAATCAGACCTGCAGCTGCCAGCCTCCACCACAGCCATGGCAATGCTGGATCCGTAACCCACTGAGTGAGGCCGGGGATCGAACCTGAGTCTTCACGGATCCGGTTCCTAGTCAGGTTCACTACCCCTGAGCCGCAGTGGGAGCTCCCGTTTGCTCGTTTCTATTCACTGCTCTTATTACCCTTAAGAAGAGCCTAATTTTTAAGCGCGGGTGTTTAACGAATATTTAATAAACAGAAGTGTTATCTTGCCAACGCAGGGGTGTTTTCCAAGTAATCGTGGTGCTTCACACTCAAAGTTCCCAGAGGCCTTTGTGCCTGCGCCCCCACAGGTGAAATAACAGCGGGAACGCCCCGAATTCTCCTCGTCAAAGGATCCACATGCGGTGGCATAAAACTAACACAGGTGCCCCAGCATGTGCCGCAGAGACTAAGTGGAAGCACACGTTCTGCCAGGTACACAAGGCCTCGTTCTCAGAGCGCTACGGATGGGACGTGGTTGGCTGACACCTGACTCACAGAGGGACGCGGGACGCCTCACGGCCTGGCCACCTGGCTCCCTGATCACGTTTATTATTATTAACCGTTTCAAAACACTTCGGCGATTCTAAAGAAAGGGGACGATTGCGATCTCTGCTTTGAGTGTGGTCCTGCTGGGAGGCCAACGACTTCTTAAAGGTCCCTTTAGTGACGTGGTACGTCTTAACTGATATTTTCCTTTTAAAAACAACTGTCCTTTTGGGGAGCGCCCAGAAAGGATATTAGGGATTATGTTTGAATAAAAACACTGGAACTTGCTTTCCTACGCCCCCTTTTTTTCAGGGAAGAAATCCGCTTGGAATGTGGAAAAGAAATGAGTCTGAGCACATTAAATCCAACTATCGGCTCGCTGATCCCTCCTTGTCGCAGACTGGGACACGGCAGAGACCTCACAGCGTTCACCTCCCTGCTGGGGCACGGCCTGCGTGAGACGGACGGTGGTCTGCCCGGGGGCGGGGGAGGGGGTCCTGTGGAAACAAGGCCATGGACACACACGGGCTTAAAAGCACTTCCCAGGAGACGCTCCAGGAGCCTCTGCCCTCAGTTCTTCCAGCTCAAACTGAGGAGCCCCCTGCATTTCCAGTGTCCCCTAAGTGACACCAACTGTCAGACTCCACTCTGCTTTCCTCACTTGATCCCTTCTTGATGGCCTGACCCACTGCCATCTGGGGATAACTCCCGTTAAATGCTCTATTATCCCCCAAACGCAAGCCCCGCGGCCTCTCCCACCCACCCCCAGCGTGAACGTGGACGTGCGACCTTCAGGAGCCCAGGCCCAGGCTGACTGAATCACAGGACGGGCAGCCCAGGGGGCCAATGAACCTTTCCTCAGCCCACACGAAACCGAGAGTCCGGCAACCTGCTCTCTTGGCTCAAGCCCTTGCAGATCCGCAGAGCTGGGCCACAGGCAACCTAGACTGTGGTAGAAGACATACCAGGGCCGTATGGCGGGGGGGGGGGGGGGGGGGGGGTGGTTCTCACACCGCCTGTCCCCAGAGGCCCAACAGCCTCCCGGTGTCAGCGATTCTCTTGGGAGCTGGTGAAGAGTCTCTACCTGAAGGATTTCTTCTGGATTCTTGTACAAACGGAGTCATTCCACATATTAAAAAGAGTAAAAAGTGCCCATTTATGGAGCGTTTTACAGCCAAAGTGTAGAAATACTACAGTCAGAATGTTTTATGAAAGAGCCAAAATGCGTGGTCAGTTAGGACAGACTGATCTGCACGGGACTTCATAGACACCCAGACGATAATGTAAAAAGGAAGGGAACACTGGGCGGCGTGGCTCTTATGTCACAGCGTCCTCTTGTCCGTCCCGACTCCCGCTCCTCAGCTAACGCCTGTGAATTGCCACGGAAATTGTGTATAAAATGTGCCGATTCCATATTGCAAGGGCAGGAAGTTCAAGTTGTACGAGAGTTAGAATTTTATGAGAATTTCTTCAGCTCACGCCTTTCCCCAGCCTTGAAGATGTGGGCAATTCATTTCTATCTTTTTTTTTTTTTTTTTTTTTTTTTTGTCTTTTTGGCATTTCTTGGGCCGCTCCCATGGCATATGGAGGTTCCCAGGCTAGGGGTCCAATCGGAGCTGTAGCCACCAGCCTACGCCAGAGCCACAGCAACGCAGGATCCGAGCCGCATCTGCAGCCTACACCACAGCTCACAGCAACGCCAGATCGTTAACCCACTGAGCAAGGGCAGGGACTGAACCCACAACTTCATGGTTCCTAGTCAGATTCGTTAACCACTGTGCCACGACGGGAACTCCTCTATCATTTTTTGTAACTCGTAGGGCTTGGCAGCAGCTAACACAGTGGTCACGGAGCTGGGAGGCGTTGCTGGGCTGTGAACCAAGGGGAAGAGGTGAAACAGAGGAGTTTGAACTTGAGTCTTCTAACCCACTTTTAAATTAATTTCTTGAACAAATGGGAAAATTGGAGACGCCCCCTGGTGGCTCTGGTGACCCTGACCCTGGAGATAAGGGGCTGGATGAGGGCGGGAAGGCCACCTGGCAGAGGGTTCAGCGCTGCCATCGCTCCTTAGCCTGCATTCTTCTTTCCAAGTAGGACCCAATTCACTGCCACCAGCATCTGGATGCTGAGGTCTATGGGAGACACTCTTGCCCAGGCACATGGACGTGCCAGTCCTTCAGAGTGTGTCCTCCGCTGGCGTTTCCAGTAGGAGTGTGGGTCCCGCTTCTCCTTGCCAACATGCCTGTGGTCTCCTGAACCTCTTGCCCGGCCCCGTCTCTCTCCATCTCTGTTTCACTGTCTCCTTCCATCTCTCTCTCTCTCTCTCTCTCTCTCTCTCTCTCGATGGCCCAGGGCCAAGAGGGTTGTGTCCAGCTCCCCCAATGCACTGTTACCAAGCGCTAAGACCTCACGGTAGCAGCAGGTGGGAAGCCTGGAAGGGGCTTCTGTCCACCTGTTCCTTGGTCCTCATGTCTCCGACTCAGTGACACAGGAGCAGCACCTGAGAACTTTCCAGCCAGCCTCCCGGACACACAGCCCTTGTTTTTATAAATGCAAGAAGTTACCCGTGAGTTTAAATCAGGACCATGGTAACAGAGCTTCTCCTGAGCCGGTGTGCCTGGTGGACAGCGGACCCAGGGCTCCAGCTTCAGCTGCAAACCGGTTCCATCCCTGTTCTGGGTCCTTGGCTGCCTTAGCGCACAGCCGGTCAGGGAAGCATGGCATAGGTCAGGGATGTGCTTGGAGAACTGTCAGAGGCCACAGAAAGCATGATTATCTTTACTGTTGTCATGATTATGCAAAGTCTCTGTAGCAAAATTTTCGGCATCTATTTTCCAAGTATGCTGTGAATCTATTGCTGAGCTGGAGCTAGGATCTAGACTTACTTAAAGACGCCGCTTGCTTGCCTGCAGTGCCTTCATAAGCTCCTTTTGGTGTGAAAACACTTCTGTTGTCTGGTCTCCTGGGCGCCCCAGGTGGTGGACAGATGCGCCACAACCGCCACGGGCAGGTGGGCATCGACGTTCTGGGGACAGCACTGCCAGATGGTGAGGCCTAGAGCTCTCCTCCCCCGTCAATGGGAAATTCCCATTCTTTCTTTCCTTATTTACAAAAATACTCAACTGAAACAACAAAACTTAAAGATGACTTTTAAAATCACTCAGAGAAATGAAAGCAGAAATTCTAACCAGTTGTTACCTTTTCCCCATTTTTCTACTGTGTGAACCTTCACCTTCCAGTCAAAGCTCTCTTTGGCTGGCAACTTGTGGCAAATGTTTGGGCTTTTCCCAGTTCTGCGGTGCGTGCACCAGCCCCTCCGGGCAGCGCTGGCCAAGGTTGCTGGAGCTTAAGCTGCTGGCTGGGAGGTTCTCAGGCAACTGGGCATGGCCTTCCTCTGGGAGGGTTGTGATGAGGGGCCTTCCGTCCCCAGGAAGAAGGTGGCCCCCTCGCTCCTGAGTTCCCACTACCGGTCGGTTCCTTACTCGGTTCCTTACGGAGCCTCACGAACAGCCCTGGTGCAGCCCTTGCCCGCGTGTTACACCCTGTTTGCTGCGTTTTACTCTCGGCAGCAGCATGCACTCACAAACTGCCGGACTAAGAAGAGTCTGAACAAAACCCCAACTCTTGGGACAAGTCCTCACCCTCAGTTAATTACACATCCACTCTCTGGAGCCGACCCCCCCAGCACACACACAGTCACTTCAACCTGCAGGCTGGTTCCGGTGACACAGTGGAGTTTTGACAGAATTACAGGGCGAGAAATCCCAGTGGATCACAGCTATGCACTTATAAATTATAATTTTTCTCTGTGTGGAGGAAACTTTCAAGATCTGTGTGATTCACATACTCAGAAAGGAAAACAACTTATTTTCTGCCCTGCTTTCTCGAATTGCTTGGAGGTGAAAAAATGTTCAACGGATAATATCTTTCAACACTGAATTGATGTCTGAGCCTAATTTAAGCAGAGACATTATGTGCCAGATGGCACAATCGACATGTTCTGTTGAAAGATTGCAATTTCATTCCCGAAAGAAAAAATAAAATGAGCGTTTTTCCACGTGGTCTACGCAGCGGGAAGGAAAGTTTACACGTGCTCATTCCAACAAGGCCATCTTTGACGAGGGAATGACAACGGCCTTGAGTGTATTAACTGAACCTTCGGAAAGCAGGACTGGGGCTTTGTTTCCCCGGCCCCGGGCTCCGGCGCGAGGCAAGAGAGAAAAAGGAATCAGCACCGAGCCGGTCAAACTTCTCTAAGCGCCGTGGGCATTCCAAGCCTTTCTGAAACGCATTTCATTTCCGATCGTGTCATAACTGTATTCCGTTCAATATCCGGAGCCTCGTGCTATAAATCGGGACGCCGCCCTTGGCTCGCTCGGCTCGGAGACCTGCCCGTGGCGGGAGAGGGAACGGCCGGTCTCCAGGAGCCCATCCGTTTTATGTGACACCACTGTTCCCGACACCTCCATAAAGCGCTCGCCGGGACCGGGAACTCAGCCATGAGCCAAAGGGCAAAGCGCGAGGCTTGGGAAGAGGGAGGCGGGGGTGGGGGGCGGCGAGGGGGGCGGGGCCGCAGGGGAGGCACGTGCCAAGGGACGGATTGGTGCCCTCGTTTCTGAGCAACGGGACACCCCGCCCGTGACACATCCCTTACTGCTGGAGAGGACGGGACGTTTCTGCTTACTTCGGACAGCAATTTTAAATGACTCTTACAACGGATCCTCCGGACTTCCCGCTCTGGCGCCGTGGGTGAAGGGTCCCTCTGCAGGGGCTCCGATCACCGCGGAGGCCCGGGTTCCGTCCCCGGCCCAGGTCTTTCCATATGTCGGGGTGTGGCCGTAAATTTTAATAACCAAAACCAACAGCGCCTAGGAATAAGATAAGTGTTCTTATAAAGCGACACCCTCTCAGGCTCTGCTGTTTGGGTCACGGGGCAGGGTCTTTTTCAGCTCCAGGCTGTGCTTCTTCCCGCTTATCTTTACAACACCCGGTTCTGGAGCCTCCTCAGCTCTAGAAATGCCTGCCTGCTCGGCCGCTGGACGCTACAATAGGTTTTTCAATCTCCTCATATAAAAGTTACTCTATTGAAGATGCATTTGCTTTCCAGATCAGATACGTTTCAGAAGAACCTAGGATAATTTTATTCAAACATTTAATCTTATTTCTTGAGTGTCAACTTTTCCCCATCATTATTCTCGTGATTAAATCCCCTTCACCATGGTCTCTTGCACAGGACACGGGATGCAATCAGCGTCTGGGAAGTTTACCAGGTGTCAAACAGGTAGCTACCTCCACACAGTTCAAAAAGGACAGACCACACCCGCTGACAAATCATTCTGCACTTGCCTTGTTGCAGGCGCCACGCGTCTGGGGTCCAGTACGAATTTTCTAGGTGTTCCAAAAGCCCGTCTCTATTCCTATACCAATGAACCTATGAATTAAGGAGACTGACTTTTAGAATGCTTTGCTTTTTAGTCTACATTCCAGGTAGTCCAAATCGGTGGAACACAGTGGGGACAAGCACCGGCAGGACAGAGGGGCCATCCTTCAGTGGACGTGAGCGGCAGGTGGAGGAAGGACGGCGGGGCGCACGACGATGTCTGTGTCCAGAGCAAGGCAGAGTGAGTTTCCAGGAGACGGCGGTGTCATTGCCAAGGGCAGTGGCAGAGATCTGGGGAAATAATGCACCACTTTCCCCTGGGTTTGGCTGACCAGGAGTTGCTCGTTAGGAGTTTCAGCAAAGAGGTGGGGTCTGGCCAAAGTGCTGGGTGTGGGGTGTGAACGTGCAGTAGAAAGTCGGGCAGCAGACAATTGCTGCAGAATTTAGAGCTTTTGTTCCCGACTTTTTCCTGGGAAGGAAGTGCGTGCCTGCAGCATCGGTTCCGATCCACCCCCAATTCTTTCAGTGCTATTGTGTATTTTGTTCTCTGCTTATTTTGCCTTTGAGTGATATTGAGTATTCTGGGTCCTGGTTTTGAATTCTCCAGTGCAGAGCCTAAGACAAGACCTGGTGCCCTGAGAGCAGAGAGACGGGGAAGGAGGCCACAGCTGGAGCTCAGCTTGCTGCCTCTGTGGGGAGGGAGCTGAGTTCCACGCGATCCCCTACCTAGGACCTGCAGGGGGTGCCCCCCAGACCCTCCTCTGAGACCTGGAGCTGGAGGGAAGAGTGTGCACAGACTCCTGCCCCCAGGGGTTTTATCTCCTTCAAGCTTCCAGGGGTCTGACTGCATAGGAGAGACCCCAAGGTGGGGGAACCAGAGGAGTGGGGGGCGGGTCGGGGGCATCCACTGCCCCCAGCAGAATCCCACAGTGTCCCGGCTCCACCAAAGCCACATGGAGTCGGCTCCCACCTGCAGTGCTATGCTTTCTCACAGCCCACCAGAGGGACCATCCACCCTGTGTAAGAAGCGTGACCTTAGAAGCTGTGAATCCAGGCGTGTTTAAAGAAACGGATGAGAAGATGAGAAGAGTCCAGGCCATCGTGGAGTGCGGCTTGGGGAGTGAGGGCCAGGTGGCCCCCGTGCGGAGCCCAGGAGCCCAGATGGACGTGGAGCGATGGGGCCATGCCCCCACCATCCCTGCCAGCTGCTCCGAGGCCGGGGCCAAACCCATACCTCACAGGAATGAACGGGGACATGGGGCAAGCACTTCCCCAGTTAAACAGCACAGGTAGCCGTCGCACCTTAAACTCTGTCACAGTGTCACTGGCAGAGGATGGCTCACCTCCACACGGACCATCTGACCGTCCCCACGCCCTCCACGTCCTCACCCACAGCCCTGCCTCTGGCGGATGGCATGCGTCTGACTTGGTGCAGATGAGGCCCTCGCTCCACAAGCAGACCCCGAAGGGGACACAGCCACGCTGGCTCTTTCGGGGGGAGCGGATCCCGTCACACGAGGTCCTCCTCTCTGACGGAGCTCGTCATGTTCCCGACCTGCAGGTTCCCAGACCAAGAGGGTTCCCATCACCTGGACCAAGTTCTGCCCCCGACCCAGTTCCCCTGAGCCAAACTCCAGCCAGGCCGTCACCTCTGGCTTCCACGTCCTCCGTGTGTCCAGTTCCAGCAGGAAGCCCGCCCGGCCAGAGCCCCCAAACGTGACGTCTCCTCTGGTAATTTTCCATCACCGGCCCCACCTGCTCCAGGGCTGAAAACCCCCACTTTCCTTGCAGTGGTGAGAGCTGAGCCCGGTGTCTGCCCCACGGCGAGACCCTGGGGAAGTGGCCCCCTTCCTTGGTGTCCGATCCCAGCCGAGCAGCTTTTCTTTAACCCCCCCCCCCCAACCTGCGGAATCAGGAACTCGAGGGAGGGATGCAGCAATGGGGGCTTGTCCAGCCCTCGTGGTCTGGCCACTACGTCAGTTTGCTAGCCTGGGAAGGGCGCTTTCCTGCTCTAAGGTCAGGCCCCGGGGACGCTGCAGAAGGCGGCTGGGTCCTCACGGCCCCGGGACTCCCGTCTGAGATAGTACCATCTGACCGGGGCACCCACCACCCCTCAGCAGAACTGAGAAAGGCTGACCAGGACCCCCGGAGCACCGCGACTCTTTCAGGCATCGGATGGTAGTGGTTTAGGATCTGCACTTCGGTATGGACTGGGCTGGTTGTGGCTCTGAAAACCCCAAGGACAGTGGCTGAAGTTCTAATTGTCAGGATCAGTTCTGCGGTTCTGTGCTGACCTGTGGTTTCACACAAGAAACACCCACAGCTGGCGAGGAAACCACAGGGGTCTGGAAACGGCAGGCAGAGGTGAACAGGAGCCTGGAACTTTCTGCAAACGATCATAAGGAACCACAGAAAGGCATCGAAAGGGGAGAAAGTGCATTTCTTGGTTGGGAACGTGTTGAATGTTTAAAGCCAGGGAACAGCCGGGTAAGAAGGAGCAGAGGCTCCCCTTGGCCTGAATTCCACAACGAAATTGCAGTTAAAGCTGGTGTTTTTATTTCCCATTAAGGCCGGTAGAGGACATGGCGCATCAGACGGGTTATTTCATACCATTGTTTCATGTCGTGTTTTGGTTCCATTTTTAAACCTCTGCGGACATTAGGGACTTATGTCTCTAAAAAGCTTTAAAAATCTTGAAATGTTTTTAACAGACACGCTTTTACAAGAGAAATATTCGCATTCCTTTCATAAGAGAAACGTTATAAGGACAAGATTCTCAAGCTCCAGCGTCAGCATCTGCCATTGCTGCCACATCTGCCATCGCTGTCACATCGGCCACCTGGGAAGGAGCAGAGAGTAAGCGGAGGCTTCAGGAGGGGAGTTTGTTCAGATTTCCTTCAGTGCTTCCTCCGGATGTGCCCCCTCTGGTGGCAGCTCCCTGGGAGCTGGCGAAAACAGGGCATTTCAGAAGTCTGCACAAGAGGCCTCAGGGTGAACTTTCAAACCCTGGAGGGCTGTACTGCTACTGCCTGAGCCCACTCTTTTCCTTAATCCCCTAGAAATATAACGAGAGGGTTTACTTTGTGGCACATCTCTAGAGCAGTATCTGAATCATCATTCTTTAAATTGCCCATTAAAAAAAATTTTTTTTTGGTCTTTTTGCCTTTTCTTGAGCCGCTCCCGCGGCATATGGAGGTTCCCAGGCTAGGGGTCAAATCGGAGCCGTAGCCACTGGCCTACGCCAGAGCCACAGCAACGCGGGATCCGAGCCGCGTCTGCAACCTACCCCACAGCTCACGGCAACGCCGGATCCTTAACCCACTGAGCAAGGGCAGGGTCCGAACCCGCAACCTCAAGGTTCCTAGTCGGATTCGTGAACCACTGCGCCACGATGGGAACTCCCCCATTAAAAATTTAATGTTAATACGTCACTATCAGAGAATGTGTTTTCTTCCTTTTGTAAAGTTTTATGGAAGTTTAGTTGATTTCCAGTGTTGTGGTAATTTCTGCTCAGAGACAGTGTTTAATATGGTGCAGAAAGACAAAAGCTAATTCTTTAATTATGAATTGTCTATTCCACAAATTCATAAGACAGATACCTTATATCTGTGCAGAAGTTTAAAACCTTTAAAATTAAGGGAAAACTTCCATTCTCCAACTTTGGCCTTTTCAGCCCTCTCTCTTCTGCTGTAGGTCCTCTCCTGTCCAGCCTCTTGGGGGCGCCGCAGCCCTTCCAGTAGTCACACCCTCCAAACACACCATCTCCACAGCATCCAGGCAAGCACACCCACCCAACAGCACATCCCCACGGCTTCTCTGCCACACGAACCCTGGATCTTCCAGGTCCTCGCCATTTCCACCGCGGGTGCCCCGGTGCCAAAGCACCGCCGCCGTCGCCAGCCTGCTCCTGCAGCAGCCTTGGCTCACCTTCCACCATCCACCTCAGCTGCGGCCAGAACAACCTTCTAAAGTGTAGACAGAGTCTAATCCTCTCCCAGGTCACTGCCTCGGAGGCTGCCCACTCCAGTTAGAAGAAAATACACCTCTCCCCATGGCCACCTCGGCCCAGGTTTCTCTACACGCACCCCGAGTGCCCGTGCCCTGTCTGCCCCTCCGCGTGCACGTGGTCCCGCATTGCCAGCTCCCCCCTCCCCTGCTACCCCTCAGACACCCTGTCGAAGCAGCCCCTCAGCACCTTCCCTACCATCTGTCACCTCATCAGTTGTGTGCAAGTGGCATCAGGGACCTCTGCTTGCTCAGTCACCAGTGGGTCAGGTGCCAAGCACCATATTTATTGGACAGATCAAGGCACAGATAAAGGTCCATGCCTGAGTCTCCCTCGGTCCCCAACCTGACCCGGGATCTGCTGGGTTCCCCCTCTCTGGACACTGGTGGCCCCATGACCGTCCCCCCAGAGACCCCAGTTCTTCAACTGGCTCCCATTCCTGAGACAAATGAGTCAGAGGATGGAGGCTGCGTCGGTCACAGCGGACACGGTACCACCAAGAGGCAGTCAACTGCCTGGCAGAGAGAAGTGCCTGAGCTGAGGCACAATCTACAGACTGGGTTTAGGTCACGGCATCCCCCCACTTCCAGGTTCCACCCACAAACCTCTTTGAGTCAAGTCTGCATCAGTTACATGAGCGTCAGTGGCTTCCCCAGTTCTGAGCACCTGAACCGTCACTGCTGCTTCTCAATCTTCACGAGACACTGTGGTCCTTGCAGATGTGCCAGGCGAGGGTTCAGGATTGAGGGCAGAGCTCTCACACCGCAGGCCGGACGCCGGACGCCGTGAAGACAGCCAGGGCTCCTCCCCTCCCTGCTCCTCATGCTCACGACACATGGGCTCCTGACCTCGAGGCCGGAAGCCCCTCCTCTCCAAGTCACTGTGGCTCCTTGGTCAAGCCTCAAAGCTCTTCCGACCACTGGGGGGGACCTGATGGCCTCCTGCCTGACTTCCCCCCGACAAGGCTGGGCCTCTTCCTCCTCCTGGCGCTTCCTCCTTTGCCCAAGATCCGCACATTCAGGGTGCCCTCCAGGACCTGGAAGATCGGATCTGCGTCTCTAGCTCTGCCCTTTCCCCGGCAAACCCCAGATTCCCTCATGCAGCGCAACCTCTGCTTAGAAGTCTAATGACCACCTTCCATGTAACACCTCCCAGGTGGAACTCCTGGGGCCCCGCATCACAGGAACTGGCACCAAATTCATCTAGTTGTTTAATTTAGCATAAGAGCAGTGATGCTACTGATACATGCATGTTTACTAGAGGCCAAATTCTGTTCTAAGCAGGAAACCTGCTCATTTTTAAGGTTTCCCATTTTTTGCAGTGGGCTTCTTTTTGCCTTCCTTTCTTAGGAAAGTTTCTTTTGTACATGGAAGGAGCCCTTGGGACAAGCTCACTGCTTCTCCCCATGCAGAACCCCCCCTCCCCTGCCCGTGTTGGACCACAGAAGCTGGGAGCCTGCACCTGAGCAACCTTCTCCCCGGGCAAATGCCACGTGCTGGGTTAGCTGAGGGTAGTAATCACCCTGGCTAGTTTACACCTGGCATAGAGAGACTTCACAGAAGATGCTGCCTCTCGAAACAGCAACAGGAGAAGCTATGAAAACAAAACCACAAGCAAATGCTTTGGCCCCGACGGAGAGCCGTGAGGTAGCCCTGGTACGGGCAGTGCTTTGCAATTCTCCCGACCACTCTTTCGCCCACCTTAAACCTTGGGGCCAGGGGACGGGACAGAGGCATGTCTGCGAGCCGGCGGGCACGTGGGCATCGCTGGGAACACGTGTGCACCTTTGTCTCGGCGGCGGTGGCATTTCTGCTGAAGGGCTCGGGCGAGTGGCTCAGTTCCATAAGCCATCAGGGCTCGGGGTAAACATGCTTGACTGATTAATGATAACAGCTCTTAAAACACCACAGACGTTTCCAGCACCCAGAAATGTTTATTTTTTTATACTAAATTAAATTCATTTTCTCTCTCATTCCCTCTAAGGAGAATGGTGACAAATTTGAATTCAGAGAGAACTGCTCTATGGAGACGGCCCTGAGCCGTGACCTCTCAACAGGCCCCAGGGCGGGTTTCTGTTTCAGCGAGAGGCGGGGGAGGGGCGGTCCAGGGGCCCCCGAGGGTACTGGGTGCGGTGCCCCGAGGCAGCCGCCTCCCCAGGAAGCAGCCCGAGAAGCGGGTGGCCTGACCAGGTGCCCGCTGAATGCCCACGCTGGTAAGAGAGAGAGGACAGGTCCTCCTTGAGGAGCATCTGCTCTGCGCCTGACACCAGGATGCTGGGAAACAGGCGTCACCCCCTCAGCACGTGGGGACACGAGGGAGGCGGGGAGTGGTTCGCTTGCCCCAGGCAGCAGGGCACCCCTCTTGGATTCCAGGTCCATTTCCATCGATTTCCATTTATCACTCTGCCTCCAACGCCGGGGCAGCAAAGGACGCTTATTTACACAGTGTCCATTCACCGTGTTTGTGTAAACTGTTCCGGCCAGTTTTATGCTAATAAACTTGGTACCTCTTGAAAGCCTGTATTGGACTAGACAGCCCCAGCCTCCTAACTGCTGTGGTTCTTTCTGCCTTACCAAGACCCGGGTAATTCCCGCCAGCTGCACGCTGGCCAGCAGACAGATGCTCCCCAAAGAGCCCGGCCCTGCAAGGGCCGACTCTCTGACTCTGGCTCTGCGATTCAGGGACGATGCCCACCGACCCCTCGTGAGCTGGAGCAGGGCGAGAAACTCAGGCTGTTGTGAACGTTGTTTTCAAACACTGAGCCGAAATACAGCCATAGGTTGTCAATCAATTTCAAAGGACAACCAGGCACTGCTTTGTTCCAGTCTTTAAACGTTTTTGTCACCGATGAATTTGTAAAGTCCCACGTGGGTGCATGTGCAGCTTGGCTGTGAATCGTGCTCTTCGGGAAAGCAGACTGAGCTCTGGAAGTCATTGCAAGTGTTGGGCGAACCGGATGGCGATCCTGAGTTTTCTCTTCGCATTGAAGACGGGCCCGAATTTCCTTCACTTCGTAGAGTGTGCATGGTTTCCGCATTTTGTAAAAGGCTGGTTTGTTCTTCACTGAGGGTTTGTGTCGAGAGCTGTATGGATTTCAGGACCACAGCCCAGCCAGACACCCTGTGCCCAGGGGACAGTGTCCAGGAGGAGGCACAAGAGAGAGGACTCCAGCCAAACTGCCAGCAAGACGCTGGAAGAGAACCTCCTCTCCCATCTAAACAGAACACAGAACAGCTCGTGCCCTGATGTTAATGCTTTGAGTCAAAAATTCATCCTGGGAGTTCCCGTCGTGGCGCAGTGGTTAACGAATCCGACTAGGAACCTTGAGGTTGCGGGTTCGATCCCTGCCTTTGCTCAGTGGGTTAATGATTCGGCGTTGCCGTGAGCTGTGGTATAGGTCGCAGACGCGGCTCGGATCCCGCGTTGCTGTGGCTCTGGCGTAGGCCGGTGGCTTCAGCTCCGATTGGACCCCTAGCCTGGGAACCTCCATATGCCACGGGAGTGGCCCAAGAAATAGCAAAAAGACCAAAAAAAAAAAATTCATCCTGGAAGAGGCAGCACCCTTGAGGACACATTCCAGGCCTTCCTCCAGGGGGTCTCGTCACTGGGGACCCCCGGGGCCCACAGCCTTTCCTGCTCTCTAAAGCTGAGCTCCTGCTCTTTCTTCAAAGTCCAGCGGAAAAGCCGCCTCCTCCTAGAGGGCCTTCTTGATCCCCGCGAATGCGCTGTGCCTGCCCACTGGGATCTCATCAACGGATCATTTTCTAATCTGTCCTGGTGTCTCTTTCTGGCTTTGACCTCCGGGAACACCTGGCCCAGGTGGAGGCTCCAGAAGTTACTCGAGAGAGAAAGCTGACTTCCCCTTCTCTCTGGAGACCCCTTTCCTCACAGCAACTCAGCTGAGGCTTCTGACATTCAGTCAATCGAAGCACCCGTGGTGAGGCGGCCCCAGGAATGGCTGGGGGCAGAAGCCAAGCTTCCTGGGGGGGCTGCGGAAGCCGTGCCTGTGGTGTCCGCCCTCCGTGAGCCCAGTGCACAGAAGCAGCAGGGTGGTGTCCGCAGTGGCTCCCATCGATCGTGGAGAAGCTGTGCAAAACGCGTGGACGCCACCTCTGCTTTGGCAGTGAGGCAGGGTCGGCTGAGGCTGTGCTTTGCTTCTGTGACAAACAAGCCTGGAACCTCAGGATGTAAGTAGAGCTTCTCTCTCACTCCCGTGATGCATTCTCCCCACCCACTCCTCCTCCCAGGACCCAGGCTGGAGAAGCTGCCTTCAGTGCAAACGTGCAGATGGCCTGCACGAGGGGGGCGACGGTGGAGGACCCGTGGTGGCTTTTCAGGCTTCCTCCGCGGCTGCTCCACCGTCCAAGCAAGGCCAAGGCAAGACTGGCCCCGGGGGACCGGGAGCCTGTAGGAGGGGCAGCAGGGAGCACCCTGGCCAACAGTCCATCTACCTCAACCCGTGAGAAAGAACTGGTTGTCGAAGCCATCCAGAAGGTTCCCGCTGAGCTTTCCTGGAAATATGGTCCTGCCAGTGTGGTTCTAGGCCTTCACGTTTTCATCTAAAAAATCAGAGGTTTGGTCCACGTGGTATCAACGTCTCTTCCGACTCTGCCCAAAGCCTTGCGTCACGCTGCTTTGTTTTGGTATCTTGTCCGGGGACAAGCACCAGTGTCGATTCTGTCTCCTCAGGAACCTCACCAAGTGTGGTGCTCGATGACATTTGTTGAATAAATAAGTTAAAACTTAAGAGGAACTTACACTTTTGGGGCAATCCATTAGATAATTTCCTGGAAGCAGGTTTGATGGAGGTGAATGGAGAAAAGAGAGATGAAGCGAAACGAGGGTGCGTGTCCAGAAACAAAACTGGGGTGGGGGTGCGGGCAGGAAACGGGGGCTGGGACACCCTCAAGAGCCCCGGCTCCTGTCACCACGGGACTCAGTCCCCGTCTCCCTTGGCTGAAAACTGCTGAACTTACTGAATCTAAAGGCATGAATACTTTGAAGCTATTGCAGAGGGCTCTTTCTGTCTGTCTTTTTCCCCCCTTCCCTGTTTTGTGGGAAAACTGGCTAAAGAGCCCACTCCTAACCCGTTGGAATTCAAGGTTGGGAAAGGCCACGGTGTTAGTAAAACTAAAATGCCTGATTTTACGGTGGAAAGGAAATGATAGCCTTTCCAACCTAACAAGAGAGCCGATTTGCCAAGCCGCTCTTAACGAGGAGGAATCGCCTGGGAAGCGGCGCGCAGGGAGCGCTGCGCCCACGAACTGCTTTGTGAGATGGTGAAGAGCCGCTTTGTGACCGCGCCCCTGCGTGGACAGCAATCGCTCAGCCTTGCTCTTCCCGAAACAGCCAAGCCGCGTTTGGACTTGGTGTTCCAGCTTCGGCTGAGCCTGCGCGGCGGCGGGCGGCCCGCGAGGTCGCTCCGGGCCCGGCGGCGGCGCGTGAGGCCCAGCGCCTCCGCCCCGGGGCGAGAACGCGGCGTGCGGGCGCCCCGACCTTGCAGCGGCGCGGCTGCGGGCGAGCCGAGGCTTTGGCGCGGTTTGACCCCAAACGCACGAAGACCCAGCACACAGACACAATCCCTCAAAATGCGACGGGCTCGTGTGTGAGCTCGGCCGACACTGCGCGGCTGGAAAGCCAGCCCTGTTTCCTCGGTCCCAACAGGCTTGAGCAGGATGCTCCGTCCTCCCCAAGTGCTGCAGTGAAATCCGAGAAGTGAAACAGAAAGCAAGCGAAGGAGAAACGCCGGAGCCCCGCCGCCACTCGAGCCCCGGAGAACGCAGCTGGCCTTTTGCGGGCTCCAGGGTCACCTTCCGACGGGGGGTCTGAGCCGTTCGGAAAAGCACATTTAGGGAAAGGCGCTTGCAAAGCACAGCCTTCCCCCTTCGGCCGAGGGCTCACTCAGGGGACACTGGCGCTCGCTGGTGACCCCCCCCCCCCCCGGCTACTAGCCACCCTTAGGCCCGACACTTTAAATCATAAGCATGTCATATTTTTCACCAACTGTCCGGAATATTTGTTTCCAGCGGCTAAGACTCCGCACACGGGGGGCTGCTCCATGGAGGACGTTCGGGAAGCTTCTGATTGAAATCTAGACGCCACGAGAGCTTTCAAGAGCTCCTTCCCCACGCAGCCCCGAGTCCAGCAGCCTGGCCGCAGCCGCGGCAGACGCGATGCCCCCCGGCCGGCCCCGGCGTCTCGCTGCCCGGCCGGTCTGCAGCTCTCCTTGGAGAAGGGCCACCTCACACCGTGGGAGCCTCTCCAGCCTCCCTCCGGCCTCTGTGTCCACGGCCCGCCTAGGGCGCCGGGCCGGGCTCTCGCCGTTTCCTGCGTTCTGCACAAGCACTAATTGAAAATTTGGGTGGCCTTGCTTATTTATTTTCCTGGAATGCAGTGGGTTATATTTTCATGGCATTTTCTCAGCAGTGCAGCGTTTCCATTTCAAACGAGGACAATGGGAAGAAAAGCCAGTCCCCACCAGCAAAAGGAAACGGCACCCCATTTGAAGTTGCAGGATGGCGTTTATAAATTGCCACTAAATAAATGTAAGCCTTCGGAAATGCCTGTTTTTGCAGGAAACTAAAAAGACAAGTTTACTTTCTCCTTCAAAAGAAGAAAAGAGTGATGGGCTCAGTTACCAGAAAAATGAAAGCTAAACAGGGGATAACACTCAAAACTACTTGGTAAAATTCAGCAATTGACTGTCCTTGTCTAAATCTTCCTAAGACATGCTGGCTCGAATTTTCTTCTGGATTAGGACACATATGAAAGAGCTTCACGGCGGCGACACTGGACTTGCACACAAATCACAATCTGGGTTGCGTGGCGTTTCTCCTCAGGACTAGGAGGCTAACAGTGGAATTTTTAATTTTATCAAGATGTTATACCATGCTGTTCTAATAATCTACCACTGCTATAAATTTTGTATTGCCTAATATTCAAAGAGGAATCTATTTCAGTGAAGTTCTGTAAAAACACAATTTTGGCAAAAATTGAATTTACGCACATAGCTTAGAGAATTTACACCTTAAAACTGACTTTCAATTTCATCCTGGCTGTGTGCATCTTTCACTTCTGAACTAAGGGTATACAGAGGGAGTTTTTAACATCTGATACAGTTCCATGAAATATTTTGAAAGAAAAATTTAGAATGGTTGAAAATACATGCACACGTTAAGTAATGTTAGTTATCAAAGACAATTACTTTAGTTCACCTCCCTGAAAGCGTGCCAGCTGAAGGCAAACACACTCCCAGTTTTGCGTCTTGAACACAGCATCTCCGTCACTGTCTCCACCGTGAGACCGGCCTTCCCTTTTGCCTTGTCTGCATCTCTGCCACGGGAGACGGTAAGAGCGTTTCCTGGAGCAAAGGCGCCGTGGCTGTATCCCAGAGTCCGAGCTCAAAACGTGTCTGTGCCATTTAGTTTGAGCAACTGATTCAGGCAGTAAGAAGAATTTCTTCTGTTCATTTTAATCAAACAATAATATTACATTGCCCTTCGGAGCTACTTTTTATAAACTGGAAATAGCACTAGATTGTCAAAAAAAAACATCAGTGACAGGGACACATATCTTCACATACAAATAAATACGTAAAGGTGTCTGACTTCTCAGGTGAACAAACTTATGAAAGCTTCACTATAATTCATAATTAGGATTTCTTTTCCATACACATTTTGTCTTAAAATGAAGGGCATTAAAGACGAAAGCTATCTGATTGGACGATGCAGGTATGGCTGATGACATTATTTTGAACATACAGATGTGAGCCGAACACATGATTGTGGTGTTTAATGTGCTGCTGCTTACGTGTTTGAAACTATAAGAAAGGCTGTGCATATGACACCGGTAACGTTTCCCGTTTACGTAGCTTTTCATACACAATGATGGTATTTTTCCACGTATGTATTTGAGGTTCATAATGATTCTCTGAGGCTCCCTTGTTTAAAAAACACATTCAATTAGGCGCTTTAAGAAAAGCTATTAAAGGAAAGTCATGTTTATTAAAAATATAGACACGTAATAGAATCAAGCACGTAAAATAGGAAAAGATTACAGTTTAAACAAAGGAGATACTTGACCTTGAACGGCCGTGGGGCATGTTTAATCCAGGGCTGAACAGGGTCATTGCAGCCCTGCCGACCCAAAAAATTTAGAAAACGAGCTAGCAGAACTTCAGCAACTGCGTCAATTCAAATATATTTCCTTTACGATTTTTTTTTCATTTTACTTTTTACGTAACGTGTTAAAAGGAAGTCACATTATTCACCTCCGTGTCATTTTTTTCTAGCAGTCGGCCTCTCATTGTGTCTGTCTTGTTAGGTTAAATTACACCTTAAGAAAATAAATGCCGCCTGGGATATAGTCCATTAGGAGATGTGCCTTCTGTGGTGAAGTCAGAACAGATATGGGAAAAGACAGGTTGTACTATGTGTACAAAGTCTTAAAAATAGAAATAACATATTTCTAATATTTCCCACTATCATTTCCACTCTGCTCGAGTCAACACTAAACTTTAGCACGTTGCTGATTTCTTGTCTGAATAGGAAGCAGCAAGATAGTTTTAAAAAGAACCAGCAAAGCCACTTCTCGTGACCAACCCTCCCCTCTGGCAGAGGGCTGCTGTCTCCGGCGGGTGGGGAAGCGTGACTCCGGCGTGTATGCTGCCTCCTTCACAGACATCACGCACAGCTGAATTTAGGAATTGCCCAACAGAACTTATTTCCTAACGTTTCAAAACCATTCCCAACAAAAACGCAGCGTCTGGGCGGGGAGGTTGATATGACAGCAGAGGGGCCGGGCCGGCTGCGCAGGAACAGGCCCACTGCTCAGTGAGGCCTCGGAAAACAAAAGAATGAAGGCTTAAGTGTGCGACCTCGCCTCGTCTGGGCTTTCTCTTGACACTTAATGACTTGGACAGAAAATGCAGTACACGCACAACGTTGGCGCACAGGATCGCTGGTCTCTGTGTTGGTTTTCTGCATCTGACGTCCAACTGTCTACAACTGACAGCTCACCTGATTTGGATTAGTTTATCCAAAGCACGAGGCAAAATAAACCAGGTCCTGATTTCTTGTTCTTGAGAAAATAAGCTGACTCTTCTGAACACTTTCTTGAAATAGAGACCAAAAATGGTCAATGGCCAAGAGAATCAGGCCCCTAACAGAGTCCAGGCCAAAGATCTGCCAGTGTAGACTATCCACTCACTTCGACAAGAGGAGAGGAGGAAGCCCAGACCCTCCCAAGCACCGTTCTCTGGTTACACGGCCTCCGATGATCTCAAGAGCCACTGAAAGCAAAGCACAGCTTGCAACCGAGGCGTGACAATTGAGAAGTTTTAAAAATTAGAATGCTGCTGTCAGCATTCTGAGCACCTAGTCCTGCTGAAGATGAAGACCGGCTGATGCAGGGGGGCTAAAAACAGGGCTATGACAAAAGGGACGCTACGCCAAAGCCCTGGAGCTGCAGGGGGACCCCAAGGCTGACTGCCCCCCGTGCTGCTCTCTCAGGGACCGGCACCTTCAAACAGTCTCACCTTTTCATTCTTCTCTTAAGAGCGCGTGTGCACGTGTGGGCGTGCGCACGTGTGCATGTGTGTTTGCACGCGTGTGTGCCCATGGGGTGTGCATAGGTGTGTGAGGGGGTGGGGCAAGCAGTGGCCCACAGGGTCCCCTTCTGGCCTGAGCACAGCAAGCCCTTGGCCTACCTGCCAGGAGAGTCCCACCAGAAGGCAAAGTGGGGCCCCTGCTGCGCTGGGCACTTTTCTGCACTGGGGGAGGCAGCTTTCATCTGTCACCGTCTGGAAAGCCAGTCACTGCAGTTACCGGGTTCTCTTTGAACAAGGAGCTTCTGATTTTCTCAGAAGCATTTGTTCCGCTTGGAAAAGAAGGAAGGAGGGAGGGAAGGAGGGAGGGAGGCAGGGAGGGGAGAGGACCAGCCAGAGGGCACCAGCCCCAGTCCGTGGATGCAGCCTCCTCCTCGGACCCCTTCTGCTCAGTTCTTTTTCTGAATCTTGACTTGTCAGCAAAGAGCTCTCACTTGCCTGCTGCAAGCCTTTCTGGTTTCTTAACAATTTTCCTCTTTATTACGAAAATGTGAGTTTTCGGGAAGTAAACGCCACGGGATACAGCAATCCCCCTGAATCTAAGCCGAATCATTTATGCAAAAGGGACAAGCGACGCCTGCCCTACACCACTGGAGCCCCAGGCGCTTGCTTCTGTCTTCTGGGATGCTCAGGTGGCCACCACCTCCTGCCCCTGGGGGCGCGGCGCTCCCTGGCCTGGCCGCTAGGACCTCTGTGTGGTCATGTTTACAACGGCCTGAAAAGAACTCCAAAACCAGAGGAGATTTTTACACCTCAGCCTCCCACGGATTTTGTACATGAAGATTTTTGTCTCTAAGTGTTTCTCAGCAGTTGGAGGCTATTATTAATGTAAAAATTATTAGCAGTATTCATTTTATTATAAATATTACAGATATGCTGAAAAGTCAGCCTAAATGCTAAACATTTTTGTTTTTAACTTTTTAAACTTTAAATAAGCTGCTTGCTTAGCCTTCTTAGAACTACAGTTCATTAAAATGCTACTGCAATGGGAACTATTCTAATTTCCACCTTAAAAATGGAAGGTCTCTCAAGTCTATAAAAATTCATTTACTGTTGTGGTTTATATGTGAAGACAATACGAAATCTCACTAGATAAAGGAGAAAGCTTTGATTCTATTAAAGAACTCCCTGCATTCTATAATTACATTTTATAAGGAAGGTCAGTATTCTAAATTAGTTCTAGGCTCATTAAAGGTCATGAAATATATAACATTTATGGTCATTTAAAACTGTTTAACACACAGCTATTAAATTCCTAATCAGGATGGGCATGTAGTTTCAAAATACATTTAAATGATGGGTTATTGTCTTTTTTCAAAAATAGTGGTAATAATGCACATTTAGTTGCCGACTTTCTCTATCTCCATATTCGCAGGAGAGGTCATAGTACTGGGACTGCATGTCCACACAGCACAAACAGCAGCACAGACCACCTCCTACACGAAAGAGCTCATATGAAAAATTCAAAGGTGAATACGCTATGGGTCACTTCCTTACTTTTTTTTTTGCCCAAGCCCGTGGCAGGCAGAAGTTCCTGGGCCAGGGATCGAACGTGAGCCACAGCAGTGATAACCCTGGATCCTTAACTGGCTGAGCCACCAGGGAGCTCCTGAGTTACTTCCATAAACAGCAGTGAGTTTATCCTTGCTGGAGTTGTAGAAAGCTGCAATCAATAGCCTCGTGCTTGGGTTACCCCCTGCCCCCGCCCCCCGATGCTTACATAACTGTGTTAATTCAAACCTAACCAACACCGCAGTCCTTTATTTGGTCCCACTCACAGTTTGCTGATTGAAATATGTTAGTGCATGCCTGCAAAATGAGCAGGAAAGACAGATTTCACAGTGTTTAGCTGCTGTTTTCTTATTTGTCAAAGGTCTTCCCTCAACAGAGTTTCTCAGGCAATCAATTTGTTTCAGCCCTAATTGTAAACATTTATCAAACAAGACCTGGGCACAGAAAATAAAGAGAAAGACAAGACAGGAATTTCCGGGTATCATCATCACCTCCCACCAACCAAAATACGTCTACCTTATTTTACTTCTGGAAATAAATATTGCAAAATGTCATAGGTGTCATGTCTTTACCTACATGACAGATAAGCTTAACTCATAGAAACCAAGACAGGATGCATAGAAAAGAAGAACAATGCCTGGAATATGAGGCCAACACTTGCTGATCTGAGAAGCAGGCTCGTCTTCTGCAACACACTTGCGCCGACTCTGAATTAGTGGCTAGACAATTTGTTTTGTGCAGAAAATAAACCTTTCTTGAAAGTGCTTTCCAGGACTGAACTGCCTCTAGGACCAGTCACACACAGATTTCTTAGACACTTAAAATATTATTACCAGCTCCATGAGGTATAATTGAATACAAAAACTGCACATATGCCACGTATACAGTTTGGTGCGTTTGGAAGTTAGACACCTCTAAAGGGAAGAATTTACCGGGCACAGACTAGGAAAGGAATGTGCACGTTCTGTAAGTCTGGAAGATCAACTAAAAATGCAGCAAGTTTGCCTCTCTGTGTGACGTGGGAAGTGGCTTCACTCACTCAGGAAGCACATGCTAAATTCTTCGAGAATTAATTTAGCTCTTATTTCTCTGAACGCGTCCAAAACCCACAGGGCCAAGGAGGACAGCCCTGCAATGTACTGCCCCCTTTTCTTTGGATGATGGTCTACTTTACATGATAGTTTCTGGTCTAAAATTATATTTACTAGAAAAGTTGCTGCCAAATTTAGAGTCTGTAGTTAGCAGCGCATTTGTGCAAAGCGCTGGAAAACTGGACGGTGTTTAATTATTTTTTTCCTGGCTATTAACCCCTGTTGCGTCTTGTTACATCATGGCTGGTCATGCCTCCATCAGACAGTGAAAAGAGGTGACACTTCAGAGCAATGCAGCCCTGTGACCCAGGAGGTTACGGTCTATAAATTCCAGTTCAAACTGATTTTCCCAAAGAATGAAAACTTCCTTCTAAATGTGTTCTGAAAAATGCATGCTTACCAACAGGATGCCACTTAACAGCGATGATGATAATATTTAAACATCCAAACACAAATGACATGAAAGGGCCAACAGCAGTCACTGAAATTTCCTTCCACAATTTGAAACCAGCAAATGGAGCATATATATTTCTAGGAGAAAATTATAACTACGGCATTAAAGAGATACAGCTCTTTCTACTCGTCCTCAAACAAAACTTTGTTAGGGAGCCTCGCAGGTCTACAGTTTGAAAAACTGTTGTTTTTTTAGTAAGAAAACATATGCATGGGTGACAGTCTATCATTCCTGTCTGTGCATTTGAGCATCCATGTTAGTAGGAGGAAGATGCGGCATGTTAAATTCATGTGAAACATAAAATAAGGCAAATCAACACAGGCCCACACATCTGGGATCACACAAGCTTAGAGAGAATTACTTTATGGAAAAGTGGGAATTCAATAAAAACACCAAGTCGAAAATCAACCCACAGATTTACATTGAGCTGTTTTCCTCTTACTACTTCGTGTCACAGCTAACCTCCCAGGGTCTGGCTTTCTACCCCAGGGCCCAGGCCAGGGACGAAAAAGCAAAGCAGTTAGTTCCCAGGGCAGGAGTGTGCGGGGGTGTGGAAGTGACTCAGGACAGAGAAGCAAAAGTTTCACAAACAGAAAAGGCCCAACAACCTGCTTCACGTTCAGAGAAGGCAAACCAAGAAGTTCTGTTTTTTTGTTTTTTTTTTTGTCTTTTTGCTATTTCTTTGGGCCGCTCCCACGGCATATGGAGGTTCCCAGGCTAGGGGTCGAATCGGAGCCGCAGCCACTGGCCTACGCCAGAGCCACAGCAACGCGGGATCCGAGCCGCGTCTGCAACCTACACCACAGCTCACGGCAACGCCGGATCGTTAACCCACTGAGCAAGGGCAGGGACCGAACCCGCAACCTCAAGGTTCGTAGTCAGATTCATTAACCACTGCTCCACGACGGGAACTCCAAGAAGTTCTGTTTTAAAACGGATTTTCCCTTATAGGTAACAAATTCAAAGAACAACAAAAAAATCCCTTTAATTGAACAGCAAGAAGAGTTAGTGTGACCTGCTTCCACCAGCATAGAGTTATTTGGAAAAACTCCACGGAACCACCCATATGTCCTGTCCTACATGGACGGCAGGTCCCACAGTTAGGCCAAAATTGACTGCAGAATATTTGCTTATTGAAAAGTGGGGTCTTGGGATTTTAGAGCTTCAGGGACTTTACCCGTGTCTCCCACCTGTCACTTTACTTTAAATATGAGATGACCAGAACTCTCAAAGGGTCAAAGGATGCACCTGAGCAGGGTCCACATCAGGCCTGGCCCGGAATGTGGGTTTCCAGACTCTCAGTGTAATTAATCTCTATCTCCGCCTGCTATTATCTATCTATCTACCCATTTATCTATCATCGATCTGTCTACCTTTAAACCAACAGTACTGTCAACTCCTGATTTTTCCAGGGACTGTGCATACCTCTGTTTCTTTATTTTTGGTATGTACTGCGCAAACCCCACCAGGAGAAAAACGTAAGTTCTTACTCAAGTCAGTTGGCTAAACTTTATGTTATCACTTTTGTTAGAAGGGTTCAGGCAGAAAGAACAGGGTTCAGACTGTCATCTAAAGTGTGGACTAGACTGTACCTTTGGCTCTTGGTTTTTCGTGTTTTCCTCATCCCTCGGTACCGGGGAAGGTACAGAGAGAGCTCTGCCTGCTGGGGGCCTGGCCCAGCACCCAGGGCAGCAGAACCACAGCAGCTGCTCGAAAGGGAGCCCCCAGGAGGCAGGGGCAGTGAGCGGGTCCTGCACACGGATGCTGGGGAAGCAGGCCCAGGACTGCAGTGGGGCACAGTTCACAAGGGAGTGGAATCTACCAAAAACAGACGGTGGAAAACTGCCTTCAGCGGGTTTAAAATCTGTTACTGGCTTTGTGGGAAACCAAGGTGTTAGCTGAGCACTGCTAGGGCTCAGATAAAAGTCGTGTCCTATTAGAACAAAAAGAAAGAGACAGGAGGCAGGCCTTTATGGGCATGCAGGGCATTTGCCGAAACTCCTGGCAAGCGGGACACCTTCACAAAGAGGTGGCCATGGGGAATCCCCGCTGCAGGGCAGCAGGTTAAGAATCCAGCGTTGCTGCGACTGTGTGTCTTGGATTTGACCCCTGGGCCAGGACCTTCCATATGCCATGTGTGCCACCATTAAAAAAAAAAAAATGAAAAACGTGGCCATAGGACTCAAATCTTATTCAAAAGTCGAGGGGCAGCAACACATCTCCCCGCCCGCGTGGAACCAACTGGCGACATTCCTTGACAGCAGAACATGAAGGGGCAAGCCGGCCAGTTAGCTGCTCTGAGCCCCAATCCATCAGGGGAGTCAACCAGAAGCAGGGCACCTAGGGCCACTGTAAATGCAAAGTGGCCTCCCACTGAAGTGCTTAGGACTTGCACGTGGAAGCTCTGAAGAGACAAAGACATCCAAAACCCTAAAAAACAACCCCCCCCAGCCACCTACGAGTGTCTAGCAATTTAAAACAAATTAAAATGCTACCTTACAGTCAGTGGCAAGTCCTCTGTTTGCAACATAAAGAGGCTCAAAGTCCCAGCCTGGAGATCACAGCTGGGCGGGGTCCACAGGGAAGGGAGATCCCTTGTGCTGGGATGAGCCCCCCCTGACCAGCCCCTTCTCCAGGCTCCAGTCACGTCTCTCTGGCGGCCAGTGACTCTCCTCAATTTCTCTGCTCTTTTCCAGACCACCTACAGACGGTCCAGAGAGACCCCGAAATAAACACAGCTGCGTCTCTGAGCTGGGTGGCAGCCGTGGCCATATGGTTGAGTTAAGATTGTTGAAACACCATATCCTTCTGTAGACCCAGCTTTATTTACAGTTTTCTTAACAAAATATGCAAATAGAAGGTAAACAGTAAAACACAAGAACCCTGCTTTGGAGACATTTGACTATTTTGAGGCCTTTGCAAATACAAAGCTCTGAAGCTAACAAGAAATATAGGTGCTGAAATTCACATAAAGGCATTTGCTAGGAGTACAGGGTATCGAGATTCCTCACCCAATCTGAGAATTGCTAAAATAGCCTCGTAACCATCACAGCCTTGGAGGATTTAAAACTGTCCTTGCAATCTTAAAACAGAACAGCTTCTAAAGAAGAACACGAAGTTGGGCAATAGTCATGAAACATCTCAACAGTTTATATGTTGTCAATTTACAGATTTAGCCTGGCTCATTTTGCCTCTAAGTGGTCATTAAACGTATTTTGAAACAGACTCCTAGAAACAGTCACCTCCTCCAACTCTGCCACTTCATACTGTATTGTTATTATTGTCCTTTTAGTTTCTCATTCAACGCATTTATTGAGCATCTACTATGTGTGAGGCGTGGGTGAATAAGGCAGGCCCCTCAAGGAACTTACAACTTAGTGGCGGAAGGCAAAAAAGGAAACACTATATTTATAGGGGGTGGCTGGTGCTATTATTGGGTGGTTGACCTCATGTATTGAATACCTGCTATTCTAGGCCCTGTGGCATCTATAACAATGCAAACAGGAACGTCAGAAAGAGGCTTGGAATCTGTGAGTTAACAAAAGATCAAACAATTGTCAAAAGATGGTTAAAGAGCATCACTAAGACACGTGTTCTGAGGATTACAATCTATACTAATTATGGTCTATTACAAACTGATACGCCATGTAGTAGGAAACATGTCAGCTGTTCACTTAATTAAAAAAAAATCTACAGAACAGGGAACTATGTCTGTCGTAGTGTTTGCTAAGACTGAAACCAGAGGAAATCTATGCTTCAAAGTTATTTTTTCTTCTCTAGGTCAAATGAAATTTGATGCAGAATTGAAAATACAAAGCTGTACAATATTTAACTGCCCCAACAGCTACTACAGCGGTCTTGGGTTTAATGATTTCATTTGCTACCGGCTTCTGCATGTAGCCCACTAACATTTGCTAGCTGGCTTCAGAACATGGACCAGAATTTCAGAAAACAAAAGCAAAAACAAAACTACCAGTAATTTTTATATTAGCAAAAGACTCATTCTTCTGAGTGTTTCTGTCTCAGAGCTACAGCATACATGTCATTTTTTTGGATTCAGGAAAGATCTGGGTCCTCAAGAGCCATTCACAGTGGCTACCGGCAGGATCGCCTGGCTTGGGAACCGCATCACGGAGACCAAAGGAGAGAGAAATGGGTTCAGTTTCACTGTGAGGCAGGTACCACTGCCGACCTGTGCTGCAGGCCACCGACTGGCGCCCCCTGTGTTTAATTCTGGGACAGCCGAGGTGCTGCACAGGGGATCACTCCCTCCCAGGCAAAGGGGAGAAAAACAAAGTCCGCCAAGTCCCACAGCTCAGAGCCTTTGTCCCAAATATCTTTTTCTCAGGATGTAGTTCTCTAACAGGTGTGCAATTCAACACATACAGATATTTAAATTACAATGAATGTATATTGCTTTTTTTTCCCTATGATAATGACTATCCTAGGTCGGATTCCCCTAGAAGCTGACCCTGAGATAGGGTTTTGAAGCTAGTAGTTAACTTGGGAGGTGAGACTAGGAAACAGCAGGAGGGGATGGGGGTGCCCGGCAGGAAAGGGGAGGAAGCAAGAAGAGGTGTGGGGCACTGGGGCCCAGCCTCTGGGCACGCTGGGTACCATGCCTCACAGCCACGGGGAGCCAGGCAGCTGGAGTTCTACACCACCTCCCTGCCCCTCTTCTGCTCAGAAGCCTGCTTCTGAGCCAGGGAGCCCTCGGGTGCTTTGGGGTTACCATGCGTCCAGGAAGGAAGCCCCGAGGCACAGGGAGCAGGTTTCCCAGAAAGCAGCTTTCAGAGAGCAGGACAGGTGTGGGTGGGCTCTGGTGGGCCCTGCTGTTGTGTTCTCTGGCCCTCTCGCTGGCTCCTCATGCCGATGTCACACCCACATCAGGAGTGGTGATGGGCTGAGCTATGGGCTCCTCTGCAGTTGGTCTTGGGCCCATAGAGATCCTCAGCATCTTCCTGTCACTCCCTCTGGGCTCCCTCACCTTCCACCAGCACTTTTGCTGACCCAGACTGCTTGCTTGATGATGTGACCAGACTTTTGTCCCTCTTGGGTCTGAGCCCCTGGTTGCCATGCCCCCATCAGGCCAAGGTTGCTGATATCACCAGGCACGGAAAGCTGCCCAGTGAGTGCCCAGAAGTAATCCTTCCTGTCCCTACTTCCTCCTGGTTATAAAGGTCATTCTTGCCTCCTGAATGAGAAGAGTCTTTAGATTTAGTGGAACATTTTGTCCCCTGGCAGAGCATCATTTGCTGCCGCAGGTGTCAGGGTTCTACTTCAGACAAAGCATCACACGCTATAAGGTTCAAAATACCTCCTGCATCCCATAGAACAGCATAGCAACCCTGCAAAATGTTACCCCAAGCCAGAGCCACAGCTGTGCCTTTGAGGCCGTTCTAATGTTCTACCAGGGTGGCAGCTTCTGAGTGTGTGATGTTGGGGCAGAAACTGTGCCTCCTGTGTTACTGTCTCTTTTGTCAAACCCTACTCACTCTCAAGGGGGTCCCTGCTCGAGGCGATTAAAGGGGAAATTCCATGACGATAAATCAGACACTGTGAGCAACTGCAGTGATGCTTGCCAGAGCCCTTGCAGGCCAGGAAGACTAAGCCGAACCCACATCTGCATCTAGGTCTGAGCCAACTCCCTTGCCACCCAATGGCTGGCTGACTGCAGGGAGGGAAGCCACCGTCCACCGGCAGCACCTTGGCCTCGGCGTCCAGAGGACGCACGCAGCGCGCAGCTCCATCGCTGCCCCTTCGGCTACTCTATTCGCGAGGCCCGGTGTCCGCTGGGACTACGCGCTGGGGTAACGCGCAGAGCCGAGAGGAGAGGAGCAGCGGCGGGGCACAGGAGCAGCCACCGCCAGGGCTCGCCACCGCTCACTCCGGAACACCGGGCGCGCGGCTCTTCCCCCTCAACCCAAAGGCCGGAAAACCGCAGGCCCTTCCGCTTCCGCCGCTTCCCCGGGAGGCGCGTCACTTCCGGCCGGGCCGCGGGGGGCCGTCCGCTGTCAGGCAACCCGTTCCCTCTGGCTGGGTCTGGACGGGCGCCTTTCTGTGTTCGAGGCCAACGCCCCGCGGTGCCTGCCGGCTGAACCCGAACGGTGCCCACGCTCAGGGGGCCGCGAGGCCACGGTCCCCGAGTGTCAGCCCGGGGCTCCAGAGGGTCGGAGTCGCGGCCGGGTCCTTCGCTCCCGCCGGTCTCCCAACTCCCGCCCCCATCCAGCCCCCAAACCGCGGCCATCCGGCGTTCGGCGCTCGACTGCGCGGCGGATCGACGCCTTCGGCGCTCCGGCGGCGGAAGTGAGGGCGCTGAAGGCTGGGCGGCCTCGGCCCGGGGTCTCCTGCTTGAGCGCTGGGTCCGTGCCTGCCTGTCTGCAGGTAGGTGTGGGGGCCGAGGTCCTGGCTGAGGGCCCGCCGGGGGTGCAGGCGGGAGGGCTAGCCACCGCCGTCGGCCTCGCGCCGCTCTGCAGCCCTTACGGTGCGGAGGGGCGCCTGCGGGCGTCGCGGAGCCCTGCCTGGAAGCCCGGCGTGGGCCTTGGGAGTGCCGGCCCGCAGCGGGAGGTTGCACTTGGCCCTGCTTGCGTCCTTACCTGTCACTGCGCAAGGCTTGAGAATTTACGGGTGAAGAGCGAGGAAGAGGCAGGCTTTGCTTGTTTCTTAGGTTGCACCACTGGAGAGCTCTCCCGGGTGCCGTCACTGTTTTTACAGATTGATTGTGTTGTGCCCATTTCACTGGCGAGGAAGCGTTAGATCAGGGTGGTTACGGAACTAGTGTGAAGCCGGGCAGTTACTCATTGTTTAGCAGCGGCGGAGGCAGCGTAGTGAGAGCATCCGAACCTGTGCTCTCTTTCTCCTTCCAGCCTGGGCCTGCCCAGAAGGGCAAGGAACAGTTCGCGAAAGAGCTTGTCTGAATGGAAGGAAGCTTTTCTTAATCGCTAAAGCGTTTCTTAGTCGCTGAAGAAGACGTGTGTCACTTGTTTAAAAAAATGAGTAAACTTACAAGGAAAACTTAAAAAGTATTGTAAAAACCACATTTAAATTAAGTCATTCGGGTGCTCTATAGTGAAAGCTAGTTTTAGTTGAGGTCATGTGGACCCCTCTTCCAATGCACAATAATATTTTGATTATACTCTGGCCAGGCTTTGTGTAACGACACAGGAACTGGAAGCCAAAAGCTTCCCAAGGAACATTTGTGTTAAAAGTTGTTGACTCAAAAGGAGGTAATAGAAAGAGGATGATGTGGGCTTAGTACTTAAATGTTCTTTCTGTTTGGTTAAGTAGAAACTCTGTAATTTTAAACAGCGGATCCCCCAATGTAACTTGGAACAACTCTTGGAAGTTTCAGAAAGTGACTTTTTCTTCTTTTCAGGTACTTAATTTCCTGAACTGAATATTATTTTGAAAATGATACTTCTCTAAAGATGATTATTCACCTCCAAAGTTAAATTTTCATTCATTCCACAAATATTTGAGAGCTGGATATATGAATCTGATGAGAAATGAAATTAGTACTGAAACGTGGCACAGGCGGTCTTTTAAGAAAGGATTTGGGACAATTTCTAGTGTCAGGGCAGTGGCATCCTTAGGCTGGGTAGGAAATGCTCGTACAGTTAGTCTCTCCAGGACTTTTTCATCCATTCTCCAGTTTACTCATCTTACCTGGCCAGAATTCCTGGCCAGATTGAAATTTTCTGACTCAGTGAATCCTGGAACCACTTAGTACTGCCCTATCCTTGTGTTGTCACAGAGTGGAGCTTAAATGTTATACTGAATGGATGAGTTTCAGGGCCCTGTTGAGTAGAGAGGAATTTTTTTTTTTTTTTTTTTTTTTGGTCTTTTTGCTTTTTCTAGGGCGGCTCCCGTGGCATGTGGAGCTTCCCAGGCTAGGGGTCTAATCAGAGCTGTAGCCCCCATACTATGCCAGAGCCACAGCGATGCGGGGTCCGAGCCGTGTCTTCGACCTACACAACAGGTCACGGCAACACCGGATCTTTAACCCATTGAGCAAGGCCAGGGATTGAACCTGCAACCTTGGTTCCTAGTCGGATTCATTAACCACTGAGCCTGGCAGGAACTCCGAATAGAGAGGATTTTGAAATTGACCAGAATGGGAACTAAGGATGGCTCTGCTGAGCAGTGTGCGGTGCATTGATTGTTCCCAGACCCTGGGAGTGTGTTCTTGGATTCCCTGGTGAGATCACATGGTGGAGTGTTCAGTTACAGTCCCCGTGATTCAGTGCATGCTCATGTTGGTTTAAAAGAATTATTGATGCAAACACAAATTTAGAGTCGTCGTAGAGAAATTATGCATCTTGCAGCTGTGGCCACACCCACAGGCATCCTTAGAATTCAGCTGAGTCAAAGCACCATATAGTGGGCTGTTACCAGCCCTGCTTTGTAGCATGGGCTGTTCTACTTGGTAGCGTCTTCGGGCTTTAGTTTCCTTATATCTGTTGTCAGAGAATACCTAAAACTAGATTATCTCCGAGTTCTTCCTGCTTTGAAATTTTCTGACTCAGTGAATCCTGGAACCACTTAGTACTGTCCTATCCTTGCGTTGTCTTAGGGGCCGTAGATATTGTTGGCATTTACGTGTAGGTCAAGAAGACTAAACTCTTGCTCGAACGGGATTAGTCTTAGTCACTTTTGTATCTCCCAGTTGGAGCACAAGCCTGACTGAGAAGAGGGTATTTTTGCTTCTTCCACTAAAGAACAGCGAGAGCTGGGCGGCAGCCCTTAGGAATTCAGAGAAAGGAAGGGTCTTTTGGGGCTGGAGCAATTGGGAGGACTCCAGGGAAATCAGCCCTTGGTGGGTGGGGCTGGGGCTCTGGGGTCTGGGTGGTGTGTGAGCAGCAGAGGCCCTCGGCCTGGAAAGGGGTCCGTTGCGGATTATAGAGGCCGGCCTCGAAGGTCAGGCAGAGGAGGTCAGGAACTGACTTCTGAGGTTTTTTTTTTTTTTTTTTTTTTTCCTCTCCTGGAAAATTGTCTCAGGCTTGCTTAGAAGCTTCATTAACATCCTTTAATACTGTTGTAGCATTTAAGACTGGGGTGGACTATACAGTTTGCTTAATTTTGGGCTTTGGTTTTAGTAATTCCTTCTACTTACTACTTACCACTTACAATAAATCTTGGTATCAGTATGGAGACAACATCGGACACTGGGACTCAGGACCAGGATTGTAGTTAGAATGAAGCTGCCCAAGGCAGCTCCTCGGCACAAGCTAGGGTGGTGCCTGGCCTGAGTCAGCTAGCCGGGCTGCTTTGGGCCGGGTCGCTTTGGGCCGGGTCGGCCTTTGCTTTCATATGTAAGCTTTAGTGAATTTTTGAAGGCTTATCCACTGATAAATTTCTGTCATTTGGGGGGTGGGGTGGTGGTGGTGGTGTGATTTTAACTTTTGCTTATTATTTTACCGGAAGACAAAACAAAAACCGAGGAATATTTCCGTTTAACTTTAATGAAAGCCCCGTGTGATTGACAGCCTGTGAACCTGGGTCAGTCATGGTGTCGGCAGGAATCAGAATTCATGCCTGATGGTTCAAGTAAGCAGATGTGAAAAAAGGAACTACTTGCAGAGGTGTAGGGAGGGCTAGGGAACGAAGGGGATGGTGAGAGCTGCTCAGAGCTGGAGCCTCAGCCCAGGGGTGTGGCTGCTGCCAGAGGTGTGGTGCTGGGGGCTGGGGGAGCAGGCCCGAAGCGCCCCAGCCTGAGACGGGTTCTGCCACCACCACCCACTCTCTGCCGGCAGTCTCTCCTCTTGCTGACCCTCTCTCAGTTACCTCCATTAGTTCTGCTCTTTTACCGGATTTTCATCACGCATACAAGGATGCTCTGTTGTACCCTCATCTTTCTGTGGCAGCTGGCAGGCAGATTCTCAGCCTTGGACCACCTCAGCTCTTTACCTTTTAAAATACTTGAACTGAGTTGCTGAGACCAGCAGGGGAAAACCCTAGCATCTAGACTTGTACCCTTATTAATCCAGGATCACCATTTCATCTGGCCATCAAAGAATTTTCTAGAGTTTTCCTTGTCAGCCACTTGCTTCTTCTCTGCAGAATCTATTTTAAACATTTTCTACTTTTCTCAAACCTCTTGTCCTTTCACACAGCCAGTATATACTCTGAGCAGGTCATCTTGCCACCTACCTGAGGCCCATTAGAGCATCACAGGAGAATCCTGGGCTCTTTCCTCCTCTCAGTTACACTGAAAGAGATTACGTTTACTTCAAGACAAGTAAGCCCCCACTCCTGCACTTCATCCCGTGCTCATCTCTGGCTGAAGGCTCCTTCCTGTTACCCTTTGAACATGCTTAGACACAGACAGGAGTAAAGGAAACCTGAAACATAGCAATAAAAGTAGCTGCGTCCTCCGACTCCGCAGGGTCTTGTCCTGTCATTTCCCCGGTGTGGTGCCTGGACACAAGTGCTCACTAGATGTTTGTTGGACTAAGCTTCGGAGGGTGCTTCCTTGTTTCAGATTCCCAGTTATCTGCATCTCTTTGTTTTTCTGAGGGATGCCATTCCGACACTGTCATCTTTTGAGGTGCGAGGTGACCAGTCTCCGTATATCCTAAATCTTCTGGGTCAACTAAGCAAAAATAGAGATCAGTTTTATTTGATAATGACTTTTTCAGTATTGTCCAGAAGAGCTGTGTTTCTGGGACTAAAAACAACACCTGGACATTTTTATTCCCTAAAAAGTTATATTTCCTAAAATATCAAGAAGTTATGTTTTGTCCACCCAGGGTGGGTCTAGTGGAGAGGCGGTGTCGGGACATGGGACAACTGGCAATAGATGGACGAACAAACGACGCCCTTGTGGGAGGTGCCCTCCCTTCTTCTTCCTGCCACTAGGAAGCCCACCTGCTTCGAGCTTTCTGTTTCTACGTGTCTCTTTTTCAGGGCTGGTGGGAGAGGGGATGGATTTGCAGCGTTCTCTTTCCTTTTGATATGTTGCCAGTATCCAGTGGCGTTGAGTCAGAGGACCAGCCACCTTTAGACTCACAGCTTTTGACTTTGAAATATGGTGAAGGTAGTTGTCCTTAGGAAGAGACAGCTTGCTGAGGCAGAAGATTTTATAGTTTCTGGGAAATAAAGGAGACTTTTAATTAACTCTTATAATTAAGATGGCTTCCAGTGCTTGTTTTAACAAAGTAGCTGGGTATGCCACTAGTTATGTGACGGGTCAGTTGTGTGGGCGCTGTGGCCAAATGGTCGGCTTTCCCCATGGACTCTCTGGCTTCCAGCAGTCTCTGCTAGTCACCTCATGTGTGTTTTCTCCCTTTAGTCCTTTACCTCCAAACATTGGACCAGGAGTGAAGAGTTTTTTCTCCATTAAAAAAAACCAAAACTGAGTTCCCATCCTGGCTTAGCCATTAATGAACCCGATTAGGATCCACGAGGATTTGGGTTCCATCCCTGGCCTCACTCAGTGGGTTAAGGATCCGGTGTGGCTGTGGCTGTAGTATAGACCAGTGGCTGCAGCTCCAGTTCACCCCCTAACCTGGCAACCTCCATATGCTGGGGGTGCGGCCCTAAAAAGCAAAAAAAAAAAAAAAAAAAAAAAAGTGCTGTTTATATTTTTTAAATCACTGGATTTTTCCCCAGGTAAAATGAAATATAAATACTTATGCTTTCATGAAAA
Source organism: Sus scrofa (assembly GCF_054392235.1). Lineage (NCBI taxonomy): Eukaryota > Metazoa > Chordata > Mammalia > Artiodactyla > Suidae > Sus > Sus scrofa. The sequence continues at coordinate 396,763 of NC_139389.1, read as the reverse complement.
CCCAGCAGATTTCAGTTACACTTTGTTTTGGGGAGTGGTGAAGGAAAGAGGTCTGAGGAGAGAGCGGGGAAGCAGGGCTGCTTTGTCTGTCTGTCCAGCCCTTCCTTTCTGCTGACACCTTCGTAGTCGGCACCCGTGGATTCTTTCAGCTTTTGTGCATGATTGTGCTTTTGTTAATGGTGATTTTGAGGCAGAGCGGGAGAGAGGGATCCGCTTGGTAAACTGGACAGAAGAGTTCTCCACCCTGAGTCTGAGACTTGTCCCGCCCGGGGCTGTGAGATGGCCAAGCTGTGGCCGTGCTGGTCGCACTCGACCGAGACCCTCTCGGGAAAAGCAGAGTTTATGGGGGAAGCGATGGCGGTGACTCACCCTTTCCTTTTTAGGGCCACACCCTCGGCAGGTGGTGGTTCCCAGGCTCGGGGTCTAATCGGAGCCGTGGCTGTCGGCCTAGCCACAGCCACGGCGACGCAGGGTCCGAGCCACCGAGCCACGTCTGTGACCTACAGCAGAGCTCACGGCAGTGCTGGTTCCTTCACCCACTGAGCGGATCCCACTGAGCGAGGCTAGGGATTGAACCTGCGTCCTCATGGATGCTAGTCCGATTTAGTCCGATTTAGTCCGATTCGTTTCTTCTGAGCCATGACCAGAACTCCCTGTGGTTACATTTTCTGGTTTCTTTTTCTCTTAATACTGCTACTCATTTTTTTCTATGTATATTTAGTTTGAAATTATGTAAAAAAAAATTTACTGTCTTTTTTTCTACCGGTAAATCTTTTGGAAAATTAAAGTTTGAGCCACAGTGAAATATGGGAAAATTATAAAATTAAAATTTTCTGTGCTCTGTTGGACAAACACTTTGCTTTCAGGCTGTGTGCTTTAAAGGAGAAGAGGCAGGCAGGTTAAACCAATGTAATATAAATCTAAAAGAAAATGACTGTATTTAAGTAGATGTTATAGAGTATAAGAAAATGGCTGTCTTTATTTTAATGAGATGCTTTTATAATGGTAATTTTCTCTTGTGCTCTGTGATGGATGGGAGGTTAATTGATGTTAAATGGATGCTTTGTTAATCCTTCATCAGCTACTAAATTGGTTGGGGGAGTACAGGTCAAGGCCACAGCAGGCGGGACTGGCTTGTTTTCTCTGGGAACCCACCCTTCACTGTCCCCTCCTCGCCCCCTCCCCTCGCCTCGCCCCCTCCCCTCGCCTCGCCCCCTCGCCTCGCCTGGCCCCCTCCCCTCGCCCCCTCCCTTCCCCTCGCCCCCTCCCCTCGCCCCCTCCCCTCGCCCCCTCCCCTCTCCTCGCCCCCTCCCCTCGCCTGGCCCCCCTCCCTTCCCCTCGCCCCCTCCCCTCGCCTGACCCTCGCCCCCTCCCCTCGCCTCGCCCCCTCCCCTCGCCTGGCCCCCTCGCCTGACCCTCGCCCCCTCCCCTCGCCCCCTCCCCTCGCCCCCTCCCCTCGCCCCCTCCCCTCGCCTCGCCCCCTCCCCTCGCCCCCTCCCTTCCCCTCGCCCCCTCCCCTCGCCCCCTCCCTTCCCAGGTCCCCTCTCCCCCCTCCCTTCCCAGGTCCCCTCTCCCCCCTCCCTCCCTCCCCTCCGGCGTGACAGCTGGTGGACGTTGCGTGCGAGTTCAGCCGGCGCTGTGTGGTCCGAGTGTGTGGTCTCCCCTCTGAGCTCTGAGGGGGTGGGGGCAGAGAGCACATTGTTTACTTTAATTTCCTTCGGATGCCGGCTTGTGCCCAGAGTTTCCCGAAGTCTGACTCCTGGGAGAGAGGCTTCAATCCCTCGCAGCTGGGCTGCAGCCTGGGCCGCGGGCGTCCCTGTTTGATCCCCGGAGGCTCAGAGATGCTAATGGCACTGCTGAGTGCTGGGGTGCTTCTGCTTGCCCAGAGTCTTGAAAAAACTTCGAAGAAATTTCTTCGAAGTAGAGAAGTAAAGCAGAAATTTTAACCTCAGTGGACAAAGTTGATGTATTTGTAGAAATCAGGAAAGCTATTACACAGAATTTGGGTCAGATTAATCCAGCCCTGTGCATGTAGAAGGATCTAGGAATTGTGACATCCTGTCATGTTTAACGATTAAAAAAAAATTAGCCAATTCCAGCTGACAGTTGATGCCTTGAACTTTTTTGAAAATCTGCGTAGATTTTGGCATGCTTGTTTACAGTAGTGACTATATTTGTCAGCGGTCATATTGGCTTATTTCATCATAAAGGTTTGACAAGTTGAGATGGTTAAAAAACAGACAGCGGGCCCCAAATGGAAGCACTTGTGCTAGGCTCAGTGTTAGCAAACTGAGACCGTAATACCTAATGTAATCGCAGTTTCAGTCTTTCCCAGGAAGGCAGTCTTCACCATTGGGTCTGCAGTGACCTGGTCAGGACTGGTGCGGTTCCATGCTGTCCCCAGAGGACGCTGACCTTGCCTGAAACAGCTCCCTGTTGGTAGCTTCCTCATCAGCAGCCCTTCCTGCCGCAGACCTCTTTCACTTGGTCCAGTTCCTCCAAGCTCCTTTCTCTTTGCTGGACAGGATGTTACCTGGTTCATGAATTGTTGAATAAAGCCAGTTAGGTCTAGGCATGTACATGAAACATTGTTTTTCTGTGATTATATAAACTTGGGACAATGTCTTTTTTCCCCCCTAATTCTTTCATTATAAATAGCTTAGCAGTAGATTCTTGATTTTGTTCCTCTCCTCCTGACCATTCTTGTTGGGATGGCTGAGATGTCAGTGAGCAGATGTAGTGGGAGCACATTCCAGTCTTGCTCGGAGGGCCTTGGTTGCTGCTGCCTATTTAGGACTAGACAGCTAGGTCACTGACGCCTTCCAGTGGGATAAGGTGGGTAGCTTGTTGTTCTGCTGCTCTTCTTGCTAATTTTAACCCTGCGCTTCAGTAAATGACCTCAGTTTCCGTCTCTGGGAGGGTAAAATCTCCCTCCTCTTCCTTGTTCCCTTTAAGTCCTGGCCCTGGTTTTCTTAGTCTCTTTTCGTCTCCATCAGAAGACTTTAGAAGTTAGTAGGGTCAGACACTTTTCTAAAAAAAAAAATGCTATCATCCCCTGTTTCTTCTTGTGTCCTTTTTTGGGGGGGTTCTGTGTTTGTGGTGCTAATGATAATGTGATGCTCCCAGGAATTCTGGAGCAAAGTGGGCATATTCACGAAGCTGTGTCCCCATCAGCACCATCTAACCGTCACCTTCTCGCCCTCCTCTCTCAGTCCGTCCCCATCCCTCCTCTCGCCACCACTTACTCTGCTCACTGTCTCCACAGATGTACCTGGTCTGAACTTTGAGGGCAGGGGACTCATACAGTATGCGATCCTTGTGGCAGAGTTGTGCAGTATCAGCCATTTCCCTATGTCCTTTACCCAGCGAGTGGACATTGTGTGTGTGCAGGGAGAAAACATTACCAGATGCTGGCTGTAGCAGGGGTCCCGATCAGTAAAATGGGACTTAGGTTTTGGAAACAGGAGCTGTAAGACGCCCTGGGCTTATCTTTGATAGAAGTGCCTCACGTGTGCGCTCTGTTGGCCCTCCGCTGCAGCCGGCCTGCGGGGGCCTGAGTTGCACATTGTCGTCAGGTTCATTGTTGACTGGCTGTTTGAACGCTCAGTGGAGAAATCCTGATGGGACCAGATCCCTCCATTTCCTGCTTCACGTTTACTGGCTGAGTTCTGCAGGACAGAGCCATGGGGAGGCCCAACGAAAGGGGCAGGCGGGCTTTCAGTCTTGGAAACTGGAGTGGGAACTGCTCTCAGGAGCAGCTGAGTCCCTTGCAGGGCAGAGAAAAGCTTCTGTAGAGCCACGGTACCTTGTGTGTTTTTAAAAATAGCATTCCAAAGGATTCTCTATTGAAGACAAGTTCGTCTTTAAAAGTCTAAGAAAAAATGACTGCCTTTGTTTGGACTTTAAATTATTTAGAACTGAAGAGTTAGAATCTTTTTATATAGTCTCAGTACTGCTCCTTCCTTTTTTGTGGGGATTTTTTAAATTGAAAAATCGAACTTAAATCACTTTTGGCCTGGGTCTTTATAGAAATAAAAGGCAGTTGAAAAATGTGCAGACATTCAGGAAGGGTGAAACTCTGTTTAAACACTTAAAATATTTTTGGGAAAAAGGGGACACAATATTAAAGATCTGACACTACACAGTAGATTTCTGATTTTCAGGTAATTCTTTATGGAAACGGTAATAGGAGAGCAAACTTTTCACCTCTTGGGCCTTAGAAAAGGAAGCCACATTCGAACTTGACCTGCTGTCACCCAGAGGCAGCCAGGAGGAGGAGTTGTTCTGTGCGGGTCTTGGTAGCTAATTTGAATGCAAACTAACTACCTTTCTGTGGCCTGAGCTGTAGCTTCCTATGGAGTGAGTGCCTTTGGGCTGAGTGGTCAGAGGAGCTGTTGCAGGGTGATCAAGTCAACATTTGGGAGCTAGATAGAGGACTCAGTTTCTGTAGTAGTAGTTTTTGGCAATTCCTATTGTGGCACAGATTTATTCGCTTAAAAACTAGTGCACGGGATAAGGTACAGAAGCAAGGAATGGTGTCTGTCTGGCAGTGGACAAACCAGGTTGACATCCCTCCCAGAGGCCACCTCTCTTGGAGGTGGGGTCTTGGAGCTGGAATCCCACATGGCCTGAGGTTTAATGCTGTCCTTGAAGAGCCAGAAAAAGAGCACCAGTGAGCCCATGTGTTCCCAGTTCTGTTCATCCCACTAGCCAAGTGTCCACTTGGCTCTGGTGCTGGGAGTACAGAAAAGAACATTTGTCTTAAATTCTTCAGAATGGAAGATAATAATATAGGTCAGAAACTCAGATCTACATAATGAAAGGAGCATTAGAAAAAAACAAATGAAGATAAAATTGTCTTCATAGATCTAGCGGCTAACGGTTTGTTCAGAATAATAGCAGCAGCACCATATTTGGTGATTGTCTCGTAGGTAATTGAATGAATGGCAGCAGTGTTGTGAAGGGTGGGAGGAGAAACTGGGACTGCTCTAAGGCACTGCGCTACTTGGAGCTGCGTGGTGTCATTTGAAAGTCCACTTGGAGAAGTTGTGCATGTGTTATGCAGCCTCTCGGGCAACGCCCAGAAGGTTAAGGAGTGTAATTGTTATGCTGAGAGAGGATGAGCAGTGGGATGGTCAAGGCAGTGATACTGAAATGGTGAGAACTGGAATAATACACTTGTCAGAGCTCACAGAATGTGTAACAGAGTGAATCCTAGAATAAACTCTGGGATTTAGTTAACAGTGTGTCAGTACTGGCCTATCAGTTGTAGCAAGTACTCGCTATTAATGCAAGATGTTAATAATGGACAAATCTGTATGTGCAGTTGGCAGACCACTCAGTTTTTCTCTAGGCCTAAAACCATTAAAAAAGCCAGTTCACTAAAGAGCAGAATGAATAATGAATGCAGAGGAAGGAATTAATGACTTGGAGGATAGAGTAATGGAAATCACCCAGTCAGGAGAGCAGACAGAAAACCAAGTGGAAAAACATGAAAGCAATATAAAAGATCTATGGGATAATATAAAGCAGGCCAATCTACACATAATAGGGATTCCAGAGGAATAGAAAAAGAAAAGATGGAAAATATATTTGAGAAATTATGTCTGAAAACTTTCCAAATCTAAAGGAGACAGATACTAAGACAGAGGAAGCACAGAGGGCCCCAAACAAGTTGAACCCAACAGTCCCACTCCAAGACGTATTATAATAAGAACGGCAAAAGTTGAAGAGGGGATTCCAAAGACAGCAAGAGAAAAACAAAGCATTCCTTGTAAGGGAACCCCTGTAAGGCTGTCAGCTGATTCCTCTAGAGAAATGCTACTGGCCAGAAGAGAATCTTAAGATACATTCAAAGTTCTAAAAGGGAAAAATTTGCAGCCTAGAATACTCTACCCAGCAAGAATATCATTTAAAATAGAAGGAGAAATAAAGAATTTCTCCAACAAACAAAAACTAAAAGAGTACAGCAATACTTAACCCATCCTAAAAGAAATACGGAAAGGGTTTCTCTAAATCAAAAAGAAGTAAGAAGAAATAGGATGGAGAAAATCACGATTGGAAAGCAATCATTAAAATAAGCCAGTTTACAGATCTAAAAGGGGGAAAAAACCTATTGTAAGAGTGATGGTAAAGTCAAGGAACAGCAAAAGGACAAACATGAAGATGTTAAAAGAGGACTTCAGAATCGTAAAATATGGGGAAGGAAGGTAAGAAAGTCTAGACTTTTGTTAAGAATGTGTTTGAGGGAGTTCCTGTCGTGGCGCAGTGGTTAACGAATCTGACTAGGAACCATGAGGTTGCGGGTTTGGTCCCTGCTCTTGCTCAGTGGGTTAACGATCCGGCGTTGCCGTGAGTTGTGGTGTAGGTTGCAGACGCGGCTCGGATCCCTCGTTGCTGTGGCTCTGGCGTAGGCCGGTGGCTACAGCTCCGATTGGACCCCTAGCCTGGGAACCTCCATATGCCGCGGGAGCGGCCCAAGAAATAGCAACAACAACAACAACAAAAGACAAAAGACAAAAAAGAATGTGTTTGAGGCTATGTGACTATCAGGCTAAAGCAAGCAGATAGTAAGGGGTAAACATACTTGAAAGACAGAGCAGCCGCAAATCAGAACTAAGCATTACATTAACAAAACTAAAAAGAAAAGGACACAAGCGTAAAATAAAAGGGAGTCAGAGTTCCTATCGTGGGCACAGTGGAAACGAATCCGACTAGGAACCATGAGGTTGCGAGTTCGTTCCCTGGCCTTGCTCAGTGGTTTAAGGATCCAGTGCTGCTGTGAGCTGTGGTGTAGACGCGGCTCTGATCCTGCATTGCTGTGGTACAGGCCGGCAGCTGTAGCTCCGATTAGACCCTTAACCTGGGATCCTCCACATGCTGTGGGTGTGGCCCTAAAAAGCCAAAAGAAAAAAAAAAGGGAATCATTCAAACAAAAAAAGAAAGGAACAAAGGAGAGACATAGAATCAACTGGAAAACAAGGTTTAAAATGGCAATAAATACATATTTATCAATAATTAAATTCTAATGGACTGAATGCTTTAATCAAAAAACATAAAGTGGCAGATTGAATAAAAAAGCAAGAGCCTGCAATATGCTGTCTGTAAGATACTCACCTTAGGGCAAAGGACACATGTAAATTGAAAATGAGGGGATGGGAAAAGATATTTCATGCCAGTGGACAAGACAGGAAAGCAGAAATTACAATACTCAGACAAAATAGACTTTAAAATGAAGGCCATAAAGAAAGACAAAGAAAGACGCTATTTAATGATAAAAAGGATCCATTTAAGAAAAGGATATTACAGTCATCAATATATAGTCCCCTAATATAGGAGCACCCAGATACATACAACAAATACTAACAGACATAAAAGGAGAAATTGATGGGAATACAATCACAGTAGGAGATTTTAATGCCCCACTCACATTAATGGACAGATCTTCTAAACAGAAAATCAATAAGGCAACAGAGATCCTAAAGGACACAATGGAAAAATTAAACTTAATTGACATTTTCAGGATATTATATCCAAAAATAGCAGAATATACATTCTTTTCAAGTGCACATGGAACATTCTCAAGGATCGATCATATACTGGGCCACAAAACTAACCTTAACAAATTTGAGTATAGAAATTATTTCAAGTATCTTCTCTGACCACAGTGGTGTGAAACTAGAAATCAGCCACAGGAAAAGAAATGAGAGAAAACTGACTACATGGAGACTAAACAACATGCTACTAAAAAACCAATGGGTCAATGGGGAAATCAAAAAGGAAATTAAAAATTACCTACAGACAAATGATAATGAAGACACAACCATTCAAAATCTATGGGATGCCGCAAAAGCTGTGCTTAGAGGGAAATTCATAGTGGTACAGGCCTTCCTCACAAAAGAAAAAACTCGAATTGACAACCCACCACCTAAAATAATTAGAAAAATAAGAGCAAACAAAACCTAAAGTAGCAGAAGAAATCATAAAGATCAGAGAGGGAATCAATAAAATAGAGATTTATAAAACAATAGAAAAAATCAATAAAACCATGAACTGGTTCTTTGAAAGAAAATTGACAAACCTCTGGCCAGACTCAACAAGAAGAGGAGAGAAAGAACTCAAATAAACAAAATTATAAATGAAAAAGGAGAAATCACAATGGATACTGCAGAAATACAAAAAACCATAAGAGAATACTATGACAAATTTGACAACCTAAAAGAAATGGACAATTTTCTAGAGACTTATATCCTGTCAAAACTGAATCAAGAAGAAATAGATCAACTGAACTGACCAATCACTAGAAATGAAATTGAATATATATAATAAAAACTCTCCCTACAAACAAAAGTCCAGGACTGGATGGCTTCACAGGTGAATTCTACCAGACATACAAAGAACCTATACCCACCCTTCTTAAACTTTGCCAAAAGGTTGAAGAAGAAGGAACACTCCCAAAGACATTTTGCAAAGCCACCATCACCCTAATATTAAAACCAGACAAAGATACTCCCACAAAAGAAAATTATAGGCCAGTATCTTTGATGAATATAGACACAGAAGTTCTCAACAAAATTTTAGCTAACTGAATCCAACGACATATAAAAAAGATCACACACCATGACCAAGTGGGATTCATCCCAGATTCAGAAGGATGGATCAACATATGCAAATCAGTTGTCAGACACCACATTCACAAAAGAAAAGTCAGAAACCATGTGATCATCTCAAGAGACGCAGAAAAAGCATTGACAAAGTCCAACATCCGTTCATGATAAAAACTCTTACCAAAGTGGGTAGAGAGGGAACATACCTTAACATAATAAAAACCATTTATGACACACCCACAGCCAATATAATACTCAATGGAGAAAAGCTGAAAACCTTCCAATGAAAATCTGAAACAAACAAGGATGCCCACTCAGCACTTTTATTCAGCATAGTATTGGAAGTCCTGGCCACGGCAATCAGACAAAAGAAATAAAAGGCATCCAAATAGGAAGAGAAGAGGTAAAATAAGTCACTGTATGCAGATGACATGATACTGTATATAGAAAACCCTAAGGACTCCACACAGAAACAACTTGAACTGATCAATGAATTCAGCAAAGTAGCAGGAAATAAGATTAACATTCAGAAATCTGTTGCATTTCTGTATACTAACAATGAACTATTAGAAAAGGAATATAAAAATACAAAACCTTTTAAAATTGCACCTGAAAAAATTAAGTATCTAGGAATAACCTGACTAAGGAGATAAAAGACTTATATGCTGAGAACTATAAAACATTAATCAAGGAAATTAAAGAGGATTCAAAGAGATGGAAAGATATTCTATGCTCCTGGGTTGGAAGAATTAATATCGTAAAAATGGCCATACCACCCAAAGCAATCTACAGATTCAGTGCAATCCCTATCAAATTACTCATGACATTTTTCTCAGAACTAGAACAAACAATCCAAAAATTTATATGGAACCATAAAAGATGCAGAACTGCCAAAGCAATCCTGAGAAACGAAAACCAAGCAGGAGACATAACTCTCCCAGACTTCAGACAATATTACAAAGCTACAGTAGTCAAGACAGTGTGATACTGGCACCAAAACAGACATACAGACCAATGGAACAGAATAGAGAATGCAGAAATAAACCCAGACTCCTATGGTCAATTAATCTTCAACAAATAAGGCGAGAATATAAAATGGGGAAAAGTCTTTTCAGCAAGTGGTGCTGGAAAAACTGGACAACCACATGTAAATCAATGAAACTGGAACACAGTCTCACACCATGCACAAAAATAAACTCAAAATGGCTTAAAGACTTAAATATAAGAAAAGACACCATCAAACTCCTAGAAGAAAACATAGGCAAAACATTCTCTGACATCAACTGTACAAATGTTTTCTTAGGTCATTCTCCCAAGGCAACAGAAATAAAAGCAAAAACAAACCAGTGGGCTCCATCATACCAACAAGCTTTTGCACAGCAAAGGAAACCATTAAAAAAAGACAACCTATGGAATGGGAGAAAATATTTCAAACTATGCAACTGACATGGGCTTCATCTCTAAAATATACAAACAACTTATACAATTCAAGAGCAAAACACCCAACAACCCAGTTGAAAAATGGGCAAAAGACCTGAATAGACATTTCTCCAACACAGATATACCTGTGGCCAGCAAGCACATGAAAAAACACTCAACATCACTAGAGAAATGCAAATCAAAACTACTATGAGCTACCACCTCGCACCAGTCAGAATGGCCATCATTAATAAGTACTCAAATAACAAATGCTGGAGCGGGTATGGAGAAAAAGGAATGTTCCTACACTGTTGGTGAGAATGTAAATTGGTACAACCAGTACGGAAAATAGTATGTAGGTACTCAGAAAACTAAATACAGAACTACCATATGACCCAGCAGTCCTACTCTTGGGCATAATCTGGGCAAAACTTTCCTTGAAAAAAATACATGCACGTGTATGTTCACTGCAGCACTATTCACAGTAACCAAGACATGGGAATAACCTAAATGTATTGACAATGAATGGATTAAGAAGAAGTGGTACATATGTACAATGGAATACTACTCAGCCATAAAAAAGAACAAAATAATGCCACTTGCATCAACATGGATGCAACTAGAGACTCTCATTCTAAGTGAAGTAAGTCAGGAAGAGAATATGGGAAAAAGAATATGTGTGTATATATATGTATGACTGGGTCACCTTGCTGTACAGTAGGAATTGACAGAACACTGTAAATCAACTATAATTGAAAAAATAAAAATCATAAAAAATTAAAAACCTATTAAGAAAAAGAATAAAAAAAAACTTTGCAAAGTGCTTAAAAAAAAAAAAATCAAAGCACCAGTCTCTCAATTGCATGCAGTAACACTGATTTAACAGCTCTAATTTCCATAAGGGATTCTGGAATGGTCTTTGAATTTCTAATTGTAAGCAGAAGTGATAATTGGAGGATCTGTTCAGTTTTGCATCAGTATGACTTCCCCCTTGTCACTACGAGGAAAAGACCGTACCATACATCTGGAAGATGGGAGGAACCTTACCATATATCTGGAAGTTCAAGGACTTTGAGCTCAAAGTGTTTCAGGTTAGAATGGTGGGTGCTGGTAGACAGGATGCTGGCCTGCCCTCATCTAACCAGTTGGCATGCTTTTGGAAAGGGCTGGGTGATGAATACTTTAGGCTTTGTCTACAAGGTTTCTTTTGCAACTATTCAACTCTGTTTTGGCAAGAAAGCAGCCAGACTATATAGAAGTAAATTCATGTGGCTGTGTTCTCATAAACCTTTATTTACAAAAACAGGTTGCTGCAGTTTGCTGACTCCTGAAAATATGCACTAAGGAAGCTCACTGAGTAAGTAAAATGAAAGAATCTCACAAAAGAAACCTCAATAAATTCTCCAAATTAGGACATTTTCAGACCACATTCTCTGACCAAAACAGGTAAACAAATACGAATAAGAATGAAACAAGTAAAAACCAGAATTTAAGAAAAAGTTCAACAACAAACTGTTAACTGTGGAATTCGTTAAAGCTTCCTAAAGTTAATCTTGGTCAGAGAAGAAATCAGAACTGCAACTATAGATCATTTGTAAATAAACAGTGAAACCATTGTTTACCAGAATCTATGGAATATGACCAGAGCTGTAGGCAGGAAAAATCGTGGCTTTAATTGTTGTTATTAAACAAGGAAGTTGGGAACAAACGAACTAGGGGTTCAGTCCAGACAAATAGAAAAAGAAAAGCAAAATAAAATGCAAGGAAGAGGAGTTAATGTTGAAATTGTCAGTAATGTATTAGGTGACACTGCTCCTGAAAAGAGAAGGTAGAATTAATAGCTTCCATCAAGGACTGTTATTGTAAAAGATCATTGAAGCAAAGTGTTGACAACTCAAACCCTGAAAAAGATATTTACAGATACTCAAGACAGGAAAGCAGTAATAAAACCATAGCTATGGAAGGAGATAGTATGATACTAAACTCGAAAATCAGAACAAAAAACCCGACTTCCTGAAAAATAAATAAAAAATCCATAGCAAACATCTTAGAGGTGCAATGTTGGAGATGTGTTCTCAGTGGAGGAGTGACTGGACATTAGCTGTTGAGGAGGCAGGAAAGTCTTCATGTACAAAACACAGATGAATATACGTAATGCAGGCATACAGTGTATTTATGGTATTAGCATTTCTCTAGGGTGATTAGGAGAAAGACCTAACCACAAAGGCTCCTCACGTGAAGTGAAGCAGCACAGGCGGAGAAGTGCTGCTCTGAAGGCTGGCCCGGTGCAGTCTCAGGTGAGATGCAAGGTGATTGCAGCTGGCACTCTTAGGACTGCTTGGGACGTAACAGCAGGTGCAGCAAAGCAGTTAAAATAAATGCCACAAGTACGGACGAGCAAGAGCCAAAGTTATTACAGTATTTGGAGGTCATAAAAATTTCTGCAGAGAAAACAAAGTTTTTGGGAAATGAGTTCAGTTGAGAGAGGCCCAATTAGTTGATTGGTTTCAGATAAATTACATGAACTTCCTCTGTGAACAGAACTTTATAGTTTGACAGTCATGAAGGATGAGTGAGTGAGAAGATTCAATATTGCAGATATTTTAAATGTACTGAAATTATCCAGGAATTCTGTGTCGTTATTACATTGGCTTATTTAACAAATATGTGTTAAGCCTCAGTTATATGACAGATACTGTTCTAAATCTGAGTGTACAGCAGTGGATGGAACAGATGAAACCCTTCTCTACTGGACTTCTATTCAGGAGAGACAAAAAAGAGTAAATACAGTATATCAAGGTGGTGGTAATTCCCATTAAAATTCTTTTTTTTTTTTTTTTGTCTTTTTGCCATTTTCTTGGGCCGCTCTCGCGGCATATGGAGGTTCCCAGGCTAGGGGTCGAATCGGAGCTGTAGCCACCAGCCTACGCCAGAGCCACAGCAACGCGGGATCCGAGCTGCGTCTGCAACCTACACCACAGCTCACGGCAACGCCGGATCGTTAACCCACTGAGCAAGGGCAGGGACCGAACCCGCAACATCATGGTTCCTAGTCGGGTTTGTTAACCACTGCGCCACGACGGGAACTCCCCCATTAAAATTCTGAAAGGATTAATTTTAGAATCAGTATTTTAGAGTTCATTTGGACTAATATGTGTGAGAGACAGCTAAGAGAACTTGTGAAAGATTAGTTGTCTGATCAGGTATTTAGTTATAACGTAAAATTAAATTATTATGTTAATAGGTGCAAAATAGATCAGTGGGGTGAAACATAGAGGACCTAGAAACAGACAAAATGAGAACTTTTGTCTGTGCTGAACGTGGCATTTCATATCAGTGGCGAAAACAGTGGGTTACTCAGTGACGTGCTGTTGTGGTTAGCAAGCTCTTCTCGGGACTCCAAAATAGGTTCCAAATGAGTTAAGTAAGTACATAGATAAGAACAGCATTAAAATACCAGAATCATGACTTTGAAGGCATGACTCCAGAACATTAAAACAAAGGTCAGTAGGTTTGATGTTAAAAGACTCGAGACTTCCTGAATTCCGAGAGCACCGTAAACAGAGTAAAATGACAAGTGGTTCCTGGGGCTGGTTTTGACAGTGTGTACAACGGACGCAGTTAGTGTTCTCATTAGATAGCTTATAATCAAGGAAATTAACCCTAATAAAAAGAGGCAGAGGTGATGAAAATGGAATTCATACACAGTACAAGTTGAAACCATCTTATTTCCTTTTGCCTGTCAGATTGCTGCCGATTAAACAGGTTGCTAGTACCCACTGTTGCTGAGTTCGTGTTAGTAGTTCTGCAGGCCAGTTTGGTATTCATGTTAGGGTATTAAATGTACATTCTGTGACCAGCAATTCCTCTTTGAATGCAGTGCAAGGAAGTAATTGGGTAAATGTAGAAAAATCTTTTCTAGTCAAGTGTTCATTGTCATGGTCCAATAGCAAAAAAATCAGAAGCCACGTAAATGCCTCTTTGATTATACATCCATGCAGTAGAGTACTAAGGAGCCTGAAACTGGTGGGGTTTGTATTTACAAACATAGTAAGGTGTCCCTTTGTAGATTATGTGTTAGATGAGGTTGCAAAATGCTTGGCACCTGTGGTGCATGTGGACAAGGCTGCAGAACACATGGCACTGTGGCACCTGTAGCTGAGGCTGCAGAGTGCACAGCTAGGTGCCCTGGTTCCCAGAGCACCTCCCGCCGCAGCAGCGCCATGTGCTTCCTGGGCCTGGACACTGTGTGTGGAGACGAAGGCGGCTCTTTGCCCCAACCAAGGTGGTTTTCACTTCCTTCATGTAGTTGGGATGTTTTCATGTTTTGCAGTGGAGTGCCTGTTTCCTCAATCCAAGCAGGAACCCTGAAGCTTCTTTAAAGGAGAGGAGGAGGAGGAGAAGGGAAGGTGAGGATTGAGGTCCAGGTTTGTGGCCCTGTGCTGGTGGGGCTCTGTGGGCTGGTGGGTGGACACCTGAATACCGAGCCTGGGTAGGCGGGGGAGGAGGGGTGGGCTGCAGACTGGAAGCCTCCCTCATGCAGGGTAACAACCCCTAACCCCTGCAACCTTGTTTCTGTTTTGTTATGTTTGTTCATACGTGTTTTGGATTCCACATATAAGTGAAATCATAGGACTTGTCTTTCTCTGACCCCCATCTCAGTTAGCATAATATTATCTAGGTCCATACATATTGTTGCAAATGGCAAGATACCAGTCCTTTTTATGGCTAAGTAATCTTTCATTGTATATTTTTGTGCACCACATTTTCTTCGTCCCTTCATCATTGGATGGCCCTACTGAGTTGCTTCCATACCTTGCCTGTTATAAATAGTGCACCTGTAAACCTTGGGGTACGTGTATCTTTTCAAACTAGTGTTTTTGTCAGCTGATAGCCATATGGGAGTTCCCTTATACACAGCTTGTTTTCCCTGCTGCTTTTACTCTTCTCTCTTAATATTTAATTTTTGGCGTGTTAGTTGCAGCGTGTCTTGTTGTGGTCCTCTTGGAGTTGCTCTGGGTGAGGCTCTGTGTGCTTCCTGGACCTGGATGTTTTGTTCTCGGGTTAGGGAAGTTTTCAGTGATTATGTCTCCGGATGTGTTCTTCACTCTTGCCTCTGTTGCGTTTTTGGACCTCAAGAATGTGACTTATTAGTGTGCTTGATGTTGCCTCAGAGATCTTTCCAACTGTCCTCTTTCCATTTTGCTATGCTTTATTTTTTCTGTTCAGCTTCAGTAATTCTCACTGCTTTGTCTTCCCACTGGCTCATCTGTTCCTCTGTATCATCTGACCTACTGTTGATTCCTTCTAGTATGTCTTTCGATTTAGTTATTATACTCTTCATCTCTGATTTTTTAGTATTTTCCAACTCTTGTTAAAAACTTCTGATTTTTCACTCTGTTCATCCACTCTTCTTCTACGTTCTTTGAACATTTTTAGGATAATTACTTTGAAATCTTTATTGGGTGGATTGTCTTTCTCTACTTCACTCCTTTTTTTTTCTGGGGATTTATCTTGTTCTTTTGTTTGGACCATCTTCCTCTGTCACCTCCTCTTGCCTGCTTTGCTGTGTTTATTTCAGTATCTTTGCCGAGTTGCGTATTTTTCCCGACCTTGGAAAGTGGCCTCTGGAGGAGATCCCTGTGCCCCAGCAGCATGCTCCCCTCTGGTCGAGGCTGTCTGCTCTGTGGTTGCCTCCTCTGTGGGCTGCAGGGGTCCTTTGGTTTTGGTGGGTTGGCTGCTGTGGGTGGTCTTGTGAGTGTGGCTGGCCCCTGCACTGGTCAGTTTTCAGGTTCTGCCTTGTTCTGAGGCTACTGCCCATGGTGGTTGGGGCGTGTCACAAGGAACTGGCTGCAGGGCCCCAGGGGCACAGCCTGGTTCTGGCTGGCTGGTTGCAGGACTAGGCCGGGGTTCCCAGCGGTTCCCAGCTCTAGTGTCAGCCTGCTGGTGGGTGGGGTCGGTTCCTGACTCACTGTGTGTTGGCCCACTGGTGAGTGAGACTGGAGTCCACATGGCCGGCTGACGAGTTCAAGGTGTCTCAGAGCTGGTATTGCTCTGCTGATGGCCAGGACCGAGGCCTGGGAGCTTCCAGGGCTAGTGCTAGCTTGCTGGTGGGCAGAGCCAGGATCCCCAGGGTCCTCAAGCTGATGTCCATGCACGAGTGGGTGGGACCAGTTACCAAGGCTGGCTGCAGGGTCCAGGGTTTTCTGAGGCTGGTGACAGCCTGCTGGTGTGTGGGGCCATGTACCGTGGTAGCTGGTGGATGGGCCCAGAATGTCCCAGGGCTGGTGTTGGCCTGCTGGTGTATAGGGCCAAGGGGGACGCTGGGAACAGGGCAGGCCTTCTGGTGGGGGTCCAGGGTCCTGACATGGCATGCCTGTGGTCCTTGAGCTTGTATCCACTCGCTAGTGGATGGAATTGGTGCCCGGGGAATCTGGGGCTGGCGCCTGTGCACTGGCAGGTGAAGCCGGGTCCTGGGTTCTCTGATGGACAGGGTTGGTTCCTGGTGGGGGCAGGCTGGCCCGTGGATAGGACTATGTCCCTGCCCAGCTGCTTGCTTGGCCTGAGGCATCCCGTGTCTGTGGCCCCAGGGGGTACTTCTCGTGCCTCCTGCCTCTCAGGAGTTTCCTCCACAATCAGCAGGGGTTGGACCCAGGTCCTTTGAGACCCACTGCCCTGAGTCCTGGCACGAGTGAGACTTTGTGTGGAGACTGTATTTCCCAGAGCCTTCTGGCTCCCCACAAAGTGACCGTGCTGGTCATAAAGCCAGGCCTTCTGGGGGCTGCTCCTCTCAGTGCAGGGCCCTGGGAAGCCCTGCTCTCGCTTGGCTCCGTCTGTATGTTTTTCGTCATGGAAGCTCCTTTCTGCTTTTCTTCTGGTGTTCTCATCAATAGCTTCTCTGTAAATAGTTGCAGTTTTGGCGTGCCCGTTGGAGAGGGTGAGCTCAGGTCTTTGTACTCTGCTGTCTTAGCCTGGTTTTATTTTTTATAAAATTTATGGAGTTTTTCTTGTGTGTGTTTCTTTTTAGGGTCACAGCATATGGGGGTTCCCAGGCTAGGGGTCGAATCGGAGCTGTAGCCGCCGGCCTACACCACAGCCACAGCAATGCGGTATCCGAGCCATGTCTGCAACCTACACCCCAGCTCAGGGCAATACCGGATCCTTAACCCATGAAGCGAGGCCAGGGATCAAACCTGCGTCCTCATGGATCCTAGTCAGATTTGTTTCCTCTGCGCCACGATGGGAATTCCAAAGCTTATGGTCTTTTTAAAACTGAAGCAGACCCTGAGCTAACTGGTGAAGTCTGCACCTCACTGGCTTATGCGTGGCTTTGTGGAGCTGCTTCCTTTGTAAAAAAACATGCATTAAACATCACCGGTGAACGGAGGTGGACTATTCATTTTTAAGTCTATTGTCAGTTTTTTCTTGCTTTTTAGCATGCTAACAAGAAAACGCTTTCCTAACACAATTCTTTTTTGAGGAAAAGGATTGTAAATAAATAAATAAAAATAACTTTGAGTCCTGAAACTGTTGGATCACATTTTATTATAAAATGCTACTGTGTAAAATGGGATCTCCACTTTTTTAAAGAAGCGTAAATCGTTTCTGAGGGAGGGTTCTTAATGTGGAGCGCTCCACGTGATTCCCCAAAGGCAGAAGGTGTTTGACACTTGCGTTTTCGTTTTTAAGCGGTGTGTGTGTGTTTTCAAAGCATGTTAGTGTGTGTGCGTGGGTTTAGAGCTTTCATCTGCAAGGTTTGAGTTGGTTATGTTTGAGGTTTACTAATAACACTTCTTATTCGCACGAGGATTTGAAGAAACAGGTCGATGGAGGCCAGGCTGTTTCTCGTGGGGTCACCGTTGCAGACACCGAGCGTCCCCTTTCCTCGCCGCTCTTACTCCATGTGGGAGGTCGTTCTCGCTGCTTCATTATTTTGAGGAGAGGAAGAAGGGGCTGTAAAGGCTAGTACAGTGAGTGAAAAATCTCATGGAGAGGGAGGTTCGTATTCTTATGGAATTTCAGTTTTTTAGTGGCTTGAGCAGTAAGACAAACCATTAACTTGGCAGCCTTTATTTCTGCAGACTCAGTAAGTTCCCATGACTGTATTTCTGTCGGTAATGAATAATTTCCTACTAGCATTGGTGTAAAATACTTCGCTTTGTGCATTTCTTTTGTTCTGTCGATTTCTCAATTCCATCCACGGCGTCGTGGAAAGAACACAGCCAAGAAGAACGGAGGCCGCAGCGCGGCTCGGACTCCTGCAGTCGCCCTCTGTTTGAATAGGTTCTGGTTCAGTCCTCTCCAGGCCCTAATACGGGAAAATTAAACGCTTGTTTTCCAGCGTATTTCAAAAGTACTGTCTTAAAAGTACATAACCATTTCAGAGTTACAGTTTAAGCTTTGTGAAGCTGTTTATTTTATGACTTGCCTTATACACAATTGGTGAATGTTTTCAAAGCTGTTGGTGAAGATTTTTTTTTTAAAGCTTCTTTCAACATTTTAAAATTCCCCTGACCTCATTGGTATTTTTGTAGACTTTAAGTGCAGATAAAAATGCGAAAGAAATGTTTAACACAGAAAGTTATAGGCCCTACAGATTTTTTCTTTTTGCCATCCCACAGAAATGACTCAACCTTGCTTGTTTCCAGTGTCTCTTCCCCATTTTCCTTTGGTTTATTGGTCAAACGAGCCTTTCTAAGCTGGAGTAAAAGTCTCTGTCTACCTGAATGTTACATCTGCTCTCCTCTCTTTCTTTCCCTCCGTCTGTCTCTTTGTCTTTCTCCTTCTCTCTGTACTTAATAAAACTAGGGAAATAGAAAAACCGATGGCTTATTGTTGAAAATAAACAATTGTGCATTTTAATCTATGGTAACTATTATAGAAGTTTACTTTTAACAATTCATTTTAAAACCGTATCTATAAAAGCTTTGAGGCCTAGTCTTTGCAGTGTAATTTCTGAAAATGAAAGGGAATAGTAGGCCACGTCATACTCTAACATTCAAATATAAGATCTTAGAAGTTCAGATTCTTTTAATGATATATTTAAAATGTTTTATAGTAAATGTAAGAATTTTCAAGTGAATGGCAACATGCTTTTATTATAGTTTAGTTTAATTGTGAAAAGCTAGGGAGGCCAGTTTCTGTAGTCGTATTAGTAATTGAATTTAGAAGCTTGGTCCTGTAAGTAAGACTCTGACAGAATCGGGAACTAAAAAGTGGCTTTGGGCTGATCTTACTCAGCCCCCATATGTACCGATGAGAAACCGGTTTCAGAGAACTGAGTAGTAACCAGGGGCTTTCAGTTGGTGCCGGAACTCAGCTTAGAACCCAGGTCTGACACGGTGTTCATAGATCTAAGTTTTTGAGCTTGTTCTGTCCTGGCTTCATTCCGAAACTTACAGCTTGGATATAGTTGTGTTTATGAAAGTAAACCTAGATTACCATGTGAATCTATTACTTATCTAAAAAGGTAATATCTAAATGAAAAAAGTCTAAAACCTTTTTGAAAGGCATTGCCATACTATCCTTGTGTAAAGCTGTCCTTTGTCCTTATAGGTAGGAAGGAATTTATTTGCCCAAAACAATAATTCTGTGATAAACCAAGACCTCACATTAAAAGAAGGCATTAAGTTTAAAAATTATTTCAGTTTCTTCCGGCTCTTTCTTTTAGAGAAACTGCTGAGAAGCAAGCAATCATTTGTTTATTCTTTTCACTGTATCTACAGAATATAAATCATTGACAAAATGTAGTATTAAAATCTGCTTCTTTATCTCCAGAAATGTATGTTTCAGTGTTGTTTTTATTTTCCCGCTAAAATACTGGCTATCCATATGACATGGTACTGTTTTTAATTCCATTAGTAAAAATGACTGACTCCTAGGTATAAGGTATAAGTTTATTCAGTGTAACGTATGAACACCGTAGCGATATCAAGGAAATCAAACAGGTGTCTACTGCCTGGTTAATTCTTCTTGCTAAAGTAATGTGGGTCTGGAGACATGTCAGTGTCACGATTGCTTTTTAAATTTTTTTAAAAAGTTGAAGTTTAATTGATATATAGTGTTATATTAGTTTCAGGTGTACGATATAGTGATTTGATATTTATAGATTTCCTTATGTCATATTATTTTAAAATATGCCTATACTTCATGTGCTGTACATTACATCCTTGTGACTTATTTATTTTATAACCAGTAGTTTGTATCTCTTGATCGCCTTCCCCTATTTGACTGGTAACCACCGGTTCTCTGTATCTGTGAGCCTGTTTCTGCTTTGTCATATTTGTTAATTTGCTTTAGTTTTTCGATTCCACATGTAAGTAAAAACATGCAGTATTTGTCTTTCTTTGAGTTTTTTCACTAAGTCTAAGTATTCTTCAGGTCCCTCCACTTTGTTGCAAATGG
This sequence comes from Sus scrofa, assembly GCF_054392235.1. Classification (NCBI taxonomy): domain Eukaryota; kingdom Metazoa; phylum Chordata; class Mammalia; order Artiodactyla; family Suidae; genus Sus; species Sus scrofa. The sequence goes on along the minus strand of NC_139389.1, from coordinate 376,334 downwards.
GAAAATTTCATTCCTTTTTATGGCTGAGTAGTATTCCATTGTTTATACATACCACATTTTCTTTATCTCTTAATCTGTTGATGGGTTGCTTCCATACCTTGGCTATTGTAAATAAAGCTGCCATGAACATTGGAGTATCTTTTCGAATTAGTGTTTTTGTTTTCTTCATATATATATATCCAGGAGTGGAATTGCTGGATCAGATGATAGTTTTTTTGAGGAACCTCTGTACTATATTCCATGGTGGCTGTACCAGTTTACATTCCTACCCACAGTGAGCGAGGGTCCCCTTTTCTCCACATCCTCACTGACATGTATTTCCTGTTTTTTTGATGGTAATCGTTCTGGCAGATGAGAGGCACCTCACATTGTGGTTCTGATTTACATTTCTCTAGTGATTAGTGGTGATGAGCATCTTTTCATGTGTCTTTTGGCATCTATTTGCCATCCCAGGGAAAATGTTTATTCAGTTCCTCTGCCCCTTTTAAAATTAGGTTGTTTGTTTGATATTAAGCTGTATGAATGTATTTTGAATATTAATCCCCTATTAGACATATTATTTGCAGATATCTTCTCCTCTTCAGTAGGTTATCTTTTTGTTTTGATAATGGTTTTCTTTGCTGTGCAAAAGCTTCACAATTTGATATAGTCCCATTTGTTTATTATTGCTTTTGTTTTCACTTGCCCGAGGAGACAGATCCAAAAGAATATTGCTAAGACCAATGTGAAAGAATGCACTTCCTATGTTTTCTTACGTTTAGGTCTTCAGTCCATCTTGAGTTTATTTTTGTATATGGTGTGAGAAAATGTAATTTCATTCTTCTGCATGTAGCTGGTGTTAGACACCATTTATTGGAGAGGCTGTCTTTCCCCCATTGTATTGTCTTGCCTCCTTTTGTCACAGATAATCATGGGTGTATTTTTGGGCTCTCTGTTCTGTTCCATTGATCTATGTGTCTGTATTTGTGCCATTGCCATGCTATTTTGATTACTGCAGCTTTGTAGTATAGTCTAAAGTCAGAGTGTGATAATTCCAGCCTTGTTCTTCTTTCTCAAGATTGCCTTGGCTATTTGGGGTCTTTTGTGGTTCTATACAAATTTTAGGATTGTTTGTTCTAGTTTCGTGACAAATGTCATGGATGTTTTGATAGGAATGGCATTAAATCTGTGGATTGCTCTGGGTAGTACAGACATTTTAACAGTATTAAGTCTTTTGATCCATGAACATGGGATATCTTTCCATTTCTTTTGTATCATTTTCAGTTTCCTTCATGAATGTTTTATAGTTTTCAGAGTAGCTTCCTTTCACTTCTTTGGTTAAGTTTCTTCCTAGGTATTTTATTCTTTTTGGTGCAAATTTAAATGGGATTATTTTCTTTCTTTCTCTTTCTGATGGTTCATTATTAGTGTATAGCAACACAGCAGATTTCTGTATGATTCCTTTTTAGCAAACCTGTAACACTATTGCGTCCCTAACAGGTTTTAAGTGTGGAGTATGGTTCTTGGGCTAAGAGCTAGTTTGTAATAATTTGCAGCTTGTCTGTGTGTATCTATGCGTCTATGTGAAATTTCCAGCATAGTGCTTCAGTGCTGCCAGCCTTTATCATTTGTCCATTTGTATCATTTAATCCTTTATTATTAGCATACTTATGTGAAGATATTGCCTTAAAAAATAGCTTATTCTGTATCTGCAGTAGTTTTCCTTATGTGAATAATCAATAGCCACTCTACCTCCTGTCTCTGCTGTTCTTCTTTCAAAAGGTAAAATTAGCTTATGGTGTGTAATTTTAGGGTAGTTTTTCACTTTTATTCTTTACTTCTTTCGTTATCTTAATGGCTGTACAATGTAAAGACTGGATATTATTTTAATTAAAAAAATGAAGTTTATGAAGTAAAGTCAGACTTTTGTTAACCTCTGTTCAAAATATTTATGTACGCAAGGTCTTATGACAGAATTTCAAAGACTATTGCTTTATTGCATTTGGAAAAATCTTTGTGAGCAAAATCTGTAGGCACTTAACGACAGCTATAGATGAAAGTTTTCCTGTAAAAATGTCCTTGTTATTTTGGCATGAATTTTGAAACTGGAAATGTTCGGAAACTAAGTTCTGTGTTCCTAAGGCTTAGACTCCTTCCCGAGCGTGGTGTGGTAGTGATTTTTAAGGAAAAGAACTTTATAATGTAGGATGTTTCCGATTGGAGGAGGGTCGAAAAGAGACATCTTCTTCCCGAATTCCTTCGGCAAGTGCTCCCTGAGTGCACACCTTGTGGGCAGGCACTGTCACGTGCCTTGTGGACACGGCGGTGTCAAAAGTAGATACGCGTACGTTTGTGAATTAAGTGCCTCACTCATCTCCTTGAGATGGTGGTTTGTCCGTGCTTGGGGAAATGGAGGTGGTGCTTCACGGTGAGGGGGTGCCGTTTAGTTTTTGCATGTGCAGCAGTACAATGCACTCTGGACTCTAGCAGCCTCTGTAACAGAGCTGTACTTTTCAAGCACGTTAGGAACTGGGTCGTCCTTTTTGATTCATGACCATCCACAGTGGCCCACAGTCCTGGTCACTTCCCTTCAGTTTCATTAGAGACTGAACTTGGGACCCACCTGCCGGTGGGCGAAGGCGAGGGGCAGCTTCTCACCATGCGAGAGGTGAGCAGGGGAAGGCAGGGCCAGCTGTCCAGCTGCTCCGCCTGTGGAAGGGCGACAGCCAGCAAGGTCTCGCTGTTTTCCTCGGACGCCTTGGGCTCCGGAGGAGTTCTTGGGGTTGTTGGTGACATTTTCTTCTTTGCTGGTGGCCAGCTCTGTGCTAGGCTCTCTGCTTTACTGGGGGCATTACCTCATCCTAATTGTAGACGTAGGAGAGCTTCCATTGTTGGCTGCAGAGACCCTCTGTGAAAACAGATTTCGAGCAGAATTAAGCTGTTGGAGCGCCAGGACTAGAACCCGGGGTGTTTGACCTCAGAAGCTGCTGTCCTCCCAGTTTCGCTCCACCTGGAGCTGTCAGTGCGTTTACCCTCCTTCCCGTGTGCCTGCCTCATAGGTTTTGTGAAAATGCCAGTGTGTTGATTTGAACACTTTTTTTTTGGTCTTTTGTCCTTTTTGGGCTGCACCCGTGGCATATGGAGGTTCTCAGGCTGGGGGTCTCATCGGAGCTGTAGCTGCTGACCTACGTCAGAGCCACAGCAATGCCAGATCTGAGCCGCATCTGTGACCTACACCACAGCTCACGGCAACGCCGGATCCTTACCCCACGGAGCAAGGCCAGGGATCGAACCCACAACCTCATGTGCCACGACAGGAACTCCATGATTTGAACACATTTAAAAGAGTTGCTGTGCCTAATCTAATACAAAAATAAGGTGAAAGTCAGTACACCTGTGAGAATGTAGATGTGCTTTTAATTTTTGCGGATCTAATTAGTCAGAACGTCCTTCTTCAGCAGCGTCCAGCATATTCTTGGGGAGCAGAGGGGTGGCTTGGGGCGCAGGTTGCTTCTAGGCTCTGTCTGTCTTCACCTCAAAGGTTTATGTTCCCGATGCCTCCCTCCCAGAGCTCGCCCGTGTCCTGGGTCAACCTTCGTGTTCAGGAGGTGGTGGCAGAGGGGCTGCCAGCTAAAAAGTCCAGCACTGTGTGCTAAGAGCACATCCCTGTTTGGTGGAGTGTCTGGTTCCTCCGTCTCTGGCCCATGCGTGTCTCACGTGGCACTGAGCCTTTGTTCCTCTCTCCTCACAGGTTGGGGAGCGCGGCGTCCCGTTTCCGCCACCGGCGTGACCGGCGTGATGTCTCGATCTCGACCACCGCCCCTGGTGACAGGCATCTCTCCAAATGAGGGGATACCGTGGACAAAGGTCACGATTAGAGGAGAAAACCTGGGGACTGGCACACCCGACCTCATAGGTAAGCAGGGACGGTGCTGCGTGTTCTCGGCAAGGGCGTCTCGTCTGAGCCGAGAGGCCCTGCTTGGGATCTGGAGGCGAGAGGAAAACGCCGCCGTCGTCTGTTCGGGGCCATCTGGATAGGAATGAGGGAGCTTCCTGGTTTTCTGCTTTTCTGTTAAAATCTTTCCCCAGGTCCTTGAGAAGGCCCCACAGCTGAGATGCGCCCCATTTCTGCGGAGCCGGCCTGTGCTGCCCGGTGGCCAAGCAGGGCCCCCCGCTCTCCTGTTCACCCTCCTTTGTAAGGCTGGCCGGCTGTCCCGGGCTCCCCGGGGGTGAGGCCTCTCTCCCTTGTGGCTCTGGGAGCCAAAGCCAAACGCCCTCCGGCTGGAGGAGCCAGGCGCTCTCCCGAGGCCGCACCCCAGGACCGGAGGGGTGTGCTGATGCCCTGGGTGGCCGGGAGCCTGCGGCTCCAGACAGACAGCCACGGGGCCTTTAAACTCGTGCCCACGCATCGTTTTCCCTAGGCAACCCTCACGTTTCCGTATTTAGAGCAAGCTTCGTTTGAGTCTTTAGGATCAGCTTGTGCTTTCTGACTTTCTAAGCCCGAGGACCCGAGCGTAGGCCACTGTGCGTCCAGCCAACACTGCTAAGTGGGACGTTGGTTTACAGGGTGCGCCCTCCGCGTGGGAGCCCTTTCCTGCTGCAGCGGGCCGCTCTCTGGCCTGTCGTTTGGCTTGTCTTCTCTTCTCGAACTTCGGAAGATGCTCTGGCCCTAGCTGCTCAGTCTCCGTCTCTGAAGATGGGGCCTCATCATTGCTTTTTTAACATATAGACGAGTGCCAGGCGCAGCCCTTGTGTGGTCAGTTGGGGTTATTTTCCTGTGGACACTGCATGAGCAAGGAGGCTGCTGAGTAGATGTTCTGATCTCCACATTAATTTACCTGGATTCGGACATTCTCTTGACTTGTTTCTTAATTTATGAGAGACCCTTTGGTAAATACTGGAGGTTATAAATTGGGAGTTTAATATGATTAAATTTTTACAATTTGATATGCTTATAGATTATAATTGGTTTTTTGGATTAAACTGCTGCTTGGCAGATTGTTATTTGGCCGCCGTCCAGGAAGCCCTTTGAAAAGAGCGTTAATTAGAGCTCGGCCTGTGTTGAAATGACAGTTTTGCACTTCCCAGCTTGTTCTTTTCATTAGTGTTACTTAAATGTCTCATGTTATAATGGTTTCTCTAGCTATGGTTTTTGATTCTTGGGTAAATAAAACTGAGGTTTATTAGACTTGGGCAGGTAGTCTTTCTTGACTGTGTCTTAGTTCTTGACAAAGTGCATTCCAGGTTTTTCTTTATCTGCGGCGGAAAAATCCCCAGGATTCATGGACGTAGCGCAGAGAGAAGGCTGTCGCAGTCTGGCCGGCAGTCAGGAGCCCCAGCGCGTGACCGTGGCTGGTCTCCGTGAGTGGTGATCTTGCTCTGCCTCAGGCTCCACTCTTCCTGTTTGAGTGCGTGTGACTTTTGTAAACCCTCCAGTTCAGCTTTCATCCTGCCCAGGTATTGCCAAGAAACCCCTTTTTGAAAAAGCAAACTTAACCTACTAAATAGTTTAAATGTTTTTAACTCAGGTGACATCTACACTAGCCAAGTAAAACAATATAAAACACTGGATTTGGAATTCTAAAGTTGCTTTAAAAAATGTTATATTTCATGAAGAAGATTTCTAAGCTTTCAATACTTAAATGAAAGTGTGGTGAAGAAATAGGTCTTCTGATCTTAATTTCTGTGACATTTAAAATGGTATGTTTGAATCCGTTTAAAATTATATAGTGATTATTTATTTTTTTTTAGTCAAATGTAGAACAGATATTGAGAGGAACTTTGATAGCAGAACATAAAGCTAGATGAATAAATTACTTTCCGGGTACTTTTTCCCAAACTTGTACCATCATAGGTCTCATATGTGTTTGCCATTCTGAACATGTGTTTAAGACTTTATATCTGTATTTACAAAATCTGCTTCCATTCCTCAGTTCTAATCATAAGATAGCTCTCCACGAGGGAACTTACATTAGAAATGATTAAGTCCTGATATCTATTCTTGGGTTAGTTCCTTTTTGAAGTGAGTTAGTATTTAAATCACAAATCTTTTTGATATTGTAAAGTTTAAAAATATCAAGTTATGTATTGATCTGGAGTGATATCAAAATACCCACTATCTGTAATTAAACAGTTCATAAATTAAAACATTTCCCATTCATTAAAAATACATAGGTTGATTTATGTGTGCATAAAAATTATTTGAGCAAATGTGTATTGAAGCATGTCACAGCACTTACCTTGGAAATTGAGAGGTGTTCCAAAGGTGCTTTCTATTTCTTAAATTTTAGCTTAAGTTTTTTATACTAAAAATGGATTATCAGGAAAACTAACAAATAGTCCCATTTTGAACTGAAATATGAATACATTTAAAAATGTATAAATATTAGAGTTCCCGTGGTGGCCCAGCGGCTTAAAAACCCAACTAGTATCCACGAGGATGCGGGTTTGATCCCTGGCCTCGCTCAGTGAGTCAAGGATCTGGTGTTTTCGTGAGCTGTGGTGTAGGTTGCAGATACAGCTCGGATCCTGTGTTGTTTTGGCTGGGGTGTAGGCCAGCAGCTGTAGCTCTGATTTGACCCCTAGCCTGGGAACTTCCATATGCTGCAGGTGCAGCCCTAAAAAGAAAAAAAAGTGTAAATGTCATTATATGTTTAAAACACCAATAGAACACTTAGTCCTAAGGGAAAATTTAAGTGTTGTCATTAGAAAAACTGAATTCTTTACAAATAACAATAGATGTCTCAGAGGAATGTCTGAAATTCATTATTTCAGTAAATGTCTTTAAAATGTAGTTGCTTTCATTCCTTTACAGCTAACGTTCTTCCTAAATAGTGCTTTAAGTTATAACAAAAGATGACTTGAATCTCTCCCTACATTTTTTCATCCAAATTTGGCATAAGTTGACATGTTCCCTGGTGTCCGATTTAAAGCAATAATTGCGTTTTCTGAACTTGACTGCCGAGCTGCATCAAACGTTAAATGACGAGAAAAGCAAGTGCGAAGGAATGTCTGGGTGTGCACTGTGCTTTGGCCTCTTGTCTCCGAGAATGTTTATCCTGTTGGTCTCTGTTTTGCAGAAATGCTAGTGGTGGATTGTGGGTGCTGTGCCTGGGGTCAGGTCTGCCCTGTCTGCTTACTCCCTGCATGGCAGTTTGCATGGGTCTGGGTAGAGGTGCCAGGCGTGAGCTGAGCTTTTGGGAGAAGAGTGTAGTACTGTGACAGGACCATGAGAAATGCTAGGGCAGCGTGGACTGCCGCTGCAGGAGTGATATGCGGACAGGAAGGTGAACTGGAATCCAGTAACACCAGAGCACATTTCCTGGCGTAGCAGGCTCCAGGCTGAGCTTAAAATACGGTGCCTCCTTTGGTTCATTTTGTAATATCATGTATCGTTGAACACTAGTGAAAGTTATTGCAGATTATTTTCAGGAAGATGGAGAAATACCTTTTTGGGGAGTGACGTACACATTTATTAGTACACATTGGATAGAACTTACAGCAATAGCTTGGATTTCTAAAACAGCCATCATTTGCTTTCTGATGCCTATGAAAGCCGTTTAAGCGTCTCATAATTAAGTAATCTGGAATGCCTAGACATTAATATTCCCATTATTTTCTACTTCCGTTGACATCGAAGAAACTGAAATAGACTCTAAAAGAAATCTTAAATGTTAGAGAAAAAACAGATTAGACAAAATTCAGTAGAGACGGTTTCTTTGCAAATGATATGGGGTATACTTGAGACTAGAAATAACTGATGAACAGGAAATGCTGTTTCCAGATTTGTTTTTCAGCTCATGAAAAAGGCTGGTAATACTAACCGAAGAATCGTCGACTTGCCATGAAATTGTCGTTCTTTTGGACTTTGTTACCCGCATGCTTTTGCTTTTAGGTCTGACAATTTGTGGGCATAACTGCCTCCTGACAGCAGAGTGGATGTCTGCCAGTAAAATAGTGTGTCGAGTGGGACAGGCCAAGAACGACAAAGGAGACATTATCGTCACGACCAAATCAGGTGGCAGAGGAACCTCCACAGTCTCGTTCAAGCTGCTCAAGCCTGAGAAAATAGGTAACATCTCCCTTGACTTTAGAGAAGAAAAGTGGGTTTTGTCTTTTAAAATAGAAAATTGTTAAATTAGTATAAAATTTACTCTCAGCATGTCATTAACTCAGATTCAGTTTATTTTTTCAGGAACAGGTTATTGGTTAAAATTTGCATTACTTTTGAAAAGGCAGATTGCTCACAGTAAAACCTACGGGTGATAGCTGTGAGAAGAACTGTCATTCTGAGTTCTTGATGAAATCTGTTCCGTTTAACATGTCGAAATGCCAGTTTTAGTTTAAAGAAAAATTATCGCAACTATTGATTTTATCCTGAAACACTGCTCAGGACTTAGCACGGTACATTACAGGCTCACTAAAGGTTTATAGACTTGAACTTGGGCTCATCTGGACCTGAGCTGAGCCTGAGAGCCTCCTGTGTCCTGGCAGAACTATGAGTGCTGGTGGGATTAGAGGGTTCACAGAGGGTCTGACAGCTGGAGACGGCTTAGGATCCGATTCCTTCCTACAGGAAGCCCTCCTGTCCTTCAGCGCACTTTGCCCACCTTCTGTTGCAGCCCAGGTCCGAGGTGGGGAGCTGGGAAGTGCTAGTCCGAGGTGAATGACAGGGGGCTCAGTCACATCCCGAGGGCACTGTCTGCAGAGGTTGTGTTTTGTTTTTCCTGAATACCCTGGTCATGTCTGTTACACAAGCTCTGCATTCCTTGGAAGGCGTTTGACTGATTTCTTTATATAAGGAATGGGTGGATAGTTCGTGGATCGACCAAATTAATTGTACAGCTTATTACTTGTAAAATGCATTTGTTTGAACAGAACTTTTACTCAGAGGCTTAATTTGTCTTGTTTGTTGAATAATGTTTAGTGCAATCAAAATGTGTTACTTTGCCTTTTTATGGGTCTTTGGTGGTTTTAATTAGGCTTCCAGACATTTAAAATAATATCCAGTGCTTCTGTGCCCTCAACTCTTTAAAAAATTACTTTAGCATGCATTTTGTATTAGGTCCCTAGAAAGGCAAGCAGTATCGTGAGACTTGCAGAGGCCTGGGGAGCGAGTCTGGCTGAGGGCGTGTTCTGCTTTTTGGCAGGTGTTTTGGATCAGTCTGCTGTGTGGGTTGATGAAATGAATTACTACGACATGCGTACCGACAGGAATAAAGGGATCCCTCCCTTGTCCCTGCGTCCTGCTAACCCACTGGGCATTGAGATTGAAAAGTGAGTACCACCCGGCCTTCGCTTGCCTTCATTTCCAGCTGCTGAGAAGTTTCTGTGCTGAGAGTGAAACATCCAGGATGGCGCAGTGGAAGATGCCGCCGTTGTTGAGAGACAGGCTTTATTTCTAGAGCCTGGTCCGCTTTGCTGGAGGGCACATTCCAATTAGGTAAAACTTTTGTGGTAGAACTGGAGTTCCTGTCGTGGCTCAGTGGTTAACCAACCCGACTAGTATCCATGAGGACTCGGGTTCCAGCCCTTGCCTCGCTCAGTGGGTTAAGGATCTGGCATTGCCCATACACCACGGGTGCGACCCTAAAAAGACAAAAGACAAAAAACACAACCCCGAAAAACCTTGTGGTAAAACTACTTATACCCCTTTCATTGTTGAATTTACATTTGAGAAGAAAAATATCGTTTAAGTGTTTAAAAACTAATACTTTTATTGATATGAGAATTCATGTGTTATCTGGGGTTGGTAAGTTTAAATATTTAGATAGTGCATGGGATCAAAATAGAATTTTCCATGTGCTTGATCTTGGGGGAAATATTTTACCATAATTAGCCCCTATGAAGTCTTGTCATTTTGTTTATAACCCCTACCTGTAGTTCAGACTGACTTTGCCAGGTTCCCAGCAGGCAAAGGATATCTTTCAAGGCGTCTTGGAGGAAACCTAGAACTCCCTTTTCCTAGTCCCTGCTGTGCTGTGGTGTAAGCGCACCTTCTCCTACCCTTTGCTTTGGTAGCTCCTCTGAAACCTTGGTTGTGTCTGATGTATTTCCTGGCCGTAGCGATTCTGCTGCTAAACACTTCCTGCAGGCAACAGATTTGTTCTGCCAGCACCGTAACCGTAGCTTCATTTTAGGTTTTTTCAGGAATGGACAAAAGTGTCCACTAATCTTTATGTATTTAACCTTCAAGCCTATACTTGAAGACCATTAGTAGATCAAAAGCAAGCTTCTTTTTCACCTGCTGGGGTTTGCCCCAGGCTGAGAGGCAGGGAACAACCGATGCTTGGCCGGGGACCAGGTCCTATTTGAAAAAAGCCAGGGGTTTGACCGGTTTTTAGGGACGTGGATTGTTGTCCTCAGTTACCACTTTGAAGCACTTTGGCTGGCATGAGTCTTTCTGGAGCTGTTTTAAGGATTTTGGTGTCCAGTAAATTAATAAGAGTTTAAGCATCAGGAAGGTTCAGGAAAGAAGAGTAATTACCGAATATTCATTTGAGCACAGTTTCCTGTAGGAATGGACTTTGCAGTCGAGAGTCAACCTCTGAGTGGCCTGCTAAAATGCCCTGGAAATCGGCTTTCTTGCAAGGCCCACCCTCCAAAAAAGTGTAGAACAAAAGGTTCCTTTCAGTTGTTTTTTAGAGGGAAGATACAGTTTTGCACGTTTGCACAAGGAGTATAGGAATTTGATAGGACTTTTGTCTGAGCCTTAAAACTATCAAAGTTAGAATTAAATTGGATTATTACTGTCAGAAAATGGGTTTCCTAGAGTTCCCGTCGTGGCGCAGTGGTTAACGAATCCGACTAGCAACCATGAGGTTGCGGGTTCGGTCCCTGCCCTTGCTCAGTGGGTTAACGATCCGGGATCCGGCGTTGCCGTGAGCTGTGGTGTAGGTTGCAGACGCGGCTCGGATCCCACGTTGCTGTGTCTCTGGCGTAGGCCGGTGGCTACAGCTCCGATTCAACCCCTAGCCTGGGAACCTCCATATGCCGCGGTAGCGGCCCAAGAAATAGCAACAACAACAACAAACAACAAAACAACAACAAAAAAGACAAAAAAAGACAAAAAAAAAAAAAAAAAAGAAAGAAAATGGGTTTCCTGAGTTTTCAGTTTAGCATGTAACCCACCCCCCACTCGGTCTCTTTACCTTTGCCCTCTCACCTTTTCATAGTCTTGATTAGTCCTGTTCCTGCCCTTACTGCGTAGGGTGTGGCTTGAACTCCCTCTTAGGGCCTTTTTTCTTGATGTGTTTTGGGATAGTCCTTGGGTGATGTGACCTTGGCAACCAGCCGAAAGTAAGGGTGCCGAAAGTGCCCAGCTCTTTCGAAGTGTTTTTCCTTCACCTCTGAGAGGTGGTCTAGTTGAGTCGGAGCCCCTCTCGGTGTTGATGGTAGCCCCCCACGTGCTCGCTGAGCCTTGGGGTCGGCCCCAGCTTCCTCAGGTGCACGGTGGGTGCCTGTGTCACAGAAGTGAGGCCCAGCAAGCAGCGCGTACTCAGAGCAGGTGCTTGGTGGGTGCTTGTCGTTGTCACTGTGCCCTCCTCTCTTCCTGCAAGTGTGCTGTGTATTCACTGCTCTGCCGCCTGCGAGAGTCTAATGAGCTCCGTTTCCAGGGTGGTAAATTGTATTCAGATCTTAAAACAGTGTTATGTACTTTCAGGAAGGGGTGATAAAAGTAACAGTATTTCCTTCAAGCTGTTATTTGAAAATTTCAGCAATAATTTGCTCAACCATGGGGTAATTAATGAAAGTTTTTGAAAAGTTAAAACCTTGACTCCCCTACCAATGCAGAACGTGTGCCTATCAGAGCTCTTATTTAATTCCTTAGTTAATGAGAAAGCCCGTGAAATGTTAAGACGAGTTCAAGGGCATTCCAAAGGACAGGCACGAGGGCCGTGAGGGATGCCGGAGGGTGCAGCTGGGCCCCGTCGACGGCTCGAGGGCCAGTTGCGTCTTCACCTGACAGGCATCCTGGCCCTGTCCCTCCACTTCTGTCTCTGTAGGAACTGCAGGTAGAGGCCGCTCAGACGCGGCCAGGTGGGGGCTTGGCAGGCCCTCCAGTCGGTGGAAGGACGTCCAGGAAGCTTTTTGCCCTTTGAAAGTCTTTCTCAAGTGTCCTGGTCAAAAGAAAGAGAGGAAATGGCCGGGAGAGAAGGAGGGATAGGAACCGAGAGAGGAGAAGAGTTCGGGCCAGAAAACGGCTTCGCCAGTCCCTTTGCACCTCTCAGAGATACCGGCAGCGAAACTGCGTTCGTTTATCGAATTCTTTGACCTCAGGGAAATCTTCTTTTAGAAAAAGAGACTAGGAAAGGAAGAGCACATGTTAAAATATGGGTGTCGATTTTGTTTCCCTGACTCGCTTCATATTTTTTTGGATAAAAACCTTTGCATCTCTGAAGAAAGTGGTGTTAACATTCAGGTTAGAATCCCTAAGAGCAGAGTTCCCATCGTGTCTCAGCAGTTAACGAACCTGGCTAGTATCCATGAGGACGAGGGTTCAGTCCCTGGCCTCGCTCAGTGGGTTAAGGATCCGGCGTTGCTGTGGTGCAGGCCGGCAGCTACAGCTCCGATTCAGCCACCAGCCCACGTACCTCCATGTGCCGCGGTGCAGCCCCAAAAAGACGGAAAAAAAATCCCTAAGAGCATCTCCTTTCACTGTCTTTTATTTCTGTTTACGAATGTCATTTGGGGCTTTCTTTTATAATTAAAAGGCTGGGGAGGACGTATTTTTAATTTTTTTAAGTCATTAGAGAAGGAATAACTGTGTTTAATTACTCGCTTGTTGAAATACATTAATTGAGAAGGTTCGAAGAATCATAAGCTTGCTATAAAGTGCCGTGGTCCCGTTGAACTCTCAGACTAAAGTGGTGAGGTCGCCCTTGGAAGAGAGATCGGCTCCTGGTAACTTTGCAACGTGAACGTTTATGGAAATTCTCAGCCCACAGGCCAGTGTACAAAGTGGAGCCATGGGGGCTCCTTCAGTGTTGCGGCCAGTTCATCTGAATGGGAGAAGCAAGCGAGAGGAACTGAACGTAGCTGTTGCTCTCCAGTGTGAGTCCGAGTTTCATAAATGTTTTATCTGTGTACTCGGCGTGCACGCTGCCGACCTCCAGCCCCCCGGCTTAGCAGCGGGCATTTATGGGCCTCCTTCGGCTGCTAAAGTCCTCACACTTCTCGATTTTTAACGGATATTTTGCGCACATGGTGCCTCGATACTCATAAAAATGTACGAATTGCTCAGAAAAGAATCACTTCACTCTGAACTGAGACTAGGATTTGCTCGTAAAAAGTCTGTGTTTCTGATTGAGTACGCTGATTGTCACAGTATGTCTTCTATGCACTGCTTAAATTGTGGTGGCCACAGACTGGCGAAACCGAGGAGGGCGGTGAAACAGATTCGTGTGAATAAGTAAAAGCCTTCTCTGGCTTTTATTTCTTAAAAGTGCTCTTTGCCCAAAATGAGACTTTTTATAAACCGCGTTTTTGGAGATAGTGCGTATATGGGAGTGAGGGCATGAAAGTGGAGCTTTGCCCCTTCTGTTTTTATGTCATCTACACCTTTTTTGGTGAAATCGCTGCCTGGGAATAGCTACCCAGAGGAGCCAGTTGATGTGCCAGTCATATCTGTTTTATTTCCACATAGCTTTTATGAGCCATGTAAATCTGACTTGCTTCTCAGCAGTTTGGCTTTCCAATAAAATGAAAAGGTGACCGATTTTACAGCTGCATTTGGAAAAGAAGGAAAGGTGACAAGGTAATTATTCCTGTGAGTGTAGAAGGGAAGAGCCTTGGATTAATTTATCTTTTAGAAATGTTATCAAAACAGATTTGTGGGCCATGAGGTCGTACCTAAGTCCAGAAACTGCGTGAGACGAAAGCAGGAAAAAGCCACGCATGACCTGAACAAGCTCTCTGTATTTAACGCGATGGAGGAGTGCGTGCTGGCTTGAAGGCTGGGGATCGGGTGTGGCTCACCCTGAGGAGGCTGCGTGGCCCTTGCCCGGCTGCCTTCTGGAGTGAGTCCTCTGTGTACCCAGGCTGTGCTCTGCAGGCTGGGAGACCCCTGGCCCAGGTACCTGGGTCTTCCCAGCCAGCCCCGAGCCACACTGCCGTCCATTGGGGGCGTGTGCTGTAGGGTGTGGGCCTCAGCAGCCGCCGAGAGTGGATCCCTTGATGAAAACACTCCGCGAGTTTATTAGGGCTTATTACGTAGTAGACGCTCTGTTGGTATCACCCTCCAGTTAGGGGTTAAAGTGCGGATTTAGTGGGAATCACCTTTTGCTGTTGCTGACTTAACTTGGTGGCTCAGAGCCCAAGAGCCTGTTATTTTTGGACAAAGGTTTAAGCTCTGTGGACTTTGTGCTCATGGGCACAGGGCTTCTGCCTTTACCCACGCTGTTACCAAGACTTTAGCAGCTTTTTGCGTTCTGAATCGCTCTCGATCTAGCTTCTGTCTTTCTAGATGTGTGCTGTGGTTTGTTCTCATGCCTGAGATTCTCCAGTTCTTTACTTGGCAACAGAAGTCCTGTTCTTAAGAGTTTACATGCAACCTGTCTGAAGCTGTTTCCTCATGGTAGAATGGGAATATATAACTCATTCTGTTCTCTCTCTCTCTTTTTTCTTTTTTGGGCCGCACCTGTGGCATATGGAGGTTCCCAGGCTAGGGGTCCAATTGGAGCTATAGCTGCCTGCCTACATCACAGCCACAGCAATGTGGGATCCAAGCTCTATCTGCGACCTACACCACAGCCGGATCCTTAACGCACTGAGCGAGGCCAGGGATTGAATGCTCATCCTCCTGGATACGAGTCAGATTCGTTTCCGCTAAGCCATGATGGGAACTCCTAACTCATTGTGTTCTTATGAAAACAGTCTGTTAAACATAGAGAACTAAGTGTAGAGAATAAAAGTATCAGCAGGTAACATTTTTTTTTTCTATTTATTTTTTTTTCCTGCTGTACAGCATGGGGATCAAGTTACTCTTACATGTATACATTTTTTTCCCCCTACCCTTTCTTCTGTTGCAACATGAGTATCTAGACATAGTTCTCAATGCTACTCAGCAGGATCTCCTTGTAAATCTATTCTAAGTTGTATCTGATAACCCCAAGCTCCCGATCCCTCCCACTCCCTCCCTCTCCTGTTGGGCAGCCACAAGTCTATTCTCTAAGTCCATGATTTTCTTTTCTGCGGAGATGTTCATTTGTGCTGTATATTAGGGATTCCAGTTGTAAGTGATATCATGTGGTATTTGTCTTTGTCTTTCTGGCTCATTTCACTCAGTATGAGATTCTCTAGTTCCATCCATGTTGCTGCAAGTGGCATCATGTCATTCTTTTTTATGGCTGAGTAGTATTCCATTGTGTATATATATACCACGTCTTCCTAATCCAATCCTCTGTCGATGGACATTTGGGTTGTTTCCATGTCCTGGCTCTTGTGAATAGTGCTGCAATGAACATGCGGGTGCATGTGTCTCTTTTAAGTAGAGTTTTGTCCGGATAGATGCCCAAGAGTAGGATTGCGGGGTCATATGGAAGTTCTATGTATAGATTTCTAAGGTATGTCCAAACTGTTCTCCATAGTGGCTGTACCAGTTTACATTCCCACCAGCAGTGCAGAAGGGTTCCCTTTTCTCCACAGCCCCTCCAGCACTTGTTATTTGTGGACTTACTAATGATGGCCATTCTGACTGGTGTGAGGTGGTTCTCATGGTAGTTTTGATTTGCATTTCTCTTATAATCAGCGATGTTGAGCATTTTTTCAGGAGTTTACTGGCCATCTGCATATCTTCCTTGGAGAACAGTCTATTCAGGTCTTTTGCCTATTTTTCCATTGGTTGATTGGCTTTTTTCCTGTTGAGTTGTATAAGTTGCTTATATAGTCTGGAGATTAAGCCCTTGTCCGTTGCATCATTTGAAACTATTTTCTCCCATTCTGAAAGTTGTCTTTTTGTTTTCTTTTTGGTTTCCTTTGCTGTGCAAAATCTTGTCAGTTTGATTAGGTCCCATGGGTTTATTTTTGTTCTTGTTTCTGGTGCCTTGGGAGACTGACCTGAGAAAATATTCATGACATTGATGTCAGAGAGTGTTTTGCCTGTGTTTTCTTCTAGGAGTTTGATGGTGTCCTGTTGTATATTTAAGTCTTTCAGCCATTTTGAGTTTATTTTTGTGTAGAGTGTGAGGGTGTGTTCTAGTTTCATTGCTTTGTATGCAGCTGTCCAGGTTTCCCAGCAATGCTTGCTGAATAGACTTTCTTTCCCCCATTTTATGTCCTTGCCTCCCTTGTCAAAGATTAGTTAACCATAGGTGTCTGGGTTTATTTCCCGTTCTCTATTCTGTTCCATTGGTCTGTATGTCTGTTTCGGCACCAGTACCACACTGTTTTGATGACTGTGGCTTTGTAGTATTTCTTGAAGTCTGGGAGAGTTATGCCTCCTGCTTGGTTTTTGTGTCTCAGGATTGCTTTGGCAATTCTGGGTCTTTTGTGGTTCCATATAAAATTTTGGATTGTTTGTTCTAGTTCTGTGAAAAATGTCCTGGGTAATTTGATAGGGATTGCACTGAATCTGTAGATTGCTTTGGGTAGTATGGCCATTTTTACAATGTTGATTTTTCCAATCCATGAACATGGAATATCTTTCCATTTCTTTACATCTTTTTTAATTTCTTTGATTAATGTTTTATAGTTCTTGGCATGCAAGTCCTTTACCTCCTTGGTCAGGTGTATTCCAAGGTATTTGATTTTGTGAGGTGCAATTTTAAAAGGTATTGTATTTTTGTATTCCTTTTCTAATATTTCATTGCTGGTATACAGAGATGCGACTGACTTCTGAATGTTAATCTTATATCCTGCTACTTTGCTGAATTTATTAATCAGTTCAAGTAGTTTTGGGGTTGAGTCCTTAGGGTTTTCTATGTATAGTATCATGTCATCTGCATACAGTGACAGTTTGATCTCTTCTCTTCCTATATGGATGCCTTTTATTTCTTCGGTTTGTCTAATTGCTGTGGCTAGGACTTCCAAAACTATGTTGAAGAGCAGTGGTGAGAGTGGGCATCCCTGTCTTGTTCCAGATTTGAGTGAGAAGGTTTTCGATTTTTCTCCATTGAGCATTATATTTGCTGTGGGTTTATCATAAATGGCTTTGATTATGTTCAGGAATGTTCCTTCTATACCCACTTTGGTGAGGGTCTTGATCATGAATGGATGTTGGACTTTGTCAAATGCTTTCTCTGCATCTTTTGAGATGATCATATGATTTTTGACTTTTCTTTCGTTAATGTGGTGTATGGCGTTGATTGATTGGTGTATGTTGAACCATCCTTGTGAACCTGGGGTGAACCCTACCTGGTCATGGTGTATAATTTTTTTGATATGTTGTTGGATTCAGTTGGCTAAGATTTTGTTGAGAATTTTTGCATCTATATTCATCAAAGATATTGGTCGATAGTTTTCTTTTTTGGTGGTATCTCTGTCTGGTTTTGGAATTAGGGTGATGGTGGCATCATAGAATGTCTTTGGGAGTGTTCCTTCTTTTTCAACCTTTTGAAAAAGTTTAAGGAGGATGGGCACCAGATCCTCTTTATATGTTTGGTAGAATTCACCTGTGAAGTCATCTGGTCCTGGACTTTTATTTGTAGGGAGTGTTTTTGTGACGTATTCCGTTTCATTTCTAGTGATTGGTCTGTTCAGTTGGTCTGTTTCTTCTTGATTCAGTTTTGGCAGGCTGTAAGATTCTAGAAAATTGTCCATTTCTTCCAGATGGTCAAATTTGTTGGCATATAGTTGTTCATAGTATTCTCTTATGGTTTTTTGTATTTCTGTAGTATCTGTTGTGATTTCTCCTTTTTCATTTATAATTTTGTTTATTTGAGTTCTTTCTCTCCTCTTCTTAGGGGTTTGCCAATTTTGTTTACCTTTTCAGAGAACCAGCTCTTAGTTTTATTAATTTTCTCTATTGTTTTTCAAATCTCTATTTTATTGATTTCTTCTTTGATTTTTATAATTTCCTTCCTTCTGCTGACTTTAGGTCTTTTTTGTTCTTTTTCTAATTCGTTTAGGTGGAGAGTTAAGTTGTCAATTTGGGATCTTTCTTCTTTTTTGAGAAAGGCCTGTATTGCTATAAATTTCCCTCTGAGCACTGCTTTTGCAGCATCCCATAGATTTTGAGAGGTTGTGTCTTCATTATCGTTTGTTTCAAAGTATTGTTTAATTGCCTATCTGATTTCCTCATGGACCCATTGGTTTTTTAGTGGCATGTTGTTTAGTCTCCATGTTGTAGGTTTTTTCTCATTTCTTTTCCCATGGTTGATTTCTAGTTTCTTGGCATTGTGGTCAGAGAAGATACTTGAAAACTTTTTTTTTTTTTTAATTTTTAGTTTTTTGCTCTTTAAGGCTGCACCTGTGGCATATGCAGGTTCCCAGGCCAGGGGTCTAATCAGAGCTACAGCTGCCAACCTACACCACAGCCACAGCATATAGGATCTGAGCCGAATTTGCAACCCACACTACAGCTCTTGGCGATGGTGGATCCCAGACCCACTAAAGGAGGCCAGGGATCGAACCTGCATCCTCATGGATATTAGTTTGATTCGTTTCTGCTGTGGCACAATGGGGACTCCTTTTTTATTTTTTATTTTATTTTTTTGCTATTTCTTGGGCCACTCCCACGGCACATGGAGGTTCCCAGGCTAGGGGTTGAATCGGAGCTGCAGCCACCAGCCTACGCCAGAGCCACAGCAACGCTGGATCCGAGCCGCGACTGCAGCCTACACCACAGCTCACGGCAACGCCAGATCGTTGACCCACTGAGCAAGTGCAAGGGCAGGGATCGAACCCGCAACCTCATGGTTCCTAGTCAGATTCGTTAACCACTGCGCCACGACGGGAATTCCTATTTTTATTTGTATCTTCTTTTTTTGCGTTTTAAGGCTGTACCTATAGCAACAGGTAGCATTTTTGAGCATTTTTTGTGTCAAAAACTGCCAAGCCTTCTTCATGCATTATCTACTTTAATCCTCAAAATATTCCCAAGAGGAAGGTATTATGATCTGTTATCCATAGGAATAAACGGAACCTCAGAGAGCTTAAGTAACTTCTTCCAGGTGATTCAGGCAATGCTGGCAAACCTATAAGTCCTGTCGCGAGCTGCACCCTCCCCACAGGGCTTCCCTGCTTCCCCGCCTTGTCATTCCTCGTCCGTTTCTTCCCATCTTCTGTTTCACATTCATTCTGAGGTTTGGTGTGAAGATCTTATTTTGGGACAGACTTTTGTCTCAGGATGCCTTCAGCTTGAAATAAAACAAAAAACAAAAATTGAAAACAAAAATTCATTTTGATTTAAACAAAGATATTTATTTTCTCATAATATACAGAGTCCAGAGATGGTGGAGTCGGGGGCTCAGAAGTGTCATCAAGATGTAAGGGACGTGGGTTTGCTGTTCCACTGCCCTTGGCACAGCCCTCATTGCCTTCATTTATTTATTTACTTTTTCCTTTTGTCCTTTCCAGGGCCGCACCTGGGGCAGATGGAGGGTCCAATCAGAGCTGTAGCCACTGGCCTATGCCACAGCCACAGCAACACCAGATCCGAGCCGCATCTGCAACCTACACCACAGCTCATGGCAACGCAGGATCCCCAACCCACTGAGTGAGGCCAGGAATCGAACCCGCAACCTCGTGGTTCGTAGTCAGATTCATCAACCACTGAGCCATGATGGGAACTCCTCCCTGATTTCCTTCATCATTGAACCATGGCTTTAGCAGTTCCTGTGTTGAAACAATAATAAATAAATAGTAAATAGTAACCTTATAATAAAAATATTATTGGAGGAGTTCCCATCGTGGCTCAGCAGAAACGAATCTGACTAGTGTCCATGAGGATGCAGGTTCCATGCCTGGCTTTGCTCAGTGGATTGGGGATCTGGCATTGCCGTGAGCTGTGGTGTAGGTTGCAGATTCAGCTCGGATCAGGCATTGCTGTGGCTCTGGCATAGGCTGGCAGCTACTGCTCCGATGTGATCCCTAGCCTGGGAACCTCTATATGCCACGGGTGCAGCCCTAAAAAGACAAAAAGACACACACACACACACACACAAAATTGTTGGAGCAGTAATAATGCACAGTGAATAATGAAGTGCAGTGCATTTAAGCCCCTCCTAGGCAGTGCTCTGCAGCTCTTTCCCCTGACACTGCTGGTCGGACTCCGTCACCATTCGGGGCAGGGAGCAGGCCGGGCACAGTCTTTGAATTAGTGACGTCTACATGCAGTGAAGGTCCCAGCCCCTGGCCGTGTGGGTGGCAGGCGTCAGGACTGTATAGGGTGTGGGCCGCCGGAAAGTGGCAGGCGGGCTGCCGGAAAGTGGCAGCCCCGCTCCTTCACACCGCGGGCCCTGCGAGTGCCCTAGGCACTCCTCTCCAGCTTAGACCCCGCCCTGGGCAGACACCAGCCCCTGGCTAAGGTCGAACACGGCAGGTGGCCCTTGCCTGTCGGCACAGAGGGCTTCTGGGCACCCCCCTAGGGCTCAGCCAAGACCCCACTCAGTCACCGTAGTCCCCAAAGTTCCACCTTGCCGGTGTGATGTACAAATAAATAAAATGATAAAAACTTCCACAGGTAATCATATTTTGTTACTAAGTAGACTGTCAAACCAGCATGAAGAATCTAAACCAAAATAAACTGAAAAAGATGCTGAGTTCTCCAGCTCCCACTCGGAGACTCCGCCTGGCGACAGCGGCCCGTGAGCTTAGGGATCACGTGCTCTTGAAGCCCATGAGGAGAAGTGAAGATTGCCTTGGTCTCCGATGTGCGGAGACTCAGGTGATGCCAGCTTGGCGTCCGCGACCCCCTTCGTGTCGTCCTGTCTGTTACTCCAGTGTCCGACAGGCCCTCCCTCCCCAGGTAAAGAAAACTGGGGGGAGAGAGGTGAGAGGTAACAAGGCCCCTCCCAGCCAAGGTGCTGGCACGGGAATGTGGGGTTCAGAGAAGGTTGGGGAGAGTGGACACAAAGGGGCCAGGAGAGAAGGGGAGGCTTGCTGAGAGCTGAGGCTCTGAGGGGCCCCCGAGCCAGGTGAGCACCTCCCCGGAGAGAGGGGCCTCCCGGCCTTTGTCACGTGTGTCTGAAGGGACCGGTCACCTGCAGTCGAGGGGCTCCGACGGGGGTCCTTGTCTATGGAGTGTTGCTTTGGGACGAGGCTGCCCCACTTCTGGACCGAGGCCATGTCTGGAGTAACGTGGAGTCAAGACTGAGGAGACGTCATCGGACCTGCCTACACTGCCTGCCGGGTGGAGGTCATTTCTCCCCCTGAGTAAACTCTAGAGCTGAAATAACGTCGTGTCCCACCTGAGGGTGGGGGGAGCTTTCAGTCAGAGGGGGACAAGGTAGAAGTGACCTCTTTTGCAGGAACACGGGATCCTCTAGCAGTGGCTCTGAGGATTCAGGTGGCGGAAGTGAGCCCCCAGAGGGAAGCAGGTTGGGCAGTGGAGAGGCCTGGAGAGCTTGGCCGAGGGGAGGGCGCCATAAGGGCTGCTCGCTCCCCAGCCCTTGGGGGCCAGGGCCGTTCTGGGCCCTCCCAGTTGCCCTCAGACACAGCTTGCTCAGCTCCATCGCGGAGCCTCACCTACGATGGGTACTGAAGTCGGGTTTGAATGGACCGATAAATGAACGGATGTAGAAGTTGGCCTTAGAAGTGTAGGCAAGAACGTGAGTTGCAGATAAGGCAGTGCTAATTATCATAAGTTTTTCTCAAATTTTGTGTGGTTCTGTTTTACGGCCACACCCACAGCATATGGACGTTCCTGGACTAGGGGCTGAATTGGAGCTGCAGCTGTGGTCTACACCACAGCCATGGCAGCAGGGCATCTGAGCCACATCTACGACCTGCGCCACAACTTGCAGCAACCCTGAATCCTTAACCCACTGAGTGAGGCCGGGGATCAAACCTGCATCCTCACAGAGACAACATTGGGTCCTTAACCCGCTGCGCCACAACGGGGACTCCACCCTTTCTTGAAGTTGGTCTAAACGTGGACATGTAACCGTGAGTAGTGTGCAGATCTGATTTAGTCAGTAGGCATTGTCAGACGTCATGCAGATCTGTACCAGAAAGCATCCTAACAAGCCGACCATTTCGCACTCCCTGCACCCAAATCTTGATTTTTATCCATTGAGTAGGAAATGGTTTCATGTTTGGATGGATTTCATGAAGTATCAGCTCAGCCTCTTTAGATATTACATTCTATTATCGATGTAATTTCTGTATTTCAGCCTATTTCCTATCTCACCCGTGTAGTCAAAGTTTATGTCGAGGTAGCCGAGGTGTAGGAAGTCTCTTTTTTACACACATGAACGTTTAGGTTCCATAATGCTGCATCTCGTATAATCGTAATGGGTCTTGTTTGCGTCTGTTACTGTTGGTTGCCTCTCTGTAGTGACAGCGCTGGAAATGCATTTTAAACTGTTTTCCTCCTTCAGAGGTCAATTTCCCCAGAAGGATCTGGAAGTGCTGTTTCCTGGGATGAGCGCCGACTTCACAAGTGAGAACTTGTCAGCCGCCTGGTACCTTATCGAGAACCACTCCAACACCAGGTTAGGGGGTCCTGTGGTTTTACGGGTGCAGCTCATCGGATCAGTGGGAACGCAGCTTCCCCCTGGCTTTGCCCCTTAGCACCCCTTTGAGCTGGGCGAGCTTGGGACCAGCTCTGAGTGTCTGTTTCCTTATTTATAAAATGGGGTCATTCATTAGAGGACCCCTGTTTCCTACTGTCATGTTGTTTCTGTATGTTTCATCATTTGTGCCACCTTTTAAAACTTTGCAGAGTCTCAGCTGTGTCCTGCGTCTGAGTATGACACCCCTCCACCAGCTCAGATAACAAAATCCTCAAGTGCTCGTTTAAACAAGGAACACATCTCCTCCCCTGACCACAGAGCAAAGGGACATGAGTTGGAAAGACTTGGCTTAAATTTAGCCAAAAATGGGCAAGGTCATAGATCCCACTAAAGCAGTCCTTTGTATCTTTGTATAGTTTGCTCATACTCTCTGCAAGAGCAGATCTGTAACTTTGTGCAAGATCAGCCTAAAACAATTATATTTAGTGAAAATGTTCGAAGAAATGAAGGGTTTATTGTTTAAAATTTGTGTTCTTGAAAAGTCAGCTTGTTAAAATAGACCTCAGGAGAAGTTCTTCCTTTACCTGTTGGGATGAAAACTGTTACAGAAAACATGGGAGTAAACTTGGTCTAATGTGTTTGTAGAGCACACGTCTGAAGTCTTTCACGCCGGGGGTGGTTCTGGTCTCACTCTGCGGGTGTGCTTTTCCGTGACCGTGAGTCGGGATTGATCGGGTTTCCGTGTGGGCCGTCTTGGCACTCAGGGAGGTGGTCGGTGTTTTATTGCCAGATTTTCTCAGCACAGAGGGAAACAAAACGTGAAATGCAGAGGCCTACCTAGGTTTTTTCCTCTGCTTGAGATGTAAAAATAAAACACTGTGGTCTTTTCAGTTACTTAAATTGGGAGTCGACCCCCGGGTTTGCCGCGATGCTCTGTCCGCGGCAGGTGCTGGCAGTGACGTGCCGGGGAAGAGCGCGCTCGGCCGCGTCCACCGCTGCCTGGCCTGGGTCTCTCCATCTGGGGGGTGCTCAGAGCTCCGTAGCTGCAGCTCATCTGTCTGATTTGTATCAGTTATAAAAATACCCACATTTTACTTCTTAGGGGTCTGGCATGTGAGGGCTGCCGATGTCTGAGAGCCCCTGTCACCTTGACGTTTGTAATGTGTTCATGTTTAGGTGTAGGTAAGGGTTTGAAGGCTTTGTTTCATCTGATTACGTGGGACATCCCTGTCTCTCTCAGGTAGGTTTCAGTATTTGACCCTTGATACATTGTCTTCCTGTGGTTTCTTCACTTCAGTTTTGAGCAGCTCAAAATGGCAGTCGCCCACCTGAAGAGACAGGCTAACAAGAAGAGCGAGGGCAGCCTGGCGTACGTGAAAGGCGGACTCAGTACTTTCTTTGAGGCACAGGACGCCCTCTCAGGTAAGGTGACCCTCAGAGCCATCTGCTGGGCTTCCTGCGCTGAAACACGGCCCTGCGTCTGGAGGGCAGGGTTTACAGGCTGTGCTGGCGGCCTTCCCGATGCAGAGCCGCGCGGTGGCCTGCGGGCAGCTTCTGCTGCAGGCCAGGCCGGAATCTGTATCTGTCCCTGCGGCTTTGCTGACCCATGGCTCGCGTGGGAAATAGACCACTTTGCCTCCCTACTGTGGCCAGTGTCCAGGCCTGAGAAGAAATGAAATCCCAGTGGGTAAAATTCTGGAATTTTCAGAACCCTTTTACGGCCCTCAGTCCTGGATGTGGGACTAGGCTTGTGAGTTTGGTCTGGAAAAGACAGGCAGTAGCGTGTCCCTTCTCTGTGGCTGTCGCCCCTCCAGCCCCCGCAGGCGCTCACTGTCCCCCATCCACGTCGTCGTCTACACTGGCGGGGAATCGTGCTACATGCGGACAGTGTAGCTTTAGACATTTCAGGGAAGGATGCTGCGCAGGTTGGTTTTTCCTAGCTACCTTAAGGAATGGAAATCAGATTATTTTTCTAGTAAAAAGTAAGATATATTAATAAAATTTGGCCGAATTCTTTTTAAAAATGAAGATACCCAGAACTCAGTACTTACACAGCTTAAGTGCCTATAACCTAACTGTAGACTAAGAGGCCAGACCACGTGCTTCAACTCCGAAAGACTGAATTTTTAAAATGAATTTGTTTAAGTCCACACATCCTTTTATTGTCTTTAAAACCCTTCTCCTCTGGGGCCAGACATGCACGGTTGCCTTCTGGCAGGTTGAACGTGAATCCGAGACAGTGCTCTCTGCACGAGGCTTGGGCTTTGAAGGGGTGACACCTGGGAGGGAGCTAAGAAGCCCCGTGCCCGTTGCCGAGATCCAGTGCCCTGTGCTTTTTGAGGTGGACTCTCTTTGTGCTTGTCGATGTTCTGGGTTCTCAGTGGTGCCATCAGCAGTACAAGCCTGAGCATACACGAGCTGAATTGAGTGCTCTCGTGTAGGGTTAAATTCTCGATGTGCCTGGCAGCGGTCTGTGCACGTGCTGATTTGCTGCATGTGACTGCCCTTCTCCTAACTGTGTTATTACAGCACCCCCTTGGCAGGAACGTGCCAGGCCTTCCTCTCCACCCTCTTCTGTCATGTGTATTTGTAAACACCTGTGGATTGATATTTGCTAATTTATGATTTTATTTACATAGATGATTTTACTTCTGGCAGATTTCAAGAGGTTTTATTTGGTGCATTAAATTCAGCCTCATTTGTTAGGCGTTTGTCCTAGAAGTGGGTGGTCATTTAAAGTGTAGCAAAGACGGTGGGCAGCTGCTCACAGGCAGATAAACCGTTTGCTGCGACTGCGAGTTCTCTTCGGGGCGCCCGCATTGAAGGAGTGTTACGAGCCACATGAATGGCGTTGTTTAAACCTGGGCTGTTTATAATGACCGTGCCGCACAAACCTCCCTCTTCAGTTTTGATTCTGTCAGGCTTTCTTTGTATGTAAAACATGTCCTCTCTGTAATCGGTGCTTGGATTCTCTTGGTGCTCCTTTTGTACTATAAAGTAATAACGACAGCTGCAGACCCAGGGCGATTCCCAGCACCATGCTGGTTGGACAGTTGGCTGGAAGGACTCACGGAACTCCCGAGAGCCGCTGGAGTTCCCGCTGGAGCCCTGCCTGTCCTCTCGGCTGGAGCTGTGGCCGCGCTGATCGCTGGTAGCGACGAGCTGGCGGCGGCGTGGGGTTGCCCCCAGGCCTGGTGCATCCAGGCTCTATCGCAGGGACACAGCTGCCCCGGCAGCTGGCCTCCGTGTCCTGTCCCCCTGGAGGGCGAGCCTTTGCCAAGTGACCAGCGTCCTCACTGGGAGCCACGCGGTCAGACTGTGTGGTGCGGCCCACGTGAGCGGACAGCCGCCTTCTTTACAGGGTCAGCGCTCCGTGCCCGTCCTTGTCTGCACGTGTGCTTCTTACACTGTGTGCACTAAGTTCTCTCCTCACAATGTCTTATTGACTCACGGAGTTGTGTTAATTTCAGGCCTACAGCAAAGTGGATCAGTTATACACAGAGCCACGAAGTTCTTTTTTTTTTTTTTTTTTTTTTGGTTTTTAGGGCTACACCCCCGGCACATGGAGGTTCCCAGGCTAGGGGTCCAATCTGAGCTACAGCTGCCGGCCTACCCCACAGCCCCAGCAACTCCAGATCCGAGCCGCATCCGTGACCTACACCACAACTCACGGCAAAGCCAGATCCTTAACCCACGGAGCGATGCCAGGGATCGAACCCGCCACCTCAGGGTTCCTAGTCGGTTTCGTTTCCACTGTGCCACAGTGGGAACTCCCATTAAGTTCTTTTTAACCTTGAGAAGTTTTGGTTTTGCTTCTCTCTTGTAAGCAACAGACAGTAAGATTTTTATTTTTTATACCACTCTGAGAGGGGTTTGCCTTTTAATAGAAGGATTTAAGCCATGTACACTTGCCATAACTGAAACTTTTGTCCTTCTGTTCTAGTATTATTTTTTTGTCTTTCATTTTTCCCCTCTGTTCTCTGGGCTGTATTGTTTGCAGCTTTGGGAGGAAAGGCCTTGGATGTGACAGGTTGTCTCTGACTCCTGTTGTGCGTGTCTGCAGCTCGGCACCTCTGCCCCTCCCTCTTCTCTAGGCTAAATTTAATCTGAGGTCTTAGGCCCAGCTTCTGCGTTGACCTTTTCTGTTTTCTTGTTCTCGGGATTTCTAGATTTATTTTTGTCTTTTGCATTTAGTTTTATATTTACCACAGTCACTGAACGCTTGCCATTTATACACAGGAACTCGGTTGGCTCTAATGTGTGCTGCCCGTCGTGTGTGTGTCCGCATCTTCCCTCTCTGGATGTTTTGTTTCGAACTGTGTGTCTGTCTCCTGTGCTCCGTCCGTGGAATGTCTGCATGTCGCGAGATGTCTTTGGCTTTTATTCGTGAACAGCCCCTTGGCCGCAAGAGATTGGTTTGAGGACCTCCATCCAGGGCCGCTCCGCGTCGGGAAGGAACCCTGAGCAGCGCAGTGCCGGTTTCTTGCGGGGACCTGAGCCCTTGTCTCTGCCTGAGTGCTTCAGCGATGTGTTTGCTTAGCCTGGAATTATTAAGAGGAACAGCACCTTTTCAGGATGTGTTGGAATGTTAGTCTTGTTTTTACTCAGTTTTTTTACCCAGCGCTTCATGAGCTTTTAGGATGTGTAGGCTCGCCTCCAACTCTGCAGGTTTTAAAGTTTTGCCACAGCCGCTGGCACTGCTGGGTTGTCTGAAGGGCCCCGGCACAGTGCCAGAGGAGGAGGCCTCTGCTCGCTGCCCTTTCTCTCCTGCAAGCTGGGTGCCGGGAAGGGGGTCTCTAATGGTATCCTTGGAAAGGCGTTGGAGGTGAGAAGAGTGGGGGACCAGGGCTGTAGTCGTGAAGAGTTAGGAAGGAGTCTAAAGGCCGTCTGGTCTGGGCCACCGCGCGTGTCCCAGGGTTGGCTGGATACACCCTTCTCTCCTTCTCGTGCCACCGTGTGTTCTCCTGACTCACTGAGCAGACGCTACACCGTCCAAGGACTTATTTCAGGCTGTTCCCATCAAGCATGCGGTTAGCGGCAATCACCTGTGTGTGTGGCTTTTATTTGTTGTTAAGTGTGTGCTCTTTATCCCTGGGTGTACTGCGGGTATTATAATTGGAGCTTGGCAAGAAGTGTGTCTGGCATAACGAACCTGCCAGGGTTGACCTCGGGTGCTTGTCATTACCAGGTCCTGCAGAAGGTCCCAGCCCAGGCCTCACTCCCGCAGGGCTGACACCGCCTTCCTCTGCCAGTCCTCAGGGTTCTCCCAGATCGCAGCAGGGCCCGAGGGCTTCCTCTGTAGAAAAGACACTCTTCCCTCGAGGCCCTGGCCTCGCCTTCCGGTCGCTTGTTCTGGGCGCAGGAACAGCGCCTTTGGCCTCTCCTTCTGAAAACAGCCTCGGGCAGGGCCTGTGCCACCACCCTCCTTAGCGAGGGGCCTGTAGGATGCGACCAGTGCAGAGGCCCAGTGGGACACGGGTGCCACTCCCGAGGTCCCCCCGTGAATGGCTGCTGCTCTAGGCGCACAGTTGGTCCCTTGGCCGTGTCGGTGGAGGGTGAGGCTCCCCCGGACCTGGTGATCTGAGTGGATCCTTTGTCCCTGCTGGTCTCCTAAGGAGTCGTTGCAGTTATTTTATTTTTTCGGTGTAACCGAGGAAGGGAAGGACTCGCGGGTTACCTACCAAATTCACGTGTGGTTTATACGTGATTGAGCTGCCCTGGTTAAAATGTGGTGGAGCACGAAGTGTTAAATGTTTAAACGGCTCTGTATGAAGTCCAGTTCTCAGCACCCCTCACCCTAAGCCTGCCTAAGCATTCGCCCCAGAGGTTGGCACCTGGACCAGACTAGGCCGCACCAGTCTGCACATGTCACAGGCCTGTTTTTCTGGAGTTGTTTAAAAAAGCAAGGGTGACGTGTGGTGGAGGGGTTGGCCAGCAGCAGAGAACACGGGGCGGGTCCCTGCAGGGCACTTGGACCGCGGGGCAGCACCGCGTTTGGGCAGGGCTTCTCTAGGTGAATGTGCCACCGGCCGCGCTCCCTTGCCGCCGGGACTGTCAGCAGCCGCCGGGACCCGGGAGTTGCACGAGCAGAAGTGCTTGTTTGGAACAGTGAAGTCTTTCTAGTTTTGCTTTTTCACATTTGGGCATTTTTACCTCCTTTCCTTGAAGACAGGAAATTTTTTTTCCATTTAACATAACAAGTTCAAGGTACATGGCAATGTTTTATGTCACCACATAATCCAAGCTCGAAACATTAAAGAAATAACTTTCTTTTCATTCCTAAATCCATCAAAACATTAAAGAATACAGTGGAGGGGTTTCTTTTCCCCAAATGTATTTTTTTTTTCTTTCTATGTATTTGTTTTTCCAACAAGGAAGCAGTCTATTTTAGAATTTCAAACAAAATTTACGATTGTTGTACAACAGTTTTTAAAAAGGATGAGATTAGGATTAGAAAGTGATAAAAGAAGCAGAGAAGCAGATGTTACTGTGCACTGAGAATGTGTTCAGAGTGCCTTTGACCCCGAATTGTCATTGGAACACACACCTCTTTTGCTCAGACTTTTTTCCACCATAAACCTGCATTCCAGACTGGCGGGTTGAGGCAGAACCTGTAAGTTCCTTTGCAGGAGAAGTTAGATGCCAGAGAACAGCTGGCACAGAGGCTGTTGACATGGCATCCGCCCCGCGGCCGAGCGCGTGCTGGAGCGCAGTCGCTGCCATCTCAGCAGCTCTTGCTTGGGAGAGAGGTCTCTTCTTTGCAACCGAATCCAGTTCCCCACCGACTAGTAGGAGGGTTCCTGTTTACAGATGTGGAAGCAGAGGCTTAGGGCTTGGGCCCTTTGTTTCTGCGGTGCGGACAGGATGGGGTGAAGCTCTGGTCCTGAGATCACACTGCTTGAGCTCGAGTTTAGGGCTCGGCGTTGTGGCTTGGGCGCCCTTCCTTGATTTCCCGGGGTCACGGTTTCCCCGTCTGTGAAATGGAAATCGCATAGGACTCAGTGGCTTCTCACATGGCTCATGTTAGAAGCTTAGCACGGTACTCCACTCATGGTTGTGTCTCAGCTGCTATTTTTTATTATTTTTACAAAATTTTATGTCACAATTTTGAATTGAAATGGTATTGGGCCATTTGCTTTGAGAATTTTCTTGCTGCTTCACCTGAGCAAGCTGATGTGCTTTGTTTAATATCTCCCTCTCTTTAGTAGGTAAAACATTTTCAAAATATAAATTGAGTGATTTCCTTATGTTCTTTATCAGGACCATTTAGACATGCAGCAGTGATAGCAAAAACTCCAGGGTAATTTGTACGTCCGCAAGCTGATGTATTGGTAGATGTTGCTAGATATTAATTGAGAACCTCCAGAGAATTGAGAATCTCCAGAGTAGAACATGAATAACATGTACTTTGTCATGTTATGTCCCAAGACTGAAGTTAAATATTTTAAGGTTGTTAGACAGGAAATAGTAGTATTTCTTTTTTGCAGATGATGAATCCGAGAAAGACTTTCCTGTTGTCAGATATCAAAGATATTAATTACCTAATAATTAAATGATTATTTACTTAGTTTTTTTTTTTTTTTTTTTTAGGGCCACTCTTGTGGTATATGGAGGTTCCCAGGCTGGGGGGCCAATCGGAGCTGTAGCTGCCAGCCTACGCCACAGCCCCAGCAACGCCAGATATGAGCCGCTTCTGCAACTTATACCACAGCTCACGGCAGTGCCGGATCCTTAACCCACTGACCGAAGCCAGGGATCGAACCTGTGTCCTCATGGATCCTAGTTGGGTTCGTTACTGCCGAGCCGTGACAGGAGCTCCTCTTTTTCTTTTTTAATTCAACCATGTTTACCACTTGGTACTGATGATCGGATGACCGAGTATGTGTACTACGCACTGTTTTAATAGATAAAACCACCATGACTTAGACTAGTGTTTGCTGGTTACTTTGCAGAGTTTTGCATGTTTGTGCTTCTTTTCAGCAGTGAAAATATGACCATGTTTAAAGCTATTTAAAGATGTCATTTTGAGGTAATGTTTTCCCATCCTTTAAAATAGCCTACATTTTAACCGGATGTTTTTTCTAGCCATCCATCAAAAACTGGAAGCAGATGGAACGGAAAAAGTAGAAGGATCCATGACGCAGAAGCTGGAGAATGTTCTGAACAGTAAGTTTTACCTACTACCCCAGACCGTTTATGAACTGCTTTATAATAAGCTCTGATACAGTTCTAACAAGGCAGTGAGTTGTAGTTCAGTATTTATTTCTAGGTAGTAATGACTTAGTGAACATAAAGGGGAATAAAAAACATCGAAAATGAGAAATCATCATTTGAAAACAAGCCAGTATACTTCTTAAGAAGCAAAACCACCACCATAAAGGGGGCCAGCGTGTACGTAGCATCATCGAAGACGGAAGCACTCTGAGGCAGGAGCCATGATTGTCACTGACCAAAGCCTAAAACCGTCTTCAAGCATCGGCCGCTGTTAATGCAGACAGCCTCAGCCAGAATGAATGACAGATACTGAGCTGCCATCTGGTTTTTAATGCTTTGCTTTTTTTTGACGCCTTGCCTTTTTCCAAAACAAAGTTAAGGCAGCTGCATACTTGAGTGTTTCTGCTGCCGAGACATTTAATCAGAACTGTAGGCCAGGAGAAGCTGATTCATGCAGTGGGGGTCTGTCCATTTCCCCTTCTTTTTTCTGGATGTTCGAGCTCCTGGCTCCTTCCCTCCTGATTGAGAAGAAACTCATCAGGTAAAGCGGTCCCTCTTGTGGTATTCGTGGCTTAGCAGGAAGTCATTCTCTTCCCCACATGTAGAAAAACTTCTGACAAGGAGCAGTGGCACCCAGGGCAGTCTCCTTGCTTTTAAACATAAGCACATAGAGCACGCGGTTCCCTGGGAAGCAGGGTTAAGAAGAGCTAAGCAATCGTCAGGTCTTTGGTGGTTCTGTGAACTCAGGGTGGGGATGCCAGGTTAGTTCTGTACTTGTAGCTGGATGTAGTTCCATCAGCAGGACTTGCTGAGCTTTTTTGTAGTGTCCGTTCACAGACCCGGAGACCTCTGATAATAAAGTTCTCTAGGGAGACCCTTCCATGTGATACAGGCTGTCCCTGGCAGTAGAATTTGAGCTCTTGGATTTCATCGCCGGATTGATGAGTTCGCCAGCACCTCGCATTTTCCGCTCTGGTTGTCGTTGTTGTTGTTATTATCATTTTGCCTTGAGAATTGACCTTGTTCCTTGTTCTTACCTGAGAAGCAGTCACCAGCTTTGTTCAGGTGGGTGTATTCTGAATCCAGCCCAGATAAGCCCTTACCAGAGGTGGTGTGATCAGTACTTAAAATGGTCTTGGAGGGTGTTTTCTGCTTCAGGATGTTATTTTCCCTGGAGAAACTGCTATCGAATCATGATATCTGTTTTTTTAAAACGACTCTTTTAGTAACTTGTGGTTGAGCGTTATATATATAAGGACCTGACCTCCTTTCTGGGAGGATGTGGGTTTGATTCCTGGCCTTATTCGGTGGGTTAAGGATCTGGTGTTGCTGGGGCTGTAGCTCTGATTCAATCCCTGGCCCAAGAACTTTGATATGCTGCAGGTGTGGCTGTAAAAAGAAAAAGGAGAAGGAAAACAAAACAAAACAAAACAAGGTGGCACATACTGGTATCTCACTGCATCAGTAGAGGAAAATAGGTATTTATTGAGAATTTGAAAAATCATGATCTGTTTCACATGGAAGCCTTGGCATAGGTAGTAACATAATTTTTTTTTCCTTTTCAGTAGTTTATGTAATTCCCCCTTGGGACTTAGGGTATAAAATTGTAAGGAAATTATTCCTTTATAAGCACAAACTTCTTCTAGAAATGTGTCCTTTCAACTTTCTGCTGAAGTTTACTCTTTTGGGGTTAAGTTAGGTTTAATGTGAATGTCACTTCTTTGAGACTCTACTTAAGGACTTTCTGGGGTAAATATTTTATTTAAAGTAGATTCCTTGGAGTTCCTGTCATGGCACAGCGGTTAACGAATCTGAGGAGGAACCATGAGATTGCAGGTTCGATCCCTGGCCTTGCTCAGTGGGTTAAGGATCCAGCGTTGCCGTGAGCTGTGGTGTAGGTCGCAGATGTGGCTCGGATCCCACGTTGCTGTGGCTCTGGCGTAGGCCTGTGGCTACAGCTTGGATTTGACCCCTGGCCTGGGAATGTCCATATGCCACAAAAACCAAAAAAAATTATAAAATTTACCTGTTTTTTTCATTTTCTTATTTATAACCAACAGTAAGCAAGTTTTTAATGTTTTAACAAAAATGTTGTAGGTCACAGAATATGGCTCATCTTCCCGTTGATGTGTTGCTAGGGTTGTTCGCTTGGTTCAGCTGCCTGGTCACGGCCCCGCAGGTGGGCCCGGCGCTGTCCCACCTCCCTCAGGGGACAGGGTCCTGGGGGCTGCTTCTCAGGGCTGGCGTCTGGTCCTTGCTCTGTCGGTGCTGATGGAGCACCTGCTGCTTCTGTCGCGGGGGAGGAGGATGGCACTTGCACTTTATGTCTGCGAGCTGACGATCCGGAGGCAGGGAGGGACAGGGCGGCAGCTGATTCAGTTGTGGTGTGAGGGTACCTGGCTGGTGGGAGTCCTGGGGCTGGCATAGGGCACCCCGTCCAAAAGTGGGGTGGCGAGGGTGGCAGGGAGGGCTTTGAGCCTTCAAAGAGGCAGAGCACACAGACAGGCAAAGGGACACTGGCTGGTGGGCACCAGTGGACCCGGAGGTGTCCCCGCCGGGCATGCAGTGGGGGGAGGAAGGCGCTGACCTCGGGGTGGAGGCGCTGTGGTCCAGGATGGGGGCTGAGTGCAGCCGGCGTGCGCAAGTGGGGGCGAGGCTGCCAGGTCCCCGTCACGAGCTTTCCGTGCCGTGCTGTGGAAGTTGTCCTTGTCCTAGGGCTAAGGTGAGCCAAGGGAGGGTCTGAAGTAAGGAAGTCACACTGTGAACTTTTAAAAATCATTCTGCTGTCCGTCCAGAGAGTGGATTGGCAGAGTACTGGTCAGAGACCGGGGGAGGCTCGGCAGAGGTGCGCAGTGCAGATGGAAGGGTCGGGGCTGGGGCCTTCTGCCAGAGAGGTCATGAGGTCAGAGTGAGCCTTTGGTCACCAGGTGGAGTGGGAGTAAGAAAAAGAGCGAAGTCCTGGTGACCTCCGGGCTTCCGGCTGCTTCTGCGGAGGGAGGAGCAGCTTTGGGGCACGAGGAGGGGGTAGAGGGGAAAAGCTGGTTTGATTTGTCACTTTCTGAGTGTGTGATTCCCCAGCGTCAGACTGCCACTGTCCTCCTTGCTCCCACAGCTTTCCAGCTGTGCCCCAGTGAGCAAGTTGAATAACCTCGCTGTATCTCAGTGCCTGCATTGTAAAATGCAGATAACAGCAAGTGCCTGTTCATGTGGGTGTACGTGAGCAGGTTTCAATGATTTAAGAATTAACACATGCTCTTAGCACCATCAGGATTTTAGAAGAACTAATAGCAAGTTTTGCAGAGCAGCATCCACACGGAGCAGGTGCTGGATATTGGCTGTGTAAGCCCCTTAGCCCTGCTTCCTCCTGGGCAGGAGGGGCCCTTGCATGCTCAGACTTTCTGGCTCCTCCTGTGGCGTCTTCGTTCTTGTCATCCTTTTTCACAGCTCTTCCCAAAGGCAGGTAACCCCAGGGCCTGCGAGTTGATTGTCCACCTGGCATCTTTCCTCCGCCATCCTCCGTGCTGAAGTCTGACCCCCGGCCTCGGGTTCTCTTCCTGCACCCCAAGTCCTGATGGCCACCCCTAGCTCTGCTGGCAGGGTTCATTGAAGGACTAAGACGGTCCCTTAGGATGATGCTGGGATGTCTCACCTGCTCTCCTGGGGTCTCCTATAAACAGCAAGGGGCTGAGTGAATCACCTCCCTGGGAAAACAGGAGTTCATCTGTGGTTGGCTAAGAAGAAAGGCTTTCTTTGTGATAAGTGAATTCGAAAAAAAATTGTTTGTCTAGTGAAGATGGTTCTTAAGCTAGAGGACACATCTTGAGCTGTAGACGTGAGAGTCGCCAGGATTGAACGATTTCCCCAAGTGCTACGTGTGAAACGAAAAGAGAGACCGAGGGCTGAACACACTAAGGATTGCCCGTGAAGGTCCCGTTTTCGAAGGAGCTGACTCTTGCGCAGGAGTAAATGTTTAAACAACCGGTACTCCAAAAAAAGGAAAGAAAAACGAACCCAGTATTGGCCTTGGCATAAATTTTCCCGTTGCCATTGATTTCCAGCCACCCCGGTGCACTTCCCAGACCCAGGCGGGAGGAGGTGGGAATGACAGCTCTGAAAGCAGTGCTGGTGCCTTGTCCCCGTCTCTCCTGCAAAGTGCTGGCTGTGGGCTCACTCTTTGGTGCCGGGAACCCCAGGCCTGGCTCTGTGAACAAGCAGGGGTGACTCTGGTGATACGTGGTTCATGTAATGTCACCCCATTCCAGGTGGCTTCCTGTGGCTCTTTTCTGGAGCCTATTAAGAGGAGTGAGACACACAGCATTGGGTTGTTGGGTCTCTGTGTCCTGGTTTTGCTGTGAATTTAAGTGTCCGTTTTCAGTGTATACCTCAGAGTTCATCCACCCTGGGATCCTGTCCCCCGCCCCCGCTCACACCAAGCAGACGCACAGGTAACACATCGCGTCTGTGGCCCCGGTGTCAGGGGCCAGTGCCATCAAAAGGGACAAGAGAGGGCTTCGTATCTACTTGAGTAAACATGCTTGCCGTTAGCAGGCACCAGCAGTACATGACTGGCTTTTCTAGATGACGGGTTCCTGGCCATTTTTTTCGTTGTTGAGACGTAAGGTCAATCGGCAGGTGTGAGTTTGACTGGTGCAGAGACCTGTCTGCCCGGCTTCTTCCGGCTCTGGGGAGACGCAAGTGACAAGCGCCATCGCGGGTGTAAGGTGCACAGAGTGCCGGGGGGATTCACGCATGTGATGCCACGTGACCACCCCCACCACCACCCCCCGCCGCCCAGTGCCATCTCTTTGGGGCGAGAGCATCAAAGAGCCTTTGAAGCTGCAGTAGAGTGTTGTGACTGTGCTCCCGGTGCCCTGCGTCCATCCCAGACCCAGTCCTCCTGGTGCCGGGGGTCGGGACCCTTTGACCCGCCTCCCCTGTGTCCAAGGGCTCAGTTTTGCAGGCGCCACGGCTCGTGATGCCGGCGGCGTCTGTCTTCCTCTGACTGACCGCACCTGCCCCGGGGCCCAGGTCCATCCTTGCGCCTCCTCACGCTGAGGAAGACCTCGCTGGCTGCCGGCCCAGCTGAGGCCAGTGTCGCTGCTGTCAGGCCCGGTGTGTGTCTGCCATCAAGACCAGGACGGCACTGTCCCCACGAGGGGAAGCAACCGCCTGCAGGCCCGGACGAGCCCAGGGCTGCCTGACCGCGCCTCTCGGTGGCAGCATGTGGCCGCCCACCCCCCTGGGCGCTGCGTGCGGGGCCGCCTGCGGCTCCGATCCTGGAGGCAGCAGCTGCCCCCCTTCCTGGTCGCCTCAGAGTCCACGCGGCGAGCGTGGCTGGCAGAGCTGCAGGTGACGTCTCTCCGTCTTCACTCTTTTATTTTGTCATTGGATCGAATCACCCAGTTACACTCAGAGCTTACGAACTCCCCGCATTTAATTGAGGCCGTAACGTCCACGACAGGAGAGTGATTGAGGGACAGACATTATCTATGAATTAAGTTTGTATGTTCATAACATAATTTCTCTGTGCATAAATTAAAATTGTATGTATACATTTCTGTACAAAGGTATATTTTATGTTGTAATTTCTGCCTATAAGTTTTTCTGTATAAAATGCTTACATTTTATTTAATTTTAAGTGGATTTTCTACCTGTGCGTGTTTTCATACTTTTTAGGGGAGTTTAAAATCGTTAGTTGGTATTTTTTTTTAATTGTCTTTAACATAAGATGAGAAAATTCTAATTTTGAAATCTTACAATTTTTGCACCAAATTCCCTTATTGTACAAAAAAAGTGCTTGAGGGTTTAGTATCCACAGCTCAAACATGAGTAATCAAGCTTTTCAAAATACTCAGTCCCCCACTCATGGATCTATTCATTTATGATGCCTCAGAAGTTTATATTTGTAAATAATAAATGCTTAATAATAGTTTTCTTCCAAGAAAAATGCTTTTAATCTTAGTCAGATTTCCAGTATTCATTTAGTCACCACTATGTGATTTGGTAGCAAGAGGGGACTGTGCATTTTTTTCTCGTCTTAGCGTAGAACTTCAGTGGTGAACAGCATGTGGTAAAAACAGCTATCTTGACAAAACGGAGTTATTATATCAGACCTATAAATTTCAACAGAATTTAAACTCTATTTAGATAAAACAGTTATGTTACAAAGATGACTTTTAACACTCAGGCCCCCCACAGTGTGGGCCAGAGAATGTGGCAGGCCAGCCCCCCAGTGAGACTGAGGTCATTTTTTTCCATCTTTGCTTGTAGTCATTGGACCAGATAATACAGAAGCTTTTTATGAGTAGTGATCAAACAGCCAGAAAAAAGTTTATCTTTTTTTCCCTCTTTTCCTTGTGGCTAATTAAAAATAACTCACAAGTTGAAAAAGCTATTTTTGTGCAGGGTAGACTTTGCTTTAGATAAACCCTTTCATTACAGTGATTCATACAGTTTGAGATCTTGAAGGTAAAAAAAGTATATATAAAATGTTCAGTTTGTGCATCATTTTGTAAGAATTATCTGATTAAGGGAAATATTAATGGTGTGTTAAAAGCTTGACCTTTTAAATTGCTTATGTAATGTTTCGTGCCTGCTATGCGTAGGTAGATGATTTTATGTAGAAGTAAGATTAAGCCTAAAATGTTTCTTTCAACAAGTTTTCTGAAAAATTTCTTTCTTTGTAAAACTATCACAGATATGCAGATAGTGAATCCGGAGAATTTAACTAGTGTCCTTGTGTGCGCACTTGTGTGTATGTGTGTATTTTAACCTCTTGTCTGAATTAATGAAGTAACCTAAGGGCCCGTAATACTGTAAAGTTGGAAAGAGTAGCTGAGTAAATGTAGATTCACATTAGAGAATTTATTTCAGCCTGTTTGGTATGGTTTTTCTTAATCAGATGCCATTAACTGGTACACACGTGTGAGAAGACCTAGCAGGCAAATTTTAAGAGATCTCCAGTATAGCTGACTTTTAGAGAAGTCATTGAGTTTTAATATCAAGTATAATGAATAGCAGCCTGATGTTTTGTTTCTTTTGCCTGGTTACACATTTTCTGATTTTAAGTAGTTCTTATCTAAGTTTCTCTGTCCTTTTAAAATAGGAGCAAGCAATACTGCGGACACATTATTTCAAGAAGTCTTAGGTCGAAAGGACAAGGCAGACTCCACAAGAAATGCACTCACTGTGCTCCAGCGATTTAAGTTTCTTTTCAACCTTCCTCTGAATATTGAAAGGAATATTCAAAAGGTAGAGTGCATATTTATGTGCATATGGTCTTGGATGTCATAAATTTTAAAGAGTTGTTAAGATGTTTTTTATCTTAACCAAATGTCTTCATTAAACTTTACTGACCGTTTCCAAAATGTTTCTTTATTTTAAAGGGTGATTATGATGTGGTTATTAACGATTATGAAAAGGCCAAGTCCCTTTTTGGAAAAACAGAGGTGCAAGTTTTCAAGAAATGTAAGATTTGTTTATTACTTCTAGATTTTCTACTTTGCTTTTACAGGAAAATGTGGAATGTATCCTGCAAAGAATGTTAGGTGTGTTTTAGCTTTTGTTTATGCCGTGCTCTTTTTAAAGAGACAGTTACTTCTGTCTGAAGACAGTTACTTCAGAAATAACCGTGGCTTTTCTTACTGAGATGGAGTGAAAACTGTGGGATTGCTTAGTCTCGGACTTTCTGTGCTGCTTGTTAATCATGGTGCTATATTCAAAGGTCTTTTTTACTGGAGAGACTCCATTGCAGATATTTGTATAGATACTGTATCTAAAATAAGCTAAACAACTTGTGAAATTATCTCTAAGGTTAGAGTTATGGAAAATAAGAAAAGCCTAAAATACCCCGTGGTAATGCCTTAGTAACGGGGAGAAATATCACACACAGGGCTTGATTAAATTTGTGAATGCAATCCATAAGGACCCAGAAAACCTAATTTCATTTTTATTGTGGTAAAGATATGCAGTGAAAGGCAGGGCTGACGTATCGCAGGCCAGCGAGTCTGACAGGCCCCACCGGTAACCCGCACCCTGGAGAGTGTGTTCCTCACCCAGAAGGTTCCTCGTGCCTCTCCTCTACTCGGCCTCTCTCCCCCAAGGCAGCCATACTCTGCTTTCCATAGCTTGAGTTAAAATTTTCATCCTGTAAGTCGTGTCATTCTTTCCTTTTAAATAGATTATGCTGAAGTCGAAACACGGATTGAAGCTTTAAGAGAATTACTTCTGGATAAGTTGCTTGAGACACCATCAACCTTACATGACCAAAAACGTTACATAAGGTAAACCTTTTGCAAGAATCTTGACAGATCGCGCATGTCTGGATAGTCCTGCGTGCATCATGTAACGCTTTTTTTTAACAATGATTTTTTAATTTTTAAGTCATGTAACTCTTAAAGTTCATTTGGGGGAAACTGGGAGACTGGTGAAAGGGTGAAAGCGAAGACAGGTAGCAGACGTTTAGGGCGCCAAGTGCGGGCAGCCAGATTCTCTGTGTGCTACCGAGTGTGGGCGTCTTCATTCCTGCCAGTATGCAGCAAGGAGAAGCAGTGCCCACACCTCCCCTCCTGTCCACGCCCTGACCCGCCCCGGTGGGCTGGGGGCTCCCTGACTGGTGTCGAGGCCACCGCACTGTCACACCGTGGGGGGTGGGGGTGGGGGGGCAGGCAGGGCGCGTGGCTCAAAGCCTTTCTCCTTGAAAAGGAAGTGGGATACTTGCTTGCAAAACATCGCGGTGACAGTAAAAGCGGTGGACATCCCGGCGTATCGGGGACCGCGTTGCCTGAGAGCCAAGGGCCTGGGGCCCTGGAACCGGTCGCTGGCCATTGCAGGCGAGAGGCGTCCTGCCTGAGCCACAGCCGCCCCGGGGGTCTGGGCCCTGCTGTTCTCTGCCGGCTGCCCGGGCGGGGCTCCGTCTGTCTGGCTTCGGAGCCAGCCTTTGCTTTGCTCTAAGCGCCTCCAGAGGAAAGAATGCATCCGGGGGGTTTTTCCGGCCTGTATAGTTGTAGAAATTTAATACTGCAAGTCAACTGCATGTTAGTTATCCAACTGCATTTTTAAAAAATGTAAAGAGCTGGAGTTCCGGGAAGGAACTCCGGTCTGGCCACACAGCTGGTTGGCATCTGATCTGTGTCCCACGTGCTGCTTCACTGATTGTGTTTTGTGTCTGTGAATGTTTATTCCATTAAATTTGTGAAACCTTATTGAGGGCGGGATTTCTTCACGCGGAGGATCCCCTGATGTGGCTACAGCGCACGTGCAGCTCCTGTGGCTGGCTAACTTGCTGGATGCCACTATCCACAGCATGACGGGCGTTAACAAAAATTCCTTTAAATCGTCTGTTTAAATGCTTTCCCCCTGTCATCTTAAGGGGAAAAGCACGAGAATGTGATACAAATGTCAAGTAGTTTACTTATTTTTTAAAACGTTGTTTTACTTTTGAAGCTTTGAGAAGACACAGAGCAGTTCTGTTATCTTTTTAAAGTAAGGTTTCATTACTAATAAATAGGAAGACCACAGCCAGGGCACTTCTCTGTTAGCTTTGGACTCCGAGGGGTCCTGCGGCCCCAGGGTGGGGTGGCGCCCTCAGCGGCATCATCCGCGAGCCTGCGGCTCGGCTCTCACTGCCGCTGTGCAGGGAGGGGCTCAAGGCAGGTGACCTCTGCCTGGCCCCCTCTGCCCTGTTCCACCCGCTCAGGGTGACGGCTTCCTGGTGGTTCCTGCTCGTCTCACCTAGTCCTGAGGCCAGAGCTCCAGCCAGACCCAGAGTTCCAGGTCTTCCTCCTGTGTCGCCGGTTCTGTCCGAGTCTGGCTAAAAACTTCAGATTTTAAAATCCCGGGCCTCTGCTCATCAATATTAACATCCTTTCCCTTTTTCCCTCTAAAAAAAGCCTTTCTAAAAGTGTTCTTTGATACGCGACTTTAAAGCAAACAGCAGTAACTCCTGTCATAGTCTAAGCTAGGATGTTTGGAGAGAGGACTGACTTTCAAGCCACGTGCTAAAAAGAGGGCACTTCCTGGATTGAGTCCTTTAACCCAGGAAAAGCCTAGCGCAAGCTGCACTTTTGAACTGAGATACTGTAGAGTTTCTGAGATAATACAATTATCTCTCTTTATGGAACTCTTACGTAATACCCATTAATAAGATAGTAGCAAGAGGATGATTCTTAAATTTTGGAAGGACCTGGTCAGTGTATTGAAGGAAGGTATGTCGAGGTCCCTTGCTGTGCTTTTAAGAACGAGCGCTTGTGATGGGCCCCCGTGTTCTGTTCAGTGGTTGAGAAAGGGAGGGAAGCAGTTCTCCGAAAGGGGTGTCCCACGTTTCATGCTGGTGCAGACCCGAGGGTGCTGTGTGAGCGAAGCCCCAGGAGGAGGCGCTGCAGGAGCCTTAGGGGCAGCTCGTTTGCTTGTTACCCGCTGAGGAGAACGCTCACACGGTCCCCAGCGGGACGGGGAAGATCTCCCGTGTGCTCCTTGTCGTACTCATCTTCCAGAGCATCGAAGAGGAAGGCCGGAGTGAGGGCAAGCGTCAGATGGGGTTTTGAAAGCCTTGAAGTGAACTGTGTATGCCAAGCTGAACCTGCTGGGTTGTAGCTTCTTCCTGGGGAGGCTGTGAGTCGATTTCAGTGCAGACACAGCCTCCCGGCCCCTGTAAATGCGGGGTCACAGTGCAGGCAGGAGGAGGGCCCTCCCGGGCCGCCCAGCGCTCCTGGAGACCAGCTGTCTCTGTTGACCTGCGCAGCCCGCGGTGGTGGTGGCAGCTCTTCCCTGGAGCCGTGGCAAATTTCTGTTCACTGACTGATGTCTTATGAGCTGCTAACTGGGGAGACTGAGCCAGGAAATAGCCTGCAGTGGGGAGACAGGGAGAGCCGCCCAGAGGCGTCCCTGTGCGCTTAGGGGTCACAGCTTTGTTTTTGTTTTTTGTCTTTTTCTAGGGCTGCACCCGAGGCATATGGAGGCTCGAAGACTAGGGGTCTAATTGGAGCTGTAGCCGGCAGCCTGCATCACAGCCACGGCCACAGCCACGTGGGAGCCGAGCTGCATCTGTAACCTACACCACAGCTCACGGCAGGCCGGATCCTTAATCCACTGAGCGAGGCCAGGGATCGAACCTACAACCTCATGGTTCCTAGTTGGATTTGTTAACCGCCGAGCCACAATGGGAACTCCTTGTCGCTGTTAATTAAAGTTTATTCTCGAACAAAACTTTAACTCCAAGACAGCAGACAGCTTGTGGTTTAAGAGTAATTTTAAGACAGTAAGTCCAGTTTTTGAAGTTGATTTAATTGGATTGAACTTGCTGTATTTA
This sequence comes from Sus scrofa, assembly GCF_054392235.1. Lineage (NCBI taxonomy): Eukaryota > Metazoa > Chordata > Mammalia > Artiodactyla > Suidae > Sus > Sus scrofa. The sequence continues at coordinate 334,220 of NC_139389.1, read as the reverse complement.
TGTATTTCATGAAGGGCTGAAGTTTGAATACTGTTGGGCAGAAATTTTTCGACTGAAATCTTTTTCAGTTGTCTCTCCGGGTTTGGGTTTTTTACAAACAAGGAAGACTTGAAATGTTTTAAGAACTGTTTTAACACCAAGGAAAATACTCTTCTACACCATATTTTCTAAAGAAATACTTCCTCATGAATTAGAGTTTAGACTTTGGAGGTCAATGCCTCTATTCGGTGAGTTCCAGATGCCCTGTTTGGATTGTATAGAAAGCAGAGCCACACTGCCACCTCGTGGCCATGTTGCAGCCCAGAGGACTGGGGACCTACCCACCTGCTCACCTGCGCTCAGAGTGCGGGTGTAAAGATACGACCTCAGCAAGTGTAGGGGACCATTGCAGGTTGTCTTTGTCTTCACGGGTATCTTTTTATAAAGTCACAGTTTTTTAAAAGGTAGTTTTATTGTTTGTTAATTCATGAAAAGAAATTTGAACATGCTTCCTTTGGAACTGACTATTAAAGACCAGTATTGATGAGTGCCTTTTTACTAATTGACAGGAGTTTAGATTTTCTTAGAAAAAGTAAAGATTTTAAGGCCTGCTAGCTTTTCTTTGTCCGCATGGTGTCTGTGCAGCAGAAGCTGACCTAGGCAGCCCTGCCTTGCTGTTTCAGGTACTTGTCTGACCTCCGCGCACCCGGCGACCCCGCGTGGCAGTGCATCGGGGCCCAGCACCGATGGATCCTCCAGCTCATGCACGACTGCAGAGAGGGCTGCGCTCGGGACCTCACAGGCAAGGCCGCAGGCTCCTCCACTCAACACGCTCTGGGGACGCTCTCGGTTGAGGGGTGCTTAGTTCTCTCCGTATCCGTACCTGCCCCCCACCCCCACCCCGTGAGCATCCGCCCGAGTGAGGGACAGAACAGGGGAGGGAGAGGCCCTCTCACTGCCTCTCTCTCTCTCCTGGTTGACCGGCAGTGTTGACAGTGGTGTGGCTTAGGGAACGTTGAACTTGTGTGGGAAGTAACGTGATGCTGCGGGAGTGATGCTGGTTCTGCCGACGCCAGTGGGACTCCCGTCATCTCATCACACACACGTGTTGAGCACGCTGTGCCCCGCGTCTCACACCAAGCACAGGTGGACAGACACAGCCTCTGCCTTCACGGAGTTAAATAACCAAGCACCAGGTTGTGACTGTGCTGTGGCAGTCTTCTGAGGGAGGGACCTCGGTGCGGGGGGACTTCTCTGAGCGGGCTCCGGTGTTAGCAGAGAACCTGGGGGGTGAGAAGTACCTGCGGGCTGACTCCAGCAGAGGCCTTGAGAGCGGAGGACCAAGTCGCACTGCAGTCCCCCGCCATCAGAGTGGCAGGGCTTGAGGCCAGGGAGGAGGTGCCAGGCCTGGGTGGCTCTGCCTGAGCCTTTGAAACGGGCGAGACTTGATGGGCTGGGCTGTGTGAAGTCACACGTCTGGCTGGCTCGGAGGCCGTGGACGTGGCGGAAGACGCGGCTCGAGAGCTCTTGGGAACCTGGACTTGGCAGGACTTGGTGGGCTTGGGATGAGGAGGAGCGAGGACTCGGTGATTCTGGGAAGTCAGGCCTTGATACTGGGTTGGGCGGCGTTTGGGCGGTTGTTCCTGTCGACTCCCTGTTGGTACTGAGTGCCCTAGTTATGTGTGATGGGATGATGCCAGGAGGGGCCGGTCTCCTCCGTGTCGGCTGGGCTCTCCATCGGGCATCCTCTTGTGATTACGACCTTGGGGTCTGGAAGAACCCCGGGAGAGGGTCCGGCTCAGTGCATGACCGGATCGCTTCTGCGTGTGAGGAAGCAGCCTCGGAGAAGCCAGGGGGCAGCCCCGTGTCTGTGTGTCCTGCAGGGGCAGAGCAGGGCAGGGTCCCCCTCTCGACCAGTGGGGCGGGACAGTGGTTCCACAGGCCTCTCTGCTCTGTTGTTGGAGTGAATGTTTCATCGAATGCGTCTCTGAACCCAGCGGCAGGTGAGCACGGTGGTGACCTGCCTGCATCTCTGTGGGCGCCTCCTTCTAAGGCTGCATGGAGTTTATTTATTCAGGCAGGTTCTCCTATTGTAACATCTGTATTTAGACTCTAAACACTGCAGGAGAGAAGGCTTGTCGTTGATGAACCCCCTAGGCACAATCGTGGTTAAGGACCGAGACAGTCTTGGGATGTGACATACAGATTTGAAAAGACAGACTATAAATCTTTCACACGGGGCGAGACCTCTTCAAGTCTTTGGAAGTAAAATTGGTCTTTATGCATGAATTTAAAAATGTTTTTTTTTTTCAAGTTTTTACCTGGTGGTTTGGAGAAAAATGTTAACTGTATTTAGTCTTGCGTTCTTCAGGGAAATTTTAGGAGCAGAGATGGGGGTAGATTTTCAGAGACAGCAGACCTGCGTAAAAAAGCTGTTTTTCCGGGATAGATTCTTTCACGTATGAAGCGATTGTCGGCAGAGCTAGGTCATGAGGTTGACATTCTTGTGACCCTTACTGTATTAGGGTCCTCTCTGGGTTCCAGTATTTGAGTAGCAGTCATGTGAACCTGGGGGACAGAGCTTCCAGACGGGGCACAGCCAGTCACAGGCCGGAGGTAAGTTTGCACCTCTGTGCCCACTGCCGTACCCACTGCCCTTCACCCCAGGACCTACCCCACAGCTCATGGCGATGCCAGATCCGTAACCCACTGAGCAAGGACAGGGACTGAACCTGCATCCTCATGGATACTAGCTGGGTTCGTAGCCCATTGGGCCACAATAGGAACTCCTCAAGGGGTATTTTTAAAATGTTAGTCTTTATTCCTGTTTTCCCACCTAGAAGAGGAGTGAGCGTGGCCCCAAAAAGACAAAATAAATATCTTTTATCTTACTTTTTAGGGCCACGCCCACAACATACAGAGGTTCCCAGGCCAGGGGTCGAATCAGAGCTGCAGCTGCCGTCCTGAACCACAGCTCACAGCAATGCAGGATCCTTAACCCACTGAGCGAGGCCGGGGATCGAACCTGAGTCCTCATGGATACTAGTCGGGTTCGTTAACCACTGAGCCACGATGGAATCTCCAAGATTACACATCTTTATGATTTTTTTTTTTTTTTTTTTTTTTTTTTTTTTGTCTTTTTTGTCTTTTGTTGTTGTTGTTGTTGCTGCTATTTCTTGGGCCGCTCCCGCGGCATATGGAGGTTCCCAGGCTAGGGGTTGAATCGGAGCTGTAGCCACCGGCCTACGCCAGAGCCACAGCAACTCGGGATCCGAGCCGCGTCTGCAACCTACACCACAGCTCACGGCAACGCCGGATCGTTAACCCACTGAGCAAGGGCAGGGATCGAACCCGCAACCTCATGGTTCCTAGTCGGATTCGTTAACCACTGCGCCACGACGGGAACTCCTCTTTATGATTTTTTAAAGGCTGTTAGAATGGGGTTCCAACTACATGAGGAAGCTTTTTTTATCAAGTTTATTTTCTGGAGATTTAAAACATAGCTTCTCTCCTGAATGTTTATTGTACCAGCATAATCCCTGAGTGATAGAAGCTAATTTAGAAAGCAGGAAAGGCACAACTCCAGCAAGTACAGATGGGCTGGCGTTCCACCTTGCCCTCCTGTGACTGAGTCCCCTGACGGACTGCACCCCCAGCTCTCCCTCTCGGACTTTAGGAGAGGCCGTGCGTCTGGTACTTCCAATGTTCTGATGGGATTTCATTCATTTGTTTTGAGATTTGTAAGCTCTGAAAGACACATGGAAGGAGGTAGATTCAGGAGAGGGAGAGAGAAGGGAGTCCGTCGGTTTCTGACTGCAGTACCCTTCTCCTCCCAGCAGGGTGCTGCTCCGAGGGCCCTCCCCTTTGTCCTTTTGTCAGAAAGAGAAGCAGCCTAGGTGACACTCCGTGTGTTGTGAATTAGATTTAAAGTCGATCCTGTTAGAAATTGTCACTGTTGTTTGTGAAGCGTGTAAGTTTATGCAAATAGTTTTAATTATTTGAATGCAGATTAGCAGGTTTTTAAATGTTCGTAGATTTTTTAAAATGTAATTCGAAAAAATTTTCGTTTCCAAATTAAAATGCAGATTAGTAATTCATACTAGTATTTAAGCGTTGTTTTGTTTTGTTTTGTTTTGTTTTTTAAACCTCAGTAAACCAGCACATAGCCTGGTGGGCCCTGGTAGGGCCCGGTGGTGGGAGCCCGGCCGTGTCGGGAGCCCGGCCGTGTCCTCGGAGGAGTGGGGCAGGCTGCCTCCACTGGTCTGTCCTTCTCGCCGAGGCTCCGGGAGCCTCCCGGGGGTGCCTGTCTGTGTTGGGTCAGACGGGCTCCATCAGGACTGTCCGTGTGCCCTCCCAGCAGCTGGTCCTTTCCTGCTGGGCTTGCTGTCTGTCTTTCTGGAGGGAGATGCAGCCCAGCCGTAGGAAAAACAGGATTCTTACAGTAAGGTCAAGCTCAAGCACACCTTGAATTGCAAGCATTAACCGCTGATTTTAAAGTGTCAAGGGTTACGAATATTTTCATTTTGTATTCTGTCATTTTTGTAATAATTGAGTTACCTGTATTGCATGAGCAGGTTTCATCCACTTAAACATATATATAGCTGCAAAAAGGCTAGTACTGCAATAAAAACGTAATATTGCTTTGGTTATTCACCTGACCAGCTTATTACAATGAATGATTCTTGCTTGTGTAGCCAACCTTAGTTGATAAACACTGCTTCAAGGTTCACACCTGTAGTCTTGCTTTTAAAATGATATTTCAGAGTTCCCATTTTGGCGCAGAGGAAACGAATCCGACTAGAAACCACGGGGTTGTGGGTTCAGTCCCTGGCCTCGCTCAGTGGGTTGGGGATCCAGCATTGCCGTGAGTTGTGGTATATAGGTTGCAGATGTGGCTTGGATCTGGCGTTGCTGTGGCTGTGGTGCAGGCTGGTGGCTACAGCTCCGATTGGACCCCAAGCGTGGGAACCTCCATGTGCCCCAGGTGCAGCCCTAAAAAGACAAAAATATAAAAAGTAAAAAGACATCTCGGCCGTTGTTCTGAATGATAGTAAAGGAGAGACTGGGACGTGGCCCCAGCGCGAGTGGAGGGAGGTTAGGCCGCCTGTTAAGCCTCCTTCCTTGGTTTGATTCGGATTAAATGACCCCTTTAAAGTGAGGAAGGGCCCATAGGAGCTTTAAATGTGCGTTTAGAAGGGCCAGATGGAAAAGAACATTTTGCTCTGCTGGCACAGGTCTCGTTGCTGGGGCATTTGGAATTCTGCCTGGACGTGCCTGCCCCAGCCCTGGCCCGGCCTCGTGCGCTCTGCTGGGAAGCGCTCCCATCCCGCCACTGGCTTCGAGGCTCCTGCCCCGAGTGTGGTCACCGGGCAGCAGTGAGCGGTCGGGCTGCTGCTCAGGACACGGGCCTGCTGTGCACAGGAGAACGTGTTCAAAGGTGTTTCTGGGCCGAGGAAGTGAGCTGCCTCTTGAGCCGGCAGTGGATCAGGGCTCCCCTGACATGTGCCGTGGAGAGGCTGTGCCGGAAGCACGGGGACCAGGACACACAGCGGGGCTGTCGCCTGGCCCTCATCTGCGGGCTTCCTCCCAGGGTGTCCCATGGAGTCTGTTAAACGAACGCTGACCCGCGGGGCTTTTAAAGCAGGGAAGCCGCGCCCAGCTGGTCCTGAAAGGACCTGGCCCATGTGTGATACGGAATCCTGGGTGTCATAAGCACGACTTACTAATCTTCCTAAAGCCATTATCAGGCTTTTGTAGGACTCAGAGCTTTAATGTAACCCCTTAAGTTTTTGAGCTTTACAGAAAATCTTGTCATATCTAAATTTGCATGAAGCTAAAGACTTTTTATCTGGTAGAAACCTCACCGTTGTTGGAGAAAAAATAGCAAATGTTTCAGCTTGATAATAGCAAGTTGTGAAAGAGTAATAGTTTTTCTTTTAGAAAAGTGATACCCTTCAAACTTGACTTCCCCAGATGTGCAGTGTGTGTTCTAGGCCACAAACAGGCTGTGGGAGTCAGCATGAAGGTCACGTTAGCTCACGTGACCGCCAGAAGGACTTCCCCGGACCTCCGTGGGCGAACATTTCTTTTATCGTGTCAGTAATTAAGAAGCCTAGTCATTTTAAAAAAAATTTAGTGTTTGAAAGAATTTTTTGTTTAAGATTCTTCTTCCAAGCATCCGTAGATAAGAGATATATCTTTTTTTTTTTTTTGATGTGTTGGTAAAAACTCAAATACTAGTTTGTGGAATTTAGAAGATATAGCTATACTCTAAGGTTATTTAGTTCTGGAATTTTGTTTGTATCCTTTCTTTTTTCCTACAAAAACCACATCGAATCTTAGGACTGGAAATACTGTGCTGATGGATGCATTCCTGTTTGCAGTTGTTCTCATGAGTTGTCTTTGCCCGTGGTTTCCCCTCAGAGAACGTGGACAGAGTGCAGCTGAATAATTTTGATCTCATAAGCACATGTTCATATGAATGTATTTATTAGTTACTCTGCTTGGTGTTTTTAAAATAGCTGCGCTGTGGGGTCCGGAATCATCAGTATGAAATCCTGAGGAAGTTCCGTTTCTTATAAGGTATTTTCAACTTTCTGTTGATTTCGTATGGTGCAGAAACTTTGCCGTCTTTTTTGCTCTTTTATAATAATGGTTGCTTATCAAGAACACTTGATGTGTGTAATGATTTTGTGGGGTAAAAATACCATGTTATCTAATTTAAGTTTAAAAGGAGTGTCAGAATTGTTAAGATTTTCTTTTGGCAATAGTAAATAATTTCTGACAGCTGGGATTTTTTAGTGTTTTCATCAGTTTTCTCTCCAAAGGATAATCCTCCTAATTCCCCATGAGTTACTTCACCGTGAGACGTTTTTCTGGCAGGAGAGAGGAGCAGAATGTTCGTGTGAGAGCGTGTTTCAGGCTTGGGCCAGGGCTCCGAGGGCAGAGCTGGTCCTTGGGCCGTGCTGGTGGCCCCCGTCCTGTCCTGCAGCCGAGCGCATCCGCGGGCCTGTGGGCCTTCGGTCCTGCTGTGCTGCACCTGTGGGGCTCGGCACTTCCAGCTAAGAAATGAGTTCATGTCACACTTTCTTTTCCTTGGCAGCAGAGGAAACGGTGATAGAGCTTTTAGAGAAGAAAGGCGTCTTCTTAATAGTGGCTGTCACTTGCGGGAAAACTAAGTCCGTCTTTCAGCAGTTTCGAAGTTCAAGCTTTGTTTAAATTAAACCAGGCAAACGGCCTAACACCACGCACGTACATTAACGCCGTGAGCACCCTCGTCCGGGGGAAGCCTTTTTCTGCGGCTCCACCTAACGCCGATCGCATCCTCTCGGGGACTGGTGCGCAGTGTGCGTTTGGGGGACCAGGGCGGGCTCTCCTCCTTAATTTACGGTCCTGAAACCTTCAAGGGGACAGAACATTTTGAACTAAAGCGTTCTCTTCTTAGCCCTTTTAATGTAAGTGTTCGTATAAATTATAAAATTGTGTCTAAATATTTACTGTGGTGCTGAGTTTGGACAGCTTTACGTTACCTTTTAAGGTATGTCAGAAAATTGATATTTTGATATTAATTTCCTGAATTCTACATCTGCTAGCAGTGGTGACTCTATGGACTTCAGAGGCAATGTCGTAAATCACGAAAGCTTCCACGCGTGCGTTCCTCTTGGATGCAGGAAGAAAATGAGTTTAAAAAATGATTTCTTCATGTTTGTGATTTCTTACTGTCGTCTTTCTTGCTGTTTTAAAATATTGGATTCTACACGTCTTCGCTTAGACTGAATGGTGTCCAGAGTAGGTATGCACATAAAGCATTTAGCGTAGCAGCTGAGATACAGTAGGTATCTGATGAGACCCTGTTTCTCTCAGAAGTCTGCTCAAACGATGTCGTTTCTGTTTCTGTGGAACCTGCCTGGTAGAAGTTGTGAGGCTTCGGAGGGATGGTTCATGCTGTGTCATGAGTGGCTCAGGATGGGAGGAGCCATGAAAACAGGCTTTTTTTGCTGTAGCTTGTTTGTTTATGGCCTTATTTCCTGCCTCCACCACCAGCATGTAAACACCTTGCGAGCGGGCCTTGACCTGTTACCATCCCCTTGTCCGGGGGCCTGTGGTTCCTGCTCATGCGAGGGCTCAGGAGGGACCCGTCTGATGTTACTGTACAAGGAACATTTTCAGAGGCACAAAGTTATTACTGTCGTTATGAGGCCGCCCCTGTGGCATATGCAGAAGTTCCCGGACGAGGGGTGGAACCGGTGCCACAGCAGTGCCAATGCTGGATCCTTAACCTGGTGCAGCAGAAGAAAACTCCCTGAAATTACTGCTTTAGAAGCGCATTTCATCTTTTGCACCTGGAAACAAATCCACAAGCATTTCCTCTTCTGCTAAGTTATAAAACAAGGAATACCGAATTCTCCTGGAATGGTTGGTATCATCTCTCAGTATGTACTGGGGGAGTTATCTGCGGAAGGTCTGGTGGCCCTGGACAGAGGTGTGGTGGGTGGCCCCAACCCCGAGAAGGTGGGCCTCTGATTGGGACAGTGCACAGCAGAAGGCGGGAGTCGGGACGCGTCCGCTGCGGGCGGGACAGTGCGGGGCTGCAGGTCAGCCCTGGTGAGGAGGAGGCTGAAGGGCGGCGGAGGGAGGGAAGGCGGTGTGTCTGGCGCGTCCTCTGCACGGGGCGCGCCGCTGGGAGCTTTGAAGGCTCAGCTCCAGAGCTCAGGGCCCTGGGCATGGCGCCTCTGTGGCCCAGAGGGCACTTTCTGCCCGGAGCGCAGCCTGGGTTCCAGCCCCGGAGGCTCTGGAGAACCATGTTGGGCAGAATGGTCCCTGGTTCTCAGCTACAGTCTTGGTTGGGATTCTGAGGCTGTCCCGGAAGACGGCCGAGGGGAGCAGCCAGGTGTTTGTCCGGGACAGTGGCGGGTGCCTTGACCTCAGACCTGGAGGGGTAGCAGTGCCAGGGGAGAAGGGCCGACTGGGCGACTGGCCCTGGGAGGAGAGAGGACCACCAAGCCCCCCATCCCAGAGGACGAGGTCGTGGAAGCTGGAGGTTGACAGAGACCTCGCGGGAGCGGTCGGACCCCGCGGCGCCGATCGTATCCGGCCCCCAGGAGCCTCTGCCGGGTCCCCGCAAACACCCCTCTCTCTTCCAGGGACGTCGGGCCTCCACAGCGCCGTGTCGGACCCGGACAGCGACGCGCGCCCGCCCGCGCTGGGTCATCTCGGCCACACGGCGTCACTGAAGCGGGGCAGCGGCTTTCAGTCTGGTCGAGGCGATGGTAAGTGTCCCTCCACGTTCACTCCCCGCTGACGTTGCCCTCCTAGAAGGTTCCGTCGTCAGTCGTGTTACGGCCGCCGAGGGTTTCCGGCCATCACCTCTTCTGCTTGTTAAGTGGCTGCCCAGTAAGCAGGGTAGGCACCTGAAATGCACTTCACATGGTACTTTAAAGCAATGTCTTTTGACTTCCTAGTAAGTCATTGGGCGCAGGGCAATGCTCATTCAATACAAGTGAAGTCTAGTTTTGTTGTTACTGTGGTTGAATTTTTAAAAATACGCCACAGAGGAAATTCTCTGAGAATGTCTTTAGGATGAAAGTTGCAACAAAAATTAATTTCTTTAGTCAGTACGGAAAAATAGCAGAACCTTTTTAGTGAATTTTTAAATTTATTAATCATAAATTAATTGCTGAGATACAGCGTCTCAGATTGTAACTGTTACATTTCTTCCTGAGTCTGACATTGATCTATTGTTTTCTTATATGAGATACTTAAAACGCATTGGTTATAGTGCATTTGTGTGCTCATTAGATGCTCTTCGTTACTGGCCAATAATAGGTATATGAGTTGCAAATAACGTAGTTACAAATAGGAAATACCTTACATCTTCTTAAGTTCAAATACCTCTCAAGATTATTTCAAGGTAATTTAGGCTATTCCTTTAAGCACTGAAGTAAGGATTTTTTTCTGAAGTTTTATTAATAATGTGAATGAATGTCCATCATAAGCACAACTGAAAATCAGATGATGCATTTGTACCGAATGAAGGAAGGGCTGCTGTAACTGTCAGCCCTGCTTCTGGTCCCGTCACCATTCTCCACCCGGCCCACCCACTGCTTGTAGAAACACTGGAAAGAGCAGAAGCGATGGCCCCCATGAGCCCACGGCGGAGTGGCCACCCCCGAGGAGCACTGCCCGCTTGGGTGTCCAAGCTGGATGCCCCCCACCCCCACCCCCAAGCCCTGGGATTTCTAGAAACCCTTGCCCTTCCCCCGCTCTGCCGTGCCTTTCATGGGCCGTATGCGGGACTTGGGAAGACTGATGCGGATTCTTGGGGCCTCGTCTACACAAAGCTCCTCCCGCCTTTCCAGAATTCTCCCTTGCCTCATCTGCTCCCGCCTGTCTCCCTGAACGTCTGTCTTTGCGAGTCAGAAAGCCCGCTGAGCCTGGCTGCCGCCCACCTCCCTGCCTGGTGCCTGGAAGCTGTGTCTGCAGGCAGGAAGCCAGAGCAGCGTGGGCTCAGGGCAGGCTTCCTTCCCCCCAGGGACCCTGTCTGCCCCTGGTGCCAGGTCCGAAGCAGGTGCCTGTGTCTCTCCCCCAGTTTTCCAATTGCTCACAACTGGAGGGTCTCTCCCTGCAGCTTGGCTGGAAGGGGAGGGGCGGTCCACCAAGTGAGATTTCTCTAAAGGTATTATTTGAAAGCGGAGCGCTGTGGAAGATTGCCACAGCACAAACGAACGGCCTGAGTGGAGTTGGGAAGCTCGTGCCTGACTTTGTGATTGAAAGAAGCCCCGCGTTTGATTTCCTTCGTGGCAAATCGCGTGTTCCTGCCCTGTGCCCTTAGACCTTCCTCTGTCTGAGGACATAACTGGAGCTGCTCTGTCAGTGGCAGAGCAGGTGGCAGTTTCTCAGGATGTGTTGGATTCAGCGGGAAAACCCAGAGTCCTTTCTCTGTGACCTGGTCAGAGTTTGGATGCAGTGGGCTTAGAAGCAAGGCTGGGAAAGCGCTGTCACGACACATGCAGATGTGAAGAGTCTGCACGTGAGAAAAAGACCCAAAGAAGCAAGAGCCTGAGGATCACCCCATCCCTGGGCAGGAGGCTGTGGGGCCGTGTTCTCGGGGTGCCCTGCGCTGGGATGGAACTTGGTCCCGCAGCTCAGCCTGCTCCTCTGGCCGAACCCCATGCTGCAGTGACTCACACCGTTGTAGTGACTGACCTGCCAGAAGACGGTTCAGCCAAGGGAGTCTTTTTGGAAGGCTTTGAAATTGGCTTGTTATGTTTTCAATTCTTTTCTTTCTTTCTTTTTTTTTTTTTTTTTTTTTTCTGTCTTTCTGCCATTTCTTGGGCCGCTCCTGTGGCTTATGGAAGTTCCCAGGCTAGGGGTCTAATCGGAGCTGTAGCCACCAGCCTGCACCAAAGCCACAGCAACATGGGATCCGAGCCGCGTCTGCAACCTACACCACAGCTCACGGCAACGCCGGATCCTTAACCCACGGAGCAAGGCCAGGGATCGAACCCGCAACCTCATGGTTCCTGGTCGGATTCGTTAACCACTGCACCACGACGGGAACTCCTGTTATGTTTTCATTTCTAACTGTCCAGTTACTTTTCCCATACGTAAATCACTTCTGATAGAATTATACTTGGTAGATGCAACAAGAGAAGCTGGGTTTACTTCCTGTTTATTTTGTGGTTTTTAAAAACAATTGTTTTGGTGAGAAGGCAGTGTTTCCTCTTTTCCTTTGGGGTGGAGCATCCTCAATGATGGCTGGCTTTGGGGGCGGGTGGCCAGTGTGGGGCTTGGGTGTCGCTCAGCCAGCTGCAGAACAGCGGGCACGTGGTCAGCTTGGCTTGCTTCCACACGCCTCCCAGCGGGCTCCCCCGGGGGGACACGCCAGAGGTCAGTGGGCTTTCCCCGGGAACATAGGCCAGAGGTCAGTGGGCCCTCCCGGGGGGCACAGGCCAGAGGTCAGGACAGATGTGGGAGTGTGTCTTTTTGAAACATCAGCTTTGGGGACGATCCCGTGTAAGAGTCTTATTTGGGGCCCAGGACGTGGGTCTTTCCAAGCTTCAGGTTTTAGATCTTATCCTGTGTCCTGCCTCGTCCTTGGCCCGTGACACTCGAGCCAGGGCTCGCGCTGCCGTAGCGTGCTGCCACTGTTGGCACGAGATGGTTTTGGTCTATCCTGAGTTTGTCCGTTTCACTGAAACATCTCCAGATGTGAGCCTCGCATCCCCGAGGCTCAGGACCATCGGGTCTCCTCTGGGGGCTGTCGCTCAGCCCTGGCGTCTCTGGAGGCACAGACCTGCCCTTTCAGTGGGGCAGCCTCACTCACAGTGGCCACCAGGGGCAACGTGATGTCCCAGCGAGGCGTCTGCGTGGTTTGTTGGTGAGGTTTTAAGGAAGCTGCTGCTTCTGTGTGTTGCTTGGTGGGCATGTACATAATCCCTCGGAATTCCCGCAGCTCCAGCCTGAGAATTTGTTCTCCACACGTGCATGCACATGGGCTGAATGACGCACCAGCAGTTACTGGCTGAAGCATTCATTTAACTGCAAAAGGCAGGAAAGAGTCTTGCCCGTTAGGAGGGGACCTGTGGAATTTTGATACATTTGAGGCATGAAATACCTTGTAACCGTAGGGGAAAAATGAAGACGTTTTTTCTTCATTTTTTCTTCATTTTTCCCCTACGGAAGAACTTTAAGATCATTGCTGAATGACAAAAAGACAAGTGTCAGCACAGTGTGTTTAGCTTTTATTTGCACCAACGCGCATTTAGGTGGGGGGATGTGCCTATTTTCTGTTGGCTTGTGTGTGTGAAAGACATTTCAGAAAGAGCCACAAGGACCTACTGACGTGGCAGACATGGTTCCCAGTCCAGCCTCGCCTGCCAGGCCCTCAGAGGTGGCAGCACCTCTGCTCACTCTGCATCCTCTGTGCCCACAGCATTGGCAGGGTGGTGGGAAACAGGAAGTACTGGTCTATCAGCAAATTAAAGCTCTGCAGCCGTTTGTGGCACAACATGAGACACATTTTTAGGGAGTGGTGGGGTAGCAATATGTTCAAACAGAGAACAGAATGATGGAAAAAAAAAAGCTAATGATGGAACTCTCGTATGATCCCGCGGTCCCACTCCTGGGCATCGACTCCCGTGTGATCCCGTGGTCCCGCTCCTGGGCATCGACTCCCATGTGATCCCGAAGTCCCACTCCCAGTATCTGGAGAAAACCCTAATTCGAAAGGGTGCATGCACCCTCGTGTTCACTGCAGCACTATTCACAACAGCCAAGACGCAGAAGTAGCCTGACTGTCCCTTGACAGAGGAATGGATAAAGGTGTGGTGCCTATACACAATGGAACACCACTCAGCTCTAACAAAGAACAAAATAATGCCGTTTGTAGCAACATGGCTGGACTTAGCGGTTACTCAGACAGTGCAAGACAAACGTCTTGTGGTATCTCTTACATGCGGAATCTTAAAAAGGGGTACTCATGAACTTGTTTGCAGAACAGAAGTAGAGTCACAGACGCCTGCGGTTACAAAGGCGTCGGGGCGGGGGGTGTGGTATGGTCTGGGGGTTCAGGACTGGCACATGCACATGGAGATACTGGAACGATTGCCCAAGGGGGACTTGCCGTGTGTGTTTCGTGATCATCTGTGTGGGAAAGGAACCTGAAAGAGAACGGATGTGTGCACATATACAACTGAATCACTTTGTTGTACAGCAGAAATTATCACAACCTTGTAAATCCATTATACTTCAATAAAAATTTAAAAAAAGAGGAAAAGTTCACATTTTTCTTCTTGATTCAAGAGTAAGTTCATAGTTTTTTACTCTTTTTCCCCCTTAGCTTGGAGATACAAAACTCCGCAGCGGGTGGCATTTGTTGAAAAATTGACCAAGCTCGTTTTAAGCCAACTGCCCAACTTCTGGAAACTGTGGATTTCGTATGTTAACGGCAGCCTCTTCAGTGAGGTATGTGCACGCGTGTCGTTAAGTCCGTGTGAATTTCTGGTCTTAAAAAGTTTGAGATTTCGAAGTGACTTTTTTAAAACCTCAGAAGTCCAAAGCCTCTAGGCATTGTCAGACATTTTAAGATGAGCTGAACGTACCGTAAAGTCCTAACACGAACTCGCTGTGTGGCCTGGGATGAGGTCCTGGGCTGCCCTGGGACTCGGCATCCGCTGTGAAGGGCTGTGCTGGAGGCTCTTGGACGGTGGGGTGAGGGTTCCGTGAGCGTCAGGCCGGTCAGGCTGAGTTTTGGGCGAGGCGGGGATAAAGTGTCGTGTCTTGCCCCCTGGCCTGAAGCGATAGAGGGTTAACTTCCTAGTCGGAAAGCAGATGAGGGTCCGGTTTTCTGGCCCCGTGTGATTGGCCTGGGCAAGTTGTGTGAGCCTCTACGTTTTCCCACCTTGCGCGTGTCCTCGTCGTCCTAATCAGATGTCACCGGTCACGTAGAAGTTACAGATGAGGGAGGCCTTGACGGCCGTGTGCAGCACACAGACTCGCCCTCGGTCGCCCCAGGCCCCCATTTCTGGAGTAGAGACTCCAGGGCCCTTTGCCTGCGGCTGCCGGAGAGGCCACGTGGGTGACTCGGAGAAGACAGCTGGGGTTCCTGGCTCCCAGAGACCCCACCGCCCTGAGGGAGCTGGCGGCGGCGGGTCCTCCCAGCCAGCACACTTTGGCACAGGGACACCCCCGCCGCTCGCTCGCTCGCTCAAGGGAAGGGTGCAGATGTCCCGAGCTGTGGGTCTGTCCTCTCCCCTTTGACCAAGGGCAGCTGCGCACGCTGCTCACCAAGAAGGCCGCCCCTGTCTCCTCTGCATTACGCCTGGTGGGTCCCTAGGTGTTCGGTGAAGTGAGGGCTCAGTTATCTAAACCGCAGTTTGCTGAGTGCTTGCAGACCACCTCCTTGTGCAGAGGGACCTCTCTCGAGCACGAGTTACACCTGCATTGTTGCCTCCCATTGATTTCAGCAGTGTCTCAGTTACTGATACATTCACATACTGTAGCAGTAAATAACGTACAGCACAACGCTCTTCGGTCCGTTTTGTATCCCCGGGTTATAGAAAAGCTCTGCTGAGAAGTTAGCGGTGCAGGGAAAGATAGTCTTCCATGAAATACTTCCACTGCGACGATTGACGTTCGTAAGTGCAAACTTGCTTATTGCTGCAAAGGCAGAGCATGCTTTCATTTCAGTTTTTCAGGTGTCCTGAAAAAAGTTTCCTCAACGTTCTCCTTTCAAGCATGCCCATCCGCCTGCGTTTTTGTTCTCCGTGGATGAGTGTCAGCCTCTGTGGGGGGAAGAATTGGATTTTCTGGCCTTTTCTTGGTGCGGGGGGAGCAGCCACCCCCTCCGTCCTGCAGTGCTGCTCCTCTCCACTGCCCGTCCGTACACCAGCTCCCTCCCGAGGGCTGAGAGGGGAGATGCTGCCATGCCAGTGCCTTGGGCAGGTAGCGTTCCAGCTTTTCTTCCAGAATGCCAGTGTTGCAGGGGGGACATCCAGTGCCTGTCACTTACTCCCGAGAGCTTAGGCAAGTAACGTTACTTCCCTGCTTCCTGGGCGGGTGTGGGAATCACAGGAGTGAATTACATTCACTGAAGTGCTTACACCGGTGTCTGGCAGGTAAACAAGAGTTGCTGTTATTATTGGGAATAAATGTTTATTCCAGTATTTGAAATGTTACTGGGCTGGCACATAGTAGGTGTTTTGTGAGCAGAATTTAGTCCCATGCAGATGTAGCACTAGACTGATGCCGAGGTGGGTCAGTCAGTCCTTTGGGAAACAATTTTAAACCTAGTTCCAGCCAAGTGTTTTCCTTCCAATGGGGTCCGTTTCTGGCGGCGCCCCTCCCAGGTGGACATAGCAGTTGCCTCATCTTGCATCTCTTTGTAGAGTTTGTGAAATTCCTCAGAGTTTTTCATCTGGTATATTGTAATGAAAAGGGCCTGTATTTTCCTTTCCCACAGGTTATACCTGTGTTTGGCAAACATGGAATGAAGTATTTGGTTGCAGGTGAAAAGTAAACGAGCTCCTTTGGAACTCAGGGGTGTCACCAGCCTTGAAAATGTCATTTGAGGTAGTCGTGCTGAGTTGGCGATGCCTATGGAATTTCTGCCTATTCATATTCATAACCGTTTCCTAAACGTCTGTAGCCACACGTTAATTAAGTGCCACTCACTGTGCGGGTTTGGGTACGTTTTTTAAACGAGTTACTTACGCTCTACTGAAGAGCTGGGAAGACACAGAGGCGGTGGAGGAAGGGGCTGGGAGAGGGCGTCCCCTGCGTCCCGCGTCTGCGTGAGACCCGGCGGCTTCAGGGAGCGCTGGAAGGAGCGCCCCGGGGTTTGGCACTTAGTCTGAAACAGGAAGGCTCTAACGTTTAAACAGTTTACTTGGAATTTCTTGATTTTCTTGGTGTAAAAGTGTTTTGTTTTATCTAGAGTTCATCCGTTAAAAGATTTGGATGGAGTTTCCAGCAGTTTGAAAAATAATCAGTTCTTCAGACCCGTCAAGGCCGTGCGAAATAACATATGTGAATCAAAACAGCGAGATGGAGCCGTTGGTCTCACCACAAAGTAGTTTTGGTCTGTGTGTGCGGAAAGAGTTAAGGTTTTTAGCAAAAGCAAAGTGGTTACTAGTAGGTTAAGATCGCACCTTTAGATATACTTTAAATGTACTGTATTTCGAGCTGAAAACTTGAAAGTATCCAGATAATTTTGTTTGAAAATCAGGAATCGGGATTTTAAAAAGTTGTGTGACTAGGATGTAAATTAAAATGTACTTTATATTCAAAAATTAAATTTTCTTTTAGAAGCAGGCAAACCATACACAGTTGAGCATGTTGGAGGTGTTCAGCTCTTCATCCAGTTAAGACAATAAGTCCCGATGCTTTTCAGCGGCTCTGAGAGGATGGCCTTGCAGCTGCCCCCACCCTCCACCTTTGTGTGGGAGACCCGTCCTCAGCCTTTAGGCAGTCCTCTGTCCAGTAGGTGTCATCGTGCAGTCATCGCACCTGCTTCGTGGGCAGAACTGTTCTGGAGTTTAGCCTTGATTTTGGTGTGATGTTTTCTAACAGTTGATTTTCTCTCTTTTCTCTGGTTAAAAAATACCTCACAGGACAAAGGACTGTGAAATAATCTTCCTGCTGAACAAGCCCAATATATAAAAATGTAGCGTTTGCTGCTGTGGCGGATACAACCGGAGAAGACCCATCAGATGGTCGGGACACGTGCCGTTTCCATTTGCAGGACCTTCTTGGAGACAGGGCCCCCCTCTTTCAGAGGCCCTTCCCTGCCTCCAGAGCACACTCAGCCTGACCAGCTCACACTCTGAGTCAGGTTCAGGAAAACAGTCAATAGGGCTTTGGTTCTGTTTGCAGCCACCTATGTAAAGAGGCTGAGACCGCTGCAGGGAACGGCTTGGGGACGGGGAGGCACACAGGCTGGCCCGCGCCCCCTGCGAGCGCCCTGCTCCGGCTCCTCCGACACCGAGCGGGCAATCGGAAATCCAGACTGGGCCTCGAGGGAAGGTTGGGCTGGTGCTGTCGATTTGGAGTTGTGCTCTTGTGATTCACACCGAGAAGTTTGTATTTGGCCTTGCTTTTGATGGTGTGGCTCCTACAGGGGTGATGAAAAGTGCCCTTTGTTCTGTTGAGGAGCGTCTTCTGCCCCCCCCCCCCGCCCCCAAGCGTGGAGGCTGGAGGTCTGGAGAATCTCCATGTGTTTGGAGGGTAGGAACCTGCAGACCTCCAGGGGCAAAGCAGTCGCCAGTGGCCAGTGATCTAATCGATCATGCCTCCGTAATGAAGCCTCCCTCGAAACCCCAGAAGGGCCCCCAGAGAGGCGGTGGGCGCCGCCCTTCCCCCCTTGCCCCGCCGTCTGCTGTCTGCCTGTCCCTCAGACACCTCCGTTCTGGCAAATCGATGGGCCCTGAAGAGGGGATCCTGGGAGCCTCTGCTCTATGGCTGGTCAGTCAGAAGCACAGGTGACAACCTGGACTTTGACTGGCCTCTGGGGTGGGGCGTCTCGGGGTCCGAGTCATCCCCCTGCGGGGTCTGATGCTGACGCTGGGCAGGTGGAGTCTGAGTAGAGCTGATTGCGGAGGCTCAGCTGCTGTCAGGGAACCCCTGCCTCCCCCGACTCACACGTTGGATTTGGGTACAGAACCCAGAATAGGAAGGCATTAGAAATGCTCTTTGAAGCCATGAGAATAAAGTAGTGACAGAGTACAGAGGCAAAGGAGAAAAAAAGCTCTGAAGACAGGCCTGACAAGCTGCAGCCTTTAGGGAGCAGCTCTTGGCACCTTGCGGACAGGCCATCCACTGGCGCTCTACACCCAGGCGCTGTGTCCCCAGAGTATCGTCGGGATTCAGAGCATCACACTCGATAGAAGCAGGAAGTCAGCTCATGGTCACTCAGGGTGGACAGCTGGTCACAACCACAGGACGCCTGCTGGAGTCGTGGCGCCTCCTCGCGGCTCTGTCCGTCCACCTGCTCTGGGCTGGACACTGGCGGGCCCACCTAGCGAGCGTGGCGTCCTTCTCGCTGGTCAGACTCCAGCGTGAGCCCCGCCGCTCACTTCTCACCGCAGCTCTAAAGCACGTCAGTCACCGCTCATGCGTCGTAAAAATAAAGGGACAGCATCAATTTCTGTAGATCCTGGTGTACCAAGAGTTTTGAGTGTTGTTGGCCAGTGAACTTGGAATTTGCTTATTGAACTATTATTGTGAATTTCGAGTTTAGATTTTTCAGAAACTAAGCTTTCTTTCAAAAGGCTATCTCTACAAAGAAAAAAGAGAAAAGCTACAGTTTAATTTGAAGTTTTGAGAGCAGCGTAAATCAGAGCCGGAAGGGCGTGGTCTGGGTGGGTGCTGCCCGCTGCTGTCGGGGCTGTGATACTTGGGTGAAACACCCAGCAGACCCTTGCCCTTGCCTCGCTCCCTCATTGGACAGAGCCAGTCCCGAGGACCGGCCTCCACGCTGCCTCTGGAAGGTACCCGTGAAATACGAGTAACGTTACCTGAAGCCTTCCCGTCACCTCGGGGGCAGCGTCGTAACCATTAGTGATGCAGTTGCTTCCAACTGGGAAGGTCCCTGAGACACACCAGTGTTTTGCCTGTAAAGGGTAGCTTTGGCGTCACGTTGGTGAGGTATCAGAGTTTTCTTTTACATTATGCCATTTTGTGATTCCTTATTTCTTTGGAAAGTTTCCAAAACTTGCCCTCATACGTAGCATTTATCTTTGCTGAGGTGTTCTGTCATGGCTCAGCGGAAACGAATCCGACTAGTATCCATGAGGATGTGGGTTTGATCCCTGGCCTCGCTCAGTGGGTTGGGGATCCGGTGTTGCTGTGAGCTGTGGTGTAGGTCGCAGATGTGGCTCGGATCTGGTGTTGCTCTGGCTGTGGTAGAGGCCGGCAGCTGTAGCTCTGATTCGACCCCTAGCCTGGGAACCTCCATATCCCACGGGTGCGGCCTAAAGAGCAAAAAAAAAAAAAAAAAAATCGACGTAGTATAAAATTTAGTGTAATAGTTATATTTTATGTAGTGATATTTAGTTAGAAATTTTATTTAATATTTAGTTAGGCATTTTATAGAGCAATGTTTACTTCGAGAGACTGCGATATTAAAAAGTTGATTGAAAACAACTTGAGCAGATTTCCCATAATCATATAAGGCAGCCTTCCACATGTTACCCTGAGGGGAAGAGAAGTCAGGGGGAAACGTGGCTACCACCCGGAAACGGGTCACAGTTGGTTCTAGAACCCACTCCCTCCTGCCTGGGACTCGGAAAGAAGAGTGGCGGTGAGTGATTGTTTTGGAACTGAAATGCCAGCGCTGATGCTTCTGTTCCCGGAGTGGAGCGGGCCCCGCAGAGGCGGAGTTCCCCACGCTTCCTGCACCCGCTGACGGGTGGCGGTGCTGGAGCCACGTCGTGGGCTTGGAGGCCTAGAGCTTTAACCATAGAAAATCGTGGATGAAAACAGCATGTGAAATTCACCTACTAGAGAGAGATTTTCTGTGTAATACTAAGGTTTATTTATAGGAATTGTATTTAAAGGTTTTAGGAAGATGAATGGCTTTTTGTTGGAATGAGAAGGGTTTTCTAATTAGTCGTCCTTTAATCAGAGACTTAGATGACTTCTTATACATTCCTTTTAATCAAGTTATAACCGTATTTCATGCTCTTTACATACAACTGCTAAAGCATCTCTTATTTTTATAACTTATTTCTAAAGACAACCAATTTTTGTTTATTTTTCATTTTTAAGACTGCCGAGAAGTCGGGCCACATTGAAAGATCAAAGAATGTAAGACAGAGACAAAGCGACTTTAAGGTAAGCGGAGGATAAGGATGGAGACGCTCCCTTGGGGGGGGTGTTCGCAGCCCCAGTTGCTGGAAGACTCGGCGCTCAAGACATTTGTCTTGTCTAGGCCGACCCTCCGGTTGATGTAATCAAGATGACGCCTTTTGATGCAGCTCTGCTTGTTTGCTATTGCCTAGAAAATGATTCAGGAGGTGATGCACTGTCTTGTGAAGCTGATCCGCGGGGCGCTGCTCCCGCCCAGTGCAGCGGAGGGCGGCGTGAGGCCGGGCACAGGCCGGGAGGTGAAGGCCGAGCTCTCGGGACAGTGGCTTGCTCACGTCATACAGACCCTCAGGTAGGTGGGCGCACGGTCTCCTGCAGAGGAGTCAGTAGCTTTCGCCTGGTTTTGGTGGAGGGGAGCGGGAGCCCCATGCTCCGTGTGGGTGTGATTTTCAGTCCAGCCTGCAAAGGAGGTCCTGTCCTCGTGCGTGTCCACTGTTCCCACACGTCATCTCACAGCCCTTCCTGGTGCTCACGCCCAACGGGGGTGTCACCATTCTCGTTGCGTAGTTCCTGGGAACTCGTTCCAAGTTCCCGGGTTACTGCAGCCCCTGCCGTGGCCTTTCTTCCCCGTTTCCAGCATAGTGAGCCGCGGCTTTAAGCTCTCTGGTGAGTGCTTGTGGGGTGGCCAGAGTGACGTCGGGAGTCGCTTGAAGGGCCTGCGCTGCTCACGAGGTCCCGCTCTGTTTGTTTCACAGGCTTACGTACGAATCCTTGACTGCCCTGGAAATTCCCAGTGACCTGTTACAGACGATCCAGGACCTGGTCTTGGATCTCCGAGGGCGCTGCGTGGCGGCCACGCTGCAGCACACGGCAGAAGGTGTGCCTTGCCCCGCAGCAGTTACCAAATAGGCCACCCTTCCCGGCTCCCAATCCTCGAGAGCGAGAAAGACACTCTTAAAGAAACCTGAGTGGTTCATGTCCTCTACGGCTGCTCAGTGTAATTTTTGTCTTTTCAAGTCTCTTTACTTTGGGGTACCAGACGATGCAGAAATTAAGATAGATTTGAAAAATTCGAAAAACCCTTAAGCCTGTAAGAACATCCTTATGGAAAACGTGAAGTAGAAAAAGTGGAATGTGAAATGTATGTGAAGTATCCCAATTTTGAAAATATACACAGATCCTTAGCATTCTTAATTTAGAACCATGAGTAAAATCAGAAGAAAGACTGTTAACAGCTTCTTTATGCAGAAGTTACAGGCGATGCTCATTTTCTTTACACTTCTAGAGTTTTCAGGGGTCTGTACCTACAGTCATAAGCAGTAAAGGTTGTCTCTACAAAGCAGCCTTTTGGGGAACCAGTCAAGAGCATGGTTAGAAATGCTGGAAGCCAGTCCCGTCGGTCCCAGCACGTGGGCGAGGGAAGCCTGTGTCTGCACAGAACCGGCGGCCCGGGTGGGGACGGCCAGTGTCCTCGCAGTCAGCCCTTGGGGGTGCACAGGCAGCCGCCGCCTCCCCTGGGGGCGCGTGCGGGCACCGTTGCGAACGTGCCGGGGGTCCATCAGAAATCTCAGGAAAAGCCGTCTGGCTTGTTCTGCGCACGGCTGGTGTTACCAGGCGTGCTGGCTCACTGCTGAGTTGTCTCACGCTGTCTCTGAACCTAGCCTAGCCTTGTCCATGTTGGGCTGTACGGTAGAAAATTTTATTTACATTAACGCTTTGTTAAGAAAACCCAGCGAGGGATGCACATTGAAATTCTTGAGTCTAGCAGGATTATGTTTTATCCCCACTCGCCCCAGTTTTGTACATTCTTATACAAAACAGTTAAAGATCATATCCTTTATGGAGTTTTATCTCTGTAAAGTGTGGTGAGATAATTATAATAAAACATGCTGTGTACGGAGTTCCCGTTGTGGCTCAGTGGTTAATGAATCCAGCTAGGAACCATGAGGTTGCGGGTTCGATCCCTGACCTTGCTCAGGGGGTTAAGGATCCGGTGTTGCCGTGAGCTGTGGTGTAGGACGCAGCCGAGGCTCAGATCCCGAGTTGCTGTGGCTGTGGCGTTAGGCCGGTGGCTACAGCTCCGATTAGACCCCTGCCGGGAACCTCCAGATGCCACAGAAGCGGCCCTAGAAATGGTAAAAAGACAAAAAACAAAACAAAACAAAAAAAAGCAAAACATGCCGTGTACTTGTTTTCCCTGTAGAAATAAAGAGGTTGGCTGAAAAGGAAGACTGGGTTGTTGACAGCGAAGGCCTGACGTCTCTGGTAAGTCTCGATTCTTTTCAGTGATTAATCATTAGCGTCTAGTATGTTCAAAACAAACGGTTTATTCTGACATAACGAGCGTATGCTCTGTTGCACCTCTAAGGCATTGCTTCTATAAATAGAAAAGCAAATGTCTTAAAGTTTTCCTTCTCAGAGTCATTTTTTCTGAACACTAGCCGCAGATATTTAAAAGTTAATAAAAACAGCGGATTTCTGTTAGAGTGATTTTTCTTCCTCCACAACTCGTAACTACCTTTTGTTTGCAAATTACCCAGCAGCTTGAGGTTCTCAGAAAAGCGGGAGAGAGGAGAAGCTGTTGCTGGGCGTCGCGCAGAGGTCAGGTGGGCCGTGCACACCGCGGTCTCCTCCCTCTGGAGTTGTCATCTCCTCAGACGTGGCTTTTAGGTTTCGGAGCCCCTTTGAAAACAGTTGTCATGAGTTGCAGTGTTTTGACCTGCCTTGTGGACCCCACAGCAGGCCTGCAGGGGCGTCGGGAAAGGTGGGCCTTGAGCTGCTCCGTCCTTCGGTGGCTTAAGCGGGGGACATTTCCTTTCCTCTCCCACTGAGGAGGTTGGGGCTGATGGGGCAGCTTCATCATGCAGTGCGGGCGGAGTCCAGGGCTCCCCAACCCCTTGTCCGAGCCTTGGCACGGCTTCTCTCTCAGGATGGCCACCGCCGTTCCGGCCGCCACGGCCTCACGCCTGCCGGCGGCGAAGTCTGGCATTTCCCAGGAGTCACGCCGAAAGCGCTCCCCACGTCTCATCTGAGGGAGTGTATCCGCCTGCCCTCCGTGTCTGCGCCAGAGGCCGGGGAAAAGTGCCGCTTTCCAGCCGAGCGCGTGGCTTTGCTAACCGCAGCAGTTCCCGTCTCGCCTCGGCAGACAGGGCCCCTGGGCTGAAGCGGGGCGACTTGCCCGCACGTGCAAAGTCGTGGGGGTCGCGTTGTGAGGAGACCCTGCGACGTGTCTTCCCTGGTCTGTGCTCGTTGACAACCTCCCTTCGAGGTTGACGGTTGGGGGGTTTTTGACGAGTTGAAATTCTTTTCCTCCGAATTCAGGGTTCTTTCTTAAGTTAATACAAATAGCTACGAGTGTGTGTGTGGAACAGCAATGCCTCCAAACTTGTGTGAGTTCAACCATCCTTGAAATGAGGGGTCTGTTTTCGACGTGATCGTGGGAGAAGGTGAGAGAGGCGAGCGTCGTGTCTTCTCTCCGCCGTCTCAGTTCCGCCTCCCGGAATTTATTTTTCATCTCTGTTATGATTACATTTAAAGGAGTTATTTTTAATAAAAATCTGTTTTAGATTTATTTTTCACAAGTGCTTGTATTTAAACACAAACTGCCCTGTAGCTGTGTGTTTAGGGAAAGGAGGTAGGAGCAGATCCATACTGTCCAGTACACCTGGCTTCAGGCGCCAGACACTGAGTCCAAAACAAAAGAGCTCAACTTTTTGAACTGATTACATGTTAAAATAATATTTTGATATATTACATCTTCTAAGTTTAATTTATTTTTTCTTATCGTGGTTACTGGAAAATCCAAGACTGCGCCCGTGACACGTTTGTGGCCTGCGTGGCTGACACTGCGCTTCCGTGGGCAGCGCTGGTGTGGGGAGAACGCTCTGCCCACCACCTGGCGTCTGACTGGTCCAGGCTTGGTTCTCCCGTGTGATGCCTGTGCCGTCCCGAGGAAGCTGCTTGACTCTGCCTCTAGCTAAAGAAGCAGCAGCATACGCTTTTTCAGAGTCTCAGTCATTAAGATTAAACGAGATGTTGCAGAAAAAGCTATAACCTACAGAGCTTTGTACACACCCAGAAGACTTTATCAAACCGATACTTGTAGTTCCAGAGCCGCTGTGATAAAAATACCTCATTTACATTACGCTCTACTGGTTTCAAAGCTCTATCCTGTATCTCCGCCCTCCTAATTGGAAGGCAGGCCACAGAGGCAGCGCGGGACCAGCAGCACCCAGTCGCTGGTCCCAAATGAAACAGCCCAGGAGAGCAGACAGCCTGGCCCCGACACAGGTTCTGACACCAGCTTCAGATCATCTGGTGCCAAGAAAAGGATATATGTTCAATTTCAGAAGACAGAGCATCTGTTACAAGGATTTATGTTCATTTAAAAAAAAAAAAAAACCTGACAAAAATTAAGCAACTTAGCCGCAGGATAGAAGGGAGCTTCACGTCCTTCCTCAGGTTAGTGTTTCTTTCCCCTCAGTCCAGTGTGTGTGCGTGTGTGTGCGCGTGAGACAGCCGCGTGCCTGGGTCCACATGTGTTGAGATGACAGTCACGTCTAAGGTCGTTGTGTAGATGAGCCCCTTTGAAACGGTTGCTGTACAAACTAGCGAGTTCTGGCCAATTTAAAGTTTATTGCACAGTAGGCACAGAAAGTAACCACAGAACAGCTAGTCGCGTGTTCAGTGTGGACACACCAGAGCGCTAAACCCGCTTATGGGTGATCGGGCCGCAGCCAGTGTGCCTCTCATTGGATGTTGTGGGAGAAACTTGCTGACCCCTAGAGCCGAGGGAGCCGAGCGTGGCGCCGGGTGTGGGCCTCCAGGCTTCCTGCGAGAGCCCAGGTGGCTCCAGGCTCAGCGTGGTGTCCAGGGTCCAGGGTCCAGCTCTGAGTGTTGCTCATCTAACATCTAGAAGGCCCAGGCTTTGAACAGAGTCAGTTGTCTTGTGTTTTCCTCGCGTCTCTGTAGCGTCCGTCCTGTTTGTTTGAAGTGAGGAGTTTCTCTCCCGGTGAGCCCCTGTCAAGTTAAGGAAACGCATGCAGCGTTGCCCCACTGCGACTGCGTTCACCTGAGTGCCTGAATCCGCTCCTGGGGGAGCGTCCTGCGTTCTTGCGTTGGAAATGGTTTCTGCCTTTTGTCCATTTGGATAATTCTGAGAATTTCCTTCTTTGAGAATAACGGGAATATGTAGTAAATTGTAATCAGCTACCTTAGGCGATTCATTGATAAAATGCAAAGGTGGGGCCATTTCCTTGTTTTCAGAAAAAAGAAGCAGCAGCTGTTTCGAAGCACCCGCTGCCTTTCCCACTGAGGTGCCTCCTGGGCTCCCAGTGCCGTGGTGGAGGCGGCGGTGGCGGCAGTGGCACTGATCTGCCCAGCGCTAAATGTGGGCTTGGAGCCCCAGGTTACTGCTGAAGCATCCTCGACGCCCTAACCTTTGGAGGCAGGCGGGCCGGGGTGTAGGGCCCAGTACCTGACAGGCCTTTGGCCCTTTAAATACCTTCTCTAGGGCACCTCCCCGTCCCCACCTTCTTTTTCTGCACTTGGACTTTCCCGTGTTCTCGATGGGGGCCTTTGGTGGCTCTCAAGTGCAGTGTTGAAACGACATTCACATCGAGGTACTGTTTTAGCTGTCCTTAAGCCTCAATTTCTTTCTGTAAGAAAGTAAGTTTGTCATTTTTTGCTTTGTATACAAGTGTCTTTTTTTACGTCCAATTTTTTTTCTCAAATTCTTGCAAAAGCTGAAGCATGTGTGGAGGTTCTGACTGCAGATTCCTGCCCAGAGCTGCTTGGCTGGCCTCCGAGCCTCGATCTGGATCCGCACCCCTGCGCAAAACCCAGTCTGCTAGGCCCTGGCCGGTGTGGTGACTCTGCCTCCCGGGCCCAAAACACAGAAAGAAGTGGATTGCAAACTAGAGCAAGCGTCAGGAAGAGCCCTGGTCACCCTCCGTCTCCGGGCCCTCTAACCCTTCAAGTCTCGGCTGGGGTGTTCTCGCTGTCTCAGAGGAGGGGGCTTCCCGACCCTTGGTGCTGAGAGCAGACCCCCTCCGTCTCTCCTTCTCTGAATGCCCGCTTGTTCTCGTCACCACATTTATTCTAGTTCGCAATCCACTTATTTCTGTACTTTTTTTGGCAGGGGGGAAGGGGGTATAAAGTGAGTTTTGTTGACTCTGCCCAGGATGTACACTGAGCAAGAACTCATGCCCCATCACCCCGGGTCGGCCTGGCATGAAGGGAACCTTAAGTACAGGCAGGGCTCCTTCAGACTTCTCTTGGACCGGTTTTCAGGTTTCACTTCCGGCTTGATGGACGTAGGAAAGGACCTAGAGACAGTTTTGAATGAAAGGTCTTGCCCTCCTCCGGTTGTTATTCCTAAGCACTCACCAGGTTGATGGGTCCAGAGACGTGGGAGGCCTGGAGGTTGAGCTCCCAGAATGAGCCCTGAAGGAGCCCTGCTGTCAGCTCCCGAGGTCTGCTGGCCTGTGGCACTCACCTCGGAGGAGTGGGGCTCTGGAGAAAGATTGTTCTTCTCCCCGACTTCTGTTCTGATTGGATTAGAGTTCTTTCACCTCGGAGGACTTGCAGTTTTTAGTATCGCGTCCAGGTCCCAGTGGCGAGGGGAGTGTCGGCGACCCCGTCCCTTTCCAGACTGTGGCGTGGCTGGGAGTCTGGGCCTCACTTGCTTCTGCTTGGGGTCCCTGTGCCCAGCGCCTGTTGCGTCTTGTCTCCCTCCAGCCCTGCCAGTTCGAGCGGCGCGTGGTGCAGTCGCTGCAGTCGCTGCGTGGCGTTCTGGAGTGCAGGCCCGGAGAAGCCAGTGTGAGTATCTGGGGACAGCTGCGGGCCCGGGTCCCACTGTGCGTGTCATGGTCCTGGCTCCAGACCTGCTGCCCCTTCGCCATCTTCCCAGGTGCCTGTCAGCGCGCCATCTCCCCCTCACCCACCCCCACCCCCGACCCCCCGTCAGGTTCCCCACATGGCTCGCACTTTTCCATGGGTTCACTCTATATCAAACTTCTTAAATTCAACAGGATTCTTCTTGTAGGTCTTTCAACAACCTAAAACCCAGGAGGAGGTTTGCCAGCTAAGCATCAATATCATGCAGGTACTTTGTCACAGCACTGATGCCCTGAAGCCTGAAATAATGCAGGTTATAATAGTTGTGTAGCAGATACTCTGTGTTACCTTGTCTGAGCGATGGTTTACGGTTAATAAGATCAAGGTAAGATTAGTCCAGCTTGCCTAGCAGCACCCAGTGTTCATTTTTCCTATATGGCCACCTTTTTTGTGCTCTCGTGTTGCCTTGTGTGTGAGCGTTGGTTAGAACACAGATTAAGAGACATGCTGGTGGTTTATGTTGTGCCTGAGCATGAAGTTCTTTGGGGCCAGTGCCTGCTGGACACATAAACACAGTGGAGCGGGAGTGCGGGAGTGACTGAGAGGAAGGGAATAAAATATGTTCAAAAATATGATAGGATCAAAATACAGGTGCTTTCAGTTTTTATCACGTGTGTGTTACACACAGGTGTGTGTTCATAGTGTTTACATGTGTGCGTGTGTGTATGTGTATGTGTGCTCTATGGGACATACTCTGTCACCTGCAGAAGGGACATACACATACGCACTGCCGACAGGATTTAGACGGTGTTTCTGCGTATGTGTGTAGAACTGTCTTTAATGTTCAAGTAGGCTGGTGTCTAAGAGGTCACAGCACTGCAACGTCTTATTTCTGACTTAGATTTTCATATGCTGTCTGGAGCAGTTGAGCACCAAGCCGGACGCTGATGTGGACACTGCCCAGTAAGTATAGCTGAGAGTAGCCTTGCAGGTGTGTTCGCAGGGATTAAAACTGCAGACTCATGTCCTGTGTTTGGTCCATATCCTGAGATTTCCAGTGAGGGAGAAGGTGTTGCTGTTACTTAATGCGGGTCTGTTTGGCCCGCATTCTCTGATTTCTTCATCTTCTGAGCTTGACTGGAGATGCGTTCAGCAAACTGAACGTGTGATTGGCTCGCTGATATCTAGAGGAACAGGTTCATAAGTAACAAAACGGGAGCTAGAGGAGGTGACTCTCCTTGGAACTGTTGCAGTTCTGATATTGGGGACTGCACCAGCGCTCGTTAAAGGCTGATTCTGCTGATAAAGTCTGCATCGTGCTTGGTTATTTGAGCTCCAGAAGATACTTCTGGATTCCTGATACTTCCAGATCCATGTGATAATTCTTTTATAATGCTGCTCCCTGGGCGTTTTTTTAAAACCTAACTTTTTCTGAATGATATTTGGCATGTATAATTTCTGTGTACCTAATAAGGGTTATGGTCTGACACAGATAATACTGAAATAAATATGCCTCTTAAATCTGTAATTGACAGCTTTCTTTTTCTTTTTCTTTTTTGCGTATTTCTTTCCGTGGTTTTTTTTTTTTTTTTCCCCGTCTTTTTTTTTTTTTTTTAGGGCTGCACCCACTGCATTTGGAGGTTTCCAGGCTAGGGGTCGAATCAGAGCTATAGTCACTGGCCTACACCACAGACATAGCAATGCCAGATCCAAGCTGCGTCTGCAACCTACACCACAGTTCACAGCAACGCCGGATTCTTAACCCACTGAATGAGGCCAGGGATCGAACCTGCGTCCTCACGGACACTAGTCAGATTTGTTTCCACTGAGCCATGAGGGGAACTCCTGTTTCCATGTTTACCTGGTGTTTGCCTCTCAGTATATGTAACTGTTCTCTCTCTGAGACCTAACAAATATTTAGTTCTTCTAGTTTTTCTTTGATTTTATATGTTTAACACATTATTTTACCAGGAATTTGTATTGTTAATCAGTTCCCTGATGTTTTGATTAAATAAGTCTTCCTTTGTTGTTTCGTGGCAATTTCTGTTGCACACATCATTGCATTCTAATGTATAGTGAAGGTATTTCTGAATTTTATCTTCTGTTCTACTCACTCACAGTGTTCATTTGTTTTAATTATCATCAGTTTAGTTTTAAATGGTTATTGGATTGTTATCCTTTTATTGTTTCTCTTTTTTTTTTTTTTTTTTTTTTGGTCTTTTTAGGGCCGCACCGATGACATATGGAGGGTTGGTCCCAAGCTAGGGGTCCAATCGGACCTGTAGCCGCCAGCCTACACCACAGCCACAGGAACTCGGGATCTGAGCCACATCAGCGCCCTACACCACAGCTCACGGCAATGCCGGATCCGTAACCCACCGAACGAGGCCAGGGATCGAACCCGCAACCTCATGGTTCCTGGTCAGATTTGTTAACCACTGAGCCACGACGGGAACTCCCGCTTCTCTGTTTTTAAATGTTGTTTGATATTTCCATCTGTTTAGTTTTCCTTATGATGCTAAAATCGGTTGGTTAGGCTTAAAGAAAAGACATCCTGTTCGAGTCCTGCTGCGTCTGTCAACTAAGCCGTGGCCCTTGGTGTCGTCCCTCTACCACGTCAGGTGTCTGGTCGCCTGCGGGTTGTTAGGGACGTTCCTAACTCAGCTCACCTGTTAGTCATTTCTATGCACGTGAGCTCAGAACACCCCAGAATGTCTAGATTCTGATGGGCGAGCACGTTTTGGCTGGAGAGTCTGTGCTCGGAACCCCCGCTGCTAGGGATTCGGAAGACCCTGAAGCTCATGTGGCAGGAACCATGGTAAGAGGGTCCCGGTGTCCGTGCTCAGAAACACAGACAACTATGCGACGTTTGACGTTTGACTGAAAGACTTCGAAGTCTTTTTTTGTTGCGGTGCATGTAATCCACCTATGACATTCTGTTCGCGCTGTTTGCTTTAGTGCTTCCACACTCATTCTTCTCTTGTCTCTTTATTCAGCCTCTCCGTTGACGTTGCTTCTCCGGATTTGTTTGGAAGTATCCATCAAGAGCTCAGTTTGACGCCTGTAAGTAGGTTCTGAATGCAGCCCCTCTGTTTTTCCCTGTCGCGTGGCTGGCTCGTTGGATTTGGCCCAGGTGACCAAGGTCTCCGCAGGGACCTGTTCTGGCATCCAGCAGAGGCAGCTGTGGGAAGAAAGGTTTCTGGTTCGCTTCCTGGCCTGCTGCGTGCTGAAGAGCCTGCATCGCAGAGGCTGCAGTAACTGTGGTCCTCAGGCTGCAGGTGCTGCTCGGACAGGTTGCGTTGTTATTTTCAGACGTGTTTATTTAAGTTGTTCATAAGCTTCTGATGAATCATTTAATTTTAGAATTTGATTATTTGTATGTTTAGTTTTTCTTCCCGTGGTTGTTTCTTCTGTTTGAGAAAAAAAAAATGCACTTACGAAGAGTAAAACTTGAAATCACTCAAATAGATTTTCCATTTTAGAAGAACCGTTCAGATCGTAAGGGTAACCATCAACCCGAGTTAACAAACGGACGGGGCACAGCAGGCGTGGCAGGCCGGGCCTGGCCTCTGGAGGAGGCCGGTGCTCAGGGGCAGGCTCCAGAGGGAGAGCCATTAAGACGGGTTGCAAACTGGGACCGCGGGAGAGCATGGCGAGGCGGCGTGCTCTGGGCTGATGGCATGTCACAAGGACTTGGCTCCATGTCCTTTGCAAGGACCACGCAATGGCACCACCAGGCATGGGCAGGAGGTCTGGCCTCCCCCGGCCCCCGCCTGTCACCTCCTGGTGCCCCTCCCTGCAGTGTGAACATAGAGCCTGGTGGAGGGTGGACGTACCGCCTGCTTGTACCTCGTTAGGCTCCCCTTCCCGTCCCCGGTCACTCAGGCCTCAGACGGCCTTCCATTGCTTTGAATGCACTTCAGCAGTTCTGGGGCTTTTTCATTATTTTTGTTGAGGACCACAAAAGACAGCAAAAGGGGCACACTCTGCCAGAAATAAATAAAAAATAAAGTTTTAAATAAACTTTAAAGACAAAAAGTTTCACACGTTTTGAAGGGACTGAACGGGATTCTGGCTGGTGTGGGCTCAGTGAGCGTCGCCCCTGTGGTCTGTGCACCTGCCAGGGCCTGGTTATTCCCTCTGTCCTCCTCCCTTAACCTACAGCACCTGACTGGCAACCAGCAGCCAGCACGGCGTGGGGAGAGCTTCTCCTGGAAAGGAGTTTTGCCCTCATTTTATCAAGGGTCTAAATCAAGGCCCGAATTAGTCACAGTCCTTTCGGAGAAGCCCTCTCACCTGAGGAAGCAGGGGCAGTGCTTGCTGAGCCCCAAGCAACGGCAGCGCCACTCTGGGAACTGTCACAGGGTGTTTTACCATCAGCCGGGGCTCTGTCATTCTGATAAGAAGTTACCCTGCACAGCTAGCTTCCCGGGGAGTGTGGGGTGCCCCCTCCCACCCAGCTGCCTTGGGAGGGCCCCCGGGCCCCTGTCCCCCGACTCCCGTGGGAAGGAGGCTCTGCACAGCCCCTCTTTGATGACATCCCAGTTCTCTTCCACATTATGAGAAGCTTAGAAATTACTTTCTAAGAGTTTTACAACTTGTTAGTAATTATTTTTAAACAGCCATTTTTATAACTCTTGGTGCAAAAAGGATGAAAAGTAGAATCCTTTTCCTGAGAATAGCAGCTGATCCTGCTTGACTGCTTTTCTGTGTCCCATCAATCTCTTCCACACAGCTATTAAATTCCAAAAGGGATTTGAGTCAAAAGTTATTTGACTCTTTAGTGTTCTGTCATAACGAGCAATAGTAGAATTATAGAATTGTATTGTGTTTCTCTGTTATTAAAAGAATTTAGAAAAAGCATTGAATATTGATATTAAACACCAAGTGATTGTAATTAAATTTGCTAGGGGATAAATGTTATCTCTGAGACTTGCAATTTGTTACTGTAAATGTAATTTTCTAAAAACTTGGTTTTAGGAACAGCGACTTCTGATAGTCCTGAGTAACTGCTGCTACCTAGAACGGCACACCTTCCGAAACATAGCAGAACACTTTGAAAAGCACAACTTCCAGGGCATAGAAAAGATCACACAGGTAACCGACTGTGCGGGTGGACAGTGGTTGTGTCGTCTGCTCTGTTTCCAGCCGCGTTCTCAGCGCCATCCCCCCGCTCACCCCACCCCGTTCCTCCCCTGCCCTCATAGCTCCTCGCTCACGGTCGCCAATTCAGCTCTCTCCTCTTTGGAGGGAACAGCTTCTCGAGGTGAGAGCCCCGCTCTTCCCAGTGGTGCAGCTCAGCCCTTTAGCGGAGCGAAGAAAAGGCCGGAAAGGTGCCCAACCCGGGTCTTGAGGAATCAGCCCAGATCTGGCTCCTTTCGGGGTAAAGCGTCTGCTTCCAGCTGATAGCACGTCTCTGCTTCTCTGTCCCATTCCGTCCATGCAACCACAGCCCTGCCCTGGCTTAGCACGTGAGCACGTGCACAGGTGCTGGAGCGCGCGCGCGCGCACACACACACACACACACACACACACACACACACACGAAACTGGCTTCGCACAGCTCCAGGATGTGTGCCTTCTCGCCTAAAACGTACAAACGCTCCGCTCCGCGCTCAAGTCCTGTGTGCAGTGAGGTTGGGCAGAAATGAGTCCTGTATAAACCAATGGAGACGTGCTCTCTTTCGGATGTTACACTTTGTTGTTTATGTTTTTCAAGTAAGCAGCAAAGGAAGAAATGCAGGGATCTTGTTATTATTAAAGGTTGGTTGGTTGGTTCCTGGGCAAAGGTTTATCAGATTTCTAAGTAAAACTAAGCCTGAACCACTTTTTCAGTGTCAGTACAGTTTTCTCAGTGCAGAAGAGTCAGGCAGATAGTGATCTTTTTAATCTCACCATCGAACTGTGCTCTCGATGGATTGCATGCCTTTTACAACTGGGGTTCCAGTTCATGAACTAGATTGGGATTTTTTTTCAAAGATTGAAAATGTCAGAGTGGGCGGCTGTGTCTTGTTTTCCTGCCTTTTCGTAAAGATTAATCATCCTGATGAGAAGTGATGTGACTTCAGACTGTAGGCAGAAGTCGGGTCTGTTTCCGGAAATTCTTGTGTTGAGAACTGCGAGGTCTTCTCTTGCCATAAAAAGTTGGCATTCGTAGAAAGTTTGTCCAATAACAGTAATGACACTGATACATTTATTGGAGAAATGTCCATTTAAAATATATGGTGTGACCAGGAATTGCATATAATAAGCTGGGGGTTGGGGTTTTAGGGTTTGCAAGGTTGCAGGTGGGAGCGCTGTCGACCCAGTGGATGACATTGAGAGTGGGGGGACACTGACGCGCACACGGGCGTGAGGCCCTTCCCAGTCTTTTCCGCATCGTTCTAAGACCAGCGTGATGCGAACGCTGGGGTGGGGGGCGGCTCTTGTTGGCACTCAGAATTCGAAATTGAATCTTTTGAATCATTGGCTATTAAATTGACAGTAAGCGGGATTTAGATTTAGCTGTAATTACGTAATTCCAGGGATTTTTTTTTGCAGACATAACATACTATTTTAACCTGTCCCAGTCTTTTAAAAGTAGGTATCTAATTTAGAGTTTGGATAGTTGCAGATTTTCAACTGATTGAGGAATGTAGTCATTAAAATGTGGCATTGAATTCCTGATTGAGGTTTTGTTTAAAGCCCCTGGATCTCTTTCCTGTAGTCCAACATAAAGGTGAGGCGAGGACAGTGTTTGTGTGTTTGTTTCGTATGTCCAGGGAGGTCCTTTCAGCAGTCAAATTTGAAGGCTTTTGAGTCACTTGAACCCTAGGTACCATATTTTACGTGTGATTATTTTAGCTTAATCGTATATAATTCTTTTTTTTGTTGCTGTTATTTGTCTAGCTAAAACTTCACTTGTTTGTGCAGTTTTTAGAGGTTACCCTCCATTTCTGTTTCTTCTTCCCTGCCTTCTGCGGTACATCCTTGGAGCCTGTCTCCTACTGGGTAGTTTGTGCCTCTCGCCTCCCCCTCCTGCCCCCGTGGTCCTCCATCCCCGAGAACACTAGTTCTCTGGATCTGTGAGTCTGCTTCTTTTTGTTACATTCATTAGTCTGTTGTGTTTTTCCACATACAAGAGACAGCATACGGTACCTGTCTTTCCTCTGACCGATTGCGCTCCACGTCTGTCCGTGTTGCTGCAGATGGCGCGATTTCGTTCTTTTTTATGGCCGAGTCGTATTCCATTGTGCACACACCACACCTCCTTTATCCATTCAGCTCTTGGTGGCCCCTCGGGTCGCCTGCCCACCTTGGCCGTTGCAGACGGTGCTGCCCACCTTGGCCGTTGCAGACCGTGCTGCCCACCTTGGCCGTTGCAGACCGTGCTGCCGGTGTTGCAGAAGATGCCGTGTGAGAGAGGAGAGAAGCTCAAAGTCGCTCTGGCAAGTTGCAGGGCAGGCAGGACAGAAATGGCTACAAACCATTGGTTCACCAGTTGGGTAGGACGTGGGGTCTGCAATCAAAACCTTGAACCCTGGCAACTAAAATTCAGTCACACGAGTTGTCTTTCACTCCAGCCCCTTCCCGCTTCTGTGCTCGGCTGGCGCTGCTCGCCCTCCCGCTCGTCGCGTCTGCTCCCCCGTCCCCTCGTCAGCAGTGCCCTGGATCCTGACCTGCAGGCCGTCTCGGGGCCTTCAGACCTATTTCCTAGCAGACGTCTTGCTAGGAGGCCCCTGAGGTTGCAGGTCACCGCGTCCAAACAGGGTCGCCGTCCTTCCTCTGTCGCAGCAGCTTCTCTTTACGTGAGCCTGTCTCAGCCGCTTGGCCGAGTCAGCAAGCTGGCACCTGGGTGCCGTTGCCTCTGTCTCTCCGGACCGCTGATGCGGAGTCTGCTCTCTTCAGCCCTTGAGCCGCCTTCTGAGTCGCCTCCACCTCTTGGCGTGCCCCCCCCCCCCCCCCCCCGCGCCAGGCTCAGCCCCTGCGTGACCCGCCTTCCCTCAGCCCGGCTCGGCCCGGATCCCTTCCCCTGCAGCTGGGCCTCCACGGGCTTCCCGGTCCATCCCTCTTGTTCCCTTGTTCCTTCTTCTGCACGCCGGCATCTCCCCATCCCCCCCATCCCCCCCCCCCGTCTTTCCTTCCCGGCTGCAATAACCGTCGGCTCGCTCATTTGTTCATTCAACAAACATGCCCTCAGCGTTCATTTCTCAGGCTCTATTTTAAGGGCCTTACCTGAGCTTGTGGGTACTCTGTCTGGAATGCCTTTTCCTCGGCCTCTATTTGACAGATCTTTTTTTTTTTTTAATTTAGTGAAGGATAGTTGATTCACAGTGTTGCTTTAGTCTCTGCTGTGTAGCAGCGTGACTCAGTAATGCATACATATACTTTCTTTTTCATATTCTTCTCCATGAGGCTTGTCACAGGATCGTGAATATAATTCCCTGTGCTGTACAGGATGGCCTCGTTTATCCATCCTGTATATAACAGCTTGCATCCTCTAGTCCCAAACTCTCAGTCCATCCCTCCCCTCCCCTCCCCGCTCCCCGCTGGCAACCGCAAGTGTGTTCTCTACGACTGAGTCTGTTTCTGTTTCCTAGGTAAGTTCATATGTGCCATATTTTAGATTCACAGTGTAAGTGATATCATATGATATGTGTCTTTCTCTGACTTACTTCACTTAATATAATAACCTCTAGGTCCATCTGTGCTGCTGCAAATGGCATTCTTTCATTCTTTTTTATGGCCGAGTAATATTCCATTGTGTGTATATGTACCACATCTTCTTGGTCCACTCCTCTGTCGATGGGCATTTAGGTTGTTTCCATGTCTTGGCTGTCATAAATAGTGCTGCTGTGAACACTGGCATGCATATGTCTTTTTGAATTGTAGTTTTGGTCAGTTAGATGCCCAGGAGTGGGATTGCTGGATCATCTGGCAGCTCTGTTTTTAGTTTTTTGAGGAATTTCCATACTGTTTTCCTTAGTGGCTACGCCAATTTACTTTTCCACCAGCAATGTAAGAGAGTTTCCTTTTCTCCACTCTCTCTCCAGCTTTTGTTTGTAGATTTTTTTACTGATGGCCATTCTAACAGGTGTGAGGTGTGAGGTGGTGCCTCATAGTAGTTTTGGTTTGCATTTCTCATAATTAGCAATGTTGAGCATCTTTTCATGTGCCTACTGGCCATCTGTATGTCTTTTTTAGGTCTTCTGCTGTGGGTCGTCTAGTTTGTTGTGGAGCTGTATGGGCTGTTTGTATATTTTGGAAGTAAGTCCTTACTGGCTGCATCATTTGCTGATGTTTTCTCCTAGTCCATAGGTTGCTTTTCATCTTGTTTATGGTCTCCTTCGCTGTACAAAAGCTCGTCAGTTTGATTAGGTCGCATTTATTTACTTTTGCTTTTATTTCAGTTGCCTTGGGAGACTGACCTGAGAAAACATTACTATAGTTAATGTCCGAGAATGTTTCGCTTATGTTCTCTTCTGGAAGTCTTGTGATTCCATGTCTTACAGCTCAATCTTTAAGGCATTTCGAGTTTGTTTTTGTGTGTGGTGCGAGGGTGTGTTCTGATCTCAGTGATTTGCGTGTGGAACGGAGGCTGTCCAGCTTTCCCAGCACCACTTGCTAAAGAGACTGTCTTTGCTCCGCCATGTAGTCTTGCCTCCTTTGTTAAAGAGTAATGGCGGTAAATGTGTGGATTTATTTCTGGGCTCTGTGTTCTGTTCCACTGACCCACATTCATCCTGACAAGGTCTTGATTGTCCTTCCCAGACGGTCTCCGATGCGGAAGCCTCGTCCCGTGGAAAGCCCTGCCCTGCTCTCTTCTCCCAGGTCCTCTCCTCGCCCCGTGATGAACGGCAGGGACACCGCACCTCGCGATGAGTCCGTGTTGACATTCTTCTTTCCAGCTGTTTCTGTGTGAAATGTTTCATCCCGACGAGGCCTGGCTCCTGCAGATCTGCTCTGTCTCGGACGGACGTGATGATGGAGCAGCTCTGAGAGGCAGGAGCGGTGCAGCTGCAGGAATGCAGCCTCAGGACCAGGACCTCCCCCGAGAGCCCCCTCTGCATTTTGTGGTTCCTAACAAATACACTGTTTCATATTACCTATTTTTGAGTTTTAAATAGTGGAAGTGGGATTGTATGGTATGCATTTTTCTCTGACTCCTCTTTCTACTCAGTACTGTATCTGGGGCTTATCCATGTTGCTGTGTGTAGGTTATGCTAATTTGTAAAATAAATTAGAGTTTCTCCTTTTTTCGTCTTCTGAAAGAGTTTGTGTAAGAGTTGGAATTATTCTTTGAATATTAGAAGAACTCCGATAAAACTTTCTAGGCCTATATTTTCTTTGTGAGACGATTTTCACGGCCGGTTCATTTTCTTCAGTGGTGAAAGAGGCATTCAGGTTTTCCGTTTCCTCAGGAGTCGTGGTCATCTGTTTTGGTTTTTTTAGGACTTTGTCCATTTTGTTTGAATTTTCAACTGTACCGGCCTGAGATTGTGTTTTTAAGTCCTGTGATACTGCAGTCTCAACTGCATCTGTGGTTATGACTCCGTTTTATACTTAATATTGTGTGCTTAATATTTGCAGTCTTTTTTCTTGATGAGCTCTGCTAGAGTCAGAAGACTGAGCTAAAGTCTGTCTCCCCCGATCTCTCTTTCCATCCTTGTTTTCTGGTGTGGTAATTTGAGGGCTGAGCTTAGTTTGTTTACATAGATCACTGATGCCAAACCTTTCTCCTTTTTAATGTGACTATTTAAGGCTGTGGATTTCCCTTTAGCTACAACTAACACATGGTGTTTTAATTGTTCAATTTGTATTTTCCAGCTTTAATTGCATCTTTTTCCTGGACACACCCGTAGGTAGACTGTGATTGGGGGCAGTTAGTCTCCCTATCGGGAGTTGAAGTTTCCTGATGTCAGAGACCACGGTGTCTGGAACGTGGTGGAAACTTGCTCTGCGGGTGATCCGTCGTGGGTCTTCTTAGATGGTCTACTTGCTTGAAAAGATTGTGTCTTCAGATTTGATTATCATGCTCCGTAGGTGTCTGTTACGTCGCATGTATGAACTGTTCAGACTGCTGTACCCAGTCCTCTTGTTGGTTTGCTCGGTCTCTAATCTGTTGATGACGGAGAAAGATGTATTACAGTCTGTCTTTGGCTCCTTTTAGATGCTTTATGTGTCTCTTGCCTCCTGTCGCTTCACTATGATGTGTCTCTTGGGATGACTTTTTTTCCACCTTTTCCCCCGGACTCTGATTGGTAATTTAATCAACCCTGGAAAATTCTCGGCCATTACCTCTTCAAATATTTGTTTTCCTCATTCACTCTCTTATCCCTTCAAGACGTCCTGTGAGATCTACGTCAGATCTTGCATTTTCCGTGTCGCTCGCTTTTCCTTTCTTGTTTTTTCCTCGCATCTGTAAATTCTCTGTCACGGTGAGGAATGTGTCTTCGGCTTTCTCTTCTCATCTGCTGCTTCTCTCATGTCTAATCTCACTTAAATTTGCTGTCTGTTGACGCTTTGTTTCAGTTGTTCTTCATTTCCATCAGCTCTTTGGTTTTTGTTACTGAGTCAGCGAAAATGATTAGCGTCCTCGGGAATGCTGTCGTTGGAAATGTCACCCCGGGGGCCCTGAGGCGGTTCTGGGTAGGTGGCCAGGTCAACTGCAGGCTGGAGGCGGGGAAAGGAGCAGGGGATTTGGGCAGTCCGGTCAAGCCTCATCCACGGGATGGAGCAGTAAGCTTGATTATAAAAATGCTCAGAAAGAGGACAGCCTGGGGACTGTGCGGACATTCTCCAGCCACAGGTTGGAACCACAGGGCTCTGCTGGCAAGTCCCACTTAGTCCTTCTGTGTCGGGGTGACAGGAAACCCTGTTTTATCCGCAGCTTGCTCTTCTGTTTTAATAGTGCCACCTCTGCTGGGGATTAAATGCTTATTTTTTTTTTAATTAACCATTTACTTGGCATTCGTTTCGTCCACATTTGACACGTTACGGTTCAGGAACATAAAGGAATGTCAGTTCGCTGTCTGTCCCTCCATTTCCAAAGAATTAAAAGTATATTAATGTGACTGAACCTGGTCATCAGAGCCGCTTGCACAGATATTCTGATTGTAGCTTGACGAGTTTCTTTCTGTAGAGATGGCTCAGTCAGATGTACTCTTTCTGACACCTTTGAAAAGAAAATAACAGAGCTTTTTCTTTTATTTTTTTCTTTCTCAGAAGAAAAAAATTTTTTTTTTTTTTTGGTCTTTTTGCCATTTCTTGGGCTGCTCCCACGGCATATGGAGGTTCCCAGGCTAGAGGTCGAATCAGAGCTGTAGCCGCCGGCCTACGCCACAGCCACAGCAACACGGGATCTGAGCCATGTCTGCGACCTACACTGCCACTCACGGCAACGCCGGATCGTTAACCCACTGAGCAAAGCCAGGGACCGAACCCGCAACCTCATGGTTCCTAGTTGGATTCGTTAACCACTGCGCCACAACGGGAACTCCAGAAACTTATTTTTTAAAAAGCATTGCTACCAAAAAGGTTTCAAACTAGAACATTGTAGGTGGAAACGTCAACATATACCAAAGTAGTGATTGTACTTTTCTCCACCTCTTTCGAGTGAGCCGAAGAGCCCTGCGTAGAAACTGGGGAAGTGGGGCCTCTGCCGAGCGGGCGTGCAGTCCCGGGCCGTGCCCGTCGTGAGCGCCCTCCTGGCACAGGCGGGCCTGTGACGCAGGGGGTACCGCCGCGGGCTTTCTGCTCCGAGGCCATCGGAAGCGGTGTGTGCTCCGCCTCCAAAGTGCTCCCCCCCAGGCTCTGCCTTTCTCCGTGCTGTTCCCAGCCCTTCGCCCGGATCCACAGCTCTGCTCCTCGGCTTCCTGGAGCGCGGCAGTGCTTTGCTGCTGGAGGGACCCCACTGTCGGTGGGCCCACAGCTCCCACCCGTGTTGTGCAGCGTAAACTGTACTGTGACAGGTGCTCCCAGCTCGTTGCCGTCACCCAGCGGTGCTGCCGGCACCCTCCTCCTCTCTCCCGGCCCTGCCCTCCCCTCCCCAAGGAGCCTCATGGCCCTGGCAGTGCCCCGACCCACACACCCCCTCTGCTTCTGTGTCGGCCTCATCGTGGGAACATAGTCTCGTGCAGGCTTTCTTGTCCGTCTCCCTGTAGGACTGGGGTTCCCTTCCTCCGAGTGTTTTCTTGAGGGATGCCTTCGTGCTGGAGGGCAGGGGCCTCGCCCGGCTGGCACCTGTGCTCCTCAGCCATTGTGAAGAGGGCATTTGAAATGGGTGCGCACAGGCACTGGCATTCATCATGCCCCGTAATGTGCTGCTCGCGGCCCAGAAACGATCTTCCTGAATCTTCACCAGAGACTTGACGAGGCGAGCCCGTGACCCTCTGTGTTTCAGGTGCCTCTGTTTCCTTCCAGCTTCTTTAACTGAGGTGCACTTTCCTTACAGCGAGTCCCATGCAGACCCTGGGTGTGTGGACCGGGGGCTTTTGCACAGCGCCCACCACCTAGATGAACCTGTGCAGCGTTTCCCTCGAGTCCTGTCCCAGGCGGTGGGTACTCCTCGCGGTTCCGATTCCTGTCAGCGCAGCTTAGTCCCACCTGACCTTGAACTTCACATAACGCAGAACTGCCCAATTTGTAGTCTTTTGTGTCTGACTGATTTGGTTCAGGGCTGGTAATTTTGGAGATTCATCAAAATTACTGTTAGTAATTTATTTTTTTTAATCGCTGAGTTTGGATAACAAGTCTTGCTTCATCGTTCTTGGCAGTGGGCACGGGCTGTTTCCAGTTTCAGGTCTTTATGAGGTTTCTGTGAGCACTGCTGTCAAGTGTCTGAACATCTGTGCCCTTATTTTGCATGTGTACCTAGAAGTGGAGCTGCGGGTCCTGGAAAAGTTGGTGGAAACTTTGAACAGCTGTGCCCAGAGGGGCCGTGTGCGTGTCCCCGCAGCCACCTGCTCACCAGCACCTCACGCCCTCCTTCATTCAGCCCCTAGCTTTCGATGGCGTCCCTGACACACCGTAGCGTTGGGCATCTTTCTCCTGCGTTTAGGTACCTTCTGTTTTGAAATGAGTGTCCAGTTTGCTTCCTCCTTTGTCAGTGAGCTTAGAAACCTGTGTGTGTCTTCGTCAGATACGCACTTCATGCTTGCTGTTTTGCTTGTATAGTGGTCTCCTTTGAGTAGAAATTTTACATTTTGGTGAGATTCACTTTATCAGCTTCTTAAAGTCTTGAGTGTCTTTCATG
This sequence comes from Sus scrofa, assembly GCF_054392235.1. NCBI lineage: Eukaryota > Metazoa > Chordata > Mammalia > Artiodactyla > Suidae > Sus > Sus scrofa. The sequence goes on along the minus strand of NC_139389.1, from coordinate 292,867 downwards.
TCCTGTCAGAATCTTGACCTGCTCCAATGTCCTGAACTGCTTTTTCCAGAGGCTGTGTAGTTCTAGGCTGTTGTCGTCAGGCTGATGATCTGTCCCTCGCTGAGTTGCCATTGGAGCTCCTCCTTGTCCCCGAAACCGTGTAGATGATGACGCTCTGTGGTACGTGTTGAAAACACAGTGGTGCTCCTTTTTCCTGATTGCTGCCTCTGTATTGCATGGTCTGTGACCTCCAGTGCCTCGATGACAGGTGGTCAGAGGGGGCCCTTATCAAGCCTTGTATTTTTTTCATCTGTTGAAATAACCCCACTTCTGTATAATGTATTTTCTTTCTTTATTTATGGATTCATTTTGCCAGTACTTTGTTGGGATTTTTATGTCTTGGTTCATGAGGGCTATTAGTCTGTAATTTTCATTGCTCACAATATAGTTGTCAGTTTTTTATATCAGGGTTTTTCTGGCCTCATTAAACAAAATAGGAAATGCCCTCAGGCTCTGTTCTGTGAATAAGTTTGTGTGTGTTAGAATTTCTTTCTTAAATGCTTGGTAGAATACACCAGCGAGATCATTTGGCCCTGAAGTGTTTCGTTTTTTGATTTTTGCTTTTCAGGGCCGCACCTGCAGCATATGGAAGTTCCCAGGCTAGGGGTCAAATCAGAGCTGCAGCCGCCAGCCTACACCACAGCCACAGCAACGCAGGATCCTTAAACCCGTTGGATGAGGCCGGGGATAGAACCCTCATCCTCACGGATACCAGCTGGGTTTGTTACTGCTGAGCCGCAGTGAGAACTCCCGGGGCCCTGAAGTTTTCACTCTGTGAAAGCATTTCAAATAGTGGACTGCGTTCGTTTATGAAATAGTGGACTCAGTGAGTTTAATACAGATGGGACTACTTGTGCCATTTATCGAAAGTTATGTTTTTTCAGAGTTTATCCATTTCTTCAGATTTGCTGACATAAGACTAATAATAACCCATTAAAGAACATACTTTTGGCCTTAGTGGTTTTAAAACTTAATTGACTTCTGCTCTTATCCTTAATTTTTCCTTCTACTTTCTTTAATTTTCTCTTTTTTCTAGCTACCTGAGGTAGAAGATTGAAACATGAATTTTAAGCCTCCCTTCCTTCTGGTGGATGCGGGGTCAGCTGGGAGTGGCCCTTCCGCTTAGTAGACGCGGGGTCAGCTGGGAGCCGCTGCTTTATCCCACCCGGGGCATGTGGGCAGGCTGTGTCTCATTCCCGTTCTGGGCTCTCACTGGCATTTCCCCATCTGGCTGCTTCCTGTCTTGGAAGAATCCACACTTACTGCTCACGTTTCCAGAGTCTCACCCGTCGGTTCGTGCTCCTGCAGAGTAGAGACAGAGGGCAAGGAGGAAGGGACCACTGCCCCCATGGCCCCCCAGGCCGGGGCGTGCTCACAGCAGAGGCCCTTGTCTCATGTCCACTGACAGCTGCTGGGCTCTCCTGGCCTCTGCGGGTGACCCAGGTGGGCGGGACACACGTGGCTCTGCACTGCCTTCGTTCCAGGTACCAGGGCGGCGTCTGGGAACTCTGGTGTCGGACGGTTCTTTCTCCTCTGTGGGTAAATTATCTTTTTGATCTGGAAGCTTAAATGATTTTCTCTTTCTCTTTCTTCATCCTTTAGGCATTAGGAACGTAAATTGCCCCTGCTGGGTGTGTGCCGTGCGCCCGACTCAGCCAGCCTCTTCGGCTCTCACTCCGTCTTTAACTCCAGTTACCTTTTCTTCTCTTGTGTAATTACTGTCTCATCTCTAGCTGCTCCTGTTTCTCGACTTGCATTTCTCTTTCTGCTTTGCACACTGGGGCTCCTGGATCCATCCTCTGAGGTGCTGCCTTCAAGCCCCCACTCTCCACACTTTGACTCTGCCTCCCTCGCCGCCCCGCGCGTGACCAGTAGTTCCTCCAGTTCATCTCCCCAGCTGCTGGCCTTGGAAAGCACACGTTTTATCTCCGGGACATCGTGCTTCGTTTTCTCCAGTCTTTGTAGGGTTTCCATTAGTTTCCTACATTTTGGCTGTCACCTGTGTCCTCTGCAGCTGAATTTCACTCTTTGAAGGCTCTTCCCACGTGTGTATTTTCCGTCGTCAGCTTGTTGCTGGCCGGGTGGTGTTGGAGAGACGCTTGCGTCCTGAGGCCAGTGGTGTGGAAGCAGGCGGCCCCTCACCCACGCGAGGCACCGGGCCCCCGACCCTGCAGTCCCCAGCCCCCACTGCTCCCCCGTGGAGGGTTCTGCCCACCCCTTCTGTAACTGCTCGGCCCCAGGTGCTGGCGCGACCAGGCACGACGTGCAGGATGGACGCTGCCCCCTCCCAGCAGGAGCGTGCCTGCACAGCCGGCCTCCTGTGGAGACGACTCTGGTTTGCAAAGAGGACCAGGTCTTGCCTTGTTAGACAGCTGCCCTGGAGTGGCCTTTATCACTGAAAACTCAGTAAGATCATGCCTTTTCTAGAAAGTTAGCAAGTACTTTTAAAATGTCCTGAAGTATTTATCTACATCATTTTTCTTTTTCCTTCACCCCCGAGTAGACAGCTCATCGTCATTCTTACTTGGGTTGACAGGTTAGCATGGCCTCGTTGAAAGACTTGGACCAGAGACTCTTTGAAAATTACATCGAGTTGAAAGCAGACCCCATCGTTGGCTCCTTGGAACCTGGAATTTACGCAGGCTACTTCGACTGGAAGGACTGCCTGCCCCCAACAGGTGGGTGGTTTCAGGTCCCTGAACTCTCAGGAAGCTGGTCCGATGTGTCCAGAGGGGTAAATACAGATTTGCTCTTATTAGTACACACTTATGATGCTTTTCTTTGTATTTCCTTTTTTTTTTTTTTTCATGTTTACTGAGAGATTAGTGTAATTTTAACTTTTTATTAGCTTAAACTCATTTTTTGATAGTTTGGGATTTAGTAGACTTTGGATTATTAGTACTTAATGGCTTAAAGATATTCTTAAATTCCAGAGAATAATTCATTACACGTCATAATGTTTGGCCACCTTAGTAACACACACTTGCTTCCTGTGAGGTCCCTTTACTGCGTAGAAGTAATAAATCATGAGTGACAGTTTTATGCCCTGACCTTGTGACCGTCAGAAAATTTACTTAAGACACCTGGTCACTTCTATGTAAGACCCGATTATTGATGCTGCAGAGGTGAAAGATATAAGAAAACATACAGGAGTGAGATTGTTAGAGTAATTTAGCAGAGAATATAACTGCAGAATATTGACTGTCCGAGTTCCAGTATCATCATTGTGACATCAGATGAACGTCGCTTACACCACGTTATACTGTACATTTTAGAGACAACTATTACACGCTGAATGAAAGAACGTTTTCGACCCATGGGATAGTTTCTTTGAGTGCAGTACTATGGAATTCCTAAGACCCAGCCACCTGCTGGCCCTTGGCGTTGCTGCAGCCTGCCGTAGAGACGGCCGGTTCGTGGTAGATGCCAGTTCTCTGAGGTGTGTGTGGGGGTGCACCAGTGACTGTGGACAGGTTGAGCCAACCTTCCTTCCTCCAACCAGCCGCTCTAATAATAGCAATCGCCTTTCGTTTTTGTTGTGTGAAGCTTTGTTAGATGGTGAAAGCCTTGTTTCCTCTTTCAGTACCTTTGGTTTTATCAGTAAGTGGTCGTATTTGGGATAATGGTATAGTGATTCCAGAAGTCTAAGCTGAGCCGGGATCTTTAAATTAGTAATATCTTCTGGGACTGCAGGCATTTCATTCCTGAAGTCGCAGTCATTATGGACACGGGAGGCCTTCTCCCTAAAGCTGGCCAACTCGGATCTTTTTTCCCTAGCACCATGACTTGGGGGTACACATGTTTTGGGGTCCACATGCTTTTCTGTGTCCCAGCTGGATTACGGTTCACTCCCTAGGAAATCCTTCTACAGACGAGCGCAGATCCTACCAGGAACTTGCCTAAAACCCTTGCAGCACCTTCCCGTGTCGGCACAGTAAAGTCTGCAGAGTGGTCAGTGCTGACCGTGGCTCCCATCCACGGCCTCGCCAGCAGCCTCCAGTGCAGGGGCCTCCCGTGGCCCAGACTCTCCAGTCCTCCCCCTGAGGGCCTTCCCTTTGCTTGGACAGTGATTCTCCGAGTCCTCTTGTCCTCAGGACAGTACTCTTTAGCACTTCGTTTGATACTGTATCAATTATGTGAGTTACATTTATGTTAATAAATATCAGGGCGCCAGCCGTCCTGGCTGACGACATGGCCAGTGAGGAGCAGGGGCGGTGGTTCAGATCCAGCCTGTGCGAATCCCGCGTGTTCTGTGTGTGAGAAGATGAGGTATGAGGGAGACTGTTGCACGTGGTTACAGCGTCTGCCTTCTCGTTGGCGGAGCTCCGTAAAGCCAGTCCCTGAGGTCGTGGGCAGTGGCCAGCTCCCCAAGGTGGGGTCTGTGACTTCACGTGAACAGACGTGACCATCAAGGATGAATTGCCCATCTCAAGGTCATCTGGCAGCAGCCTCTGAACTTGGGATCCACACCCCCTTTCAGAGCTCTTGGGCCTCGATGACTGTTGGGAGTCCAGGTTTCTGGACTTCAGGTCGTGCGCATACCGCACGTCAGGGCACGTCCCGGTAGGGATTCCTGCAGAGAGACGGCTGAGTACCAGCCTAGGAGCGACAACAGTGTCCTCATCAGTCAGGTGACAAATGCTGCCACAGAGGTTTGTCCTGATCTGCAAGTTCCTGGATGGGTCCTGCGCTCTGGCTTCTGTGTCTCCATTATCTGGACTCCTGCTCGCGTGGGGCCTGGTCAGTGACTGGGGTGCTGTGCCGTGTCCTTGCTGCCGCCGGGGCCACCCCCAAGACAGCTGCTTCCAGCAAAGACAGAGGAGGGGCCTATCTCATCCTGAGAGATGTCTGTGGAGCAGTGACAGAAGGGCTCAGTCCCCGAAGGCAGATCACAGAGCTGTCATCAGTAGAGTCTCTGCTCGTCTCTTTGGGGCATCGACACATGGCCCTCAGCTGCTGTCCGTGCCGGTTCCCAGCCTCTGCCAGCCCGCCTGGCCACAGCTTCCCCTTGGGGACTGCCTCGTCTCTGCTCCTGGGGCCAAGGATGTCGCGGGAGGCTTCCCCTGGCCACTGTCCTCCCCGCAGGCCCCTTCCGTCTGTGACAGGTGTGCACGTCCCCGGTGGGCCCTGCTGCCCTGGGCTCCTGTGCAAACAGGTTACCGATCCCGAATTCACAAATAAAGGGGTCGCTGTGTGGCAGGCGCCCCACCCGTATGCGCACATTCATAGGCGCGCGCGCGCACGCGCACACACACACACACACACACCCCTGCGGTTAACTCCTTGCGCACAGTCTCCGTCATTTGCTGCTTTGTGATAATTGCCATTTACTGCAGCCTTAGACGACCAAGATACGTACCACCTCTGGAGGTGCAGGGCGGGGTAGCTAGGCCATCAGGCCTGCACCCCAGCTCTGTCACCCCTAACTGCGACACAGTCCTCCTCGCTCTTCTCACAGCCCAGCTTGAAAAAGTCATCTGGGCTGTTCCTCGTGCCCCCCAGGGTCTCGGCACCCCCCGATTCCACCTCCGGAGCCCTCCCCGGATGGACGGTCCCGGTGCTGGTTGGTGATCCCCTGCGTCCTTCCCCTGCTAAGCCTGGTGCCTCCTGGGTCCGCGTCTGCAGCCGGACCTCTGTTCTGAGCTTCAGTGCTGCTGCCTCCCGCGCAGGCGCCTGCTACCCCTCAGATCGGCCCTGGTGCTGCCGTGCCTGTCCCTGCTCCTCTGTCCCCTAGTCCTGCCCCCAAACCTCTTTCTTACCAGGATCCTTCCAGTGTCCCCTTGGCCCCTGCCCCCCTGCCTGTTGGCAAAGCCCATCTTTCTAAAGCTCAGCTTGGGCCTGTCACTCCCCTGTGTAAAGTCCTGGGGCCACCCCTTCCCCCTCAGGCGAAAACCCACCCTGGGAGGCTTGTTCCTGCCGGGCTGTCCCAGGCTCTGCCTCGCTGCCTCCAGGCGGTCAGGACCTTCCTGCTATGCGGACCCTGCCGCCTCTGGCCCCTCCCGCCCCGTCTCTGCCTTCTGCACGTGGCGTCTCTGTGCCTTGCTGAGACTGGGCTGGGGGCTCCTGGGTTCCAGCCTTAGTAAATGTGCAGGTCACACCTTGGTTTGCTGCCTCCCAACTCCTTGCTCTGGTTTTGCAGGGATTTTTCTCAGTTTTTTTCCAGGACGATGTTCTAGTCGATCCCGTTTTCTTCCTGTTCCTTTTTAATGAACAGGACACAGTGGGTGTTCCCGGCTGTCGAGCTCAGCTAAATGTTTCAGCCTGTGGAAGTTTTGCACAAGTCCTGGATCTTGCGCCATTGCATTTGAATGAAAACACACGTGTGGGGACGGCTGGGACGTGGGCAGTTCTGCATGCCTTTGCCGTGCTGGTCAGGGCTAGTTTAGGTGAGTTTTGCTAGGTCCTCTGTGGGAGGAGGTGTGGGAGGGCAGTGCCAGGCTCTCGAGATCTCGGGCTGCTGCCCCCAGGTGGGGATCTCACATGTGTCCAGCCCAGGTCTTGCCTCTGTGACGCCACCTCCCTCTCCCCAGCCCACAGCCGGTGGTGGCGGGCAGAGCCCTGCAGTGATGACACAAGATGGGGTTCCCGGGCTTGTGGCTCTTTTCTTTGAGGTCCCAGCATCCCTTCTGAGCACGTGCACGCTCCACTGCCTGTCAACGATGCACGGACTGTTTCTCCGATTCCAAAACCTCTCAGAAAGTGTTGGGGTCGGTTTCATTTTTATCGAATGTATTTAGTTGTGTGCTGGTGCAGTTTGGCTCTGTGATCCGCAACTGAACCTGAGTCTCACATACTCATATAGTGATTTTTCGTTTGTTTAAAAATGACTGAAGTTGAGACCTCGCGTAAAGTGAACAGCCAAAACAGTTTGACTTTAATCTTCCAAAATAATTTCAACTAACACCCTTAGTATTATCTTTAGAATTTTCATCTTCAAAACTGAATTTTGCGCATCATATAGGTACTGATTATTTATTGCTGTAGTTGGCAGTAAATTTACTTTCTGGTACTGAGCATAGTAATTTTAAAAAAAATCCAGTTGATTAATTTCATGATTCAAGAAGAGATATTCGTTAAAGCCATAGCTGTGCTTTTTTAACCTGACAGTTGGATATTTACACTGTTGTCACCTCTTTATTTGTGTGTGTCAGGGAAGGCTACTGTGGCCAGTTCTGAGTCATTTAACGGACTGTGTAATTGCTCTGTTATCTGCAGTTACTAAGAGCTCCAAGTATTTGCGTTTGGTAAGTTTTAGCTAAATTGAAAATACTTAGTCTCTAGTTATAGATACACATGGAAGTTCGCATTCAATAAGAAAAATAATCTTTCTTTAAATGTTCACTTAAATAGTAGTTTTCTATGTAAAAGGCATCTCAAGGTACATATAGTCCTTAAAGATACTTAATAAATGAATTGAACATTAACCCTATTTAAATAGGTAAAGTCCTTAACTGACCCCTGACTCGGAGCGCATTTGCACTCACTGCAGTCGCGGAAATCGCAGACACCGGGTCACGGACGACACGCCTGCGTGTGCAGCCCAGAGTAGAGTGATTTCCAGCAGTGACGTGTCCGATCCTCAGGGCTCACGTCATCTGTGAGCAAGAGCGTTAGGTGCCTCGGCTGCCGCGTCACAGGCGAGAGGAAGCGGAATTCTGTGACCGAGACGGGCGAGCACACAGCTCGTCTTTAGTCTGTTTGTTCTGCTCGAGAATTTCAGTTTTATTTTAGGATCTCTGCCTTTCAGAAGCGACCTTTCAGACGTTTCAGCGTCTGAACTCAGTAAGAGCCACTGCATAGTTATTTCTTGCATCTCGTAAGTTGAAGTAATTCAAAGCTCAGGTCAGGTTGGCCTTTCTAGAGAATAAGAAAAGAGTAGAAGACTGCAGATAAGGGAAGTGATACCTTTTTCTGATTTTCAGAAGATGGAAACCTGTGGACCTCAGAGCCTGATGTTGCCCTTTGAGAAAGTGGATCATTAAAGTGTTCGTGGGCCCTTAAAAAGAAGTTGTGCATGTTGTGTCATGCACTTACGCGCACACGGCCATTACTGCACACACGTCAGCACGCACATGCGTGTTGCTGTGTCTGTGTGTGGTGGTGAGTTGGCGTCCTGGCTGCGAGCAGCTAAGGTGATTGTCAGACAGGTGGCTGGTGGCGTCTCTCTGGAAGGAACGAAGAAAAAGATTCCCTGGTAGAGAAGTAGGCTCGGGTAGTAGAACTCATAAAAGAACTAAAACAAACGTGAAGTACAAAAAGATGCTAAAACTCCACAATTCCAAAGAATGCAAATAAAAATAGCGTTAAGGCTTTTTTTTTTTTGCTTTTTGCTTTTTGCTTTTGGCCGTCCCAAGTCATATGGAAATTCCAGTCCAGGATCGGATCCAAGGCATAGTTGCAACGTATGCTGCAGCTGTGGCAACGTCAGCTCCTCTGACCCATTGTGCCAGGCCAGGGGTTGAACCTGTATCCCAGGGCTGCAGAGATGCTGCTGACCCCATTGTGCCACAGTGGGAACTCCTAAGCTGTCATTTTCAAAAACTCTCCAGATCTGCCAGTGTTAGTAAGCTTAATGGTCACACCTGCTTTTTGGCAGCGGTACTGAGACATGAACTGTCACGTCTTCTTTCTTAGAGTGTAAATTGGCACAACTACACACACACACAAGAAGTACCAACATTACAGTATATACGTGTATATAGTTTGCTTAGAAATTCTAAGGATTTATCGTAAGAAAAATAGCATACAAGCAAAGAAGTGTGTACTGTAATGTTTACTGAATCACTGTTTAAATGAGCAACATCTAAAAGATGACCTAAGGGCTCGTTAGCTAAGGGTTAAAGAAAGAATGTCATTCTCACGGAGCGCCTCGTGCCCCTGCTCTGGATGAGATGGAGTGCCATGCACATGGCTGGCAGGAAAATACATTCCCCGCGCTCTCATTTTTATTTCTAAGAAGACATTTATATCTCTCCGTGGAGTCTGCAGAGTTCTGAAAACCGGAGCCCGCAACACTCACCCTCGCAGGAAAGCTCCTGGACCTGACCGTCCACGGGGCGCAGGCCAGTCTAGACTTGAGCTGCCGTTTCACAGCGTCTCCGGATGGGCTTTGGAGCGCTCATGGCTGGAGTAAGGGCTCAGCGTCAGGCTAGAGGCAGGCTCTGGTTGTTGCTAGAGAATGTCCAAAAGCAGTGCGCAGCGTTTTGCTAGCCCTTTGGAAATGGAGGAGTGAAAACTGCTTGAGCCGAGCTTATGAAGGCAAACCTGGTGAAGGCAGCCTGTCTGGCTCTGTCTCGGCTGAGGGCTTCCCCTGGCCTTTGAGCGAGCCTGTGATGGGACCGTGCGGACACATCGCTGACAGAGCCCAGCGAGCCGCCGCAGCCCCGGAAAACCGCCTCCAGGGGAATTCTGGGTTCCTGCGGTGGTGGGCGTGCTTGTGTCAGGCTAACTCTCCGCAGGTGAAAACGGTCCACTGCGCGGAGTGCGGAAAACAGCTGTCTCCGGCTTTGGGGAGTCTTGGAAGGCAGACAGTGGAGGAGACGCCCGGCCCTTGGCAGGACAAGACTCGCCGGCGCCCAGCCTGCAGCCCGGCACGGCCAGAGGCAGCGACAGCAGCAGGCGGAGCGGGCCTCAGAGGAAGAAACCGTGAACTCGGTGTTTGGGTTTTACTTTTTAAAACGATAATCAGTTGCTAGATATGAGAAAATTCCTACCGTTTAATTGGATTCATAATCAAAACCTTTTTTGGTAGAAAACTCCAATTCCAGATGGTTCTGCTGGTAAATGCTATGAAACGTTCGAGGAAAAAAGTAATACCAATTTTGCGCAAACTTTATTAGAAAATATAGGAGAAGGAAACATGTCCAGTCTCATTTGGTGAAGCCTGCAGAAGCCCAGATCCAAGCCCAGACCAAGGCCTTCCAAAGTCACAGACCAGGGTCCCCCATGAACATTGGAGGGAAAAAAATTACTTTTTTCCACAACCCAAGTAAAGCAGTGTTATTGGTGTAACGTTATGGCCACGCAGGGTCTGTCTCAGTCTCGGTTAGTGAAACACTTGGAAACAGTCGCTGTGTCGTCAGCCTGAAAAAGAAAAACAGTATGATCACCAGAGATGCAGTAAAGCAGCTGCAGCAAAATTGGGTGTCCGTTCCTGATAAACCCTTAGCCAGCTAGAAACAAGGAAGATTCCCACCCCTGATCAAAAGCGTGACAGAAACTCTGCAGCAAGTGTCCTCGGATGATGCTCGTCCTCCCCTGGAGGTCCCAGCTGTTACAGTAAAGCAAGAAAAAGAAGGGTGGCGAGAGAAAGACTGAGTAAAGGCATTTGCCTTCCAAGACTATGTCACTATGTGTGTAGAACATTCTAAGGAATCTACAAAACTGCTCTAATTAATGAGTGATTAAGATTGAATTATCAAGGAGTACCCTTCTGGCTCAGTGGTTAACGAACCCAACTAGCATCCATGAGGTTGCAGGTTCGATCCCTGGCCTTGCTCAGTGGGCTAAGGATCTGGTTTTGCCGTGAGCTGTCGTGTAAGCCGTGGGCGTGCCTTGGATCCTGTGTAGATGTGGCTATGGTGGAGGCCCACAGCTACGGCTGGGATTCAACCCCTAGCGTGGGAACTTCCATATGCCACGGGTGAGCCCTAAAAAAAAAAAAGAAAGGATGCAGTTATTGAGATAGTGGGATATGGGATCAGTATACAGGAATGGATTGCATTTAAATACGACTGTGTACAACGACGCCAACGGAAATCAAAAGCAGACTTTTCCACGTGCAGCAGCATCAGCACGTCACCTTGTCAGGTTGGGACTAAATTGAGCAAAAACACTTAAGGCCTCCTCCCTGAGGACGAGAAATCACTGCTGAATGAAACCAGAGAAAGCCCGAGACAGGGGAGGGTTGCCATCCACCTGTTCTGCGGGACGTCTCAGGATGGTTAAGAAGTCAATGCTCCCAGATCCACCTGTAGGTTTGGCACCTTCCCGGTCGGAACCCCAGGAAGCTTTTTGGTAGAAACTGGAAGATGGTTCTAAGATGTATTTGGAGAAGGGGAAGGCCCTGCAACGGCCACACCAGCCTTGAAGAAGAGCAGGGGAATTGGCGCCCTCACAGTACTGGAGTCCAGGCCTTCTTAGCCGCTGGAGCAGAGGCGTGGCCTGGAGCCGAGCAGGAAGTGGACGTCTCACAGACGTGCCAGGGCAGGTGTTTCACAGCCGGCCGCCCGCCCGCAAGGCGAGGTGAAGCCACAGTGAGGGGCCGCCTCACGCCTGCCGCGCAGCTCCGCCTGAGGACGCAGGGCCTGACCTGTACCCACACAGCTTCCTGTGAAGTTCGCCAGAGTCCCCCATCCCCCGAGACCCACCGCTGCCACCGCCAGGAGACATGAGAGAGGGCAGCCAGGCCAACGTGTCCACACCATCGCCGCAGTTTATGCAGTTTATGCATCGGATCCAGAAGTGGGCAGGGAGGCGGGCACCCAAGGGGGACGTGGGGCGTCGCGGCGGGTCTGTCCCTGCAGCGGATGCCGGGTGACCTTGATGGGACACCTGGCAGTGCACAGGGATCTGAGAGCCATCCCGTCAGAGGAAGCCGGGCGCAGAAGGAGGCTGGGATCTGGGACTGTGTCGGAGGGCAGTCCAGGGACCTGCCACGGGTCCTGGGGGTGGCCGACCCGGAGGCGCGAGGGGCTCTTGGGGGCCGTGGGAGCGTCCTGTTGCGGGACTGCCGGCGCGGGGTCGGAGCGGAGCGCACGGTTTCCTTTGTGGTGACCCGCGAGTGGGACGGCTGAGCGCGGAAGACGCGTTCCCGCGTGGGGAGCCACCAGCCAGGCCCTTTCGGAGCCCCGCCAGCACCGCGCGTGTCTAGGTTTTTTCCTAGGAGAAGAACAGATGTAAAATTAAGTGTTTAAAGCTGCTTTCTAGAGAAGGAACTGAGTCTGTTATGTATGTTTAGAAATTCTAGGGAAAAGCCGATGAGTTCAGATCCTGTGCCTCGGGGCCCGTCACTGCTCAGTCGTGTGTGTTGGAGGCGTGGCCAGGACATCACCCAAGGAGGCAGGTGGTCAGGCAAGACCAGACTCTCGCGGCCGCGGACGTCTGCGGGTCACCGGTGGCCCCGCCTCGGTGGCCGCTGGGCAGCCACTGCAGCCACGCCTCGGCTGCTGCTTCTCGGGTGCCTCCCGGCCCGACCCGTCGGCCCTTTGTCTGCCCGCTCTTTGCCGGCCCCTCCCATGCCTGCTGCCTCCAAAGGGGCGACGTTTTCTTTTCACGTGGCATCTACAGCTTTTGCTTTGCTGCGGATACAGACACAAACCCGCCAGTCAGGTCCCCCTTCTGCTCACCTTCCCCTCGGGGCCTCTCTCCCACATCGTCGTTGTCATCTGCAGTTTGTGGGAAAGGGTTTGGTCTGCAGTGTCTGCTTCTGAGAGCTGTGTACCCTCCGCACACGTACTCCCACCAGATACCAGCTCTGTGGGCCGTGCGGGCGTTTTCCATCGGAAGCAGGACATTCTCCTGAAGGAATCGGCAGCGCTGCGTTCCAGTCACAGCAGCGAGACTTCGAAGGACCTGACCGTACTTTGCACTCTGGCCAAAGAAGGTAACACGTGCGTTGTCCAGTGGAAACAGTCTGGATTTACAGATGTGCAAATACGTGTGTCTGGAACCCTGAAATTACTCTGAGTCTGGAATCTTCCTGCCATGTGCAGAGAGAAGGCACTTGCGTTTCCTTCTCAAATTCAGCCCCTGTTGTCAGGTCTCTCGCGTCCTTCGTGGCCCTGCACGTGTCCCAGGTTGTTCCTGGCTCCAGGTTTGAAGTTTACATAAGCTGAGCATGGGGTGTGAGTGAGCGTGTGTGCGTGTGCGCGTGCCCAGGGTCAGAAGAGGCGTGTCCTGCTCGCAGGGCTGCCGCGGGGGGAGGCGGGGGTTGGGAGGAGCCAGGTCGTTCCTCTGGGGGCTCCGGGGTGGGTGCTTCTCTGTTGTTACTGGAGGCAGGTGTTTTGATGAAAAGTGTCACAGCGTTAGGTGGCCAGAAAAAAAGCCAAGACAGGTTTATTATTCTCTTACGGTTATATATCCATTTATTTTTTAAAAAACTCTATCATTTGGAGCCCTTGAGGTATTTTTTTTAACCCTTTAAAGTTAAAATCCAATGAGTTGAGGGGCGGGTGGGAAAACCATGGAGTCATCGGTTATTTTCTCTGAAATTGTCATCATCTCTTTGCAGTTACCTGAGGCAGATCTGTTTTCACTGCCATGTGTGGAATGTCTTGACTGGTTCTTGTAGGGTTTCTCCCAGCACCTTGCTCCTGATACACCTGTGATTCTATAGCTGGGTCTTGGTGTTGCAGCGAGCTCCTCGCGTCTGCCTTGGCCTGGAGCATGCGGAGGCAGGGGCCGGGCCGCCCGCCACTTGCACCCTGAAGTCAGCGCCTCTGTTTAAACATCCTTCTCATCGGTTGTTACTCCTTAACCACCACAGGGAAAGTCTTCCTCTGAGATTTCTTGGGCGTGTCCTCTGGACGACCCTCGTGGATGAGGGCTGGGGTCCAGTCCTGGAGAGGAGCCGGGAGAAGGGAGAGGAAGAAACTCGACCCTTGAGCCTTTGGGCCTGGGACACAGTGACCGATGGCCTTCTTCTCCGCCCACTCTTCAGACCCATCCAGAGCAGACAGAGCCAGCAGGGGAGAAAGCCGGTGCTGGAGGCCACAGCCCGAGGGAGACCTTGCCGGGCAGAGGCTGCGGCCACAGAGCCCGCCCGGCAGGAGACCAGAGGCGCCCCAGGGCTGTCCTACGGCCGGGAGCCCCTTGGAAACCCGGAGGCTGGGCACATGCCTTTTCCCTTCAGGAAGCAGCGTACTAATTCCTTTCACAAATCAGACACCTTGGCTGGCAGCTCAAGGGGCCGCTACAAAGATGGTCTGGAGAGTCGCAGGGCTCTGAGGCGTGTGCCCCCGCAGCCAGCTTCCGCTTTGCTGGGGTGACCCCGCCATCAGCGCCCCCATCCTCGCCTTTCCCCGCACGAGCCCTCCCTCCGCACCCGCTCCCAGCCTGGCCCCACACCCCAGAGGCCGTGCGTGCGCCCGAGCCGTGGCCACCTCTGTGTCTGTAGCCATCAGCGTCCCAGTGCCTAGAAAACCCCCCATCACAGGGTCGCCCCGGAGCTGGCTGATGAATGAGAAACAGTGTGGCCTAAGCCAGCCGGGCCTGGGGTTGCAGGGAGAGCACCAGCAAGTAAAGGCCAGTTTGCAGTTCAGTTTTCAGACGAACAGAAATGCTAGGTTGCGTTCTCTTTGACCCAATTAATGTTAGATAGAGGATATTGGGGTTGGTGAAGTTAGAAAACATTTACCAAAAGTAGCACGTGAACGCCCACTGCAAAATCATGGGCTGTAATAAACAGATGCAACACCCAGGTCTCTGGGCGTCCTTCTCCTTTTCCAGAATCACACTGCAGCCTGAGCCGTGCAGGGTTCCGAGGGCGCCGTTGGCTCCACGCTCCACGGGGGTATCTGTTGGACACTCTTCAAGTCTCTTCTCTCGGCTGAGTGCGGAACGCGGGTGGCAGCGCCCGGTGACACGGCTGCCGTCGCGTGCCCGTCTTCCACAGGGTCCCGCAGCCTAGTCGTGAGGTAGTTTGGAGCCTCGTTGCTTCTGCTTCTGGTCAAAACGGATGCCACTTGAGAGAGACGCTGGAGTCTGTGGTCTTTCCTGGTACCGAACTCAGAATAAGGTCATCAGTTCCTTGGACTGTGATTCTTAATTTCATTAAGAAGTGTTGTCAGGAGTTCCCGTCGTGGTGCAGTGGTTAACGAATCCGACTAGGAACCATGAGGTTGCGGGTTCGGTCCCTGCCCTTGCTCAGTGGGTTAACGATCCGGCGTTGCCGTGAGCTGTGGTGTAGGTTGCAGACGCGGCTCGGATCCCGCGTTGCTGTGGCTCTGGTGTAGGCTGGCAGCTACAGCTCCGATTGGACCCCTAGCCTGGGAACCTCCATGTGCCGCGGGAGCGGTCCAAGAAATAGCAAAAAGACAAAAAAAAAAAAAAAAAGAAGTGTTGTCAGGTGGATTGTAATAAACTTACAGTGATCTGCTGATAACAGAAAAGCAGTTTCACGTTTGTTCAAAGGAGGGTAATCCTGGTCAGTCGTCTTTTTTTTAAGCCAGACTTTCATTATTTAACCTCACGTTTTTCCCAAACAGGTTCCCCTTTTTTATCAGCAGTGCAGTGCACTAGCGGCAGTGGTGCAAAAGCATTTGTTTCAGGCTTTGGACATTTAGTCACAGTTTGTCTGCCAAGCATTTCCCAATAAAGCTGAGTTCTGGCTCGGACCCTCTCTGCCGTGAAGGTCGTTAGTCCAGAGATGGCCCGTGGCCCTCATACTTGCTTCATTGCGTGTCTTATCTGCTGGAGTGTCTATTGTGTATTAAACTGAGAGCCACTTGGCGTCAGGGCGAACTCATGTGCTCTCGTGTAGAGGACGTCTTTCAGACTTATCTTGGCCTTTCTTAGCCGTTTATCCAACTAGAGCGGTGAAACGCAGCCTCCCGACCGAGGGGCCAGCCTTGCCCTCCTCCGGGGTGGAGCCCTTCGAAGTGGACCCCAGGCAAGCGATCAGTCCATCCGTGCGCAGATCGGCTCAGGGCTGCTGTCTTCAACAGCATAACCTCCGTGCCATCATCAGATCTGGAAAAGGTGACTCATTCATTGGTCGTGCCCCTGTCCAGTCATTGTTCAAATTCTCGTAAAAGCTTTTTGGACAGTTTGTTCAGGTCAGGATCCTGCCAAGGCCCCGGCGTTGCTTTTCCTCGCATGTCTGCGGAGTTTCCCTCTCTGGGGTCCCCGCTTCAGCTTCTGTGTTGGGGAGTCTGGTGGGTCCGTGTTCCCGTGTCTCCTCGTGGTGTCCTCGGACCCGTTTCCCTGCTCCTGGGCTTGTGACAGAGCTGTCATTGGTTTCAGGCTTGATTTTGTTTGCATTGTTCTCTGCCGCCAGGAGCTCATTGTGTTTGGCTGTCTCCTTGCTGGTGATGTTAAGATTGAAAACGGGACTCATGTGATGTCAGCTTGCCACACCCTTGAAAGCTTTGTCATAAACTGTTCATATAATCGTTTCAGCACCACTGGTAATTGTTGCCACGATCTATTGTTTCCTTAGGGGTTGCAAGCTAATGATTGTTAGCTGGAACAGGAAATTTTAAAAAATTTTGCATCGGCTATTTGGTTACTCTGAAGTACAGTTCGTACAGAAAAGGCAGGATACGTGCTTGGTTTTTCTCTTAGAGTTTTCCAAATGGGCCGGTTCCCTCACTTTTCTCAGTGTGTTTGGGTTTTCTCATCATCTCCGCATCCTGTGGCTTGAGTGGGCTTAATGAGTGTCAGTGACAGACGGCTCCCGCTCCGCTGGAGGAGCCTCTCGGATGGGCCGGCCGTCCAAGGAGGGAAATGCCGGGGACACCCCCTTGCCCCTTGCTCTTCCCCAGGCCCCTCGCTGGCTGCCGTCTCTCTCCCTCTCACACCGGCTCAGAAAGTCCGTTGTTTGCTTGGACGGGCACTGCCTTCCCTGGTGGCTGCTCCTGTTCCAGCAGTGCCATCCCTTGTTCGGGTCAGCTGCGGCTCCGGGCAGCGGGCAGGGCAGGCCAGGCCGTGTGCCTCCTAAAGGCCCCTCCGGCCAGCGGGGCGTCAGGACGGCTGCCCGCCTTCTGTGGTTCTGGGGCTGCGGCTCTTCGAGGTTCCGGGGGAACGCGTTAGGGATTCTTCCCTCACTTCACCTGATTTTATCTAATTATGACCTAGTCTTTTTCTAAAACTCACTGACACACCTTGCAGCCGTGTGCGCCGTGGGAAACAGCGAGGGGATGCGCCCACGACCGTGCCCCGCCGTTTTGGCCCGCCTCCCTGCACCCGGCGGCTCGTGATTCCTTGTGGTCTTGTCTACAGGGTACTGTTCACTCTGGATTTACAAGTGTTTGTCTTCAGAAGGTTCTGGGGGAGGAGATCTAAAGGGCCTGGGGGGTCTGCCCCCTTCTGTCTCCACCGCAGGGTGCAGCCTGGGCAGGTGGCGGCCCGAGGTCCCCACACGGTGAGCTGACAGCTGCGCCCACCCCTCTGTTCTGCCGCAAGCCAGCCAGTAACCCCACTGCCCCTCAGCTCAGCCGGCAAGGCCCCGGGCTGCCATCTTCCTAAGTTGACCTTGGACCTCGAGACCCCACTGCCTCCTCGGAACCACAGCTTTGGTTTGGACTCTCCCAGGTTCAGCAGAGAGGACGGCTGCACACTGTCCTCCTGGCCCCTCCCCGCAGCCCCGTCCCACGCAGACGTTATTTCCCCACCTGGCAGAGTTTTTAAGCTTGGAGAGTGGGGAAAGTCTGTGGCTTGTTCAGAGCAGTAGAACTTCTGCCTCCAGCCCTGTTCTGGCTCCACACTCCAGCTGCACCTTCCCTCCTGAGGAGGAGCGCGTGGGGCAAGGAAATGGGTCAGACCAGAGGGGTGGCAGTACCCAAACGCGTGAGTGAT
Source organism: Sus scrofa (assembly GCF_054392235.1). Taxonomy (NCBI): domain Eukaryota; kingdom Metazoa; phylum Chordata; class Mammalia; order Artiodactyla; family Suidae; genus Sus; species Sus scrofa. Next base: position 275,311 of record NC_139389.1, on the reverse strand, counting down.
TGCACTGAAAGGCCCTCTTCTCCTTCCTCGGTCTGAAACACGTCTTTCCTCCTGCGACCGCCTGCACTGGGGTGTCGAGCAGGGCTGGTGGCAGGGCAGCGTGTGCCCAGCTCGTCTCTCCCGGGCCAGCCGCGGCTGATGCGGGGTCATTGCACAGCGCGGCCAAGGTGTGAGGTTTACTGCCACGCGTGACCAAGACACCAGCAAGGGTGAAGGGCTGCATTCATTTTGGGATAAAGAACCTGGAGTTCCTGCTGTGGCATGTTGGGTTAAGGCTCCGACTGCAGTGGCTCAGCTTGCTGCGGAGGCCTGGGTTTAATCCTTGGCCTGACACAGTGGTTTAAAGCTGCGGCGGAGGTTGAAGCTGCAGCTCGCACTCAATCCCTGGCCCGGGAACTTCCGTGTACTGCAGGTGCGGCCATTTGAAAAAAAGTCTGCACCAAACTGTTATCAGACCCTAAGCAACAAACTCAGTAAAGTGATAAAAGCAGCGTTGTTGTTGAAGGCAGAATAGCTCAGCTGAGCGACTGTCAGTACAGGTCTCAAGAGAAAAGACTTAGAGTTCAGGTACTGGAGTGAAGGTTTCGTTTCAAAGAGTCAGAGAAACAAAATCCTGTCACTGAAAGGAGCCTCTGTCCCTGCAGGCTGGGGTCTCTGCCCCTTCCACCTGCTGCCACCAGGCTGCATCCCCACTGCCCGACAGGTGCCAGCCTACCCTGTGGTTCCCTGGTCACAGCCAATTAAAAAGATTCCTTTACATAAATGAGACTCAACTCCAGGTGAACTCTCGGCTCTCGCATAACTGCACGGTTTTTGATTCCAAGGTCTGTCTTCGGTTTGACAGCAGAAATGCATGGTATTGGATCGCATGTCTTACCCTGTGGGTGGACCCTCGTCCTGAGAGTGGGACGTCCTGCTGCGGCCGTGGGGATGCGGGGATGCTCTGGGCCAGGGCCTGCATCCCGCTCCCCCTGCCGCGGCCGTGCATGTCCGTCCTTCAGCCAAGGGCCTCGGGCTGGGTCGTGGGGCCGCAGACCTTGTCCAGGCGGCCGGGCTCCAGAGCCACAGTGTATGCTCCTAAGCGATTATTAGTTTGATTTCATTGCAGCCACTCCTGTTGGGGGGATAAAAAGCCTCCTAGAAAGTAGAAGCTGCTGCCGAGCTTTGCGAAGTGCTCTGCTCAGGTGTCGTCGCCCGGGTGAGCGGCACATTTGCATACACAGGGAGGTCTAGCTTCTCGTCACTTTCACTTTTCTAATTGCCGTTGCCTTCTAATGAAAACAGTTCTTTTCCTGCCAAAAGACAAAATTGAAACAAATGAATTTGAGTTCTGTTAATTTAATTAATTAAATGTATACCTTTGGGTCTGAAATTCAGCGTGTCACTTTGGGATGTTGACTCGGCGGTCCCACGTCGGGTTGTAGCGTAGTGAACAGACTGTTTATCGTGTCCAACTTTGAAACAGGAGAGGTTGTGAATCTCTTGCCCAAATTGAAATCTTCAAAGCCATTTGTGAAGTTTATGAAGGCCAAACTCTTATGAATGTAAATCTTTTCTTACAAACGGAAAAAATAAGCCATGAAATAACTTTGCTGTTATGTTCACTGCTGGTGATATTTTATTTTCTATTTTCATAGGAAGAGATTTCCTATTCATATTTAAAATGTAGAAGATGTTTCAGTTAAACACAAAAAGGATCCTGGAAAAAAATAGAAAACTTGTTAGAGGCAAGTTATTCCTGTACCACATAGGAAAATATCCTTTCCACCCAGGGCTTCATTTAAAAGTCCCCTGCGTGTCAAAAGTCATTTATCACTTTAGGAAAAGTCCTTCACTGAAGAAAGAGTGAATGAAAACACGACGACCTGGACCCAGAGCCCTGTCTCTGTTCCAGCACAAGCTGCTCTTGCTGCGGAACGTTCAGGTCTTTTACTCTTCTGCAGCGTTGGTACAGCTTCTGGTTGCCCTTTTTTTTTTTTTTTTAATAGGCTGTAGTTTTGATAATGTGCCTTCGCACTGTTTGAATATATAATTTACTTGAAAAAAAAAATACCCCAAAGTTCTTTCATGTAGTGTTTCAGTTTGACCAGAAAAAAGTACATTGTGGGATATTTATAGTATTTTTCGATCTATTTTTATCTGTAGACTAGGACTGGTAACTGATTTAGGGCATAGGGTTAAAAACAGGAAGTGTGGTTTCTAAAGTAGGTAGTATCTCCTGAGTTTCCAAGCTAGGTCTCTTATAGTACTGACTGGGTGTCATGCTTCAAAACAGCATGCGGAGGGCGCCTTGAGATGCGCCTGCGTTTGGAAGGTGCGGCAGGAGGTGCTCGGAGGAAGCTGGAGTCCCTGGTGCAGGTCTGGGTGGGCTGAAGGGCTGACCTGTGTGCCCTGCATTCTCTCTGCAGGGAATTAGAGTGGAGTTAGAGTGGACTTCCGTGGACCTTGGCATTGTGCTTAAACTTCTCCTCTAGTGCTCTAATGGAGAATGTTGTCGTCGTCGTTAGAGTTGACGAGCTGACACTGTGGCTGTTGTCAGTTACAGCGATTAGAGAATCCACGTTAGTGTACAAAGGCATGAAGAAGCAGGGTTTAATTCTGAATGGCGTTTTCAGTGACAGGTTGGCAGAATCGATCAAAACCCTCACCCTTTGACTCAGCACTTCCACTTCTAGAAGATACCTTGAGTGAGTTACTGCATGAACTAGAAGTGTGCATTGAGGCAGCATGTACTGAAAGGCAGCATAGCTGTCGAGCAGCAGGAGAATAAGTTCCAAATAAATAGAAGGAAATGAATAATAAAATGAGTAAATGAGAATAAGTAGGAGGACCGGTTATGATACATCCATTCCAGAATACTAGGCAGCCATTGCAAGTTCTAAGTGCTTCTAGGTCAGTATCGGCAAGTGTTTGGGATGCACTCTGGAGGGGAGCAGACAGGTTTCAAGAAAAGAATGTGTAGTGTCATCACAGTTTTTAGGAGCATATTTCTATTCACAGGAAAAGATCTGGAAGAAAACACACCAGACTAGGGAGGAGATAAAGGGGAAGCTTACTGGATTTTCTTTTGTTATTAGGAAAACTTAGGCTTCTGTTGTAATTCTCTTCAGTGAGCATTTAATTCTTTTCTAAGTAAATTAAGAATAAAGCCTCGACCAATTCAAAGTGTTCTCTGTTCTGTTCTTTAATGTGGACATTCTCTAGAGGGGCTGCCTAGCCATTTGTCCCAAGTCTTAATTACAGGAAGACTCAGGTCTGCCTGTGTAATACTTCTCAGTTGAATAGGCCTTTCCCCGTACTTCCAGGAAAACCTGACGGGTCGGTGAACAGCGGATTTCCAGCTGGGATTCACGTCCAGGCCCTCGCTGACTTGGGGGCTGTGGGAGGTGATGGGCGCCCCCCCCCCCCCCCAGCCCCCCGTGCCAGCTGCCCGTGTTTTCCTCACCCCGGGTGTGTCCGCACCGGTGTGGAAGCTCTGGGAGGGGGCTGGTTCTCACGGCCACTGCCTGCCCCCGGCACGTGGCGTGGCATCTGGGCGCAGGAGCAGCAGGCACTCGGCAAAGACCTGCAGTTGTTCCCTGCCTGATCAAATCAGGAAACCGCCGACAAACGCGGCAAGAAAAGAGGCTTCTTTTCCACGTTGATGTCTGAAAAACGAGGCCTTGGTTGTTGGCGAAGCTGTTCATTGGGGCCCCTTACGAGAAGCCCACCCTGCGAGGGCCCCGGGCTCCTGCCCAGAAGAGCCGGGCTCTTCTCTCGGTGGGGAATTTCCCCCGAGGCCACTGGGCCAACTGCTCAGTGACAGTCGGGGCTGACGCTGTGTGGGTGGGGACACTTTTTTGGTCAAATTTCATGACACATTCTTTTTTTTTTTTTTGGTCTTTTTTTTTTTTTTTTTGCCATTTCTTGGGCCGCTCCCGCGGCATATGGAGGTTCCCAGGCTAGGGGTCGAATTGGAGCTGTAGCCACCAGCCTACGCCAGAGCCACAGCAACGCAGGATCCGAGCCGCTTCTACGACCTACACACCATAGCTCACGGCAACGCCGGATCGTTAACCAACTGAGCAAGGGCAGGGACCAAACCCGCAACCTCATGATTCCTAGTCGGTTTCGTTAACCACTGCGCCACAACGGGAACTCCTCATGGCACATTCTGATTTCATATTCGGAGTCGAGGGAACGATATTGTTGTAAGGGCCTGAGAGCTGCTCCCGTTCCTGCGGGGACACCGTGGAAAGTCGTGGGGGCTCAGCCGAGCAGCCTTTGTGAACAGCACTCGCTTCTGCGTCACCGTGAAGTGGCCTCTCTCCCCTTGCCTTCCTCCGCTGTGCAGGTGCTTCCACAGCCGGCCCCTCCCCCGGTCCCAGAAAGTCATCCGGCCGCCGTCGGAGCCGAAACCAGGGCCGGCCCGCATACGGTTCACACATTTCTAACGAGCGAGCGGCTGCCCCGCGGCCAGCGTGGTGAGCCTTCCAGTTTCATGTTCGGTTATTCAGAGCCAGCTCTTCGCTTAAGGATGAGCTGGAAAAAATCGTATTTGGACAAGGGTCTGTTTCACCTCGGCGGGGTTCTGTTCTGCCATATGCTTTCTTTATTCCAGTTGTAGTTTTCAAGCGAATCCTGAAAAAAGGACCATCTTGGTTTTCTTACGTCCTGTGCGAAGCGAGCAGCGCTTTGGCGGGGTGTCTGCAGGCTCTGGAGCGGATCCTTTGGAACCTGCGTACACGCAGCTTCTCACGTGGCCGTGTCACGCAGGCATTCACTTTTCAGTCTGTCTAAGAGGGCTCAGTCCTAGGAGCTTAGAATTGAGCACAACTTACATGACCTCTGCCTTCCTACTTCTTATTCATACATATTCTGAGTATCTGCTCCAGTCCAGCCGTGTGGCGGGTCCGAGGCTGCAGAGAGGAGGTACCTGGGGCTGAGCCCTGTGCTTGTGGAGCTGACAGCCTGGCAGGGAGGTGGGGTGGACGAAGCAACGGCCGGCCACCAGGACGGGAGGGGCCTGAGTGCAGCCCCTGGACACACAGGGAGAGGCCCCACTCACTGGCCACCTGCTGTCCTCCCGGGGGTGCTGGTTTAATGAGCACTGTCTCTGGTTCATAGGCTGGCAGGCTGCAGTCAGGTCCGCACAGGAGCTCACTCAGGAAGACTTGATACCAGTAGCTGAGGATCTGCAGGGTGCCCCTGCTTCTGCCTGTGGCTCTCGCCTACCCCGCTCGTTCACTTAGGCTGTGGCGTAGATGTGACCTGGGCACCGGGGCGTCCTGCCATCACAGCCTGTGACATCCACCATTCTTCCCCAAACCAGTGCCAGGTGTGACCAGAGAGTCCCACTGGACTTCCGCTCCCTTCCGGCTCCCAGAGCACTCCGCCTGTGGGCGGTCCCTATGCCTGGCCTCACATGCACACTGGCCTTTCGCAGGTCACTGGGGCTGCTCGGGAGAGCACACCTGCAGGGGTAGCGGGGTGGCAGGTGCAATTAGATATGTGGCCCAGACTTCTGCACTGTGTGTTTCAGGAGGAGAAGTTGGTGTCTTTTTTTCAAGTCGCCATGCCTTTGACCTTTTTATTTATGTCTTTACTTAAGAAATGGCCCCTGAAATACGTGGACCGGAATCCTGACCCCAAGGGGCTCCTTTAGGGCAGGACCCCCTTTTGTCAGCACCCCCAGCAGCGCCCAGCACCGAGAGGCACCTGCGGGTGTGAGGAGAGGAAGGGGGTAGACACACAGCGTTCCTGTGAAAAGCTTGGCCGACAGAGCAGGGGTTGTCGTCCCGACACTGTGCGCAGTAGGTGGGGTCTAACAGGTGGACTGATTTGTCTTCCGGCTGCCCCTCTTGTGTGTCCATGAGCCAGAACTTAGATCCCGGGTCCTCTGACCGCACACCGAGTGTCCTTTCTGTCACCTCCATGAACTTGAAAGTCGTCCTCAGTGTTGATCCTGGCGGAGAGAGAACATGTCACTGAGATTAACTGAGAGTGGTCCCTTTGTCACAGTCACGGAGCCTTTGCAAATAGTCACCGAAACCAAATTCTGCGCCCGCCCCGGACACTTGACTGCAGTGGCATCCTTGGCTGCCTCCTGCCTGCCCCCCGAGGCCTCGACCTGATGATAGGACGTGCCAGCAGCTCATCCCAGGCCTTCCCGGGGCCGTGTGTCCTGGCGTTCCTGCCGCCAGCTCATTCGCCATCCGTGCCGCGAGGAGAAGCTCCGCTGTGGCAGGCTTCTCGGGCTGCGGGTCTGAAGGCGCCTCCGTCCTGCCACAGATTAGGGGCGACGTGTTAAAGCCAAAAACGAGGAAAACCCGCCTCAGGTGTCAGACACCCGGAAGTGCGGGTGTGGCCCCATGAGGCTCAGGCCAGTGACACCGGCCTGGCTCTCCTTGGAGGGAGGCAGCGAGGCCACAGGGATGGATCTTGGGTGCTGCATGTCCGCGAGCTGTCCAGCCTCAGGCCTCGGCCCGGCGCCCTGACCTTCACCACCCTCCCCTGGCCTCACTCTGCACAGTCCCCTTGAGGGACTTGAGTCCACAGCTGGCCTCCCAGGTCCAGCCATGCTGCTGGACCCAGCTTCCCGGCGCTGCTCCTGAGTTCCATGGAGACAGAGGCCTTCGGAGCCCCTCTGCTGGGTCCTTAGAGCCTCGTGCGCCCAGCACGGGCCTCTTTCCAGCAGCTGCATGTGTCCTGTGCGCCCGAGAACAGCAGCCGTCCGCACGGGTGCCATTTAAAAAGGAGAGCTGAGTGCAGAGGCCATGCCCCCCAGCCACCCCCAGGCCCTGGGGAGCAGCCTTCCTGGCCGTCAGCGCAGGTCGCGAACTTCACCTTCGCTGAGAATGACTCTCCCCTTCCTCCCAGATGAGACTCTGGCCTTGTAGCCATAGGTTTTCTCATTTACTCCCTCAGCAAAATAGAATTAACAGCCCCTGAGCCTTTGTATCCCAAAGAAATGTTTGTGAGCTGGGCTCCTTGGAAGAGAGACAGTGCACGTCCCTACCCAGCGCGGCGCACGGCTGACACGCTGGGAGAAGCCCCGGCGGAATTTTCCCTTCTTACAGCTCTGGGGGCCCCGTGGCAGGACAGCCTCGCTGCAGCTGCCAGGAGGTGCCCTCCACACCCCTTGAAGCGGAGGAAGCCAAAGTCACGGCTCCCAGGGATGTGCCGGGCTCGGGGCCCATGCCACCGGCCCTCAGGCCGGCGCCCTGCCGTCGTGTGTGCCCACCCCAGGGGGCGCCTTGGGCCCTGCCCTCCTGAAGTCATGGGCTTGTCATCTCTAACTTGCTTGGCAGAAGCAGGTGGTTTTTTCAGAAGTTTGCACTAGAATTTGACTTTTCCCTTTGGAAGTAAGACGCTATAGTAGACATTTTGTAAGCTTTGGTCAGTACCCTCCCCGGACCTCTGGTTTGTGTGTGTGCCTGTGTGTGTGAAGAAATGGAGGGTAGTTTTAAATTGTGCTTTGAAGCAGACTGATCAGCCGTGACAGGAGTGGAAAACAGGGAAAGAAAACTCCTAATTTAACCGTTTTCTACCTGCGCCAACACGGCCTTTGGGTTGGTTCTTGGAAGGAACGCCCGCGTCTCTCCTGGAAGCTCTCAGGCGAAGGCAGCAGCAGGGGGTCCCCACTAAATGCCTTTCTCGCCCCCGTCTGCTTGCAGGTGTCAGAAACTACCTAAAAGAAGCGCTGGTGAGCATCATTGCCGTGCATGCGGAGGTAAGCCGTCGTCGCCCGCTGCTCCCGAGAGGTGGGTGACTGGAGAACAGAAGGCGAGGCGGGGTCGTCGGGTGTTGGGTGGCCCTTTGCCCGTCAGAATGTACCTGGGTGTGTAAATGAGACGGGACTCTGCTCTCCGTGCACGCTCGTGTGCACTTGAACCATGAGTCTCTGTCTCAAGTCGGGTATGCTTTTCCTCGTAGTTAAAACTAAACATGTTAACATTTGAAAGGTAAAGAGAAGGGAGATTGGAAGGACGCTTTTCTCTGACTGCGAAAGTCCGTCGCCCACTTTTGAAGCAGCCCTAAGCCACGAGTCATGCTCACGCGGCCGCACGGCGTGTTAGACGGGCAGGGGGCGACAGGTGTGAGGAAGCAGTGCTGGCACCCTTTCGTTCGGTGCCCGTGGACGTCGGCACTGCCTGCCAGTCACACCCCGCCTGCCCTCTCATGCAGCACGGTCATCCAGCTTTGCGTTAGCGTCCCTGGTGGCCCCTGTGACTGCCTTGGCAGTTCCACAGTCGTGGGCCTCTGGGTCGGCTCCGCCCGTGGGCTGCTGTGCACCAGATGACCTGGGCCCTGCAAAGAAGTTGTTGGTGGAAGATTCTGTTCCAGTGGCCACTGCCCGAGAGCCTTCCGAGGGTCCACAGTGGGGCGGGTGCATCAGGACTATTGGTTTCTGCCAGGCTCCTGTCCCCACGGCCGGTTCCCAGGGTGAGCTGGAAAGACACGGCGAGGAAGCCAAGACAGAGCACAGAGGAGGAGGGGGAGAGCTCCCGCTTCCTGATCTGGCTCTGAAGCAGCTGGAGCAGGAGGAGGAGGGAGTATGCTCTTCATTCTTCGGGAGGCGCAGCACGTGCATTTCTCCAGAAAATAAAGTTTTCAGATGATTTAATTCCAGCAGGAATGTCTCACATACACTTTTATGATGTGACGTATTTTCAACTGCGATTTTATCAAAGACACAGAAAAGTGATTTTTGTGAGGCCGGCTTCCACTAAAGTTAGAGCGTGACGTTAAATCATCCGTCAGTAAAAACATTTCTCGGAGTTCCCGTCGTGGCGCAGTGGTTAACGAATCCGACTAGGAACCATGAGGTAGCAGGTTCGGTCCCTGCCCTTGCTCAGTGGGTTAACGATCCGGCGTTGCCGTGAGCTGTGGTGTAGGTTGCAGACGCGGCTCGGATCCCGCGTTGCTGTGGCTCTGGCGTAGGCCGGTGGCTACAGCTCCGATTCGACCCCTAGCCTGGGAACCTCCATATGCCGCGGGAGCGGCCCAAGAAATAGCAACAACAACAACAAAAAGACAAAAGACAAAAAAAAAAAAACAAAAAAAAAAACCATTTCTGCAGGGGACGGGCAGGCGCTGTCAGAGGAGCTGCAGCATGTGGCCTGGTAGGGAGACGGTGGTTCCGACAGACGCAGCTCTGCTGAAGGGCCATCGCCGATAACCATGGCGTTGTTTAAGTATGAGGCTTTGCAGGTCCCTTTTTTTTTTTTTTTTTTTTTTGTCTTTTTTTGCCATTTCTTAGGCCGCTCCCGTGGGATATGGAGGTTCCCAGGCTGGGGGTCTAATCGGAGCTGTAGCTGCCAGCCTGCGCCAGAGCCACAGCAACATGGGATCCGAGCCACGTCTACGACCTACACCACAGCTCACGGCAACACCGGGTCCTCAACCCACTGAGCAAGGCCAGGGGTCGAACCCGCAACCTCATGGTTCCTAGTTGGATTCGTTAACCACTGAGCCATGACAGGAACTTCTGCAAGTCCCTTTTTAATATGTCCCAGTGACTGAAAGTAGAGGTTACTCTTTGCTGTTCCTGCATGGTCCCCAAATTTTCTTGAGCACTCAGGTTGTGTTTGGGGTGACCCAGAGGTTTGATCCTGGCGACTCAGCCTGAAAAATAGAAAAGCTAAAAAGAAAGTTAACTTACAAATCAATATAGTAATATGTTTCCGTAAATGTCTAAATATAGTAACTCCTAGTTTGAAAATACCACAATTCAAAGCTTAAAAATAATGTTTATATGTTAAATGAAAGGAAACATTTAATTCAACAGTTAGTGAAGTTGGGAACTTTGTTGTCCCATGCGGAAGAGTGTCCCCAGGCTGAAGTAGCATCTGCTTTGATCGAAGGAGAGTGTGACCCAGTATATTTTTATTTCTATGTTGTCCTCTTTAGAAATCGTATTTCTTCCTGTGAAAAGGGAAAGAGGAAAAAGAAATCTCTGAAACTCTTTCAGTGTGTCCCCACCAACGACACCTTTCAAAGTCACACTTGCCAGTGTGTCTAAGAGGGTTGTTTCTGTCCGGAATCAGTTAATGCCGCTTGGGTGTAAGCCCCTATCTTCCTTTCGTTCCTAATTCTGACCCTGTAGAGACACGGCCGAGCAGACCTGTGAGTGGCTTTGTTTGCAGCATCGCTTTCTTCTAACGCAGTCAAGTCCAGGAACGCCCCGTGACGCCTCCCTCCTTGTGCCGACCCTTCCCGCAGGTGTTCGCTGTCTGCAAAGGCCTGGTGCCTCGCGTGCTGTCCAGGGTGGTGGAGGCGGTTTCTGAGGAGCTGAGTCGGCTGATGCAGTGCGTCTCGTCCTTCAGCAGAAACGGAGCGCTGCAGGTACCCGGCCCCCCGCTCTGTGCTGATGACCCCGTTGCCGAAAGCCCGGGGCTGTGTTTCGGTCGTCAGTCTTGGAAGGCACAGCCAGGGTTTGTGCTTGTTGGTGGGTCTTCTGGCCGGAGACCCACATCGTTTCTCGGGTGGGCTGTATCCACCGTGGTGACAGTCCCACAGTTCTTGTCCTCCTAGTGCAGAGCGAGACCTTAGTGACGCTTGTGAAATTGAATGCAGATTCCTCCTGAAGTTCTGAGATTTTCTTTTACAGTTGTCTTCACTACATTGGAATTTCTGAAGCATCGGTGCATAGAAATGACCAATAACTATCTCTTTCTACTGATACGCTATTTATTTATGTTGTATTTATTTAAATTACATAATTACAATGCAAACATAACTTCTGTAAGTCAGATTTATTCTCTTTTTTTTTTTTTTTTTGCTGCAATATGCAGCAGCTTGATGTGGGATCTTGGTTCCCAGACCAGGGTTTGAACCTGGGCTGCAGCCGGGAACGTGCCACGTCCTCAGCACTAGGCCACCAGGGAGCTCCCAAACCAGATGGTTCATGGTCTGTGCATAAGCACTTGGGGGGAGCCAAGGCGTGCAGGCGAGTGGGAGAGGGACCTCCCACCTGTGGGCTCCCGTGACCTAGGGCGCTGGGAGAGGGTTTTTTTTAAAAGCACTAGAAGTTGTGCTTCCGGTTCAGAGCGGAGGACCTACTATCAGGCCAGCCTCTGCAGATGACAACTCTCATCCTGAATAATAATAAAAGTAGAAAGTGTAAGAACAAAACCCTGAAGACTCTGGAGAGTGGATGTTCGCGGGTGTCTCTGGAAGAGATGGCGCTTGGATGAATTCCTCGCGTTCTGCGGCTGTCATGGCCTGAATGCAGGCCCCGTGCGCCCCTCCCTCCCGCCACCCCGGGCCTGCTGTCTCTCAGCTTAGAAGGATAGGCTCGGGGCAGCCATAGCTACAGGAAGGCAAGGGAGCAGAGAGAACGCTGGTCACAGATTCTGTGTCTCCCCAGAATGTCCACTTGGTCGGAACTGAGATGCTGCCCAAGTGCCAGGGGTTTTCAGCTTGAGTCCAGATGAGTTCATTGCTTGCTAAGTGAAGCAGTCAGCACTCCTCAGAGACACATGACGGCATCCAGAGCCTTCTCAACATAACATTCACCGTGTCCAGGGTGCAGTCCACAAGCAAAACAAAGCCGGAAAACATGGCCCATTCCCAATAGAAAAGACAGTCCACTGAGCCCAGCCTCGAGATGACTCAGCTGGTAGCATCCAGACAAGGCCTGGGAAGCAGCCGCGTCCAGCGGTGTCAAGGGGACTGTGCTCCTGATGCGTGGACAGCGGGGAAGCTCAGCAGAACAGCAGGAACCCGCAGAGGACCTGACAGAAGTTCTGGAATAGAACGGGGAGGCACATCCGTGTCTTAAATCTGCCTGACGGAGCGACAGCAGAAGAGAGAGGACGGAAGGTGAAGTCAGAGAGTGTGTAGGCCCCGGCAGTGACTCCAGCGCCCAGAACAGCAAGAGCGACTGGGAGAAACCAACAGGCTCCTAGGGGCCTTGGGACATGGGCGGAAGCCCAGCATCCACGTGGTTTGGTTCCCGTGAGCCCGGGAAGGAAGGTCCACGTCACCGGAGCCGCGAGACGTGAAGACCACATGGTGGCGACGCCCCTCACGGGCAGCGGGACGGGAAAGCTGAGACTGCAAACCCAAGCGCTGCCGCCAGGCTCCCCCGAGTCCTGCGTGTGAAGCTTCTGCCGAAACGCCGCGGGTGGGAGGGAGCAGGCGCAGGTGTGCCCCTGGAGAGCTGGTGAGGGGTCCCTAACCGGAACTTCCTGCCGGTCCCCGTGGTGCTGCCGAAGGAGATCAGAACCGGGAGTCGCGAGGGGGCCGAGTAACTGAGAGGCGGTCAGAGCAGCCCCGCCGGCCCGGGTGGCCTCGGACTCGCAGCAGAGGCTGCTCCCGCTCAGCCGCAGGAAGAGGGCCCGGGATCAGCTGCAGGCTCGGCCCGGTGCCTGCTGCCGCCGGGAGACGGGCTGGCAGTTCGTTCTGAAAGAGTTCTCCGCCACCGCTGGGGACGCCTGTGTGCCACTCCCTTCTAAGCAGGTGACTCTGAGAGGACTGGCACGGGGGCCCCACGCCGGCTTCAGGCCCTGGCCGGAAGGGGCACAGACTCGAGTGTCGCAGCTTTTGTAATTGGCACCATTCAAGGTCAATTGAAGCACCATCACTTTGAATAACGTTTCTGGTAAAGATTCGTTTTCCAGTGATTTAACCCTTCTCCTGAAGTATTCCGCTGGAAGTTCTACCTTAGGTTTTCTCTTTGGCCTTTTCCCTGTGGGTCTGTATTTATTTATCTATGCTCGAATATAAGCAGTAGGGACGCATTGTTCTGGGTGTATGCTTTCTAGTTACAGACTATTTTTCAGTGCTGAAAAATGAAACCAAACAATTGCTTTCCAAACTGAAAGTTTGTCTCTGAGGTAAGTCACCTTTTATCTCAACTGGTTAATTGGACAACTGGCCATGTCTTTCATGGTTGTTTGTGTTTCGTGCCCTCGTGGAGGTGAGGGCCGTTCCTTCCCAGGCCCAGGAGTGCACTGTGTTCTGGGGGGGTGGGGGGCGGGGGCCATCAGAGGCCCCTGACGCTCAAAGGATCCCGAGCTGTGGCAGGTCACCTCTCAGCCTTGCCAGGAAGTGTAAGCTTAGGTTAGCTTGCTTTTTCTTAAGTTTCACACAGATAAGATTCATACACTATGAACCGTATACCATGCAGTGTGTCTACAAGGCAAAAAAGTTCACAATTCAGTGATTTTTTTTTTTTCCCTGCTCTGTTCACAGAGTTGTGCAGTCAGCCCATCACCACATTGGTTCTAGAAAGCCTGTGGTCACTGTCCACTCCCTCCTAGCCCCCACCCCAGCCCCTGGCAAGCACCTGCCTGTCTGCTCTGTCTCTGTGCTTTGCCTAATCTGAAAATTTCATGTAAGTGGAATCATAGAAAATGGCTTCTTATGACCGGCTGCTTCCCCGAGCATAACGTTTGCAAGGTTTGTGCGTGTCGTCGTCTGTGTCATGCCTTTTTCTGGCTGAGTGACAGTCCGTTGTGTGGATAGGCCACATTTCATTTGTCATTTCATCGTTTGGTGGACACTTGCGTTGACGCTTTCGGGCTGAGGTGAGGGACGGGGCTGTGAACCCTGGTGCCCAGGCTTCCTGTGGCCAGACGTCCCCCTCTCCGGGGCCCATACCTGGACCCGTGCTCGCTCCGCATGTCTCCTCTCCAGCTGTTGTCGGGGCAGCTGTAACCCTAAGAGCCCACTTTCTCCACATCCCCGCAAGCTTTGCGACTGTGTCTGGGTGGCCGTCCCCATGTGTGTGATGTGATGTCTCGTTCTGCGGGGTCGTCTCACTTTTGCGACGTTGATGTTCCGATTCTGGTGGCCGGTCTTCCCTTTTGTCTCCCGCTCTGCCTGGTCGTCTCTAGGAAGGCAGGCCCAGCCCAACCCTGCAGGAGTCACCCCTGTTTGCTGCTAAGTGTTTTATAGCTTTGTCACTTCCATCCAGGCCGGGACCTGTTGGGAGGTGGTTCTGGTCTGAGAAGGAGACCTGGCCTCAGCTCCCTGAGTGTGTTCACGAGGCTGGAAGTCAGCTAGTCAGACGTGCGGGGTTTATTTCAGGCCCTCAGGCCTGGTCCGCGTCCATCTGTGAGCCAGTGCCCTGCTCTTTTGGTTATTATAGCTTTGTGGTAAGTTTGGAAACCAGGAGGTCTGCGTGTTTTAACCATGCTGTTCCTTTTCCATGTTATCTGTCTATTTGGGATCAACTTGTCCAGTTTTGTTTTTAAAAGGAAGAGGGAGAACCAAAGGCGAGGCGCCAGCTATGACTTCAGTAGGCACCGCGTGGCCCCTGCAGAGCTCAGCCCCAAGGTCACCGTCGTGCCTGGAAGGGCCCGGGCGGAAGGTCCGCCCGAGGCAGCCGGAGGGAAGGTGCTGCTTAGGGCAGAGGCGGAGGGTGGCTGCACAGCCCTGCACAGTCTGGACCTTTCGGGGCAGGGCTGCCGGCCCCTCCTCCGCCGTCGGTCTTGGCTGGGAGACGGTCTTCAGTGAAACAAGGCGGCCCTCGCCCGCCTTCCTGTTCGATCCTCCACGCGGGTTCCCTGGGCTCACGCGACCCTTTCTCACCCCCAGGCCAGGCTTGAAATCTGCGCCCTGAGGGACATCCTGGCTGCTCACCTGACTCCCGAAAGCAGGTAAGGTGCTGCCTGCCCTCTCGCTCCGAGAGCCCTTTCCGTGAACCTGCCGTGCAGCCTGGCCAGTGCCGGCAGAGCTCACAGTCAACGCCAGGCTTGACTTAATGATGTGATGGTTTATATTTGATCCGTTTGTTGATAAAAAGCATTAACCTGCCAGAAGCCAAGGACTCCTAGGACAGCGTCTTTGTCGCATAGCATGAAGGAACAAAGGTTTCACATAATTTCATGTTGCTCATTCACGGAGGTAAATCTTCGTCTCCTAAAGGGTGGAACAGGGCGCCAAGTACTTATATTCTAAAGGGGAAAATCAGACTCGAGCCAGTCTGTTCACAGCAGCCTCAGGAGGACGGTTCAGGCATTGTAAATACTGGCAGAAGAGGAAGCCTTGTGGTTTCTCTGCAGAATTTTGTAGTGGAAATTCGATGACCATTTTTAGCTGTTTTGAATGAAAGTCAGGATTTCCTATCATTGAAACATCATTTGGTGACTGAAACAGCGCTAACTTGCAGAAAATTGTTTACTCCTTGGGCAGCGGGGCCGGGGAAGTGTGGCTTGTGTTGTTCAGCCGCCGAGGAGCAAACAGGGAGATGTTTACGATCACCCGATCACCCGGGCTGCGCCTCCTCCTTGTCTCCAGCTTTGGGGGACTTGCCGCCACCGTCGGGTTACTGTCAGCAGGCCAGCCCGAGACCAGGCTGGCCTCTTGCCCGTCTTCCCACCTGCTGGCCGGGAGGCATCGGCCTGGTTCCTCACTGGCCTTTGACCTTGTCCTGGCTGCCCTGCCCTGCCCCGCGCCGGCGCTGCGCCCTTCCAGCCCGGCCGCCGGGTCTGTGGCAGGGAGACGACGCTTTCCAGGCCAGGATTGGGGCCGCGAATTGAGCTGGTGCCAGGGCACCTTCTCACCTGTCGGGTGTGTCTGTGTCCGCGTCGTGCCGGTCGCCACGTGAAAAGGGAGGAGCGGCCGCCCGCTTCTCTTCACTGAGTGAGGAGGGTTGCAGCACACAGGCTCCCAGGGACGGGCTCCCCAGCTGCAGCCTGTCCCCGCAGCCACCCCACCAGGAGCGGCCGAGGCCTCTGGTGCCAGGTTCGGGGCCCGCCTTCGCTGTCTCTCTGGTGCTGCTGTGACCCCGGCCCTGGTTTGAGAAATACTGGTCACTGATGCTGGTGTTTCTACAGGACCAGACAAAGGCCTCCCGAGGTCGAAAGAGGTACCAGGTAACTCTTCTGGTACTTCCTACTTTAAAAGCTAAACATGGTGTTTTCTGCCTTTTCTGTGTTCCATGAAATGATACCAGATTTCATAGTATGGATTTTATATATGTACAAATATATCCCCATTGGACAGATTTTAAATGTGACAACAGCTAAACCCTTTAAAGACCTGCTCAGTTATTGTACGAGGTGGGCTCTTCACCAGGCCCTGCCCTGTCACTTCTGGGAATGTCCCCCTTGGTGTCGTTTTGCACAGGACTGTCCTTACTGCCACTTGGTCTCCTTCCTTTTTTACAGTTGTTTTAAAATATAGTTCGGTTTTGTTTTGAAAGTAAAGCCCTTTTTAAATTTAGCGTGTTTGCGCTTACTTTCACCTGCTGGAAGCAGCATCCTTGTGTGAGAGTCAGTCTCTCCTTGGCTTTTCAAGTTGTGTTCCGTGTCCTTGCTGCATTTTCTGATCCTGCAAACCCTCACTTTCGCTTGCACTTTCACTTTTCCTCCTGCGCCCACACGCCGCCCTGGCCCGTGTGTTGCTCTGTATTTTGCCTGGTGCTCGGCTCCCTGGGGCTGGCCTCATGACGCTGTCTGTGTTCCAGGTCCAGTTTCAAGCAGGCCCTGGAAGCCCTGCCCCAGCTCTCGAGTGGAGCCGAGAGAACGTAAGTTCCCCTTGCTGCTCCCAAGAGCCAGGCGGACGCGCTGCCCCGGGGTTTCGTCACCTGCACCTGCCCTTCGCACGTGGGGATGGGATGCAGAAGAGACGCACCTGGCAGCTTACGCCTCCCTTGTGTTAGCTCGTCGCCCAAGTGACAGGATGAGGGGAAACCTGGGTTTGTGATCATTTACAAATTAGTTCTTTTCTTGTGTCTGTACCAGGCACTTAAGCTTTCATAAGAAAGTGTATTTTGACTCAGTTAAACTATACAATGACCTTAAAAATTGTTGAGCCGTGCCTGCAGCAGGTGGGTGTTCCCGGGGCAGGGATTGAACTTGGGCCGCAGCCATGGCAACGCCGGATCCTTAACCCTGTCTTGAAATCCTGTCTTCAGGTTTTAGGAAGATAGTACTTGATGGAGAAGGGAGGACCAGGGCTGTTTTCCTTCAGGCAGGTTGGCAGTGTGCACTCTGCTGTGTCACGTGGACTGTTAAGAGGGCGTTTGTACCTAGGAAGTTACCTGGGATTCACTAGTGCTGTGTTACTGGTCTCAGCCTGACCGTAAACTCTGCTACTCACGTAACAGGAAATTCCGACCAGACGAAAATCTAGGCCCGGCCCGTGTCGTCAGAGCCGGTCTCCCCTCACCTGCGGCGGCAGAAACTGGGGGCCTGGCTTCTTCCCCCGCCAGCAGGCCCCCACCGTGGCCCATCGTCTGCACTGTCTCTGCCCTTCTCACAGACCCTCGGGCACAGGGCACACATGGGGCCGGGCTGCTAGGAAGACCGTCCCGCGGGGACGTGGCCAGGGCCCGGGAGGAGGACGCGGCCTTGCCTGCTCCTCGCTGGCCTGGGGACAGCCCCGCCCTCCCTCCCACCTCTTCTCTCACTGACTCCATGGTTCATTAACATAAACGTGCTAGAAGATTGAGATGCTCTTGCTGCTACCCTGTGGAATGTGGCTCGGAAGACTAGTGCTTCTCAGCGGCAAAGGCCAGGACGGGGTCAAGGCTAGGCAGGGTCATGTGGTCCCTGACCCCACTACCGGGAGGCTCTTTCCTTGGTTGCTTCATCTGAACCAGGTGAACCGGAGGCCTGGAGGTGTGGGTGTCACCATGTGACATCCAGGTGAGAGGCCCTGAGGGGTGGGTGTCACTGTGCACCATCCACGTAGCTGCAGATGCGGCTCTGGAGACAGGCGGAGTGACTGTGGGAACAGACCTGATTCTGCTGGTGCCTCTTTCACCCTCCAGCTCATCTCACCAGTGTTCGTTAAAGGCAGAAAAACGCAGAACAAGAGGGACGGGAAATAGACCAGCAGTTGCCTGGGGTGGAGGGAGGGCAAAGGTGAACCAGGGGCACTTGGAGGGGGCAGGGCTGCCGGGTCCCACGTGGGATGCAGACGGGCAGGACGCGCAGGTGCCAGTCTGTGTCGGGGAGGGCTGGGGAGGGCGGGAGCAGTTTATACCAACACAGGCCTGCATCCGCAAGGGCGTGCTCCTCTGACGGGCCTCTTTGGTGGACCTGTTTCTGCCGCGGAATCTGGAACCCACAGGTCAAGGAGAGAAGCTTCCGGGCAGGGTGGGGGCCTCGCAAGTCCTGCTGTCCCCCCCCCCTCCCCATCCCAGCCCTGGGCTGGTCAGTGGTCTCCCCACAGGCTGCTGGAAGAACTGCTGAACCGGGTCAAAGGCAGCATGCACCTGCAGCTGGCCTGCTTCCAGGCTGCCCCACCGCCTGCTGTGAAGACCTAGGCGTGCCCCCCTGCTGTGCCTGCCCGCGCCCCCAGGTTTGCAATCTCACTCTCTTCTTTCCCTTAGTTGGTAGCTTAGAAAGATGGTGGCATGTGTTTTATTCCAACCAAATGCCTTATTTAAAATGCCCAAGCAGATTGGCTTTGTCATTTTTATCACATTGGGCCCCATGTGACTTTAAAATACCTTTTAAAAACATAGAGAGGGAGAGATTTTTTTTCTCAGCCAGATGCCATGTGGTGGAAGCAGCAGAAAGGGGGCCAGCTCCGAACGTGCCCTGAGCAGCTTCCAGGACGCTCAGGAGACTGAGGAGCGATTTAGAAAGTTCGGTTTAAATGTCTGTCACCGTAACCTTTGCAGCTGTGCTTAAAGCTTCCTTTCATACAAGTGAACAGTCGGTTTTAAGAAAACCGCGTGGTCTGCACAGCGTTCCCTTTGGGGCAGGTGCTTCGTGCTCCAGACCTCCAGGAGGTAACGTTGCAGCCTGGTTTTTCTGTTCGCAGTGCTCGAGACGCCAGGCTTCTGTGTGACTCGCTCTGAGCCTGCCGCGTGCCTCCCAGGTGCCCACACCTTCCCCCCGCACCTCCAGCCCCTGCGGGAGCTTCGCTCCTGCGCAGCTTCACGGGCGCTGCACGGACTCTGTGGACGAGGATGGAGTCAGCTTCCCAGACTAACTTCATCAGAAGACTGAGTCAGAGTTTGAGATCTCTCCGCGGATGCCACGGAATCCCCTTTACCGCACTGGTGTCAGTGTCTGTGCTAACACCAGGGACTTCCGAGCCCAGCGTGGCGTGTGCGGTGTCCGCCTTTGAAAGAAGTCACTATGGGGTTTGTTCGTTTGGTAGCATCTGGAAGGGGAGGTTTCCTCTGCAGATGTGCTGACTAAAGCCTGTTAACTCTACGGAACGTTGTCTCATCCAAGCATGTTAACCGCGTTTGTAGCACAGCTCTGAACTAAGTTACAAAACTGCAGTCCCGAATGTTCGTTATCTGAAATGTCTAATTCAGAGCCTTCAGCCAATAAAGAATGTGTCTTTCATATGAGGTGTAACTCGACATTTTGTCCTTACGCGGCTTCAGCTCAGCGTTTTCATTAGCTATGTCCCTTTTCATACGTCTAGTTTTGACACTCAGATACTTAAGTTGGGTTTACCTGACGTTGTCTAATCGTCGGAAAGCAGTGTCAGGTCCTGCTCATCCCCTCCGTCACCTGCTCTGACTGTGACGCCCTGGGGACCAGGCGGGCCAGCCAGGCCTGATCAGGGAAGCACTCAGCAGGGGTGGAACACGTCAGCGAGACAGGCATCAGTAAGAGTTTCCGTGGCTCAGAATGGAAGGTAGTAGGTAAGCACCCCAAACCCAAAGGGAGCTCGAGGGGGGGCTTCCTGGAAGAAGGGATTTCAAGGGCTGCTTGAGCCACAGAAGGAACTGGGGGCTCAGTGTGATGG
The DNA here is from genome assembly GCF_054392235.1 of Sus scrofa. NCBI lineage: Eukaryota > Metazoa > Chordata > Mammalia > Artiodactyla > Suidae > Sus > Sus scrofa. The sequence goes on along the minus strand of NC_139389.1, from coordinate 255,658 downwards.
GAAGCTGAGAGGCACACCAGGCCTGGGAGCAAATCTACAAGGAGGTTAAAACACAGCGAGAAGTGAGGCCTCGGAGGCACTCTGACGCTCAGCCAAGCTGGGGTCCAGCACCTCTGCGTCCACGACCCGCCTGGCCTCAGTGCTGGGTGAGCAGAGGGGACAGTCTCTGTATCCGCATCCTGTGGAAGGATGCTCTAGAAAGGATTCCATCGCCACGCACGAGCGTCACGGCCGTGGGCGCAGCGCCGAGTGCCCGCTGCTGCACCCTCCACGGAGGAACCTGCAAGAGCGCATAATTCTGAGCTCGTCCACGGTGGCGCTGACCTGCTCTGATCGTGTGCTGCCAGGTGGTCAAGGCCTAAGAGCCTTTTACCACTTGTTTTCTGAGCAGCTCCCTCCATTTCCACCAGCTTTTCAATCAAGATGAGGTTTCTAAACTAGTAGGGTTAGCTATGTTTTCTTTAACGTGTGCTTCAAATAACGGTCACTATTTATCTAGTGGTACTGCCATAAAGGTTTTCACATGGATTTATAAACTGCTCTGGAATCTGGAAGATAAATTGTTTCATATTCATACTCAGAACATCAGTTTTAATAACTTTAGCTTTGCTTTAAATACAGGTTGCATGTTTTTATTTATTCGAGTCATCCTGCTTTTTTTGTGTACTGATGTCCCCTCATTTTCTGTTCACCCTTTTTTTTTTTTGGTCGTTTTTTTGCTATTTCTTGGGCCGCTCCCACAGCATATGGAAGTTCCCAGGCTAGGGGTCGAATCGGAGCTGAAGCCGCCGGCCTACACCAGGGCCACAGCATCACAGGATCCGAGCCGCGTCTGCAAGCTACACCACAGCTCACGGCAACGCCGGATCCTTAACCCCCTGAGCAGGGGCAGGGATCAAACCCGCAACCTCATGGTTCCTAGTCAGATTCATTAACCACTGTGCCACGACGGGAACTCCCTGTTCACCCATTTTTTAATTCCATTTTATTGAGTGTATCATTGGAAAGCCTTTTTGTACCTGGCCAGGTTATAAACACATAACCAAAATATTGTAGGGGCAGGAGCTGGGCCTTTGGGCCGCCTTGGCGATGTGGCCACTAGAAGCCAGGAGTGGCCTCCGCAGGTTGGCTGCCCCACCGCCCTCCTTGGCCTTGGAACCATGACGGCCCTGGTGCTGGGATGCGGTGGTCACTGTTGAGACCATTGTTGTCTTTTTTTTTGTCACATTTGCCTTGCGTGTTCCCGTCCACCTGTCTGCAGACTTTGAGCTGGGCGCAGACCCTAGAACAGAGGCCACCGTGTGAACTGTCACTCGAGTGTGGCCAGGCTGCGCGGGCCGGGGAGGAATGTGAGAACCTGGCTTCTTGGGGCGGCTCTCCACCCGCGAAGGGCCTGTCCAGGGAGCTGCCTCTTGCATGGAGGCCGCTGGGTCAGTTCCCGCCGGAGGATCCCAGCACGCTCCCTGCCCGCTTCCCTGCAGAGCCCCCTGCAAAGGCTCCCCGGGTTTCTCTGGCTAAACCGGTGCTCCGTGGCCCCAGTGGCCATGTTCTAGCACCTTCTCCCAGTCAACCCCAGAGCCCTTGCAGGGACAGGGCCACGGGCCGCGGGCCCGAGTGCTGCAGCGGTGGTTGTCTCCGCCGCCACTGGGCCCGGGCTGTGCTTGATGCGGTTCCATGGCCGCCGACCGTGGCCGGGCCCTCGTTGCTGCCGCTTGTCCCGGCTCAGCCTGTAGCCCACCCGCCTTCAGGGTCGCGTCACAGTCAGTGTGGCGGGTCACTGCGCCTTCCTTCCTGTGCCCTTTCTGCGTTTTCCAGGTCACTTGTCCCCCCATCCCAGGCCTGCAGCCACCTTGCCAGCCTCTGGCGGGCTTGTCTCGCAGACTTGGTGGCCGCGCAGCCTCAGGCCTGTCCCCCGGGTTTCTGCTGCCAGCGTCCACCCCCCTCCTGGGTCTGGAAGCTTCCCGAGAAGAAGGACTGCGCAGTCTCCGTGACGGTGCGGTGACACGGTGATGGCCTGTGGGCCAAGGGCTCTGGGCTGGCGGCCACTCGCCCCAGGTCTCACTGGGTTCGCACAAAGTCCACGCATCACCCCGGGTGCGACACGTTTTTAATCCTAGTGCTGAACCGAATGTCGAGTCTGGGAATTTTTCTTGAATTATTTCTTTGAGTCTCCTCTGCTCCTGGTGATCTGTTGTTTGTTCTTTTCCTGTTTCTCTTGCCTCGTTTTTAGTATATGGATCTCCTGTCCTGGACCTTTTAAAATTGTTGGCAAGTGTTTTTCCTCCTGTTTTCTATCTTTTTTTTTTTTTTTTTTTTTTTGTCTTTTTGCCATTTCTTGGTCCACTCCCGCGGCATATGGAGGTTCCCAGGCTAGGGGTCCAATCAGAGCTGTAGCCACCGGCCTACATCACAGCCACAGCAACGCGGGATCCGAGCCGCGTCTGCAGCCTACACCACAGCTCACGGCAACGCCGGATCCTTAATCCACTGAGCAAGGGCAGGGATCGAACCCGCAACCTCATGGTTTCTAGTCGGATTCGTTAACCACTGTGCCACGACGGGAACTCCTGTTTTCTATCTTGATTCTGCTTTCCGGGAGACTTTTTCATCTCTGTCGTCCAAACCTTCTGTTGGGTTTTTCATTCCTGCTGTGCTGTTTTTGATAAATGAGGAGTGTTTTATTCTTTGAATATTCATTTTGAGAGTCATGTTTCCCATTTCTCAGGGAATGATAATACTCTTCTAGAAGTTTTTCCTCTCTCTCTCCCTTTGCTTAGTCTCCAATTTGCATTTTCTTCTATCTTGTGTCCTAGAATAAATGCCATAAACTGTCTTCGGATTCCAGCAAGCTTGGACATCTGCTCACGTCTGGCAGCAGAGCACTCAGAACTGGATGGGACTGTGAGCTCCCTGCAGGGCGGGGCTTCTCCACGGCCGCAGCCGTGAGGCTGGCCTTAGGGCCTTCCCCCCGGGGATCCCCAGTGCTGGTGTATGGGGGTCACTTTTCTGGGGCCAGTCAGATTTCCAGAGAGGGCTCTGCTCTCGCGCCAGTGGCTGTGAGACACCCTCAGCATTCTGAAGGCTCCTGGCAGGACAGCCCCTGGCTTTCCCCTGGGCTGTGTCCCTTGACCGTCTTGGACTCCACGGGGCGGGAGGCCAGGAGCCTGCGAAGCCCCGGCTCTCCTTGACCAGCCTTTAAACTGACCCTTTGTCTTGAGCTGACTTGCTCCCCCCGCAGGACAAGTCCTGGAGCCTTCGGGGAGTTTGTGGTGTAAAGCAGGTTGCGTCTTTGTTTCTCGTGCTGCCAGTGTACCGTCTGTCTGAAATCAGCCACATCACTTCCCTCACCCGTGAACTTGGCAGCTCCCGTGGCTATTTCCTCTCCTGTTCTCTCTCTCTCCTTTTTTTTTTTTGTTGGTTGCTGTTAATATATATTTAACTATATTCCTATCGCTGTATGATTACATCTGTGCAGTCTGTGGACTGTGTGAACGTACGCACGTACAGTGCACAGACTGGGCACGTGTCCTCTCTGTTCGCAGACACACGAACGAACAGAACTGCACTGTCATTTTTGTAGGGTGTTGGTTAGAGCTAAGGTGAATGTGTGGTTTCCATCTGCCATCTATAACTGAAAGTTCAGGTTAACTTTTTGTTTGTTTGTTTTGTTTGATCTTAACACCAAACTGCTTACATGTGCGTGGCTTTCAGATTTGTTGCTCATAAGATAACTTGTTTACTGCAGCTTTTAAGAATTGAAAGGAGCGCTAGCAGAGAGGAGGCCTGGGCCTCCTCTTCTGATGACCCCACTCCCCCCCCTGGGGGCTGAGGTACCAAATCAGGCTTAGCCTGCAGAAAATACCTTTTACCTCGTAATTGGGAGCAAGCCTTACAGTAACAACAAGGGCACCTTCCTGCCAAAAAGTCACACTTGGACGTCTAGATCTGTCTGCTTGACAATCTCTGTGAAATACGGGATAGAAGTCCATCAATGAGCATCAGCAAAATCACTGCAGGCTGACCTTGGGGACACAGTGGGTTCTGTTCCAGGTCACCGCAGTAGAAGGATTAGCGCAGTAAAACAAGTCAGACGAGTTTTTTGTCTTCCCAGCGCATATGGCAGTTGTGCTTATGCTACATCGCAAGTGTGCCATAGCATCACAGCTTAAAAAGGCGCATACCGCAACAGAGAACACTCGGTTGCTAAAAAAGGCTAACCATCCTCTGAGCCCTCAGCAAGCCGCCACCTTTGCTGGTGGAGGGTCTGCCCTCCGTGTTAGTGGCTGCTGACTGATCAGGGTGGCGGTCGCTGAAGGTTGGGGAGGCTGTGACAGTTTCTTAAAATAAGAGTGAATTTTGCCACATGGTTTGACCCTTCCTTTCCTGAACACTTTCTCTGTAGCGTGCAGTACTGTTTGGTAGCCTGTTGCCCACAACTCCTTTCAAACCAGAGCCAATCCTCTCGAACTCTGTGACTGTTTCAGCAACTAGGTTTATGTCGTAGTCTAAAGCCTTTGCCGTAATTTCAGTGGTCTTCACAGCATCTTCACCAGGAGTGGATTCCGTCTCAAGAAGCCACTGTCTTTGCTCATCCATAAGAAGCAGTGCCTCATCTGGTCGTTTTATCGTGAGGTTGCGGCATTCCAGCCCTTCTTCAGGCTCCACTTCTAACTCTAGAACTAACTCTAGTTCTCTTGCCGTTTCTACCACATCTGCAATGACTTCCTCCACGAAAGTCTTGAACCCCTTGAAGTCAGCCATGAGGGTTGGAATCGGCGTCTTCAAACGCCTGCTAGTGTTGATGTTTTGACCTCTTCCTATGAATCGCAAATGTCCTTATTGGCGTCTAGACTGGTGAATCCTTTCTGGGTTTTCACTTAACTTTGCCCAGATCTATCAGAGAAATCACTGTCTACGGCAGCTTGTGAAGTGGGTCTCTACGTAACATGACTGGAAATTTGAGAGGACTCCTTGATCCACGGGTGGGGTGTCAGCAGGCAGGAAAACAGCATTCATCTCCTTGTCCCCCTGCCTCCGAGCTCATGGCTGACCAGGCTCGTTGTCAATGAGCAGTAATATTTGGAGGGAATCTTTTTGAGCAGTAGGTTTCAACAGTGGGTCTGAAATAGTCAGCAAACCACATGGTAACTAGAAGTGCCGTCACGGGCTTTGTCCATTTGTAGAGCGCTGGCAGAGTAAATTGAACGGAATTCTTAAAAGACCCTGGGATTTTTGAAGTAACGTGACAGTGAGCACTGGTTCCTTCGCAGTCATCAGCTGCATTAGCTCCTACCGAGATAGCAGCCCGTCCCTCGAGGCTCTAAAGCCAGGCACTGACTTGGCTCCAGCCGTGAAGTCCCTGCACAGCAGCGTTTCCGATGGCAGGGCTTCCTCGCCGCCGAGAGTCTCGTTCAGTGTAGTCGCCCTCATCGATTGTCTCGGCTCGCTCTGGGCGACGCCCAGCAGCCCTCATGGCAGCACTTCTGCCTCCTTGTGCACTTTTATGTGTGGAGAGGGTGTCTTCCCTCTGCTGGCCTCACACCTTCCTTCTGGAGCTTCCTCTCCTCCCAGCCTTCAGAGAACTGGAGTTTGGGTCAGGCTCTGGCTCAGGCTCTGGCTCACGGGAGATGCAGTGGCTGCTTTGCTCCTCTGTCCCAACCGCTGAGACTTTTCCCCTATCAGCAGTAACGGCCTCATTTTCTCACCGTCTGTGTGTTCACTGGAAGAGCACTTTTCCTTGGCAGAGTCACAGCTCGGCTGCCTGGCGCCGTAGGCCTGCCTCGCCAAACTCAGTAACATCTGGCTTTGGACATATTTGAAATTTTCCGTAGTGAAATTTTAAAGAGGGAAGACACACAGACGCAGCCACCGAATGGCCCAGCTCATTTGTACTCAAATTTAAGCAAAAGAACAGGCACGGGCGGCTGAGATCAAGGCCTCTCCTGGCTGGCAAGGAGACTGGAGAGTGAGTGGCCAGCGGCTCCCCCAAGGGGCCGAGAGGCGCTGCGGGCACCTGCTGGACAGAGACCTGGGGCTGAGGCCCTTCACTAAGGAGGCTTTTCATGGGCCACTCCATGAGGCATCAGAGCTGCAGACGTGTCTTAGCGTCAGTAGGGCGGTGATGGCCGCTGCTGTGACAACAGGCCTGGGTTTTCGCAGGTGAAGCACTCGTTCCCTCCCATGTTATCGTGGAGATGTTTTGAAAGTCCATCTCGGGAATGAAAAAGTGATCCCTGTGAAAGGAGACGATTTTACACAGAGGCGTTTCCCTTTAACTGTGTGCACCAGGAGTGTTTGTACTTTAGGGCATGATCATTAGCGTCCGAGTAAAGCTTCATGTTTCAGAGGCACCGAGCCCTCATTCTTCTCCTTGCTGGGCAAAATCCCATCAGACGGACACAACCCAAAGGCACGGGGCAGTGAACAGGGCGGGCAGAACCCACGCTGGGGCGAAGGAGGAGGAGGTCGCGCTCACCTTCTCCCACAAAGACATCTGCATGTAAACCAACTCGCACGGGACGTCCGCTGCGTGCTGGCAGAAGAACTTAAACCTCCAAAAGGCAAGAAACTCTTGACAGAACCAGGTGGAACCAAAGAAAAAAAGAGAAAAGGGATCAGGACGGGACTGGCATTCCCGAGAGGGAGCCGTCAAGGAGAAAAGGAAGCCACCTCACTGACGGAGGATCAGTTGAGTCGTCGGGGCCTCCAAGTCGCCGAGAAAAGCGCAGCAGCTGGACTGAGCAGCGAGCAGAGTGAGGGCTGCACAGACCATCCGAACCGAGCCGCAGGCCCGGACCCGCAGCCCAGGAGGCTTGGGTGGGGGCTGGGCGCTGAGATGCAGGCTCCGGAGGTCGGTGCAGGGGAGAGGACTGGGGCTGGCGTGCGGGGCTAAGGAGCAGAGCGCCATGGGCTGAGGAGAGGACCCCCCCCCGGCAGCGGGAACCGGGTGAGAAGGTCCAGACCCGCAGGAGAGGCCGGGCTCCATCAGGAGGAGGCGGGGCCGCCAGAGGGACCGCCCTCTGCGGAGCTGCGCAGGTGCATGCCCCGGCTCAGAGGGCAGGGCAGCTCTGCGGAGGCTGCGGGTGGGCGGGTGAGAAGCCTCTTGCTGGTTTAGGGGAGTTTAGACGCTACTTGTGCAGGCTACTGGTGGCCGGGCACCTGTGTGTAGGCTAAGGGCACAAGGGGGCCAAGTGTGACGTGGTGCCTCTCGCACAATCTGCAGATGGCAGGGACAGACTGTGTCGGTCACCTCAGAGGCCAGAGGGAGGCGTGGCTTGCCACCAGTAGGGGCCTGTGAGTGGGTTCCATCTGGGACCACAGTCATCTCAGGGGTTGGCAAAAAAAAAAAAGAGGGCAGTGCAACCAAGCACCATACGCTGTTGCTCTCACTCTGCTGCAGCTGCCACTGCCAAACGCTCTGGGTAATGCCCAGATGCTTGGTCACTGTCCCTTTCCAAGACCCTACAACCAGGAGCAACTGGTGCAGCACCTCCTGTGTGGGCTAAGTGGGACAGGGTGCTTCCTGTGTGGTCTGCAGGCGGCAGGGGCAAACCACTGCAGTTATCCCTGATTCCAGAGGTGGGTGGTGGCCCACGGCCATTGGAGATACTTGAACAAAAATCACTTGCAGCCCCATTCACCTAAAGGGCACCACAGAGGAGGGCAATGTGACTGAGAACACACCCACCCTGCTGCTGCCACTGCCAAACGTCCTGGGCAGTACCCACACACCTGATCTCTGCCACTTCCCAGGATCCTGCAACCAGGAGCACCCTGTACAACACCTCATGTGTGGGCGAAGTGAGACAGGTTGCTTCATGCATGGTCTACAGGTGGCATGGGCAAACCACCACAGTTATCACTGACTCTAGAGATGGTCATGGCCTCCTCCCAATAGGGGTCCCCGAACAGGCACCACCTGCGGTTCCAATCACCTCTGAGGAGGGCACTGCAATCAAACACAAGCTGTTGTTGCTCTCACTCCCCTGGAAACTCACACACCCTGCTGTTGCTACTGCCAAATGCTCTGTCACCTTGAAGATCTGCCTAGAGCTCATTACCACTTCCCAGGGCCCTGCAGCTAGAAGCAGCCCATGCCACCTTCCTGCAGGTCCTTGCTGCTGTTGAGAGCCCAATGACTGGGCACTGACTGCTGGCCCTACCAATTGCCTCCTTCTCCCTGAAAACACACTGAGCATCCTGGGAACAACAGCCTGCTCACACGAAGAAAGAGACAGCAAATATTCAAACTCCCACACCAAAAATAAATAGTAACCCCCCCAAAAAATATACAAAGGGGTGCTCTGGCATAGAAATAGCCTTACAAGAGTACAGTTTGGCTTCCCTAAACTCACAGAAAAAGAAAAACACAAGCAAGATGAAGATCAGAAACCATTCCCAGTTAAAGGAACAGGAGAATTCACCTAAAGCAGTCAACAGTAAAACAGAGCTCTGCAGTCTGACAGACACTGAGTTCAAAAGGGAGACAGTGAAAATGCTGGAGGAATTAGAGGATGTGAACAGTAATGCAGATTCCTTTAGAAAGGAACTAGAAAATGAGGAGCCAAGAAAAACTAGAAAATTCATTTGCAGCGATGCAAACTGAGCTTAAGGCAATAAAGAGAAGAATGAATAATGCAGAGGAATGAATTAGTGATGTGGAAGACAGAATAATGGAAATCACCCAAACAGGACCACAGACGGAAAACCAAATGAAAAAACATGAAAGCAATATAAGAGGCCTATGGGATAATATAAAGTGGGCCAATCTACGCATAATAGGAATTCCAGAAGGAAAAGAACAAAGGGGATTGAAAATATATTTGAAGAAATTACGGCTGAAAACTTTCCAAATCTAAAGCATACTGATACCAAGACGCAGGAAGCACAGGGGGCCCCAAGCAAGCTGAACCCAAACAGGCCCACACCAAGATATATTATAATAAAAATGGCAAAATTAAAGGTAAAGAGAGGATTCTAAAGGCCACAAGAGAAAAGCAAAGCATTAATTATAAGGGAACCCCCATAAGGCTATCAGCTGATTTCTCTACAGAAGCACTACAGGCCAGAAGGGAGTGGCAAGATATATTTAAAGTGCTGAAAGGAAAAAAATTACAGCCTAGAATACTCTATCCAGCAAGAATGTCATTTAAATGAGGAGAAATAAAGAATTTCTGCAGCAAACAAAAGCTAAAAGAGTACAGCAATACTAAACCCATTCTAAAAGAAATACTGAAAGGGCTTCTCTAAATTTAAAAAAAAGAGAGTGAGAAAAGAGAAAAAGAAGAATTAGGGTGGAGGAAACCACAATTGGAAAGCAGTCACTTAAATAAGCCAGCATACAGATCTAAACATGAAGACGTTTAAAAAAAAAAAAAAAGATATCAAAATCATACAATGTGGGGAAGGAAAGTAAGAAAATATAGATTCTTTTTTTTATTTTAATGATGTGTCTGAGCCTATATGACTATCAGGCAAAAGCAAGCAGGTATAGGAAGGACTTAACGTGCTTAAAAAACAGGGCAACCGCAAATCAAATCCAAACATTACATTCACAAAAACTGAAAAGAAAAGTACTCAAGCATAAAATAAATGGTAACCATCCAACCCAAAAAAGAAAAGAAGAGAAACATAGAATTAACTGGAAAACAAGGTTTAAAATGGCAATAAATATGTATCAATCAATAATCACCTTAAATGTCAATGGACAAAATGCTCCAATCAAAAAACACCGAGTGGCAGATTGGATAAAAAAGCAAAAACCTTCAATCTGCTGCCTACAAGAAACTCACCTTAGGGCAAAGGACACACATAGATTGAAAGTGAGGTGATGGGAAAAGATATTTCAGGCCAATGGACAAGACAGGAAAGCAGGAGTTGCAATACTCATATCAGACAAAATGACTTTAAAATGAAGGCCATTAAGAAAGACAAAGAAGGACACTATTTAATGGTTAAGGATCCATTCAAGAAGAGGATATTACCAATCGTCAATATATAGTCCCCTAATATAGGAGCACCTAGATACCTACAACAAATACCAACAGACGTAAAAGGAGAAACTGATGGGAATACAGTCATAGTAGGAGACTTTAACACCCCACTCACAACAATGGACAGACCCTCTAGACAGAAAATCAGTAAGGCAACAGAGATCCTAAAGGACACAATAGAAAAGTTAGACTTAATTGACATTTTCAGACATTACATCCAAAAAAAATCAGAATATGGTTTCTTCTCAAGTGCATATGGAACATTCTCAAGAATTGATCACATACTGGGGCACAAAGCTAACCTCAACAAATTTAAGAGTAGAGAAATCATTTCAAATATCTTCTCTGACCACAATGGCATGAAACTAGAAATCAACCACAGGAAAAGAAATGAGAAAAAACTAACTACATGGAGACTAAACAACAGGCTACTAAAAAACCAATGGGTCAATGAGGAAATCAAGAAGGAAATTAAAAATACTTTGAGAAAAATGATAATGAAGACACATCCACTCAAAATCTATAGGATGCTACAAAAGCAGTGCTCAGAGGGAAAGTGATAGCATTACAGGCCTTCCTCAAAAAAGAAGAAAAATCTCAAATCAACAACTTAACCCAACATCTAAATGAATTAGAAAAAGAAGAACAAACAAAACCTAGTCAGCAGAAGGAAGGAAATCATAAAGATCAAAGAGGAAATCAATAAAATAGAGATTCAAAAAACAATAGAAGAAATCAATAAAACTAAAAGCTGATTCTTTGAAAAGGTAAACAAAATTGACAAACCTCTGGCTAGACTCACCAAGAAGAGGAGAGAAAAAAACCAAATAAACAATCAGATGAAAAAGGAGAAGTCACAACAGATACTACAGAAATACAAAATACCATGAGAGAATACTATGAACAATTGTATACCAACATATTTGACAACTTAGAAGAAATAGACAACTTTCTAGAGACTTAAACCCTGCCAAAACTGAGTCAAGAAATAGATCAACTGAACAACCGATCGCTAGAAATGAAATTGGATATGTAATAATAAAAAAAAAAACTCCCTACAAATAAAAGTCCAGGACCAGATGGCATCACAGGTGAATTCTACCAAACATATAAAGAGGATCTGGTGCCCATCCTCCTTAAACTTTTTCAAAAGGTTGAAGAAGAGGGAACATTCCCAAAGACATTCTATGATGCCACCATCAACCTAATTCTAAAATCAGACAAAGATACCACCAAAAAAGAAAACTATAGGCCAATATCTTTGATGAATATAGACACAAAAATTCTCAACAAAATTTTAGCCATCTGAATCCAACAACATATAAAAAAGATCATATACCACGACCAGGTGGGATTCATCCCAGGTACACAAGGATGGTTCGACATGTGCAAATCAGTCAACCTCATCCACCACATTAACCAAAGAAAAGTCAAAAACTGCATGATCATCTCAAGAGATGCAGAGAAAGCATGTGACAAAGTCCAACATCCATTCATGATAAAAACTCTTACCAAAGTGGGTAGAGAGGGAACATTCCTTAACATAATCAAAGCCATTTATGACAAACCCACAGCAAATATAACACTCAATGGAGAAAAGGTGAAAGCCTTCCCACTAAAATCTGGAACAAGACAAGGATGCCCACTCTCACTACTGTTACTCAACACAGTATTGGAAGTCCTAGCCACAGCAATCAGACAAACAAAAGAAATAAAAGGCATCCACATAGGAATGCAGATGACATGATACTATGCATAGAAAACCCTAAGAACTCAATCCCAAAACTACTTGAACTGATCAACAAAATCAGCAAAGTAGCAGGATATAAGATTAACATTTAGAAACCTGTTGCATTTCTGTATTCTAACAACGAAATATTAGAAAAGGAATGCAAAAATACAATACCATTTAAAATTGCACTCCAAAAAATCAAATACCTGGGAATACCTCTGAGCAAGGAGGTAAAGGACTTATATGCCGAGAACTATAAAACGTTAATCAAGGAAATTGAAGATGTAAAGAAATGGAAAGATATTCCATGATCCTGGGTTGGAAAAATTAATATTGTAAAAATGGCCATAGTACCTAAAGCTATCTACAGATTCAATGCAATCCCTATCAAATTACCCATGACATTTTTCTCAGAACCAGAGCAAACAGTCCAAACATTTATATGGAACCACAAAAGACCCAGAATTACCAAAGCAATTCTGAGGAACAAAAACCAAGCAGGAGGCATAACTCTCTCAGACTTCAGGCAATATTACAAAAGCCACAGTCATCAAGTCAGTGTGGTACTGGTATCAAAACAGACATACAGACCAATGGAACAGAATAGAGAATCCAGAAATAAACCCAGACACCTATGGTCAATTAATCTTTGACAAAGGAGGCAAGAGCATAAAATGGAAAAAAGACGGTTTATTCAGCAAGAATTGCTGGGAAACCTGGACAGCTGCATGTAAATCAATGAAACTAGAACACACCCTCACACCATGCACAAAAGTAAACTCAAAATGGCTTAAAGACTTAATTATAGGACAAGACACCATCAAACTCCTGGAAGAGAAGAATATAGGCAAAACATTCTCTGATATCAACCTTATGAATGTTTTCTCAGGTCAGTCTCCTAAAGCAACAGAAATAAGAGCAAAAATAAACCAATGGGACCTAATCAAACTGAAAAGCTTTTGCACAGCAAAGGAAACCAAAAAGAAAACAAAAAGAAAATAGTTTCAAATGATGCAACTGACAAGGGCTTAATCTCTAGAACAACTTATACAGCTCAACAGCAAAAAAGCTAAGAACCCAGTTGAAAAATTGGCAAAAGACCTGAATAGACATTTTTCCAAGAAAGATGTACGGATGGCCAACAAGCACATGAAAAAATGCTCCACATCCCTGATTATTAGAGAGATGAAAATCAAAACTACGATGAGATACCACCTCACACCAGTCAGAATGGCCATCATTAATAAGTCCACAAATAACAAGTGCTGGAAGGGGTGTGGAGAAAAGGGAACCCTCCTGCACTGTTGGTGGGAATGTAAGCTGGTACAGCCACTATGGAGATCAGTATGGAGGTACCTTAGAAATCTATACATAGAACTTCCATATAATCCAGCCATCCCACTTTTGGGCATATATCCAGACAAAACTTTCTTTAAAAAAGACACGTGCACCTGCATGTTCATTGCAGCTCTATTCACAATAGCCAAGACATGGAAACAACCCAAATGTCTATCAACAGACAATTGAATTAGGAAGATGTGGTATATATACACAATGGAATACTATTCAGCCATAAAAAAGAGTGAAATAATGCCATTTGCAGCACCATGGATGGAAGTAGAGACTCTTATGCTGAGTGAAGTAAGTCAGAAAGAGAAAGTCAAATACCACATGATATCACTTACAACTGGAATCCCTAATATACAGCACAAATGAACATCTCCACAGAAAAGAAAATCATGGACTTAGAGAATAGACTTGTGGTTGTCAAGGGAGAGGAGGAGGGAGTGAGGTGGTTGGGGAGCTTGGGGTTAAAAGATTCAAACTATTGCCTTTGGAAGGGCTTAGCAATAAGATCCTGCTGTGTAGCACTTGGAACTATGTCTGGTCACTTATGATGGAGCATGACAATGTCCGAAAATAGAATGTGTACATGCATGTGTGACTGGGCCACCATGCTGTACAGTAGAGAAAAAAATTGTATGGGGACATAACTATTAATAATAGTGATTTAACATGTCATGTAAAAAATCCACACTCACGTTATTGGAGGTGTTAATGGAGTGATTTCCCATTGTTGTGGCTTTTAGCTGGAGCCAGGTATAGCTGGCACAGTGAGGAGGGTGGTGAGGACACCAGTGGGAAAACTGATGATTGTGCTTTCAGGAGGTCGTATCCAGCGAAGTGCAGCTGGTCTGCGGCCCCGCCACCCTGGACCCACCCAGTCTCATCAGAAAAGTGCAGCTACAGGCGAGAGAGGGAGAAATTTAGCAAAGAAGAAACCAGAGAAAAGAGCCCCAAATTCTGTCTCTAACCCTGGCTAACACCCCTGAATCAACACGTGAATAAAGCAGGAGAGTCCAGCTAAAGATGAAGGTGCAACCTGAGATTCGAGCTCCCACTCAAGCAGCAGTAAGAGACTTGAGTTTTCAGGTCAGGTCAAACCAGCTGCAACTGGCTGCTGATCCGGAGTACTAGCAACGTACCTCCTAATGTCTGGACGAAAGCCCAAGATTACCTGACACACGAAGAACAAGGAAAATGGAGCTCATTTCCAAGAGAACAAAAAGTCGACTGAGCCCAACCTCGATACATCCGTGGAGATTATGCGAAGTATAGACTAGGAAGGGGGACATTCGGGATCAAGTGTTGGACGTAATCGGACAGCGTAACGTGTGTGGCCTCTCGAAGGAGGAAAAAGAAGCAAAAGGGATAACGAGCACATGTAGTAGCAGCTGTAGAAAAACACCTGTCACTGCGGGGCAGTTTTGAATTCCTCCTGACCTCGCCTCAGGAACTGCGGACCCAGGAGGGAGGGAAATAGCCACGTGTGAAGTGACAGAGGGAAGGAACTGTCCACCAGAATTCTATGTCAAGTGGAAACATTCTTCCAGAACGAAAGCAAAATAAAGACATTTTAGATAAAACTAAAAGAATGTGTTGCCAGCAGACCTGCGCCTTAGGAGATGCCGAGGGACCTTCTTCCGACGGAGGAGCTGACATCCTGATGGAGCTCATGTCCTCGAGATCAGCAGGGAGCACCTGAGACGGTAAATTCATCTCGGTGTTTTCACAGACATCTGTACACCGTATGCAAATACATCTCAGAGCTGGGAATAGAAAACAGTTTGGCTCTTTATTCTCTTAAGGTTTTTATAATATATGTGATGTTCACATAGTATATCTGACTCCTTAGAGCAAACATTACAGCATCACCACGGGGCTTTATGGCACACACAGCCATAACACGAGAGAAGAGGGCGCGGACCCGCAGCTGCAAGATTCTACCTGTTACATGAAGTGATGTGTTAACTGCAGGTGGACCGAGAGAGGGGAATCAGTTGCTATCCCAGGACAATCACTAAAACAGTTATCAGCGATGTTTGGCTAAAGAACCAATAGGAAAATTGTAACTGAAAATTCCATTATAATTCAGATAATATTTCCTATTGGTTTAATATGTAAAAGGCATGACAGGAAGAACAGAAAACAGAGCAAATAGAAAGCAAACAATAAAATGCTACACTCGACAAAGTCATTGCAGTAGTTTCATTAAACAGCAGTGGGCTAAGTGTTTCAACTGAAAGGCAAAGTCTGCAGAATGGGTTTTCAAAAGTATAAACCAACCGTATACTGTGTACAAGAAACACACTTTATATTTGAAAACACAGATGGGTTGCATGTAACTGCCTGGAAAAAATACACATGCAAACAGTGAAGCATAAGGGAGGCCTGGGTGGCTGTGTTAACACGAGATAAGGAAGAGCTTTCCATGATTGTAAAATGGTCAGAAAGACACAATCCTACATGTGCCTGGCCAAGTAACAGCAAATAATAAAATATATGAAGCAAAAATTGACAGAATTAAAGAAAAATGGGCAAGTCTGTTGTTCTCACATTTGAGGAGCTGAAAACTTAGCAATTGATACAACTGGACCAAAAAATCACAGAAGACCTAGGTTCTGAGTAAAACCACCACATACCTTGACCTAAGTGACATTTACAGAACACCACACTTTTTTTTTTTTTAAGTTCTGCAGAACATTCACCAGGATAGACCATGTCTGGGGGTCTGAGGAAAAACAATGAAGTCTTTAGATCATACAGAGAATTAAATTAGAAGTCAATAACAATAAAATATTTAGGAAAAGTCTGAGTACTTGGGAGCTCAACAATATACCTCCAAATAACCCAAGGCGAGGAGACAGTCCCCAGAGAATTTAGAAAGTATCTTGAGATGAATGAAAAATAAAATATCAACACTTGGGGGGCACAGGTGAAGGAGTGCCTAGGGGAGAGGTACGAACTTTTAAGTTTGTGCTAGAGACCGGACTCCCCAGGTGAGGGGGACGGAGGGCCCGTGAAGGCTGCAGAGCGCGAAGGGAAGTTTCCCTGCGCCCCGTCGTGCGCCCGGCTCTGCTCGACGTGCCTCCCCTTGCCGAGCCCCTGGCTACTCATCTGTGTAGTAGGTGGCCCGGCTCAGATGTCACACCAAGTGCTCTGGATTTCTCGTGCTGCAGAGGCAGAAGAGCAACAAAGTGGAATTTTAAACACAAGCCTGTGCTGCCAGTTGCTCTGTAAAGACGCTGACTACATGAAGCCTCCGAGTATCGCTCTCCAAGGTGTGCCCCGATCATTCTGCGTTCTCTTCGTGCTCCGAGGAGTCCAGTCCGTGGACGCGGACGTGACACCAACACTGGGTTCTGCTCAAGCTCAAGACCACTGTCTTTGAGACCTGCCGGCGGCCTTTGTTCACGTGGCTGCTGCACCCAGAGGTAGGAGGTCCAGCTTGATTTGTTTGACTTGCTCCCGAGGCGCTTGGAAAATCGTTGTCTTTGTTCTTTGGGTCTTTTTCCCCTTATGAGTTATCTGCAGTATGTTTAAGCTAACATCAGACACTCGGCGAGGCCAAGTGTTTCCTGCCTCAAAACAAACCCTGTAAGATTTGAATGCTAGAGGAGCATCTCTGATTTCCCCCCAAGTTCCCATTAAATAAGTTTTCTTAAACTTACTGGAGTCTTAAAATAACGGCTTAGAATGTGGCTTCAGTGTCCGTGGGAAGCACATCGCTGAGATCGTCGATCGTCGACCGTCGAGAACGGCCGTGTGTCTGCGTCGCACGGGACTCGGCCTCACGCGGCGGCCTCCGGGCCACAGCCCCCAAAGGCCTCCCAGGCAGCGGCCCCGGCAGCCACGGGCTCTTCCCGCCTCCCGCCGAAGTTCTGGGGGTGCCTGGTCAGAGTCTCCTCCGGGCTGTGAGTGGGGAGGGTGGCGGAACAGGATGTGCCCCGCCCGACCGCTGGAGCCCGAAGCGCGTGGGTACGCGCGCTGCCAGTGTGCCAACAGGCTGCATGAGCACGATCACCCCTTGAACTTAATCACAAGGAAACACGATGCCAACACAACCCAGGGACATTCCACAAAGTGCAGAACGAACCGTCCCACAGAGTGGAGTCGGAGGAGACGAAGAAGCACTGTCCCTGTTGGCCGGGACCGGATTCCAAGCCGGGGAGAGGGTATCGGCAGACGGGTGGGGACAGCTGAATAAGACCTGCAGGCGTGCCAGTGATACATAGTATCAAGGAGAGTGTCCCGGTGTGGTCTGAACAGTGGCTGTGTGACAAATCAGTATTTGGAGAAGTTGGGAGTTCCCACCACGGCGCAGTGGGTTAAGAACCCGCCTGCAGCGGCTCGTCACAGCTGCAGTGGGATTCAGTCCCTGGCCCAGGAATTGCCAAATGCGTGGGTGTGGCCCTGGAGGTCAAGGCTTTAGGGACACTGAGTGGCGTCTGGGCCGCAGCACCAGCTGTGCTTCCCCCTCCGACGGCCCCTTCCCCTCGGCCGGGTGGCTGGTGACCCACAGGATCCTGCGTCTTAGTTGAGAAGACACGGTGAAGACGGGTCACGTCCTGTCTGCTTTCCTAGATGAGAGTTTTACCCCCTGAGCTGGGTTTTCTGGAGATTGGCCTGGAACATCCAGTAGAACCAAAACGGGCCTGGAAAGGGAGCCAGGCTGCCTCAGATGAGCCGGTTCTGACGCCCTTTAGTCATTTTGTGAAAGTTTGTAACCTGTCAAGGGCCCATAGCCCTTATCTCTCTCCATCAGGCAGCCCCGAGCTGGCACTTTCACCCTCAGCCCAAGGCGCCGTCCCCACCCGGTGCTCGGGGTCCCCTCATCACTGAGTCTCAGCTGTGAGCGCACAGGGAATGGGCTGCCAGCCCGACAGAAGCTGGGTGTGGACACTGTTCGCGTCTCAGGGCTCATAACTGAGGACCCAGCGCCTGGGGAGCGCGGAGAGGCGGCCGGTGGGCCCTGGGCCACCTTCGTGATCTTCCCAAAGCCTGACCCCCCAGATGAACAGGGGCGGGAACCGAGGACCACTGTCCAACCGGCTAGAGGTTCAAGGTCTCCTCCCCCCGCCAGGGACACAGAGGGGGCACGAGCCGTCTCAGATGCCTGAAGAACCAAGGAAGTGGTTTGGGAAGGGACACAGAGCCCAGCATGCCAGGTGCGGGCACCTCTGAACCCCCCCCCCCCACTGGCTGCTGGGGGGTGTGTGTGACCTGGCCCTGTCCCCTCACAGCCTCCCTCCCTCTGAGTACAGTCTGGAGCCTCCCCTCCCAGGCCCGGGGTGGGGGGTGGGGAGGTCGGGCTGCTGCCACCCCAGGGTGCCGCAGCCTCTGTAATGTTAGCCTGCTGCGCGCCCTGCAGGTCTGGCCAGCCCTCAGCGGGACCCAAGTTCTGTGCTGTCTCCTGTCCACACCCCGACCACCCCCCACCCCCCACCCTCCACCTCTGCCTGGAGGCCACACGCTCAACCCTCCTAGTTTTCAGACAATCACGCCTCCTCCGATCTGGTCCTCAGGCCCAGTTCCCTCAACCTCTGACCTCCACCTAAAACTGACCACGCACCCCCCCTGTGCCTGTGCCTCGACCCCAGCCTCTCTGGCTCTGGGGCTTCCATCACGTCCCAGCCTCCACCCGGGCCGTCTGGGCCCATGCTGTCTCCGTGCAGAAACTCATCCACACTCTTCTGCAAGGAACGCTGTTCAGAAATGCACGGGAAAGGTTTCCTTCCTGAGCTGCTAACTGAGCGTTCGGAGCGCACTGAGCTCCTCTGTCTGCTCATGGTCCTTGCTGCCGACAGAGACTGCAAAACGGTGCCGCGCTGGCGCCCCGGGACGTGGTCCAGGCCGGCTCGCACTCGCCACCCCTGGCCTTAACATCGGCGTCTAGACGAGAGGCGCCTCTTCTCCAAGGCTTGCCAACAGCGCCCGCGCCCGCCGCGTCCTCCTCCCTCTGGGTCCTTGACTCATTCCCGCTTCCCTTGTGGGCGCCCCTTCCTGGTGCCTGTCCCTCCGACCAGACCCGTTCTCTGTTCCGAGATGCTCCGTGGGGACTCAGTCACCATCTAGCGTCAGTCATCGTCTCTGCTGGACCTCAAGACCCTGGAAAGCAAGCGTGGTTCCATTTTCATCTCTGACTGGTTTCTATTCCAGGGTCTGGCATGTTGGTGCCAAGTTTTTAAATTAATGTATGAATGGATAATGTTTGTCTTCAAATATTTGAAGAGCAATATCATCTAGAAAATGTCTTAAACTTATTTTTATCCTAAACTGATAGCTTTAACAAGTGGAAATTGTAGGAGACCGATCCCAACTCAACCTGGGAGTTCTGGAGTCAGAGCTGCCCTGAGGAGGCTCCCGCTGCCCCGGCCGTGTGAGCGCAGGGCTGCAGAGCTCGGGTGAGTGGTCAGAGGAGGCAGCCTTAAAGCTCGCAGCGTCTCTAACTCTAAGGGTTGCCTGGCTCTTTAATGAAGGTGGGTTCTGGGATGTTACTGGAGACAAGACGTGGGAGAGAAGGACCCTCGAAAGGCCCTGCTCTCACAGTTACGTCACGTAACAGTATCTGTCCTCTGGGGAGGGCCACGCAGGAGACCCCTCAGGCCCCACAGGCAGGACTGTGAGAAATGGGGTGGGGGTGGCCCTGCTCCAGGACCCCAGGAGCACAGAGTAGCAGAAGCCACTGGAGGACTTTGAAGCTCAAGGCGCAAAGATAATGGAAGCAAAACAAAACCCAAACCGGCTGAACCACTGGCAGGTAGCCCCTCCCTCTCTTTCATGGTGTGAGGAAAGCGGGCGGGGGGCCACCTCACACGCAATGTTTGTCATTCAGTCAAAAACTGAGACACAGAAGATTTAAGGGAAAAAAATTTTTTTTGTTAAGAAATCAAGTAACTGGGAGTTCCCCATGGTGACTCGGCTGGTTAAGAACCTGACCCAGGATCCATGAGGACGTGGGTTCCATCCCTGGCCTCACTCAGTGAATTAAGGATCTGGCATTGCCGAGAGCTGTGGTGTAGGTCACAGGTGTGGCTCTGATCTGGTGTTGCTGTGGCTGTGGCTTAGGCTGCAGCCGAAGCTCTGATGTGACCCCTAGCCTGGCAGCTTCCGTATGCTGCAGGGGCTGCCCTGAAAAGAAAAAAAAAAGGAAATCAGGCACTCGACAGACCACACCTGAAGATGACCCGGACACTGGAAATAGCACACAAATAACCAGGACTGACCTACAGCAGAACCTGGCAGAGGGCAGCGTGCAGGACCGTGGGCGTCAAGGCAGAGAGCCAGTCAAGGATCCAAAGGAAATGCCAGAAACGCAGACACAGCATCGGAGGCGCAGGTCCCTTCCACAGGCTCCTAGCAGGGTGGACACACCCAGGGAAAAAGTCCGTAGCAACCATCCAAAGGAAATAAAGACTCGGGAGAAACTGAAAAGGGCACCCAGAACCTGTGGGACAACATCCGATGGTCTAGATAGAGACAGAATCAGGGAGAAGTATTGACGAGATAGTAGCTGAAAATTTTCCAAATTCAATTAAAACAACAAACCACAGATCCATGAAGCTCCAAGAGCCTCAACAGGATAAACAGGAACATAAAGGCACATACACACACCCGGATACATGTCCGTGCTTGCAAACGTAGAGAGGCTGTCTTCTCGGCGCCAGAGAAAAAGAAATATCACATCGAGAATTACAGAAGACTTCTTATCCAAAATGATGCATGCCAATGGCAGTGGATAAGCATCTTTAGTACTGAAAAAACGTTCCTGTGCAGGGTTCTGTACCAAATCAAAGTATCTCTCAAAAATGAGGGGGGTAAAATATAGCTGTTTTAAGACAAACCAAAGCTGAGGCAACTCATGTCCCACAAACAGAGAAGCTGAGAGAACTCCACGTTTCAAGAAACAAAGTTTTTTGAACAGGAGATTATTATTTACACACTGAAGAACCCTGAAAATTGAAAAAATGGGAATATAAAAAATTGACATTTTTTCCTATTTTTAATTGCTCTAAAAGCCTGTCTAGGAGGTCCCTCGAGGAGCAGCGGGATACGGACCCGGCGTTGCTACTGCAGCCGCTTGGGTGGCTGCTGTGGCTCAGGTTCTCTCTCCGGCCTGGAGCTTCCGCACCACCACAGGCGCAGGCAATGAATAAGCAAATACAAGACCGCCTAAACCCAACCGGGAAAAAATATCATGGGGTTTAGAACCTGCAGACGTAAGATTCGGGGTGATGGACAGGAGGGAGCAAATCCGTGTCAGTCCCACACGAGGCGCTGGGCTGTGTCACCCCCAGAATCCGAGTCTGGGCAGCAGGTGCACAGCCGGCGCGCACTCCCTGAAATGCTGCCTCTCGGGTCCTGGCCCCCCCCAGCTGCCCTCCATCCCAGGCCCACACGGGACCTTAAATCTCCGTGCCCCCAGAACCTTGGAATCATTTCTGGCTGTTCTTTTTCTCTCTTGCACCTACTTCTGATCTGTTAGCAAATATTGCGACGTCTACCTTAAAAATATGTCCAGAATCGGCCCGCCGCTGGCGCCCTCCGAAGTCACCTGGATACTACTGCCTCCTGGCCGCCCTGCTTCCACCTTCAGCTCCCGGGTCAGCCCCACCTCCACGTGCAGCCTGGGTGAACACTTCACAGGCAGGAAGGGCCCTCGGGGCCTCACTGTGCCCGCAGCACGGCCCTCCTCTCCCCGTGTCACCTCTGACTTCGTCCTGCACTCCGGCCCCCCCAAGGCCCTTCTGGAACCCCCCTGCCACCCTCCTCCACCCCGGCCATTTGTCTCCCGGCACCTGCTCCTCGTCCAGGGTGCTGGCTGAGCTCAGATGAGCCACGAGACGTGGGAGCGTCAGGCCCCTCATCTGGGAAGTGAGCGACCCACTGACTTCCAAGCTTCTTTTTAAAAGAGTCTCTAGAAAGACGAGAGACTTGGTCAGCTCAGAGTGTTGGTCTGCGCCTTGCCGTAAGGACCACAGACAGGGTGGCTGTCTCCACGCAGTCTGTCTCCACGCAGTCCCCGGGGCTGGGCGCCCCAGCCGAGTGTCAACAGGCCTGCTCCTGCGGCCTCACGTGGCCGTCCCTGTGTGTGTCTGTGTCCTGTGAGGGTCAGAACCTGTCCTAATGGCCTCATTTCCCCTTGACTGCCTCTCTAAAGACCCCACCCCCAGACCTCGTCAGCTCCGAGGAGCCGGGGTCAGGACGGCCGCATGTGAATTTGGGGACAAGTTCAGCCTGTGATGGAAGATGATGGCGCAGCCTGGGGTGGCCACCGGAGGGGCCTTGGAACCCAGGCCTGGAGGCAGTGGCCAAGGAGAGAGGAGATTTTGAAAACAACATTTGAACCATGAGAAGGTGGTTTCAAAATTGCTGTGCTGTACTTCCGACCCTATTTATTAGAAGATTTTCCAGTAAAACCTCCTCATGAAAATGTGGGGATTTTTCTCCCGTTGTTTTGCTGCCTGATCACAACCCAAACAGGTGAGTGGAACGTGGGTTTCACCCAGACAGCGTGGCTGGCAGGCGTCGCCACTCCCCCAGGACTGCTGTTTTCAGTGAACCCTTTCATCTGGTTTATTGTCTTTCGCTCCAGTTTAAATATAGACACGAACCGATATGTCACTTCAAAGGCAGCTTACTCTTTGGGGCTGCTTGGACCGGGGATTCTGGTGAAGGCACCTTCCAGGAGAGGAGGCTGCCCCCGCCCCCGGGCCCCCCGCCCCCAGCCCATACCCTGGCTTTCAGCCCCCAGCGCACAGCCCCAGCCCCTGACTGCCAGCCCAGGCCCTGCATCTGGGCCTCGGTCAGCACTTCATCCTGGGAACGCACCCCTGCTTCTTAGTGATGCAGAAACCATCCACTTGTGACTGGACAGTCAGTCCCTCGCTGCAGCCTCATCAGTGCAGTCCTGTCCCCACGGAGTAGGAACTGTGACCTGGCCCCTGGACCGTGGATCTGCTTTCTGGTGAAACGGCTCCAGCCCTTCAAGCCTCCACCCTCCAAGGCAGCCCCAGGCCCCATGCCTGGCCCGGCCCGGACACAGCGCCACGCACAGAGCACCTGCTCTTGGCACCCTCGCTGCCCGTCCAGAGGAGGAATCAGCCGGACGGGTGAGCCCGGCCTCGGCTCCAGCCCTGAGTGGGCCCCGCCCCGCGGCAGGCACCCTGGGGTTTCCCCCCCCCGCCTCCCAGGCCACACAGCCCCCCACCCGTGTTCCACTGGGGGCTTCTTGTTTCTTGTAAAAGACAAGATTAGAGTAACCCCGACACCCATTCCCACCTCATCTCATAAACACAACAGGGAAATGCCAGTGACACACACGCCGTCCTGAAACCACTTGTTTTGAGCTGCAGTGGAAACACCACTTCCTTCCCCTGAGTCAGGCCGGGCTGTGTGCGCGGCTGCCGAATGCGGCCAATCGGCTCCTCACTGTTTCCACTGAAGGCCTGGCTCTCCCAGGAGCCGCCGAGAGGGTGGGCTTTCTGGGTGTGTTTGTCCTGTGCTCTTTTATTTATTTTTTTTTTTTTTTGCTATTTCTTTGGGCCGCTTTACTGTTCACAGGATATTTATTTATTTTGTCTTTTTGCTATTTCTTTGGGCCACTTCCGCGGCATATGGAGGCTCCCAGGCTAGGGGTCCAATCGGAGCTGTAGCCACTGGCCTACACCAGAGCCACAGCAACGCGGGATCCGAGCCGCGTCTGCAACCTACGCTCACAGCAATGCCAGATCGTTAACCCACTGAGCAAGGCCAGGGACCGAACCCGCAACCTCATGGTTCCCAGTCGGATTCGCTAACCACTGCGCCATGACGGGAACTCCTGTCCTGTGCTCTTTCAGAGATGCCTCAAGTCCCCAAGTCGGGTTGCAAGAGGTGAGACCCACCGGTTCCCTCACCTGCGTGCCCGACACAGCAACGCACCCACCGACCCCGGCAGCGCGGCAGACCTGGGGTGATGCTTCGGTCCGCGCCCGCCCAAGCTACAGGAGGCCGGGGACCCGGGCAGGGAGCCCCCTGGGGACACAGGTGGAGCCGATGGCCACCAAGCCTTCTTGTCGTCATCCCTGAAGTCTGTGTGTCTTTCTGTCATGACTGCTCAACACCACCCGCTCCGGAACCTTCCAGTGCTGCCGCCGAAACAGTTCCTCCTCACGTGGGCTCCGCTGCCTGGGCACATCTGGTTGCTGCCTCCCACCTCCACCCCGGGTCCCTCCCCCAGCCCATGAAGCCGTCTGCCCCCAGGGCCCAGGGTGGCCGTGGGCCAGGCAGGCTGGGCCAGGAAGGGCCAGCGTCAAGGCCCCGCCTAGAAGGGCAGCCAGGCCCTGGGGTTCCATGGGGATGGTTGCGGAGAGAGGGGGACGTGCAGGCCCAGGAGTCGGGAACAAGAGCTGGAATCTGGGGCAGGAGTGAAGGGCCAGGTTCCAAGTATTTCCTTCAAGGCGTGCCGTGTGACCTGGCCCTGAGCCCATGGAGCCCTCGCCTCACGCAGCTCCAGCCCTTCGGGAAGCTCCCGTGACCCCGAGTTCCCACCCCAGCCCCGCCTCGAGGGGTGGACGTGCTCCCTGATGCCCCCCCACCCCGTCCCTGTTCCTGGCTCCCCTGGACCCCCCACTGTGACACGAGCTGCACTTTATCAGGGTAAACATTTCTTGTTGCCGTTTTCCTTCAAACGGGTTCTTTTATCAGTTCCCGTGACGGCTTCTGGAAAGGCCCAGACCCGCGCTCCTGGGCACATCTCTCCACGCTTCACCCGTGTTGTTCCAGGCTCTGTCGTAACACCAGCGCCGAAACCACGGAAACCGGCGGCCGCCAGCAGGTCATGAAGAGGAGTCGGGCTGTTTATTCACCGTGATTCTTATGAATCCCCTAACGGATCACTTCAAAGTCTGAAAAATCAGAAAAACAACAAAACAATCACTGCCGTCGTCCGAAAAGAAACCCCCGAGCCTCCCAGTCTGGGTTTCCGAGGTGCCGGCCCCGCTTTTCCATCGTTTCTGGGCGCCACAGCCTCACTCTCTCTAGACCTGTCCTCATTTCCTCTCACGGGTTGTGGTTTCGTCTTTGATTTCAAGTTCATTCAACACTCATTCAGCACAGTGTTGTCACATGGACTCCACGTACGACTTCGGTGCCCCCAACTCCCCCAGCCTGCCCCATCAGACTGCCCCCTCAGCCTGTCTCCCCAGCCTGCCCCCCATCTGCCCCCCTCAGCCTGCCCCCCGACCCACCCCAGGATGCCCCCCCAGGATGCCCCCCCAGGCAGAGCTGAGGGGACAGGCTGGCAGTGGACGCAGCTGGGTGTTAAGTGGACGGAGGCATGAAGCCGCTCTGCTCTGCTCGGGGGCCGGCCCTGGCTGGCGAGCGTCCTGGGCCGGGTCACACTGAGCTTCTGATCAATGGACAATGACAACAGAGGCCCAGCAAGGCCCACCCAGCAGGTCAGTGACCGAGCTCGGGTGCCGCACAGACACACAGGCCTTACCATGAACAAGGGAGGCCAGGGCGGAGCGGACCCCACCGCCACCCCCGCGCGAGCCCCAGTGCAGCGGGGTTGAATCTTAAGGTTTCATCACAGGCTGAGTGATTAGGGAGATTTTGTGGAGTCGGGGGGTGGGGTGGGGGGTCAGCTCCAGTCCGGTGGATGGAAGGCGTGGGAGAAAGAGAAAAAAGAGACGGCGGTCCAGGAGAAGGAGCCCGCCTCGCCCAGAGCGAGGACTGGTGGGAGGGCCCGTGTGGAGCCTGGTCTCTGTTCTGGCGCTGGAGGAGCAGAGGGCAGCCGGCCCACCGCCTCCACACCTGCCCCCTCCACCTTGTGTGCCCACAGCCCCGACCCCCAAGGCCCCAACACCGGCCCGGCTCCCACCGGCCCCGCCCTGGGCGCCCCCGAAGGAGGCTCTTCCTTCCTCCCTGTCAAGTCGGTGGTTTAAAATCCAAGGAGACGGGGTCTCCTGCTGTCCACTCCTCTTGTCCTCACCTGCGCTGGCTTTCTTTTCTCTGCGCTTCCCGGAATTCCGGCCACAGCGTTCTCCCAGACCTATTCTCTTCCTGGTACCTTCCGGGTGCGGGGAGGCAGTGCCCCCAAACTGAGAGCCCGCTCCTGGGCGATCGACATCACAGACCCACGGGGGATGAAGGCAGCCAGAGCCTGGCCTCGATCCTTACTTTTCACAGCAAATTCAAACGCACCCAGATCTCAAAACTAAAAAATTGTCCTACGGAAAATTTTCAAACATTCTTGAAAGCAGCTAGAACCCCGTGTACCCATCACTCTGCTTATAATCAACTTGTCTCAGCCCACCCGCTTTGAACCGTACTTTTAATACACATTCATTTATAAAATGCAAAAGAAGGAGCTAGAAATGAATTTAGTAGCATTTACAACTACGTTTGCTCGGGAAGAACTTGCAGCACCTGGTTCCCCCGGAGCGGCTGCCACATGCGGCTCACAGGGGCCAGGAGGGGAGGGGACGTGGAGACCGAGGACTCCCAACTCCACCGGGGATTCGCGGTGCTGGGTCTCAGCGACGGCCGGGGCAGGAGCACGGGACTCCCTTAAAATCTGGGCTGCAGAGAAGGGGGGTCACCAAGGTTGAGGGCGGGCTGCCGGCCAGAAACAGGTCAGAGACCAGCAAGTAGGAATCAGAGGGCGAGACTCTTGTCCTGGTCCCCAGGTACCAGCAGGCGTCACCACCAAGACGTCTCGTCCGGCCTCCCTCTCCCCTCTGGGCGGGGCCTTTCGAGGGTCAGAGAGCTGCACATGTGTTCAGTGTTTTATGGGCTGTTTCCAGCTGCAAAAGAAGAAAGAAGACAAACAGAAAAACAGGCCAAAGGTGAAAAATGGAGGCACTCTGAGAGGCATTTCAGCGGAGGAAGAGGGTTTTTGAGGGCAGTCCGAGGCCGGCAGGAGTGGAGAAGAGGGTCCTGCAGAGGCACTGGCCCGGGCGATGCCCCCTGTCTCGTGGAGGCACCGGGCTGTGGACATCTCCGCACACATCACCCTCTGCGGGGCAGGAGTGTTTATGCCTTGGAGTCAGCAGGAAGGTCGCCTGTGCCCTGTGCTTGATTCTGCAGAGACGCCCGTGCAGAGCGAGGGGCTGTGGCAGGAGATGCACGGGAGTCCAGAAACGTGAGTGTCGCGTGTGTTCCATCAACAGCCCCCTGGGCTGCAGAGTCAGGCCAGCCTCGGCGGTTATGCCCCTGGCATTCCGCCCATGCTACTGGGAGGTGTCACTTGCTGTAACTTGTCCTCGGAGGAGTAGCCTCTGCCATGGGGTGCACGTGAACCCCCAGAATTCGTACGATGAAGTCTGACTCCAGCATGTGCTGTTAGGAGGGGACTTTGGGGGTGATCAGGCCCCGCAGTGGGGCCTGCGATAGGATCGGTGTCCTTGTAAGACAGTTTTAGGAGGGGACATGTGTGGACATGGCACAAGGACAGCAACTGCAACCAAGACAAGGCAACCAGACCCCAGACCAACTGGTGCCCTGGACTCAAGCTCAGCCCCCAGAAACGTGGGCAATCGCCAAGGTTTAAGCTGCCCTGCACGTGACACTGTGCTACGGTGGCGGAAGGAAGCAAGACGGTCTCTTCACAGGAATTGGGAAGACAGAAGGGCTGGCCCTGGAGTGGGGAGCCTGGGGCGGCATGGAGGGAGGGTGGGCATTTCTGGATTTACGGAGGGCGTTTCACCAGCTGTGCAGGGGAGCTGGGACATTACTTAGCCATGAGTACTGAGCTTGAACCTACACACAAGTTCCCACCGACCAGTGACAGATTCACCCGTGTGACTCACCACAACCCCAGACACCCGCTCTGAGACCAGAGTGGACAGCAAGTGTCTGCAGAGCACGCAGGGTGGGAGACAGAGCGAGGAGGTGTGGAGGGGAGGGGGACCTTGGAGCATCGCGCATCCACCCCCCACCCCGACAGCTGCTGCCTGGGGTCTCTGCAGGTGGGCTGGGCTGGAAGCCTCTCTGGGCGTGGGCGGTGACTGCACAGAGATAGATGGTCCTGCACCTTTGGAAATCACCCAGACCTTGGCCCTGCGGGGCCCCGAACTGGGAGGGGCCAGCCAGGGGCGGGTGCACTGGTCTGGCTGCTGGTGGTGCTGGGAGAGGTTTCCTGGAGTAACTTCCACCCCCTGTACCCCAAGTGTCCACAAACAGGACTGACCACTGGGCCAGCCCATTGGCCAAGGCCGGTCCTGCCACTGGCACCACAACACCGGCAGTGGAGAGGCCTGCGTCCTTGAGAGAGCAGGTGCAGAATGGATCCGTGAGGCCGAGCGTGAGGCCCAGGAACCCCTGGCGCTTGGTCGCCCTGCACATTCAAAGGGTCCTTGGGGTGGTGTGTCCGGGTGTGGACACAGCACAGAGGACCAGAGCCTGCCTTGGCAGAAGGTGGGGCAGGGGCTCTGAGAAATGTTCCCTCCCAAGGCAATACTCCCACCACCCTTGCCCCACGAGCATGTTCTAGAACAGGGCTAATCCTGCCTAGAGCTTCCCTGACCACTTGAATGTGGGGACCTAGGGACAGCATGTAGCTGCCATTCATCCCATTTCCAAGGACACCGTCTAGGAGCAGATGGAAAGGCGGACTTTGCGTTTCCCCCGCCGCTGTGGCTGTGGACCCCCAGGAACCGGGGGCAACTTGCCGCCCTGCTTGTGGCCTGAGAGGTGCTGGATGTCACCGGCGTCCTCGGGCTCTGGGACACACAGGTGGAGTCTGGAGCCTCGTGGCCTTTGAGGCCACAGCGTGACTGCCATGCTGCACCACACGCTGCTTTTTATCCGGAGAAAGAAAAGCCAAGGAAACGGCGCATGGGAGGCAGAGAGACAGCTGACGATTTGCAAGTCCCCTTCCTTAGAAACAGGCACCTAGGCCTGTGGGAAGAGCAGGGACGGGCCCTCAGACGCGGAGGGCGACCCACCTAAGCCCGCCTGCCCGGGACCCACATCTCCCGCCTCCAGGAGCCCCCAGTGAGTCTGGGACCGCGGGGACGGTCGTGGCCCCACACGTGACATCCTCGGGGGCCACGTGTCCTGGTGTGAAGGATGCACACCAGGCCCTGCAGCCCCAGGCCCTGCTCTGCCTCCATGAGGCCCCCGACCGCCAGCCACACTTTCCGTCTCGACCTTCGTGCGTGTGAACTGGAGAAGCACTTCAGGGGCAAAGGCAGGGAGCCTGTTGGGCGTGCGGGTGGCCGGGCGAGGGGCCACGGGCCAGAGGCCGGGTCCCGAGGCCGCAGAGCTCCACCATCCAGGCCTCTAAGATGCTAGGCCTCACACGAGCCGCAGGAAGAACGGCAAGCCGCGCCTTAGAATGTCCACCTGGAGGTGACGTGTCCCCCGGCTGCAAAGGGGCAGACTTGCCCCCGGGCCAGGGGGTCGGCCCCACGGAGCTCCCAGCCGGGATGCTGCCCGCGGTTCTGAGGTCGAAGGCCTCTTTCTGGCCCGCCAGGGTGCCGGGGACAAACGGGGTTCAGCACGGAGGTGTGACTCGAAGGCCGTTCTCGGTGGGGAAGTTTACAGGAATGGACTGGGGGCCCAGCTCTGGTACAAGATTGCAGAGGCCTGAGAGAGCCAATGCCAGAAAGTGCTTTGCTGGCTGAAAAATGCTGGATGAATGCTAGAAATTTGTCACGACCTGGGCACAGGTTGCAGGTCACAAAATGCTGATTATTAGGGGCGGTTTTGGTCTGAGCTGCACTGCGTGGCACCCTGTGGAGCCCATCTTTCTCAGCTGCAAAAACACCCTCTCCTTGGGCTTCTCCTACAAGCAGCTTGGGCAGGGAGGGGCTTTTCACACCCCTGTCCGCAGTCGGCAGGTCTCCAGGGAAATTAAAATTTCCTGTGTTTTCTAGTATCGTGTGATGTGTTTTCGGCCGGTTTTTTTGAACACATGCATTGGAATCTCATCTTCAGGTCAACTAGGTTAGTGCGATGCATTTGGTTATTTATGTCCGGAGAGACTGAGGTTTTTCTGGTAAACGCAGATGAATCCAAACAACATAAACTCATAGACATTTAATCTAATCCTAATTGATTTGCTGGATATACTCGTTAAATAAAAAGTTTCCTAAGGCCCGTGCACTTTTAAAACCAATTTATTTCTTGGTTTCACACCTGGTATTTATTTCACAACTACCCCGGGGGTGGGGGCGGTGGGGGGGCCACAGACGGAGCAAGCCTGGCCCCCAGTCCAGAGCTGCTGGAGCCGCGAGTGCAGGGCCTCGGGCTGGGCTTGCTTCGGCCTGGGTGCTGGGAATGTGAGAGGTGGTCTCAGGCCACTGTGGTCACACTTCGGTGGACATGAGAGGTGGTCTCAGGCCACTGTGGTCACACTTCGGGGGGACGTGAGGGGTGGTCTCAGGCCACTGTGGTCACACTTCGGTGGACGTGAGAGGTGGTCTCAGGCCACTGTGGTCACACTTCGGGGGGACGTGAGGGGTGGTCTCAGGCCACTGTGGTCACACTTCGGGGGGACGTGAGGGGTGGTCTCAGGCCACTGTGGTCACACTTCGGGTGGACGTGAGGGGTGGTCTCAGGCCACTGTGGTCACACTTCGGTGGACGTGAGAGGTGGTCTCAGGCCACTGTGCTCACACTTCGGGGGGACGTGAGGGGTGGTCTCAGGCCACTGTGGTCACACTTCGGGGGGACGTGAGGGGTGGTCTCAGGCCACTGTGGTCACACTTCGGGGGGACGTGAGAGGTGGTCTCAGGCCACTGTGGTCACACTTCGGGGGGACGTGAGGGGTGGTCTCAGGCCACTGTGGTCACACTTCGGGGGGACGTGAGGGGTGGTCTCAAGCCACTGTGGTCACACTTCGGGGGGACGTGAGGGGTGGTCTCAAGCCACTGTGCTCACACTTCGAGCAGACAAGATTTTTCAATCCTCAGAACAATACCTGGTGCTGCTGTCAACACTGCAAATTGTTCAGTGAGGTTAAATTCTGTGGAACTGGGAAACGTTGCCACATTGCTTAAAAGATTGGCAACAAATTCAAAGCCAGCCACCCGGCTTGGGCCCACAGATGGATCCAAGGGCCAAAGGAAGGCCCGAGTCCCCGCCAGTGAAGCAGCCGCGCTCGGGGGCCCAATCTCATCAAACGGGAAACTTCCGTTTCCGAGTGGAGTTTCATGGGAGCCCCGCTCACGGGCCTCTCGGCCGCGAGGTGTCGGATGGTGTCGCGGCCCAGCAGTGCCCCCGAGGAGCTGCCGCGGGCTTGGACAGCAGGCCCCCAGCTCTTCCTTTGGCTGCAGAGCCAAAGAGCGTGCCATTCTCCACGGCCTACGCTCCGTGCCTGGTGGTTGGTCTCTGTCTGTCTCCCCAGCTGCCCTGCAACACCTTGGGGAACAGCATATGCTTTTTTCTGCGGAGAAGACAGACCAGTGCGCTGAGACCTGGGCTCTGGAGCTGAAGCCACGCGAACTCGGGCGATCGCCCACGTCTGTGGGGAGGGCCGTGACGGTCCTGCCGCGGGAGCCGTGTCAGGGAACCAACGCGGTAGCCCCGCGTGCAGCTGATGGCTGTGCTAAAGCGATCCGAGTGCACCTCAGCTGTCCCGTGGTCGATCCCCGTAGATCTGCTCTCCTTGCCACCCCCCACCCCAGTCCACACGCCGCAGCTCTCGCCAGGTTCCAACTGCCGCACTTTACGTCCTGGGCTGACCCTAACCCTGTCCGTGTTTGAACGCAGTGATGCCCCCACTGGGCCCCAGGACTCCAGCAGGCACCCGTGTTCCCACTGCCTCCCCTCAACCTGCCCCTTCACAATCTGACCAAGGACAGATTGTTTGAAGAGGCCCCTGAAGATGCCAGAGAGCAGGCGGGCTTTCCTGGGTGCCCGCTGCCCCCAGCGCTCCCCTGACCCACAAGCTCCATTTGGTTCCGTTGCACCTGAAAGGAAGCGCGGTCCGGGGCCCAGCTCTGAGTGCCTGCGTCTAAGCTCAAACCCAAGCCCAGCGCAGGGTATGAGGCAGCGGGGCCTTTGGGAGGCGGCCAGGTCCCGAGCCTTCACCTTGTGGGGTGAAGGGCCTTATAAAGGGACCCCAGAAACTCCCTTGCCTTCCACGCACCCTGTGGGGACACAGCCAGGAGATGACCGTCCCTGAACCAGGAAGGGTCCTCCCTAAACACGAGTCTGCCTACATCGTGATCTTGAACTTCAGCCTCCAGAACCACGAGAAGTACATTCTCCCTGTTTAGGGACCGCAGCAGTGGGTTACAACAGCCCACGCGACCAGAGCAGGCTGGGAGCCTAAAACAGGGCAGCCGCTGTGGAAGACGGAGTGGAAGCTCCTCGAAGCGTGGAACCACCGTGGGGGTCCAGCAACCCCGCCCCGGGTGTGCCGCCCGAGACAGGGAGGCAGGCTCCCCCCGAGGCGCGTGGCCCTGCATTGACAGCAGCGTTGCTCGCCCTGGCTAAAGGTGGAAGCCGCCCAGGGTCCATCCAGAAGTCAGGGGATGAGCGCAACGAGGCCCCTCGGCCCCAAGCGGTAGGATCCAGCCTTTGGCGGGAGGCTGCCCGCACAGGCCGCCTGCACAGGCCACAGCTCGATGGACTTTGAGGAGAGAGGCTCCGTGACACGAGCCAGTGGCGGAAGGACAGAGGCTGTGTGCGCTCCCTCAGGCAAGCTCACTCAGGGTCATCAGACGCACAGAGACAGAAAGTGGGGGTCTGGGGCGGGGGGAGCTCGCGTTTAATGGGGTCGGAGTCTCAGTTTCAGGGAAGAAGAGTTCGGAGGTGACAGCTGCACCCTTAGAAGCCGCCAAGGTGGCGCGTCCTATGCTCTGAGTCCACAGCCCTCGTAGTCACGGCCGCTGTCCCCCCGATCGCTTTCCAGAGCAGAACATAACCCGCTCTTCCGAGCATGCACGACGTGGCCGATGACACTGATTTGGAAACAGCCAAATGTGACTCAGGGTCCAGCCAACGGACAGTGTCAAGTTCAGAGTCAGGCGTGAGCCTCTGAGGCCCACGTGCGTGCCCGCCCCAGAGCGGCCCGAGGGCTCGTGTCTGTCCCTCGAGGCCACGGCTCTTCCGTTTCTCCTCGCAAACGGCAGAGCCCGAGGCGATGGCTCCTCTGATGCCTGCGGACGGCAGAGCAGGCGGAGGCCTGGTCCCTGCGGCTTCCCAAGCCCAAACCCCGTCAAGACACGTTTCTTTTCCCTTCCGTGCACAACGTTCATCTTAATCAAAAACAAATGAAGCCAGCTTGCGGGCGAATCGCCTCCTGTATCAGCCTGTGCCAGTGACTAAGGCCAAGGATTTGGGGAGTGACCCAGCCTTTCTAATAACTGAAGAACTGAGTTTGACCTGGGCGTTTTCCCCGCGGACGCGAACGTCGATCAGTCCTGCAGAGAATGAGTCACTGCTCTGACTTCCCACCCTGGCAACGGATGCTGCTCTTCCTGGCGTGTCTTTGCCCTGCACAACCAGGGGGGTCTCAGCTGCAAGCCCCTTGGACAGCACATCACACAGAGGGTCCCTGTGTGTTCTCACCAAAGCGAACCCAAGTACTCCCTTTAGGAAACACTTCACTAGTTCTGCAAGTATGGCAGCTCTCAGTTTGATTATGAAATATCCCTTCTGAGTGTGTGTGGTCTGAGGTGCTGTGCAAAGAACCTGTCTGAGATGTGTTACCTCTCCTTGGAAAGATGTGGCCCCAAGTCCCTGGAGTCTCCCCTTCTGGGGAGAGGCAGTGCCGGCGGCAGTCCCAGCGGTTTTCCTGCGCTGATGTCTTCAGGAAACACGGATGATTCCCTGAGCCCCTTGCCAGTCTCTGGGGACACGGAACGAACAAGACACAGCCCGGAGGGCCAGCAGCTCCAGCTCCAGGGAGAAGACAGGCCACTAACCAGGGACATCACTGCAACTGCCCACAGAGGCCTGGGGAGCCAGTCGGTGGGCAGGTGAAGGCCAGAGTGACCATGTAGGATTCTGACTTTCCTGTGCTGAGGTACCTGCTAGGACTGCGGAATTTTTCCTGGATCCTGGTGTCTTAAAACTGTCCAGCGAGAGAGAGATGCCAAAGGAAGAGAAAGGGCCATGGGAGTTTGGTGGCAGATACAGAAACAGCGCTGGGCACGCACCGGGGGGCACCGGCCCACCATCCACTCTGCCCTCCTTTGCCAGGCCACGCTGCCCACAGCACACACCTGGGGGTCATGGCACAGAGAGCCGATGTCTAGGCCCAGCTCCATCCAATCAAGCAGGGCCTCAGCTTCCACATTTATGGAGAAACAAACTGACTTTTGTCCCGGAAGTGCCTTCCTGTTCAACCTTCTGCGATTTTCAGGTGCTTGGCTGTGGGCTCCTAGAAACTGGCTTCTCTTCCAACCATTTTTATCCCTGCTGTGCTGGCACTCTGTAGAAGTTGTCAGGATATCGGCTTTCTTTTGTTTTTCTTTCTGCAATTTAGGTTGATGCTTCTAGGGATGTTATCTATTAGAAAAATAGAATTCTGCAAGAGTCTTCAGAATGGAAAATGATTTTCCTGAGATCTAGAGCTACCAGGATTAATAAAAAAATGTACATGCAGTAAAATTCACTCTTTTCAAAGTACATTTCTGCCAGATACACAGAGCTGGGTCACCACTGCCAGGCATCCTTCCACAAAGGCCCCATCCTTCCTTTGGGGTCCACTGATCTGTTCTCTGTCCTGATGGCTTTTTCAGAATGTCATGTAAAATCATATAGGAGGTAGCCTTTTTTTTTTTTTTTTTTTTTTCCTTTTTAGGGACACACCTGCAGCAAACGGAAGATCCCAGGCTAAGGGTCCAATCAGAGCTGCAGCTGCTGGCCTACACCACAGCCACAGCAACATGGGATCCAAGCCGCATCTGCGACCCACACCACAGCTCATGGCAACACCAGATCCCCAACCCTCTGAGCGAGGCCAGGGATCGAACCCACATCCTCATGTACACTAGTCAGATTTGTTTCCGCTGAGCCCCAAAGGGAACTCCCAGGAGATTGTCAAGGTCACCCCTGTGGAAGTGGAGCCCAGGTTCCGACGCATCTCTGTCTTCGTGCCCCCACCCCCCGCCTGCCCTCTGACCTGTCTGTGTCCAGAGAAGTGGAGGGAGGACTTCCGGGAGACAGAAGGGAGCAACCATCTCCAGCGCACGCGGACCAGCCAAAGGGACACGGGGCTTCTCGTCCCTCCTAAACGCCTCCGAAGGGCCTGACGGGCCTCTGTGGAGAACTCGGTCAGGATGTGGAGTCACCTGTTCCTGAAGCTCAAAGGGCACATGGCCATGTGGCCCGTTTACTTGGAGGGTACTTGTGGGCAAAGGGACCTTCAGGTGGAGGAAAGCCAACTAGCTTTGGTTCTTAACGACTCATACAATTTATTTCTTTCTTGTGGTTTATTTCATCAACTGAGGACCTTGATGTAATCAGTTCCCTGTAATTTGGAGATAACATCTTTTTCACTAAATATAGAACACTGCCTCTGTCAATGCATTTTACAGGCAAGCCCTATCTTGAATGGAAACTAAATAAGAAATTGGAATTACTAATAATGACATAACAGTGGTGTGGGCCTGCAGCTGAACTTAAGGTGTCTAAATTAGGAGAATAACATCATTGGAATAAAGACGTCGAAAACAAGTTACACCCACAACACCACCCTCCCCTCCCAGATGCACCCCTTCTGAGATAGGCGCCTTTGCACACACTCTCAGCTACTTGGTGGACGCGTGACCTCTAGAAACACGCTCGCCCCTCCTTGCAGGGGAGGCTCAGTCGGCACCTGGAGAGTCCGGCTTGACTCTGATGCTTCCTGAGCGGAATGAGCAAGGGGACAGGCACAGTCACCAACGCAGCACACACCATCTGCTCCAAGCTGTGTCAGCCTGTCTTGGGGTCAAGGACTGGGGTCTGAGATGGTCCCTACCCAGAAAGCCACGCGGCTCACCCGGGCGGGGCTCCTGCTGCGGGCACCTTCCCTGGAGCTGCTGCCCCGCACGCTCACTCCTTCCCACCCCACTGAGGGAAGCTCTGGAGATGAGAAGGCGTCTGGACAGAAGGGCCGCTGTGACAGGAAGGGCGTGACCTGCTCTGCAGCCGAGGGACTCACCTGTGCCGGTCGTCTGTCTACTGGCTGACCCCGCCTGGGGCCCTGGACCGGTCAGATCGTCCCCAGGTGGCGGGAGCCTCTTGGGGCTGCTGGCCTGGGTCCTACAGGCCCTTCTCCCAGGGACCCTTCCCTCCATGGGGACCTAGAGAAGGGGCAGCTTCCACCTTCGCTGCAGGCAGTGACGAGCCTGGGGGAGTGGGTGGTCCTGCGGCACCACCCCCCACAACAGGGGGACAGAGCCCCCAGAGGCCCTGTCCTCGGAGGTCCCTTCTCTGAGGGTGAGTACAGCTGCAAAGGCACCGTGTGCGGGAACAGTGACCATCCAGGCCGGTTCCGGCGGGAGCTCGCTCGGTTTCACCCCTTGCCCTGGAGGCCGCCTCTTGCATGGCTGGTGAAGCCGAGGGGCAGGCAGAAACCCCTTAGGAGAGAAATCTGGGCAGGGCCCTTCTCAGTCCAAGCTCTTGCACTGCCCAATGTCTCACTGCCTCTCCTGGCCACGGGGGCGAGAGCGAGGGCAGCACAGGGCCTGAATGAAGACTGCGCAGCAGGCAGTGGCCGAGGATCCCCCAGCGGCAGGCTGTTCCTCCTGGGCCACAGCCCGTGGAGGGGCTCCAGGAACCACTCTGAGGGGACTGGAGAAAGGTGGGGCGGCCACTGGCGAGCGTGGCAGAGAGGGCACCCCAGAGGTGGCCGGGCTGCACGAGGAGGGCCAGCCTGAGGCTGGGGAGAGCCAGGGCTCCCCGGGGCCTGACCAACCTCCCTTGGGGCTCACGCGGGTTCCTTCTCAGCTGCACCTTCCTCCTCCGCAGCACCGGAGGAGGTGCCACAGGGCCACCCAGTGCCATGGGTATGGTCGGTCCTCCAGGTGGCACCGATGTGGAGCTGGGAGAAGACCGGCAGCAGCTCCAGGCTGTGCGGTGTTTTCAGAGCAGACACAGTTACATAAATAAACCCCAGGGCAGAGAGGACAGTAAACCGAAGGCAAATAATTTGGAAGAAAAGGGCATTTTGAGGATTTGCTTTTTCTTTTACTATAAATTCTTACACATTTATACGATCTGATTTTCCATAGCAGCAGACCACGGGCTGGCCCCAGGCCGCCAGTACCTCTGTGACCCGGGTGCCCTCACGCCCGCCACGAAGAGCAGAGCCTGGCTGTCCGCGGTGGCAGAGAGCACAGGGCTTCTGACTCACAGGAAACCCCGCGTGGCAGTCATTTCCCTCCCCTGCAAGGAGGCAGCAGGGACCCCAGGAGACATGCAAAGATGCACCTGACAAAGCAGCCTGGGAGTTTCCTGATTTCTGCTCAGCCGACACGTTGCCAGACCTCTGCCTGCGGCTTCCTCGGCCCTGGCTCCCCATGTCCATCTCTGCCCAGGCCGTTTGCTCGGTATCCCCACCACACTGGCAGCAGCCTCTGGGCTCAGCGGCCCCCTTTCCTGACTCAGGCCCCGCCCCTCTCCAAGACCCCGCCTCTCCAAGGGCCCACCCCTCTCTAAGTCCCCGCCCTTCCTCCAGGCCCTGGTGGGGGGGACCCTCTGGCCCTCCCCAGGGTGGGCTGCAGCCCCCCTCCTGCTGCCCTACAGCTGCCACACCCCCAGGGGAAGCCTCGCAGCTTGCGAAAGCCTGCAGGTCCCTATCGCAGGGGCTGGCCGACACCCTGCAGGAGACCCAGGCAGAGAGCACAGAGGCCAGACGGAAAACGCAGAGCCCTTGAACAGGGCAGGTGCACTCATCTGCTCAGGGAGGACTTGGTGACTTGGCCTCAGGCCCCCAGCCCCTGCAATGAGGCCTCTTGCAGCCCTCAGGGACACAGAGTCCCCTTGGGGGCCCACGCGGCTCCACCAGCAGAGCCCCAAGGCCTGGGCTGTCGGATGAATAAAGGTCCGTTTTTCCCCTGCCCTGAGGTTTTGCTTTTGCTGCTGGTGTTGCTTTCTCATTGCAGAGCAGTTATTCATCACCCTGGGCTGGAGGGGGCTTTTGCTGGGCTTCCAGAAAGTCTGGCTCTGGTTCTCGCTGGCGCCCTGGCCTGCAGCACGGTGCTGGGGGAGCCTTGCCTTTTCCAGCCTAGGGAAGGCAAGCAAACTGCAAGCGACCTCACACTGTGCGCCCTGCCCCATGCATGGAGCCCTCCGGACACTCGGCCCTGGGTCACAGCTGGGCTTGTCAGGAGGGACCTGCCGGGGGTCTTGACCACACCTTCTGAGTCACTGCCAGTGGCAGATGCAGAAAGTTCCTTAGGACTCAGTGGGCAACGTGGTGGGTTTATTGCAGAAGGCCCCCAGCCCCCCACCACTGCCCCCAGGACACCTCTGAACCCCAGCCTCCTTCCCCTGTGGCCAGCCTTCAAGGGGGCTGTTCCTCCCAGCGCCTCCCAGACAGAAACTTCCGACCGAAAGTGGATTTGGGATCCACCCAATTCTCATTCAAATTTTCTGGTCCCACAAACCTTGTTTTATTCTCTGAATAGCTTTGTTGAAGAGCTGGAATTTCGCCTGCATTTCCAAAGGGACTTTTGGAGCGCCCTCTGCCTTCATGCAGAGCCCCGGGCCTAGAAAGCATCAGGATGTGTGAGAGGGCAGAGCCCCCAGGGCCTGCCTCCCCTCCCCGCCTAATGGGCCTCAAAGGGGGAAGCACCGTGCCAGAACCTTCTCCTCTTTCACCCATTCTGGTCACCGTGGTGACAGGAGTCTTTCCAGCTGGAAGGGGCACGGAGACCCCGAGTCACAGGCGGAAGAGGACCGTGGTGGAAGGGCGGGCTTGTCACCGAATGAACGTCCTGCGTCCCCCCACCTGTTCTTCAAAGAGGAAAAGATGCTTTTATCTAAACCTAAGTGGGCTTTTTTCTTTCTTTTTTTCAAAGTTTAATGTCTCACACGATGACTGGGGGCCTAAACGTCAGAAAACTCTGAATTCGATGCTGCCGCGTGCTCCAGAGGCAGCGGTGATGTGTCAGAATCGCGCAGAATAAGTGGGCACAGGGCAGGGCGACTGGGTGCTGCTGGTCCCGAGTGTCCTTTGGCTGCGAAACAGCGCAGATGCGCCACCTTTCAGAGAAGAGCAATGCTCCCGCAGGTCC
The DNA here is from genome assembly GCF_054392235.1 of Sus scrofa. NCBI lineage: Eukaryota > Metazoa > Chordata > Mammalia > Artiodactyla > Suidae > Sus > Sus scrofa. The sequence goes on along the minus strand of NC_139389.1, from coordinate 216,426 downwards.
TGTATGAGGCTGTATGTTTCTGTTTTTGTTTATGTTCTGTGAGAGGCTGGCAGGGCTTTATGTGCTGACCCAGGGGGGTCAACAGGGGCAGAAGCGTCCGGTGTCAGGTGTCAGGTGTCAGGTGTCACGTGTCAGGAGGGCCATTCCTCTGGTCAGAGACCAGGTCCCTCTCCCAGCACCACTGGGCTGAGCACTCGAGACACCAGTGGGCAGCAGGTACCTGGTCCCTGGACGAGGGGCTTTCTTTAGGAACTGCCAGGTTCTGCTTCTGCAAACTGAACTCTTGAACCTTCTTAAAAAAAGAAAATGTATCACATTATTTTCCTTGATACAAAATATCAATGCTGATTAGGTTTTACCAGGTAAAACCTAATGGAACGCGTATCCTATGAAGACAGTTGTCTATCGAGAAATAATTCTTCTTAACTTTAAATATTCCATTCATTTGATAAACACTGTGAAGCAAAGACCCTGGCCTGAGGGACTCAGTGTCCCCGAGGAGGGCCTGCCCACAGCAACACGAGGGGGCGGGGGGGGGGGTGGCGTTTCACTGGTGTCGGGGTAGATATTTTGATTTCAATCATTCTTATTTATTTTAAATGGATATTGGAAAATAGATATGTAACAAGCATATCCACTTGTGTTTTCACAAATTTTCATTGCTTACAGTGATTCTAAGGCAAACATTTAAACTTGAAAAGTGCGTCGACCTAAATAGTTCAAGAAAATACCAATACGTTTAAATGGATTTTGAGAGGTCACATTTTAAATAGATGGTAGTGTGTTGAAGAAATAATAGTTTTCATCATACATGTCAATTAGGCAACATTTAAATAATCATAAAATTTTGAAGGCAGAATACGTGTGACCAAAATTGAGGAAACACTGAAATCAGATACTTTCCTCCCCTCAAAGGGGCTCATCCTAAAAGCCAGGCTTGTCATGGTAGCAGCCGGCATGCCACCCACTAATGCTGACACCAACCTTATGAAGCATGAGCCCCCCTTTCCAGAAGAAACTAAAGAACCAGGCATTTCACAGCAGGAGGGTGAGGCCCTGGTGCAGGACGGGCAGGGGACCACTTGCTTTCTGGAGACGTGCTGGCCACGTGGCTGTGACAGTGTCTGCCTCCTTGGCCCTCAGTTTCCCCAGCACCAGGGGAGAAATGCAGTGTCCCCAAGGATTAGGCCAAAGTGTGCGTCAAAGCCCTCGGGCAGGAAACAGCGGTTCACAGCGAATCCCAGGGGCCTCTCACATTCTTGGATGGTCTCCCTTTGTGAAGTTTCTGCTTCTCTCTCTTTCCCGTTGACAGGGATGGGTTCCCACCTATGGGTCTTGTCTTGTTGGAAAAGGCCAAACATCTCAGAAAGTCTGGATGGTTGGCGGCAGGCCGTCATCGACCTCTGGCTGGGCACCTCTCCACCTCTGCCCTTGACTACAGCTTGGGATTAGCAAGCTCTGCCTTAGAACCCGGCTTTGCCATGTGGTAACAGCTCAGCATCGGGCAGCAACTGCAGGTGTCTGAGCCTGCTTCTGCACCTCGGAAGGAGGAGGGTGAAAATATGTTCTTGGCGGCCGCCCCGGCTGCCCGCAGCCCCTCCCTCACCAGCCGTAAGCCCCTCAGGGCCCAGACCCTGTCCCGCAGAGGAAAACCGGCAGAGGGCCAGGAGGAACACAGTGGAGCTTCGGGAGGTGTTTGTTTTAAAAATGTTCTTCAGGGAGCTCCCATCGTGGCTCAGTGGTGAACAAATCCAACTAGGAACCATGAGGTTGCGGGTTCGATCCTTGGCCTTGCTCAGTGGGTTAAGTATCCGGCGTTGCCGTGAGCTGTGGTGTGGGTCGCAGATGCGGCTCCGATCCTGCATTGCTACAGCCCCGATTCGACCCCTAGCCTGGGAACCTCCATATGCCGCGGGAGCCACCCTAGAAAAGGCAAAAAGACAAAAAAAAAAAAAAAATGCTCTTCAGAAAATAACGTGTGGGCAAGGATGTGGAGAAGCTGGACCGCTCGTGCGCTGTCGGTGGGAGTGTAAATTGGAACATCTGCTGTGGAAAACACTATGGAGTTTCCTTGAAAATTAAGAACAAATTACCAGATGATCCAGAGTTAGAAGCCCCATCTCAAGCAGCTACAGTACCCTGCCTTCATAGCAGCATCATTCACAAGAGGTGGAGGCAACCCCAGGGGCTGTCCATCGAAGGACAGATGGACAAACGCAATGTGGTCCACCACGCAATCGCGTGTTTTTCAGCTTAAAAAGGAAGGAAATCCCGACACCGGCTACAGCACGGACGGACCTCGAAGACAAACTGGTTACAAAGAATGAGGACTGAATGACTTGACTTACATGAGGTCCCTGGAAGAGTCTGATTCATAGGCAGAAAGTAGATGGTGGTTTCCAGGGGCTGTGGGAGGGGGATGGGGCGTTAGTGTCAATGGGGACAGAGTTTCAGTTTGAGAGGAGGAGTTCTGGAGACGACTGCACAGCCTTAAGTGAAGGCACTTAATGCCACCGAGCTGTGCACTTGGAGATGGCGCATTTTACTGCTGGGAGTTTTACCACCATTAAAGATGTACCCCAGTGCCCTCTTCCTCCCTGTTTTCAAGCAACTCTACCTCTTACTAGTCACATGAGGTAAAGAGTGGGGCCAAGGGCAAAGAGAGCTGGAGGAGCAGAGGGTGGGGGGAGGTCCCCCAGGGAGGGTGGGGGTGGGGAGAGAGGAAGAATGGGGGGTGGGGAGAGGGGGAGGTCCCCCAGGGACGGTGGGGGTGGGGAGGGAGGAAGGGAGGTCCCCCAGGGAGGGTGGGGGTGGGGAGAGAGGAAGGGTGGGGGTGGGGAAGGGAGGGAGGTCTCCCCAGGGAAGATGGGGGTGGGGAGGGAGGAAGGGAGGTCCCCCAGGAAGGGTGGGGGTGGGGAGAGACAGGGCTTCAAACACAGAGGGGCCCAAGAGGGGGCTCAAGCACAACATGGCAAAGGATCTGTCTTGGAGGACACAGGGTTTGAGGGGCTGGTCTACCAGGAGGAAACAGCTAGAAGACAAGGACCCAAGGAGGGTGGGGGATGGGAGCCCTGGGGCCAGGGGAGGGCTGAGCACCCAGGTTCCTCTCTTCCTAGTCACTGTGTCCCCTGGAAACGGGACCACTGGGGGCCCCACACAGCAACTAAGAAAACCCCCCCACACCCTGGGACACACCACCCTAGAAAGGCTACATTTTTTTCTTTTATTTTCCTTCTGGTATTTAATATATGGTCATTAGAGAAACCGGAAAATACAGAAAAGCACGTAAGAAAATTAAAAATCCCATTTTAACACTCAAAGATACGATTTACACTTTTGACTACTCTTTTTAAACATTTTACATGCAGATTTCATAAAAATTTTCATCATTTATCATGTTTTGATCGCTGCTTTCTTTTCACCTAACAAGGTAACAAAGCTTTATCCAAGCCAGGAAATACTAGCCCCGAGTGGGTCTGAAAATACGGCCTCTCCTACAGCTCTCGCCTGTGGCCACTGCCTGACGCTGTGGACAGATTCTCCTGAGCCCTGCAGGCACGGGCTGCGCAGTGAGACCCAGCTCCTGTCTTCCAGGGGTGCGTATTAGGGCAGAAAATAGGGAACAGGAACTACAGCTGTGCTACAGACACAGCAGGTAAAAATCTAAGCCTTGGCCAATGTTTTCAAGAAATATAATTCATATTTTCCTTGACAGCAGAATTCTCATTTTAGCTCTTATTCCACCAGGGTGGTGGAAGTTCAATCTCAGCTCACTTTGGATGGCTCTCCTTTCCTAGAGTTGGCACTAGATTTGGCCCTGCTTCTGTGGTGCCAGGTGACTGGGGAGAGAAGTGGGGGTGCTGGGCCTCACTGCGGGCTCCCCTCAGACACACCCGGAGGGGTCAGCTTGCTTGGGGGATGTGGAGCTTGCCTCCTGTCTACTCCCCCCTCCAAGCCTGGGCCAACTCTTCCTGCGACAAAGTGTTCTCAGGTTCATGGGAGGCAGAGGTCAGCCTTCCCTCACCTGGGAGCTGCTGACAGCGGTGTCCTCACTTCTCATTCTCTCTTCTCTCCTTAGCTTGAGCATCTTTCTCCAGTCTGGGTGGAAATCCAGAAGGGGTGAAGGGTTCATCTTTCTTAAATTCCCAGCTTCCTGGAGTTCCCACTGTGGCTCAGTGAGTTAAGAACCTGACATCGTGTCCGTGGGAATGCAGGTTCAATCCCTGGCTTTGCTCAGTGGGTTAAGGATCTGGTGGTGTTATGGCTATGGCAGAGGCCGGCAGCTGCAGCTCTGGATTGGACCCCTAGCCCGGGAACTTCCATATGCCTCAGGTGCGGCCCTAAAAAGAAAAAAATTGAATTCCCAGCTTCCTTGAGTCTTGTCTTTTCTCACCAAGAGCTAGTGTTTTTGGAAGACAAGAGTCACATTATCCTCTTTCTGCCCTAGGAGTGAGCAAGGGGGTGGGTACATAATGGGGCGTTTCTTCAATACTTCAACACAATTCACAGCTGAGCCCAACTGGATGCGACCAGGAAAGCATCCGTGGGGGTGAAGAAGTGCATCCAGAAGAGACGCCATCAGAGCAGGGCCCTGGTGTGGGAAAGGGTGGCCAGGTGCACAGGTGGCAGCGGAAGTCTTCCAGGAGAAAGGAGGGACTTGTGGGCCCTGTGGCTGCTTAGCAGAACTGAGAGGATGGTGAGAAATAAGACAGAGATGTCCGACGGCGCCAGATGATGGTTGCCGTGGAAACCTAGCCCAACAAGGGAAGCCGTCAGGGCAGTGAGGCTTTCCTCGCTGGGACGATTCTCTTTGGAGCCACCGTCCTGCCCAGCTGATGGGAAAAGGGGGCAACTGAGAACGGCAACTTCTAAAGAAGAGAAGCAATTGCTTTCAAGGATCAAAAAATGTCCACAGATTCAAGGACTGGGATAAAATGAACTTTATAGCATACTGTGCCAGATGCCTCCTGACAGCACCACAGCCCCTTCCAGGAAGAATCTGAGGACCGCCATGGGCCACACACTGTTCCCTGGGGACACAGGGAACACTGAAAGAGTTCCTGGTTCACTAGGTGCCTGGAACAGCCTAAAATTCATACCTCTCCACTGAGCCAGAAGATGTCGGTCCACCTGCCTGGGTTAATTTAGGGATAGCGTCTCCTAGAAGAGAATGACCCAGAGATTCTAGGAGGGGGATAGTTTCTTTCCGGTGCAGGCAGATTTTGCCTGTGAACTTCGTACTTCATGTGAAAGGATTTGCTTGTCAAGAAGTTGAATGCAATACAGCCAACCCTGCCCCATGTGTAAAGAAAGGTTTACAAATGTGGTACCTGACAGAGGTGTGGAATTACTTGAGAAGAAGTTCAAGGGCACAGAATCCCTTTGAAACCCTCTTTCAGATAAAACAACTTGATAGATCATTTGAAAAAAGCTACTATGAATTCTGACTCAGGTCAGTTCATACTTGCTGAGCAGAGTATATAAAAATAAAAATTAAAAAATATTTAAATAATAAAATTAAATAATTTTAATTACATAACATATTAATAAAATAATTGTTAATTATTAATAATAAAATATTAAATAATATTTAATTATAAATAACTAAAATTTTAAATTATAAAAATATTTTATTTTCCCATTATTTCTATTTTGGTTACCACCTAGCAAAGTTATTCTAACCCAATGCTCTGGGGCTCCTAGCTGCAAAGTACAAACATTCTGACAGTTCCACACGGTCTTCAGCTGCAAGGATTTTAACACCACGAGCTGCTCGTCCTCCTGTATTCCCACTGGTCTGGCAAGCACGCAACAAATGATCACAAATATCAGAATGCTTTGAAAAGCAATTTAATCCAAAATTCATGATACAGTTATGTACAAATGTCCAACGGACACTTAGCCTAGCTCTCGAGACATCCTTGCCCAGGAGGCAGAATAGGAGATGAACCAGCACAGCGTCAGAGTGAGGTCCAGGCAGCGCCCGGGAGAGTGGAGGCCGGAGGGCGCACGGCTACCTGTCGGCCCCTCCCCTCCAGAGTCCGCAGCAAAGTGTGAGTTTGTACTGAACGAGGTTGGCCTGTCTCTTCTCCTCCACGTAAATGCTTTTCTAAAAGTTGTGAAAATAATGGCTGTGCTCCGGGGGTGCACACACTGCCGCGGGCTCCCTGTGCTGGCGGACTGTGGATTCTCCCCCAGCGGAGCAGTGCCTTCAGCTCAGACACCACCGTCCCCCTGGGTGCTCTGTGCCCTTGCCCGTGACTGAGGGTTTTCTGAAGCTTTGGTTTAAGCGTGCTCTCTGTAGTGTTCCAGAAGACACCAATTACAGCCCGCAGCTTTACTAATCCCAAGAGCAAGAAATGAGCCATGAACGTCCCCACGACCTACGAATCTTTCCCCCCGCGACCTAAAAGCTCTTTAGAATAACAAGCGGCCTTGGAGCTCCCTTCATGGTGCAGCAGAATCCTACTAGGAACCATGAGGATGTGGGTTCGACCCCTGGCTTCGCTCAGTGGGTCGGGGATCCGGCGTTGCCGTGAGCTGTGGTGCAGGTTGGCAGCTGTAGCGCTGATCTGACCCCTACACTGCAAACCTCCATATACTGCAGGTGTGGCCCTAAAAGGCAAAAAAAAAAAAAAAAAAAAGAATTAACAGGGGCCTATATTCACATCATCTTCCACCGAGAACAAACTACATTCCGGTTTGCTGAGCCCACCGCCCAGTCTAGGAAGGAGGCTCCCTTTCACGGTCCTGAGACGCCTGTCAGGATCCTCTACCCACAGTCTCCTCACCAGTTCATTTGCTGCCTCACACTCTGGATCCTCAGAACCAAGAAGAGCCAACGTGAGCACATGAGGGCAGAGGGGGAAGGGGAGCGGCCCCTGGGAAGCGCATTTCCGGAAAATGAGACTCCAGAGTTACAGCAGCTTAACTCCTAACTTTTAACTCTTAACGTTGAAAAGGGAGAAAAGGGAAGCGTCCTCAGCGTCGCTGAAGTCCTCCGGGAGGACGGAACAGCCGGGACAGCCCCGCTGCTCCAGGCGCCGGTGGTCCACGCCCACAGGGCCCCAGCAGCCCCCTTAGGATAATGTACCCCAAATCCTCGCATCTATTAGATGCATACAACGCTGCAGCCCATGGAGCACAGGCAACCGTCCAGACGTACTTGCTCCGAGGGGTGATGAACCACCGGAAACTGTGTGGATGCCCTTGCCCGCAGATTCTAGTGATGCCGCTGAGAAGAAGGCAGCAGAGCCGCACGGGCGGAGTGAACACTGCGTAAAAGTGCGCAACGAACCCGTGAGGTTTTCAGGGCTGTGTATATTTATAGAAAAGTGAAACATGTTGGAAGAACTAAGCTCCTCCTGGGGACACTTCTAGGGACAAGGATTTGGGCTGGAAAAAGGGAAGACTCGCTTTATTTGTTGCCCTTTTCTACTGTTGACATTCTGTGGGGTCAATATGTGTTTTTTTATTGCTAAAAACCTCCCCCAAACAAGAAAGAAATGACATTCCAAGACTTCGTTGCTGACTAAACTGCATAAAAGCTGTAATCTCTCTAATGCAAGGGATACAGTTTGTTAAATGAATTTAAAAATATTAGAATAGAATATTTGAGAACAAGTCTATTGCTGAGCTTAAAAGTAATGGCAGTTACTTCCTAGCGGGACAAAAGTATCAGCAGCTCCATCACAGCCTAGACACCTGTATGTTTCCAAAAGGAACATAAGTGCAAGTTTACTTAAGCAAGTGGAGATCTCAGTGGTTCTATAAAAAGATGGATTTGGAAAAAGCCCAGGAATTTTAAGGCCCTGTCAAACTGTTACTGGCATGAGGAAGCATATAATATACAAAATAAGCAGAAACAGCCCACTGAGTCTGCAGTTACACAATCCCTGAGGCCCTGTCCTATCTTTCCTACAGAGGTCACCACTTTGACAAGCTCTGGCTCCTCCTCTTGGGGTTGTCATGGAGAACCGGCCTCCAAACAAAACAAGCAGGGCAGGAGGGAACCTCCACCAAGTTCCAAACCTTGGCTTGTTGGTCTGGGTGGTTTTCTTTGTCTTTAAGAAAAAAGTTTCAGCAACAATGTCTATAGGAAGAGATACAAAAAGACAAACAAGAAATGTCTTAACCAGTCAGCACAGGACAAAACGCACTACTCAGGGGGCCCTACTGCTTTTTGGCTCAAGAAAGCAACAGAGTCTCTCCATCCGGCTTCTGGGCTCCGAGGCATGGCCCACCCGCAGCAGAGCATGTGCCCTGCTCTGGGCAGGCTTTGCAGAACACAGCGAAGAGGTATCAGCATGTCTCTTCTGGGGGCAGAACAGCCTCAGACCTTGACTTCCCTGAGAAACACAGCACCTGGAGCTCTCATGCTGTCGTCGGGGTGACGGGTGCAGGCTCTCTCTGGGCTCCAGGAGGAGAGTCCGTGTCCGATTGGAGACAGCACTTCGGTAAACATAAAGACACTTGGGTGAGCTTTTCACATTATCATTGGTGTGGTGTTGGCAGAAGACCTCGAATGCCATCTTTGCTTTTGGAAAAAGCGTGTCTGTCAATTCGGGGGAGAAGAGTGTCCACACACATTGTCCGCAAGTGTGGAAGCGAAGCCCCAGTCTCCACGTCCCTCGAAAGAAAAAGTGGGGGCTCAACCCGCTGTTCTCAGAGTCGGGCATTTACAAGGCGACGGCCTCTCGGCCTGGAGGTTCACTCTTGAATGGAGGAGTGGCGCATGGACCTGTGGAAGTCCTCCGGGCTGCCCACGTGCTCGGGCAGATCGTAGCCCCTCAGGAAGTGTCCACTGTTCTGCTGAGCAAAATAGTACAGCTGCCTGGCTAGGAGAGGTTCGACCTTTAAGAAAAGATTTTAGGAAGACGTTACCAAGATGTGCTAACACCCTGTGCAGCAAACCCTCCAAATCTGTGGGTCCAGTCAAGTCTGAAGTCAGGTGAATAACACCTCAAAACGTGCCATTGTGAGAGTCTTCTGGAGAACTAGTTTTTTGTTAGTCCTTCATATATACACCAACTTTAAACCGAATCGACTGAATTCTGGGTGTTGATTGGCGCGAAAGGTCAATAAAGACTGTACTTGTTTAAATGTACGTTTCGCTAAGACCGAATGAAGAAAATTGGGTAAAAGTTCCAAATTAAAAGTAAGTTTGAGGTAATAGGATAATTTAGGCCATGGATTTATTTGTCCACATCTTTAGTTTGACAGGGATGAGGGAGCTCAGGGATTTGCAATTCACAGATGACCTGGACAATCTGGCTATTTCTGAGCCGAAGGCAAAAGGCAAAAAAAAAAAAGAAGCAAAATCGAACAAGCACCACTGCTCTAGTGGAAAAAGAGAAGTTAACGGACCCTAAATGCATCTACTTCGGTTATTAATGTGGACCACATTCACCCCCCAAAATGACAACACTAAGCTTTTCCTGAATTTACAGCATTTAAGAAAACCGAATGCTTTCAGCCCATCAATTGTACTATTCAATCCAGCCTTCATGTTATTTGACATATAACAGCTTCAGCAGAAGTCATCTGAAGGATCAGAGATAAAGGAAATCCACAGCAAAAGGCAGAGGACTACTGGCTGCACACATGTCCTTCCTCCATCAACTGGTTTCAGGGACCCGGGCTGGATACCTTCGCAGACCCAGGGCCAACCCCCGAGACCCAGGTGCAGGACTCACTTTTGCCTTCAGAGCTGATATTGACAAATGCTGAGATCCTTTAGTCCTCGGACAGTTAACGAGAATCAGTTATTCTCTCCATAATTATATCAATCAGTGGAGAGGGTTCATGAGAAAACTCTAAAGTTTATGGTCTATATTTTCATGTATTGCTGGGTTTTTTGATTTTACATCAAAAGGCAGAGGGTCGCATGTTTAAGATTAGATGATGTTATATTTCAGATTTCAATAAGAAACATTATCAGAACTAAAATCTGACCTGAATTTTGTTATTATTTGGTATAATTTTTACTGTTACTGCTCATTATCTGAAGGTATCCATCAATGGACAGTCTCCAAATTTCAAATTCAAAAATCTTAAGCATTCAAAACTCTGTTTTATGTAGCATATTACTGCTAAATATTATCTATCTAAAGCTTTTTTCTTTCGTTCTTTTTTTTTTTTTTTTTTTTTTTTTTTGTGAAAAGGTGTTTGCTTGCCACAAATGAACCTGTGTTAAACTCTGCAAGAGAACAGGACAATGGCCTGATCTACTTGTGGTCCTTCCAAGATTTAGCCTCCTCCAAATAACACATGGCTCAGATCCAGAAAAAGGAGAAGGTCTGGGGGACAAGCCAGCGGGCAGCCTCCCATTTGGGAAAAGCTTCTCCATCAAGTGAAGATCAGCTATGTGGCGTTTAAAGAGCAATATTAAATGTGAAAAATTTTAAAGGGTAACATTTAGCATCATCCTTTTAAACCCCTATACAATGAGGAAATGATGATTTCCTTGAAAAATAAAAAAGATGGGACAGAAGCAGCCCATGGCTGGAGGTCACCCTCTGCTTAATAAGTGGACACTGGGGGCTGGAGGCATTCGGTCTCTGGGCTGTGCCTGTGCACCCCTCACTGCACACCCTCCCTCCCTGTGTCCCTCTGCACCCCAGTGCCCGGACACTTAATTCTCGTCTAAACTTCTCTGAATGGGGCCTTGCCCTCGAGGACAGTCAGGAAGCCTCAACCACTGGAGGCAAGAAGACACTCACGTGAGCAGTGATGAGCTTCCGTTGCCTCTGGGGGTCCGGAAACTCTTCCCCGAAGCACAGAGTCACCTGGAACCTTGGCAGGGGCCGGCCGTGGTGAGCAAATGCCTGGAGCTCTGCAGAGACCGTGAGAGGAGCCGCTCAGAAACCCTTGCCCTGGACGCGGGCTAGAGCAGGGCGCCTGCGAGGATGCGGGACTAGACCGGGGGTGAGGTGGGCCTCCAGGGAAGGGCACACACCCGTGTTCACAGCGTCTCTCCCGAGGGCTGCAGCCTTCCCCTCAGGGAAATTCACCCTGAGACGGAGAGCCTGGCTTTGCAGCCCTGGACCCATGAAGAAGCAAAGGTGGCAGCAAGGGGTCAAAGAGGAAGAGAGCGAAACGCAGCCACGTTGAGCCAAAAGAATAATTTACACCCAAGAGACATCTTTTTTTAAAAAAAAACAGAATTTTCTGATTGGACCCAGGTTTACTTAAAAATCTCTTCTCAAAACTGCTGAGCCTTCTAACCCAGTATCTGGGCTCCCCGGGATCTCCACGTGACTCAGGCACCACAGAAAGTGCCTCATGTTGTCTTGGAGACCGAGCTGCATCCCAGACGGTGTGCCTTCTGGCACTGGAGGTGAGAGGTGGCGATGAAACCCTGGGCCCCACTTTGGTGGACATGTGCCTGAAGCCACCTCTGCCACCCCAAGATGTGCTGGGGGATCCCCGCGTTCACCCAGCGGGCCCCTGCCCTCTCGACACACTCAGGCTGGAGGGGGCCTCCAGCCGCTTCTTCTAGAGTCAAACGTCACGTCCTCAGAAGAAAGGCGCTCACACAGCTGCTGCCACGTCTGCAGAGCTGCGGCTGCCTCGGGCTGCGTGCGGGGCTGTCCCCAGGACTCTGCAGGCCCTGAAGGGGTAGATATCAAAGATTTCCACTGTTCTCTTCAACTGAAGTGAAGTTTCTAGCTAACTCACTGGACCATTTGACTTCCTGCTTCTTTTTTCTTCCAGAATTCAAATCTAACCTAACTTCGTCAGAACATGTGCAAGGCCCCCACACCATGAGGTGGGAGGCTGCTCCCAGCGGCAGGCTGGCGCGGTTCCCTGAAACTCGCGCCAAGATGCCTGCTGGTCTGCACTTGGGTTCCTGGGTTCCTCCTTGAACCTCAGCACATGCTTTAGATAAGAGGCTGCCCTGAAGTAAGGGCACAGCCCGGGGTCAGAGGAAGGGAAAAGCCCGAAAGCCCTGGGCGCAGACACCTAGGGAGTGAGCGCATGGCCGGAGGCCTCTTGCCCGTCTTGCAGGGGCCGCCGAGGTCGGATGAGGGTCAATCCCCAAGGCAGGCCGGGGACAGAACCCGGAGGGCAAGGCTGCCCTTGTGGGAACCGTAGTGAACATCCCTGTCCCGCGGCATCTTCCCACCCCAAGGTCCGCAACCTCGGAGGAGACCCCCCCCAGGGTTCTGTGGGACCCCAGACACCAGAGCTGCGGCTCTCGGCTCCTTCGCAGGCCTCACTGCATCCACACGCTGGACCCCTGGACCCCAGGACCAACGGAAAACCCACATGGAGGCAGTGCTGCCACTCTGGGTGGGGGAGGCTTCAGACCAAGGAGGGGGGACCAGAGACTCGGCATCCCCGCCTCGTCTGGCCTCTGTGGGGGGGTTCATGGTCGGGGGATGTGTTTGCTTGGGCGGCAAAAGAGAATCCAGGTGAGCGCAGAGAGTCCAGACACTGAACCCCCAAACCCCAAGGCTGAGCCTGTGTCTCTGGCGGTGCAGCAGGGGTGCCGTGTTTGGTTTACACAAAGCAGGGCACAAAGCACTTCAGGGACTGGAGAGGCACCGAGAGCCCAAAGGGTGCTTCCGAAGCGGGGCTGCGGATAAGATCGTCAGGGAGGGGTGCCAGTGGGCAGGCAGAACCGCCTCCCTCCAGAAAGCCTCGTGAACACCGACGGCTCAGGGACGCTTGGTGAGGCCTCCACAAAAAGGGGGCAGGGGTCTCAAGAGAGTGGCCCAGAGCTAGTCGAACTGCCATGAAATCAGAACTGGGGAAACAAAACCGACGGGTCCCGGAAAATGTGATTTGAAACCTAGAGACAACTCAGCACCGTCTCACGATTTCCCCTCTGCAAAATCAGTTCACTGCACTCACCCCGGTCCCACCTGCTGAAAGGCCTCTACCTGAGAATGACACATCTCATAACCAAGAGTGCCAACAATGCACTGCCAACCTTACGATTTGTCTAGGAACCTTAAAAGCGCTGAAACATCAGCAAATCACAGAGGCAATAAAAACGTGAACCTGATTAGTTGGTGAGCAGTGGGTCAACACCAGAATTTCAAGACCTCGGCCTGAACCTCAGCCCCCTCACTACCCCTCCTCTTCCTACTCCTCTGTGATGGGGTGACAGGTGAGCAGACAGGAAACCCATTCCAGGATCATGCCTGGGGGCTCCAGGTTACACAGAAGGAAGACCAGGAGCAACTGGCCTGCTGCTTCTGACCCCGTGGCCGGAGCGCCATCCGCAGCTCCACTCCCGCCATTCTGACAGAAGCTGGCTGCCTTACCTGATAAGAACTGCTGTGTGTCAAACAGCTTGCAGGTCTGCTCTCTCTCCAGCTTGTTGGGCCGGTCACTGCACAGCGCCAGGGGCCCGTCCCAGTAGATCCTGCTCTGGCAAAGTCTCTTGGCATAAAGCCCATCGGGGGCCATCCAGAGGACCACGCCCCTTTCCAGATGGCTCAGCAGCTTCTCAATGTTCTTCCTCTGGCCGCTGTCCTCTGGGTAGGGAAAAACGACCTGGTCCAGGCTGCTGGCATCGTAGGTGTGGCCATGGGAGATCCGGCAGCCTTCGGGGCTGGACGTGGTCAGCTCTTTCACCAGGATTTCCCGGTAGTACAGGCAGATGTGGAGCCGGCAGTCTGCAAACACAGAGCTTTTGGGGTCAGTGCTAAGGAGCCATGGGGCACTGCACACCTGCTAGGATGCCACACTCCCGACCGGAATAAAGCATACTTGGCAGGACCCTCGGAAGACACTGCAAGGCCTCTCGTCCCTCCTGGAAACTCACCCGATGCTGGAGAAGCCGTGCACAAGTCTGGGCAATGTTCCCTACTGGCATTGTCCGGATGTACCGGACACGGTTGGGGGGCGGGGTGGGGAGCACGGGGGTGGCCCACGCTTAGTGTCTTAACACACCGATTCACAAGCCACTGAACAGAAATGCACTTCAAGCACAGCAAACAATTTTGGTTTTGGAAGAAGCTATGTTTAAATGATTTCTACTTGCAAAAGCGTACAGTGGTGTTTCAGAAAAAAACAAAACTATGTCCACACACCTGAAACTACCCTAAAATATCAATATGATGCCATTTAGCTAAAAAACCATTATACATATGCCGGTACACATTTAAGTGTGCGGAAGGGTAAGTCTTGACGGTGGTTGATCTCTGGGTGGTGGGACTGTGGCTTTTTATTCTCCATTTTTGCTTTTCTGATCTTTAAATTCTTTCTCCGCTGCACATGTGCAGCTTATGTACTAAGATTACCTCGTGAGGCAAACGTTCTGAACCTAAGGTCTGCTGAGACCCGCTTGGCTTTGCGTCGGAGTCGGAGAAAGGCCCTGCAATGGGGCTTTCTCAAACACCAAACAGGATGGATTCTTTTTGGAAGTTTGCTGATTTCAGAGCCTTCTTTAAAATCGGATTCACAGACTAAAAGGACCAAGCCAAGGTTGCCAAGGGCCCCTGACCTGAACCCCAAAGGGCTTCCCGAGAGGCAGCAGCTCCATCCTAACCGCGTGGAGTTCAAACTTGAGCGGATGGCAGGCCTCTGATAAACGGGCAAGTAATTAATCTGTCCCGTGCACTCAGAGAAAGCCACAGAAGCCTCTTATTCCTCAACACAGGTCTTGAGACTCGACCCACATCGCTGCCTCCAGCCTCTTCTGCAACGCCGGCTGCCGTGAGCCCCGAGGAGTGGGTGTTGGCCATTTGAGGTTCATTTCATTGAGCGTCATCAGAAATCACGCGGTCATGGGATATAAATAGCCGTTTATTTCCTACTCTTCAGGCACCCACACAAGTGTGAGGTGCTCAAGAAAAGGATTGAAAGTTTCTAAAAACAAACACGGGCCTTTCTGCTTAGAGCCCTTCCCAGCCTCCATCACCCAGGAGCCCCTGAGAAGAAAGGCAGCACCCTTGCAGAGCCTCAGAGCCAAACCCTTGTTTCCTGAAACCCTGAGAATTCACTTTATAGTTTCTGTCACTGATTTTCAAAGAGACCAGTGTGTGAGGTGAGAATTCTGAAGCTTAAGCTGTTCATTTTTAATACAAGTACAAACCCCATTTTAAAACAATCAAAACATTATCTAAAAACAATAAATGTACATACATCACATATGCTCAGTAAAGCCTGAGCTGCCTTCCTTACACCGGGCGGGGGTTGCTAAGATGCAGGGGTTCTTTCAGAGATGAGACTTTAAAAGCCACATCTAATCCACCTTTGTTTGCAAGACATTTCACGTTCAGAGGAAGACAGGGTGCTTGTCCCTTGGCCTTCGAACGTGATGAGAGAGAGGACCCAGAACTGGGTGCCCGGGAAGCTGAGGGGCCACCTGTTTGCAGCTAAACCTGGAAGCGTGCGGAGCGTTTCAAAACGAGGCACTCCTGTGCTTGGTCCTGAGAAACTGCACTAAGCTGTGGGGGTTCTGGCTGAAGAGGGGACCCAGCAAATGAATCCGGGGTGTCTGCACATTCCTGGAAAGTTAGGCGTCAATGGGGAGCTTTAAAAGACTCATTTCAGACAGCCTGGAGAAGCGGATCAGGATCAGGAGCCGGCCTCTGGTGGCTAACTTTTCTAACCTCACTCACATAGTCAGGAGTCAGAGGTTCCCACCCGCCCCAGGCCCCAGCTGTGCTCAGCCACCCCCTGGAATCTACCCGAGGTGAGGGGAGCCTCTGGACGCCGCCTCCTGGGAGCCCCACTCACCTGAGAGGGCCAAGGCTTCGGCAGACCTTATGCTTGGCTCTATGGGGATTCCGGGGGCCTGGGACTCAGGCGGGGCACAAGCATAAAAGGTTCCTGTCACCTGGCAACCTGCGTTTGCAAACAAAAATCAGACGCCATCTAAACAGAGTCCAACGCAGAGGGGGGTGGCCTCTCCCTGAGGTGGGGCCGGTCAGCCCCGGATGCACCGACGGGAGGGGCAGCCCGAGATCCAAGGAGGAAGAAGCCTTTTCCCAGCCGGAAGGAAACTTAGAGTCTCCGTCTGTAATTTCCTTCCTGCCTTCTTCCGACCTGCCTTCTTCCTGCTTGCTTTCCTGCCTTCTTCCTTTTTTGTTAGCACCTCCATCCCCTCCCACGATTACCTGTGCGAAAGGTACCTTTAAAATCAGAGAACACCTAAAATCTACTCTACCTGCACTTTGAACATGACAGACCGTCGTTATCTGCGGTCTCCAGGCTGTGTCTGTCGCACCCCAGGATGCATTCGTCTCATAATTGGAAGTTTGTCCCCTGGGACGAACATTCCTGCGTAACTGATAACAGGGTAACGGAGGCTCAGAGAAATGGGGTGATTTGCCCCATCCACACAGCAAGTTCACAGCAGCGCTGTGAGCCCGGGTCTCTCTCCAATCCGATCCGACACCAAAGAGCCCAGTCAAGAACTTACACACTGTTTGGTTCCAGTTTACTTAGCTGCTACTTCTGGGCTCAGGAGAAAACTGAACCAAAAGTCATGCCAGCACGATAGCTGTGCGTTGCGTTAAACATCACTAGAGAAAGTATGGGACAGAACCTCGTTTTGCTGGCATATGACTAAAGCCCCTTGTGCCCATCTGGTCTATCTTCTCACAGTTCCAGGCACTGCCTCTTTATGAGGTGATGAGTTCAATGGAGCTGGTGCACTGGAAACAGGTCTGAACTCCAGAAACCCCTGCAACATTAGCTGATTCCTGCACCACAATATGGAAAACCAACCTTTACTGCACATGACTGTTGAAAAGCTAATAAAACCCAATTCTGAGCTTTTTTAACAAACATGCCACTCAACACAAATCTTAAGTAATTGTTTGCTTGCTCAATACCACAAGCCAAGAGTGACCTGGACATGACTAGAAAAAGGAGCAAATATTCCTAGAACAGACAAAAGCATCTGTGTGTTGACTGGTCTCAGGATTTCGCTTAAAAACTGACTCAAGAGCCCTAAAAACTTCTGCTTTGCTGTACTGAATATACCATGTGAACTTGTCTCTGCACTCAGCAAACTTGTGCTTCTGCTGCGAGCTCTCATCCTGGGGTTGAGGAAGGCCTCCAGTTGACCACATGTAACCCAATCAGCTCCAACACTAAGCAGGCCCCCTGTGGAGACTTCTCGTGTTTTCTTTATGGTATTTCTTCACTCCCTTCTCACCATCGCCTCTGATCTTGGCAACATGGGCACACATTGTTTAAGAGAAATACACTAGCACAGTAAACTCCTGGTGTCCCTACAGAGGGAGGGCTTGGGCACAGCTGCAGGATCCCGAGCTCGCAGATGTGTAGACAGAAACAGTCAGCATTAAGGGACGAGCCCATCTTCTCTGGGAAGTCTGCCAAAATTGACTACTTTTTGCCCAAGATTAAAAATAAAGTTTAAGATTATTCAGGGAGGAAGAAGCATGTTAACTTACTAAGCAGATGACGTAAAGTACACAGCTAGCCACTGGGAAATCCAGCGTCCCCTGTCGTGTGTGGCTGGGCTCGGGGTTAGGGGACCTGGTCACTCTTGCTGGGTCACTGTGGGCATGCTGCCTGCATGCTGCGAGCTCTCCCCTATGCAACACAGGGCAGTTCTGGGGGCCTGGAGTGATCCCTGTGCTGCCTGAATTAGAGCCACAAGGCGCACCGAGCCCAGGGCCGGGCACAGAGCAGGCCAGGCGTCAGGTCCTCCGTGTCCTTGCCTGGGGACCTCTCCTCTCCCAGCAGCTTGGAAGAGGGCGAGCCCTGGGGCTGCAGAGAACGGATGGGGCGGGGTGGTGGGGGCAGGCCCTCTGGCCACAGCAGCTACCCCAGGGCCTCCTTACCATTTTCACAGGCCGGGCCTTGCCAGTGGTGGCTGCGGGGTCCAAAGGTCACAGGACACTGGTATGGGATCTCCGGGTGTGGCTGATCAGGGACGAACTCCCTCCATCCTCGGTCGTGGGGCGGAATCATATAGTTGTGAACCTGCTGGGGGAACCAGAGAGGATTGCTGTAGCAAGCTCAGCCCTCCCAAACTCCTAGGGGACCTCTCGTGTGGCTGGCAGCCAAGTCATCATGTCACCCGAAAAGGCTTGGTGGAAACTCGCCACGAAGAATCAAGAAGCACAATGGAGACAGTGTTGTAAAGTGATGATTTATGTGGAGCTTCATCATATGCTTGAACCTGGCACCAGAAGTACTGCCAGGAGAGCTGCGCCTTCACCAGCAAAGTGAATGGAACAGAGCTGCAATTCACATCAGAAAACTTTGCAGAGATCAGCTGCCCTGTGGTCTCACATGATAAAGCCCTGCTTCCAAAATCTTCAACTTCCACAAAAGGTCTGTTTCCCAGAAGATTTCGGAATCGGTAGTAGAAGCCTAACCAACAGGCAGACACACCCACCCCTCTACCCAACACCAACTCCAACCTCAACACCAGGGGGAACATGAGATGTTCATTCAATGATCTGGGTTTGGTGGGGCTTTTTGACAAACAGAGAAGTTTTGCTGTTTTTGTTTGTGGGATCACTGGCTCAAGTGGCCTGTCACAGACCCAGCCTCCCCTTCTTGAAGCCCCGGCCCCCATACCTGAGCTGGGAGTGAGGTGTAAGGGGCTGGCATGCCGTAGGGGTGGCTCATGGGCATCTGTGGGTCCTCCAGGGTCAGCTGCTTGGCTCCTGAGTGTTTGAGCAAAAGGGAAATACATGGTATGAAAAAGGGAACTGACAGGACAAAAGGCCAAATCTTAGAAAAATACCTGAGTGTTGAATTCCTAGAATGTCTAACACTGTGTTGACAGATGAGGCATTTTTCTGCAATTCCCTTGGGCAATTATTTGGTCAGGACAGTAAACTGGGTCCTACAAGGTCTGATACATGAGGGTCAAGGAGAGAAACAGATGAAGACCGCATGTGATGTGCCAGCAAGGTCACCTTTCAGTCTGTTTAAATGGCAGATTCCTGGGTTCCACTCTGACACACTGGCCAGTCTTGAGAAGTGGGAATCTGAACTTCAGGAAGTACCAGGGACACTCTAAAACTGACCCCTTGATTACTACAAACAGTGACTATATGTGGCTCATGCATGCGTCCCTTCTACCAATGGCTAATCGTGAGGGACCGACAGATGAGCAAGGCTTCAACAGGTGTTCCACTTGGGGTTGGGAACCTTGGCCCCTGTCTTCGTAGAACTCACTAGAAAACACACACACAGACATACATGCAGGTAGAGACTTGGAGTTGAGGAATTATCCTGTGCTGTACCCATGAGAATTTCAATTCATGACCCAGAGAACTTGGGCCAGTAGCCTGCCGGGCTCGGGCGGGGCACTGAAGAAGGCAGGCTATTAAAAAACAGCAACAGAAAAGGGACCCTCGGAATGAAATTAGGCATCAAAGTGTCAGGCGGCCCGGAGGCAGGAAGCCCCACCTTTCTTGGCCCCCTCGGGGACGATCCTGTACACTTTGTAGGGGTCCGAGATGTCCAGCTGGCTCCTCTCCACCAGCTCCTCGAAGTCGTTGCTCTTGTTCAGAGCACAGCGTAAGCGTGTCTTCCAGGTGGGAGGGTCTGGCTTGTCGATGCCTTCTCGGAACTTTCCTTTAAATAGCGCCCAAGCCTGGTGGGAAAGAAGAGGGAAAAAAGATAAAATGCAGGTCTTTCAGGAAAGAATCTGGGAACTGTATTTCTAAAGAAAAGAGTGGCGTTAAGAGCTTCAGATCCACACTGTTACCCACAATGTGGGACTGAAAAACACCAGGTATTTGTAAAAGGTGGGTGAAATTGGAGGGTCCCTGGAAAGGGCCCCACCCACCAGGGGTCTGGAGCTATGGAAGTAAGGAGGAGCCACCCCAGGCGGCTCTGGAGGTCAGAGGATCTGAGGTATTCTGAGAGCAAGTTCCCTGAGGAAGGCGCCCCCCCCCTCCCGACTCTGCCCACAGGTGGTGGGGCTGGGCCCTAAGGACAGGTCTCCGGGTAAACTGCCAGGACAAGGACACATGCAGAAGACAAGAGAGAAATCCCCATAGAGAGGCCCGAACAGAGGCTCTGAGAGGGAGAGAGAGGAGAAAGAGGAAGAAACCCAAAGCCGCTGGGGATGGGAGACCCACAGAAACCTTTCCAGAGACAGACCTGGGAAGAGGGAGTAGGACGGGGACTGCGAGGGAGAGGGGAGAGGGAGAAACAGAGGAGACCAGAGCCCCTGCCAGGGAGCGTGCTGGCTGGCGGGAGCCTGAGGGGATCTCCAGCGAAAAAAGGGAGAGAACAGAGATACAGACGGCGAGAGAGACAGTCCAGCACACCCACGGGGCTCACAAGGGGACAGAGAGACACAGAGGTGAGGAGAAAGCCAGAGGTCAGAAGGAGGCTCGGGGGAAGCACTGCAGCCTCGGACCTCCCCTCTCCCGCGCGGGCGGGCGAGGCTCCAGCATCCAACCAACCGGTACCGCGGGCCACCCGCTCCGGACTGGGGACTGGAACCCGGTCTTCCTTCTCTGAAGTTACTAGAGAAGTTGAAACCTTTCCTCCCCCAGGCCGCGCCCTATGCTCGCTCCCGGCTGAGAAGGCCGGCGCGCGGGACAGGGACTGGACCCCACGGAGCCGGGGTCCGAACACGCGGGTCCCCGCCCTCCCCGCTCCTCCCCGGGCACCTTGAAGAGGGCGGCGTCCTCCTCGCGGTTGTAGTCCTGCTTGCCCGCGTGCTTCCAGGGGATGCGGAAGATGCTTTTCTCCTCGTTCTCCCACACCAGCCCCGGGTACTTGCCGCTGTCGATCTGGTCGATGAGCCACTGGCGGAGCTTCCCGTTGCCGCAGCTCACGGAGCTCATGCCGAACTCTCCGCCTCGGCCGCTGCCCTCCAGGTTCATGGCCGGTGTGCGCCGCGCGTCAGTTCACAGTCCAGGATCCGCCTCCTGCACTCGCTCTGCGCTGCCGAGGAGAGGAGGGACGCCCTCCGGCAATGACCACGAGGCCAGGGAGTCTCCGAGGAGCGCCACTGAATCAGTGTCGCCGAAGGCCGGGAGAGAAGGCACCTTCTCAGCTGGCCGGGCTCGTGCTCCGGGCGCGCGTGCAGTCCTGCCGCCTCCCCGGAGTCCGTCCTCTTACCCCGCTTTCTGGCCTCTCCGTTTGGCTAAGCGCCCCGCAGGCCAAGCGCTGCCCCGACGCACGGCTCTACCCTTCGAGCACATTCCCCGATCCTGCCGCCACCACGCGTGACATTCCCTTTGGAGACTCCTAGTTCTCGCCCCGCTGCCCATTCCCAAGCCATGGCCAGTCCCTTTCCCCCTTCACTGTCGGTTTCCACTCTGGTCCACCCCCAACTTCCCACTCCCTCGGTGGCCCCCGCGTGCGAGACACGCGGGCGCACCTGCGGCCTGGGCATTTCAGTTGCGCAGCACTCAGCGACCCCTCCCGCGGCTTTCTCCCGAACCCGCACTCTGTGCCCCAAGAACACCCCTGAGCCACAGGCAGCTAGAAAAGATTAAGCGGGTCCCAGGTGCCGCAGAGTGGCAGGGACCCAGCTTTAGCCGAGGTGCGCAGCTTCCTAGCGGGAGATCCCCGCGCCAAGCGAGCTTCAGCCGGGCCCAGAGGCGGGGGAGGGAGAGCGAAGGCGGGCAGGGTGCCAGGGGTCGGGGAGCGAAGGGACGGAGGCTGCGGAGTGCAGGGCCCCGAGTGGCGGAAATTTGGAGAGCCTCCTCTTTCACCACCAGCCGGGGAGCCATGAGCTGGAGGGCGCTGAGCTTGCAGCCCCTCAAGAACCAGGAGAGCGGCCGCCTCTCGAGTGAGGAAACGGACCCCGCGGGGAAAGCCTGCCGCCCCGTGTGGGTCCCTTCGATGGCCTCGCCTCGGCCATTCCTGAGCCTGGACGGCCTCATTATCCCACCTGGTCCAGCGCGTGGCCTCGCCGGATGGTGGGGCCGCGGGAGTCCCCCGGCCAAGGCCAGATGGGGTGGGCGTTGAGGCTCCCTCCCAGCTCCGAAACTGGGGTCCCCTGCGCTGCCCTCCAGGTGGACCCTGGGACCGCTGGCATGGCGCCGGCTTCGCTCTGCTGCCCGCCTCGCAGCCGTGCTCCCGCCCGCCCCAGGTCTTACCTCGCCCCGAACCTGGAGCTGAGGGCAGCGGTGAGCCCCAAGTTCACGCAGTGAAACTAAGCCTCCCAAGCGCGAAAGAGGAACTTTATAAAGCTTAAAAGCCGCGCTGGGGCGGGGCCTGGGGCGGGGCCGGCGAGCCGGGTGCGTCGCCGGCGGGCTTGGGGCTGTGGGCGCAGAGCGGGGCAAGCGGGGCTCGGCGGGGGCGAGGGCGGGGGCGGAGGCGGGGGCTCGGCGGGGGCGGGGGCTCGGCGGGGGCGGGCTCAGGCAGAGAGCTGGGCGCGCAGGGCCCGGGCGGGCCCAGGCGGCTGGGGGCGCGGAGCTGGGCGCGCGGGTGGGGCAGGGGCTGAGGACCGCGAGCTGGGCTCGGGAGGCGGGGGTCAGGCTGGGGGGCTGCGGGCGCTGAGCTGGGCGCGCGGGGCCGGGCGGGAGACGCGCCTCGAGTCGGGCGCACGGCCTGGGAACCTCACTCGGGCGGCTTCCTGCCAAGGGCAAGGCGCGAAAGGGGACCTCACCTTCGCGCCGCGGGGACTGCGGGAGGCCAGCGGGCAACTCATCACAGCGAAGGAGAGCGGCGCTGTCAGGGCGGGAGGTGGGGGGCGTGTAGGAGCGGGAATCTGGTGCGAAGGGGACCAGGCTTGCAGAGCAAGTAACCGAAGGCCGAGGACTGCCCACGTCGAGAACTGTGGGTGGGCGGGGGGCACCCTTGGTGAGGACGCTGTCATCAAGAGCCCCGCCCCTCCTCGGTGTTTAAAGAACATCACACTCATTGAAAAGAAAAAAGGAAATGGCCCAGATCCCTTGAGCTGTAGAGTGTGGCCCACACTGCCTGCACGTTTGAAATGCTCTTTTGGGTCTACTACACTGAGGAATTGTGGTGACTCAGACAAGGCGCAGCCCTCGGTTTTCTTCAGCGACAGGAAAGAGTGGGAAGGATCCCAGAGTATCCAGCGCTCCCCACATCAGGGCTTCAGTTCATCTCACAGTGGCAGAGTTTCAACCTCCAAATGTTTGCTAATAGGAAACAAATTACTAATGGGGTATAAATGTCCAGAACAGGAATATTAAAGTGGAGCGATTTTCCTTGATTTTCCAAGGTCTCCTTACTGTCAGAATCAACACCCTGAGCACCTGTCCACTACTTCTCCCAGAGCATCTTGGATGCTTCAGAGCAGGCTCGTGTAGTTACCAGTTTCGGGTGGTTTCTATATGATTTTAGGCCACCAGCACCCCAGGTCAACTTGCAACTTTTGAAAAGCTTTTGATTTCATTTATTTCTCAGTTTTTCTTTTACTCTGATATATTGGGCCACTGTCTCCTCCCCAAAGAACAAAGTTTAGCCTAGAGCAAAACAGGCGTGAGGTGCAGAGTAGGTATGTTCTTCCTCAAACCAGTGGCTTTCTCAGAAATTAACAGGATGCCATGTTTTTATTCACTCAAGTAAGTTTTCCATTATCAGAGTCTATGTAAAAAACAACAGGGTTTTTTTTTTCGAAGAAAATTCTGGTTTTTCTTCTTTCATGGATTTTTCCTTCTTTCTTCTTTCATGGGTTCACTTATTCAACAAATGTTTTTGAGCACCCACTACTTGTCAGTGAACAAGTGGAAGATCTCTGCCTCCACGTTGCTGTACGTTGTAATCAGTGAACTGCTTTCCCCCAACGTGTTCACAGACAGCAAACAGGAGCTTGCTAAGAACAGAAGCGGCAAAGAGAGCTCTTGGTGCTTTCGCACACGTGTCCTCTGCATTCCCCTCCCTGAGCCACGCTGAGACGTTGAAAACCACTGGGCCTGGCTTTCGCGTGTGATTGCTAACCTTCAACGCCATCTTCTGGTTCACTCCTTTGTCATAACTACCCTTCTGAAGGGGTAGTTTTTCTTTTGCGATGAGGGGGATACAAAGAATAACTTCTTTTAATCACTGAAACTCTCCGGGGCCTTAGTACCTCTGGGAAGCAGAGGGTGACAGGCAGCCCTCCCAGGTGCCCACCCAACATTTTGAGACCTTCGTCGCAGTTGAAGCAGGAGTTATAAAGCTGACCCCCCCCCCCCAAGGAAATCAAAGTGCCCCTCAGGAAAAGATTAGATGTTATCTTAAATGTCACCACTTGATAGAAATGTGAACCTGGAGAGGAAACTGGTTCACTGCATGTCTAACAAAACAAAGCTGATCATCACGGTGTGTGAGGAAATTATTCATTCCAGCGAATGGTCCAGATGTTGAAGTGCTGCCGTAGGTGGAATCCGGTCTGAATGGAGTAGCTCAATTTTCATTTCACATGTGTCCTAAAGAAAATGTAGGAACAGCTGAATTTACCTAAATTCAGTATTTTAAAAATCAGTCTTTTAATATTAAAATTCACCACGCAAGAATATATTTTAGAAAAACCCGTACCAGACACAAACAATACATTTTAAATGACTAAATAAAACTGTTTTCTCATGAATTCATTCTTTAAGAGGGGAGACCTCAACGTGCCATCCACAGTGCAACCAGATGATTGAAAAAGTTAAAGGGCAGGTAATTCTTAGTTGCTAGTAAAAAATCAGGAAAATACTAAAAGGGATGTGTTGTTACAGTGTAGTTCATATAAGATAAATATCTCCTCTGATGCTCTTTGGTTGTATGTGTGTGCAGTGCTTTGACTGTGGCCTCTTATATGTCAGTATTACTCTATCATTATGTACTTATATAAGTAATGATACATACCATATAACAGTATAGAAATACACAGCATGCTATACTAGAGTATTATAGTAATATGCTATAGCACATGCTGTACAATATACTCCAGTACTCTAGTACTCTGGTGCTTGTGTATGATCGTACTAGTGTGGTGCAGCAGTCGATGCTCTGTATTAGATGTCATAGTATTCTATCGTGACATAATATTGTAGTATGTGATATAGTGTTATTACTGTGCGGTATCATTGATAATTAAATGCTCAGATGTGGGGCCAGCTGGACCTGGTTCTCACTCATGAGGTCTTGGTGGACTCTTTGACCAAACTCTTTCCTTCCTGTATATGACGGAGGCGATGGCTCTCCTGCCTCTCCGTGATCTGTGATGATGAGGTGGTGCTGAGCGAGCGCCTGCCTGGCTGGGCCCACGTTCAGGTGGAATCTTATCTCTCAGGTTATGCTTCAGGATCTGGGGACGTTTCAGACGTCATCGTACTTGACCTCCAACCAAAGCTGCCCAGGGCGGGGCGGGGTGCAGATTGGGGCAGCGCAGGCAGTGCTGGACAGGGAAGAGATCCAGAGGGGTCTACGGAGGTCCACGAGGCTTGCCCAGGACTCTTTCTGACCCACGGCTCTCCTTTAGCCTGGCCTACAGGCATTTGTCTGTCCGTCGAGACAATATTTCAGAATCAGCCTTGGAGCTCAGGTTCTCATCCTTTTGGCTCCTCTCGGCTTCTTCTCTCCATGCTGTGGGGCCTGGACCTTCTTCCAACCTAAACGGTTGTTTCTTCCTTCAGCTCTCACTTTGAACCAGTGGCCTTTCTGGTTATGGTGAGTTCGGAGTAAGAAAAACTGCCTCTTTTAAAGCCACTGACGTAACCAGTGGTTTTTATTCTTCTCCGAGGAAACTGGAGGACAGGGGTCCTGCTTCTCGGGCCCTTCTCTCCCATAGTTAATCCTCTAGGAAAATCCAACTTTAGGAGTGACTTACACAAGAGAGGAGTTAGAAAGGAGTGCTCTGGGAAAGAAATTATATGTTAAATGCTGCCACAGCACACCCAGTTTACAGGAATTGAGGTGAACTTCATAAAGTGATAAATTCCTTGGCAGAACAAAAATCCAGTCCTTAAACCTGAATCTTTGTTCATGCAGAGCTGAACACGCTTTCCTAATGTAATTTGCAGTGTGCCTTTTCTCCACTGAAAGAGTTTTGCAGAATAGCCCCGAGCATTCCCAGAGCACAGGCCTAGCATGGGGACCCTGTTGCCCACAGGTAACAGGCAGGCTTCCTCAGGCACAGAGGACAACCCGCTGCCAGGCAAACTGGCTCGAGGTTGTAATCAGTTAGGCGGTGAAGTCATGGAGTCGAGACATGCCGCCCGCAGCTGTTCTCTTTTGTCCCCTCCTCTCGCCAGTGTTCTGAGAAGTCTCCTGTGGCGTTGTCCTTTCTCCGACTACATAAGCAGTGACGCATCTTTAACAAGGGACCTCTTGATTCTGCCAGCTCCTTTCACCGAGCCAACCAACGTGCAGATGGTTTGTAAGGACTTTGGGCAATTTCTGAAAATGGAAGCAATGGGTGAAAAGCCAGTTTCACCCATTTGCAGCAGGTCACGAGGCTGGGTTATTCTCAAGCTCGTTGACCATCCTTCTAGCCAGACACGGGGGACATACCGCCACTTGTCACATACGATGTGTCACTTCTGAGACTCAAAGGGCTTGGTGCTTCCTGTCACCATTCTGGGAATTCAGGTGACCAAGCTGTGAGTGTCCAGAACATTCCTGGTCATGTGGCGTGGAGACAGGGTGCAGGGAGAGCTGGGTGCTGGCTTTCTGATCTTCCTCACACTGTCTGCTCCCCTGGTGGAAGGTAAGGGCTCCCCGAGGGAGGGATGGCAGGCGTGGCCTTGGGGAGCCCTGGGACCCAGGGAGAGGAAGGGGCGCTTGGGCACGGGTGTGCGGAAGGGCCTTGGGAGGGCGGTGGCCATGTACCCAAGGACCTGGGTGGACGTGTGACAAGCTCAGAGCTGAGATGATGAGATTCCAGGGAGACTGGGGGAGGCTGACCAGGAACCCAACAAAGCCTGTCGGGAAAGCAGGTTGTGAGGTACCAGTGTACCTCCCCCACGTGGGCTCTGGGAGTGGAGGCCTTGGGGACCCTAAATACCTGGGGTGCTACAGCGTCCTGCCTTTCCCCCCACACCTGCCCTGGCTGAGGTGCTCTGCCCCACTGGGGTGGCCATTGCTCCCCCATCTTCCTGCCGGTGAACAGCCTCTCCAGGGTCTTGCTGGATGTTCAGGTCCTGTCTTTCCGGAAGGTCCCCCCAACCCCCGTGGCCCAGCCCCGCCAGAGGCCAGGCCAGGAGCACTGGCCCACGTCCTGCAGGTCCCTGTGGGCAGTACCGTGGGTCCTGCACAGCCCCAGCCTGGCCTTCCAGTAACTTGGCCCCGTGGCCAGCCAGGAGAGGCAACAGGGCAGAGTCTGGGGGGCAGAAGAGGAGCCTCTGCATTGTTTTCAAACAAGGGGAGCGATGGCCTTTGCCGGAGGGCTGCACTCCTGCGGGCTCAGAGCTCTGTGGAGCCTGGGAGTCGAGACCCAGCAGCCAGCCCGGTGCAGGTCTCCTCTGGGCCACTGTCCTTGTCCTTGCAATTTACCGTCTTGTTCCCTCTCAACAGGATGCACCAGGCCGTTCCCCTCAGTCTGGTCAGGGGCACAGCCCCTCCATGAGACAAGAGCAGAAAAGACAGGGTGGTGTCCAGCAGGCGCCCCCCCGCCCCTGGTGTGGGAACTGGTGGGAGGTTGGCATGAGCGATGCCCGAGTGGGCGGGGGAGCAGCTGGCCAGGAAGCAGCGTCATTCCCCAGCCCGGTGCCCCGTGCTTGGGGAGATCCACAGGGGGCATTTCAGGTTGGAAAGCACTGGTTCCTCCTTGGCTCCGTGCTTTCCACGCTGGACAGCCTCTGACACACAGCAGCTTAAGTGCTTTATACACATAAACTGATTCTAGTAAGAGTTACTGACCTAATTTGAACTTGGATATTAAGCGACTCAAAAAGTCCTTTCAACGCCTCTCCGCAGGTGTTTAGCTTAAAAATCCTGGACGTGTCTCCTTCTGAATATTCTAAGACCTTTATGTACGAATGCCAGTGATTTGCCCTGACTGGGAAATGAGGCGGGGCTTCCACGCCAAGTCAGGTGGCAGCTCCTCTTTAGGGACTCAGGGACCTGTTCTCCTGGCAGGCCACCTGCAGCTGCAGAGGTGGACACCCTAGGAACTTCACTGTGGAGTTCCTGCCTCAGAGCTCTGAACTGGACCCAGGCTGGCCCTCTGAGAGGGGGTGTCTGCCCCTAGAATGTGCAAAGGCCCACGACCCACACTCATCCACACCCTAGGACTTCTCCTGGGATGCACACAGCAATGAGAGCCCAGCATCATTGGGTTTGGAGGCCCGGCCTCCCCCACCAAGAGGAAGTGGCCCCTTCTGACCTTGGGCATGGCCCGGTGTTCTTCTCCTGGACACGACGGCCAACAGCCTGGTCCCTGACACCTTAGACGGGCTCCGTGACGCACTCAAAGAAACTTTCCTTGGCCGGTGAGGAAGTGAGGTAGGCGTCATGATTCCATCTTCGAGACGAACACTTATGATCTAGGGATGTTACCAGAACACGCTGGTCAGTGAGGCCACTCTTGGCCACACACCTTGCTGATGCCCAGGCTCCTGACCTTTCACCCAGTCCTTGCAGGCCCCCGGGACTGTCACTTCCTTGTCTCTGCTTGCCCCCTCTAGCACTCGGCTGGACATGAAGAAGCAAAACCACGAGGGGCTGCAGGCTCCCTGCTGCACTCACCTGGTGCCCTTGGCTGCCCACCTCCTGGAGAAGCCGAGGCACCTGCTGCACCCGAGGAGCTACTGGGTCCCACCTGCCTGCATCAGAGGCTCGGGAGGGAATGAGGCGATGGCCGAGGTGCCCCTGCACAGCCAGGGCAGGTGGCTGGTGAGATGTGTGTTTTGGATTTAACTGGCCAACTCATCCCCAAGCTCAAGGTTCTGAAAGGTCGTGTGCACAAGGGCCCAGGGAATGGACGCACGTCCATCAGAGGCATTCAGTCACTGGGGCCAGTCTGGACCCTGACAGAGGCTTTCTCCAAAGACATATGTTGTTCAAAGTGGGTTCTCATGTGCTCATCGGCCAGCTCCTGCTCGTGGCCCTTGGCCTGGGCAGCAGAGGCGGGTCTGCGTGGAAACGCTGAGGGCTCGGGTGCGAGGTAGCCGTCTCTGGGCTGTCCTTGCCTTTGCCCGTCGCTGTGGGCAAGCCTCCAAGGCCCAGGGCTGAACGCCTGCGGCATCTCCCGGGAGCCTGTGCCCAGGAGGCTCTCCGTGGTTGCTGAACTCACCCGTGTCCTTCATCTGCCTGAGCTGAAGTTTCTGGTTTGAAACTCCCCTCAGAAATTCCCTTTCTTTTCTAAACATTGTGCTTTTTCTTTCAACTCTTAGCCAAGTATCATTCAAGGCCAGCAGGCAGTGCGTTTTGAATAACCCCCTGGACTTGAGTAGAACTTTCTGCTCACTGAACTCGGCTCTCTTTTTATTTGGTATTGTCTGTCAAGAGTAGAAAGGAACCAGCTTACAGAGAAGATGAAGCCTCCAGAGGCTATGCCGTGAGAGCTTAATTAAGCTTCTTTGGCAGGTGCATTTTGCTTTTATCTCAAAGTGTCACCATTGTCCCCGAAGGTCACAGGTAGTAATCAGGTCCTTGTAGGTTGTACTTGGGGGTGTTCGTCCTGCGCGACCTACGTAGAACTTTTGGGATGCTTAAAATTTTTCACTTTGCCAATTTATAAACTTTCTACTTTTATAGATTAATGTGATGTTCCTTTTGCTGGGAAATTTTTGCCATTTCTTGGCTTCTTTTTGTGGCATCTGTAACAAAAGTCCTCCTAATCTGTTCTTTTCTGACTCCATCTTTATAAATTAAAAATCCACATTCCTTTCTCAAAGTTCATTGAAACGTCCCAATTCCTTCACAATTTCTTCATTTTGAAAATCAAGTTCAAGGTCCATCAGCAAAGTCCCTGTTTATTTTGATTCTCACATTAAACCACCGAGTAGATGAGTATATATCTAGCGGGGCTATTTTGTTTGCATTAGCTTACTGAATAATTTTCAGGAAAATCTTGTTCTCGAAATATGGAACAATCGCGCCCAGATCTCAGTAGTGTGCGTGCATCAGTCCCTCACAAGGAGGCTCCCTGAACTCTCCGGTGTCCGTCTGTCTGTCCTGAGGTTTCTGTTCTGTCTGCCACGTCTCCCCAC
Organism: Sus scrofa; assembly: GCF_054392235.1. Classification (NCBI taxonomy): domain Eukaryota; kingdom Metazoa; phylum Chordata; class Mammalia; order Artiodactyla; family Suidae; genus Sus; species Sus scrofa. Next base: position 186,415 of record NC_139389.1, on the reverse strand, counting down.
CTGCAGCAGCAGAACCACAGGGCACAGACTGAGACCCCCACCGCGTGACCAGGTCTCAGAGAAGTAGAGCAGGTGCTGCACCTTGACCTGGGGGCCCTTGCACCCACCATGAGGCTCCGACCCTCCTAAGGCCCTCGAAGATCAGGAGCAGTCCTGCCCTGACGGCTGAATGCTCCCCAGAGTAGCCCAGAGCACCCCAAGACTGTTCTGCCTCAGGTTTCTGCCCTCTTCTGGGAGGCAGAGCTTGTGAAAACTGAGTCCTAATGTTGGAGGCGAGGACCTGAATCTCCCTCGCACCAGCTGCAGGCTGGAAGCACACCCCGGATCTCAGTAAAGTTCTTCTTCTGAGATCTGGAGGCCGGTGGCACCTGGTGAGCCAAGAGCCCACCGAGTCTGCCCACAGGAGGAACACAGAGCAGAATGAAGACCGGTCGGAGGGACCAAAGGCGAGGCACTGAGGGAAGGCAGGGCGTCGTGACGATGGCATTCGGCCCAGACCTTGAGCTCGGCAGTGTCGCGGAGGAGGGAGGAGGGCCGAGGATGCCCCGGCTGGGTGTGGCAGCGGGCGGAGAGCCCAGATCGGGTGGAGAGTGGCTCGGGGTGAAGGGAGGGGCTCCGGGCCCACGAGGGAGACCTCAGAGCCTTAGGAACAGCCACCCGGCCTGCACTGTGTGAGCAGGACCCAGGCGCTTCCCTGGGAGGCCAGGAATCTGCATTCCCGTCAGGCCGGGGTGCCCCGGGACCACCCGGGGGCAGCGGGGGGAGGGGGCACGTTACCCATGTCAGAGGAGGAAGTGATGCAACCCACTCGAGTTTCAGGAAGGCAGCTTTGCAGCGGGGGGGAGAGGGCCTGGAGGTGGGAGCGCGGGCGCTGGCTGGGGGCCGGGCGGTCACGGCAGAGGCCATGTCAGAGATGTGCTGGCCTGGTTGCCGAGAACCAGACATGGAGGATAAGTCTGAACCGGCAGCTGGACGTTTGGGTGGAGCGTCCTGTAAAAAGGAGCGCAGCCCACGTCAGAGCAGGGTGGTGGGGGACAGGCCCCGAGGACAGGGAGGGCCAGAGTCCTTGGCTCGGTGGATGCCGGCAGGCCCTCCATTGCCCTGGATCGTCAGGCTGGGGGCAGGGGCAGGGCAGGAGGAACTAGGTTTCCCCTGACCGTGGATGCAGGTCACTTCCCTCCAAGGAGGTTTCGTTTGGCAGGCCCTGAGGTAGCCCTGGTGGCAGCCGCAAAAGGTGACGACGTCCTTTAGGCTCCAGGCCTGGGAGGGAGCCTGGGAGGGAGCCTGGGAGGAAGCCGCGCTCCGGGTGGCTGAGAGCAGACGTGCCCTGGGAACACGAGGGAGGAGGGAGAGGATCCAGTGCCAAGAGGGCACAAGTGGGGCGGGGGCTGTGACTCCAGCGACTAGTTGTCCGGACATGAAGCTGCGCGGCCCACTTGGGCAGCTGAGGTTGGAGGTCTCTACCCAGTGCCCTCCAGGTCGGGGCTGGTTCTCCACTGTGAGCGGGGGCGGGGGTGGTGGTGGGAGGCAGGCGTGGTGCTTCCACTCGGGGATGAACCCTTGAGATGCGGGGTTCCTAGGGGCGCCTGCACCTGATGCGCTGGGTGGACCCTTGGCCCCCCACCTCCTGGGAGCCCAGTACGACCAGCCCTGAACACGGCCTTGGGCGCGGCCCTTGGTGGGAGGTCCTTCTGGTCCTCTGCTCAGGGCGACGCTGCTCCCGTCACTGTCCACATCCACGACCTCTGCCCTCCAGAGGGTCCCTCCGAGGGCAGAGGCAGGATCCGCACATATTGGGCTCGCCAGGAAAGAACACATGAGTGAGTGGTGGTTGCGGAGAGAAGGCAGGTTCACACCCATTTAGGTGAGGCCACATGAGACGAGCATGGCCGGAGTGAACCCCGCTCCTCCAGGAACAAGAGGTCGTTCTTGCTCAAGATGCTCATTGCAGCGGTCGTCACTGCGGTACCTGGAACTGGGTTAAACATCCAGTCATGGGGAACAATTCAATACACGTCAGCGCAGTCGCACTGTTGGGAAATTGTATGTACGGAACTTTTTGTGAATCCGGCAAACGTGCTTGTGATCGAAGTGAAGCGGAGAGGGGCACAGAATCCCGTGCTTGTGTGTGGTCGTAGCCGAGAAGACGTGCGGGAGTGGGGGTCCGTCTGCACGTGGACAGTTGTCCTTTCCTCCATTCCTTTTCCGAAGCTGATGCTTTCTTAGGGATAAAATATGTTACAATCAAAACTGTCGAATCGTGTCCTTAAGGACAGAAAATAACACAGCCTGTGGCTGACGTTGTGACACATTTACCCCCAGCCCGGGCCAGCCCCCGTTCTCTTCCTTCTGGCTGTGAAACTCATCCCTCACACTCTGTGGTGCAAGTCACACCTGTCTTCACACTGGGGTCGTCTTCTGGGTCGCTTCACTCTCGCTTGGGTTGAGGCTCTTGGCCAGGACCACAGGACTCCACTGTCAGAACTCAAAGCGGATCTTCTGGGTCAGGTATTTTGGGGAAATAAAGAGATATATTGGAGCATGCTTCCTGCCTCAATATACTTTCAGTTGAATACCTCTGGGTCTCTTGTCTTTACTTTGGAGGAACCACTTTTATTAATGAACCACCCATGATGCTCTTAAGGCAAGAATCCAATGGCCTCATCCCTTTTCTGAGCCTCTGGGCCTCTCAGCTCCTCTGCAGAGTCTGATCAGCCTTTGCCCACGATACGCCTCGGGTCTGGTCTTCAGGGACCTCCGGCTTCGTCGTCATTGCTTTCATGTTCCGTTGGCGTCCAACTGAATTCCTTCCCTCCTTCCCAGCATCTCTAAGCCTCACAGCGCCTTGGAATCAGCCCTGATCATCTAACCAAATACTTCAGAGCTGCTTATTTTCTCGACGCCAATCACCGTCATAGCCTTGGGCTCAGTGGCCTTGTCTGCCCTCTTGAACCAAAGCAACCTCACTACTGCCTCTAGCCTTTGCCACCCCTCCCAGTGATTCCAGTGCTGTGTCTTCAGCAGGAAAAGGCGGGTTTTTCTCCATCCCAGCATATTCTCCTCACAGCCCAAATTCAAGCGTTCAGCCATAGCTTCTAACTTCCCGTTCCTGGGCTGGTCCTCTCTGAACCACCTCCTGTGATGGGCTGTCCCTTGGCTCTGCAGGAGCTCTATCTCAGGGGATGTGTGATACCTATGGGCAGGGTTTCTAAAAATTTACTCAGCGTGTATTTAAATTTTAAACTGCTCGACTGAGGTATGATTGACATGTAAGAAGCTGAACCTACTTCATACATACGAATTGAGTTTGGGTTTAAATACAGTCTTTGAAACCATCACCCCCATCAAGGCCATGAGCATATTCTTTGCCTTCCAGCATTGTTATTCTGTGGTGAGAACACTTAACACAAGGTCTACCCTCTTAGCCGAGCGTGAGTGTACAACACAGCGCCGTTTGCCCAGGTACCGTGCCCTGCGGTGGACCTGCCTCCAGAACCTGTCCCCCTCCGTCCGCACGACGTGCCCTTTGGCTGTCACCTCCCTCCCTCCTCCTCCAGCCCCTCCTCTACCCTCTGCCCCTGTGAGTGTGCCTATTCGAGGTTCTACGTGCAAGCGCAGCCACACAGGACCCACCCTCCACGTCCGCCTGTCTCGATGAGGTCCGTCCATGTCGTCACAGTAGCAGGAGGTCCTTCTTGTTTTAAGACCAAACGAAACCCCACACATGCACACACCACATTTCTTTATCCATTCATTGCAGGTGTTTTTAAAAACTATGGGGCATTGTATTCATTCAACAAATATTCTTGGGTAACTTTTACAATATCACGGCACCTGCTGGGCTGCGAGGGGTGTGGACAGATTGACAGCTATTGGCACACAACTGCACCTGAGAGGCCAAGACCAGACTCGTAGCGAAACTCCAGGTGGGGGGTGCCTGGTCAGTGACCACAGGGGTTTTTAAATCTTGGTTTGTGTCTACCCCGTGTAGTACTTTATTTTCCCCTAAGTTCTAAGCGTAAGGATCACGTTTTCTAATTCTTCATTATTTTCATAGGGACCTAGAACAGGGCTCTGTGTGAAGTAAGCTCTCTGGCAGGCAACTCAAAGCTGAAAAGTGAGGCAATTTTTCAAATGAGGCTCATTTTTTAAAATAACAAATCTGGGTTTGCACTGTCCTCACTGTCCTTCCACGTGGGCCACATTCAGATGCTTTCATCCCCTCAGTGCATCAGGGCCACGCTTTCCTGGGCTCCCCTGCCCTCAGGACATGCCAAGCCCTGGCTGGGGCTTAAGAGCAGCTCTGCGTCTCAGCCTTTGCCTTCTTGTTTTTAGGAGAGCAGGTCACTAGAATTTGTTAATGACCCCTCCATCTTTTCTCGTCCTTCGCGCGCTTGACAGTTGATTCCAGGCAGTGACCTTGAAAAAGTCTCAGGATGAGGACTTGCCTATTGACGGTTGAGGTGATGATTTGAGCAGGAATCCCATGGAGATGGTACATGGTCCCCAGAGCATCAGAGGCAGGTGCTTCTTCCTGAAGGCGCTACCTGGCTCACCTGGTTGTGGTGGCTGCAGGCGTTCTCCGTGGTAAAGAAGAGAAAGTTACTACTTCCCTCTCCCTGACTGATTGTTCTCTTGGGGGAGATAAGTTGAGACTATGAAAATATCCTGCCTTTTCTCAAAGCTTAGCCCAGTGATTTTGACACCCCTAATTTGTGGGTTAGAAGCTGCTGTCTCCTCGGTGGCTCACATTGCTCAGTGAGCCCTGGGGCTGTCTCTCTTGGCACTTCCCTCTCTTTTTCAGACACTTCCCTGCTTTCTGGCCCCACAAGTCTCAGGCTTATCTGGTCATTTCTCTGCTTCCACCCTGGATGAACCCCCTCCCCAGAGCTGAACGCCACCCCAAGGACACCTGACTTAAAACAGGCTGTGGGCCTCTGTGCTTGAACTTCTGTATCACAGCCACAGCCACAGCCAATCACCATCTTCGGGTGGAGACACTGGCCCCAGAAGAGCAAGGCCATCTGCTTGGCTCCCTCTCAGGAGGGAGGCGGGCAAGTTGGTCACAGAAGGATCCGGCTTTGAAGCAATTCCAGCTTCTGCCAGCCTGGGGAGCCTGAAACTAGGAATCAAGTGTCTTTATTTTTCCAAAAACAGCTCTTAAGGAGGTAGAATCCAGGAAGTCTAAGTTATCCCACAGAACCGAGTGCTGCTCAAGCAGCCAGGAAATGGGCATGTGTGTCCCAGAAGGTCAGGTAGCTTGGTCTCTAAAGCACATACCACACACATCATACATACATTGCAACACATCACACACATGGTGTGCATATTGCACAAGTGCAACCACGTATCGCGCATACCACACACGTGACATATGCCAGCGGTATGTGTGGTGGGTGCCCAAATCATCACCATCACTGTCTCAGGCCCCCCCTCCACTCCCTCCCTTCCCAAGGCACCGTTTCCCTTTGGCTCCATCCAGGCCTGTTTGGAGGCGATGGCAGCGCCTCACCCCCTCCTGAGGGTCAGCGGACATGCAGGGTCCAGGCTGGGCCGAGACTGACAGTTGCCACCGGGGGCCAGGTGGACGAAGCCTTTCTCGCCTCTGGTCTGGTTTCTAATGTCCACTCGGACCCTGAGCTTCACTTTATTCTGTGCATCCGGAGCTACACCACCCTTTTTCCTCTCGCCCCTCTGGCTGGCATCAGTGTCCAGATTCCCACCCTTTCCGAGTTCCTCCTTCTTTCTGGCTCCATGGGCAGAAACGCGCACTTACAAGGCTGACAGGCTGAGGCCGTGGGGTGGGAGGTGGGCTGGGCATGGGGGGAGCAGGAGGCCTTGGGCACCTGGAGGAAGGGTGCAGGGGGCTGGCGGGCAGGGGAGAAGGCGCAGCCAGGCGGTGACAGTGCTCAGATGCCAGTGCACGGGCAACCAAACCTTGAAGCGTTTCCGACAAGCTCTTTTTTAGATTAGATAAGGGTACCCTAGGGCAGTGTTCACCTCAAGGGGCATTGGATAAAGGGTGGCCACTGCCACCACTGCCACTACTGTCACTGCTGGTACCACTGCTGACACTGCTGCTGTTGCTATGCCTATGGTGCCTGCTGCTCTGAGCTCTACCACTTCTCTATCTTGATCCTGAGCTGGGAAACTCTAAGCCAGGCTCTCTCAGAGAACTCTGCGTGTCTGAAGGCCCCAAACTGGATGCAAGCCCCTCCACGACCCTCTGTGAATCCTAGTGCAATTGTTCAGACCCAATGGGGCACAGGTGTGGGAGTCCAGGAAGCTGCCCGCGACCCTAGCTCCCCCTCCCCCAGACCAGCGGGAGCTCCAGTCTCTGGAAGACAGGCCAGGAGGCTCAGAGCTGGAGGCACTACCACCACCATGTCACTCTCTGATTCCCAAAGGTGACTTTGGTCCGATTCTCTCCTCTCCCTCACTAAGCCAGCCACATACCCGGCACGGCTCTAGGGTCGGGGACTTGCAGGGCCTTCTCAGTCAGCAAGGATGACAACTTGTCCAAAAGGATATAGCAGAACTTCTGTTTCTCTTCACTTTTATCTAAAGTTTAAAAAATGCGGCGAGCCAGTGTGCGTAGCCCAGGGAGGGACGGTGAGCTGTCCAGCGCCCTGATCCTTGAGGAGGGTGCTAGCTAGGACCGCCACGGGCACTGCCAGGTCAGCTAAGTGAGTCTGGGGTTAGAATCTTCTGGTGTTGACGGCCTCCCAAAGAACCAGCAGCAAGAAACCATGAATGGAAGATGGTGATAGGGAGCAAGAAGAATTCACCTCTGAGCGCAAAGCTCTCTCTCGGCTGCCTGCCTAGGTTCAAAACGCCAGTACTAATCGAACAAGAAGTCAGGTCCACATTTGAGTTTCTCAGAAGGGCTGTTTGACATGTAGATGCTGCAGACTGAATGTCTCTGTCCCTGTGGAACTCCTGCGGGAACCCTAACCCCAAGGTAATGGTGCTGAGAGGTGGGGCCTTTGGGAGGTGATCAGGTCAGGAGGAGGGAGCCCACACAAATGGGACTAGCGCCCCCCAGAAGGGACCCCGAGAGCTCCCTTGTCCCTCTGGCCACGTGAGGACACTGGGAAAGCAGCTGTGTGTGAACCAGGAAGGGGCTTCATGAGGCCTCATGCCACCAGTGCCTTGACCTTGGCCTCTGGACCGTGAGAAGTAAACGCTTGCTGTTGAAGCAGCCCTGCCTGTGGCAGTTTGTACAGGAGCTCAGTCCACCTAATATGGTGGATTTCCACCCTCTGCCACTGACATCGAGCCTCACACCGGAAACACATTTTACCCTAAAGTGTCAGCTGATGATCTTGCCCAGTGACCACGTAAAAGCCTGGAGCGCCCTGGCTTAGAATCACCCAAACGCCCCGCCCCGCTCAGCAGTGATTCGTTCGGTAGCTGAGGCCAGACGGCTCATAGGAAGCCGGGTGCTGAGCTGGGTAAGACGCCACCGCAGCATCACGGGGCTCTCCCTGACACACACGTGTGTGCCACACCCTGCACACTACAGAGTGACAGGTCGTATGCGAAAAGGCTTCTGCAGGATGAAGTTCTGAGGGTGCCACAGAGCATGTGCCTGGAGGAAGAGGGGGGGCTCTGGGAGGGAGCTGAGTCCTGCAGGAGAGGGCGCTCGATGTCTTCCTCTGAGACAAGCTCTGAGAGGGCACAGGCCAGCCCGAGCGGTCAGCCACCAGAAGCAGGAGGCCACGGGGCCTCCTACGGCAAAAGTCAGGCAGACCTTCCAGATGATCCTGTGCTTCCAAATGGGCCTCGTCTCTGGGGCCGGGGGGACCTCACCCTGAATGAACGTGCCAACTTTGCAGCTGCCGCCCAGCCCTGGCCCAGACCCTCTCCGGGGCACCATGACCGCAGCGTGGGGAGGGGCAGACTAGGACCTGGTCTGCCCTCGCAGGACCTAAGAGCAGCAGTATGAGGACTGGAAAATGCTCTCAGAGAGGCTGGTGCTCCGTGTTGCAGGAGATGGTGTTGGAACCTGGAAGCCCAGCAGGATATCTCAGCATCCAGAAGTGACGTCCACTAGTGTTCGAAATCCTCTTATTTACAAAATAAAAGGCTTCCAAAGAAGACCTAGGAGTGAGAAGGAGATCTCAGAAGGGAGGCTTGAGAAGAGGAAGTGGGTACCGGGGAAGGCTGCTGTCCAGACAGAGCAGCTCTGTCTAGGGGCGCACAGGTTTGCGGGGGAAGCTCTGAACAGAAGCAGTTTCCTACTGAGCTGGGAGTCTCCTGAACTCGGAGATTTTTAGGCCTCTTGCATTTTCCAGGGATCAGAGTGTCCCCACAATGGAAGAAGGGCCACATTCTTGAAAGGAAATCGGAAGAAGGACAAACAACAGCTGCTTCTCTCCAAGGTTCTGGGAGCTTTGTCCATCGGTCAATTGCGCAGAAGGTGAACACAAAGATAGTTCTCAGAATGGTCCCCTCTCTGCCACGGAACATCAAAGTACTTATCCCTACACTGGTTTTATTTTTCAGGGGAGAACGCAGAGGAGACTCCACTGAGCTCTCCTCGTATCCAGGGAGAGAGAGATGGAGGGAAAGGGAGATGGAAGGAGAGCGAGACGGATGGAGAGAGACGAAGGGATGGCGTGGAAAGCCACAGTCCACTGCTCTGTTGGCCGTATGACGGGAGATTCCATCTGACATTTCCGGAGGGTGTTTAAGTCTGCAGACCCTTCGACCCATGACAGCGCTTCTGCATTAGTCCACATCCAGTCTCTATCAGACACACTAGGTTTGAAGACTTTAGGTTAAAGACAGTGCTGGAATTTCAGGTAGTCCGCAACTGAAAGGTCTTGACTTCCAGAGGATTGTTCCATGTACCCGGGGTTGGTTGATTTCTTTCTCAAAGGCATCTTTTGCACCAGTGTGGGCTTCTGAGGCCTCTTCGTCTTGCCCCACCCTCACGAGAGGACTTCAAAAGGCAGAGAATACAGACTGAGCAGATCATGAATCAGTGTGGCCGTTCTAATTCAAAGGCAGTGTAGGATTCAATGTAGTGACGCAGAATGTCAGCCCATCTGCTGAGGAAAAAGCCTGCTCCGCCACATCCTCTGCACTGAACCATCTCTGGTGCAAAAGCCTAGCAAGCAGCTCTATCACCACCCGTCTAACCTGCCCAGAAAGACGCCGGGAGGGACAGGTGAGGATGTTCAGACTGCTTATCTCTAGATGAAGAGGTGAAGAAATTTTTACTTTAAAAGAATGTTTCATAGGAGTTCCCGTTGTGGCTCAGTGGTTAACGAATCCGACCGGGAACCATGAGGTGTGGGTTCGATCCCTGCCTTTGCCCAGGGGGTTAAGGATCCGGCGTTGCCGTGAGCTGTGGTGTAGGTTGCAGACGAGGCTCGGATCGCGAGTTGCTGTGGCTCTGGGGTAGGCCAGTAGCTACAGCTCTGATTAGACCCCTAGCCTGGGAACCTCCATATGCTGTGGGAGTGGCCCTAGAAATGGCAAAAAAAAAGAAGACCAAAAAAAGTTTCATATACATATATTCTATTTCAGTAATTAGCATATGTCATTTTTATCTTCAGAAAAAAAAACTTGCTTCTTTTTTTTGCTTTTTAGGGCCATACCTTCGGCATATGGAGGTTTCCAGGCTAGGGATTAAATAGGAGCTGCAGCTGCCGGCCTACACCACAGCCATAGCAACTGCAGATCCGAGCCACGTCTGCAACCTACACCATGGCAAGGCCAGATCCTTTGACCCACTGACTAAGGCCAGGGATCGAACCCACATCCTCATGGATACTAGCTGAGTTCGTAACCCACTGAGCCACATGGGAATTCCAAGCTGCTTTTATTTTAAGAGAGAGAGGCAGATGGACAGATTGAGGTTTGCCATATTCCTGAGCTTCAAATCCAGGCATTGGATCGACCAAGTCAAATCATCTGTAAAGGGTGTTGAAACAACTGAGCTGGAACCCTTAAGTGTGGTGGTAAATCTTTTTTTTTTTTTTTTAGCAGACTTTCTTTTTTTTAGAGCAGTTTTAGGTTTGAAACAAAATTGAGAGAAAGGTACAGAGATTTCCCATGTATTCCCCTTGCCCATCCCCCCCCCACACTCACACACACACACAGCTTCCCCCACCATAAGCTTCCCCACCATGCGTGTGGTACATGTCACGATCCATGAACCTACATGACACCCAGTTACAGCGTCCTCCTCACCCATCCTTCGTGTCAGGCTTCACTCTTGGTGCTGTGCCCTCTGTGGGTTTGGACGAACGCATAGTGTATCTACATGACAACATGACTCAGTGTTTTCACGGCCCCTGTGTTGTCTACTCATTGCCCCACCAGGCCCACAGCCACTGGTCTTTATGTTGGAGTTACAGCTTTTTAAAGGCAAGATCTTTTGTTCTACTGCTTCTCTCTTTGGAATTTGGATGTAGAGAAAACTTCCATCTCACCCTCCCAGCTGTGTGGTCTGGATCCAGTTATTTAACCTCTCTGAGTCCAGTGGCCTCAGCTGTGACGCGGACACAGAATTACTGGCAGCGATGATCTAAGGTCTCCAAAGCATTGCCGTAATTCTGAGGAAGGCGCCTGCACCTGTGAGTGCCCTGCACATGCGTGTTGTGTGTATATGCTGTGCATCCTATGTGCAGTATGGCTGTACATGCATGCACTGCATTCACGGGTGCCCGTGTGTATGCACACGTGTGCATGCCTTCTGCCTGTGTGCTATATGTGAGCATATGTGCACGTCTATGCACTTGCTCTCAGTTTACTCCCACCAGGTATTTCTGTGTATTTCTGATGTGCTTTACTGTTAGCCTAGGCAGGAGGTGCTGCTGAGACCCACGGGTGTTACAGGGTATCAGAGCGCAGGGGAACTGCCGGGAGACCCTGTCGCAGCTCCCTCCCAGCCAGCAACCTTGTCCTGCCCCCGGCGCCCCCACCTCCCAGGGCTGGGACGAATGAGTGGTCAGAGCAAGAATTCAACGCGGCAGCTGAAATGCTATTTATTTGTCAAATCCCCAAAGGCACCCTCTGCCGAGGTTGGTTTCCTGACTCACAGCACTTTGGTCTCCTCCGATGTTTTTAAGCTGCGGAGAAGTGTCTTATTTATCATCACACAAAGCTTAAAAGAACCAAGAGACAGAGTTCCACCTCTTGACTTTCAACAACACCAGAGAAAAAAATTGAGCAGTCAGCTGTCCTAGGTCTCAGATGAAACAAAATGTTTTAATTCTGGCTGATTTATTCTTTTTCCCAAGAAGGGCTTTACACTGGGTGATAAAATTTCTTTAGTTTGGTGTCTTTGTTTTTTTCCTTTAGGGCCACCTGTGGCATACGGAAGTTCCCAGGTCTGGGGTCAAATCAGAGCTACAGCCAATAGCCTACGCCATAGCCACAGAAATGCGAATCTGAGCCAGGTCTGTCTGCGACCTACACCACAGCTCACAGCAAAGCTGGAACCTTAAGCCACTGAGCGAGGCCAGGGATCGAACACACATCCTCATGAGTCCTAGTCAGATTTGTTAACCACTGAGCCGCAAAGGGAACTCTTCGGTTGGGGTTTTTTTTTTTTTTTTTTTTTTTTTTTTTTTTTTGTCTTTTTGCTATTTCTTGGGCCGCTCCCGCGGCATATGGAGGTTCCCAGGCTAGGGGTCAAATCAGAGCTGTAGCTGCCAGCCTACGCCAGAGCCACAGCAATGCAGGATCCGAGCCGCGTCTGCGACCTACACCACAGCTCACGGCAACGCCGGATCGTCAACCCACTGAGCAAGGGCAGGGATCGAACCTGCAACCTCATGGTTCCTAGTCAGATTCGTCAACCACTGCGCCACGATGGGAACTCCCGGTTGGGGTTTTTTAAAAGATATATTTCTTTTACTCCTTACCCATATAAACTTTATTTATTAATGTTAAAAATAACAGTAGATTCAAAATTCTGGAGCAGAAGTGGAAAATATAAACAGAGCATGTAACATTGGACCCCACACCACAAAGATTACCATGCAATTTGTTGCTAAATGAACTTAATGTCTTCTATTAAATCCTTTATTAGAAGCCTTCTAATGACTCCTACAGCTCCTGGAACTTAGGCTGTATAAGCCACATCATTTGCTACTTTTCTAAATTTCCCAAACCAGTTTATACCGAGATCTCAACCAGGAAACAAGAATTGTATACACCTCTCCCCCTCTTCTTTCTCCCTGGTGGAACCTACTGAGAAGTATTTTAGAAGATTCCCAAATCTTCCCAAATGGTAAAAAAGATTATTGGTTTCCCAAATGGATTTTTTTTTTTTGTCTTTTTGTCTTTTTGTTGTTGTTGTTGTTGTTGTTGCTATTTCTTGGGCCGCTTCCGCGGCATATGGAGGTTCCCAGGCCAGGGGTTGAATCGGAGCTGTAGCCACCAGCCTACGCCAGAGCCACAGCAACGCAGGATCCGAGCCGCGTCTGCAACCTACACCACAGCTCACGGCAATGCCGGATCCTTAACCCCCTGGGCAAGGGCAGGGACCGAACCCGCAACTTCATGGTTCCTAGTCAGATTCCTTAACCACTGCGCCACGACGGGAACTCCTGGATTTATATTTTTATTTTATTTTATTTTGCTTTTTAGGGCCACACCTGAGACATAGGGAAGTTTCCAGGCTAAGGGTCCAATCAGAGCTGCAGCTGCTGGCCTACACCACAGCCACAGCAATGTGGGATTCAAGCCCTATCTGCGACCTACACCACAGCTCATGGCAACACTGGATCCTTAACTCACTGAGCAAGGCCAGGGATCGAACCCGTGTCTTCATGGATGCTGGTTGGGTTTGTTACTGCTGAGCCGCAATTGGAACTCCCTGGTTTATATTTTAAACATGCGTATCATTTGGACACACAGAACCCCAATTCAGTGATATGGAGTACAGCCAAAGGGCAGCTGCCCACCATGAAACACTTGGCTTTAAACATGTCCCCTGACGATAACAAGGAATTTCAGGAAGCCCAGCCCGGGGATTCTCCGTCTCGGCACCATGGACGTCTGGGGCCAGATAATCATTTGCTGCAGTGGAAGTTCAGCAGCATCACTGGCCTCTATCCACCAGATGCCAGTAGTAGCCACCATCCTAGCGTGACAGCCAAAATGCCTCTAGACATCCCATAAGCCACCCCAGGGGAGGACAACCTGTGATCCTTAACTCTAATTAAAAAAAAAAAAAAAAAAGAGGAAAGCAACAGCAATACCTGCTACCCCGCGGATGGCCCTCAGAAACTTTGGAGAAGGCCAGGAAGGACACCAGACCCAGAGGACACTGTGTGGCCCCATGTATATGAAATAATACCTGCAAGGCGTAGAGAAAGAAATTGCGTCCGTGGTTGTCGTGTGGGGTTGGGCCAGGCTGCACGTGGGCGTGATGGGTGCTGGGTGACGGCAATGTTCTGAGTCTGCTTCCTGGTGACAGCTGCACAGCTTAACTTGTTGAATTGTACACTTCAGATGGTGGATTTGTTGGTTATGTAAATTTGACCTCAATAAAGATATTTTTAAAAAAATTTAAAAAAACCAATAGGAGGGTAAATGTACTGCAGAGGGAGGAATCACAGCAGGTCCACCTGACCTCAGCACCTTCCTTTGACACCGGGCAGTAGTCTCCTAATGACAGAGGTCAGATGCCCCACAGTCTGTGGGCCCCAAGGACCGTTAGGGCAAAGCCCGCAGTGTTTTTGTTGGGGCGACAGCTGCAACGTCTGTTAGCACCTGAGGCAGCTCCACGGGCAGCTTGGTTAGTGTTGGTGTATCTTCTGTGGAAAATAGCGTGTACGCATGGTCACCCATGTCCAACCTGGCCAGGAAGAAGACAGGCAATCGGCGGGGACTGTCCTGTGAAACAGTCTGTGTTTTCTGTCTCCGTGTAAAATAGTTTGCAGTGAAACACGCCTGGTGCCACATGAGATGCAAAGGCGAGAAAGGCTTGAAACCCCCCAGAATCCCCCATGGCTGACTCAAACCTCTGCCATGGTTTAAAAAAACAGAAAAAAAAAAAAAAAGTCTATCCCCTTTGGTGAAATAACAGCTGTTGTTGCTATTCAAAGAAATTCTGGGGCCTCTTTTTTTGGTAAATGGGACAGCACCTGTCTTCTTGGAGAATGGAAATTTCTCTTACCTGGAGGCCTAGTCCTTTCCAGAGATTCATAACCTGTCCTGGGTGGAAGAGCTTTCCCTGGTCAAGTTTTAAATAACAACTTGGGAGTTCCCGTTGTGGCTCAGTGGTAACGAAACTGACTAGTATCCATGAGGATGCGGGTTCCTGGCCTTGCTCAGTGGGTTAAGGATCAGCTCAGATCTGGCGCTGCTGTGGCTGTGGTGTAGGCCGGCAGCTACAGCTCTGGTTGGACCCCTAGTCTGGGAACCTCCATATGCTGCAGGTGCAGCCCTAGAAAGACAACAGTTAAAAAATAACTAACTAATGCCTTGGTCCAATACACTACAGCCCTAAGTGAGCCAGCACCTGAAAATTCTAGAATCTGCAGCTCTAATCGATCTAAGAAAAGCAAGAAGAGAAACTGGGTTAGAAATTGGGGCTTTGAGGTTATGGGGTCAGTTACCCCAAGACCTCATTCTGGCAAAGTTTTGGGTGAAAGAAGCTGTTGGTAGTTAATTCACCCCCACCTCCTTTAGCTGGAAACTGTGGGTACGTGGAAAAGAAGAGATCATTTCAATCATTAAAATTACCCCTAAAGGTCACACACACACAAAGAGGCTTTCCTCTTTTAATGACTCTACATCTGATATGTTACAAAACATTGAAATTCTGAGAAATTCTATCCCCATTTTAAGGTCTAGTAAACTGAGAACTGGAGCCCTGAAGGCGGCCAGGAAGATGGTTTGCCTAACAACGCCTGCCAACGCTCCAGGAAAAAATAACCAAAATAATAAATAATTTTGATCAGGCCCAACTTCCAAAGTGGGGCTGAAGGTGGTAAGGATGGGGATCTACCGATTAAATCCTGCCAATTTCCTAGAAAATGCCACGTAGAACGTTCACTTTGATTTTTGCTGATCGGCTGTGACGATAGGCACTGAAGGACAGACCGTGTTTGTCTCATGCATATTCTGTGACATGCACACAATTTTATTGCGATGTTATGCCGGGCAAGATCCAGGCAACAAACATGTTAAAATTAAGTATCTCCTAAAATAAGGAAATGAGAAAAAGGTGACATCGCTAGAGAATATCCAAAGTTGTTTTTTTTTTTTTTTTTGCTTACCTCTTTTTAACAAATATATAAATGCAAACTTTAGAAGTAATTTTGAAAATCTTCTTTCCAATCATTGACAGTTGTCAAGTGCCATGATTAGAGTGAGAAGCATGTGGCTGGGACAAAAATCCTTACTCCCTGAGCAGTGCAAAGGCAACTTTCCAAAATACCCAGTTTTCTTTTCTTTTTTTTTTTTTTTGTCTTTTTGTCTTTTGTCTTTTGTCTGTTGTTGTTGTTGTTGCTATTTCTTGGGCCACTCCCGCGGCATATGGAGGTTCCCAGGCTAGGGGTCGAATCGGAGCTGTAGCCACCGGCCTATGCCAAGAGCCACAGCAACGCAGGATCCGAGCCGCGTCTGCAACCTACACCACAGCTCACGGCAACGCCGGATCCTTAACCCCCTGGGCAAGGGCAGGGACCGAACCCGCAACCTCATGGTTCCTAGTCGGATTCGTTAACCACTGCGCCACGACGGGAACTCCCCAGTTTTCTTTTACTTCCAAAGAACATCGTGGTTCCCTGCTTTCTAACCTTCGAGTTTTAAACTTATAGAAACCAGAGCTGAAGGGTGGGGGTATCGATTCAACAACTTGACTAAATTTTTCTAGCTAAGAGAGTCAGAGATATATTCACCACTATAGTTAATCATTACTTATTAAAATATTTACTCATTGCTTCTTTAGAAAGGTTATTTTTTCTTTTTCCTTCTAAAAATTTAGTTGGAGCACAGTAGCTGTTGACTTAGTTTCAGGTGTACAGCAACGTGAATCAGTTTCACGTATCTATCTATCTATCTCCATTCTTCTTCCCATGGAGGTTATTCTGAACTATTGAGAAGGTTTTCCCCAGCTATACAGTAGGTCCTTGTGAATCATCCATTTTATGCAGTGATGTGTTCCTTCCCCCCACGCTCTCCCCTATGGTAACCATAAGATTGCAACTACTTTTCAATTGCTCCATTGTTTCCTACTGAAGCTTTTCTGTTGAAAAACTTCTTTTTTTTTTTTTTTGATTTTTAGGGCCGCATCTGCAGCATATGGAGTTTCCCAGGCTAGGGGTAGAATTGGAGCTTCAGCTGCCAGCTTACACCACAGCCACAGCAACATGGGATCTGAGCCACGTCTGTGACCTACACCACAACTCACGGCAACGCTGGATCCTTAACCCCCTGAGCAAGGACAGGGATCTAACCTGCATCCTCATGGATACTAGTCAGATTTGTTTCCACTGAGCCACAATGGGAACCCCGAAAAAGTCAATTCTTACCTGTGGACTTGAGAGCTTTTTTTTTTTTAGGTTTTGGAGCAAAAAATTCCAGACAAGAGTGAACTTATAAGACTATAAGACTGTAGGTTAAAAGTATGCTAATGTACGTCAGATGATTTGGTGTTAGGCTGAACAGCTGTCATCTGTCCAGAACTGTGTGTGTGAGAACATGTGGCAGCACCCGGCCCATCCAGCTGCAGACCTTAGCTCCCCAGGAACCTATGCAGGGCGTCACTCGACAGTCCATGCCAGCCCGGACCAAAGTCCCTCCTCCCTGTCTGCTCAGTTCCTGGGCCACTTGCCCCATCGCCTCCTGCCTGTGGCTTCTGCCTCGGGCTTCTCTTCTGATGTTCTCTCTCTAGATGCTATGCACTGGCTTGTCTAGACTTCTTCAGCGGATCCCAGACACAACCAGTTCAAGGCCGCAGGCTTCAAAGAAGACTTCAGATCCAGAGCCCTTGCGCGCAGACACTTCCCTGTGTCAATGTGTCATGTGGAGACTGAGCTGGTCTCTCACAGCACTGGTAACTCAGGTCTCTTCTATTCAATTCCCCTTTACTAATTCATAGCTCAATCCATCAGGAACCCATGAGGTTACATGGCAACACGGCCTCGACCTATGTTTCTCAATCATTTTGGCAGGTTATCTCCGTTTTGCTCTCACAGAGGACTGGTTGTCCGTTGCTTCCAATATGCTGTAGAGCAAAGAGCAGTAGACTGAGAGTGAGGTCTGACTTCAGGTCTGGTTCTGCTGCTGAGCAGCTAGTGCAGGTGCCTGTGATCCCCTAGTTTTGTTGGGAAAATGAATTAATGTAAACGAAGCTTCTCTATTCAGGGAAACTCCTTGGGAAGCACTACAGTATTGACCAAAGAAAAATTGTTTTCTGAATGCCACTGTAAACTTCTTTTATTTTGGGGGAGAAATAAGTTTTCATGATCCCAGGAAGCTTTTGGATGGAAAATCTAGAGCGTCTAGCCCTTTCTCCAGGAAATCTGTAGGAAAGGTGGAAAATAGAGCAGATATTCCTACATCCAGATGCTGTAATGTAGCAGAAGTGCGTCGGACCCAATCAGGAGTCCACAGGAGCCCTGATGTCGGCACGCTGGCTCCTGGGTGCCGCATTCAGGGTACCCATGTCAGCCCGTGTGTTTGGTAGACAGGTGTGGGATTCCAGTACCAGAAGCTGTGAATCTCTAGAAGAAAAGCTGCTTTAAGCAACTGTTTCAACTGGTACTGTGAACTTTGTCCAGAGCTAGTTTCACAGCAAACAGTCAGCATCGAACTCTTCTGAGAAATGAATATAAATTATGAGAAAGGCAGTGAATGAAGAAATCCAGGAAACAGCACAGGCCATCAGATAGCAAGAGCATGGATCTGAGTGAAAGGCGACAAGCGTGAGGTCAGTGCTGTTGTAAGGAGTTGAGTTAAACGTTTATCCCAAAGCCCAGGAAGGGAGACGGGGGCGGGGGGGGGGGGGGAAGGGAGGTGGGGCGGGAAAAGTGCCCTGGACTCTGGTCGGGGCTGCAGAAGGGGCGGGGCAGCGGCAGCCTGCGTCCTCTGGAGCAAACACGTGGGCACACGGGCAGGGGCTGGGGCCTTGCCTGTGGCTGTGTGCACGGTGTGACAGCTTCGACGGACTGACTGAAATATAGAAAAAGGAAACAGACGTGTCAGCATGATTTTTTATTTTTTAACTTAGGAAGAAAATAAAACAAGATTAGGATGCTAGTGGTGAGGCCTTGATAAAAAATAAATTTAAGAGGCTAAGATTCAATTCCCTAAACATTTGACTTTTACGTATTTATTTTTAAAGAAAGCCTCAGAAACAAAGGCTGGGTGGCTGTGGAGGAAGGCCTCTGTTAGCAGAGGGGCCTCCAGGGGCCCTGTAGCAATGCGTGCTGGCCTGAGGGGTGGAGAACACCCCAAAGGATGCAGGGCCCTGGGCAAAGCAGGGCTAGCTCACAGTGGGGCAGGACCGGCTCACCTGCTGTGTGCCGAGGGTCCACTGGCCGAGGCTGGTACCCCCACCTTAAAAATGCACTTGGTACCATGACCAGGTTGGGTTCATCCCAGGTTCACAAGGATGGTTCAACATACGCAAATCAATCAGCATCATACACCACATTAACAAAAAAAAAGTCAAAAATCGTATGATCATCTCAGATGCAGAAAAAGCATTTGACAAAGTTCAACATCCATTCATGATCAAGACCCTCGCCAAAGTGGGTATAGAAGGAACATTCCTGAATATAATCAAAGCCATTTATGATAAACCCACAGCAAATATAATCCTCAATGGGGAAAAACTGAAAGCCTTCTCACTCAAATCTGGAACAAGACAGGGATGCCCACTCTCACCACTGCTCTTCAACATAGTTTTGGAAGTCTTAGCCACAGCAATTAGACAAACAAAAGAAATAAAAGGCATCCATATAGGAAGAGAAGAGATCAAACTGTCACTGTATGCAGATGACATGATACTATACCTAGAAAACCCTAAGGACTCAACCCCAAAACTACTTGAACTGATTAATAAATTCAGCAAAGTAGCAGGATATAAGATTAACATTCAGAAGTCAGTTGCATTTCTGTATACCAGCAATGAAACATTAGAAAAGGAATACAAAAATACGATACCTTTTAAAATTGTACCTCACAAAATCAAATACCTCGGAATACACCTGACGAAGGAGGTGAAGGACCTATATGCCGAGAACTATAAAACTTTAATCAAAGAAATCAAAGAAGATGTAAAGAAATGGAAAGATATTCCATGTTCCTGGATTGGGAAAATCAATGTTGTAAAAATGGCCATACTACCCAAAGCAATCTACAGATTCAATGCAATCCCTATCAAATTACCCAGGACACTTTTCACAGAACTAGAACAAACAATCCAAACATTTATATGGAACAACAAAAGGCCCAGAATTGCCAAAGCAATTCTGAGAAACAAAAACCAAGCAGGAGGCATAACTCTCCCAGACTTCAAGAAATACTACAAAGCCATAGTCATCAAAACAGTGTGGTATTGGTACCAAAACAGACAGACAGACCAATGGAACAGAATAGAGAATCCGGAAATAAATCCTGACACCTATGGTCAATTAATCTTTGACAAGGGAGGCAAGAACATAACATGGGAAAAAGAAAGTCTATTCAGCAAGCATTGCTGGGAAACCTGGACAGCTGCATGCAAAGCAATGAAACTAGAATACACCCTCACACCATGCACAAAAATAAACTCCAAATGGCTGAAAGACTAAAATATACGACAGGACACCATCAAACTCCTAGAAGAAAACATAGGCAAAACACTCTCTGACATCAACATCATGAATATTTTCTCAGGTCAGTCTCCCAAAGCAATAGAAATTAGAGCAAAAATAAACCCATGGGACCTCATCAAACTGAAAAGCTTTTGCACAGCAAAGGAAACCAAAAAGAAAACAAAAAGACAACTTACAGAATGGGAGAAAATAGTTTCAAATGATGCAACTGACAAGGGCTTAATCTCTAGAATATATAAGCAACTTATACAACTCAACAGCAAAAAAACCAATCAATCAATGGAAAAATGGGCAAAAGACCTGAATAGACATTTCTCCAAAGAAGATATACAGATGGCCAACAAACACATGAAAAAATGCTCAACATCGCTGATTATAAGAGAAATGCAAATCAAAACTACCATGAGATACCACCTCACACCAGTCAGAATGGCCATCATTAATAAATCCACAAATAACAAGTGCTGGAGGGGCTGTGGAGAAAAGGGAACCCTCCTGCAATGCTGGTGGGAATGTAAACTGGTACAGCCACTATGGAGAACAGTTTGGAGATACCTTAGAAATCTATACATAGAACTTCCATATGACCCCGCAATCCTACTCTTGGGCATCTATCCGGACAAAGCTCTACTTAAAAGAGACACATGCACCCGCATGTTCATTGCAGCACTATTCACAAGAGCCAGGACATGGAAACAACGCAAATGTCCATCGACAGATGATTGGATTCGGAAGAGGTGGTATATATACACAATGGAATACTACTCAGCCATAAAAAAGGATGACATGATGCCATTTGTAGCAACATGGATGGAACTAGAGACTCTCATACTGAGTGAAATGAGCCAGAAAGACAAAGACAAATACCATATGATATCACTTATAACTGGAATCTAATATCCAGCACAAATGAACATCTCCTCAGAAAAGAAAATCATGGACTTGGAGAAGAGACTTGTGGTTGCCTGATGGGAGGGGGAGGGAGTGGGAGGGATCGGGAGCTTGGGCTTATCAGACACAACTTAGAATAGATTTACAAGGAGATCCTGCTGAATAGCATTGAGAACTATGTCTAGATACTCATGTTGCAACAGAAGAAAGGGTGGGGGAAAAGCTGTAATTGTAATGTATACATGTAAGGATAACCTGACCCCCTTGCTGTACAGTGGGAAAAAAAAATACACTTGGTAAGCAACAAAGGCTTACTGTGCAGCATAGGGAACTATACTCAGTGCGTGTAATAACCTACTATGGAAAATAATCTGAAAAACACACATATATGTATATAACTGAATCATTTTGCTGTACACTTGAGATGAACACAATATTATAAATCAACAGTACTTTGATTAAAAAAAGAAAGAAAGAAGTGTACTTGGTGACATTCTGCACAGAGGAAGGGCATACTTTAGGACTAAGAGTCATCGAAACTTCACAGTTAAGTCCCATCACCAAAAGCGGTGTTACGATTTTGCAATAGAGGAAATAGTCTCAATAAGCTGGAGATACTTGGAGCCGTTATAAATCGGAGCCTCTGAAATGAACTGGGAGAGACGGCAGTTTAAACACGCACTGACGGGAATGTGCAGACAAGAGGAAGGGGACACTTCAGCCTTTGCACCTCTCGTGAAATGTAGACTTTTGTATATGAACCTTTAATGGAAGGGACACCCACAGAAGAACACTGCGCAGGAGGCACAGGTCAGCTTCCTCATCCAGGGTCCTCAAAAGCAGTCACAGTAATTGAGAATTCTCGTGAAGAAAAGGACAGAAAACATGAACGTGCGAAGTTAGAGAATTTTCATTGTCTTTTCACTTGCGTCTCTACAGAGAATGAAATTGAAACAAACTGGCCAAGTCTCAGGTGTTAGGAAACATGAGAAAACTTTGGTGGGGTGGAGTGGGGCTGGGGCACCCATGGCCACAGGGTGGGCTTCAGGGCCTCAGGATTTCCTTGTGAGCTCAGGTCCACACACAGCATATGTGACAGCCAGTAACGGTCACGGAATGAAACAAAAAAGAATAAGAGAGAGAAAAGAAACACCGGCTGTAAAAGTGTTCTTATTGAATTTTATATTTATTATTACGCCAATAAATAAATAAGAACAAAAATAAATATCACAGGAAAAAGAAGAAGAGTCATGGACTAATACTTACCAATTCGACAAAGTTTATTTTGAAAAATGGCGATAATAAATATACCTATATGTTGGTCTGTCACGTTATTGAATAATTATAATTTGTTTGAAAGCCTTAACTCCTGAAAATTTGTCAATGGTTTTGTCAGAACTGGACTTCTCTTTAAGTCAGGTTTGTCAGGCTGTCTTCACTCATCATTGATCATAAACCACTTCTGCTTTATTTTAATTTTGAAGAATTTCTTTCACATTAAGCAAATAGGAAAAGTGTTAGAAGGATGACATTGGGAGAGGTTCATAGCTATCCCACTTCGCATCAAAGTTCAGCACCAGGATCTGGGTGACGCACTTTTTGCGGAAGTACTCTGCAGGGTCGCGCATTGGCACCTGGCGACCCTGGAGGGCGGCCAGGCTGTCCCAGGGTGAATACCACGCCAGCCATTCTTTTGGGGCACTGGAGTGGTACTGCCCTGCAGCCTCACAGCCCCTCTGGCCCACAGCTGCCCCACCTCGCATCACAGGTGCTACCCAGCAGCAACCTTTGGCACATGACTGTGTTTCTGCGTCTGGAGCACGCAAACCAGCACAGCTGGCCACCACTTCACAGTGATGATGACAGACCTGGAGTCACCTCACCTGGCACATTCCTTGGGGGAGGGTCCAGTCAGGCGGGGATGCCTGCGTCCTCCGATCTGCTCTGCTTCCTGCCTCTGGCCCATCCTGCCCAGCCCAGCCAGGGCTAGGCCGCTCCCACAGGCCCGTCACACTTCCCTGCTTCCAAGCGCACCTTCCCTCCCATACCGGCCTGGGTGCCCTTGACAATCCCTCCGTGGTCTCCCTCCCCAGCCAGAGCACCTGCCATTGTGTGTGGGGGGGGGTCCTTGGGGAAGTGTCTATGCTTTTATGCTCAGCATTTGTTCACAGACCTTTCCAGCGTGACTGCCCTCTCTCCTCCACTAAAAATCTGTCAGAGTTCCCGTCGTGGCGCAGTGGAAACGAATCTGACTAGGAACCATGAGATTGCAGGTTCGATCCCTGGCCTTGCTCAGGGGGTTAAGGATCCGGCGTTGCCGTGAGCTGTGGTGTAGGTCACAGACACGGCTCCAATCTGGTATTGCTGTGGCTGTGGTGTAGGCCGGCAGCTACAGCTCTGATTAGACCCCTAGCCTGGGAACCTCCATATGCCGCGGGAGTGGCCCCAGAAAAGGCAAAAAAAGACCAAAAAAAAAAAAAAAATCTGTTGAAGTCAGGGCCACCAAGCCTAACTCCTCCCTTCCCTCTGGGTGGTCTGCACTAGCTGGGCACCTTGGCGTGGCTGAGGCTCACACACCGGCTGTCCTCCCAGCCCCTGATGGATGGGCAGGCACAGTTCATGGCAGGTGCCAGAGGCCACCCGACCCTGATGTGTTTCCTTGGAGGGTGTCCTTTCTCAGATAGGCCACGGGAAAGTAGGTGGGGAGGCACGCTGGCAGGCATGGATGCTTTTTAAAGATGGAACCAGTGAGTCTGAGGCCACCCTCCCGGTGGATAGCGCTTCTGGGGTACAGTGAGCAGACCCACTTCTGGCATCAGTGTGGTGACACTCAGATGCTTCGTGGAAGCCGGTGGCACTTCCTCTATCCGACCACAGTCTCCGCCCCACCCATGCTGAGGGCCAGGGCTGCACGCAGGAAGGGAGTCACGCCGCTGCGTCCCCTGCGGCCCACGGAGGACAGAATCCCCTCCTGGCCAGCTTCCCATCGGGCCTGGGGAGACAGGACAGGACCCAGGAGAGACCTTTCTTCCCACCCCCAGCCTCCCTGCCCTTGTGAGGACCCATCCCGTCCAGGTCCTACTGGCCCTGAACCCAGATCTCACCCGGCTCTGGTGACCCCATCTCCCCACCCCAGGGCTTGGAAGGAGGCTGTCGGCTCCTCCAACAGCCCCTGTTGCTCCCCTGCCTCTGCCCTTGATGGATGTCTCCACCGAGGTATTTGGGTTGAAGAAGAGCAAATCCCCGTGCTTTTTGCAAACCCCCCACGGGAGCCCCTCAGCTCACATAGTGACACCACACCAAGGACAGAACACTGTCTACTCAGGATGCCAGCCTCTAGCCCCTCCCCAGGCCAATTCTGTGTTCCTGCCAAGGGCCTCCTGGGGTCCACGGCCAGTCCAGGTTGCTGCCCGCCGCTGCAGGCCGGACCAGGAAGGCCTGGGAGAGGCGCGTGTGGCAGACACAGCTTCCACGCAAGGGGCTTTGGTGACAGAAGCAGGGGCTTCCTGTTGTGCCACGCCTGTGCTCCTCCTGATTCTCCCCACGAGGGCTTCGGGAAAGAGCTCCACGTGGCCCCCCGGGCCCGTCGGCAGACACCCTCAGGGACGCCGGCTTTTGGAAGGGAGGGGGTGACCTCAGCACGGCTGGATCGGGCTGCTCAGGCTCCAGGTGTCACTCAGCCACCCTCTGGCCTAAGAGGGGGAGGCACTCAAGTCCTCTAGAATTTGGTTTCTGCATCTGAAAACTGGGGACAATAGGAAAACCGATCCTACAAGGCTGTTGAGGAGACGTGATTGCAAGGAAACAGTGCATGAACTGCTCAGCGACGGCTGCCTCTGGAGGCTGCCTGCCTTGTCCCCACCCCGGGGGAGGAGGGGCTTCCGAGGCCATAAGATGCCACCCAGGGTGGCTGGTGGTGGGGCCTCCGGCCACGACAGGGCGCGTCCACCTGGCTCATCTCTTCTATGGCGGTTCCTTTCAGGCCGGTCCCCACGAGTGGGCTGCCTCCTCCGGGACTCCCCTGGGATTCTGAAGAGCTGGGATCAGAGCTGACTTCCGACAGGCCGCTTCAGCCGCTCATGCCCCTCCGAGTCCACCTCGGCCCACCTGCCGCTCCTGGGGAGGTTGCGAGCCGAGCAGAGAGCAGGCCCTGGGGTACCAGGCAGGGACGGGCCATCTCCCCAGCACACCTGAGATGCACCTGATCTCCGGAGAGTCCCGAGGGCCCCAGAAGGAGTGCTGGCCCTCCCTCTCACACCCCCGTCTGGCCCAACACTCGGCCCGCCTCCTGGACGCCCTTCTGAGGAAGCTCGGCCACCCTGGCTTCTTGCCACGAAGGGCACACCCTTTGCAAAGCAGAAGGTGACATTTCTCTGGTGCGCATGTGGAGCTTTTTGATTTTTATTTTCCAAAAAGGCCTCCCCACCAGCACCTGGGGAAACCCAGAGCCGACTGACAGGGCCAGGCCCGCTTGCCAGAAAGCACGGTTCCTGTTTGGGCTGGTCTGGCCCTGTCTGGCTACGTCTGGGGCGGGGGACTCGGAGGGCGGAGGTGGGGTGAGGGCCAAACATGTCCACGTCCCATCACACGCCGCTCTAGCTCACACGTGTGCCCACGGCTGGGCTCTGAGTCCCAGGAGCTGACAGGCCTCTTTGGATCGAGCTGCCCAGTCCTCGCGTGGCACGATCAGCGTTGTTTCCCAAACCCGTCCCAGCCACTGGAAGGGACTGCTCACCCCAGGGTCGGTGCCCCGACCCCATCTGGTTTACCTAAACAGGCCTCGGCATAAAGGCCGTTCTCAGGCCGCTCCCATCCCACGTCTCCTACTAAACCTGCCCCCTGCCCCCCAGAGCCGGGCCACCTGGATCAGAACCGGGTGGCCCCAGGCGCTCAGCCACCGGCTGATGGAGCCATTCAGACCACCTCTCATAACTGAAACAGCAGCTTCAGGAAAATGAACTGTGAACTAGCTCCTCATGATGGACAGTTTGTCTGCAGCTGACATAACCCAGGCCTTTGGGTGCTCAGACGTGGACTTTTCTCTTGATGGAGCCCAGACCAGGCCCGCGGCCTTGAGTCGGCTGGACCCATGGGGGCTGGGCCTAACCTGCAGACCAGGACACTAATTCTGAAATAATCACGTCCTGGTGTTGCAGCTCTGGATCTCAAAACCTCTAGCTGGGGGGAAGACAAGAGAGCAAAGTGTCCCCATGAAAGGCAGCCGGTGTCACCAAATTCAAGCACCTGGCAGCTGGTGGGCTGGGGCCTAAGGAGACCCCAGTACATCCTCAGAAGGGACGGTGACAGTCTCAAGCCTCCAGGGACGAGTCAAAGGCCCCCCTTTTTTTCTTCAGTTTCTCCCTCTCTCTGGGCAATAAAAAGGAAAGGGAAGAGGAACTTCCCTCAGAAGCCTTGGTGATTTCTTGTTAAGTACATCTATAAATACAAGCGTGTTGAAAGCACATTCTTGATAAAATTATTAATAACTCAGAGTCAGGATGGGAGGGGTCACCTAGAGTAGGAGCTCGGGATTTTGAGTCCTAGTGTGTTCCCTATTTTCAAGACTAGAGGCTGGTGTGCAGGGCGGCTCCATGGGAGCAGCTCTGACTTTCCCTGTGTCCAGGTTCTGCCGTCCAAGGGGCTTGGGCTCAGCATGTGTGACTCCCCGAAGGCTAAGGGTTTCTCTAAAATAAAATTTTAAAACACAAGCGCGCGCGCGCGCGCGCGCGCGCGCACACACACACACACACACACACACACACACACACACACCCCATTCACCAGAATTCGGAAGCTGTCTCTGTGCCCCAGCCACAGGAAGCAGCCCTAGAAGCTGGAAGTGGGTTTCCCTACTGAGATAGAAATGAGAGAACCAGCATATCCCAGGAAAAAAAAGCCACTCGTGGAAAGCCACCCCCAGGGAGAAGTCCAAGGTTAACAAAGGATGAGAGTTAAGCCAGAGTTAACCAGAGAACCAGGGGGAGCATGTGCCAGGGAGGCCTGCCGGCTACTGGGACAGGGACTTCAGGAACGGGAGGCTCTGGAGACAGCAGCAAGCCTCTCGGACACTCCATGAGGACACCCCGCCCCCAGGTCTCAGCCCCACGTCCAGGAGCCCAGGCAAATGCCTCAGGACCAATTCAGAAGCTGCTTTACTCTTTTTCCCCAGCTTTGTTGAGATACGATTGACACTCAACACTGTGTGAGTGGGGTTACAGCCTGCTGGCTTCCAAGAGTCTGATCGTAAAAGACAGCAGCCTGGTCCGGGCATGAAACTGGTCTTCACAAAGCCAGGGCTTTATTTCACAGCAACTTCAGAAACTAGATATTTTATGTGAATAACAATCGTCAGTGGTCTGCTTTCTGGGAGTCAGTTCCGGTGCATGGACCACTTTGAGCGCCTCACGTGTGAGTCTGACCCCGGGGAGGCCTCAGGAAGCAGCCCCCTCAGCTGACCCTCGACTGGTAGAGCCTACAGCCTGCACAGAAGAGGCTGACACAAAAGGACAAGCCCCTCAGGGATGGGCCCCAGGGGAGTTACCGCTCTGTCCGTAGCTGCCCCTGAGCCCCTGGGCCCCCCGGCCGTCGGCATCTCCGCACCGGGGCCGCCGTCTCCCACCCGGCCGGCGTCACTGCTGCCTCCCGACACCCCCATCCATCACGGCACCTGTGTCCTCCGCATGGTCAGCCAGCCCTCTCCACAACGGCGTCCACACTGCTTGCATGGCTCCATGACTGGGGCCCTGTCCCTCTGAGCCTGGTCAGCTCCAGGGCCAGTGTCAGAAGTGATTCAGTTACTGGGCCGAAGGCACCAAGGAGATGGTGAAACCCTGGGCCTCCACCTGTTTCCACAGCTGTGTCTGGACTTCTCATCACCGCCCAGCCCCTGCGCCTGCTCCAGTCACACCAGATGCCAGTTCCACACACATGCTGGCCTCTGCCCGGATCCTCTGCCCACGGGGCCAGGTCACCCCGGCACGCGTGCTTTAGGCCTCCAATCCAGCACCTGGGCTCCCTCGGCCCCCGCTGCGGCCGTTGCTCCCCTCCCCTCCCCCCACCGCACCAGGAGCACCCGCAACAGTGCCGGTGGCCCGCCCTGTAACGGCCAGTGTCCCAACTGACAGTCCTCCAGGCTCGTCTTTCTGAGAATCAGAGGCAGGTCTGTGTGTCCACCCTGAGTCCCACAGTGCCTGCTGGGACAAATAAGCACTCGTCAAGCAAACCAGCCGATGACAAATGGACAGCGGCGGTGCAGCCTCCTCCACGGGGGCCGAGTTCTGAGGCCAGGCTGGACAGACCTGTGTTCAAAGGAAACCTCAGCAGGGGCAGCCTCAGAAAACTGCTGGGAACAAGGCCTCCTCCGCTGACAAGGTAGGGCCCTTGGGGCGGGGAGAGTTCACCGTGTGGCCCCAACACCTGGCCTGGACAGGAACACAGAGGGGGCCTCTGGCTCTGACATCTAAGCAAGGTCACCACCAGCCTAAGTGAAACAGGTCCGTGAGCTTTCAGCAATGGAGGACTGGCCCGCCAGCCACAACAGCCCCAAACAACCGCTGGCGAGACTGCGGGGAGCAGGTGAACAGGAGCTTCTGGTTAGACAGCCAGGCACAGTGCGAGGGGCCTAAGAGCAAAGCCCGGGGTACCGCCCTCCCTCTCACCCTCTCCACTGGTTTGGGGTCGAAAGACCCAGGTTCAAGCAAAACAGCGCTCTCTGAGCCTCAGGTGAATGTCTTCTCTGCGGGTTCCTAAGGTGACACTTTGTGACCTCAGAACACCAGACAATTACCAGGGCTTGTCGCCGGTGCTGGGACATTGGGCCATGGGAGAGGGACCCCATGGGGCTGAGCCGTAGCCAGAAAACCTATTTCCCCAGCACCGGTGCCTCCTGCCCTGCGCACCACTGGGGTCCTCCGAGGCTCTGCCCGGGGCTCAGCCACTGTTCTGGCACCTCCTCACATGGGCCTGGGGGACATGTCGGGGCTTGAGGCCTGGCCCGGCACCTCGATCCCAGGCAGGCCTGTTGGGTCAGGATAAGCAGTTGAATCCCAACGGGGATCCGTGCTGTCATCCCACACCTTGTCAGGGGCCGCTTCCCCACAGAGGGTGCCCTCTTCACCCCATACCCAGCCCTGTCTCGCCCCTGCCAGGAGTATCCAGGCATCAGACTCAGAACGCAGGCCAAGCCACCTTCAGTGAAGGAGCCCACACATGTCAGCTCCTTTAGTTTAGTCAAACCCATCCTTCAAGTAAAAAGGGAAATTTCCTTCTTCCTCCGCTAGGTTTAGACAAGAAAATGCTGGGAGATTGACTTAAATTGCTCCTCCCATCAGTAGTGTCCTTCAAATTGAAGCAGAACACAAAATAAGGAGAGGGCCCGGGACCCGCACAGGGTGTCCTGGAGCGCCTGGGTCCCCTGGCTGCCCTCTGTTTGTGGGGGTCCACTTCCTTTCCTGGGGACTGTGGTTGTGTCTCCTGCTGTCACCACCCCTCCTTCTGGATGAAGACAGTGGCCTTAAAACACAGCAGCCCCCCTGCCAGGGGCAGCCTCCCACATGCCTTGTGGGGTCCCCGCCCAGCTAAGGAAAAGGTGGCCGTGGGCCAGCAGTGGCCAGCTGCCCTTTACCAACAAACAGGGGCACATGTGGTGAAGGCCACAGACCCCAGGAGACAGTTCCCAGGGAGCAGGGCCCTCAGAAGCAGTGACCATGACCTTGCATGGGCCCTGGACGGGACAGCAGGGCCCTGAGCTGCCCTGGGAGCAGCAGAGTTAAGGGCAAAAAAGGAGCCAACGCAGCGGGATTAGGTAGAGACTGTTCTCTTGCCAAGGAGGGAGTACACGGCCCAACACAGAACAACACAATTGCACACGTATTGTTTCAACGAAAGCAGGCAAGTTCACAAAGCACTTCTGGACACTTAATAGGAACTCTGGTTGCTTTTCTTCTTGGCAGCACCAGCCTCAACTCTGTGGCTTTGCAGTATTTCAGAAAGTTCGGGTACATGCAAGAGGTCTTCTGAGAAAGGCCCAGTGCTCCAGAATCCCCGGGGTGGCTATGAAGAAAGAACGTCACTGGTGACAAGTATTAAAGCAACATTGCAAGATGTGGGACCACCCACCTTCACTTACACATGCATCCAGCTGATTCCTAACTCCTTTTTCTGTTAGCATAGTTACACTTTGGGGTTTAAGGAAAGAATCACTTTAGAGGCAATTGTCTTGGGTGCAGGTGGGTAGATCCACACCCACACCGCCCTCCCATCCATGGGGGCCTGCGCGAGTGTGTGTGTGGCATCAGGGCATCCCAGCCTCCCAGAAGCTCACCTGTGTCCACCCTCCACACACAGGGAAAGCTGCTCTTCTTATTCAGGGGGCTTTTTGTGGTGGAATTCGGAGAAACTGTGTTGCAACATCTTTTTAGGGAGAGGCCAAGAACGCTTTTTCATTCTTGCAGCTCTGCGTGCTTAAACCGTCCGAGTCAGTACAAAGGGCTGGACCACGGGACTGCTCCCCACGAGCGGCAGGGGCGGCGTGGAGCGAGGCGCAAAGCCCAAGCTGCAAACTGCACGTCTTGCCGGGCTGGCCAGCTTGGCCTGATGTCAGATTTACCCACCGGAAAGCGCTCCCGCAGCCCAGTGAACATGACCCTTTTCCCTTTGGCTTCAAAAGCAACTGCGATGGAATGTTTCAACTGTGAGGCAGAGGCACTTGGAACAATGAAAAACACCTTTTCAAAAACGCTTTAATGAGGTAGCTGAGATCAAATACCAAATCCACAGCAATCACAAAGGCGTGTAGGAAGTGCTCAGGCATTTCTAAATGTATGCTTAGACGCAAACTATGACGGTGTCTAAGGACCGCTCTTGCTTCCCAAATCCCAAGGGTACATGCGAACTTCGTGCAGAGGCCCCAGAAGAATGAGGGGAGCAGGAGGCCGGAAGCGGGGGAAGCTGGACGGGGGGTGGGGGGCGTCTGGGCTGCTCTCCCCGCAGCCAGTGTGCTCGGTGAGGAGGACACATGCAGGGAGGACTCGGACGCCAAGGGCTGGGCAGGGCAGGCTCGAGGGGGATGGCGGCTCGTCAGAATCGAGGAGGCCCCATCCTCATCGCCCAGGGACATGCAACCCCCACCCCGCCCCAGAGCCCTGGAACCACCCTCAGGGGGCGGAGCGGGCACCCCGAGTTCTCCTTGCTGTCTGCTCACAGGCACAGGCTTCTTTGGCTGAATAGCTTTTCCAAGGTCAACTCCAAGTGCCTTCCCAGGGGATCATGGACGAGGGAAGGGCAGCAGGACCTGTCCTGGCAGCGTGGACCTCGTGATGCTTCCCGCAGCATGAACATCCAGAGCTCCCACTCACGCACAGACACGCTCACCCACATGTGTACATGCGCTCCGGCTCGCCCACAGGCAGGAAAGGCAGCAGCATCCAGACAGTGCAGAAGCTGGGGCGGGGGCAGCGTGGGTGGTGGCAGGGCTAGTGGGGTCTCGGGAGGGGCCTGGATCCACCTGGACACCCCTTCCAGTCCTTGCGTGCAGCCGGCAACCAGGGCAGCTGGCAGGAAGACTGGCCGGGGCCTGGCTAGGTCTCTGTGGTGTAGCCGCCGTGGGCCAGAGGAGGCAGGGCCGAGAGGCCACCCCAGCGCCCGGCGCCAGGCTGGGGCTCAGCGCGCCCCTGCTCTTTGTATTTACCCAGGATGCTTCTGGCTTCTTCTGCATCCCGCAAGGGGCTCTCTCCGTACTCCTCCTTCAGCCATTGCCGGTACTGGGGAAGTGGACAAACCAGGATGTCACATGCTGCATCACCCAGACTGCTCCCTGTGGCCAGGTGGCATGGGTTTTGCCGCTCTGAACAGGGAACCAGTGGGCATCGGGCAGTCAGCTCCAAGGCCGGCCAGTTGGGGTCAAGGAAGAGAAGTAATTGCTTCTTCCAGGTTTGGGCCTGAGCACATCAACGCAAGCCTGACCCAAGGCAGAGGAACTGAAGCTACCGAGGGGGAGGGACGCTCTGCAGCAGCAGGTGAACCCGGAGAACGGGGACGGCGATGGAAGCAGTGGGCATGAAGGGTCCCAGACCAGGCAGCCCCAGGGCCTCCCCCGGCAGGCACGGTTCTGGGCGTGCACAGAAAGACCGGGCCTCTGCCAGGGGCTGCCGCTGCCACTGCCAAGCCCTTCACCATGGTTACCTGATGGACGTGGTGCTCCTCAAACTCCTGGAGCTGCCTCTGGAAGCCCAGGTTGGGGTTGGCGCAGGACCTGCCTGCCCGCACGGTGTGCAGGGCATCCTCCCAGCCGAGGTCCGTGACCGTCATGACGTAGGCAACCACCAGAGTGACGCTCCTAGAGACGCCGGCGAGGCTGCAGGGTCGAGAGCCACGCAGCACGGGAGGGTCAGGGCACTGGGAGGGCGCATTCGGGAGCCCTCCTGCCTTGGACTGTGAGTGGGCAGCAAGCCAGTGTGGGGCCGGGGGCGGACTCAGAACATAGCAGCCTCTCTCTGCTTCGCGACACCAGAAGCTTAGGCTTTCTTTACCTCTGCTGGCCTCGGTTTTGTAAGGGTTTTCTACTGGCTATGGCTCTGGACACTCTGTTTGACGCTTCTGAGCCCCTCTTCAGAGACTCGCCATCTCCCTCGGACAAATAAAACAACTAACGCCCATCGAGGGAACTTGAGTGGTCCAGGATCTAAGCAATAAGCCCATTTATAACCCGCAACTTTTGAGGCTTCACATTTTTAAAGTCTGGTTTTCTTAGATCTATAAGGACCAAGTCTATCACTTAAGAAACTCATTCATTTCAGAAGCCCTTACCAAAGATGCTGTGTGCCTTACACGCCTAGGCCGAGCCGAGTGGGCACATTCCACATGTTCTGAGGGGCAGGGTCAGGGGACATTGCAGGCAATAACGGTCAATTTTCTCTAGCAGGCTGAGTAAGGGGACAAATTTTAAATGCACATGCAAATTAAAGCGGTCACAGAGAGGTTGTGCTGCGTCAGACTTGGAGTGCTCAGCAACGGTTTATGATGGGGAAGTTTAGAAAATTTCTCATTTTTAGAAAAGCCTATCTTCAGATTTATACAACTGCATGAAATACGAATTCCTAGAATATCAGGCCTGCTCATATTCAAATATAAATAATAACAGTAAAACCACTCTCAGGTAGTGGTTCTTTCCTTGGGGTGAGTACCAGAAATACTGAGAGAGCCTCAAAAAAAAAAAAAATCCTCTTGGGCTGCACCCGGGTGGCCCTACCTCACCAGGCACAGGACTCCAGAGCCCGTGAGACTCTGCCTGCCCCTCAAAGCGCTTCAAAGCCAAAGTGAGCGAGGGTCACAAAGCCTGCAATCTGTGCCTATTGCATGCTCTTTCTACAAGTAAAATGAAGAATCGCACTATTTCAAGAAGTGTATAACAGAGCAGAACCATCGGATACTTTGAAGTAAAGCCATCGAAGTATCCAATGCCGTCTTTTCAACTGCCTCGGAACCAGCTGCGGTTTCCACGAGGCTCCACAGGGCGCCACGCGGCGGACCCCTGTCCCCTCTGCCAGGGCAGCAACGCTCCCTAAGCAGCCCTCGCACCTCCAGGGAGCTTCCACTGCAGGAGCGGCTTCTTGGGGGTAACGCAGATGACTGCTAAGCTCTCAGTAAACTCCGCGCAAACCTCGTTCAAGAGAGAGGGGACTTCAAGGACAGCAGGTTTCTCCAGAGCGCCAGCTGCTGGTTCCCTACATGCACTGGTCATCATGGGGAGCACTGGTCTGCTCTCTTTATGGGCTTGGTTATCAGCAGGCGCACTAGCAGTGATGAAATGAGGGCCCACAGGACCTGCGTGCCGGCTGTGCATCAGGCGTGGGGCGCCGTCCAGCATTAAGGGCGTTGGCAGAGCTTTCTCTGTGCCACGTGTGTGCTCAGTGTGTGTAAACACACTGCAGAGTGGAGGGGACTGCAGGGGTGGCTGCCCATAAGCTAAGAACCTATTCAAAGTGTACGCCCCAAACACCTAAAAGCCCCAATCTGTAAACAGAGAAGAAATGGTCACTTTGGTGTGACGGCAATGCAATGCTAAACACCCACATATGCAATCGAAACTCTCCAGAAAGAAACAGTGCTTGGAAAGGCCACTGAGCTGGGCCTGTGTTCTGACGAATGTCAGGAGCAGGCTGGAAAAGGAGTTTCTGTTGTCCAGTAACCCTGACAGTCCCTGCAGAAACCTGAGAAAATGAAAATCCTAGGTGAAAAGGGAAGAAAAATGTCTGGTTCTCTTTCAGCAAAGCAAGGACTAGTGAGCAGCTGGGCGGGCAGGCAGGTGCTGGCGATGGGGTGGGGCTAGGCTTGCACACAGAGAGCACGCTCAGCACACGTACCAGTGCACCAGGCAGCCCTCGCCCCTGAGTCGGCACTCGTGGATGAACTGGATGCTTTCCTTGAAATGTCTTGTCCTGGGGGAGAGAAAAGAGAGAAGTGACAGCTTTCTAGTTTACTCAACGAATGATGAAAAGAAAAATCCGCTTGAGGTTTCTGGAAAAGGTCCTGAGGCCACAGCTTCAGACCCCGGTCACTGTCTGGGGCCAGATCGGCCTTGGTTTGAATCCGACCCACGGTGCTGAGGCCCGGGAGGTGGCTCGGCTGGGATTTTCAGTTCTCCGAGAGCAAGGAGCCCCTGAAACATACAGATGCCACTGACTTGTTGGCAGGCCAGGCCTGCTGAGCCCCACTCAGTCTGGGCCTCTCAACACCCAGCAGCACAGTGACCAGCTAAGCAGCCATGGGCATCACAGCCCCCAGATACAGAGGTGCCCCCAGTATGGGGCCCCACTTCTGACGTCTGAAAACCTCACTATCCCCACTCCACCTGCTCTCCCTCAAGGTGGGCAG
Organism: Sus scrofa; assembly: GCF_054392235.1. Classification (NCBI taxonomy): domain Eukaryota; kingdom Metazoa; phylum Chordata; class Mammalia; order Artiodactyla; family Suidae; genus Sus; species Sus scrofa. The sequence goes on along the minus strand of NC_139389.1, from coordinate 151,856 downwards.
GTCCTGCCTGCCAGGGCTCTAATCCTGCTCCGCCACTGGGTGTGGCCTGGGGAGCGTCACTCACAAAGTGGGACGAAGGAACTCACACCAGGTGCAGTGCAGACTCTGAAGTCTGACGAGGAACTGTGAGCATTCTCCCGCCCCTGTTCACACCCAGCTGTGTTCTAGACGGGGTGGGGGGTGGGGAGTTGCTTAAGTGTAAATGCTTGGAGGGGTCCACAGAGTGTGTGCCTGTCTTGTCGAGGTCCCTAGCTTTGAGTGGCCTACCAGGCAGCCAGGCAGCTAAGGTTGCCCATGGCCCAATTAGCAATGGTGCCAGAGGACAGATTACCTGCAGGAGCGGTTCAGAGATGAGCAAACACAGTTCCCAGCCGCACAAACTAGGTCTGCCGTCTCACAAAGGGTGACAGGGTGAATGAACGGAATGACCGGGGTTCATGGCCGTAAGAAAGGCAGCCAGCTGTCGGCTAAGGGGGGTGCCCAGCTGGGACTCTGCGAGAGGCAGGCGGCACCCCCAAGGCCGACACCGCCACTCATGGAGGTTGAGGGGTCCCACACACAGACCCCAGACTCTCCCCCAGGGCCAGGTTACACAGCAGGGCAAGGTGTGCCTGTGGACGCTCGGGACAATGTAAACTTTAAAGTGATGCGGGGCATTGCAACTGCACCCCCAACGCGACGTGGCGCAAAACAGGCAAGGAAAGATCCCTGCTGTGACCCTGAAATCTGACGGGGCCAGAGCAGGGCTGTGACGCAGAAGCCGAGGAGGCCAGGCGGAGGGGAGGGCGAGGCCGTCCAGAAGCCGGCCCAGAGCAGCGTGCCGTGGGCCCAAGGGAAGCTTCAGGGCTGGGAGCTTCTGTCCTGTTTCTCCCGCAAAACCCGGAGCTGGCAGCGACCTCTGCTGCTCTGGACGTGCTGAAGCTGTGGCGCACGTGCTCAGCCACGCCAGTGCTGCTGGAGCAGTGGGCAGCCAGACCCTGAGGGCGACCCATCCTCCCTCCGGTTCTGGCCACGGAGAAGGAAAGGGGCGGCTGCAGGGTGGGGCTCCAGGAAAAGTTTCCCTTCCCACTGAAGGGAACATACCAGCACGGGTGACAAGTGGTTTGAGGGGAAGGGGGCAGGCCTCTGGGACAGTGAGTGAAGGAGGTCATTGTCTCTCTAACTGAAAATACCGCCAATCAGATACGCTGCTCCTTAGAGCCAAATACCATCCACCTGAGATCGACGGGTGCAGCAGCTTCCAGACACTGAGCCCCTCATGTGGCTAAGGAGTGGCTACAGGCTGCCTGCCTGTCATCTGCCTTGTGGTTTCCTGGGATGACACTGCAGAGGGCGGATAGGCCAGAGTGAGGGTGGATTTGACAGCAGGTCCAGGGCCAGGACTGTGCCCAGAGCCCAGCTCACCCCAACCATAGGCTAGTGGCTGAGGGGCATGGCTGGAGTGCATACATCTCTGGCTATAGATGCCACACTGGGGCATCCACGGGGTCCCCAGGGGCCCTCTTCACCCCTGGAGCCTGTGCTCTTGCCTGTCCTTTGTGGCTCTCTTTCTGGTCAAGGCAGGAGGGAAGGAAAGGAAGAATGAATCCAGAAATGAGTGACAATGGCCCGACTGCGGGCACGGGAATGGCCTCAGAACATGCTGCATAAGCCACTGCAGGGGGGCGGGCTTGTGCTGGTGCTGGGGAGGTCACCGAAGATGATAGCTGAGTCTCTTGACTGAAACCTCAGAGTGGGAACAGCTTCTGAAGTCCTCCTTTTACACCTGCATGTCCCAAACCACAGGCACGATGAAACCCAGGTTCTAAATTGCTGTGGCGCTGGGTTCAATAGTCAGTCTTGCCACATCTCAGAGTAGAAGACCGGGGGAGGGGGTGTGGTCAGCAGGGTGACATTCAAACTTGCCAGAGCCTAGAGGGAGCGTGCGAAGAGGCCCACAGGCAAGAAAGCTGCGGGGAGGTTCCTGCCCAGCCTTCCCCCTTTCGGCTCTGTCTGCATTGAGCGCTAAGTCTGGGACAAAAGCGCAGAGGGCTCCTGGCCATCGCCGTGTTGGGACAAGGGCCGCAGCCCTGGCCCAGGACTGTAACGATTCTGACAAAGGGCCCGCCCAGAGCCCTGCTATGAAACTTGACTCACGGACACGGCTGGGCACGGGGCCAAGCCAGACACATTCCTAGAAGCGCCTCTTCCAAAGAAAGCCAGGGGGCAGGCGCCCAGCGCTGCTGGGGTGGGTTATTTCCAGGGAAGCTCATGACCTAAGCAGAGCCTGGTCGTCGCATCCCTCCTCCACAGAGGGAAATACCCGGGACTACGGTCCTCGAGTTGCTCAACCCTGGACACGAAGCAGAAGCACAGACGAAGCTGTCTCAGTGAGCACCGGTCCCCACTCCTGACCCCGGCTCTGCGCCTTTGCTTCCGTACAGAGACACGCGGGCAGATTCTGGCGGAGGAGAGCCAGCCGGCTCTTCCAGAGGGAAGCACGCCTACTCACGCGTCCAGAGGCCGACAGCGGCAGAAAACACCCTGGGCCGGGCCCAGAGCCGCTCTCTGTGGGGTCAATAAACAGCCCGCAGCTGCCACTGTCCTCTTCCCGCTCCTCCTCACTGACGAGTGTGTTCCAACCCCTCCCTCTCCATCCAGAGGCCGAGAGCAGAGCCAGCCAGGCTTTCCTCATCTTCAGAAAGGATGCTGGACAGATCCAGCAAAACCATATACTGGACGATGCTCCTTTGGAGGGTCTGAGCGATTCTTTCCACTCCAAGTGGAGGCTGAGGTTCCCACTGCAGGGCCGGAGGCAGTCCTGTCCTGCCGGGAGGGGCTCTGCGGGTGGGAGATCCGGCCCAGCACCTTGCGGGGCAGCTGGGCTCACCCCACAGCCAGCAGCGCCAGAGGATCCAGGCTGCTTCTCCTCCGGCTCGAAGAGCATGAACGTGAGTGTGTGCGTGTGAGCACGTGTACACTGCGTATGTACAGGGATGCAAAGGGGAAATCACCAGGAAAGGCAGCGCCCTGCGGGTTTTCGTCCTCAAAAACAACGCTTCAGGAGCTCCCGTTGTGGCGCAGTGGTTAGCGAATCCGACTAGGAACCATGAGGTTGCAGGTTCCATCCCTGGCCTCGCTCAGTGGGTTAAGGATCTGGCGTTGCCGTGAGCTGCAGTGTAGGCTGGCGGCTACAGCTCCGATTCGACCCCTAGCCTGGGAACCTCCATATGCCGTGGGAGCCCAAGAAATGGTAAAGAGACAAAACAAACAAACAAACAAAAATGCTTTAAAAAGAAAAGCCAGTGGGTGGAGCGTTCTCTCTGGGCACAGGAGCGGGAGGGTGGGCAGCTTCCTCCAGGGCAGAGCCAGCCCAGGCCCCCAGGCCCTACACAAACGGTGCAGCTCTCATCGCACCCAGAGGTGGGCAGGAAGGAGACCTCTCCCTGGAGCAGACCTGGCCCTGCCTTCCACACACGGGACAGCTCACATCTAAGCCGAGGCTTCCCCAGCGTTTACACTTCCTGCACTGGCAACACTCGAAGAAAAATTGGGGGGAATGTGCGTTCTGCATTTTCCATTTTGCCAGATAAGGTCATTTTAAAAACAAACAAGAAAAAACAAAACCCTCTTGACAACCTACTGCAACGTCATTTTTCAGAGAGCTGTTCCACACCGAGAGAGCAAGGCCCGCAGAGTCGAGGCCTAACAAATGGGCTTTTATGTTGAATGAGAGAAGCCTTCTAAAAAGAGCCCTTTCCAAGCATCTCTCACCTCTGCAGGGTCCTCCGGAGTCATGCGTGTGCAGCTCCAGGGAAGCAGGACACAGCACGCCAGGGCCCACTTAGCTCTGATCTTGCAAAACTGCTTTTTAATAATGACAACAAAGAAAAATGTAAATGAGAGAGAGCGAGCTGACGTACAGGAGACTGAGCTCACCTAAAGTGAATACGCAGTAAGACGGGAGGGAGCGAGGCCGGGTGCTGAGGTCTAGACACAAGCTCTCTGCAGCAGCGCTGGGCCCCTCTCCCCACAGAGCCCTCAGGAAGCTGAGACCCTGCTCGGCGCTCAGTCCTGTCACAAAGACTCTGCGGAAAGATGCTGCCGGCTCCCCAGAGGAGCCCGAAAGACAACCCACACCAATCCGAGCGATAAACACGCACAAGTCAGAATGAACAAACAGGCTGTAGCACCCCCAGCCCTCGCTCGCAAGACACAGTAACACTTTTTTCTTGAACAGGCAGAAAACAGAAGCTAGGCTTTCAGGACCCTTAGCGTCCGTAAGCACACTTTCACTACTATCTCACCTTCTGCTACAGAAATCGTGAGGGAGATATTTTACAGATGAGAAGTGAGGTGAAAATGACTTGCCTGAGGAAGCACAGAGAAAGAAAGCAAAAGCAAACATCCCCAAAGCCTCAGGTTACTCAGCCACCACACACTGGCCACCTCGGAAGGTGTGTGCACTGGATACGAAGCCCAGGACCCTCTGATGGCGCAAACCACGCAGAACACGCCAGCCCAGGGCCTGTGGGGTTAGCGCTGCTATGGGAACTTGAACTTTCACATTTCCTGACTGTGCAAGGCAGCGGGTTGGGGAACCAAGCTAGAATTCTAATGTGTGACTCTTGTCTCAGACCAGGTTTCTGCATTTTAAGTTCCTGGAAGATCAGAGGGGAGTTTGTGAGAGGTGCAGCCCAGACAGAAAGCTGACCTTTCTGAAGAGTCTGCAGCCGGTCTCCAAAGGTCACAGCTCTCTTACTAAGCACAATCAGCAAGAACTCCTGGTGGCACAGGGGTTTGCGGGGAAAGATTATATCCAAAGTTGGAAGTGATTTTTAAATCTGTACCTAAATTTAAAAGAATAAGCAGCACAGTTGTCCAGAGTTCATTTTGCCATTAAACACAGGAACTCTTGGGCACCAGGAGGTGAAAGCGGCCAGACCAGAGGGCCTCTGACCACCTACATCGATGACAATACAGAAACCGAAGGTGCGTGTCAGCCTTCCTGCGCTCCCACTGCGGGCGGAGTAATAAGCACAGGCAGTACCCAAAGTGAGGCTCACAGGCTCGGCTGTCCTGCCTGCCCATGAAGAGTGTCCCTCGCTCCCCTGCTCATTGAAAGGCACGAAGAGCTTTCCAACACTTGGAACGGGTAAAGAGAACAAGCTCTTGCACAGGCTGCCTCTTAACATATGAAGTGCGTTCAAACTCCAACCTAGTTGCCACACGGTCTCCTTAAAACTTCAATAAAGCAGGAAACATGTACAGACCTATGGACTTGTACGTGCCCAAAGCCTTACTTATCTATAAGCTTTGCTCTTACTAACGATCAACAGTTAGTTTCCCCAAGGGGAAACACATATGCCCGTGAGTATGAGTTTGCCTTTTGAGGTGTTACGGTCTTGACAGCCTTTTCCAAGAGAAGCCAAGGTTGGGCTGCCAGGGGCCTTCCCTCGAAACAGCAGCGACGGCCACTCCCTGGCTCCTGCTGTCACGAGCCCCAAGCTCAGGCACTGTGACACCCACTCTGGGCCACACTCTCATCTGGACACAGGTAAAGGGTTAAAAAGGGCCAATTGTACCTCTCGACAAGACTTCTGTACATATTTGGGACAGAAGCGAATGAATTCAAATCTTATGAGTTGGTCCTCTGGCCCCAGGCTGACTGTGTTTGGGCTGGTTTTGCCAGAAGACTTGAGCTGAGGCGGGAGATGCTGGAAGTCAGGGGAGCAGCTGCTGCTCCCTCGTCCCATCTTCCCAGCAGCTGGAGGGAGCCTCCCCAGCCCCAAAGCTATCGTTTCCACATTGCATGCACCTGGAGGAGAAACACCCTTAGAGTCAAAGGCTCAGGAGTCGGGAAGAACACTTCTACACGCATGGTCCCATCTCCCCAGATCCCCAGGGCAGCATTTTCAGATGTAACAACTGAAGAGCCATCCAGAGCAGACGAAGCTGGTTTTGCACCTGAGACGCCGAACGTCTGGGTCTATGGCCAGCGGTACAGCACGGGGGGCCGCTCAGCGCTGTCTTCGCGCGCGAGGTGAGTCAGGGACCCTGTCCAGGCAAAGCTCAAGGATCCTGGGGCAGCTGCAGCACAATGGCATCTGCTCGGACTACAGGTGCCCAGGGGTGTTTCAGTCGAATTCTTCCAAGAGTCATGGTCCAAGCAGGTACTGACACGCTCAATAGCATGTTAGAATCTCAGTTTGAGATAAGAGCAAAGCAACTCTTCTAAAAATAGCCACCAAAACACGGGCAGAAGATCGCTGTGGTCTCGAGAGAAAGGCCGTGGCTCACTTCCTTCCGTACACACAAGCCCTCCAACCACTTCTGTTTCTCGACACGACTGGTAACCAAGGACGTTCTCTGGCACTTCTTCCCCTTCCAGACCTCGGCCACCACTGTCTTCCTAGCGATCCTGTACAACCTCTCCTCCACCACCTCAATCATAAGGACTGGCTTTTTCTGCGAAATAAGAGGTAGAGTGGAAACACGGGGCTCGGGCCGGACCCATGTGCCTGAGTCCAGCCCCTGCCCTTGCCTGCTCTGATGCTACACCTCCTGCACCTGCTTCCACCCCTGTCCACTCCCCACATTGGTCCATCCAACAGGAGCCTCCCCTCTCTCCCAAACAGGTAGATCTCACAAAAGTATTGCACAACCTGTGATTTCTCGCTCTCCCACCGTGAAAAGCCAAGGCTGTAGTCAGGTCCAGCCTTCCACAGCTTTCAGACGGGCTGGGCACACAGGGTCCTAACACAAGGCTATGTGGGCTGTACTCCTGACATGCAAGACTTGTAGGCAGTCGGGCTTGGGAATCATGAAGGATCAATCTCGACAAGCCTGTGGATTCCCAAACTCGGGAATACCATGGCTTCCAGCTTCCCTGAGGAAATGCAGTCACACATAATGCCAGAAGGGTCACTGTGTCTGAGCTAAACTAGCTGCCAAGGTGAGCCTGAGATGCAGAGGCTGGGTTTCTGGGAGCACTTCTGGGCCTCTCAGCCGCCGACACAGTTCAAATCCGGGCTCAGGGAAACTTTCGTCTCCTCCACATCACGGTCCTTCCAAGTCACTGAGTGCGGTGGCACAGCTGTAACCCTGCTGGGGCTCCACGCTGAGCCCTGCCCCCCTTTCTCCAAAGCCCAGTCTCACGGGTCTCATACAACTGTGAGGCTCTGGAAGGGACAGCAATTATGACTCTCTCTTGGAGTGGACAACAGAGCTAAAGTGGCATCGGAGATGTACTCAGCTGTGGGGAACAGAGGGCAGGACTTTCTTAACTAGAAAAAACTCATCTCTCAACTCCAACAAGCTTTCCAAGTGCAGGTCCCTATGGGTGGCCACTAGCCACGTGAAGCTGCAGAGCTCTTGAAACGAAGCTGGTCCCAGGGGAGACGTGCTGTCAGTGTAAAAGCACGCCAGATTCTGAAGACTCGGTATCCCCCAAAGACGCAAAACGCCTCATGTTTTACGTACTGAACACATGCTGAATTGAGAGTCTTTTGGGTATATCAGGTTAAATAAAACATGTTACTAAAATCTTGCCACCTGTTTCTTTCTTACTTTATTAATGTGGCTCCCAGAAGATTTAAGATTACATGTGTGGCTCATATACTATTTCTACGGGACAAAATGCAAAGGCTTCCAGAGAAAGGGTGAACCTGATGAAGATTTGGTTTGAGGCATCCTTTATGGAATTAGACTTCTCACACACCCCACACGCACGGCACGGTGCTGCTCAGTGGAAGCTGCAGGGGCACAGACCTCGGTGGGGCCCCCGCCCTCCTGCAGGGGGGCAGCTGTGCTCGGTATCAAGGCCCCTCTGTTCTGACGGCTTCACAGTCATTCATTCTTAACATGTCCAAATAATACACCAGTAAGCAACTTACAGGTTTTGAGAGGGTGAATCCGATGCCGGAATGCACAGGTATTTAACCCCCTGTAGAATGACAAAAAATAAAATAAAAAGATGATACTCAAAATATTTAAAGGAACTATTTACTCAGGTCAAAAAATAAAAAAAATAAAAAGGAGAAGTTTTTCACTCATCTTTTGTTGCCAAGGAACTGGGGAAAAACTCTTTAATTAGGGTTCCTGGTTATTTTCCATGACCCTGCACACAGACACTCGTGCTCTAGTTTGAAAACAGCTTGTAGGTGAGCCAGCGTGTATCAGACTAGTGAAGTCATCAGGATTTCCCAGTAAGGGTCCACAAGTTTCAAAGCCATCATCTTAGATGGTTGTTCCCATAGGCCACTTTTAAAATCTATTTCATTTAGGATTCTGAATGGTCAAAAAGGAAGCAATGACAGTAAAACCTAGCTGTGATGACACGGTATGTGACAGATGAGGAGCGTTGCAGTTTCATGATGCAATGACAGGAGCTTCACACACTGGAAACAATTTGATTTATTTTTGCTTGATGTTCAGAAGAGTAAAAATGTGCATACAAACTAATAAAAATTTTTTAAAAAGAATCCAATCTGAAAAAAAAGGATCCAATCTGAAAAAAAAGGAACTTCATTTAGTTCACAATATAAATCTAAAAATGTGAATGTAAATTCATGATACAAAAATCAGGCTAAACTGAAGTTTTATTAAAAGCTTGGTTGATACTTCTTTGGAGAGATTTAAAATATAGTTCAAAGGGTCTTCTATAAGTAAAAATACAAAATCTAAAAAATCTCAGCAACCTTTGCAAAAGAATGTGGCTTCATGAAGGCTTCAAGCTGAACCACTTTTAAACCTTTCTCTCTTGATAGCCTAATCTAATAGAGTCTAGCCACCGTGTTGTAGGTAATTAATGGAGGGAAACACATCAGAAGCCAGAAACATAACCAACCTGAGAGAGTAAATGAAGGAGAAATATGCAGAATCGTGATACGGACCACCACAAGTCACCCAGCAGAAGTCATAAAGTAACTTGTCCTCTAGAATCTTTTGAAATTATCTTGCAGCTGGTCGTTAACCCTTTACTGTCAATCCTATCATTAGGCCTTTCTGGGCTGGATTTGCAAGGGCAGTCTTGCAGGAGAGCTGTGTCCTTCTCCACACCGTCAAGCCCACTTTCCAGCAGAGGAGCTACCATGTTCCTCAGCCTGCTTTGCTGCCAGGGTGTAGACTTAAGACCTGGTTTCGGCATCTGACACACCTACTTGAGGCAGATTTGGAAACAGGACATGGGGAGAGTCAGATGGATACGAGCACCTGGGGGGCAGGTGCAGGTGGTGGCAGAGGTGGGCCGCGCTGGGCTGGACGTGGCAGCGATCGCAGGGGCAGATGTGTGTTGTGGTTTGGGTGCTGTTCCTGGAGCTTCAGCTGAAAGCCTGCTTCCCCAGCTCTTCTGAGGAGACCACAAGCTCTCAACTGTCTCTCAACAAGCCCCTTCCTGCTGAAGTGGCTCAGAGTGGAATCTGCTCTCTGCAACCAAGACCCGAGTGACACAATTTCCCTTCCGGTCTCCTGGTTTTGACAGGTCAGAAAAAAATATTTGTCCTGATTACTTCATTTCTTTTCCCAGTTTGGAGTCAATCATAACATCTTCCAACAAAGTCTCCTTTGGGTCTGGAAGAAGAGAAAGGGGCACTTTCCCAGGGTTGGCTGCTGGAAGAAGGAACCAAGGCGGCAGCCTTCGCCTTGGCACCGTTCTCTGCTGGGAAGAGGGAGGTGGCTGCCTGAAGCTCCCAAGCACCTCCAAACCCAGGGAGGTTTCAGAGCTCTGGTCTAAAGGAGAGGAAACGGCACTGTTAAAAGGCGTCATTTCACACCTTCCTTCCATCGAGGCCCAACAGGCTTGCTGGTATAGATGCACCACGACCCCCTCAGACACCTGCCATTGAAATGACTCACTGACTCTCTTCCTCTTAAGTGAGAGTTGGCTGTGGATCAGGCCCAGAAGCTTGTGAAATGCCTGCCTCCCACCCACTTCCCCCCATTTCCTTCGGAGCAGTCCTTCCAGACCGTGGGGAGGCTTCTTGGGGTTCCACTTTCCCTTCCACTGCGATGTCGGTCTGAGCAACCTCAGAGCATCAGTGATGCTGAGGCGGGTCCCTCTAATGCAGGATGAGAATGCCTGCCACACGTTCTGACTCACAGCCACTCAGTTCTAGCAGAATCTGATCAGCCCAGCCCACAGGTTGGGAGGAAAGAGAAAAAATGGAGAAGGAAGAGAATGGCCAGAGGGGAGGCTAAGCGGGGCCTGGCATACAGACGGCATCCGGCATAAACGCCAGCGGTGGTGTGGTGGGAAGCACTCTGCCTCTGGGCCTGCTCCGAACAGGCCCCTTTCTCCTCTGTGGGGCCTGAGGCAGAAGCAAAAGGGGCCAGCCCCAAGCTGCAAGAGCAAACTGGGAGAAGACGGCCAAGGGGAACCCTCTTGCCATGCCCTCAGAGGACAAGGGGGCAACCTTCAGTTGTGCGGGGTCCCCCGCCCCCACCGGTTGGTAAGGGTGGGCAGCAGCTGCAGCTTTCCATCTGTGAAGCGTCCAAGGGGGAACAGGCAGCTCCTGGCTCCAAGTCTGTGGACCCCACAGCAAAGGAAGGACTCCGAAAATGTAAGATCTTGTTCTCCCAGGGGCAGAATAACAGTAATTAACAACCTCCCCTGGAATCAAGCCTAGCATACAGCAGGCACTCACTAAATGCCCATCCAATGACATGAGAACAAGGAGAAAATCAATTAACCCGAAGATCACACTACACGAACAGTACAAGGCAAGAAAGATAAGGTGACGTGCCTATGTCTTATTCTGGCAACCACGAAAACCAGGGCCACGCTGCTCAAAGAGCAAGCTGCACACGCACTGCGGGTGTGGGCCTCCCGCCATCCACTCCAGCCCCACGCGCTAAGCAGCAGCTCACTGTGATCTACCATAAGAAGGGAACAAACTATGCAAATACAGTAAAGAAAGGAGTCAAAACGGTCGCAAGGGTTCAGTTGCTCACCACCAAGAACTTCTATTTATCCTGGCTTAGTCATTAATAAAGACAAAAAGCCTCTCTCTTGGAGGCCACAGGCTGCAGAACGTAAGATGCCTGAAAAAAGGGTTCCGATGCTGCACACGTGTACAATTCAGTTAATTACTAATTCAGAAAGCGGCAGGAGTGACGGCTGTGTGAAGGGCCTCAGTGCTACAAGAAAGCTGGACAGACTTCAATTTACCCCAGTATTAAAGGAACGGAACATTTTGATACGATACGGAATATGTCCTTTATCTACTTGGAGCATTTTCTGTAGTGTGGGACAGAGATGAGGGACAGGGTATGTTAGCTAAATTGTGAAACTTTAGCAAAAAAAGAAACAACATCTTATGGGACAAAATTCTAGAACAGTCTATGAAACTCATAAGTAATAAAAATAGCGGCAATGTTTCCATTACTGCAGCATTTACCATGTGGTATTTCTTCCTTCATGTTACCTCTAATATTTAAAAAAAAAAAAAAAACCTTAAAAGCAGTTATCTTCTTTGAAATAAAATTCTTACTAAAAACATAAAAATTCAGTGTTTCCATGATATTTCAAAAAAGTGATTGGTGGAAAGCCAATCAACATAAAATGTATAGATCGCAATTTAGGGAGCTGGCCCAGGAGGGCACGGAAGCAAAAAGCACGCTCAGTGCAGAGGGTCATGATTTCTATGCGGGACAGAGAAAGAGAAATTGATTTCTTTGGACCACATGACATTTTGAACGGCGCCAATACCGATGCAATGGGGACCCAAGGGAGGAAAGAGGCAGACAATGTGCACACAGAGTATTTACAACACCAAGTGGCACATCGCTTAGTGTGACATAACGCAGGAAAACAACTAGGAAACACGCGAAGGAAGTGAGAGTTAGGTGGGATCTGCCGAGGACGGCTTTCTGGATGAAGTTTTGTGTTAGGTTTTGAAAGAAGCAGTAGTCACCTGACTGAGAAGAAAGATTAGAAAGTATTCCAGAGGTTCTTCTTGAACAAAAGGTTAGCGCTTTCTACGTCCATAGTCTCAAAAGTTCTAATACTTTTCAGTTTTCTGTTTCAACAAGCATAGTAACCACCAAAAGTAAGGTTCTTGCTTTTCTTTGGGCCTGAAACCAAAGATCACACTTAAAACGATACATAGGCAAGTACTTGAAAAGCAGGGCCAAGACGCTGATTTCAGGACTAGTAACGCCATCAAACTCTCGCTTGTTTCAAGTACAATTTCTAAATCGCACTGTTCTCTTTCTGAAACGTCATAAGTAAGAGTCTTCTGAAGAAGCTAGTTGACATCCTACTTTTCACAAGAAAGAGCAAGCCCTGTATTCTGTCTGCTCTCTCCTCTCAGGAAGGCTGGCAAGGACTGTTATAGCAAATAATGCTCTTCTGCCTGTTCGCAACCCAAGAGGAAACATCGGAGGGACGGAGCTCACCAAGGGGCCAGGACCGGGAGAGCCACCAGAGTGACGTGACGAGAAAGCCTGGCTTCTCACACGTCCTGCTGGGTGCAGCAGCAACACGGGTGCACGGGAGGCCCCACAGAGACCCGCTTCCTTTGACACGCACGTGTGGGGGTGCTGGGGGCTGTGCTGACTCAGGCCCCACAGCGCACTGATGCTCACGAGCCATCACACACCCACCCAGGGTTGAGAAAATGAGCTAAGACCCCACAAGAACTAATTTCACCACATTCCCCAAAACCGACCCCAGAAAAGAAACACAAAATTGAAAAAAAAATACAATTTGAACTGTCCCATGTCTGATCAGAAGCGAGAGCACAGCTTCTGCACTAAATTAAAAACCTCTCTCCCCCTGGAGACATTCACTCTCGGCACTTGTTTGTGTGGTGAAATATATGCAGCAAAAGCGGACCATTTTCACCATTTTTCAGTTTACAGCTCACTGGCTGGGACGGACGCACTCACATCCTCATGTCCATCTGCAGGGCATCTTCGTCCTCCCCAGCGGACGCTCTGTCCCCACTCAACCCCCCGCCCCCGTGCCAGGAGCCTCCCTCCCACCCTCGGTCTCCACGAGTTTGACAACTTGCGCACTTTTGCGTAAACCTAAAGGTGGGTAACCTCTGAAAAATCAGTCTGGCCACACTCTTGACGGTCACGGAGCCAGCAGATGGCAGCTGCTGACCGCGGTCGCTTTTGGGCGGAGGGGCCAGGAGTGGCCGCGCTGCACTGGGTCTAAGCCCGAGCCGCGCTCCAGAGAAAAGGGGGCAGCGACGCCCCGGCGTGTGGACGCGGACGCCAGGCCCGAGCTCGGCACAGGCCTGCTGGTCATCATTTCTCCTCCATTCGAGAATTTTCACACAGCCAATAACCTTTTCTTTGTTTGCTGTTTGTTTGTTTTGCTTTTCAGGGCTGCCCCCGTGGCATATGGAGGTTTCCAGGCTAGGGGTCGAATCAGAGCTGTGGCCACCGGCCTACACCACAGCCACAGTCACGCGGGATCCAAACCGCCTCTGTGAGCTACACCACACGCAAGGCAATGCCGGATCCCCAACCTACCTAGCGAGGCCAGGGATCGAACCCGCATCTTCGTGGATCCTAGTCAGGTTCATTAACCACTGAGCCACAATGGGGACTCCTGCCAATAATGTTTTAAAGGGAAAAAGTACGATATAACATTATATCCATAGAAAGAGTACATCTGGAAAAGCCGACATACGCCTGCGGACGAGGCGCTGGAAAGGGGCACTAAACACAAAATCAAGGACAGTCCAGGGGGAGGTCCCGATGGCTCTCTTTTTAGTTATTTTTACCTCAACAAATCTCTCGAAGAAGATACTGTAGAAAATCACTAAAGAAGATAAATGAAGGCCTCTAGGTGTGTCACATAAGAGACATCTCAGGTCCAGGCTCTAAACAGAAGATGCATTTTCTTAACATACCCATTGGCCACTGATTCTTCCTGCACCAGCTAAATTTAGGAAGCACTACCACAAATAACACCTTCCAAGAACTCTGCGGTGCTTGATGGGGTGGGGAGGGGTGGGAAGGTCAGAGTGGAGAGACAAGATTTAGCCCTCAGTTAGATTTTGTGAGAAAAAAATGCAAATGAGACCCCACTAGCACCTGGCGGCTTCTTTCAGGTTAGTCAAAAAACGACATACATTTGACTCGTCAGGTCAACAGATGGAGAGCCCGAATGCTTATTTTTGCTCCAACTACTTTTGCTCAAGTGGGCACGGTCAGCTTGTCAGATTTCCTCAGGCCAGCGCGGTGGGCCACGCCAGCCCAGCACCCAACCCTCTTCTGCAACCCGAGTTCTGCCTGAGGACCGGCCGATGTGTCAACGTCACTCATGGAAACAGCAGTTTCGCCAAAATCTCCCCAAACTGAGCAGTTCTACAGTTACCCAACTGGGCGTCAATGCTGAACACCTGTGTGCAGAATCCCAGCGAATGAAGCTGGTATCGCACGGGTTCCACAAAGGGGGATGTTGCCCCGACCACCCATCTCAGGTGGTGACAGATCCGACTGCAAAGTGAAGAAGTAATGAAAGACCCCCTCTGAAGCCCTGCAGTTCTGACCCAACCCCCTCCCCAGCTCCCCGGAGTCCCACACTTTCCCGTGCAGCCCTGACCAGGGCTCCTGTGCTCCCTCCACTCCTTCCGGAGCCCTCCGGGCCGTCAGAAAGCCTTGCCTGACCCTGTGCCTGCTGCCTGGCTGACTCCAGCACGCAAGGGCCCCCGACAGGCCTGGGGTGGGGCGGGGGAGGAGGACCTGGTTGTGGGTGGTCAGTCTCTCCCCTTAGAGCCCAACTCCCTCCAACGCCTGGATCCCAGTCACCTTCCACTCCGTACCCCAGCCCCTCTCTCTTGAGAGATCACCAATAAATGGTTACTAAGTGGATGAACGGAGAGCCACATTTAGCATCTGAAATTCCAATGCGTCCTGAGGGTACTGTGCCTGGGGGGCTGGGGCAGAAGCCCCCATAGTTGTCCCAAGCGTGGCCTGGTGCAGACAGGCCAGGCCAAGCACCCCTAAAGGGCGACACCTCCACCTGGAGTTTACTCCATGCCCTAAGTGGTCTTAGCGGGGTGCTCACCAATAGCGGCCAGTCGTGTCGGTCTTGCCAACAATGGAAAACCGTCACTGAGGTGGAGGTAAGCCAGATGCTCAGAAATGTTCAGGACTGCATTAAATTGGGGATTCAATGTTCTCAAGCTTTGGACTCAACACAGGCTCCTGGAAGATGCTGGCTCAGGCACCCCACCACCTGGCCACAAAGACCAGGGGTGACCAACTGCGGCCTGGGTGCGATGGGACACAGCCTTGCCTACTCATTTGCGTGTTGCCCGGGCTCCTTTCACACACTGGGTGGGACGAGGGCAGAGGGATGCCCAACCTCAGGACCCAAGAGCCAGGCCCTGGATGGAAAGTGTGCTGAGCACTGGTGAGAGCGACTTCCCAAAGTCATTGTGATGACTTGGGCTCATTTGACAAATCACACATCCTGCTTTTCTTCCAGGCACGGGAGATGTTGAGCAGCCTTGGGATCCCACGATTGTAACGCATCACTGCCCTCAGCTCCCTCCCTTACTCTGAGGACAGAGGGATGGAGGAATCTCCTTCTAACACAGGACTTTTTTAAACAAGGAGATCACATGAGCTCTGTGAAACACGGAGCGATTGGAGTTGCTGATAAAGGAACAGGGTCCATAAAGGAACGGGGCTGTGTTATTTCCAGCAACGACCAAGTTGCAGAGATGATGCCTGGGAGCCTGGGGCCGTGCTCACGCTTCACTCTGCTGGCTCACCCTCACCTCCTGGGCAGGAAGGTGCGGGCTCTCTTCTTAAACACGGCCCTCGCCTCGGGGAGGAGCACAGCACTGCTTGGAAGGTTGTCTGTGGCCCTTTTGAAGGTACCTAAGCAAACAAGTCCAGGCTCCCTCGCTTAGGATGGGATGAGACCTTCCTGCAGGTAAGCAGCAAAGCTGCGGGTTTTCACCTGCCCTCAGGTATGGGCATAATTCTTAACACTGAGAAGTTTTTCCGAACAGCATTCAAAGTCCCTTGGGGCTAACATCATATCCTTCAAAAGGGATCAGACCCTGGAAGTGATCTGTTTCGAGAATGAAGCAAACACTGACCCAGGGCAAGACAGTGCCTGGGAGCTGGCTGGTCCTGCATCGGGGGTGGTGGTGGGGGTCAGGGTCAGGGTCAGGACACGCAAAGGGGAAGGCCAGTGCGTGAGCCTCACAAGATGGGCCTTGAGCTCAGCACAGTGAGAAAGCACCTGGGGCTTGGGGTGGAGCGGAGCAGAGGCCACGACACCCGCTTCTCTGCTTCTCCTGGACGTGAGAGGGGGAGGAAGGTGGGATGTGGTCAGACCGCCCTGCATGTCCCTGGCTCAAGGGTCACTGCCACACAGAGTGTGGGCGTCCAACCCCCAAACACAGCACGGGAGGGCGTTTTCGTGTCCCAGGCCTTCCTTGAAGGGCAACGCTTCAAGCCCTCCCTCCCCCACCGCTGGCGCTGTGAGCCATCTGATGTGCTATTTTTATTCTGACAGCTGCATCCTCTCGCAATGAGCACAGAGGGAAGAGAGGTGCGGGGAGGCCAGAGGTCAGTTGGGGGTGGGCGGGTCCTCAGCCCACGGGCTGAAGCCACTGGCCGTGATGCCACTGCAAGGGCAGGAGCACAGCAGGAGGGGCTCCAGCAGAAAAGTCGGCAAGTCTCATGCTACAGGAACCCAGGGTAGAAAAGGCAAACCTTACTTTGTCAGCTCTGAGCTGGGGCACGGAATTCACGGGGCGAGCGTGGGGAGTTATCTTCCACTTGGATGCTGTGGGCTGGTCTCGTGGACACAGGTCAGTTAATTCGGGCAGGACCAGCTCCATCATCGCTAGGCCCCGGCTGTTCCAAAGGCCAGCACTGTGTGGAATGACCTCCAAACCGCTCTGGTTAGGAATATCTCCCAAAACCAGGAGGCTCAAGCCAAGGTCTGGGCTCAGCTCTGCTTTCTGAGACCGAGACCCCTCAGGTGGTCACATGAGGTCAGGGAGGTGCCCCTCTGCCCCCAGGTGAACAACGGCGGAACAGTCTCTCCTCCTCTGGCTCTGGCAGTGGTTCCGGCTGAAGGAGCCTCGTGGGTGATCTTCCTTCAGTTGGGAAAAAGTCTGGGCACCAAACAAGCATGCCCACCGCTGGTCTCAAGAGAAGGCGGCTCCCACTCAGACTGCAGGCTTCCCCTCACCGCGCATTCGCTGGTTTTTCCCTCAGAAAAGGTGGCAGAGGGCTGAAGAACTCTGCCAAGATGCAGATGCTGAAATGACATCTGCGCTAGTTGTGGTGACGACTGAAGGGAGAGAGAGAAGCTCTTGATCCCGTCCTGGGGCCTGACGCCAACCTCTGCCCGGCACACATGCGAGGCCTCCACAGGTCCCGGGAGCCCCCCCCCCCTCGGGGGGGTGGGGAACCCTCCAAGAGCAGCTGCATGAGGTGATGACACTCTCTGCTGTCGTTACTTCACCCCCAAGCTTTTAAACCAGGTCGGGCTGCTCCCCTCGCAGGTGTGGCAGACGCAGGGTCCACCTGCAGCGCCTAGCAGGTGATGAGTTATAGGAACACCTGAAAATGGCAAATTTGCCTAAACTCGGCTTTGGTACACCAGGGTACATTTAAATCATCATCTTTCTTGTGGCTAAAAACAACAACAGCACCCATAGAGCCGTTTAACTCTGCTTTGGGTCTTAACCAACCAACCCCCTTGAACTTCTCCCTCAGTTTTCTGACTGCAGGTTGAAGCCTGTTGCTTTTGATTTTTGCTGTAGAATCTCTTCCCATCCTTTGATTTTCTACCTTTTGGTGCCACTTTATGAAAATGACTCTCCCATGTGTCTAGAAAAAAAAAAACCCTATCCCCAGTCCAAACGCTCACGATTTCAGAGCAGGATCACTGTGACAGCTTCCCAGCAGTCTCCTCGGAACCCATCTCCCTCACTCCATCCCCGCCTTCCAGCCAACACCCGGGAAGAGAACGCTGAATGTGTCACCTGACTCTGGCCGTACATCTCTGCTGAGTCTCTGCTCCACACAAGATGGAGCCCAGACTCCTCTGTGTGATGAACAAAAGCTCCCTGGAGTCCTGCTGCAGCTCAGTGAGTTATGAACCTGACATAGGGTCTGTGAGGACTCTGGTTTGATCCCTGGCCTCCCGCACTGGGTTAAGGATCCAGCGTTAGCGTGAGCTGCACCATAGGTCGCAGATAGAGCTTGGATTTGGCGTTGTTGTGGCTGTGGCAGAGGCTGGCAGCTGCAGCTCCAATTCGACCCCTAGCCTGGGAACCTCCATATGCTGTGGGTGCAGCTCTAAAAAGAAAAAAAAAAAAAGCTTTCCTAATCTTCCCTGAGCTTCCACTCCCAGCCTGGCTCCGGCAGACCTAGAGTCTGTTGCTTTGCAGGCGTGGTTCCCACCTCTCCAGCTGCCCCTCGCCAGCTGCCCCTTCTCACTATCCTCTTCTCTGTGATGGTCATTCCACGGTATTGGCTCTGTGGTGAGGCCTGGCTGACCTCAGGGATGGCCATTTTCTCCTGGTGCCCCAGGGCCCTCAGCTCTGTCAGGCATTTGAAACGCTGCACCATTTAAGGATTTCCATGCCTGCCTCTTCTTCGTGTGGGCCACATCCTCCTTCTCTTTGTATTTTTCCCAACCCCTGCTATAAAGTAGGTCCAATCAATGTTTGCTGAATCTGAAGGAGTAAGTCCCAAGTGAGCCAAAAGGAGAACTGAAGACAGCACCACCCACACCCACCCCCACGCTGACCACCGTCTCCACTCTTCAGTCAGCCAACATCCACACATGTCCACGGTCCCAGGGCTCATTTCCCTCTTCCTGACCTCCCGGAAGGGCTGGTGCCACTGGAGACACACCTCCCCACTGAACCAGACCTACCAGTCCTGCAAGGCCACCCCACCCCCTCTTCACAGACCTCCCCGCCCCCCAGCCCAGGGCAAAAGGGTCCAGTGTAAACAGTCGGGCTACCACCCAGGCCACGTGACAGCAATCTTGCAGCAGCGTGTCAACACCTACTGCCACTGCAACGGAGCAGAGAGGGAGACCACGTGTCACACGCTATTCCCAAGACCTTGGTTTGGAAGTCCTGGCAGATCTTGCCATTGGCACATTCCCCACTGAGGACTGGGAGGGATCCAAGCTGGGAGAACACACGCTCAGTACCTGACCCCGCAGGGGCATCTGAGAAGAGGGACGGAGGGCAGCTCGTGGGGAAACGCTCAGCTCAAGAAACTGGGACTTGACCTAGAGGAAAGGTCTAGGAAGAAGAGTGTTTGGCATAAGTCTCCCGTTATGTGCAGAGGCTGGTCAGGGAGTGTGCGAGCCAGAGAGAAAGTGCACAGCTGAAGTGCAGGGAGCTCAGAGAGCCAGGCGAAAGGCCCACCGACCTCCTCCACCTGGATGCACCGCTCTCCCCCGGGCCGAGGTGGCTCGCGGCGATCTCAGCCCCTCTAGGCCATCGGTGCTGGAATCCTGGCTTTAGAACTCTGTGTGTCACAGGGGCCAGCAGCCAGATGGAGCTGCCTTCTTCGCACTTGGCTGCCCACACTCACTCAGGGAACCCAGACGCAGCTGGACTCGAGAAAGAGCGATTACTAGACAGTTTTCGATACCTACCATCATCATTTCTATTTGAGTCATTTCTATTTAAGTCTCGGGTCGGCTTCAAACAAATTTACCTCCACACATGAAAGCTGGCAGAGTAGGTGCCACCGACACTTGGGCGGCATCAAAGACTTTGCAGAGAGCTGGGACAACTGTCAGCCTGAGAACTGTCCCAGGGAAAAGGATGATTTTTTTTCAAAGGCCTGGACAGCAGACCTCCAGCAATTACGACAGTGTGTTTTTTTGTAACGCCAATAAATAAATAAATAAATAAATAAATAACTCATCCGCACTGGAAACTACGTCCAATCCCTTTAGGAAATCTTACCCAGTGCCTCAAGCTGCATCACTGGGGCATCTGTGAATCCTAACAAAAGGACATAAACTCCATTTAACTGAAACAAGCAGAAGTAAAACATAACTGACATTGGAAACGAATAGGCTGAAAGGTGTGCCATGGGCTAACTTCTCCTTCTGTGTCCATGACCATGGACAACAAGCATGTAGCACGTCTAAGGTCACACAGTCACACGTGAATCCAGGGAAAACACAGAACCCATTCCAGCCAGACCTGGACATCCAAATGGACTCTTACCTGTCCCCACCACTGACGCCAAGAGTGTGGCCACCTGCCTACCTTCCTCCCCTACCTCTCTTCATTCAAAAAGATACTATGAAGATACCCCTATTGCAGAAAATAGAAAGAAAAGTGAGCATTCTTCCCACCACTTTCTCCCATCCTTCTCCTCGTCACCACTCTTAGGAGTGGGAGATGGTCCTTTCGAACCCTTATCCGTGTGTATCCATGCTCCACACGCACCTACAGAAATACACCGTTGACATGAAACTGTACATCAGCGGTTTGATCCTGTGGGTATTACTCTACAACTTGCCTCTTTTGCTTAACAAGTAACCTTTTCCTGGGCACACAAATAATCTTTCTCTTCTTTTGAATTTCTGCAGAGTATTTCTTTCATTTTTGGCTGTGTCCACAGCATGTGAAAACTCCCAGGCCAGGTATCAAACCTGCACCACAGCAGTGACCCAAGCCATGGCAGTGACAAGACCAGAGCCTTAACCTGCTGCACCACAAGAGAATTCCCCAGAGTATCTCTGTAATAGGGATGTATAACAACGGATATCCTTCTGCTGAACCAGGGTTTGGCTCCAATTTTCTGCATTATGAACAGAGCTGCAGAGGCCCTCCTTGCCCACACCTGTGTGTGCAGGACAAGGCGTGGGGTTTTCAGCAATTACTGTCCTTGTGCCAGAGGAAATATGGCCAATAGCTCCTTGACTGTCTTGCATCATGGACCAGAGGGGCCTGGGGGTCCTGAGAACTGAAGGCAGAGCTAGTCTGTCTGCAAAGGCTCCAGAAGAGGATAAGTTAACCCTCGAGAGTTAGAACATGGGCCCCAGTACCTTGCAAGTCCTCTCAGCTTTTCAAGATCTGGCCTCAACCTCCCTGAAATCTGAGACAATGTCTCAGCCAACTCTGTCCCTCCCTCAAACTGCCTTGGCTGTGGCAAGTCTTCTCTTAACGGATTATCCACTGTCTGCGTCTTAAACTGTACTGTCCTTATAGGACCGAGCTTCCAGTGCAGACCAAAGGTAGCTGAAGGACCACTGAGAGGCCATTCAGAAAGTCAGAGAAGTGTCACTTGGTTGTAGGAACAAAGAAAGAGGTGATTCTCCCCTAGAGGCCACTACAGCTCTGCCCAGTAGCGTCCGCCCCACCCAGTCTCCCTGGCAGTGGGAGGGACACAGGTGAGGCTACGCGGCACTAACAGCCTTGGCCTCACAGATCACCGGTGATCGGAGCGTCATTCTCCACACTGCTCTTCCTTCACCTCGTGAAGTGAGCCACAAATGGCCAAAGACCTGACTTCTCATGTGGGAGTGGAGCTGAGACTCGTGGTTCTTAGCTGTCGGGAGCATCGCAGAACGAGGCCCAGGCTGAGTGCTGGGGAGCCTGAAGAAATCCGGCAGCACCTGCCTGAGAGCAGCTTACAAGACGGGCAGAGGCAGTGAGAAGGTTAGACGGCCATTTGATGACCTGCAGAGCCTGTCAAGCGTGCACAGTTCAGGACCCAACAGAGTTCAGTATACAACTATTACAGAAAAAGAGAAGAAGCCCTGAGGTTGGAGGGCACTGGGAGTACCCTCCTCGAGACAGGCTCTGGGCTGAGCTCTGAGGGGGGTCGCAGGCGCGCCTGCAGCGAGAGAAGGGTAGAAGGGAGAGGTGGCTGTGGACTTCAGATGCCACATCACACCTTGGATTGGGCTTGTCTTACACCTGGGGAGCCGCTAAAACTTTGGAGGGTGAGAAATGGGGTGGGCCGCCGGACAGACACGCAGCAGGGGACCGCCGTGCCTCCAGGAACCCCTTAGCCTCTCAGTACCGCCGTGCCCGTAGACTGGGCGTCTCCTGCAGGTGGACACGGTGTGTTCAGACATGGACAGCAGGAAGTATCTGAAGCAGGAGAAGCGGAGAGGAGGCCAGTTACAAACAAGACTAACAAAACGGAATTCTGAACCTCAGAAACTGTCTTTAGTTTTAAACGAAATTCTGAGCCCAGATAACTCAGAAACTGTCTTCAGTTTTAAAGGAAATATAAAAGAGAATCACTAGGAATAAGTGCCAGCCTGTGAAAACAGCCTATTCTTAAAAACAAAAGCAAAAGCTGAAGTGGTTCAAAATATGAAAGTCACAACTTATAATGGGAAGAATATCCAAGCTGGACTCAAGCTCAAAAAACCTATCAGCCTACATACCAGACCCTGATTTGAATCTATGCATATAAAGTATTTTTTCTATTTAATATTAAAATACAAATCATTTAAAAA
Source organism: Sus scrofa (assembly GCF_054392235.1). NCBI lineage: Eukaryota > Metazoa > Chordata > Mammalia > Artiodactyla > Suidae > Sus > Sus scrofa. The sequence goes on along the minus strand of NC_139389.1, from coordinate 129,430 downwards.
TTAAATTATTTGTGGTTTAGCCCAGTGAAGGAATGAGAACACTTTTTAAAGCATTTTTGTTGATAGTGAAAAATAGTTTTGTTTCCTGCAGGTGTTCTGGTTAAATGCCCAACATGAAAAACGAAACAAACTCTGAAATTTTTACATTGGAAAGATAGAGCTCTGTTTCTTTTTTCACGGGGAGGCAGAAACCTTTCATTGCTCAATATTACTTCCTCAGCACCTACAAACAACACAGGGCTTCTGCTCTGAAAAAGCACCGTCTTTGCGACAGGAGTTCTCACCACCCTCGATCTAGAGCAAGCGGTAGTCACTGAAGACACAGCTCACAAATAAGGAAACACTACAGCAAACAGAAGCGACTCCCCACCCAGTCCGCAACATGGGACTTTTCCCCCTTAAATGTTAGACTTACACATATGGGCTTGATTTCTACTTGAGAAATTAATCTACGTGGCCATGGTTTCTCCCCATGGCTCTGCCACTCTCTGGTGACCTGAGTGTGCGGCCAGGTCTGGGTGGGCTTCGAAGGAACCAGGACGCTGCTCCTTGCCTGGCTGGGCTCACAGGGTCCGTGGCGGAGGAGAGGGACTGGCATGATCTCAGGGAGTCAGGGCCCCACTGGCAGGTGGGACTTGGCCTCCACCAACCTCCTCCTGGTGCGAGCGGCCCAAAGGCCTGGCCAAACGCCCCCAGACTCACATGGCAGAGGGGGACCCTGGTTTCTGAGTTATTCCTACAGAGCCCAGGTTCTCCTTCCACTGGACTGTAACTATTAATATGCATAAATGGCCTCCACAAGCATCTCATTTATACACTGAGGGCTTCACCATAGCAGATACTGACTCCACTCACTTCATCTCCAGCACCGGTCCTGGGGACGGGCATCCTGCAGAAGCTTAAGAGCAAACCAATTCCCTGCCTTCAGACGGAAGCCCTGCCTGGACCGGAGACTCAGCAGTGTGAAGAGGGCATTCACAGTGAATGAAACAAAACAAAAACATTGCTAATTAAAAAGTAACGATCCCGCTGAATAGCATTGAGAACTATGTCTAGATACTCATGTTGCAACAGAAGAAATGGTGGGGGAAAAACTGTAATTGTAATGTATACATGTAAGGATAACCTGACCCCCTTGCTGTACAGTGGGAAAATAAAAAAATAAAATTAAAAAAAAAATAAATAAAAGTAACGAAGAGCAAAACTCCACACTGGTGATGCGATGGGCAAACAGGCATTTTGATACACTGCCAGTAAGGGCACAAATGGCACAACCTTCCCGAAGCGGACATGTCAGTGTCTGCCAATGCTGCTAGCAAACTCAGAAGCATCAGTCACAGTAGGAGAGGTCCAAGGTGGTGAAGCATTCTGGGAAAATCTCTGGCCTGGGAAGGAAGATCCAGGTTTCCATCAAGCTATCTAAACCAGCTGTGGGATCGTGGGAGTCCCTTCATGTCTGAACTTCAGCTTCCTGTCCACACAGTGATGGAGTCAGGAGAGTGACCTCTAGGACCCCGTTTGACTGGGATCTTCCACGTCAAACAAAGAGCAACAGGCATAGAAATGGAGCCAGAGCCCCTCAGCATCTCAGATGTTAGCTGAGCGCTGACCTGATGAGTATGAAGGTTAGGTTCCCAAGTTTCTGCCAAGACTCTGAGACTCTTTATTCTGGAAGATCTGACTCTCAGACACTCTTCTGAAGAGACGGCGATTGGACCCTTGGGCTTTCTTCCCTTTCCTTCCACTAACCACCTTGGTCCAGGGTTCAGAGAATAAGCAAACCTTGTTTCCATCCACCAAAGAAGCATCCGTGGTGTCCTGGACAGCAGCAAGGCTCACAGAACTCCCACATGGATGTGATGGGACTGGGACCTTTCGGCTGCAGACAGTAACCCCTCCCTACTTTCAGTCCAGCCCAGCCCAGGGCTGCCTAGAGAATGTTGGGGGCTGTTCGATAGACGGGGGTGGCTTCGAAAGGCTCTGAAAGGGAAGCGGGTCCCAGCTCTCTGGCCTCCTACCCCTTGCCTTTCGCTCTTTATCAGGACCCTTCACCGGGTGGGTCGCTGGGCCTGTACATGATCTGCCCTCTCCTCTCCATCCCTGCCTCCATCTCTCCCAGGATCGGGGCTGCTGGAAGATAAAATCCACCCACTAATCCCACACTGACTCCAAACAAATAGTTCCCCCGACTCCTCCCAGGCTGGGTGAAATTATGCTTCTGGAACTGAGTTTGGAATTTAAGAGAGCCAACTGCCTCTACAGACCAGGCAGAGGGCTGAAAAAGGTCTGGAACTTCTGGTGAACTTCCTCCACTCTAATCACTTAAGGGAAGATGCTGGTTCAAAGAACTTTTGGTGTCTCAGTTTTTCCCACTGGTGTAATCAGAAAATCTATCACTTTAATTCTCTCTCTCTCTCTCTCTTTTTTTTTTTTTTTTTTTGTCTTTTTGCTTTCCTAGGCCCACACCCACGGCATATGGAGGTTCCCAGCTCCAGGTCGAATTGGAGCTATAGTCACCGGCCTACGCCAGAGCCACAGCAACACGGGATCCAAGCCGCGTCTGCGACCTACACCACAGCTCACGGCAACGCCAGATCCTTAACCCACTGAGCAAGGCCAGGGATCGAACCCGCAACCTCATGGTTCCTAGTCAGATTCGTTAACCACTGCGCCACGACAGGAACTCCTCATTTTAATTCTTAAAATACGAATGCATTCATGAATTACTTGTGAAGTTAAAAATGAATAAAGGGAGCAACACTGAACTATGTTATGCCACACCCTCGCACCAAGCACAAAGAGAAACTCAAAATGGCTTAAAGCCTTACACGTTAAGACAAGACACCATCAAACCCCTAGAAGAGAACATATGCAAAACATTCTCTGACATCAACCGTACAAATGTTTTCTCAGGTCAGTCTCCCAAGGCAACAGAAATAAAAGCAAAAACAAACCAGTGGGACCTAATCAAACTAACAAGCTTTTGCACAGCAAAGGAAACCATTAAAAAAAAAAAAAAAAAAAAAAAGGACAACTTACAGAATGAGAGAAAATAGTTTCAAAGATGTAACTGATAAGGGCTTCATCTTTAAAATATATAATTTATACAACTCAACAGCAAAAAAACCAATGACCCAAATGAAAAATGGGCAAAGACCTGAATAGACATTTTTCAAAAGAAGATATATGGATGGCCAATAAGCACATGAAAAAATGCTCAACATCACTGATTATTAGAGAAATGCAAATCAAAACTACCATGAGGTACCACCTCACACCAGTCAGAATGGCCATCATTAATAAGTCAACAAATAACAAATGCTGGAGGGAGTGTGGAGAAAAGGGAACCCTCCTACACTGTTGGTGGGAATGTAAGCTGGTACAACCACTATGGAAAACAGCATGGAGATACCTCAGAAAACTAAATATAGAACTACCATATGATTCAGCAATCCCACTCCTGGGCACATATCCAGACAAAACTTTCCTTGAAAAAGATACATGCACCTGTATGTTTACTGCCACACTATTCACAATAGCTGAGATGTGGAAATGACCTAAATGTCCATTGACAGATGAATGGATTCAGATGTGGTATATAAACACAGTGGAATACTACTCAGCCATAAAAAAATAACAAAATAGTTCAGCAACATGGATAGAACTAGAGACTCTCATACCAAGTGAAGTAAGTCAGAAAGAGAAAGACAAATACCATATGATATCACTTCTATCTGGAATCTAACATATGGAACAAAAGAATCTTTCCACAGAAAAGAAACTCATGGACTTGGAGAATAGAGTTGTGGCCGCCAAAGGGGATGGGGAGAAGTGGGGTGGACTGGGAATCTGGGGCTAATAAATGCAAACTATTGCATTTGGAGTTGATAGGCAATGAGAGCCCGCTGTCTGGCATAGGGAAGCATATCTGGTCACTTGTGATGGAACATGATGGAGGATAATGTGAGAAAAAGAAGCTATATGTGTGCACTTTGCTGTGCAGTAGAAAATTGACAGAACACTGTAAACCAACTGCAATGGAAAAATAAAAATCATTAAAAAATAAACTATGTTAGGCTATAAAACAGAGGTCTAACCCTTAATAAATATGAAATCATAGGAAAGTACTTCTTATTGAGCAAGGTAATGACAGCACCCAAAGACTGAAACAGGATATTGCCAAATAAAAGCAGTCCCACGGGAAAAGGCACGAGCTTTCTTTTTTTCTTATAGGGAATAAAAAGGGACACGTGCTGTATCACTGACGGGGACACAGTTTGCTCAGAGCTCTGAGGCTTTCACACAAATGATGGCTTTTCACCGGGGTTACAGTCCCACTGCTCCCCTCCCGCCGCTGCTTCTGGGGTAAAGTGTGGACGCAGGACAGATGAGGGCTAGGGCTCTTTTATTCCAGAACTTGAAGGGTGTGTATCTGGACAGAAGCGACAGTTTGAACAGATTGAAGGGCCATGTTCTCATGTGACAACGAGCTGTGCTGAAGGGGGCACGATGTGGGGAGGCTGCCTGAGGGCTGGGGTGGGGAGCGCAGCGATGCAACTTATTAAAAGAAAGGAAACCTCAGGCCTCATCTTGTGATATAAGAGGAAGTCAATCATGACCAGTGTAACTTATCATCTAGGCCATAGCTCAGCTATATGTTTGATATAAACCACTGTTGAGAGTTGAAAAATGGAGTAGTTATTTTCAAGGGAATGGTTAGGCTCCAAAAAATGGTGTCGTGTTGTGGCTGTTTTCACTAAATCACGCTGCAGCCCACGCGACAGCACCTTATCAAAAAGCACGAGCTAAAACAACAGAGGGAAGTGCGAGCCTGAACACCTGGAGCAAAGAACAGAGGTTTGCTTCCCCTGAGGTCACCTGTGCTGGGGTGGCGGGAGAGTCACTTCTTCTGCGTTCCCATCTGTCCGACACTGACTGAACCTGGCAGCTCCAATGGCCAAGTGACAGGAGATAAGTTTGAAGTAAAAATATATTACCTACTCTTATCCAACATTAATTTAAGTGAAAACACCTCGCACTAGGATTATTTCTTTAAGAACAAGTTACCCCTCCCTCTTAATACCCACCCTAAGACAGAAAAACACATACACATCACAACTGCACTTGCATTATCTTCTAAAAGGAGGCACCTTGGGCTCTGTCAAGGCAATAAACAGAAATAAATTTTGCTCCCAGCCAACAGCTCAAACCATCCATTAGAGCAAAATTGAAGATGTCAGGCAGATACACTGTTTACTTTAAACCCCCAAATGCAACAGCACAGTCTCCGAACAGAGAAGCCCTGAGAAACCTCCAGGGAAAACGGACTTCCCATTGACTTTTATTCCTAAATGCGAATGGGAAAAAAAAAATCAAGAACTGAGCAGCATGAATTCTTCTGGATTCTAAAACAAGAGATAATTTTGAAAGGAAAAAAAAAATGGGTTTTGAATGTCCTTAAAATCTGAAGGGAAATGCAGCATCAGCTTGTTCACTGGCATTTAGCCATGGAAGCTAAGCTGGCAGTAGGAGGACAATGAGAAAAAGAAGGCGCCCTCCTGCCACTCCAGGCAGAGGACACGCTGCATCGCCAGCGCCTGCTAGACCCAGGGACACGGGGCAGACACATGCTCGACTCTGCGCTCTCACCTCCAGCATTGGCCTGGCGCTGTCGTGCACAGACAGAATGTGTGTCACCTTGTTCTTGCTCAGCTGCTCGGCATCTCTGGCGTCTGTCATGGAAGAAAGAGGAGGGCAGTTAATATTTTCCGCAAGTGAATTACTCCTAAAGTTTAACCCAGGAAAAAAACCCACAAAATGAATTGTATATTTCTTTCTTAAAACTTTATAACTGACTACACCAGAATAATCTAGACCTATGGAATTTAGGGTTATTGCTTTTAGGTATTCTGCAGATAATTAAGTTTATTTCTGACTGGCACATCTTTTGATACAAAGTGGTCATATAAAACTTGAACTGTATTAAGACTGATAAACATCATAGTCATGATTTTTGCTGTTTAAAGGAAGTGAACCTATGAAATCATTTTGTAGTTGACACTTAAGTTGCAGATTCCTAGTTTAGTCTTTTACATGAAACATGTAACAAAAAAGACATTTAAAATATTTTTAAACTGCTTCTTAATGATTAGTAATCTAAGTTAAAATTAAATACAAAAACAACTTTCCATATAAGAAACAGAAATCTGCCAGGTGACTCAACCCTAATGTCAAACAGCAGGGAATGGGGCCAGATGCAAATGAGGCTGTGGTTTATAACATCTACATACACTTTATGGCAAAACTAAAAATGGAACATTTTCTGGAAATTCCAAACAAATAGTACAGAAGTTATCAGTTGGCTATTATATTATATGCATGCGAAACTAAGGAGACACCAAAATTGCATTCTCTCTAATGCTCCTACTTGTAGAGGAAGGATGCAATAAAGCCCCAGCTGGAAGCCTCTGCTAATCTACAAAACAGGGTCCAGCAAGAAATAAGGAGGTCCACTCCTCCTACGCCCTTGTCCTGGCCTGGGACAAGGTTTTTAAAAATGGACTGAAAGTCAGATGCTTAATTATGTTGTTTCTGCAGAATACTTATGACATGGCAAAGTACTCAGGATACAATATTAAGTGGGCTGTGGGGTGGTGGTGGAGGTGGGAGCGGCTACCAAACTCTAAATAGAAATTCAATTTGTAAAAACAACAAAGACAAGCACACACAGTGGGGAAATTAGGCCAAACAGTGATAATCTTGAAGAAATGGAATTACAAGTATTTTCTTTTTTCTTCTTTACAGTTTCCATGTGTATATTCAACATAGGTGGCTGCAGAAGTTAACATGCCTATGAACTACTCGGGCTGTTTTTTTTAAAGGCAGGTTCCTGGGTTCCAACTTAGTTCAGGTCTATGGCAGGAATCTGCATTTTTAGGAAGCAGAAACTGAGAAACACTGTCCTAAACATTCTGCGATACGTAGCACTTTTAAAGAACTGCTAAAATGTTGGTTTTATTTTAAGACTCTGCATGGCTCCAACGCCTTACTCAGCCTCCGCATCACACGGGGACTGAGTCCAGCCGCCCCTGTCCCCCAACTATCTAAGCTTTAAATTAGGCAGGAACCGCAATCATTTAGGGTCCCACAGCCAGCAGCCCCCACCTTCTCACCAAAATGCACCTTTCCAACATGCCCAGTATGTATCTTTTAGACAAGCAGTGAAACAAGCTCAAGCTGGAGCTCTTGGTGCCCAGGCGATGTGGGGCCCTGAACTGGGGAGAGGAGGGCAGAGTGAAGCACAGGACACTCTAGAAGGGTCTTTCCGGATTCTGACGCTAGCCAGCCCTTGAATTTTAAAGATTAGTATTTGTTTAAACATACGTTCTTCCTTTTTTAGAACAGCGTTACTGAGATAATTTACATACCATAGAACATCACCCTTTTAAAGTGTACCATTCAATGGCTTTAGTGTATTCAGAATTGTTTAACCATGACCATAACCTAACGTGACAGCATTTTCATCACCCCATAAAGGTAACACAGATTAAGACAGACAACAAGAAAGTGGTTTGGGAATAAAATCATGTTTTTTAATACAACAACCCTTGGTATCTCAAACGAGAAAACCGTCTGCAAGCACATGCCCACTTGGGATCAGTCTTTCTAAGCGCAGGCTCTGTCCACCCATTTCAGTGCACAAATGCTCGGCCAGCGCTGCTGGCTGATGACACTGACTCTTCAGGACTACAGGTTATTGATGCCAGGCTAAAGAGTGTGAATGCAGCTGAAAGACTGGCTGTGGGGTCTGCAGCTCACTTACACGTGTGTGTGCACAAGCTACAAGTTTCATGCCAGCTCACCCTGAGCATGAAATCTTAGGAGAACTTAGTCTTCTGCTGTCCAAAGTGAAGTCGGCCAAGCAGCAGCATGGCACCATCCATGAGTATGCTGGAAATGCAGACTCCCTGGCCACTTCAACCCACATGGAGAGCCTCTGGAGAATGGCCTTTCCAGAATGACCTGGAGCCACGGTGTCCCTCTCCCACCACAGCAGGTTAATGCCCTTTCTGAGCCAGAAAACAACTCATGGCCACTTGCAATCACAAATGCATCAAATCAGTATTAATACAATCAATGGGAATGTTCAGTTTGGAATTCACATGGAAAAAAATCTAGAGGAACATAAGCTGACTCGGGATACTCAGGACATGGGCTTTGGGGAAATTTATACTCTCTTTAACACATTTCTACCCCATTTGGGTTTTTTAAACCTTTATTTTAACTGATGTACATACAGTACTTTGGTAATGAAGAAAAATTAAAGAAATACTATTCACAAAATTCATCCCAAATTGCATTAACAAGTAAAACAGCCACCCATGTTCTTTCCTTGTCTCTGTCCCTGGCCTCTTGCCCAGTTTTGCTGCCTCCCTTTGTTTACCCCCCACCAGGCCTCACATGGTTTCTGAAGAAGCCAACTGTCACCTTCACACAGTGGGAGCAGTGAAACAGAAACGCTGACTGAGTCTTCTCCTTTGCAGTGACACATCCTCTGCCCAGCGCATCACTGGGAGAGCCTCACCGTGGTAGCAGGTGCATTCCTGAAAGATACCTTCCTTAAAGGGCACAGTGACAGTCACGTGCTTCCTTAGAAAGGGGATTAGTGCTCCAGGTCTTACACTGATACAGCAAATGAACAGGGATGACCAGTCCTAAGATGTGGGAAATGCCAGAGCTCGTCCAGCAAAGTCAAGCAGAATTGCCTCCAAGTAAAATCAACAAAAACGTACGGAAGCACTGGAAGGTAAACATCAGCCTAAGCGCTTCTGAGAAACAGGTACGTGGCAGGGAAGAACTTCTTTGGTGGTGCCTTTCTAACACTCTGACTCACGCAAGAGCAAGGCCATGCGGGAAGAGAGTGAGGAAGGGGTCTCTGTTTTAAAGGGACCTGATTCCTCCTGCTCTCCCTGAACCCCAAGTCATGTTTTGAATCACTTCCCAAACAACTTTCGCCTCCCGAGTTGAGAACCTGCTGAGTGACGAGCAAGAGATTCCAGTCTGCTTTGTGGTTGTACTTCCCACTGCAAACTTGATTTAAGGACCCTAGAGTTAAAGATTATGTTTCATTATCACAACTTCTTGAGTTACACATTTTCTGCTAGTGGGTCCGACACTTAAGCGGGTACATTTCCAGCCTGAGGCAGGGGCCACAATGAGGCAGTTCCTATTTGTCCCCTTCTTTATCAAATCTGGCTTTGCCTTTTATTGGTGTTGACTCTGGGCAAGTACTTCTGTGCCTCACTTTCCTTGCCTGCAAAGTGGGAAAACAGTAAGAGCATCGCCTCAAAGTGTCGCTGGAAGTATCAGACGATGTAAACTGCTTCGAACAGTGCCCGGCTGGCTGGAAGTAAACATTACTGTTACCGTCATTATTATTAATGTCATCTGGACTAGATTAGGTCCCAAGGCTTGAGATGTGGGCTTTGATCTCCACTGACTGAATGTTTCCCAACACAGGCTTACTTCAGAGTCACCTGGTTCTCCGAGGCTAGGCTGACAGCCTCCATAGATCCATGCTGACACCCTGGCCTCATCTGAACAACTGGGAACTACAGCTGGGACCACGGCCATTCTCATAGGTGGACACAGGACAAAAGCTCTGAGACCAGGGAGTTCCCATTGTGGCTAAGCGGAAATGAATCTGATGAGCACCCATAAGGACGTAGATTTGATACCTGACCTCGCCTGGTGGGTTAAAGATCTGACATTGCCATGAACTGTGGTGTAGGTCACAGACATGGCTTGGATCCTGCGTTGCTGTGGCTGTGGTCTAAGCCAGCAGCCGCAGTTCCGATTTGACCCCTAGTCTGGGAACCACCATGTGCTGCGGGTGCGACCCTAAAAAGACAACAACAACAACAACAACAACAACAAAAAAGGCTCTGAGACCCAAGTACGTCCCCACGTTCATCACTGGCATCTAGTGCCGAACCGGCTTCCTCCACTCAAGGATCTCATGGACTTCTTCACACAATAAGCACTCCTTCTGGAAGCTCACATCCACTGCTTTTTTTAATTGAAGTTTAGCTGAGTTACAATATTATATTAGTTTCAGGTGTACAATATAGTGGTTTGGTATGTCTATAGCTTCTACCTCACTTAAAGTTATCACAAAATAATGGCTATATTTCTCACGCTGTACAATGCATCCTTGTTACTTATTGTAAACACAGTAGTTTGTATCTCTTAATCTCTTACTCCTTTCTTGCCCCTCCTCCCTCCCTCTTCCCACTGGTAACCACTAGTTTGTTCTCCACATCTGCCAGTCTGTTTCTGTTGTGTTACATTCACTAGTTCATTTCTTTCTTTTTCTTTTTTCTTTTTTCTTTTAGATTTCACATATAAGTAATAACACAGCAGCATCATCTACGATGCCAAGGTATGGAGGCAACCCAAGTGTCCACCAGCAGATGAATGGATAAAGAAGATGTGGTATATATGAACAGCAGAATATGAGCAATAAAAAAGAATGAAATTCTACCATTTGCAACAAGGAGGATGGAGCTGGAGGTTATCATGCTTTAGTGAAACTAGACAGAGGAAGACAAAGCTCACATGCACCTCTGCATGTGCCAACTTACAACGAAGCAGCAAACCCCACCATCTCCCTGAAGAGAGGGCTGCTCTTAGAGCTTCCACTCTTGCTGCCCCTCCTGGTGTCTGGGAAGAGCTAACTTCAGGCTCCTTGACTAAGAGCTCCTGTCAAAGACTGGGCTCCAGAAGCTGGGTTTATTTTGCGGGTTTTTCTCTAGGTGGAAAAATCACCAGGTGTTGGAAGACTATTTGTGCTTCATCGCAAAGTTAAAAGGAAAAAAAGGAAGTTGCAGAGTTACATGTAAAGTATCACCCTGGAAGGAAGGAGGGGAGGGAGGAGATGGGACAGAGACTATTCATCCAACAGACTGAGACCGTCATCTGGGTAACAATACCCATCAACACCATGTAAAAAATAAAGGTCGCCCAGAAAGTCAAACAATTTTTCATTGATTTTCTTTATATTTTTACGTTGGGTGCTGTGTTAGAGTGAGCACTATTGTTTGTAATTTACTGGATGAGACATCATCATGGACACATGGTCCAGATAAGTGGACAGCAGGATCCACTTGCTGGAAGTCAGGACTCTCACCATGGGTTTCCCCGAGTTCTGACTGAGGCTGATCAGTGTCCCCTACCCACCTGGCAGCTGTGGCTGCTCCAGGAGCATCTTCTGCCTTCCCACAACAGCCCCAAGTAGGGGTGCGGTTCCCATTTCCCGGGGGGTGGCAAGGAGGGCCTGGCATTGGCTGAAGCACTGAGGCGTGTCGGCCACACCACAGGCTGCCTTACTGCCCCTCCCGCCCAGGCTGTGGGGCATGTCCGGGGGCAGCTTGCCATAGTGTGGGCTCTGATTGTGACCAGATTCCAAGATGGGCCTGCCTCATAGCTTTGCTCCACTCTGCCAGACCTGCTCCCTGGGCTCCGGACCACTGAGGGACAGGATGCACGTCCACGCCAGGCATCTGCAACAAGTCTGTGGAGTGAATGAGTTCATTCACAGGCACCTACACACACAGGAGGCTCCTCTCCGGCTCCTGTCCATGCACAGGGCCACCCTTTTTGTTTTTGATAAGCCTCAGACCTCATGAGTATTTAATAAATGTGTGGTAAAAGAATGAGAGGATAAGACATAACCACACACTAACATCAGAATAACTGAAAGCAACAAATAAACATCAGCCATCAGGGCGAGGAGGGACCTGGGTGGCCATGGATGGAACCTTCCAGCAGGCAAACCACAAAGCAGGACACAGGATACGAGGGATTCCTATTTCCCTGAATATTCAGAAAACAGGTACAGATTTTAGTACAAAGAGTCTCCAATATTTCCTTCCTTCTAAAAGAAAGCAGCCATCTATGAGTAAAGACAAAACTCTCAGAAACTGGTGGCAGAGGATTGAATTTGGTTGATATTTATTACAATTTTTGATTTGTAAAAACCTTCACCTAGTAATTCTACCTCCAAGAACTTATTCTCGATTCTGTTCTAGTCTCAGACATAAAGACATTTCCCTCTCCCCACGAAAGCTGTTACTGCGATAACACAAATCAGCACAAAGATGTCAATGTATCCAGCACCACCTGCCCACCTGCCACAGAGCTTGCTGCTTTTTCAGAACTACAAACCTTACTAATTTAGGAAGTCCGGGACTATTTTTAGCATGTTCTAGCAGCAATGAGCAGCTGAATTCTCTGAGGCCTGTTAGCTGTCCTCAGAGCCCAGGGGGAGAGGAAATGCGTATCAAGTAGAGAAGTCACGAAGATTGCTTCTAACAATCAGTGTGAACCTGAACTCACACATGCAAGCAACAACCAGCAAACAGACAGGTGTGTATTCTGGCTTGTCCAGGGGGGAGCTGCTGGACGGGGCTGGGACCCTTTCCTGCTCTTATCCAGCAGGTCTGTGAGTGAAGCACATGGAGGGAGCCGGCTCTCGCTCACACAGGCTCGGGCGCCTCATGGTGTGGGGACCAACCCCCCACCCCCACCCCCAACACGGACTTGGCTCCGTGGGTTTCTGCTCCCCTCTGTGACTACAAAGCATTTTGAGACAAATGAGCTAAAAATAAAGTCAATAGCTCACAACATATGGATAAATACTGAACAAGCCGCAGAGAAATGTCTTAAGAAGAAAAGTCAACATGGGATGAGAATAACCTGCTAGATATGAAACTGCCACTTATTTTCATTGAAAAAAAATAGGTTTCTGAAAATTTATTAAAAACTAGAAAACAAGGAGTTCCCATCATGGCTCAGCACAAACAAACCCGACTAGGATCCATGAGGATGTGAGTTCAGTCCGTAGCCTTGCTCAGGGGGTTAAGGATCCGGCATTTCCGTGAGCTGTGGTGCAGGTCGCAGATGCGGCTCGGATCCTGCATTACTGTGGCTGTGGTGTAGGCAGCTACATCTTGGATTTGACCCCTAGCCTGGGAACCTCCACATGCTGTGGGTGCGGCCCTAAGAAAAAACCAACCAACCAACCAAACAAAACCAAAAAACCAACCAGAAAACAAAAATGATAAAAGATGATATACAAGTTACACGGCTGCTAAATGTTCCTTTTAGCCATCTTCTTTTGATAATAAAACAGCAAGCGTGTGGAGTTAAAATGAAGGTCAGAGGTCAAGGTGGAACCTGCAGGGCTCTACACCACTCTGCCAACTATTGGCCAAGGGGTCTGGACACAAGGGGTCACGTCCAGACCAGACTTTGCATGGACTGAGTCTACACCTTGACCCCATCATGCATGAGAGACTGAAGCTGATCTCTGAAAAAGTGAACTCACCATTGGTGGAAGCAACTCAAGTATCCACCCACTGAAGATGGAAAAATACAACGTGGTCCCTCCACACAGTGGACTGTTATTCAGTCTTAAAAAGGAAGGAATTCCCGACACTGGCTACAACACGGATGGACCTTGAGGACACGGCGCTCAGACACCAAAGGACTAACACCGCGCACGAGATCCCTTGAGCAGTCAGGTTCACAGCAGAAAGCAAGACGGTGGTTTCTAGGGGTGCGGGTGGGGGTTCAGCTGGGAAAATGAAAGGGTTCTGTGGATGGATGGTAGTGACGGCTGCCCAATAGTGTGGACCTAGAGCCACTGAAGTGCGCTCTTAAAAAGGTGAAACTGGCATGTTTATAGTTTGTATGTTTTACCACAATAATACAAAAAAGAAAACTCACCTTTGAAGTTGCCGATATACAGGCCAGGCAGGATCTAGGGGGAGACAGAGACGAGATGTGAGGCTGACCGCGCCTGGCCCAGGCCTGTGCCCACCACGCCCACCTCCCCAAATGGACGGCTGGCTGCATGTTGGTGCCCATCAGCTCACAGGCCTTACATGGGTGCCACGTGGCCCCCGTACTTCCAGCCCCGCAGTCTTCCCCAGCATTGATTCCAGCCCCAGACCAAGTGGCAACGCCCCCTCCAGCCCTCCTGCCTGCTCCCCGCCACACCCCCCCCACCTCTCTCACGGCACCAGCAAACCTGCCTTCTGCCATCTGAAGCCTTGGCACCTGCTGTTCCACGGCCAGGCAGCTCCACTCCTGTGCTCCCTACCCCTCAGACCCCAGCTCTGCCTCACACCCTGGGGAGGCCTGTCTGGAGCCCTGCACCTGCGGTGGGCCCCCACTTCAGCACCCACTGTCCTCTCTGCTCCCCTATTCGTGATGCTGTCACAGGCGTGACAAGGCGGGGGTCTCTCCCTTCTGATTAGCTGGGGACTCAGCCCTAGCCCCAACCACTCAATAAAGAGTTGTGACATGAATGGATGAACTGTCTAAATGCCCAAGTTAATAAAAGCATCCATCTGTTCAAGAACACCCACTTCTTCTAAGGCAGCGGTTCCCAAACCAGACCATTCATTAGAATCACCAGACTGTTGAAAGTGCAGACTTCTGGAGCAGCCCTAGCCCCAGGCCCCTTACAAAATGACTCGGTAGATCTGAAATGAGAACAAGGGACTGCAGTTCTCATAAACACCCCGACTTAGCAAAATACGAAGCCACTTCTTATCCCCAGTACTCTGTATGGAGACTCTGAAATCCAAATGTGGACGCTCTTTGGAGGCGACACCACCTGAGCTGATTTCCGAGCGCACACAGCACACTGCCCTTGGTGACACTTCACTGCAACCCCCGGCTACACCCCTCAGCCCCATCTGCTTTACCTTCCTAATCCTGTCCACTCCCACTAAGAAAGCTGGCGGCAGCAGACAGTAACAGCCTTCGCAAGCAGCTTCCTGACTGCCGGCTAAAAATGAATGGCACCTTTGCAAGCCACTGCGGGGATCTACTGGACACAGCAGCACTGGGTCCAGTGTTCGGGGCCACAGAAGTAATCGGCTGCACTGGGACCCTTGTGAGAGTGAAAAGACACTATCACTGATCACTCCTGGACAAAAGCTAACACTCAGAATGATCTGGGCTCGGGGATCTGGGATCCCTCTGGCTGACTCAATCCCCAGGGAGGCAAAACTAGCTTGGAGAACGTCCAAAAGGCCACTTACGTCCCTGACCGAAGTCACAGCATGGAGGCAGGGTCAGCTCTGCAACTGGGAAAGGTACAAGAGTCCCTCAGAGGAAAACCCAGCCTCTACTGCCAAGGAGCCAAAACACATGACAGGCTTTCTGGAAACGTAATCTGTCCATGGGATCCTGCTGGGGGGAAGGGTGGACACTTCATCATTCCTGTTTGAAAACCTAAGAACAAGGCAGGTCTGTCTGGCGAGGCTCCAGCAGGCCTCCTCTGGCAGCGCCTGCTGCACGGGGCGTTTCCGGTTGTCATTGCCCACTCTCCAGGTTCCCTCCTCCCTGGACTACATTCCCAAGGGCAAAATCATCCCCCGGCTCTCTTGGCTTATTGCAGATAGGCCTGCTTCCTGACTGCACTTTGCTCAGGCCCCTTCAAGTCATCTCCTCAGCCTGGTCCTTGGCCGGCAGACCCAGCAGAGAATCCTGCTAAGCCGGTTGTCATGCACCCGCCTACTCTTGGTATCAGACCAGCTCCTCTTCCTCCACCCTTGGCATCTACTCAAGTCCTGCCTGGGATCTTCCACCACCTCCACACCTGCCCCTGATGTACTGGGAGTGGAATTCCATCTCTTGCTTGCGATGGTGCTGAATAAAGTCTTCCTTGCCATTTTTTTTAAAATTTTTTTTAATTTTATTTTTTTATTTTTTGGTCTTTTTGTCTTTGTTGTTGCTGTTGTTGTTGTTGCTGTTGTTGCTATTTCTTGGGCCGCTCCCGCGGCATATGGAGGTTCCCAGGCTAGGGGTCGAATCGGAGCCGGCCTACGCCAGAGCCACAGCAACGCGGGATCCGAGCCGCGTCTGCAACCTACACCACAGCTCACGGCAACGCCGGATCGTTAACCCACTGAGCAAGGGCAGGGACCGAACCCGCAACCTCATGGTTCCTCGTCGGATTCGTTAACCACTGCGCCACAACAGGAACTCCTTCCTTGCCATTTTTAATGTGTCAAAATAATTTTTCTTTCATAGCACTGGCTACAAAAGCCTCCCCATTCACAGAGATGACAGTGACAATGGATGACAACATAGTCACGGAGCACGCTTGCTTCCCCAAAGTCATAGGATGTATTACAGTGGCTGAATGATTTGCTGCGTTCCTGTTGCCCAGGGGTACTGGGACACAGGTGTGACCAAGAGAGAGGGAGACAGCCCTGCCGACATTCTGCTTCCCTGCTGAGCTGCTTGCCTAAAGAAAGAGGAGGAGGTGATGTGGCCCTTCTGGGGTCCCCACAGACTCTGAGCCAGCAGGGACAAGGGACCCGATGTCCAAAAGAACTGGGCGAGGAGAAAGGCAAGGACGGGCAGGGAGCAGCGGAAGCAGCCAGCCCTGAGGAAGAAGGCCAGTGTCTCCGGGAGCAAGCGAGCAAGCAGGAGGTGGAGATGAGGCGCAGAGGAGCCTGCAGGGGCTCAGGGCGCTCAGGTCAAGCGCCACTGAGATGTCAGGTGTGTGGGACTGCTGGAGGAAGGAGATCCTCGAGTGCACTTCTGTCTACTACGTCTTGGAAACGTCCAGGTGAAAACAAAGGAGCGCCATCCTTCCTGTGCCCACTTCTGTGAGGGACACTGGGAGTTGGGAGGGCCAGGGACCACCACTCATTACTTCAATCTAGTTTTTTAAGGAGGTCAAGTGGGGTTATTCGGGGGAAAGATCACGGCCCATTTTTGCTTTTTTCCTTTGTACTTCTACTTCTTTCTCTACTAAACGTAAGCAAATACATTCATATTATTTTTAAATAAAATGAATCGAGGGCATGAGCTTAGGCCATCCCTGTGCTCTATTGCTCACGAACCATGATTTAAGATTCCCAAGCCCACCCTTTGGAACCACTTCCAGCACGATTTCTACTCCCCACACCCTCCTACCTCAAACAGACTGTTACCTCCACCCCATTCAAGTCCTCCTGCGCCCTGATGGTGTCAC
Source organism: Sus scrofa (assembly GCF_054392235.1). Lineage (NCBI taxonomy): Eukaryota > Metazoa > Chordata > Mammalia > Artiodactyla > Suidae > Sus > Sus scrofa. Next base: position 112,371 of record NC_139389.1, on the reverse strand, counting down.
CTGCCAGTCACCCAGAATGAAAACCGTGGAGCCTGCTCCCACCAGCACCACTCCCTCTGCCCAGCCCAGAATCTCAGTTCACACACAAGCTAGAACAGCAGCCACTAAGCTTAGCGGTCTCATCAAACTGATTTTCTAAGGTCATATTCTCATTGGGTCATTTCCTAGACCAAAATGTTCTGTGGCGAACATTCCCAAGAAAATGAAGGCCAAAACTGAAAATGAACTGAAAGTCTCAACAGGGCTTCCTACTTCTTTCTAAAGGATCCCCACGTCTCATGAAGCTCCAGTCCAGCTGGATGGCCCCTATTTCCCCAGGAACCCTACTGGTCCTCCTTGGACTAGCACCTTTGTCTGCTCCCAACAGTCCCTCTAAACAAGACAGAGATGCTTTCTTTAGGGTCCTTCATCCTACAGGTGTGTTCAAAATTTATACACCCTGTAACTGGTAGTTACTTTGTTTCCTAGCCTCTGAACCCCTCTTCTCTGCTTAGGGAGTCCCCACCCCCACTTTGGAGACTTGGTGAGAAGCAGAAGCCAGCTCTTGGGACATAAACTGTGAACGTCAGCTTGCCTCCTACTCCCATTTGCCTTCCTGCTACCATAGGGACAGGGGACACAAGTGTGCCACGTCTCTGCCGCTGCTCCAGACCAGGATCCAAAGACAAGCCAGGGTTCCTCCTCTTGCAGCAGGGGCAGCAGGGCCAGTGGAACACACACACTTGCGAATATGTGTTCTCGAGACTTGAGCGGTTCTTCCTTGATTGGCAGATACTCGAGACATGTTTCTTCATGAGTCAGTGAACGAGCAGACAATGTGAGCCAGGTGAGAAGGAGCCAAGAAAGGAAGCGATGGAGAACCATGGCAAGTGAGGCTTGAGATCAAGCTCTGTCCACATCTGCTCTGAGAAGGTTTCTATTCAAGGCCAGTGACACTGAGCCACTGGGCCTGGGGCTGGTGCTGAAGGAGAAAGGCACCAAGAAGAGACCCCAGGGCAGGGCACAGGCTCAGACAGTGGTCTGAACTTTCAAAATCAAGGAGGTAACTTACAAAAAAATCTGGAGTTCCCGTCGTGGTGCAGCAGAAACGAATCCAACCAGAAACCATGAGGTTGCAGGTTGGATCCCTGGCCTTGCTCAGTGGGTTAGGGATCTGGTGTTGCCGTGAGCTGTGGTGTACGTCACAGATGCAGCTCAGATCCTGCGTTGCTGTGGCTGTGGTGAAGGCTGGCAGCTGTAGCTACAACTCAACCCCTAGCCTGGGAACCTCCGTATGTCACAGGTGCAGCCCTAAAAGGCAAAAAAAAAAAAAAAAAAAAAAAAAAAAATCATGTAAGATGTACATTTTATATACATTAAAATATTTTAAACTCTAAACTGGGAACAGAGTTGTGTCAGTAAACTTTGAGGTCCATCTTCCAGACCAGGAGAGTAAAAGCTACAGTTTTAAGGGCTGGAAACAGAAAGCAATTTGCTCAACCCCAGCTTCTGTAACTTCTTCCACACACAGAGGTAAAAGCAAGATCTTCGAAGTCTGGAGGACTGGCCACTGGCAAGGAGAGAAAATGCATTTTTGTTTTCAAGGAGAATAAAGAGTCCTGTAAATATTCAAACTTCTGTACCGGTCAGCCTCATAATTCAAGCTTAAAACTCAAAAAGTTTGACCTATTGACTTCCCCGATACTATTCTTGCTGGTAATCCCTAAGTACAGAGAAAGGGCAAGTGAAACAGGATGAACTAAAATAACTTTCCAGCAGGGAGCCGGCTCCCGGAGGAGGCCAAGGAAGAGCAGAGCGTGCCTCTATTGGAAAGTGGCTGACCTCTGAATCCGTGGGAGTCCGAACTCAAGCCAGGAGTAAGGACACGGGGGTCGGCGGGGCAGGGTGGGGCTGTGCATGAAGGCCTCACCACTTGGCGAGAAGGAAGGTCAGATCAAGAGAAAAGGTGGGAAGTGCAACTTGGGAGTGTCCTGTGGCTCTGAAAGAATAAGTAAAGAACTGGTCCCAGCTATTGCTGGGCTTTGCTCTGCTGAGGATCTTCACGCCCCCAACATTCACCCGGGGCTGCTTGTCACTTGGGTCGCATGTGAGGTGAGGTCTTCCCCGATCCCCAAGCTCCCTGGCACCCTCTGTCACGTACCGTTTCATCTTCTTCATCGCACTGAGCAGCACCTAAAATTACTTTGTTTGCTTACTTTTTTGATTGACCTTGAAGCAGGAGTTGTGTCTGTCTTGTTCCTTGCTGTGTCCCAAAAGCCAGGCACAGAGATGGGCACACGAGGAGATGATCGCTGAATAAACAGGGATGAAACACAGAAGGCACCACAGAGGAAAACGCTCTGGGACCCTCTGCTGTTCAAAATGATCCTTGTTTTCATCCGGGAGGATGAAGGCCCATCCCCTGCAGAAATCCTCTGCCATCAGGACTGATGGAGCCTCCTGATCCGGATCCTTCACACCCACACTGCGCTAACACTGTCTACACAGAAACAGACAAAATCGAACCCTTCACCACAAAAAAGCACTTAGGCACAAAATAATACTGCCTCTAGGACAGGAAACATTCTGAGTTTATTTTTTAAACATTTCTCTTACTGCTCCAGGATGCCTTGGAATCTAAGAGCCCCACCTAAACAGATGTAAGACAAAACTCCTGATTAAGTCACAGCAGAAGGTCACAGAGCGGCGGATCTCGATTCTTCCTAAGTCAGCAAGGACTTTCTGGGCTTCAAAGCCAGGGGTGACAGGGAGAGCTTTGGTGGATTCCCTGAAGGTTTAAATGTCACGGACATTCTTAATGCCATTGGCCATAGACTTAACCAGTTTGCATTTCAGAGAGGAAGAATCTGAGAATACTCTCGTGTGCACACACAGCACTGCCTTCAGCATCTGTTTCTTCAAGGTGAAATAAAAGGGAATGATGAAAAGAGAAAATATTCATGGGGAGGAGTAGGGGAGAGAAAACAGAATCCACCAGCACAGGCCATCTGTCCATCAGCCCCACGGCTGCAGCTGCACAGCTGTGCCACTCGAGGTGTGCTCATCTCCCGCAGGGCTCCTCTGGGGGTGCCTGTGCCAATCTGGGTGTCAGGGTCTTCTTGTCTTTCACGGTATTTCCCACTACAGGGCCCAGCGCAATGCCTTGACTATAGCAGGTGTTCAATAAACTCATTTGATGAACGGGTGAATGAAGACAGGAATGAACATGAAGGCGGCCAGGCTAATGTGGCCATTGCGGAAACAGCAGCATCAGACAGCACAGGGATGCTGGCCTTCCAGCCCCTCACCGTATTAAAACAGCGCTCCTCTGCCACCTCAGCTTTATTCCACCTTTTGGATAATGTTTCAGCTCTATATCCCACAGACCCCAGGAGATTCTGAGTGGAGATCCCAGGTCAGTGGTTCTCAGTAAGGGTATTCTATCCCACAGGGAACATCAGGCAGTGCCCGGAGACATTTCTGGTCATCACAATGAGGGCATCACAATGAGGGCACACTGGCATCTCGCTGGTGGAGGCCCAGGGTGATGATGCTCAGAACCCCATGAGGGCCCACAGCAAAGAATGACCCAGGCCCAAATGTCAACAGTGTAGAGGCTGAGGCATGATCTGTGCTCAGGGTGGCACATGCCCCTTGCCCTCTGCCCTTGGACTTCTCACTTGTACTTCCTTATCTCCCTAAGGGGAGAAGAGTCACCCTAAGCAGGAGTCAGCTGTGCCCAAGGGAGCTGTCATCACTGTCACTGTTGATGGGAAAAACCCAAGAATGCTAAGAGCCGTGCATATCTGTACTTAACAGTTTGCAAAAATGTCATCTAATACATTCTCATTTGCTGCTCCCAAGAATCTGGGTAGTAACAGGGAGAAGTACCATTACACTCATTTTAGAGCAAATAAGGAGGCTAGATGAACATACCACCTAGGAATCAAAGGTGATAAAGAAAGGGATGCTCAAAAACATTAAGTAATCCATTTAAGGTCACACCCATGCAGGAGCAGAGCAATAGACACCCACAATCAGGCTTTCTGACAGCCCTGCCCTGCTTTCTTTCACAACAGTGGCCTTCTCATGGAAAAGTAGTACACCAATTGAAGTGTTTGCTTCTCGTTGACATGGTTGCCATTCGCAAGTTTCCCAGAAAATACTGGGGCAGCATCCATTTCCACCCAGTAGAGGGCTTTTAGGTGACACAGGGCCCTGAAGAAGGAACAGGTCACGAGACCGGGCAGGTGTGGGCCGGATGAAGTGAACCAACCCTGGGCCCTCACCGCCTGCCCTAGAATGCTACCACTTCAGTCCACTAGATCACTAGTTCAGGCTGATCAAGATAAAACATGCAAACTTCTCTAACATAATGCTTGGCCAGAGAGATTAGATTTTTGTTTTTAATGGGGCATTACTGTACTTAAGACTAGTAAGAGGACAATGAGGACTTTTCTTTATAGGCCCTCCCCCAAAAGATTTTGGGGTCAGACCCTTGAGAGAACTTCAACTTAACTAGGAATCTTCAAAGGCTTCCCAGAAACACATTTGTCTGCAGCAGCCTATTTAGTTTAAACTAACCGTCCTAGAGACACTTGCCAGACTGGCCTTTAGCAGCACAGTGGGGCAGTCTGCAAGAAACTAAGAGCCAGACCCCTTGGGTTTGAGTCTAGGCTCTGCCACTCACCAAAGGGTGACTCTGGCCAGGTCACCCGTAAAGTGCAGAGGAATGTGGCAGCATCGACTTCATGGGGTTGTGGTGGGGAATCCGATGCTTTGCTCCAAAGAGGCCCTGGCTCACCACAAGCTGAGTGGTGACTATAAATGGGGCCAGTTCAGAGGATGTTTGGAAACTGCACAGAATACGATGAAAAGATAGCTGTAGCTGCCTGACCTTCCCCACTCCTCTTTATTTACATCAAACTGAAGGATGAGAGATTTTCCTACTGCACAACAAATTTGGGACTCTGGGGAGCTTTTTCAGGTTATTTTCCAGCATCTTTGGGAATTCTTAATGTGAGAAAAACAATATATGTATATATGTGTATGACTGGGTCGTTTTGCTGTACAGCAGAAATGGACAGAACATTGCAAATCAACTCTAATAGAAAAAATAAAAATCTTAAAAAAAAAAAAAAACCAATTCTGCCACTTTCAGCCTTAGGACCTTAGTCGTGTTACTTAATCTGAGTCCCCATTCCCTAATCTGCATGGGAAGTAAGATAAGACAGACTGAGCTCCTAGGGTTATCATGAGGCTTAGATTTTATAAACTGCAGGCACATGATATGAGGCTCAAAAAATACTGGATAACAACTGCTGGGTTCTCTTCCTTCTGCTTCCTCGTCTCTAACTGGCCAGACAGACACACAGCCTCTTCCCCTCACCCTTTCCGGGCAACACATAACTGAGACAGGTGTGAGGTTCTGCCACACAGAAAGACTAGGATGTGTGGATGAGCGGATCCTGCACGAGGACACAAAACAGAAACAGAACCGCTGCATTCAAAGCAGTCAGAACAGAATCTGCATGGTTTAGTTCACAAGTTTTCTTTTGCTAAGGACGATAGGCTTCCGTGGGACTGGAAAGAAATCTTGTCCAAGGCACCTCAGGGCACACACACTGCAAAGTAAATTTTCGGTTTCAAAGGCATTGTACATTTCTATCTATAAATGTTCTTAGAAAAGAATTTCTATGGCTAGTATCGTACGCTAATTCCACTAAGTCTGCAAATCAAGCATTTTTTTACACACAGATGGGGAAATACAAAGACGAGTTCCAAGTCACACACTAATCCATGAACACATTCTAATTAAGGCTTTTAATTGTTGGCTTCCAGCAATCTACTTTGCCACGAAATAACCTTGTAACTTGTAGCGATTCTTCAGATCTCAGCCTAACCATCTTCGTTCCAGCACCATCCCTGGCTTGGACTGAACGCCACTTCCAGGCTCATGACATCTAGTTCCCTGACACTCAAGAAACTGCCTACTTTATCCTCTGAGGCCTCCACTCCTCCCCACCTTGTATTTGTCTTCTCTCTTCACAAACACACACACACACACACACACACACACACACATAGCGGGTGTTGTATAATACAGCAGCCACTAGCCTCAATGGCAATCGAGTATTTAAAATGTGGCTAGTTCCAAATGAGATGTGATTTAAGCAAAAGACATAGATCAGACTTCCAAGACTTAGTAAAAAATATATACAAACCATTCTATAAGTTATCTATTGGCTAAATGTTGAGACGACAATATTCTCAATATATTTCAGTTAAATAAAATGTACTATGAACATTAGTTTCTTTTTACTTTGAATGTGGCTACGAGAAAAACTTTACATATATGGGCAACTGCTGGTCAAGACTATAGGTTTTGAGAAAGGCCTCCGTCTGTGTTTACCACTGCACTCCCCCACTGCTCCCTTGACCCGTGCAGTACCTGCCACAGTAAGTACACGATAAACGTTTGCTGATGTGGTGGCGTCTCCATCTGTCTGTACATGACTCCATGTCCACATTGGAGACAGTGGCTCTATTTACGACACAAGATGGTTATGATAATAGAATCATCAAGAAATGTACTACTTTCTTTGAAAGATAAAAATCATGATATGAATATGCCTGCTTTTGTTTAAAAGCCTGAAACTAATTTTGAACATTTAGGCAATGATATGCATTCCTAACTATATTCTCTGAGTTTTCAGTTTTCACTTAACTACGAGTTAAGTGCTGAAAGAGGTGGAGTGTAAACAGCTCCAGTGGAAAAAAACTGTAGACTACAAAGAGCCAAAGGAAAGCTAAGGTAAGGCCACAGTTAATGGCAAACAGAGCCCACAAACCCGTGGAAGCCCCTTTATTGTTTTCAGGTGAAAAGCAGAAGTTCCCGGTGCTAATGGATTCCCGTGGCTAATGGGGGCTCGATGCAATTATTTATCCGAGAGAGACAGTCTCAACAAACTTGATCCCTGCCCCCAGGACTGAACTTGATGCGGGCAGGTAAAGAGTTAAGCAGGTTCAAGGATTCCCCCTGCTGCACCTTTTCTACCTTGCTCCACTGCCAACAGAACACTCCAGCTGAAAGACCCACGCCTCTGTGGACCCCAGCGCCGGGACAAATCAGCTTTAACCCATCAAACAGGAAAGCAGAAACGCATTCAGAAGCGGGGCGAGGGGAAAAGAGGGGGAAGAGAAACAGAAGACCAGAAACTAATCTCTGATTCAGTACCATTTCAAGGGCTTGAGAGGAGGCCCTGGTTTTGCTAAGGGCTTTTTTTCAAGAGTTGAAAGTCTTCTCTTCAAGCCGGCGGCACCAGATCGCAAAACCCCCAACCTTGTGTACGACATAAACACACCCCAGGCAACTCTCAACTGCAAGAGCTGGAATCTGGTACTGGTACACTGACAGGAGACCCAGACGATCCCACAGCCTGGGAAGAAGGGTCTGGGGCTCTGCAGAGCCAAAGGAAAGAGAGCAACCGGATTTTCTAGAAGGCACAGTCTGCACAAGCGGCCAGCCGACAGGTCGCCTTGCTGAAGAAGCCACATAACCTGATATAAGTCAGCTCTGGATCTGTTCTCTCGCCCCACCCCCAGGTAATTAAAAGCACCTCAGGATTTAGGCTTCGGCCAAGTTTTCTGTGCACGAGAAAAAGTTATCTGTGCACATGGTAAAAAAACAAAAAAAAACCTGGGAAGAGGAAATTACGGAAGACACTCATCTGCTGCAGTTTGGTAATGTGGGTGGTGATGCTTCAAGAGCCGAGTTTGGGGGTGAAGGGGAGGGGACAGAAGGGAGAAACCACAGCCCTTCTGAGCTCAGCCGGCTCGACGCTGGTAAAGGGCAAGGCTGGTTCTCAGCCGCAAGCGCCGCTCGGCCGGAAGCCGAGGGGCCGGGAGGGGCCTCGGCGACACAGCCAGACGCGGCGACCCCGCCCTTGCGGGGTCCGGGCGCGGACGGGACGCGGCGGGCTGCCGGCCGGCAGAGCCCCGCGCGGGGAGGCCGGGCGGCGGAGGCCGAGGGGCCCGAAGGGGAGTCGCGTTACCTTGTTCATCCCATTGCCCATGGCGGCCGCACGGTCTAGCAGCGCGGGCGCGGCGGCGGCAGGCGCACTGAGGGCATGTCGGCGCGGGGCGGGGAGGCGCAGGCGGCGGCGGGGAGGGCGGCCGCGCCCGCCGCGGAAACAACGCCAAGGGCCGGGACCGCCGGGGACGCCCGGGCCCCGCGGCCCTTCCGCTCCGGCCCCCGCTCCCACGCTCCCGCCCGCCGCCCCCGCCTTCCCGGCCGCCGGGCAGAGGCACCCGAGCCCCGGCGGGCGGGACGCGGCCGCGCGCCCCCTCCCCCAGCCAGCCGGGCGCCCGCCCGCGACCCCCCGGGGCTGGCAGACGCGGGGCCTGGGGGCCGGGCCGGGAGGCAGGGCCGGGACCGCGGCTCCTCGGCGCACGCGCGCCCGCGCCCCCGCCCCGGCCGCGGCCGCCCGATGGGCTCGGAGGCAGGGCGGCGCCGGTGGTCACGCAGGCGCAGCCCCTACCCAGCGGGGCGTGTCGCGAGCCGCCCCCTCACCCCCGTCGGGGTCACCAAAACTCCCGGAGGCCTTTCCCCGGGGCGGCCGGGGGCCTGTTACCAGCAGTCGCCGCCCTGCCTTGACTGCCTGGGTGAATCAGGTGCTAACCCCGGAGCCTGGTCTTGCGGCTCCCCTGCCTGGGTTTTCTGAGTGCGACCGATTTAGGCAGGGTGGGGGGATTCCTGCGGCCCTGCCCCACCCACGAAGACCGAGAAGGCTCGCCGGTGGAGAAAGGTGGGCTCGGTGACTCATCTCTGGGATGACCTAACCTCCCCAACCTGGCAGAGCAGCTGTCCGGACTCAGCCCTCATACCGTGACTGTGGACGTCTAGTGTGCCCCCTTCTGATTATAAACTGGCTCTGGTAGGTGCCTGGGAGTGTTGACGGAGCTGCTTCTGGAAAGCCCCTTTCCTTGCTAAGCAGCATGGCAGTGTCTGCATTGGGGTTCTGCCTGGATGGAGTACTGTCTAACCTGTAGCAGAATTGTGTCAGTAGTCTGTCACCCTCATTGACTCCTTCTCGTGGACAGAATCCTTGAAGTAGGGCTTTCGCTGTTTCATTTTCATGTCCTCAGCGTGCCCTGTTCGTAGTGGGCGCTTGGTAATTGTTTAAGTGAACAAACGCATCATTCTGATACGGCCGGGCTCACCCCACGACCTCACGTCATCTGCTCCGCCTTCCTCTTCAGTCGCAGCCACACAGGCTTTCTGCGTGTTCCTTGAACCTGCCACCCTTGGTCGCTGGATCACTCGATCTTGCGCTTGAACCTTTGTGTGGGCGGTGCGCTGTACCTAGCCATCTCAGTCCCTGGCTCTTTACCAAGCTGACTCTTGCAGGTCTCAGCCCACATGTCACCTTGTCAAAGAGGCTTTTCCTGACCGCCCAATTGAAAGGAGGCCTTCCAGTCACTATCATATTACTCTGCATTGTTTTCTTCATAGCACTTAACATTATTGGACATTATTCTATTTATTGGCTTATTTTTTATCTGTCTCACAAGAACGCCACCTTCAGAGGGAAAGGACCCTGTCTGTCTCATTCGATGCTATAGCCACATGGCTAGGGACAGTGCCCGGCGCAAAATAGGTATTCAGCAAATATTTGTAGAATAAATTAACAAGTTCCAGAGGCTGAGAAAACAGCAGCAAGACTGTGAGGAAGGGTGACATTTTGAAAAGAGCTGGCAGAATCCATTTCGGTCATTTTCCTCCTTGTTGATGTCTTCTGGGCAACAGCAGGTACCAAAGCCCCACGTGTAGGAAGCACCCCCCCCCCCCAGTGTTCACCCACATTGTTCCTGGTAGGTAAGAGCAGAGCCAGACCAGAAAGCACCCGTCATACCCTTTGGTTCTGGGGAGGTGTTCCTTCCCTACCGTCTTTACTTCCTCTTTTCCCTCCCCCTCCAAGTCACCTGGGCAGCCCACCTCCTCCTCCTCTGCCTCCACCATCACTGCTTTACTGCCTAGCTGCTTCTGGCCCACAGCGTGCGGTTAGTGGACTGCCTGGGGAACCCCAAGACCAACCTCTGTTCTTAAATCACAGAGTGATACTGGGGAAGATGATCAGTTTTTCTGAACCATTAACCATTTTTTTCCTCCTTAAACCTTTGGACTGTGAATTTTCAAAGGTCCTATGCTGCAGTCAGTGAACCACTGTTATTTCCCTCTTGTACTTGTGCTATTGTTGCTTTCAGTAGTCAGATGAACTTTTGAGAATGCAGCCAATTCATAAGTTAGTATTTGCCCATAAATGGAAGATCCATACCCATTTTTCTTCTGCGATCCACTTGAAGCATTTCTTTTGTCTTATTCATTTCTTATAAATGGATTTTTCTAGCTCAGATCATCTGCAAAACAGTCTCTCCTAAGCTCAGCACCAGCTGTGGCTGTGCCCTAGCAGCCAGAGTCGGCCTGCATTCAGAATGTGGCCCTGCAAGATTCACAAGCCCAGAGTTCATTTCACATTCTGCTTTTTTGTAAAACGTGAACAAGTGAGACCATTAGCACCAGGAGTCAGAAGAGTCAGATTTAATTATTTCCTGCTCTGTGTGTGTGTGCCAGAGAAAGTTCCACAAGATACTCTCTGCCCGCACTTCCCTCCGCCCTGTCCTTGAACCTGACCCCACTTCCCTGCATCACAATTATCAGTCTGTCATGTCTTGTGATTCTGTGAATAAAGAAAATGAAGAGACATAGTCTGATCCATTTTGACGTGTCCTGGTTTTCTCTTTTCATTTTCATAGCGCCACCTCAGAGATTTTCAGGTTCAGCCGCCATGCTGAGCAGGTGACATGCTCATTCCAAGCTCTTTCTTGTCTTCCTCCTTTTATTCTTTATAGCTCCTGACTATGGAAGGAAGAGAAGGAGGACGGCTCCTAGACACAGCTGGCAGGCTTCGTGGTTAAAGTAGAATCTATTCACTTGCATTCTTTCGTATTCGTGAAGTTGGTAAGGCATCATCAGCCTGGTGGGATTTCACTCCACATCAGATTTCTACTTCTACTTTCCTTTCTTCTGTTTTGCTGTCTCTGCACAGCCAGCACAATGCATTTTGGCAGCAACTCCCAAACAAATAAGGCTTTCCTGTGTGCACAGGGAGGAATGGTTACTAGTCAGTGTGGGCCAACTGGGACCATACGCATGTGGTTAAGGATAACCAGTCAGTGATGCCTTTAGTGAGTAATCACTTTGAACTTTAAGGTGGGACTGTGTAAAGGCCCACAAGCAGAAGTTCAACTGGTAGAGACAGCCCAGTCATTAGGGGTGTTGCTGATAATTCAGAGAATTAAGGTAACTCTAGTGCGAAGTGAAGTAGTTTTCCTTGGCCTTTAGAATGTAGCTGTAATCCCGAGTGTCTCAACCTCAGCACTGTTGACATTTGGGACTAGATTCTTGTTGTTGTTGTTGTTGCTGTGGAGCTGTCCTGTGCATTGCAGGGTGTTTAGCAGTACCCTGGCCTCTGTGACTATATGCCAGTGGCATTCCCTCAGGCATGATAATGAGCAATGTCTCCAGCCCTCCAAGAACAAAGGCACTTCCTGCCACTATCCTGTGTGCAGTGAGGCCACAGGGATGAGATCTTGTAGGGATGAGATTTCTTTCTCTATGTCACCGTTCCCCTCTCTCTTTCTCTCACTTGACAACCAGTTAAGTCTGCACTAATATAGATAGTATCAGCCCCTGCAGAAGTCTCGGGCCACGCTGTCAAACAAGAGCAAATTAAGAGCAAGAAGTTAAGATGAAGCACTAATCTAGCCAAAGTGTGACTGAAAGTAAAAGAAGCTAGAACCTGATGGAATTGTGGAAAGAAGAAAAAAGGTGGAGGCTGTAACTACTGATGCAAAAGCCTGAAACCTTTTCTCTGCTTCTCCAGAGCCGTCCTGGAAGACATGGGTGTCCAGTGGGCTGCTTGAAGCCATGCAGCGCAGCAGGACTGTGGGGATGGGCCCTTCGATGACCTCGCCCTTTGAAAGACCACCAATTTCCAGCCCTCCGAGCAGTATTCTGATTATGAACTTGTTTTCCTTCTTCTATTTAAGAGGTTTGGGGACCTTAGATCTCAGAGCACAGGTATCTGGAGAGTGTGGAGTCAGAAAAACAGCAAGAGGAATGAATATCCAGGTAGGTCAGCCGGCCAGAGACAGGGTGGAGAGGCTGGGAGGAGGTGAATGGGGAGACACTAGCAGGCATGTGGTTGCGAGTGAATAGATCCTGTGGATGTGGGTTCCCAGCAGGGTTGGCAGAGACGTGGTGCGGTCAGGCAGATTATGGAGCAGCGTATCAGGCAAAGAGGGAGATAAGACAGAGCCTTGTTTCCCAAAGATTGAGGGAAGGTGACACTGTGGTCAGCTTACGTCTACTCCTGTGTATTGTCAGTATACCTCATTTCCAAAATTGTAAGCTTCATGAGCACAAGGACAAGTTCCCATCAGTCTCAGTAGTCAGCACCTACTTTGTGGGGAAGCAGTCAAACGTTTGCTAATTAAGGAGAGAAAACACAACTGGGACATTGTTGCATTTATCCAGCTGTGAGGTTCACAGAGAAGTCACCCTGTCTATCCAGCCTGCCTTTCCTAGAGCAATGCAATTTCCATGTGGGATGGCTGCGATCTAGGAGTGACCCAAGCCCCATTGGGCTTTGTTTTTGAAGCTGATATGATATACACTGTGACAGAGACAAAGACAGAAAGACACACGGACAGAGCGAGAGATTTCTCGTGGGGCCCTCACGTATTGCTGTACCCTTTCTCTTCCTCCTGATTTGCGGCCACAGCTGTGTTTGGCTGTGCCGGGTACTTTCTGTCATTCTGCCTTTGGCAGCATGTTGGTCTTCGAGCTTGGGTGAGGGAACCATTCCTGGTTTCTGAACACCATCTTGCAGGTTGGCTGGGATTCTGTTTCTTGTCTGGAATGGTTTGATTCCACCTGCACACTTGCCTGCCTCTGCCAAGGGAGGCTCTACCTAAGACAGCAGACAGGTCCTTTAAAACTTTCCATGGTGAAAAAAAAAAAACCCAAAAAACAAAAAACAAAACAGAAGTTCCCATCGTGGCGCATTGGAAATGAATCCAACTAGGAACCATGAGGTTGCTCAGTGGGTTAATGATCCGGCGTTGCTGTGAGCTGTGGTATACATTGAAGATGCGGCTTGGATCCTGTGTTGCTGTGGTTCTGGCGCAGGCCCGTGGCTGCAGCTCTGATTAGATCCCTAGCCTGGAAACCTCCACATGCTGCCAGTGCAGCCCTAAAAAGACAAAAGACACACAAAAAAACTTTTCATGAATGGTGATTATAGCCCAAAACAGCTGACGAAATCTGAACAACTAACGTATTTTTAGATTCAGTAGAATAATTGTCTTTTTCATCTGTATTTGACATGTCTGGTATAAGATCCAAGATGAGCCTTGCATTTTACCCTAACTCACCTGGGCACGGACGTACTAAGTTGCCTTCTCTATAGGACTGTTTTCATGGTGTCCCAACCTTCATAAAACCCTTTTCCAAGTGACCACAGGCCCTGTAATCTAGTGGAGAATGGGAAGGTCCCTAAATGTCCCTGGTCAGCGGATTCCATCCATCTGCATTTGCAGCACCTGCACACCCAGCTGCCCAGAGGCACACTTCTGCCTCTTCAAATGCCTTTGGGGCAGGGGACAGCCTGAAGTGAAGACGTCAGAGAAGATGGCAAAGGGAGGCCCCAGGTGCGGCCACCTCCTTAGAGAAATACCCTCCTCTGCGAACTGCTGCTTCCGGCTCTTCCTACCAAAGACCTCCATGTAGTTTAGTTTTGTTTGCCCCGCCCCTTTTATGTAAAACGGAAATTGAACTAGATCTGAAGACATTAAAAAGCGTCTGGGTAGGGGCTGGAGGGAGAAGGGGGTTTCCTCAGAGAATGGAATGTCCCAAGAGAAATCTCACTTACCGTGAGTGGGAAAGCCCGCCTCATATGACATGATGGCGTCGTTGTTCCACACGCTGTTGGCCAGTTTGTTAATGTGGACATCACTGTTTTGATTAGTCATTGGTTGTTAAGACTCTGCGAATGATGGAAAGACCGTCATATAGAAGGTGCTGCTCAAACTAGACAAGACCAGGATCATTTTCCTTCTTATCCACAACCGGACGTTTGTATTTCCTTAATGACCACGTCTTGGTTTGCAGGAGACCACCTGCCTCCACCCCAGACAAGACAGTGTCACACAGAGCCGCGTAGTGTTTCAAGACTGGCCCCTTCTCTGTGCCTTCTGGCCTGTGGTTTTTTTTTTTTGTTTGTTTGTTTGTTTTTTCACCATCTATGTCACACCTGTGTGATCTTTCTATGCAGGGCTTCAGCTTCAGATCTGCACACCCAACAACTAACACAGGAGCAACTGCAACACAAGGTGTGCTCAGCTCACAGGAAGTCAGGGTGTGTTTCTCCTTCACCTCTCACACAGGCAGTACCCCTGGAAGGGAGCAGGGAAGTCTGAGGCAAAGCTTGGCCTGATTCATCGATGCACAACTTGCATACAGTACAGACCAGAACAATGTCAGTCTAAAAACGTTTGTATTTGGCTTTGTAATGACATTACTGTCTCCCCCATTATGTCCCAAAATACAAGGGAGTGCTTACCTGTGACACATGGAGGTTCCCAGGCTCGGGGTCAAATTGGAGCCACAGCAATGCTGGATCCTTAACCCACTGAGCGAGGCCAGGAATCAAACCCGCATTCTCATGGGTACTACTCAGGTTCATTACCGCTGAGCCTCGGCAGGAACTCTCCCAGGACTTTTCTGCTGGGGCTTCTCTCTCCAACTGGAAGAAGCCAGCAGTGTAATTTGCATCTTTGGGGACCTTCAACAAGTTCACTAGATCCCTGCCAGCCCAGTCATCATTCCCTTAACGAAACTTCATTTATCAGGTTGGGAATCCTGAGACCTCAGATTTAAGCTATACAACTTTGAGAATTTTGTTGGTAACACCCAGAGCAAGTGTTAGATTGGGGGAAGGAGGACTTTCTCTTCTTTTCTCATGAGAAATCACTTTGAGATGGACAAAGGTTGATCTTGGCCACAGTTTTTAATGTTTTTTGTTTGTTTTGGTTCATAATAGTCTGCCTAAAGATCAGAATAAAGTGGGTAATACTTTTTAAAATAATCATTTTATTTTAGAATATGTTTAGATTTATTAAAAAGTTGTTGAGAGTTCCCGTCGTGGCTCAATGGTTAATGAACCCAACTAGAATCCATGAGGACACGGGTTCAATCCTTGGCCTCTCTCAGTGGGTTAAGGATCTGGCATTGCTGTGAGCTGTGGTGTAGGTCACAGACATGGCTTGGATCCTGTGTTGCTATGGCTGTGGCTGTGGCTGGCAGCTATAGCTCTGATTCGACCCCTAGCCTGGGAACCTCCATATGCCTCAGGTGCAGCCCTAAAAAGACAAAAGACCAAAAAAAAAAAAAAAAAGTTGCAAAGATAGAGCTGAAAGTTGTCGCGTCTTTCCCCATTGTTTTTACCTATCTATCTATCAATCTGTCTTTTTATTGATGTGTAATGTACGATACTCTATGTTATGGGTGTGAAATATAGTGATTCACAATTTTTAAAGATTATACTCCATGTATAGTTATTATAAGACATTAGCTCTGTTCCCCATGTTGTACAGTAGATCCTTTTAGCTTATTTTATACCTAGCAGTTTGTACCTCCTAACCCCCCAATCTTATATTGCCCCTTCTCTTTCCCTCTCTCATTACTCACACTAGTTTGTTCTCTACATCTGTGAATCTGCTTCTTTTCTGTTATAATCACTGTATGAGATTGTACGCTATTGTATGTTTTAGATCCCATGTAGAAGTGATATCATATAGTATTTCTCTGTCTAATTTTTCCCCATTATTAACGTCATATAAATGACAGTACATTTGTCACAACTAGGAAACAGACACTGGAGCGTTGCTGTTAGCTGAACTCCACTCTCTATCCAGATTTCACTAATTTTCCACTAATAGCTTTTCTCCGTTCCAGAATCCCATCAAGGATCTCACTGTTACATTTAGTCATCTCTCTGGCCTGCGAGAATTGTTCAGGCTTTCTTTGTTTTTGATAACCCTGAAAGTTTTGAGGATTATTGGTCAGCTGTTTGTAGAAATGTTCCTCAATTTGGGTTTGCTCATGGCTAGACTGTGGTTATAGGTTTTCAGAAGGAAGACCACAAAGGTGAACTGCCATTCACATGGTATCATACGAGGGTTCCGAGCTGTCTGTGTGTCTTACCAGACACGACGGTCTTGGCCACGTGACCGTAGTGTTTTCCAGGTATCCGGACTGTGAAGTTACCCCTTCCTCATCTTTATTCCTCTCTTAGGAAGCAAGTCATCAAGCGGAGCCCACACACAGCAGGAAGCTGGGGCAGGAGGCAAGATAAAGCTGTACCTCCTGGAGGGCCAAGTGTCTGCATAACTGTCATTCTTCTGTAAGTAAGGTCCTTCCTCCTTCCCTTCCTTCCTTCCTTTTCTTCACACATGTATGTATCTATCCATGTATGTCTTATTAAGCTAAGCATGAGTTCATTCTGATGTCTCTGACTCTTAACTGGTACCACATAGTTCATTCTAGGGAGTAATATTTTAAAATATTTTCCATAGATATGTTTCATCAATGCAGTTATAATTTTACGTGTATCATCATGGGCATCACCTTTCTCTCAAAACCTTCCGGTGACTCATCTATTGCGTGCAGACTCAAATATCAATTCTCAACTTACATACCCATTTTTACAACTTTATTGACATGTGTAATTGATATACAGTAAATTCATGCTTGAACTGTATAATTTCTTGTTTTGCCTTTAAGGCCATAGCCACAATCAAGTGAGTAAATAAATTATCCATCATCCCCAGATGTTTCCTCATGAACCTTTTAGCAGTTTCTCTCTCCTTCCCTTTTCTGCCCAAGCAACCACTGACCTGCTTTCTGTCATTAAAGATTAGTTTGTATTTTGTATAATTTTATATAAATGGAATAGTGGGATTGTACACTTTTTGTCTGTCTGCCTTCACTTTGCATAGTTATTTTGAAACTCATCCATATTTTGCATATATAAATATTGATTTCTTTTTTATCATTGAGTACTGTGCAACTATATGGATATACCACAATTTGTTTATCCATTTACCTGTTGTTGGGCATATAGGGTTTTTTAGGTTATGGCTATGACATATAAAGCTGTCACAAATATTTATGTACAAGTCTTTGTACAAACAATGAAATGTCCGGACCAGATGGCTTTACTAGTGAATTTGACCAAATATTTAAAGAATAATTAATAACCAATCTTTTATAAACTTTTCAAAAAAATAGAAGAGGAAAGAATGCTTCCTAATTCACTCCGTGAGGCCAGAATTGCCCTGATATCAAAGTCAGAAGACCGTATTACAAGGATATTATGCACCAATATCATTTGTGAACATAGATGCAAAAATTCTCAACAAAACACTATCCAATGGAATCCAGTGTCATGTTGAGAGGACAGTACACCACGACCAAGAGTGAGTTATGCTGAGGATGCAGAAGTGGTTCAGGCAATCAGTGTAACTGATTACACTAACGGAAGGGGAAACTCGATCTTCTAGGTTGATGCAAAAAAGGCTTTTAACAGAATTCAGCGTATTTTCATGGTTAAAACATTACTAAGAAGCTAGGAATCAAAGAGAACTCTTTAAACGTGATGAAAAGCATGGGGAAAACTTAGCATATGACTTAATTGGGAAAGACTAAGCTTCCCCCTAAGATCAGAAACAAGACAAGCATGCCTATTTTTACTCTTGCTCTTCAGCATTGTACTGAAAGTCATAGCCAGAGCAATTAGACAAGAAAAAAGCATAAAGAGCATCCAAATTGGAAAGGAAGAAGGAAAATACTATCTGTATTTGCAAAGGACATGATCCTAAAGAACACACAAGGAAAAAAGTCCAGTAAAGTTGTAGGTTGCAAGAGCAACACACAGAAATTCAGTCGTGTTTCTATAGAGCAGTGATAAACAATCAAAAAAGTAAATTTAAAAATTAATTTCATTTATAGTGGCATTTAGAACAATAAATACCTAGGAATAAATTTAACCAAGGAAATTAAAAACTTTACACTGAAAACTATAAAATATTGCTTAAAGAAATTAAAGGAGACAAAAATAAGTGGAAAGCCTTCCTGTGTTTATCTGTTGGATGATTTAATATTATTGGGATGTTACTACTACCCCTAGCAATCTACAGATTCAATAAAATCCAGTAACCTTTTCTGCAGAAATGGAAAAATTGACCCTCAAATTCATAGGAGCCCCCAATAGCCAAAAGATCTTGAAGAACTAAAACAAAGTTGGAGAACTCATACTTCCTGATTTCAAAATTTACTGCAAAACTACGCTAATCAAAACAATGTGATAGTGGGAGTTCCTGTCGTGGCTCAATGGTTAACAAACCCGACTAGTATCCATGAGGACGTGGGTTTGATCCCTGGCCTTGCTCAGTGGGTTAAGGATCTGGCGTTGTCATGAGCTGTGGTGTAGGTCACAGACGCGGCTCGGATCCCACATTGCTGTGGCTGTGGCGTAGGCTGGCAGCTACAGCTCCGATTAGACCCCTAGCCTGGGAACCTCCATATGCCACTGGAGTGGCCCTAAAAAGACAAAAAGCAAAAACAAACAAAAGAAACCCAATGTGATACTGGCAGAGAAATATAGATACACTGTTGATTTTGGTTTGCTTTTTGTTGAGAATTATTGCATATATGTCCATCAGGGATGTCAGCTTGTAATTGTGTGTGTGTGTGTGGTGTCTGCCTGGTTTTTATGCAATTCTGGCCTCATAAAACGAGCTTGGAGATGTTTCTTCCTTTTCAACTTTTTTGAATAATTTAGGAAGAATAAGTACTATGCCTTCTTTAAATGTTTGGTTAGACTACCTGTGAAGTCATCTGAGCCTGTAATTTGGTTTATTGGGAGCTTTTTAAATTACCTGTTTAATTTTGTTACTAATACTAGGTCTATTCAGATTTTCTGTGTCTTCATGATTCAGTCTTGGGAGACTGTATGTCTCTAGGAATTTATCGGTTTCTCCTAGGTTGTTGAAGGCCTGGGGTTACTAGATGCTGTAGGTTATGAAGAATAGCTAGAAATCTGGACTATATATGAAATCTTTCAACTTCTACATGTTGGAAATGATCCTAAAAGTTAAAACCATATGCAGAAAGAAGGAAATCTCCAACAGGAGCAATTTGCAACTCGTGCCGCATTTAAGAAGGGCCTGTATCCTCCAGAGGACACAGGCTCCGAGTTAATCCAGGTGTTGAAGCTGCATGGAGATTGATTCTAATAACAGCGTATGAAGGAACTTTCTGACAATTACATCTGGACAACAATGGAATAATTGTTCCTTCTCAGAAGTGCATGGGCTTACTGAGGACTTGCAGCCAGCGTGTAGGTGAGCATCTCTCAGCTATGTTACAGGCACGATTGGACTTCACGGGGCCTCAGGCTCCTCCCATTCTGAGTCTCTAAGTGTACATACTGAAAACAAGCTGCGATCTGATGAAAGTGTCTCTTCTTTGAATTACACAATAAATAAATCGTTGTTTACGAAGAGCCACTGTGGGCAAAGGTGTAGGCAGTCTGAGCATGTGGGCTCCAAGAAAAAATTATCACTGGGCACAGCTCAGTAAAGTGACTTAGTTAAAGAGTAAGCTTGAAACCTCTTCCCTCCAACTTGTCTTTATTTGGAAGAAAAAAAAAGGCCCAAATCTTCTACTATTTGTTTTTGGCTATCTGGTTAAAACAAAGCTGAGATGTGGGTTCAAGTTTTATTATCCATCACTAAAAAGGAATCGGCTTGTGTTTATAATATACTTCCTACAATATAGTAAGCTTTAAAATGAAAGTGTTTGGAGTTCCCTTGTGGTGCAGCAGGTTAAGGATCTGGCATTGTCACTGCAGCAGTTTGGGTTGCTGCTCTGGCACAGGTTCAGTCCCTGGCCCGGGAGCTCCCCCATGCCACAGGTGTGGCATAAAAAAAAATGAAAGTGCTTGTTGCACAGCCTGAATGGTCAGAAAATCAATTGTGTGTGTATCTATGATGTTGTCTGTGACTTGTCACTCATGCCGTCTCACAATAATCATTTCTTGAAGAACTGTCTCAATGAGTATCTGAAAATGTTAATGAATGTGCTAGTTTATCTGAAAGCATGTAAAAGGCAAATACCTACAAGCAAAATTATCCCCCAGATTGATAACTTGTTCACTGCTGGCTCCTTCCACTAGAATATAAACAGGTGTTTTGCTGTTTGTTTTCCTTTGTTTAGTGTAGCATACCTAGCACCTGGAATAGCACATAGTAAGTGCTCAGTAAATTGCCGGAAGAATTCTAACGCTTATTTGAATGAAGCTTCTTAACTACCAATTTTGATGCAATGGGCAAGCAACAAGGAAAATCCCTCAAATCCAAGAAGCACCAGGTTATGCGACAGGAAAGGGGAAGAAAAGAGGAAGAGAGGGACAGTCACCAGTCCCATACATAGAGAGATGTTGAGTCTCCAGTCCCATAATGTTTGCTGGTGCCCAGGCCTGAGGCAGGATCTGGGCTCATAACCTCTTTTGATGAGGTCATAGTGCTGGTGGCAGAGTATTTGTTGGAGAGGTGAGTTTTAAATGCATGCACAGTCTTTTCAAATAACTGTTTGCAACTTTTGCTGGGCTCTCACATTTTGCACACTGTCAGGAAGGGTCCCTCGGACAAAGCCTAGTTCTGTTTTGGCCTGCGGTAACACTTCCATGACCTGCAGGGGCCATCAAGCCACGTACGTCTCCCTGTCTCCACCTGCTCCTGCCTCGACCCAACTCGCAGAAGTATCGGAAAGAGCTTCTTCCCTGTCCTCTTTTTCCCCTTCTCTAACTCCTGGTGAGGATAACTGCTTATGCTTCCCGTTATGAATGAGGTTCAGCATATAAAGGCCTCTGCTCCTCCACCTCCCCTTGGTGTGCTCTCTCTCTTTCTCTCTCTCAACATTTTTTAAAATGGCCTGGCCACAGGATGCACCTGTCCCCTCCCCTCCTGAAGTAAACCCAAGGAGCCAGGTGCTGCCCTTGCTGGGGGAGGCCTACAGCTGTTCTGCCTGTGAGTGGGTGGTAACTTGAAGACCATTTGGGCCTTGGGTGCAAGCCAAGACTCTTAATCTAATTTTACCAGGAGCAAAACCAACGTTTTGCTCCACATTTAGCTTCTGTGTCTGCCCGTCATCTAATTCGCAAAGCCGTCTCATGAGAGGAGTATGATAAAGTAGCATTCTCCAACTTCAAAAACAATAATGGATTTCATTTTCCTCAAAAATGAAAGGTATTTAAAAGTTAGCAAATAAAATCAGCCAACGCTTTTACATAATAATTCTACAAAGTTTTAGCAAGTCTTAAATCAAGCATGCCAGCTTTAGTTTCAGAGAAGCGGGGAGCTTTCAATCTGTTCTTTCCTGTAAGGCAAGTGTCGAGATCTTTGTGGGAGCCTAGTGATGGATACATTTCATTCCCACCTAAGGCTCGAACCAGTTAAGAAATAAGATGGATGAGGTGCTGTATAAATAAAGGGATCGTTCACATTTGCAGGCAAGTGTGAGCTTCCCAAACGAGTCACAGGCAATGTCAGAGCCCTCCGTTCATGGTAGCGCTGTCTCTGCAGGGCTTGCAGCATGGAGGACCACCGGCCAACCCGGGCTTCCCATGAGCATCTTGTTCTGAGGAAGGAGGCTCAAGGGGCACAGCTGCCCATTGGTTCCTCCTTCTGAATTCCAGCAAATGAGGAGGAGGAGTCGAATCAGGAGTGGGTAACAGTCATTCCCCCTTCAGCATAAAAGCGGAGGTAGGAGCAGTATAGACCGCTTAACAGGCATCTTCAGGCGACTTGCCCAAGCTAAGGTGAGTACCTGGCTGGTTCAGAGCCAGGGGCAGAGCTGGGCACAGCTGAAGCTGATGGGAATGTGAAAAGAAGCTGTCTGTACTGCTCACCAACTGGCTCACGAGTTTGCTCTGCCTTCATTAATGAAGTAAAAATTACATACAGTAAAGTGTAAGATATTGCTGACTTTCTCTATGTAGACATTCACATAACCTCCGCAGATTTGAAATATGGAACATTTTCTAGTCTGCTTTCAAAAAACCTGCCCCACACTTTCTGCTGACCTGAGGAATATCCTAGAAATTGTATTTCCATAAAATTTACTCTCCATGCTTACTTTAACAAATGTAATCTTTAAATTGTACCCTCTTTATCAATGTGAGCAATCGTTTTAATTTTTAAGCATTGAAAAATTAATTTTTAAGTTTAAAAAAATTCAACTTATCAAGAGGTAGTATTCTTTCAAAGAAATGATTGTCTGTCCTAGGCACTGGCTTCCTTCCTCTTAGAGAGAAATTAGAAGTTTTCTTTCCCCTTTGGTGACAGCATCAGATTTAGAATTACCTCACCAGTGGAAGGTTTCTCATCATTAGTCAACCAGTGACAGTCAGAGCAAAAGAAATACATTTTCAAAAGGAAAGCACTTCTCCAGGAAGTGTTTTGTTTGTTTGTTTAGGACACATTCAGTGTTTTAGAGGAAAACACGTTGGCTTTGTGAATGGGTATATTGTCTTTCCGTAATGCAAGTGGAATTCTCATGCTGAAACATTTCTCATTTCTTTAAATGGCCACACTGGAGGCATATGGAAGTTCCTGTGCCAGGGATTGACTCCAAGCTCCAGCTGCGATGTGTGCCAGATCCTTTAACCCACCGTACCTGGCTGGGGATCAAACCCACACCTCTGCAGTAAACCAAGCCACTTCAGTCAGATTCTTAACCCACTGCACCACAGCGGGAACTCTGACGGTAGGTGTTCTTTGCTTCCTTCCTCAGTTTCCTCGGGGCTCTCACCACCTTTTGCTGTGGTTGTTGACGACTGTGATAGCCTTGGTTTACTTATATGGCAGCGGCAATATTTTATTTCTCTCTCTGTGTATGTATACACACATACACATATGTATATATATATATACACACATATGTAGAGAGAAAGAGAGACTTTTTAATGTTACGACCAATAGAAGATGAGCTACAAATGGGCTTCCCGTCTCTCTTGGCCATTCTTTTTCAGCGTCCGTATTTTTTTTTTAATATAATGATTTTTATTTTTTTTCGTTATAGCTTGTTTACAGTGTTCTGTACAGCATGGTGACTCAGTTACACATACATGTATACATTCTTTTTTCTCACATTATGCTCCATCATAAGTGACCAGATATAGTTCCTAATGCTACACAGCAGGATCTCACTGCTAATCCATTCCACAGGCCCTAAAAAAGACCAAAAAAAAAAAAAAATTGTATGAAGGTGTCCATGTTTTTAAAGGGATGTGAGGGGCTTTAACAAAGATCTCTAAGTCACTGCCATCTCAAAGAAGATGTCATTCTCTTTCCCCTTCCTTCTTGTTTGATGCCTTCTTGTAGAAAATTCGCACTCATCCCAAGAGTCGTGATCAGCCTTTTTTTCCATCACATGGATTGATAGTGATTCTGTGTGCACTGTGTCTAGTGTCAAGTTTCACTGCCTTCTAGGAACTTCGATTTCAGAATTGTGTGGCTTGCTCTCTTGGGCTAATATTCTCTCTTTAAACTTTATTTTATCCTGGTAAAGTTGATGCACAGTGTTTGTGTTAGCATCACGTTTCCAATGAAGTGAGCTAACATGCTTTTCGTTTCACTTTAAAGCCAAAAGTGGGGTTCTCTTGGTCTTTCCCTATAATTTCACTCTTAACTGATAATACTCATGTGTGCATTTATTCAAAAAGCATGTATTTGGGGCCGGAGCCCAGTATGGAGACATGAGTCAGCCAGCATTGATCTTGGGCCTCTGTCAGAGGTGGAAGCAGAATGCCTTTCCCAGGCATGTCTGCCCAATCCCATCCTGTGGTGGAAGAACTGGAGGCCATACTTGTGTATAGCCTTCTAACCTAGCTTCTCTCCAGCTTGGCCACAGTGGATTGGACTGGGGGGGGGGGGGAGTGGCTGACCTGAAATGGGCCAATCACAGTGCTTTCCTAGGACTTCAGAATTGAGACAGGAAAAGAGTTTGTCTCCCTCCATAAAAAAACAGTGTGATTGTCAAAGCTGTTTTCTGCCAAATGGCAGCTGCTGGAAAAATGAAGACTGAAGCAGGCTTACAGGAAAATTGGAGATAAAGACGGAGAGAGATGGCCTCCTGGTTTCCCGTCACACTGATGCTAATGTCTCCAGTCTTTTGCTGAGTCCCAGTTATATTTCTGCTTATGAATTCATGAAACACTCCATACCCCTTACAATAAATCTCCTCTTTTGCTGAAGTTAGTACGAGTGGGCTTGTGTTGCTTACATTCAAAAGAGCCTTAACATGGTGGCCTGCCCATAGCAATCTCCGTTTAGTAAGGTCTTAGGATACCTCCCAGTGCGGCAGGACTCTGAGTTCTTGGGCCAGGAGCTGGAAGTGTTTTACCGTCCCTCTATCCCTGACACATTGCTGGAACTCAAGGGATTGAATGTTGACTCTACAACTAAATCGTGAAGGAAGAGCCTTGAAACCCTCAGGAGCTAACTTACCACGCTTTCTCCAGGTTCCTCATCTGAAAGGGCCCTTAGGAATTATTTGGTTTAAGTGTTTTTTCTACAGAAGAGGAAGCTGAGGCCCAGAGAGGTAAAAATCATTTGCCCAAGGTCACACAGCTCGTTAGTAGCAGAACTGAAACTGCAATTCATGTCTCTAAGCTCTGAAGCCGGTATTCTTTCTACTACCCTGTGGTACTCCCTTCCCGTTGGACCAGCTTCCATTGACCTCAATGGATAATACAGCCAAAAGCCCCCCAAGTCAGCCTCGCCTCTTTAAAACTTCCTCAGTAGGAGTTCACAAGTCAGCTGTCATGCAGAAAAGCCCTTGAAAAGGAACCCTGCGGTGTTGCTCATGGCTGCGCTTGGCTCCCACAGATACTATTCCAGGACGAGTGGAGGAGGAGCCCCCCAAGCCTTGTGTGTCCTGAGCAGACCCGACATGTGGTGACCGAGACAACTCCCAGAAGGGCTTGCTGGTTTTATTGGCCAGTGAGATGGGCTTTTTCCTCGGCCCTTGCCAGTCATAGGAATAAATGAAGAATCACTTACCCCACCACTGATGAACAGAAGCATTATGTGAAAGGCATATCTGAGTGAAACCTGGGAGGACCTTAAAGAAAATAAATTGATCTGCTAATCAAGAGAAGCAAAGAAACAAATTTGCATTAAAAAGAAAGGAAAAGAGAGTTCCCTCATGTGGGTTAAGGGTCTGGCATTGTCACTGCTGTGGTTCTGGCTACAGAACCCTGGCCCAGGAATGTCTACATGCTGGAAAAAAAGGCAAGGGAATGATGAAGAATTCAGGAAGGCGGCTACAGTCCTACATGTAGGGTGGGGAGAGGCAGAGGTCTAAATTGGGAGAGGACCGTAACACTAGAAGTAAATTATTGCCAAAGTACTGGCTTGTGTATTGGGGGTGATGAGTAGGGGGTTCATGAGTGTTTTTAGTATTATTAAAAATAAATAAATGAACAAACTACTAAAAGAGGAGACACATATTGGACCCATGGTGAGTATGTCATGAACCAAGGATTCTGAATAATCTAATTCTGTGTAAACAAGTTCCATGAACAAGAAAGAAAATGGAAAAGAAAGAGTAATTATGGTGTCAAAATAACGTCTTTGTTGGGAGTTCCTGTTATGGCTCAGCGGGTTAAGAATACAACTAGTATCCATGAGGATGTGGGTTCAATCCCTGGCCTTGCTCAGTGATCTGGCACTGCCACAAGCTGTGGCATAGGTCACAGATCCAGTTTGGGTCCTTCATTGTGGCTGTGGCATAGGCCAGCAGCTGCAGCTCTGATTTGACCCCTGGCCTGGGAACTTCCATATGCTGCAGGTGTGGCCCAAAAAGAAGAGAAAGGAAAAGAACAACAGCAACAAAATAATGTGCTTGTTTCTCTCAAACTAGAAAGCATTTTATGGCATATCCAATATTTTTGTTTTGCTATTATTCTACCTATTGTGAAAATGACTTTGTCATTGTCAGGTAGAAAATAAAAGTCTCTTTAATTTGTTTAATACTTGAGTTAAGCTATACATGCTAATGAATGAGTGTCAGCCTTTATAGAATATTTTATAAGAAGCAGTAATTTCTTGCTTACATTCAATACTAAGACGCTCTATGATAAACGTGGCTTCCTGTGTGTGGCTTACAATATCAAGTTGACATTCTAAAACTTCAGTTTCAGTTGTGAAATAATTGAGGGCAGACTTTTTCAGGTCCCGCAATGTTTATCAAATGGACAAGAATGCGTGTTCTCAGACTTTCTGAAACAGAGTTCAAGAAGCAAACAAAACTAGGAAGGAAAACAAGAAAAAAATAAAACTGATTAAGAAAGTTGGAGATGAGTTTTGAAAAGCAACGAAGCTGCCTTGTTAATGCTTTACATTTTATTGGTGGTCGATTGCCTGCCACTTGATGAAATGAGACCCCATGTCCCATAATCCACCCTAGAAATCACTGCTTAAAAACATTAACATAGGTAAAACAGATCTGGTGAAATGTTAACATCTGGGGACTGCTGATGAAGGAAATATGGGGATTCTTTGTGATATTTCTGCAACTTTTCTGTAAGCCTGAAATTTTTTCAAAATAATTTTATAAGCAAAATTTCAATATGGACATAGAAATGCCAAAGTAGCAAGACTGGCAATCAATCTGAAAGCTTCATTCAAAGACTTAGACATCAGTAATCAAGTATTATTTTTATAAAGATAAAAGACCAGCTGCTTATAAGAAAATGTAAGAGAAATTATAGACCTGAGCTTAAATGATTACCCTAGGGTTATGCACTGTTAACTGCAAAACCGTAAGCCAGGATCCAGGTAGAAGCTGCTATTCTTCATTTCATGAGATATTTACTTCCAGGTAAATAAAATAAAATCAGCAGAAACGATAGGATAGAGTTGGAGGAAAGGGCCAGCAGAAAAGGCTGTTAGGTGCCTCAAAAGAAAAGACACTGCATATGACCACTAAACAACTCAGGTCCAAGATGGGCACCCTACTGAGAAAATGCTAACTTTCTAAAATAGTTTCTCTCACTGATGTTTGAACACAAGTTCAAGGGGTAGTTGGTGGTGGTGGTGGTTAGTTTTGTTTTTTAAAGTACATTGAGGGAAAAACAATTTATCTCCTAATAATAACAGAATTGAGACCTCTTTGCTCAACCACCTTGGAATTAATATGAGAATTGTCATTTTGTTACCTAGTTCTTTGTGAAAGTGGTTCTCCATCAATAAATATGAGATTTGATTCAGAAAGAAAGAAAAGAAACTTGTAACTACCTTTCATAGAAGAAACAGTGTTTCTCTTTTTCTGAACAATTCTAAGGAGAAAGGAAATATAGAATTTCATGTTCTCAATTCTGCTAAAGTTATGAATCATCACACCTTTGCTGACAGTTTCTCATTGTAAGGGCTTTAAGATGCCCACATGGACCAGGCCCATTGGTGGGATTTGATGTGCCCACTTCTTATCCATGTGGCTAAGCAAAATAGACTCAAATCACCTGGCGCAGTCTCTCCTCCACCATCACCCCCCCCCCCCCGCACACACTCTTAAGTTTCTTTATATCGAGTAATTTTCAAAAGGAGGAACAGTAGCTAGAAGGAAGCCATATATGTGAAGGGAAATCATGTGGCAGTAAAATCTAAAGGCATCTGCAATGTGTAAAGAGATAGTCTTTTTTCTTTCTCATTTTTCCTACAGTCACTGTCAGGGAGGTGAACCTGATTAACAAGGAAGATTTGTAGGTAAGAGGGGGGGGGGGAAGATGTTTCAAATTAAATTTTTTCTTTTATATGTGTGCACTAGAAACAAACCACCAAAACTGACAGAAGGAACAGAAAATCTGAATAGACATGTAACCAGTAAAGAGATTGAATTAGTAATCAAAACCTTCCCACAACTAAAATCTCAGACTGTGATGGCTTCACTGATGAATTCCACCAAATGTTTTCAGCACAATTAATGCCAATTCCTCACAAACTTTTTCAAGATACAGAAGAGGAGGGAATACTTTCCAACTTACTTTATGAAGTTAGCATTGTACTGATACTAAAACCTGATTAAAACACCACAAGCAAACAAAACTATAGACTAAAAATCCCTTATGAATATAGACAGGAAAGTCCTCAACAAAATACTAATAAACTGAGTCCAGCAACATATAAAAAGGATTAATTCAGGAGTTCCCGTCATGGTGCAGCAGAAACAAATCTGACTAGGAACCATGAGGTTGCGGGTTCGATCCCTGGCCTCGCTCAGTGGGTTAAGGATCTGGCGTTGCCGTGGGCTGTGGTTTAGTTCGCAGACGTGGCTTGGATCCTACATTGCTGTGGCTGTGGCATGGGCCGGTGGCTGCAGCTCCGATTAGACCCCTAGCCTGGGAACCTCCATGTGCCACGGGAGCAGCCCTAGAAGAGGAAAAAAGATCAAAAAAAAAAAAAAACCAAAAACCCAAAACAACAACACATTAAAGAAGATCTGCCTTAATGTAAAGACATTCCATGTTTATGGATTGGGATATCTAATATTTGTTGTTAGGACAATAGTGCTCCCCAAATTAATCCACAGAGTCAATGCAATGCCTACAATTGTCCCAGCTGGCCTGTCCCCCTTTTCTTGGGCAGAAAACTCATATGGAAATCAAGGGACAGAGAAGAGCCAGAGCAATCTTGTAAAATAAGAATGAAGTTGAAGGAGGATCTCATCCTTCCTGATATCAAAAGTCTACTACAAAGCAGCAGAAAGCAAGTTAGTGTTGTACTGGCCAAAGATGGACATGCAGATCAATGGAAAGACTTTTGACTCCAGAAATCAACCCCCACACTTGTGGTCAACTGACTTTTGGCAAGGGTGCCAAGACAATTTAATGGGGAAATCTTTTCAACAAATGGTGTTGGGAGAACTGGCCGTCCACACACTGAAGAATGAAGCTGGTCTCCTTCCTTATACACACAAATGTTAGCTCCACGTAGGTCATAAACCTTAATGTAAGGGCTAAAACTCTAACCCTCTTAGAACTAATTATAGGAATACAGTTTTGTAACCTTGCCTTCCTAGGTACAAGACCAAATTACAAGTGACAAAACAAATAGATACAGTGTACTTGATCAAATTTTAAAACTTTTGTTTTGCGAAAAACATCATCAAGAAAGTGGAAAGACAACCCACATAATGGAAAAATATTTGCAAATCATATGTCTTATATGGGACTTGTATTCAGAATAAATATAGAACTTTTTAAATGTAATAATAAAGAAAAAATAACCCCCCCTTTTTTTTGTCTTTTGTCTTTTTAGGGCTACACCTGCGGCATATGGAGGTTCTCAAGCTAGGGGTCTAATCGGAGCTGTTGCTGCCGGCCTATACCAGAGCCACAGCAATGCCAGATCTAAGCCATGTCTGCGACCTACACCACAGCTCACAGCAACACCGGATCCACTTCTAGACATACACTCAAGAGAAATGAAAACATATGTCTACATAAAAACTTGTACATGAATGTTCAAGGTGGTAGCATTTTTCATAATATCCAAGAGTGGAAGCAATTCAAATATCCATCAATTGACAAACCGATAAACAGAATGTGATATATTCCTACAACGAAATATTATTGAGCCATAACAAGAATGAAGGGCTGACACATGCTACGACATGGATGAACCTTGAACACATGGTCAGTGAAAGAAGGCAGACAAAAAAGACCCCATACTGTGTGAGTCATTTATATAAAATATATAGAATAGGCAAGTCCATAGGTGTAGAAAGTAGATTAGTGGTTTTACCAGGGGCTGAGGGAGGGGAAATAGGGGATGACTACTAATGAGTAAGAGAGGTTTTTTTGGGGGGGTTGTGAATTAAAATGTCCTAAATTAGATAATGGCGATGACTATACAACCCTTTGAATGTACGAAAATCACTGAATCTAGTAGTTTAAAAGGTTGAATCTTAATGGTGTATGAATGATATCTCAATTAAGCTATTACATAAAAAAGTGAGAGCCCTTTTCCTTTTTTGTCTCTCCTTCATCCCGGTCCTTCTCCTAAAGCCTGTGCTTGAAGATCACATGCATCGCCAAGCTCGAGATGAGAACATGAGATGACTCAGTGCAAATCTTTGCCACAACTGGAACCAAGAGCACGTGTGGGACTCTGAGGAGGGCCTTGTCCTCCCCCTGTGCCTGAGTCACGATCCTCATGAATGGACCACTCACCATGCTGGACGTGGGAGAGTGTGGGTTTCTGTGGGGGAGTGTGTTCTGTAAAATGGAAATATAAGAGAGCCAAACTCAGAATCATTTGAAGCCCGGTGAAAAGGAATCTTAGGTTTTGTGTTTCCTGCCTTGGTAGAAAGAGATCAGTCAGAGAAAAAAAGTTCATATCAAGAATTTTTTTTTCCTTCAAAACCTGAAACAAACCAACCATAAGTAAAACAGAGAATTTCAAGCTTCAACTCAACTTACTTGTTTACTTCCTGTTCATTCCAGATTGTCAGGAAAAACAGATCGTCAAAGTGGTACTCCATGGTGTATGTGTACTGAACTGCGTACAAGCCTATGTCCTTGTGTTTTCAAGCAAAAACCTTTTCATTTAAGCCTTTAGCCTCCCAGGCCTCAAGATTTGAAAATGAGGAAATACTGATACAGCTACAAACTAGTTGAAACAGTCTCCATTATGCTAGGACTTGCCTTGACCCACTAACTTACTCAAACTAGCCTTTCACAAATGATTTCCTCCTTGCTTAATTGCTTTCTTTTACTAATGATTACTTTCTAGTTAAGGTTATATTGTATGCCTAGTGTTTTCTTTTCCTTTGAGACACTCCCTAAGTCCCCATTCCTTCCATGAGCCATCTTCTCTGCAGAGAGAAGGTCAAGGCGAGATAACCCCAAAGACCACCAGAAACCATCACTGGACACATGACTTGAGCCTTGATGATTCTGAGGTGGTCTTTGGAGGGAGAAGAATACAGGCACCTTGATCCCTATCAACAGCCCTTTTGTCTTCCAAGCTAAACCTATAAAAATCCCTTGCTATCCCCTCTCAAGAGAGGACACTGTTTTTAGGGCATTAGCCTGCTGTGGCCTCCTTTGCCTGGCAAAGCAATAAAGTTGTCCTCTCTACTTCACCCCAAACTCTTGCCTCCAAGTCTTATTTGATGCTGGTGTACAGAGGCTGGTTTTCAGCTACAGTAGTACCACATCTTCTTGATCCATTCAGTGGAACACTACTCAGCCATAAATAAGAATGAAATAAAGCCATTTGCAGCAACATGGATGCAACTAGATATTCTCATACTAAATGAAGTAAGTTAGAAAGACAAATATTATATGATATCACTTCTGTGTGGAATCTAAAATATGGCACAAATGAACTTATCTGCAGAACAGAAACAGATTCACAGACATACAGAATAGACTTGTGGCTGCCAAGGGGAAGGGGGAAGGGAGTGGGATGGACGGGAAGTTTGGGCTTAGTAGATGCAACTTTTGCCTTTAGAATGGATAAGCAATGAGGTTCTGCTCTATAGCACAGGGAACTATATCCAATCTCCTGGGATAGAACATGACGGAGGATAATGTGAGAAAAAGAATACATATGTGCATGGCTGGGTAACTTTGCTGTACAGCAGAAATTGGCACAACATTGTAAATCAACTGTACTTTAATAAAACAATTTTTAAGAATGGTACTCCAGAGAAACTGAAAGCTCTTTCAGCCTCAAAGAAAAATTTTCTAAGGTGATGTTTACCAATGGAATGAACACTTTTTAGAGCAA
Source organism: Sus scrofa (assembly GCF_054392235.1). Taxonomy (NCBI): domain Eukaryota; kingdom Metazoa; phylum Chordata; class Mammalia; order Artiodactyla; family Suidae; genus Sus; species Sus scrofa. The sequence goes on along the minus strand of NC_139389.1, from coordinate 80,409 downwards.
GAGTTAGACTCAAAAGTCTTCAAATTCCTGAATGAAATGTTTCTTACAATACTGCATGGCCTCTCCTCTTGACATTTCATAGAAAGTTTCAGAAATGTGAATGTAAAAAACCAGAGAAATACGAAGAAATGTGGTTCTCTGTTTTTCACTAAATTAGCCCAGAAAATCTCCTTATCATTTAGGATCTTACTTTGTATAAATGTGTGTGTGTGTGTGTACATATATGTGCGTGTGTATTAGACTAGATTGAATGACTTGAATGTGCTAATATTTGATCATTTTAACCTATTAGATAGAACTTTCATATAATTCAGCCTAACACAACACACACATTTAAAATTTATCAAAGGAGAGTATGCACATCTGATTAACTCAAACCAGTAAGCAAGAGATTCTGTTTCCAGATTTCTCATAGCGAGGTTGTTCATCATATAGCATTTATCTTATCTTATATCCTTTTCTTCTATCAGATAATCTAGGCCTATCATGGGCCTCTGACTTAAAGACCTTGTCTCAGGCTTTGTCAGAAGATGATGAGGTTGTAGAAAGGAGACAAGAGTTATCACACCATTTGTAATGAAAGGTGTCCAAGAATAATCTCACAAAAAAAGGTAAAGTCAGACTCTCATACGAATATAAAATGAGCACACGTCAAAGATTTTATTGGATTCACTAATTAAATAGGGAAACCAGTAAGATGTTACAACCAGTTCAATGGGGAATTCTAAGAACCAGTATACGTATAGGGAGGATTAAGCAACTCTGAAATGAATTTGCAAATGGCCTTAAAACTCTTCCTTCTTCCACAAGGCAATGATCAATTGTTTTCCAGCAGCGGCACAATTAATTTGCATTGGTATGAACAAGAATCATTTGCACCATATACTCACCCATTTTATCCCCCCACTTTAAATCTTTCACAATTATTCCTGACAAATGAATAGCTGAACAAGGTGGAGTTCGGGATACTATAGAATATGCACCAGTCTTGGTTATTTTAACCATTGATTGGATGTCTATTCCTCCTCCGTTTCCAATGGTTAGGGCAACTCTGTTTTTTAGCTAATCTTTTTTTTTTTAAAAGATGCTCAAGGTGAATTATTCTGGATGGGAAGTTAGCTTGTGATAGTGCAAAATGGGGATATACGGATCCCTTGGGGTGAAGTGGACACCATCAGAGGAAGGTTTTTGTGATGTTCTAAATATGCTGACAACAGCAGAGGGAGAAGAATGCCCTGTTGTCTAGGAAAACTGGATTCTGCTAATAGCCATGCCATTAACCAGTGGTTTGCCTGTAATTTCATAAAGAAGACATCCAGGACAAATGCTGAAGCTTAGTTGGCCAGGAAAGGGAGGGAAGTGGAGGGATGGGGGAGCTACCCCTTTTCCATGCGTTATCTCCTGTGTCCTCCCAGCAGTTATGGGCAGAACACTGATGGTCCCCCTTTTAGAAAAAAGGAAATAGGGGTTTGGGGAACTCACGACTTGCCTCAGCCCATCTAATTCTGACAAGAGCCAACTCCACCAAGCATGGGAGGCACAGGGCCTGGAATCCATGCTACTTTCAGGATCCTCAAAAATAGTTAATTTTACTTTTCTAAATGTAAAAGAAATAATAAACGTGATAATACTGAGTTTATAATGATAAATCCAACATGAATTTTGTCATTATGTCAATATAACCATAAAGTAATTTTTAAAAATCCTGTATATAAGGGAGCCACAAAGTTAGTAGTGCCTTTAGCTGCATCTCCAAGGACGTCCGTGCTTGCTCTGAACCCAATCCCAGCTCCTAATAATGTTCCTCTACCTCCAATTAGGCCAAATCAACCCTCCTGATTCCCTGCTCTGGAAAATACAGTCTCTGGAACTTGTTCCAAGCACAAGAATAACGTATCTGTCTCTAATATTATTTTAAAAATTCCTGGTCTAAGGCCACAGAGAAATAGGAAAATGGTCCTGAAGAATCTACAAGGGGACGTCAACAGATGGATTTAAAAATGACAAACAGTTGTAAGCCATTTTTCATAATGTTGTCCACAGCAATGAGTGCAGAGGTGCTGAAATGATGACAGTGGTAACTCAAGGTATAGGGAAGTTATCCCCACTAGACTCCTCAGCACTCTCCAACCCTGGCCTGCAGTGTGTTTGTGCCCCGAGCCACTCCACTTCCTCTTCTGGGCAGCAGAGGTAAGTCAAGACCCTCAAGCACCAAGCAGTGTAGAGGGAAGCATTTCTAGGGAGTAGAAGTTGTGCCACTGTTCTGAAATGTGATGTAGGAGAGTGTGGTGGAGGTGAGAACTCCTCTGCTTAGAAATGAGAAGACTTAGCTTCTGACCCTGGCTCTGATATTAACTGGTTGCTTAACCTTGAAGTATGGACCACTTCGTTTCTCAGAGCCTCAGTTTTTAACATTTTTAATTATTAATGTGTCTTGGATCTCTTTGAGTTCATCTTTTTTGGGACTGTCTGAGCTTCCTGGATCTGGATTTCTGCTTCTTTCCCCAGGTTAGGAAAGCTGTCAACCATTAGTTCTTTAGAGAAATTTTCTGCCCCTTTCTTCCTCCTCTCATTCGGATACTTCTGTAATGCAAACGTTAGTCTGCTTGATATCGTTCCGTAAGTCCTTTCAACTATCTTCAGGGTGTTTCCTTTTTCTTTTTACTGCTCTGGGTGAGTTTCTTTACCCTATATTTCAGTTCACTGGTCCTTTCTTCTACTTCACTATTCTGTTGTTGAACCCATCTAGTGTATTTTTTCATTTAATTATTGTATTCTTCAGTTCTGCGACTTCTATTTGTAACTTCCTTATGTTTTCTCTTTGTTAAAGTTTTCACTGTGTTCATCCATTCTCCTCCCAAATTCGGTGAAATATTTTATGACCATTACTTTGAATTCTTTATCAAATAAATTACCTATCTATGTTTCACTGGGGTGTTTTTCTAAGATTTTATCTTGTTCTTTCACTTGGGATATATTCCTCTGTTTCTTTATTTTGCTTGACTCTGTGTTAGTTTCAATACATTAGATGAAACAGCCACTTCTCCCAGTCTTGAAGGGTTGGCCTTATGTCAGAGAACCTTATCATTCAGTCATGCCTTTAGATGTCTATCAAGCCTTTGTGATTGTCCAAACAACCTGTTTTATGTTTTAATAACTTCCAGCAGTTGAAGGTACGCCAAGACCAGGCAGTGTCCCAAAGGGGAGGATCTCAGTCAGCACTTAGATTTAGGCTGATTGGAAGCCAGACCCAGAGCCATCAGCTTTTAAAGAAGGCAAATATATATAGTCCTGTGGAACCACAAGTGCAAGCTCTGCTGGCCCCCAGAGCCAGCTGTTCTGGAGTTGTCCCATGGGGAGCAATTGCAAAAACTGGGGCTCCAGATGAGTGTACAGTCTCCTTTCTGGGAGTTACTGGTGAGCTACAGGGAGGCGGGGAAGGGCAAAAAGATGGCACCCTCCAGCCTGTGTTCCCTGAGAGCACCCCAAATGCCTCTAGATGTACCAGACAGGAAGTCTGCCCCTAAGGCTGAAGCTCCAGGGCAAGAAATTAGGCATCTTTCACTGAAAGCCTGGGATGGTGTTTCAGTTTGCTCTCTGTGCAGTGCCCTGGGAGTACAGCTCCTGAGAACCATCCCTATTCACCTCACAGTCCCATGGGACACAAGAACGCAAGCCCTGCAGCCCCCAGAGTGAGACAATCAAGGGGCATCTCCTGAATGGCAGCTGCAAAAAACAGGGTACTAGACATAAAAACTAGGGCACCAGACATGTTTAAGAGCTTCCCTCTGAGAAATTCTGGCCCTTTGGCAGGTAGCAGAGGGAGATCTTGAAGACAGTGTCCACTCTCTGAGGTCTCAGGAGAGGTTTATAGTCAGCCCTTAGTTGTGTGTTTAATTAGAAGCCCGTCAGGCTACAGCTATGATGATTAGCAAATAGGTCTCTTTTCGGAAAGACTGAGCTCCTGGGTCTGTTGCCTCGTGCTGTGCTCTGGGTATGGTTGTTGTTTAAGAAATCTTTTGCTGTTGGTTACAGTCCTGTGGCACCTCAAGCATAAACCCTGCTGGTCACCAGAATCAGGAGATGTAGAAATGTTCCTTGGCAGTAACCACAAAAATCAAGGTGCCAAAGAATGGTCTAGGCTCTTTTCTGTAAGGTACTCGTGATCTGGGGCAAGGCAGAAGCAGAGCACGAAGACTGCCTCCACCAGCCTCCGTTCCCTGGGAGCAGCTCTGTAGGCCACTGTAAGTGTGGCAAAGCGGAAGCCTGCCCATCAGGCCAAAGATTCTGGACAAGCAAATAGGCCTCTTTCTTGGAAAGACTGAGATGTGTTTCAGCCTGCTGTCGGTGCAGTGCCCTGGGAGCAGTAGTCTGCCAAGAACTGTCCATTCAATTATTACAGTCTCATGCAACCCAGAAACTTAAGCCCCCCCTGACCTCTAGAGCAAGGTGTGGGGTGGCTGGACAGGTGTCTTCTAGGCAGCAGCAGTAAAAAGTGAGGCATCAGACGTAAAAACTGGGGCACCAGTATAGAATCGCCTCTCTGGGAGATACTGGTGCTCTGGAGTGTGCAGAGGGAGAGAGCAAGGATAGTGCCCACTCAGGTCAAATAAATATATCATTTCATCAGTTGTTTCCATTTTCAACACCAGATGATTTTTTTTTATTTCTGTGAAATGTAGTTGTCCCCAAATTAAAAGCTTATTAATATTAATGTAATGATATATAGTAAGAATTGCCTCTTAATTTACTAAAAGACTTTACAACCATGTTTTTTTTTCTTTAAGATTCTTTATGATGTATATAAACATATACAGTAAATGTATTCAAATACCTCTTCTTTAGACATGCAGTGCCCTGTGTTAGGACATCCTCTCTGTTGTCCTTTGCAGGTTTGGTCTCAGGTTTGCGTAATTTCTGTATTCTTGGATTTCAGTATCACCAATGATCAGTAGAAGTTGTCTGGCTTGAGTGATCATGAATCTAGTGATTCATTTTACAAGAATAGTGATGGGGAGGAATTGGACAATCAACTGGAAAAGGAATTTAATGCTCACTGAAATAGTTTGTGGTATATGGTGCTGGGTTTCGTTAGTTTTTTTTTTTTTTTTTTGAGGAGGTTGTTTTTGTTTTTTGTGAATTTATTTTGAATACAGCAGGAGCTGTTATCTTGTTATCTTTAGCCTCTGGTTTACAACAGGTGTGTGAAACATACATGGTTTTCATTTCTGTGAAGTTTCTTCTTCAAGCTTGAGTAAAGCCTGTAGAATTGAGCATTGCACTGCTTTCTTTTGGGCTTTATGTTGGAGAGAACATTTTGATGGAGAAAACAAAATGTTAAAAGGTATTTTGTCACTGATCATCCAGTGAATTTCTTTTAAATATAAATAATATAAATACAGAAAATATATAGTAAGCATTCTAGAAAAAGAAAAACTTTTAAATTGCCCATAATCTAGGAATGCTAATGATAACATTACAGCTTTTAGGGTTATTTTCTGGTCTTTGTTTTATTTATATACATGGTATAAGTTTTTACAAAAAATACTATAATCTTATTTTGTAGTATGAATTTTCCAACATATCCTTGACATTTTTTAATGTTGTTAAACATTCATCTTCAACAAATTTTAATGGCTGTATGGCTCCATTGTATGAAAATACCCTAAAATATTTAATGAGTCCATTTTTGGACTTTTAAAATGGTTTGAAATTATTCACTATTTAAGCAATAGTTTAATATTGTGTACACACATTTTTGAGTATGTGTATCATTTTTAACATATAATTAAAATTTTTCCAAGTAGAATTAATGGGTGTTCAGAAGCATAAGATTTTTTAATGCCTACTGCCAAATTATTCAACATGAGGACTGTATGGCATTTCTGTTTCTGCCATTAGTGAATGTGACATGCATGGTCCTGCAGCATGTCCAACATTGAGGAGTGATGTGTGTGGGGGGGGGAGGGTGCATCAATATTATAGGCAGAAGTGGCATTTTTACTTTTGTTCTGTGTGAGACTCTTATTTTTAGTTGATACTTTGGAGTCCTGAAGCAACATGAAAGAGGACAAAAAATCAAATAAGCTGGCAGCAACTTAGGAGGTGTCCTTCTCTTTATAGGATCAAAGAGCACCATGAGTGTAGAGTTTTCACTGCATTTTTTGTCACAAAATTCTTTCCAATGACGCCTTTGTGGAACAGTGTTAATGGGGGTCAGGGGAACCACCACAAGGTAGGACAGAATTACCTATAAAGTGAAAGTAGAAATGGTGCATCTAGGAAGATGGCCCAGGGAAGCTCTTCAGGTCTCTGGGCGCCAGGTGTAGCATCAGCAGCCAGCAGTAGAGAGACCACCTGCATACCTGAGTGGTCCAGAGGTAGGCAGGGCTGTCGAAAGAGAGCTTGGCTTTTGTTAACACAATCTTGGAGTTGGGGAGGAGGGTTATAGGAAGTTCCATTTATTGTCCACGCAAGTTTGAGGTCGGAAATGTGAGACACTTCAGTGAGTGTAGCAGTTTTTCCTAGAACCCTCTTTTTTCCCTGCCATCATTCCAGATGAGATTCCCCAGAGACCTGTGTTTCCAGGCTCATGAAAGGAGAGCAGAGAGGTTGTGAAAGACACAGCTTGGTGGGATATCCTATGTGGCTGTTCTTTTATTATTTCTCTGCTCCTCTTGGTCTTACAAACCCCAATTCTCAAATTTTATTTTGTAAATCTCAAGTGAGCAAAGAATTCAACCTCCTCTCTCTTGGCTCTCCCAAGAGAGAGGTTTCTCTCTGGGAAATGATTAATCACATTCCCCTATGGCCTTCAGTGTGTGGGTGGGTTCCTCGTCTTGGATGAGTCTATGTGAGATAAGTTTCTTTTCTGCTTCGTGATATCTGAAGAAAAATGAAAAATGAGACTGAGAGAGAGAGAGAGAGTATAGCAGGTAAAGGAAAATCAAGTCACCCAAGGAGTCTCTAAACCCTTTCCTTTCCTTCCCTTCCCTTTTCTTCTTTGAATGGTAAAATATTTATGTTCACCGATCAGGATTTTGGAAGAAGCCCCAAGTTTAAATTCCCTTTAGCCTTCCCTGGGCTCAGTGTGGAAAAGAATAGAATAGAAGAATGAAATCTTCTCTGTTTACACAACAGGAGTTCAATTTCTACACTATCGTTATTTAATTTTCACAATCTATTGTTCCTTTAAAAAGTAAAATGAATACATCTTCGTTACATAAGGATTGAAATTACAGAAAAGTAAATGGAAAAAAATGATGCCGCATTGGGGAGAGCAATTGAAGAAAAATCTCCCATTGGATGTAGGATATGTATCTACCATAGCAATCTTTAGCATGACCTGCCCCATTCTGGAAAGGCACCAGAACCACGCGATATACACAAAAAGAAAGAGAAGCAGAGAAGAATCTGATGGCAGCCACCGGTGAGTTGCCCAAGCCCCGTCCTCCACCTCCCTTTCCCAGGTCCCACGTAGACCCGTGTGTGAGCATACTCAGCATCTCTGGCATGCAGGAGTGGCCTACGCAGTACAGTCCTGGCCGGAGAAGCGGAAGCGGAAGCCCCGCAGGAAGCTGCCATCGTAGCTCTTAACATTTGGAAGGAGCAGAAGACACAGGCAGCAGCTTCCTTGTTTCTTCTTTCTCTGCACATCCAGAGCCTGGGGCTGCAGGAGCTGTCTTGCAACGATGAGGGAAGGATGGCACTGCCTCCAACACTGGCGTGCTCCCGCACCAGCCCTTGGGCTCCCTAGCTCTGCACTTCGTGTCGTTTGATGATTAAATACTTTTATGAGCTGAACTGTGTCCCTACAAAGTTCGCTTGGTGAAGGCTTGACCTCCAGTACCTCAGAGTGTATCTGTGTTTGGAGACAGGTCTTTAAAGAGGTGGTTAAAATAAAATGACACCATCAAAGTAGGTCATAACACAATGTGACCAGTGTCCTCTGGGAAGAGACCCCAGGGATGCTTAAGCACAGAGGGAGGACCACGTGAAAAGACAGCAAGAGGATGACCATGGGCCAGCTGAGGGAGAGAGGACTCAGAGGAACCAGCCCTGCTATCACCTTGATCTTGGACTCCCAGCCTCCAGAACTGTGAGGGAATAAATCTCTGCTGTTTAAGCCATTGAGCCTGTGATACTTTGCTATGGCAGCCCTGGCAAACTAACAAATACTCTGTTGTTACTCCTGTTTTCTGTTACTTTCAGCTGAAAGAATTCCTGGTACCTTTCAGTTCTTTAAAACATGTGATGGGATTTTTCGGATTCAGGCCAGATATTTTTAATTCTCTTTATTGAAAAAGCATGCTAACGTTTTTCTAATTATGTAATAACTACGGTCACCAACCAAATATCTTTAATTTTTTTTTTTTTGCTGCAATTTCCTCTACAGCCTGTACAACACTCCTTCAAAGTATTTCAGCGAAAGAAATATTACTCTAGGAATTCCCGTCGTGGCGCAGTGGAAATGCATCCGACTAGGAGCCATGAGGTTGCGGGTTCGATCCCTGGCCTCACTCAGTGGGTTAAGGATCTGGTGTTGCCATGAGCTGTGGTGTAGGTCGCAGACATGGCTTAGATCTGGTGTTGCTGTGGCTGTGGCGTAGGCCGGCAGCTATAGCTCTGATTAGACCCCTAGCCTGGGAACATCTATGTGCCGCAGGTGCAGCCCCAAAAAGGACAAAAGAAAAAAAAAAAAGAAATATTACTCTAATTAAATGAAAATAAATGAGACTGCCAATGAATAAGATAAGTTGTAGTTTTATTGAGGAGAGTAACAGCCCAGGAATTTCACAATTTAAAAAAATTAGGAAACTCAACACCTATTACCATGAATGTTCATATAATTATTTAACTGTCTTTCAGCGTCCTCAAAAAGTCATCTTTTCACCTACAAATAATGGGAAGGACAAGTAGCTGATGGCATTTGGCTCTGTCATCCTTGAAAGAAGGTCACTTACACCCACCACCCACCACAGAGACATCATCGAGGAGTCCCTGAGATTATGAGTCATCTTTTACAGGCTGTGCAGTATATTAAAGTTAGTTTTAACTGTAAGTTCTAAGAAAATATGGTTGATTTAAAGAGAGGCCATAAATAATAAAGAAAAATAATTGATTAATTTGTAAATTAAAAAAAAATTTACAGAAAAAATACACAAACTGAAGCTAAACAACATACGGGGGAAATTTGATGACATATGAAAGACCACGGGCTCCTTTCCTTACTGCACAAAGAGCTTGGTCACATCAGTAAGAAAAACTGAATAATTCTATAGAAAAATAGTATGTCAACAACCAGTTCATGTCAATAAAATGTAAATAGCCACCAAACATGGGAGAGATTTTTTTCAGTTACACTCATAATTAAAGACAGGCAAACCAAAATAACAATGAAATATAAATAGTCATCTATTTAACAGTGGCATCAAATAAAGTGGGATAAAGTCCATTTTGGGTGAGGTTTACCTGGCAGTCTCCTGCAGTGCTGGTGGGAGGGTAAATTTCTACAATAATTTTGGTTGGTAATTCCTCTCGAATTTAAAATTCATATATCATTTATCAGGCAAGTCCCTATACTCCGTGGGTTTGTGTTTTTAAGTATGTCTGTGTCTGTGTGTATCTATATCATCGTGGTCGTCTATCTGCCTATAGATACCTATGTCTAAGGCTGTTTATCGCAACATTGTTTATCAGTCCTAAAAAGCCGGGCGAGGGGGTGGATAGGAAACCTCCTATTTCCTGAATGAAGGACTAGATAAACTATAGCACATATATGCCATGGAATATTTTTACCTATTAAACAGAAAGAGGCAGATCGAAATACGATCATGTGGAAATTTCTGCAAGTCATATATATCATTAGTGAAAAAGCAAGATTCAGAACCACATACACATACAGTTAAAAATGTGTGGACATTTGTATTGTATATTTAAATACATATGTATATTTAGTTGAAACAATTCCATCTGTGTATAAATTTAAAGGATTTACAATATCTCTTTGCATTGGAAATCAGTTTAAGGGGCAGGGTTAGGAGTAAATGGAGTTTGTTTGGGGGTCCGAGCTGTCTTCTTCCTTTTTTTTTTTTGGCTGCACTTGTAGCATGTGGAAGTTCTCAGGCCAAAGATGAAACCCAAGCCACTGCAGTGTAACCACGCTGGATCCTTAACGTGCTGTGCCTCAGGAAAACTCCCAAGATCACTTCATTCTGTGTCAGCACTGCGCATGAGGCTGTCTTAGCTCCGGATTCCAGGGGTCATTGGCTGGGAGGCAGGTCCTGTTGGGCAGTGAGAGTCCACCTGTCTCAGGTGATGTGAGTTTGAAGCACACATTATATATCTTATAAGGATCAGCCTCTTATGAGGCACCAGTTCAAGGGTTTCAGTTTGATCTTGGGAAGCCCTAAACCTTAAGAATGAAGCCAAACCACACACACACCAGGTGAGTTTCGTTTAGAAACCATTGAAACTGGTTTGGATCCACCCGGCAGCAGGGAGGCAAGAAAGGCGTGTGCACGTCACCCTCACTGCCTGGCTGAGCCCCTCTCTGCTTTCGGACATCGCAGGGAGGAGCACCTTTGTGCCTTGCATTCTGGGGCACAGCTTCTAATGTGTGTCTCTCATCCTGGCCTTCCTGCTGCACAGGCACCATGGAAGGAAGGCTCGTCAGCCTTTCCAGAGCCTGGCTGCTGAGATTCCACCAACACTGCCAGAGAATCCAAGGGAGACTTCATCGAGAACATCACGCATGGAGGGCGCAGGGGAAATTACTCCTTTGAAAGAAATTAAATTTGCATAAGCTTGTTGTTTAATTCTGTCTTGTCTCCCTGCCAGTCTCCGAAGAAAGGGCTTATCCTCACTCTAAAAGGCAGGAGCATTTTTCCCAAGAGCAAACCAGGAAAAGTATGTGGTGCAAGTCACCTCCAGATGGAAGCTGGATTATCTTTGTCTTAGACTGACCCATAGAATGAACACAAGAAAAATAAGTATTTTATTTGTTTGACAGAAAATTTGCTTGCTTCAGAAAGTTTAAAAACTATTAAGCCATAGTCAGTCATGATGACATGGTCTAGGTGTAACATAAATCATTTTTAAAATTTCTGCATGCTTGAACCTTGCATACTTTTGTTTAACTCTTTCGGGCTTGTTTCCTTCCTCCCCTTTCCCACTCTTGCTTATTGCTTGCTTCCTTTTTCCTTTCTTTCTTTCCTCCTTCCTTTCCTCGCATCTTGACTGCCTTTCTCTTGTCTGAGAACACATTCTACATCTATTCCATGTCAAAGGTTCCCACCCACAAGCCGTCCCAACCATCTTCCTTCCTGAAAGAACTCCAGTTGTGCTTAGAGAACAAACAACAGCTCTGGGAATGGCCCCCAACATGGCGGCAGTTTATTCCCCTTGCCAGGGACTGGCCTGGGAGACAGCTTGTCATCCAGTGTTGACCAACAATATCCAAGAGGAAGTGTGCTGGCGGCTCCTTAAAATCATTTTCCTTCCTGATGGAGGAGAGAAACGTAGGAGCAGAGTCGTTTGTTCTTTCCTTCCCTTCCTGCTTGGGACTGTTGGGAAGGCACATGATGTGGCAGCTGCCATCTTTCCACATTGAGTGATGAACGGCTCGCCAAGGATGGCAGAGCAGCAGGACAGAGGGGACCCGGTCCTCAGCTGCATCACTGAGTGGCTGAAACACTTCGACTCCGGCCACCTCTGGACTTCTTATGTAAACTAGAAATGTCCTTGTGCTTTAAGCCAGATTTTTCTATTACTTTCAGCCAAAAAAGAACTTAATGTATACACAGGCTTAAAGGTCAAGTGGGGAAACTATTAAATTAAATAGAAAAGTAATAATTTTTTTTGTTTTGTTTCATTTTGTTTTTGTCCTTTTTTTTTTTTTTTTTTTTTTTTTTGGTCTTTTTAGGGCAACACCTGTGGCATATGGAGGTTCCCAGGCTAAGGCGTCTAATCAGAACTGTAGCTGCTGGCCTACACCAGAGCCACAGCAATGCCGGATCCTTAACCCACTGAGCGAGGCCAGCGATAAAACCTGCAACCTCATGGTTCCCGTCAGATTTGTTTCCGCTGCACCACGACGGGCACTCCCAATAATGTTAATTATGATTACAGAAATACAGTCAGAGGGCTTTGGCTACACTGAAGACTGAACAATCAGCCCTTCTCAAAGAAACCGGGGAGAGCGTCCCTGGGGAGGGCCGTGGATGCTGGCTGTGAAGGAGCTTCGAGTCAGGCAGTGAGGGTGACCCGTGCATCTGGGAAGCAGTGGAAGGGCTGGCGTTCAGGAAAGAGTGAGAAGCTCAGTGTGGCAGGAGGGAGCACTGGGAAGGAGGAATGGGGCCGGGACTTTGCATGGCATGTTAAGGAGATAGGGTTTTTTGTCTGGATGACAGGGGATGCATGCACGTGCATGTGTGTGAACATTCACACATGTAGACACACACACTCCTGCCTAATAAAGAATCCAGCTGGCCTTTGTCCAAGTTCCTGAGTGGGTGGCCCCAGATCCTTGGAATCTCCCCAGTGACGGGAGTAACTTTGCCATTCATGGTAGGTCCTGGTTGTTTGTGCTAATGAAGTGACTCCTGATGGGCCCTAAATACTTCAGGATATGGGCTGGCCATTCTGGAAGGGAAAACAGTGCCATCGGAGGATCAGGCTTTGAGCCACATGAGGTCAGCCCAATGTCTGGGGAGGGAAGGAGGCCGGAGATTGACTCAACCACATGACCAGTGATTCAGCCAATCACGCCTGTGGAATGAACCCCCAATAAACTCAGTGGAGCATCCTGGTTGGTGAGCGCATTGGTGTACAGGAGGGGACACATCCTGTGGACACAGAAGCTCTGCATTCAGGACACCAGGTTCTTTGGTCTTGAGTTGTATCCTTTATAATAACAGTACAATCATGCATGAACAGTTTTCTTGAGATCTGTGAGTCATCCATTGAATTATCAAGGCTGAGGGAGTTGTGGAAATCTCTGAATTTCTAGCCTGTTGGTCAGAAGTGCAGGTGGCCTGTGGACCTTGAAGCTTGTCGTTGGCATCAGAAGTGAGGGCGGTTTTTTGAGAGGCCTTGCCCTTCACCTGTGATGTTGTTTGGCCCAGCCGGGAAGTCACTGCATGTATGAGAGGTGGCTTCTATGTGGGAGAGGCTTGCATGGGAGGCGCTGCAGGCCTGGCCCCTGCAGCAGAGGCCTGTGTGCCAGGGTCTCCAATCCAGAGTCCAGAGAGCTCTTCTCTTTGTTCCACGTACATGGACCATGAGGAAGATGCCCACCTTTGTTCAAGAGGGAGCTGGGGGTCAGGGATGAAGACATCTGAGAACCCAAAGCTTCCCAGCTGTGTCCCCAGAGACAGCTCATTGTTGTTACTGTGACCCCATCACAGGACACGGTATCATGGCCAACTGTGCCGGCTCCACTGTTGCTCAAATCCCATTTTTCAGAGAAAAGAGTAACACAGGAAAATAATCATAACTACCATCTACTGAACCTTCAGTGATGGGAGAGATGCCAAATAAGGTGTTTTTGTTTGGTTTTTATTTTACTTTTTAAAATTTTTCCTCCTGATGACCCTGCTGGCCCAGGTTTCCCAGCATGAATGCAGTTGGCTGCCTGCCCAGGTCCCTGTGAGAGCAGAACCTGAGCAGCAAGTACAGGAATTAGTGCCCTTCACCTGAGGTCAGTGGAGATGCAGGGTGGAGCCAGTGCCCCAGAGGAGGTTCCAGCCCATCTCTGAGGCTCCGCGAGGGGAGTCACAGCTTCATGAAGTGACCTCCCTGCCCTAAGCTGCATCTAGGGAGGAATGGGGGCCAATGTGCTAACTGACTCACTAGGCTTAGGGCTGGAGGGCCAAGGGATGGTGGCAGAGCAGAGAAGGCAAGGGTGACTTGGAGCTCAGAAAGGTGAGGGCAGAGAGCAATCGCTCTGGACGTAGTTACTCTTTCAAGAGAGGCGTGAATGGTCCCTGGGAGAGGGGCGTAAGTGTTCAGAGCACTGGGTGAAGATCCGGAGTTGGGATTAGAGGGTTTGATTTTCTGCCCAAGCCAGGGAGGTAAAGCGGGGAGGCAGTCTTTGGAGGTGAGAAGCAAAGCTGAAGTGGATAGGACGAGGTTACAGGTGCTCACGTAGCCCCAGACCTGAAGCTGCTTCGGCCACTTTCTAAATCTTTCTGTTTCCACTTCTGCTTAGTTCCTTAACCTCTAAGATGGATATAGCAAGTCTGCTTCGTGGGGGTGGTGTGAACATTAGCAGTAAGGTTGGTTAAGACTCTCACGTAGGGCCTGGCAGAAACAGACTTCACAAAGTAAGAATTCTTTCTCATTTTAAAGACTGGCACAGCATAACTGGAAGAAACACAGGCAAGTAATTCTTGGAGAAGTGGCTCTTAAGCCACACACTCAAGTCTTTGGATATTTTCCAAGGGTCCCATAGTCGGAGCTATAGAACTTCATGCTTTGCTATCTGGCCTCCTGCAGTTTTGACTTAGGATAACCCAGGCCCTGGGAAGAAGCACTACTCAGGAGCCATTCCACTCCAGCTGAGGTGAAAAGAGCTAAAGGAAATCAGCGCCTGGTAGATTTTCACATCATGCTCTGTAGAAAACATTCCTCTTCACCCCCTGACACTACCTCTTGGCGGGAGGGCACCTGGCATGGTTCCAGCCAGGCTGGCAGAGCACGCAGGTCCCAGGCTGGCAGAGTGCATGGGTGCCAGGCAGGCAGCATCTGGCACGACCTTCCCTCTCAGGCACTTAAGGTGGGAGGGTGATGGAAGGAGCAGGGCACAGCTAACAGGGGAGTTCCTGTTGTGGCTCAGTGGAAAGGAGTCTGATGAGCATCCATGAGGACGTGAGTTCGATCCCTGGCCTCACTCAGTGGGTTAAGGATCCGGTGTTGCCATGAGCTGTGGTGAAAGCCGAAAACATGGCCAGATCCAGCATTGCTGTGGCTGTGGCTGTGGCTGTGGCCAGAGGCTACTGCTCTGATTTGACCCCTAGGCTGAGAACCTCCATATGCTACAGGTGTGGCCCTAAAAAGACAGCTAACAGGCTGAGCACCTCTGGCAGAAGGGCCCCTCAGTCAATTGCTTTCACAGAGTAAATGTGGAATAGATTTTCTGCCCCCTACTTTACTTGTGCAAGAGATGAGGGTCAAAGTTAAGCAACTGTGATGAGGTCTCTCAGATAAAAACTTGAAAAGCAGAGTTGAGATCTTTTGTTTACCTGATGCCCAAGACAGGTGGTGGCTTTTCAACCATGGTACTGGCAGGGCCTCCTGAGGGCACCCAGCACCCACCCTCTGCCGTGCTGTATGGCAAAGACGGTTCCAGCCCCATGTCATCCCTGGGAGCCTTCTCTGGGCCTGGCCTTCCTCTTCTGATATGGTCTGGTAATCTCATATACCTCATAGGCTTGTTGCAAAGAGTTCATGAATGCTTGTATCCACAGTGCCTAATTGAGGATCTGACACATGGGGGCCCCTCTGCCCTGGGTTATAAGCTGACTACACACAGAAGAGAGCATCTTTGCTTCCCAAAGTTGTGTAGCCTTCAGCACCCCTCGGCACTGCCAGCACCCCTCCTCAGTGGTGCCCCTTCCACCTAGACTATATAGGGGGCTCCACAAACCTTCTAGAATATTGACTGTGGCCAAGCCCTCCTTCTCCCATGCTGCAGGTGGTGCAGAGACAGAAAAAATGAGACCCAAGAAACAGTATTGTGGAGACAGGACATAGTGACAAAACCATTAACCATGAATTAATAGCCAAGTAAGCTTTATAAGGGCCATATTGGCTGGAAGACTTTCTTCAGAATTACTTCCAAGAGGGTCACCAACTGCCAGAATAAACATTAACAAAGAGAGTCTATGTTTGAAGTGGGAACATAAGTCTGTCCTGGTAACTGGATGTTGTGTTTGGCTGTAGAGAGACTGCCCAAAGCAGAGGATGCAAGGCTTAGCAAAATGAAGTCCCTCTTCCCGAATTGCCAGAAATTGATGGAGAAGCAGGAGAGGAATTTGGTTTCAAAACCCAGTAACTTCAGTTCCGACAACCACAAATTAGGAATTAAACTACAAGCATGAAAGCACGAGAAGCTCGATTCTAATGTGCTTTCTCCTATGCCACTTCTGTGCAGTCTTTTACCCCAAATAAATGATACCCCCCTGTTTGTAAGAAACTGTGCTGGAT
This sequence comes from Sus scrofa, assembly GCF_054392235.1. Classification (NCBI taxonomy): domain Eukaryota; kingdom Metazoa; phylum Chordata; class Mammalia; order Artiodactyla; family Suidae; genus Sus; species Sus scrofa. The sequence goes on along the minus strand of NC_139389.1, from coordinate 64,203 downwards.
AAAAAGCATCTCTTTTTAGAGCCAAGCTTGTCAGGCTGCAGGCACCTCATCCTTTGCCTTTGAGTGTGAGGGGGCGGGAGGGCAGGGGACTCCCCACATAAGACTTCTCGGAATTTCCGCTCCTTGGACCAGATGGGGACATGGAAAGTCAAATGTGTGATCTCAGATACGTATAAGACAGAAAAACAGGCAGCAAATTATATAATTGGATGTGTCATTATGGCATTTTCCACCATCAGATAAAAGGAAAAGAACATTGACCCTCATGCACTCGAGGAGAACTTGAGAAGCACACGCTCAGCGCCTGAGGCCAGTGTCTATCTTGTGACCGAGAAACACACAGCGGTCTAGATATCCACCCTCAAAAGATCTATTATGTTTAAAAATTCTAAAATCTTTGCTTATCCACCTAAAAAGTGAACTTGCAGTATATGGGCATTGATGCAAAGTTTCTAGTTTGCATACATCACTTAATGTTTTCATTCTGACAGTTACAAAATACTCCTTACAGGAGTTTCCACCCTAACAGATGCCAACCATCTATTTTTACAGCCCACTTGTCTTTTTTTTCTTTTGAGGAAAATATTTGGACAAATAAAAACAATTTTTAGGAATGAAGCCAAAGTAGAAGTTTCGTATTTGTCAATGTGCATGAGAATTCATTCATTTTTTCTTGTTATTGTTAGTCATCTTACAAATACGGAACCACAGAGTCTTCACTTCCTTTGGTGATACAGCTTTTTCAGCTCTGGGAATTACAAACTCGAAAATTTTTGCCAGTTTTTTTTTTTTTTTTTTTAAAGTAGGTTTCTTTTCTTATCAGAAAGTGTATCCTCTCCCCAGATGCCACTTATATGTTTAAATAACCGCAACTGATGACTTGAGGGCAGCAAGCGGACAAGCTAGCAGCAAGCAGTAGTCCACCCTCAGATGTTCCTCAGTCCCTTGCTGAGCATCGCCGGCCTCAAAGGCAGGATATGATTTATTCTAAACTTGCTGTAGCTCTCATTTTTAAGGCAGCTCAGAGATAGGAGTGTTCCAAGGGTCCTGCTGGAGGTTGCAAATTATTTCTTCGTATCTTCGGCAACTTTGAGAATTTTTTTTTTTTGAAATTGCTGGTCTCTCTCTTCGTGAGTGACTGCCTCTTGTTTGATGTTTCTCGTGGCTCTTTTCAGATTTAGCGTTGGCTGTGCTCCTTGGTGCATTTGTTCTCTCTTCTTTCTGTGTCACTGTGCCTGCCCTTACCCTCAGCTGTAGTTTCGCACAGCCAGCTCTGGGGAGCCTGTGGGGGCATTTACAGGAACTCGGGTGCTTCGCCAGCACCCTCAATTAGAAATGCCACCTCAGAAGGCAGAGCATGTAAGAAATGTGAAAAATACATCTGCATGGTGCTCTGCTCCATCTGATTGAAAACAAGAGGCTTCCATGAATAGAAACAGACTGATTTTTTTTTTTTTTTTTCAAATCAGCAAGAATTGTCTTCCTCCCTGCAGCTCCCAGGCATCTCCAAAGCTAGTCTAATACCACTATTTCACACTTCTAGGCTTCTTGGCTGAGGAGCCTAGAAGCCAGCCCTGGCATGAGAAAGGCTGCAGCCTCCCCTGTGCCTGTTTCTTTAGAACCCCTCTGCCTAACGTGTGGAAAGTTCAGCATCTGCGAGGGTGCGGGGACAAGGTGGTGGAGGCTGTGGCAAAACTCAGAGGGGCATAATGCAAGATCAGGACTTTGCTGATTCAGGTCAACTGGGTTGAAGTAGCGTGAGGTTAAGGAACTAGGCTGCAAACATTCAGTTTTCTCTCAACACATTCTGTTCCAAATTAAATCACATTTAAAAAAAAAGTATGTGTCTTTTTACGTTAAATTTCTTGGGCGTGATAATGTTTTTGGGGTTATATAGGAGAACATCCTTGTTCTTAGGACGTGCAGAAGCTTTTAGGGATGAAGTGATCTGATTTGTGCAACTTACTTTTAAATGGTTTGTCAGAAAAGGAGAGAGAACACAAATATGGCAGACAATTGATCAATCCAAAGTGAAGGGTAAATTGATGTTCCTTTATCTTTTCTGTGGCTTTGAAATTTTTTTAATTGGGAAAGATACTTAGGAATAAATTTAACTAAAATATAGGGCTTTTATGAACAAGGATACAGGAATATTTAAGGATATACAAAACAATCTGAATACATGAAAACAGTTATGTATCATTATAAGAGTGAACAGATGCAAATTTTTTCTTCTGTTTATCTTTTAAAGGCTCACTCATTTTATGAGTTAGGGAGGATATTAGTTTAAGTTGTAAACAGTAAATATAGGCAATTTATTCATTTATTCTTTCACTTTTCATTTGCTCAGTTAACTCATCATACTGGGCCCATCATAGCAACCCACGGCCGCAGCACCCATTCCCCATTCCCCGAAGGGCGTGATGCTTGACAGGAGAGAAGCAGGACTGGCCAAGGCACAGATGTGAACAACACGCGGGTCTTCTTTGCAGGGATGCTGACGCATTAAGTCACTCCTCCAGGCTGGGAAGGGGAGGACTTGGCATCTGCGAAGAGGGTCTGGGGTTTCACGGCTGCCTCGGGCTCCTCACTTCCCGTCACGGCTGTAATGCATTGTGCAGTGTCTTGATGTGGGAGAAAGAGTGTTGAACTGCCGCTAAGAGAGTCGGGTCCCCACGTTAGCTGGCTGTGTGGTCGTAGGCATGCCCCTCCTCCGGGCCTTAGTCTCTTTACGCGTAAGCTGAGAGGGTGAGTTGACTAAATCTCCAAGGTTGCTTCTGGTTCTATAGTCTATTAATGGGCCTCCCATGTAGGCACCAGAGGCCCCTCTTTCTTCCAGTCTGGTCCTTTCTTCCAGGTTAAACCCTCAGAAAGTAACCCAGGGAAGAGTCTTAAGCAAAGTTGGTGTCCCACATTCATTGTTTCTCAGGTCAACAGATCAGCACAAAACCATGGGCCAACACCCTCCCCCAGGGGAGCTCAGGACCAGCCCTCCTGCCCCTTTCAGTCCCTCAGGGCGGTGAGCTGCTGCAGCCTCCCTGGACTATGTGGGCTGGGCTGAAAGGGCATCTCCCGCCACACCACACATGATCACACACACACTTGCCGCCTCTGATGAGGGGGTTTTCAAATCTCACGGCTCAAGTTGCTTTGATTCTGGAACCTCAGTTCAGGCAGGAGGGCCCCTCTCTTCAAAGTACAGAGATGCGGGGAAACGGGCAAGGGGAGGGCTTTCTGCCAGGCCCGGGCCCTCTCCTCTGCTTAGCAGGGAGGAGAAAAGGGCGGGGGCATGGGGCAGGCAGTTGATCAGCGAGAGTTTAGGGACTGGGGGTTTTGATGTTTGGTCATGAAGGACATGTGATACTCCCTCCTGATCATATTGATCAGTGAGTTCATTTCTTCTCCAAAAGCTGGGATTAGACTGCAAGCATCCAAGAACTGCAACCATGTCGTCTTCACCTCTGAGACGACGTGGCCTCAAGGAGAGAGCCTGGATTTGAGGCTTCCTTCAGCGTTAACCTGGCAATCTTCTGACCACGGTCGGACTCTCAGCTCACTCTAATGCTAAGTAATGTGGACGCAGCCCGTGTCCCCCACATCCCGCCACCCCGTGTGCCTCCACACCATGTGCACACACTGAACCCAGGTGGTTATGACACATGGTGTAGAACGTCAGTGCCAGTAGCTGGCATGGGTGTTACGAGCCCATGGGAGGGACCCGGAGGGGGGTTTCCTACAACCCAAAGGATGGCGTCATGTGGGGTTTCTACGGGATTTGCGATGTTTTCCCTCACATCTCAGTCATCTCGTTCAATGAGGAAAACCTTTATGCGCGGCACTCTGCCTAGAATTAATCTGCTCAGAACCATCCGCAGCTAGAAAGCTTATTTTCGTTTGGCCTTTGGATGAGTTCACTGAAGCTCGAGGACCTAGTTAGGAGGAGAACCCAAATTTGAACCCAAGCCTGGGTGACGGCCAGTCCTGCCAGCCCCTTCATGCACGTCACACTGCCCTGCAACACTGCATCTTACCCTCCCCACGAGGCAAACCCATGGCCCTGGCCACTGTCGCTGTGCCCAGGCTGCCCCCTAGCTGTCCCTGAGGCTCCCACTGCTGTGCCTCAAGTGATACCCTCACCCTCCACACCTGCCCTGGGCTCCTTTTTCCTCTTCAAATTTAACCAAATCCAATATTCCTGAGTTCTTTCTGCTTAGGCACTTCGCTAGCTTCTACAACAGAGAGATAAGTAAGAAAGTCCCTCTTCCAGAAGCTCCAAGTTTAGTCAAAGGAAAGATAATCTTAAAATAAGTAGAAAACACAGCAAAGAAAAATAAGGCTTTTGGAGTTCCTGTTGTGGCTCAGCAGATATGTCTGTGAGGATGCAGGTCAAACCCTGGCCTTGCTCAGTGGGTTGAGGATCCGGCATTGCCATGAGCTGTGGTGTAGGTCGCAGATGCGGCTTGGATCCTGCATTGCTGTGGCTGTGGTGTAGGCCAGCAGCTGCAGCTCCAATTCAACCCCTAGCCTGGGAACCTCCATATGCCTCAGGTGTGGCTGTAAAAAGCAAGAAGAGGCTTTAAGGGGGTGCAGGGCAATGATCACAGCAACTGCGTGTGATGCTTATTGGGCAGGAAGCATATTAAGTGCAATAAAAATATCATTGTCATGGGTCATGTACTCAGCATTTGGCATTTGTTAAGTCTCATCTTTACAAAATTCTCTAAAAGAGATCCTCTTGTACTCATTGCTGCAGGTCAAAACATCAAATTGTAAAGAGTAAAGTCCAGATAAGCTGAATATGGCCATGGAGTTGGCGATGGGCTGAGCTGAGATTCCAGCACTATTTTTCTGGTACCCGAAACATCCTGTTTCCCATTATTCCCTATTTTACCTACCACCCCAGTTCAGTCCCATTCTGTAAAGCTGGCTTCTCTCTGAGCTCCCAACTGCTAAGCAATGGGTTTGGAATGAGGCTTAGATGTCCTGTCCCAAGGCCTTCTGTTCTTTCCTGGGACAGAGTAGCTTGAACCACCAGCAAGGCCCTGGAGAAAGTGTGCCTTTGGGAGGGTCTTAATCAAAGCTCAGGAGCGTTTATGGGACCATGGGCTGTCAGGGCAGGAAGGGCTCGGGCTTGTCTGGGAGTTAGCGAAGGTGGCACTGGGGTACATTAGAGCACCCCTGTGGACAGCTTTGAGGACAGCATTCGATGGTGGGAAACTTCATGAGCTCCCAGAAGTGATGTGATCAGAGCAGCAGTGGGGTGGCGGTGGAGAGAGGTAGGAGGCCACACAGGGGCCTGTCAGCACTGGCCACGGGGGGCGGCGGTGGCTAGAGTGGGGAATAAACAGCTCCTGAGAAGAATCACAGGAGTGGGAAGCAGAGGAGGCAGTTCAATGAGCATTGCAAAGGCAGAATCTATAGGGCTCAGCTGCTTCTCCCAAGTGAAAGGGAGAATCCCTGAAGACTGAGTTTTCTAGCCTGGATGGTGGAGAGATGGTGCCAACACTGACCAGAATGCAGTCATCAGAGAGGATCTAGTTTGGATTTTTAAAAGGTCTGATTTTGAGGCTACTGAGTGCCAGAGGGATAGCTGGGTGCAGATACTCTCAGATTACCAGAAGCGTGAGTACACAGCTCACGAATGACATGGAGAGGGTTCTGAGTCATCACACGGGGAGAAGGTGAAGCGGGGTGGGGTGGGGTGGGGTGGAGACATGGCCTATGGCAGAAGGTCTCACCCTTTCATGAGCCCAAGGATCACCCAGGAGCCCTGGCACAGTTACTTGACACATAGTACGTGTTTAATAGGTTCAAGTCCCTTCCCTTGTAGATAATGTTTGCATAGAGCCATAAGGCTTTGATATAAAGAGACAAGAAATTTAAGAATTTTGGGGGAGTCAACTAGTATTCATGAAGATGTGTCTTTGATCCCTGGCCTCGCTCAGTGGGTTAAGGATCTGGCGTTGCCAAGAGCTGTGGTATAGTTCGAAGACTTGGCTCAGACCCCACATTCCTATGGCTGTAGTGTAGGCCCGCAGCTGCAGCTCTGATTCAACCCCTAGCCTGGGAACTTCCATATACTGCAGGTGTGGCCATAAATAGGAAAAAAAAAAAAGAATTTCAGGAAATTTGGATGACATTCTAGTTGTTGTTTGCTTGTTTTAAGTAGCCATTTACTGCCTTTAAAATCACACCAGATATGAACTTATTTAAACTGTTAACTGATACTGATCCTAACCCTAAATTACATGAGCTGTGATCTGCTCAGTCTCACTGTCCAACAGTTAAGAATGTGGCCTTTGCAGCCATGGAGCTTGGGTCTGCATTTGCTACCACAAAATGTGACCTGGGGCAGTTCACCCAAATGTCCAGGCTGGTCTTCTCCTCTGTAAAAAGAGGATAACAGGTGGAGGCACCTCGTAGGGCTGTTGTGCTGATATAATAACACAGCACTTGACACCTCGTACATGTTTAATAACTGTCGCTCATGAGTTTTATCATTTGTTGGCCCTTGTGGGGGTGAGTCTCATATAGAGAAGCTGCAGGAAGAGGTGCTGGTGAGTCAGAAGGTCAAGGGTAGTTCCTTGAGTCAGGACAGAAGCAACATGCCAGCCTGAGCCGCAGAAAAATCTCATACTGATACCCTGCTTGAAACCCAACCAGACCGCCATGGATTGACAAGCAGAGGCCCCTTTTGAACCTTCTGGCTACTTGGTCAAGTTTTCGGTTTGGGGAATTACAGTGATCTGTGGAAGAATTCCCCTTCCATTCCAGTTGGCCAGTGGACTGAGCGTTGTCATCACTTCCTGTTCTCACTGTTGGCCAAGAGTGGTCTTTGTAGAGGAGACACTCTCTGCCATTCTTGGTGAACATATTTCCAAGAACAATCTCCCAAGAAAACATATTGTCTGCAAAACTTGCCCTCATAAGCGGCAAAACCAAAAAATCAAGCCAACAACCTGGCTTCTCCCTGATTTACAATAATTCAGATCACTGCCTGGGCTGATGTGTTTCCCCTTCCTTGACCAAAAAGTTATTTCACTGACTTGGACAATTTCTCTTCATCTTCCTGGCCCTGCTCATGTCTTCCATCTTCATCATCATCCACAGCACAGCAAAAGCTGATGTCTAGTAAGAGCTTTTTATGTGTCAACACTGTGCATAGCTCTTTGAAGTATAGTCTCATTTAACCCTCACAACGTCACTTTCCTTTCCTTTTTGCAGGTGAGGAAACAGACCCTTGGATTGATGGGATGATATAACCAAGGGCACATCACTGCTGGTATATGGATTTGCAAATGACCGCAAAGCTTAAAATTCTTGAAGCCTTAATTAGTCCATTTGAAATCAAGTTTCCTGGTGGCTTAAAGTGCTAAGCATCTGGCATGGTGGCTGCTGTGGCTCTGGTTACAGCTGTGGTGTGGGTTCAGTCCCTGGCCTGGGAACTTCCTCCTTATGCAGGCATGGCACTCCCTCCAAAAAACCAAACAAACAAGAAGGAAACACAACGAATACTATTTTCTATGCTCTGCATTCTAAGAAGACAGGGCGCAGTGGAAATCACCAACTGGCTAACATCTACCCTTTGCTCTTGCTTTTAGAGAGACTGATGGGAGGGAGAGGAGAGAAAAATCTGAAAATGTGAAAAGATCTGCAAATCTTTCTTTGTTACTGAAGGATAAAGCCATTCATTTTAGCAGGGTTGTAATTGAGCTTTCTATGAGCAAAGGGAAGGCCTGAGTTGCGAAGAGGATGGGAGGCTGTGGGAGGGGCCGAGGGAGGAGCCAGGTGGGGTGGGAAGAGAGGGGTTGTGAATCGAGCTGCAGGCTGGCATCTGGGCTCGCATGTTGATGGTGCCATTCTCACTGAACCTGCAATGTTTTGCAGCACACCTAATGTCACGGGCTATGGTGTGGGGTGTGGCATTCACACCAAAGGAATGAGCCCCATGTTGGATCTGTGTGGAGCAGAGGGACTAGGACAGTTGTGGGAACCAAGACCCAAGGGAAATTATGACCCAGGGCGGGCTGGAGGAGGACCCAGCAGTGGCCAGGAGAGTCCCTGTGTCCTGCGGCGCCACTAGGCTTCCTACGGAATGTAGAATAAAGAGCTGGAGGAGGACCCAGCAGTGGCCAGGAGAGTCCCTGTGTCCTGCGGCGCCACTAGGCTTCCTACGGAATGTAGAATAAAGAGCTGGAGGAGGACCCAGCAGTGGCCAGGAGAGTCCCTGTGTCCTGCGGCGCCACTAGGCTTCCTACGGAATGTAGAATAAAGAGCCGGAGCCATAAAACACACCTCAAGGATAGCGAGCCCTCAGCGGGCACTCGGCCCTGCACACACATCCATGTAAATACCCTTTCATGTTCGATGATGATGAGGCACGCGAAATAACTGCTGCTCTGGTCTTGCTGTTTTTGCTTCTACCTGCCCCATCTAACAAAAAGTCAGTTAGAAACAGATACTCCTCGGGAGTAACTGGTACTTTCATTATTTATGGCTTAGTTTCATGATACACGTGGCCTCTTCCCTTTCTCTTTTTACCGATCTCACCAGAATGTTGAACGCCGTGTGTGCCATGGAGCTACTTACTGAGTGCTCAGCTGTGTGTTTCCCCTCCTCAGAGACAGGCTCCCTTGGGGGCCAGAAAGAAATTCCCTCCCACTCTCTTCCTTCCCTTCGTCCTCGGAGCCTGTCCTCGTCACCACCTCTCTGAGGAGCCTCTCCTCGCCCAGCCCAGCCCTGCCTGCGAGGACAGCTCTGCGGTTGAGCTTCTCACACACCTCTGCTGACAGTCACTGTGACAACTCCAACCTTTCCGCAAAGTTCTAACCCAGTGACCAGCCCCCTCTCCACCCCTCCCTACCCCACACGCCCAAACCTGAATGTTCTGAGAACTGTGGATTCCGATTTCAAAGGAGGCACAGGATTAGAGGAGACTAAAGCTAAAGATCCGCCAGGCTCGGTTTTCAAACTCAAAGGAAAACACCCCTGAAGTGGGTATTGTTGTTCCCATTTCACAGTTCAGGAAACGGCCTGTGGGGAGCGGCAGGGGTGCGTGGTTGGCAGGAAGGAAAGACGTCGTGGACACCCCACCGCACCTCCCTCCGTGGAGACCCTAGGGTGTGCCTGCCCTCACCCCACGCCAGCAGCCAAAGCTTGATCTCTTAGGCAGAGAAAAGCCCTCACCTTGTGAAAGACATTTGGGGCTTTTTTAGAACTCAGCTTCTAAAGAAGTTCTTTTAAGAAGAAGCCTTTCTTCTTCCTAGAGGGCCCCTAGCAGAATTCACACATCCTGGCTGCCCTGAAAAGGGCTAGGGGAGTGGGCAGGTTAACTGAATCCCACCAGGCTGCTACCGGAGCCTGCCTGTGGATGTGGGGCCCAGGAGACTCGGGCACAGGGGCCTCCACCGTCCCTGTGGAGCCTGGCGGATTTGCCAAAGGAAGATGTGGTCAGTGGATCTGCTGGTTCCCAGTGGCCTTTGGGCTTCCATGAGGGAACTTGCTAATGTCGTGGTTACCTGATAGCAAACAAAACACGAAACCCCTTTATGATTGTTCTAGCGTGCCTGTACTTTTAAGTAATTTATCGGGATTCTAGGTCCCAGAGAGGGAGTATATGTAGTATGGGGAAGAAGTCTCCAGTTTGGTTTAGGAGGGCATTGTCTGAGTCCCCTGTTTGCATGACCTTAAGCAAGTTGCTCTTCCTCTTGGATTCCGTCTTCAAATCTGTAAAACAGGGACCAAGCTCCCCATCTCACAGAGTAACTGTGAGGACCACAACAGGTGATGGAAGGAGTCTGGGAGCTGCAAAACATGCATTAAGTCATTGACTCTGTCAAGGATTCAGATCTCAGGGCTTGTCCGAGGCACATCTGGGAAATTTTTCCTCCGCTTCCCTTTTCTGGAAACTTGCTCCCGCTCAGTGGTTTCTTCTGCCCACCTCAGGCATCAAGCATCCGGATATCTTGCCTAGTGCCCTGGCCGTCAAGCAAACCTCAGGAGAAATTATTCCCCTGTTCTAACAGAGTAGGCAGAGTCCTGCGCCTCAAGGCGGACGGGCTTTCTGAGCAGGTACGTAGTCACTGGACGTATTTTCCCGGAGCACGATTTTTACTCTACGATAAATCATTTTAAGCACTGTTTTTATATTTCAAAACACTTGGACATATTGGGAAGTAAAATGCAGAGCTCATTACAATTTTAAAATATTTAAAAAAGGAACCTTGAATAAACATTCTAATTTTATAACACAGGCACTTCACATGATTTCCCCAAGCTCTGAAAATGTTGAATTTCTAGTCTAATCTCCTCAGTTTATTTGCTCGAGGAGGAGGATGAGGCCCTGACAACCGAAGCAGGTGCCTGCCTCCTCCTACCTCCTCTCACAAGGAGGAACTTCATGAGCAGAGATCTGTCTGCTCCTGGGCACCTGGTGACAATAGTTGGCACCGAAGAAATACTTACTTGCAATGCAAATCTTTCTAAGGGGCAAAAGGGCGAAGAAAGCCCCTGAGTTTCTGCAGGGGCCACCCTCAAACTTAAGGGTGGGACGTGAGACACCCCAGGAGCAGGAGAAGACGGCTTCTGACCCTGTCAAGTAAGAAGGGCCCTTTTCTTGGGTAAAACTGACCCGATCATGTCCCTTATTTCCTAAGGACCTTTCTCGGAGCAGGAAATGCCCTGAAACAGTCATGGAGATCATTTCTCCCAGTGAGGTCATCATCAGCTTGTGTCACAAAATAACAGCCATGAAACTTACAGCACTTTCCATGCATCGGCAAAAGCAAATCTTGCTCAAAGAGTGCGGCAGCGAGACCCCCAGTCATGACCTCAGTGCAAGGGCATGGCCAGAGGAGTGCTGACTGGTGCTGTGGGTCCCAGTCAGCCTGGTGACAGCTGAGACGTGGGGCGTTAAAGTGCCCCAACCCTCCAAGTTCTGGTTGGAAGAAAACCACTGCGACACACAGTGAAGCCTAAGACTCACACCAGCAACCTTCCTGCTCCCCGGGCCTGCTGCCCACACCCCCTTGCCCCGCCAGGTCTCAGAGCTTCATCTGTGTGGTGGCAGGAACAGAAGGCAGGAGGGTTTTTTAGGGAGAGAACTGTCTTTGCTTAGGGTAAGACCAGCCTAGCCTGCTTGGGGTGCAAGGACTGTCGTGCTCCGCAGAAGTGGTTCAGAGGAGTTTGAGGATCTAAGGAAAAGAAAGGAAGGCAGAGACGGTAAAAAGCTACCTAGCAGGATATGGAAGTTTGGAGAAGATGCAGGTCTGTGGGAGACTCCTGGGCGGGGATTGCCGCAAGATTTAAAGACAGGGCTGTCCAGAAAAAGAGAATAGGGTTTTCTACCATTGCATTTTCTGCCCCCTCTCTCTAATGTTCTCCAAAGACTTCTACACACATAAATGCCCTCTGTAGGAGGTTTGAGGAGACATGGGGAAAAGGAACTGAGTCCCCAGGCAGGGTGTGCCCAGAGCAGGAAGAAGAGGCAGCCATGGAAGATGAAAGGGAAGGAGGGGTCCCAGCAGAGCAGCTGTGTGGATGAAGCAGTGACTTCTGAACACATAACTTCCCAAAGAGTCCCTGGATGGAAAAAAATGCAATTTTGCATTGCTGAGGGGTTGAGTCAGATTGTATGTATGTTTCAAGGACAGTTGTTACTCCAGCTGGTATTTGAGGTCCATTTCCAGGTGTATTCCTCAGAATAAGAAGCCTTTAAATTCTGTGGAAATTCTGGAACTTCCCTTTTACATTTATATAAGATTCCCCTGCTTCTTCATCCTGATATTCTTCAGGGGAGCCGGTAAATTTAAGCACTGCTTTAGTTAAACTTAGAATTTAAGTTTCTTTTTCATTCTGTTCTTCAGGGAACTACTTGGGTGAGTGCTGACTGTGCATTTACCTTGTGCACATAACTATAGAAAAATAAACATCACTGTCCTCACTGGTCTACTAATCTGAGGGTGTGTGATAACACAAGTGCAAGATTTGGTAACATTTATGTAAGTGCCAAGCGCTAATTTGTGGGGGTTGGGAGATGCCAAGTAGGGTAGGATTTAAGGAAGGAGAGACCCTGCTGCACTAGAGGGGCCTGGGGAAGTTTCAGTGAAGATGTGGGACTTGAGAAAGTTTCAGGATTGATTGTTGGTGGAGAGATCCCTGCAGACAAGGACGTCTCAAACTCAGACCTATTGATATTTGAGTCCAGAAAGTCCTTTGCTGTGGGGCCTGTCCTATTTACGTATGGTAGGATATGAAGCAACACCCCTGCCTTCTGGCCTCTAGATGCCAGTGGCACCTATTCCACCGTTGTGACAACCAAAAATGTCAACAAGACATTGCTATGTGTGCCTCGGGGCACAATTGTCCCAGCTAAGAACCACACACTGCTTAAAGGGAACAGCATATCAAGTGAAGAAGAAAGAACGCTGACTGATGGAGGCGAGTGCTTGTGCAGACGTCCCACTGGGCCTCTGTCCAGGCCCTCCAGCCAATGTGTCCTAGGGTCCTGGGGAACAGTGTGTGGCCGCACGCTCAGGGCATTGCTGGTGGCCATTCTGCTTAGAAAGGTGCTGTGATAGTGGGGGTCACCTCCAAGCACGACATACCTCCCTCTGGTATCAACGGTCTGATTGTATCTTGGGGAGTAGGACGTACATACAGATGGGGAAAAACACGGCCAATTAGGAGGAAGCCATGCGTGTCAAGCTGAAGGAGTCAGCTTTGCCCCTTTTGATAGTACGTTTCTGATATAGCTTTGTAACAGATTTCAGGAAGAATAATTTGACAGTAACATTCTCGATTGGGTGCAGGGATGGAGCAGGGCTTCCTAACCTGACTTCCTCATGAATAGTCTTCAGGAGGCCTATGATCCTAAAATTAGAGCCATCATTTTGCGGCCTAATTCATCTTTCTGAGGATGGATTCCATAGTTTACATCTGGTCACAGCACAGTTGAGAACTCTTGGGCTCAAATGGGGTCAAAACAGGAAACCAAGACACCGGAGAGCCTTCTAATGGGATGATCCACCCTCCATCATAGACAGCCATTCCACACAAGCATTCAGGTGCCAGGTCCTGCGTCTGCCAGAGGGATGGAGCTCAGGTTAGAGGCACTATATGAAGTATGATATTGGGAAGCTAGGGGCTCAGAGAATAATGGGCTATTCTGGAGGTGACATCTGAGCTCTGCCTTGTCGTTAGATTTTGCTGGTCAGAAAACATAGGGAGCCTGGACTTGCTGGTGGTTGAGGAAATTAGAGAGGCAAGAGCAAAGCGAAGAGGAGCAATGAAGGGAACCTCTTATCAGTACATGACTTAGTGACCAATCGCACAGGAGAGCGGAAGGCTCAGGGTGTAGTGAGTAAAAGATTATGCCAAAGGCCCCAAATCCAGGAGTTCCTTGGTGGTTTAGTGGTTAGGCTTCAGCACTTTCAGCGCTGTGACCTGGGTTCAGCCCCGGTCTGGGAACTTGGATCCCACATCAAGCCACTGCATGCAGTGGCCAACAAACAAACAAACCGCACAACAAAAACAAACAAAAAATCCGAAATGTCCAAGCCAGGAAGACGGGACACTGGAGAGTGTGCTGACTGCATTTTGAGTGGGAAGACTGTGAGTTTTGTGTTTCGACACATTGAGTTGGAGCCAGTGAGAGGATCTTTGATTTCAGAAAATGCCTTGAGGGCAACTGGGAATACAGGACCCGTTCTGGGAGGTGGCAGGGGAGGAGGTGGGCAGAGATGAAGGGTTCTGCTTCCTCAAGTGCCAGTGAGGGCCACTGTGGGGCCACCTGCCACAGTGCTGGGTTCTCGGGGTGCTTATTTTCATCAGCTTTGCAGATCAAAACAGCTCTGCAGAGCTGTTTTTTGGGGAAAAAAACAACAATTTCACAACATCAACATTAAATTTCTGACTCTAGGTTTGAATGTTTAGTAGCATCCTTTCCTGGAGTGGTGACTGGAAGAGGTATTAGAGCTTTAGCGTGGGCCTGGGGCTAATACTCCTGGTTTGTCTGAAACAGTTTTGTAGATAAGGCCAAAATTATGTCCCAGCCAGCCCTTTAGGTGCCAGGAGGTGGCAGAGACGTGAAGAGACTTTTTGGGACCACGCTTCCTCCTATTTGGTTTGAGTCGGGCTGCTCTTCCGACTGCCTGGTGAGAGATGACATCTCAGAGGCGGCTCTGAAGGCCACGGAATCAGAGCCATTTCCACGTGGCCAGTTGGTTGCAAGTGCTATTCCTCTGGTTAGTCTGCACTAAGCACACCGCAGGTGACAGGTATTGTGCCACCAGTGGAAGATGGGCAGATATAAGGCCCCCTCGGGAAGCTCAGAGCAGCTGCAGAACAGTCCACTGGAGAAGTGAGCACAGGGCCCTAGGAGACCATCAAAGGTGCAGGGGAGGCTTTCAGAAGATGGGACCAGAAGCTTGAGACTGTTAGAGGGATCAAGGGAGCAGAAAGGAAGGTCGGTGTAGACAGAAGGGACACCAAGAAGCCTGCTTTGAAAGCAAGGGACAGCTTAACAATCGTGGTAAAGGGAGAAGGGAGATGTTACACACACCAGGAAACAGTTACAAAGCAAACATCCATGCGACCAGGAATGATAGCCAAAAACTTCACAACTGATAAACAAGGGAACTAGCTATCAGAACCGTGGTCCAATCAGAAAAGCGAGGGCTGTAGACAGGGGCGGAATTCTTCCAGAGCCCAGGACATAGCCAGGGAGGGCCAGAAAATAGAGTGGATGTTGCTCCTTTCAAATATTTCAAATATTTAAATAGTGTATAAAAATGGTTTCTGTTTAATGCTTGTTAACTACCTTGAAATGATGGAACTGTTTTTATACGTTGGCTGGATTTTATTTTTTACTGATCGGCTTGTCAATTCGGAGCCATGCTACTTGGAAAGGCAGGCAGAGCCCAGGGGACGAGGAGATGGGCCTGCCTTTGCACAGGGTGGGGCCTGGGAGAGAGATGATGGGGGCCTCAGGCAAGGGACTTAACCTCCCCGTACCATGGTTTCCTCATTTGTGTAGAGGGATATCGTAATCCACCCTAAATGTGCTGTGAGAATAAGACGCGATGCATATAAAGCCCCGCACAGAGGAGACGTCCCAGAAGAGCAATAACAGTAAGAACATCGAATTCGATGTAATTCATGCCTTTCTGTTAGACCTTTCATGTCAATTTCAATTCACACAGGTACATGCACAGAAAAGCAAACACAAAACCTGAAGCAACCCCACATCCCCCTGCAGCTTGTGAGGTAAGTAAGACATCAAGGTCTTTAGCAGACGACAACACACACAGATGGGAGAGTGGTGCTGAGGGAAGGGTGGCGTGTGTGAGCTGCCCTGGCTGCCAGGCCTTCCCCTCAGGAGGGGCTGCATGTCCAGATTCATATGTGAGATTTCCCTATTTGTTTCAAGGCAGGCAAGTCATTCTCATTTTTTTAGGAGGCAGTGTGGATGCAGGTAAAGTTGCTCCCTGGGGCCGCATCCTGTTCACTAATGTCTGGAGGGTCCCTTCCAGACATATTGGAATGTAAAAATGTGCCTAAAACTATAGGTACATTCTCTTTCTCCACTGCATGCTTACTAATGCACAGTATCACAGTAGCATATATTCCTAATTTTCCTCTAGAACGTGGTACACAGTTACAGTCATATGAATAATATGAGAGCCAGTGATGTTTAAAATTTGGTGTCCTTGAGAATCACTGGGAGCTTGTTAGGAAAAGCTCACTGATTCAACCCCACCTGCCCAGAGATTTTGATTGCAAGGGCTGAGGTGGGCTTTTTGTGAGTTGCTTTTAAATTTTTTGCAGTGAAGCTTGCATCTTGAGGAGGTGGAGCGTAGAGTTCTATGAATTTTACACAGGTGGTGGATTTGTGTGACCCTACAATCAGGGTACGGAAAAGCTGTACCACCCCCACGCGTTCCCTCCTGCTGTGGGACTGTAGCGACAGCTTCTTCACCACATACCCCTGGTGAACCCACTCTTTTCTCTGTTTGTTCAGTGACTATCATTTTTTTCTTTTTGAGTCTGGAATCGTACAGTATGTAAACTTTTGAAACTGTCTTCTTTCATTTGGAATAATGCCATTGAGACACTTCCAAATCGTTGCCTACATCAAGAGCTCATTCCTTTTCATTGCTGAGTAGTGTTCCCTGGTGTGGACTGTCAGATTGTCAGTTCAACCCCTGAAGGACATTTGGGCTGTTTCCAAGTTTGGGTTATTGCTCGCCCCCTTTTTTTGATCCACACCCATGGCGTATGGAAGTTCCTGTGCTAGGGATCAAACCTGCACCACAGCAGTGACCCAAGCCAGAGCAGTGACAACGCCAGATCCTAACCCACTAGGTTACCAGGGAACTCCATGATTGCCTTTAAAATAAACCCACCAAATGATTCTGATGCAGATGGCCCTCAGATTATGCTTAGAAGATAATGCCCTACATTCTCTACAAGAGATATTAGCAATCTTTTATATTCTTTCTCACCTAGTAAGTGGAAATGCTGTCTTATCAGATTTGTAAACCCTGATCCTCAGGGGTTTGAGAATCTTTTCAATTCCTTATTAGAATTTATAATTTTTCTGTGAATTGTCTACTCATAGCCTTTGTCATTTTAAAGAGAAATGAGTTGGTTTTTTTTTTTTTTTATAATGACATTGAGGAGCTTTTTATGTTAAAGATTTTAACCCTTTGTTGTACTCCCCCCTCCCCCGAATCTGCTGTTTTTCTGTGTTTGATCCATTTCTGTGTAGGATCCATTCCTGCACTTTAGAACCATGACCCTCAGATGGGATTCCAGCAAAGGACTGGGTGTAGCATGGTATCCCTGGGTGACTAATGGAGCTTTTTGAAACATACCTCTTCAGTCTTCCTTGCTCCTGAATCATCTGCTTTTCTCCTGATGGTCCAACAAACTCCTTAATAATGAATTAACTCTAAAAAGCAGAACCTGGAGCTCCCGTCGTGGCGCAGTGGTTAACGAATCCGACTGGGAACCATGAGGTTGCGGGTTCGATTCCTGGCCTTGCTCAATGGGTTAAGGATCCGGTGTTGCCGTGAGCTGTGGTGTAGGCCAGCGGCTACAGCTCTGATTCAGCCCCTAGCGTGGGAACCTCCCATATGCTGCAGGAGCAGCCCAAGAGATGGCAAAAAGACATAAATAAATAAATAGTAAAAGAAGCAGAACCTACTTTCAGCTGCATTTGTTTTGGTTCAGTCCTTTACTTTTGGTTATTACAGCTGTTTTCCTGTGGTGGGTGTAGCTAAAGATCATTGTCTTTGTTTATGAGTCTGAAAATTGAGACATTTGAAAACCCTGTATGGATATATTCTAACATTAGGCTGAACTGCAAGACTTACCCTAACATTGAATCTCCCTTTTATAAAAACTCTGATCGAGTGTTAAAATAACTTTCAACCGTGAAGAAACAATTCCCACTTATCTGGCACGTTAGTATAATGTCCAAATAATGGAAAATTCTTGCCTTGCAGAAATTATGAAGGTTTTTAAAATTTTAACTCATTTTGGTGGCATTCTTTCTAAAGGGCCTTGAATTTTTTTGTCTCTCAGAGGGAACAAAACACAGTTTAATTTTTTTCCTATGGCTTAAGCGATTTTCCAGTAGAGACATTCATTTTCACAGGTCTTTTATGTAATGAGTGCCCCTCTGGCTGCCGGTACATTTTTTTCCGTCTCATTCCGCCGCCAGGTGATGGTGAGTATTCTCCACACTCTCCTCTCCCTTCCTTATTAGCTGTGGCTTCCCTAGAAATGCCTGCTACTTGGGGTTCGGGGGCTCCCAGTGACTCCCAGATGCTGCTCCACGCTTGGATTTCTGGTCCAGCCCTCGGCTTGGACATCCTGGGAGTGGGCAGTGGGGAGCTAGAGCCCCACCCGCAGGCTGGGGTGACTGTCCCCTCTCAGTGTCTGCCCTTCCTTGGGAAATGATGTCATCATCCATTGTTTCATATGCTCAAAATACACTTACTATCTACCATGTCCCCGTCAGTAGCAGAAGTTGGGGATACCAGGGGGTCTGGCCCTGCCCTCGCTGTAGTAAAGAATAGGTGCCATTTGACTGGATGCAGCAAAGTAATGGCAATACCTGTATTCTGTGATGGCGGCATCAACTCTCTTCAGGTCTTACTGAAGCAAGTGACAGCCCTCCCTCCGTCCTTTCACACAGAGCAGTCCCAACCCACACTTCTTCCCGTTTGGGATTCCAGTGGTCTGCGTGGGAAGTCATGCAAAATTATTCATCCTAAGGAAGATTCAGTCTCCACCAAATGGGTCCCAGTGGTTTGAGGACAATTTGGGGATATTTGCCAGCTACGGGCTTACTTTATTAGTGTTGCCATATGGGTTTCACGTGGGCTCTAGAATTGTTTTTGGTTATGTATACCGAAGTTTGTAAATATTGCAAAATTTATAAATGTTGTATTATGGAGGTCACTGACACCTAGGAGCTGATCTGAAAACAAAATTATTATTTATACCCTTACATCTAAGAGAAATTACTTAGTGTTCCAAACATCTAGCTTACTCTTATATATAGAATATTATATTAGAAAATTGGGTAATGTTTGAAGTGTATTGAACTTTGAGGAGCCCTGAAAGGGTAAGACTGGTTGCCTGAATAGGAAAATGTCTTAGACTATTTTGTCTTTTGAGTTCTTGTGCCTGCCTGATACTATAAAATAGTGTTATATAGTTCTCTGCTTTCAGCTGCCTCTCTTTTTTTTTCTTTTAAATCAGAATTCCATCTCTGGCAGCATTCTTTCTGCTTTAAATATCTTATTTAGCTTTTGTCTAGTAAGCAGGAATAGTACACTTGTTTGAACTGGATGTAGGCAGAGCTCACTTATGCAGGACACATAAACTTTGTTGCATCTGTTTTCTTGTTTATAGAGCATTTGTTATTTATTCTTAAATTTGCAACTAAATTTCAGCTAGTTGAAATTAGAGCCTAAGTCCAGGAAGGTTTTTCTTGTCTTTATTTGGGGAGGGGGGATAGGTGGATCTAAATAATTTTTTTTGTCTTTTTTTTTTTTTTTTTTTTTTGCCATTTCTTGGGCCACTCCCATGGCATATGGAGGTTCCCAGGCTAGGGGTCTAATTGGAGCTATAGCTGCCTGCCTACGCGAGAGCCACAGCAACGTGGGATCCGAGCCGCATCTGCAACCTACGCCACAGCTCACGGCAACGCCGGATCGTTAACCCACTGAGCAAGGCCAGGGATCGAACCCACAACCTCATGGTTCCTAGTCGGATTCATTAACTACTGCGCCACGACGGGAACTCCGGATCTAAATAATTTTATTAACAGTTTCCAATTTATATTTAAATGGATATTAACTGTCTGTGCGACATTATATTTTACATTTTTAAACATTCCCTTTTTTATAGAGAGATTAACTTTAGGAGTCGATAAAGACAAAGACCCTCCTTCCCTCTCTCAGTGACTGCACTTGTTTGGGAAAGGATACCATCACCCATTGTTTACAGGAAAACGAAGACCCTCCTTCCCTCTTGGACTAGGAGGCCACAGGGTTAATCTTCTGAGGATACTTTGCCTTCTCTAATCGCATTATCTTTTTTCCTTAACTAGATTGTAAATTCCCTTTAAGCAAGAATTTGTGATACCTGCCACATTCAGCTGACAGTAAACGTCTACTGTTGTGAATTAAAAGCCAATGTCTCTTGAGTATTGCCTGATAGTTTCTGATAATGTGGCCTCCTTCAGTGGCAGCCCTAAGGGATACACCAAGATTATAATGGGAGCCTCATGTGGGTTTCTTCTTCTTCTTCTTCTTCTTCTTTTTTTTTTTTTTTTGTCTTTTTGCCATTTCTTGGGCCACTCCCGCGGCATATGTGAAGTTCCCAGGCTAGGGGTCTAATCGGAGCTGTAGCCGCCAGCCTATGTCAGAGCCACAGCAACGTGGGATCCGAGCCATGTCTGTGACCTACACCACAGCTCATGGCAACGCTGGATCATTAACCCACTGAGCAAGGGCAGGGATCGAACCTGCAACCTCATGGTTCCTAGTCAGATTCGTTAACCACTGCGCCATGACAGGAACTCCCGGTTTCTTCTTTTAAAGAGGCCAGTAGGAACCTTACCTCCTGTAACTATTCCTGTCCTAAAATGACCCCAAAGCTTACTACCTTCTTTGCTTTTGCCTAAACCTCCCTCATAACCCAGTCTACAGGGAGGAGGTGGCCTGCTTGGGCACCTGAGGTGAGTGGGTGCCAGCAGCCTCACCATTAGGCTGAACCATATTACCAAAGGACTGAAACATGGTTGGCCCATTCTGGCCTGAGGTGTGACCCCAATTAGCAAATGCAGATGCCTTGGAAGACAAATCTTGCCATGCTGGAAGCCCCTGACAAGGAGGAGAGGGGCTGCAGGGATTGTGCCATCTATTTATTTGTTGTTGATGTGCTTAGTGAGAAATCTGAAGGGCTTTACAAGGAATAAAGAGAAATGAAAGAAGAGCTCATTATCTGGTTCCTCTCATGACTGAGATCAAACACTACCTCAACTGAAGCCTAATGTTTGGGGTGTATGAGAGTGACCCCTGGGTAGGTACATCACTTCAATAAAGCACTCAAATTGAACTGAAGGACCAGTAAATCACTACCATCTCATCCCCTCCATCCATCCATCCATCCATCCATTTTCCAGCCATCTGACAGAGTTTTCATTTCATACACATCAGATGCCAGGCACTCTGTGCGATGCTTGGAACACAGAGGTGAACAGACCGATGTGGTCCAGCCTTTCCTCCCATGGAGTGGATCTTACAGACAGAGAATAGGATCTACTCAATAGCTCAAGTGATGCCTGTGGACACCACAAAGGAGTAGAACTGATCTGACTCAACCCCAGCAGCTCAGGGTTATGAGGCTAAATATATCTGTGTCCCTTGGACTCGGGTCAAAGCACTCCCTCCCCCACAGGTCTCTCCTCAAGAAGGCAGTCATATGACCATTTCCTGTAATTAATTCATCAGTATCAACCAACCTGCACCCAGGACATGATTTTTACATGTGCTAGTAAATCTAAAGGGTGGAATTCAAAATGTCTTTGTTTATTACAATTTATGTGGTTTGGGGTTTTCTTAAGATGGTAACAGGCACAGACATAGACATTGAAGAGCACTGTGGTCTGGAAAACACAGACCAGTGGGGCCAAAGGAAAAAAAAAAAAGGCCAAATACAATGTCAGAGAAGTTCTTGCCCCCACTGTTGCAGCAGGTGACTCATGAAGTACAGCTCTCTTTTCAGGTATTTTTATTTCAGGGTTCTTTGGGTGGCACATGATTTTCCAGCACAGCTGTGAGGTTTGCCATTGGGGAAGGCCTGGTTCTTCATTCTGAGCTCACCTTGCTGGATAGATGAGCTAGGCCACCTAGTGTGTTCTGGATTCCACTCAAGGAGCCCAAGTTCTTAAATGAGTCACTGCCTTATAGCTCTCCTCTATCCTAGAAGACCTAAAGGATGGCCTTCAGTGAAGGGGCAAGAGGAGGCTTTTAGTGAAATGGAAAATGTTAAGTATACAATGTTAATGACAAGAAGCTTGTTATAAACACAGTATATACAGTCTAATACAATTTTATGTGAATAGAATACTGCAAAGACATATACCAAAATGTTAAAACTGATGTATTTTCTTCTTGATGTTTTATAGTTTATGTTTTACATGTAGGTCTATGATCCATTCGGGGTTCTCTCCGGCACTGAGGGTGGAAGTGTGGGTCGAGGTTCATCTTTTTGCTTGTGTAAATGATCCCGGCAATGTTTGCTGAAATGACTCTTCTTTATTCATCAACTGTCTATCGTCAGTTGACCATATTTGTATAGCTCTATTTCTGGGTGGACTCACGATTCTAATTCATTGAGTTATTTAGCTACGTTTAGATAAATACCACGCTATCTTAATCACTGTGGCTTTATAGTAATTCTTGAAATCAGGTAGTGTAAGTCCTCCATCTTCTTCTCACCTATTTATTTTAGTTTTGCTAAAATCTTTCAGATATTAGGTTTTAATAGATATTATGACATATTTTATTATGTAATGATATCACAAGCCACTATCATCCTTGACAAAATTAGCAGTAATTCCTTATTAACCTCTAAGGCTTGGTTCCATCTTCATATTTCTAGATGCAATTACATTTTAGTCCTTTCTGGTCCTTTCTCCCATTAAGATCCCTACCTCACTTCAAGAGGAAAATGGCACTACAAAATAAAATCACCTGCCATTACCCATCACACCTCTTCTTCTTGCTTCTTATCACATGCCACTGCATCCAGAAAACCCCAACTAAGCATCTACCCCAGAGAGTGAGGAAGGAGAATGTGATTTCTGATAATTCATGAGTTTGAATTTTGCCATAACAAAACAACTGGGGCATCTTCTATTTGCTGATATTTTGTTCTTGCATGAAATTCGATGTGTAAATTTGTAAGAAATAAAATTCCAATTTTATCTCTGAATTGCACTGTGATCCTAAACACCTTCTCTTGGCATCCAACTAGCTTTCTTATAAGAACTATATACTTCCTCTGAATCCTGGCTTCAGACTAATAAACCACAAAAATACCCCAAAGATGTCAAGTAAATGACAAATACCCCTAAAAACTTTGGTTTTAGAAAGAAAAAAAATACGCTGTAATTAATCACAGCCTATTTCCGGCACAACATTAAGTCACATAGGACAAGCACGTAGAACTATGTCCCTAAAAAGGTCAAGAAAAACCATGTGTCCAGAATAAAAGAATGATCAGAAGTGTGCTGAATCATGTTGCAGTTAAAAGGGGGACTGGGGAAAATTTTTTACTCTTGTTAATATGCTCAAGAGTTTAAATACGAGAAAAAGGAAACAGAGGAGAGAGAGGAAGGAGAACTGAGCAGATGTGCACTAAGGAAGTTAACTTTTTGAAACGTGCAAGGTGCTCCTCTGAGGGTAGCTGATCTGGAAGACTAGGCACAACGTTCTAGGGAAATCGTGCCCTCGCGTGTGTAGGAGTCATTGTCAGTGGGAATGCCCCCAAGGTGCTCCACTTCTTAAAAATTCATAAGACAGAAAGTACAGGCAAAATTGTGTAATCTCAGGCAATAAGTTGACTTAGGATTCATGTCCTGCAGTAACTAATTTAGCCCCAATAATGATAGGTGGCATCTGTGGATTATTTACTATATCTGTGTCACCTAAGCACAATACATGTATTGATGTATTTAATGCACATACTAACAACCCTAAAGTGTGGATACTATTATTACTCTCATTTTACAGATGAAGAACCTGAGACTCAGAATCTTGCCAAACTCACCCAGCTAGAAAGCGGCAGTGCTGCAATTTGAAGTTAAGCATTCTGGCTCTAAAACCAAAGCACATACCAGTGATATGGTAACACCACCACCTCCCCTCGTTTTCAAGCATTCTCCATGGTAAATGTGTCAGATTCTGTACAAACGTGTTGAGGTCTGTATGTGGGCGCTTGTGTACGTGTGTGTGGGCCCGCACATGTGCCCCCACATACACACACACTGGCAGCAGCCCCCAGCCATGCAGGTAACACCAACGTTACTTTTGCCAGCCATTGCTGTCTCCCTGGTTCCCAGATGCTCTCACTCCAGGTAGCACCACCACCTCCATTTCATGCCAGGTCTAGCAAAGACAGATTCAGGTCCATCCAGAGTCCTCGGGCTCCGTCTTTCCCTCCTCCCTGAAGGCTCAAACTTCAATTCCATGGAAGTTCTGCTTTCCTCAAGCCCCACTGTTAACAAAGCAGCCTTCCTGTTAACTCTGCTGGTGGGGCTCCTCCCGCCCTGTCCTGAGCTCTGGGGCTCACCTGCCCTGGATGAATCACGCTAGCCGCCCCACAGGTTACCTGTTTCAGAGAAGAGTCCGATTCTGAAGTCAAAATTGTTTTTCTCAAAGGACACTTGTATTGTTACAGTTAAAACCCACATAGAGAAACACATCAGACATACATTTCATACACTATTCTACACAGACATATTGGCCCATTCGCCAGGAAGGTGGGCATTGCAGAGAGGAAAGGTGCACGAGACCGCACATGCACAGGCTCTAGGGGGAGAGAGTATTGGCCAGGCTAGCGAGGGGTTCAGACCGACATTGTACTCATCCATGTGCGCGATACCCGCGTGGTCAGACAAGGTCTCATCTCAGAAGGGCCCCATCCTCGGTTTAATGCTTAACTCTCACCATCTTGACATTTTTTGAACAATATCTTTCGGTAATTTTTGCACAAGGAATCTCTCATTTTTTATTTTTCTCTGGGCTCTGCAAATTGTGGCACTGGTCCTGGTTGGGCCCATCTTCAGAGTAGAAGTGCCTTGTCCCTCTTTCCTGCAGGTCCCTAGGTGGCCTCTTCTGATGGCTTGACCCACCAACTTTGTCTAACTCCAGTCCTAACACAAACCAAAGGAGGACCCTCAGAGATGGAGTCTCTGCTTTCTGCCCAGGTCCCAGCTGCAGCAGACACCCAGGGCTTCACTCTATCACAGAATCCAGGGCTTCCATCATAAGCTGAGGGACTTTTAAATGACTGCAACGTTGCTTGCCTTTTCATTGTGAGGCAGCATCTGCCTCTGGCCTGGGGAGGGGCTACAGGTGTTCGAGTGGAAATGGCCTTTGTGGAAGGGCTGCTTTAGAGGGTACCCAGGGAAACAATGACTTCTGACCTTGGTTCCTGTTTGGCCAATGACCTTCGCCACATCTCTGCTGCTGAGAGTAACCAGGAGGCCCATCGGTGAGGGTGTTCTTGAGCCATGTCTCCATGGTACCCTGAACACTAACCAGGGCTAAATCCCATCCCTGCAGGCAGCACAATCGAGAAACATTGGGACAGAGCTTTACCTGCTCTCATGGCTGTCAGGTTACAGGTAATCATAACCAGTGCTACACAGATGCCACCAGTGACGGTACCCAAGCTGCTCCCTAAAGATCTAATCACTCTTGCTGTGTTTGTGGAGGTCTAAAAAACAGTGCTTGTCTGGAAAGATTTTGGGTCACAGTGTGTGAGGTGGGAGGTAGTGTGGGGACCTCCAGCCTTCCCTTCACTCCCTGGTGAGCTAGAGGACATGACTGTGGTCACATGAGCCCTCCAAGTAAGGACAAAGCCAGGGGCAGCCTTCCCCTTAGGAAGCAAGACTCCACCACGTCGAGGCCCCTCCATCACCTCAAGTCAGTGTTTGGTGCAACTCCCAGCAGCTTCAGGACCCTAACCCACTGCATCATCGTTCTTCATGTAATCACTAGGTCAGGCACTCTTCCATTTTCCAGGCCACTGGTTCAGTCATTGCTTCATCCAGCCAACACTTACTGACATCTTGTACAGCTTAGCCACTGTGCTGGGCAGGGAGGAGGAAAAAGAAAAATGCCAGTCATGTGTTGCCTTCAAGCAGCTCACAGCTCGCTTGGAAACTCCCACGCACGTGAAATAGAGAAGAAAGACAGAAAGAAGGAAGAAATCAAGAGCAGAGTTGTAAGGTACTGGCTGTGGCAGATTCTGGTAAGATTCTCAGGAGGAAATCATCTTGCCAGAAGCCGCTGAAGGAGTGTGGCTCGGGCGGCCTGGGCAGGTGGGAGCAGGCCGAGGAGGGCATTTTGAGTGGTGGAACCAGAGTGATGGCATGGAAGCGGGAGTAAACACCTGACGGGTGGGGTCTGCTGAGAACCAGCCAGCCTCACCAGTGTGGTCATGAACCAGGGACGTAAGGGAACTGTAGAATGAGGCAGAGACTTTCCAGCTTAAGATCAGAAGTATTAGAGAGTTACTGTGAGTCCCTGAGAACCAGAAAAATGTGACAAACCTGGCACCCTGTGGTTTTAGGACCACAGCCATCTGCAGGGAATGCTGGCTGGAGGAGATGAGTCAGAAGGCAGATGTCACCCAAAGATGAAGGTGCAGCCTGGGGGTGGACATGGAAAGAAACGACGAAACTTGGCTACAGATTGGGGTTAGGAAGCAGGGGAGAAAACACTGAAAGCCAAGCCTGAGGTTTCCAGCTTTGGCACTGTTATGGGTTGAACTGTGTGCCCCTCAAACTCATGCGTTAGGGTCTGTCTGTCCAGTACCTCGGAATATGACCTTGGAGTCTTTAGAGTGCTTTCCAGATAGAATGAAGTAATTAGAGTTGGTCCCCGGCCAGTATGACCGCAGTGCCTCTGAAAAAGAGAGGTTTGGAGACAGAGGAGGATCCACGTGAAGATGAAGACAGGGACCACCAAGGCTTGTCAGCAAACCATGAAAAGCCCTCAGAAGGAGCCGGCCCTGCTAACACCTTGATATCACGCTTCTGCCCTCCAGAGCTGTGGGGGAATAAAAAACAAAAAGCGGAAAAACAGAACTACATTCTGAAATAAGAGGAATTCACATACAGGCCTCAAATATTTGTTTTTCTCTTAAAACAACAACAGCAACAAACCACCTGCAGAGCTACGGCCAAGCTAACGTGAGGATCAGTACTCACATGAGGAAGGAACACTACACGTGAGCAGCCTTGTGCTAAATTTCGTGGAAAGATTTGGAATTGTCACCCACACTCAGGTACCATTAGCAGACTCCAGTTTCATTTCTTACATCAGGCGAGGGAAGTTACTAAGTTGCTCAGAAAGAAACATCCAGATTTATAGATGGACAGACCTAGACAATAGTGAAAAGTCAGACTCACGTATATGTAGAATTTCAAAAAACTAAACACACAAAACAAAACAGAAACAAACTCATAGAACACAGAGAGAACTAGTGGTTGCCAGAGGGGAGGCGGTGATGTGCTACACAGGTAAAGGGAGTAATAGGTACAAACTTCCAGTTATAATACAAATAATTCACAAGGATGTAATGTACAGCATAGAGAATATAATCAATCATTTGTGGTAAACTGGAGTCCCCATTGTGGCGCAGTGGTTAGCGAATCTGACTAGGAACCACGAGGTTGCGGGTTCCATCCCTGGCCTCACTCAGTGGGTTAAGGGTCTGGCATTGCCGTGAGCTGGGGTGTAGTTCGCAGATTCGGCTCGGATCCTGCGTTGCTGTGCCTCTGGCATAGGCTGGTGGCTACAGCTCCGATTAGACCCCTAGCCTGGGAACCTCTGTGTGCCATGGGTGTGGCCCGGGAAAAAGACCAAAAGACAAAATAATAGCAATAATTTGTAGTAAAATTGTATGGTGACAGGTGGTCAATAGGCCTGTGTGGTGATCATTTCATAATGCATAAAATATCCTAGTCATTATGTGTATACATGAAACTAATACAATTACACATCAATATAAAAATTTTTTTAAATATGGTGCTGAAAAGTTTGCTGTTCTCCCTCCATCATCTGGCTCCCTCTAGAGGACACTTGTCACTCAAGAGCATTGAAGAAACTTTTTTTTTTTGCTTTTAGGGCTGCACGTGCAGCGTATGGAGGTTTCCAGGCTAGGGGTCAAATTGGACCTGCAGCCACTGGCCTACACCACAGCTCATAGCAACGCCAGATCCCCAACCCCCTGAGTGAAGGCAGGGATCGAACCCACACCTTCATGGACATTAGTCGGATTCGTTTCCGCTGCACCACACTGGGAACTCCTTGAAGAAACTTCACATCTTCCTTCACATTAGCTGACCTACCTTCAAGTCAAGTCCTGCCCCCAGCTGTGTGGTAATCACCAAATACGACCTGTGGGCCGAAGCTCAGATGAAGTTTTCAGAACAAGTGTCACCTCCTATGTGAAGGTTTCCTGGATCTCCCCACATGGTTTATCACTTGCTCATATGTGTCGATGCATTGTGGCATAACATATGTAATATTATAGGAGTTCCCTCTGTGAATCAGTGGGTTAAGGATCCCACATTGTCTCTGCAGCTGCTTGGGTCACTGCTGAGGTGCAGGATTGATCTCTGGCCTGGCACAGTGGATTAGGGATCCAGTGCTGCTGCAGCTGTGGCATAGGTCACAGCTGTGGCTCAGGTCCCTGGCCCAGGAAGTTCCACATGCTGTGGGTGCAGCCCATATATCATTTGCGCATGTCTGTCTTTCCTTCAAGGCAATGAACTACCTGAGTATATTTTTCTTTCCTTGTTAATTTTGTCCTCTTGGCACCTTCCACAGCGCCTGGCATCTGTCGCTGATGCGGATGGTCTGAGGAGGGTTTGACTGGCTCAGGATCCCACAGTGGCAGGAGCTCAGAGCCCCCACCTCCAAATCACGCTGTCAGATTCGGGAGCACCTAGGTAAGAACTCTGACCTCTTTCATGCTGCAGTGATGAACCCTGTGGACATGTCCAAGAATTCTGTCTGAAATTTGTCTGAGGCCATGGGCAGAGGGAGGCAGCTTTACCAGCAGCTGCCAGGCAAGCAGAATTGGCTAGAATAGTCAGAAACCTGTGGTGGCTAGACCACCAAGGAGCAGGTCCTGGAAGCTGTTTTGGTGCTGGTTATGATACTGGGTCTAGGATTTGGACTCAGGTCCAAGAAATGTTTGCGGCTTACAAGCTAGCTGACTTCCACATAGCAGCTTAGAACCGCTCGCTTCTCCTATGCCCCGAGACAGTGAGCCCCGGGGCCGTGAGTTCAGCTTGCGACGGGATGGCTCGTTCTTACTCAAGCATCACTACTCAGCACCAGGCTGACTGTGGGCAGGTCCATTACCCCTTCATCCCCTGCTTTCTCCAGCTGGTGAGACAGGGGCAATAAAAGTAGGTGCTCACAGATTAGGACCGTGGTCATGCAAGTTGGCAAACACGAGGAGCCAGGAAGGGCACGCAGTGCACAGGAGGGCCAGCCTTCACACAGCAGCCTCGTCGGTTTTCCTTCCGGGTTGACCGTCCATAGGGCCGCTTCTAAAAAATTGTGGCTACGTGCGTTTAAATGCGCTAAGTTTGGAAAATCACCTGAAAGAGGGCCTGGCCTCTAGGTACTCGGTAAATAGCGGTGCTCTTAATTGCTGCCGGACAATAGGGTCATAGGATTGCAAAATGTCATTCTGACCTTCCAACCCCACATTTAGGCTTGAATTTATTTTCGGAACTCGCTTCTTACACAGCTCTGCTCCTTCAGTCCATCACCCAACAAACCTATGCCAAGCTGATCTTCAGTGCGGAGCAGACAGTGCTGTAAAGGTGGATGGAAGTCCTATGCCCTGAACCTACGGACTGGTGGGAAAGAGAGACACTGAACAAATAATGACAGATTGGCTTTGGGATCGTGTAAAAGACTATTGGTCTGAGATTGGGTTTTACCTTCTTTACAAGCTAGTAATCCTGTCACTACTGTTTAAGGGATGTTGGCAAAAGACATGACACTTCTGGACCAGAGACAGAGGACTTTATCACACACAGCACAGCAAGCAGCTTGAGTTCATTCCCCTTGCCCACACTCTCCACACAGGTGATGCCATGGGCTCGGATGGAGGCTGCGGTTTGCATCACATCTGAGAAACAGAGTTTAGGGAACCGGTTGCTTTTACAACAAGCCGTAAGCAAGCCTGCTTGTTGTCCAAGGAGCAGCGTTACCTCTTTCAAACAACTCTGAAAAATGGCCCAGCTAAAGGTACAGTTGGGGCCTTGCAGCCTGGCACTCCTGGCAAGGTGTTTACTGGGGTAAGAGGCCCACAGAGCACTCCTTCTTCCAATAAAGACATAAAAGGCAAGAAACAGTATCCATAATCTATCACTTTAACATTCTAGTCTGTCCTTTTTGTTTGGTCTTTCTAGAACCTACGTACACACATACTGTTCAGAGTAATGACGTGCACTCATGTTCTACTTGACTCATTGAATCTTATCGTCTCATCATGACTACTGCCAGTTTCGACCATGCCCACAGCAAGTGGAAGTTCTAGGGCCAGGGATCGAACTTGCACCACATTCGACCCAAGCCACAGCAATGAAAATGCCAGATACTTAACCTGCTGCACCACCAGGGAACACTTCGAGTCACTTAACTTTCTGTCATAAATAGTTCCCATGTTTTAACATGGCCCTTCACACTTCCCTGTGCCACTGGACTGTAATGGTGGGGCATTTAGGTTGTTTCCACTTTTGTCCTAGATTGTATTTTTCGAAAAGTAAGGCCAAGCACTAAGCCCAGTAAGGAGAATACGTTGGGGTGGTTGGAGAAGATGCCACATGCACGTGCCTTCCTCTGCCTCCCGTCCTGTCACACTCCATGCGACCTCTTCATCCCAGGTGTCAACTCCTGCAGCTTTCAGGCACCTTACTCTTGAAGAGACTCTTTAATATTATTTAATAATACTTAATTAAATTCATATTAACTAATGTTTAATATTATTTAGTGTTTAATTTTAATTATTTAATATTAATAGTATTTGATATTTAACATTAAAAAGACTTTAAAGTCTGCTTTGAGTTCTAGTTAGGTGGCTTTAGGGACACAGGCGTTTCCCCTGGATGGTGAGTGACATGTCCATGACATGGGGTCTTTGGGGTTGGTTGAGGTCTTACCAACCAACATTCCGCGTCAATTTCTCCATCTCTGAAACCCACAGGTCTTACTAACATATTAATGCATTTTTTCTCTCTAGTAGTTGTCTGTTTTATGTCAGAATTTTTTTTCAGAGTTCTAGTGGAAAACAGATGTTTAGGATATTTTTACACTAAAGCACTTGAGCTGGGCCTATTTGTTAGCGTGGACAGGGAATGAGGGAACCACAAAGGAAAGTCAAGTTTACTCCTGCCCTTGTGACCAGGAAGCACTTACCACCTCTGAGCGCACTAAGAGCCCAGAAACCAGAAGGAGAGGTGAGCAGAAAGGGCCACCTGGAGCGGCTCAGTGATGGGGGACGTGGTGGCACCAGCCCAGCTGGGTGAGAAGGGGAGCGGTTCCTCTCCTTGCCGATGGTCTCTTCGAGATGCTCACAGGCTGACCTCAACAGGAAGTCAGAGGGCAGGGCCACTGTGTGTCCACGCTGGTCTGTCTTCCATGGCACAAGCCAGGGTGGAAAACGAGGCTGAACGGACAAAGGAAGTCACCTGGCACAGTCAGCTTCTCCAAGGGTAGCCCATTCTAAACTCCTGGCTTGCTCAAGTTAGAGTTCAGAACAGAAAGTTTCTTACCTGTAAATGGCAATAATAGTGCGACTGGAATGAGGCTGAGGTCCGTCCAGGGAGACCAGCCTTAAAAACAGAAAAGATACTAGTAGCGGTTCACATTGACGAGTAGGTGGCAGAAGGTGTGTGGGAGATTTGGGGGTGCTTCCCCTCAATGGTACTCTCCCTCATTCACCTTGCTTGATGGCCTAGACTCAATTTTAGCAGGTGCTGCCCTGGGAGAACCAGCTTGTGGCTAAAAGGCAGCAGAGGGTGTGTGAAACAGCTCGCTCTGGCTAACCGTCCCAGCTACTCTTGCCCTGTTCCTCTTGGCTTGCAGCTTTTGGAAACAATGTTCTCTCTGCTGCTTTGTAATTGCTGAGAAGGAGGCCCCTGAGCTGCCCTGAAGGTTGCCCAGAATCTGTTTGCCCAGCCCGCCCTCCAGCTGTGGGCCACCTGGGAAGGAACAAGAACAACACGGAAAGCACACATCTCCCCCCACCCCCGGAAGGTGGGTCCCTTGCTTCCCACTTCGGCAAGAGCAAAGAGGAGGCGGGTTTCAGGCAGCCTCTCCTGGAAGCAGGAAGTTGAGTTTGAGAAGGAAATCTGGTGGTTGGTGAGGAGGGCTGGTCTCTCCTTCCATGATAGGTTCTCCATGCAAACCGATGCCAGCAGGAGAAGTCGGTAAGGCCCACGTCGAGAGGAGAGGAGGAATCAAAGGCCTAGGTGTTTTGATCAATTTTGACACTGCCTTGTGTACATTTTGTAAATCAGGTGGCTAAGAGATACACATTACAGTGTCCCCTACATGTAGTTTTAATGGTACCCAGTTACAAAAGCTGTGCAGAGGTAAGAGAAGCAGGGGAAGGATCCCTGAGGCAGCAGCATCTGAAAGTGAGGCCAAGGCCCCTTGCCAGTCTCTGTGACTGGCATTTTCTAAATCTTGCAATTGGATGGGATGTTAGACACCTTCTCCTCCACCTCTGAGGAAGACAATTTGTTACTTCCAGGGAAGCAAACCTCATTATATTTCTAGCAGCGTACTCCTTTTCTGATAGTTCTTTAAAAAAAAAAAAACTTTATCAAGGTATGGTTGACATACAAAACCCTGTATATATTTAATGAAATCGACCTGAGCAGTTTGGTGAACATCCATGGCCATCAGCACAATCTATGCCCTTACATACCTGTCACCTCCAAAGGTGTCCTGTCATACTCTTATTATTATTACCATTGTTAGACAGTGCTAATTGATATTAGGCTAATAGCTGAAACACAGTCTAATGGAAAGCCCATGTCCAAATAAATTTCTCTACGTAATTAAGATTAGAATTCAGACTTGATAAAAATTAGAGTGAGGTTTGATGCCTCAGATTTCAATAGCAGAGACCTTAGTGGAAGCAGTTGCTTTGAGATTGTCAAGTACTTAACAAAGCATTAGATTTTGCTTAGAAAGATGAGAAATCTAGAAAATATTGACATTTAGTTCATGATAAATTTTAAGTTAAATCTGTACTTATTTTGTATGTTGTCACTAAAAAATATGTTTATCACTCTGCTTAGATAGGGTAAATCATTTAGATAATATTGAATGGTTTGAAGGTTTTGTTAATTGTTCCACCTTGAGACCATGGGTATTTATCATAGGAAATGCTATTTGTTGGAATGTTTTCTTGTAGAAAACTCTGATGTCTACTTCAGATTGTGATCTGCCTGCCACAGAGGTTGGGTCTAATTCCCTAACTGTACAGTGACCAGCCTGCTTGTTATTGCCTTGGTGATCCAGTGGAGTGACTTCAGTGCTGAAAGACTGGATAAGCCTCACAGAGTCGTTAACACAGCTAAGGGCTTTCTTCCTGGTAAAATATTTTATAAATAATTGAGTAACCATAATAGGTTTTTATGCTGATTCTCAATTTTCCTTATAGACTGGCATGCATGTAAATTACAATATCTTTTAAAAGTAATCAATTATTAGTGGAAAAGCCCATGTAATTTACAACATCACTTTGGAATTTTTTCTTTTTTCTTTTTTTGCTTTTTAGGGCTGCACCTGTGGCATATGGATTCCAACTGGAGCTGCAGCTGCCGGTCTGCACCACAGCCACAGCAACAGCAGATCCAAGCCTTGTCTGGGACCTGCACCCCAGCTCATGGCAACGCCAGATCCTTAACCGACTGAGTGAGGCCAGGGATCTAGCCCGAAATCTCATGGTTCCTACTCAGGTTTGTTTTCGCTGCACCATGATGGGAAGTCCCACTTTGGCATTTTAAATAAATTTAGGTCTGTATAGATGTACAACTTTTTAGGGATTGTTGAATATTGATCTTTTCCCTAGTAAATATTCTAGCTTTATCTGGAATTTCATTCATAGTATGTAGAATGATATGATACTTTAGCAGACCATAACACATAGTATCTTAAACCATAAATGCCTTCTCAATAAAAATAAGTGTTAATAAATATTGTGTCTTTGGTACTGAATGGCAATTAGGGAAAAAACCCTAAAATTTTGCTTTCTGATATGAAGAGTGAAGTTTGCTGAGATTACTATTTCACTCACCAAAAGTATCATAAGAATACTCAGGGTTTTTGTTTTTTTTCTCAGTGTAGCTTTCATAAAGGAAATGAAAGAAATGTGGAAACTGAAACAGTTCAGTCAGGTGTCTCAGTATTGTGTATGAATTTGATTGCATTCTAAACAAGTTGATTATGTTCTGAATTTTATCTTTTCTTGTATGTTATTTATGCTAAGAGCCCTTGTGCCTTTACAAAGCAGATTTTTTTATACTGACCTACATAGTGAAAATAAATTCCAGATCCATTCACCTTTAAAACAGGTGACAGCTTTGAGTACACCAGTTCAAGTAACCAGGTACGTGATTTTGGCACACCTTTTTATTTTTCCTTATTGAGAAGCTGATTTTAAAATAAACTTACATATAACATGTACCACATGGCTCTGATTCCTGCTTCTATATGGGGTTAGGGTTAGGGTGAGGGTGAGGGTGAGGGTTACAGATAGGGGTTAGGGGTTAGGTTGAGGATTAGGGTTTAGGGTTAGGGTGAGGGTGAAGGTGAGGGTGAGGGTGAGGGTTAGGGATAGGGTTCGGGTTCAGGTTAGGGTTAGGGTTAGGGTTAGAGTTAGATTCCAGACAGAAGTGATAGCATATGGTATTTGTCTTTCTTTTTCAGACTATTTTGCTTAGATGAGTGTATCTCATTCCATCTAGGTGGCTGCAAATAGCATTTTTTGTTCTTTTTTTTATCAGTTGAGTAGTATTCCATGTGTATACATCCCACATCTTCTCAATCCATTCATCTGTGCGTGGACATTGAGTTGGTTTCCATGTCTTGGCTATGGTGATCAGTGCTGCAGAGAACATAGGGTGGCATGTATCTTTCAAGGAACGTTTGTCCGGATATAAGCCCAAGGGTGGGATGGATGGGATATAGGGTCGTTCTATAATTAATTGGCCGAGTTAACACCATACTGTCTTATGCAGTACTGCACCCATATACACACCCACCAAGGCCGGGGGAAGATACTCTTTTCTCTGCAATCACTCCTGCCTTGGTTATTTGTAGACGTGCTAATGTCGGCCATTCGAACAGGTGTGAGATGGTACCTCAGAGTCGTTTTGATGGGCAGTTCTCTAATGATGAGTGATGGTGAGATTTTTTTTTTGATGTGCTGGTTGACCATCTGTATATCTTGTTGGGAGAAATATCTTTTCAGGGCTTTGGCCCATTTTTCAATTGGGTTGTTGTGTTTTTTTTGCTGATGAGTTGTATCAGTTGTTGAGTTGGCAATTTTGAAACCCCAGCCAGGCCTGGGGTTTGGGATTTGGATCAAGTGCCTGCGGTGGTGAATGGAAGGTGGTAAAAGGGTGATGGTTTCAGGAGTTCCCATCATGGCTCAGTGGATAACAAATCTGACTAGGAACCATGAGGTTGTGGGTTTGATCCCTGGCTTTGCTCAGTGGGTTAAGGATCTGGCATTGCCATGAGCTATGGTGTAGGTTGTAGACGAGGTTTGGATCCCGTGTTGCTATGGCTCTGGCGTAGGCCAGTGGCTACAGCTCCAATTAGTCTCTTAGCCTGGGAACTTCCATATGTTGTGGGCATGGCCCTGGAAAAAGACAAAAAAAAAAAAGGGGGGGGTGATGGTTTGGTGAGCAGCTGCACTATTGCCTGTGCTCTTTCCCTCAAGGAGTCTCCTGAAACTCCCCTTTTTTCTTTCCATGTGAGCCTCAATTTTTCGCTGCATACACCTGGTATGAAGACCTGATCTAAATCCAGGTCTGGGGAATTAAGGCCGGTAGATGGGTAGAAAGCAAGCTCTGGCGGAGCTCCCTCCTGGCTCCCTGGGTAAATCATCTGTCTTTGTCCTTGCGGTGGCTTTGGTAACCTCTGTGGCTTGCAAACTGTCGATGGGCAGACAACACACGCACGCTTCAGGTGCAGTCAGTAAACTGAAGGAGAAAGAGAGGAAGACAACA
This sequence comes from Sus scrofa, assembly GCF_054392235.1. Taxonomy (NCBI): domain Eukaryota; kingdom Metazoa; phylum Chordata; class Mammalia; order Artiodactyla; family Suidae; genus Sus; species Sus scrofa. The sequence goes on along the minus strand of NC_139389.1, from coordinate 28,616 downwards.
ACAGAGAAAATGAAAGAAAGAAAGAAAGAAAGAAAGAAAGAAAGAAAGAAAGAAAGAAAGAAAGAAAGAAAGGTAAAAGGAATAAAAGCAGCAAGAGCTGTATGAGTGAATGACTAAAAGTTGTCAAGTTAAGAAAATACTTTAATAGTTTCCAACATACACAACTCCATTCACAAATGCGTAAGTGCCTGAATACCTGAAAAATGGAAGAAGTCTGTCCTTTGGGATGATAGGTGGGGATGTGAGAGGGTTTAAATGGAGTGGCATGGGGCGGGTTGGCCTCCGGGCTCTGAAAGCCTTCGGGAGAGAAAGAGCCCACTTTGTAGGGCCCTTCTTGGTATTTCCCAAAGTGGAGGGAGGCAATCCCACAGGCCTAGAGCCCAAGGCCAATGCAGCCCTGGGGGCTGCTGAGCCAAAGGAAGAGGAAACCCCGAGAGGTGCGGTTAGAGCAGATGGCCACCAGATGGCGGCAGAGGACCCTCTCGACCCAGGCGTGGCTCCAAGGCTGCAGGTCCAGGCTCAGAGTTGGGCTCCATGGTGTGTTGGGCAGAACCCACAACAAGCACCCAGAGGTTTGCGCTTGTTTTCTGTGCGCCTGTGACATTCTGCTCCAAGATGCCTGCTGTCAGGCAGAGGTGCACTGGCAGCCTGGTCGGGTGGCAGAGTGTTTAGAATGCTTTGAGGGTTTCCCTGGGCATCGGAGTGCCTGGTATTCCTGCAGAGGCAGGAGCCGGAACCTATGCAGCATCTGTTTTGAATTGGGAGCTGTAAATTTTCAAACCCCTGGCTGTCAAGGGTTAAGGAAGCTGGATAGGGGCTGGTGCTGATGAAGGGATGGTGGACTTCAGAGCCCTTTGGATGGGCGGCTGTGCAAATCCCTATGCTTTGTTCACTTGAGACCTAGGGAAACGTCCTTCTTGCCTTTCCACATGAGCCTCTCTTTTCAGTGACTGTGCCAGGGGAGGGAGGCCTGACCGAAACCAGGTCAGATGAATCAAGCAGGATTGACTGATACCAAGAAAACTCTCAGGGAGTTCCCTCATGGCTGCCTTTCTTTTTTTTTTTCTTTTTTTTTTTTGTCTTTTTTTGTTGTTGTTGTTATTGTTGCTATTTCTTGGAGGTTCCCAGGCTAGGGGTCGAATGGGAGCTGTAGCCACCGGCCTACGCCAGAGCCACAGCAACGCAGGATCCGAGCCGCGTTTGCAACCTACACCACAGCTCATGGCAACGCCGGATCGTTAACCCACTGAGCAAGGGCAGGGACCGAACCCGCAACCTCATGGTTCCTAGTCGGATTCGTTAACCACTGCGCCACGACGGGAACTCCCGGCTGCCTTTCTTAAGAGTCTGTCTTGGTCACTGCTGTGGCTGTGGCAAGAGCTGTGTTGAGAGGTTAAACGCTGGCCAGACAACTACCCAAAGTCATCGCATGCGGCACCCAAGGAAATGAATACGTAAAAATACATATTTCAAAGAAGGAGAACAATTGATAAAGACGTCAACCAATACATACATACCTGCCTACAAGATAAGTGAATTGCCAGATAACGCAAGAAAAAAGGAACTGCTGATATTACACATGTGGTGGCAGAGGACTGTATGAATGAGCCTGGGGCAGTACGAGCAGTAGCGTGGATTCACCTCCTGGCCAGCCCAGAGTTGCATGCCACAAGTGGGTCCAGAATCATCAGTGACTAAGTAAAGAAATGCATAATGATGGAAATAAAAAAATAAATTCATACGCCATAGAGAACAACTTCTTGTCGGGTGTCACATTGGTAAGAAATCTTGACAGGTTTGATGGATTCTGATTGCCAGGTGTTTCTCGAGAGGCAGGAGTCTGGACCCAGAGACCTTCTCTGGGGAAACCTGAGCTGCTATTTTTGGGTTGATGTTATGATTTTTCCCCCCGTTACCCTTCATGTATAGTGCCCGGGCCATGGCTATTCTTTAGCAAAGTGATCCAGTCTTACAGGAATGCACCTGTTCTTTTTCTCCCGTTCTCCTTCATCATGTTCCACCACAAAAGACCAGAGAGAGTTCCCCAAGCTATACAGTAGGACCTGATGGCTTCCCCACTCCAAGTGCACGAATTTGCACCCATTATCCCCAAACTCCTAGTCCTTCCCACATCCCCCGCAATCCCCTGTGGCAACCAGGTACCTGTTTTCCAGTCCAAGAGTTCCTTTTCTGTGGAAAGGCCCATTGGTGCCCTATGTTAGAGTCCAGGCAGAAGTGATAGCATATGGTATTTGCCTTTCTCTTTCGGACTTCTTTCGCTTAGTGTGAATGTCTCTAGTTCCATCTAGGTGGCTGCAAATGGCATTTATTTGTTCTTTCTTTCTTTCTTTTTTTTTTTTTTTTGAATGGCTGAGTAGTATTCCATTATGCATATATCCTGTATCGTCTTAATCCATTCCTCTTTTGATGGACATTGAGTTGGTTTCCATGTCTTGGCTATGGTGAACAGTGCTGCAAAGAATGGAACGGTGGGGGCGGGGGGCATGTATCTTCTTCAAGGAACGTTTACCCGGTTATATATGCCCAAGAGTGGAATTGCTGGGTCATAGGGTCATTCTAGTTTAGTTTCCCCATTTAGCGCCACACTGTTTTCCTAAGCAGCTGTGCCCACATTCATACCCACCAAGACTGGAGGACGGCACTCTTTTCCCCACATCACTCCAGCCTTGGTTATTTGTAGACGTACTAAAGTTGGCCATTTGGACAGGTGTGAGGTGGCACCTCAGAGTCCTTTCGATGGGCACTTCTCTAATAATGAGTGATGGTGAGCATTTTTTTCATGTGCCTGGTGGCCATCTGTATAGCTTGTTGGGAGAAATGTCTTTTCATGTCTTTTGCCCACTTTTCCATTGAGTTCTTCTGTGAGTTTTTTGTTTGTTTTTATACTTATTTATTTCTTTGTTTATTTACTTTTGGCTGATGAGTTCTATCAGTTGTTGAGCTGGCAATTTTGAAACCCATCCACCGCAGCACTGACAGACAGTCTTCGAGCTGCGCCAGGTGCCAGAAAGCATTCTGGTGCCATCTTGTGGACAACTGCTCTAATAGCAACTCTCAGGTGTTCCTCTCTCCGGCTCTGCAGCCCCTGGAGCTGCTTTGTCCTTGGGCAACATGCTGGTGGGATTTCCTTCCTCCATTTGCTTTAACTACCAAGAAGCGCCCTTCCAAGTGGGCTATTTCTCTCTCAAAGCCTTTCAGAGCCCTGAGGCCAAGCTACCCTATGCCACTCCTTTCAAACACTCAACTCTTGACCCATCCTGTCTTGACAGCCTTCTTCCTTCGTCATACATTCCTGCCCTGAGGTATTTATGCATATAGGTGTGTGCACAGGTAACATTGATTTTTTCTTAATTTTCTCACTGTTATTCCTTCCTTCCTACAATAAAGTCCTGATATTTTTTGTTCATTCTTTCTTCCTTTTTTCCCCCTCTTTCTCTTTCCCCGAGTCTTTTTTATGCCATTGACCCCACCTGATGGCTGTTGGAGTTGTCTGCCATCGACCGTTTTCAAGACACTGGGTTTACCAAACCCTCCACAGCGACAAAGGGAGAGCCTTTACACAGTGGGCAGGAACGATCTCTAAGAGAGGTTTCTTTATATCAATCTACCATCCTGAATTCACCCAGTTTTTCCTAAAACCGGGCTTCCATGGAAAGAAAAAGTCGGAGTTTCAGGAGACCTCTTGAGAGAAAAAAATACAGCTCTGAACCCAGCTGCTTCCCAAAATATCACCATTTTACCACTTTCCATACACAACCCACAGGCCTTTGATCTGGATCCCAAAGCCCCGGTCAATCTAGGGTTTCAAAATTACCAGCTCAACAACAGACACTACCCAGCAACAGCAAACAAAGAACAACCCAAACCCATCTGAAAAAAGGGGCAAAAGACCTGAAGAGACTTTTCCCAAAATGAGATATCCAGAGGGCAACAATTCCCGGAACAAAGGATCACCATCACGCCTTAGGAGAGAAATGCAGAGCAAATCTTCTCTGAGGTACCTACTCCTACCTGTCTGAGTGGCCTCTTTAGTAAGTCTGCAAAGAACAACTCCTGGAGAGGGTGTGGAGAAGAGTGTGCCCTCCAACAGTGTGGATGTTTATGTAAATTGGTACATCCGCCTGTGGACACCAGGATGGAGGTAAATTCCATAAATAAATAGAGAACGACCCTATGACCCAGCAGTCCCATGCTTGGTCATATATCCAGATGCATGTTCTTTTAAAAAGATAGAGGCTTTGCTCCATTCATGGCAGCACTGTTCACTAGAACCAATACATGGAAACAAACTCAATGTCCATTGAAAGAGGAATGGATTAAGAAAAAGTGGTGCATATACACAATGGACTATTAGTCAGCCCTGAAAGAGAACAGAAAATGCCATTTACAGCCACAGAGATAGAACTAGAAACTCTCATACTGAGATATGTCTGAAAGAGAAACTTATGTCCACCCTATGTCAGGCAGATATCTCTTACATATCCACCATGGATCCATCTAATGTTCAGCATGTGTCCACTACACGTCCATCTTGTGTCCATCACATGTCCAGCACATGTCCATCTCATGTCCATGTTTCCAGCACATGATCACCTTGTGACCATCACATTTCCAGTATGTGTCCACTTCATGTCCAGCACATGTCCACTTGTCCAACTAATTTCCAGCATATGTCCACCACACGTCCATCTCATGTCCATCACATGTCCAGCACATGTCCACCTTGAGTCCTTCGCATGTCCATGTGTCCACCTCACGTCCATCACGTTTCCAGCAAATGTGCACCTCGTGTCCAGCACGTGTCCTCCTATACATACACCTATATTCATAACTACATAAGTGCAGGACTATATAAAAAAGGAAGAAGCCTGTCAGGATGTGATGGATCGGGAGCTGTGTGTTTGAAAGGACTGGCTTGGGGTAGGTCGGCCTCAGGACTCTGAAAGGCTTTGAGGTAGAAATAGCCCACTTAGAAGGACACTTCTTGGTAGTTAAAGCAAGTGGAGGAAGGAAATCCTACCAGCATATTGCCCAAGGCCAAAGCAGCCCCGGAGTCAGCCGGGCCACAGAGGGGAGGAACACCTGAGTGTTGCTGTTAGAGCAGGTGTCCACCAGATGGCGCCAGAGGACTGCCGGCCCCAGGCGCAGCTCCCAGGCGGCTTGTCCAGGCTCCGAGTTGGGGAGCAGGCATGATGCTGGGGAGCATGCATGGTGCGTGGGGGCGGAAGCCACAGCCAGCACCCAGCACCCAGTACCCAGCGGTTTGGGGTTGTTTTCTGGGCACCCGGGTCTCTCGGCTCCAAGATGCCTCCTGTCAGGCAGAGGACACAGGTGTGTCCCTTCAGCATTGCGGGTGGATGGGCAGCCTGGTTCCGGTGCTGCGCGGGGCGGGGGTGGTCTAGTGGGCTTCGGACGCTTGAGGGTTTCCCTGAGGTTCCGAAAGCCTTGGGTTCCTCCACGGGAAGGAGCCGAGAGCCACCCAGCCTCTGCAGTGCAACGACCGTGACATGGCAATGTCGAGTGTCGGGCTCGAGGTACGTGGGGCGAGGGGCCGGTGCCCACGAAAGTTGGGGTTCCTAGGGGGTATGCTGGCGGTTGTTGTTAGGGTTGAACTTTAGAGAGTTAGGGTTAGCGTGTCAGGGTTAGTTGTAGAGTGATATGGTCAGGGTTAGAGGGTTAGTGGTTTAGGGTGAGATGGTTAGAGGGTTAGGGAGAGGGTGAAGGTGTGGGTTAGAGTGTTAGAGTTATAGGATTAGGGTTACATTGTTAGAGTTAGAAGGTCAGGTTTAGGGTTCGGGTTCGGGTACAGAGTAGGGGTTAGGGTTAGGGTATCGGGTTCGGCGTTAGGGTAAGGATTCGGGTTCGGGGTCGGGTTAGGATTCGGGTTCGGGTTAGGGTTCGAGGGTTTGGGTTAGGGTTAGGATTCGGGTCCGGGTTAGGGTTCGAGGGTACGGGTTCGAGCGCGGGTTAGAGGGTTCGGGTTCGGGTTTGGGTTAGAGTTCGGGTTCGGGTTCGGGTTAGAGGATTCGGGTTCAGGTTCGGGTTAGGGGTTTCGGGTTTGGATTCGGGTTCGGGTTCGGGGTTCGACGGTCGGG